>NC_041735.1:65491972-67891972 GCF_004115215.2 Ornithorhynchus anatinus
CCTCCCCCTCTCCCGTCCCATCCCCTCGGCACCGTACTCGTCCGCTCGACTGTATATATCTTCATCACCCTATTTATTCTGTTAATGAGATGTACATCACCCTGATTCTATTTATTTGCTATTGTCTTAATGAGATGTTCTTCCCCTCGATTCTATTTACCGCCATCGTTCTCGTCTGTCCGTCTCCCCCGATGAGACCGTAAGCCCGTCAAAGGGCAGGGACTGTCTCTATCTGTTACCGATCTGTCCGTTCCAAGCGCTTAGTACAGTGCTGTGCACATAGTAAGTGCTCAATATTGAATGAATGAATGACTCATACATAGCAAGTGGTTCACAAATGTCACAGTTATTATTATTATTAGGATTATTTTGAAGGGCTTTATCTTTAATAGTAGTAGAACACCTCTAAAACATTGTTTTTGCCATTACTAATTGGAGTTTGGAGAGTGAAGAAACCCAAACAAGGCCCCTAGCCAGGTGGCTACTACAGAAACCCGTAAGGTGAAGATAGAGTTTATGCAAGCTTGTATTTGTCAGAAGGGAGGGGAATTTTTCAGATACAATTGGCAGGATATGATGTCAGTTGGAACGGAGCATTGTTTTCGCTCCAATAATGCGATAACGATCCTCTCTGGAAATAAATCTTCATACGAATCTAGAAAATGAAGTTTGAATTTGAAAATGATGAAGCACGATGTTGGCATTCAAAGATTTTTTTTTTTTTTTTCTGGAAAATCAAGCCCCCAAAAATCCGAAGTCATGAAATGAGCTACACGTCCCTCAACTTTGGTAAGTATTAAACTCAAATTTTGACTTCATTCTTCTGAATGAAACGTTAAGAAGTTGAATGTGTGTAGAAGCTATTTAGCCAAAGGGATTGAGTTCATTCATTCAGTCGTATTTATTGAGCGCTGTGTAGTTGAGGGGCAACGAGAAATGAAGAAGTATGAATTGAAAACAGAGGCATTTGAGAATGAAAATGCTTTCACAGTGTTGGTGCTGCCATCAGGCATGTTTTGGGGGGTTTTTCCACGGTATTTGTTAAGTGCTTGCTATGTGCCAGGCACTGTACTAAGCACTGGGGTAGATACAAGTTAATCAGGTCTGACACAGTCCCTGCCCCACGGTGAGGCTCACAATCTTAATCTCCATTTTACAGATGAGGTAAAAGAGGCCCACAAAAGTGAATAGATTTGCCCAAGGTCACACAGCAGACAGGTGGTGGGGCTGGGATTTAGAATACAGGTCGCTCTGATTCCCAGGGCTTGTGCTTCATAATAGTAATAATAATGATAACTGCGGTATTTGTTAAGCACTTACTATGTGCCAGGCACTGTATTAAGTGCTGGGCAGGGGTAGATATAGGGTAATTGGGTTGGACCCAGTCGCTGTCCCCAAGTAGGGCTCCCAGTCTTAAAATCCATTTTCCAGATGAGGAAACGGAGGCACCAAGAAGTGAAGCGACTCATCCAAGGTCACAGAGCAGACGAGTGGCAAAGCCGGGATTAGAACCCGTCCTTCTGAATCCCAAGCCCGTGCTCTAGCCACTAAGCCACGCCGCTTCTATCCACTAGCCCATGTTGCTTCTCGAGAGATTTTTCACTCCACGTTTCTACTAGAATGGAGTTGGGGAATTAGGGAACTCTCCTCCCACAACAAGCGCGTGTCTGGACCCAGGACCACACAGGAAGAAACGGTCGTGCATGAGAGCGTGGTACCAGAAGTTCCGAAGGCTTCAGGGGGAGCCTTCCTTTAAAGAAGCTTTGAAAGAACAAGGCACTTGCGTGGGAGTCAGAAGGACCTGGGTTCTAATCCCGGCTCTGCCGCTTGTCTGCTGTATGGTCTTGGGCAAGTCACTTCACTCCTCTAGGCTTCAGTTACTTTAATTGTAAAATGGGGATTAAGACCATGATTCCCCCGGGGACGAGGACCGCGTCCAACCTGATAACCTGGCCTCTAACCCGGTGCTTAGAACGGTGCTTGGCACATGGTAAGTGCTTAAAAAATGCCATGATTATTATTATTTATAGAAGAACTGGGGGTCTAAAGAGAGAGTTATCGGTTAGGTCAAATGTCACTGTGGAGAGATTTCTAAAGAGCAGACTAAGGATGGGAAAGATGATCCTAAATCCTCTCCCTTGTAATAGAAAAACAAACAAACAAACAAGGTGACTATGCTTTTGTAATCTTAACCGTGGCTGAAATGTGCGTGCTTTCAGATATTGTGCAGATGAGAGCTAGGACCCAATTTAACGGATGCTTTTCCTTGCCCAAGGTGAAAGGAGTGTTTTTAACTGTGTCTAGAATAGCGCTCTAATGTATGAATTGTCCACAAGGGGCCCTGTGTATTTGGCTAGTGCATAATTAATAAGGAACAAAGAGAAACAGAAGCTCCCAGTCGTAGACATTTATTTTGGAAGAAAGTCTCCGTTTCATGCACGCGTAAATATTTTCTCCTCAGTGTACTTAGCTACTCTGGAAACCTGGAAGCGAAAAGAGGCTGAGAAATACACGGGCGACCTAGCTGCAGGTTGAAATCTTAGCTGCAGAGAAGCGGTGGTAATAATAACAACGCTAATGTTGGTATTTGTTAAGCGCTTACTATGTGCCGAGCACCGTTCTAAGCGCTGGGGTAGATGCAGGGTCATCAGGTGGTCCCACGTGAGGCTCACAGTTAATCCCCATTTTAGAGATGGGGTAACTGAGGCACAGAGAAGTGAAGTGACTCGGCCACAGTCACACAGCTGACAAGTGGCGGAGCCGGAATTCGAACCCATGACCTCTGACTCCCCGGCCCGGCCTCTTTCCACTGAGCCACGCTGCCGGTATGGTGGAGGGGATCGAGCACAGGCCTGAGAGTCAGAATAATAATGAATAATAATCATAATGGTATTTGTTAAGCGCTCGACTGTGTGCCAGGCACTGTACTAAGCAATGGGGTGGATACGAGCAGATCGGGTTGGACACAGTCCCTGTCCCACGTGGGGCTCACGGTCCCAATCCCCATTTTCCAAACGAGGGAACTGAGGTCCAGAGAAGTGAAGCGACTTGCCCAAGGTCACAGAGCAGACGAGTGGCGGAGCCGGGATTAGAACCCCTGACCCTCCGACTCCCAGGCCCGTGCACTTCGTACGGTGCCTGGCACAGGGTAAGCACTTAACCAATACCACAATTATCATTATTATCATCATTATTACTCTTTTGGGGAGATTCGTCTGTGTCTGAATGACGCTAACAACGTCCAACCAGTCAGCTGGCTATCGGGTCAGGTGTCTTTATTCCTTTTAGATCCCAGTTTAGAAGCATCGCAGTGAGGCCATTGCGGAAGGGTATTTTTGACTGTACCGTCGCGTTGTCCCGAGTGCCTTAAGATGGCCCTGCCTCCATCCCGGGGTCAGGAAGCGGCGTGGTCTAGTGGGAAGAGCCTTGGGAGTTAGAGGACCTGGGTTCTAATCCTAGCTCCACGCTTGCCTCCTGTGTGACCTCGAGCAAGTCACATCACTTCTGTAGGCCTCGGTTTCTTCATCTGGATAATGGGAATTCAATACCATCGTCCCTCCTTAAACGAGCCCCGTGTGGGACAGGGACGGGGTCTGACCTGATGACCTCGAATCTACCCCAGCGCTCGGTAAAGTGCTTGGCACAGAGGAAGCGCTTAACGAAAATGTTCAGTCCCCGTCTCCCCGCTCCTCAAGAACCCCCAAAGGCATTGAACAGAAACTCCTCACCGTCAGCTTGAAAACACTCAACTGGCTCACCCCAATCTACCTCACCTCCCTAATCTCCTACCCAGCCCGGCCCAAACACCCTGCTCCTCTAGTCCCGGAAGCAGCGTGGCTCAGTGGAAATAACCTGGGCTTCGGAGTCAGAGGTCACGAGTTCGACTTCCGGCTCTGCCACTTGTCAGCTGTGTGACTGTGGGCGAGTCACTTCACTTCTCTGGGCCTCAGTTCCCTCATCTGTAAAATGGGGATTGAGACTGTGAGCCTCACGTGGGACGACCTGATGACCCTGTATCTACCCCAGCGCTTAGAACGGTGCTCTGCACATAGTAAGCGCTTAACAAATGCCAACATGATTATTATTATTATTAGTGCCAGCTTACTCACTAAGCCCCGATGTCGTCCATCTCACCTCCGCCTCCCTTCCCACGTCCTCCCCGTGGCCTGGAATTCCAGACCACCACACCGCCACTCTCTCCACCTTCAGAGCACAACTAAGCTCACGCCTTCTCCAAGAGGCCTTCCCTGATTACACCCTCTTTTCCCCACTTCTCTCTCTGCCACATCTATGGCTCTTGTTTTTAATAATAATAACGTTGGTATCTGTTAAGCGCTTACTACGTGCAGGGCACTGTTCTAAGCGCTGGGGGAGATACAGGGTAATCACGTTGTCCCACGTGAGGCTCACAATCTTCATCCCCATTTTACAGATGAGGAACTGAGGCACAGAGAAGTGAAGTGACTTGCCCACAGTCACACAGCTGACAAGTGGCAGAGCTGGGATTCGAACTCATGACATCTGACTCCCAAGCCCGGGGTCTTTTCCACTGAGCCACGCCGCTTCAATGGGGTTTTTTTGTTCTTGTCTGTCCGTCTCCCCCGATTAGACCGTCAGCCCGTCAAAGGGAAGGGACTTTCTCTATCTGTTACCCGTTTGTACATCCCAAGTGCTTAGTACAGTGCTCTGCACATAGTAAGCGCTCAATAAATACTATTGAATGAATGACATCTATGCATTCGAGTCATTGACCTTCGGACATTTGATATTCGCCTCCCCTTTAACCCTGCCGCACTTATGTACAGATCTTTCAACTATTTCTGAGAAATTATTGATTTATTTATTTTAATGCCTGTCTCCCCCTCTAGACTGTTAGCTCATTATGAACAGAGAACAAAAGCAGCGTGGCTCAGTGGAAAGAGCACGGGCTCTGGAGTCAGAGGTCATGGGTTCGAATCCCGGCTCGGCCACTTGTCAGCTCGGTGACTGTGGGCGAGTCACTTCACTTCTCTGGGCCTCAGTGACCTCATCTGAAAAATGGGGATTAAGACTGTTAAGCCCCACGTGGGACAACCTGATTCCCCTGGGTCTACCCCAGCGCTTAGAACAGTGCTCTGCACATAGTAAGCGCTTAACAAATGTCAACATTATTATTACTCTCCTCGGTGCTTAGAACAGTGCACATAAGCAGCACTCAATAAATACCATTGATTGATTGAGATTAAGAAATATCATTCTTATTTTTACTACTACTAATAATAATGATAATTGGTTGTCAGGGCAATACCCGCCCCCCGGTTACCTGGGTCGGGAAGACTGTGCAGAGATCTCGGGGTGATGATTGGGTGACATCTGGGCATGGGTTGATAATCATAATTCTGGTATTTATTAAGCACTGACTAGGTGGCAAACCCCACTAAGCAGTGGGGTTGATGCAAGATAATCAATTCGGACACATTTCCGGTCCTTCATGGGGCTCACAGTTTAAGGAGGAGGGAGAACAAGAGTTGAATCCCCATTTTACAGAAGAGGAAATTGAGGCACAGAGAAGGTGAGCAACTTGTCGAAGTTCACACGACAAGCGAGTGGCGTAGCCGGGTTTAGAATCCGGGTCCTGGCTCGCCCAGGCCCGTGTTCCTTCCATTAGGTGATGCGGCTTTCGATGCCAGGGTTACCAGGGCAGTAGAATCACCCAGCAGCGAAGCAACCTAGCTTAGAGGAAAGAGCCTGTATCTGGGAGGGAGAGCACCTGACTTCATTCATTCAATAGTATTTATTGAGCGCTTACTATGTGCAGAGCACCGGACTAAGCGCTTGGAATGAACAAGTCGGCAACAGATAGAGACGGTCCCTGCCGTTCGACGGGCTCACGGTCTGATCGGGGGAGACGGACGGACGAGAACGATGGCGATGAATAGAGTCGAGGGGAAGAACGTCGCGTAAAAACCGATGGCGACTAAATAGAATCGAGGCGATGTCCAATTCATTAACAAAATATATAGGGTAAAGAAAATATATACAGTTGAGCGGACGAGTTCGGTGCCGAGGGGACGGGAAGGGAGAGGGGGAGGAGCGGAGGGAGATGGGGGGAAAAGAGGGCTAAGTTGTGGAGAGGTGAAGGGGGGATGGTAGAGGGAGTAGAGGGAGAAGAGGAGCTCGGTCTGGGAAGGCCTCTCGGAGGAGGTGAGTTTTAAGTAGGGTTTTGAAGAGGGGAAGAGAATGAGTTTGGCGGAGGTGAGGAGGGAGGGCGTTCCGGGACCGCGGGAGGACGTGGCCCGGGGGTCGACGGCGGGACGGGCGAGACCGAGGGACGGTGAGGAGGTGGGCGAGACTTCTAATCTCGACTCCACCATTCTCTGGCTGTGTGTGACCTTGGGCAAATCATTTGACTTCTCTGTACCTCAGTTTCCTCATCCTTAAAATAGGGATTAAGCACCTATTTTCCCTCCCCCTTACTCAGTCCCACGTGGAATAGGGAATGTGCTTGATCTACTTCATTCATTCATTCAATAGTATTGATTGAGCGCTTACTATGTGCAGAGCACTGTCCTCAGCGCTTGGAATGTACAAGTCGGCAACAGATAGAGACGGTCCCTGCCCTTTGACGGGCTTACGGTCTGATCGGGGGAGACGGACGGACGAGAACGATGGCGATAAATAGAGTCAGGGCTGTGTGCTTTACAAACAGGGGAATTATTACCATTATTCTGCTCCTGGATCCGAAATCATTGAGATTTGAGGGCATGGGCTGAATCTTAGGTTGGGACTTTAGATTTGTTCCTGGCAATTAAATTCTTCCTCTGGAAAACGATCCCCCAGAAGGAGGTGGGTCATGGGCGGACCAGATCAGGGACTGTGCCAAAGTGGGGAAGAGTAAGGGGAAAACTGAGGAATGGGCAAATAATCAGTGACTTCAGGTAATAGAGAATTTGCTCCGACGGCATAGTTGGTCTGAAAGGACTGAATATTCAACTTGGAACTTGGCAGAATAAACCCTGCAAGAAAACTAACACCGCTGAATTTGTCAATTAGTCAGGGGTATGTGAGCCTCACGTGGGACGACCTGATTCCCCTGTATCTCCCCCAGCACTTAGAACAGTGCTCGGCACATAGTAAGCGTTTAACAAATACCTACGTTATTATTATCATTATTATTATTATTATTATAAAGTGCCTACGCTGTGCAGGCGGAAGGAGGCGATGGTAAAACACTTCCACATTCTGACCAAGAAAACTCTGGTTCCACTACCGGAACGATCGCAGATGGAGGTGGTGCGTTCTGAGAGAGGTGTGTCCCTGGAGACAACGTAAGACGAGACACTGTGCAGAGCACTGTACTAAGCACTTAGGAGAGTGCAATACAACACAGTTGGTAGAAGTGTTCCCTGCCCACAAGGAGAATGAACTCAATTTTATCACCCCAGAGTAAAACACATGGGTTCAAAGCATTCAGCTAATCAGTGATACTCTCGGAGCTCTTTCTCCGTGTGGAACAGTCATTCAGTGGTATTTATTTAGCACTTATTGTGCAGAGCACTGTACTAAGCACTTAATAATAATAACAATGATAATGTTGGTATTTGGTAAGCGCTTACTATGTGCCGAGCACTGTTCTAAGCGCTGGGGTAGACACAAGGGAATCAGGTTGTCGCCATGTGGGGCTCACAGTCTTAATCCCCATTTTACAGATGAGGTAACTGAGGCACCGAGAAGTTAAGGGACTTGCCCAAAGTCACACAGCTGACAAATGGCCGAGCCGGGATTTGAACCCATGACCTCTGACTCCAAAGCCCGTGCTCGTTCCACTGAGCCACGCTGCTTCTCTACCTAGGAAAGTACAACACAACAGAGTTGGTAGACACAATCCCTGTCCTCAAGGAATTTATAGTCTAAGGGGGAGATGGACGTTAGAATAAATTAAGGATTTGGGGAGGGCTATCGAGTAAACGGACAAAATCTCCGATCTCGAGGAGTTTATTACTTAATGGGGGAATCAGATAATAAATAAATTAGAAGTAGGGGGAATAACAAAGTATAAGGGAAGGGAAAGGATTATAGTGGATAGATCCTGGGCCTAGGAGTCAGAAGGTCATGGTTCTAATCCCGACTCTGCTACTTGTCTGCTGCATGACCTTGGGCAAGTCACTTCGCTTATCTTTGCCTCAGTTATCTCATCTGTAAAATAGAGATTAAGACTGTAAACCTCATGGGGGACCGGGGCTGCGTCCAACCCAATTTGCTTGTATCCGCCCCAGCGTTTAGTACTATGCCCGACACATAGTGAGCCCTTATCAGATAGCATAATTACTGTTATTATTATTATTATTATTAATTTTATTAGGGCTGTGGGGTTGAAGTCAGGTGGACTACTCAGAAGGTAGGGATGAATTCATAGGTGACGAGGCAAGGGTAATTTCGAAAAATGTATTCGCCTCTAATGCTTATGTCAGGAGCTCAGATAAGAGTTCATGCTAGTTGTCTGTATATCAATCAGTGGTCTTTGTCGAACACTTACTGTGCGCAGAACACCGAACTAAGCACTTAGGAGGGTACGGAACAACAGAGTTGGTAGACAAGTTCCCTGCCCAAATCAAACTTACAGTCTAGAAGGGAAGACAGACATTATTACTACGAATACATAAATTATGGATAATACTATTTGTTAAGCGCTTACCCTGTGTCAGGCCCTGTACTAAGTGCTGGTGTGGATTCAAGCAAATCAGGTAAGGAAGCGCTTAACAAATACCGTTATTATAATGATGATTGAGAATTAAATATTATTATTATTATCATTAAACCCATCACTCAGCATAATCGAGCAGGTCTGTGTTATCGGATTAATGGTCTCCAGTGCTCAGAGACATTCTGGTGGAAAGGCCTAGTAGAAATAAGGGTTCTGGCAGAACTTGGGGTCGTCGCTTTTGTCACCTGTCTACACGTGTGTCCTACCTCAAGCATCATGCCTGTTGATCAGGGTCTTGGAAGACCTCTTCCATTATAGTCATGAAAATAATGAAATGGTGGACTTTCCATAAATTTTCCCCAAATAATCAATGGATTCAGCGAATTCAGCGCTCCTTATTTTCCGACAGAACAGCAACGTTTTTCATTTCTTCACATCAGCTGTCTTCCACAGATTTAATTAAAGTTTTTTGTTATTCATCCCTTTGCTGGATCAATTATTAATTTGAGCTAGAGTTTAAACTTTCCTTTACGATAAGTGTTGAGGATAAGACCTGTAAACAAAATTATGCCTAAGAGTGCTTTGGTGAAAATTAGATTTGTAGAAGAGCCCTCCTTCCCGGTCACGGTGAGATCCCTATGGACGGTTCCGTCTATTTTTCCAAATGTACTGGAAGGTTTAGCGGGGTTTGGATTAGCCATTCTGAATATAAGCTACGTGGTCTTTTGTTGGCAAGGTTAAGTGGGCGTCACATCCATGGCAGTGAGGAAAGGACTAAAAAGTACTTTAGGGTTGAGGTTGAGATGCGCAGTATTGTAAAAACTAGTCACTAGAAATTATATTTGGTGGATAAAGGAGGGATTTAGTTTTTCATTTTCATTTTTTCTCATCAATCTCTAATAGTAAAGCTTCAATTCCTAGTCTGCAGTGTGACCTTGGACAAGTCACTTATCTCCACTGGGCCTCAGTTTTCTGATTTACAAAATGGGAAGAGATGACCTGCCCTCCTTACTTCAGATCGGGAGGCCTGTGTGGAACAGAGTCGATCTGACCTGACTATCTTGGCTGGACACAGTCCCCGTCCCATATGGAGCCTACAGTCTTAATCCCCGTGTTACACATTGAGGGGACTGAGACACAGAGCAGTGAAGTGACTAGCCCAAGGTCACACAGTAGGAGCGTGACAGAGCCGGGATGAGACCGTAGGTCCTTCTGACTCCCGGCCTGGGGCTAGATCCAATAAACCACGATGTCTGGATATTTTGTAGGAGTCAGACTTGCTGCTGAACTTTGATTCCTCATTCAAGGTTCACCTCCAATCTTTAAGACTAATAATAAGCACGTTGGTGTTTGTTAAGCGCTTACTACGTGCCGAGCACTGTTCTAAGCGCTGGGGGTGATACAAGGTCATCAGGTTGTCCCACGTAGGGCTCACAGACTTCATCCCCATTTTACAGGTGAGGGAACCGAGGCACAGAGAAGTTAAGTGACTTGCCCGAGGTCACACAGCTGACAAGTGGCGGAGCAGGGATTAGAACCCATGACCTCTGGACTCCCAAGCCTGTGCTCTTTCCACTGAGCCACGCTGCTTCTCTAAATAATCTCCATAATCCCCATTCTGAAATAGAGGGAGCGAGGGTTTCACGGCTCCAGCTGTGTTACCGGAAGTAATATCGGTGGTAATAATGATGGGGGGCATTCATCGTCTGCGTGCGGTACACTGTAGTAAGCATTTGGGAAAGTAAACAAGAGCACAAAGCGTAACCCCCTCTACAAGGACCGTATGTTCTAAAGGGGGAGTTAGAAGTAAAAATATTTGCACATAGTAAGAGCGGAAAAATTCAATGTTTAATTTCATGTATATGTAAACACTCAAGCCGCTGAAGATAGGTATGAATACTCATTCGATAGTATTTATTGAGCTCTTACTATGTGCAGAGCACTGTACTAAGCACTTGGAATAAGCGCCATAGAGCACGGGCTTGAAGGCCGGGAGGACCTGGGTTCTAATCCCTACTCTGCCACTTGTCTTTGTGCTTTTGGGCACGTCACTTCACTTCTCTGGGCCTCAGTTACCTCATCTGTAAAATGGGGAATAAGACCGTGAGCCCTCCGTGGGACAGATATTATGTCCAACCCGATTAACTTGTATCTACCCCAGCCCTTAGTACAGTGTCTGGCACCTAATAGGCGCTTAACAAACACCCCAATTATTATTATTACTATTAGTGCTAGAAGCACGTCGAAGTTTTTAATGTGGTCTTAGTATTTCGTAAAATGTTTTCTCTCTCCGCAGAAAGGTTCTCTTTTTACAGGCTTCTTTGAACTGGGAGCCCAGCATAATCATAGACGGTGTCGAACCTGATAAAATAAATATCAGCTTACTCAGCCCCGATGCAGGCGGATAGGTTTTGAAGAATTCTGCGATCGGTTTATTTTTGAGAGTATCTGGTTATCTGGGGTAGGAAAACATTTCCGATGAACGGCATACACTTCGGAGAGAGGAAATGTCAAGCAAAACTAAGGTTTTCCTCCGACCGGTTTTCAAGGAGCTCAGAAAGCACAACTGAAATTCTGAACGATCCTATCGAGATCGTTCCTCAAAAATAACTTTTTGCCGGGTTGCCTCTAGAGACAGGAGCCCTAGCTCAACCGGGAGTTAAAAATGACGTTTGTCCCGTCTTTTAACACCGACGTGGCCTTGTTATAACAAAGATCGATCATTCCTTTTTACCACCTCCTTGTTCCGGACTCCCTTCCCAAACGGCACTGTCGGAGAAAGGCGTGACAGTCGATACGCCGGGGAGTTCAATGGCGTGTTCACCGATGGCTCGCAAATCTGAACAAAATGCTTACTGCAGTGGAATTCGCCTCCTCCGGTGGCCAAGATTGAACAAGATAAAATGATTTCATTGATCCTCAAAGAACACTTCTTTTTATTCATTTCTACTTCTAGAAACGTTTTTCCTCTTCGAGGTAGTTTAACTGGGAAACGGCCGTCTGCTTTGCAATTTGATAAAAAAAAATAAGAAAAGAATCGAGTGAAGGGGAGGATTATCGAAGACGAGCATGTCTCTCGGCAGAACGGCCTGTCAAATTGCTGTCCTGTTGGAAGTGCGTGATGTGAAAGAATTTATCGAGCGCCCGTATTCCACCACCACAGCAATCTCCGGAAAGGAGACAGCACGGCATAGCGGATGGAGCACAGGGCTGGAGTCGGACGGTCGTGGGTTCTAATCCCGGCTCCGTCACTTGGCCGCCGGGTGACCTCGGGCAAGTCGCTTCGCTTCTCTGTGCCTCAGTGACCCCATCTGTAACTCAGTGACCTCATCGGTAACTCAGTGACCTCATCTGAAAAATGGGATTGAAACTGTGAGCCCCACGTGGGACAGAGACTGTGTCCGACCCCATTTTGCTTGACTCCACCGCAGTGCTCAGTACAGTACCTGGCACGTAGTAAGAGCTTAACAGATACCATTACTTTTATTATTATCATTATCACTATCAAGGATGAGGATATTTAAAGTAATTTTGGTATCTAAGTGCTTACTATGTGCCAAGCACTGTGCTGAGAGGCAAGAGCACAGGCTTGGAAGTCATAAGACGGGATTCCCCTGTGTCTCCCCCAGCGCTTAGAACAGTGCTCTGCACATAGTAAGCACTTACCAAATACCAACATTATTATTATAAGACGTGGGTTCTAATCCTGGCTCTGCCACCTGGCGGCTGTGGGTCCTTGGGCAAGCCACTCCACTTCTCTGAGCCTCAGTTACCTCATCTGTAAAATGGGAATGGAGACTGTGAGCCCCACGTGGGACAAGAATAGTGCTTGGCAGCTGGCGAGCACTTAACAAAAACCATAATTATGAATTACTATTATTATGCTTTCAACCACACTGCTTCCGATGTGCACAGCACTGTACTAACCTGTTGGGACAGTATAATATAACATTATTGGTAGATGAATTCCCTGCCCACGACGAGTTTAATAAATAACAAAGTTAGTATTTGTTAAGCGCTTAGTACGTGCAGATACAGGGGAATCAGGTTGTCCCACGTGAGGCTCACAGTGAATCCCCATTTTAAATACGAGGTAACTGAGGCACCGAGAAGTGAAGTGACATGCTCAGAGTCATTCAGCTGACAAGTGGCGGAGCAGGGATTCGAACCCATGACCTCTGACTGCCAAGCCCGGGCTCTTTCCACTGAGCCACGCTGCAGTCTAGATGGGGAGACAACAGTTAATACAAATCATGTACATAAGTGCTGTGGGAGAGGTGTAAAATACTCAGATTGGTCAGAATCCCCATCCCACATGGGGTTCACAGTTGAGCCCTTCTTCCACAGTGGAAAGGGAAAACCGATATTAGTCGTGGGTAGGGAACGTGTCTGCCAGTTCAGTCGCGCCGTTCTCTCCCAAGAGTTTAGTACAGCGCTCTACACATAGTAAGCTCTCAGTAGATGCGACTGCTTGCGTGATTGATTTGGTCTTTCCGCGGAGGGGAAGAACCGTCTTTTTTCAACCCCATTCTGGTCAGCGTGTCAAACGCCATTTTTTACCCGAGTCTAAAACTGGCTCTGCCGCTTGTCTGCCCTGTGACCTTAGGCGAGTCACTTCACTTCTCTGCGCCTCAGTTCCCTTACTTGTTTCGATGTCTATCTCCCCCGCCTCTAATAATGTCGGTATCTGTTAAGCGCTTACTACGTGCAGGGGACTGTTCTAAGCGCTGGGGGAGATACAGGGTCATCGGGTTGTCCCTCGTGAGGCTCGCAGTCTTAATCCCCATGTTACAGATAACTGAGGGCCAGAGATGTGAAGTGACTCGCCCACAGTCACACAGCTGACAAGTGGCAGAGCCGGGATTCGAACCCATGACATTGGACTCCCAAGCCCGTGCTCTCTCCACTTTGCCACGCAGGGATTGTCTCTCTGTATTGTTGTATTGTACTTTGCAAGTGCGGAGTGCAGCTCAGTGGAAAGAGCCCGGGTTTGGGAGTCAGAGGTCATGAGTTCGAATCCCGGCTCTGCCACTTGTCAGCTGTATGACTGTGGGCAAGTCACTTCACTTCTCTGGGCCTCAGTTACCTCATCTGTAAAATGGGGATTAACTGCGAGCCTCACGTGGGACGGCCTGATGACCCTGTATCTACCCTAGCGCTTAGAACGGTGCTCTGCACATAGGAAGCGCTTAACAAATACCAACTTTATTATTATTATTATTACAGTGCTCTGCACACAGTAGGCGTTCAATAGATACAACTGAATGAATGAATACAATAGGGATGCCCAAGGTAGGACAGGGAGTGTGTCCAACCAGATTTGCTTTTATCCACCCCACTGGTTTGTACAGTGTCTGACACGCAGGAAGCACTTAAATACTACATTTATTATTATTATTATTGTTATCTCCCCATGTGGCGGGACCTGGTCAGAGAAGGGCAAGGGAGGGGCCAGTAAACCTGCAATTCATACAGCGGGAAAGCCCGTTCCCCATCTCATAATAATTATGGTACTCGTTAAGTGCTTACTATGTGCCAAGCACTGCGCTAAACCCCAGTTCATCAGGTTGGACACAGTGCCCACGTGGGGCTCACAGTCTTAATCTCCATTATTCCCAGACGAGGTGACGGAAGCACGGAGAAGTTAAGCGACCTGCCCAAGGTCACACAGACGAGTGGCGGAGCCGGGATTAGAACCCGGGTCTTTCCGACTCCCGGGATCGCGCTCCGTCCGCTACACCGTGCGGCTTCAGGCGAGGCCCTTCGCTTCTCAGTTACGATTCTGATATTTGTCAAGCACTTACTATGAGTAGGTCAGCTCCTGTTTTAAGAGTTGGGGCAGATACAGATCGATCAGGCTCCGGAGGTGATCCACGTCCCAGATGGAAGTCGCCGTCTAAGTAGGAGGGAGAACAGGCACCCGGTCCCCATTTTACAGATGAGGAAACAGAGGCGCAGAGAGGTCATGCGACGACTTCTCCGTGCCTCAGCTGCCTCACCTGCAAAATGGGGATTAATTCTGAGACCTATTTTGGACTCCGTCGAACCTGATTATTTTGTATCTACCCCAGCACTTAGCACGGTGTCTGGCACGTGGTAAGCGCTTTCCTAAAAGTGTAAAAAAAAATCAATCGCCCAAGGTTACACAGCAGGAAGCTGGCAGATTCAGCATCGTCCCCCCCCCGCCCCCCGTTCCACCCCCTTCCCCCTTTCCCCCTTCCCCTCCTCTCAGCACTGTGCTCACTTGTATATATTATTTATTTCCCTATTTATTTTCTTAGGTGTACATCACGGAGTGGCTCAGTGGAAAAAGGCCGGGTTTGGGAGTCGGAGGTCATGGGGTCGAATCCCTGCTCTGCCACTCGTCGGCTGGGTGACTGTGGGCAAGTCACTTCACTTCTCTGGGCCTCAGTTCCCTCATCTGTAAAATGGGGATGAACTGCGAGCCTCACGTGGGACAACCCGATCGCCCTGTATCTCCCCCAGCGCTTAGAACAGTGCTCTGCACATAGTACGCGCTTAACAAATACCAACGTTATTATTACATCCCCTTGATTCTATTTATCTTGATAATGTTATCTTGTTTTCGTTTTGTTCTGTTTTGCTCTGCTGTCTGTCTCCCCCCGATTTGACTGTGAGCCCGTCACTGGACAGGGATCGTCTCTATCCGTTGCCGAATTGTCCATTCCAAGCGCTTAGTACAGTGCTCTGCACATACTAAGCGCTCAATAAATACTATTGAATGAATGAATGAATGAAAGAAAGATTCGGGATTAGAATCCAGTTCCTCTGACTCCCAGGCCGGTGCTCTTTCTACTAGCCCCTATACTAGGCCATACTGGTCTTCTGCCTCAGTTTCCTCAGCTGTAAAATGGGGATGAAATACCTGTTCTCCCTCCCCATTAAAGAGGAACAGGGACTATGTTTGCACTGACTGTCATGTATCTACTTGGCAAATGGTAAGCACTTAAAGAAGCAGCGTGGCTCAGTGGAAAGAGCCTGGGCCTGGGAGTCAGAGGGCACGGGTTCGAATCCCGGCTCTGCCCCTGGTCAGGTGTGTGACTGTGGGCAAGTGACTTCACTTCTCTGTGCCTCAGTTTCCTCATCTGAAAACGAGGATGAAGACTGTGAGCGTCACGTGGGACAACCTGATGACCCTGTATACCCCAGCGCTTAGAACGGTCCTCTGCACATAGTACGCGCTTAACAAATACGAACGTTATTATAAACTGAAATTATAATAATGCTAATAATAAAATGAGGTGACCATTTCCAGGTGTGGGCTTCAGCAAGTCTCCAATCCAACCGGACACCACTTGGGCCCTTTCAGAATCTCGCTTCCCTCAATCTTGAGGGGGAAACACCCTCCAGAAACCAGAGGCTTCATTTGTCACTATCTCCCCTCTTATTTCAGATGGTTAACCCAAATTTTTTCAAGGCCCATTTTCGTCCTTTCAGCCAGAGAACCTTTTGACTGAAGAATACCTGTGAAAGTCAACGAGGAGCAAATAGTTCCAACCTCACAAGGGCCTATAAAAACTTAGAGGGACATGCAGTTTTAATGTAGATGTCGATATTTTCTTTGTTTATTTTTAGTGCTAACATTTTTTCAATCGACGGCACCAAACAAAGAAAAATATCCTTTAATGGAAGTGTCCGTTAGAGCCATTAGCATCAGTTGGGTAAATATTTAGTGAAACGTGTTTCTTTTTTTAAGCCAATAGACATAACCGTTTGAAGCTAATAGGGTGTATTGTGTAAATACAGAGTCGATAATTTTAAAATGGTATGTTAGTTGCCTAACAGACTGCAAAAGAGCTTTCATTGCGACAGAAAGTATATTTTGTGAGAATGATGTAAAATTTTAATGAAAAGTAGTTCAACACATTCAGAGCAGCCTATTTTCAATGTTAACTATCCATCACTGGGAACTTTTTTTTTTTCCCAAATCCAAAGATTGATTTAATCATGATATAGATTCAGTGGTTGCCCTACTCTAAAATTAATCCATTTTGAGGAATGCATCTAGTGAAACAAATCTTGACCCTATCCCTTTTAATGTCAGTGAGAAGCAGAATGGTCTAGTGGAAGAGCTTGGGAGAAGTCCCGGGTTCTAATCCGCCCTCTGCCAGATGTTTGCTAGGTGCCTTTGAGCGAGTCATTTAACTTCTCTGTGCCTCTGTTTCCTCATCCATAAAATGGAGATTAAATGCCTGTTGTCCCTCCTACTAAGACAGCGAGACTCATCTGGGCAAGGGACTGTGTCCCACCTGTTAAACTTGTATCTATCCTAGTGCTTAACACAGTGTTTGACACAGAGTAAATGCTTAACAAATACTATATAATAATAATGATGTCAGTGGCAAGCAAAAATGCTGCCTTAAGTGTGCTATGTGACCCTTTATCCAGAGCAACCTATTAATGGTATAGCTTTTAGTCAAGATGTGACTGACCTAGAGAAGCAGCGTGGCGCAGTGGAAAGAGCCCGGGTTTGGGAGTCAGAGGTCGTGGGTTCGACTCCCGGCTCTGCCACTTGTCAGCTGTGTGACTGTGCGCGAGTCACTTCCCTTCTCTGGGCCTCAGATACCTCATCTGTAAAATGGGGATTAAGACTGTGAACCTCTCGTGGGGCAACCTGATTACCCCGTATCTACCCCAGCAGCATAGAACAGTGCTCTGCACATAGTAAGCGCTTAACAAATACCAACATTATTATTATTATTATGAGGGAGCTAGCCGCAAGAAAGGAAAGTAGTCGTCTGGCCAGAGGTGTCGTAGTAGCCCAGTAAAAGAAACTCAGATAAATCCACATCAAAAATCAACCACACACGAATATAATGAGGTGCAGTGTGGCTTTATGGAAAGAGCATGAGCCTCGGAGGCAGAGGACTTGGGTTCTAATCCAGCTTCATTTATTGTGACCTCAATTCCGTCCTCTGCAATATTGGGATTCAATACCAGTTCTTCTTCCTATTTAGACTAAGCCCCATATGGGGCCTGATTATCATGTATTCATTCAATAGTATTTATCGAGCGCTTACCATGTCCAGAGCACTGTACTAAGCGCTTGGAATGTATAGATCGGTAACAGATAGAGACAGTCCCTGCCCTTTGACGGGCTTACGGTCTCATCGGGGGAGACGGACAGACGAGAACGATGGCGATAAATAGAATAGAGGGGAAGGACATCTCATTAAGACAATAGCAAATAAATAGAATCAGGGTGATGTACATCTCATTAACAGAATAAATAGGGTGACGGAGATATAAACAGTCGAGCGGACGAGTACGGTGCCGAGGGGGTGGGACGGGAGAGGGGGAGGAGGAGAGGGAAAAGGGGGAGAAGAGGGTTTAGCTGCGGAGAGGTGAAGGGGGGGTAGAGGGAGCGGAGGGAGAAGGAGAGTTCAGTCTGGGAAGGCCTCTTGGAGGAGCTGAGCTTTCTGCCCCAGCGCGTAGTACAGTATTTGACACAAAGTGCTTAGGTAGTATTATCACTGCCGGTAACAGCAGTAACGATAATGATGCTAACTGTGGTATTTGTTAAGCGCTTACTATGTTCCAGGCACTGTACCAAACCCCGTGGTGGCGACAAGCAAATCGGGTTGGACACAGTCCCCGACCCACATGGGGCTCTCACTCTTAATCTCCATTTGACAGATGAGGTAACTGAGGCACAGAGAAGTGAAGTGACCTGCTTACGGTCACACGGCGGACGAGTGGCGGAGCAGGGATTAGAACCCAAGTCCTTCCGACTCCCAGATCCGTGCTCTGTCCGCTAGACCACACTGCTTCTACGTGGTAGTAATAGTGTCGTCATTTTCAACAGCAGCGACCCAGACCCATTTCCTCTTTCAGGAAATATCTTCCGCAATCTGTAAATCGGTGGGTCAACACCCTCGATCATCATTAGAATCCCCGTTCGAGGTGGCGATCCCTAAATCTTTAGACCACACCTCGGAAAGATCGGGGCCTTCTTAGACTTGCTGTGTGACCTTGGGCAAGACACTTAACTTCTCTGAGTCTGTTTTCTCATCATAATAATGAGGCTGATATTTGTTAAGCGCTTACTATGTGCGGAGCACTGTTCTAAGCGCTGAGGGAGATACAGGGTAATCGAGTTGTCCTTCGTGAGGCTCACAGCTAATCCCCATTTTACAGATGAGGGAACTTAGGCCCAGAGAAGTGAAGTGACCTGCCCACAGTCACACAGCTGCCAAGTGGCAGAGCAGGGATTCGAACCCATGACCTCTGACTCGCGAGCCCGGGCTCTTTCCACTGAGCCACGCTGCTTCTCTATACTGATGGCTTGTCTTGGATTCTTAATATAGTAACGATGGTATTTGTTAATAATGTTGGTATTTGTTAAGCGCTTACTACGTGCAGAGCGCTGTTCTAAGCGCTGGGGTAGATACAGGGTAATCAGGTCGTCCCACGTGAGGCTCACAGTCTTCATCCCCATTTTACAGATGAGGGAACTGAGGCCCAGAGAAGTGAAGTGACTCGCCCACAGTCACACAGCTGACAAGTGGCAGATGCGGAATTCGAACCCATGACCTCTGACTCCCAAGCCCGTGCTCTTTCCACGGAACCACGCTGCTTCTCTTAGGCACTTGTTAAGCGCTTCCTAGGTGCCAAGCCCTGTTCTAAGCGCTGGATAAAGCACTAGCCAAGTCTTACTATTTTATTCCTAGCTTTCTCTCTGGACTAGGAGTGCTTAGCTGTTCACTCTCGAAACACCTTTATATTTTAGGAGGAGATAATTCCTTTCTCTCCTGGTGATGGTGAGCAGAATAGAGAAGCGGCGTGGCTCAGTGGAAAGAGCACGGGCTTTGGAGTCAGAGGTCGTGGGTTCGAATGCCGGCTCGGCCACTCGTCAGCTGTGTGACTTTGGGCAAGTCACTGAACTTCTCGGTGCCTCAGTTCCCTCATCTGTCAAATGGGGATGAAGACTGTGAGCCCCACGTGGGACGACCTGATTCCCCTGTGTCCACCCCAGCGCTTAGAACAGTGCTCGGCACATAGTCAGCGCTTAACAAATACCAACATTATTAATTCTTCATTCTGTATAACTGCAGGGGATTCCTAACATCTTTCCTCACTGGCAAAGGTGAAAGCCATTGAAAAGGCACACAACTGTGTGTGCAGACCACAGCCAGAGTTCACACGACTCAGCCTAGGGAAGAGGAGGGTGGAAAAAATGGTTCCTCGCTTCCTCCCTTACTCTCCAGTTTCCATTTTTGAGCTACATCTTTCTCTCCCAGCCACCTTCTGATCTCAAAGTTTTCAGCTGTAGGACTTTTCTGTAGGAGAAAATAACCCAGTGATTACAATCATATGGCGAGAGAAGAGATAATTGATCAATCAATCTTATTTATTGAGTGCTTGCTCTGTGCCTAGCCCTGCACTAAAAGAATGCACTGTAACAATATAGGGACAAATCAATGTGGCCTGGTAGGAAAAGCATAAGCCTAGAAGGACTTGGGTTCTAATCTTTGTTCTGCTAATTGCCTGCTGTGTGACCTTGGGCAAGTCACTTAATTTCTGCGTGAAGCAGCATGGCTCAGTGGAAAGAGCAGGGGGTTGGGAGTCAGAGGTCATGGGTTCGAATCCCCGCTCCGCCGCTTGTCAGCTGTGTGACTTTGGGCAAGTCCCTTAACTTCTCTGTGCCTCAGTTCCCTATCTGTAAAATGGAGACTAAGACCGTGAGCCCCACGTGGGACAACCTGATCACCTTGTATTCCCCCCAGCACTTAGAACAGTGCTTTGCACATAGTAAGTGCTTAACAAATACCATGACCATCATCATTCTGTGTGCCTCAGTTTCCTCAACTGTAGAATGGGGACTAAAAGTACCTGTTCACCCTCCTACTTAGACTGTGAGCCCCACGTGGGACAGAGACGGTGTCCAATCTGGTTAGACCGTGAGGCCCTTGTTGGGTAGGGATTGTCTCTTTTGCCGAATTGTACTTTCCAAGCGCTTAGTACAGTGCTCTGCACACAGTAAGCGCTCAATAAATCCATGGAATGAATGAACATGTACCTACCCCTGCACTTAGAACACTGACACACTACTTAACAAATACCACTAAAAGAAAAAGAGATAAAACCCAAAACTCCTTGGTAGACACATTCCCTGACCACAGAGAGCATGTAGTTTAGATACCAAACAGGAGATTCTTGTTTCAAGGCCCTCCACAGTTACTATCTGGAGTTTTTCAGAAAAAAAAAAAAAAAATGAGAAGTACTTTGGAAAAACAAAGTGGCTTTTCCAAGGAAAGTCTCCGTCTCATCCCCTTGGAAGCGGGAATAAGAGAGGCGTGTTGTTGAACAACAAAGCTAATCAAATATTTTGACCTGTAAAGTCTTATTTCAGAAGATGCTCATCTCCCCATTCGAATACATTTTTCTTAGAAGATTTCAAGTCCAACAATTCCGATTCACTTGAATAAAAAGCGGGGTTTGTGTTCCATTTTGCGGGACCTGTTTCCCCTCATCACCCCCGCAACTGTTCCCCTGAAATAAATGTATCTTTGACCTGAAAGGAAATGTTTCATCCCGCTGCTTAAAGGCTGTTTAAAAAGTAACGACTTTGCTTTTAGCAGGCGAGGCTATGTGCTGAAACACTCTGCTGATTCACAAAGCTGTCTGAGAAATTCATGATGCCGCTGCAGTATCAGCTCAAATGAGGATAAAGTATCCATTTGGAGATCAGAAAAATTTACTTTATCGGCTAAGGGGCGCTCCCCTTCGGTACAAGAAAAGGCATTAGAAAATCTATTAAAACTGAGTTATATTCTGCAGACACCATCTTTTCTTGTAACAATTAATATTTCATTTTAATTGTGCGGCTGTATAACTTCGGATGAAAAGTTACTCAGTTGGAGTGAGCGGAAGCCTCCCCGACGAGACGATTCTTTGACCAGAATAGTTCTTCTCATCCTCGGATTACACGAAGTTACGTCGGGTGTTGCGAACGGCTCGATCCCTTCTGCGGTAGCGGATGGTTTTCAGTGACCGATTTGGAACCGTGCTCTTCCTCACCCTTGCCATTATAACAGCAACGGCTCATTCTCTTGTACTCTCCCTGGTGTTTAGCACAGTGCAAGCGCTCAGAAAACAATATCGACTGTTTACCTCAGAGAAGTCGGGGAAGTCAAAGCTCGTGGCTGCGATTTACAAGATTTACCTCTCCATAAATAAGACCGGGATGGTAGTAAGATTATCTTAGATGTGTCTGGTGGAAAGATCATGGTCTCGTGATTAGGAAGAAGTGGCTTCTGCCTCCAATTCTGCCACTAGCCTGATGAGTTAAACTTGGGCAAGGCACTTTCCCATTCTGTGGTTCATTTTTTAATGTGCGTATCAACCTCTCTTCCAAATGATAATGATGGTCACCTCCGGCAAACTAATTCTCTTCCCCTCTTCAAAACCCTACTTGAAGCTCACCTCCTCCAAGAGGTCTTCCCACACTGAGCTTCCCCTTTTCCCTCTGCTCCCTCTACCCCCCACTTCACCTCTCGGCAGCTAAACCCTCTTCTCCCCCCTTTCCCTCTGCTCCTCCCCCCTCCATTCCCTCGGCACCGTACTCGTCCGCTCGACTGTATATATCTTCATCGCCCTATTTATTTTGTTAATGAGATGTCCATCACCTCGATTCTATTTATTTGCTATTGTCTTAATGAGATGTCCTTCCCCTCGATTCTATTCATCGCCATCGTTCTCGTCTGTCCGTCTCCCCCGATGAGACCGTAAGCCCGTCAAAGGGCAGGGACCGTCTCTGTCTGTTACCGATTTGTACATTCCAAGCGCTTGGTCCAGTGCTCTGCACCTAGTAAGCGCTCAATAAATACTATTGAATGAATCAATGGTGGTATTTGTCAAGAGCAAACTATGTACCAAGCACTTGGCTAAAAGCTGGGGTTGTCGTTGTTCCTGTCTTACGCTGTCGAGTTGTGTCCGACACATAGCGACGCCATGGACACATCTCTCCCAGAACACCCACCTCCACCTGCAATCATTTTGGTAGTGGAACCAGAGAGTTTTCTTGGTAAAAAATAAGTGCAGTGAACCCGGGTGTCCGCCCTCGACTCTCTCCCGTGTCGCTGCTGCCCAGCACAGGTGAGCTCTGACTTAGATTGATTTCCACGAGTCAGCTGTGTGACTGTGGGCAAGTCACTTCACTCCTCTGGGCCTCAGTTACCTCATCTGTAAAGTGGGGATTAAGACTGTGAGCCTCACGTGGGACAACCTAATTACCCTGTATCTACCCCACAGCTTAGAACAGTGCTCTGCACATAGTAAGCGCTTAACAAATACCAACATTAATATCATTATTAAGCCAGCCATTGCCCAAGCTAGGAATGGAATGGATATCCCTCTGCTTGACTCTCCCTCCCGTAGTCAAGACGGGTAGAGGACTGGAACCTCCGTCTCCCCCGATTAGACCGTAAGCCCGTCAAAGGGCAGGGACTGTCTCTATCCGTTGCCGCTTTGTACATTCCAAGCGCTCAGTACAGTGCTCTGCACATAGTAAGCGCTCACTAAATACTATTGAATGAATGAACTCTTTAGGTGCCACCCCGAGAGGAAAAGCTGGGGCAGACAGGAGATAATCAAATTGGATACAGTCCCTGTTACACATGGGGTTTCTGTTCTAAGGATTAGGAAGAACATTTATTGAATCCCCATTTGCACATGAGGAAACTGAGTCACAAATACTTTGACACATCCATCAATCAAACAAAATTATTGCTTTCTTAGTGCGCAGAACACTTCACTAATTGTTTGGGAGAGTATGATTAAATTGGCAGACACAATCACGGCCCACAAGGAGTTTACAGCATAGCAGGGGTGACAGACATAAAATAAATGAGCGATGGAAGGAAAACCAGACTGGGAAGAGTGTGGACCACTCTTCATCCATTCATAGTTACTGAGCTCTTACTGTGCGCAGAGCACGGTACTAAGCACCGGGGAAAGTACAACACAACAATAAACAGTGACATCCCTGCCCACAACGAGCTCACAGTCTAGAGTGGGAGAGACGGACATCAATTCAAATAAATAAAACCGATCTCAACATGAGTGCTTTGGGGCTGGGAGGGGGGAAGAGCAAAAGGGTAAATAAAATGATAGATATGGACATAAGTGCTTTGGGCTGGGAGGGGGAAAGAGCAAAAGGAGCAAATCAGGGCGATGCAGAAGGAAGTGGGAGATGAGGAAAAGTGGGGCTTAGTCTGGGAAGGCCTCTTGGAGGAGCTGGGCCTACAATAATAATAATAATAATAATGATGTTGGTATTTGTTAAGTGCTTACTATGTGCAGAGCACTGTTCTAAGCGCTGGGGTAGATACAGGGCAATCAGGTTTTCCCACGTGGGGCTCACAGTCTTCATCCCCATTTTACAGATGAGGTCACCGAGGCCCAGAGAAGCGAAGCGACTTGCCCACGGTCACCCAGCTGACAAGTGTCCGAGCCGCGATTCGAACGCACGGCCTCTGACTCCAAAGCCCGCGCTCTTTCCACCGAGCCACGCTGCTTCTCACTGAGCCATGCTGCTTCTCGTGCTCTGCTGCTTCCCCCACTTCAATAAGCCTTTGAAGTGGGGGAGAGTGGTTGCCTGTGGGATTAGAGGTGGGAGGGCGTGCCGGGCCAGAGGCGGGATGTGGGCTAAGGGTCGGCAACGAGACAGGTGAGCTGGAGACACAGTGAGAAGGTAAGCGGAGGAGGAGCGGAGTGTGCGGGCCGCGTTGCGGAATGCTAGGAGGACAAGCAATTCAACCGAGGCTTTGGAAAAATAAAGTGCTCTATGGATGTTTATCATCATAGAATTGAAGATGTTATTCAGGAGCAAGCTTGGCTGGAACAAACTTGGGGATGAGAGTGGCTATGAGGTAGTTTGGTTCAACTGATGGAGACAAGTCTGTCAGTTTCTTGTGGACAGGGGTTCATTCATTCATTCATTCATTCAATAGTATTTATTGAGCGCTTACTATGTGCAGAGCACTGTACTAAGCGCTTGGGATGAACAAGTCGACAACAGATAGAGACAGTCCCTGCCGTTTGACGGGCTTACGGTCTAATCGGGGGTTGCCCATACCACCTCATAGGGTACTTTCCCAAGGACTTAATAATAATGATTTTGTCGGTTAAGCGCTTACTACGTACAGAGCACTGTTCTAAGCGCTGGGGGAGATACAGGGTGATCAGGTTGTCCCACATGGGGCTCACAGTTTTTTAATCCCCATTTTACAGATGAGGTAACTGAGGCACAGAGAAGTTAAGTGACTTGGCCACAGTCACACTCTGCACACCGTAAGCACCCAATAAATCACAACGGTTGACTGATCGATCGAGTCAGCAGCTTACGAAGAGTATAAAAAAGAGGGAGGGTGGTTTACTCTACTTCTTACCTCTTTCTTCCAACTTTTGTAACTCTTCTATGGGGAAGAGAGCCCTTTGAGACGGGAAGAGTTCTCCAACACCTGGGATGACTAAACCGTCTGAAAAAATATCTCAGCCAAATTGTCCCTCAGAAAACTTGGTCTTTCCACCTGGAGCAAACTGCTTATCTTCTCTGTGCTTCAGTTTCCTCATCTGAAAAATACAATACCTGCTCTTCTTACCTCTTAGATGACCAACACTCATATCTGAAGGACAATTAGTTTTCCCATCGTCAAACTTTATTGAGGGCGTATTTCCTCCAAGAGGCCTTCCCCGATTAAACCCTCCCTTCCTCTTCTCCCACTCTCTTCTGCATCGCCCCGAGTTGCTCCTTTTTTCCATTCCCCCCGTCCCAGTCCTGCAGCACTTATGTACATATCTGTGATTTTATTTATTTATTTATATTAATGTCTTTCTCCCCCTCTAGACTGTAAATTCATTACAGGCAGGGAATGTGTCTGTTCTATTGTACTCTCCCAAAGGTTTATTACAGTGCCCTGCACACAGTAAGTGCTCGATAAATACAATAGACTGACTTTGATATGATTTCCTTGTATCTACCCCAGTGTTCTGCACAGTGCTTGAAACATAGAAAGTACTCAATATCAAAATGATCCCATCTTTGGAAATAGTCCTGTATCTTTTTCTAGTGATCAAATAGTTAATTAACTGTTCCATCTTGAAGGTATTAGGTAAATAGCATGATGACCTCTATGGAGAGAAGGATGGATGTAAAAAAAAATGTAATGACATTGTCTGCTCGGGTCTGGAGAGTCATTTTTATTTGATCATCCTTGGAGGGTATAAAATGTCAGAACTATTATTTTCTATTATCTGGATCTGGCTTTGGTGAAATGAGTAAATTTTACCCTGGTTTTTTTTTTTTTTTTGAAAGAACGGCAAATTTGTGTTGAGAATCTAGATTCAAAGTTAAAAGAATATTGTTTTAAATAACTATCTACAAGTGAATTTAGCTTTTCATGGGATTCATTTTTGAAAGAAGAAAATCTTCAGTATTATTTTTTTTGAAAAAAGCCAGCTTTATCACCCCAAAGCTCTAGTTCACATGCCTGACTCGTCACCATTTTAATTGCAAAACCCAGGAAATGTAGAATGGGAAAATTAAGTTAGGAAGTGCTCAATGGATTGCAGAGTACTACATTTTATTTAATTTCTCTACAAAATAACCTTGAGAAATAATTCGATACCAGGCCTTAAGGACTTGACTAGGTTTTGCCGAAGAAATAAACTAAACGGTTTTGAACCTCCTATCCCAATGTGGTGGCTTACGATTATATTTCTAAGAAGATTCATCATACGGTCTCCGGGAAGTGAGTTCAACTGAGTTTATTCTCAGCGACTCCTATTTAAGATTTGTAAACTCGTGTTAAAAGTGATATGATGAACCAAAATGTTAACAGGGATTGCTGTGTTCTAATGGAACAGAGATATCGAATGTCCTTACTGGCTGATGAGACTCTTCGTAGAACTTCCAAGTGGAATATATTTTGCGGCGATGAAAGGGTGAAAATAATATATGAAGTTGCGTGACTTAGTGGAAAAAGCACAGGTCTGAGAGTCAGAGGACCAGGCTCTGCCTCTAGTCGGCTGGGTGACCTTGGGCGAGTCATTTTGCATCTCCGTGCCTCGTTTTCCTCATCTGTCTAACAGGAATTCAATCCTTCTAGACCGTGAGCTCGTTGTTGGGTAGGCACTGTCTCTATGTGTTGCCAAATTGTACTTACCAAGCGCTTAGTACAGTGCTCTGCACAAAGTAAGTGCTCAATAAATACGATTGAATGAATGGATGAATGAAATACCTGTTCTCTCTCCTGCTTAGATTGTGAGCTCCATACAGGATAGGGACCGTGTCCGACTTTAATCAGTCAAACAATGGTATTTATTGAGCGCCTACCGGGTTCAGAGCACTGTGCTAAGTGCTGGGGAGTCTGTCATAAGAGATATGTTCCCTGCCCTCAGTGAGGTAACTGTTTAGACGTGGCTGTGTTTTGGTCCCTCCTTAAGACCCCCTACACCCCCTTCCATCCCACTGATCTTGCACCAGGGCCCAGAGTCGCCCGTCCTCTCCCCTCATCCCACACCACAGTGGCCCCCTGGCGCGGCCACCCGCTCGCGGCTTCCGACTCCCGACTCCTCTCCAACTCCCGTACTTGTGTGTATCTACCTCAGCGCTCAGGATAATGCTTGGCACATAGTAGGTGCTTATTTACTCATTCATTTATTCAATCGCATTTACTGAGCGCTTAGTCAATACAGGACACCGTATTAAGCACTTGGGAGAGTACACTACAGCAATGAAAAGACATATTCCCTGCCCACAACGAGCTTACACTCTAGAGGAGGGGAGACAGACATTGATACAAATAAACGAGTAGATTGCAGATATGACATTAAGTGGCGTGGGGCCGGGAGGGAGGAAGAGCAGAGAAAGTCAGGGTGATTGAAGGGGAGTGGGAGAAGAGGAAAGGGGGGCTTAGGGAAGATCTCTTGGAGGAGTTGGGCTTTCAACATGGCTTTGAAGGAAGAGTAGTTGCTGGATTTGAGGAAGGAGGGTGTTCCAGGCCAGAGGGAGGACGCGGGCGAGGGGTCGGCGGTGAGATGGACGAGATGGGGGCACAGTGAGAAGGTGAACGTTAGAGGAACAAAGTGTGTGGCCTGGGTTGTAGTAGGACAGTAGTGAGGTGAGGTAGGAGGGGACAAGGTGACTGAGTGCTTTAAAGCCAATGGCGAGGATTTTTTGTTGGATGTGGAGGTGGAGGGGCGATCGCCGGAGCTTTTTGAGGAGTGGGGAAGCACGTCCTGAATGTTTTTTATAGACAGTGACTGGTCATCAGTGATTAATAAATACAAAAATAATAATAATAAAAGTAAAGCAATGGAATATGAAGGGATTTCAGGGGCAGGATACTCAACCATAAAGTAAATTTAATCGTATCACTCAATAAGTACCTAGTACTCAATAAGTACCTAAGGGGTGCAGAGCATTGTAATAAGTACTAAAGAGCATCTAACAGAGCTGGCAGACCACATCTCTGCTCTCAAGAAGTATAATGATAATAATGTTGGTATTTGTTAAGCGCTTACTATGTGCAGAGCACTGTTCTAAGCACTGGGGGAGATACAAGGGAAATCAGGTTGTCCCACGTGAGGCTCACGGTCTTCATCCCCATTTTACCGATGAGGGAACTGAAGCACAGAGAAGTGAAGTGACTTGCCCCCGGTCACACAGCTGACAAGTGGCAGAGCCGGCATTCGAACCCATGACCTCTGACTCCCAAGACGGGCTCTTTCCACTGAGCCACGCTGCTTCCCTTAAATATACCATCTAGCGAGGAAACAGACACAAAAGTAGTTTACAGATAGGAAGGGTGGATATGTAGATGAGTGTTTCCTTAAGCATAACAAATTCTCAGGTGCTTGAGGTGAAAAAAAGTAGCGTGGCTTCCTGGGAAGGTGGTTCCATTTTCATATTCTAGTTTTGGTTTGCAGTGAAGTCAACAGTGTCCACTGGGCTTAGGCCTCTCCCGTTCAGCGTGATTTTGGAAAGTGGCTAGGGAGGTAAAGCGTCTGAATGCCATTAATCAGTTGACCAATAAATGCCATTATATGATTATTACTATCAATATATTATCAAATATTATTATTATATTATTATTATGCCTATCAATCGGATTTATAGAGCACTCACTGGGCGCAGAGCATTGCATCACGCACTTGGGGGAGTACACTAGATTTAGTAAGCATAAAAGCCTTACTATGTGCCGAGTACTATGCTAAATTCTGGGGAAAAGAGAAGATAATCAGATCGATTAGACCGTAAGCCCGTCAAAGGGCAGGGACCGTCTCTATCTGTTACCGATTTGTACATTCCGAGCGCTTAGTACGGTGCTCTGCACATAGTAAGCGCTCACTAAATACTATTGAAAATCAATACTATTGAAATCGACACAGATCGGCTCGTAATTCAATGGGAGGGAGAACGGGCGAAATCCGTATTTCACAGGTGAAAAAACATTCCGTGACTCAGTTTCCTTTTCTGTTCAACCAGGTCTATCTCCCTCCACGACAGGATGAAGATTAATCAGTTAAAACGGCCAAGTGCTTTGTATATGAAACATTCCACGAGATGATAGGATCCATATTGATAATATCCTGTTAGGAGCTCATGGGCAGCTCCGATAAGGTAACTAAGAAGAATAAATGGCGAAAGCTGCGTATGAAATTGAATATCGCTAATGGAACTGGAAGTTTGTCCGTACCGCGAGCGGTCTCGAATCATGTATAATGGAGCACGAGATCATTTAAAACTGTTTTAATTGCCACAAGGAACTGATCTCTAAAGCTTTTACTGACAAGCGTCGTCAGGCCCTTAATGATTGCGGAATGTTCCCAACGACTGGTATTATCCTCTACTGGATGTTAAAGGCTATCGACCTCCTTTATTAGATCCATCACTCAGCCTGGCCCTGAAAGTCATTTATAAGATAATTAGCATTAATTAACTCCCTTAAACCCCTCAAACTCCTTAAAGTTGAAAGAATTCAGAGCAAGGCTCAAGTCCGGTGCTCTCTTTATTCATCCATACCTTCCAGCCCCACAGCACTTATGTCTGTACCTGGAATTTGATTTTCTTTTTAATGTCTGTCTCCCCGTCTAGTTTGTAAACTTACTGTGGCAGGGGATGTGTCTGTTATAGCGTTATTGTGTGCTCTCCCAAGCGCTTAGGATGATGCTCCGCACACGGTAAGTGCTCAGTAAATGAGATCTACTGACTGACTAGATTAAAAAAAAATTCCCATGTGCAAAAGGACATGTGCAAGTGAAAACAGCCCTAAATTTTGATAGCTCTCATTTATTCACTCATTGGTATTTACTGAGCACTCACTGTGTGCAGAGCACTGTACTAAGAGCTTGGAAAGTCCAGTTCAGCAGCATGGCTCAGTGGAAAGAGCCCGGGCTTTGGAGTCAGAGGTCATGGGTTCGAAACCCCGCTCTGCCACTTGTCAGCTGTGTGACTGTGGGCAAGTCACTTCACTTCTCTGGGCCTCAGTTACCTCATCTGTAAAATGGGGATGAAGACTGCGAACCCCACGTGGGACAACCTGATGACCTTGTATCTCCCCCAGCGCTTACAACAGTGCTCTGCACATAGTAAGCGCTTAACAAATACCAACATTATTATTATTATTCTCTGTGCCTCAGTTCCCTCACCCGTAAAATGGGGATGAAGACTGTGATTCCTACATGGGACAAGCTGATTATCTTGTATCCACTCCAGTGCTTAGAAAAGTGCTTGGCACATAGTAAGCGCTTAACAAACACCACCAGTATTATTATTATTATTGCACTGTCCTCTCCCAAGCACTTAGAACAGTGCTCCGTACTCAGTAGACCATATGCTTCTTGAGGAAAAAAAAATCACATCAATTGACTCTAAGGTATTCTCCCAACTTATTTTAGTACATTGCTTCTCCCGTAGTGTAGACGCTCAATGGTACTGAGCACTTGGGGTGTGCCGAGCGCTGTACGAAGAGTTTGAGAAAGTATAGAGTTGGTAGATATGTTCTGCGCATAGTAACCGCTCAATAAATACGATTGAATAAATCAATATGTTCCGTACCCACTAGAGGCCTAAAGCCCAGGGAGGGAGACATATTAAAATAAATTAGCGGGATGGGTGTAAATAAGTACATAATAAAGATAATAATGATGGAGAGAACTTTAATAAAGGTAGGGTCATCTTCAAAAATGAAAGACAGCATATCCACACTGCTTTTATATGAGAGAAAGAGAGAGATGGAGTGACAAGAGAAGAGTGACAGAGAAATAGAACCAACCTGACATGATTAGACTGTAAGCCCGTCAATGGGCAGGGACTGTCTCTATCTGTTGCCGATTTGTACATTCCAAGCGCTTAGTACAGTGCTCTGCACATAGTAAGCGCTCAATAAATACTATTGAATGAATAAAGTGGGCTCTCTCTCTAGTGAGATTCTCTAACATTTCATTCCCTGGATTAATCCGATTAATCAGTTGTAGTTATTGAGCACTTACTATGTGGAGAGCACCACTGAATGAATGAATGAATGAATGAATGAATGAATGAATGAATAGCACCCTGCTAGGTATATTAGAGAAAAGTAATATTCCCTGCCTCAGAAAAGATTAAAATCAAGTAGGAGGAGATTGATCAATAAATATAGGCATATCATAACAGAAACATAGTGTAAATGTAAAAAAAAATGCAATGGGAGCTGTGAAGAAAGAAAATCAGGCAATTATATCAGGTACTTCGTACCCGAGTACAATTTTTCGGACATCTCTAAGGTATTTATGTCCATTTATAAATCCGTGTCATAAAGCTGGGTAGGTTGAATTTAGTTTAAAAGAGATGTTCTCATCAGCGTCTCTGACATATGCTGACCGTCTAACTCGGTTTCAAATTCATCGCTAAGTGTTAAACAACAGTCTAGTGGGAAATCTGTAGATCTCTCTTCCATCCTGAAAGTCTGTATGCCTATTTATGGTGGCGTAAATATTTCAGAAACTAAATTAAAAAAGAAGGATTCTGGACCAAAGTTCCACTCTTTTAGAATGTCTTCAGGCCATCTCTCAGTTAATTTCATTTTTTATTTTGAAAATGGTTACAAATTAGCAGGAAGTCAAAAGAGCGTGATATTCACCCGTGTATCCAAGGATTAAAAAAAAAAAAAAAAAATTGAGTCATTCTTTCACTATTAGAAAAGAGCCCAGAGCTGGATCTCTGACATTCCACCAGCATTTCATCATGCAAATCTTCACAGGTCGTCTGTTCATTCCTTTTTTATAAAATGTCTACTAGGAGACTCTCCAGTGCCTAAACCTAAGCACTATATGCCTAATAATAGTGGTAATAGTAATTATGGTATTTACTAAGTACTTTCTATGTGCTGGGTACTGTATTAAGCACTGGGGGGTGGATACAAACAATTCGGGTTGGACACAGTCCCTGTCCCAAGTGGGGCTCACAGTCTCAATCCCCATTTTTACAGATGAGGTCACTGAGGCACAGAGAAGCGAAGTGACTTGCCCAGGGTCACGGAGCAGACGAGCGGCGGAGCCAGAATTAGAACCCTTGACCTCCTGACTCCCAGGCTCGTGCAATACCCACTATTCTATGCCTGGTGGAGAGAGCACAGTCTTGGGAATCGGAGAATCTGGGCTCATCCTGATCTGCCGTTTGCCTGTTGTGCGACCTTGGGCGAGTCCCTTAATTTCTCTGATCTCAGTTTCCTAAACTGTAAAATAGGCATTTATTACCTGTTCTCCCTCCTCTTTAGACTGGGAGCCCCACGGGGGATAGGGACTGTGTTTACCCCAGTGCTTGCACATAGGTAGCACTTAGCAAAAACCATAATTATTAGTATTATTATTATGGTGAGTTTTAAAATTAATAATGGAATAATTATGGCATTTGTTAAGTACTTACTTCATCCCACCGGTACCTCAAATTTAGCATTTATTTATCACCCTATTTATTCTGTTAATGAGATGTACACCCCTTTGATTCTATTTATCGTGATAATGCTGTCTTGTTTTTGTTTTGTTCTGTTTTGCTTTGCTGTCTGTCTCCCCCGATTAGACTGTGAGCCCGTCACTGGGCAGGGATTGTCTCTATCTGTTGCCGAATTGTACCTTCCAAGTGCTTAGTACGGTGCTCGGCACATAGTAAGCGCTCAATAAATACTAATGAATGAATGAATGAACTTACTATGTACCAGGCACTGTTCTAAGCGCTGAGGTGGATGCAAAGTAATCAGAATTGTTTTAATCCCCATTTTACAGATGAGGTAACTGAGGCACAGAGAATTATCATTCTATTCCTCATTCCCCCGTCTGGAGGAGCGGTCTTTTGCGATTAGAAACAAAGAACAGCGTTAAGTGAGAAGCTTCCTATTAAGCAGAAGGGTCCAGATTAGAAACTCTACTTTAGATAAAAGATCTTTCTTGTATGTTTGGTGTTCTTCAGGTACCCACAATTAACCGATCTCGCCACAGATTTAATTAAGGTTAATTGAGGGTTCACGGGAAGAGGTAGGGTCATTTGTTCTCTAGACGGACCTTAGGTGCTTTTCATTAGAAAGATGACATTTATATTGGAGCGGCAAACTGCGCGTCATTAATGAGTCACGGCAGGAAGGGGATGAGAACACTGTATTTTTTTATAAGAAAAGTGGCCATGATTCTCAGTAGTGGGTGAGAAACAGGGTCTAGGCGGTAGTGTCTTTTCATTATGCTATTTTACAAGCAGTTACTGTGTTCCAGACACTGTACTAAATTTCAGAGTGCATACCGGTTAATCAGGGTGGACACAGTCAACGTCCCACGCGGACCTCGATGCCCGCTTTACAAATGAGGTAACTGAGGCACAGAGAAGTTAAATAACTTGCCCGAGGTCACCCAATTGACTGGTGGCAGAATCGGGATTAGAACCCAGGTCATTTTGTTACAGTTATAGTATTTAAGTGCTTACTATGTGAAAGGTGTTCTTCTAAAGGCTGGGGTAGGTTTAAGATAATCAGGTTGGACTCAGTCCATGGCCCACATGGGGCTCACAGCAGCGTGGCTCAGTGGAAAGAACCTGGGCTTGGGAGTCAGAGGTCATGGGTTTGAATCCCGGCTCCGCCACTTGCCAGCTGTGTGACTTTGGGCAAGTCACTTCTCTATGCCTCAGTTCCCTCATCTGTAAAATGGGGATTAAAAACTGTGAGCCCCACGTGGGACAATCTGATCGCCTTGTAGTCCCCCCCCCCCCCCCCGGGCTTAGAACAGTGCTTTGCACATAGTAAGCGCTTAACAGATACCACCGTCATTATTATTTTACAGATGAGGTGAAACTAAGGTAAATGAAGGGACTTGCCCAAGGTCACACAGCAGAAAGGTGGAAGAGCCAGAATTAGAAGACTGTAGGCAAATCTGGTTTGCCAAGGAAAGAACAAGTAGATTTGCACGCTTGCACACACACGACATGGACCCCCTTCCCCATCCCAGACACACACACATACATAACATGGACCCCTCCCTCCCCATCCCAGACACACACACACACACGCGCACAGAGACACACACAGACACACAGACACACACACACACACACACACACAAGCATGCCCATACACAGACACTGCTGCCATGCTGCTGTTTTTGGTGGCCACGGGCCAGACCGTTCAATATTTCTAAAAGGATGCTAGTCTGATAGGATCCTAGCAGAAAGTCTTGGCAGTGATCTAGCCCTCGGCAGGGGAGCTGTTCTTCAAATGTTTAAAATCAAACAAAGTTAAAAATATATCTCCCTCTGGGCTTTGAGCTTTATATAGATGATAATTATGTAACCAATCAGAGCATCCGGACTTTGGATGGCCCAGGCTTCCATCAATCAGTGTCTTTTTTTCTTTTTTTCCCCTCCTTTCGGGGCCCGTCTTGGACAGAATTTCCTCCTTCTTGGGCTCTCTCGAGAATGTTGGGAAATCTGAGCTTCGGATGCAAAACGCTGGACTCTTAAGGCAGTGGTAAAAATAAGGGTGGTATTTGTCCAACACTCACTTTAGGTCTGTGTGCTAAGCACCACCGGAGTAGAAACGGTGCCCTCAGATCAGACAGGGCTGACCCGCACAACTCTCAGATGAACACGGAGGGAGACCAGGAATTTATTCCCCCTTTTACAGATAAGGAAACCGAAGCCCAGAGAAGTGACGTGATTTCCCCAACATCACTCAGCAGGCAGGCTGCAGAGGTGGAAATAGATTCAGCCTTCCTGACTCCCAGCTCTGTGCTCTAAAATGACAGAAACCAAGTTCAGATGGTCTGATACCTCTCCTAATTCAAACCCTGACCGGAGCTTTTGCCAAACAAGCTCCTATCTTTTTTTTCCCTCTACTTTTATAGTCCTCTGGGCCGCAACACAAATCAGACTGAACCTCATTAGGGGCTGGGAGCGTGTCCGCTAATTCCGTCGTATTATACTTTCCCAAGAGCTTAATACAGTGTTCTCTACTTAGTAAGTGCTTAATAAGTATTATTAGAACAGTGCTTGGCATGTAGTACGTTCTTAACAATACCACAGTTATTTGTACTAGCGATTGATTTATATTGGAAATTGTGACTAGAGCTTGGGTGTGCGCGTCAGGAGGACCTGGGTTCTAATCCCAACCATGCTGCCTGTATGCTGGGTGGCAGGGGGTAAGTCACTTTACTTCTCTGTCTCAATTACTTCATCTGAAAAATGGGGATTAAGACTGTGAGCCACATGTGGGACAGGGACTCTGTCCAACCTGAGAAGCTTGGATGTATCCCAGGGCTTAGTACGACGCCCTGGAACATAGTAAGTGCTTAACAAACACCATAACTCTCAACAGTCGCAATTACCAATAGAAATGTGAACACCAAAGAGAATTCAGATTATTAAGAAATAATCAGGCAGTATAGCTTCCGGGCCTTAAACATGCGCAACTAAATTTTTCATTACTAGGAGCAGTTATTAAGCCGGTTCTTTTACCCCAAATACCACACCAAATACCAGTTTCTTATCAATCGTGACAGGTGTTGAAGATTAACTGAAGCCAATAGACACCCTCTGTTCAAATCTGAGGGAAGAATCGGGCCCTTAATGTTTAAATGGTATTTATTTAACAGCCAGGAGCTGCCTGATTCTAATTAGAATCCTTATTGGACTGAGGTAATTTCAACCGCGGCGTGCAATTCTGCAAGCAGTTGAAAACACGAAACAAAGATAAATAACTCAAAGAGAAGTCAGAGAGAACTTAGAACGAGGTGGGTAATGCAGGCAAGATAGATCTTCTGGTTTTACTGTCACATTCTTACACCGTCAGGGGAAATGTTTTAGGGAAAATCATCCTGTTTTCATTCTCCTAATCGACCAGACCTGGTGGGAAAAGCCATTATTAGCCGTGTTACAATGTTCATCCACCAATCCAACAGAGAATCCTGTCTTTCTCTTTTAAGAAGGGGAATAAAGCCCGTTACAGATGGAAATATGGGGAACGAGCTGTATTTATCAGGGCTGTTTTGTCATTCTTGTCCTCTGAATAGGTTTCAGCCTTTTCAGCTCCATCTGACTGAACTCTAATGATCGCGTGCGGTAGAAGAGTAAGTGTTTGCGTTAGCATGTATGGACCGTCCACTTTTTTTCCATGACGAGCCTAGAACCTTGTTTGAAGATCCGATTGTCTCACCTGGTAGACTATGCTTTGGATCTCTGTTGGGCTTATGAACGCACACGCACGCAAATCAGATTTTCTTCAAAGGTCTCACTGATCTGTTACAGTGGGTCATTTTCTCTTAATCGCTCGTCTCTCAGTCGCGCCCACATATGTTCCAGTGGAACGTGGCAGGCTTTGACAGGGGAACTCTAGCATGAGAACTGTGGGTATTAATCGGCAAAAAAATACGCCTTACCGTAATTTTTCTGAAGTTCTCCAAAAGAGCACGAGCTCGAGAGTACCAGGTCTAATCCCGGCTCCGCCACGTATCAGCTGTGTGACATCGGGCACGTCACTGAACTTCTCTGGGCCTCAGTTACCTCACCTGTAAAATGGGGTTTAAGACTGTGAGCCCTAGGTGGGACAACCTGATTACCTTGTATCCACCCTAGTGCTTAGAGCAGTGCTTGGCACAGTGTAAGCGCTTAACATGTAAATACATAAATAAATAGTGGTATTTGTTAAGCTCTTACTATGTGCAAAGCACTGTTCTAAGCGCTGGGGGCGATACGAGATGATCAGTTTGTCCCACGTGGGGCTCACAGTTTTAATCCCCATTTGACAGATGAGGTAACTGAGGCACAGAGAAGTTAAGTGGCTTACCCGAGATCACACAGCTGACTAGCAGCAGAGCCGGGATTAGAACCCGTGATCTCTGACTCCCATCATCATGTACCATCATCATCATGAACAAGCCCAATTATTATCATTATTATTATCATCATCATATTTGTTAAGCACTTACTAAGTGTCAAGCACTGTTCTCGGCGATGGGGAACAGTAATCAGGTTGGATACACTCAGTGTCGCAGATTAGGAGAAAGCGTATTGAGTCTCCATTTTACAGGTGAGGAAACTGAGGCCCAGGGAAGTTAAATTGACTTGCCCAGGCAGGCAACTGGCAGAGCTGAGGTGAGAAGCAGGTCTTCTGATTCCTAGATCAGATTAGATTAGAGAAGCAGCGTGGCTCAGTGGAAAGAGCCCAGGCTTGGGAGTCAGAGGTCATGGGTTCGAATCCTGCTCTGCCACTTGGCAGCTGTGTGACTGTGGGCGAGTTACTTCACTTCTCCGTGCCTCAGTTCCCTCATCTGTAAAATGGGGATGAAGACCGGGAGCCCTACGTGGGACAACCTGATTACCCTGTACCTACCCCAGCGCTTAGAACAGTGCTCTGCACATAGTAAGCGCTTAACAAATACCAACATTAACATTAGGTCTGTGCTCTATCCACTAGGCAACGCTGCTCCGTGATGACTTCTGGATCTCTATTTAGAGATCGGAGTTATTTCTGGATGCAGATATTCAGCTCACGGCTCACTAGGCTGGAAAAGACAGTCGATCTAAACATCTTCGAGGGGAACAAGAAGGAATGGAAATTCAAAGATTTCCAAGCTTCTTGGAAGTTAATGCTATTTTTGAAGTTTAGTTCGCTTTAATAATAATGTTGGTATCTGTTAAGCGCTTACTATGTGCAGAGCACTGTTCTAAGCACTGGGGGAGATACAGGGTCATCAAGTTGTCCCACATGAGGCTCACAGTTAATCCCCATTTTACAGATGAGGTGACCGAGGCACAGAGGAGTTAAGTGACTTGCCCACGGTCACACAGCTGCCAAGTGGCAGAGCCGGGGTTCGAACCCATGACCTCTGACTCCCAAGCCCGTGATCTTTCCACTGAGCCACGCCGCTTCTCATTTATCATGAATACGGTGTGATTTTGTTTGGCCGGGACCGTACATCTCACATCGACCTTGTCGGCTACAGAGTCGCCCATAGGTAGAATTCACTGTCAGCGACGTCTTCGAATACGTAGGAAAACTGTGTATACCCGTGTAATTATATATGATGTGTTACTTTATGATGCAAAGGCCTTTAGAGCTAGCGAACACTCAGGGCAGGTATCATGGAGGCAGACGTAGATGAATGGGATTCGGGAGCACAAGGAAATTATTACAGATTGTGTCGTTTGTGTGTGCGTGTGTCTGTGTTGAGAAGCAGCATGGCCCAGTAGATAGAACAAGGGCCGGGGAGTCAGAAGGTCACGGGCTCTAACCCTGGCTCCGCCACTTGTCTGCTGTGTGGCCTTGGGGAAATCACTTCATTTCTCTGAGCCTCAGTTCCCTCATCTGTAAAGTGGGGATTAAGCCTGTGAGCCCTATATGGGATGGGGATCCAATTATCTTGAATCTACCCCGGTGGTTAGAACAGTGCCCGGTACATAGTATGCACTTAACAAATACCATAATAATTATTATTATTGCTATAGAAGGGGCATGATGTAGTAGAAAGAGGATGGGCCTGTAATTCAGAAGGTTATGGGTTCTAATTCTAGCTCCACCACTTGTCTGCTGTGTGACCTTGGGTAAGCCCCTTCACTTCTCTGGACCTCAGTTACCTCATCTGTAAAATGGGGATTAAGACTGTGAATCCCAAGTGGGACAGGAACCCTGACTAACGCAATTTGCTTGTATCCACCCCAGCGTTTAGGACAGTGCTCAGTGGAAAGAGCACGGGCTTGGGAGTCAGAGGTCGTGAGTGCTAATCCCAGCTCCACCACCAGTCAGCTGTGTGACTTTGGGTGAGTCACTTAACTTCTCTGGGCCTCAGTTGCCTCATCTGTAAAATGGGGATTAAGACTGTGAGTCCCATGTGGGACATCCTGATGACCTTGTACCTTCCCCAGCACTTAGAACAGTGCTTGGCTCATAGTAAGCGCTTAACAAATACCAATATTATTATTATTATTATTATTACAGTGCCTGGCACATAGTAATCACTAACAAATAGCACAATTGTTATTATCGTTAGATATCAGAGGAATGATGATGCTGGTATTTGTTAAGCGCTTACTACGTGCTGAGCACTGTTCTAAGCGCTGGGGGTAGATACAGGGTAACCAGATTGTCCCACGTGAGGCTCCCAGTCTTCATCCCCATTGTACAGATGGGGGAACTGAGACACAGAGAAGTCAAGTGACTTGCCCATAGTCACACAGATGACAAGTGGCAGAGAAAGTCACTTTGGAGTTGTCTGAGGGAATGCGTTCTGAAGTCTTATGTAATAAAGAAGTGATGCGGCAAGATCTGGAGGACACAGAGGCGCCGCTGACCCATGAAGGGAGCGATGTCAATTGGATCCCCCGAAAGCCTACTACCTAGAATTGTTAAAATATCGAACAAGAGAACGGTAGGAATAAGACTATTTCTGTTCCAAAGGCCAGCTGGGTTTAAGTAGTGTGCTTTACTGTGTAACACAATCAAAGCCCTTTATAGTTAATGAACGGGCAGAACAGAGATTAGAGAAACGGAGAGATGAATAGTGGAAGATGGCACTAGGAAACCACTGCAGATTACATCTGAAAAGCTCTTCGGTGTCAGAATACTCGGGCAGATACCACAGATCGTTGAAAACAAAACGAGACAAGAACAGCAACTATATCCTAGGCCTTTGAGATTTATTCTGGGAGAGTGTCACTCTAGATATCGATTGATACGTGTTCTCCGTATGTCTTTTTTGAAAAGAAGGCAGATATTTTATGTGTATTTTTGCCATCCATGACAGTGCTGTATCCAACAGACCATCTATCAACCCGTTGTTTGTAAGGTAGGCATGCGATGTTTATAACAAATGGAGAAACTGAGGCCGAGCAAAGAAAGAGGCGCATGTCGTGAATCTGCGGCTGTGCCGGAACCAGACTCCCGTGCCCCACGACCAGGGGTGAGTCTGTATCTATTTGATGGCTTCTGCTGTCTTCGTTGCTGTTTGCTATTATTTTCCAGTATTTTTGTCTTATGATTGTGATATTAGTTAAGTGCCTACTCTCTGCCAAGTACCACTTCTAATAAAAGTAATTGCGGTATTTGTTAAGCGCTTAGTGTGTGCCAGGCACTGTACTACCCGCTGGGGTGCCTACAAGCAAATCGGGTTGGACGCAATCCCTGTCCCACAAAAGGGGCTCACAGTCACCATCCCCATTTTACAGATGAGGTGACTGAGGCCCAGAGAAGTGAAAAGATTCACCCAAGGTCACACAGCAAAGTGGAAGAGTAGGGATCAGAACCCATGACCTTCTGACTCCCAGACCCGGGCTCTAGCCACAAGGCCATGCTGCTTCCCATGATGCTAAGGCCTCTACTAAGTGCTGGGGTAGATACAGGATTATCAGGTCCCACATCAGTCAGTCAATCAATTGTATTTATTGAGCATTTATCACGTGCAGAGCACTGTACTAAGCACTTGGGAGAGGACAGTGCAACAGATTTAGCGGTCGTGTCCCCTGTTAAAAACTTACTATACGTCAAACACCCTTCTAAACACTAGGGTAGTCAGTTACAAGTCAATTAGGTCCCCCACACCAGCGTGGCTCAGTGGAAAGAGCCCGGGCTTGGGAGCCAGAGGTCATGGGTTCGAATCCAGGCTCTGCCGCTTGTCAACTCTGTGACCGTGGGCAAGTCACTTCACTTCTCCGTGCCTCAGTGACCTCATCTGTAAAAGGGGGATTAACTGTGAGCCTCCCGTGGGACAACCTGATGACCCTGTATCTACTCCAGCGCTTAGAACAGTGCTCTGCACATAGTAAGCGCTTAACAAATACCAACACACAGTCATTGGACTTCATGGTGTGCACCGTCTAAGAAGGGAGAGCAGGGTTTGAATCCCCATTTTGCTAAGGAGAGAACTGAGGCACAGAGAGGTTAAGTGATTTGCTCAAAGTTACGGAGCAGGTAAGTGGCAGAGGCGGAATTGAACAGACAGGATTTAGTGATAGATTGAATATGGGAGTTGTACAGGAGAGATGAGTCTAGGATGACGCTACTGTTACAGGCTTGGGAGACAGGAAGGATGGCGGTGGTGTCTACAGCGATGGGAAAGTCAAGAAGAAATACCAGATTAGATTATGATCCCCATGTGGGACAAGAAATGTGTCCAACCTCAATATTTTGTATCTGCCCCACGGCTAAGTATAGCACTTTGTACCTAGAAGGTGTTTAACAGATTCCTCCATTAGAATGATAGTAGTAATAGTAATATAATAATAAATGCTATTATTATTATTGTTATTATTATTTTACAGAAGCAGGGGGGAAAAGACTGGAACCTAATCTGGATTTCATGAAAATTGTGATTAAAAAAAGCAAAAACAAAACAACAGCAAGATAAAAAAAAACGCCACAAGTTAAGGCAGGGAGTGTAAATTGTTCCTAAAGTCCCACAGAAATCCGAGTCCTGAAAAATAAAATAGGTCCGAGCTACCAAAACGCCAGTAAAAGTGACAAACAGAGGAGTGAAATGATATGCCGTGTATGCCTAAGGTATTCATAAAATATACTTCAATTGAAAATGTATAAAATCCATAGAGCGGCTCTGTTAACCTTTGGTAGATACATGTATTAAAAGCAATTTAAAAGATGTAAAACCCAATTGACTAAAGTATTAGCCTTGATTAATGCTAAACTAGCACAATAAGGCCATTTCCTTAATGACTGCCACTTCTGATAACCAGATGGATCGGATTCACAAATCCAGGTAGGCCTTCTCAGACCCTGGCTATCTATGGGGTCTTCGGCGCTGAACTAACTAAGGCCTTCCGTGATACTTCAACCCCACAACCCCATTTACTATTCATTATTGCCTCATTTAAATTTCTTTCATTTGTATAGGAGAAGTCCTTTACCCAGGAGGAAAGTGGGTAGTTGGGTGGAGTCCAGAAAGTCTTTAGAAAACGCTCAGTAAGTTACACAGGAGAGGATTTAGTTCATTTTAGTCACCGCTTCGCAAACTGGGGCGCCTAAATCTGTGACTTTTGGACATTCGCTATTCACCCCAACCCACACAACACCTATGTGTGTATATAATAATGTTGGTATTTGTTAAGTGCTTACTAGGTGCAGAGCACTGCTCTAAGCGCTGGGCAAATACAGGGTCATCAGGTTGCCCCCCCGTGGGGGTCACAGTATATTTAAATTATATAATATATTTATTCATATTAATACCTATCTCCCCCTCCAGGCTGTAAGGTCGTTATGGGCAGGGAACGTATCTGCTTCTTCTCTTGTATTGTACTCTCCCAAGCGCTCAGTACAGTGCTCTGCACGTAGTAAGCACTCAATAAATATAATTGATTGATTCATGCTCCACCGGCTCTCCTTCCTTCCTCTCTGAGTCCTGCTCACTTTCCCTCCCCCCCCCCCCCCCAACTACCTCTACTAAAATCTAGACTTTAAGTCCCTAAAGGGCAGAGAATCACCTCTACTCACTCTTTGGTTCTCTTCCAAGCATTTAGAACAGTGCTCTGTGCACAGTAGCCCTCAATAAATGCCGCTGTTGATCGACTGACTGACTGATCGATGCCCCTGCAGAGCCTCGGGAATTCATTTCTGGCCGTGTGGAAACTCAGTCTGTTTTGGGCAAACAGTCTCCCACAAATTCTCCTAGAAAATCACCTCCAGGAGGGTTTTTCTTTCCCTCCCTGCTCATGTCATGGGTCATGTGATCATGCTATCTTTTTTGTTTCAGATCTTGATATCATTTCCGGAAACTGAGAAAGTCAAAACTATTAAGTACTGGTGATCCCTGGGGGTGAAGAGCCGATGGTGACCAAATCCAAAACTGCTCAGAGGATCTTGGCAACGGAGTCGTCATCATGGCGGGAAGGAGAAAGGAGGTGAGATGAAAAGCAGCCTGACCTAATCGATACAGGATGGTGGATAGTGGAACACCGCGAGTCAAAGGACCTGGGTTCCAGTAATGCTCAGCAGAGTGTCTGCTGGATGACAGCTGTGTGACTGTGGGCAAGTCACTTCACTGCTCTGTGCCTCAGTTACCTCATCTGTAAAATGGGGATTAAGACTGTGAGCCCCACGTGGGACAACCTGATTCCCCTGGGTCTACCCCAGCGCTTAGAACGGTGCTCTGCACATAGTAAGCGCTTAACAAATACCAACATTATTATTCTCTGTGCCTTGGTTGCCTCGTCTGTAAAATGGGGATGGTGACTGTGAGCCCCACTTCGGACAGGGACTGTGTCCAACCCAATTTGTTTGTATCCACCCCGGCGCTTAATACAGTGCCCGACACATAGTAAGAGCTTAACAATTGCCATCATTATTATTACTATTAATAATTACTGACTTCTTATGATACACAGAACACTGTTCTAAATGCTTGATTTATACATAGGAGCAAGTGACACACACAGAGGAGTTAAGTGATTTGCCCAAGATCACATAGCCGACAACTGGAAGAGCAGGATTAGAACCCATGACCTTTTGACTTCTAGGCCGGTGCTCTAGCCATGCCCCTGATGGATTGATGCAGTATTGTGTGCCTATCTCCTCCATTAGCTTGAATAATTTTTATATATGTGAATTTAGGTACACTACTATTCTTGCACTTAACTACTACATAGTCATTTTCCTTTCTCTTCCATCTCTAATTTGTTTTACGTCTATCATTCGTTCATTCACGCATTCAACCGTATTTACTGAGCGCTTCCTGCGTGCAGAGCACTGTACTAAATGCTTGGGAAGTCCAATTCGGCAACAGATAGAGACAATCCCTACCCAACAATGGGCTCACAGTCTAGAAGGGGGAGACAGACAAGAAAACAAAACAAATAGGCATCAGTGGCATCAAAATAGATAAAGAGAATTGTAGATATATACACATCATTAATAAAATAAATAGAATAATAAATATGTACAGATACACACAGGTGCTGTGGGGCGGCGACTGTACTAGATTGGGAGCTTCTTCAGGTCAAGGATTTCATCATTTAACTCTGCCGAATCTTGCCCAAATGTTTAGCACAGTGTTGCGTGCACGGTAGTTGTTCAATCATTATTCATCGCTGGTAGAGGAGACCAAAGGCTCTAAACCACAACTCTCCCTCTTGGTTCGTTCCTTGGTCACTGTCAGAGGGAAGATCGATGACCAGACAATCAATCAATCATATTTATCGAGCGCTTACTCCGCGTTGAGCACTGGACAACAAATAGCAGTTGATCTTCTTTGGAAAAGGGCATGTGGGTTGAATTTTCTATTGTTAGGCAAATTTTCGCTTGGCACACGTGTTTCTTTCAGACTCCGGACTTGTTGACACAATCATTTGCATGACTGATCTAATCTGTTTTCTAAGTGTTCCATTTGGCTCGTCAAAGCCTTGACCATCATTCTAGAATTTTCGGTGTCATGTCTAAGGATGTTAATCTTCCAGTCCTCAATGTGTCAGGCCAATAGAATAAAAAAGAACAAAAACAACCAGATTATCCTGGTCAGCTGCAAGGGTCATAGTAATACTGGTATTTAGAGAGCACCTCCTGAATTAATGCCCTGTACTAAATGTGGGAATGTGTCCACCAGCTCTGCTATATTGAACTCTCCCAAGCCTTGGTATAGTGCTCTGCACACCGCAAGTGCTCAATCGATCGATTCTATTTATCGCCATCGTTCTCGTCTGTCCGTCTCCCCCGATCAGACCGTAAGCCCGTCAAAGGGCAGGGACCGCCTCTATCTGTTACCGTTTTGTCCATTCCAAGCGCTTAGTACAGTGCTCTGCACATAGTAAGCGCTCCATAAATACTTGTATGAATAAATGTATGAATGAATCGATACATTTGATTGATTGATAAGTGCTCTGGAAACACGAGAAATATCAGATAGGCTCCCTGCCCTCAAAGGGTTTCGTGGTCTAGTGGATCGAACAAGGATCCGGGAGTCAGAAGGACCTGATTTCTATTCCCGGTTTCGCAATTTGTCGGCTGTGCGACAGTGGACAAGTCACTTCACTTTTCTGAGTCTCGGTGCCTTCATCCGTAAAATGGGAATTAAGACCGTGAGCCCCATGTGGGACCAGGACTGTGTCCAAACTGGTTAGCTTGTATCTACCCCAGAGCTTAGAACAGTGCTTGACACATAGTAAGCGCTTAACAGGTACCCTCATAATTATTATTATTATTATTGTTCCACTCCAATAGGGTTGACAGGCACAGCTGTTCTAGCCCGAAACGTAGGTACAGAGAAAAAATGGCTTTCTTCGGGAGAGGGAATAGTTTGAAGCCCTGTCTTTGTTTACCAAACTGTCACAAGACATTTTAGGAACGGGGTGCTGGATGACATTTGTTTGGAGAGTTTGCATGTTGATTTTGGCACAGGACTCTCAGAGTAAATAGAACGCTCAGTGAGGAAACATCACAGGCTGTGTGTTTTAACAGCTTCTTCGCTGTTACTCCGCTGATGCCAAAAGGGTAATTGAGGCTGGGTTCTGTTGCTCTCCGCCTGCACCGAGGAACGCGTCGAAGTTTCCGATCGGTCGCGGGACGAGGTCCTGGACGGAACGGGTCATTTACGAACAGCGGGGAGAGAGGTGGCGTATCGGGAAAACCCGCTTGTTTGGGAGGACAGGTGTTCCTCGTTTCCAAGCAACATTCAGTGCTTCGGTGGGTCGCAAACCTGGAACAGATGAATCTCGGTTAACACTGACTGGGATTATGGGGTTTTTTTCCCTCTAAAAACCCAGGCATGGCGTTTTTGTGCCTCTTATGAGGTAGTGAAGAGTAGACAGTCAACTTAGTGTCTCGATGATGGCTCACTGCAGAGGGAGAGGTGTAGGAGGATAAAGTCCTAAACTAGGCCCTTCTGGAGCCGGGGCCGGGATTAGATCTCTCACTCCTTCCACCTTGAGCCTCTCTTCTGCTTCTTTCCGGGGCCACCTTCACTCTCTTTTCTAGTCCACCTCCTCTACCCGATTCATAGCTAAAAATCAACATCTGAGGGATTCGTTTACTCATAAAAGAAGACCCAAACCACTGACAAAAGGGATTTTGTGGAAGGAACCCTTCAGAATAGAAACCTCAGTTGCCAGATCGCTCTCCTTGCATGACCCGACGAAGAGAAATCGCACCCTCGTAATTCCGTTTCTTTAGGTAGAGTTTACCTACATAGGTGCAGTCACCAGATCGAAGAGGCGCGCGAACTAGTCTTCTTAGCGTTTTGGGAAAGGTGTAAGTGGGACTCGGGAAACTCAGCCGGGAGTGACAGAGATTGTGAGTCGCCCCTACAGATGAGAATTCGACCCAGCTCATTTCATCATTCCGGATGAGTCTTGTCTCCGGTCGTTTCTTCCCGCTGGTATCCTTCATTCATTCAGTAGCATTTATTGAGCGCTTACTATGTGCAGAGCACTGTACCAAGCGCTCGGAATGTACAATTTGGCAACAGATAGAGACCATCCCTGCCCATCGACGGGCTCACGGTCTAATCGGGGGAGACAGCCGGACAAAAACAATAGCAATAAATAGAATCAAGGTGATGTACATCTCATTAACAAAATAAATAGGGTAATAAAAATATATACAAATGAGCAGGTGAGCAAAGTGCTGAGGGGAGGGGAAGGGAGAGGGGGAGGAGCAGAGGGGAAAAGGGGGGAAAGAGGGCTTAGCTGAGGGGAGGTGAAGAGCGGGACAGAGAGGCAGCAGAGGGAGTAGAGGGAAAAGGGAGAGCTCAGTCTGGGAAGACCTCTTGGAGGAGGTGAGCTCTACGTAGGAGATGTGACCTTAGTAATGCTCTGAAGGTGGAGAGAGGTGTCTAGCGTATATGGAGGGGAAGGGAGCGGGAAAGGGGTTGGCGAAGAGACAGGCGAGACTGGGGCACAAGCGAGTCATCCTTAGATTGTAAACCACGTGGGGACCGTGTTTAATCGTCATCTTTCCATTCACACCCAGTGGCTGGTACAATGGAACCGTGTTCTGCTTACAGCAAGTGCTTAATCAGTACTATTATTATCCCTTATTGCTATTATTGCTATACTGCGTGACTGCTTCCACTACTATTGCTATTCCCCCCTCCAAAGCCCTACTGAAAGCTCACCTCCTCCGGGAGGCCTTCCCAGACTGAGCCCCCCTTTTCCTCCGCTCCTCCTCCCCTCCTCATCGCCCCGACTCCCTCCCTCAGCTCTACCCCCCACCCCACCCCTGCCGCCCCTCAGCACTTGTGTATATATGGACATGTTCCTTATTCTATTTATTTTATTAATGATCTGTATATATCTGTAATTCAGAGAAGCAGCTTGGCTCAGTGGAAGGAGCCCGGGCTTGGGAGTCAGAGGTCGTGGGTTCAAATCCCGGCTCAGCCACCTGTCAGCTGGGTGGCTTTGGGCAAGTCGCTTCACTTCTCTGGGCCTCAGTTACCCCACCCTGCCTTCAGGCTCGCATCTCCTCCCGCCTCCGGGACGCCTCCACCTGGATGTCGGCCCGCCACCTAAAACTCGACATGAGCGAGACTGAGCTCCTCATCTTCCCTCCCGAATCCGGTCCTCTCCCAGACTTCTCTATCACCGTGGATGGCACGACCATCCTTCCCGTCTCTCGGCCTGCGATCTCGGTATCGTCCTTGACTCGTCTCTCTCGTTCACCCCACGCGTCCTATCCGTTACCGAGACCCGCCGGTTTCACCTCTACGATATCGCCAAGATCCACCCTTTCCTCTCCACCCAAACGGCTACCTTACTGTTACGGGCTCTCGTTATATCCCGGCTAGACTACTGTGTCGGCCTTCTCTCTGACCTCCCTTCCTCCTCTCTCGCCCCGCTCCGGTCTATTCTTCACTCGCCGCCCGGCTCATCTTCCCGCAGAAACGATCTGGGCCTGTCACTCCCCTTCTTAAACAACTCCGCTCCAAAAAAAACTCCTCACTCTAGGCTTCGAGGCTCTCCATCACCTTGCCCCTTCCTACCTCTCCTCCCTTCTCTCTTTCCACCGCCCACCCCGCACGCTCCGCTCCTCCGCCGCCCACCTCCTCGCCGTCCCTCGGTCTCGCCTATCCCGCCGTCGACCCCCGGGTCACGTCCCCCCGCGGTCCCGGAACGCCCTCCCTCCTCACTCCGCCAAACTCATTCTCTTCCCCTCTTCAAAACCCTACTTAAAACTCACCTCCTCCGAGAGGCCTTCCCAGACTGAGCTCCTCTTCTCCCTCTACTCCCTCTGCCACCCCCCCTTACCTCTCCGCAGCTAAACCCTCTTTTTCCCCTTTTCCCTCTGCTCCTCCACCTCTCCCTTCCCATCCCCACAGCACCGTACTCGTCCGCTCGACTGTGTATATTTCCGTTACCCTATTTATTTTGTTAATGAATCGTACATCGCCTCAATTCTATTTAGTCGCCATCGTTTTTACGAGATGTTCTTCCCCTCGACTCTATTTATCGCCATCGTTCTCGTCTGTCCGTCCCCCCAGATTAGACCGTGAGCCCGTCAAACGGCAGGGACCGTCTCTATCTGTTGCCGACTTGTTCATTCCAAGCGCTTAGTTCAGTGCCCTGCACATAGTAAACGCTCAATAAATACTATTGAATGAATAAATGAAAGACTGGGAGCCTCATGTGAGACAACTTGATCACCTTGTATCCTTCTCAGCGCTTAGAACAGAGCTTGGCCCGTAGTAAGCGCTTAATAAATGCCATCATTATTATTATAATTCTCTTTATATTGATGCTATTGAAGCCTGTCTACTTGTTTCGTTCTGTTGTCAGTCTCTCCTCTTCTAGACTGTGAGCCCGTTGTTGGGTAGGGAATGTCTGTTGCCGAATTGGACTTTCCAAATGCTTAGTACAGTGCTCTGCACACAGTAAGCGCTCAGTAAATAGAACTGAATGAACATTACTAGTGTTACTACTTATACTAGAGAAGCAGCGTGGCTCAGTGGCAAGAGCCCGGGCTTGGGAGTCAGAGGTCATAGATTCTAATCCTGGCTCTGCCACCTGTGAGCTGGATGACTTTGGGCAAGTCACTTCACTTCTCTGGGCCTCAATTCCCTCATCTCTAGAATGGGGATGAGGTAGCTGAGATGCAGATGCAGATGGAGGTGGGGCCTTCCGGAAGAGATGTGTCTGGGGCGTCGCTATGGGTCTAAGACGACTCGATGGCATAAGACAAGACAGCCTTTGCTCTGTCCCATCACAACGGAGATGAGGTTTTGAAACACCAAGCAGTTAAAGAGGGCAAAGCCCAAGGTTGAAGGTTTTGCCTTAGGGTCAAAATGCCAACATTACAAATGGGGGAAGGGAAATGCTTTGCTTGTTTGGCAGAAGATGATCCGGAGGTCCCAGTTGACCAAAACCTAAACAGGAAAATAGCCCACATAACTTTAGAGGTGTTGCTGTCTAATGGGAGAAGCATGAGGCTGGGAGCTGGGAGACCAAGGTCCCCCCACCCCCCGCCCTTCTAGACGATGAGCCCGTTGTTGGGTAGGGATTGTCTCTATCCGTTGCCGAATCGTACTTTCCAAGCGCTTAGTACGGCGCTCTGCATGCAGTAAGCGCTCAATAAATACGATTGAATGAATGAATGAACATTTCCAGCTCTAGAGTTGCCTGCTGAATGACCTTGTTTATGAGTTAGTTTCCTCATCTGTAGACTGTAAGCTGGTTACGGACAGGGAATGCATCTACCGACGCTGGTGTATCATATTCTTTTATGCGCTTAATACGGTGCTCTGCGCACGGTAAGAGCTCAGTGAATACCACTGATTGATTGACTAAGTGCCGATAAGATTTCTGTCCTCCCTCTCCTTCGGACTGTGAGCCTGTGTCTGATCTGATTATCCTGTTATCTACCTCAGCACAAACATTAATTTCTTTCAATATCTTCCAGTTATTCCGGTATTCCTGGAATCTGTTGCATCCTTCCATAATAGGATCAGTCCCCCGGTTTCGTGATTACACACGAACCAAGCTGACTCATGGCAAAAATCTCTCCTTGTTTGCTATCGGTCGTTGCCATGGGTCCGGTGGGGCAGAGAGGTCGACATCGCGTATACTTCAAAGCCGAATTTCCCGTCAAGTTTTGGAGCTGTAGGTGTATTACGTGGCTCTGGGTGTTGTGCGTGATCTTATCAGATTGGAGCATCTAAATATTTTCTCATAAATGATTCTGATCTTCTTTGTTTGTTAATTTTATGCTCTGACAAATAAGCACTTTCTCCCGCTGCTTATATTTAGTATATTATTCATAAGCAAATACAATCGTTTCTTACTTCTCTCCACTGTTTTCTCGACCTAAATAAGCATCTTCCCGTTCCTTATGGGTCCTCGGAGCATGAAATAGGATTTACTAACTACAAAGAGCTAGGAAGTTCCTAAAAAGGTCTTTGAAATAGAGCTTTGTTCCCAATGGTGACAATTAACTAGCCACGATCTCATTATATTTCCCACTGCCAATTAATTTGCCAAATTAAATCTATTTTGTAAAGCTCTTCCTAGGTATATTTCATTGGATGCCACTATATCACATTCAGCGACATGATTACGGGAGGTGAAAGCATGTGAACCACAGCAAAAATATTATTCTTGCAATATTTAATGGGTTAGAGTCTCATTCTGGATATAATTCCCATACCGACCCAAACAGATACAGTTATCCTTTGAACTCAGAAAATGACGCCCTTAATAGGATTCCGGTCCGCGCGAAACATAGCTAGAATGACCTCCGGATGACCCTGTGGCTTTTCCCCGACGCTTCATACACAGCAAACCTGAAATTTGTGTAGCCACAGAAGTGGAGGTTTGCAAGGTTTCCTCACAGTCTGGTCTCTTCTTTTTCCTCACCCGTTTGATGAATGACTGCCCCCCAATTCTGTCGGCTACCCCAAATGTCCAATGCTACAGAGTCAGAGAGTCAATCTCATTTACGGAGCAATTACTGGGTGTAGAGCACTGTACTAAGCGCTGGGGAGAGTACAGTGCACCGACAAAAGGACACATTCCCTTCCCACAACGAGCTTACAGGGTGAAGGTTAAGTAGTAGCACTAGCTACTTTTATTGAGCACCTATTTGTACTGAGCTCTTGGAACATCCAGACTAAAGAAGTGACCCATCCCTTGCCCTCAAGGAGTTTCCATTCTAAAGAACCTAGTGAATGCAACGCACTGTACTCTTCATTTGGGTAGTGCAAGAGAAGAAGCGTTTAGTACAGTGCCTGGCACATATTAAGCACTTAAATGCCATCATCATCATCACCGCTGCCCGCAAAGAGCTTACATTCTGGATGATTCAGTGAGGGTATCGATGAAATCTCTCTGAATTGGGGCAAGGGCTAGAGGTTTGGCGGAGTGAACAAAACTCTGTGTGGGTGTGTGGGTGTGAGGTCTAGGGAGGACACACAATGACTGTTCTCTGTTGTGCTGCCATATTCATTATTTACAGCGCCTGACACACTTTTAATAATAATAAATGTGGAATTTTTTAAGTGCTTATGATGTGCCAGACACTGTACTAAGCGTTGGGGTAGCTAAAAGTTAGTCAGGTTAGACACAGTCCCTTTCCCACATGGAGCACGCAGTCTTAATCCCCATTTTACAAATGAGGTGACAGACAAAGAGAAGTGAAGTGACTTGTCCAGGGTCACGCAGCAGACAAGCGGGGGGTGGGGATTAGAACCCGGTTCTTTCTGCTTCCCAGGCCCGGCTCTATCCACCAGGCCACGCTGCTTCTCACTTTTCACTTTGGATCTTTGACCCGCGATCCTCTGAAGCCTCGGTTTTAAAAAAGAGACACTCATTTATCGGTTATCCTATGCGGTACTCATTTGCCTGCTGCTGCTGTCTTCCATTTTCAATTATTGCACCGTATTGAGTGAAATTGCATTTTACCTCATCCTTAAACAGTCTGGTTTGTTCCCCTGCCTTTTGATTGCCCCACCACAGTGTCTCTTAGAGAAGACCTTCGTTTAGCCCTCTATCATCCATTAATATAGTGCTCTGCACACAGTCAATATTCAATAAATAAATTTGACCATCTGAGTGACCAATCAGAATAGGCTGGCTCTGTTCCTCTGCTCTGGGGTTTGTGATTCTGTTTCCCACTCGATACTGAGTTTGATCCAAATGGGATGCTGGGGGAGCAGCTCAAACCTCAATCAATTAATCAATCAGTGAGTTGTATTTATTGAGCGCTTACGGCATACAGAGCACTGTACTCAGGTCTTGGGATGGTACGACAGAAGTGGTAGATGCCGTTTCTGCACACGATGAGCTTGCAGTCTAGAGGGGGAGTTAGACATTAATATAAATACATAACTAATGGATATGTGCTTACCATATGCCACACACTGTACTAAGCACTTGGGAGATGGTAGAACTGATCCCTGCCCTCATAAAGCTGGCAGTCTAGTGGGGAAGACAGATGAAAACGTGATATAAAGAGGGAAGAGGTAGAAAATCTGCAATTTTATTTTTTTCTGCATTGATCTCTCTCCCCCACCCCCTACACCCAACCTTTAACTGTGAGCTTGTTGTGGGCAGGGGATGCTTCTGTTTATTGTTATTTTGTACTTTCCCAAGAGTTTTGTAAAGTGGTCTGCACATAGTAAGTGCTTAATAAAGATGATTGAATGAATGAATGAATAAATGAAATGCATAGGCAATGGAGAAGAATAATAAGAATAGTATTTGTTAAGTGCTTACTATATGCAAAACACTGTTCTAAGCGCTGGGAAGTGTGTGGGGGGGAATACAAGGTGATCAGGGTGTCCAACGTGGGGCTCGCAGTCTTAATCCCCATTTTATAGATGAGGTCACTGAGGCACAGAGAAGTTAAGTGACTTGCCCAAAGTCGCACAGCCGACAAGTGGCAGAGCTGGGATTAGAACCCATGACCTCTGACTCCCAAGCCCGTGCTCTTTCCACTGAGCCACACTGCTTCTCTAAAGGGAGAGAGAATACAATATAACAATAAAAGACACATTCCCTGTCCATAACAAAACACTGTAACTGACATAGGTATGAGGAAAGAAAAAAAAAATAGATTTCCATTTGACTGCCCCATGTCTTTAAAACAATTGTGTTCTGGCATTTCTTAAGAGCACCTGCAACCCAAATTCACGCTTTTCAGTTTAAACCAGTGCTAGTCAACTCCTCAGAGGATTCCTCTCTTTTGTAAGAATGATGGAACCTTTAACTTTTGCACAAGGAATTTTGCATTTGCTGGATCAAAGGAGTGAGACCAGAGAGGTCTCCTACTTAGCCGGTCTTCCAACTAACCCATCCCTTCTAATAATTATAATAATTATGGTATTTGCTAAGTGCTTACTATGTGCTAGGCTCAGTACTCTAGATCGAAAACTCTTCCAGTGCAGGAATCATGTCTCCCAACTCCATGATAGTGTACTCTCTCAAGCGTTTAGTACAGTGCTCTGTCACAGCCTGAAATAGTCATGCTGGGAGTCAGAGGATCTGGATTCCAATCCCGGTTCTGTCATCTGCTCGCTGTTTGAGCTTGGGCAAGTGACTTAACCTCTCTGTGTGCAGTTTCCTCTTCCATTTTATAGATCCAATTCCCATGTCTTCCTCCTACTTAGACTGGGAGCCCCATGTGGGACAGGGACTTGTCCCACGAGATGATCATGGATCTACCCCCTCGCTTAGCACAGTGCTCGGCACATAGGTGCTTAGCAAATATTATTATTGATTATTACTATTATAATTATCAACATTATCCTCATTATTTCTCTTTGGAAGGGAGGATTTTTTAATGCATGTTGACTGCCAGCCCTCGGGCACAAGACATTAGCAGTGTCAGGAGCTTCTGTCCCAAGACTTAACGATTTCTTGCCTGACAGAATAGCAGAATTATGGTGGCGATGGGATTTTTCTGCTTAGTGATCATTCCGGGATAATTACTTCATTAACAGGAGGGAGCTTAGAGCCCAGAAACCCTCCTTGGAAGGAGCAGAAGAGACCCTCCTCATCCTTCAGCTGGACAGAGTTTTAGGACAGGAAACAAGTGATGAGATCATATAAACAACTTATTTCATCTCCCTCTCTATTCCGATAGTTCAATAGAACCACATTTCTCCAAAGACTCATATTCTCTTATTGAAAGGTAATGGTGGCCACCAGCTTGAGAACATGTAAAATGCAAGATTTTTTAATCAATGAGAAGCTATTAATTTAACCAACCCTTCCTGTAATAATATTGAGACAGACTGTCTGCCCGTTTTTACATTAAAGCTAGCGTTGCAACCTGTGTGGGACCTAATGAGGCGTGGGATTTTTTGTGATTTTATGGATTCCGAGCGGTCCTTCAGTTAGAACGCTAGCCCCCTTTAGATTTTTTTTTTCATGTTTCATTTTTTCTGTTGTTGTTGGATAAACTGCTATTTTTGAGTCAGTCTTGGATTTCAGAAAAGAGGCAAAACTCCCTTTGGTAGTTTCAAAATTGGCCTCCCTCCTTTACTGAACTCTCTTCAAGGAATCCTGAAAACCATGTTATATAATATTCAGTAATTAATCCATCATTAAAAATAATTCTAGTATATTAAATATATATGGCGGCTCCCAAGGCTTCCTCCAGTAAGCTATCTGCTATTAATTTTCAACACTCCAAGTGGTCCCAACCCAACAGCTATATTTTAACATTGATGTAATAATCACAGTTGCGGTATTTGCTAAGCATCTCCTGTGCACCAAGGACTGTACTAAGCACTGGTATAGGTATGAGATGATCAGAAGGGACCCGGTTCCTGTCCCCTATTTGGGTCGAGGCTTATGGAGAGGAACAGCTATTTCACCTGAACCCGATATGTGGAGAAGTGAAGTCCCACAGCAGGCAAGTGAGTCTAATCAGTTAGTCAGTTGTATATATTGAGCACTTACTGGGTGCAGAGCACTGTACTAAGTGCTTGGGAGAGCACAGTATCAGAAAAAGCAGACGTATTCCCTGCCCACAACGAGCTCATGATCTAGAGATGAGCTCACATCCCACTAGGTCATGTTGATTCCTTCAACCCCTCCCCTTTTATTCTTTTGTGTTTTCTTCTCCTCCCTAGATTTAGGAACTGGTTGGGGACACGGGGTAAGATTCTTCATTGATCCTGGATACTCTGAATCAATCACTCAATCAATCATATTTATATTGAGGGCTTACTGTGTACAGACCATTGTAGTAAGCACTAGGGTGAGTGCAAGATCTGCTCCCTCTCCTCCCCCTTTAGCCCCCCTTCACCTCCCCTCAACTAAGCCCTCTTTTCCCCCCCTTTCCCTCTGCTCCTCCCCCTCTCCCTTCCCCTCCCCTCAGCACCGTACTCGTCCGCTCAACTGTATATATTTTCATTACCCTATTTATTTTGTTAATGAGATGTACATCCCTTCATTCTATTTACTGCTATTGTTTTAAAGAGATGTTCATCCCCTCGATTCTATTTATTGCTATTGTTCTCGTGTGTCCGTCTCCCCCGACGAGACCGTAAGCCCGTCAAAGGGCAGGGACTGTCTCTATCTGTTACCGATTTGTACATTCCAAGCGCTTAGTACAGTGCTCTGCACATAGTAAGCGCTCGATAAATACTATTGAATGAATGAATTAGTAGAGACATTCCCTGCCCACAATGAGCTTACAGTCTAGAAAGGGACAAAGATATTACTACTATAAATAAATAAAATTACAGATATGTACGTAAGTGATGGGGAGCTGAGGAAGGGGTGAATAAAAAATCCAAATCCAAGTGCAAGGGTCACACAGAAGAGAGTGAGAGAAGAGTCTGCTGGAGCTGTTTCCTCTCTACTTCCTCCATCTTAGAATCGTCATCCGTTATTTACTGAGCACCTACTGGGCTGCACTGTAGAAACCTGGGAAGTCCAAACCCAAGAAATTACCAGTTCCCTGCCCTCGAGGAGGTTATATTTGAATTCTAACCTAACCTTTAATGGAAGACCATTTCAGTGAGAACTTTTTTTTAAATGGTATTTGTTAAAGCACTTCCTGTGTGCCAGGCACTGAACTAAGTGTTGGGGTAGATATAAGCTAACTGGAGTAAACACAGTCCACCCCCCATGTGGAGCTCACAATCTTAATGCCCATTTTAGAGGTGAGGTAACTTAGGCAAGGAGAAGTAGAGTGACTTGTCCAAGGGCACTCAGCGGACAAGTGGTGGAGCCGGGATTAGAACCCAGGTTTTTCTGACTCCCACACCCATGCTTTATAACCATAATAATAATAATTTTGGCATTTATTAAGCTCTTGCTACGTGCCAGGCACTGTACTGAGTGCTGCTTCTAATTAATATAATCATTTAATTATATTTATGAAGAACTAATAAATCTGTGGTATTTATTGATCTCCTACTGGGTATGGAGCACTGTATTAAGGGCACTGTACTACTCGAGACCCCTCTCAGGATGGCATCTGGAGAGCTTCCAGTTCTCTAGCAGTCTCGGCTACGGGAGGGAGAGTCAAACAGAGGCCTGTCCGTTCCATTCCTAGCTTGGCCGGTGGCTAGCGAGCGGCAGGCCATCGGCTACAAGTCCAAACTCCCCCGTGCTGGGCAGCGGCGGCACGGGAGAGAGTCGAAGGTGGAGAGTCAAATTTACTGCACGGAAGGAGGTAATGGTCAACCACTTCTGGATTTTGACCAAGAAAACTCTGTGGATCCACTACCGGAACGATTGCGGATGGAGGTGGGGCCTTCTGGGAGAGATGTGTCCGTGGCGTCACTATGGGTAGAACGTGACTCAACAGCACAGGATAAGACTAAGCAAGAAGTAGCGATAGTATTTATTGACTCCTTAATGGTACTTTTGAGTCCCCCTTTAGTTCAGTGCACAATACCAAGCAATAATAATAATTGTGGTATTTATTAAGCACTTACTGGGTACCAGACACTGTACTAAGCGCTGGGGTGGATACAAGCAAATCAGGTTGGACCCAGTACTTGTCCCTCAAAGGGCTCACACTCTTCATCCTCATTTTACAGATGAATTGACTGAGGCCCAGAGAAGTGAAGCAACTTCCCCAAGGTCACACAGCAGATAAATGGCGGAGCTGGATTAGAACCCATGACCTTCTGACTCCCAGGTCCGTGCTCCGTCCACTACACCATGCTGCTTCTAAGTCCCTGGCACCCTATTTGGATCCAGCTTGTGGAAAACAAACAACGGGCTCTTAAGGAAAAAATCAAAAGGTCTGTCCAGGTGCAATGATCAGCATTTCACAGCTTCATATTAATGAGACTTTGGCTGTAGTTTTCACTCTTCTTTGGTTGCTTCAATCAATCAATCATATTTATTAAGTGCTTATTGTGTGAACAGCACTGTACTAAATGCTTGGTAGAGTGTAAGAAAATAGAGTTGGTAAGGCGTGTTCCCTGCCTACGATGACCTAGAGTCCTGAGAGGAGTTTATATTCTAGAGACAGGAACTTCCTGGAAAGTAGATATCTCCTCCAAGAGGCCTTTCCTGAATAAGCCCTCTTTTCCCAAACCTTTTCTCCCTCCCGTGTCATCTGTACTCTTGGATTTGTACCTTTTAAATACGTGATATTCACCCCACCCTCACCCCAACATTACTTAGTCCATGTCCGTAATTTGTTTATATTGATGTCTGTCTCCTCCTCTAGACTTTAAGCTCCTCCTGGGCAGGGGATGTGTCTACCAACTCTGTCATCTTGAACTCTCCCAAGAGTGTAATAAAGTGCTTTGCACACAATTTTTGCTCAATAAATACCACTGATTAATTGATTAATAGATTAAATGCAGATAAAACAATGCTACTTTTCCAGCCCGATCATGCAACGAATGTGTAAATGAATGAATTATGTAGTGAAACACGTTGAATTGGGATCATGTTGCTTTTTTCGGGGGTGTAACCGTCAGTCGCGCTTTGAGGTCGTATCTAGGGATGGGTTTGTCTTCCACCAAACTTCCTCCAATCTGGAAAATTCATCCACGTTCCCATAGCACGTTCATCTAGATGTCAGCAAAACTTTTTTCCTGAGGTTGCGATTTTACTTTCCGCTATTTCCAGGCCCAGATTGCACGAAAGGAAGAGATCTATCTTTATGCATTTCTCCACACAGTCTTACAACATTTTAATTTATTTTAATCATGAATTACAAACCCGCTAATAAGTCTGCAGCCTACTGGTAAGGTGTAATGGGGCTTTTTTCAAAGAATTATACTATTTATACCCGAGGCATTCCTTTGAGATTCAGAGACAACCAGAGCTGAGATATCATTAATATGCAGATTATTTGCAAAGTAAATGGGTCCTTTTATCGTACATCTTTACACCTAAGTCTGTCTTGTCAAAAGACAGACTCGAAGAACGCTTATCTTCGTTCTCGCTGTGCAATGTTACAGCACTTTAGGCTTTAAAATGGAGAAAACTGGCCAGGAAGATTTTGACATTACTGGTACGATTTGCCCTCATAATTATAGTAGTCACTGGGGGCGGGGTTTTGACCCATTTCTGGTTAATAGTAGGACCTTGAAGAGCTATAGTAGTGCTCTGCAGACAGTAAGTGCTCAGTAAATACCAATGATTTACAGCTCATTTCTCTATGGGCAGGGTGCTCTGTACACAGTAAGCTCTAAATCAGTAATAATAATGTTAATAATGTTAGTATTTGTTAAGCACTTACTATGTGCAGAGCACTGTTCTAAGCGCTGGGGCGTACAAGGTAATCAGGTTGTCCCACGTGAGGCTCACAGTCTTAATCCCCATTTTACAGATGAGGTAACTGAGACACAGAGAAGTTAAGTGACTTGCCCACAGTCACACAGCTGACAAGTGGCAGAGCTGGGATTCGAACCCATGACCTCCGACTCCAAAGCCCGTGCCCTTTCCACTGAGCCAGGCTGCTTCTCTATAATGTTGGTATTTGTTAAGCACCTACTATGTGCAGAGCACTGTTCTAAGCGCTGGGGGGGGGGTACAAGGTAATCAGGTTGTCCCACGTGAGGCCCACAGTCTTCATCCCGATTTTACAGATGAGGGAACTGAGGCACAGAGAAGTGAAGTGACTTCCCCACAGTCACACAGCTGACAAGTGGCAGAGCGGGGATTCGAACCCATCGCCTCTGGCTCCCAAGTCCGTGCTCTTCCCACTGAGCCACGCTGCGATTGATTGATTGATTAGGACGGGAGACCACATGGACAATCTTGAGTAGTCACTAGTTTTTACTTTTTTTTAATAGTATCCGTTAAGCGCTGACTATGTGCCAGACACTGTACTAAGTGTTGGAGCAGATACAAACTAATCCGGTTGGACACAGTCCATATCCCACATGAGGCTCACGGTCACGATTCACCTTTTACAGATGAGGTCACTGAGAAGAGAAGTGAAGTGACTCACCCAAGGTCACACAACCCACAGGTGGCGGAGGCAGAGTTAGAACTCAGGTCCCTCTGACTCCCGGGACCACGATCTATGTGCGCCCTAGGCCGGGCCGCTTCTCTCTTGGGAGAGCACGACACCCCAAAGCCGATAGACACGTCCCCTGCCCGCAGTGAACTAACAGTCTCAAACGAAGCACGGCGGACAAGCCGAATCCTCTTCCTGATATAATTAGGCGCCATAAATGGAAACTGTATGGCCAGAATAATGAAAAGAACCCATAATTTATCTCATTCTCTCGGTGTCCTCTCTGTGTTCTTTTGTCCTTTGATTGCACTGGTGGATAATATTATTTTGTTCCCAGGGAAATATGTCCTTTTGATTAGGTTGCCGATTGTCTCCCATTTGTCACTGTTCTATCAAGCTATGCCATGTAACAGCAGGAACCCTTGATTATTTAATTGCTTGTAAGAACTCATTAAAACTTACCATCAATCACGGGACATATGGTAAACATTATCCAATGGCACGGAGGGCTATAACAATGATCTCTGTCAGAGAGGCTGACTCTTCCTTCACTCTATCGGACACTTTGCCTCGCTGGCCGATCCTAATTATTTTAATTAATATTGATTTGCATGTGGGGGTTCATCTAGCGGCCTTAATCCACACTTAGAAAATAGTAACATGAGCGTGGATAATTTTATCCAAACCACATCGCCAGAAGAGACCGTAATTCCTTTATGGTGCTTCCCAGCTGATTTTCGCCGATAATAATCCAGTTTCCCTCTTCGAAAAACACAATTTGGAAAACCGTATCCATCTTCGGGCGATCCGAAGAGCGAATGAATAAGACGACCGGCGACAAGATCAATTCCTAGGTGACATCGGTTATGGTGAAACGAGGCTTGCGGGAATTACCGGGCACGTCGGTTCCTTTTTCAAATCTCTGAAATTCACGCTGACTCTGAGCCTGCTCCGAAGCATCGCGTGGCTGGGAGCTTCCATCAGGTGAGGGTCGTAGAAGGCAAAGGTCGAGTTAAAGTTAAGGTAGGGAATCGCATTAGGTTCTAGCGAAGCCCAGACTGTGAGGGATCCTGGCTTTTCAGGTGTAGAAACTCACGCTGGGTGTGGAAGAGGGTATGGCTTCCTTCAACGTGCATCGAGCGACTTTGGAGTCAAACGTAGTTGGGAGCAGTATATCGAAGTCACATTTCCATCCCAAGACGTGTTTGCCCGTCCTGAGCTACCACGGCGTGCGAAGTCAAAACGGTCCACCTTATAATAATGTTGGTATTTGTTAAGCGCTTACTATGTGCCGAGCACTGTTCTAAGCGCTGGGGTAGACATAGGGGAATCAGGTTGTCCCACGTGGGGCTCACAGTCTTAATCCCCATTTTACAGATGAGGGAACTGAGGCCCAGAGAAGTTAAGTGACTCGCCCACAGTCACACAGCCGACGAGTGGCAGAGCTGGGATTCGAACTCATGAGCCCTGACTCCAAAGCCCGTGCTCTTTCCACTGAGCCACGCTGCTTCTCCACCTTATGTAAAGGGGTTGACGCTCCCTTCCTCTCCATCTTTAAAGCCCCCCTGCAACCTTAGGGTCTTTCCTGGTGAATATTGTTTTCCCGAGATCCTATCCTTCCGACTTCAATTTCAGCACTTCCGCACTCACAGCCGCTCTGGAATATCCGGATTTATGCACCCGATGAGTTAAGGACTCTGGCCGGTAAGGTCACCGTGGTCAGGGAATGTGTCTACCAACTCGGCTGTATTCTACTTGCCCAAGCGCTCTGCCCCAGTGCTCGATAAATAGCATTGCTCGATTAAGGACTAATTCAATCACCTGAGCATCATGTCATTCTCCTTTTCCCTCCTCGCTGCAAATTACCTGGCGTCCCATTAGTTCGGAAGCATCTTGAGGACAGGGGTTGTGAAGGGCTTAAGACGGTGTTTTACACCCTGTAGGCGCCCAGTGAATCCCATTGTTTTCCTAGAGTATAACTAGCTTCTCTCCCTCCTTTACACAGTCCTTTATTCTTAAATATTACCCTCTTCAGCCAGCTGTTTCTAAGGAACGGAGCGCTTGAAGTGCATTTATTCACAATCTGTTTATAATCATATATACATCAATTACAACACTAATTCAATATTATAACATACAGTTGTAATTTTTAATCATATTTATATTAATGCCTGTCTCCTCTAGACTGGAATTTCTTTGTGATCAGTCGGCTCGATGACCCACTCTCTTGTGCGGTACTCTCTCGTCTGCTGAGCTCAGTGCTAGACGTACAGTACGCTTCAGGAAATACCGTTGATTGAGTGGAAGAGTGCTGCTTCCAAGATGCTAACCGTCCCTGTTGGGATTTTGAACATTTATTTCATGTTTAGGGGCTTTCCTTACGGGCTCACAGGCTAAGAGCGTGGCTTAGCGGGAAGAGCACGGACTTGGGAGCCGGAGGTCGTGGTTCTAATCCCGGCTCTGCCACTTGTCTGCTGTGTGAACTTGGGCAAGTTCCTTAACTTCTCTATGCCTCAGTAACCTCGTCTGTAAAAATGGGGATTAAACAATGGGTGAGCCCCACGTGGGACTACCTGATGACCCTGTATCTCCCCCAGCGCTTAGAACAGTGCTCTGCACATAGTAAGCACTTAACAAATACCATAATTATTATTATTACTAAGAGGGAGGAGGGAGAAGAGGTATTTTTATCCCCATTTTTACAGATGAGGAAACCGAGGTCCCCAAGGTCACGTGACAGACAAGCGGTGGAATCAGAATTAGAACCCAGGTCTCCTGACCGTAAGATACGAATGGGCACGGGGCAGCACTTAGCACAGTGCTTTGGAACGAGGAGAGTTCTCTGTGCATGCACCGTGATGAAAGAAGAAACGCGAAACGAGTGAAAATACCTCTCCATTTGGCATGGTAAGGGTTCTGTTGAAAACATGCCTTTTTATGATTAATTTAGACATTTTCATTAATAGATGCAACGATAATTGCCAGATAAACATCTGCGCTATCCCTAGAAGAGGGGAGGAAATGAGCAAGGGATATTAAATAAGGAGAAAATGTTGCTTAGGTGGATTAATCTAGAAAGAGAGGCTTATTAAGGAAGCACGGTCTCTCTGGGGATTTAAATTCCAAACCGCCTTAAAGCAGGAGAATCCTCTCCGAATTGACTCGCTATCATAATGGGACCCGGTTTTTCCTTAAACCAAGGACAGCAAAATTGCATCCTTTAACTCTCCGATCATTTCTCAAAATGGATTTGGCTCATCTCATCCAAGGAAAGAACTCAGAGTTGCTCAGATGATATGCAGAAATGGGAAGGCAATAAGCTTTAGGAATTTTAGAATCCTATCATACTCTCCTGAGAAGGACTGGGGAGCACATTACAAGCTCACCTCCTCCAGGAGGCCTTCCCAGACTGAGTCCCCCTTTTCCTCAGCTCCTGCTCCCCTCCCCATCGCCCCGACTCCCTCCCTCTGCTCTACCCTCTTCCCCGCCCCACAGCACTTGTGCATATATATGCATATTTATTATTCTATTTATTAATGATGTGTGTGTGTATAATTCTATTTATTTATTTTGATGCTATTGATGCCTTTCTTCTTATTTTGTTTTGTTGTCTGTCTCCCCCGAGACTGTGAGCCCATTGCTGGGGAAGGATTGTCTTTATTTGCTGTCAAATTGTACTTTCCAAGCTCTTAGTACAGTGCTCTGCACACAGAAGGCACTCAATAAATACGAATGAATGAATGCATGAATAGATGAATGAATGAATGAATGAAATTAATTGGGGAAACAAATGCCCTCCCCGACATAGTGTGGCAGATGAAATCATTCAAAGTAAGACTATGCATTTAATTGCAGAAGATGTGGCCTAGTGGAGAGAGCACAGGCTTGGGAATCGGAGGATCGATTGATCCCTTTCATTGAGTGCTTACTGTGTGCAGAGCACCCTCTTAATAATAATAATAGTAGTGTTGGTATTTGTTAAGCACTTACTATGTGCAGAGCACTGTTCTAAGCACTGGGGTAGATACAGGGTAATCGGTTTGTCCCACGTGAGGCTCACAGTTAATCCCCATTTTACAGATGAGGTCACTGAGGCCCAGAGAAGTGAAGTGACTTGCCCACAGTCACACAGCTGACAAGTGGCAGAGCGGGGATGCGAACCCATGACCTCTGACTCCCAAGCCCGTGCTCTTTCCACCGAGCCACGCTGCTTCTCAAGCCAAGCACTTGAGAGAGGACATATAACAGAGTTGGTAGAACATGGTCCCTGCCCTCCATAAGCTTACAATCTAAAGGATTAAGACACTGAGGCACAGAGAAGTTGAGCAACCACAGAGAAGTTGAGCGACTTCCCCAAGGTTGCGAAGCTGTCCAGGGGCAAATCTGGATTAGAACCCAGGTCCTCTGACTCCCAGGCCCGTGCTTTATCCATTAGGCCACACTGCTTTTTATTGCTGGGTTCCAATCTTGACTCTGCTGTTTGCCTGCTGGGTGACATTGAAAGAGTCCTAAATTATCTGGGCCTCAGTTTCCTCACTGCAAAGTGGGGATTAAATACCCATTCTCCCTTCCCTGTGAGTCCCATGTGGGACAGGGGCTGTGTCTGTCCGACCTGATTATCTTCTGTCTATACCCAACAAATGACACGTCTAGACCCTAAACTTGTTAAGCGCAGGGACCGTGTCTTCTAATTCTGCCATATTGTACTCTCCCACCGCTTAGTACAGTGTTCTGCCCATAGTAAGCGCTCAACAAGTGACACTGGTTGATAATACGAACTTAACAAATATAATGATGACCGTTATTTGTTACCAGTGCTGGTCTGCAACAAGAAGTCAGAAGTTTTAATATTTCTTCCAAGTATTTCCTGTTCTACCACACACAGGAGCACGTACACACATACACTCTTTCCGTAAACAAGTTAAAACATATGATGAATAGAGTCATCCTGTCCCTTTACCTGTTTGTATTTGTTAAGCACTTACTATGTACTAGATGCTGTAAAAAGTGCTGGGGTAGATACAAGTTAATCAGGTTGGACACTGTCCCTGTCCCAAATGGGGCTCACAGTCCTAATCTCCAATTTTATAGATGAGATAACTAAGGCACAGAGAAGTCGAGTGACTTTCCCAAGGTCATACAGCGGGTAAATGGTGGAGGTGGGATTAGAACCCTGTTCCTCTGACTTCAAGACCTGTTCTCTTTCCACTAGTCTGTGCTGCTTCTCATGAGGTGGAACCTATTTGACAGAACGGTGCTATTAATCAATCAATCAGTGATATTTATTGAGTGCTTGCTGTGTGCAGTCAATCGTATTTATTGAGCGCTTTCTGTGTGCAGAGCACTGGGGAGAGTACAAGAGAGCTACAGATCAGTCACATTCCCTGCCCACCACAAGCTTCCAGTCTAGAGGGAGTGCAGAACACTGTACTAAACGCTTGTATCACCTCAGTGCTCGAGTGAGAAACTCAAGTTAAAAGATTAATCTTCTTGAAAAACCCATCAAATTGAACCAAAGCCATCACAGACCTGAATCAATGGCAGCTGAATCGTAAATAACTTTCTTACTTGCAAAGGGAAGTAGGTCAGCAAGGTCAACATAAGAGGAATGAATGATGCTTAAAATACCAAAAAGAGTGATTATTTGCATGCTGATGTCACCCTGGAAAAATACCAAAGAGGCTCTGAGATGAGGCCACAAAGAATAGAAACTCTTCCAGGAAGTAAATACATAAACTCTGCTGTGCAAGTGTAGAGCAAAACCCATTAAAACCCATTAAAGGAACCCAAACTGTAGACGGGAGGTAAAAAAGGATTGATCAGCAGAAGCCATAAAGGCAATAGCTTCTCCATTTATTAATTGAAGGTGCATTTTATGTGTTGCGATGGAATAAATAGTTTGACTGCATAGGTTAATTCCATCAGAATTACCCCGAGGACTATTAGCATTGATATAATACACACTCCAAGCTTTAAAATTTTGAATAGACGCTTATCTACTGCTTAGATACTTTACTGGCTGTATCCCTTGGTGGAAAGTAAGCTTCCTGAGGGCACGGCTGCTATCTACTGACTCCCCAAAGCCTAGCTGGGCGCTTCGCACACAGTAAGCGCTCAATATGTTCTATAGAGTAATGGATTGAAGCTCTTAAATAAAATACAGCTGTTTCCTCCACTACTTTTAATTTAGTCTAGATTCCCTGTTTCCAGTCGATCAATCGGGGGCATTTATTGAGCGCTTACTGTGTGCAGAGCACTTCACTAAGAGCTTCGGAAAGTGTATTACGACGAGTCTTCCCTGACCTCAAGGATCTTACGGTTAGAGGGGGAACTTGAAAATAATGTGATCGGTTCGGAGATCGAGAGATGCAGTGTGGCCTAGTAGAAAGAGCACGGGCCTGCTGTAGGTTCTAATCCTGGCTCTTCGGTAAATCACTTGATTTCTCCGTGCCTCAGTTCCCTCGTCGGTTAAATTGAGGTTAAATTCCCATTCTTACTCCTTCGTAAACTGTGAGTCCCTGGGACAAAGACTGTCCCTAACCTGGTAATAGGGTATTAATCGATCAATCATATTTATAGAGCACTCGATTGAACACTGTACTCAGCACTTGAGAAAGTACAACATAGAGTTGATAGAAATGGTCTCTGCTCACATTGAAGCTTACAGCTTCTACTTAAATGTTTAGTACTGGGTTTCATAGAAAGCGCTTAACATATTCCACAGTTATTGCTGTTACTATTATCACAGTTATTATTAATATCAGGTTTGTCTTGCTTTTTGCAGTGCTCTACTTGACTACTGACTCTTTCCTTTCCACAGCTTGTTCAGTTTCCTCCCAAACTCTATGTTTCATTTCTTCTGGGAGGTGGGCATGAATTCAGAATCCACCAAGATTATTTATTCCCTTTGAACACACCACTGGGAGCCTTAGCCTGGATTGAGGTTAAAAAGAACATTTGGGTTCTAGTCTATCCCTGCCGGTTTCTTCACCTTTATGAAACAAAAACTCAATCTGCCCTGGTTAGAATAGGGTCCACAAGTAGGCACGGTAGAATTTTGGCTTCAAAACTTCCTAGAGGAGAAAAAAAAGAATAAGAAGAGACGTCATCATCTCCTTAGACTGGGAGCCCATTTATGGATGGGCCTGTTATAAAATGGAGGGGGAAGAATATTGGCATGGAATGCTAATTTTAACAATTTATGGAGTAATAGCTAAATGAGAAAAGATTGGGATAGGTTTCCTCAAAAATTTGAGTCATCCACAGATTGAATTAATGTGATAGAATAATGATAAAATAATAATGATAATGATAAGTGGGATATTTAAGGGCTTATACTGCTAAGCACTGGGGTAGATACAAGACTCAGATACAACACAATCCCTGTCCCACATGGGGCTCACACTGTAAGGAGGAGGGGAAGCAGGAATTTGAACCTTATTTTACAGATGAGGAAAAAGAGGCACAGAAAAGGTAAGTGGCTTGCCCAAGTTCACCCCACAGTCAAGTAGCTGGAATTAGAACCCAGATCTCCCAGCTCTCAGTCCTGGGCACCTGACTCCTCCGGTCCATGTGGCCTGATCGCCACACTTTTTGGATTCTCTCAGACTAAAAATCGAATGAATCAATCAATCCGTGGTATGTGTTGAGCACTTACCGTGTGCTTAGCACTGTGAATAGATAACACAGTCGGTAGACATCATCCCTACTCACAAGGCGTATCCAACTATGGGATAAAATCTTTCCGGGCAGTGCTTTGCCAAGAATGTGGACACTGAAACGTCTCACAAGAAAACTGGTTGTTCAAACTCATTTTAACATGTTTCTCCGTGTAAATTAGATTTGTTCAAAAAGATTTTCCATTCACCAAGCCCACATAACTAATATATTCCTGGAATTTCAGAAACTTCACACATCCTACTCTTGTTTCAGGCACAAACGCATTTCTGAAAAGACCATTCCATTTGTATCAGAGGACCTATATTTGGTCCAGTGAAAAATGACTATCTGATAATAGTAAAAATAATGATAAAGGTATTTGTTAAAGGCTTATAATGTGCCAAGCACTGCACTAAACACTGGGGAAGATGCAGATTAAGCAGGTCCCACATGGGACTCATAGTGGAAGTAGCAGGGTTAGGTTATATGACACTTAAATATTTTAACTGCTTCACATATCCACCTGCATCTGGCTTTCTCTCACTGTCTCTCTTACCTCTTGTCTTTCACCTTCGTACCCCTTTACATATTAGTTAATTTGTGCCGCCTTTAATCACGTTGGTATTTGTTAAGCGCTTACTATGTGCCGAGCACTGTTCTAAGCGCTGGGGTAGACACAGGGGAATCAGGTTGTCCCAGTGGGGCTCACAGTCTTAATCTCCATTTTACAGATGAGGTAACTGAGGCACCGAGAAGTGAAGTGAGTTGCCCAAAGTCACACAGCTGATAAGTGGCCGAGCGGGGATTCGAACACATGACCTCTGACTCCAAAGCCCGTGCTCTTTCCACTTTATTCCCCCTTAGACTGTAAGTTTCTCAAGGGCAGCCTCTGTACCTTTTATTTCTTCCCCATGTCCTTACATGCTACCTAAAACACTGCGCACCCACTTCGTGCTCCGCTGATACTTCCGCGGACGATGGTGAGGATTCATTTTTTTGGTCCACCGGAGTTACTTTTCTAGCGGAAACAATTAGCCACCTGATCTATTTGCAGGGCGACACAGCTGACTATCTTTAGTTAGTAATTGAAAAGGCAACTACCTGGGCAAGTAGCATTAGTTGGATTTTCAATTCTCCAACTGTTTCAAGGGGGAGAGGCAGAGGGGCGGCTGGGGAAGCTGTGGGTTTCAGGAAGATTGGGACACAAACTAGGAAAGATGAAAACAACTCCGGGAACCTTGAACAGTAAATGCAACAGCACAACAAGGGCAGATCTTTCAGTCGCAGGTAACATTTTAATAATGATAGTGGTACTTGTTGAGCCAATTACTAATTCTATTTATTTAAAATGATGCTACTGATGCCTGGTCACTTGTTTTGATGTCTGTCTCCCCCCTTCTCGACTGTGAGCCCGTTGTGGGCAGGGACTGTACTTTCCAAGTGCTTAGTAGAGTGCTCTGCACACAGTAAGTGTTCAGTTAATACAACTGAATAAACTTACTGTGTGCCAAGGACTGTTCTCAGTACTGGAGCAGAGACACAAGTTAATCAGGTCAGATCCAACTCTGTCCCAAATGGAGTTTACACTCATCCCCATTTTACAAATGAGGTAACTGAGGCTCAGAGAAGTTAAGCGACTTCTCCAGGGCCACAGGGCAGACTTGTGGTGGAGCTGGGATTAGACTCCAGGCCCTTCCGACTCCCAGGCCCGTGCTCTTATACACTAAGTCACACGGCTTCTCAGGAATTTAGGACTTTGGAATGACTCTTTAAATCTGTCTGGAAAGAACCTGTTATAGTCCCATCCTTCCTCATTTCCCACCATTTCTAAGCAATGTGTCAGTCAAGTCCACTAGTTTATAAATTTTTGGGAGGGTAGAATGTGGTTATCTTGCTTCTGTTGTTCTTTCTCATGCTCTCAGAATAGTCTTTGCACCGAGGAGGCACTCAATAAATGTCACTGATGATGTTGAAGCCATTTTGAGAATCTGAAAAATGTTCACTGAAGGAAAGCTACTGAAGACAGAGCGCTCTCTCTAGATGAATTACTCCGTGTAGGACCTTATGACAGGGATTTCTCTTCCCCGCAAGGCTGGAATTCTTCACTTTCTTTGTCAGTCTGCCTCTAGAACTGTCTATATGATGAAAAGGTGACCCCTGATATTCAAGAAACACAACGCACTGCATTTCCATATTTCCCCAGCAATTAGTACAATGCTTGACACCAAATGGGGCAGGAAGGGAGAGTTGTCAATAAATGTTACAACTGCTGCTCCTATTATTCAATCATATTTATTGAGCGCTTTTCCTATGTAAAGCACTTTAGCAATTGCTTGGGAGAATACAATATAACAATATGTCAATATTTGTCAAGCAGCCCGGGCTTGAGAGTCATGGGTTCGAATCCCAGCTCTGCCACTTGTCAGCTGGGTGACTGTGGGCAAGTCACTTAATTTCTCTGTGCCTCAGTTACCTCATCTGCAAAATAGGGATTAACTGTGAGCCTCACGTGGGACAACCTGATTACCCTGTATCTACCCAAGCGCTTAGAACTGTGCTCTGCACATAGTAAGCATTTAACAAATACCAGCATTATTATTACTATACTATAAGGCACTATACTGAAGCACTGTACTAAGTTGTGGGGTGGATACAAGAAAATCAGGTTGGACACAGTCCCTTTCCCATGGTGGCCTCACAGTCAAATCCCCATTTTACAGATGAGGGAACTGAGGCACAGAGAAGTGAAGTGACCTGCAAGGTCACCCAGCCCAGCGTAGACCGTAAGCCCGATGTGAGCAGGTGTTGTCTCTTGTTGTCTCTCTTTATTGCTGAATTGTACTTTCCAAGTGCTTAGTAAGTGCTCTGCACACAGTAAGTGCTCAATAAATACAATCACATAAATTAGTAATAATAATAATGTTGCCATTTGTTAAGCGCTTACTATGTGCACAGCACTGTTCTAAGCACTGGGGGAGATACAGGGTAATCAGGTTGTCCCACGTGGGGCTCACAGTTTTCATCCCCATTTTACAGATGGGGTAACTGAGGCACTGAGAAGTGAAGTGACTTCCCTACAGTCACACAGCTCCCACGTGGCAAAGCCGGCATTCGAACCAATGACTCCGACCCCCACGCCCGGGCTCTTTCTACTACACCGTGCTGCACTTGTCTGAGGAAAACTCAGAGTTCCCTTTCCACACTAGTTTCCACAGAAAATCAAACAAACCTGGTCTTGGAGGAAGAGTTAGAGTGGACTAGACGCTTCCCTTCAAGCCTCGGCCCAGTGAAGGTTCCGAGCCCTCTCCCGTTTCTAAGCTGCGTGAGCTAGTTTGGCTTTTGAAAGGTTTTGATCGAAACCCAACTTTCCCGAGGCTCCACTGAAGACCGTTTGAGGAATGAGAACATCTTAGATTTGGCAAAGGGAGGGAATTCCAAAACCTGGCCCATTTCTTTCGTCGGCACTAATCAATGCGAAGCGAACAAGGCAATGAATATGAAAACGTCCTCTGTTATATGCAAAGCAGATCTTTAATGATGTTTAAAAGGGACCTAAACATCTCCCTGGGAATTCTTTAAACACTTTCCTTTTAGGCGGTGATTTGGTTTCCCAAGTCTTTGTTGTTTAGCAGGCTGGAGAAATGGGTCACCTAATGTTATATTCATCAGTAAATTAAAATTTTAATTTGATTTTCTTTCTAGTTAAAATGCTTGAAGGCGTTCCCTTTTTCCCTATTTCGGTGCACTGATGTTAAGCGCTTTCATTATCATATTATACCCGGGGGTTGGGGATAACTGAGTCCAAAGATAACGGTATTCTGGGGAGAGGGGGAGAGTCAGGATGACATTTAGGCATTTTAATGGCAGGTGGTGGCTCTTGTGAAATCTCTAACGGCTGAGTCATCGACTTCTCTCCTTTATACTTTTTTGTTTCATATTCTGGAAATCACACCTTTCCGATCTGAACGGGTGATAAGTTTTGCCTGGGAGTAATAAGGTCTCTCCATTTGAATAAAACACTATTCATGCAGATTACCCGACCGATAATAAAAGTGGATTTTATACTCTGTTTTCTTCCTCCCTGCTTGCTTTAAAAAGAGCGTGGCCTAGAGCAAAGAGCGCGGGCCTGGAAGTTAGAGGACCTGGGTTCTAATTCTGACTCTTCCGCTTACTTGCTGTTTGACCTTGGGCAAATCACTTCGATCTTCTGTGCTTCAGTTTCCTCATCTACAAAATGGAGATTCAACCTCTGTTCTCCCTCCTACTTAGACTGTGAGTCCCAATTCAACGCTTAGAACAGTGCTCAGTGCTTAGAACAGTGCTTGACACATAGTAAGCGCTTAACAAATACCATCATTTTTCTCTGTGCCTCAGGAACCTTATCGGTATAAGGGGATGAAGACTGTGAGCTCCATGTGGGACAGGGACTGTGTCCAACCTGATAATTTTCTATCCCAGCACTTAAAACTGTGCCTGACACATAGTAAATGCTTAATAAATACCATGCATACAAAAAAAGGGGATTGTGTCTGGCATCTGTTCATCTTTGATTATCTTTTATCTACCCCAGGAATATATGGTAAGTGCTTAAAAATACTCTGTTTTTTATTTTTATTTATTTTGAGCCAGATTTAAGCCTGTATTACTGATGAGACTTCTTTGTCCTCAAGCCCCATGTGCTGTCTTAACTGAGCCATCGGCCAACTCTGATCAAATTCAGGCCAATCTCAGCAAGGTTTTTTTTTCCCCTCAAAGTTTAGTTTGTTTTTTGTCTGTTTTTCTTTAAATGGTACTTGTTAAGCGCTTACTATGTTCCAGGCACTGTATTAAGCCCTGTGTTAGATACACAGAAATCAGGTTGGACATAATCCCTGTCCCAAATGGGGCTCACATTCTAAATCGGAGGGAGTAGGATTTAATTCCCATTTAATAATGACTGAGGTATTTGTTAAGCACTTACTATGTGCCAGGCACTGTATTAAACGCTAGGGTGGATATAAGCAAATCAGGTTGGACACATTCCCCGTCCCCCACGGGGCTCACACTCTTAATCCCCAATTTTTGCAGATGAGGAAACCGAGGCCCAGAGAAGTGAAGCGACTTGCCCAAGGTCACCCAGCAGCCAAGTGGCGGAGCAGGGATTAGAACCCAGATCCTCCGACTTCCAGGCCCAGGCTCTTTCCTCACTAAATAATCTAAAGGCGAAGTCAAATCGAGAGAGAGCAGTTTCTGCAACCCCCGCATGATCAGAGGTGGACCGGCTTCCTGCAGCTGCACAAATTAACCAGGTCCGTGGAAGACAAGCAAAATGGAAATACGATCCTTAAAATACCTGCCACGCAAAGGTCATCCCGGGAAAGATAAATGTTTTACTTCAGAGCGAGAACTCTCGAGTCCTTTAAAAACAATATTGGTAGAGTCTCATGTTTTCGGGATAGAACTCCTTAGTGCTAGACCAGAGGTAGTGTTTGGATGTTATTTCGGGAAAACAATGTTTAGGAAAGACCTGATTAAAATGGCCCGATTCCTTGGCTAAATGGCTTCGTGACCTCTGAAGGATTGAATTTAAAACAGATCTTCCGAGTAGCTTTATTCTAGCTACGTCTTTTCCGGACCCCTAAAGTCTGATTCACAAGGGCTGAAGATCAGGTGACTCTAAGGTCAGCATAAAGAAAAAACACAGCGTTCGCGGGAGACAGAAAGTATCCGACCGTAAAGATGTATTTATAAGGTCTGACTTCCACAGCCAAAAATAATAATCATGGACCATAGTGAATAATTGAAGGCCCATGATCTAACAGCGATCTCTGCGACGGGACCCTAATGCGTAAATATTTAAGTCAGATTCTTTTACACCCAGCACAGAAATGCCTTGTATTTCATCTGTCATCTACCTCTAGGTGAAATTTCTGAGAAACGAATGTTCTCGAGGAGGTCTTTGGGCACTTATTAGACCGTAAGCCCGTCAAACGGCAGGGACTGTCTCTATCTGTTGCCGACCTGTTCATCCCAAGCGCTTAGTACAGTGCTCTGCACATAGTAAGCGCTCAATAAATACTATTGAATGAAATAAATACGATCGAATGCACTTATTCACACATAATAATGAAACATTTTTACAGACAAAATGCTTCTAACAAAATAGATGATTTTCTAGATATGTAAGGCATTTAGATGTGTTTTATTTTACACATCTGTAAAAGTGTTATTAAATAAATTTGAATTTTTTTAAATTAGTTAATGGCATTTGTTAAGCACGTACTAAGTGCCAGGCACTCTACTAAGCCCTGGGGTTGATACATGGTAATCAGGTTGACGTGGTCCCTGTCCCACACAGGGCTCACAGTTTTCACCCCCATTTTACAGATGAGTAAACTGAGGCACAGAGAAGTGAAGTGACTTAATGTAGGTATTTGTTAAGCGCTTACTACGTGCAGAGCACTGTTCTAAGCGCTGGGGTAGATACAGGGTAATCAGGTTGTCCCACGTGGGGCTCACAGTCTTAATCCCCATTTTACAGATGAGGGAACTGAGGCCCAAAGAAGTGAAGTGACTTGCCCACAGTCACACAGCTGACAAGTGACAGAGTCGGAATTTGAACCCATGACCTCTGACTCCCAAGCCCGGGCTCTATCCACTGAGCCACCTTGCTTCTCTATGTCACACAGCAGACAAGTAGAAGAGTAGGGAATAGAATCCAGACCTCTGACTCGAAGTGACTTGCCCACAGTCACACATCTGACAAGTGGCAGAGCTGGAATTCGAACCCATGACCTCTGACTCCCAAGCCCGGGCTCTTGCCACTGAGCACACTACATTTGTTGCGGGCTCATTGCCTTTCTACCTATTCAGGCCTGGTGGGCTAGGGGATGCTGCGTGACAAAGTTGACACAGTACTGATCTAGAAGTAAGAAGACCTGGGTTCGAGTTCAAACTGTGCTATTAACCCGCTATGTGACTGTGGGCGAGTCACTCAACATCTCTGTATCTCAGTTTCCTCATATTGGAAAGGGGGATAATGATACCCGCCTTCTCTACCTCACAGGGTTGTTGTGAGTGTAAAAATGAACTAATTAATGTGAGAGCACTTTGGCAAATAAAAGCACAAGGGCTTTTATAGCACTATAGAAAACCAAGGTATTAATATTAAAAATAGTGCTATTATGTCTGAATCTTGCGAATCCACCTAAGGAGCTAAATGGTGGCTTAGTGGAAAGAGCACCGGCTTGGGACTCAGAGGACGTAGGTTCTGAACCCGGCTCCGCCACTTGTCTGTTGTGTGACCTTGGGCAAGCTACTTAACTTCTCTGTGCCTCAGTTCCCTCATCTGTAAAATGGGGATTGACTGCGAGCCCCCCCGTGGGACAACCTGATTACCTTGTATCTACCCCAACGCTTAGAACAGTGCTTGGCATATAGTAAGCACTTAACAAATACCATAATCATTATTATTATTTAGGAATATTTTCAAGACCCTATTCTGATTTCTTTTGGATGCATGTATATTTGGGTTCATTCAGCTGAGTTTCTCCTCCAAATAACTTGAATATTAATTAATTTATTATTTTAATATTTATTCATATCAATGTCTGTCTCCCCTTCTAGACACTAAGCTCATTGTGGGCAGGAAATGGCTTTCTATTATTATAGTCTACTCACTCCAGTGCTTAGTACAGGGCTCTGTCCTCAGTAAATATTACCTACTAAATGAATTTTGTGATCCTTTAAAGTACCATAAGGGTTTGGCTGTAAGAGGTGTGGTGGGAATAATACTAATGGTGGTATTTGGTAAGTGCTTACTATGTGCCAAGCACTTTAGTAAATGTTGAGATAGATACAGCAGCGTGGCTCAGTGGAAAGAGCAAGGGCTTGGGAGTCAGAGGTCTTGGGTTCTAATCCCCGCTCCGTCGCTTCTCAGCTGTGTGACTTTGGGCGAGTCGGTTCACTTTCCTGTGCCTCAGTGACCTCATCTGTAAAATGGGGATGAAGACTGTGAGCCTCACGTGGGACAACCTGATTACCCTGTATCTACCCCAGCGCTTAGAAGAGTGCTCTGCACATAATAGGTGCTTAACCAATACCAACATCATTATTGTTATTATTATTATTATTATACGGTCCCTGTCCCCCATGGGGCTCATGGTCTAAGGGAGAGGTTGAAGAGATTTGGAATCCACAATTTACAGATGAGGAAACTGAGTCACAGAGAAGTTAAGCAAACCTAAAAAGGTCCCTTAGCAGACAAGGGGAAGTATTGGGATTAGAACACAGGTCTCTGTCTCCCAGGTCACTGTTCTTTCCATTAGGCTATGACTGAATTTCCTCTTCAGGTCTACAGCTCATGAAGTACCTTCTCCATTAAGGTCCCATTGCATTCCGGAATATGAAGTGAAAACACCCTAGAACACTCAACAACCTTAAAATAATAATAATGGTGGTATTTGTTAAGTGCTTACTGTGTGCAAAGCACTGTTCTAAGCGCTGGGGGAGATACAAGGTGATCAGGTTTTCCCACGTGGGGCTCGCGGTTTTAATCCCCATTTGACAGATGAGGGAACTGAAGCACAGAGAAGTGAAGTGACTTGCCTAAGGTCACACAACTGGCAAGTGGCGGAGCTGGGATTAGAACCCATAACCTCTGACTCCCAAGCCTGGGCTCTTTCCACTGAGCCACGCTCCTTCTCTTAAAACGATTTTCCCCCTCCACTACTCTGTCAGGAAGCAAAAGGGAAGACCTCCTAATTCAATATAGAGTTCTAATGTCCCAGTTTTCTAGTCCAATAAAGCTAGATGTTCTGGCTCTCAACAAAGTACGATATGGCCAGGCTCCCCCCGGCCCCTGTTTTTCCATTATTGATTTTCAATTCTCTTTATTCGAAACAGCTTTAAGATCAAAATCATTTTGCAGAGGTGACTGTAAATCTGATGAAGTATCGGCCCCGTGAATATTTTTTGGAAACTGAAAGTAAATCAATATCAATAATATAAATCAAGAATTGATTAACTTTCCTTTCCAAAAATTGAATGGTAAAAAAATTCCTGTTTTAATGATTTTTCTAGAGTCCACAATGACCTATGAAGTAGAATGGAAAAATAAAAAACCTACATTTATAGAAAATTGTAGGAATTATTTCAATGAATTTTAAAAAGTAAAGGTCCTACATTAATAACTGGAGGCTGACTTTAGGCCTAATGCAATAGACCAAAGAGTTAAATGCAATGGCTATTATGAGAAGCCCCAGATTTAGCCCTAGATTAAGCCCCAATTTTCTTCATCTCCCACTCCCTTCTGCGTCGCCCTGACTCACTCCCTTTGCTCTTTCCCCCTCCCAGCCCCACGGCACTTACGTATATAACTATTTTATTTATATGTTTCGATGTCTGTCTCCCCAACTCTAGGGTATAACAACAATGTTGGTATTTGTTAAGCGCTTACTATGGGCAGAGCACTGTTCTAAGCGCTGGGGTAGATACAGGGGAATCAGGTTGTCCCACGTGAGGCTCACAGTTAATCCCCGTTTTACAGATGAGGTAACTGAGGCCCAGAGAAGTGAAGTGACTCGCCCACAGTCACACAGCTGACAAGTGGCAGAGCCGGGAGTCGAACCCATGACCTCTGACTTCGAAGCCCAGGCTCTTTCCCTGAGCCACACTGCTTCCCTTATGAGCTTGTTGTGGGCAGGGAATATGTTTATTGTTGTATTCTCTCAAGTCCTTAGTCCAGTGCTCTGCACACTGTAAGCACTCAATAATTACGATTGAATGAATGCCTGAATGAGAAATTAACAAATACTTTGCATCTTCTTCTACCCCTCTGTCTAACTCGTTTGTTTGAAATAGAGGTAATCATATGGATCGATTTTTAAATGACTGGAATTGCAAGATACATTACCCATAAACAGCAAGATCTGCAAAACTGCATGGCATTTTCAATATTTCTACATAGTAATATTGGTTCGAATTGTGTAACCACCTTGAAAAAATTCTTAACCCTCTATTCTAACCTCCTTACCAGCATTGATTGCAATCAGCTGGATCAGTACTTTACGTTCACTTCCTTTCATTTGCTTTTATTTCGCCCGGGGGAATATTTACATTTTTATCATATCCCTGGCTTAAGTAAAACACAATTCAAAATTCATACCTGCCTTAATGTACTGCTAACTTCTCGTCCTATTACTTCCTTTGAAAAGAGCCATCGTTTTCTTGGGAACGTGAAATATAAATATCTCGAAGAAACCGATGCAAACCACCGGCCCGATAGGAGGGACGTCTAAGGGGACGTTTTTTCAAAGAGGCCGTTTCAAAATTGCTAATCATTCCGAAAAAAGGAAGAAAAACCATAGACTAAAAAGGACATTAAGGTATTCATTAAAAACCATTTAGTGGAAAAAAAAGAAACCGAGAGCTTAAGACCGCTCGATAATTTTAGCCCAACTGCCAACTTAATGCAATGCAATGTTCTGTTCAGATGGAGCAGGAAGTACCCAAGCCACACGGTGAATTGAAAAGAACTCAGCCAGCCATCGGATTTCATTTATTTAGTAACCTTCCTGAGGACATCAGCTATATGGTCTACCTTGTGATACGTCTATTTATTAAAGTGTTTCTTCGGCACTTCAGTTGTTAGAAGGCGTCTGATTGATAAATCTATTTCTGTGCATAAGGCATAAATGTACTTTATGCTCATGAATGAGAAATACCTTGATACTTTTTTTTTTTTGAAAATACATTTTTTTACAACTCTGGAATGAATACCATTCATTTATTCAATCATATTTAGTGAGCAGAGGACAGTACTAAGTGCTTGGAAAGAACAATTCAGCAACAGAGAGAGTCAATCCCTGCCCACAACGGGCTTAGAGTCTAGAGGGTGGAGATGGTGATTAAAAAAAGTAAACAGGCATCAATAGCATCAATATAAATAAGTAGAATTATAGATATATGCACATCAAAACAAGTAAACGGGTGTTAATGTAAACAGATAGAATTATAGATACGTACATATATACACAAGTGCCGTGGGGCAGGGAGGGGATAGAGCAAAGAGAGTGAGGTGGAGTGATGGTGGGGAAGGGAGAGCTGAGGAAAAGAGGGGCTAAGTCTGGGAAGGCCTCTTGGAGGAGGTGAGCCTTCAGTAGGGCTTTGAAGGGGAGAGATGTGATTGTTTGGCGAATTTGAGGAGGGAGGGTGCTTCAGGCCAGAGGTAGGACAGGGTCCAGGGGGTGACGGCGGGACAGGCAAGAAAGAGGCCCCGTCAGAAGGTTGACGAGTGAGGAGTTTTTCTCGATATGGAGATTGATAGGCAACCACTGGAGATTTTGGAGGAGGGGGGTGACATTCCCAGAACATTTCTGTAGAAAGACAATCTGAGCAGCAGAGTGAAATATGGAGGCAGGAGGCTTGGAGATCAGAAAGGAAGCTGATGCATTAATCCAGGCGGGATAGGATGAGGGATTGTACTAACTTGGTAGCGGTTTGGATGGAGAGGAAAGGGAGGATCTTTGTGATGTTGTGAAGGTGAGACCGGCACGTTTCGGTGACGGATTAGATATGAGGGGTGAATGAGAGAGCGGAGTCAAGGATGACACCAAGATTGCGTGTCTATGAGATGGGAAGGATGGTAGTGTCTTCCACGACCACGGGAATGTCAGGGAGAAGACAAATACAAACCACTCAATGTATAAGAAGGAATTTGTTGGACCGCAAGGGAAATAAGGATTACTCAGATGTTTGGAAGTTCCCCTGTATGGGAAATCTCTTCCAGATTTGACTTGAGGAGTAGCAGCGTGGCTCAGTGGAAAGAGCACGGGCTTTGGAGTCAGGGCTCATGAGTTCGAATCCCAGCTCTGCCACTTGTCGGCTGTGTGACTGTGGGCGAGTCACTTAACTTCTCTGTGCCTCAGTTCCCTCATCTGTAAAATGGGGATTAAGACTGTGAGCCCCACGTGGGACGACCTGATTCCCCTTTGTCTACCCCAGCGCTTAGAACAGTGCTCGGCACATAGTAAGCGCTTAACAAATACCAACATTATTATTATTACTGACCTATCGGAAAGAGTCCGGACCAGGGAGTCCAATCCCGTCTCTGCCATTTGCCTGTTGTGTGTCCTTGGGCGAGTCACTTAACCGCTCAGTGCTTCAGTTTCCTCATCTATAAAATGGGATTCAATATCTGTTCTCCCTCTGACTTAGACTTAGCAACTGTGTGTGAGCTGGTTATCTTGTGTCTGTGCCAGTGTTGAGAACAGCTTTTGCCTCTAATAGATGCCAAAAAATTATACTATGATGATAATAATTTTCATGGATTTTCATAATAGGAACTTTTAGGACAAATCCATATGGTCCTACTGCCTTGTGGAAACTTAAAGATGAGGTTTACACTGTTTTATGGCCCTGAAAATAAAATATTCATGTTCTTCTAGACTGTAAGCTTTTTATGGGCAGGGAGCGTGTCCATCAACCCTCTAGACTGTGAACTCTTTGTGGGCAAGGATTATCTCTCTTTATTGCTGTATTATACTTTCCAAGCGCTTAGTACAGTGCTCTATACACAGTAAGTGCCCAATAAATAAGAATGAACTCTGCTGTATTTTATTAACAATAATAATAATAATAATAATAATGGTATAGGCGACCCTAGGCTTTACTGAGCACATGCCCAGATGACTTTGTCATTTAATCAATCATATTTATTGAGCACTTACAGTGTGAGGAGCGCTGTACTAAGCGCTTGGGAGAGTACAACCTAACAATATGGCAATCACAATGGGGTGTCTACCTCAACGTACTCTGATCAGTGTACACGGCTGTTGTCGAAAGGAATGCTCTAAGGGGCCAGCAGATTCTCCCTCTGTCAAAGGTCTTTAAGGAGGTTGAGTGATTCTTCCAGGCCCATACAGGAGGATTTAGTGTATTTCCGCTGTAGGGTGCCATTTAGAGAATTGGTAATTAGAGGGAAGGCATTATGATCACTAGTTGACAGATGGGAAAACCATAATATATATCTCTTATGCCTCTCCGTTGTTTTCCTGAGGAAGAGATCATTATCGATTAGTGGGAGATTTAGAAAGAAAACAAAATGGATGGGGGAAGTGGATGAGAACGAAAGAGCGGGGAAATGGAAAGGAGCGGAGGAACTGAAAAAAGGGAATGAGAGAAGGGAAAGGAGGAAACTGGAGTTATCAGAAACCAATCGATAATGTTTACTGGGCACCTTATGGTACAATTCTATAGTAAATACTTGGGAGAGTGAATACTACAGAGGAAAAACATACATTCCCTGCCCTCGAGAACTCACAATGCAGATGGGAAGACAGATTGACCAAAGTGATGTGCAAGTAGCATGAGAATGAGGAGTTAACAGGTAGTAGTGTTGACGTATCAGGGTGAAATGTCCCAAAAAGTAATTAAAAATAAAAATACAAATAAAGATACACACATATGTTGTGGAGGGTGAGAATATGCTAGTGGCAGCGGAAGTGGCAACGAAGGGAAAGACCCGCACACCAGAGGTAATCACTCAATCCATCAAGGGTGTTTAGTGAGTGCTTACCGTGAGCCGATCAATGTCCTAGGTGCTTGGGGGAGAACAATAGGGTACAGTTGATAGTTACGTCCCTTGTCCACAGAAAAGAGCTACATTGTTGAAGTAGTAAGAATATTTATTAAGCTCCTGGAGTGTCATTAGGGAGGGGCATGTCATGAAATGAGAGATGAGCCAAGGGAAGATGTGATTTTCATAGGACTTTGAAGAGAGGGAGAGCAGGTGTCTGTGAAGATGCAAAGAGGGAGGGAACACCAGGTAAGGAGAGAGTGAACGAGAGGTCGACGATGAGGCTCCTCCACTTATAGGCTGTGTGACTTCAGGCAAATCACTCAACTTCTCTGTGCCTCAGTTACCTCATCTGTAAAAAAAAAAAAAAAAAAGGGGATTAAGACTGTGAACCCCATGTGGGACAACTTGATTACCTTGTATCTACCCCAGTGCTTAGCACAATGTTTGGCACATTGTAAAATCTTAAAATATCGTGATTATTATTTTTATTATGAGATTGATGAGAGCGAGGCAGGGTGAATAAATTGGGAGACAGGAGGAGAATGTATGAGCTGGATTGTAGTGGGAGAGGAGCCAGGTGGAGATACTGACTGGTTTGGACTTTAAGCTCGTTGGGGGAAGGGAATGAGTCTGTTTGTTGTGTTGTACTCTCCAGAGGGCTTAGTACAGTGCTCTGCACAGATTGAGTGCTTAATAAATATGATTGAAATGAATGAATGACTGGCTAACTGAGACCCTAAAGGCCAACGATCTAGTTTCAGCTAGATAAGGAGATGGATAGGCAGCCATTGGAGGTTTTTGAGGGGTAGAGATGTGGACTGACTTTTTTTTTTAGAGAAGCAGAGTGGCTTAGTGGCAAGAGCCCGGGCTTGAGAGTCAGAGGTCGTGAGTTCTAATTCCGAGTCCGCCACTTGTCAGCTGTGTGACTTTGGACAAGTCACTTAATTTCTCTGTGCTTAAGTTACCTCATCTGTAAAATGGGGATGAAGACTGTGAGCCCCATGTGGGGCAACCTGACTATCCTGTATCTCCCCCAGCGCTTATAACGGTGCTTGGCACAGAGTAAGCACTTAACAAATGTCATCATCATCATTATTAAGAAAAATGCATATAACCGAATGAAGTGTGAGCTAGAGTAGAGAGTAGAGTAGAGAGAGAAAGGAGGCGACGCTTTGGCTCGTGACTAACTTTTGATCTGATTTTTCCATCAGTCAACATAGCTTTAGGAGAATATCTATCATCCAGACGGCTGATACTGCTGCCATATAAAATAGAGAAATAAATATATATATATGCTTACAAATAAATACTGAGAAGGAAGTCTGCACCGGGACTCCAAGCTCATAAAACACTGTGTCTATTGTAAAGCTTTTACATTAGATTTCGGTAAGTCAGAGTCACCGGGGAGGAATTGCCTAGTTCTCATTTAACCGATACATGGGATTACTCTCATGTGTTCATCCAATTTTCTGTCCATATGCATCCTAAGTTGTCTCCTATTATACAAATTGGGCGGCTACAAATAAATCTGATGTAAGGATGGGAAAAAATTTCTGCATTTTCTTGTCCTCCTCCAACTCAGCCTGAATAAGATCAGACGATACTATGGTTTAGATCAGAGAATTAGAGAAAGAGATCAAGGTGCCCTCATTTCCACTTCGCAGGTTTAATGCCCGGATGCCATATTGGATATGTATCTCTTCTGGGATTTCAACCAAGTGAGAGATAACTCTAAGACCGCTGATGGGTGAGGGAGAGTTTGGATGATCTTTGCTACTTTCCCACTGGAGACAAATCAATTTCTGGTGATGGTCTGAGAAAGTCGCCAACATAAAGGCCGGAGGGGATGTTGGGGGGGTGTTATTTCCAGCTACTCTTTACGTGGTCCACTGTGCAAGTTGTCAGTTCTTCAGCACATATATGAAGCTGACAGGTCACATGCGTGACATCCCCGTGGTTACAGATACCCTTCAGAAAGATACCCACATAGCTACTGATGTACACGTCACTCCTCTAGGGCCAACCTACTCACTATACCTCGGTCTCTTCTACCTCACCCACATCCTGCCTCTGGTCTGTCCCTCCTCATATCCCACAGACAATTACTCACCTCACATTCAAAGTCTTATTGAAGACCCATCTCCTCCAGGAGGTCTTCCCTGACTAAGCCCTCATTTTCTCTTTTCCCTCTCCCTTCTGCATCACCCAGACGTGTTCCCTTTATTCACACCGGCTCCCAGCCCCACAGCACCTGTCGATCGATCGTATTTATTGAGCACTTACTGTGTGCCGAGAACTGTGCTAAATACTCGGGAGAGTACAGTATAACAGTAGAACAGAAAATTCCCTGCCCACAATGAGCTTATGTGTACATGTTTGTAATTTTTTTTAAAAAAAAATCTGTCTCCTCCTCTAGACTGTAAGCTCTATGTAGGCCGGGAATGTGTCTGTTATATTGTTGTGTTGCACTCTCCCAAGTGTTTAGTACAGTGCTCTGCACACAAGAAGTGCTCAATAAATGCCACTGATAGATTGAAGTGGGACAATCGAACTCTGCATCCATCCAACCCTCACGAAGAATATTAAATTCCTTATCACTGTTTCTCTCTAATATTACAGAGTAATAATAAGCATTTTCAGAAGGACTGTAAATTTGTTTAGAGAATGTATAGGATATTCTTGATTCAATCCTGTCCTCTTTTTACCTCTGGAGGATATGTCACTGTGGAACCACAACTGTTAACCTCCTGAAGATTCTTGCAGCAGAATATGACTTCACCTTAGAAGAAACAACAAGGATGCTTAGAGCAGTTAGGATGACTTTTCTTTTCCATCAGAACAAGGTGTCAGAATTCTGAAATATGACTCCTGTGACATCCTTGACTCGTCTCTCTCGTTCACCCCACACATCCTATCCGTTACCGAGACCTGCCGGTTTCACCTCTACAATATCGCCAAGATCCGCCCTTTCCTCTCCACCCAGACGGCTACCTTATTGTTACGGGCTCTCGTTATATCCTGGCTAGACTACTGTGTCAGCCTTCTCTCTGACCTCCCTTCCTCCTCTCTCGCCCCGCTCCGGTCTATTCTTCACTCCGCTGCCCGGCTCATCTTCCCGCAGAAATGATCTGGGCATGTCACTCCCCTTCTTAAACAACTCCAGTGGTTGCCTATCGACCTCCGCTCCAAACAAAAACTCCTCACTCTAGGCTTCGAGACTCTCCAACACCTTGCCCCTTCCTACCTCTCCTCCCTTCTCTCTTTCTACCGCCCACCCCGCACGCTCCGCTCCTCCGCCGCCCACCTCCTCACCGTCCCTCGGTCTCGCCCATCCCGCCGTCGACCCCCGGGTCACGTCCTCCCGCGGTCCCGGAACGCCCTCCCTCCTCGCCTCCGCCAAACTGATTCTCTTCCCCTCTTCAAAACCCTACTTAAAACTCACCTCCTCCAAGAGGCCTTCCCAGACTGAGCTCCCCTTCTCCCTCTACTCCCTCTACCGACCCCCGTTCACCTCTCCGCAGCTTAAACCTCTTTTCCCCCCATCTCCCTCCGCTCCTCCCCCTCTCCCTTCCCATCCCCTCATCACTGTACTCGTCTGCTCAACTGTATATATTTTCATTACCCTATTTATTTTGTTAATGAATTGTACATCTCCTTGACTCTATTTAGTCGCCATTGTTTTTACGAGATGTTCTTCCCCTCGACTCTATTTATCGCCATCGTTCTTGTCTGTCCGTCTCCCCCGATCAGACCGTGAGCCCGTCAAACGGCAGGGACCGTCTCTATCTGTTGCCGGCTTGTTCATCCCAAGCGCTTAGTACAGTGCTCTGCACATAGTAAGCGCTCAATAAATACTATTGAATGAATGAATGAATGAATGAATGAATGAATGAACTTAAGAAACTATTCGGCTCATCTGAGAAAAAACTGCTAGGACCAATTTTCTACAGCAGGGCCTGGTCAGCCAAAGAAACATGGAGCTGATGATCACACTTATTTCTGGGTACTCTGCCGGAGAAAATTGGGAGCCAAGGTTTCTAGGCGAGTTCTGCGCTCTAAGTGGTTTGGAACGTAGATATTCACACCCGGTTATATTGCTTCCTTTATCTCATGACATTTCAGATCTGGCCAAACATCTCCAAGCTTAGAGAGTTGGAGAAACGAAGACAGATTTCTTGTGATAGAATCTGAAATTTGGGTATCTCTTTTTGAAACCCAACCTCGACTGCGTAGATTGCATAATAATAATAATAATGATAAGTATGGTATTTGTTAAGTGCTTAATATGTGCCAGGTACATTTCTAAGCCCTGGAGTGGATACAAGCTAATGAGGATGGACAAAGTCCCTGTCCCACATGGGGCTCACAGATCTTAATCCCCATTTTACAGATGAGGTAATTGAGGCATAGAGAAGTTAAGTGACTTGTCCAAGGTAGCACAGCAGACATGTGGCAGAGCCAGGATTAGAACCCATATTCTCAGAGTCCTAGGCCCGTGCTCTTTCCACTAGGCCACACTGCTTAATGATAGTGGAAAGATGAATAATCACCTAAATTCCTCATTCAGTATTAGTAGCAATAATAATCCTAATATTAGCGGTGTCGATTAAGCACTAACTACATGTTAAGCATTGTTCTAAGCACTGGGTTCAATAGGAGAAGTTAATCAGGTTGGGCCTGATGCTGTCTTATATAGGAATCACACGCTAAGTAGGAGGGAGAACAAGTAATGAATCCCCATTTTGCAGTTGAGGAAATTGAGACAGAGAGGAGTGAAGTGACGTGTCCAAGGTCACACCTCAGGGAAGTGGTGGAGCAGGGATTAGAGCAGCATGATTGAGTGGAAAAAACACAGGCCCAGGAGTCAGAAGGACCTGGGTTCTAATCCTGGCTCTGCCACATGTCTACTTTGGGACCTTTGGCCAGTCACTTCACTTCTCTGAGCCTCAGTTACTTCATCTGGAAAATGGGGATTAAGACTGTGAGCCCCATGTGGGACAGGGACTGTGTCCAAACTGATTAACTTGTATCTCCACCAGTGCTTAGAACAGTGCTTGGAACAAGTACCATAATTATTATTAACCTAGGCCCCTAATTCTCTGTCCACTACTCTTTCCTTCAGGCCATGCTGTTCCTAGTAACTTTAGCAGCAGCAATAATGACATTTATTAAGCGCCTACTGAAGCACTTAATAGAAGTAGCATGGCCTAGTGGATCTATCACAGGCCTGGGGGTCAGAAGGTCATGGGTTCTAATCCCGGTTCTGCCATTTGTCTGCTATGTGACCTTGGGCAGGTCACTTCACTTCTCTGTGACTCAGTTCCCTCATCTGTAAAATGGGGAATAAGACTGTGAGCCCCACAAGGGGCAGGGACTGTGTTCAACCCGATTGGCTTGTATCCACCCCAGCACTTAGTACAGTGCCTGGGCCATACTATGCACTTAACAAATGATATAATAATAATTGTTAATATTATTATTAGTGTGTGAAACACTGTACTAAGTGTTGGGACAGAGTATACAGGTGGAAATTAGACATTAGAACCCTTGAGGGGCTCACACTTTATGAAGTGGCTCACAATTAGTGACCCTTCCTGTGTGCAGAGCACTTTACTAAGCACTTGGGAGAGTGGAATAGAGTTACTAGATACACTCTCTGCCCTTAAGAAGCTTACAACATTCTTGGTTGTAAGAGAAGCCATGATTCCTTCCTCCAACAGCTTACAAACTCAAGGGGGTGATTGGCACTGAAATGTTACAACTGGAGGACAGAATTCCTGACATGAATTTACCTCATCAGTAAGTTACATGCACATGGGAAAAAACACACACACACCCACATTGGAAGGAAGAGCAATTACTGGACCGAATTCCCAGAATGGTGTCTTTCATAGGAATCTTAGAGGCTGATTTCTAGTGTCAATCTGAAATAATAGTTGGTCCTCTTGAAAATGCTTCTGTCCCGGTTTCCTCTGAAGAAGAATTTTTAATAGTGGTACAGACTCAGTTGATATACGATAATCCTCAGCTGCAGGAAGAGTCAGAGTCTGAGTAGAAATACGTTCTCTGACCAGAACAGCAGAATGAAACTGAAAATCTTCTGACACCTGATCTCTTCTGCAGCTGTGGAAATCTATTGAACAGCTCTACTTATAATGCATTTGTCAGAATGCTAATTGGAAAAATGACTTCATTGTATGAGTCATACAGTCACCTCCATGGACCTCATTAGACTTAAATGAGCAGATTGAAATCTGGGGCAATCATTTTGAGCCCAGCCATATGTTGGTAAAGAAGATATCTCAATAAAAGGGCTTCCAGCCAACTGGGGCTACTTTTAACTAACTAAATGGAGAAAGTCAAAAGAGCTCCATCGGTAGCTAAAGACCTGAACTATTTCTCTGTCGTTGGCTCTCCTTAAATAGCCCTAGAGCATTTAAAGGCAACTTTGAATTTAAAAAGCCCTCTAATCATTTGAGTTGAAATATGAGTAGATCATCCGTATGTATGTACAGTCATTGTAATTATTTATTCTGATTCTACTTTGGGTATTTTTTATAATGTCTGACTCCCACTTTAAAGTATAGGTTCCTTTTGGCCCGGGATTATGCCTTGGGTTTTAATCAGTGGAATTCACTGAGCACTTCTTGTATGCAGAGCACTGTGCTAAGTGTTTGGGGAAGTTCACTCTAGTATGGCTGGCAAACAAGATCCCAGCCCGCAAGAAGTTTACAGTCTTGTTCAGTATTGTATTCTAAAAGTATTTCAGTTCGCCTATTGCACGGAGCGAGCTCAGTATCCTTTACTATTGCTATTGTCACTATCTCCCTTCCATTTAGACAGTGAGCCCCATGTGGGACAGGGATTGCTTTCAATCCGATGGTCTCGTATCCACCCCAGTGCTGGGCACGTAGTAAGTGCTTAACAAATATCATCATCGTCGTCTTCACCACTGCCAACCTACTCACTGTACTTCCATCTCATCTTTCTCACCATTCTCATCTTTCTCTCCCACATCCTGCCTCGGGCCTGGAATGCCCGCCCTCTTCATATCCAAAAGACAATTACTCTCTCCACTCTCAAAGTCTTATTGAAGGCCCATATCCTCCAAGAGGCCTTCCCTGCCTCTTCTCCCACTCCCTTTTGCATCACCCTGACTTGCCTCCTTTATTGACTCCTCCTTTAGCCCCACAGCACATATGTCCATATCCCCGATCTATTTGTGTATATTAATATCTGTCTCTCCCTCTAATCTTTAAGCTTGTATGGGCAGAGAATGTGTCTACCAACTCTGTTATACTGAACAAGTGCTTAGTATAGTCCTCAACATACAATAAGAACTCAATAAATACAACTGATTAATTACAAACATGTCTTATTATATAGCTAAATAGGAAGAGCAGAAAACTAGTAAATCAATATCATCACAGAAGTCTGCCAACTGGTGGCAGGAGAAGAGAGGGAAAAGTGTTTTGTTCTTCCAAAGATAACCCACTTTTCCCATTTTACTTTCCCCTTTAGGTCATCTGGAAAGGGACAATCATTTACACCCAGTTCTCCTATGACCCTGGTTTGGTGCTCTTAAAAGAACTACAACCCAATAAGGGAAACTTTAATTGACCTTTCTCCTTTTAAATATTTTTAAATAGGTCCTTGAGGATAGGGGATATGTCATTTCTTTATTAAGTTCTTACTGTGTGCAATGCACAACGATTAGACTGTAAGCCCGGCAAGGGGCAGGGACTGTCTCTATCTGTTACCGATTTGTACATTCCAAGTGCTTAGTAAAGTGCTCTGCACATAGTAAGCACTCAATAAATACTATTGAATGAATGAATGAACTGCACTAAATGCTGAGAGAGAATAAGCAGGGAGTTTTTTTTGTTTGTTTTTTTTAAGGGTATCTGTAGGTGCTTACTATGTGTTGAACACTGTTCTAAGCTCTGGGTTAGGTGTAAGTGAATGAGTTGAATGCAGTCCCTGCCCCGCATGGGGCTCAGGGTCTAAGAAGGAGGGAGAACAGGTAGCCCCTTTTCACAGGTAAGGAAATGGAGGTGCAGAGAAGGGAAGTGACTTGCCCAGGGTCACAAGGCAAGCAATTTGTAAAGCCAGGATGAGAACCAAGCCCTTGTGACACCCAAGCCTGTGCTCTCCAAGTCTTCCTCTTTTATTACCTTTTGGTAGCCCAATCTTGAATAATTTCCATCATCTGATGAATTCCCATTTAGAAATAATGAAAAAAAATAGTTTAGTAAATAATATTATTTAAACCAAGTTTTTTTTTTTCCTCCTCGAAATATTACACAATTTTTTCTATGTTGAGATTGTATTGCAAAAAAAAAAAAGGTTTAAAGCTTAGCAAGTATTGTTACATGAGTTTTGAAATGTTTATTTTCCCTTCTAGTCTGCAAATCAAAACTAGCTGAAACTGATGCTTTTAAAAACAACTTTTCCTGGAGATGAAATATTTAGCATTTTATTTCTGACTGTAGATTAGGATTTGAGTCTTTATGAGCTCATGAATGTGTTGGGGGGGTGTATATATATATATATATATATATATATATATATATCATATGGTCTATACATGTAGCTATAGAATGTATACGTTGACATGAGGATTTTATCAGTAGAAAGAACCAGGTGGGAATGATTTCTTGCTTATACAAAGAAAAGTTTGGTATATCGCATGATCACACTGCAAGAGAACTGATTTCAAACAGATGAAGGAAATCCATTTTGCTAGAATATGATTACCTGTAAGAACTCCTGCCTGTGATACATTTGAGATATGCCACTTAGCAGGATTTGCAAACAGACACTCTTAGACACTTAATAGACAGAATGAAATCCACAGATCTTTGACACATGAGCAAAATCACTAGCCAGAAGGAACTACATCTTGGTTCTTTTTCCTGCTCCCGCCGGTCTGTAAATGTTTTTGCCTATTCATCTCTTCCAATAGAGTGTAAATTCTTTGAGGGTAGGGACTGCATTTCTTGCTTTCTTCTCCCCTCCCAAGTGCGTCATACCGTGCTCTCTACTCAGTCTTGTCTTGTGCCATCGAGTCACCTCTGACACATAGTGACGCCATGGACTCATCTCTCCCAGAACACCCCACCTCCATCAACAATCATTCTGGTAGCGGATCCAGAGAGTTTTCTTGGTCAAAATCCAGAAGCAGTTTAGCATTTCCTGCTTCCACGCAGTCAACTCTAATCTCATTCATTCATTAATTCAATAGTATTTATTGAGCGCTTACTATGTGCAGAGCACTGTATTAAACGATTGGAAGGTTCAAATGGGTAACAGATAGAGACAGTCCCTGCCCTTTGACGGGCTTACGGTCTAATCGGGGGAGACGGACAGACAAGAACAATAGCAATCTCCACCCTCGATTCTCTCCCAGGCCTCTGCTGCCCAGCTCAGGGGAGTTCTGCCTTGTAGCCGATGGCCTTCCACTCGTTAGCCACTGGCCAAGCTAGGAATGGAATGGACAGGCCTCCGCTTGACTCTTCCTCCCATAGTCGAGACTGGTGGAGGACTGGAAACTCTCCAGGTGTACACCTGAGAGAGGCTAAACTCAGTAGGGGCTCAGTACATACCAACCAATGAATTAAGGACTCCTCTATTGACCCCAGTTATCTCCAAGTTCAAAGTTCTTCAAAAATTCTACCTGTTCCAACAAATCTTCCCTGAGTAACTCCCAACACCTTGGACCACATCAACCCAACAGTAATCTTGAGTACTTAGATATTAATTTATTTGTAACCTTCTTCAGCATTTGTGTATAAAAATATCTATATATCTATACCTGTACATCTTCAGCTGTACCATCATTTTTTTTTTTATTCCGGTTACTCTATTTCGAAATATTTTCGTGCCTCTCTAGTTCATTGATATAAAGTCCTTTGGGGCAGAGAACTTATCTGTGCTCTTGTTGCCCTCATTCATGTGCTTAGTAGAGTGCAGGTGCTCAATAGAAATTATTACAATTCTCCTTCCCAGAAGAGTATAATTATATCATTGGCCAGGAGTGAGTAATAATTTGGCCGAAAAAGAGGTAGATAACGAAAATGACTGCCAGAGACATTGATTTTAGACAAGTTCTTCTTCACTACTGGATTTGTTCTCAATCAGATTTGGTGTGTGTATATACCAGGGGGTGGAGGACGGAGTAGGGAGGGGAGAAAGGAGTTCAGTAATGCTAGTGGATAACCAAGAGAAATATGACCAAATCTGGGCACAATTTTTGAAATTGGATTCCTCATTTTCTGATTATTTCCAGTCTTGAACTACACCGTTTCCCTGAGCTTTTCGTAGTTGACCACTGAAATTGAAATCTTAGCGAGGACACCGAAAGACAGTCTATTTAAACTGAATGTACTTCATTTAATAATACTACTGATAATTTTATTAATGATTGTGGTATAATTGTGTTAGGAGCTTGCCATATACCAAGCAGTGCTCTAGGCACTGAGGTAGATACCAGATAATGAGATGGGACAAAGCCCCCGTCCTCACAAGTAACTTGAGTCAAAGGAGGAGAGAAAACAAGCCTTGAATCCCCATTTAGTGATGAGCATTCTTTCATTCAATAGTATTTATCGAGCGCTTACTATGTGCAGAGCACTGTACTAAGCGCTTGGAATGAACATGTCGGCAACAGATAGAGACAGTCCCTGCCATTTGACGGGCTTACGGTCTAATCGGGGGAGACGGACAGACGAGAACGATGGCGATAAATAGAGTCGAGGGGAAGGACATCTCGTAAAAACAATGGCGACTAAATAGAATCGAGGCGATGTACATTTCATTAACAAAATAAATAGGGTAATGAAAATATATACAGTTGAGCAGACGAGTACAGTGACGAGGGGATGGGAAGGGAGAGGGGGAGGAGCGGAGGGAGATGGGGGGAAAAGAGGTTTAAGCTGCGGAGAGGTGAACGGGGGTCGGTAGAGGGAGTAGGGGGAGAAGGGGAGCTCAGTGTGGGAAGGCCTCTTGGAGGAGGTGAGTTTTAAGTGGGGTTTTGAAGAGGGGAAGAGAATTAGTTTGGCGGAGATGAGGAGGGAGGGCGTTCTAGGACCACGAGAGGACGTGGCCCAGGGGTCGACGGCGGGATAGGCGCGGAGAAGGAAACTGACTTGCCCAAGGTGTCACAACAGATGAGTGAAAGAGCTGGGATTAGAATTCAGGTCTTCTGACTGGTGGTCTTTACCCTAGACCACACTGCTTCTCATTTTCTGTCTCATATTTCCATCATATATCCTTTGTTCATGAGGAAAGTCACCTGTAAACTAAACCTTCCTTCTAATCTCTTTCACCTTTATAAAAGCATCATTTTGACTGTGAGCTCCTTGAAGACAGGGAGTATGTGTCTTCTAATGTACTTTTCAAAGTGCTCAGTACAGTGCTCAAAGATACAGCTGTTGGATTGATGTGCTTTTGTGGATATAGAAGCACCATCTACTGAGTGTCCACTTGGCAGAGTACACTGTATTAGGCACTTGAGATGTTCAGAAAAATGAAGTGACAGGATCCCTGCCCCCAAAAGCTGATACTTTCGCAGGGGTGACAGATAATACATATTTCAAATAAAGAGGTCAAGAATAAATAAATGATGTAGACCTAGGTACCTGAGTGCTAGGGAAGGTACATATAAGGTATCCCAAGAGTGAGAGATGGCTAAAGGGAAGATATGGTGCAGGGATCTGGGAAAATAATTCGGGGAGTCGTGTTGGAAGAGGTGGGATTTTAAGGGGGATTTCATTGGGGGGAAAATCGTGGTCTCTCTGCTGTGGGAAGGGAGGGAATTCCAAGCCCGGTGAACTGCTTGTCGGGTAGAGGACAAATCAAGAGGACACTAATCGATATCAAAGTGGTGAGGCTAGGGGAGGTCATTAGGCTTAAATTTAGAGAAGGTCCAGGCTTCTAAGTGCTTTGAAAACTGAAAGGCAATCCTTCCCCTACATGCCAAAAAAATTAAAGGAGATACAGGGGATAAGAATCTTTCAGAAGGCTCACTTGAAATGCATGGGACAGGACCTTACTAAATTTTAATAACTGTAAAATGTGAAGGTTGATTTTAAAAAGATTAAGGTTTCAAGGAATTCCCCATAAAAATAGCTACTGTTGTTGACATAATATTTGGCTTCGGTTGATTATACTGCTTTGAGGCAATAGATTAATTTCCTTGACTTGGAGTGAAGAACTCATCAATTTGACCTTTGCCAGCTCATGCTAAATATTTATATAAGGTTCAGCTTCAAAGAAGTGCTCTCCTCACATCTTTATCTCGCAATTCCTCAGTACGCAGTTTTTCTTCTTTGGGCCTGGCATTTACAAGGATAAAGACAAATGGCTGCTACACAAATTGGCAGGGAATTTAGCCAGATTTCACTCTTGTGTTTTTGTCACATTGCCTGAGTCACCCTGAAAAAGAGACAAAACTAAGCTGAAATTTTTATCGAATAGACCACCAACTCTCTAGTTAGGAGGACTGTGTTTGGGGGTTTGTTTGTTGTTTTGGATTACGTGTCACGCGCTTTTATAAACACTGGGGCAGATACCAGTTTATCAGGCAAGATACAGTCGCTGTCCCACATGGGACTCACAATCTAAGTAGAAGGGAGAACAGGTATGGAATTCCCATTTTGCAGTTGAGGAAACTAAGGCACAGAAAAATCAAGCGACCGATCCAAAGCAGGCAAGTGGAAGAGTTGGGATGAGAACCCAGGACCTCTGGCTCCCGGGTCCGGGCTCTTTCCACTGGGTCCCATGGCTTCCTACACCATTTCTTCTCAAGTCTTCATTCTCCCATGATGAAAGGTAAGGCGGCTAGTTAAGGAAAGAGCACAGTCCTGGGAATCAGAGAACCTGGGTTCTAATCCCAGTTCTCTCACTTCCCTGCCATGAGACTATGAGCAGATCAATTCGCTTCTCATTCTTCAGTTTCCTCATCTGTAAAATGGGGTTCGATACCTGATCTCCCTCACCTTTAGACTGCGAGCCCCATGTGGGACAGGGACTATGTCAGAGATGATTATCATCTTCGGCTTGGGAATCAAAAGTCGTGGGTTCTAATCCCAGTTCAGCCACTTGTCAGCTGTGAGACCTTGGGAATATCACTTAATAATAATAATAATAATAATAATTCAGGTATTGGTTTAGTGTTTACTATGTGCCAAGCACTGTTCTAAGTGCTAGGGTAGATACCAGGTAATCAGGTTGTCCCCCGAGGGGTTCACACTTTGAATCCTCATTTTACAGAGGAGGTAACTGAGACACAGAGAAGCTAAGTGACTAGCCCAAGGTCACCCAGCAGACAAGTGGCAGAGTCGGGATTAGAACCCACTTCCTCTGACTCCCAAGCCCGTGCTCCTTCCACTAAGCCATGCTGCTTCTCTGTGACTCAGTTACCTCATCTGTGGGACAACCTGATTACCTGTATCCACCCCAGCATTTAGAACAGTGCTTGGCACATTGTAAGTGTTTAATAAATACCATCATTGTTATTATTATTATTATTATTATTATTACTTTTCCATACATTCCGGTACTTTGTGTACTGCTTGACATATGGGATGCATTTAACAAATTAAACAATTGTAAGCACAATAGTAATAATGATGATGACAGTAACAATGATTATTATTAATAAAGCTTTTTGACTGCAATCTCCCTCAGAACAGATCATGAGCCTCATGATTCCCTTGTACACTCCCAAGAACTTAGAATAGGGCCTCTGCACTCCGTGGCAGCTCAACAAATACTAATGATGATGATTACGCCAATGAAAAAAACAAAACACACCAGGAAAGATTGAGTACTTGATAAACAAATTGGGCCAATCGGTGAGAAATTCCCTTTTTTCAAATATTTCCATCATTAACAGGAAGGGGATTTAAGGTTTCCTCACTAGAAAACTGAATGTGAAAATAAATGAAAGTAACAATGAATAATGAAGCAAAAAGTCCTTGTTTTTAATTTTAGGGGCCAAGAATATATTTCAGCTTTTTTTCACACAGGCCACCCCAAGAGTCGGTAAGAATTCACGGAACCCCACTGACAGTTTCTTTTTCCACCGTTCATCTACATAAAGTAAAATGTTCTCTGCCTCATCCCTCTACACACTTAATTATAAGAAGCCTACGCCAAGGATGATTCCTTGAGATTAATCGCTCTCTTTTCTTCCAAATCCTCAGGAACCCAGAGGGGGATTTTAGAATATTACATGTTTTTGTCATTGTGAATGAAATAAAAATTGCCGTGCCTCACACATCTCTGGCTTCTTCATCAGGCCAAACAGGGGTAATCTGTGGAAAAAAGAAGAGATATGTCATGTGCTCATCCCCTTACTTGTATGATATGACTTCAGAAGTAGCTACGGGGAGGAGAAAGGGAGAGTTGGGGGAGGGTGTTATGCAGAGAAGTCATTAGAAAGAAAGAACAAAAGAGTTGATTAGGGACAGAGGTGACAGAGATTCATAGTTATTTTGATTCCAAAGCGTGACTCAGTGGAAAGAGCCCGGGCTTGGGAGTCAGAGATCATGGGTTTGAATTCCAGCTCTGCCACTTAGCTGTGTGACTGTGGGCAAGTCACTTCACTTCTCTGTGCCTCAGTTACCTCATCTCTAAAATGGGGATTAACTGTGAGCCTCACGTGGGACAACCTGGTTACCCTGTATCTACCCCAGCGCTTAGAACAGTGCTCTGCACAAAGTAAGCGCTTAACAGTTATCAACATTATTAAAGACAGCGGCAATAGGATTTGAAAAAAGTAAAGATGGAAAAACAGAAGTAGAGAAATCAAGTATCTAAGTAGGATTTTGAAAGCTTTTCTTTCTTCCCTTCTTCAGAGAGCAGTTTGGAGCATGAAGGAAACATAATGCTTTCAGAACAATACCTGGTTGTGAGAAAATAAGACTAAGACAATGGTGTAAAATGATTACCTAAACAAACGTTTTGGCTTTTAGAGTCAGAGGGGATCCTCTTGTTGGGAATCAGCTGGGTCGATATTGTGTTAAATGGATAATTGAGAAAGCCAAGAAAGGGCTTTAGTAAGAAATACCACCTCGTTTAGGGTGGAGAATGTATCTGTTGTAATGTTGTATTCTTCCCTCCCAATCACTTAGTATAGTGCTCTGTACACCGCAAGCTCTCAGTAAAAATGAACGATTGATTGATTGACATGGCCATTGATACTCTGTAGAAAAGTCAATGCAAGGCATTCTGGGAAGTCCTCCAAAACACGTTTGTTTAATCGTAGGCAGACTTATTGATTGAATAATAATGTTGGCATCTGTTAAGCGCTTACTTATTTGTAGAGCACTGTTCTAAGCGCTGGGGCAGATACAGGGTAGTAAGGTTGTCCCATGTGAGGCTCACAGTCTTAATCCCCATTTTACAGATGAGGTAACTGAGGCACAGAGAAGTGAAGTGACTCGCCCACAGTCACACAGCTGACAAGTGGCAGAGCCGGAATTAGAACCCAGGTCCTCCGACTCCGAAGCCTGTGAACTAAATTAATTCCTCTCTTAGCCAGGGGCCTGTAATAAAAATAATGGTATTTGTTAAGCGCTTACTATGTGCCAAGCACTGTTCTAAGTACTGGGGTAGATACAAGGTAATCGGGTTGTCCCCCATGGGGCTCACAGTCTTAATCCTCATTTTACAGATGAGGTAACTGAGACCCAGAGAAGTTAAGTGGCTTGCCCAAGGTCACACAGCAGACAGGTGGCAGAGGTGGGATTAGAACCCACGTCCTCTGACTCCCAAGCCCGCGCCCTTTCCACTAAGCCATGCTGCTTCACATCATGATGATCATGAAGATGATGATGATGATGATGGGGTTTTCCCACTGAGAAAACAGATGAGCCTCCATACTGAGACATCATACGCCCCTCCTACAAAGACCTCTAGACTGTAAGCTCATTGTGGGCAGAGAATGCGTCTCCTCTATTGTTGTGTTGTAGTCTCCAAGTGTTTAATACACTGTCCTGCACACAGTAAGCATTCAAAAAGAACGATGGATTGAATTGATCATTCTAAGGTGCTAGCAGCTGACAAAAATTGGGAATTTATAGGCACTTTCAGAAAAAAATATATATCTATATCTATATCTATATATCTACATATATATATATGTGTGTGTGCTTGGAATTATATACAGATATAGTGGAGTGCTTGATACATAGTAGATGCTTAACATGCACTACAATTCTTCTTCAGTAGCATGGAGAGATATGCTCTCCATCCTCTCAGAGAAGCAGAGCGTGGCTTAGTGGAAAAAGCACAGGCTTGGGAGTCAGAGTTCATGGGTTCTATTCCTGGCTCCTCCACTTGTCAGCTGTGTGACTTTGGGCAAGTCACTTCACTCCTCTGTGCCTCAGTTACCTCATCTGTAAAATGGGGATTAAGACTGTGAGCCCCACGTGGGACAACCTGAATAACCTGTATCTACCCCAGCTCATAGAACAGTGCTGGGCACATAGTTAGCGCTTAACAAATGCCATCTTTATTATTATTATATGCATCTCAATTCTGGAGATGCCCCCAGAAGGAAGGAGATCTGACCCTTTTAAGAAAGCAGTTAATTCACAGAAGGAAACCAACTGACTTCCCTCCTCCAAGTTGGCTGCTGCTTTTGAGGTTAACTTCCTTGTAAGACCTCTTCCAAATGGTTCCATCGCTTTTATTCTACTTATCTGCGATGCTTATGATTTTTCGGGTAACCCATTATAGATGTACTTCACAGTGCATCATTGACCACACATAATTCATCAATGTAAGTGGTTTTGTTGCCTTAGGTATCAATAAAATTTGACTTTGCCGTAGACATTCTTGAACTGGGAACTTTTATGCAGTTTTATTTTTTTTTTGGTTCAATTAAACTGTTTGTCTATATTCCCCCATGTGATATTAACAACTGTTGTGTATCCCTCCAAGTCCATTTCCATAAGGCTATCATTCTAGTTAATTTGTCCTGCACTCTTGGCAAGGATTAAATATTTATCCACTTAATATTTCTGTTAACTTGCATTCTCAGAAAGGCTAAGCAAGGTTGTAGCCCAAACTACCTGTTTCTCAGAAGCAACTCATAAGGTCTATTTATTTCCAACATTATGCAACAAGTAGGATTTAAAAAAAAACTAAAAAACCCCCCACTTCTTTTTAACTACTGAATTGGAATGTTAATAAATTCCTGACCAGTTCAGATTTCTCCGACCCATGCGTCTAATAATAGAATTCCAAAGTGTTTGGGCGAATAGAATATAGAACAGTAATGACAGTCCTTTGTGGGGTCAGAACAATAGGTCCATCCAACCCAGATTTTCTTTCCAAGAGTGGCAAGATGTCAGGCAGGACTGTTGCCATTTTTGCCATCCCTCTAATGGGTAGGCGTAGACCATCTATAAAGAATTATTCAAGAAATAAAAATGATAGTATCTGAACACATATGAAAGGATCCCGCCTGCACTGAAGATATATTTTTCTAGGTTTGAATAGAGAGCGGTTTGGGAAACAAAAGGAGCACATTCAAGTTTTTTTTTTTCTTTTTTTTCTTTTAAATGAACTTATAGGAACTGTCTTATTTTCCATCTAATGAGAAGCAGCGAGTCCAGGTGGGACTGGCCTGGGAACAAGATGATTTGGATTTTAATCCCCACAGAAGTTATGTGCATTTACATAATATACTTATTTATATTAATGTATCTTTCCCCGCCTAAACTGTAAGCTCCTTGAGTATCTACCAACTCTGTCATATTGTACTCTCCTGAGTGCGGAGTAGAGTGATCTGCATACGGTAGATGCTTAATAAATCCAATTGATTGAGCGATCGATCCTGACTCTGCCAGGTGCCTGCTGTGTGACCTTGGCCAAGTCCCTTCACTTCTTTGGGCCTCGGTTACCTCATCTGTAAAATGGGGATTGAGATGGTGAGCCCCACGTGGGACATGGGCTGTGTCCAACCTGATTTGTTTGTATTCACCCCAGTGCTTAATACAGGGCCTGGCACATAGTAAGCACTTAAATGCCACCGTTATTAAATACACAGTATAGTTAATGATCAGGTAGGCACGGCAAGTCCACGTTAGCAGGGTCACGGCCAGAGCAGAGTGCTTTAAAATCCTACATTGGTCTGGTCAGGGAAATAGTAGGGAAGGAAGCCAGGACTACAATCACCATGATGCTTAAGAGGCTGGTTCTTCCTTCACTCAATCCATCAATCAGATTTATTGAGCACTTACTGTGATCAGAGCACAGTACTGAGGTCTTGGGTGAGTACAGTATAATAGAGTTGGTAGACACGTTCCCTGTCCAGCATGAGATGATAATTTAGCTGGGGAGACAGACGTTAAGATAAATAAATAAATTATAGATATGTCCCATAAGGGCCCTGGGATTGAGGGAGGGGTGAATAAATGGCGCAGATCCAAATGCAGTGGCGACACAGTGGGCAGTTGGGAAAGAGGAAATGAGGGCTCAGTCAGGAAAGGCCTCTTGGAGGAGATGTGCTTTTAATAACGCTCTGATGGTGGGGAGAGTGATCCTCTGTCGGATATGAAGGGGGAGGGAGTTCCAGGCCCGAGGCAGGACGTGAGTGAGGAGTCAGCAGTGAGATGAGGTCGGAGAAGGGTGAATAGGTTGGAATTAGAGGAGTGTGGGCTGGGCTGTAGTAGTCAGTTAATCAGGGAGGTAAGGCAGGTGGGGGCAAGGTGTTTGAGTGCTTTAAAGCCAACTGTAAGGAGTGGATTTGATGAAGAGGTGGACAGGCGACCGCCGGAGGTTGAGTACTAATGAGAGCGGTATCTGTAAAGTGCTTACTGTGTGCCAGACACTGTGGCACACGAAGCGCGATGTGATCGGATACAGTCCATATGCCATCTGGGATTCCCATTCTTGAGGTGAGGGAAAATGGGTATTTAATCCACATTTTACAGATTACAACTGGGGAAAAAAAAATGATTTAACCGAGGTCACCCACCGGACAAACATCAGAGAAAGGACTGGGTCTTGGATTCCTCTACCTTCCCACCAAGTCCCACTGCTTACTTCCTGAATGTTACTGGAGCATGCTGGAAGGAGGCTGGCTCCTTTGCCAGTACTGGGGCCTTGTGGATATTGCTAAATTCTCATCCTTTTTTTTTTTTGCTTATGATATGCCTTCTCCACCTAACTACTCCCCTGACACCAGGCTGTAGTGAGTTTTAAGCAATCCCCTATGTCATTTGTTTTGCCACAAGGGGTAAAAGGAACATGATGATAATAATAATAATAATGATAGAACAATAATTATAATTGTGATACCCATTAAGTGCTTACTATGAATCAAGTGCTGGGGTAGATACAAATTCATCAAGTCAGATACAGTCCCTATCCTACATGGAGCTCACAGTCTAAGTAGGAGGAAATAGGATTTAATCCCCATTTTACAGATGTGATAACTGAGGCACAGAAAAGTTAAGTGAACAAACTACTGGGGCACATAAAAGCTGATCAGGACAAAGTCCATGTCCCACGTGGGGCTCACAGCCTTAACCCCCATTTTACAGATGAGGTAACTGAGGCACAGGAAACTTAAGTGACTCGGTCAAGGTCACACGGCAGACAAGTGGCAGAGCCAGGATTAGAACCCAGGTCCTCTCGACTCCCAGACTCACGCGCTATCCACTAGACCATGCAATCCAGTACTGCTTTAAGCACTGTGATAGACATAAGTACATGGGTCCGGATACCATCCCTATCCCAACAGGGCTCATGGTCTAAGTAGGGAGAGAAAAGAGGGATAGAATTCCCATTTTGCGGATGAGGGAACTGAGACACAGAGAAGTTAGGTGACTTTCCAAAGGTTACAGAGCAGGCAAGGGGCAGGGCTGGAAGTAGAGACCAGATCCCCTGACTCCCCGGTCTGAGTTCTTTTTCGCTAGGTCACGCTTGGAGTTCTTAATCCCATCATTTCCTTGGATGGCCCTAAATTCAGAATACTGATTTTGGTCCTCACTTGGCGTTATCTAATGGAGCGGCCGTGGTTTTGATCTCCCGAGGAGAAGGCCTCAGAGTTTAATAGCTGGAGTTTTGGGACAGTACTAGCCCTGAAAGCCTCAAAGCACAGGACATTGGTCTGCACAGGACATTCTCTGATACGTGAGAAGCGGTGTGGCCTAGTGGAAAGAGCCTGGGAATCAAGAATTCTAATCCCAGCTCTGCCATTTGCCTGCAATGTGACCTTGGGCAAGTCATTTCACTTCTCTGTGCCTCAGTTCCCTCATCAGTGAATTGAGGATTCTCCCTCCTACTTCGATTGTGAGCCCCAAGTGGGACCGGGACACTGTCCGACTTGATCATCTCGTGTCTACCCAAGTGCTTGATTTGGCGCTGAACAAATGCCACAACCGTTGTTATTTTTGCTTTCCCGGTGCCATGATGAGGTTTGCCTCAGATACGTCTGGGTCTGGAGACCTTTTCCAGTGGAAAGTTCATTCCCGAGAATACACCCGCTCCAGGCAGACTTGACTACTTTATCATTTTTCTCTGTTTGCTTTCTATTTTCTGGTCTGAAGGCCAATTTGATCAACAAGCATAAAACCATTTTGTAACCTGTTCCAGGGCTTAAAAACCGATCAGAAGAGAAAGCCTTGGCCAAAGTTACAGTGATGAATAGGTGTGAGTTTGGTTGGCAAGAGCTAGCGCTTTGAAACATGAAGCTGATAAAATCAGATCTGAATTAGGCTCTGTGGAAAGGATCCGAAAGATCATTATAGTCCAGCAAGTGTATAGTATAAAATGTTTCTTTCTTAAATTGTGAGTCTTTGAAAATCGTAATATGATAACCTAATTTTTAAAAATTAATTTCTTGGGTGGACAGAGGGAGACTGCCAAGAACCATGTAAAATTCTCACCTGTGTAATTTTTCTGTATGCTTAGTACATGGCTTTGCACCGAGTAGATGCTTAATGAATAGTATTAGTACTATGATATTGTAATTGAGCCAAATGAGGTTCAGTTAAACCACTCCATCTATTCATGTACATTCCAACATCCATTTACTCTTGATATCCTGATAGCTTCGTTCAGCTCTGTGAAAACGAGCAAATAAAATCCATATTTTACAGATTACAACTGGGAAAAAAAAAGTGATTTAACCGAGGTCACCAGTAAATCATATTTATATCCATATAATATATATACATGAATATATTCATATTCATGAATATAGGAACATGAATGAATGAATATGAATGAATGAATATGAACCTGAATATATCCATATTCATCCCCTTGATTCTCTTTATTGCTATTGTTCTTGTCTGTCCGTCTCCCCCGATTAGACTTTAAGCCCATCAAAGGGCAGGGACCGTTTCTATCTGTTACCGATTTGTACATTCCAAGCACTTAGTACAGTGCTCTGCACATAGTAAGGACTCAATAAATACTATTGAATGAATGAATGAATATTTGGTTAGCACTAAGAAGAAGCAGGGCCTTGTGGATAGAGCACGGGCCTGGGAGTCAGAGAGGACCTGAGTTCTAATTCCAGCTCTGCCATGGCAGTTTAAGCAATTTATTGGCAGTGTTGGTATTGGCAGTGTGATGTTGGGCACGTCACCTCATTTCTCCGTGCCTCAGTTACCTCATCTGAAAAATGGGGATGAGGACGAGCCCTGTGTGGGACAGGACTAAGTCCAACCTGATTATCCTGTATCTACCATGGGGCTAGAGTCTAGAGCATACTGGGGAGTAGGGGTGGACTGTGGGCAGCCTGCAGCCCAACCATCTTGAGGTGGGCCAACAGGACTGGTAATTTTTTTAGAGAGGCTGCAGCAAGATTGGAATAATGAGAGAGAGAATGGAAAATGGGTTTCAGCCTTGTAAACCCCTTGGCCGACGGCAGACCTAAGCACGGATTTAAGGGGCGTGGGGTTGGGTGGGATTGTTACTCATGAATCAACCGTCCCTCATTGGTAAAATCCAACTGGTGGTCTTCAAATCTGAAGTATACTGACTGTGCATAAGTATGCACACATGCAAATATACTGGAGTTTGGCCTATACAAATACACATCTATGTTTGTGCATGTGTGCTTGTGTGTGTATATACGTATATATTTGTTAAGTACTTACTATGTGCCAGGAACTGTACTAAACTCTGGGGTGGATGCAAGCAAATCAGGTAGAGCACAATCCCTGTTCCACATGGGGCTCACCATCTTAATCCCCATTTTTACAGATGATGGCCCAGAGAAGTGAAGTGACTTGCCCAAGATCACATAGCAGGCAAATGATGGAGTAGGGATTAGGAACCATGACCTTCTGATCCTCAGGCCCGTGCTCTATCTACTACGCCATGCTGCTTCTTTCTGTGTATAGGCAAGATTCCAGTACTTTCTGTGGATGCAAATTATAGAAAATAATTCCTTCTGCCTGAGTATACACACACACAAACACACAATTGCCTGAGATAGACAGACATACACACTCTGTGTGTGCAAGGACACACACTCCCCATTCATATCCTACAGACCCCCAGGCTCTCTATCTTCAAAGCCCTATTAATATCATACCTCCTCCAGGAGGTCTTCTCTGACTAAGCGCTCATTTCCCCTCTTCACCTTGCTTGTGTGTCACCTTTGCACTCATATATATATATTATATATATATATAATATAAACCCTATTTATTTTGTTAATGTCCATCCCCTTGATTCTATTTATCGTGATTAAGTTGTCTTGTTTTTGTTCGTCTGTCTCCCCCGATTAGACTGTAAGTCCGTCAGTGGGCAGGGATTGTCACTATCTGTTGCCGAATTGTACATTCCAAGCGCTTAGTACAGTGCTCTGCACATAGTAAGTGCTCAGTAAATTCTACTGAATGAATGAACTTGAAAACCTTATATTGTAAGCTTGTTGAGGGCAGGGCATGTCTTGTACTCTCCCAAGTGCTTAGTACTCTGCTCTGCAAACAGTAAGCACTCAGTAAATATGATTAAATGAGTGAATGAACGAATGTTTATCGTACTGCACTCTCCCAACTGCTTAGTACAGTGTTCTACGCCCAGTAAGCGCCCAATAAATATGATTGACTGACTGGCCTTAAGTACTTTGGTAGTCACCTCGGCTCCCTCGGCACTTAAGTGCATATCCTTCTACTTCGTTGTTTTTCCTATCAGTAATTTATTAATGCCTTTCTCCCCAACTAGACTGTAAGCCCCTTGAGGTTGAGATCGTGTCTACCAACTCTACTGTATCAAAGCCCCCCTTTTCCTCTGCTTCTTCTTCCCTCCCCATCTCTCAACTCCCTCCCTCTGCTCTACCCCCTTCCCCGCTCCACAGCACTTATGTATAGATGTACTTATTTTTTATTCTATTTATTTTATTAATGATGTGTATAATTCTATTTATATTGATGCTATTGATACCTGTCTATTTGTTTTGTGTGTTTTTTTGTTGTCTGTCTCCCCCGTTCTAGACTGTGAGCTTGTTGGGTAGGGATTGTCTCTGTTGCTGAATTGGACTTCTCAAGCGCTTAGTAAAGTACACAGGAAGTACTCAAAAATACATTTGAATGAATGAATGAACTCTCCCAAATGATTAATCCAGTGCTCCACACAAATAATCACTCTATAAATAATATTTATTTGCATGCTAAATGCGATAGCATACATGTATTTGTGAGCATAGACAAATTGGCATGTATCTTCATATGCACATAAACATGACCATATGCACATGAGTGTAGCTCTACACTCAGTAAATATGATTGAATGAATGAGTATACAGCTATACACTCTGTGCATGTTCACATGCATTTACATAATCACTCAAATTAATGAAAAGGGGGAAATGAAAAGTTTTCACTTTTGGTAATTTTCCCCCACAAGTCTGTCGGTGTTGTGATATGACCCAATATAACAAAAGCACCTCTCAATCTATGTCATTTTCTCTGTTTGTAGCATACTCTTATTTTTCATAGCTGCAGCTCTGATTTATCCATTTCATTTTTTTATGATATTTCATTTTTTGTTGCCTGTTTATTATCGGTATATATTTTTAGTATTTTTTTTCCTTTGGATTTTTTTTTTTCAAATTGACAAGATTTCATCTCTGTTTGTTAAAGAGAACCAGCTGTTTTCTTCAAAGATAATTTTCCGAAGCGGTTGTGTGCCACAATTACACTGCAATTACCCAGCAATATCCATAAAAGCAGATGAGGATTCTATGTGTCCTTCGAACTCATTAGAAGTCGCAAAAATGATGGATGCAATATCCCAGTTTGACTATTGCCCTCTGTTGGCAAATTCAAGCTCTGGCAGATTCTAAAGAGAAGACTCATAAAAATGAAGGCGCGTTCTCGCCGAAGGAACTACTCAGGTCATTGGGAGAAACGGTGAAGAGGTTCACCAACCTCTTTGAAAATTGTGGGGTTTTTAAAGGCATCTTTTGTAGAAGTCAAATCTCAGATAAACCCATCCTGTGGGCCTGGGAGTTAGAAGGATCTGGGTTCTAAACTTGGCTGCCCTACTTTGCTGTGTGACCTTTGCGAGCCTTTTAACTTCTCTGGGCCTCGGTTTCCTCTTCTTTAAAATGGGGAATTAAGACTACTACGAGCCCCATGTGGGACAGGAACTGTGTCCAAACTTTTGTCTACCCCAGCGCTTAGTACAGCGCCTGGCACTAAAAGCAATAAACCCACTCCAACTGCCCTGTCTTTTTCTCTTCTACTCATGTTAAGTCCATTTGTATTGCATTTCCCTCTCATAATACTAATGATTGTGATGTTTGTTAAGTGCTTCCTATGTGCCAAGCCCTGTACTGAAAACAGGGGTAGATACGATATAATACAGTTGGACCAGTTCCTGCCCTTTGGAGGCTCACAATAAAAATAAGAGGAAGAACCGATATAGAACCACTATTTTAGAAATGAGGAAAGTGAGGTACAGAAAAGGTAGGTGACTTGTCCAAGGTCAAACAGCAGACAAGTGGCGGAGCTGAGATAAAAACCAAATCTTCTGAATCTCAGACTCAAACTCCTTCCACTGGGTCAAAAGGCTTCCCTCTCTCCTCTCCAACTAAGCTGCATCCTGATATCCTTCCCACAGGCCACCTGTTCTAAGTCATTTCATTCCTTTTTTTTTTTTTAAAGGGGGCGGTGGTTTGGAAACTCTTTTTCAGTTTTCCCCAAGTCAGGTAATTAATCATATCTTCAGCATCAGTGAGATTCATAAAAGTCCAGCGTTCAGGTTTGGGAACTGACGGATGGATTCATGTCAACTGGGTTTTCATTTTTTTTGGATACTTGGAAGCAGATGTGCTTCCAAAATCAATAATATTTGACTTTTTAGGAGTGGAGACAAGGAGAAAGGGGCGAGCTTTAATGATCAGCTGGCCTTCTCCAGAGGCCCCAAAGCTTAATGCGAGTTGTACAGTGGGAAAGGTGCACTTGTACAAACAAACCCACCACTTTTCACATCCCATCCATCCTGACAGGCAGCTGGGGACTAGTTCACTTTCATAATATTTATTTTGGCAGGAAAGGCAGGAATAGATCCTATTTTTCTAGCCAGCTGGGCAACTGGAGGATACAAGCCTTCTACAGGGTTTCTCCCATTCTGAAGCGGTGACAGTGTTGAAGAAAGAAAAATAAAATGAAGATCGTTGCGCCCAAGGTTGCCCGAAGCAACCACCTGTATCGTTCTCACTGAAAACCGTGGCTGTTAGCTCCCGTGTAATTAGGTTACGGTTGCAAATTTTCTGGATGGTTGTCAGGTGTAGAGGCTGAGAATTAAAACCAATCATTTCCCTGCCAATATCAACAGTAACCTTGAAATCCATTCCCTCTGACATACTAAAAATGTTGACAACTAACAGAACTGCTCAGGAAGTTTTTCCTAGCAGTTGCCGTGTTCACGTAACCTATTTAGTTTAGCATAATCCCACCTCAGTTTTCTCCTCCCTTTAAAACAAATCACACCGATTCTTTTTGAAAGGGAGGTTTAGCTCATGAAACAAATGTATTGCGTGGAGGTGAGCCCCTGAAGTCTGGGGAGAGGAAAATATGAATTTACATTACACCATATGGTTAAGGTCGCGCTTTAAGGTGTCACTTGTTCCTATCCTATGAATCGACGCCTTATCACGGCAGGAGAGTTTACGTAGGCTGCTGAAGCTTAGGGCTGTGCCATGTAGGGTTACCCATAATGGAAAGATCGGTCTAGGCTGAAGCATGAGACAAAGTCAAGTGACCAATGCCGGGCAGGAGCGGCACGGGAAAGAGTCAAAGACGGATGTTCAAGGCATCAAAACGTAGATCAAAGACAATGGCAGAGGCTCAAGTTTTTACTTTGTGGAAGAAGGCAGTGGTAAACCACTTCCATATCTTTACCAAGAAAACTCTCTGGATACACATACCAGACCTACTTTATGTCAGAAGATGGGATATTCTGAAGAGGGTGTGTCCATGGAGTCGCCGTGGGTCGGAACCGACCCGATGGCGTTTGAGAAAGAAGATGACTTTTTCCAATTTTTTTTTTTTTCTGTCACAAATGTTTTGCCAAGTATCTGTTAGCACCAATGACCGTATTTTCAAGGTGTGGGAGTCATAACTGAATAACTCGCAAGCAACCTTTCTCTGGAGCAATTGCAGTGATTGAACGCCAACCCGTTGATGATCATTTAGCCGGTGATAATGGCTATGCCTTTGTTTTTCACTGCTGGACTTTGGAAGGATGGACACTACAGTGCACTTCTCTGCCCATCCAAAATTTAATAGTAGTGGTAGGAATAGTGGGAATATTAATGGTAGTAAGAATCAGTCAGTCGATCACATTTATTGAATGCTTACTGTGTGCAGAACACTGTACTAAGCACTTGGGAGAGTCCAAGTGTAGCAATTTAACAGACATAGGAGAAGTAGTAAAAGTAGATATCTATAATTCTATTAGTTTATATTAATGCCTGTTTGTTTTGATATGTATTTATCTATAATTCAATTTATTTATTTTGATGTCTGTCTCTCCCCTTCTAGACTGGAAGCCCAGTGTGGGCAGGGATCGTCTCTATTGCTGAACCGTACTTTCCAAGTGCTTAGTACAGTGCTCTGAAAATAGTAAGTGATTAATAAATACAATTGAATGAATGAATTATAATAGTAGGGCATCAGCGGCACAGAATAAGGTGCGCCTTCCAGAAACTTTCCCAAGTGTCACTGTGAGGACCAGAATCCAGCCCTTACTGACAACTATTCACCTGTGTTGGAGGGAAGAAGCAGTGTGAACCCTAACCTAGTGGATCTCATCAGCTGCGGTCCCTGTTTTTCTTCTGCTGGGGATTTTGTCTGCTTTCTCTTTCTTGGAAACGCCACCCGCTTGGGCTACCCCTCGTTATTATTCAAGTCACCCCTGCCTCTCCCGACGATGAACTCTTGCTCACCCTCTCCCCCCTGACTGGAATCCCCCGACTCCCTCGCCTCGACCCCCGTCCAAATTCCAAATCCACCACACCCCAGGGCTCCCCTCCTCTTCAAAGCCCTTCTGAAATCTCATCTCCTCCAGGCAGGGCAGAGGGGGGTGTGGGAGTAGGGGAAGGCTTCCCTTCTTTATTTCAAATCTTTCCGCTTTATACTCTCCAACTGCCATTTCAGTTGTTTGGCGCCTACTTACCCAAGTAAGAACTCACCACTCCCTATAGCACTTGTGCCCACATCTTCCCACTCTACTGCTTCCTCTTAGCTCTAATATATTTGAGGGTCAATGAATACCTCGACTACTACTAGTCAGTCGCATTTATTAAGTGCTTACTGTGTGCAGAACAGCGGCGTGGCTCAGTGGAAAGAGCACGGGCTTTGGAGTCGGGGGTCATGAGTTCGAATCCCAGCTCTGTCACTTGCCAGCTGTGTGACTTTGGGCAAGTCATTTCTCTGTGCCTCAGTTGCCTCATCTGTAAAATGGGGATTAAGACTGTGAGCCCCACGTGGGACAACCTGATTCCCCTGTGTCTAAGCAGCGTGGCTCAGTGGAAAGAGCACGGGCCCTGGAATCAGGACTCATGAGTTCGAATCCCAGCTCTGCCACTTGTCGGCTGTGTGACTGTGGGCAAGTCACTTAACTTCTCTGGGCCTCAGTTCCCTCATCTGTAAAATGGGGATTAAGACTGTGAGCCCCACGTGGGACAACCTGCTTCCCCTATGTCTACCCAGCGCTTAGAACAGTGCTCGGCACATAGTAAGCGCTTAACAAATACCAACATTACATTATTACCCCAGCGCTTAGAACAGTGCTCTGCACATAGTAAGCGCTTAACCAATACCAACATTATTATTACTAAGCACTTGGCCGAGTACCATTCAATAGTATAACAGACACGTTCCCTGCCAATAATGAGCTTATTATTACTACTACTAAAAATGACAATAATAGTGGTATTTGTTCAGTGTTTACTATGAGCCAAGCATGGTGCTAAACTCTGGATACAAGATCATCAAATCCCATATGGGGCTTACAGTCTAAGTAGGAGGGAGAGCGGACATCGAAACCCCATTTGGCAGATAAGAGAACTGAGGCACAGAGAAGTGAAGTGATTTGCCCAAGGTCACAGAGCAGACAAGTGGTAGAGGAGAGATTAGAATCCAGGTCCCCTGACTCTCAGGCCCAGATTCTTTCCACTAGGCCATACTGCTTTTATTTCTACTATTCCTACTCTCTGTGTGGGCAGAGAAGTGTATTGTAGTGTTCATTCTTCAGAGGTCCAGTCAGTGGAAGTGTGTTTTTCACACGCTCGTTATGGGCGGGGAATGCGTCTGCAAATTCTGTATTTTACTCTCCCAAGCACTTAGTACAGGACTCTTATTGTGGGCAGGGAGCATGTCTACCAACTCTGTTATACTATACTCTCGTAAACCTTTTGTACATTGCTTTTCACACACTAAGTCCCCAGTAAATATCGCTGATGGATTAATTGATTGCTGTACACATAGTAAGCACCCAAAAAATATCAGTGATTGATTGATGGATTGTCTACAATCCTGATGTTCCACATTTAAAGGCCAAGAGATGATCATCGATTTATTTTAACGTCCGCTTCCCCACCTGATTTTAAGCTCCTGGGGGCAGGGATCATATCCACCAACTCTACTGCCTTGTCCTTCCCTAAGCGCTTAGTACAGTTTTCCGCAGACGGTAAATGCTCAATCTATCGAGCAATCTGTGGTATTTATTGGGTGCTTACTCTGCGTAGAGCACTGCGCTAAGTGTTTGAGGGAGTACAACAGAATCAGGAGATATGTTCCATTCCCACAAGGAGTTTACAGTCTAGAAGAGGAGACAGACATGGATATAAACAAGTAAGTTTTCAGTCAATCAATCATAGTTATGAAGGGCTTACTCTGTGCAGAACACTGTACTAAGAAACAGTGTGGCTCAGTGGAAGGAGCCCGGGTTTGGGAGTCAGAGGCCGTGAGTTCTAACCCCGGCTCTGCCACTCATCAGCTATGTGACTTTGGGCAAGTCACTTCACTGCTCTATGCTTCAGTCACCTCATCTGTAAAATGGGAGTTAAGACTGGGATCCCCACGTGGGACAACCTGATAACCTTGTATCTACCGCAGAGCTTAGAACAGTGCTTGGCACATAGTAAGGCTTAACAAATACCATCACTATTACTATTATTACTCAGAAGAGTTTAACGTAACGGTTGATAGACATGTTCCCTGCCCACAAGGAATTTACAGTCTAGAGAGGTAAAAAAATCCATCAGTCAATCAGTGGTACTTACTGAGTGAATCCTGGGTTCAGAGGACATTGCATGATTGCAGTCAAAGTAATAGTTCACTACCAAAGTCAAAATAATACTGATGATATTTGTTAAGTGCTTACTATGTGCTAGGCACTCTATAAGCTAATCGGGTCAGACCCAGTCCATGTCCCACGTGGGGCTCACAGCCTTAATCCCCATTTCACATAAAAGGTCACTGAGGCACAGAAAAGTGAAGCAACTTCCCCAAGTTTGCACGGCAGCCAAGTGGTGGAGTTGGAATTAGAACTCAGGTCCTTTTGAGTCCCTGGCCAGTGTTCTATCCATTAGGCCCTGCTGCTTCTCATGCTTATCTGCTCTGTGACCTTGGGCACATCACTTAACATCCCTGAGCCTCAGTTACCTCTTCTGTAAAATGAGGAATAAATAATAATAATAATAATAATGTTGGTATTTGTTAAACGCTTAGTATGTGCAAAGCACTGTTCTAAGCTTGGGCAACTGTGAACCTCATCGTGGGACATGGACTGTGTCCAACTGGATCATCCTGTATCTATACCAGAGCTTCGTACAGTGATCGGCACAAGTAAGCACCTAATGAATATCATTTAAAAATGTTTACACCTAAATACAAATGCCCACGTGTACAATTATAATATAGGTACGCATCATATATGTGTATGTTGATTTACCCGTACACTTATATTGCATACATATACCTGAAACTTTGAAATAAGCAAATCACGGTTGAGTCACGATGCTCTCTACTGACATATTTCAGATATTGCAATATGGCTTATTTTCTCCTTTGAGTTATTTTTAATTTTTATGTAATTTAAGAACCTTGGCAGGATATGTTCATCAAAGTGTTTCATATCCCAGTGTAAGACAGGCTCTGCGTCACTGGTCTGACGTGACCTCAGAGAAAATCACCTCTGGGAGAGCTTAAAACCAGGGCTAGAATAGTGATCTGTGTCTACCAACGCTGACGGCTTGTACTCTTCTCAGTGCTTAGAACAGTGTGGCTCAGTGGAAAGAGCCCGGGCTTGGGAGTCAGAGGTCATGGGTTCGAATTTGAACTCTGCCACTTGTCAGCTGTGTGACTGTGGGCAAGTCACTTAACTTCTCTGTGCCTCAGTTACCTCATCTGTAAAATGGGGATTAAGACTGTGAGCCTCATGTGGGTCAACTTGATTACCCTATTTTTCCCCCAGCGCTTAGAACAGTGCTCTGCACATAGTAAGCGCTTAATAAATACCAACATTATTATTATTATTATTATTGACAGTGCTCTGCACACAGTAAGTTCTCAAAAGATGCCATTGATTGATAATCCAAGCCTCCCTTGAAGGGATTTTGTTTAAAAGAAAAATTAAATTAAAAACAAAACACAAAACTCTGTGCTTTTTGGTTTCTCCCTTCTTTGGTATGGATTATAATCGCCTTCCCCCACCTCCAAATCCAAACTCCTACCTAGTTCCGATTTCATTTGCCATTTGCATTAGCCAAAGTGGTTCATTCATTTGCGGAAAATTATGCTTCAAATGTGACAAAAAGCGACATTCTTGAACGTGAAAGCAAATGAATTAGCCTCAATCACTGATCCCTGCTGGGAAGTGAAGTGTAAAACAAGCGAGGGATTCTTTTCAGAAATTTCCCTTGATGCATTTTAACTAGTTATGAACTATCAGAGAATGCCATTTCTCCCATTTAGGGATGAAATAGTATTGATTTTGATGCATGATTAACCTGGTGGTTGCTACTGTCAGTTCTCCACTCCATCCTGCCTCCGTTAGGTCCTTTCTAGGTTTATTCCAAGTCGAGCGATGTATCTGTTTCCCCTTCCTAGAGTGTGGAAATTGGTTGTGGTTATCTTTTTGTCTTCATGAAGAACAGTGACAGAAGAAAATGATGCAAACGTGGTATGTGTAAAGTTAACTGTCGTTTAAGAAATTTTTCACGCTTTTTATCCTTCTAGAAACCAGTCAATCCATGAATGGTATTTATTGAACACTTCCTGTGTGCAGAGCACTGTAGTGAGCACTTTGCCGGTAGACATATTCCCTGCCCACCATGAAGTGAACAACTGAATCAAGTCTGGCATCATTTAAATAATCTCTGCCTAAAGGTTTCGAATCCCAGCTCTGCCAATACCTGATCTCCCTCCTACCTAGACTGTGAGGCCCATCCCAAAGCTCAGAACAGTGTTTGACAGATAATGGGTGCTTAACAAATGACATTTTAAAAAATGGTTGCTTTTCATATATGGAGAGAGAGAGGGACAGAGAGAAAGGGGGAGAAAGAAGAGCTGTCCTAAATTTTCAAAGAAGACACCACTGAAGATGTGTGTTTGGGTGGGTGTGTGTTTTTGAAAAGGTCAGTGGTGGATCCACAGTTCTGTCCACATTGAACACACAAAGGTTGTCTCTTGCTGTGTTATTGTGCTTAATATTTGTAGTGGTCGGCTCCATTTTCTCTTTTTCCTCCTTGCCCATGTTTCCGCATGCAGCTTTGGTTCAAAGAGGCTCTTCCCTTCTTTCTAGGCGTGCAACGGGCAAGGGGTATCCTCAGCAGGGACCTCCCAGCAATCCACTGGGCCGCAGCATTGTCTGAGCCCTTGGTAACGGGCTTGGCAGAGGCAGCCTGGCCTAGTGGGTAGAGCCCAGTCCTGGACTCAGAAGCTAATGGGTTCATTCATTCATTCAATAGTATTTATTGAGCGCTTACTGTACTAAGCGCTTGGAATGTACAAATTGGTAACAGATAGAGACAGTCCCTGCCCTTTGACGGGCTTACGGTCTAATCGGGGGAGACGGACAGACAAGAACAATAGCAATAAAGAGAATCAAGGGGATGAACATCGCATTAAAACAATAGCAAATAAATAGAACCGAGGTGATGGACATCTCATTAACAAAATAAATAGGGTAATGAAAATATATACAGTTGAGCGGACGAGTACAGTGCTGAGGGCAGGGGAAGGGAGAGGGGGAGGAGCAGAGGGAAAGGGGGGAAAAGAAGGCTTCTCATCCCGGCTCTGCCACTTGTCTGCTGTGTGACCTTGGGCAAGTGACTACCCTTCTCTGGGCCTCACTTAACCTCATCTGTAAAATGGGGACTGAGACAGTGAGCCCCACATGGGGCAGGGACTGCATCCAAACCAATTGGCTTGTATCCACCCCAGCGCTTTGTAGAGTCCCTGCCACAGAGTAAGCACTTAACATACCCTGATTATTATTATTAACAAGAAATTACACACTTTAGTGGTTTATCATTATTGCTAGTATGGAGGTAATAGAGTAGACAGGTAGGGGAAGCTTCTCTAAATGGGTGACTTTATCAAGAAATGGATGTGTGCTGGAACAAAGTTTCCTGCTATTATGGGAAACTAATCTATTTGCATTTCACGGGGCTCAGTCGAGTCTGGAACTTGTTTTTTAATGTGATTTGCCAGGTACTCTAGTTCACACTTGGGTAGATACAAAATGATCAGGTTGCACACAGTCCCTGTCCCACGTGGGGCTCATAGTCTTAATCCCCATTTTACGGATGAGGTAACTGAGGCCCAGGGAAGTGAAGCAACCTGCCCAAGGTCACACAAAAGACAAGTGGCGGAGCCAGGATTAGAACCCAGGTCTTCTGACTCTCAGTTCTCTGGTCCATCCCTTAGGCCACACCGCTTCACCCTTTTAAGCCCAACCCTGTTTCTAGTTTCTTAAAGAAATAAATTCAGTCTACCCATGACTCAACCCATTCTGACAGGGGTTTTCCAGTCTAGCGCAGCTCGAGATGACCAGGAGGACAAGACGGCCCCCATCGAGCCAAGCCCGTGACCTTCATGTAGACATTCGTCAAGAGGAGGATTGAATTATCGCTGGGATCTTCCTTCCTGTAAGTGTGCCGATTCCTTTCAGCGGATCCAAAGGGCAGCCCGTCTCCTGGCTCGGACTAAATTGTCTGATCGTATCTTCCCCGGGTTCTGCTCTTTGCTTTGGCTTCCCTCACCATCCCCACGCTGAGTTGGAAATTCTGATCCTCAGCGATCAAAGCCCGACATTGTCTTGCCTGAGAAATTTTGGAAACAAGCGGTTTTCTGTCCCCAAACCCTGTCTTTGTTTCTCTGGAACATGTGGAAACAAGGTCTGTTTTCATTGGAACCTTATAAGCCTGGAACTCAGGGAAGGTCTTATTTAAATGATGCTGAAGAAATCCCAACAAACAACTTGCCTTGTTATTAGAGCCGGGGTCTAGCAAAACCTTCATTCAAGAAAACAGTAACCCAGGATGTGTCTGGGAGGAGAGTGATATAAATCAAGCTGAGGGGTTAGGGTTCATACTATGGTACCTTTGTCCCGCCAGCAGTTTGAGCTATAATAGTCTATTGTGTCCTGCGAGGTAATTCGTACGATTGCTAAAATAACAAGTTAGTCGCTCTGAAAGAGAGGGCCATGCCGGGTCAGAATAATTGATTCTGATGCCTCTATTTGTAAATATTTCCAGATCTGCCTCCCTCTTTAAAGTTTAAGTTCTCTGTGGGCAGGGGACGTGTCACTTTTTTATTTTGTACTTTCCAATGCTTAGTAGAATTCTTTCAACCTAGTGTATACGTGATAAGTCATAGTAGTAGTACTTTTTAATAATAATACAGTAATCAATCAATTAACCAATCATTCGACTGTACTCATTGAGTGCTTACTCTGTGCAGAGCATTGAACTGTGCAAGTGGGAGAATATAATGCAACAGAACTGATAGACATGTTCTCAAGAAATACCACTGATCGAATGATTAGCATTCGACCTGGAAATCTAACATCAAGGAGGGTAGATGATTTGGGAAAAGTTGTAGGACTTTGTTATCACTCAAGTCTGTTTACCTTTGTGAAATACAGAAAACTAAAAATTGTGGATTTAGGAGAGACCATGTTTAAGAACTTTGCAATAATTCAGTGAAAAATCAGGAAAAGATATGGCATTTGAGAGAAACAATCTTTCCATCGACCGTTCTTTTCAACACTAGATTTTTGTGGAAAAGGAGAAAAAAATCATTTCTGTGTCACAAAAACATAATAATATACAGCAGTGACTCCAAAATGCATTGCAATAAGTGGTTATTTCGCTTCCAATTCAGATGAAATAAAATCATTCGGTATTTACAAAAAAAACGAACAAAAAGCACTCTCTCTCCTTTACTCCTTTAGAATCATTGACCGTTAATAGTTCCTGGAAAAGAGGTAGTGAAGAATATATGTACCTAAGCAAGAGGGGAATATATGTACCTAGAGATAATAGAGAAGATACTTATTTTGTGGATGGGGAAATGGATGGAAACAAATTAAACAGCCCAGGGTAAAGTCTGTGACTGAAGGGCCCCAGATCTGAGCTAAAATGAAAACTTCTGATCGGCACATGATGTTCTAACTCCCGTCCACCGCTCCAACCGCTTGGCCAACCTTTCAGAGTGCAGCAAAAAGTTATTATCTGGTAACCCCAATGGCTTAGAAGCAAGGCTGCTATTCAGAACCTGTGGGCAGGGCACGCGTCTACCAAATCTGTTGTGTTGTACTCTCGGAAGCATTAAATACAGTGCTCTTCTGCCCGATGTAAGTTCTTGATAAATCCATTGTTTGATTGATTGATTGATTGAAATTCACTTGGGAACCCTGAACGATCTGCATAATTCTAAATCTCCAAATGACTGTCACTCTAACATTTCAGTATATAATGGGTACATATAGTCTCCGTTTACATTTTCCTTTTCTTTTGTAACCAATAATAAAAGTGTGAGAGAGAAACCGATCGCGATGATAATAATCATGGTACTTACTAAGAGCTTGCTCTGTGCCAGGAACTAGGTTAAAGGCAGGAATAGATAGCAGCTAATCAGATTGGACGCTGTCCTTTTCCAGCATGGGACTCGCAGTCTAAGCTGGAGGAAGAACAGGTATTGAATTCCCATTTTACAGATGAAGAAACTGCAGCGCAGAGAAATTAAGTGACTTGCCCAGCATTTTGCCCACTCCCTTAATCCAGCCTCGAGTTTTCTTGCCGTTCAGCTCTGCCAGACCCCAGCTGTCTCCATTCCCTTCTGAAGTCACATCTTCTCCAGGAAACCCTCCTCGATTAACTTCTCATCGGCTCGGGTTATACCGGCCCGAGTTGGTTCGAACCCGGGACTGTGTCCAACCTGATTTGCTTGTATTCATCCCAGAGCTTAGGTCAGCGCCTAGCACACAGTAAGTGCTCAAAAAATACCACTCCAGGACATCTGAATCACATATGAGCTGTGATCACTGCACCTCAGTTATCTGTAAAATGGGGATGAAGATTGTGAGCCCCTCGTGAGACAACCTGATTACCTTGTGTCTATCCCAGTGCTTAGAACAGTACTTGGCACATAGAAAGCACTTAACAAATATCATTATTAATATTATCACACAATTGCCCTTAGCCTGCCTGCTCAACGACTTAGGCTAAGCTGCTTAGGAAAAGCAGTGTGGCCTAGTGGAGAGAGCACTGGACTCGGAGTCAGGAGGACTTGAGTTCTAATCCCTGCTCTGTCAGCTGTCTGTTGTGTGGCCTTGGGCAAGTCACTTCACTTCTCTGTGCCTTAGTTGCCCCTTCTGTAAAATGGGGATTAAGACTGTGAGCCCCAGGTGAGACGGGGGTGTGTCCAACCCGATTTGCTCGTTCCCATTCCAGTGCTTAGCACAGTGCCTGGCTCAGAGTAAGCTCATAGTAAGCACAAATACCACAGTCATTATTATTATTATTATTGTTATTGTTATACCCAACTCTTTCAACCCTCACTCATGCACCGATCCTTTTCTCCTTCTTCCTAATACTTGTAAACTATTTGGGTGTCTGTTCCAGCGCTCGATTGTAAGTGCTCTGCACACAGTAAGCACTCAATAATAAATATGATTGGATGGATGGATGGATGGATGGATGGATGGATGGATGGATGGATGGATGAAGCTTCTTAAGGGTGGTGACTGTTAATTATCCTAATCTGCTGAGCTCTGAGCACAGTGCTCTGCACACAGTAGGTACTCAGTAATTTCAGTTGCTTGACTAATTGACCTATCCTACAAATATCTAACTGTCACTGTTGGAACCTGATAATGGATCACTGATTGTACAGTCTGTACGATTACAGATCTGTAATTTATAATTAATGTCTGTCTCCCCCTTTAGACTGTAAGTTTGTTGTGGGCAGGGAATGGGTCTGTTTATTGTTCTATTGTCCTCTCTCAAGCACTTAGGACAGTGCTCTGCACACAGTCAGGCGCTCAATAAATACAATTGATTGCCTGACGTTAATGAGAAAACGGGCCCTGAGTCAAATTCTCACCCGTGTATTCTCTTCCAACCCTTAACACAGTGGCAGCGTGGTATAGTGGCTAGAGCACTATATTGAGTGCACGCACCTGGAAGTCAGAAGGTCATGTGTTCTAATCCTGCCTCCGCCACATGTCTGCTGTATAACCTGGGGAAAGTCACTTAAATTCCTTGGGTCTGAGTCATCTGTAAACTGGGGATTGAGACTGTGAGCCCCATGTGAGGCAGAGATTGTGTCCAACTGGATTTGCTTGAATCCATTCCAGTCCTTAATACAGTGCCCAGAACATACTAAGAGTTTTAACAAATACCGTTATTATGATTATCGTTATTATTATTACAATGCAGTCAGTAAACTCTTAATAAATATTATTACTACTACTACTAAGATTACTAGAATGATTAGCAGAGTTAAGGAGGAGTGACGGCAGAACATAATAATAATTTTAACAATAATAATATTGACAATAATTAATTCATTCAATAGTATTTACTGAGCACTTACTATGTGCAGAGCACTGTACTAAGCGCTTGGAATGTACAATTCTGCAACAGAGACAATAATATTTGTTAAATGCTAATTATGTACCAAGAGCTATACTAGGAACTGGGGTAGATACATGATAATCAGACACAATCCCTGTCCCACAAAGGGCTCAAAGTCCCAAGGAAAGAGGCAACAGCTTTTGAGTTCCCATTTTTCAGATGAGGAAACTGAAGCATACAGAAGTCAAGGCACTTGCCCAAAGTCCCACAGCAGACAAGTGGCAGAGCTGGATTAGAACCCAGGTCTTCTGACTCCCAGGCCTGTGTCCTTTCCGCTAGGCCACACTGATTGTCTGAGCAAATAGCTTGTTAGCCTAGTAGTATCCCAAGAGTAACACACCTCCAGTTAGCAGGTGAGCTAATTAGCAGGTCATTTTCAATCCAAGAAACTTGTTCCCCTTCTTCAGTATAAATACACGTGAAATCTAAGTTTTCTTCATAATCTGCCCAGCTCCTAAAATCATGGCCACTAAACAAACCATGACCTGGATGGGTGAGGTTTATGAGCAGCCTTGAGATTCAGTGATATGGATGGAGAATGTACCGTGATAAATGCAAGGCCGAAATGATGATATTTTTACGTGGAATTTGTTCAGAATACTGGCCTATGTGTCGAGCTCTATTCTAAACTCTGGGGTAGACACAAGTGAATCAGATGGGACCTAGTCCTTGACCCACATGGGACTCACAGTCAAGAAGGAGGGAGGACGGAATTTGAATCCCCATTTTCGGTTTTGAAAAAACCGAGGCAAAGAGAGGTTAAATTTCATTCATTCAATAGTATTTATTGAGCGCTTACTATGTGCAGAGCACTGTACTAAGCGCTTGGAATGTACAATTTGGCAGCAGATAGAGACAATCTCTGCCCACTGATGGGCTTAAAGTCTAATCGGGGGAGACAGACAGACAAAAAACAATAGCAATAAATAGAATCAAGGGGCTTTGCATCTCATTAACAAAATAAATAGGGGAATTAAAAAAAAAAAAAAAATGACTTGCTCCCATAAGCATAGCAGGGAAGATGTGGAAATGGAATTAGAACCCAGACCCTGTGACCCCCCAGAACTGTGTTTTATCCACTAGGTCTCTCTGCTTTCAAGAATCCCATTTAAAAAAAAAAATAATAATTTCTACATATTTCCACCCTCATGGGTTTGCACCTGGAGAGTTTCCAGGACTCTACCAGTCTCAACTATGGGAGGAAGAGTGAAGCAGAGGCCTGTCCATTCCATTCCTTGCTTGGCCAGTGGCTAGCGAGTGGCAGGCCATCGGCTACAAGTCAAAACTCCCCCGTGCTCGGCGGCAGCGGCACGGGAGAGAGTCGAGGGCGGAGACTCAAGTCGACTGCGCAGAAGGCGGCAATGTTAAACCAATTCCGGATTTTTACCAAGAAAACTCTGTGGATCCACTATCAGACCGATTGCAGATGGAGGTGGGGCCTTCTGGGAGAGAGGTGTCCACAGAGTCGCTATGGGTCAGAGACAACTCGACGGCATAAGATAACAACAACAACGTATTTCCAAAAAACGCTGCTCAGTCTACCAAAAATCATATCAAACAATCATTCAGCAAGGCACAGTTGGTGGAGCACGGGTCTGGGAGACAGAAGGTCATAGGTTCTGATCCTGGTTCCACCACCTGTCAGCTGTGTGGCTTTTGGCAAGTCACTTCACCTTTCTGTGTCTCAATTTTGCCACCTGTAAAATAGGGATTGAGACTTTGAGCCCCATGTGGGAAAGGGACTGCGTCCAACTCGATTCGCTTCTAGCAGTGCTTAGTGTGGTGCCTGACACATAGTAAGCGCTTAAGAAATAAAACAATTATTACTATTATTAATAATAATAATGTCTTGTATTTATTGAGTGCTTATATTATTCAGAGCACTGTACTAAGAGCTTGGGAGAGGACAATATAATAGAGTTTGAGGGTGGAATAACTCTTTTCAAGGAGCATACAGTCTGTTGCTCCTCTTTGGGTCGCAACTGGAGAGTTTCCAGTAGTCTACCGATCTCGGCTAAAGGAGGGAGAATCAAGCGGAGGTCTGTCCATTCCATTCCTAGCTTGTGGCTAGCGAGTGGCAGGCCATCTGCCTCAAGTGGAAACTCACCCATGCTGGGCAGCAGTGGCCCGGGAAAGAGTCGAGGGCGGAGACTTGAGTTTACTGCACGGAAGCCGGCGATGGTAAACCACTTCCCGGATTTTGACCGAGAAAACTCTGCGGATCCACTACCGGTACGATGGCAGGTGGAGAGCGGGGCGCTCTGGGAGAGATGTGTCCGTGGAGTCGCTCGGGTTCAGAAACGGCTCGATGGCATAAGACAAGACAATACAGTTTAGTGGGGAAGACGGACGTTCAAATAAATGCAGTGATGGATGGATTGATTGACTAACCCCGATAAGAAGGTTCCACGGGGTCTAGAGAGACAAATGGAAGAGAAGATGCCGACAGCTCAGAGAGAGCTAAGTTTCATTCTAACGACAGCGAACCGTTCCAAGTGCCTGATCTCAGAGTCCGGGTTATAAATCTTCCTGTCAATCCACTGACATGGTGGATAAGAATTCACCAACAGGTTTCAAACAGCCCGTTTCCCACTTTCTCCAGGAAACCAACAGCCTGGACCAACCAACCTGAGGGAGGCCGCAGCAGCCACCAGGTAGCTTTGATCTGCATAATGGTGATGGGGAAAATCGCTTCGGCAAGAACCGAAAAGCCATCCCTCTCATTAAATCTGCTAAATTGGGTGTGATTTAAAGGGCCCTTTGACCTGAAACCCGCTTAAGACTTCAGATATTTCAGATCCATCAAAGAACAATGGAGATAAATGTGAAGGTTGAAATATTTTGGCCTCAAAAAATTCCACCGAGCAAAAATTAAACAAGAGGAAACCAGGATTACTTAATCCTTTCCTCCGGGCTATTAATAGTGGCAAAGTACAAACTATGACACCCCCGTATTTTTTTTTCCAGCAATTCATTCCCTTGAAGGCAAGGACGCCAACATTTTTGACAGTTTCCTAGCCAGAGGACTGATTTTTCTATTCCCGAGGCTAGCAGGAAGTAGCTAGAGGTAATCTTCTTACTGGTCTTTAAAATGAAGAGAACATAGGCCAGGCTGAAACTCTAAGGAAGAATAAAGTTGCTAATCTTACTTTTCCTGATAATTGTTGCCAGAATCTTTCCCCTCATTCCTAAGTCACTTCTATCCGTATCCTCATGCTCTGGATCATGACTGTTCCATGATCAGTCCTTGGGAACTCCTTGTGGACAGGGAATGTGTCCACCAACTCTCTTATATTTACTCTCCTGTGTGCTCAGTATGGTGTTCTGCACATAGGAAGTTGTCATTAAATACTATGGATTGACTTGTTTCCCGTATATGAAATGCATTTTAATGTCTGTGTTCCATACGAGATGGGAAGCAGCGTGGCTTAGTGGAAAGAGGACAGGCTTGGGAGGCAGAGGACATGGGTTCTAATCCCGCTCTGCCACTAGTCTGCTGTGTGACGCTGGGCAAGCCACTTAACTTCTCTGGGCCTCATCTGTAAAACGGGGATGAATACCGTGAGCCCCACGTGGGACAACCTGATTACCTTGTCTCTAACCCAGCTCTTAGAACAGTGCTTGGAATATAGTAAGTGTTTAACAAATATCATAATTATTATTATTACTATCATTATAATTAGAGCAGTGTTTGGCACATACTAAGTGCTTAACAAATACCATCATCATCTTTATTACAGGCCTGGGAGTTAGAGAATCTGGGTTCTAATTCCCCCTCTTCCATTTGCCTTCTGGGTGTTCTTGGGAAAGTCACTTGACTCTCCCATGCCTGTTCTCTCTCCCTCTTAGTCTGTGAGCTCCACGTAGGACAGGGATTCTGTCCGACCTGACTAATTTGTATCTACCCCAGCACTTAATACAGTGTTTGGAACGTAGTATGAGCTCAACAAATACCACATTTTAGTATGCAATCCTTAGCAGCGTGGCTCAGTGGAAAGAGCACGGGCTTTGGAGTCATAGGTCATGGGTTCGAATCCCGGCTCTGCCACTTGTCAGCAGTGTGGCTGTGGGCAAGTCACTGAACTTCTCTGTGCCTCAGTTACCTCATCTGTAAAATGGGCATTAAGACTGTGAGCCCCACGTGGGACACACCTGATTCCCCTGTGTCTACCCTAGCGCTTAGAACAGTGCTCTGCACATAGCGCTTAACAAATACCAAAATTTTACTATTTTGAGGGTACTACAGCAAACCAATATGGACACCTTCTAAATTGCTGTCTCTGTAACAAATGGGTGTCTGTTGGAATTACTTTTCCTGAAATTTGGTGAACTAAAAAAAAAAAATTTAAAAAACCACAGCCCTATTCCTCTTCTAAGTCACTTTCTGAGGACTAATTCTTCCAATTAACCGATTACAATTGTAACACCTGTAGATAACCACAAACACCACCACCACAACAACAACCAAAAAAAAAAAACAAAAAACAAACGAAGCAAAACTCTGCAGGATTCCAGAATTATCTCAAATTCCAATTTTGGTGGCAAAACCTAATGTTAGCCTGGAATTATTCTTTCCACAGCTTCCTTCTCTCTGTGTGTACTCACAGGGAGAAAAATGACCTAATGTAGTTCACTCCCACTGTTCATCCAATTTTAACCTTTTATTAGAGGTTGATTAGATTTGATTCTTTTGAAAGCTATTGTTTGGATCATACAAGGTTTCTCTGAGGTTCCACAGTAAGAGGTGAAACTGTCCTTAGCTTGAACTTCTGAATTCCTTCATCTTACACTGAAATTCCTGAAACCTTCCTAAAGTCCTTAAATGTTTGGACAAGTTTTCCACATCCTTTCAATGGGGCACATACTGAGAAACGTACGAGGTGCCAAAACTATTTTTAATGAATAATTTATGTTAATTTGGGGGGGGGTTCATGTTAAGCATCTTGATTGCCTCATTTTCCTAGGCAAATAGGATATTAAAGGGTTTTATGTTTGTTACGTATGAATCTATACTCATCTGTTGCCGAATTGTACATTCCGAACTCTTAGTACAGTGTTCTGCACATAGTAAGCGCTCAATAAATACTATTGAATGAGTTTATAACAGCCCATAGCGTAGCAGAGAGAGCACGGGTCTGGGAGTCAGAAGGTCACAGACTCTAATCCCGGCTCCGCCACTTGTCTGCTGTGTGAGCTTGGGTGAATCACTTCACTTCTCAGGGCCTCAGTTGCCTCATCTGTAAAATGGAGGTTGAGACCGTGAGCCCCAGGTGGGTTAGGGATACAGCGCCGTGCTCAGATGATGTGCTCGTATCCACCCCAGTGCTCAGTACAGTGCCTGGCACGTACTATGTACTTACCAAATACCACAATTATTATAATTATTATTATCATTATCTTTCATTTACTTTGCTTAACAGAGGAACGTGTCTGTTTATCTTTCCCTTGTACTCTCTCAAGTGTTTAGTTCAGTGTTTTGTGCTCAGTAAGCGCTCAATAAGTATGAATGAATGAATGAATTAATGTTGCCTCTCCTGCTGCTGGTGTTACTGCTGATTCTGGCTATCTTTTCAATGGCTTATGGTTAAGGTCGTTATGGGCAGGGAACCTATCTGCTAGTCCTGTTGTATTTTGCTCTCCCAAGCGCTTAGTCCAGTGCTCTACACACGGTAACCGCTCAATCAATCCCACTGATTGATTGAACGATTGACTGTGTTTTCTGCCATTCAGTGCTGGAGTGCTCAAGGGCCATGATTGGCCTCAAGAGGCGGACAGGGTGGGATGAGGAGAGGGTGGCAGGGGACGGGGATGGTCGGTCAGTCAGCTGTATTTATTGAGCTCTTACTGTATGCAGAGCAGTGGACTAAGCGCTTGAGAGAGGACAATAGAACGATAAACAGACACCTTCCCTGCCCATAAGGAGCAAAAAGGAGGAGAGACTGGTGGGCCATCGTCCACGTCCACCACAGTCTTCCTCCTCCATGATCCCCCCATCACCATCAAGTCCCTCCCAGGTAGACACCCTCCTTCGACAGGGAGAGATCTCATCTCTCCCTGAGATGCATAGAGAAGCAGCGTGACTCAGTGGAAGGAGCCTGGGCTTCGGAGTCAGAGGTCATGGGTTCGACTCCCGGCTCTGCCACTTGTCAGCTGTGTGACTGTGGGCGAGTCGCTTCACTTCTCTGGGCCTCAGTTACCTCATCTGTAAAATGGGGATCAACTGTGAGCCTCAGGTGGGACGACCTGATTACCCTGTATCTCCCCCAGCGCTTAGAACAGTGCTCTGCACATAGTAAGCGCTTAACAAATACCAACATTATTACATTATTATTATCACTTTAGGCAAAACAGCGTTGCCTCGACAGAGGGATCCGCTGAATCTCTGGGTGACGATGTCAGTGCTGAGTTGGCCCTGAGGGACCCACGTGGCCCTTTCCTTCTTAGCTTCTCCTCCAGCACTCAGTACAGTGCTCTGCATGCAGTAAATTCTTAATAAATGCTCTTCCTACTATTACAACTACTTCTAGCTAGGGATCCCTAGGATTTATGGCTGGATCCTCGGTTCCATAGAAAAGCAGCCTGGCCTAGTGGAGAGAGCCTTGGCTTGGGATCAGAACCCAGGTAGGGATAGAAAATGTAGCCCCCTCTGGGTTCTGATCCCAGCTCTGCCACTTGTCTTAGGCAAGTCACTTCACTTTTCTGTGCCTCACTTTCCTCATCTGCGAAGTGGGGATTAAGATTGGAACCAACCCCCGTGGGACATGGACTGTGTCCAACCTGATTAGCTGGGATCTATCCCAGTGTCTGGGGCATAGTAAGCATTTAATAAATACTTTAGGAAAAAAATGTTAATTCCACGTTTCTGAGTACCGAGCAGTGGGACTTCACATTTCCCACCGTAGAATAGGCCAAGCTGAGGGTCAGTAGGTCACGGCTCGGGATCATGGTATGATCGAGCGCTTAGTACAGTGCTCTGCACACAGTAAGCGCTCAATAAATATGACTGAATGAACAAATCTCTTCCTTCAGATTGCGAGCTTGAGGGGGAGGGACTGTGCGTCTTGCTACTCTTGAACTCTTCCAAGTGCTTGGCACAGTGTTTGGCACTCCGTAGGCTCTCAATGCCCGCCAGTGATGAAGGGGATGATGATGATGATGATGATGGTAGTGGATGGAAGCAACTAGCCAGTGGAGCCAGGGATTGGCAGACTGCTGTCTTTCAGAAATAACGTCTGGTCGAAGAGGAGATCCACTAAGATGCATCTGTGAACTAAAAGCTAGATTGGGGTTTAGGCTTGGAAAAAAATCTGTCATTGAAGGCATCCGGCTGAGGTTTGTTAAGCAGAAGTCAGGTTTATAACGGTCTACGAACTAGTCTTTTGAATAGTCCCTTGATGGGAAGGATCTTGATAAAGGGGAGAGAGGGAGAAGGACATAATAGTACAGTGCTCCGCACGGAGTAAGAGCTTAATAAATATGACTGAATGAAGGTCAGACAGCAGACAGATGGCGGAGGCGGCCTTAGAACCCAGAATCGCTGACTCCCTGGCCTGTGCTCTTTCCACTAGGCCAAAAGAGAACGTGACCTTCCTCACCTGTAAAATGGAGATATATTTTCTATCCCTACTCCTGAGATTGTGAGCCCTGAATGGAACATGGGTTGGTCCAGTTTAACTCACTCATTTTCACTCCACTTCTTAGCACAATGTATACCACATAGTCAGTGCTTCAGAGGGCCCCAAAATGTATATGCTACCTGCATGGTTCCTTAAGGAAAACCTCAAGTCCATTTATCAGAACCATGCGGAGAAACAAATGGGAGTAGAGCCCCCCTAAGGTTTTTTTGCTTTTAGAAGCCACTCTCTCTTGCCCTTTGGCAAAACTTTAACATATACAATATGGTGCAACCGTGAATTCATCACTTGGATACCTGGGCAGGGTGACCTGATCAATATCAGAAACAAAAAATTCTCCACTAAGGCAACACTTTTGATAAGTTCACTCTTGAATAAACCTTCTAATTGGACCAATCATATTTCTTGCACCGTGAAACCGGTAAACATTAGATTCGGTGCGGAGCCGGGGTGATCTCAGCGACATATCTGACCAGCCTAACCAAAGTCAGCCCATCTCTACTTCACAACTCTCCAGTAAGCACATCAGATACATTATTAATAAAGGCTGGAAATCATAATGGACCAAGGATTAATCTTTCATGAGCAATATGAAGCTGCCAAGAGAAACAATTGCATCTATCTAAACCGGCAGGGAGTTCAAAGGCATATCAAATGAGAAAAATAAATAAATAAAAGCCAATAACTCCCAATCCAAATCCCAAATCATTTAATGGTGAAGTTAAATGTTGTCAATGTAGCACTGATACAGTACAATGAATGGATTATTGGCTGTAACTAATGTCCCCCAAAGAATAATCCCCTGAACGCTGGTTTGCTTTTGCATTTTGTACCGTTGCCGAATAATTTGCTGAAAGGGTGTGTGGTTCTCCGTGTTGCTAGAGTAGGAAATAAAGACGTTGGGAACGATATCAAATATTTATTACTGAATCGTCTTCTGATATCCCATTCCAAGTCTCCTTCTAATCAGATTTGATTTGCAGCTTTGGCTTGAAAACAGACAGTTGCATTGATTGTCAATAAGCGAGAGTCAATGGAGAGAGGATCAGAGTTATTGAGCTGATGAAGGTTTCTGGGCAAATCAGAAACTGACATTTAGAATTGGCCCTATTCATCACCTATTACCCTATTGTTATATTATTCGAAACTACTGTTATATCGTTACAGTTATATTGCTATGCTATTGATGCCTGTGTACTTATTTTGTCTTTTTGTCTCTCTCCCCCCTTCTAGACTGTGAGCCCATTGTTGGGTAGGGTTTGTCTCTGTCTCTTGCCAAACTGTACTTGCAAACAGTAAGCACTCAGCAAATGTGATTGAATTGAATGAACATTGCCAGGGTGCCACCGTTTCTCTCCGAGTTAAAAAAAAAAAATAGCCAAATGCAAACCATCATTTATCATGTCCAGGGGTTGATATTAGCCCAACATTTTACATTCCTTCCAATAACATTTACGTGGAAGGTCGCTTTAACCTAGGATTCATGCAAAGAATCTTGTTCTGAAAGCAGACAAAGCCAGCCAGTTGTGTGGGCAGGGATTGTGTCTGGTATATTACCATGTTGTCCTTTCCCAAGCTCTTAATACAGTCCTCTGCACACAGTAAATGCTCAATAAATACAATTGAATCAAATGACTAAATGAATGCATTGACTTGATGACAATTTCCTCTGATAGTGAGTCTTCACTGCTGCTTCTGGAACCAGATGTTCTTGGTGCAAGCAGTGAGGTTGAGTTTCTGTTGCAGGTATAGGAGTCTTTTAAATTCACCGGGAAATATCTGGCTTGGAAGAAACCGTGCAGGAGCAGCTTGGCATCACCACTGCAAACTCCAAGTCCGGCTTTGACTAGGAAGCTATATCAAAGATCTTTGATCACCCTGAGACTCTGATGGTTCCCCAAATCTCTTCTATCCATCATTTCATATTTATTGAGCGCTTACTGTATGCAAAGCACTGTACTAAGTACTTGGGAGAGTAACAATAAATAGACATATTTCCTGGCCAATCAATCAACAATCACATTTATTGAATGGTTACTGTGTCCAAACACTGTACTAAGCACTTGGGAGAGTACAATATAACAACATAACAGAGTTGGTAGCCACGGTGAGCAGTTCATATTCCATTCCTTGACAAATTACAACCATTTGAAATTTCAAATGATTACACTATCTGCTCATTTTCCAAATGTTTGACGATGTGTTGTAGTGGAATAATATAAAAAATTCATTTTTAAACTGCCATTTACTAAAATGGCTGAAGATTATGTGGAAGAGAGTCTATGTATTTTGCCATTTAATAGTTATTTAGAGCTTAATAACAAAGAAATATGGACTAGGAACTAAAATGAGCCATCACTTTGAAATGCGGGATTTTATAGTTTAAAGAGAGTAGACATCTTCACGACTCATTTTTAATAAGAGAACGGCTATTGTCTGACACCCCCAATTATGGTTTTATAACCTGAATCAATTTTTAAACAAAACATTAATAGAAACGTCTGCATAATTTAAAAAGGATCAATAGCATATTTTTAATTTTAACCCAACCCCCCCCAAGTGTTTCTAAACCATTTTCAGTATCACTGCGAGAAGACATCAAGAAATATTATCGGCAGGCAGAGTGAAAATGAAAGAGGGTTATAAGAGTCAGATTTTTGCTGAAGTTCTACAGGTCAACCTCTTTAAAGATGACATACATTGAAAAATGGACTTCTTTAGTAAAAATCAGACATGTGCAGTCCATAATATATACCAGAAGGCATTTTTTAAATGATTCTGCTTGATAATCATGATGATGATGATAATGATGGCATTTGCTAAGTGTTTACTCTGCACCAAGCACTGTACTTAAGCACTGGGCTAGATACAAGATCATCAAGTTGGACATAGTTCCTGTCCCTCACGGGGCTCAAAGTTTAAGAGCGAGGGAGAACAGGCATTCAATCCCCATTTTAAAGGCAAAGAACTGAGACACAGAGAAGTGAAGTGACTCGCCCAAGGTCATACAGCAGGCAAGTGGCAAAGTGGCAAGTGACCCCCAGGCCAGAACTCTTTCCACTAGGCCACACTGCTTTCCCTTGATGATTCTTTTGTCCAGACTTTGAATTAAGTAGCATTAGGTTCATTAATGACCGTCACCAAGGGAACACATCGAACCTCTGTTTTTTCACAGTCTCAGGAATTCTCTCTTGTACAGGGAGCAAGGAGAGGCTTCCCATGACTTTAACAATCTTAAATCCAGAAGAAAGCACAGGCCCAAGGTGTTGATTCTTCTGGAAAAGCACCCCAAAACTAACATTTTTATTGAAGGGAGATAAAGCACTCAAAGCATTACTTTTGTCCATTGGTAATGATGCAACATGATATACTACGAACACACACTCTGCTAGATGTCATAATAGATTTAATTGGTGTGAGTTCAAAATGAAAATAACAAAGATGGGATAAGGAAAGAAATATGATTCTCGCCTGTGATCCCATGCAAAAACCAAGCACAATTCAAATGCATATAATGTAAATGAAAGGAACATATATTTATATTTCATTCTATATGTGTGTATATGTGTGTGTGTATATATATATTACCTTCTATATTATCTGATTAATATCCACACACACACACACACACACACACACACACACATATATATCAGGGGTCATGGGTTCGACTCCCTGTTCTGCCACTTGTCAGCTGTGTGACTGTGGGCAATTCACTTCACTTCTCTGTGCTTCAGTTACCTCATGTGTAAAATGGGGATTAACTGTGAGCCTCACGTGGCACAACCTGATTCCCCTGTATCTACCCCAGCGGTTAGAACAGTGCTCTGCACATAATAATTGCTTAACAAATACCAACATTATATATATATATATATATATATATATATATATATATATGTGTGTGTGTATATAGCACTTAGAACAGTGTTTGGCACATAGTAAGCACTTAATAAATACCTTAATTATTATAGATAGATATCATGAAAGTATCATCAGTCCTTCAGAGGAAAAGTATATATACTTTTACAATCAGAAACAGAGGAGGAGGTAAATTTTCTGACCTGGCAAGTCTTCAAAAATAGAATAATCAATTCTTATCTTTCTGGGCAGTTTAAATGTAGTCTTTTCTGCAGGCAAGATGATCAAATAGGTGATATTTCAGTTTCTCCCCATCTTGTAATTTCTGTTTTCTGAATAGACAGAGATGGGGATATTGGGAGAGAGGAAGAGATGGGAGGCAGAGAGGCAGAGACACAACGATAACTGTGTTCTTCATATTTGAAGACGATTCCATTCTTGACAATTGAAAGAAGTTTAAATTTCCCTCGCCCCTCTCCTTCCCCAGGATCCCTGCAAGCTGTGACAGCTAGTGGAGGAAAGCTGACCACTGTTTGACCTTGGGCAAGTCACTTCACTTGACTGTACCTCAGTTCCCTCATCTTGTAAAATGGAGATTAAGACTGTGAGTCCTATGTGGGACAGGGATTGTGTCCAACCTGATCAACATGCATCTGCCCCAGAGCTTAGCACAGTACCTGGGACATAATTAGCACTTATCAAATACCACACTCATTATTATCATCATTACTAATGATGATGATAATTAATCAGTCATATTTATTGATCACTTACTGTTTGAAGAGTGTTTTACTAAGGACTTGGGAGAATGCAATATAACAGAGTTGGTAGGTGTGTTCCCTATGCACAGTGAGCTTACAACTGCCTTGTCTGGTAAGAAAAAACAACAAAAAAAAACAGGTGAATGACCAATCTAGATGGTTAAAGGATACACACACAACCAACACGCCACTTCATAACGTGTCCATGTCTTTTATCAGTTGACACTTTGATGATAATTTGTAATGCACTTCATCTGTGCCAGGTACTGGGGTAGAAGCAGCGTGGCTCAGTGGAAAGAGTCTGGGCTTCGGAGTCAGAGGTCCTGGGTTCGACTCCCGCCTCTGCCACTTGTCAGCTGTGTGACTGTGGGCAAGTCACTTCACTTCTCTGTGCCACAGTTACCTCATCTGTAAAATGGGGATCAACTGTGAGCCTCAGGTGGGACGACCTGATTACCCTGTATCTCCCCCAGCACTTAGAACAGTGCTCTGCACATAGTAAGCGCTTAACTAATACCAACATTATTACTATTATTATTATTAATCAGGACAGACACAATCCTTGCCCCATGAGGAGCTCACTGCCAGTGGAGGGGGAGGATGGGTCTTTAATTCCCTCTTTACAGATGAGGAAATTGGAGCATAGAGAAATGAAGTGACTTGCCAAGGTCTCAAAGTAGGCAAGCGGCAATGCCGGAGTGAGAACCTCAGGTCCTTTGACTCCCTGTCAGTCAGTTAAACATATTTATTGAGTGCTTACTCTTTCCAGAAGATGGTACTAAGCACTTGAGAAGCTGCATGGCTCAGTGGCAAGAGCCCGGACTTGGGAGTCAGAGGTCATAGGTTCTAATCTCGGTTCCGTCGCTTGTCAGCTGTGTGACCTTGGGCAAGTCACTTCACTTCTCTGTGCCTCAGTTGCCTCATCTGTAAAATGGGGATGAATATTGTGAGCCCCACGTGGGATGACGATCGTGAGCCCCACGTGGGATGACCTGATTACCTTGTATCTACCCTAGAGCTTCGAACAGTGCTTGGCATAGAGTAAGCGCTAAACAAATACCAACATGATTATTATTATTACAATATAACAATGTACAGAAACGTTCTCCGCCCACAGTGAGCTTACAGTCTAAAGACTGTAGGCTCCTAGGTCCGTGCTCTTTCCACTAAGGCCACGCTGCTTCTCAGCTCCTTTAACCGCGGTCTTTGAAAGTCCTAATAATAATAATGATTGTGGTATCTGTTAAGTGTTTACTGTGTGCCAGATACTGTTCTAAACACTGGGGTTCATGCAAGATAATCAGGTAGGGCACAAGTCCCTGTCCCACATGGGACTCCCTGTCTTAATCCCCATTTTACAGATGAGGTATCTGAGGCCCAGAAAAGTGCAGTGAGTTGCCCGAGGTCTCATAGGCGACGAGTGGCGGAGCTGGGATTAGAACCCAGATCCTTCCGAGTGCCAGGCCTGCGTTCCATCCACTAGGCCACGCTGGTCCTGTTTGAAGTGGCTGATCCAGACAACGTTCAAGAATCTCTTTCCTAAAGTCCTTGGCTTGCTCCAAGGAGCACACCGCTAAGAGGCCGGAGGTCGACAGAGGCTCCTTGAAAGATCTTGAACAGCACTGCCAAGCGCTGAGAACTTGACGTGGGTCCTGACCAGCCTCTTTGAGTCACCAGAGACGTTTCTTTGATTCTCCGCAGACCGCTGAAAGGTGATAAGCCTGAATCATAACGATGGTAATGGTTAAACGCTTACTATGTGTCAAGCACTGTTCTGAGCGCTTTAGGAAATACAAGCTAGTCAGTTTGGATAGAGCCCCTGTTCCATACAGGGCTCACAGTCTTAATCCCCATTTTACAAATGAGGTAAATGAGGCATAAAGAAGTGAAGTGGCTTGCCCAGGGTCACAAAGCAGACAACTGTGAGCCCGTTGTTGCACAGGGATTGCCTCTTTCTGTTGCCAAATTGTACATTCCAAACGCTTAGTACAGTGCCCTGCACATAGTAAGCGCTCAATAAATACGATTGAATGAATGAAGTGGCTGAGCCGGGATTAGAAGTCAGGTCCTTCTGACTCCCACATCCACGCTCTTTCCACTAGACCATGCTGCTTCCTTCGTTATTCCCATTTTACAGAGCGTGAAACTGAGGTGATGTGAACAGGGCTCTGTACACAGCAAGGGTTCGGTCACTACCACTGTTTGATTGATTGATTGATTGATTGATTGACTGATGATCGCCAGGCCCCACAAGAGAAGCATGAACTCAACAGTAGTGTTGCCTAGCGGGAAAGAGCACGGGCCTAAGAATCAGAAGACCCAGGTTCCAATCCTGGCTCCTCCATTTGTCTGCTGAGTGCCCTTGGGCAAATCACTTCACTTCTCTGCCCACCGCCCCCCCCCGCCCCCCCCCCCCAGCTACCTCAACTGAAAGGTGAAAATTAAGACTGTGAGCCTCTTATCTGACAGAAAAAATAAATGATTGCACTTGTTAAGTGCTTAGTATGTGCTAAATATGGTATTAAGACTATAAACCCGTCAAAGGGCAGGGACTGTCTCTATCTGTTATGGATTTGTACAAGTGCTTAGTACAGTGCTCTGCACATAGTAAGCGCTCAATAAATAAGAAAGAAAGAAAGAAAGAAAGAAAGAAAGAAAGAAAGAAAGAAAGAAAGAAAGAAAGAAAGAAAGAAAGAAAGAAAGAAAGAAAGAAAGAAAGAAAGAAAGAAAGGAAGAAAGAAAGAATTGGGGCAAACAAGATATTCAGGTCCTACCAGTCTGAGTAGGAGGGAGAACAGGTATCAAATCTCCATTTTGCAGATGAGGGAACTGAGGCACAAAGAAATTAAGACACTCTGCCCGAGGTCACACAGCAGGTACTTGGTGGAGTCAGGATTTAGAACCCAGGTCCTTTGACTGCTAGCCCCGTGTTTTTTCCAATAGATCATGTTGCTTCTCATGCACTGTGTCCAACCTCATTATCTTGTATCTACCCCAGGTCTTAGTGTACTGTCTGGTACATAGTAAGTACTTAACAAATACCATTAAAAAAAAGAGGAAGAAATAATGAATCAGAGCAGGTGGAGTGAAAAATTGAAAACTTGGAGCTTTCATTTAGACATGTTCTGAGCTTCCCAAATCTGGATGGTCACCAAGCACTCAGATTGGATTTATCTGGAAAAAAATAAGGCTGTTTCTAATAAAAAGCACTTGTTTAATGTCCCCATTGGGTTTTTTGACCTTCCAGAGCTATTAACAAGTAACATTGGAATGATTAAAATATGGAGAGTCCGAACGGCCAAATGGCCAAAACCCAGGGAGTCTTATATCTAACATTGGCAAACTCACTGACTCTGGTGCTCCAAGTCACTTAACCTTTGGCAGCCTTGGTTTCCTTCACAGAAACGGAGGGGTGAGGGAGTTGGGGGGTAGTGGGGAGTAGACGGGGGTGGGAATATCGGTGATGGGTTGGGGGGTCTAATGGATTCATGATTACAAAAGCAACTTGAGCATGCAAAGTGCTAATGAATAACAAATGAGGCATTTATAGATTGATTTCCTCTAAAACTAGGAAGTTACAAAGACCCAAGAAAGAAGTGCAGGCCAAACACATTTTTACATTCATTTTCTGATTAAAAAAAAAAAAATGTTTTGTGTGAAGACTCTATCGTGGACCTTCAGAGTTACCTTGTAGTGACAGTTCCCTCTCTGCCTCAGAACAGGCCTTGGGCGTTCTCTAATAACATGAAAGCCTGTTTTCCTGTGGAAATTATGTCAAATAATGACTGATTTATTATTGTTTTTATAATTATATAACACCCCAATCACCATCGACTATCCAAACAAAGCCACAGCTTTATCAGTTACTTTATATGAAAGACTGTGGATTTTTTTCCCGTGAGCCTTTTTCAAAGATGAAATAATTCAAGTTATAAAAAGAAGAGTAGAGATATGGGAAACAAAATTAAAATTATTAATCAAGAATTTGCAGAGAGGAGTTGCACTGTTTCCTTCCTTTAAAATAATTTCTGTCCTAATTTTCAATCACTTAATAGTAATTAATGATAAAGACTGTAGAAATAATATTGGTTTCTGTTAAGTACTGTTCTGAGCACTGGGGTAAATGCAAGGAAATCCAATTAGACCCATTCCCTGTGCCACATGAGGCTCACTGTCGCAATCACCATTTTACAGATGAAGTAACTGAGGCGCAGAGAAGTTAAGTGCTTTGCCCAAAGGCACACAGCAGTGGCAGAACTGGGATTAGAACCCAGGTCCTCTGAATCGTACTCCCGTTTTCTTTCCATTAGGCCATGCTGATCCACAAACATCTAGGATCTGGTGTGTGCAGAGCACTCTACGAAGCAATGGGAGAATGCCGTAGAATCAGGAAATACGGTCTCTTGCCTTATTGAATTAATAATGTTGGTATTTGTAAAGCGCTTACTATGTGCAGAGCACTGTTCTAAGCGCTGGGGTAGACACAGGGGAATCAGGTGGTCCCACGTGGGGCTCACAGTCTTCATCCTCATTTTACAGATGAGGTAACTGAGGCACAGAGAAGTTAAGTGACTTGCCCACAGTCACACAGCTGACAGGTGGCAGAGCTGGGATTCGAACTCATGAGCTCTGACTCCAAAGCCCAGGCTCTTTCGGAATTGAAACTAGCTCCTGCCCATAAGAATGTTCCTATCTGGGTGAGCTTAGATGATCTGAGATACTGTAAACTCCTCGAGGGCAGGAATTACATCCACCGACCCTATTGTACTTTCTGGAGTAATAATGTTGGTATTTATATTTGTTAAGCGCTTACTATGTGCAGAACACTGTTCTAAGCGCTGGGGTAGACACAGGGTAATCAGATTGCACCCCATTTTACAGATGAGGTAACTGAGGTACAGAGAAGTGAAGTGAGTTGCCCACAGTCACGCAGCTGACAAGTGGCAGAGCCGGGATTCAAACCCATAACCTCTGACTGCCAAGCCAGGGCTCTTTCCACTGAGCCACGCTGCTTACTGAGTACAGTGTTCACACAAAGTAAGCACTCATTAAATACCATCGACTGATCGAGATTCACTCTTCCTATTGGGCTTGCAGATAAGAAACCCGTGTTTTTAAATCTGCTGAATTTTCCCCGGCATTTAGTAGAGTCCCTGAACTCAATAAATAATCAACTAATACTGCTAACTGATTGATCGATCTCTGCACTTCTCCAAGGTATTCTTAGTATTCTGTGGTAGTAATCGAAGAAATGGTATGTTGGGCTTTTATTTTTTTAAATGGCATTTGTTAAGTGCTTACCACGTTCCAGGTCTGTACTAAGCATTGGGTAGATACAAGAGGTGGTCGATACACAGAGCTCGTCCCCCATGGGGATCACGGTCTAAATATGAGGGAGAATGAGGTAAATGTGTCTCCGAGAAGGTGGGTGACTTGACCAAGGTCACACACTCAGGTACGTGGTGGAGCAGGGTTAGAGCCCGGGTCCTCTGACTCCCAGGCCCGTGCTCTCTCCGCTGGACCACACTGCTTCGTGGGTGTCAAAGATCTAGAATCTAGAATCCCACCCCCGAAAGATACAGTTTTGACTCATTCCCTTTCCAATTTCCCTTAAATTATAAGCCTCATGAGGGACTGTGTCAAAACTGATTACCTTACATCTATCCCGGTGCTTTGTACGTGCTTCGCACATAGTATGCGTTTAATAAATGATGCCATTATCATTTTCCTCATCGGTGATCAGTAGTAGGACATTAAGGATGGCCTGGCGCTCAGGAAAAGGATGTCGGTTTGGCAGAAAGAGACGCAGTCCCAGTTCCTTCGACTCCCAAACCCGTTCTCTATCCCCTAGGCCGCGATGATCTGACAATTCAGAGTAATTAAAAGCTATTCGGGAGAGGAAAACGGGATCTGCTCATCCGTTACGAGGCCCCCCTCCCCCCCGCAAAATAACTTTTGTCATTCCGGTCCCGTGGAGAAGCCTAGCTCACGCCAAAGACCAATTTATTTAATGATGTTCTAACTCTTAGGTGACCCCTTAACTGCTTGTTTCCAAAGCTCATGCATTACCCATCCGCCGCCTTTAGATCTCCAGCTCTCAGAGCTCCCAAGTTCCGCCGCGCGGAAAAATATATTATCGCCTAATAAAACCCTTTCGGTTTCATCGGCCTCGTAAAGATATGACAAGGCTGTTTATCAGTAGGTAATAAGACAGATCATTTAACCGTACAAGCTCTAATTGGTCTAATTCACTAACTGACCTCTCACCACTTTGATTCACTAGTACAATTGAGCGCGGATAAAGCCTTTAATTGTAAATTGCACACAGCTGTGAGCCGCTTCTCACACTGGCACAAAAACACTATCATCCACTGTTTCATCTCGGCGACCTGCTAATTTGGAGCATATGTAACTGTTTTTAATGCTGAAGGCTTGACATTCCACAAACAGCAGATGTTGCAGCTGCCCCTGAGACGTTTGATTTAATTCAATTACGTCTTTTGGAGATATGTAAAAAAGCCAGGCGAGATGAACCGGGGCAGAAGCACGTTCAAAATGGAGCCCCTGGTTGAGACCCAGGTGGTTTGCCAGGCAAATGATTGGGTGAATGTCTAAATGATCATTTTAATTGAGTAGACTCATGGCTAATCAGGGTCGTGAAGTGTTATCACACTGATGAGCTGAGTGGAGTCCTGGGTGGCTCGGCGATTAATGTGGCTTTTGTGAAGGGAGGAAAAAAGGAAGATAATGTATACCATCTGGCAATTGTTTATGATGAAAGCGGCAGTTTGTTACAGATTCGAGTCAAATGCTATTCATAACATTATTTCGGGAGCTGCTGCGAGCAAGGATTGGGGGGTTGGGAGTCTTTGGCAGACTCCACGTCCTCCTTCGCGACCAAAACGTCCACTCGCATCCACACGTGTCCCTGTGGAGCAGGCGGGACTCTTGCTCTTGTGAGGCAGCGTGGCTCAGTGAGTAGAGCGCAGGCTCGGGAGTCAGAAGGATCTGGGTTCTAATCCAACACTCCGCCGCGTGTCTGCTGTGTGATCTTGGGTAAGTCGCTTCACTTCTCTGGGCCTCAGTTACCTCATCTGTAAAATGAGGTTTGAAACCGTGAGCCCCACGTGGGACTGGGGCTGTCTCCAACACGAATTGCTTGTAGCCACCCCAGGGCTTAGTACAGTGCCTGGCACAGTACTTATCAAATACCACAATATCATTATTATTATTAAGTCATTTCACTTCTCTGGGCCTCAGTGACCTCCTCTGTATAATGGAGATTAAGAGTGATAGCCCATGAGGGACAGGGATTGTGTCCAACTGATTAACTTGTATCTACCTTAGCGTTTAGAACAGTGTTTGACACATAGTAAGTGCTTAACCAGTACCTTAAATCAGTAATAATAATGATAAGAGGGATCACGATGTTTGCCTTTGCTATGCCAATGAAGAGTCCACCCTCCATATCTTGACTTCGACTGACAGTGCCGTGCCAAGATTTCTGACGACGATAAACTCTGCCAGACAACGATGGAATGAGGTCCGTTTTTCATCCATCTTAAAGAGCTTGTCTCTTTAACGGATGGGGTCTAGGGCGATGAGGGGAGGCAGATGGGGAGTTCCTTAGCCAAAAGTGTCAGACGAGGCATTACGGGATGTTGGAGGTGAGCAAAATCCGCCGGGCTGAAAGGCAGATTCAGATGGAATCCATCGATCAATCAATTGATGATGTTTATTGAGTGATTGGGACAGTGCAGTTCAAGAGATTCGGCAGACACTATTTCTCCCTCCGACAATCTAGAAGGGAAGGTTATTATAGTGGTCAAGGTGAGGAGCAGTGTGGCCTAAAGGAAGACCACAGGCCTGGGAGTCAGAGGACCTGGATTCAATCCTAGCTCTGTTAGTGGCCTGCTCTGTGATCCTGGGTGACTTCACTTCTCTGTGCCTCAGTTTCCTCATCTGTAAAATGGGGATTAATACTTGTTCTTCCCCCTAAATAGATTGTGAGCTTCATCAGTTTTCATCAGCTCCCCCTCCCTTCCGCGTCAGCTTGACTTGCTCCTTTTGCTCTCTCCCCAACCTACAGCACATATATATATATACATATATATACATATATATATAATTCCATTTATTTATACTGATGCCTGTTTACTTGTACCGATGTCTGTCTCCCCACCTCTAGACTGTGAGCCCATTGTCGGCAGGGATTGTCTCTCTTTATTACTGTATTGTATTTTCCAAGTGCTTAGTACAGTGCTCTGCACACAGTAAGTGCTCAATAAATGCGACTGAATGAGTGAATGAATCTGGGGCTGCGTCCGGCCTGTTTAATGATCGTTACGCCAGCACTTAGAACGTTGCTTCACACAGAGTAAGCTTGTAACACGTACAGCATTCTTTCTTGTTATGATAATTGTTAAGCACTAACTCTGTGCCAGGCACTCTACTCAGCGCTGAGATGGATACAAACTAATCGGTTTGAGCACAGACCATGCCCAAAATGGGGTTCACAGTCTTAATCCCCATTTTACTCCACTCACTTGCTCCTTATCCCTTCGTAAACCTCAGCCACTAACCCACAGTCCTCCGCAATCCTTTTCCTTTGCTACCGGGCATCAGCTGCAGAGCTCCGCTGGCAAAAATCCAGATATCAGCCTTATCGACTTGAACTTCATCCTTGCCTGCTTTAACTCTGATCTCTCCTCTACCCATCAACCTTATTCATTCAATCGTTCATTCATTCAGTCGTATTTATTGACTGCTCACCGCTTGCGGAGCACTGTACTAAGCGGTTGGGAAATACGATTCAGCAACAGAGAGACACAATCCCTGCCCACGATGGGCTCACGGCCTAGAAGGGGGGGAGACAGACATCAAAACAACTAAACAGACATCACTAGCGTCATTATAAATTAATAGAATTAGAGACACATCATTAATAAAAATAAGTAGAATTATAATGATAAATATGTACATATATAATTGTAATATGTACATATATACACATATAATATATACATATATTATAAATATGTATACATATATATACAAGTACTGTGGGGCTTGGGGGAGAGTAAAGGGAGTGGGTCGGGGTGATGGGGAGGGGAGAGCAGAAGAAAACGGGGGCTTACTCTGGGAAGTATTATTTCTCCATCCCTATTGACTCCCACGACTACTGCCCTCACCTGTGGTTTCAGATGTTTAACTCCCTTCTCAAACTCCTCCTCCTCCACCTTTCCCTAATCTCTTGCCCCTAACGACCTGGCCACAAGCTTAATTGATGAAATAAAACCACTGGAGGTTGTCGATGAGAGGGGAGACACAGCTTGAATGTTTCTGTAGAAAAACGACCCGGCAGCAGAGTGAAGTGTGGACTGGAGTGGGGAGAGACCGAAGACGGAGGGAGCAGCAAGGAGGCTGATGCAGTAATCGAGGTGAGAGGATGAGGGCTTGAATTACCATGATGCTTATGATTAGCTGGGGAAGGCAGCATCAGCAAATGCTTAGTACAGTGCTCTAAACACAGTAAGGGCTCAATAAATACCATCGATTGTGTGAGCAGATCTCCGATCCAATGTTCACGTAAGAACAAGCTTGGGTGATTTAGGGCATATGTTTTTAACATGTGCTCATTGCTTTCAGAGAAGTAGAATGGCCAAGTGGATAGAGCACGGGCCAGGGCGTCAGTAGGACCTGGGTTCTCACCACTTGCCCACCGTATGACCTTGGGCCAGTCACTTAACTTCTCTGTGCCTAGGTTACCTCATCTGCAAAATGAGGATTGAGACTGAGAGCCTGGGACATGGACTGTGTCCAGCTTGATTAGCTTTTATCTACCCCAGGACTTAGTCTTGTCTCGTTTTAAGCTGTCGAGTCGTCTCCAACCCGCAGCGACTCCACGGACACATCTCTCCCAGAATGCCCCACTCTCCATCGTTCTGGTAGTGGATCCATTGAGTTTTCTTGGTAAAAATGTGGAAGTGGTTTACCACTGCTTCCTTCTGTGCAGTCACCTTGATTCTCCACCTTCGACTGTCTGCCCGGCACAGGTGAGTTTTGAGTTGGAGGTGATTGCCTTTCCACTCACTAGCTACTGACCACGCTAGGAACGGAATGGACGGGCCTCTGCTTGACTCTCCCTCCCATAGCCGAGACTGGTAGAGGACTGGGAACTCTCCAGGTGCCATCCTGAGAGGGGCAGTGTTTAGTACAGTGCCTGAAACATAGTAAGTGCTTAACGACTGCCATTACAAAAAGAAAAAAAAGTCCAGAAACTGGAATATCACACAAATTTCACAAAGATTTGCATAAGATCTTAAAATCACATACCCATTGATAATAATGTTGGTATTTGTTAAGCGCTTACTATGTGCAGAGCACTGTTCTAAGTGCTGGGGAGATACAGGCTAATCAGGTCGTCCCAGGTGAGGCTCACAGTTAATCCCCATTTTACAGATGAGGTAACTGAGGCACAGAGAAGTTAAGCGACTTGCCCACAGTCACACAGCTGACAAATGGCAGAGCCGGAAGTCGAACTCATGACCTCTGACTCCGAAGCCCAGGCTCTTTCCACTGAGCTACGCTGCTTCTCTGTGCCTCTAGGATTGATTTCCTAGAGCATCCACACCCCGCCTAAGAGTTTGAGTGGAAACTTTGTTTGGTATCATCTCCCTGCCTGTGTTTCCTGCCTAATTGATCAGTTGTTTTTCTCTTTCTCGTAAGGTTATTTCTCTTCCTGATTTTTTTAAGGTATTAACCGCTACTATGTGCGGGCACTTTGCTAAGAACTGGAGTGGAAACAAGCTATTTAGGTTGGAAACAGTCCACGTTCTTCATGGGGCTCACATTTTAATCTCCATTTTACAGATGAGGCAACTGAGAAACAGAGAAGAGAAATGACCTGTCCAAGGTCACACAGGAGACAACTAAAGGAGCTGGAATCAGAACCCAGGTCCTTCAGACTCTGAGGCCCATGCTCTATCCACTAGGCATGCCGCTTCTCTATCAGTTCCATCACTGAGCCAACCAAAGGCAAGCATTTCTTTAGAATGAGTTGATAAACAAAACGTTTTTGCCATAAACGTGTAGCATTAGCCGTTTCCCACACACTAAGCTATTTTTTTTTCTCATCAGAGCAGATCCCTTGTACCGTGTTCTATTCTTTTTAATGAAGTTTCATCCTAAATTGATTCTGCTATTGAACACGTAAGTAGACACCCGTTTATAAAGATACCGAATTTGTTCTCTGAACTACCTTTTCACATTTATTCCCTGCCCCAGCTGACAAGCGGTTCTTCACAATCACTGTGGCAGAGCCTGAAAAGTCACTTCTTTTTCCCTGTGATTTTCGAATCCTCTGCCACCGCTCTACCGGTTAAAACCCCGACCCGAGTTGAGGCGTGTGCGACCCATGGAGAAACAGTCCAAAAGAAGGTCGATCAACAGATGACAGTAATGAAGCACATACTGAGCGCAGAGCACTGTACTATCACAGAAGCAATCCATCAATTAGAGGTGTTTGTGGAGTGCCTACTGTGTGCAGAGCACTGTACTTAATCACTTGGGAGAGTACTACGGAGGCAATCGATCAGTGGTATTTACTTATTAGTGTGTGCAGAGCACTGTGCCAGGCATTTGGGGGAGCACAATAATGAAAATAGTAATTATGGTATTTGTTAAGTGCTTCCTAGGTGCTGAGCACCATTCTAAGCACTGGGGTCATTGCAAGGTAATCAGGTTGTCCCATGTGAGACTCACCGTTTAATCCCCATTTTACAGATGAGGGAACTTTGAAGTGATTTGTCCAAATAATAACTGGGGTATTTCTTAAGGGCTTATTATATTCCAGGCACCATACTAAGTGCTGGGGTGGAAGTGGAAGAGCCAGATTCAGAATCCAGGTCCCCTTATTCTCAGGACCATGCCCTTTCCACTAGGCCACACTGCTTCTCTATATCATTTATATGTTAGTGGAACGTTTCCCCAGTCTTTCCTTAGGAGTGCTAGTTGTGAACAATTCCAGAAAGAGAGTTGACAACGAGCATTCCCGGAACCTAAAATTTGTGGAGGAATCCAGCTGATGGACTGCCTTGGGAGAGAAGCAGCGCAGCTCAGTGGAAAGAGCACGGGCTTGGGAGTCAGAGGTCATGAGTTCGAATGTCGGCTCTGCCACTTGTCAGCTGTGTGACTGTGGGCAAGTCACTTCACTTCTCTGGGCCTCAGTTCCCATCATCTGTAAAATGGGGATCAACTGTGAGCCTCACGTGGGACGACCTGATTACCCCGTATCTACCCCAGCCCTTAGAACAGTGCTCGGCACATAGTAAGCGCTTAACAAATACCAACGTTATTATTATCAGTTTAGTTTCCCATCTTTGTTTTCTGGAGATGAACCTGGGCCTGATTTTTTTTTTTTTTCACTTTGGATCTGGGAATGCCACTTTCAAAGCCATTCATTACTCAAATCCTTCAAATTGGAGGGTGCTGACAGTGTGGAGCCTCTGCTAACCACTCCTGGGAGTAACAGATGATCTGGGTTTGGTCATCATCAGTGGTATTTATTTAATGCCTACTATGTGCACAACACTGTACAAAGTATATAGGAGGGTACAATACAACATGTTCCCTGCCCCAAAAAAGCTTACGGTCTATAGGCGGAGACAGCCCCTTGTCAGCTGTGTGACTGTGGGCAAGTCACTTCACTTCTCTGTGCCTCAGTTCCCTCATCTGTAAAATGGGGATGAAGACTGTGAGCCTCACGTGGGACAACCTGATTACCCTGTATCTACCCCAGCGCTTAGAACAGTGCTCTGGATGTAGTAAGTGCTTAACAAATACCAACATTATTATTATTATTATTATTATTATTTAGGATGCATCATTTAAAGGTATGGCCAGAAGTGGTGTGGAGTTGAGGAGAGGGCTATTATCAAATTTCCAAAGGTCACAGATCAAAGCGCATAGACGACGCCGAAGGGAGAGGGAGCCAAGGACAGGAGGGGCTTAATTAGAGGAGCCCGCTTGGAGAAAATGTGAATTTAATAAGGCTTTGAAAGCAGGATGGTCTGGAATATACAAAGCAGCGTAGCTTAGTGGAAAGAGCACGGACTTGGGAGTCAGAGGTCGTGGGTTCTAATCCCGGCTCCACCACTCGTCTGCTGTGTGATCTTGGTCAAGTTACTGTGCCTCAGTTACCTCATCTGTAAATATGGAGACTTAAAAAAAAATGTGAGCCCCATGTGGGACAATCTGATGACCCTGTATCTACCCCAGCGCTTAGTACAGTGTTCTGCACATGGTAAGCGCTTAACAAATACCTTAATCATTATTATTATATGAGGAGGAGTAAGTTGCAGGGTAGGGGCAGGATAGAGGAAGGGGGTCGGCGGAGAGATAGATGAGATCGGGGTCCATTTATTCAGTAACATTTATTGAGCGCTTACTATGTGCAGAGCACTGTACTAAGTGCTTGGAATGTACAAATGGGTAACAGAGACAGTCCCTGCCCTTTGACGGGTTTACGGTCTAATCGGGGGAGACGGACAGACGAGAACAGTGGCAATGAATAGAGTCGAGGGGAAGGACATCTCATTAAAACAATAGCAAATAAATAGAATCAGGGTGATGTACATCTCATTAAACAAAATAAATAGAGTAATGAAGATATATACAGTTGAGCGGACGAGTACAGTGCTGAGGGGATGGGACGGGAGAGGGGGAGGAGCAGAGGGAAAGGGGGGAGGAAAGGGTCCAGTGCGTAGATCGATGCAAGAGGAGCAGAGTGTTCGGGCTGGACAGTAGTAGTCCATCAGTGAGGTAAGGCAGGAGGGGTGAGTTGACTGAACGCTTTAAAGCCCATGGTTAGGAGTTTCGGTTGGAGCTCGATGATATTTTTCAGCACCAGTACAGTGCTCTGAATGCAGGAAGCGCTCGATAAAGATCAGCGATCAATGGCAGAGGGTTGTAATAAGTGCTGGGAAGTGGGCAATCCAATAGAGTTGGTTGACACAACCCTGCCCATAAGGAACTCACAGCCTAGAGGGAAAAGTGGGTGTGTGTGTTTGCGTGGGTGTGCGAGTGTCCGCACACGCTTGTGCCATGGTCAGGTTGGGAGGAGAATTGGGTTTTTGTTTTCCTTCCAATCAATTAGTGGTCCCTTGTGTTTGTTTTATTTTGTTGTTGTTGTTCTATGGTATTTGTTAGCCATTTCTATGTGTCTAATACTGTTCTGAGTGTTAAGGTAGTTAGAAGTCAATTAGATTGTACAAAGTCCCTGTCCCACGTGGGACTTACAGTCTTAGTATGAGGGAGAACAGGAGAACTGAGGCACAGAGAAGTTAAGTGATTTGCCCAAGGTCACACAGAAAGCAAATGGCAGAGCGGGGATTAGAATCCAGGTCCTCCGACTCCCAGGCCAGTGTTCTTTCTATTAGGCCATGCTGCTTCTTGAGTGTTTCCTGTGTGCAGTACGCTGTACTAAGCAGTCGGGAGAGTACACTAGAACAGAGGTGGTAGACATGTGCCCGCAAGGAGCTTACAGTCTAAATGGACTGAAACCTCAACCGGAAGGGCTATTTCTGCTCTCTTTGTTCCCGTTCAGTCTTCTAACACTGAGCGGTTCAACAATCCTTCCCTTAAACCGCAGTCTTTTGAATGTCACATGAGTTTTCAAGTAGGCTCATCGATGATGTCATTTCAAATTCAATGCCGCCAGAATTTATCCTCTTTATTCTATCATCAATTAATTCCTTTAAACACTTCAATTTTACATTGCTGCCATGCAAATCTCCGTTTAATATGATTACACAGATGTCTAGGGTTGCTAACGTGCTACATTAAAAAAAAAAAAAAAATGACACAGCACTTTGTATATTCCAGTGCTGTACTAAGGACTGGGGTAGATACAAGATAATCAGGTTGGAAACAGTCCACGTCCCTCATGGGGCTCACGGTCTTAATTTCCATTTCACAGATGAGGGAACTGAGGCCCAGAGAAGTGAATTGACTTGTTCTGTGTGTCTCTTTTCTGCCATATTTAGAATGCGATATTGATGTGGTTAAATACCATTACTATGAGTACCTTCTTTTTCTCCTCCTCCTCCTATTACTAGTGAAGCAGCATGACCTAGTGGCAAGATCAAGGGCTTGGGAGTCAGAGGATGTGGGTTCAAATCCCGACTCTGCCACTTGTCTGCTGTGTGACGTTGGGCAAGTCACTTAACTTCTCTGTGCCTCAGTTACCTCATCTGTAAAATGGGGATTAAGATTGTGAGCCCTTCATGGGACTACATGATCAGTTTATATCTACCCCACTGCTTAGAACAGTGCTTGGCACAAAGTAAACGCTTAACGAATATCATAATAATAATAATAATAATTACTAGCAGCGTGTTCAAGTGGAAAAGGAATGATCCTGGAAGTCAGGAGACCTGGGTTCTAATTCTGGCTCCACCGCCTACCTCCCGTGTGACCTTGGATAAGTCACTTAACTTCTTTGTGTCTCAGTCTCTTCATCTATAAAAGGGAATTTCCTTCCTACTTAGACTGTGAGTCCTATTTGGGATAGGGACTGTGTTTGACCTGATTATCTTGTCTCTACCTCATCACTTAGTACAGCGCTTGACGCATAGTGAGCACTTAAACTGCTATTATTATCATTATTATCATCATCTTCATCATTATGATGATAATTTTTACTATAAAAGCTACCGCTACTATCAGAAGATCTCACAAAACCGGGTCGACAGATATATACAGTGTGGCTCAGTGGAAAGAGCACGGGCTTGGGAGCCAAAGCTCATGGGTTCGAATCCCACCTCTGCCACTTGTCAGCTTTGTGACTGTGGGCAAGTCACTTAACTTCTCTGTGCCTCAGTTACCTCATCTGTAAAATGGGGATTAAGACTATGAACCTCATGTGAGACAACCTGATTACCCCAGCGCTTAGAATAGTGCTCTGCACATAGTAAGCACTTAACAAATACCAAAATTATTGTTATTATATACCTGCCGACTAAACATCTTGCTGGATGACTGTGGCGACCGACTCATATTACTTTCCCTAGAGTGGGATAAACAATGTGAGTTACTGGAAAGAGCTCGGGCCCGGATGTCAGGGGATCTGGGTTCTAATTCTACTGTCCCAATTATTTTCCATGCAACCTTGGGCAAACCACTTAACTTCCCCGTGCCTCAGCTCATCTGTAGAATAAGGATTAATTCCTCCACCCTTCATATAGAAAAGGGAAGCCCATATGGACACAAGGACTGTGTCCGATCTGATTAATTTGTATATTCCCCAGAGCTTAGAACAAAGCGCGACGCACAGTAAACTCTTAATAGATACCATGAAAAGGTGCTCAGCGCACAGTAAGCGCTCAAGAAATACCGTTGATTGATTGCACCGAAGCTTGAAGGTGAAAGATTCCAAATGAAACGCTTTTTCTCGCAGCAGGTAGTAAAAATGCAGAACTCATTAGCACAGGAAGTTGTGGAGGGAGGAAATAGCAGTAGAGTTCAAAATGAATTTAAATAACTTCATGGATGCTAGAACCATAATGGGCTATGAAGGGGATGAGTAAAGGATGCTAGAAAGTTCAAGAAAGGTTCACATCAGTTTAAGGAAGATAGTTTTCTCTTTGATCATTAGGGTGGATATAGAGGAGGTCGCATCTCCTCCGAGAGGCCTTCCCAGATTTCATCCTCTTTTCCCTGACTCCCTCTCCCCTCCGCGTCATCTTTGCTCTTGGATCTGTGGTCATTTGATGTTTGCCTCACCTTCAACCCCACAGCACTTCGGGGCATCTCTATAAATGATTTATTTATTCATTCATTCAATAGTATTTATTGAGCGCTTACTATGTGCAGAGCACTGTACTAAGCGCTTGGAATGTACAAATCGGTAACAGATAGAGACAGTCCCTGCCCTTTGATGGGCTTACGGTCTAATCGGGGGAAGGGATATATTTATTTATATCAATGTCTGTCTCCCCTTCGAAACTCTGTTTTGGTTTTGTTTGTTGTTATGGCATTTGTTAAGCGCTTACTATGTAGCAGCCGCTGCACTAAGTGCTGGGGTAGATTCAAGGTAATCTTGTTGGACACCATCCCTGTCCCTCAAAGGGACCCCAGTCTTATTCCCGTTTTACAGATGATGAAACTGAGGCACACAGAAATCAACTGTTTTTCACAAGGTCGCACAGCAGGTAAGTAGAGGAGCTGGGATTAGAACCCAAGTCTTTCTGACTCCCAGGGCCATGTTGTATCCACTAAGCCACGATGCTTCATTTTGGGAAGAGAATGTCTGCCAATTCTGGTATAGTGTACTCTCCTAAGCGCTTAGTACAGTGTTCTGCCCGTAGTAAGCACTTTATAAATACCATGGCTTGATCGATAGATGTATTGCACTCTCTCAAGTGCTCAGTGCAGTGCTCTGCTCTCAGTAAGCGCTCAATAAATAGGATTGAATGAATGAATGAACCACAAGGTCTTTCCAAATGTCTTGATGCCATGGTGGAAAACAGAATACTGGGTTTCATGACCTAGCACCATGTAATGGAAAGATCCTAGCTTTGGAGTCAGGAATCAATCAGTCATATTTATTGAACGCTTATTGCACACTGAGCAATATATTAAGCGCTGAGGAGAGTACAATATAACTATACAACAGAGTTGGAAGAAACGTTACCTTGCTCGTAATGAGCTTGCAGTCTAAAAGGAGATGCAGACACTAATATAAATAAGTAAATGCATTGTGGATATGGACTTGATAATGAGAATAATAATGATGATGTTTTTTGTTTAGCTCTAAGTGCCAAGCACTGTTCTTTGAGCTGGGGTAGATACAAGCTAATCAGGTTGTCCCACGTGGAACCCACAGTCTTAATCCCCATTTTACAGAAGAGGTAACTGAGGCACAGAGAAGTTAAGTGACTTGCCCAAAGTCACACAGCTGACAGGTGGCGGAGCCTGAGTTAGAACACAGGTCCTTCTAACGCCCAGGCCCGTACTCTATCCACTAAGCCATGCTGCTTCTCTGTAATGAAACTAAATTACAGATAGGGAAAATGGTAAAGTATAAGGAAAAGTACATTCGTATTGTGGGGCTGGGTTGAGTATCGAAATGCTTTAGGGGTACGTAACCAAGTGCATAGTTGACGTGGGGAGAGGGGAATGGTGATGTAGACAGGGAAGGCCTCTTGGAGGAAGTGTGATTTTAGGAGGGTTTTGAAGGTGGGGAGAGTGGTGATCTGTCAGATATGAAGGGAAAGGGAATTCCAGGCTTGAGGGAAAATGTGGGATAGACCAGGTCGGGGTGTCGACAGTGAGTAGGTTTGCGTCAAATCTCTGTGAAGAGAGTTGGGCTTGGGGCTTTCAGTAATGCTTTTGTTTTGTCTTTGAAGTGACTTGTGCGTTTATGTGGTCTGGGATGATTGGCCATATTGTACTCTCCCATGTCCTGTGTATTCATTCATTCATTCATTCGTATTTATTGAGTGCTTACTATGTGCCTAGCACTGTACTAAGCGTTTGCAATGTACAAATCGGTACACTGTACAGTGCTCGGCACACAGTAAGCAATACCACTGATTGATTAATTGATTGGGGAAGCAGGAAGGGAGAGGTTTCTCTGGGGTTATGATTTTCCGAGCTGGAGATCAAGCTCTCGACTCTGCCTGTAACTCACTGAGGAGGTGGAGTTGGCTCTCTCTATAAGCAGATCTAGCTCTACTTTGTTCTAATTTTGTCTGTCTCCCCCAAGAGATCGAAAGCCTTCTGAGGGCAGGATTCTTGTCTACTATCTCTACTGTAGAAGCAGCATGGTGTAGTGGATGGGCCTGGGAGTCAGAAGGTCAAGGGTTCTAATCCCGGCCCCTCCACTTGTCTGCTGCGTGGCCTTGGGCAAGTCGCTTCATTTCTCCGGGCCTCAGTTACCTCATCTGTAAGCTGGGCATTGAGACTGTGTCCGACTCGATTTGCTTGAATCCGCCCCCGCCCTTAGTACAGTGCTCTGCATACAGTAAGAGCTCAAAAAATACGATTGAATGAATTGAATGAATACAAGGTCTGGCACATAGAAAGTGCTTAACAAATACCACAATCATTACGATTATTAGTACTCTCCCAAGGGCTTAGTATAAGGCTTTGCACACAGTAAGAACTCAGTCAATACCGTTGACTGCTGGACTGATTGGTTCATCTCTGTTGTATGGATTGCATCTCCTAGAACGGAAACTGAGGAAGGAAGGAAGGAGGAGGATGGGGAAAGGGAGGAAAATATGAGGGCAAGGTGTGACCCAAGGACCGATGAACCCTGTATATATGGAAAGGCTTGTCAAACACAACCCACAGCCTCATAACTGACCCCTTTCAAGCCCCGAACTTCCATATGTTCATAATCTGGGGGCTAGCCTGGCCTCCCTCTTCTGATAAAAAAAAAATCCCAATATTAAACACATCATAAAATGACCCCGAAATTTATAACAGATCCCAGGACTGTAGGGAGATGTTCCTGGAAGTGACGGGAATCTGTCTCGGTGTATACTAACGATGTCAGGGTGACACTAAACACCCAGGAGTGCTGCTATAGTCACACACAGCACAACGCGACAATCCAGATCTCTCGTACGTGGGAAAGAACAATTTTCAAATCTAGTGCCAGAATTTGGGAAAAAAAAAAATGCTTTGGTAAATTTGAAAGAACATCTCCAATGGATCATCCTATTATTTAAAAAAACCCAAAAAACTTAATCTTTTAAATAGTCCTTCGTTCCAAGTGGAGAGTTCTGCGTCATCTCTCGGCCTCAGTGAAAGGATCACAAAATCAGTGTTCTTTGAGATTGGCACGAGATCATGAATCTCTTCATGAAGAGAAAAATATGGTTCTAATCAAATTAAGTTGCAAGTGTTTAAAATTGATGGACCTGAAAATAAGGCGGAAGAGCTGGGATAAAATAGTAGGACCTAATTAACGTCAGCAGTACAGAATTCTGCCCACAAGATTGATTTATATGTCTATGCTTCACCTTGTGGTTGACTTTCCAAAGGAACGTAAACTCTCACCAGAATTCTGAGACCTCTCGGAAGGTATTGCATGAAGTCAATCAGTCGATATCACGGACATATCGAATGAGTGTCTATCACGTGTAGAGCTTTGTGCTAAGTGCTTGAGAGACGACAATAGCGTTAGAAGACAGTCCCTGCCCCTCAGGAGCTCATAAACAACTCTGTGCAGTGTTCACAGTCACTCGGTCATTAAATGAATGCTTACTGTGTGCAAAGCACTGTATTTAAACTGTTGGGAGAGTACATTTAATATTAATAATGATAATAATGGTATTTGTTAAGTGCTTACTGTGTGTCAAGCTCTGTTCTAAGTGCTGGGGCACATACAAAGTAATCAGGTTGTCCCACGTGAGGTTCACGGTCTTCATCCCCATTTTACAGATGAGGCAACTGAGGCGCAGAGAAGCTAAGTAACTTGCCCCAAATCACACAGCTGATAAGTGGCCAAGCCGGGGTTAGAACCCATGACCTGTGACTCCCAAGCCCGGGATCTTTCCACTAAGCCACACTGCTTCTCCCCATTATAATAGAGTTGGTAGAAACGTTCTCTGCCCACAGCGAGCTTGCAGTCTAGAGGGGGATACAGACATTAATATAAATAATTGCGGATATGGACATTAAGTTCTGTGGAGCTAAGGGAGGGGTGAATAAAGGGTGCAAATCCAAGCTCAAGGGGGACTCAGAAGGGAGTGGGAGAAGAGGAAATGAGGGTTTAGTGTAAGTCCGGTGTGGGCAGGGATTGTCTCTCTTTATTGCTGAAATGTACTTTCCAAGTGCTTTACTACAGTGCTCTGCACACAGTAAGTGCTCAATAAATACGACTGAATGCCCGAATGATTGAATGGAAGACCTGTTGGAGGTGATGGGATTTTAACAAAGGTTTTGAAGGTTTTGCTGTTGTGTAGGAAGCGGGAAGCATTCCAGGCCAGAGGCAGTATTGGGGGTGTGGGGAGAGACACATTCATTGGCAACCAGGAGTTCACAATCCCTTCTCTTAAGGATCTTTCATTCCTTCATTCAGTAGAATTTATTGAGCACGTACTGTCTGCTGAGCCCTGTACTAAGCGCCTCTGGTCTATTACAAGGAGAGAGATTAGAGAAGCAGCATGACCTCGTGGCAAGAGCACAGGCTTGGGAGTCAGAGGTCGTGGGTTTTAATCCCAGCTCCGCCACTTGTCTGTTGTGCGACCTTGGGCAAGTCACTTCTCTGAGCCTCAGTTACCTCATCTGGAAAATGGGGATTGAGACTGTGAGCCCCACCTGATCACGTTGTATCTATCCCAGCACTTAGAACAGTGCTTGGCATATAGTAAGCGCTTAACAAATGCCATTATCTTTATTATTTTTATTAAATTGGTTTAGAGGCAATGGGAATAGCAGGAACAATACCGATCTACAAATAGCGGTACAAATCCAGTCTCTTGTATGGCAATATGGATATGAAATAAATGGGAAGCAGCAGCCCGTAGTGGAAAGGACATGGGCCTGGGAGTCAGAGGACCTGGGTTCAAATCCCGACTCGGGTACCTGTCTGCTATGTGTCCTTGGGCAAGTCACTACTTCTCTGTGACTCGATTACCTCATTTATAAAATGGGGGTTAAGACTGTGAGCCCCATGTGGGACATGGACTGTGTCCAAACTGATTAAATTGTATCTACCCCGGCTCTTAATATAGTGCCTGGCACACAGTAAGTGCTTAACAAATACCATAGTTACAATAGGGCACAATCCACGACCTTAAGGAGTTGAGCATCAAATGGATTGTAATTTCTCTCAACACAACAAGAGTTTACAATTGAAATATCCCATTGCACTTCAAATTGCACTGAGCTTTTCCTCTTTAGGTATTCAGGAGTATCATCAGGTAAAGTGTCATGTATGTGCTGCATAAATATTTTCAGGAGTATAAATGGGAACACTGGCAAAGGGGTGCATCTAAGAGATGGAAATATTTTCTGGTTAAAGAATGTGAGATAGAGGATTAGGAGAGATATGGAAAAGTCATGTACCCTACCTTCAGAAACCTTTAGGACTAAACTGTCTATACAGATGAGTGTCTACCTTGTTTTTAAAGATCTCCAACGGACAATACTATGTAACTTCTTCCCTGTTCAGCACCACTCATGATTGAATTTTTCTTTAACTTCTCATCAAGAGCCATCAACTCTCATGTAAATAAATAACCTATTCATTACTTGTAAGAATATTGCAAATGAGTTCCTAAACAAAGTGAAGTTCACTATGACGTTATTACAGATTTTCAGATTTTCCCTAAGGTTCTTAAAGAACAACTTTTTGGAGCTCCGAAAAGATATTCACTGCCTTCTTCTTTTTCCTGCAGTGCCAGTGGAATCTGACTACCAAGCTTACAAGATTTTTTTTTTTTTTCCGAATCATTAGTAGAAAGAATACAGGCCTGGGAGTCAGAAAGTCATGGGTGGTAATCCCCGCTTTGCCGCTTGCCTTCTCTGTGACCTTGGGCAAGTCACGTAACATCTCTGGGCCTCAGTTCCCTCATCTGTAAAATGAGCATTCAATACCTGTTTTTCCCTCCTACTTAGACTGTGAGTTCCATAATAATAATGTTGGTATTTGTAAAGCGCTTACTATGTGCCGAGCAATGTTCTAAGCGCTGGGGTAGACACAGGGGAATCAGGTTGTCCCACGTGGAGCTCACAGTCTTAATCCCCATTTTATAGATGAGGTAACTGAGGCACCGAGAAGTTAAGTGACTTACCCAAACTCACACAGCTGACAAGTGGCCGAGCCGGGATTCCAACCCATGACCTCTGACTCCATAGCCCGTGCTCTTTCCACTGAGCCACGCTGCTTCTCTATGTGGGACCTGACTAGTTTGTATCTACCCCGATGCTTAGTATATTGCTTGGCCCATATTAAGCACTTAAACACCACAATTGTAATTAAAATTTTTATTTTCAATATCCTTCCATTCATGCTTAATGATCCCCCTGGGCTAGAGTAGATCATGTTGTCTGACACTTTATATTAGTTCCTTTATTCTGAAATTTTCCGAATTTTCTTATCCCTCTTTGTGGCTCCCAAAAGTGGGAAGAATGAGAGAATGATCTCACTTTTCTTTCTTCTGAAGTCTACTCTTCTTGACTTGCTGTTAGGGATGTGGATGAGAAGTATTAGAACACTGGAGTTCTGGACCCAGTTCTGCCGGTAAGGGAATGTCAGGTGAGAAAGAACCACTTAGGGTGTTCCACAAGATGTTATTATTGATAGTATTATTATTAGTTTAATATTATCATCGTATTTGTTAAGCACTATGTAAAAACACTGTTCTGAATGCTGGGATAGACACAAATCAATCAGGTCAGATACAATCTCTGACCCACACGGGGTTCACATTATAAGTATGAGGGAGAACAGGTATTGAACCCCTAATTTACAGTTCGAGAAACCGAGGTACAGAGACGTGAAGTGACTTGCCCACACAGCAGGCAAGTGGTGTTGCTGGGATGAGAACCTTCATCCTCTAACTCCCGGACCTCTTTTCTTTCCACTAGGCTATGCTGGCTAATGAAGATGGTGAAGATGACAGAGGCTACCGAGGCAACCACTGGATAATAATAATCATAATCATAAGAATAATAAGAATAATTGATTATTATTGTTGCTGTTGTTACTATTATCGCCAAGGCAACAACCTGGTGAGTTATGGTGCTAAAGCACAGTATCCCAGCAGCTCTTTGTCAGTAAATATGTCCTTCGTATAAAATCCTCTACATGTACTTCTCAGTAGGCTGCATTTTTGCTCACAACTTGCTCATTTTACACTGTGCCCAATTAATCATTTATTCGATTAAAAAATTGTATTTATTGAGGACTTAGTATAAGGAGCACTGTTCTAATCCCTTGAGAGAGTACAATATAAGGGTAAACAGACTGAGTGGTATTTGTGTGCAGAGCACTGTACTAAGTACTTGGGAGATTAGAGTAGAGATGATTCATCCTCTCAGGGTCACACCTGGAGTTTCCATTCCTCTACCAGTTTCGGCTATGGGAGGGAGAGTCAAGGAGACCTGTCCATTCCATTCCTAGCTTGGCCAGCGGCTAGCGAGTGGAAGGCCGTCGGCTACAAGTCAAATCTCACCTGTGTTGGGCAGCAGCGGCACGAGAGAGAGTCGAAGGCGGAGACTCGAGTTCACTGCACGGAAGGAGGCGATGGTAAACCCTTTCCAGATTTATACGAAGAAAACTCTATGGATCCACAACCAGAACGATTGCAGGTGGAGAGCGGGGTGTTCTGGGAGAGATTTGCCCATGGTATCGCTCTGGGACGGAGACGACTCAACGGCATAAGACAAGAGATGATCCCTCCCCTCCGGGGGCGAAGGCGACTAACTAGTTCCACTCCAGCTTCAGTGCAAGCGAGGCTACAGAAATCACTAGATCCAGAATCTATTCCATCACGTAGGTTTGCTCAGACCTGGGGTTCGTCCGTCATCCTTGAGGGTTCGTCCGTCATTCTTGATGGGAGACAATCATCCTCATTATCCTCATTCATTGAATGCTTACTGTGCGCAGAGCCCTGTACTAAGCGCTTGGGAGAGTATGATATAGCAGTTGGTAGATATGTTCCCCTGCCCACAGTGAGCTTACAGTCTTGAGGGCCATTATTTTCCTCATACGCACAGACCAGGATAGGGAAGAGAGGCTCACTGGGTAATTTTGGGAGACCGATTTCTTCTATTTCATGACGTGTAGATAGGGTTGATGACCGTGTCTTGGAACTCAGGGAAGCAACATGGTCTAATGGAAAGAGAACAAGACTTGGGAATCAAAGGACCTAGGTTCTAATGCTAGCTTTGCCATTTGTCTGCTGGGTGACTTTGGGCAAGTCACTTAACTTCTTTGTGCCTCAGTTAACTCATTTGTAAAATGGGGATTAAAACTGTGAGCTCTATATGGGACAAGGACTGCATCCAACCTGGTTATTTTATATCTATCACAGGAATCAGTAGAGTGCCTGGGGTAAAATAGATGCTTACTGAATACAATTTTAAAAAATGGTTGACGGGCCACCTATTTAAGTCATGCTGGAGGATGGAAATTGCATTTGCTTTCTAAATTTTTGGTTTGGTCTTAGGCCTGGTAATAATAATAGTTGTGGTATTTGTTAAGTGCTTACTTTGTGCCAGGTACTGTACTAAGCGCCGGGGTAGATACGAGATAATCGGGTTGGACGCAGTCCCCATCCACATAGCGCTCCCCCTCTTGATCCCCGTTTCACAGATGAGGTAACTGAGGCCCAGGGGAGCGAAGTGACTTACCCAAGATCACGCATCAGAAAAGTGTCAGAGCTGAAAGTAGAACCCAGGTCCTTCCGACCCCCAGGCCCAAGCTTTATCCACCATGTTGGCAACCGCGCCGTGTCCATTTCCCAAAGTATACGCTCGCCTTCTTGATTAGATTTTCTATCTTTTTGTCTCGCTTTTCATTATTGGTGAGCGTGCCACCGAAGCGGCCATTGTGGTAGCATTAGCCAACTCTGGGGAGTTACTCAAGGTACCTGGCTATGTTTTGGGCTCGACGGGTACAGGCTGGAAAAGAACTTTTCTCTTCAGAGTAATTCTTTGTCCACAGTCCACTGCTGATTCTCAAAGCAGTTCACAATCCTCTGTGCATCTACCTGTGTGGGAACTGCCAGAGCACAGCCATCAGCTCATCGTACGTGCCTAAGGTGGAACATTTCTGGAGCCCAACCACAGGTAAGCCAGTGTGCGCTCATGTGCTCACGGTTCCGTGAACGCACAAACGTAAGCCTCTTTTACACAATGACTGACATTTATAGAGCACTTTTCCTCCAGGCATCTTGAAGAGCATCTTGGAACTGTCACCTGTATTATTTTATCTGAATTAGCTTCACCACACCCCTTTGAACGTTCAGGCATTATCGTTTTCTGCTCCGTTTTCCAGTAAAGAAATGTGACGGACAGAATGACTGAACCAAGTGAGTGAAAGCAGTCGACTAAAAACTCGATCTCTATAATGCTGTTCTGAGGCTTCGTTGTTTCTGTTAGGCACCCTGGATTCTTTCAGAGTAACTGACAATTAGGGTAGAAGAAATTCTGGAGGGGACAAAAAAAAAAGACATTTCTTCTCTTTTTCCGTAATAAATACAATTGAATGAATTTTCCCTGTGTTTCCTCCTGCTTAGATGGGGAGCTCCACGTGGGACTGGAGCTCGTTGTTGGGCAGGGGTTGTCTATCTGTTGCCAAATTGTACTTTCCAAGCATTTAGTACAGTATTCGGCCCACAATAAGTGCTCAGTAAATTCATTCATTCATTCAATAGTATTTATTGAGCGTTTACTCTGTGCAGAGCACTGTACTAAGCACTTGGAATGTACAAATCGGCAACAGATAGAGACAATCCCTGTCCGTCGACGGGCTTACAGTCTAATCGGGGGAGACAGACAGACAAAAACAAGAGCAATAAATAGAATCAAGAATATGATTGACTATGATATGAATAGAATATGATAAAAATGATTGAATGAATGAATGAACTGTGCCTGCCCTGATTAACTTGTATCTAGCTCAGCATTTACAATAATGCTTGCTTGTTGTGGGCAGGGAATATGTCGACCAACTCTGTTATATCATTATGTTGTACTCTCTTAAGCACTTAGTGCAGTGATCTGCACACGTTAAGTGCTTAATGAATACAATTGATTAATTGACACATGGTAAGCTCTTAATAATACCACAATTATTCATTATCATAATTATTACCATTATTCCCCTCTAGAGTGTAAGCTCCTGGTGGGCAGGGAACTCGGCTACCAACTTTGTGGTATCGTACTTTCTCAAGTGCTAAGAACAGTGCTCTGCACACAGTAAGCGCTCAATAAATACCATTGATTTATCCCCTACATTCTTGAGGCTTTCTGCCTTAACAAAAAGAAGAAGGTGGAAGATTTGGGTTTACTGTGAACAGTTAACGATGGCCTGAAGAACTTGCATCTCATAGTCCAAACTAACCCTTCTTATTTTGGTGCTTTTTAAGTGTTATGTACCAAGCACTGTTCTAAGCACTGCGATACCTATAAGGTCATCAGGTTAGACACAATCCAAACTTTCTGGCCCAAAAGCACTGAGGGATGACATTTTTAAGGGAACTAAAAGACCATGTCACTAAATGCCTGAATGATACTGATCTTTTTCTGAGCTCTGTCTAATTAGGAGAAATCCATAAGAGCGCTCAAATAAGTTTTTAATCTAATAATTATGGTATTTGTTTAGCGCTTACTATGGGCCGAGCACTGTTCGAAGCGCTGGGGTAGATGAAGGTAATCAGGTTATCCCACGTGAGTGTCACAGTGTAATCCCCATTTTACAGATGAGGTAACTGAGGCACCGAGAAGTTAAGTGGCTTTCCCAAGGTCACACAGCAGCCAAGTGGCAGAGCCGGGATTAGAACCCACATCCTCTGACTCCCAAGCCCGGGCTGTTTCCACTGAGCCACATTGCTTCTAATCTGAACAGATTTTGCAAAAATCCTGTTAGAAACTCTTGGAAAACTTCACTCTAAACATCCCTTGAAAAGCTCTGTTTTAGTCTCCTGGAGTTGAGGCCCATTTCCCATAGAAACTTAAATTTTAAGCAGAGAATATGTAGTTTAGGAACAAGGCAAAATCACCACCTAGAGTTGATGCAAAATGTAAACTGGTTTATTTTATGCCATTCAGATTTTCACACACACACAAATCACAGAGATTTTGTAAACCATGAAGAAATGGATGCTAATTAGTACTGTATCATAGTGTCATTTCAGACACTGAATCTGACTTTTGTTTTGAATACATCTTATTTCTGCCCTTCTGTTTCATTTTAGAATTGACGTTCCTGCAAATATGTCGCATGATAGAATTCTTATTTTTTATACTCTTGTAGTCCTCTGATTTTGGAACTTTTCATGCATTTCACTTAAAAGTATTAATAGAGAATATCACCATTAATATAAATTTGTTCACTCATATTCTACACAAGTTTTTTGCCATCTGTCCTCAGAAAATTCACATATCTTGCAGGGTTAATATATTCACTAGCCAAAAAAAATCTCAATTCTCTACTAATTTTTCACTATTTGACTGAGGTGATTTTTTTTTTTTTACTAGAAGTAGACAAAGCAATTAATGCAAGCATCATTTAAAAAGTCACACTTCATAATATGTGTGCTTTAAGAAACTCATAAGACTCAAGAAGAACTTAACTTTAAATCATGATGCCTCTTATAGATAAAATGTTAAAAAGAATAGAAATATATCATTCTGTTGGAAATCCCATTTTCTTTCAGATTGAATTAAAATAAAATGAAGCAATAAGGAATGCCATTCCTAGAAACAAGCTGTGTAATAGAGCTAATTGATCAAGTGCAAAAAAACCCCTGTCCCTTGGAATAAAATCCCAGTGGCTTTGGATTACCGGGTTGCAGTTTTAGTTAAAAAATCTCCTAAAACCAAAGTGTCAACACCTAACTTTGGCATGAAAATGAAAAAAAAAAAGAGAGATCTGAGATGAACCAAGGAGTTTGAAGCAGGGCTGGTATATAATGCAAAGTAATTCTCAAATTTCAGGTTACCGATCTGACCCCAAATTCTTGCATGCAATAGAAAACAGTGATTTGCTCTTGGACACACATTTTTTACAAAGGAAACTAAAAAGCTAAGCAAAGACCCTGGGAGCCTATTCTATGGGCATCTAGATAACACAGCATTTTTCAGAAGTTTGCTGTTGTTTTTTTTCCAAGGGGTAGGGAATAAAGGCTGAGTGTGATTTCAGACCTGAATCAAGAGCAAAGGCTGTATTCTAGATAGAAGATATGTCTTTAGTTAACAGAAGCAGCGTGGCTCAGTGGAAAGAGCGCGGGCTGGGGAGTCAGAGGTCATGAGTTCGAATCCCTGCTCTGCCACTTGTCAGCTGTGTGACTGTGGGCAAGTCACTTCACTTCTCTGGGCCTCAGTTCCCTCATCTGTAAAATGGGGATTAACTGCGAGCCTCGCGTGGGACGACCTGATTACCCTGGATCTACCCCAGCGTTTAGAACAGTGCTCGGCCCATAGTAAGCGCTTAAATACCAACATTATTAACAGCACTCGAAGAAATAAATGCTCAGAATCCAGGTGAAAGGAAAGATGATGAGCAAAAGGGTGAAAGCAGGGAGAGGCAGCAGAAAGATGAAGACCGAAGTTTTCAATCCGTCATCATCGACAGAATTATTAAGCGGTTGTTGACTTACTGTATTACGTTCTTGGGAATATTCAGAAGAAGAATAAGGCAAAAACCCTGCTCGTAATCAGTCAATCAGTATATAGTATTCGCTGAGCACATATTGTATGCAAATCACAATGTTAAATTCTTGGGAGAGTGTAATGGAATTATTATTATTAATTAACTAATTCATTCATTCAATCACATTTAGAGAAGCAGCATAGCTCAGTGGAAAGATCCCTGGCTTGGGAGTCAGAGGTCATGGGTTTGAATCCCGGATCTGCCACTTGTCAGCTGTGTGACTGTGGCCGAGTCACTTCACTTCTCTGTGCCTCAGTTACCTCATCTGTAAAATGGGGATTAACTGTGAGCCTCACGTGGGGCGACCTGATTACCCTGTATCTACCCCAGCGCTTAGAACAGTGCTCTGCACATAGTAAGCACTTAAATACCAACATTATTATTATAGAGTGTTTACTGTGTGCAGCACTGAACTAAACTCTTGGGAAAGTACAATACAACAATAATCAGATACATTCCCCGCCCACAGCTAGCTTACAGTCTAGAGGTGGGGAGACAGACATCAATACAAATCAATAAATGACAGATATGTACATTAGTGCTGTGGGGCTGGGACGGGGGGAAGAGCAAAGGGAGCAAGTCAGGGTGACGCAGAAGGGAGCGGGAGAAGAGGATTAATGATATCGACAGTTATAATACTAATAATAATTGTGGTATCTGTTAAGTACTTACTATATGCCAAACACTGTACTAAGTGCTGGGTTAGATCCAAGGTAACCAGGTCAGACAAAATCTCTGCCCCAGTGAGTGTTCACATTTGAAGTATGAGAGAGAAGAATCGTTGAATACCCATTTTGCCGATGAGGAAATTGGAGCATAGAGACGTGCCCTGACTTGCCCAGGATGGCAGAGCTGGGATTAGAACTCAGGTCTTCTGACTCCCAGTAGACATAATCTTACCCTGAAGGAACTTGCAGTCTAAGGAGAAGGAGTTTATAAACTCTACCAAACCATCATGGAGAAGTATAATAATAATAATAATAATGTTGGTATTTGTTAAGCGCTTACTATGTGCAGAGCACTGTTCTAAGCGCTGGGGTAGACACAAGGGAATCAGGTTGTCCCACGTGGGGCTCGCAATCTTAATCCCCATTTAACAGATGAGGTAACTGAGGCACAGAGAAGTTAAGTGACTCGCCCACAGTCACACAGCTGACAAGTGGTGGAGGCGGCATTCGAACCCATGACCTCTGACTCCAAAGCCCGTGCTCTTCCACTGAGCCACGCTGCTGATCAGAGGCATCTTCAAACCAAGGCCAACTCCACCAGACTATTAGAAGGTTTTATATTAGTAGAAGACTAATAGAAGCAGCACAGTCTAGTGGATGGAACACGGGCCTGGGGGGTCAGAACGACCTGGGTTCTAATCCCGGCTGGGACATTTGTCTGCTGAGTGATCTTGGGCAAGTCGCTTCATTTCTCTGTGCCTCGGATACCTCATCTGTAAAATGGGGATTAAGACCGTGAGCTCCATGTGGGGCAGGGAAAGTGTCCAACCTGATTAGTTAGGATCAACCCCAGCACTTAGAACAGTGCTTGACACACGGTAAATGCTTAACGATTAAGATCATCATCCTCATCGGGCTTGGAGCAGAGAGCCCACACAGTTGCCATTACAATTTGGCGATGGACCAAAAGACTGATACAAAGCCAAGCTAGTAAGCTATTCCTAATAGATCCTATATGCTTCCACCTTAAGTAGCTTTCTTTATGAGGAACTATTGATTTTTCCTGTCAGGCAATCAAGCGGTAACAAACATAAAGCCCCAATAAATTACACGCAGCGTTCTGTATCCGACGCCGATTAAGGATAAGCACCGTCTAGAAATATCAGATTGAGATGTGTCAGGTGTCATTTATCAAAAAAAAACCCAAACCCATCGGAATAAATGAGGGCTGTTCTAAAAATTATATAACGTCCAGTCAATTCTGTTGCCCTATTTTCTCAGTTCCAACTCTGGTGAGGAATTTATTCTACAACTGAATCAGGCATAAGGCACCACAGATTTGCTGCTTAGACCTCTCAAGCCACACAATGAAATATCGATACCTCATCTAGACGGAGGTAATACGGTGCTACTTCGCAAACATACAATGGGTGATAAGTCAAACTTAGCGGGTCCTGAATTTTGAGGTACAGATGTCTTCAGGGTGGACCTTCGAGGGAATTATCATTTTGACCTTGAGACCCTTGCTCTTAACCACCTAAGACATTGCCAAGGTGTTTGTTAGCTTTCAGGAACAAATTTGGAAACGTATTTGAACAATCCTTTTAATAGATGTAATCTGTTTATATCTGTAATGTATTTGTCATATCTGTAATTTATTATATCTGCAATTTATTTATATTAATGTCTGCCTCCCCCTTTAGACTGTAAGGTCATTGTGGGCAGGGACTGTGTCTGTTTATTGTTGTATCGTACTCTCCCAAGTGCTTAGTACAGTGCTCTGCACACAGTAAGCGCTCAATAGATACCAGTGAATGAATGAATAGAAAGGAAAAAGGAACCTAGGTGGCCAAAGGAGAGAGCACTGGACTGGGAGCCAGAAGACCTGGGTTTTAATCCCACTCTGCCACTTGTTTGCTATGTGACCTCGGGCAAATCGCTTCACTTCTCTATGCCTCCATTTCCTCAACTGTAAAATGGGGATTCAATACCTGTTCTCCTTCTCCTTAGACTCTGAGAGGACAGGGACTGTGTCTGATCTATTTGATTCGTTTCTATCCCAGCGCTTAGAAAAGTTCTTGCTGCTCATTTAACAAACCCATTAAAAAAAATAAAGTACTGGGTTACCACACGCCATGGATTTACAGAGTTGAAGATGCAAATTCTGAAAAAAACCGGAGGCTCGTTAGTGGCCAGTGAGCCAGTTGAAGAAACCAGTTCACTGCACATAGGGTAGAATGGTAAGCCCTCTTCTGCTTTCCCCTAAATTGGAGACTGTTCACTCATGGCCGCCAATCGCATCGTGACTCGGCCGCCTTTGATCCAACAGGCCCAAGGTCGGCAGGTGATGCTCCGGAATGCACAGCGAGTAGTCGGTATGGCTAAGTCGCAGCATCGCCGACTGACTCCGTGACTAATCAGTCAACGATGACTAAGTCAGAGTGCGATTGCCGGCAATTCAAACAACGAATTGAATTCAGCATCAAACAATTATGCACCGATACCCACAGCATTTACACACACACACACACCTACACCCCAATCAAAGGTATTTATAGTTCTTCCTGCATGCAGAGCCCTGTGCTTAACAACACTTGTAAGAGTGCAGTCCAACAGAGTTAGTAGTCACGGTCCCTGCCCACAAGGAGCTTACAGACTATAATATGAGTATTAGAACACTGAATTTTTTGTTAGGATTATTCAATAAATCCTTTTATGCCTGACTCCCCCATTAGGGTGTTAAGTCTTCGGCGGGAAGGATATGCTTCTCGTCAAACGTTCAGTTCAGTGCATGTCACCCAGTTGGCAGTCAAGAATTACTATTATTATCACCGCTATTACTAATATAACTGCTATTGCTAGTATTACTTCTGTTCCCAGTACTATCACTGCTTTGGGAATAACAAAATTCCTAGGGTATCTAGAAAGGAGTAATCATTAAATTTGGGGTGCCAGAAAACTGGTGTTCTTTTCTGTTTTTCTATGATATTTGTTCAGCACTCACTATATGCCAAACACTGATCTAAGCACTGGGTAGATAAAAATTAATTAGGTTGGACAAAGTCCCTTTGCCACATAGGGCTCCCAATCCTAATCTGCTTTTTAACAAATGAGGCACTTGAGGCACAGAGAAGTCAAGTGGCTGGTCCAAGGTCACTCAGCAGACAAGTGGCAGACCTGAGATTAGCACTCATGACCTTCTGACTCCCAGGCCAGTGCTCTATCCACTACTCCATACTGCTTCCACAACTCCTTCAAGAGGCCATTCCAGACCAAGTCCTCTTTTCCTCTTCTCCCACTCCCTTCTGCCACATGCCGGGATTTACACCCTTTATTCACCCCAATCTCTGGCTCACACCACATATGCATCTATCCATAATTTGTTAAATTTTTATTAATGTCTCTCTCGCTCTTGACTGTAAGCTTCTTGTGGTCAGGGAAAGTGCCTATCAACTCTGTTGTACTGTACTTTCCCAGTACAATGTTCTGCGCACAGTAAACAATCAATACATTTGATCGATGGATTCGAAAAAGTGGTACAAATAGCATCATTGGGTCACGCTGTCCATCCAGTACATCAATTAATCAATCATATTTAGTGAACTTTTTTTCTATTGTTATCTGTTAAGAGCTTCCTATATGCCAGGCACTGTATAAACACTAAGATAGATAAAAAATAATCAGGTTGAACATAGTTTCTGTCCTACACTGAGTTCATAGTCTTAATCTTTGTTTTCCAGATGAGGTAACTGAGGCACAGAGAAATGAAGTGGTTTGTCCAAAGTCACACAACAGACAAGGGATGGAGCTGGGATTAGAACCCAGCTCCTTCTGACTCACAGGCTCAGGCTTTATCTTATACTAAGGGCTTGGGAGGGTACAAGATAACAGAGATTGTAGACATGTTCCCTACCCATAACAAGCTTCCAAATGTGCCACGTGTGACTTCACGTGTACCTGTGTCCAGGTTTTATGAAGACCCCGATGGCCAGACTGTAAGTCCCTTGAGAGCAAAAATCATATCTTCCAATCTACTATCTTCCAAGTGCTTAATACAGTACCCTATACACACTAAGTGTTCAGTAAATACCACTGATTGATTGACTACCTCAATGGAAAGTCTCTGGACTACCTGACACACCCACGGTCCCTGAACAATAACAATAATGATGGTATCTCTTAAGCACTTACCATGTGCCTAGCATTGTTCTAAGCACTGGGGTAGCTACAAGGTAATCAGGTTGTTCCATGTGGGGCTCACAATCTTAATCCTCATTTTACAGATGAGGTAACGGAGGCCCAGAGAAGTTAAGTGACTTGCCCAAGGTCACCCAGCAGACAAGCGGCGGAGCTGGGATTAGAACCCACGTCCTCTGATTCCCAAGCCCGGGCTCTTGCCACTAGGCCACACTGCATCTTAAATGAATTTCCTGCTTGAATCTAGAGCAAAGTACTCTCAAGAGTTGGGAAATAGACAAGGTAGAAAACTTAGAAAAGAAAGCATGGCTGTCAGCAATTTGTGAGGATTGAAATCCCCAAATGCTTTGGAAAATTGCAAGACTCCCTTGCCCCAAGCTGAGAGTGTTCTCCTTCTCAAAGAACAAGGACAGGAGGGTTTTTCAGGTCCAATAAGTAGATTTTTAAAAGGATACACTTAACTTTACCTGTGGAAGAGCAGGGGGAGATTAATTCATGACTTAAAACCCTCTGCTCCTCATCATCCGCTAATACCCGGAAGGACAATTCTGTTGTGGAGAATTTTAAGGCAGCAGTGATCCTGCTGTTCTGAATTATTAACAAGCTGGTATCAAAGCTCCAGCTTACACCGCTTTGGTCTTAAGTAAAATATCTCTGATCTTTGGCAATCATCATTTATTTACAGCCTCCATACGTTTCCCTTTCTGCAAAATAAAAAATAAATAAATATATAAATGGGCAGGGAGAGATTTTTAAACTATGGCTGGAAGACACATTTAAAAAAGTCTATTAATGTCTCTTTTAGAAAGATAGGAACGAATAGCTGAGTCTACATTTGAACAGGGAGTTTTTCTATGTGAAAGAAGGGTTATCTAAACATTTTTTTTCCCCAAGAGAGAGATATTCATAATATTTGTGGTCAAATATAAATATTAGGGTTCTTGCTGCATGTGAATTATTCTTAGGTGTATTAAATACAATTCATATTAAAATAAAACCGGGGTAAGAGCAACAGCTAATGTTTACATTGAGAGACAACACCCAGAAAGATTTCTCCAGAAAAAATGTTAAAATATTAAATAAAAGTCCATTTTCAGCTGCATAAATAGCATTCGGCATATGAATTGGGGCTGAAATTGGCTGTGACTAAGCACCGTGTCTTTAAACAGAACATGTTTACGTTCAATGTGGATGTTTCCCTAAATCCTGGGATTGGATCCATTTGTAGAAGAAAGACTGTTGCCAATTGTCCTGGTTTCCGTATTGATTCTTAGCCATAATTTAGAGTTCTCCACCGGGATCTTGGCAGCTTTTAAGAAATACATGATAAACAATAGAGCAACCCGGTGATAGAGATCCAATCATATTAGTCAATAGATCAATGGTATTCATTAAGTACCTGCTTAACAGTGTGATGCACTGTGCTAAGCTATTGGAAGTTACCAAAGAAGCAAGTGGCACATTCCCTGCCTTCAAGAAGCTTCACTCTAATGGTGGGGGAGACACCTGAAGGTATTTAAAGCAGTCAAAATTAATAATTGAATGTACAGTGCAATAAATGTATGGATATAAGTGCTGAGGTTAGGTTGAAGAGACCGAGTAAGTGCTGGAGAAGGGAGATGGGATTATATTGACCTGGGTTTCTGGGAATTAATCGATATTGTCTATATAACGATATGGGTATTTGTTAAGCTCATACCGTACGCCGGGACCCCTCTCAGGGTGGTACCTGGAGAGTTTCCAGGACTCTACCAGTCTTGCCTATAGGAGGGAGAGTCAAACAGAGGCCCGTCCATTCCATTCCTAGCTTGGCCAGTGACTAGCGAGCGGCAGGCCATCTGCTACGAGTCAAAACTCAACCGTGCTGGGCAGCAACGGCACGGGAGAGAGGAGAGGGCAGAGACTCAAGTTAAGTGCACGAAGGGAGGCAATGTTAAACCACTTCCAGATTTTGACCAAGAAAACTCTGTGGATCCGCTACCAGAACGATTGCAGATGGAGGTGGGACCTTCTGGGAGATATGTATCCACAACGTCGCTATGGGTAGGAGGGAAGCGACTCGACAACATAGGACAATGTGCCAAGCATTGTGCTAAGCTCTGGGGTAGGATAATCAGATGAGAAACAGTCCCTGTCCCAAACAGGGCTCACAGTTTTAGGGGGAGAGGAGGAACAGGTAGTGAATCCCCATTTTTCAGATGAGGAAAATGGGGGCCCAGAGAAATTAAATGACTTGCCCAATATCACACAACAGGGAAGTGGCAGAAAAGGGATTAGAACCCAGGCCTCCTGGCTCCTCATCAACCAATCAGTGGTATTTATTGAGCACTTACCTGTGCAGAGCACTGTTTTAAGAGCTTGGGAGAGTACAATATGACAGTAAGCAGACACGTTCCCTGACCACAACTAGCTTAGGAGCATCCAACCCTATGCTCTTTCCACTGGGCCGCACTGTCCCAGGTGAGATGCCCCATGGAAATAAAGTAGAATCTTGGGAAGTCCTGAGAACTCTTGCCGAGAGTGAAGAATCCAAGTATATCATTCCATGGTCAACTACTGGGGATTGGTTTCTATAGTTCCCAGTGTTGTAAGCTCCTCCTCTAGATGATAAGAAGCAGAGCAGCTTAGTAGAAAGAGCCTGGGCCTGGGATTCACAGGCCCCGGGTCCTCTGAGGTAACTGAGGCACAGAGAAGGGAAGTGACTTGCCCAAGGTCACACAGCAAAGTGGTGGAGCCAGGATTAGAACCCAGGTCCTTCTGACTCCCAGGCCCATGCTCTATCCACTACATTATGCTGCTCCTCTAAATATCTTTTATCTACCCCAACACTTAGCTCACCGACTGCCCCACAGTAAACACTTCATGATGATGACTTAACAATTACTACAGTTATCATTATTGCTATTACAATCACTATTATAATCACTACCAAAGTAAATCAGACAAGACCACACGAAAGCTCTTATAGTTACCTTTCTCTTTCTGATACGATTCTGTGTATTTTTGAAGAGTACTTGAATCTGGGTTTAATATGATGGTGTTGAAAGCTTGTGCTCTCCGAATCTGTGATAATGAAAGAAGAAAACAGGAGGGGGACAAAGACCAGCCATGAGAAAGTTCTAGAAGTGTGACCAGAGTTGTTGTTTATCTTCCAGCTCTATAATAATTGTGGTCTCCGTTGAGCTGTATCTATCTACCAAGGACTGTGCTAATCTGGGAGGTACAGAACAGATACAGATACAGGCTAAATGGGAGAGAGATGAGGTCTTTAATCCCCATCGTACAGAAGGGGAAACTGAGGTACAGAGAAGTTAAATGACTTGCCCGTGGTCACACAGCAGGAAATTGAGGGAGCTGGTCCTGTGTTCTTTCCACGAGGCCACAGTGCTTCTCTAATCACTTCTAATCAGCTACAAAAGCAAAGCAAAATGAAAAAAAACACAAAGTCCTAAACTAATGCATTTTCATCAAATCACTTACAGTTTGGGCAAATCATCACTATATATTTTTAGAACAAAAGCCACATTTTTTTTCTCATTCATATAATAAAACGTAAGATTGTTTTTAATTTATAGCTAATTAGCAACAAATGTGGTGTCATATGGTATCTGTTAAGTTTCTCTGTCAGAAAATAGACTCTAGCGGCAAATGAGTGTTCTATTTACCAGCATTTCCCACTTTGATTCTAATTTCCTCTCACAAATACAAGTGTAGAACTAGTGATAATCAAGGAGGAACGTCATCTTTTGTAGAATTAATAAGTGAATACGCAAATATTACCTTGATTCAAGGGCATGAAGCCATTCACACACTTTAAATAGAACACCAAAGCTGTGGGGAGAAGTTCTCATTAGCAGAAATGTTTGCATTTTTCTCTTTCTATTTTTTAAAAATAGATGAAGGTGGTATTTGAAGATGAAAATATTGCTATTTCGACTTCTCTGAAAAGTAGGATTGAGAAAATACAAGATTTTGTTACTCTCCCTAAGCAATTAAGTAACTTATACGTTTCTGGTTCCTTTGGACTGTTGTATCCTTATATTGTATTCTCCCAAGCACTCAGTACAATGCTCTGCACACAGTAAGTACTCAGCAAATATGACTAACATTAATGTAGGAGACAACAGAAAATTTAAAAATAACTGTTATCAAACCGAATACCCCTTGCAATCCTCTCCTCAAAATGTCACAGGGAGAGGGGCCAGCATCTAATTAAGTTTAGCAATTCCATGATTTGGAAATAGAGACGGCAAAGTTTGAGTCAAGCGGCAAAGCACGAGAAGCAGACCAGAGGAGTGTCAGCCTTCTGTCCGTAAGCCCGAGACCTCTTACTGCCGGCACGACCATTTTCTAGGCTTTTTCCCCAAAGCACCTGGTGATAGTAATTATGATGACGGTATTTGTTAAATATTTATCATGTGTCAAGCACTGTTTTAAGCGTGGGGGTAGATGCAAGCTATTCAGGTTGGCCACAGTCCCTGACCCACCTGCGGCTCACAGTCTCAATCCCCATTTTACATTTACATTTTACAGAAGGGGTAACTGAGGCCCAGAGAAGTGAAATGACTTGCCAGGGTCACCCAGCAGACAAGCGGCAGAGCTAGGATTAGAACCCAGGTCCTTCTGACTCCCTGGCCCGGGCTCTAGCCACAAAGCCACGCTTCTTCTCTATACTGAACACCTAATGGCCGGGCAAGATTTCTGACAGTGAGTCTTGAAGTCCTGTAGCCATATTACCGATGGTTCACTAGCTTAGTTGGTTCACTTAGGTACTGCTTGAGCGACACAGCTTCACTGAGCCGGACAACGGACCCCCGGAGGATACTGTTGAGGAAAGCCGCCGGATGGTAGTCGTCACGGCACTGATTGAATAGCCTCGAGGTGCGATGCACTATCTTAAGAGAAGCAGAAACAGCGTGGCTTAGTGGAAATAGCCCGGGCTTGGGAGACAGAGTTTGTGGGTTCTAATCCCGGCTCCGCCACTTACCAGCTGTGTGACTTCGGGCAAGTCACTTCACTTCTCTGTGCCTCAGTTACCTCATCTGTTAAATGGGGATTAAGACTGGGAGCCCCACGTGGGACAACCTACCCCAGCGCTCAGAACAGTGTTTGGCCCATCCTAAGTGCTTAACAAATACCAGCATTATTATTATTAAGCTAAGCACTTGGGAAGACCAAGAGAAGCATGAGGAACATTCCCTGACCACACGGAGCTAACAGGCTACAATAATAACGGTAATGATAATCATGGTACTTGCTAAGTAAATTCTGTGTACCAAGCACTGAGGAAGATACAAGTTAATTAGGTTGAACCCAGTTCCTGTCTCGCTTGGGGAGGGATAACAGGCATTTAATCTCCATTTTACAGATGACAAAACTGAGGCACCAAGAGGTGAAGTTATTTGCCCAAAGCCACACAGTCATAAGTGGCAGAACCAGATTAAAACCCAGGACCTCTGGCTCCCAGGCCCTGCTCTTTCTACTAGGCCACCCTGTTCCTCAAAAAGGCCCATTCCCTGCCGAGATGACGCTAACACTACTCTAAAGGGAGCGGAAGATGGCGTGGCCTAGTGGCTAGAGCACGGGCTCGGCGATTAGACCGTAAGCCCGTCAAACGGCGGGGACTGTCTCTATCTGTTACTGACTTGTTCATTCCAAGCCCTTAGTACAGTGCTTTGCACATAGTAAGCGCTCAATAAATACTATTGAATGAATGAATGGAGAGAGAAGGATCTGCATTCTAATCCTGTCTCTGGCCCTTGTGTGCTGTGTGACCTTTTTCAAGTAACTTAACCTCTCTGGATTTGCTTCCTCATCTGGAAAATGGGGATAAGATGTCTGAACTTCCACCTAGACTATAAGCCCCATTTGGTAAGGCAACTGTTACCTGCCTATTTATCTAGTATTTACGCCAGTGCTCAGTCGAGTGCTTGGCACCTAGTAAGCTCCTAATAAATATGATAATAATAATAATGCATATATGAAGAAGAAGAGGATGAAGAAGAAGGAGGAGAAGATGAAGGAGGAAAAGAAGGAGGAGGAAGAGGAGGAGAAGATGAAGGAGGAAAAGAAGAAGGAGGAAGAGAAAGAGAAGATGAAGGAGGAGGAGAAGAAAGAAGAAGAAAAAGAAGGAGAAGGAGGGGGAAGAGAAGGAGGAGGAGGAGGAAAGGACGGAGAAGGAAGAGGAGGAAGAGGCGGAGGAGACAGAAGACTGGAGAAGGAGAAGGGAACAGGAGAAGGAGGAGAAGGAGAAAAGAGAAGAGGAAGAAGAAGAAGAAAAATAAGAAAAATGTATTAAATGTTATCATTATTGCTGTAATTATTCTTATGACACCTCAGCTCTCCCTATCCACCACTATGGAAACTGGTTAGCCAGCATAGGCCCAATTTAAGTTGTCGGATAAAAAGTTCAGAGATCCCAGTTCAGTGTGGGAAAATTTTCCTTTGGAGTCTTTATTCCACCTGGAGTAAAAACGACTGCCATCTATATGTTTAGAGACTGCAAGCTCCTTGTTGTCAGGGAACAGGTCTACCAGCTCTGTTTTATTGTACTCTTCCAAGCGCTTAGTACAATGCTCAGGAAATAACACTGATTGATTAATTGATTGTTTTAGTCTACAAGAATACGATATAAACCCAGTAGTCTAGTTTGGCCTATGCAAGGTAATGTAATTCATTTAGGGTATCAATCAGTTAATCGAACAAAAATTTTTATTGAGTCCTTCCTGGGAGAAGGGCATTGTACTAAGTGCCTGGGAGAGTTTGTAGGCAGGATCCTTGCCCTCGAGGAATTTACAAAGTAGTGATGAATAATAATGTTAATAGTAATAGTTACTGTTACCGTTAAGCCCTTATTATGTGCCGGGCACTGTACTAAACTCTGGGGTAGATCCAAGCACATCAGGTTAGACAGTCCCTGTCCCACATAGGGCTCACAGTTTCAATTCCCATTTTCAGTCGAGGTGACTGAGGCACAGAGAAGTGTAGTGATTTGCCCAAGGCCACACAGCAGACAGGTGGCAGAGCTGGGATTAGAACCCAAGCTCTTCTGACTCCCAGGGCTGTGCTCAATCTACTAGGCCATCTTGTACTGCTGGGATCCTAAGTTTCTATCATTTATAATCAAGTCATGTGCTTGAAGAGAATGAGATCGCAGGACTGCCCTGCCAAGTCCACAGGTGGGAAGTCAAAAGACCCATCCAGCAAATCAGGTCCGAGGAATGAAGCCACCAGATCGGCAGATCCTGCCTCTGTCTGGTTCTGTGTCCCCAAGATCTTGCTTTAAGGGTCTAAACTCCCTCAGATAACACGAGAAAGTATCGGCCTAAGGTGATGGTTTGATCTAGTTTTCCGAGGTTTTGAGGAAGGTACCTCCAGGAAAAAAAAATCACATTTGTCAACTGTATTTTAAACACCTACCCGCATCCAATACCAGCCCAAGCATTTTAAGAACATATGTTCGCGAGGTGATTTTATAACAATAAGGCGTATACATTTCTGGTGTGCCATTTCCACTGAAGGGATTGTTCACTCTGAGTAATTAGGATGACTGGCGAGATTTTAATCATTTCATTTTTCACATAAATATTTGGCTAATAGATAGGAAAGGTATTTATTTTCTTTCCAGTTGGCTTTTCTTCCCAGGATTAGAACAGCCTGACAGATGGTAGACGTCATCTTTGCTGGGAAGAACACAGTTGGTATTAATAGAGTAGAGCAAAGCTGGGGATATGAGGTACGACACGGAGGAATAAAAGAAAAATGTCCAGAGGCGTGAACCTGAAAGTAAATATATGCCTTCGGTTTCCTATCGGGCCTTGCTGATGCAGCCCAGAGAGAAGGAAAACCTATTTCGGCCACGTCTACATTATACAAACTTCCGTAAATATTTGGAGTAGCGGCATATTTGGGGAAGCGGCATTCCCTAGTGGATAGGGCACTAGCCTATGAGTCAGAAGGACCGGGGTTCTAATCCCAGCTCCGCCACTTGTTGTCTCGGTGACGTGGGGCGGGCCACTTCTCTTCTCGGTGCCTCAGTCACCTCATCTGTGAAACAGGGATTACGACCATGAGCTCTATGTCGGACATGGATTGGGTCCAACCTGGTTATCTTCTATCTATCAAAGCAAACAATTACGATAAAAAAATGGAATAAACCTCTGACTGTGGGTCCCGCTCATCTTGTACCCACCCCGGTGCTTAGGACAGTGCCTGACACATAATAATGATAATAATAATGGCATCTGTTAAGTGCTTACTGTACGCAAGGCACTTTTTTTTAAAACTGCTGAGGTGGATTCAAGAAAATCAGGTTGAATCCAATCTCTGTCCCTCAGAGAGCTCATAGTCTTAATCCCCATTTTACAGATGAAGTAACTGAGGCACAGAGAAGTGAAGCGACTTGCCTGAGATCACGCGGCAGACAAGTGGCAGGCCTGGGACTAGAACCCAGGTCCTCCTGACTCCCAGGCCCGTGCTCTATCCACTAGACAACGCTGTTTGGCAAGAGCATGCCATATTCCCACAAGTATGGTTATTGTATTATGTTCAATGCTGAAGGATGGCTATGGACTGAACGGTCGTTGTTCTCCGATCTTGAAGCTGGGGATCATGGGTTGTTTATGCAGCCACTTACCAACATCTGCAAAGACCAAGGCAAGTCCCCGTTGCCAAATAACCCAAACTATCTATTTATTATGCACGTCCTCTATGCCAAGCAGCACACGGATGCTGGGATAGATTCAGAAAGAAGACGCCATTGCCGTTCTACCCAAAGGCTCCCGATCTATGAGGGAGAGTAGATATCTTGTTCCTATTTTGTGGATGAGGGAACTGAAGTTCAGAGAGCTTAAGTGACTAGTCTAAAGTCACAGAGCAGGACAGGGCACGGGTAGAATTCGAACCTGGCTCTCTCGGGTCCCAGTCTGGTACATTTTTCAAGAGCACTGACGGTGGTTGCGTCATGGATTGGGGGTTCAGAAGCTCAGCAGAGATCTTCTGCCCTCGCTATTGCTCACTTCCTACTTCCTACTTTCTTCTGTCCGAGAGGTTAGCAAAGAGGCTAGCAAAGCCAGAACCTGGCCTAAAAAGCCTGCCCCTAACCAATCCACAAGCTCCTGAAGATCAATTTTCATTTGATTTTTTTGTGGATGATCTGGAATAGAGTAGAGACAATGTGACCTAGTAGAAAGACCACGGCCCTGAGAAGTCCGAACACCGGAATTCTATTCTCAGTTCTACCACTGGCCTGCTGGGTGATCTTTGGCAAGTCATTCGCCCTCTCTGTGCCTCGGTTTCCTCATCTAGAAAATGGGCATATTGCTCCCGTCGTCGGGAATGTTGTAAGGAAAAATGAAATCGTTGCTGTGACAACAGCACAAGAAAAGCAAGGCATTATAGGAAGGGACCCTGCTACTCGTGCTGTAGAGAAAGTACTTCTTGGGAAATCGGGAGATCTGACTTTCAGTTATGCCTGCTTCTGGCTAATGTGGACAAATAATTTATATGCACTGTAAGCGCTTGCTGTGTACTTTCCACTCCGCGCCCCTGTAGTTACCCTTTGAACAGAATCAGAAGAGAAGCTGAGAACCATTCGAGAAGCACCTTGGCCTAGTGGAAAGAGCCCAGGCCTGGGAGTCAGAGGACCTGGGTTCTAATCCCCGCTCCACCACTTGTCTCCTGTGTGACACTGGACAAGTCATTTAGCTTCTCTGTTCCTCAGTTACCTAATAATAATAATAATGTTGGTTTTTGTTAAGTGCTTACTATGTGCAGAGCACTGTTCTAAGCACTGGGATAGACACAGGGGAATCAGGTTGTCCCACGTGGGGCTCACAGTCTTAATCCCCATTTTAATAACAATAATAATAATAATATTGGTATTTGTTAAGCACTTACTACGTGCAGAGCACCGTTCTAAGCGTTGGGGTAGATACAGGGTCATCAAGTTGTTCTGCATGAGGCTCACAGTTAATCCCCATTTTACAGGAGAGGCAACTGAGGCACAGAGAAGTTAAGTGACTTGCCCACAGTCACACAGCTGACAAGTGGCAGAGCTGGGATTCGAACCTATGACCTCTGACTCCCAAGCCCGGGCTCTTTCCGCTCAGAGTTGAGGTAACTGAGGCCCAGAGAAGTGAAGTGACTCGCCCACAGTCACACAGCTGACAAGTGGCAGAGCCGGGATTCGAACTCATGACCTCTGACTCCAAAGCTCATGCTCCTTCCACTGAGCCACGCTGCTCTCTCATCTGTAAAATGGGGATTAAGAGCGTAAGCCCCATGTGGGACATAGACTGTGTCCTACCTGAATAACTTGTATCTACCCCAGAACCTAGTTCATAGGAAGTGCTTTAAAACTAAAAAAAAAAAGGAAAAAAGAAGAACTTGTTAAGTGGCATTAAACAAATCACTACTGCTCTCATCAATTTCTCCCCAAAGTTCTCCACACTAAACTCTCAAAACCAAGGTTTACCAGTCATCTGGCCGAAGACACCTACATCGTCATTATCACAGTCATGGTCATTGAGAAGCAGCATGGCACAGTGAACAGATCCCAGGTCTGGAAGTCAGAAGGTCACGGGTTCTACGGAAGCAAATCAAGGATTTTCTCAACTGGAAAATGGGGATAACTGTTCTCCTGCCTATTAAGACTATAAATCCCATGTGGGACAGTGTCTGTATCTGATCTAATTAACCTGGATCTATCCCGGTGTTTAGAACGCTTAGTATAGTGCTCTGCACACAGTGAGCGCTCAATAAATATGATTGAATGAATGATACTTAGCAAGCGCTTACAAATCATATTAGAAAAAGAAGAAACAAAAAAGGATCCTGCAGCTTCATCTCCCCGTGCCCGAGAACTGGGAGAATTTTAAAGAACCGACCCTCTCCATCAGAGCGACGGATGAGGTTGAATGGCTAAGGCGGGTAGGGGGAGGAGGGTCTTATCATTAGGAAAAATTTCTTCATGATCCTCAACCCAGAAGCCATTCAGAAAACTAGAAGTTGATGAATATAGACCCTGGGATTTTCTCCGTCTATGTAGAGACACTCATTATGCCCTGGGTATATTCGAAACCAGGATGGGTTCCCACAAGCCGCCTAAATCTGCTCTGTGTCCACTTAATAATAATAATAATGGTGGCATTTATTATGTACCTACTATGTACCAAGCACCGTACTAAATGCTGGAGTAGATACGATATTATCAGATTCGGTGAGGTCCCTGTCTCACCCTGTGTTTGCAGCCTCTGTAGGAGGGCGAACGGATATTGAATCCCCATTTTACAAACGAGGGAACCGAGGCACAGAGAGGTTAAGCGGCTTGAGCGGGCTCGACCAGCAGGCGGGCGGCAGAGACGACGTTAGAACCCAGGTCGCCCGACTCCCAGGCCCGTGCTCTTTCCACTAGGCCACGCTGCTTCCCCTTATGTTCACTGCGAGCTGGAAGTATTAGCATGCCCAGCAGCCGAGAAAATGGCATTCTAAGCAGGAAAGAATAAAAACTCCTTTAATTGTGCTGTGCATTTCTTCTCGCAGGTTGATTAAATAATCATAAGAACGCCGCTAAGGGCTAATCTGCGATATTTCCCAGATTTTCACCTTGGGGACATATTGTCCCTCGCCGCCGAACCCTCCAGGGGCAGAAGGCTCCGCCATAGAACGCCTCAGCAGGAAGCCGAGACTCTGATGAAACAGCAGTCGCTTAATAGAGGCATGGCCCATGGTCTCTGCTGCTCTGCCATATGTTTGAAGAAATGCTAATGACTCCGATTCAAATACCTTTTTCATCCTAACTCTATGTAAATGTGTTTATAAATGCTCCCTTATAAATATACGATCACATTTTTAAAAGCCAAGCGCTAATGTTCCTTTCAACATCTATAATACACAATAATTAAAACTTAAGCAATTCTGCTTAATTATACCTTATGGGGAACTGTACAGTAATTTATAGAAATTAAGCAGAAAAACAAAGATCAACAGAAATAAAGCCGCCGCCGAACAATGGAATAATAAATCGCTCGGGTCGTTCATCTGCATCGGTGGGAGAAAGAGGCTTCCGGCCCTGACTTTAAGCGACTGAGAGAGGCAGTGAACGATTTGGGGTTAGAACACGGGGCATTCCACCCCAAAGATCTCCTCGAAGTGACTGTGATATCTGTAATCGGAACAGGGAATCAGCGTGGCCTAGTGGCTAGAGCCCGGGCCTGGGAGTCAGAGGGATCTGGGTTCTCATTCCGGCTCCGCCACTCATCTGATCAGTCACCTGGGGCAAGTCACTTTACACCTCTGTGCCTCAGTTCCCTCATCTGTAAAATGGAGATTAAGAATGTGAGAGGCATGGGAGACTGGGACTGGGTCCAACCCAATTTATTTGTATCCACCCCAGTGTTTAGTACAGTGCCTGGCACATAGTAAGCACTTAAATCCAATTATTATTATCATCTGCTGTGTGGCCTTGGGCAAATCACTTCACTTCTCTGGGCCTCAGGTATCTCATCTGTAAATTGGGGATTGAGACTGTGAGCCCCACATGGGAGAGGGACAGTGGACAACCCAATTTGCTTGCATCAAGCCCAGTGTTTAATGCAGTGCCTGGCATAGAGTAAGCGCTTAACAAATACCACAATTATCATTAATCATCATTACTTAGGGGAAGTTTGAGTTCACCAGAATTGCATCTTTCCTCATGACGGTATCACGATGAAGAGTTGGAGTAAAACGCTTATGGTATGTACACTCCCTGACTTCAAGCAGGCTACGGTCTAGTAGAGGCATTTATAATGTAATGGAACTATGAGTTATTGTCATTTTTTGTTTTTCACGAATAAGGTGCCGTCATTTCTTTCTCTTCCTCTACCCCGACATAACTCCTGGTGGGCAGGGAACAGATCTACCCACTCTGTTATACTAAGCTTTCCCAAGCAGTTAGTACAGTGCTCTGCACACAGTAATCGCTCAATAAATACCACTGACCGACTGATTGATCGTCGACTGGAGAGAAGCCACAGAAAAACCCTTCTTAAACAACTCCAGCGGTTGCCTATCGACCTCCGCTCCAAACAAAAACTCCTCACTCTAGGCTTCGAGGCTCTCCGTCACCTTGCCCCTTCCTACCTCTCCTCCCTTCTCTCTTTCTACCGCCCACCCTGCACGCTCCGCTCCTCCACCGCCCACCTCCTCACCGTCCCCCGGTCTCGCCTATCCCGCCGTCGACCCCCGGGTCATGTCCTCGGAGAACATGTGCTTGGAGAAGCAGCGTGGCTCAGTGGAAAGAGCACGGGCTTTGGAGTCAGGGCTCATGAGTTCGAATCCCAGCTCTGCCACTTGTCGGCTGTGTGACTGTGGGCGAGTCACTTCACTTCTCTGTGCCTCAGTTCCCTCATCTGTAAAATGGGGATTAAGACTGTGAGCCCAACGTGGGACGACCTGATTCCCCTGTGTCTACCCCAGCGCTTAGAACAGTGCTCGGCACATAGTAAGCGCTTAATAAATACCAACATTATTATTATTATGTCCTCCCGCGGTCCCGGAACGCCCTCCCTCCTCGCCTCCGCCAAACTGATTCTCTTTCCCTCTTCAAAACCCTACTTAAAACTCACCTCCTCCAAGAGGCCTTCCCAGACTGAGCTCCTCTTCTCCCTCTACTCCCTCTGCCATCCCCCCTTTACCTCTCCGCAGCCTAACCCTCTTTTTCCCCTTTTCCCTCTGCTCCTCCCCCTCTCCCTTCCCATCCCCACAGCACCGTACTCGTCCGCTCGACTGTATATATTTTCGTTACCCTATTTATTTTGTTAATGAATTGTACATCGCCTTGATTCTATTTAGTTGCCATTGTTTTTACGAGATGTTCTTCCCCTCGACTCTATTCATTGCCATCGTTCTTGTCTGTCCGTCTCCCCCGATTAGACCGTGAGCCCGTCAAACGGCAGGGACTGTCTCTATCTGTTGCCGACTTGTTCATCCCAAGTGCTTAGTACAGTGCTCTGCACATAGTAAGCGCTCAATAAATACTATTGAATGAAAAAGCCAGGTGTGCTGGGATTGCCCAATTTTACAAAGAAAACTCAGCTTAAGATCTCCTCTCGGAAGAAAACCACAGACAGCTTATCCTGATTGGCCTAGTCAGACTTTCTTATCTTCTTAACCCCAGCTGTTTTGGAAACAAAATAATAATAATGATGATGTTGGTATTTGTTAAGCACTTACTTTGTGCAGAGCACTGTTCTAAGCGCTGGGGTCGGTACAGGGTAATCAGGTTGTCCCACGTGGGGCTCACAGTCTTAATCCCCATTTTACAGATGAGGTAACTGAGGCACAGAGAAGGTAAGTGACTTGCCCACAGTCACACAGCTGACGAGTGGCAGAGCTGGGATTCGAACTCCTGACTTCTGACTCCAAAGCCCGTACTCTTTCCACTGAGCCACACTGCTCAGACTGGAGGGGGAGAGGGGAGACTGTTTTACTCTTGTTTTCACACACACACACACACACAAAATGCCAATTGAATAAAGTTTCCATAGAACAGACCTATCATTTCAAAATGTTGCATTTCAATTATATTCCCACTATTTTAATAAGACAACAAACCCTGAAACTCTGGCTAGTTAGTTAGCAGAACACCATATTTCTGACTAAAATTTTCTTGTAAGAATTCATCATCAATCAGTGGTATCTGCTGAATGCTTGTTGTGTACTTGGGAGCGTACAATACAATACACTTGGGTGGCATGATCCCTGACCTCAGTGAGCCCCCAGTTCGATTGACAGCCTAAATGATACCCAAAGATTATAGACGGTTAACTCATTATGAGCGGGAAACGTGCCTGCTAATTCTGTTGTATCGTACTGTACACTCACAAGCGCTTAGTACTGTGCTCTTTGCATAGTAAGGACTCGATAAATAATGCTGATCGACTGATTCATTGATGATCTTTTAAACTTCACTGAGCTCCGGCAGAGTTGAGATGGGATGCAACGACTGCATTAAACCAAATTACATTGCTTTCTCTCCAGAAATGGAATTATGCCTTCATGTTTTCCTGCTAAGACTCCTCAAAGCATGTGAAAGATTTCTATCTCACTAATTCTGGCAGAAATTCAAGGGAATGATGGTCTCGATACAATCAGCTCCATTCTGCAGGTGGAGAAAGTGAGGCACCGAAAAGAAAACTGACCGGTATAAATCATTTTCATTAATATATTCACTATTCCAGTGGACACAAATTCTAATAGTCATTTCCCTCCCAAGCCTGAGTTTGTTTTCTTAGCCTATAGAGTCAATACAATTAGACAAATGATTTAATCCAATTCAACGATTCAATCCAATTTCTTGGCCAGTTTTTCTTTCGGTACATGACGGCTCTCGCTAGTTGTCTTTTCCCTGTGCGTGGAAAAGAATAATGATTCCCCAGAAGAAAGCTTAAATGCACTGGGACATTCTTGGGGTGCCCAGACCTGTTTCTAGCAAAAGTTAACTAAGGGGACTCCCCCAATCCTGAGAAGGGATACCTCCAAGTCCCCTCAGTCAATCGTTTTTACTGACCGCTTACTGTGTGCAGAGCACCGTACTAAGTACTTGAGAGAGTACAACAGAACAGTATAACAGACACATTCCTTGACCACAACGAGCTCACAATCTAGAGGGGGAGACAGACATTAATGGAAATGAATGGCAGATCTGGACATAAGCAGTGTGGGGCTGGGAGGGAGGATGAATAAAGGGAGGAAGCCAGGGTGATGCAGAAGGAAGTGGGAGAAGAGGAAAGGAGGGTGCAGTCAGGGAAGGCCTCTTGGAGGAGATGGGACTTCATTAAGGCACTGTCCATCCTGGGGCAGGCAGAGCAAACTAGTGGTGTGTGACGGTGAAATGATGAACCATCTCCTTGATACAGTCTCAGCTTCTCAACCGTTAGGTCCCCATCTGGGGCTCTCTGGGGGTTCAGAGTAGCCCAGGTGTGCCGAAGGGATCTGGGAAATCATCTGGGCCAAAACCTTTCTATCCTCGCAGGCCTGGGGCCACTGGATAACCCCCGCCCAGCAGGGAATGGGCAGTGGGCGGTGAGAATCTTCCATCCTCAGCTTGCGGTCCTCCAGCTCCGAGGTCACAAGCCGGTAGCGGCCTCCCTGTCTCGCACTGGTGGCACCCCTGTGGACATCACGTATGCCTCGTTGGCATATGCCAGGGAAGCCAAACAACCCCTTCCCCCCAATATGGCCACACCCCATCAAACCAAACAGGAAGAATGGAGATTAGAACAATGGCACACCAGAGAATGGCAAGTTTTTTTGTTTCTAAATCGACTTTTTCCTTTTTTTCAATATTCCATCTTGATCCGGCAATACCACACACAGATAACATGTTCCTATAGGAATTTGGAAAGGCACTACACAAGTCTGGGTACTGAAGTTTGTTTTTTTCCCCACAATCACCCTTCAACTTGATCAGATTCGGATCCTTCCGCCCACTGAGATCATCATATCCTTTTGAAACTTTTGTCTTTTTCAGATTATTATTCTCTTAAACCCTAACTAGGGACGGAGAGAAGCCGACTCCATACATTTCACCTCACTCTGGCAAACGCAGAAAACAGTTTGAAAGAGGTCAGAATCGTTTTAAAAAGACGACGACATTCAATAAATTAATCTCCCCTGTGAGCCCCTACCTTGAAGAAGCACAGATCTTGGCTGTTTGCTCAAGAAAAAGACAATGAGCCAAGTGTATTTATCTTTTACAGTAGGAATGGCTTAAGTTCCTGTTTTCTAGGCATTTTCCTGCCACCACTCTGGAGTCATCGCTAAACCACAGTTCATTTCACTACAGAAACACAGAGAGCTAATTATCTCCCAAGAACTTGCTAGGATTTTAAGGGTTAGGCACAAGACGTTAACTAATCACACAGCTCCCAGAAATTTGCACCATGTGGTGTGACTGTGAGATTGCATTTAAATGAGAGTTAGGTGGGGCAACCGATGTGTTGTTTTTCTGAGAGCTGCCACGGCAAGCGAAATGGTACATGGTCCCGTGCTGAATTCAAAAATACTTACCAGTTCATGCTTCAGAGATAAAAGAAGCTCTATCACACTCAGGCGATGATGAGCCTCCCCGAGCTCTATTTGGTAATAATAATAAAAAATAATTTTAAACCACTTGAAGAGAAATGAGAAAATTAATTATAGCCTGTAAATAGCATGCAAATGAAAGCGAATTAAGCAGTCTTCCTATGCATGGGAGCACTCAAAAGAATGTTTTTTTCCCTGGATGGGTGAACTTGAAATAAGCCATGGATATGAACCGGGAATCGAGCCGAAGGGTGAATCTGTAAAGTCATCCTTCAGAGGCTGTGCGGCCTGGTGGAGAGAACACGAGCCGGGAATCAGAATCGATCTGTCAATGGTATTCATTGAGCACCTACTGTATAGTTTCTCAGTTTCCTCATCTGTACAATGAGGTTATGGTACTTCAGACTGTGACCCCCCTGTGTTGCAACTGATTTTATTTTATTTTTTACCTCAGAGCCCATCACGGCGTTTAGCATGGCAGTAAGAACATATTCAATCCATTAGTCACTGATATTCATTGAGAGCTTACTGTGTGGAGGCCACTGTACTAGACACTTAATTGTAGAATGTAAGTTCATTAATGGGCAGGGAACGTGTCTGCCAACTCTTGTATTCTCCCGAGCATTTAGTACAATGCTCTGTACCCAGAAAAAGCTCCATAAATACCATTGATTCATTAACAAATACCACGATTATTATGATTACTTTCATTCGTTCATTCAATTGTATTTCTTAAGCACTTACTGTGTGGAGAAGAAACGGTTTTGGAGTTTTGTTTTTTTCTAATCGTAATCTAATTTTATGCTTAGAACACCCTTGGGAGGTAATTGATACTAGATGAGGAAACTGAGGCACAGATGAGGTAAGTGACTTGCCTTTGGTCACTCATGGTGGGCAGGGAATGTGTCTATCATATTGTACCCTCCCAAGCCCCCTGTCAGGATGGTAGAGAAGCAGCGTGGCTCAGTGGAAAGAGCACGGGCTTTGGAGTCAGAGGTCAAGGGTTCGAATCTCGGCTCGGCCACTTATTGGCTGTGTGACTTTGGGCAAGTCACTTAACTTCTCGGTGCCTCAGTTACCTCATCTGTAAAATGGGGATTAAGACTGCGAGCCCCACATGGGACAACCTGATTCCCCTGTGTCTAACCCAGCACTTAGAACAGTGCTCAGCACATAGTAAGCGCTTAACAAATACCAACGTAACTTAACAAATACCAACATAGCTGGAGAGTTTCCAGTAGTCTGCTAGTCTTAGCTACAAGAGGGAGAATCAAGCAGAGGCCCGTCCATTCCATTCCTAGCTTGGCCAGTGGCTAGCGAGTGGAGGGCCATCGGCTACAAGGCAAAACTCACCTGTGCTGGGCAGCAGCGGCAAGGGAGAGAGTCGAGGGTGGAGACTTGAGTTTACTTCACGGAAGGAGGCAATGGGAAACCGCTTCTGATTTTTCCCAAGAAAACTCTATGGAACGCCAACCAGAACAACGGCAGACGGATGTGGGGCCTTCTGGGAGAGATGTGTCCACGGAGTCGCTATGGGTCGGAGATGACTCGTCAGCATAAGACAAGACCTTATTTACAGAAAGTCACGTCTGCTCGAGACCTACCCTAGGTAGTACAATCAATGTGTCTTTGTCAATTCCCTTTTGTAACTAGTGGTGCCTGGGTCATTTTTGTGGACGAATTCAAGTCAGCAAACCCCTTTGTGTTTCTTTTTCTCCCTCGGTGAGACGGGGAAGTTCTCCTCCAGAAGGGAGCTGAACGATGTCGAACGCCTTGCTGGTTTATAAACAATTCCAGCCCGATGTTTAAATCTCTCCCGCGGCCTCACTTCCTCCCAAATAATAGCAGGGGTATTTTACTTAAGAGAAAACCCATCTTTCCCTTTTAAACAAGGCAGAAATGAAACATTTTTAGCACCACTGACCAAGACCAAGAAAGGAGGGGTGTGGCAAAACACAGCGGCTCGGGAATTAGGCAAATTAAATCACCGCCAACAGACAAGGACGCGGTTAAGTTATCAGGCGGCGATGATTATTGAAGAGAGTAACTCTAATGAGCATTGGGAAAACAACAACAAAAAAAAAATCATCTATTCGTGCCACACAATTTGCCTCAATCAGACCTGTTTCGATGGAGGCTGCTTTATGGAGACTTTTCTTTCTTCATACCATTCCTCACCTTCCCTCATTTTGGCAATTGCTGAAGTCTTCATTTCCGCCGCACAAATCATCCTTCTCAGCAGGCTTGGAGGTGCAGTTGGGAGTAGGTCTATTTTCAGTATGAGGGGACAAGAGGACATGACATTTGTCCAGTTTAGAGAAGCTAGCAAAAATAGTGATGCTGGAAACAGTCATTGTTTGCCAGAGCCTAATGAATAAGGGAAAATGAGAAAGTGCAGAATGAGCTAATCACAGATAGGGAAAGTTTCCCCCAACTCTGTTGTATTGTCCTCTCCCAAGTACTTAGTACAGTGCTCTGCACACAGGAAGCGCTCAATAAATACTAGAACTTGATAAGTATATTTTCTGTCCTAGTTCACCATGTCAACTGAATGGGATGTCTCACTTTTGTCAATCTTACTTTGCCCCCTAAAATATGGTTCTGATGAGACCTCTCCCGGTTTGGTCATCCCTGTGAAATCAATCGATCAATCATATTTATATAACAGAGTGCTTACTGTGTGCACTGTACTAAGCGCTTGGGGGAGTACAATATAACAATCTGTAGACATAGTCCCCGCCTATAGTGAGCTTGCAATTAATATAAATATTAACAGACATTAATATAAATGAACAAATTAAATCAACGCTTACCAGGTGAAGAGCACTGTACTAAACAGAGAAGCAGCGTGGCTCAGAGGAAAGAGCAGGGACTGGGGAGTCAGAGGTCATGGGTTCATATCCCTGCTCTGCCACTTGTCAGCTGCGTGTCTATGGGCAAGTCAATTCACTTCTCTGTGCCTCAGTTACCTCATCTGGAAAATGGGGATGAAAACTGTGAGCCTCATGTGGGACAATCTGATTACTCTGTATCTACCCCAGCACTTAAAACAGTGCTCTGCACATAGTAAGAGCTTAACAAATACCAACATTATCATTATTATTAAATACTTAGGAGAGTATAAGATGATATGTCCCTTTTCATCAAGGTGAAAAGGGAATGTTCCAGAAGCTTAAATTTAGTTCTGCAGAGAAGAAACCTACAACACAAACATTCACCACAGACAGACCCAGACACATTCGGCCGGTTAATGAAGGCTGACTACACTGCCCTCCAAGCCTTAAAACAGGTGTGGCCAATCTGCAGGGACTTCACAGAGAAAAGTTTTTATTGGTGCTTTTTTAAGGAAACAGGAATTGTTTTTTGAAGAGAATGTCTGTCTCCTCCTTTCTAGACTGTAAACTCACTGTGGGCAGGGAATGTGTCTGTTTATTGCTGTACTGTACTCTCCCAAGTGCTTTGTACAGTGTAAATCAATGTTTACAGCCCACGGTAAGCATTGATTTAATTAATTTATATTCATGCCTGTCTCCCCCTCTAGACAGCAAGCTCATAGAGGAGCAGCGTGGCTTTGTGGAAAGAGCACAGGCTTGGGAGTCAGAGGTCATGAGTTCTACTCCCGACTCGGCCACTTATCAGCCGTGTGACTTTGGGCAAGTCGCTTAACTTCTCTGGGCCTCAGTGACCTCATCTTTAAAACGGGGATTACGACTGGGAATCCAACCTGGGACAACCTGATTACCTTGTATCTACCCCATTGCTTAGAACAGTGCTTGGCACATAGTAAGCGCTTAACAAATACCACCATTATTATTATAGGGAGGGAACATGTCTATAAATGGTTACATTGTACTCTCCCAAGAGCTTAGTACAGTGCTCTGCGCATAGTAAACCCTCAACAAATATGTGACGGGTTGCTTGATTGACTGAATCAAGCCGCCACTTGTCAGCTGTGTGACTGTGGGCGAGTCACTTAACTTCTCTGTGCCTCAGTTCCCTCATCTGGAAAATGGGGATTAAGACTGTGAGCCCCACGTGGGACAACCTGATTCCCCTGTGTCTACCCCAGCGCCTAGAACAGTGCTCTGCACATAGTAAGCGCTTAACAAATACCAACATTATTATTATTATTAACTTTAAGTTATCATTACAGTGGTTTCACTCTATTACCTGTTAGCAATTAATCCTTCTTGCCCAACCACACAATAATCGAATATAAGATGGTTGAAGCTGCACCATAAGAGGCAAACAGGTGTGATAGAAATCAAGGCCAAGGTGCATCCGCCTAGAAGAGGAAAGAAATCTGGAGAATAACGATGTGGCCTCGTGAGTTTTCCAAACTGTAGCCAGGGTTATTCGCAACACACATCCATTAGCGCTGCACGTCAGGAAAGTTGTTTACACCTATAAGAAAGACAAATCATCGTCTAAACAGACGGCAAAAACATCTGCGGTTGCTGAAATCAACAAGTTTTCTTCGGTGAAATGTGCTTTCCGTAAGCGCCTTCTTTGTGCCAATAGGCTGGAATCGAGGTTTAGACTCTTCTACCAGACTATAACAAGTTCCTTGTTCTTTTTCAAGTGGATATGAGAAAATAGGGGGTTCTTTTGAAGACGCTTTGCTATTTTGTCAAAACATTTTGGTTAGACCCATACGTGAAAGGCCTGCAGTTAGCAGCACAGAGAGAATTACAGGAACACAATGTTCATTTTCAAATATGCATTATTCCATCTGTTTCCAAACAATTGTATCAATTAAATGTAAACAGAGTCATTCACTAACATTTTGTACACATCTGTTTTTCTGTTTGTCCATTTTCTACTACTTCACCACTATTTCCTTCAGTTCCTCTTTGAAAAATGCGTGGAAGTTTTTGCCAAGGGTCTTAGCCCTCCTGGATTGCAGCCTCATTATAGAAAAGTGGTGTAGATGAAAAAAAAGAAAAAAAAAACTGCTGCAAATCTCCATTTTGATGATCTTCCTGGTATCCACTGTCTAATCATATCCACAGTTTATTTATATTAATGTCTGTGTCCTCCTCTAGACTATAAACTCGTGGGTAGGGAACATGTCTACCTAATATGTTATGATATACTCAAATCTGTTACAATGTACTCTTTTAAGTGCTTAGTACAGTGTTCTGCACATGGAAAGCCCTCAGTATGATTGACTGATTGATCAGCATGGCTTAGTGGATAGAGCAAGGGCTTGGGAATCGGAAGGTCATACGTTCTAATCCCAGCTCTGTTAGCTGTCTGCTGTGTGACCTTGGGCAAGTCTCTTCACTTCTCTGGGCCTCAGTTGCCTCATCTGTAAAATGGGGATTGAACCTGGGAACCGCAAAGCAAATTGGGTTTTACACAGTCCCTGTCCCACATAGGGCTCACAGTCTTCATTCCTATTTTACAGATGAGGTAATTGAGGCCCAGAGAAGTGAAGTGACTTGCCCAAGGCCACAAGGCAGACAACCTGCAGAACCACGACTTGCTGACTCCCAGGGTCTGGCTCCATCCGCCACGTAAGCTTCTGGGAGAGTATAATGCAACAGAATTGGTCGACGTGATCCATTTCCACAAGAGGATTTACATTTAAGAAGTGGAGACAGACATTAATGTAAATAAATAGGTATTTACTGGTTGCTGGGGTAGATGCAAGCTAATCAAGTCACACGTGGCGCTCAGTCTTAATCCTCATTTTCCAGCTGAGGTAACTGAGAGGAGTTAATTGACTTAAAATGGTTAGGAAAACACCCACGTGCATATAAAGTTGTTATTAATAATAACAATGATAAGATAATAATAGGATGATAATCATACTACTACTAATAATAATAATAGCAATAATGATATTTGTTAAGGGCTGACTATATGTGCTAAGGTCTTTACTAACCACTTGGACAGATTCAAGATAATCAGGTCAAACACAGTCCCTGTCTCATACGGGGTTCAAGTTTCGAGGGTTAAGTGAAATTGCTGAATTTAAAACAAATATGAGGACAAGGCAGCATTGAAAGCAAGAATCCTCATAGACATTTAAATTACCTTCCTGGAAGGAGCTATAGTTTAAAAAAATTATATTCAGTACCTAGTTTAGCCGGCCTGCTTAAGGAGAAAGCTTATAGTTTCACAGAAAAGTGATTTTTTTTTTTTGGACAGAAGTTCTTCATCATCATCAAGAGTATCTATTAAGCACTTACTATTTGCAGAGCACTGTAATAATGTTGGTATTTGTTAAGCGCTTACTACGTGCCGAGCGCCGTTCTGAGCGCTGGGGGAGATACAGGGTCATTAGGTTGTCCCACGTGGGGCTCACGGTCTTCACCCCCATTTTCCAGATGAGGGAACTGAGGCACAGAGAAGGGAAGTGACTTGCCCGCGGTCACACAGCTGCCAAGTGGCAGAGCCGGGATTCGAACCCATGACCTCCGACTCCCAAACCCGGGCTCTTCCCACTGAGCCAACACGGGAGAGTATAATATAACAGAGTTGGCAGACACGTTCTCTGCCCTAAAAAAAAAAACTTAGGGAGAGACAGACATGAATATAAATAAATAATTCATGATATATAATTTAAAGAATTGTACATAAGTGCTGTGGGGTTGAGGGTAATGCTAATGGTATTTGTTAAGCGCTTACTTTGTGTCAAGCCCTGTTCTAAGCGCCGGGGTAGATACTAGGTAATCAGGTCGTCCCACGTGGGGCTCCCGGTCTTAATCCCCATTTTACAGGTGAGGTAACTGAGGCACAGAGAAGTTAAGTGGATTGCCCGAGGTCATATAGCAGACAAGTGGCCGAGGAGGGATTAGAACCCACGTTCTCTGACTCCCAAATCGGGCTCTTTCCACTAAGCCGGGCTGCTTTTCTAGATAGGATGAGTATGGAATGATCAAAGGAAACAGATTGAAGTGCAAAGACAACGCAGAAGGCAGAGGGAGCCCAAGAAAAGAGGGCTTAATTGAGAAGGCCTCTTGGAGGAGACGCGACCTTAATAATGCTGTTGAGGTGGGGAGCGTGGTGGTCGGCGTAAATGGAATGGGATGAAGCTCCGGGCTGGAGCGAGGACAGGGGAAAGGGGCCGGCGGCGAGATAGTACAGCGTGGCTTAGTGGAAAGAGCCCGCTTTGGGAGTCAGAGGTCACGGGTTCTAATCCCGGCTCTTTATCGTTCTAAATGAACTCCATTTCTCTCCCAGCGTATTTCTCGTCCTCTGTATTTCGGATGACTACAACAGCTTCGAACCTCAGACCCCTTCAAGCACTTCATTAATGAGAGGACATCGGCACGTACTTCAAAGCCTTAAGGGGTTGCCCTGTCCGCCTTCTTAAATTCCGAAGTTGAGGCTGCAGAAACCGGGACACTGAATATGTGACTGATAAAAGGGAATTCTTGACTTGCAGTTTTGCCTTGATAGAGTCGAATTAAAGAAGCTCTCGCTGGAGGGATTCTTCTAATGGCCACATGGGGATAAGCGTAGAACGGAATCAATTTAGCAGTATAGAAGCAGAAAACAGTTATTAACAGTAATTGTGGTTTTTATTAAGTCCTTACTATGAGCCAAGCACTGGGATAGATAGAAGATAATCAGGTCAGACGCAGTCTCTGTCCCACACGAGAAGCACAGTGGAAAACGGGAGTTAAATAATAATAATGATAATGTTGGTATTTGTTAAGTGCTTACTATGTGCAGAGCACTGTTCTAAGCGCTAGGGGAGATACAAGGTGATCAGGGTGTCCCTCGTGAGGCTCACAGTTAATCCCCATTTTATTCATTCATTCATTCAATAGTATTTATTGAGCGCTTACTATGTGCAGAGCACTGTACTAAGCGCTTGGAATGGACAAATCGGTAACAGATAGAGACAGTCCCTGCCCTTTGACGGGCTCACGGTCTAATCGGGGGAGACGGACAGATAGCGATAAATAGACAGATGCTGAACTGAGGCACAGAGAAGTTGTGACTTGCCCACAGTCACACAGCTGACAGGTGGCAGAGCCAGAATTTGAACCCATGACCTCTAGCTCCCAAGCCCGGGCTCTTTCCACTGAGCCATGCTGTTTCTCTAAATGGAAGCAGTGTGGTCTAGTTAGAAAGTCCCCAGGCCTGGGAGGATCTAGGTTCTAATCCCGGCTCTGCCACATACCTGCAGTCCCTCTAGACAGGAAGTTCTCTGTGGTCAGGGAATGTGTCCGTTTATTACTCTTTGTATTCTTCCAAGTACCTAGTACAGTGCTCTGCTCGCAGTAAGCGCTCAATAAATACAAATGAATGAATGAACTGAGTAATCTGGAGCAAGTAATAATAATAATAATAATGTTGGGATTTGTTACGTGCTTACTATGTGCCGAGCACTGTTCTAGATGCTGGGATAGGTACAAGGTAATCAGGTTGTCCTCCATGGGACTCAGTCTTCAATCCCATTTTCCAGATGAGGTAACTGAGGCACAGGGAAGTTAAGTGACTTGCCCAAGGTCACACAGCTAACAAGAGGTGGAGCCGGGATTAGGAGCCACGAAGTCTGACTCCCAAATTTGGGTTCCTTCCACTCAGCCACGCCGCTTCTCAAGTATTTTAACTTCTCTGTGCCTCATTTCCCTCAACTGCAAAATGGGAATTCAATTCCTTCATCCCTCCTACTGACTCTGTGAGTCTCAAGTGGAACTTGATTATACTCTATCTACCTCAGGGTTTAGTACGGCGCTTGCCATAGAGTAAGTGCTTAACAAATATGATGAATATTAATAAGAATAAGAATAAATGCCCATTTTCCAGGGTGAGGAACAGAGAAATAATAATAATGATAAATAATGTTGGTATTTGTTAAGCGCTTACTATGTGCAGAGCACTGTTCTAAATGCTGGGGTAGACACAGGGGAATCAGGTTGTCCCACGTGGGGCCCACAGTCTTAATCCCCATTTCACAGGTGAGGTAACTGAGGCACAGAGAAGCGAAGTGACTTGCCCAGTTTTTTGAGCACTTTCTGTGTGCTTACTATATGATTGGGCGAGTACAATATAACACCAAACGCATTCCCAACTAGCTAAATGAGGGAAGAAGCACGGCCCAGCGAATAGAGCATGGGCCTGGAGTCTGAAGGACCTGGGTTCTAGAAGGACTTGGGTTCTAATCCTAGCTCTGCCATTTGTTAGTTGTGTGATCTTGGGCAAGTCACTCTACTCTTCTGTGCCTCACTTCCCTCATCTGCAAAAGGGGATGAAGACTGGGAGTCCCAAGTGGGACAAGGACTGTGTCCAACCTGATTAATTTGTATCGACCCCAGCACATAGTAGAGTGCTGAGCACAAAATAAGTGCTTAACAATTAATAATAATAATGATAATAATAATGATGATGAAGGCCCAGACCAGCTAGTAACTGGGCTGTCGCACCCAAAACTAGATGAATAGCCACCTTACCGACGCCGGCCTTGGGGGAAGAATTGCCATGTGATCGGAAGGATTTGCTTTCCTTCTGACGTCTGTTCATCTTTTGGTTCGTCGCCTATAACTTCAAGGGCTCTGTGAGGAAGATGCTCTGGGGGTGATTAAGGGCAAGATAATTGAGTTCAGATGTTAAATTGGAAGCAGATTAGGTTAGCGTCCAATGGGAACAGACCCACTGACCAAACGTCCTTTGGCTACCTGCCCTATCGTTTGCCAGAAAATGAAGACGTGTTCCCCGTTTCTGCAAACTACACTACTCTGAAACTGAGAGGTGTGTGTTTGTGTGTGCATGTTTGTGCCTGAAACAAATCTCCTCACCACATCCCTTGAATTGCTTCTCTCTCCCCATTTAATAACGATAATAATAATAATAATAATTCTGGTATTTGTTAAGCACTAAATATGTGCCGGGCACTGTACTAAAGAAATAAGATTGGAAACAGTTCCCGTCCCATATGGGGCTCACGGTCTTGATGCCCAATTTACAGATGAGGGCACCGAGGCACAGAGAAGTGACTTGCCCAAGGTCACACAGCAGACAAGTGGTGAAGCTGGGATCAGGACCCACAGACTCCTGACTCCCAGGCCCGTGCTCTAACCATTACGCCATGGCGCTGTAGAAAGAAAATGGTGTCCTAGATGGGTGCCTTTCTTCACGTTCCACTTCAAAATTGGGTGATTCTCCATTCTGAGACCGAGCTGATTCTCTTCTAAAACTCACAGAGAGGCAAACACCAGCAGATCTAAAAACGAAACCGAAATGCTTATGAGACCCTAATGTCTTGGAAGACCAGAGTAACTCACCTGAGGTTTAAACCTTTGACTCCAGAAAGTCTAAGAACTTAAATCTCACCACAAATCCACAAAACAACCAGGCGGCTTTCTGCTTATTCAGAACCTTTCTTCCGAGAATAGCACTTTACGAACATTAAGCTCAGTAACCCTCCCACAGTTAAGCCCCCGTCCCCTCGCATGACTGAGTGATTGAAGCCCAGAGAAAATGACCTGTGAAAGGTCACACAGCAAGCCCAAAGCAGAAGGGGGAATAAAAATCAACTCTTCGGAATCTCCTTCCACACTTTGACCCCGGGCTACTCTCTTCCTGCTAGAAATGCATTCCACACAAGTATCCCGCTGTTCAGTCTTATCCTCGGCCTTCTTCTCCTCCCCACCCACGGAGCTTCACAACCCGCTTCTACTATGAAGGACACCGACCCAGCATAAACACGCTCCCGTTTCTTGACGAGCAAAGTCTCCCCCGAAGAAATAAGTGGTACGGTCCTCCGGGGAAAAGACCATGTTTTTTTTTTTTCCTTTTTGGTAATGAGAATCATCAGGAAACCCGGTCCTGAAACTTCAAGACCGAGGAATTGGGAGGAGTCCAATCCTTGTGCCTGTGAAAATGTCGTCCATCCTTCATTGGCCCTGCTAATTTTGTGAGGGATGGTGAGAGTGCAGTCAAGTTAGTAGACACAATCGTGCCCTCGAGAAGCTTACAGTCTGAGCATAACACTGAACTAAGTGTTTGGGAGAGTAGGGTAGCATTAGTAGTCACAGTCCTGCCTTCATTCATTCAATCAGATTTATACCCCTGCCCTCAAGGAGTTTACTACCAAGTGGTAATGATCAGTAACTACTGCAAAAATCTATAGTAGCATTTTGAGGTTCTCAGAACTACGGGCAACAGTTTGGGTAGAGGAAGCAGAAGGCAACACAAAACCTAGGTTCTCTTATTTGCAGTACCCCTTTATGGCCCAAGCAATAATAATAATAATAGCATTTGCTAAGCGCTTGCTATGTGCCAAGCACTGGGGTAGATACAAAGTAATCAGGTTGTTCCATGTGGAGCCCACAGGCTTAATCCCCATTTTGCTGATGAGGTAACTGAAGCAGAGAGAAGTTAAGCGGCTTGCCCGAGGTCACACAGCAGACAAGTGGCAGAACCAGGATTAGAACCCATGTCTTCTGACTCCCAAGCCCGTGCTCCTTCCACTAAGCCATGCTCTAAATTCTTAGTTCCTTGTAGGCAGGAAACCCGTCCACCAAGTCTGTTCTCTTGTACTCTCCCAAGTACCTAGTACAGCACTCTGCACACAGTGAGCGCTTAATAAATAGGAATGATTGATTGAAAGTGACTTTAGCAAAATTCTGTCACCTTAGATACTACTAACTCCAAACATACTTCTCTTTTCTGGGCCTGAGTTTTGGTATAGAATAGTTTGCTTGTGTGCTTAAATATTGGGTTAACCATCCCATCCTTCAAAGTGTTGATTGGGTTTTGCAGTATTTTTATCTGGAGAGGATACTAGAGTCAAAGTGGGAATTTAAGAGAGTCACGGTTTGTGCAGATACAAAAAAAAAAAAATGCCCTGCGTTTCTTTTAAACCTAAAAAAAACTATGCAAAACTTTTTTTCACACTGATGAAATGAGCTCTTTACATATAAATTATATTGTAATAACAGAACTCCCGGGTAGAAAAGAGTTCCTTCTCCTGCTGGCAAAAATTAAAATAATCACAGATGGCTAATGATCAAAAATACAAGACTGACAGCTCTGAAGTATGAGACACAGATACTATTCAGAGCTGTAATTTATTTACACTCTCTCCTGGCTTCAGGCACCCACAAAATCTGTGCCCACAGGATACCCACATAAGGGGCCTCTCAGGGATCGGGATCTTTGTTTTGCATGAGGTTGAAGATGCTGCCAGCAGTGAGAAATAAATAAATGAAAAGAGAAAGCATTTTGCTTTCACCCAGGAATCCCTGAAGAAACCTTCTCATAAAGCCACCAATTATTTCTTGTTCGTATTCATTTATCCCCCTGCATCCTCGGCTCTTGTAAATGTGTTTACTCTATTGTATTTTCACATCTTTCAATCACGCTCCTTGAAGACTTTTCTGTCTCCCGCCATGAAAGGACTTTAGGACTTAAGTAATGATAATAATAATTATGGTACTCGTTAAGTGCTTACTATGTGCCAAGCACTGTTCTAAGCACTGGAGTAGGTTAATCAGGTTGAACACAGTCCCTGTCCCATATCGAGCTCATAGTCTTAATCCGCATTTTTTACTTATTTTAGGTACAGAGAAGTGAAGTGACTTGCCCAAGGTCACACAGCAGACAAGTGCATTAGAACACATGACCTTCTGAATTCCAGGCCCCTGTTCTATCCACTACACCACTCGCTCCCACCTCCACCTAGTACATTTATGTGTAAAAGAATTACGATGCTTGTTAAGCACTCGCTTACGTGCCAAGCACTGGGGTGGATTCATGCCTGTCTCCCCCTCTAGACTCTAAGTTGGTTATGGTCAAGGAACATTTCTGCTTATTCTGTTGTATCGTGCTCTCCCAAGCACTTGGTACAGTGCTCTGCACATAGTGAGTGCTCAATAAATACAATTGATTGACTGACTGGATGCAAGATAACCAGATCAGGGGCGGTCCTTGTCCCACAGGTAGCTCACAGTCCGTGGAGGAGACAGTTGTTTCATCCCCATCTGAACGAAGAGAAAAACGAGGTACAGGTAAGTGAAGTGACTAACCTAAGGTCACACAATGGGCAAGTGACAGTGGCAGGATTAGAAACCAGGTCCTCTGACTCCCACACCTGTACTCTTTCCACTAGACCATGTGATTCTTCTCTTTATACTCTCGTTTCTCCTACCTGCAATTTACTTTGGTGTCTTCCCAGTTATATTGCCATAGATATTACATGGAACCAGAAGCAGCATGGTGTAGTGGATGAAGCACGGGCCTGGGGTCAGCAGGTCATGAGTTCTAATTCCAACTCTGCCACTTGTCTGTAGTGTGACCTTGGGCAAGTCACTTTATTTCCCTGGGCCTCGGTTACCTCAACTCTAAAAGCGGGATTGAGACCGGGAGCCCCATTTGGGACAGGGACCGTGTCCAACGCGATATGGCTGTATCCACTTCAGGGTTTAGTTTAGTGCCTAACAAATAACATAATTACAGTGAAAACTCCTCATAGTCAAAGATTGAATCAAATTCTCTGTCGTCCTCTCTCAAGCTAACGGCACAGAAAAAGCGTTCAACAAATTCTATTGATTGAAGTTCCACACTGAAGTCCCTTGCCCCTAGATCAGTGTATTGTGCTTATTTGGAGCTCAAATACCAGTTCTCTCTATGATTAAGATGCATCACCATTAACTACACGATTCTAGGTCTTTCATTTATTCATTTTTTCCCCTAAAAGTAGCCTTTCTTGCATCCTAAAGATATAAAAACATGGGCTAAACCCTCTACTTTTGTCTATTCCCCAAAACATGTACAGCGCCTAAGCATTTAGTCCAGTGCTCTCCAAACAATAAGCGCTCACTAAATACGACTGAACGAATGAGTGAACGAGATCACAGTGTGGCTATAATGAACTTCAGTTTATTCAGCGTCACAAGAGAGAAAAAGGGCAGTAAAGCAGAGAAACCTCAGAGCTCCTTTTGGCTCTGCCATGTAATTTCACAGAAGACCCGATAATTGTGCGGTATTGGTCTAGGGTGGCAAGGTTTGCGTCAAGCACTGGAGTTGATGGAATACGATCAGCTGTCGACTGTTTTACGTGTCTTTAAAGTGTGGGCTCACAAAAGACCGTTCTTGCCTCATCTCCGCCAAGTCTCCTACCAGGTGTGGCCTCTGTTGGCGTCTCATCACGTATTACTAACTGTATCCTTGCAAATCAACCACTCTATTTCACTGGACTAAAGCGTATTAAAAATATGCCTTGGGCAACAGAAACTTTGTGGTTCAATTCCATTTCTTCAAGTGTGTTTGATGGATGGCGTGACAAAGGAATCCTAATTAAAATTGAAATTCTGGATGCTAAATAAATTAGAAGTTCCACTACATCCATCTTCCATAGTGATAATATTGCCACTTCTGCTTCTCTGGCCCTTTTCTGGAGTCAGTGGAAAACCCTTTCTGTGTTCTCTTTAAATTCTGCTCTTAGATACTCCTGATTAAAGACAACCCAATCCTGGACACTCTTCTGGTTTTTTTTAATCTTCACCCTTGAGAAAACGGTAAAAAGAACCATCCAACTTAATCGATCGATCGATCAATCAAATGTATTTATTGAGTGCTTACTCTGTGCCGAACACTGTAATAGGCTCGTTCTACACAGCGAGCTTGCCTTGGGTGGGCAGTGGGTCTCTCAATGTTGTGTACTCTCCCAAGTGCTTAGTTCAGTGTTCAGCACAGTATCAAAAGCCATTGATAGTAGTGCTCCCTTTCATTCTTTTACAAACCTCTTGGTCTCATCTACGAACTTACTGCTTTTAATAATAATAATGGTGGTATTTGTTAAGCGCTTACCATGTGCAGAGCACTGTTCTAAGCGCTGGGGTAGATACAGGGTCATCAGGTTGTCCCACGTGAGGCTCACAGTTAATCGCCATTTTACAGATGAGATCACTGAGGCACAGAGAAGTTAAGTGACTTGCCTACAGTCACACAGCTGACAAGCGGCAGAGCCGGAATTCGAACTCATGACCTCTGACTGCCAAGCCCGTGCCCTTTCCACTGAGCCACGCGGCAGATAAAGAGGTATACTTCCACTCTATCACTGATTTATTTCAGGAAGATTTAACCTGCGATCTAACAAAGAAAATAATAATTATGGAATTTCTTAAACACTTACTATGTGCCAGACACCGTACTAAGCGCTGGGGTAGATGCAAGCAAATCAGTTTGGTCACAGTCCCTGTCACACAGTTTCAATCTCTATTTTACAGATGAGGTAACTGAGGCACAGAGAAGTGATGTGACTTGCCCAGGGTCACACAGCAGATAGGTGGTAGAGCCCGGATTAGAACCCATGACCTTCTGACTCCCAGGCCCGTATTCTATCCACTATGCCAAGATCTCGCATCCTATTGGAGGTAGAATATCATCTTGGATGGATGATTGGTCGGATTAAATTGTAACCTTCTCTAAGACAGTGAACATGTTTCACTTCTGTTGTACTTTCCCAGAAATTTAGTGCAGTGCTTCACCCATAAGAAATGTGTGGAAAAAGAACACTGACAAACTGTTTTAGTGACAACAATTGTCCATTTTGCCTCCAGTAGAGCCAGTGGGATGGTTGGTGAGACCATGTGAGAAATATCTTTCTTAACCTCCATGCTCATGAGATGGAAGAACCATCTTAACATCCCCAAATTAACCAGTTCGTCCCACCTGGCACGTACTGTTCCATTTTTCCTGGGACTTTCTGGTTTGATTTTATAGTTCAAGAAATTGGGACCGTGACCTTGCTTCTGTATTTCCTTAATGCAAGTTGTGCGTGTCTCATACCCAACTGATTCAGTGTACCAACGCAGAGATAGTAGAGGAGTTTTTCTAAGAGATAACGCAGCCACCTGTTCGGGGAAGAAAATTCTCCGCCGACTCAGCCCGCTCTCCTTTCATAGTCATTTCCTGCTGGAAAATCTTTCTTGTATTTTTTTTTTTAAGTTCCCTTGCTCCATTAATAAATCATCCATCTCTGGATGATTAGCTGTTGGATTATTACACAATGATAAAAAACTTTCTCTAGCAAAAATCTATCATGTTTGTTCCACTCTGAAGTGAACTGTAACATCATTTGAACCAGTTCAGCAGAATGGCTTTGGAACTTATCGGCTAATATAGGCCGCCGTTACTCTTTTCATTTTGGATCTTTTCCACTGACTTTGTTATTATTCGGTAAAGCCCTGGGTCCTCTTTAACAGAGGAAAGGATGAAAAGCAATTTCTGTTAGATAACATTATTTGCACCTCTTTCAAACATGCCTCTTATAATATTGCTTAGGTAGATTTAAAAAACAACAACAAGCAAAAGGATGAATTACAGATTACTTAAATGTTCCAATTCTGTTACAATGTACCCGTCCTCACCACACTGCACAGTGCTCTGCACACAGAAAGTGCTCAATAAACAACGCTGATTGATTTAGAGATTGATTTTGATTGATTTTTATGTTTGTCCCTAAAGAAAAACATCCTGCTCACTCTTTAGCTGCAGTTTGTGTTTTTCTTTCTTTAATGGCATTAGTTAAGCATTTATTAATAATAATAATAATAATTGTGGTATTTGTTAAGTGCTTACTATGTGCAAAGCACTGTGGGATACAAGGTGATCAGGTTGTCCCACGTGGGGCTCACAATTTTAATTCCCATTTTACAGATGAGGGAACTGAGGCACAGAGAAGTTACGTGACTTGCCCAAGGTCACACAGCTGACTAGCGGTGGAGCCGGGATTAGAACCTGTGATCTCTGACTCCCCAGCCCGTGCTCTTTCCACTGAGCCATGCTGCTTCTCAAAAAAAAAAAAAAAAAAAGAGACATTGGATCCACTGGGGCTCGAACCCAGGACATTCTGCGTGTAAAGCAGACGTGATAAGCACTGGGATAGATACAAATTTATCATGCTGTACCCAGTCCCTGTCCCACATAGGGCTCTCAGTCTAAGTAGAAGGGAGTAGGATAGAACTCCCATTATACAGATGAGGAAACCGAGGCACAGAGAAACGAAGTGAGTTGCCCAAGGTCACAAAGCAGACTAGTGGTAGAGCCGGGGGTTAGAACCCAGGTCTCTGACTCCCAGGGCCATGCTCTTTCCACTAGGCCATGCTGTGCCTTGCCAATAAGCCATCCCACTGCCTGTGTGACATTAGTGAGTTTGGGCTGATTTTAACATCCGGTCTTCTGAAGAACAAGACAGTTGGACCAGTTTTTTCATCTTTTTCAGAATTTCACCCTGCCCTTTGGCCTAACCTGCCTGTGGGGGGGGGGGGTCTTTCTGTGCCTCATTCAGATTTAGCTAGGAAGAGAGAGCCCCAAAAGGTGAAAACCTTACGAAGGCCCCTCGGGATCCGAGAATTCACCCATTCAAAAAAGGAAAAGCTGAACTGACAGAAAAGGAAACTCTGGAGACTGGAATCAGGTTTTATCATATCGTTTTTCAATAGCATTTGTATTCATTCATTCAATAGTATTCATTGAGCGCTTACTACGTGCCGAGCATCAAACTAAGTACTTGGAATGTACAATTTGGCAACAGATAGAGAAAATCCCTGCCCATTGACGGGCTCACAATCTAATCGAATTTGTAAAGCACTTTCTATGTTCTGGGCACTTGACTAAGAGTTGGCGTAGATACTGTGGTGAGCGAGAGTGATTCCATCTTGTATCTTTTGACCCTGGGGGGGCAACAAGACCAAAGGATGACTCCATCTTGTATTATTTGATTCCGGGAGCAACAGGGCCAAAGGAGATTTAGAGGAGAAACTGTATTATCTTGCTGAGGGGTTTTGAGGACCTGAACTGTGGGCGAGGAACCAAATTGTTTTGCAGAGGGCTTAAGGAGGAGCTAAATTGCTTTACGGGGCAGAAAAAAAAAGGCTGCTGGAGGGGGCTGTGCCCATGGGGGAATAAATCCGGGGAGGGGAGGGATCACCCAGGAACTAGCGGAAGACAACAACCTCCTGCAACCTCCCGACCAGAACAACAGATAATAGAGGGAAAGAACTGGGCCTCTTTGCCCGGAATCTAAGCCAGGCACGAAGACACCTATGGCTGCCAAGGCCCAGCGCCTAAGACTTGAACTGGGACCCCCACCAGCTGCGGGCAGTCCCACTCCTTGAAACTCCTCTGACGTGGGATCATCTTCACCAAGACTTGGGGAAAACCATGTGGAGTGGTAACCATTTGTGTTGTGCATCTTGTGTGTGCTTACGTGTGTGTGTGCAGGAGTATACACCTAACCCCTGTCTTAGTATAAAATGAAGCTTTCCGCTGTAACGGTGGTGTTTGGTTTTACTTTTGGAATATGTCATTTGAGCGGCCCAATTAAAAAGGGAGTCAAATTCCCGCTTAAGGGCTCGTCGGTCGAGCGCCTGATAATGTTGGGAAGAGATCCCCAGGCGGGGCTCATGACAGATAAGAGATCACCATCTCTGAATCTACTATAATAATAATAATAATGACGGCATCTGTTGAGCCCTTACTGCATGCCAAGCCTGTTCTAAGCACTGGGGGGGAAATAAGGTAATCAGGTTGTCTCACGTGGGGCTCACAGTCTTAAATCCCCATTTTCTAGATGAGGTAACTGAGGCCCAGAGAAGTGAAGTGACACCCAAGGTCACACAGGAGACAAATGGTGGAGCTGGAATTAGAACCCACGACCTCCGACATCCAAGCCCATGCTCTGTCCACTAAGCCGTGCCACTTCTCCATTACGATCAGCTACGACATTCTTTATCGGTCTGCAAAAATTCTCCCGGAATGACCGTTAAAGTTTGGGAGCAGATAATATCTTATCCTTCGTAGTACGACACTCATTCCAAATCGCACTCTCAAACTCTAATATCTGAAATATGGAACTAAAGGCCATTAAATAAACCAGAGGTGTCAAGCAACCAATGGTATTTATTGACCACTTACCGTGAGAGAGGACACTGTAGTAAGCGCTTGGGAGAATAGTCAGTCAGTCGTATGTATTAAGCGCTTACTGTGTGCAGAGCACTGCACAAGCACTTGGGAGAGTGCAATACGACAATAAATGGACTCATTCCCTGCCCCCAGTGAGCTAACAGACTAGGGGAGGAGGCAGACATTAATATGAATAATTTGTAAAACGTAAAGGTAAAACCTTCTTAATCTTCAACACACTGTTGAAAACAGAAGCAAGTTTAAACCTAGTTTTTACAGAAGTTTGATTTTGGGGGGGGTGGCAAAGATTTCTGATATTCTAGCAAACCAAATGAATGTTTGAGATTTAGAAGATTGTTGCCAACCTACTCTCCCTTCATGACATCTTTAGCCAGAAGTTAAAATCTCAAACACAGGAAAAAGAAACAAAAAACAAAAAAATTCATCCATCTTTGATCGTGAGCTCCTAGTGGGTAGGTAATGCTAACATACCACCCTAATGTTCGCTCCTAAGTGCTTAGGTACAGTCCTCTACACAGAGTAATAGCTCAATAAATATCAAATGAAATAATTGATACGATCTGATCTATCACCCATCCCAGCGGTAGTAAAGTTCTATTTGGTGCCTTAATATTTTTCACCCCACAGATCTATTTCACAACACGAGTTTTGTTCATTTATCAGCTAGTTCAACAAGACAAACCATTTAAATAATGTGTCTGGGAGTGTATTCTGGAGAGGTAATCAGGGACTTATTAACCTTTACCATAACAACACATTATCGCTTATTTTGTTTCATGTCGACTAATTTGCAAAACAATAGCGAGGAACAAACCAAACACCGAAGAATATTTTCCTGAGCTCCCGGCACTGCATAAATACAGTGACCCTCACTTGAAATGTCAAGGACTCGAAGATGCTACGGAATATCACGTGATGAAGAATGAGTCAGGGCAACGGAGACGGTAGAAGATGCTGATAGAGTAAAGAGGAAAGAATTGACGTGAATCAAACCTCGGTACCCATGATGAGTAAACACAGAGCAAGAGCTAGAACCTAGGGGAGGATATAGCATTGATTTACCATTCGGGCCACTTTGCTTCAAAAAAATAAACAGGAAGCGACGTAAACACGTGAGGCTTCACAAATGAGCTGGGAAGGTGGTTTTAAATACCAACATTATTATTATTATTATTATTATTCTAGGAAAATAGCTGTAAGGGAATCATTAATAATAGTGTTCTCCCTCCTGATTAACCCAGGAGCCTCAGGGGAGTCAGGGATTGGGTCTGACCCGATTGTCGTAATAGTAAAAATAAGAATAATGGTATTTGTTAAGTGCTTTGTGCCAGACTCTGTACTTAGCACTGGTGTGAATACAAGCAACCCATGTTGGACACGTTTCTTGTCCCACGTGGGCTCACACAGTCTCAATCCCCATTTTACAGATGAGGCACCTGAGGCAGGGAGAAGTCAAGTACCTTGCCCAAGGTCACACGGCGGACAAATGGTGGAGCTGGGATGAGAACCCAGTACCTTCTGACTCCCAGGCCTGTGCTCTATCCGCTACGCCATGCTGCTTCTCAATGTATTGTATTGTACTTTATCTTCTCCAATCAGTCAATCAAGACAGAAATCCTATTTATTGAGCACTTCCCGTGTGCGGAGCACTGTACTAGGAGAGTACAATACAGGGATTGTCACTGTTTATTGTTGTATCATACTTTTCCAAACGCTTAGTCCAGCGCTCTGCACACAGTAAGCGCTCAATAAATATTATCGAATGAATGAAATGGATGAATGAACAGAGTCGGTAGACTCATTCCCTACCCACGACGAGTTTACAGAGAAGCAGCGTGGTTCAGTGGAAAGATCCCGGGCTTGGGAGTCAGAGGTCATGGGTTCTAATCCTGGCAGAGCTGTGTGGCTGTGGGTAAGTCACTTCACTTCTCTGGGCCTCAGTTGCCTCATATGTAAAATGGGGATGACGACTGTGAGCCTCACGCGGGGCAATCTGATTACCTTGTATCTCCCCCAGCGCTTAGAACAGTGCTCTGCACATAGTAAGTGCTTAACAAATACCAACATTATTTTTTAATACAGTCTAGAGGGGTGTTAGACATCAATAGAGATCAATAAATTACAGATATGGCCCTCAGGCCGAGGGCAAGGTGAATAAAGGATGCGAATCCAGGTCCAGTGGTTTTCCAGTGCTTAGTTCAGCATTCCGCACATTTGTTTAACAAATGTATTTGCTTATATCCCGATGGTGCCTCCACTGGTTCAGGTGGCTTTGTAAGTCAAAAGGGCTAACAAGTCCGATAGCTCGGCAACCACGGCGTGAAGCATTTCCCTATGTTCGGTTAGACCTTAACTCATCATGGGCAAGGAATATGTTTGTCACATTATTTTACTCGTACTGTCCCAAGCAAGAGGAAAAAAATGACATGAATCAAGCCGCAGTACCCATGATGAGTAAATACAGAGCAAGAGCTAGAACCTAGCTCTCATATATATATATATATATATATATATATATATATATATATATATATATTAGAGAAGAAGCGTGGCTCAGTGGAAAGAACACAGGCTTTGGAGTCAGAGGTCATGGGTTCGAATCCTGGCAGAATGAGCAGCGCGGCTCAGTGGAAAGAGCCCGGGCTTGGGAGTCGGAGGTCGTGGGTTCTAATCCCGGCTCCGCCACTTGTCTGCTGTGTGACCTTGGGCAAGTCACTTCACTTCTCTGTGCCTAAGTTACCTCATTTGTAAAAATGGGGATTAAAAAATGTGAGCCCCACGTGGGACAATCTGATTACCCTGTATCTACCCCAGCGCCTAGAACAGTGCTCGACACATAGTAAGCGCTTAACAAATACCATAATTAATTCCACTTCTCGTCTGCCAACATAATAGCTGCCTTCTTGGGCAGGGACAGAATGGGAAAGGGCCCTGGATAGCTTTTTATGTTTTGTTTTGGTTTTTTTTTTTTTTTTTTATGAGAGAACCGGAGAAGCAGGGCAGCTGGGACTAGCAATAAAGAATTCACTTAACTGTCCTGAGATTTTTCAGAGGTGAAATGACCCCACGATTCAACCCCAGCCTTATTATTAAAAATGGTGCCTAACGGTCTGGAGGGTATATATGGTACCTAATCATAATTGGTTTTGCCTTCACTGATCCCTTGATGGATATGTAGCAGATATGAATTAGTCTCAGCTGGGCTTAGACTTTCCTGCTTGCAATACTAAAGACTATTTATGAAGGGAAGAGCACGGACCCGGGAGTCAGGAGGTCACAGGTTCTAATTCTGGCTCCGCCACATGCCTGCTGGGTGACCTTGGGCAAGTCACTTCACTTCTCTGTACCTCGGTTACCTCATCTGTAAAATGGGGATTGAGACTGTGAGCCCCACGTGAGACAGGGATTGTGTCCAACTCAATTTGCTTATATCCACCCCGGCACTTAGTACAGTGTCTGGCACATAGTAAGTGCTCAACTAATATTGCAATTATTATTATTAATATTACTACTAATAATAATGGACATCTGGAAATGGAATACTGAAAGTTTCACACACCCACAAGCACATACACACATATTTATACATAGATAGATATAGATAGCTAGCTAGCTAGCTAGATAGATAGATAGATAGATAGATAGATAGAGATAGATGGATACATCAATGTGTATATATGACATATAGGTATAAACACACATGTAAGAACATGTGTGCACACAGAGACGCACACACACACACACATACACTCACTCACTCACTCACTCATCAATTCTACCAGCATCTGGTCAAGGAATTGATTTTCTTTACTAGTTAGTTGACTAATCAGTGCTTCTCTTCCCTGTTCACTCTTCTTCCTGGTGCCGGGAAATAGTCAGCACTGATTTCACAGAGCTTAGTCCTAGATATTGAATTCAGAAAAGTTCAGGCTTATTACATGAAGAGAAAGTGACCCTTGCTCTTTCCAGGGTAGGGAAAGTGCCTGAAAATCATCTTTCAAAACCATCTGAAGTCTCTCCCCTCTTTAGTCTAGACTGTAGCTCTTTGAATCATCTTTATGAACCCCACTTGGAGAGCATCACTTAGCTGGTCAAAATATTCTAATATCTCTCCCATAAAACAGCTCCTCTTCCTCCTGATCATTGGTTTCAAGGCTCTTCACCTCTTCTCTCAGGCACTGCTGCCCTCCTCTCATAAATGTGATGGTAGAAATCATGCCTAAATCTACTGTATACTTGTAAGCTTTTAATGCAGTTCTTTGCATGCACTCAGAGCGACTCAGTAAATACTGTTGACCTATTGCTATACTCCACCTCATGCTGTGACTCTTCCTAATTGAATATGATCACTATCATTTCATTTTTGCCAATTTTGGGAAGATGAACACTAAAATAAACTATAGTCAGGGAGAAAAATAGAGAAGCAGTGGGACCTAGTGGATAGATCATGACCCTGGGAGTCAGGAAGACCTGGGTTTTAATCCTAATTCTTCCTTCCACCCTCATAGGCAAATATTTCTGTCAGTCTCCATTAGATCGTAAATTACATGAGGGCGACGACCGTGTGCTTTGTATCAGTTGCCTCTAGACTAGAGCAGCATGGCTTAGTGGATAGACCCAGCACCCGGTTGTCAGAGGACCTGGATTCTTAATCCCGACACCGCCACTTGTCTGCCGTGTGACTTTGGGCAAGTCACTTCACTTCTCTATGCCTCAGTCACTTCGTCTCTAGCATGAATAGTGCTCAGAGTTTACAACAGTGCTTGGCATAGAGTAAGTGTTTAACAAATATCATCATTATTATGGGGATTAAGATCGTGAGCCCTGTGTGGAATGTGGACTGTGTCTAACCTTATTACCTTATATCTACCCCAGCGCTTAGTACAGGACGTGGCACACGGTAAGCACTTGAAAATGCAATGAAAAACAAAGACATGACTACAAATGTAACATTGTGGGATCAATCTAGTGGTATTTACTGAGCACTTACTATGTACAAAGTACCGTACAAAGTGCTTAGGAAAATATACAGTAGAGTTGATAAACACATTCCCTTCCCACCCACAGTGAGCTTAGTGTCTAGAAATAATAATGATTGTATTTGTTGAGCACTTATTATGGACCAAGCACGTTCTAAGCACTGGGGTAGATTCAAGGTGATCAGGTTGGACACATTCCCTGACCCACATGGGGCTCACAGTCTTAATCCCCATTTTACAGATGAGGTAACTGAGGCCCAGAGAAGTGAAGTGACTTGTCCGAGGTCACACAGCAGACAAGTGGCAGAGCTGGGATTAGAACCCATGACCTTCTGAGTCCTAGGCTTGTGCTCTATCCACTGCACCATGCTGTTTCTTTATGTGAGTAACAAAGAGCTGATATCAATCAGTGGTACTTCTGGAGTGGATACCATGTGCTGAACTCTGTACTAAGCCTTTTGGAGAATACAATACAATTCCTGCTCTCGGGACATGGGAAGATGGGAGACTCTTTAGGGAAGACCTTCTGGAAGCAATGTGAGTTTTCTGAAGGGCCTTGAAGGTGAAGAAAGAGGTGGTTTGCCAAACCTGAAGATGTGGTTTGCCAAATTTAAAGGTCTGTGTGGAGGGGTGGGTGGGCAGTTCTAGTAAGAAAGGAAAGTATAATCAAAATGGCGACAGCAAGAGAGATAAGAAAGTTGGTCTGAGGAGTAGAGCAGGAGGGCTAGGCTATGGACAATCAAATGATCGATTGATTGATTGGAGTAAAGCGTGCAGGTTAAACGCTACTGGAAGAGTTCTGTTTCCAAAGGATGGGTGAGTGAAGAGGAATGTTTAACACCAGAGCAAAACTATAGACTTTGAGGAAAATGGAGCTGGTGGGGTGGGAGGGTGGGGGTGCTGGGGAAGGAGTGTAAATGAGATAAGAGACTGACAACAGATCATCCTTCAAATCCTGTTGTAACGAAGTAATAGCGTTCCCTACATTATCAAACAGCAAAACTATTGATCTTGTCATTTTCTCCAAGGATGAGCAAAACAGAACTTAATAACTGTGCTATTTATTAAGCGCGTACTATGTGCCAGGCACTGTTCAAAGTGCTGGGATAGATGCAAGGTAATCCAGCTGGATACAGTCCGTGTCCCACGTAGGGCTCACTGTCGTAATCCTATTTTACAGATAAGGGAACTGAGGCCCAGAGAAGTGAAGTGACTTGCCCAAGGTCACACCACAGACAAGTGGCAGAACCAGAATTAGAACCCAGGTCCTTCTGACGCCCAGGCCTGTGCTCTAACCATTTGGCCTCTGAAGTACTAGGTATGTTTGAGAATGAACATTAAGTTTTATCAAAAGCAAAAGCAAAGGAGGCTGTCGATCAGTATTTTTCAAGTGTCTTTCTCATTAGAGTGTAAGCTTCCATGGGGCAGGGAATGTGTCGCTTGCTTCAGTTAGTCATATTTATTGAGTGCTTCTTCTGGGTGGCCCACTCTACCTGGCACTTGGGAGAGTCCAGTAGGTAGAAGACACGATCCCTGCTCTCGAGGAGTTTACAGTCCAGAGAAGGAGTCAGAAACCTCTCCCATTCCATAATTAGATAGGGCCAGCAAATGTGCACTCTTCATTGGTTTGCAAGCAGGCGCTCAATAAAAACTAGTGGGTGAACGATTCCTCGACCTTGAATTCGAATCAATCAGTCGTGTTCACTGAGCACTGTCCGTGGGCAGAACATTGTACTAAGCGCTTGGGAGAGTCCAATAGAAGAGTCAGTAGAGACATAACCTACCCATAGGTAGCTTACAATCTAGAGGGAAGCTTACAGTCTAAAATATCCTATTGCAAGTGAACGAGCGACTGATGCCTTTCAAGATTTTGGTATCCAGAATCCATATATTCCCGAGGATGTTTTCTTTTGCAAGATATTCCATGACAGAAAGGCGTAGAGCAAACTACCAACAAGCAGGATGGCTTTTACTCTTTCCAAATTCATCACTGGGACGTTCACTATACTGCGCTTGTCTTAGGTCAGAGAAGGAGAGGGATCAGAGGCTAAACTGAATGCTTCTGCCTACTGTATCATTCATTTGTTCAATCGAATTTACTGAGTGCTTATTATAGGCAGAGCACTGTACTAAGAGCTTGGGAAGTACAATTCAGCAACAAATAGAGACAATCCCTGCCCACAGCGGGCTCACAGTCTAGAAGGGGGAAGACAGACATCAAAAACAAGGAAGCATCATTGTAAGTAAATAGAATTATAGATATATACACATCAATAAATTGAATAGAATTATAGTTATAAATATGTACCTATATACAAAAGTGCTGTGGGGCGGGGAGGGGGAGTACAGCAAAGGAAGTGGGCCAGGGTGAAGGGGAGGAGAGGGAGAGGAAAAGGATAGTTTAGGCTGGGAAGGCCTCTTGGAGGAGGTGAGCTTTCAGTAGGGCTTTGAAGGGGGGAAGTGTGCTAGTTTGGAGGATGTGAGGAAGGAGGGCGTTCCAGACCAGAGGTAGGACGTGGACCAGGGATCGACGGCAGGACAGGTGAGAACGAGGCCCAGTGAGGAGGCTAGCGGCGGGAGAGGAGCGGAGTGTGCGGGCTGGGATGGAGAAGGAGAGAAGGGAGGTGAGGTAACAGGGGGCAAGGTGATGGACAGCTTTGAAGCCAAGAGTGAGGAGTTTTTGCGTGTTATGGAGTATCATGAAATGTACTCCACATACAAGAACCAAACACCAGGTTAGGTGTCATTTCAGAAAAGTTTGTTGAGACATTAGGACCCCTTGAGACCCAGAGTGAATTTTACGAATAATACCCAGGATCGAATTTCCAGGAATCCTTTTGTCTCTAAGGACTTGTTAGAAAGTCCCATTAAACCCCAAAGGAAAGTGAAAAAAATTCTAAGATAATGTCAGTTTACTTAGCTCTCGTCTCTTATAACCTGCTTAGCTTTCCCAATTGATTTCTATTGGTTTACTCTGAGTTGGCGACATGTCTTCACATAATAAAGGATTTATGTTTTTATTCAGTGTTTATGTTGATATCTTAAGTATCATGCACATTGCTATGTAGTGACAAGACCAAATGCACTCTGGCAGAGTTTCAATATAAAAAAAATTAGAAGGTGTTGATTTTATTACCGCTTGGGTAATACATTTGAAAGAGCGTCAATGATGACTAAAATCCTCGGCTAGAATCATGCCTTAAGTCAGAGTGGCATTTTATCTGCTGTTAAACATTAAAACCTGCTTCTGAAGTAGCATTCATTATTGCCTTTTCTCTTCCACAAATAAGCATATCCTCCACTGAATGGAGCTTTCTTCAAATGTTTAAATTCATTGCAAACTCAGACTGCTTTTCCTCCTCCCCAAAAGAGCTTAGCTTTTTTTTTTTTCTATTTTGTTTTTGTCCCAAAGAGATAGATGATGGGGGGAAAGTAATTGCCCAGAAAACTATGTATATTATTAGTATATATTTATTGGTATGTATATATGTGTAAATATATATATGTGGTGTTGTCCTCTAGACAGCAGGACTCTTTTTGATAGAGGATGTGTTTACCAACTCTGTTGCACTACATTCTCCCAAGCGCTTAATATAGTGTTCTGGGCACCGTAAGTCTCAATAAATATCACTGATTGGCCTTTTGTTTTCAAGGGAGGCTTCACTGATAATGAAATTCACTTGACCATGTTGGTGGCTGGAAAGGTGAATAAGGGACCCCCAGTCTTGACTAAGTTGTGTCTGCACACACCAAAGCTGTGTCTCGGTGTTTCCTATAACCAACAGGATTGCCATGACTTGAAATGCTGCCATTCTGAAAGAAAATGTGCTTCTTGTTTCCTGTCCTGCTTAATTCTAGCCACCCGCGCCTCCCTCCACCACTTTATGATGGAATTCACTCTGAATTCATCTGTTTCCGATGCCAAAATGTTTTTGGGTTTCTTCCTTAAATGGATTTGGGGATCCCCTGAGACTCCTGAATCAACAAGGAATTAGATGAGGAAGAGAAGCTTCTGTTTCAGAAAATACGACTGCAGTTAGACAACAGAAAACAGATGCCATTTATTTGCCAGTAGCTGCTGGAAAACAAAACATTTTATGACATTTACTTTGCCTTTAGCAGAGCTACTGTTGATGCCAGAGAAATACAAACTAGTGAAATTACCACACAGCCAGACCCAAAATGTGGCATATTGTGGTTTCAAATCCTAGATGTGGATGCCCGTCGTATAATAACCTACAGCATCTGTGTTCACCATACAGATACCCAGGTAATGATAATAATTTAAAAAATGTGTTTGTTGGAGCTCATGCTACATGCCCAGCTCTGTATTAAGCGCTGGGGGAGGTAAGAGATAATCAGGTCCCACATGGGACCCACAGTTTTAGTAGAAGGGAGAATAGGTATTGATGTCCCCATTTTGCAGATGAGGGAACTGAAACACAGAAAAGTTAAGTGACTTATCCAAGATCACACAGCAGGAAAGTGGAAGAGAAAGGATTAGAACCCAGGTCCTCTGACTCCTAAGCCTGTGCTCTTTTCAGTAGATCACACTGCTTCTCAGATGTTACCACAAACATTTGCTTCTCAGAGTTCTGGCTTCCTGAAAAGTATGATTTTTAGATAGAAGATCTCTTATCTCTCGTTCCATTTCATATGCCCCAAATCTCCAAGTCTGGCTTTTTCTTTTCCATGTATTCAAGATAGTTGGATTATTCACTCGACTCAATCTACGGTATTTATTGAGCACTTCCTCTGCGCAGAGTACTGTGCTACTACTCTACTACTACTCTTCTCTACTACTTGAGAAGCAGCGGGGCTCACTGGAAAGAGCCCGGGCTTGGGAGTCAGAGGTCATGGGTTCGAATCCCCACTCTGCCACTTGTCAGCTGTGGGACTGCGAGCAAGTCACTTCCCTTCTCTGTGCCTCAGTTCCCTCCTCTGTAAAATGGGGATGAAGACTGTGAGCCTCACGTGGGACAACCTGATTACCCTGTATCTATCCCAGCGCTTAGAACAGTGCTCTGCACATAGTAAGCGCTTAACAAATACCAACATCATTATTATTACGAAGCACTTGGGAGAGTGCAATACCATGGACTTGGTAGACACCTTCCCTGTGCACACTCAAGAGTGAATGGGGCATTCTCTAAAGTTATTTAAAAGCATTTCCCCCCAGCATAGATAGGATGTTTTCATCTTCATTCCAAATTGTCCCCATCCCAGTAAGAAGCTAAGTCTTTCAGAAATATTTTTGGATCCCTCCTCTCCCCTGTTGAAACTTCTTCTGAAAAAGATACTTTGGACTCGTGTCACTGGAGGCCGGAAATCTCCTGGCTGTGTAATCGAATGTTTTATTGTAACCCGAAGCCGCCAGTAGCAGAAGTTGGGAAACGAGGTGAGGATCCCAGCAGGGGATCTTGATCTTGGCTCCAAAATTTAGGCAAGTGGTGATTGAAGTCAGAGTCATCATAGCGTACAGAAACAGCTGTCCATCAGGATACCTCTCAGCCAAGCAGAATTCATATATGAAAACACATTCTCATGGACCCTCATGTATTCCCCAGCACCTGTATTTACTTCCGAATTCTTTCAATCATACTCCTCGAGCAGAGATGATGAAGACGGAGAAAAAACCTAAGTGAAACTCACTCCCCTGCCACCGATGTGTTTTAGCCATTTAATTATACTAGTCATAATGATAATGATGGTATTTGTTCCGCGCTTACTATGTGCCAAGCACTGTTCTAAGCTCTGGGGTAGATACAAGGTAATCAGGTTGTCCCACGTGGGGCTTCCAGTCTAAATCCCCATTTTACACATGCGGTAACTGAGGCACAGAGAAGTGAAGTGACTTGCCCAAAGTCACATAACTGACAAGCGGCAGAGCCGGGATTAGAACCCGCGACCTCTGACTCCCAAGACCGGGCTCTTTCCACTAAGCCATGCTGTTTCTCATTTGAATCATCAGGACGTCCTGGGGAACAATATAATAGAAGCTGATGTGAAAAGTTGAGCCGGAATTGTTATTTAAAATGGAACGGATTCTGGAGTCAGAATGGAGTCGTAATGTGAAGAAAAGTTTTTAAATAGCGACAAATACCATTCTTAATAATACCTGGAATAAGAATGCTATTCCTGGACAATATCAAAAAATCCTCCGGCCCCGTATTTAGGCTCCAACAGCGTGCTCGGAACAGCGATGCTTTTCTTTGACACCCGTTCATTAAAGGAGTAAATAGTTCACAAATGTGGTGGGTTTTCCTCTTCTGATCATCATCAATGGTATCTGTTGAGCCCTTACTGTGTGCAGAGCACTGTACTAAGCGCTCGGGAGAGTAGAATACAATAATATTGTTAGACCCATTCCCTGCCTACAAGCTACCAGTTCAGAGACATGGGCTTGGTAGCCATTCTCGGGTCTTTGACTTTACTGCAGAGAAGATCAATAGAAGCAGTGTAGCTTAGTGGTTAAAACCTGGGCCTGGGCGTCAGAGGGACCTGAGTTGTAGTCCCAGATCTGCACTTGTCTGCTGTGTGACCTTCAGCAAGTCACTTCACTTCTCTGTGCTTCACTCGCCTCATCTGTAAAATGGGGATTAAGACTGTGAGCTCCATATGGGACAGAGACTGTTTCCAGTCAGATTACCTTGTATCTACTTTGGTGGTTAGAACATGTGCCTGGGATGTAGTAAGTGCTCAACAAATACCATTTTTTAAAAATGAAATAGATCATTTTGGTCACTGTATTGTTCCCAAGTTGTTTTTGTTTTTCTTAATTTTCAGGGTTGCCTTACATTAAATGAGAACATTTTAAAGCATCTATACTTACTCATTTTCAGGTATTCGCCTAGTTTCTGGCTGTCGTTTCTTGTACTGTTTGATTTTATTACTTGTTACGGAATAATGTTGCAACACCAATAAAAAGAATTTTCTAGGTACTGAAACCAACCAGGTCAACGGGGTGGGGGAGAGGGGGTCGTAAAATCCTGAATCCTGGCCAGAAATCCAGGAGACTGGAATAACTATTTCCCCTCTCTTTTAGGACTTCTTTCACTACCTATCTTTCTGAGCTGGAATTTGTTCAACAACCAATCAATTAACGGCATTTATTGAGTGCTTACTGTGTGCAGAGCACCGTACTAAGCACTTGGGAGAGTCCCGTTCAGCAGAGCTGCTCCCTGCCCACAAAGAGCTGAAATTTAAATTAATTATAGATATGCACTGAAGTGTTTTAGGGTGAATATCAAATGCTTAAAGGACACAGATGTAAGTTGTGTAGGCAATGCAGAAGGGAGAGGAAGTAAGGGTTTTACTGGGGAAGGGCTCTTGGAGGAGATGTGATTTTAATTATGGCTTGAATGATAATAATAATAATAAATCCCACACATCCAATCCGTCACCAAAACCTGCCGGTCTCACCTTTATAATATCGCCAAGATCCGCCCTTTCCTCTCCACCCAGACGGCTGCCTTACCGTTACAGGCTCTCGTAATATCCCGGCTAGACTACCGGGTCGGCCTTCTCTCCGACCTCCCTTCCTCCTCTCTCGCCCCGCTCCGGTCTATTCTTCACTCCGCCGCCCGGCTCATCTTCCCGCAGAAACGATCTGGGCACGTCACTCCCCTTCTTAAACACCTCCAGTGGTTGCCTATCGGCCTCCGCTCCAAACAAAAACTTCTCACTCTAGGCTTCGAGGCTCTCCACCACCTTGCCCCCTTCTACCTCTCCTCCCTTCTCTCTTTCTACCGCCCACCCCGTGGGCTCCACTCCTCTGCCGCCCACCTCCTCACCGTCTCCCGTTCTCGCTTATCCCGCCGTCGACCCCTGGGCCACATCCTCCACTACAAGTCAGGTCCCTCTGACGCCCAGGCCCAGGTCCACTTCACTTCTCCGCGGTCACACAGTAGACAAGTGACGGAGCCAGGTTTAGAACCCCTGACCTACTGACTCCCAAGCCCGTGCTGTTTACGCGACGCCGTACTGCTTCTCCCAACTGGGGTCATCTGTCGCAGAAAGAGGAAGGGAGGACATGGACAAGGGCTTGGCGGCGGGGAGTGAGAAAGATGACATCAAGCTAGAGTGAGGAGTCCGGAGTTAAGAAAAGAGAAGTGTGTGGGCTGGGTTTTGTTCCCAGGAAGCAGAATCCTATTTAAAGAGGAATGATTGACAAGGATGCAAAACACAGTTCATGCTTTCACATACGAATCCACCGCTTCATCAATTAAACACTAATTTGGATAGGGAGGAATTAATATCATTTTCCACCTGCACTGCTACATGCCTATCCTCCCAAGTCCCATTAGATTGTAATAATAATAATAATAATAATAATATGGTATTGGTTAAGCACTTACTACGTGCCAAGCACTTTTCTAAGCACTGGGATAGATACAAGGTCATCAGGTTGTCCCATGTGGGGCCTCCCAGTCTTAATCCCCATTTTACAGATGAGGTAACTGCGGCCCAGAGAAGTGATTAGTCCAAGGTCACACAGCAGACAAGTGACGGAACGGGGATTAGAACCCACGACCTTCTGACTCCCAGGCCCGTGCTCTTTCCACTGAGCCACACTGCTTCTATAGCTGCTCCTGAGCTCCTAAAGAACAACGGTTCATGCCCAGTGGCTTTGTCCAACTCTCCCAAGCACTTAGTATAGTGCTAAGCACTCCGTTTATACGACTGACCGACTGAGGGCTTTTTGGGTGGGTGGGGGTTGGAGGGAAACCTATGCTTAAGGACCATCTTCATCGGAATCCATGCCCCCTTTATTCATCCCCACTCCCAGCCCCACAGGACTTCTGTACTTATCTGGAATTGTATAATTACATTTAATAATAATATAATAATACACATTTATATTAATATCTGTCTCCCCCTCTGGAATGTAAGTTCGTTGTGGTCGGGGAATGTGTCCGCTTATTAATACGGTGTACTCTCCCAAGCGCTTAGTACAGCGCTCTGCACACAACGCTCAATAACTACGAATGAATGAATGAATGAATGAATGAATGAATGAATGAATGAATGAATGAATCCCTATTTCATCCACGTTGGAACTAAACGAAGCTTTCTTCTTTCCACCTCTCTGTTGGGACCAGGCTAGAGATAGTTTTCAAGGGCAGAGACAAAACTACGGCTTCCCTCCACCAATGCAGTAAAATATCCCATGGCCTCACAAAAGACTAGGATTCAGCGCTATCAAACCGACACTTCGTAACGACGCTAAGTGCACTCTCCGAGACAGAAATCGTTAAGGAGAATCACTGCCACCCGTTCAACCTTTACTCTCCCAAGGTTGTTTCTGATTCCAAGCCACTGCCACATAGGTGTTCTTTTTAATTACTTTTTTCTATAGATATCACTCAATGAGCCAGCTATCTCCACCCCTTCCTCCTGTCCTCGGTAACCACGTATTTATAATAATGTCGGTATTTGTTAAGTGCTTCCTATGTGCAGAGCACTGTTCTAAGCGCTGGGGGAGCTACAGGGGAATCAGGTTGTCCCATGTGAGGCTCACAGTCTTAATCCCCGTTTTACAGATGAGGTAACTGAGGCACAAGAAGTGAAGTGACTCGCCCACAGTCACACAGCTGACAAGGAGCAGAGCCGGGATTCAAACATTTTATAGATGAGGTCACCGAGGCACAGAGAAGTTAAGTGGCTTGCTCATTGTCACACAGCAGAAGAGTGGCAGAGCTGGGATGAGATTCCAGATCCTCTGACTCCCAGGCCACTAGGCCATCCTGCATCCTATTTATTCCATATCCATATTTATTAATCATTTATTTCATGTCAAACTTTTTAATTTCACTTTTCCTATCATCTTTCACCAAATCCCTCCCCGCCTTATTGTTGGATTGAATCCCTAGAGGGGGAGGTGTCATGTCTAATGTATTTGTTTTTTGTCAAGTGCTTAGTTTCATTTATCCCACTTAGTTTGGTGCTTATCCCATAGTAGAGAAGCAGTGTGGCTCAGTGGCAAGAGCCCGGGCTTGGGAGTCAGAGGTCATGGGTTCAAATCCCGGCTCTGCCACTTGTCAGCTGTGTGACGGTGGGCGAGTCACTTCACTTCTCTGTGCCTTAGTTACCTCATCTGTAAAATGGGGATGAAGACTGTGAGCCCCTTGTGGGACAACGTGATGACCCTGTATCTCCCCCAGCGCTTAGAACAGTGCTCTGCACATAGGAAGCGCTTAACAAATACCAACATTATTATTATAAGGCACTTCTCTATAATAGGTCCTAACCGATCGTGTGCCATCTCTGTAGCTTGTCTTTTCTACGTCTCTAGTCTTCCCAGTTCCACGACTGTTTGTTTTTTGGTACTTGTTAAGCACTTACTACATGTCAACCACTGTTCTAAGCGCTGGGTTAGGTACAAGTTAATTAGGTCGAACACGGTCTCTATAATAATAATAATAATAATAATGGTATTTGTTAAGCGCTTACTATGTGCAAAGCACCGTTCTGAGCGCTGGAGAGGGATACAAGGTGATCAGGTTGCCCCAGGTGGGGCTCACAGTCTTAATCCCCATTTTACAGATCAGGGAACTGAGGCACAGAGAAGTTAAGTGACTTGCCCAGTCACACAGCTGACAAGTGGCGGATCCGGAATTAGAACCCGTGACCTCTGACTCTCAAACCCGGGCTCTTGCCACTGAGCCGCGCTGCTTCTCCATCCTGCACGGGGGCTCACAGTCCCAAGTAGGAGGGAGAACAAGTATGGAATCCACATTTTCCAGCTAAGGAAACGGAAGCCCAGAGAGGTTAAGTCACTTGCCCGAGGTCACACAGCGAGCATTTGGCAGAGCAGGGATTAGAACTCGGGTCCTCTGACTCCTAGGCCTGTGCTCTCTCCACCAGGCCACACTTCTCCTGCCCCGGCGGCACCTACGCCTAGTGCTTCCAACGGTTCTGGGTTCGAGACCGAACCGCCCCCTTCTACGGCATGTAGTCTCCTTTCCTTGCACACCCAACTCTCCCGTCTGCGAGTTCCCTTTGGATTTTAACGCGCTTCACTGCCTGGAAGTGCATTATGGTCTTAAACAGTGCATTTAGCCCGCAAGTTATTATCTAACCCTTGTAAATAATACATAAACGCTTCAGTTTTTTCTGCACTTCGTACTACTCTTCGTCCTGAACCCAATTTATTAACACTTCTCGTTGGAAACGTGGTGTAAATCAATCCTGGCTTCTCCAGAAAGCATTTAGTTCCCCCTAGCGGAGATAAACACGCCTCCTAGACGGAGTATTCCCAAATTTTAAATCCTGGGCCTTTGGGAATTTTCCTCAGGCGTAAAAGATTTCCCGGTGGATTGAATCCTATAGGGTTTTCCCAGGTGGAGAAGAGTTGACCACAGTTGGTTGGAGCCGGAGGGGGGAGAGCCTTTGGCTTCTGCTACTCACTCTGCTTCAGCAACCCCTCAGACAAAAAGGTTTTCAACGTTATTTCAGTCAATGGCATTTATTGAGCACTTCCTGCATGGGGAGCACTGTTCTGAGCGCTTGGAGGGTGCAGCCGATTTGATAGACCTGCTCTCTGCCCTGAACTTAGAGCCTGGTGGAGATGGACCAGAGAAGCGGCGTGGCTTAGGGGCAAGAGCCCGGGCTTGGGAGTCAGAGGTCATGGGTCCTAATTCCGACTCCGCCACTTGTCTGCCGTGTGACCTAGAGCAGGTCGCTTAACTTCTCTGTGCCTCGGTTCCCTCATCTGTAAAAATGGGGGTTAAAAAATGGGAGCCCCACGTGGGACAATCTGATGACCCTGTATCTACCCCGGCGCTTAGTGCTCAGCGAGTGCTTAACAAATACCATAGTCATTATTATTATTAAAATAGATTACAGCCAGGGGACGCAGCAGACCGTGAGGATATGTACATACGTGCCACTGTGGGGTTGGGGTGAGCGTCCAAGGGTTTTAGGATTCATTCATTAATTCAATTCATTAGATTCTATTTAGTAAGCGCTTACTGCGTGCAGAGCACGGTACTGAGAGCTTGAAAAGTACAATTCAGCAACAGAGACAGTCCCTGCCCACAGCGGGCTCACAGTCTAGAAGCGGGGAGACAGATACCAAAAACAAGTAAACGGGCATCGATAGCATCAACATATATATATAATACATATAATAATTATATACATATATATATATATATATATATACATCAGAACAAGTAAAACAGGAATTCATATAACTAGAATTATAGATACGTCCATATATACACAAGTGCTGTGGGGCAGGGAGGGGGTGTAAAGCAACGGGAGTGAGTCTGGGCGGTTGGGGTGGGACCCGAGGAAAAGGGGGGCCCCGTCTATTGTGGGGGGTCATGTGAACATCCAAGAGCATAAGGGGCAGTGATCATAACGATGGTATTTGTTAAGTGCTTCTTTACTATGTGCCAAGCACTATTCTAAGAGCTGGGGTAGATACAAAGTAATTAGGTTGTCCCATGTGGGGCCCCCAGTCTCAATCCCCATTTTACAGATGAGGTAACCGAGGCACAGAGATGGTAAGTTACTCGCCCAAAGTCACAGACCTGGTCAGAGGCGGAGCTGGAATTAGAACCCGGGTCATGGGTTCTAATCCCGGCTCTACCGCTTGTCTACTGTGTGACATGGGACAGGGACTGTGGGTAACACGATTTGCTTGGATCCACCCCAGTGCTTAGTACAAGGCCTCGCACATAGTAAGCACTTAACACGTACCACGATTACTACCATTATTATAATGTATTAATTAATTAAGCAGAATGGTTTAGTGGATAGAGCCTGGGCCTGGAAGTCAAAAGGACCTGGGTTCTAATCCTGGCTCCACCACATGTCTGCTGTGTGACCTTGGGTAAATCACTTCACTTCTCTGGGCCCTAGTTCCCTCATCTGTAAAAGGGGGATGAAGACTGTGAGCCCCAAGTGGCACAGGGACTGTGTCCAACACGATTAGCTCGTATCTGCCCCGGCGCTTAGAACAGTGCTTGGCACATAGTAAAATACTTAACAAAAGTCATAGTTATCATTATTATTATTCTTTATGGGCCAAGACTCAAATGGTTGTGGGTGAGGCCGGAAGCCGTGAGTCACGACAGGTGTGTGCTCAGTCTCTAACGTGGCACGGGGCTAAACAATCGGGGCATGCTATTAATGCTGTAATAGTAATAATGTTGGTATTTGTTAAGCGCTTACTATGTGCAGAGCACTGTTCTAAGCGCTGGAGTAGATACAGGTTAATCAGGTCGTCCCACGTGAAGCTCACAGTTAATCCCCATTTTACAGATGAGGTAACTGAGGCACAGAGAAGTTAAGTGTACTAGTCTACCCCGGTAGAGCAAAGAGGTGATTGTTCTGAGCACATGTGAGACCCATCTTATCTTCAAACATTTCCCAGAAAGTGTCCCCAGAATCCATATTTAAAATAATGGCCTTGATTCAGCTGACTGTGCATTAGATTCAAGATAATTCGATCAAATTTAATAATAATAATAATAATAATAATGTTGATATTTGTTAAGGACTTACTATGTGCCAAGCACTTTCTAAGTGCTGGGGTAGATGCAAGGTCCTCAGGTTGTCCACATGGGGCTCGCAGTCTCAATCCCCATTTTACAGATGAGGTAACTGAGGCCCAGAGAAGTGGAGTGGCTTGCCCAAGGTCACACAGCAGACAAGTGGCAGAGCCAGGATTAGAACCCATGATCTCTGACTCCCAGGCCCGGGCTCCATCTAGGAAGCCACGCTGTTTCTCATCTCTCATGTCATCTCTTCTCATCTCATTTCATCTCCGTCTCACCTCGTGCTCACATTCTGCGGAAGAGAGAGCTTGAGGGCCATTTCAGAGAGGAGAGATCTGAGTTCCAGAGAGTTGAAGTTACTTGTCCTCGGTCACACGTCCCTCTCAGGGCGGCACCTAGAGAGTTTCCAGTCCTCTACCAGTCTCGTCTACGGGCCGGCGAGTGGAAGGCCATCGGCTACACGTCAAAACTCCCCCGTGCCGGGAAGCAGTGGCACGGGAGAGGGTCGAGGGCGGGGACTCGAGTTTACCGTGCGGAAGGCAGCGTCGGTGAACCACTCCTGGATTTTGACCAAGAAAACTCTGTGGATCCACTACCGGAACGATTGCAGATGGAGGTGGGGGGTTCTGGGAGAGATTATTTTGCTAGACGAAACGTCCATCACCTTGATTCTATTTATTTGCTATTGTTTTAATGAGACGTTCATCCCCTTGATTCTCTTTATTGCCATTGTTCTTGTCTGTCCATCTCCCCCAGTTAGGCTGTAAGCCCATCGAAGGGCAGGGACTGTCTCTATCTGTTACCGAGTTGTACATTCCAAGCGCTTAGTACAGTGCTCTGCACATAGTAAGCGCTCAATAAATACTATTGGATGGATGGATGGATGGATGGATGGATGGATGGATGGATGGATGGATGGATGAATGAATGAATGAGTCCATGGCGTAGCAATAGTTTGAAGACGACTCGACGGCAAAAGACAAGACGACAGTCAAATAGCAGGCACACGGCAGAGCCAGCTTCAGGACCTGGGTCTCTGGACTCTCCGAGCTTTCTGAAATTAGGACCTATTCTTTGCCATAAGCAGCTTGGCTCAATGGGAGGAGCCCGAGCTTGGGAGTCAGAGGTCATGGGTTCGAATCCCGGCTCCGCCACCTGTCAGCTGTGTGACTGTGGGCGAGTCACTTCACTTCTCGCTGCCTCAGTTGCCTCGTCTGTAAAATGGGGAGGAAGATTGTGAGCCTCACGCGGGACGACCTGATTACCCTGTATTCGTCCCAGCGCTTAGAACAGTGCTCTGCACATAGTAAGCGCTTAACAGATACCAACATGATCATTATTATAAGAAGATCACCGATGGCCTCAATGTGTGCAGTCTCACTGATGTAAAGAGGTCCAAAGCCAGATTGCAGAGGGTCAAGAGAGTTGGTGGGGAGGAAATTATGGCAGTGGGTGTATAGGAAACTCTAGGATTTGGGGTAAGAATGGGAAAAGGGGTGAGGACTGTGGGCTTGAGAGATGACTTTTAGAAAATGGAAGAGATTCAAACGTCTTTGTTGGCAGAGAAACAGGTGGAGAACGAGAGGTTGAAATGACAATGAAGGAGGGACTCTTGGCGGGTGAGAAGGAAAAGGTCAGAAGTACCAGTAGAAGGGGGAATTAATCCAGAAAGGGCTAGGTCTCCTCTTGGGATTGTTGAAAAATGATTTCAGTAACACTAATAATAATACCAGTGATAGCAATAGCTGTGCTATTTGTTAAGCCCTTATTATAAGTGAAGCGTTGTTCTAATTTCTGTAGTACACACAAATGTCAATAGATCAGGCACAGTTCCTGCGTGACATTCATTCATTTATTCAATCGTATTTATTGAGCACTTACTGTGTGCAGAGCATTGTACCAAGGGCTTGGAAAGTACAATCTGGCGACAAATAGAAAAAATCCCTACCCAACGACGAGCTCACGCTGGACGGACAGTCTTTCATTCAATAGTATTTATTGAGCGCTTACTATGTGGAGAGCACTGTACTAAACTCTTGGAATGTACAAATCGGTAACAGAGACAGTCCCCACCTTTTGACGGGCTCACGGTCTAATCGGGGGAGACGGACAGACAAGAACAATGGCAATAAATAGAGTCAAGGGGAAGAACATCTCATTAAAACAATAGCAGATAAATAGAATCGAGGTGATGTACATCTCATTAACAAAATAGTAGAATCAAGGTGATGCACATCTCATTAACAAAATAAATAGGGTCATGAAAATATATACAGTTGAGCTGACGAGTACAGTGCTGAGGGGAGGGGAAGGGAAGACAGTCTTTGTGGGAGAGACAGCAGATGATTGAACCCCCATTTTAGTCTGAGGAAACAGAAGCACAGAGAGGTCAAGCGAGCTGTCCAAGAGGCCTTCCCAGACTGAGCTCCCCTTTTCCCTCTGCTCCCTCTTCCCCCCCTTCACCTCTCCTCAGCTAAACCCTCTTCTCCCCCCTTTCCCTCCGCTCCTCCCCCTCCCCCCTCCCCTCCCCTCGGCACCGTACTCGTCCGCTCGACTGTCTAGATCTTCATCACCCTATTTATTTCGTTAACGAGACGTACATCGTTCTCGTCTGTCCGTCCCCCCCGCGATTAGACCGTAAGCCCGTCAGTGGGCAGGGACTGTCTCTATCTGTTGCCGATTTATACATTCCAAGGGCTTAGTCCAGTGCTCTGCACATAGGAAGCGCTCAATAAGTACTATTGGATGAATGAATGAATCGAATGAGTCGTGGGGTTGGGATTAGAAGCCAGGTCTCCCAACTCTCCGTTCCTTTTCCTTGTCACTAGATCACACTGCCTCACTAAAGAGAGTGGGATGGAGAGATCTGGGGGAGTTTATGTGTAATTGTGTCTTTGATTTTATCAAGCAGCTGAGGGCAGCGGAGACTGGGAAGAGAGGTGTGATGGGGATGGGATCTGAAAGGTCGAAGGAGCGGGTGGGAGATGGAGGCCTATGAGTCAATGCGGGAAGGATATTAGAGGGAAACCAGAGCGTGAAGGCACGAATCTGTACTGGAAGAAATTATCTTAGCACCTGGATATCCACCAACTGCATTATAATAATAATGTTGGTATTTGTTAAGCGCTTACTCTGTGCAGAGCACTGTTCTAAGCGCTGGGGAGATACAGGGTAATCAGGTTGCCCCTCGTGAGGCTCACGGTCTTCATCCCCATTTTCCAGATGAGGGAACCGAGGCACGGAGAAGTGAAGTGACTCGCCCGCAGTCACACCGCTGACGAGTGGCAGAGCAGGGATTCGAACCCATGACCTCCGACTCCCAAACCCGGGCTCTTTCCACTGAGCCACGCATTATGGAACGTAGCACGGCGTATTATGTGATGAAGGAGTCTAGCCTGGTGGATAGAGCATGAATCTTGGGAGTCAGAAGGATCTGGGTTCTAATCCCAGCTCCATTTGTCTGCTGGGTGACCTTGTGCAAGTCATTTCACTTCTCTGTGCCTTAATTCCCTCATCTGTAAAATGGGGATTAAGACTGTGAGCCCCATTTGGGACAGGGACTGTGTCCAACCTGTTTAGCTTGTAACTACCTCAGCACTTTAAACGGGGCTTGACACACAGTATGCAGTTAATGAGAAACAGCGTGGCTCAATGGAAAGAGCACAGGCTGGGGAGTCGGAGGACGTGGGTTCGAATCCCGGCTCTGCCACTCGGCAGCTGTGTGACTGTGGGCGAGTCACTTCACTGTGCCTCAATTACCTCCTCTGTAAAATGGGGATTAACTGTGAGCCTCACGTGGGACAACCCGATGGCCCTGTATCTACCCCAGCACTGAGAACAGTGCTCTGCACATAGTAAGCGCTTAACAAATACCAACATTATTATTACGTGATTGTTAATAATACAGTTTGGCAACAGATAGAGACAATCCCTACCCAACAACTGGCTCACAGTCTGGAAGAAGCAACATAGCTCAGTGGAAAGAGCACAGGCTGGGGAGTCAGAGGTCATGGGTTCAAATCCCGGCTCAGCCGCTTCTCAGCTGTGTGACTGTGGGCAAGTCACTTCGCTTCTCTGTGCCTCAGTTACCTCATCTGTAAAATGGGGATGAAACTACGAGCGCCACGTGGGGCAACCTGATCACCTTGCATCTTCCCGAGTGCTTAGAACAGTAGTAAGTGCGTAATAAATGCCATCATCATTATTATTATTAGAAGAAAGCACTAACTCTCGTTTTGCATATATTCACAGAAAACACCGTCCCCAAGCCCGAATCCTCCTCGCTCTCAGCCCGAGACAATCTATTTTATTCATGTACTCTTCACGCGAGTGCCTGGGAAACATTTTGAGTCAGCTGCAAAATGGAAAGGACCGGATCTGCCTTTCGACGGGGCGAACCCGCCGCGCCTAGGTGAGTTGGAGCGACTGAAAAGCGGAACTCCGGCAAGCAGACCGATGTGTCTGAAGCTTTTCAGAATGATTGGCTTAAGGAGAGAGGCTCTTGGTACCTCATTTCCGAAGAGTCAAAGGGCACTTCACTTTGACTTTGTTTCAACTTTAATTCCACTCAATCATAATTAATTTCAATGATCTTCAGTGAAATGAGGAGCTATAGGCAGCACTGCAGGCAAGGGGAAGTATAAGAACCACCTAATGGTTCAACGGGACCGACGACCCCAAGCGAAATGGCAGAAACAGAGCAAGAAGAAGCTGGCGGAGCCTTGACGGCCCCAGCGAAAGTGGACAGACGCGGTGATTTCCATTAGAGGGTCGATGTATTTTATTAGTTCCAGAACACGGCGGAACGACCAATTAGGAGCCATCTCGCTCCGCTGTTTTGAGTGTGAATACCACAATTAACCCAAGGAAAAAAAAAATAAATTAGTTTTTTCTGAAATCTGGAAGCTTTCACGTTGTAAAAGTCCAATTACAAATTAGCAAGCTGTGAATAATCAGATAAAGGGGAAAGAAATCAGTCTCCAAGCTGCAAGTGCTTCACTCCTAAAAATCCCCAAAGATTTATGGAGTTCAAGTTAAACAATAATTGATGAGAAAAGGATCATCAACTGATGGCAAGGAGAATAATAATTTCAGTGATTACGCCCTGTATCATCCGAACTTACCCCTTTCCCTGGAAAAGGACGGCAGTGAGATCGAAAGACTAGAAATTAGCATTTCAGATCTACAGATAATCTGTTTTTCCCATCCTACCGCTGTTTAGCCAAGGACGGAATCTCTCCTCTGTTATGGATGCAGTCTATCCACTGGAAAATAACAAGCTTCGTATGTCACCCACCTTACACGGTTCAAAAACTCTCTCGATAGGCTTGACATCAGTATAGAGTTTGAAAGGTGGGGTGACGGGAGTCTGAGGGAGGCCCCGGAAAGGTTAGAGAATCAAATCCAGAAAGAACAAATGGTTCGGATGGGCAGAAAAATAATATTTTTGTTCGAGGCTGTTGAGTGACCATTTGTTACGGTGGCAGGGAATAGCTGTTGAAACGACATGCAAGGAATTTGTACAGGAAGTAATTTTCAAATGAAATTAAGGGAGAGAAAGGCACATCCGATTAGGTTTGAAAACTAGTTTGAGGGACCCTAGCTAATTGCGGCACATGGAATATGGAATCATAATGCGTGCTGTAAAATAGTATGCTTTGACTATAACATGTCTGTCTCCTTTTGACTTCCTCCACTCCCTTTCTCTTTATCGTTTCTCCCCCCAGTGGGAACCAATACAGTCCCTAAAGGATGAAAGCTTCCTCTGTTTTGGGGTTTTGGTTTTTTTTTTTTTTTTTGAAGAGAAATCCGTGCCCACTCAGATTTAGCTTTAAGGGAAGAATGCTTTTTCTGTTTTTCTGAAATAACTCTTCTAGGTATTCACCTCTTTAGGTGATTTAGAATCTTAAATCTTAGTGATTTAGAATTCTAATTTCCCCGCTGTTTAAAGCGGCTACAACTATTCTCCGTGTACATCTCTAGACTGTCGGCTCACTGTGGGCAAGGAATGCGTCTACCAACCCTTTTATATTGCAATAATAATGTTGGTATTCGTTAAGCGCTTACTATGTGCAGAGCACCGTTCTAAGCGCTGGGGTAGATACAGGGTCATCAGGTTGTCCCACGTGAGGCTCACAGTCTTCATCCCCATTTTACAGATGAGGTCACTGAGGCCCAGAGAAGTGAAGTGACTTGCCCAAGGTCACACAGCTGACAAGTGGCAGATCCGGGATTTGAACCCATGACTTCCGACTCCCAAGCCCGGGCTCTTTCCACTGAGCCACGCTGCTTCTACTCTCCCTATTGTACTCTCCCGAGAGTTTAGCACGGTGCTCGGTACGGGGTAAGCGCTCGATAAGTACAACTGACTGGTAGTTTTAAGCCTTAAACTGGATTCTATTTATTTGCTATTGTTTTAATGAGATGTTCTTCCCCTCGCTTCTGTTTATCGCCATCGTTCCCGTCTGTCCGTCTCCCCCGATTGGACCGTAAGCCCGGCAAAGGGCAGGGACTGAATCTGTTACCGATTTGTCCATTCCAAGTGCTTAGTACAGTGCTCTGCCCATAGGAAATGCTCAATAAATACTATTGAATGAATATTTCTTCTCCCCCACTTCTTAGCCCCACTTCCCTCCCCGCAATTCAACCTTGATTACTTCACTCCACCAATGCCGACCTTCTCACGTGCCTTATTATTTAAATCTATTGTTTCCCCCTACCTATAATTTATTTTATTGTCTAGTATCCCCAGTAGATTCTAAAAATATCACGATGGCTGAGGGCGCGGATCGTAACTGATAACTCTATTTTACTCTCCAGAGAGCTTCATACAGTGCTCTTTAAAGAATAAGTGCTCCACAGGACACTTCTCCGTGCCCCGGTTTCTTCAACTGTGAAATAGGGATTCGATACCCGTTCTCCCTGTGAGTCCCATGAGGGAAAGGGACTCTTCCCGACTTGATTATCCAGTTCTTGGCACAGAGCGAGTGCTTACCAAATACGATTTTATCATTTCCACTATTAATAATTACGATCAAGCAGGGAATGGCTTAAATGAGCAGCCATGTCCAAGGGGCAAAATGGTGTCAGTAGTTCAACATCTGTGGCTGAGGAAGGGAAGACCAAGAAGGGATCGACCAGGAAAGGAATGTGGGGTGTGTTTTCCTCTGTTTTTGCTTAGCGTGGCTCAGTGGAAAGAGCCCGGGCTTGGGAGTCGTAGGTCGTGAGTTCGAATCCCGGCTGCACCGCTGGCCAGCTGAGTGACTTTGGGCAAGTCACTTAACTTCTCCGTGCCTCAGTTACCTCATCTGGAAAATGGGGATCAAAACTGTGAGCCCCACATGGGACAACATGATCACCTTGTATGCCCCCAGCACTTAGAACAGTGCTTTGCACATAAGAAGCGCTTAACAAATACCGCCATTATTATTTATAAGTTTCGTTGCCCCTCTTCCTTCCCTCCTCTCCCCTGCCTTGGGAGAGTATTCACTGGGAAGTAGTGAAGCCCGCTGGAAAGAGCCCAGACCTGGGACAGAAGACCTGGGTTGCAGCGTGGCTCAGTGGAAAGAGCCCGGGCTTCGGAGTCCGAGGTCATGGGTTCGAATCCCAGCTCTGCCACCTGTCAGCCGTGTGACTGTGGGCAAGTCACTTCACTTCTCTGGGCCTCAGTTCCCTCATCTGTAAAACGGGGATTAACTGTGAGCCTCACGTGGGACAGCCTGATTACCCTGTATGTACCCTAGCATTTAGAACAGTGCTCTGCACATGGTAAGCGCTTAACAAATACCAACATTATTAATCCACAACTTGACTGTTGTGTGACCCTGGATAAGTTGTTTAACTTCTCTTTGCCTCAGTTTTCTCAACTATAAAAAATGGGGATTCAATACCTGTTCTTCCTCCTATGTAGACTGTGAGCCCCAAGTGGGACAGCGTCTGTGTCCGACCTGTTTGACTTCTATCTACCCCCGTATCTAGAACAGTGCTTAACACAAGGTGAGCACTTAACAAACACCAGACAGTAGTGGTAACAATAATAATAACAATACTACGATATTTATATCATATCGAGAAGCAGCATGGCATAATGGTTAGAGCATGGACCTGGGAGTCAGAAGGTTGCAAGTTCTAATCCTGACTCTGCCACTTGTCTGCTATGTGACCTTGGCCAAATCACTTCACTTCTCTGGGTCTCAGTTACCTCATCTGTAAAATAGAGATTGAGACCGTGAGCCCCACACGGGACAGGGACCGTGGCTCAGTGGAAGGAGCCCGAGCTTGGGAGTCAGAGGTCATGGGTTCGAATCCCAGCTCTGCCACCTGTCAGCCGTGTGACTGTGGGCAAGTCACTTCACTTCTCTGGGCCTCAGTTCCCTCATCTGTAAAATGGGGATTAACTGTGAGCCTCACGTGGGACAACCCGATTACCCTGTATATACCCCAGCGTTAATAATAACAACTTGATTTGCTTGTATCTACCATAGCGCTTAGTACAGTGCCTGGCACCCAGTAAGCGATTAACAAATACCATCATTATTGGTAGTATCAATATTCATAATACTCATCCATCTAAGTGAAGACTCAGGAAAAGCTCCAACAGCCTCACAAAAAACTCCACCATCATCTCTCGCCACTCGATCACCAGTTCCTGAGCCCAGTCATGGTTCCCTCTTGAAGGTTTCAGGGCCTTCTTATATAATTTTATCGTTATTATTTTTGTTATTATTTTTATGGTATTTGTTTAGTGCTTACTATATGCCAGATGCTGTACTAAATCGTGGGGTAGATATGAGTTGATCAGTTTGGACACAGTCCTTGTCTGACATGGGGCTCACGGTCTTAATCCCCATTTTACAGATGAGGTAACCGGGGCACAGAGAAGTCAAGTGACTCGCCCAAGCTCACCAAGTAGACAAGTGGCAGAGCTGGGATTAGAGTCCAGGTCCTTCTGATTCCCAGGGCCATGCTCTATCCACTAGCCCACATTGCTTCTCTAGCAATAATAATTATGATTGTTATTATTATATTCGATCGTATTTATTGAGCGCTTACTGTGTGCAGAGCACTGTACTAAGCACTTGGCAAGTACAATTCGGCCACAAATAGAGACAATCCCTGCCCACAACGGGCTCACAGTCTATTACATAAGAAGGTCCCGAAACTGTCAACTTGCAGCAGGGAAGTATTACCGGGCTCAGAAATTAGAGACGGGGTGGAGTGCGGAGGTGGCGGGGGGCTCCGGGGGGCTGTTTGAGCTTCTTTCCTCGTCTTCACTTCTTACCAACGACGGAGGAATCATGTGAAAGCAAGTCCCCATTCCTCAGGAAACCTGACCCTGGTGTCTCAGTGCGAGGGAGACAGATTTAAGACAGATGATGTCACACTACTAGATCACACAGGCCAGAAAGGGGGATGGAAATGCAGGGAGGTAAGCTGCCTTGGCAGCGATTTGCTCATTCTCTCCAGCTTCAGAGGGCCAGGAGCCGCCGGAGAAGGGGGCGAGTTTGGGGCCGGAGGCCTTCGGTGGCAAGCGAGTCTCAAATTTGGCTCGGAACATATTCCAAGGCCTGGGTCCCTTACTCTTTCCCCCACCCCAGCCTGGAACTCTCTCATTCCCCCCCCCCCCCAACCCTCCAGACCTCAGCTCTCTCCATTTTCAAAACCCTCTTAAAATCCCAACTTCCTCCAAGAAGCGTCCCCGGCTACCTTCATCAGCCTCCCAGGTGTGTCACCCCACGCCTCTTTACTTATTTCGTTGTCTGTCTCCCCCTTTCTAGACTGTGAGCCCGTTGTTGGGCAGGGATTGTCGCCATGTGTTACCAAACTGTACTCTCCAAGCGCTCAGTACAGTGCTCTGCACACAGTAAGCACTCAGTAAATACCATCGAATGGATGAATGAAGCTCTCTAAGGCTGTGAGCCCGTTACTGGGCAGGGATTATCTCTATCTGTTGCTGAATTGTACATTCCAAGTGCTCTGCACATGGTAAGCGCTCAATAAATACGACTGAATGAGTAAATGAATAAGGCTCAGTTTCCTCCTCTGTGAAATGGACATAAAATGCCTATTTTTTTCCCCCTCTTAGAATACGAGACAGGGACTGGGTAGGTTCTGATGAACCCGTCTCTCCCCCAGTGCTGAGCGTAGCAGATATCCTCTTGCACCATCTCAGCCTTAGCCTTCAGGGTATGCTAGAGATTGAGAGTGTCTTTGTGGGTTTGGACTGGAAGAACTCTTCTGATCTGTGGTCTGGGAGAGAAGGATTTATGGAGCAAGGCCTACCATCCGCTCTACTAATTCCACTCCCCGGCACCAAGCTTGAGACCACTGGCTTTCCAGTGTCCTGCCCTGGATCTCTTCCCAATCTACAATCCCCGAAAGGTCATCCACTACACCTTCTCTTCGAACCAGCTCGGTGTGCATCTGGACCACGGGAGAAGTCAAACCTGACCCGCTGGGACCCAACGCGGATATGATGAGTGGACAGGAATCGGATTCCCCACAGCCAAACCATGCCTATCGTCTAGGCACGGTTTAAAATTGGATTTTTAAATCTCTACATTATGGAGCTCTAATCCACCAGATTCATTATTGCCAATTTTTGATTGGCTGACACAGAAACGGTGAGCTCATTGTGGGCAGGGAATGTGTCTGTTTATTGTTGTTTTGTACTCGTCCAAGTGCTTAGTACAGTGCTCTGCACACAGTAGGCATTCAATAAATATCACTGAATGAATGAATGAGTGAATGGTGCCCAGGAGCAGAAAATGCCTCGCAAAAGAAGCTCCGGATGGAGTTTTGATAAGGAAAATCCAAACGTGAAAAACATGTGTTTTCACAGAGAGAAGGGGAGACAGACATTGGGGGGGAGAGAGAGCAGGGGTGCAGACAACCAGTGCACTGAGAGGCGAGAGTGTGGGGGGAAAGACAGAGTCGAGCAGGAGGGGCAGAGTTCTTTAAATTAAGGTGCTCTTATCTCCCAGATTCATTCACTCCAATTCTTGATCGACTCACACAGAAACAGGTTTTTGGTGCACCAGTAGCAGAAGCTGCTTTGCAAAAGAGGCTCTGGATGGGATTTCGATAAGGAACATCAAAACGTGAAAACATTTGCTTTATTACACGTTGCTCTCTCCCTGCGGCTTCAGTGCCATTTGGTGCGTTTTATTGTTCTTGTTAAAAGCACATTCTCTACCTCCTGGGAACAGGTGGGAGGGCGGGGAGGTGGCCTGGGGGAGACGTCGCAAAATGTTTCCAAGAAGGCCTGGCAATCTGTGCTAGATGGATGTGCCCGGATCATTCATTCATTGGGATTTATTGAGCGCTTACAGTGCGCGGACCACTGTACTAAGTGCTTGGAAAGTACAATTCAGCAACAAATAGAGACAATCCCTGCTCACTAACGGGCTCGCGGTGGGTATCTCACTTTCTCCAGGCCCACCTGACTCAATGCCCCAAGTTCCCACAGCCCTTAAAATTCTTCAGTCAATTGTATTGAGTACTTACTACGTGTGAAGCACTGTATTAAGGCTTGGGAGAGTCCAGTACAGAAGCGTCGGTAGTCACGTTCCCTGCCCACTGTGAGCTTCCCGTCTAGAGAACTTGGCGAAGGTTTGAAGGCGGCCTCGCCCCGTGGATGTGAGGGCTTTGAAGATGAATCTCCGGCCCGCTTGGTCGATGAAAATGCCCATTTTCGGCCCCACGTTTGTTGAGATCCTACTGGGTGCTCACTAGCTCATGAACTCCTTGAGGATGGGGATCGTGCCTATCAATTTTATCAGACCGTAGTCTCCCAAATGCTCAGCACAGTGCTCTGCACACAGTAGGCTGTCAAGAGAAGCAGCGAAGCTTAGGGGATAGAGCGCGGGCCTGGGAGTCAGAGGACCTGGATTCTAATCCCGACTCCACCACGTGTCTGCTGTGTGACCTTGGGCGAGTCGCTTCACTTCTCTGGGCCTCAGTAACCTCGTCTGGCACGTGGGATGAAGAGTGTGAGCCCCATGGGGGACAGGGACTGTGTCCAACCCGATTAACTAGCAACTACTCCACTGTTTAGAATAGTGCTTGGCACACAGTAAGTGAGAAAAGAAGTACGAACATTATAATGATTATTAATGTTGGGTCCTTGAGGGCAGGGACTGTATCGAGCAACCTGATTGTACTGTACTGTCCCAAGTGCTCAGCACAGTGCTCTATACACAGTTGACCGTCAAGTCCCCGAGAGCAGGGATCCAACACTTAGTACAAGGCTCCACACAAAGTAGATCGTAAATGCCTTGAGAGCAGGGATCAGGTCTTCTATTTCTATTGAACTGGACTCTCCCAACCTCTTAGCACACTGCTTGGATTTTATTTTTATGGTATTTAAGATTTTATTATTTGCCAGTCAACGTACTTAGCCCCGGGGTAGATACGAACTAATCAGGTTGGACACAGTACATTTCCCTCATGGACTTCAACCTTAATCCCCATTTTCCAGATGAGGTAACCGAGGCACAGAGAAGTGAAGTGACTTGTTCAAAGTCACACAGCAGACAAGTGGCAGAGCCAGGATTAGATCCCAGATCCTTCTGACTCCCAGGCCTATTCACTAGACGATATTGTTTCTTACAGTAGTCGAAGGTTCTTCAGTTCAAGGATCCTTTCCTCCAACTCGCTTGTACTCTCCCAAATTCATTCATTCGTATTTATTGAGCGCTTACTCTGTGCAGAGTACAGTACTAACCGCTTAGCACTGTAATAACGATTAGTACAGTGCTCTTGCACAGTAAGCGCTCAGTGAAAACCATCGCCTGATGTTGGAGCATTGTACTAAATTCTTCCATTATCCAGTAGGACTTTCAAGAGAGAAATAGAAGGCAGCAACTTCCCTCCCCGGTGCCTTCTCTGAGCCCTGATTACAGCACTTCTTCTTAGTTGAAAGGCTAATTATTGTTGGTATTATTATTATTATTATTATTGTATTTGTTAAGCACCTACTCCTTGCCAGACACTTTACTAAGCGCTGGAGTGGATACAAGCAAATAGGGTTGGACACAGTCCCTGTCCCACATGGAGCTCATAGTCTCAATCCCCTGTTAGCAGATGAGGTAACAGAGTCCCAGAGAAGTGCAGTGACTTGCTCAAGACCACACAGCAGACAAGTGGCAGAGCCTGGATTAGAACCTGTGACCTTCTGACTCCCAGACCCCGTGGCTCACTGGAAAGAGCCCGGGCTTGGGAGTCAGAGGTTGTGGGTTCCAATCCTGGCTCCGCCCCTTGTCAACTGTGTGATTTTGAGCAAGTCACCTAACTTCTCTGTGTCTCAGTTACCTCATCTGTAAAATGGGGATTAAGACTGTGAGCCCCACGTGGGACAATCTAATTACCTTTTATGTACGCCTGTGCTTAGAACGTGCTTGGCACATAGTAAGCGCTTAACGAACACCATCATCATCAAAATCACTACGCTATGCTGCTAGTGGACTAATCTCCACTCCTTGTTTTTCTTCTTCCCCATAAAATGCCCCAGATGCATTGTCTCTGTGGGGATTCGATAACCTAAGTGCCCAGAGATAAGCCGACGGGTACTTTTTGTTAAAAAAAATTTGTGACTTATCATCGTATTGTGTACTTTCCCCACTCAGATTCTCCAACCTGGTGACGGGCACAGTTGATCCCTTAAGTAGAGGAGACACTTAGACTCTGCCCTGTTCAATCTGCCACCCTCTTGGCTCTGACCCTAAACATGGCACTCGGCTCTGAGAAGTTTGAAAATAAGAATCGTGACATCGGTTAGACAGGTTCCATATGCCAAACGCTGTACTTAGCCCTGGAGTAGCTAGAAGATAATCACGTCCCACAGGGGGCTCAGGAGGACAGGTACTGATTCCCCATTTTGCAGATGAGGGAAATGAAGCACGGAGAATATGAATAATCAAAACATTTGTTAAGTGCCTACTGTGTGCCCAGCACTGTTCTCAGCACTAGGGAAAATGCAAGACACTTTGGGTTGGACACAGTGCCTGTCCCACGCGGGGCTCACAGTCTCAATCCCCATTTTACAGATAAGGTATCTGAGGCCCAGAGAAGTAAAGTGACTCTCCCAAGGTCACACTGCAGACAAGTACAGGAGTGAAATGAAGTGAATGCCTTGGCCAAGGTCGCACAGCAGAAAAGTGGCAATATTGGGATTAGAACCCAGGTCCTCTGCCTCCCAAGCCCACGATCTTTCCACAGGGTCACGTTTCTTTCAGAAGCAGCGCTTCCCTAGGCAAGAAGACTTTGGTGCTGACCAAATACCTGAGTATTACCTCCCACTTCTCCTCAGATGCTAACAGCTCCAATAACAATGATAATCATACTCCTTAACCACTTTGTGCCGAGCACTATACTAATCGATCAATGGTATTGAGTGCTTACTATATGCAGAGCACTGTACTAAGTGTTTGGAAGAGTGCCATACAACAGAGTTAGCAGACATATTCCCTATCCATGACAAGCTTACAGACTGGAGGGGGTGGAGGCGGACAGTAATCATAATAATGTTGGTATTTCTTAAGCGCTTACTATGTGCAGAGCACTGTTCGAAGCGCTGGGGGAGATACAGGGTAAGCAGGCTGTCCCACGTGAGGCTCACAATCTTCATCCCCATTTGACAGATGAGGTCACTGAGGCACAGAGAAGTGACGTGACTCGCCCACAGTCACACAGCTGACAAGTGGCAGAGCGGGGATTCGAACCCATGACCTCTGACTCCCAAGCCCGGGCTCTTTCCACTGTGCCGCGCTGCTTCCCTATTGCTATTGATTGACATGGCTATCAGTGAGTAATTTATAATACTCGATTTAAAGATATGTACATAAGTGCTGTGGGGCTGAGGTGAGGAGGATATCAAATGCCCAAAGGTCACAGATCCAAGTGCAGAGATGAGGCGGAAGAGAGAGGCAGCTGGGGAAAAAGGGTTTAATCGGGGAAGGCCTCTTAGTGGAGATTTGACCTTAATCACTTGGGGAGATGTAAAATAATCAGATTGTACACCATCCCTGAACCACACAGGCCTTTCGGTCTGAAGGAGAACAGACATTTTATCACCATTTGACAGCTGAGGTAACGGAGGCACAGAGAAGTGAAGTGACTTGCCCAAGGAGAAGCAGCGCGGCTCAGTGGAAAGAGCCCGGGCTTGGGAGTCAGAGGTCGCGGGTTCTAATCCCGGCTCTGCCGCTTGTCAGCTGGGTGACTTTGGGCAAATCATTTCACTTCTCTGTGCCTCAGTTCCTCAGCTGTAAAACGGGGATTAAGACCGTGAGCCCCACGTGGGATAACCTGATTACCTTGTATCTCTCCCAGTGCTTGGAACAGCGCTTGGAACACAGTAAGCACTAAACAAACACCATCATTAGTAGTAGTAGTAGTACAGTTCTCTTCACACAGCAAGTGCTCAATAAATACGATCGAATTGAATGAATGAAAGTGGCAGAACTGGGATTAGAACCCAGGTCCTTCTGGCTCCCAGGCCCACGCTCCATCCCCTAGGCCACGCTGCTTCTTTACAACTCCATCGCGTACACTGCAAATGTCTTTTTCATTCATTCATTCGATTGTATTTATCGAGCCCTTACTTTTCTCAGACCGCTGTTACCAAGCTCTTGGGAGAGTACAATACAACAGTAAACAGAAGCATTCCCTACCCGCAATGAGTATCCAGTCTAGAGGGGGTGCGGACGGACATCAGTACAAACAAATTAATGACAGATATGGGCAGAAAAGCTCTCCTTGTCACCGGACTGACCTACCCCGTCACTAGCGGGGCCCAGAGAGGCTGCCATTTTGCGAATCCTCAGAGGAATGGCCACCGGCCCGTCGGCCCTTCTCCAAAAGCCTCGGGCTCGTGGCACCAAGATGGCGGTTGCCCTCTGATATCCGCGGAAGCGACGGTCGGCCTCTGGCTGGGACGCAAAGGGAGGCAGCGCGACTCCAGATGCCCTCTCGACCCCTTGGGGCGACGCCTGAGAAAGAGGAGGCCCCCTCAGCTACCCTCACTAAAGCGACTTCAACTCCAAATGGGTTGACCGTGGCCACTGGGGCGAACTCTGCCGAGACTTTCAAGATGAGATGAGGTGACCTCACCCGATTCGGTTCCCATCATTCGATCGCCGCAGAGCAGATTCATTTTTTTTTTTTCCACCGGTTCAGCTATATTCTGATATAACAAATTGGCCGCTTCTCCACTGGTCAACTGCTTCCTCTAATGCAGACGGCGTAATGGATTTTCTTTCTAAATACGGTACGGTTTTGTTTCTGAGTATTAATTTCAACTTTGTGCAAATTATGCCCTAGTTGGAAATTGAACCGAGTTGACCACTGAAACGGCAAAGTCTAATGTATGAGCCAAATTAACAAATTTTGCCTCGCCAGCAAAGTTGTCGGCTTTTTCTTTTCTTTTTTTTTTTTCCCATCCAAGCTGCTCTCCCGCGTTCTGTAAGTACAGCTCTCCCCCTAGTTGCCAGGAAGGTGACAGAAATCGCTCACATTCACCCCCTGATCCTCAGAAGATTCATTTTTACGGTTCAATGTCCTGGAATGAAGAGAAAAGAAAGAATGGGATCTTCCTTTCCCCTCCCCGCCCTCCCTCCCAAATCGCTGTTAATACGAGGTTGTTCAGATGACGAGAGATGGGCCAGAAGCAGCAGGATAAAACAAATGTGAAATGTCAAATGGAGATCCAGGAAACCGTTGGAAGGAGGGTAATTTTGTACTATCTCATTAATTATTTCAGCCTTTCACACAAAAGCTAGCTGGGCCACCCTACTTTCCCAGAAACAAGCTGGGCGAGGGCTTCTTTTGAAATCTAGCCGATCATCCGCGTCCTTCGGAAAGTCCGTGTCGTCGTGGAGAGAATGGCTATCGAGAATGATCTGGTTAAAACTCATGATTTGGATGACATAACTGAGGACGGACGATAAATAATAATAATAATAATAATAATAATGATAATAATAATGTTGGTATTTGTTAAGTGCTTAATATGTGCAGGGCACTGTTCTAAGCGCTGGGGTAGATACAGGGTCATCAGGTTGTCCCACGTGAGGCTCACAGTCTTAATCCCCATTTTACAGATGAGGGAACTGAGGCACAGAGGAGTTTAGTGACTTGCCCACAGTCACACAGCCGACAAGTGGCAGAGCCGGGAGTTGAACCCATGATAAAGATTCATCCAATGTTAGGAATCGCCTAGGCCCTGCTGTTTGCTTGCTGCTGAGGACCCCTGCAGCGTGGCGTAGCGGATAGAGCGCGGGCCTGGGAGGCAGAAGGTCGTGGGTTCTAATTCTGACTCCGCCACCATGGCCTGCCCACGGTCAAGTGCTTACAAAATACGACGGACTGACTGACTTGGCCTCTCCCGTTATTAAAAACACCTCAAACATATGAAAGAGGAGCAGCGTGGCTTAGCAGAGGAAGCCCAGCTCTACCACGACCTGGTGGGAGATCCTGGGCAAGTCCCTTAACTTTTCTCTACCTCCGTTTCCTCATCTGTAAAATGGGGGCAAGATACCCGCTTTCCCAGCTCTCAGATATTTACGCTTCTCGCGGGGAAGGGAACTTGTCCGTCACACCCCGATCCTCGGAGGATTCGTCTTCGTCGGTCAAACCAGGCTAGCCAACGCAGAGCATGGCTGGGAGCTGGGGATTGCCCAAGGAATTCGGGAAACGGGTCGGAGAAATTCCTGCTACTCACGATGTTTAGCCGGGCATTTGGATTGTCATCTCTGCCCCCCTTTTCTTTTTCTGTTTTTGTTTTTATTTTTGTATGATGCCCGTTAAGCACTTACTACGTTTCAAGCACTGTTCTAAGCACTGGGCAGATACAAGGTAATCAGGTAGACACAGTCCATGTAATAATAATAATTATGGTACTTGTTAAGCGCTTACTTTGTGCCAGGCGCTGTACTAAGCACTGGGCTAGATACAAGTTGATCCGGTTGAACACAGTCCATGTCTTACATGGGGTTCACAGTTTTAATCCCCATTTTACAGATGAGGGAACTGAGGCCCAGAGAAGCGAAGTAACTTGCCCAAGGTCACACAGGAAACAAGTGGCGGAGTTGGGATTAAAACCCGGATCTTTTAGACTCCCAGGCCCCCGCTCTATCCACTAGACCAAGGGAAGCAGTGTGGCTCAGTGGGAAGAGCATGGGCTTGGGAGTCAGAGGTCATGGGTTCGAATCTCGGCTCTGCCACTTGTCAGCTGTGTGACTGTGGGCGAGTCACTTCACTTCTCTGTGCCCCAGTTACCTCATCTGTAAAATGGGGATTAGGACTGTGAGCTTCTGTGGGACCACCTGATGACCCTGTATCTCCCCCAGCGCTTAGAACAGTGCTCTGCACCTAGGAAGGGCTTAGCAAATACCAACATTTAATTTTTTAGACTATGCTGCCTCGGATCCAACAACCGCCTAGAGCAGGTTGCAAAGCGGACAAGCTCAGCAGCAATCGGGGAAATAGCCGGATAACGAGAATGGCAAAGACCTTGGCGGTGGAGGCTACCGTGTCTGTTGACCTCTCCTAAGCGCTTAGCCCAATGCTCTGCCCACAGAAGACCGTTAGCTCCTTGAGGGCAAAGATCATGTCTTCTAACTCGACTGCATTTTACTCTTCCAGGAACTCGGGACGGTGCTCCGGACACAGTAGATTCCCAACTCCTCCAGGGTGGGTGTCAATCTCTGATAACTCTATTGTAATCTCTCAGCCGCTTAGGACAGCACTGTGCATGGGAGAGGCGCTCAATAAATGCTACTCATTCATTCATTCATTCAATAGTATTTATTGAGCGCTTACTATGTGCAGAGCACTGGACTAAGCACTTGGAATGGACAATCCGGCAACAGATAGAGACAGTCCCCGCACTCTGACGGGCTTACGGTCTCATCGGGGGAGACGGACAAAAACAGTAGCGATAAATAGAATCGAGGGGATGAACGGCTCATTAAAACAATAGCAAATAAATAGAATCAAGGCGATGTACATCTCATTAACAAAATAAATAGGGTGATGAAGATCTATACAGTCGAGCGGACGAGCACGGTGCCGAGGGGAGGGGAGGGGAGAGGGGGAGGAGCGGAGGGAAACGGGGGAAGAGAGGGCTTAGCTGAGGAGAGGTGAAGGGGTGGGTAGAGGGGCAGCAGAGGGAGCAGAGGGAAAAGGGGGAGCTCAGTCGAGGACGGGGGGGTCGTCTACCAAATCTACTGCACTCTGCCAAGCGCTGAGTACAGTGCTTTGAACACAGTGACCGCTCAGGATGGACCACCGATTGTCTGAGAGTAGCACTGATGAGTTAATAATAATAACGTCGGTATTGGTTAAGCGCTTACTACGTGCCGAGCGCTGTTCTAAGCGCTGGGGTAGATACAGGGTCTTCAGGTTGTCCCACGTGAGGCTCACGGTCTCAATCCCCATTTTACAGATGAGGGAACTGAGGCCCAGAGAAGCGAAGTGACTTGCCCGCGGTCACACAGCTGACAAGGGGCAGAGCCGGGATTCGTCTGGGTTTCGGTGCCCTCCTCCGAGTATCCCAATATTCAAAAAGTGTCATCCACGCTATAGTCTACCCTGAAACAGTGTGTTTCTGTGGGTTGTTCAACTAGTTATTCTGGTGCACTGCTTGCTGGTGTCCTATCTCAATCATAACAGTAATAATCATCGTGTTATTTGTTAAGCGCTTACTATGTGCCGAGTACTGTACTAAATACTGGGGTAGGTATAATAATAATAACAATAATGATGATGATGGTAATTGTTAAGCGCTTACTATGTGCCAAGCACTGTTGTAAGTGCAGGGGGAGATACAAGGTCAGGTTGTCCCACCTGGGGCTCACGGTCTTCATCCCCATTTTAGATGGGGTAACTGAGGCACAGAGAAGTGAAGTGACTCGTCCGAGGTCACGCAGCCGACAAGCGGCAGAGCCGGGATTAGAACCCACGTCCTCCGACTCCCCAGCCCGTGCTCTTTCCACTAAGCCATGCTGCTTCTTGATAAATGGCTTATGATTACAGAAAATAAGCCAATAAGTAAATGGATAAATGTGTCAGGGAATGAACTTCAGTAGGTGAACATTAAAAATTTTAAAAATTGGATTACTCGAACCCTAAATGAAAACTGAACTTATAACCACCTCAATTTTAAAAGTCAGTTCTTTATGCACTGGGCATCTGGGACTCAACAGGCTGAGGGGGAGCAAAGCTTAGGTTCACCTGTGTCCTGTTCTTACTGTAGTTCTTTATTTCCCTGGAGATCTGTGAAGATCAGCGAAAAGTTTTGTGGATAAATATAGTTGTGGTGAAAATTGACCCCCTGAAGGAAGAAAAAAGAGTGGCCTCTCATGCATTGTGTGCTTTTCTTCTCAAATTGCTTTCGGTATTCTGCTTCTTCTTATTGAGCTTAATCCCCTCCCTTATCGCAGTGTTGTGGCGCTGTTTCAGGAAACTGGGAGAAGCGAGTTCTACGACTAAGACATTCATTCATTCGATAGTATTTATCGAGCGCTTACTATGTGCCGAGCACTGTACTAAGCGCTTGGGATGGACAAGTCGGCAACGGATAGAGACGGTCCCTGCCGTTCGACGGGCTCACGGTCTGATCGGGGGAGACGGACGGACGGGAACGATGGCGATGGATAGAGTCGAGGGGAAGAACATCTCGTAAAAGATGTCCACACCACTGCCCATGGAAATTAACTTTGGCTCCTGCTTCCGCTCCTCTTTCTCTTCCGTCAGATGCCGTCGATCGCCCTTTCAAACGCCCCCGATTCTACGGAAGCTCCACGGCCGTCCTTTGTCTCTGGAGGTAAAGTTCCCGAAGGTGGGATTGGGAAGGATGGGAAGGATGATCGGTCCGAAAACCTGGGTCTGTCTGACGCTCTCTGGTGGAACACTGGATCCTTGCCGTGTTCATCCGCACAAAGTAGGTGTCCAATAAACTCTTCCGATTGACTCTCTGTTCATGGGCTTGGAGGAGCGGCGCGGCCTAATGGATGGGGCCCCGGCCTGGGAGTCTAAAGGACCTGGGTTCTAATCCCAGCTCCGCCACTTGTCGGCTGCGTGGCCTTGGGCAAGTCACTTCACTTCGCTGTGCCTCAATTACCCCATCTGTAAAATGGGGATTAACTGTGAGCCTCACGTGGGACAACCTGATTACCCTGTATCTCCCCCAGCGCTTAGAACAGTATTCTGCACATAGTAAGCACTTAACAAATACCAACGTTATTATTAACATTATTATTAGTAAGCGCTCAACAAAAAGGACTGATTGATTGATTGATTGATTGATTGATAAACCCCCTCCTCCACCGAGCCTACCCTGGTTAATTTCCTAGCATACTGAATCATAACATCCCTTTCGCCAACTCTAGCGCTTAGCCGCCATCTTTCATTCATTCATTCGATTGTATTTATTGAGTGCTTACCGTGTGCAGAACACTGTACTAAGCACCAGACTGTAAGCTCTCCAGTAGACTGTAAGATCCATGAGAGCGGGGATTGTGTCGGTCGATTAGTGCCGTGCTAGTGTTAGTGCGGTGCTCTGCACAAACAGTAAGATCCTACAGGGCAAAGACCGTGCTCTTCCAAGTGCTTAATACAGTGCTCTGCACACAAGTGCTCAATAAATGCCACTGATTGACTGAAATCAATAGAATTAGTAAACATGATCAGTGCCCTCAGGATGACATTCCCAATCTTTTACTTCTCTCCACTTAACCGTGAAATATCCCTCACCGGGGAATAATTTTACCAACTTTGTTATATAGAACTCTCCCAGGTTTTGAGTAAAATAAAAAAAAAAAATAAATTGTGGTATTTGTTAAACGCTTACTATGTGCAGAGCGCTGTTCTAAGCGCTGGGGGATACAAGGCGATGAGGTTGGCCCACGTGGGGCTCACAGTCTTTTAATCCCCATTTCACAGATGAGGTAACTGGGGCACAGAGAAGTGAAGTGACTCGCCCAAGGTCACACAGCTGACCAGCAGCGGAGCCGGGATTAGAACCCGTGATCTCTGACTCCCAAGCCCGCGCTCTTTCCACTGAGCCACGCTGCTTCTCAAAATCAGAGTAAGTGCTCTGCACAAAGTAAGCACTCAATAAATGCCGTCAACTGTTCGATCGTCTCCCCCGTTATCTTTAAATTTAGATGGCGACCGAGAATACCAGTGAAATCACCTCCAAGAAGGGCCCAATCATTATATTTATTCATATTTATATCATATTTTATATTTATTCATATTATTAATGCCGGGAACTGTATTATGCGCTGGGGTAGATATAAGATAATCAGGTTGGGCACAGTCCCTGTTCTACATCGGGCTCACGGTCTTCCTCCTCATTTTACTGCTGAGGGAACTGAGGCACAGAGAAGTGAAGCGACTTGTCCGAGGTCACGCAGCCGACAAGTGGCAGGGCCGGTTCCACAGATCGCTATCTTTTCCCACTGGAAGACTGACAATGAATTGAGTATTTTCGGCTAGTGGGTAGTATCAGCTCATCCTATAAACAGGAAAGAAATCAGCTGGAGCCATCGGAGGTGGACTGTATCGAACGCCTCATACAGTGATCTGCGCACAGTAAGCGCTCAGTCAAGACCACTGATTGATCGATTATGGCATTTAATAGTTATAGTACTTGTTAAGCACTTACTTCGTGCCAGGGACTGTACTGAGCACCGTGGTAGATACGAGTAAATCAGCTCGGGCACGGTCCCCGTCCCGCGTGGGGCGCACGGTCTCGATCCCCATTTTACGGATGAGACGACTGAGGCGATGACCATCTGGGCTGGGGAGCAGCGGCCTGGGAGAGAGGTGAGGGCAGAAAGTGGAGCTGACTGCACGGAAGGAGGCGACGGTAAACCACTTCTGGATTTTGACCGAGAAAACCCTGCGGATCCACACGCGGAACGACATCGGATGGAGGTGGGCTTTCCGAGAGGGGTGTCCGTGACGTCGCTAGGGGTCGGAGACGACCCGACGGCATCGGGCGAGACAACTGAGGCGCAGAAAAGCGAAGCGACCCGTCCGAGGCCCCACGGCAGACGAGGGTCGAAGCCGAGACGAGAACCCAGGGCTTCTCGCAGGCCCGGGCTCTACCCACTAAGCCACGCTCCTCCACGCTACCCCAGGCTGACGATCAGTGGGGGGGTTCGGTGTAGATTTTGCAGAAGTAACGTTCAACTCTCTGGGGCAAAATTGTTTTCTGTTCACTTAGGACCTGAACCCAAATAATGTTAATGCGTTGGCTTCCAGGGACAAGCCATCTCTAATGCGTTCCTTGTCCAAAGTCGTCATCTAGTGGTGGGAGAATGAAAACAAAGCATTCGAGCGGTTCCTTCGTAAAAACCAGGGCATTGCGGCGCTTGCACTCCACTTGGTCGCGATTAGAATATCTATCAATCGATCGATCGCATTTTTTGAGCTCTTACTGTGTACAGAGGAAGCAGCGCGGCACAGTGAAAAGAGCCCGGGCTTGGGAGTCAGAGGTCCTGGGTTCTAATCCCCGCTCTGCCGCTCATCCGCTGTGTGACCTTGGTCGAGCTGTGTGGCTGTGGGCAAGTCACTTCACTTCTCTGTGCCTCAGTTCCCTCATCTGTAAAATGGGAGTGAAGACCGTGAGCCTCACGTGGGTCGACCTCATTCCCCTGTATCTAACCCAGCGCTTAGAACAGTGCTTGGCACACAGTAAGCGCTTAACAAATACCACTGGAAAGAGCCTGGGCTGGGGAGTCACGGGTCACGGGTTTGAATCCCGGCCCCGCCGCTTGCCAGCTGTGTGACTTTGGGCAAGTCACTTCACTTCGCTGTGCCTCAGTTACCTCATCTGTCAAATGGGGATTCAAAACTGCGAGCCCCGCGCGGGACAACCTGATCACCTTGTATCCCCCCAGCGCTTAGAACAGTGCTCTGCACATAGTAAGCACTTAACAAATACCACCATTAGTATTGTTATTATTCTCTGTTCCTCAGTTACCTCATCTGTAAAATGGGGACTAAATCTGTGAGATCTACGTGGGACAACCTTATTACCTTGTATCTACCCCAGCGCTTAGAACACATAGTGAGCGCTTAATACCATTATCATCATCTTCAACTGTACCAAGCGCTTGGGAGAGGACAATGGAATAGAACAGCAGGATGGCCTAATGGAGAGAGCCCAGGCATGGGAGTCAGGAGGTCAGGGGTTCTAATCCCAGCTCCTCCAATTATCTGCTGTGTGATCTTGGTCAGGTCCTCTAACCACGAGGGTCTGTGGCTTCCCTGCTTACAGTCTAGAGGAGGAGACAGACATTAATATAAAGAAATTATTGATCTGGGGACTGACAGGATGGCTACAAACTGGCCCGCCCAGTGTTAAATTGGAAAACTGGCCATCCTACCACAAGTACTGCCACAATCCCAGCTTGGCCACTTGTCTGCTGTGTGACCTTGGGCAAGTCGCTTTGCTTCTCTGGGCCTCGGTTACCTCATCAGTAAAATGGGGCTTGAGACTGCGAGCCCCTCGTGGGACCGGGACTGTGTCCAACCCGATTTGCTTTTATCAACCCCAGTGTACTTAGTACAGTGCCTGGCACATAGTTAAGTCCTTAACGGATACCGTTGTTATTATTTTCGTTATCGTTAATCAATCGATGGTGTTCACTGAGTGTTTACTGTGTGATGAGCACTCATAATAATAATAATTCTGGAATTTAAGTGCTTACTATGCGCCAGCCACTGTACTATGAACTGGAGTGGATACGGGCAAATCAGGTGGGACACAGTCCCTCTCCCACACGGGGCCAACAATCTCAATCCCTATTTTACAGGCGATGTAACTGAGGCCCCGAGAAGTGAAGTGACTTGCCCAAGGCCACATAGCAGGCAGGTGGCGGAGCCAGGATTATAGCCCAAGACCTTCTGACTCCCAGGCCCGTGCTCTATCCTACGTACCTGGGAAAATACAATAAGATGGAGTTGGCAAACCTAATCTCCACCGACAAGGAGTTTACAATCCCCAGAGCACAAGGATATGCTGGCACCGTAGCACTGTTTCCGGAAACTAGGAGAAGTGAGATGGAAAACCGGCGCTCCCCATCCCCGTAAATGAAAATCACTCTCAGGGTTGCAACCGGAGAGTTTCCAGTCCCCTACCGGTCTCGACTATGGGAGGGAGAGTCAAGCCGAGGCCCGGCCATTCCACTGCTAGCTTGGGCAGTCGCTAGCGAGCGGCAGGCCAGCGGCTACAGGTCAAAACTCACCTGAGCTGGGCAGCAGAGGTACGGGACCGAGTCGAGGGCAGAGACTCAGATTTGCCGCGCGGGAGGAGGCGATGGTAAACCTCTTCCAGATTTTGACCGAGAAAACTTTCTGGATCAACTACCGGAACGATTGCAGATGGAAGTGGGGCGTTCCGGGAGGGATGCGTCCCTGGCGTCGCTATGGGTGCGGAGAAGCAGCGTGGCTTAGTGGAAAGGGCGCGGGCTTGGGAGGCAGAGCTCACGGGTTCTAATCCCGGCTCTGCCACTTGTCTCCTGTGTGACTGTGGGCAAGTCACTTAACTTCTCTGTGCCTCGGCTACCTCATCTGTAAAATGGGAATTAAGACTGTGAACCCTCACGGGAGACAACCGGCTAATCCCGTGTCTACCCCAGCTCTTAGAACAGTGCCTGACACATAGTAAGTGCTTAACAAATACCATTTATTATTATTATGGGTCAAATTCAACTTGGCAGCCTAAGACAAGTACGTGAAAATGAACTATCGCTCCTAAGCACCCTCTAGGTTTCCATTAGAACCGTTTTGGCTCCTCCGTCTTTCCCATCAGCCGATGCGGATCGCCCCCGTTACCTGCGCTTTGTAGCAGTCCTCGTGCTTCCTAACGGACTCGGTGGCCTTTCCTTTGGCCAGGGAAGCCAACCTTCCCTCTGCCTTTCGGCTCCTCCGTCTTTCCCAGCCGCCGAGGTGGATCGCCCCCGTTACCCGCGCTTTCTAGCAGTCCACATTCTTCCTTATGGACTCGGTGGCCTTTCCTTTGGCCCGGGAAGCCAACCTTCCCTCTGCCTTTCGGCTACTTCCGTCTTTCCCATCAGCCGAGGTGGATCGCCCCCGTTAACTGCGCTTTCTAAGAGTCGTCGTGCTTCCTCACGGAGTCGGTGGCCTTTCCTGTGGCCCGGGAAGCCAACCTTCCCTCTGCCTTTCGGCTCCTCCGTCTTTCCCATCAGCCGATGCGGATCGCCCCCGTTACCTGCGCTTTGTAGCAGTCCTCGTGCTTCCTAACGGACTCGGTGGCCTTTCCTTTGGCCAGGGAAGCCAACCTTCCCTCTGCCTTTCGGCTCTTCCGTCTTTCCCATCAGCTGAGGTGGATCGCCCCCGTTAACTGCACTTTCTAAGAGTCGTCGTGCTTCCTAACGGAGTCGGTGGCCTTTCCTTTGGCCCGGGAAGCCAACCTTCCCTCTGCCTTTCGGCTCCTCCGTCTTTCCCATCAGCCGATGCGGATCGCCCCCGTTACCTGCGCTTTGTAGCAGTCCTCGTGCTTCCTAACGGACTCGGTGGCCTTTCCTTTGGCCAGGGAAGCCAACCTTCCCTCTGCCTTTCGGCTCTTCCGTCTTTCCCATCAGCCGAGGTGGATCGCCCCCGTTAACTGCGCTTTCTAAGAGTCGTCGTGCTTCCTCACGGAGTCGGTGGCCTTTCCTCTGGCCCGGGAAGCCAACCTTCCCTCTGCCTTTCGGCTCCTCCGTCTTTCCCAGCCGCCGAGGTGGATCGGCCCCGTTACCCGCGCTTTCTAGCTAGTCCTCGTGCTTCCTCACGGAGTCGGTGGCCTCTCCTGTGGCCCGGGAAGCCAACCTTCCCTCTGCCTTTCGGCTCCTCCGTCTTTCCCAGCCGCCGAGGTGGATCGGCCCCGTTACCCGCGCTTTCTAGCTAGTCCTCGTGCTTCCTCACGGAGTCGGCGGCCTTTCTCCTCGGGCCCGGGAAGCCGATCCGCCCCAAGCGGTTGGCTGGGCCGCTCACGAGGGGGCGCTGCGGCCCTACCGAAATCCTGTCGGTTCTGAGCCGCCGCGATGCCCAAGGAGGAATTCGAGGACGTACGAATTGGGTGGGAAATCTACCAAGATTAAACAGAAAAAAAAAAAAAAAACAAACCCCTCTTATAAGATCGAGAATATCCCCTCTCTTCCTCCTAGAAGACGATGCATTTCTCCCACTCCCTTCTGCCGCACCCTGATTTGGCCCTTTCATTCATCGACCCCCCTCCCAGCCCCACACCGCTTAGGTCCACCTCTGGCATTTATTTCTTTGCATTCATGTCCGTCTCCCTCTCTGGGTTATAAACTCATTGCGGGCAGGGAATGTGTCCGTGACATTACGTCCTACTCTCTCAAGCACTCGGTACAGTGTGAGTGTTCAATAAATGAATAAATGATAATGGTAATAATGATAATGATAAATGTTGGTGACGGTTAAGCGCTTACTAGGCGCAGAGCGCCGTTCTAAGCGCCGGGGGAGATACGGGGTCATCGGGTGGTCCCACATAGGGCTCACCGTCTCAATCCCCTTTCTACAGATGAGGTAACTGAGGCACCGAGAAGCCCAAGGTGACACAGCCGAGTGGCGGAGGTGGGATTGGAATCCACGACCGCAACGGGCGAGAGACGTGATTCTGGGTCGCGTCATTTCGGTTCTCTGTGCCTCGGCTACGTCATCCGTAAAGTGGGGATTAAGACCGGGAGCCCCACGGGGAACAACCTGATTATCTTGTACCTACCCCGGATCTTAGAACGACGCTTGGCACGTAGTAAGAGTTTAACAGATACCAAAATAATAATTAATTAATATCCAGGCCCTGTTACTTCTCCTTCTCTCTGATTTATTTTAGCGGCTGTCTCCCTTATTAAAATGGAAGCTCCTGCAGGACAAGGATCTGGTCTCCTAACTCTGTGGGTCAGAGGGCGAACAGGTATCGAATCCCCGTTCTGCGGGTGAGCGACCTGAGGCGCGGAGAAGTTAAGTGACACGCTCGAGACAACACGGCAGGCCCGTGCTCTTTCCACCGTGCCGTACTGCTTCTCAAGGGCTGACAGTGTGCCAAGCACTGTGGGGAGAGATAAAGGGCACTGGGTCAATCACAGCCCCTCTTCTATATGGGGGTCACCATCTAGGTAGTAAGGAGAACAATTATTTAGTTATTTAAGGCAGATAGAGAAAGCAGAGCTTACTAGAGAGGCCTTACGACATAGCGGATAGAGCCCGGGCCTGGGACTCGGAAGGTCACGGGCTCTAATCCCGGCTCTGCCTGCTGTATGACCTTGGGCAAGTCACTTCACTTCTCTGGGCTTCAGTGACCTCCTCTGTGAAATGGAGATAGAGACTGGGAGCCCCGCGCGGGACAGGGACTGTGTCCAACCCGATTCGCCTGCATCCACCCAGCGTTTAGTACAGTGCCTGGCACATCGGAAGCACTTCACAAATACCATTATTTTATTATTATGATTAGAAAGAGCTCAGGACTGGAAGTCAGGACAACTGGGTTCTTAACTCAGCTTTGCCACTTGACTGCTGTGTGACCCTCGGAAAGGCATAATGAAACGGACTTTGGGGGGAGGGGGTTTGTTTGTTTTTATAGTCTAAGTGCTTACTATATGCCAGGCACCGTACTAAGTGCTGAGGTGGATATAAAATAACAGGCTGGACACAGACCACATCCTAAAGTGGGGGGGGGGGGGGCGGGGGCGGGTCGCCATCCCCGAGGCTCAGAGAAGTGAAGTGACTTCCCCAAGGTCACACAGTAGACCAGAGTCACAGCAGGATTAGAACTCAGGTCCTCTGACGCCCAGGACTGTGCTTTAACCACTAGGCCACATTCCCTACCTACTATGAGCTTACCATCTCCTCCCTCCTTAAACTCTGAGCCCCACGTGGGACAGGAACTATGTCTGACCTGACCACATTGTACCTACCCCGGCGCAGACTAAGCTCCTAAAAAATGTCCCGATTATCATTGCCGTTATTATTAATATCCCACAGAGTGAGAGTCAGAAATGTTAATGTGGAGTTTTGATTAAGTGAGAGTGGCTAGGATGACTGGGTCCCACCGGGATTACTCTCGATTCCTGGAAAGAAATTAGCTTCCAAGTGTTTTTGTCACATAAATATCCATCCAGTTCAGCTGAATTTTAAGCCTCGTTTCACCCTTGTTTTTAATCAACACGGCACAGAGGTATTGGACAATTTATGACTCGGAGCATGATATTTAAGTGACTAGGGGAAAGTTGGCGAGAAAGTCTCCCCATGTTTCATTATTCCCCTGACATAATTACAACGGCAGAAAATATGCCTGCGGAGACATCCGGAAAGGAACCGATAAACCACTTTAATGGGAAACAAAGCGGACGTATTTCACCCTAGAATTTCTGCTCTCTAACCACGGACTTACCAAGGAGCTGAAGTCAGAGCAACTGCTGGAGAACCCCGAAATCATCGTGGGGGGAGAGCAACAGGTGAAGTTTGAGTCTAATTCCGGGACTTCCAAAATGGAGACCATTTTTCCCCTTCCCTCTCTCTTCTCATCATACATTCAATCTTCATATTGGAACGTTTACTGTGTGCAAAACTCCGTACTAAGAGCTTAGCCCCGAACTAAGCACTTAATAACCGGGTCCCGAGGCCGAGAAATCTTTACTTTCCATTGGTTACTGCTGTGGTTGAAACCGCGGTGTTGGTCTCCAGGAATCAACCCCGCAAAGCCTTTGAATAAAAAGCTCTGCAGAATTCACATTCAATCACATTTATTCATTCAATTGTATTTATTGAGCGCTAACTGCGTGCATAGCGCTGTTTTGAGAGCTTGTTACTTGATTCCCCAGAGAACGTGTCTACCAACCCTATTTTTATGTACTCTCCCGAGCGCTTAGTGCTCTGCACATAGTAAATACTAAATACCACTGAATGATTATTTGACTGACTAGGGGCATCTCTCACAATGGGGAGATTCCCTGGAAACAGCCTCTATTCCAAAAGGTTGAATAATAATAATTGTGGTATTGGATATGCTCTTACTCTGTGCAGAGCGCTGTGATGATAATAATGATGATGGTATTTGTGAAGCGCTTACTATGTGCAAAGCACTGTTCTATGCGCTGGGGGGATACAAGGTGATCAGGTTGTCCCACATGAGGTTCACGGTCTTCATCCCCATTTTACAGATGAGTAACTGAGGCACAGAGAAGTGAAGCGACCTGCCCAAAGTCACACAGCTGACAAGCGGCGGAGCCGGGATTAAAACCCACGGCCTTTGACTCCCAAGCCCGGGCTCTTTCCGCAGAGCCACGCTGCTTCCCATGCTGTACTTAGCACTGGGTTCGATTCGTTTATTCCTATCAATGTCTGTCTCCCCCTCTAGACTATAAACTCGCTGTAGGCAGGGAATATGTCTGTTATATTGCTCGATTGTACTCTCCCAAGCGTTTAGTACAGTGCTCTGCACACAGTAAGCGCTCAAGAAATCCGATTCTACGGACCGACTACCTCATCATCCAGGTGGTCTACAGCGCCCGCCCCGGTGGGGCTCACAGTTTAATGATAACAACAGTACTCGTGAAGCACTTACTATGTGCCAAGCAATGCTCTACAAGTGAATCAGGTTGGACACACTCACATTCTTAATCCCCATTTTACAGATGAGGTAACTGAGGCCCAGAGAAGTTAAGTGACTTGCCTAAGATGACACAGCTGACAAGTGGCAGAGCCACAATCAGAACCCAGGGCCTTCTTCCTCCCAGGCCCCTGCTCTAACCCCTAGACCACGCTGCTTCTGATAATAATAATGTTGGTATTTGTTAAGCGCTTACTGTGTGCAGAGCACTGTTCTAAGCGCTGGGGTAGATACAGGGTCATCAGGTTGTCCCACGTGAGGCTCACAGTTCATCCCCATTTTCCAGATGAGGGAACTGAGGCCCAGAGAAGTGAAGTGACTTGCCCTCAGTCACACAGCTGACAAGTGGCAGAGCCGGAATTCGAACCCATGACTTCTGACTCCCAAGCCCGGGCTCTTTCCACTGAGCCACGGTACGGTTCACTGCCTAAAGTGCTCAAATATTACTAAATGATTTTCCCTGGGGGAAAACTGGCTTCATCGGACAATCCTATTTATTGAGCTCTTACTGTGTGCAAAGCAATGTACCAAACGCTATGTTGTGTTGACGTCCGCCCCCCCCGCCCCCCCTTTAGAATGTGATTCTGCTGTGGTCAGGGATTGTCGCTATGTGTTGTTGAATCGCTTAATACGGTGCTCTGCACACAGTAGGCGGGCAATAAATAAGATAGAATGAATGAATGAAATGGTGAAGCAGAATTAGAACCCATGACCTTTTGACTCCCAGGCCTGTGCTCTATCCACTAGGCCACTGCTTCCTCCAGTAAGTACAGATTGATTGATTGTGCTTCTACTGACCTTCCCAAGCACTTAGAACAGTGTGTCGCATTGATTAGGTGCTCCATAAGTACCGTGACCAGGGAGGACAGTAAAGGATAACTTGATGAATGATCGTTCAGGATGCAAGAAGTTGATTCTCCTTCCTGATATTCTCCTTTATTCTAATACATGATGTGTCACTCAAGAAGCCACATGGCCTCGTGGAAGGAGTGAAGGACTGGGAGTTAAGGAGGCTGGGTTCTTATTCCACTCTGCCATTCACCTGCTGGGTGACCTTGGGCAAATCACTTCACTTCTCTGTGCCTCTTTCCTCAGCTGTAAAATAGGGGATCCAATACCTGTTCTCTCTCCCCTTTGCAGGTTGGGCAGAAATTGGGTCCAATCACTTTACTGAACTCTTCCACGTGTTGAGTAACAGTGCTCGGCACAGAGTAAGCGCTCAATAAATACCTTCGATTGAACTCCACACGAGAAACTTGATTCTATTTATTGCTACTGTTCTTGTCCGTCCGTCTCCCCCGATTAGACCGTGAGCCCGTCAAAGGGCAGGGACCGTCTCTATCTGTTACCGATTTGCCCGTTCCAAGCGCTTAGTGCAGTGCTCTGCACATAGTAAGCGCTCGATAAATACTATTGAAGAAGAAGAAGGAGAAACGGACAGAACTCTGAACCGGGTAAGCACTCGGTATATATCACCGATTCCCTGATTGCTCATTTACTTTGCTGATGTTCCATTTTCTTTTTCCTTTTTTCAGTAAATGATTTTGTTTTTCTCTCCCCTATTCAACTGTAAGCTCCTTAAAGGCTAGAATCATGTTTTTACCTTTATTGTCCAATCCCACGCCCTTGGTGTTAGGGTCTAGGCGGAGTAGACGTCCAGTGCCTGTCTGCTGTGTGACCTTGAGCAAGTCACTTCACTTCTCTGTGCCTCATTTACTCCATCTTTAAGTGGGGTTGAGACTGTGAACCTCATGTGGGAAAGGGACTGGGTCCAACCTGATCTGCCTGTTTCCTCGCCGCAATTAGTACAGTACCTGGCACTCAATAAGCACTTAACAAATACCACAGATATTATTAATACTATTGATTGTCTGAGAGTCCTGGGACACTGGCACTGTTCTAAATGAATATAAAATATGAAAAGAACCCAGTCTTGAAGATCAATAAAGAATTATCACGTGGCCACAAAAACAAGCAGCAGCGTGGCTCAGTGGAAAGAGCCTGGGCTTCGCAGTCAGGGGTCATGGGTTCGACTCCCGGCTCTGCCACTTGTCAGCAGTGTGACTGTGGGCGAGTCACTTCACTTCTCTGGGCCTCGGTGACCTCATCTGTAAAATGGGGATGAAGACCGTGAGCCTCACGTGGCACAACCCGGTGACCCTGTATCTACCCCAGCGCTTAGAACAGAGTGCTCTGCACATACTAAGTCCTTAACAGATACCAACATTATAAGAAGAAAACTAAATACTAGCTTTATTTTTTTTTTGCTTTACGGATACTCCAGAAACCACCAGAGGGGCAAATTGCAACAGCAGGGTTAGCCCAAACCAACGAGGATATGCCTGCTTAGTTTTTAATGAAGTCTTTTTCTATAAATATTTTATTTAGGATGAATCTAAAGCATTTCATGCTCCCTGGTATTCTCGGGTAAATCAAAATCAGTGCTCATGAAAAAGTGATCTACATTTTTGCAGATAGGATGAATTGGCCTATTAATCAAAGGCAGACCACGGTCAAGGCGTAACTGCGTTTTCATTCACTTGTAACAGCCAGGAAGTAGTGAGGTAGTTGGCTGACTTTCTCCTCTGACCGTGAGCGTTAAATAGAAATAAATGATGTGAAGATTCTTCCAGATAGCCATTTGCCTCACTAAACTCTCCAAAGTGTAAAGCTCTTCATCAGCGGGAGTGGCTTCTTTCTGCCTGAGATACGAAACAGTAGAAACTCCCTCCCCTGTGGGCAGGGAATATGCCGTAAACTTCCGATAGACAAATAAAAGGGATCGAACCGCGTTTTCAAAGAGCTCTCAAAATGGTTGAGACTTCGTCAAATCCAGTCAGCACCCTGAGAGCTGAAACCCAAGAATATCTCTTTTCAAAACGGCGCATTGTCTAAACTTGCTCGTTGCCATTTTCTGCATCTCCCCGCCACCCCCTGACCAATCTCCTGGGTCTTCGAAGCCCCACCACTTCTGATGAATTGATTTATAGGTCAGGCAGGTGTGACCTCGAATAATTGATTCAGATCATCTGTTCCTCAATGATCTTCTGTAAAGTGCTTACCACCTGCCTACCTCAGCGGGAGGTTGGGAAGCTTAATGAAATACTCCGATAAATGTATTAGAGGAGCAGCTCGGCCTAATGGTTAGAGGGCGGGCCCAGGAGTCGGAAGGACCTGGGTTCTAACTCTGACTCTGCCACTAGTCTCCTTTTCTGTGCCTAACTTACCTCATCTGTAAAATGTGGGACGTGGACTGTGTCCAACTTGATTACCTCCTATCTACCCCAGCATTTAGCAGAGTGTCTACCGTGTAGGAAGAGCTTAACAAATACCATTAAACCAAAAAAAAAAAAAAAAAAAAGGCAAATTCCTGGGAAGAAAGACACGTGGCAAATACAACTCTGTCCTATTTGGACCTAATGTGTTATCTAGAGAGGTAGGTTTCTATCCTACATTTGACAATGAGGAGACAACACGATCTAGTGGAAAGAGAGTATGCGGTCGCAAGTCAGGAGATGCTGTGTCCCAATCCCAGCTCTGCCCCAATTGGGAAGCCACTTAACCCCTCTGAGCCTTGGTTTCTTCATTCCAATGGGGATGAGATCTGCGTGGATTTCCCCCACCTCTTGGCCTTGTGAAGAATTAGAGTCTCCCAAGTGCTTAGTATAGTACTCTGTACCTAGTAAGCACCTAATAAATGACTGATTGACTAGCCGATAAACACTTGGTAAACACAGTATGCATTTCAGGATTTACGCTGTTGATATTTGCTCTATTAGGAAGTTATAGTGTGAAAGTAATTGTATTACGTACACATTTACGGGTACGTGTAGCCAAATGAGATAAGTATAAATTCTGGGACTGTGTAACCTGTTGGATTCAGACCTACATTTTGAAGTCTGAATGCACCACTTCCACACTTTGCCTCTCCTCTGACTCCCTGACTTCTATCTATCTCAATTTCCTCAGGAAAACTAAAGAATGATGTGGGTGGCACTTCTAGAAATGAATTTCTAGAAGTCATTTATTTATGTATCAGATAATTATTTATCACACGGAATAGGAAATCTCACGATTAAAAATATTTTCAATTTATGAATGCCTTCTCAGGGCAGGAAACGTCGTCAATATATTTGGAGGATGATTTCATCAAGGAAAATGAATTCCAGCCAACAGTCTTTACCCTGTGAGATGGTTAAGAACCCCAATTGTTTGTGTCAGGTGTAGGAGAAAGGAAAGGGTTAAGCATGGATAGTTTACTCTGTGTCAGGCCACGCTAAAAGGAGATGAATATTTATGAAAATTGCCCCCGGAGATTTAAGAGAGCAATCCTTTTTAAATGTGTACCTTATCCTTTTGCTTGGAAAATGCAAAAAAACCTATAAAACTTCAAAGATCTGCATTACTGTCTCTCTGGGATTAATATAAACAATTTACTAGTCTTCCTGCAAACATCCGTACTGATTTTGCCAGAATAAATTCATAGCTGTTGCTACCTAAAGAGGGGGAGTTGGGAAGACAAATTTAAAAACAAGTCCTTCTTGTTTCTTATACCTCTTAAAAATGAAACGACAGGTCTGAAGGTCAAGACAGCAACGAAAAATCGTTTCCATTTTGCATAAAATAGTCCCAGAAAAGTACTATTTACATTTCCTAGCATTAAATGTGAAATGAAGGAAACAAATATAGTCCCTAAAATAAGTACTAATTTTAATTTCTTTTGAAAGAAAATCATTTCTAATAAGGAACTTTTTTTAAATAAAGGAAAACGAATGCACTTCCTTATTAGCTAATATTTGAGCAAATACTGTGTTTAGCTAATGCACAAAGTATCATACCTCTCCATGCACCGTATTCACAGCTTGGGAGCATACACATTCACTGAGCCGGAGAAGCCCAAAGAAACAGTTTTGGTTGTGTTACTGTGATTAATAATGATCAGCAATTATAATAAAATATAATGTAATCATAATAATAGCTGTGGTGTTTATTAAGTACTTTTACTCTGCACCAAGCACTGTCCTAAGGACTGGAGTAGATACAAAACAATCATAGAGGACATTGCCCGGGAAAGAGAGGGAGAACAGATATTTAATCCCCATTTAACGGATGAGGAAAATGAGACGTTGAAAAGTTAAGAGATTTCCCCAAGGTCACATGGTAGACGGGTGGTAGAGCCGGGATTTTAACTCAGCTTTTCTGACTTCCAGTTTGTGCTTTTTCCTTAGGCCACTTGGCTTCTCATGTATATAATGTGGCGCAGTGGCAAGAGCCCGGGCTTTGGAGTCAGAGGTCATGGGTTCGAATCCCAGCTCTGCCACTTGTCAGCTGTGTGACTGTGGGCAAGTCACTTCACTTCTCTGGGCCTCAGTTCCCTCATCTGTAAAGTGGGGATGAAGACTGTGAGCCCCACGTGGGACCACCTGATTCCCCTCTGTCTACCCTAGCGCTTAGAACAGTGCTCTGCACATAGTAAGCGCTTAACAAATACCAACATAATTAATAATAATTATAATGCACAGCCTCCGCTGTATTTTCATAGAACACATTTTACCACAAAAGATGTGTTCTCAACTATGACGGAAAGGAGTTCTGAGTCACCCCCTCACGGCATATGCCAGGAGAGACAAAACTGAGTTTATGAATCCATCAATCATATTCAGTGTTTACTGTGTGCAGAGGAGTGTACTAAACTCTTGGGAGAGTACAACGGAGGAGGTAGAAACGTTCCCCCACAAAGAACATATAAGCTAGAGTTTATTAGGAAAGAGGTCTGTGAGAAGACCAATACTCTAAACTAAGCTTCAAATGTGAGACTTTTTTGACCTTTACTCCCACCCTTAAAGATCCATGATGAAAGATAATATTCAGCTCAGTTCTCTCAGATAGCTATCGGTTGCTTGGTGGCTCAGGACAGTGGATAGGAATTTCTCTCCCTCTCCCTCACTGGAGAATTGGGCCCCACCTTCCACATGAGGGAATGCTGGCTCGGCACGTCTCTGTGAAAACAAGAGACACATATTATACTATTTGTGTCTCCAGCTTCATTTTTCATAAATAGCAAATGGAGAAGCAGAAGCACAGATTGGAGCTAAACTCCTGTGTGACTCCTGTGGGACGGCAAGTCATTTGAAACTAAAACAACCAAGTCAAATCTTCTAATTTTCCCAGAGCCAAACTTTGAAAAAACGAAGTCAACGGACCCAGCACATTTGTTCTGTCTTTTACGAGGAATAACTTTGTGTTTGCGCCGATTTCTAGCATCGCCTAGGACTTTCACTTTTAGACTCTTTGTCTTTAGTTGATTTTGTTGATTTCAATCCATCGATGGTATTTATCGAGGGCTTACTTTGTGCAGAGCACTGGACTGAGTGCTGGGGAGAGTACAACAAGAGTTAGTAGAACTGTTCCCCGCCCCCAAGGAGCTTACAGTGTAGAGGGGGAGCTTACAGTCTTGAGAACTGTGAGTTTTCTGTGGTGTTTGTCCCTTAAAAACCAATCATTTCACAAGTGCCCACTCAGAGAATCTTAGGCGAGCGATTCTAAGTCATTCAGACAATCGACGCACTTGGATATTCACCTTTTATTCCCTCCTCATCTCCACACCACTTATGTCCAGATCCGTAATTCATTTATTAATAATAATAATAATAATGTTGGTATTTGTTAAGCGATTACTACGTGCAGAGCACCACTGTTCTAAGCACTGGGGTAGATACAGGGTCATCAGGTTGTCCCTCGTGATGCTCACAGTCTTAATCCCCATTTTACAGATGAGGGAACTGAGGCACAGAGAAGTTAAGTGGCTGGCCCACAGTCACACAGCTGACAAGTGGCAGAGCTGGGATTCGAACTCATGACCTCTAACTCCCAAGCCTGGGCTCTTTCCACTGAGCCACGCTGCTTCTATGTCTCTCTCCCCCTCTAGACTGTCAGCTTGTTATGGATGGGGAATGTGTCTCCGAACTCCGGTATAATGTCCTCTCCCAAGTGCTCAGTACAGTACTCTGCACATGGGAAGTGCTCAATAAATATGAATGATTGATTGGTAGGTACTTCTCAAGGGCTTACTGTTGGCAGAACACTGTACTAAGAATCATGTTACCTGATTAATAATGTTGGTATTTGTTAAGCGCTTACTATGTGCAGAGCACCGTTCTAAGCGCTGGGGTAGACACAGGGGAATCGGGTTGTCCCACGTGGGGCTCACAGTCTTCATCCCCATTTTACAGATGAGGGAACTGAGGCGCAGAGAAGTGAAGTGACTCGCCCACAGTCACACAGCTGACAAGTGGCCGAGCTGGGATTCGAACTCATGACCTCTGACTCCCAAGCCCGTGCTTTTTCCACTGAGCCGCCCTGCTTCTCTGTTTACAGTCTAGTAAACTAGTCTACAGTCTGATTACAGTCTAGAGGGGGAGATAGACATTAAAATAAAGAAATTATTTACCAATATGTACAAAAGGGCTGTAGAGTTGAGGGCGGAGGTGGATAGGGATCGTCTCTATTGCTGAACTGTACTTTCCAAGCACCCTGTACAGTGCTCTGCACACAGTCAGCGCTCAATAAATACGATCGAATGAATGAATGAGGGTGAGGCCTATACCAAAGGAAACAAATGCAAGTGTTATCTCGGGATTGTCAACAAACATGAGAATCAATCAATAGTATTGATTGAACACCTATTTGATTCTATTTATTACTATTGTTCTCGTCTGTCCGTCTCCCCCGATTAGCCTGTAAGCCCATCAAAGGGGCAGGGACCGTCTCTATCTGTTACCGATTTGTACATTCCAAGCGCTTAGTACAGTGCTCTGCACATAGTAAGCGCTCAATAAATACTATTGAATCAATACTTTGTGCTAAGCAAAGTACTAAGATCTAGGGAAAACACAATAACGTAAAGCCCTGAGGGACTTTATAAGCTAGCAGAGGAGTCCTGATCAAGTCGTAAAAGTTCTACCCTTTCTTGCAGGATTTTATGACAGCGGTCGCCAGTCTTTATTGATACGCCGATATTAATAGAAACCACCTATTAAAGAATTCTAGATTGTGAGCTCAAATTCTAGAGCTCATTGTGGACAGAAACTGTCTCTCTTTATTGCTGTATTGTACCGTCCCAAGAGCTTAGTAAGTGTTCGGCGCAGAGTAAGCACTCAATAAATACAATTGAATGAACTGTTTAATTACGTGATGTATGGTAAATTCCAAAAATATTTAAGCATCTCCTTTAGTTAGGAGTCCATAGTCAACTAGAAGTAACGGTACTACCCCCAGTGTACTCTCTTATTACAGTGCTCCGCGCAGAATAAATGCTCAATAAATACTTTGGATCGATTAACTATTATTGAATGTCCTATGGACGCAGCACACTGAAGCAGTGTGTTCTAGCGGAAAGAGCACAGGCCTGGGAGTCAGAGGAGTTGGGTTCCAATCCAGTATCTGCTCCTTACCAGCTTTGTGAGCTTGGGCAATCCCTTTGCTTCTCTGGGCCTCAGTTACCTCATCTGTAAAAGGCAAAGATTGTGAACCCTGTGTGTGACAGGGACTGTGTCCAACCTGTTCATCTTGAATCTACCAAGCACTTAGTACAGTGACTCGTACGTAGTAAGCACTTAACCAATGTCATAAAAAAAAAAAAAAAAAATACTAAAAAAAAACCCAAAACACCGGCCTGGGAGTCGGAGGATCTGCGTCTAGTCTCAGTTCTCCCACGTCTTCTGCGTGACCTTGGGCAAGTCACTTAACTTACCTCCACCTCTGTTTCCTCATCTGCAAAATGGGGATTCAGTGACTGTTCTCACTCCTACTTAGACTGCAAGCCCTATGTGGGCTGTGATTATCTCGTATCTACCCCAGCGTTTAGAAGAGTGGTAGGCACATATTAAGTACTTAACAAATACCATTGTTGTTATTACTATTAATAATAAGTACATTTAGACTGTGAGCCCGTTATTGGGCAGGAATTATCTCTATCTGTTGCCGAATGGTATGTTCCAAGCGCTTAATACAGTGCTCTGCACATAGTCAGCACTCAATAAATACTGTTGAATGAACCTGGGGAAGGACAACAGAAACTTGAGATCTGTTCCCTTCCTACAATAAACTTGTTCTCTATTTTGGCTTTCCCTGAATTCCAGTGCTTTGGTGAAAGACTCCCTAAAGAAAGTTACTTGACCCACCTCTACGAGAGCCCCAAATCAAGCCCTCTGATTCAGAATCTAACTGTAAAAATACTAATTTTTCAAAAAATCAAGAGAAGCTAGCCTGCCTTTTCACGGATATGAAGCGGGCAGAGACTGTAGGAAGCCACTGTGGAAATGCGGTGTATTCTTAGAGATTAGCTTGGCACTGAGAATGCATCATATCCATCAGGCACGAAGGTCTGGCTTTATTTAACGGTAAGCCCATCCGACGACACGTTTAAATCCCGTGGAGTCCGGGGACTCATTTGGAGACTTATTCATTTGCAGTCGGTAGTGATAATGGATGGGATTTTGTTCACAGCAACCTGGCCAACACTGACCTTAGCAAGAGAGCGTGGCATCAATTAAAGGCGGGACATCAGCTGCCTCCATTACCCGAACCCTCGGGGGGGGGGAAACACCACTCCGAGGTCGGTTAATGTGGGTGGTGACACATTCTCCCCCCTCTCCCACCCTCCTAGGAAAAGCCAGGCCCAAACTAATCTACTTTACTAATCTCTTTCTCCTCCCTGTTCCCCAGAGGTTATGTAATGAGGAGAAAAAATTTCTCCAGGGCTGTCGGAGTTAAGCACCAAGCTAATTCAATAAAATCGGAGCTATGTGTTTTCCCGTGTTTTATCATTCACGGTCTAAATGCGGTTTTCATCGATCGGTGAATCGGAGCAGTGTATTAAGCGCTTAGGAGAATGCAGTATAATACGTTTGTAGACACAATCCCTGCCTCCAGAGTTTACAGTCTAGAGGAGAGATTTAAGGCCTTAAGCGCACAAACGCTCACTTTGTCAACTGTTTAGTCTGCCCCTTGGGGATGCTCAGTTTGCAAAGCAGTGTAGCTTTGGGGCTAGAGCACAGACCTGGAAGTCAGAAGGACCCGGGTACTGATCCTGACTCTGCCACATGTCTCCTGCATGACTTTTGGCAGGTCGCTTGCTTGACTTCTCAGTGCCTCAGTTCCCTCATCTGTAAAACAGGCGTCAAGACTGTGAACCCCATGTTGGACTCAGACTGTATCTAATCTAACTTGTATCCATGCCGGCGCTTAGTACAGTGCCTGGGACATGGTAAGTGCTTAACAAATGCCATTAAAAAAAAAGTTGTTGGATCATAAACCTCCAGTCGTTACCCTGTTTATTTTGTTAATGAAATGTACATCGCCTTGATTCTATTTAGTTGCCATTGTTTTTACTAAATGTTCTTCCCCTCGACTCTATTTATTGCCATCGTTCTCGTCTGTCCGTCTGCCCCGATTAGACCGTAAGCCCGTCAAATGGCAGGGCCTGTCTCTATCTGTCGCCGACTTGTTCATTCCAAACGCTTAGTACGGTGCTCTGCACATAGTAAGCGCTCAATAAATACTGTTGAATGGATGAATGAAACTGTAAGGGAACATATAATGATAACAGTGCTAGGGTAGATACAAGTTAATCAGGTTAGACACAATCCCTGTCCCACCTGGGGCGCACAGTCTTCCTTCCCATTTTACAGATGAGTTCACTGAGGCCCAGAGAAATGAAGTGACTTGCTTAAGGTCACATAGCAATCAAGTGGCAGAACCAGGATTAGAACCCATATCAGAGGACTCGCAGGCTAGTGCTCTTTATTGTACTGAACTCTCCCAAGCACTTAGTACAATGCTCTATGTGCTGTGAGAGCTCAATAAATGCCACCGATTGATTGAACTATCGTCTGCAGTAACGTCTGAGCTCTCCGATCCCGATCCGATCCCCTTTCTTCTCCCAGCTTCTGAAAGGAGGAAGGGGTTATGGGGAGGGTGACCCATTTTTCTATTCCCTGAGTCCTCGCCAAGTGTCTACATAGGGATTTTCCCCTGAATGACTGAAGCTTAGGGTGGGAGAAGCAGAGAGGGAGGGGAAGCAGAATGAGGGAGAGATCAGAGGTCATCATTCTTGGACATTTATTTGATATTCGCCCCAATCCCACAGCACTTATGCGTACGTCTTGAAATCATTCTATTATAAATTACTTGTTTATTCTTATTAATATCCGTCTCCCCCTCTAGACTGTGAGCTCGTTATGGATAGAGCAAGGCCTGGGAGTCAGAAGAGAAGGTCAAGGGTTCGAAATCTGCTCCGCCACTTGTCTGCTGTGCGACCTTGGGCAAGTAACTTAACTTCTCCATGCCCCCGTTCCCTCATCTGCAAAATGGGGATTAAGACTGTGAGCCCTTTGTGGGAAAGGACTGTGTGCAACACGATTATCTTGTTCCTACCCCAGTGCTTAGCATAGTGCCTGGCACATAGTAAGCATTCAATAACACAATTTTTATTAATAATCATCATCATTATTATTAGGGAACGTGACTGCGAATTCTGCTGCACTGTACTCCCCTAAGCTCTTAGTACAATGTTCTGCACGTAGTAAGTGCTCTATAAATACCATGGATTGATTGACCGATTGATCAGACTGAGACCAAGTCGTGCAGAGCTGGAAATGGAAAGAGAGAGTGCAGAAAGGAGCGGGGTGATGTGGGTGGAAGAGTGTATGTTTGTGTATGTGTGTTATTGGGCTGGGCTGGGGGTGGCGTAAGTGCATTTAAGTGGAGAATAATTGGAGGACAAAAGAGTCTGTCATGAATTTCTCACACCTCACGCATCATTACCTTTCCATGAATATTTAGAGGAAAATAAGTGCTTACTAAGTATCATTATTAATAATGAATGATAACATATTTCAACTTGAAAATGGGGATATTTGCCATCAAGGTAAATCAGTGAGTCAGAACTATCGGGATACTAATGGTAGCCATCTGCAGCAAAGGTGCAGTCGATCCATCGGTGGTTCTTATTGAGCACTTTACTGTGCTCTTGGGAGAGTACAATCCGTCCTAGTAGGTAAGCACATGCCCTGCCTACGATGAGCTCACAGTCTAGAGGAGAAGGACAGCTCAAGAAATGCTACTTCTATTCCTAAATTTAGTAAGAGTCCCCAGAGTTGGGGAAAAAGAGGAGTTTTTTGTCAGTGTGTTTCCAAGCAGAAACTGCATGTAAATTCCCGCATAGGAAGTTCTACAAGCCCACATCCTCATAGGTGCAATTTCCTTTAACTCGACATATGTTCAAATTGCCTATTTCATATGTGCAAACACTTAACGTTTGTGCACATAATCCCCTCTGCGTGATTTCCAGGATGCTGTTACAAATTCAGTTACCTCAAAAATGTTTGAAAACTCCATAAAATCAAGAGAAATGGACCATGAATGCAGACTTGCCGTACAACTTGTGTGTGAGAAAGAGAAAAAGAGAACAGCATAGAGCTACATAAGCTTAAACTATATGGGCAGGGAATGTGTCTACCAACTCTTTTATACCGTACTCTCCCAAGTACTCAGTACAGTGCTCTGCACAGAGTAGGCGTTTAATAAATATTATTTTTATGCTATTTGTTAGCACTTACTACATGCCAGGCACTGGACTAAGCGCTGGGGTAGATACAGGTTAATCAGGTTGGACAGTCCCCGCCCCACATGGGGCTCAAGGTCTTAATCCCCATTATACAAATGAAGTGAGGTCCCGAGAAGTGAAGTGACTTGCTCAAGGTCGTCCAGGTTGCAAGTGTCGGAGGCGGGATTAGAACCCAGGTCTATTGCCTCCCAGGCCTGTGCTTTCTTCCCTGGGCCACATTGCTTCCTTATCTTCTCTTCCTCATTCCCATCCTTCTCCCTCTTCCTCTCTCCAGCTTCATCAGCCGTGACGGCCATGGTTGTCACAGCGGCTCTCGCGGAGTGAGTTTGGGGTCACTCAGGAAGGAACGTCCCTGACCTGGCCAGACCGGGGTCTGACCACGTCCGGCCGTTGCCGAAAGTCCGATTCCGGCCCTGCTCCGAGGCCGCGAGCCGTCAGAGAGGGTGGCCAAGGTGAGAGCTGAATGACCATCCGTAGACATTGCCGTGCCCCGTCTGCCGCTTCCGCCCAGAAGCCCTGGTCCCCTCTCCCCTTCCCCGTAATAATAATAATAATAATAATGGTGGTATTTGTTAAGCACTTACTATGGGCAAAGCACTGTTCTAAGCGCTGGGGGGGATACAGGGTGATCAGATTGTCCCAGATGGGGCTCACAGTTTGAATCCCCATTTTACAGATGAGGTAACTGAGGCACAGAGAAGGTAAGTGACATGCCCAAAGTCACACAGCTGACAAGTGGCAGAGCCGGGATTAGAACCCATGACCGCTGACTCCCAAGCCCAGGCTCTTTCCATTGAGCCACGCTGCTTCTCACGTATCCTCACCTCCCCGTTCTGGGCAGGGAATAATAATAATTGCGGTATTTGTTAAGTGCTTACTAAGTGCCAGACACTGTTCTAAGTGTTGAGGCAGATACGAGATAATCAGGTTGGACACGGTGTCCGTCCCACACGGGGCTCACAGTATCGATCTCCATTTTTCGGGTAAGGTAACTGAGGCGGGGAGAAGTGAAGTGACTTGCCCAAGATCACACGGCAGACGTGTGGCCGAGTTGGTATTAGAACCCCATCCTCTGACTTCTAGGCCCATTTTCTTTCCAGTAGGCCATGCTGCTTCTGATATTCTGATATACCGTTATACTGTAATCTCCCAAGTGCTTAGTACAGTGTTCAGCACACAGGAAGTGCTCAATAAATAAGTTGACTGACTGCTGGCTGTTTTATCTTTTCCCTGTTCACCCGGTCCCTCCTCTTTCCTCTTCTTTCGGAAGCAGCGTGGCTTAGTGGAAAGAGCACGGGCCTGGAAGTCAGAAGACCTGGGCTCCAATCCCGGCTCCGACATTGGTCTGCTGTGTGACCTTGAGCAAATCGCTTCACTGCTCTGTGTGTCAGGTAGCTCATCTGTAAAATGGGATAAAAACTGTAAGCCCCATATGGGACAGATAATACTCTGTCTTGATTATCTTGTATCTAGACTGCAAACTCATTATGGGCAGGGAACTTGTCTGCTAATTCTGCTGTATTGCATTCTCCTGAACCCTTAGGACGGCACTCTGCACGTAGTAAGTGTTCAGTAAATACCATTCATCTACTGATCGATCTTCTCCAGAGCTTAGAAAAGTGATTGAAATGATAAGAACTTAACAGATGATATAATTATGATTATTATGTCCTTGCCCTTCTCCCCTAACCCATTATCTCCTTCCACCTCTTCCATTTTTTCTCATCCTCCTTTCCTCCTCTTCCCTCTCGTCCCACCATCACCCCCTTCTCTAGTCCTTCACCTCCCACCCGCCGTGGGCCATCTAAAGACGCTGTTTCTCTCAAGCGCGAGTGTCCCGAGGTGACCCTGGGGTACCGACCATCTCAAGGTCAAATGTTATCTCGTGACCCCCTGAGCCGGCAGGCGGACCTCGGAAGTGAGGGTGGGATATCGCCCCCACGACCCGAACTGCCAGATTGGCAGCCCAAGCCGGGAATACAGAAGGTGCCCCTCGCCCCCCGTGCCAATCAAATTAGGTATGCAGGACGGGGGAGGGCAGATATTGGGTAAACTGAGTCAGGAAGCTGAAATGGCCTAGGAGCACAGGTGATAAATACCCGCAGCCTCTGACCTCCTGGGCAGAAGATCGAGACTTGCAGCAGCCGGCTGCGGGTCGCCTCTTTCCAGAGCGGGAAAAGCTCACACCGACCGAGGAGCCGTGGGATGGATGGGTGTGTGTCCCGTCCCGCTGAACGCTGGTGGGGCTGGAAGCCGGGCGCTTCACCGCGGGATCGTAACGCATTAAGTGGATTCCTCCCGAGTGGGAAGTACTCGTGGGGGAGAGCTAGATGCCTCACCCCATGCCAACAAACCATAATTGAATTCCGCCTGGGTGGGAACCTGGGGTTCTGCCACACGTGAGTAACGTTCAAGCATATTCCTCCTGTTAGGGAAGCTCGAATATCATCAAATAATCATATTCCTCCCGAAAAGGAAGTTCAATTCACTGCGTCTAAATAATCAAATAATTCAATTCGCCTCGCGGAATAAACTGTGTATGAAACTCAGGCTTTCCAACCCCGGTCTTTCTCTCTCTAGCCTAGTACTATGTCTGGCTCGTAGTAAGCTCTCAACAAATACCACTATTATCATTATCATTATTATGACTACAGAGTCTTGTCACTTAACCTAGAGCATCACTGAATGATACACATTGCCTTGCTCCATAAAAATCTCTCCCCATTAATCAATCCATGATATTTATCGAGCCCTTACTGTGTATAGAGCATTTTACTGGGTGCCTGGGAGAGTCGGTAGTTACGATCCCTGCTCTCAAGAAGGTTACAGTCTAAAGGAAGCTCCATGTGATTTTATTTATGGAGTCACATTACCTTTCCTTTCCTGGTTCCTGGTCATTTCGGGAGGAAAAGACCAAAAATTCCTTCCTAATTACGCAAATGACCCAGCAGGCCCTTCTCGGGGGGAAAAAAAAAAAAAAAATTCAAACACCTTTTTTGGGATTTACATCCAGAACGGAACGCAGTACAATTCCTCAAGCACTCACTAATCATGCTCTATTTCATCCGGCTCATCTCTGGCCAAGGGTATTGAATGGATCGGTAATGAACTTGATTGCAGGCTAAAACGCCATCATTTCTGGCCTCACCCCTAAAGCACATTATGCAGTCATTTTGGTATTCATCCTTCAGGCCCAGGGATTCCGCAGAATCCCCGAGGTTTGTAATATCATCTTTGCAACTGGTTGAACCACCGGTTACTAAAAAAAAAGATATAAAAACACACTCAAGAAAGCCAAGCTTCTTTGCTGGAAAACTCTATGCTGCATGTTATGGACATGACTCATAAAAAACCTGTTTTGCAGAACGAATATTGCATACATCTTCAAAGTAAATGGCATCTATGAAACCAGAGAGAGCGATTTTCTCTTCTCGTGGCATTGGTTCAGATTTACCAGACTGATCCAATTAGCTATAAAAATAGCTCGTGAAAAATCAGAAGGATAACAAAACAAAATAGCATCCAATTCACCGGCTCTCCCAGGCCAGGACCGACTCTGGAGAGAACTGTAACAAGAAAACACTCAAGGTGAGATTCCAAAGTCAGACGCAGATTCTGCCAGGGAAGAGGAAAATTTGGGTAGGAGGTGAACTGCTCATAATGAACTGGGAGCCCGTTGTTGGGCAGGGATCGTCTTTATCTGTTGCTGAATTGTACATTCCAAGCGTTTAATACAGTGCCTTGCACATAGTAAGCGCTCAAAAAATACGATTGAATGAACTTATTTTGTATTGAAGGAATGAAAGTTCATCCGTGATGTTCCTCACCAACTTACTGAAGATCAGGCCCACATCTCAAAGAAATTTTGCATTAGGGTATAAGTAGAGTTTACCTTAATAATTGAGGGCTTCCTCTTTCATTTGTTCGTTCATTCATTCAATCGTATTTATTGAGCTTTTACTGTGTGCAGAGCACTGTACTAAGCACCCGGACGAGGGCAATAAAACAATAAACGGACACCTTCCCCGTTCACGACGAGCTTACAGTCTTGTAAGAGTACAGTAAAGTACTGTGTTGCTCTTGCACGTCTATTTACACCCTTTATCCACCCTTCCCTCAGTCCAACAAAACTTATGTCCATATCTGATTTTTATATTATTTTATAATTTATATTAATCAATTTAATTTATATGAACATCCGTCTCCGCCTCTGCACTGTGAGCTCGTAGTGTGCAGAGAACCTGTCTGCCAAATCTGTCAGATTGTACGCACCCGAGCGCTTAATACAGCATCCTGCGTGCAGTAAGTGTTCAATAAATAAAACTGATGAATTGACCGACTGAGTAAGTAGACAAGATCTCGGCTCTCAGGGAGCTTACAGTCTAATGGAGGAGATGGATGGATAATGGATACAGCACGGACCTGGCAGTCAGAAGGTCCTGGTTTACTAAATACGGCTTAGTGGACAGAGCCCGGACCCGAGAGTCAGAGGTCATGAGTTCTAATCCTGGCTCCGCCACTTGTCAGCTGTGTGACTTGGGCGCAAGTCATTTAACCTCTCTGTGCCTCATGCCAGAGAAGCAGCACAGCGCAGTGGATAGAGCACGGGCCTGGGAGTCAGAAGGTCATGGGCTCTAATCCCGGGCACTGCCCCTCGTCTGCTGTGTGTTCTTCATTCGTTCAGTAGTATTTATTGAGCGCTTACTATGTGCAGAGCACTGTACTAAGCGCTTGGAATGGACAATTCGGCAACAGATAGAGACAATCCCTGCCCAACGTCCGGCTCACAGTCTGAATGACAGGCTCACAGTCTAAACGCAAGTCACTTCACTTCTCTGAGCCTCAGTTACCTCACATGCAAAATGGGGATTGAGACTTTGAGCCCCACGTGATTTGCTTGTATCTCCTCCAGCGCTTAGTACAATGCCTGGCACATCGTAAGCACTTAACAAAGACCATAATTATCATTACCTCATTTGTAAAATGGGGATGAAGACTGTGAGCCTCCTGTGGGACCACCTGATAACCTTGTATCTACTCCAGCGCTCAGTTCGGTGCCCAGCACACAGCAAACGCTTAACAAATAGCATAATTATTATTACCTCATCTGTAAAAAGGGGATGAAGACTGTGAGCCCCTCGTGGGACAACCTGATATCCTTGTATCTACCTCAGAGCTTGGAATAGTGCTTGGCACATAGTAAGGGCTTAACAAATGCCATCTTTTTATTATTATTATTATCATTATTACCTCAATCAGGTGATTGTTCTTCGAGAGACCAGTAAGGGGTGCCACATACTCACCTTGCTGCTCCAGCCTTTCTGCTATTTCTAGCAATTCGCCGCTTCCCCAGTGTCTAAAGAACCAGTCAGCAAATGCAAGACACCATGATGGGGATGTAGGGAATGGGATGGGATGGGAAAGAAACAGCAAAACCACCACCACCAGCAAAAAGTCAGTCATTTCATTCATTCAGTCAGTCATATTTATTGAGCGCTTACTGTGTGCAGAGCACTGAACTAAGCCCTTGGAAAGTCCAATTCAGCAATTGATGGAGACAAGCCCTAGCCAACAAGGGGCTCACGGTCCCCGGGGCAAGGGAAGAAGGGACGACTCAGTTCATTTGTTAATTTGCCTGCAATTTCTGCTTGCATATCTTGCTATTTCTCTCCTCTTCCTCCTGTCTCGCCTCATGTATGAGTCCATTAGACCCAGTTCTCCAAAACACGTGGTATTGTGCTCTTGCAGAACCCACGCTAAGGGAATTTTAGGCTGCGCGGTGTGGTCTAGCGGGTAGAGCACGGGCCTGGGACTCAGAGGATCTGGGCTCTAATGCCGGCTCCGCCACTCACCATCTGGGTGAGCTCGAGCAGGTCTCTTCACTTCTCTGGGCCTCAGTTACCACATCTGTAAAATGAGGATTAAGACTGTGAGCCCCATGTGAGGGGGGGATGATGTCCAACCTGATCACCTTGTATTGACCCCAGCGCTTACTATCGTGCCGGGCACATAGTAAACGCTTAAGAAATACTGTTAAAAAAAAAACCACAAATGCCACCATTATAGTTTAATATTACTATTATCATTATTAACAATAATGTTAATAGTAATAATAATAAGGTGTGGTCATTTAGTCCCAGGATTGTCCTGTCGGAGGACTCATTCATTCATTAAATCGTATTTATCGAGCACTTTCTGTGTCCAGAGCACTGTATTAAGTATTTGGGAGAGTACAATAGAACAACAAGCAGACACATTCCCTGCCCACAACTAGATGACGGTCTAGAACTCTTCTCTCCCAGAAGTAAAGGCCTGATCTTTTTCAGCCCAGCACTTGTGCAATTGGATTTTGCCGATTTGTCTTGTTATATCTTTCCCCAGTACGCTCTCCTTTAAGAATGTGAGACCCTGGCAACCAAGGGCAGTGCCTGAATTAACAACCTTGCTTCTTTCCCCAGTGCTCAGTTCAGTCCTTCATGTGTTATAAGACTTTTATGGATGTCTTAATTAAAGATAAAATTATTGCCCGAGTTTCTTCAAGAACAAACGGGAGGATGAGGGAATTCTCTGATTCTAATCCCGGCTCTGCCACTTGTTAGCTGTATGACTTGGGGCAAGTCACTTAGCTTCACTGTGCCTCAGTTACCTCATCTGTAAAATGGGGATGAAGACTGTGAGCCCCAAGTGGGACAACCTGATTACCTTGTATCTTCCCCACCGCTTAGAACGGTGCTTGGCACATAGAAAGCACTTTACAAATACCATCATCATCATCATCATCATCATCATCATCATCATTATTATCTAGCTCTTTTTAGAAATTATAATTCTAATGTCTAAGTGCTAAGCTCTGTACTAAGAAAGGGGAGAGAAAGAAGTTAATCCAAACAGACACAGTCTCTGTCCTACTTGGGCTCACATTCTGAGTAGGAGAACATGAATTGAATCCCCATTTTTCAAATGTGCCGCTTCAAACATTAAGCATAACAACATAACAAGGGATCGCTCTTTTGTGTGTACAGAGTCGCAGGAACTCTGGCCTTTTCAGCTACATACACAGTTATAGGTGATTTTCACTCAGTGGTGTCTTCAAATGCATGGGAGAAAACTCTCTGTCTGTGTGTGTGTGCACTAAAAGTGGTGACCACAAGCAAACGCGTGTAATTCATACAATTTCTTTCCATTTCAAAATTCTAAGAACCGATTCAGGTACAATTTATGCTAAGAGGAAGGGGCGGTTCATTTTAAATTGGGATATGGTAATGTCTCCTTTCCGGGTATCGAGGTAATTATAGTTAGACAAGAGTTAAAATTGGATCTAAACAGCAAAGATTAATCACAAAGCAAGAAGCATATTAATCACGGTGAAGAAAACGATAATGCCAAAGAATAGAAGACTCCGTGCTTCCAGGAATTAATTAGTGTCATAATTTATACACCTAAAAGGCACAATGGGTACAATAACAAGTTGACAGGTTCAAGTCTAAAAGCGAACATACAGCCAGGAAGGCAAAAAACAACAGGACTATGATTTAGATTATGAAAAAAACAAGGCCAGGGAGAATGTTTGAATAATTCACCATCTGCTGGAATGTCGAGAAACCAGGTGATGATAAAATTCGCGGAACAGTCCTCCAAAGCCTTGCATTTTCATCTCTCGCCACCGATCCCTTGCTCAAGGCTGCCTCCCCCTTGCCTAGACCTCCAACCATCTTCACATCTGGCAGACTGCTATTCTTCCCGTCTTCAAAACTCTAAAACTCACACTTCTTCCAGAAGGTCTTCCCCGACTGCTCTTTCCTTCTCCCTACCTTACTTACCCATCTTCGACGCTTCCATCTCTCTTATGTACTTGACTTCTTCCCAGCTCACCACTTGGATGTATTCACAGTCCCTCAACCGCACTAGTCCATACGTACAAATCTTTGAAATTTAAACCAGTAACTCGGCCCTACTAACTTGATCTGAGAAAAATTAACTCTTTTTCCCCCGATCGGAGTCCACCACTGAGTAAATAAATGTATCAGTCAATCGGAAAATGGGGTTAGATTGAATAGAATCCACCATCAACCATTTCTGTTTCTATGCCTCACTTCTTTTTCCTTCATTTTGTATTAAAGTGGACTTGGTCGAGATTGAGGTGAGAAGAAACGATCCACAGAAATAGGTCTTCCTAAGGATCAGGAATCTTACCAGGAAATGACTCAGAACTGACTGATAATAATAATGATTGTGGTATGTGTGAAGTGCTTACTACGTATCAGACACTGTACTAAGTGCTGGGGTGGATGCAAGCAAATAAATTTGGTCCCCGTCCCACATGAGGCTCACAGTCTTAGTCCCCATTTTACAGATGAGGGGAACTGAGGCACAGAGAAGTGAAGTGACTTGTCCAAAGCCCCCTCTCTAGCCCATAAGCCTTCACCCCGCCCCAGACTGTAAGCTCACTGTGGGCAGGGAATGTGTCTATTATATTGCTATATTGTACCCTCCCAAGCGCTTAATACACTGCTCTGCACAGAGTAAGTGCTCAATAAATGCGATTGAATGAATGAAAAGTCACACAGCAGACAAATGGCAGAACTGGAATTAGGAGCCATGACCTTCTGACTCCCAAGCTCACGCTCTTTCTGCTATGCCATGCTGCTTCGCCTATTAGGGAAGTGTTTGAGAAGGACAACACTGAAATTTGAAATTTCTTCATGAAATGCTCCAAATTATGCACGGACATCACAGTGAAAATTGGTTTTCGGCTGATTTTTTTTCCTTCTGTGTTGGTATTTATCCCAAGACCAACAATGTCCCATGCTTCTTTGACGGGTCTATGAATTGTGACTCGCTCTCTAATGAGACGGGCATTTAAAGTGAGACTAATGATCTGAAAGCAAACCGGTGGGGTAAATATCACATTACACAAGGTCCTATTAGAAAAGAAAATACCAAAAAGAGACAAAAACAAGCAAGAGGAAACCTTCAGTGAAAGTGGTGACACAGAAAAGTTTGGGTTTCAGTCCTAATTCTCGGCTGAGGTTTTCATACTACCCTGATTGATTCTGCCATCTCCCTCTCGAGGTCAAATCTTCCCAAACACTACCTCAGCACTTTATGTTTTTGTTTTGTTTCATTTTGTTTTCTGTGGAGGGTGGCTATGGTATTTGTTAGGTGCTTAGAATATGCCAGTCTGTGCTAACCAGTGGGGCAAGTTAATCAGATCAGCTATAGTCCCTGTCCCACGTGGGGCTCACAGTCCTAATCTCCATTTTACAGATGAGGTAACTAAGGCCCAGTGAAGTGATCTGCCCAAGGTCACACAGCAGACAAGTAGCAGAGATGGGATTAAAACGCAAGACCTTCTGACTCCCAGGCCCGGGCTCTATCCACTAGATTATGCCGCTTCCCTAATTTAGTATTTAGGTATTTGCTCCCCCGGAGCATCCCATCCACATCCATTTAGGATTTAAATCATTACCTAACCATCTGCCAGTTCTCCTCTTCCTCCCGCGTCTGTAAATTATGTGTCTGTCTCCTTGGCTAGCTTGCAAACTCATTAAAGGCAGGGATCATGTCTTCTAACTGGTTTATAATCCCAAGTGCTTGGTACGTAGCATTCCGCCCTCAGTAGACACTCAAAAAATATTATCGACTGGTTGATCTTCCTGCTTTTCTGACGGTCGCGCTGGCAAAAAATGAAGAAACCATTTGAAGAAACACGTGCCGTCTAGGGCGGGGCCATTATTGGCTCCAACCATTGAGTCATCCAGCCAGATTTTCAGATTCTAACAAGGATGCTTGGGGAAAGGTGGATGCTATCCATGGGATAGCAGCGTGACTCAGTGGAAAGAGCCTGGGCTTCGGAGTCAGAGGTCACGGGTTCGACTCCCGGCTCTGCCACTTGTCAGCTGTGTGACTGTGGGCGAGTCACTTAACTTCTCTGTTGCCTCAGTTACCTCTTCTGTAAAATGGGGATTAACTGTGAGCCTCACGTGGGACAACCTGATTACCCCATATCTCCCGCAGAGCTTAGAACAGTGCTCCGCACATATACCAACTTTATTATACTATCCTCAATTCAATGTAATCGTATTTGTTGAGTGCTTACTGAGTTCGAAGCATGGTACCAGTGCTTGGGAAAGTACAGTATAGCAAGAGACACATTCCTGTCCATAATGAGTTCACAGTTTAGAGGGGGAGACAGACAGTATACATAAATAAATTAATTGTAGATATATACACATGTGCTGTGGGGATGGGAGAGAGGATGAATGAAGGAGCAAGTAAGAATGGGGCAGGAGGGAGGGAAAGAAGAGGAGAGGAGGGCTTAATCAGGGAAGATTTCTTGGAGGAGATGTGCCTTCAATGTTCCTTCAACTGCCTTCAATATCCTTGTCTTTCACATAATAATAATGTTGGTATTTAATAATAATAATAATGTTGGTATTTGTTAAGCGCTTACTATGTGCCGAGCACTGTTCTAAGCGCTGGGGTGGACACAGGGGAATCAGGTTGTCCCACGTGGGGCTCACAGTCTTAATCCCCATTTTCCAGATGAGGGAACTGAGGCACCGAGAAGTTAAGTGACTTGCCCAAAGTCACACAGCTGGCAAGTGGCAGAGCCGGGGTTCGAACCCATGACCTCTGACTCCAAAGCCCGTGCTCTTTCCAGTGAGCCACGCTGCTTCTTTTTAAGCGCTTACTATGTGCAGAACACTGTTCTGAGCGCTGACGTAGATACAGGGTAATCAGGTTGTCCCACACGAGGCTCACAGTCTTCATCCCCATTTTACAGATGAGGTAACTGAGGCACCGAGAAGTTTGGTGACTTGCCCACAGTCACACAGCCGACGAGCGGCAGAGCCGGGATTCAAACCCATGAGCTCTGACTCCCAAGCCCGGGCTCTTTCCACTAAGCCACGCTGCTTCTCGTGGCTCCATCCATCCTCCTGATTAGGGATATCCAATATTCCAAATTTGGCTCTCTAAAGGGAATGCGATAGAGTTACTGGACACAGTCCTCGTCCTCGAGAAGATTACAATCTTGCCGAGGGAGATGGACACAAAAATAAATTACTGAAAGGGAAAAAGGAGATTATAAAGAAATATATATTAGTGGTGAGGGAGTGTGATGGGTACCTATGGGTGGAGAGAATGAGGAGTGAAGTGCACAGCAGACGCAGTAGAAAGGGGGAAATAATGTGGGGGAGGTGAGGGGTTAATCAGGGAAGGCTTCTTGGAGGTGCTTCTTAACAGGGCTTTGAAGATGAGGAGAGTGGTGGTCTGTCAGATGTGAAGGGGGAGGGAGTTCTAGATGGGAAGGAAGGCTTGAGGAAAGGGTCAAAGTCCTGAGAGACGATTTCGATTTAGACTTAAACTGTGGGCCCCAAGTGGGACAGGGACCGTGTCCAACCTTATTAACGTGTATTTATTCATCCCTTCAGTCGTATTTATGGAGCATTTATGGAGTGTAGTTAGCAGTTGGGAGGGAACAGTACAACAATAGACACATTCCCTGCCCTCGATGAGCTCAAAGTCTGGCGGGGAGGATGGGATTCGGACATTCATACAAATAAATGAATTACAGATACATACATAAGCGCTGTGGGGCTGGGACGGGGGATGAATAAAGGGAGCCGTCAGGGTGACGCAGAAGGGAGTGAGAGAAGAGGAGGGCTTAGTCAGGGAAGGCCTCTCGGAGGAGATGGGCCTTCAGTAAGGCTTTGAAGGCGAAGTAGAGTAATTGTCTGTCGGATTGGAGGAGGGAGGGTGTTACAGGTCAGATGCAGGACGTGGGCGAGAGGTGGGCGGCAAGATGGATGAGATTGAAGTGCAGTGAGTAGTTAGCATTAGAGGAGTGAATTGTATTTGGGGGAGAGGGGGCTGGGTGTATCTACCCCAGTGCTTAGAACAGTGCTTGGAACATGGTAAGTGTGTAATAATAATAATGATAATAATACAGTGAGTAAATTAATGTTAGAAGAAAAAAAAGCATGGGCTGGGTTGTAATGAGGGAGGAACGCCTTTAGGTAGGGCCGAGAGAGGTGACTGAGTGGCTTAAAGCCGATGGCCACGAGTTTCTGCCTGCTGCCCGGGTGGCTGGGTGACCGGTGGTGGTTTTTGAGGAGGGGGAGCTTTTGGTAGTGAAAGCTTCATTCCTTCCTACTTTTGCCTGGGTTATCCTTCCCTCTTCCCAAGTGAGGTTGTCTATTTTTTTTTTTTTTTTTTACCTAATTCACGACAAGGTAACGGATGTCTCGTGGCACGACCCGGAAAGTACAGTCTCGTCGGCCGATGCTCAAACTGTAGGGTCCACTCTGCAGTGGTTGCTACCCGGAACTGAGAATAGAGTGTAGAATTGAAAGTTAAAAATCCGGGCCCGACTGTAGATGTGCCCTGGATATACGTGACTCATTTCATCCTATTTAAAGGAAAGCCTGGTGCCGACGCTGTTAGCGAAGTGAGCTAGTCCCGACGTGATGAGGCATTCAAATCCATGAATATTAAAAATAGGGGTGCGAATGTTAACGATGGGGGGATGTGGTATCTGACCGCAGGAATCTAGAGGGAGCTTGCTTTCTGTATGTCTTTGCTGGTTCTTCAAGGACAGTCTTCCCTCATCTCTTGATGCTATTTTCCTTGATAACATCGCATCCTAAGGGAAAGAGCCCGGCTCTGGGAGTCAGAGGATCTGGGATTGAAGCCCGGCGCTGCCCCTGCCTGCTGCGTGACGTTGGGCAAGTCACTTCACTTCTCTATGCCTCAGTGACCTCATCTGTGAAATGGGCTTTGAGACTGTGAGCCCCTGTGTGGGACCGGGACGTGTCCAATTGGGTTGCATCTACCCCACGACTTAGAACAGTGCTTGACACACAGTAAGCGCTTAACAAATACCATCACTAATGCTATTATCAGACCTCTTTCCATGGGTTTTTCACCCCTCCACTCCCAAATCCCTTTTCTCTCAATAATAATAATAATGATAATGTTGGTATTTGTTAAGCGCTTACTACGTGCAGAGCACCGTTCTAAGCGCTGGGGGAGACACAGGGGAATCAGGTCGTCCCACGTGGGGCTCACAGGCTTCATCCCCATTTTACAGATGAGGGATCTGAGGCACAGAGAAGTGAAGTGACTTGCCCCCAGTCACCCAGCTGACAAGTGGCAGAGCTGGGATTTGAACTCATGACCTCTGACTCCAAAGCCTGTGCTCTTTCCACTGAGCCACGCTGCTTCTCTATGCTTCTATGCTCTATGCTTCTCGATGCTCTCACCATCAACTCCCGGCTCCCACCTTCCCTCTTGCCTGGAGCTCCCTGCCGTTTCATAGACAGCGTGGCTCAGTGGAATGAGCCCGGGCTTTGGAGTCAGGGGTCATGGGTTCGAATCCCAGCTCTGCCACTTGGCAGCTGTGTGACTGTGGGCAAGTCACTTCACTTCTCTGTGCCTCAGTTCCCTCATCTGGAAAATGGGGATCAAGACGGTGAGCCCCAAGGGGGACAACCTGATTCCCCTGTGTCTACCCCAACGCTTAGAACGGTGCTCTGCACATAGTAAGCGCTTAACAAATGCCGACATTATTATATACAGCCGACCACTACTCTCTCTCCACCTTCGAGTGAAATCGCATCTCCTCCAGGAAGCCTTCCTTGATTTACTTATCACCTACCCACCCTATTCCCACCCCCCTACTGCATCCCTTTTGCGCTTGATTCTATATTCCCTAAGCACCCACCCACATTTCTTCAGTTTTATTATTATTATTATTATTACTGCATTTGATAAACACTTCTTTTGTATCAAGCACTGTACTAAGCGCTGGGGTAGATACAAGTCAATCAGGTTGGTAACAATCCCGGTCCCACATGGTACTCACACTCCAAGGGGGAAGGTGTGACCCCAAGGAAGAGAGAGGAGAGTCGACTCCCGGCTCTGCCACTTGTCAGCTGTGTGACTGTGGGCAAGTCATTTCACATCTCTGTGCCTCAGTTCCCTCATCTGTAAAATGGGGATTAACCGCGAGCCTCACGTGGGACGACCCGATGACCCTGGATCTCCCCCAGCGCTTAGAACGGTGCTCTGCACATAGTAAGCGCTTAACGAATACCAACATTATCATTATCTTATAGAGAAGCTAAATGACTTATCCAAGGTCACAGGGGCACTTTGGACAGAGAGGGAGGGGGAGGCCTGTTGGACTCAGTGCCTGTGAGTTCCATTATACAGATGCAGAACTGAGGCACAGAGAAGATAAGTGACTTGCCCTAGGTCACGCTGCAGACGAGCGGCAGAGGCAGGATTAGAACCCAGGTCCTCTGACTCCCAGCCCTGTGCTCTTTCCACTAGGCGATGCTACTCTTTAAGTCCATCTCCTCATTCACCATTCTGTCACCTTCTTGTAATCTATTTTAGTGTCCCTCTCCCCCCCCTAGATCGTAAGAACTCTGAGAGTAGGGATTCCCTACTTGCTCCATTGTACACCTGCTAATTCTAATAATAACAATTATAATTGTGGTATTCATTAAGAGCATATTCTGTTCCAGGCACTGTACTAAGCGCTGGGATGGATAAAGGTGAATCAGGGTGGACACAGTCCTTGTGCCACGTGGGGCTCACAGTCTCAATCCCCATTTTACAGATGGGGTAATTGAACCACTGAGATGTAAAATGACCTACGCAAGGTCACACAGCAGACAAGTCACTTCACTTCTCTGGGCCTCAGTTCCCTCATCTGTAAAATGGGGGTGAAGACCGTGAGCCCCACGTGGGGCAACCTGATTCCCCTGTGTCTCCCCCAGCGCTTAGAACGGTGCTCTGCACATAGTAAGCGCTTAACAAATACCGACATTATTATTAAGAGGCAGAGCCGGGATTAGAACCCGTGCCCTTCTGACTCCCAGGCCTCTGATGTACCCACTGCTCCATGCCGCTCAGTACGGTGCCCTGCCCCAAGTAAGCCCTCGATAGCTTTGGACTGATGGATTAATTCGGGACTTCTCGGATGTGCCAACCCCTTCAGAAATAAAACCACCAGCAAAGGCCAAATGGAACGTGTCTCTTCTGATCCTCAGAAAGTTTTTACTTCGGGTATGAATCATTTCACAGTCTTTATGTGCTTCTGAACCAGCAAAATGAAAAACAGTATGTTCCCTCAAAACAGAACCACAGTGCAACCTGCAGCAAACCCTGGGAAGCTTTTTCACTTCTCCTACTTCATTTGAAAAGATGAGAACCTCCATTAGGGAAAAAAAAAAAATAATCTAGGATCCCTCACCCTCTCTCTCTTTTCTGAAAAGGCATTTCCCAGCCTCTTTTTAATTTCCTTCCAAAAACCAGGAACAACCGAGCAAAGTCCCAGAAGAGTTAGAAGAGCCAGCCAAACCCGCCAACTGAGAAGCGGTGCTGCCTACCGGTCAGAGCACCAGCCTTTGTATTAGGGGACCTAGATTTTAATCTTAGCTGCCCCACCGGTCTGCTGTGTGACCTTGGGCGCATCGTTTACCATCTCTGTGTCTCCATTTTCTCACCTATAAGATGGGGAATAAATATCTGCTTTTCCTCCCCTCTGGTCTGCGAGCTCCACGTGGGACAGGGACCGTGTCTGACGCGGTGATCTTCTATCTACCGCCATTCATTCAATCGGTGATATTTATTGAGTGCTTACTACGTGCAGGGTGTTATCGAGTGTTCCGTGCTTGGCACTTAGTAAGCATTTAACAAATAGCGCAATTATTATTAAGATGAAGGTGTGTATCTCAATGACTTTGGGCAGTAGGAGGGTGGGCCCCGCCCTAAAATTTTCAGAAAGCAGTAGCATTTGAATGTTTTTTTTGTATTTGAAAACAAATCTTCACCTCTTTCTGAATAATGCTGTTTTTTTCAAATCACAAAAGCATTTTACCCAGCGTGAGAAGCTTTTTTTTTTTTTTTTAATGGTATTAAGTGTTTACTACACCTACGCATCAAGTAGTGCTCTGAACTTGGAGGTAGATACAAGGTTAACAGTTTAGATACAGTTAGAAAAGCAGCATGGCCCAGTGGCAAGAGCACGGTCTGGGGAGTCAGAGACTGTGGGTTCTAATCCCGCCTCTGCCACTTGTCTGCTTGTGACCTTGGGCAAGTCACTTCACTTCTCTGGGCCTCAGTGACCTCATCTGTAAAATGGGGATTGAGACTGTGAGCCCCATATGGGACAATCTGATGGCCTGGTATCTACGCCAGTGCTTAGAACAGCGCTAGGCACATAGTAAATCCTTAACAAATACCATAATTATTATAAAATCCCTGTCTCCCATGGGACTTGCAGTCTATGTAGGAGGGAGTACGATTTGATCCCCATTTTACAGATGAGGTGACTGAGGCACAGAGGAAGTGAAATGACTTGCCCAAGGTCACACAGCAGTCAAGTAGCAGAGTTGAGATTCAAAAACCCGGTCCTCTGACTCACAGGCCTTTGCTCTTTCCACTAGGCCATGCTGTTTCTCTAACTTTATAAACAAAGGAACGATTTTTAATAGAAATAGGGGGAGGGATTCTTGGGGTTTTTTTTTGAATTAGCAGATATGCATTCCTAATACGGTGGAGCGGAAAGCTAATGTAACTAGTATCACCCTGAGACGTGCTTAACCTATTTTGCAGCTGAATATCAGCCTTTGATCCACTGAAATCCCACACTGAACTTGTCCATTCTATCATTCTCTTCCACTAAGTCTAATCACTAGGTGAACCTGATGGCTTTTTTCGCCAGGCACAGATAAAAAAAAAAAAAATTAATTCTAAAAATTTCAGACCACCCACAGTCTGAACAAGCTTTGCTCCTTTCCCTGCTGACACATTCCAGAGAAGGAGAGAGGATTCTAAGGCTACTTAAGAGGCATAAAGTAAATGATGATTATGTATTTTGAAAAACATAATGTGCTAGGGTCTTAAGGGTAAATACCTAGGTTCTGGATGTCCTGCTCCTTCCCGGAACTAAGAGCTCACATCCCAATCCCTTTTAACGATCGTTCTTTAGGAAAGTAAATACGGAACTGGAAAAAATCAGTAAAAATGATGAGGCTTACGACCGAAAGATAAAAAGCAAAGTTGTAAATCAGAGAGGCGGCGTGGCCCAGTGAATAGAGCACAGGCCTGGGAGTCAGAAGGACCTGGGCTCTAATTCCAGCTCTGCCAATTGCTTGCGGTGTGACCTTGGACAAGTCACTTTCCTGCTCCATGCCTCAGTTTCCTCAACTGTAAAATGGGCATACCCATTCTTCCTCCTCCTTAGATTGTGAGCCCCACGCCGACAGGAACTCTAACCGACCTAGTTAACTTGTCGGTACCCCAGTATTTAGAACCGTGTTTAACACAGACAGCACTTGACAGATACCTTAAAAAAGCCTATTCAGAGTTAGAGCCGTTTAATGCATTGACAAAGGAGGAAATAAAATACTTCGATCGATGGAGTTATAGTATATATAGGGGAACTACAGTGTGCCGAGCACTGTACTAAACACTTGGGAGGAGTCAGCTAGACTATAAGAGAAGCAGTGTGGCTCAGTGGCAAGAGCACGGGCTTGGGAGTCAGAGGATGTGGGTTCTAATCCCGGCTCCACCACTCGCCCGCCGCGTAATCTGGGGTGAGCCACTTGATTTTTCTATGCCCTAGTTACGTCATCTGTAAAACGGGGATGAAAACTGTGAGCCCCACGTGGGACAACCTGATTACCTTGTATCTACTCCAGTGCTTGTCACAAAGTAAGTGCTCAACATGTACCTGCATGTAGTAAGCGCTTAACAAATACCAACATTATTATGTACCTTATCATTATAAACTCCTTGGAGGCAGGGATTATATCTTCTAAATCCGCTGTGCTCTCCTAAATGCTTAGTATACTGCTCAGTACGCAGTAGGCATTCAATATATAGTTCAGTTTGTTAGACTGAGGACCAGAGAGTTAGAAGACCCAATCCATGCCTTCAGGATGTGTCCAAATAGATTGGCTCGTGCCCACCCCAGCGCTTAGTACAGTGCCTGGCAAATAGTAAATGCTTAATAAATGCGATCCCTATTATTCATCTTTTTTGTTTAATGGCATTTGTTAAGTGCTTAGTAGGTGTCAGACACCGTATTAAGTGCTAGATGATTCTTCTCTAGCAATCACCTCGAGATCCATCGTAAAAAATTTCAAGAAGAGAATGGTCCACTTGACTCGAAATCCCTCTCTAGGCTGGGAGGTCCTCTCTGGATTACAAGCCTCCCGTGGGCAGGGAATGCGTCTACCGAATCTATTGAATTGTGCTTACCGAGTGCTCAGTACAGTGCTGTGCACAAAGTGATTAATCGTTTTCTAAGGCATTTGTTGAGTGCTTACTATGTGCCAGGCACTGTACTAAGCGCTGAGGTAGATACAAGCTAATCAGATTGGATGCGGTCCACGTCCCGCACGGGGCTCCCAGTTTTCAATTCCCACTTTAGAGATGAAGGAACCGAGATAGAGAAGTGAAGTGACTTGCCCAAGGTCACAAAGCAGACAAATGGCGGAGCAGGGATTTGAATTCAGGTCTTCTGAATCCCAGGCCTGAGACATATCAACCTAAAGCCCTCAATGTCCTTGCCCGCTCCTGCCTCACCTCCATGCTCTTCTACTACGACCCAGCCCTTACACTTCACTCTCCTACTGCCAACCTTCTCGCCGTACCTCCATCTCGCCACCGACCTGCCTCCGGCCTGGAACGCCCTCCCTCCTCGTATCTGACAGAAAATCACTCTCCTCCACGTCAAAGCCTTATTGAAAGCAAAACCACATCCCCTCCAAGACTGACTAAGCCCTCTTTTCCTTTTCTTCAACTCCCTTCTGCATCTGTAATTCTCTTCCCCTCTTCCAAGCCCTACTGAGAGCTCACCTCCTCCAAGAGGCCTTCCCAGACTGAGCTTCCCCTCTTCCCTCTGCTCCTTCTGCTCCCCCTCTACCCCCGCTTCACCTCCCCTCAGCTAAGCCCTCTTCTCCCCGCTTTCCCTCTGCTCCTCCCCCTCTCCCTTCTCCTCACCTCGGCACTGTGCTCATCCGCTCAACTGTATATATTTTCATTACCCTATTCGCTATTGCTTTAATGAGATGTTCATCCCCTTGATTCTATTTATTGCCATTGTTCTCGTCTGTCCGTCTCCCCCGGTTAGACCGTAGGCCCGTCGAAGGGCAGGGTCTGTCTCTGTCACCGAATTGTCCATTCCAAGCGCTCAGTACGGTGCTCTGCACGTGGTAAGCGCTCAATAAATACTAATGAATGAATGAACATTTATCTATTTTAATGCTATTGATGCCTGTCTACTTGTCTTGTTTTGTTGACTGTCTCCCCCTTCTAGTTGTGAGCCCGTTGTTGGGTAGGGATTGTCTCTATCTGTTGCCAAATTGTACTTTCCAAGCGCTTAGTACAGGGCTCTGCACACGGTAAGGGCTCAATAAATACGACTGAAAGTAGGACGTCGCCCTGACTTGCTCCCTTTATTCAACCCCCTTCCCAGCCCCACAGCGCTATGTCCTCATCTGTCATTTTTTTATTTCTACTGATGTCTGTCTCCCCCTCTAGATTGATAATTCAGTGCAGGAAGAGAATGTGTCTGTTATATGGTTGTATTGTCCTCTCCCAAGTGTTTAGTGCAGTGCGCTGCACACAGTAAGCACTCAATAAATATAGCTGACTGGCTGACTGACTGACCAAATAAACAGCATCCTGTGGAGAGACTGGTGCCTGAAACTTTCTGGGACAATAGCCACCTGAGGGGAAAACTCTCCTCACCCCATTTTGTTTCTCAGTAGCCTTCGTGATGATGACGAGGAGGAGGATGGCATCTGTTAAGCATTTACAATGTGCCAAGAACTGTAATAATAATAATGTTGGCATTTGTTAAGCGCTTACTATGTGCAGAGCACTTTTCTAAGCTCTGGGATAGATACAGGGTAATCAGGTTGTCCCACGTGAGGCTCACAGTCTAAATCCCCACTTTACAGATGAGGGAACTGAGGCACAGAGAAGTGAAGTGACTTGCCCGCAGTCACACAGCTGACAAGTGGCAGAGTCGGCATTCGAACCCATGACCTCTGACTCCCAAGCCCGGGCTCTTTCCACTGAGTCACCCCACTGTACTAAGCGCTGGGATGGCTACAAGCAAATCGGGTCGCACACGGTCCCCGTTCCCTGTGGGGCTCACTCTCGATCCCCATTTAGTAGATGAGGTAACTGAGGCCCGGAGAAGTGAAGTGACTTGGCCAGGGCCACACGGCGGACAAGCGGTGGAGCCGGGATTAGAACCCTCGACCTTCTGACTCCCGGGCCTGTGCTCTAGCCACGACGCCAGGCTGCTTCCTGTAAACATGGCGTTTTAATATAATCATTCATAAATTCAATCCTATTTACTGAGCACTTAATGTGTGCAGAGCACTGTACTAAGTGCTCGGAAAGTACAACTCAGCAATAAGGAGACACAATCCCTTCCCACAGTGGGTTTACAGTCTAGAAGGGGGGGAGGCAGACATCAAAACAAGTAACCAGGCATCAATAGCCTCAAGGTAATCAATCGGCGAAACCTATCAAGCCCCTACTGGGATCGGAGCCCTGCACTGCCTCAGTGGCTCAGTGGAAAGAGCTCGGACTTAGGAGTCAGAGGTCGTGGGTTCTAATCCCCACTCTGCCACCTGTCAGCTGTGTGACTTTGGGCAAGTCACTTCACTTCTCAGTGCCTCATTTCCTTCGTCTGTAAAATGGGGATTAAGACTGTGAGCCTCATGTGGGACAACCTGATTACCTTGTATCTACCCCAGCGCTTAGAACAGTGCTCGGCACATAGTAAGCGCTTAACAAATTCCAACATTATTATTATTATTATTAAGTGTTGGGAGAGTACAGTCGAGTTAGGAAACAGTCTAGCGGCTCTTTGGCAGAGAGCTGTAGGTGGATAGGGAACGGGTCTGCTGACTCCGTTCTACCATACTCTCCCAAGCGTTCAGTACAGTGCCCTGGATACAGTAAGAGTTCAGTAAACGCCCATACTAATGTTGGTATTTGTTAAGCGCTTACTATGTGCCGAGCACTGTTCTAAGCGCTGGGGTAGAGGGGGAGCAGAGGGAAAAGGGGAAGCTCAGTGTGGGAAGGCCTCTCGGAGGAGGCGAGCTCTAAGTAGGGATTTGAAGAGGGGAAGAGAATGGGTCTGGCGGAGGCGAGGAGGGAGGGCGTTCCGGGACCGCGGGAGGACGCGGGCCGGGGGTCGACGGCGGGACGGGCGAGGACGGGGCACGGCGAGGAGGCGGGCGGCGGAGGAGCGGAGCGGGCGGGGTGGGCGGTGGAGAGAGGGAAGGGAGGAGAGGTAGGAGGGGGCGAGGGGACGGACGGCCTCGAAGCCTAGAGTGAGAAGTTTTCGTTTCGTGTTGTACTTTCCAAGTGCTTAGTAGAGTGCTCTGCGCACAGTGAGCTCTCAATAAATACGAATGAATCAACGAATGAATAAATGCTGCCTCCTTCAGAAGGAAGGAGGGAGGGATCGTGAATAAAAACAACGAGCAGAGTCAGCCAGGAAACCTGCTCTCCTGACTTGAAAGACTTGGAAATACATCATTCGCTCTTCCATTTGGCAAATGGGAGAAAGGCTTTCTCTAACAGCCTTGTAATTACAATATTTTCTCTGAGTACACTAATAAAACCCATAACTGTCAGTGCGTGAAGCTGGAAAATATATTAGGCAGGCAGTTCCCTTCCAAGCGAGGTTGTTAATGCGCTGAATCAAAAATGCAAGCGACCTGGGGTTGGGTTTGCCGAGAGCTTGGAGGGCGGAGAGAAAGGGATAACCTCCAGGGGAAACATCTTCGACAAACGAGATGAGTATGACCATGGTCGCTGAGGAGGGATTTCTCAATTATTCCTTCATTCGATGGTATTTATTGAGCGCTTACTATGTGCAGAGCACTGTACTAAGCGCTTGGAATGGACAATTCGGCAAAGGACAGAGACGATCCCTGCCCACTGACGGGTTCACGGTCTAATCACGGGTTCACAGTCTAATTAATGTCTGTTCTCCCCAAGTTCATTCATTCAATCGTATCTATTGAGCGCTTACTGTGGGCAGAGAGCACTGTGCTAAGCGCCTGGAAAGTAGAATTCGGCGACAGATAACTTCTTTTCCCCTCATCTACATTTCAGCCCTTCTGCCCCGCTAGATTGTAATCTCCTCGAGAGCAGGGATGATGTCAACCAACTCGACTGTACTGAGGTCTCCCAGCGCTTAGTACAGCGCTCAACACACCGGTAAGCACTCAAAAAATACCGGCGATCGGATCGATCGATTTGTATCCGTTGGGGTGTTTGTTAAGCGCTTACTATGTGCTAGGCACTGTACTAGGTCATGGGTTCTAAGCCCAGCTCTGCCCCTTGTTTGCTGTGTGACCTAGGGCAGATCACTTCACTGGGCCTCGGTGACCTCAGCCGTAAAATGGGGATTGAGGCTGTGAGCCCCACAGGGGGCAGGGACGGTATCCAACTCGATTCGCTCGTATCCACCCGAGCACTTAGCACAGTGCCTGGCACATAGTAAGCGCTTAACAAATATCATCATTATTAGATCACTGCTAAATGCAGGGGTGGATACAAGCAAATCAAGTCAGGCACAGTCCCCGTCCCCCCGTCACAGTCTCGATCTCCATTTTACAGATGAGGTCACTGAGGCACGGAGAAGCGAAGCGGCTTGCCCAAGGTCACACAGCAGACAAGCGACAGGGCCGGGATTGATATGCTAGAGATGGAAGTGGCTCAGCGGGAAGAGCCCGGGCTTGGGAGTCAGAGGTCACGGGTTCTAATCCTCGCTCCGCCACATCAGCTGTGTGACTTCGGGCAAGTCACTTAACTTCTCTGTGCTTCAGTTACTCATCTGTAAAATGGGGATGAAGACTGCGAACCCCAGGTGGAACAACCTGACTACCTTGTACTCCCCCAGCACTTAGAACAGTGCTTTGCACATAGCAGGCGCTTAACGAATGCCGCCGCCATCATCATCATCATCATTATATGCGCTCGTCCACTCACCCCAGCATATCACTCTTCCGTTCGTTACGTACGCTATGTCAATGCAAACACACTCCATCTACACACACACACGGTTATAATCTATCCCTATATAAACTTATATATCGATTATAGACATACAGAATAGATATAGAGATAGGTCGCACGTAAAGTTATCTGGAGACGGATATATAGATATACGCATTCACGTGTATATTATTGATCGTTTCGATGTATCCTTTTCCTTTGTCCTCTTATCGGTAAAGACTCCGAGCGTCTGTGGACATCATCTTCTCACTCTCTTGTTCTTTCGCGGGGTTCTTGGTACGGTAGACTCTTCGAGGGCACAGATCATGTCTACCACTTCGACCGTACTGAGCTGTCCCAGTGCTTAGGACAGTGCTCTACACGCAAGTAAGGGCTCAGTCAGTATCAGCGATTGACTGACGCATGTCCGTCCACTCACAACCCAGAGAAGCAGTGCGGCTTAGTGGATATAGAGCCCGGGCTCGGGAGTCAGAAAGTTCTGGGTTCTATTCCCAGCTCCGCCACTTTGTGCCTTCACTTTTCTCTGCCTCCGTTACCTCATCAGAAAAATAGGGATTAAGATCGTGAGCCTCATATGGGACGGTGACTGTCTCCAACCTGATTATCTTGTATCTACCCCAGTGCTTAGAACAGTGCCTGGCACACGGCAAGCGTTTAACAAATATAATTTAAAAAAAAAAAAAACCTTGTAGCTCTTCCGTACGTTACATGTGTTAAACTAATACATACACACACACACAGGCATATATGTATATAAATATATATATATATATATACATATTATAATTATTGATTGCTTGATATATCCTTTTCCTTGTCCTCCTATTAGTAAATAATAATGATAATTATGCCGTTTGTTAAACGCTTTCTCTATGTCAGGCACTGTACTAAGCGCCGGGGTGGATACAAACAAATCCTGTTAGACACAGTTCCCTGTCCCACGTGGAGCTCGTATTCTCAATCCCTGTTTTACAGATGAGGTCAGTGAGGCACAGGGAGGTGAAGTGAATGGCCCAAGGTCATAGAGCTGACAAGTGGCGGAGCCGGGATTAGAACCCGTGACCTTCTGACTCCCGGAACTGTGCTTTAGCCACCGGGCGTACTTTCAGCGCTTCTCTCCTTTGCTAGATCGTACGCTCCTGCAAGGCGTGGACATCACCTACTAACTCTATTATACTTTCCCAGGCGTCTGGTGCACTTCTAGGCACCCACTAAACAGTCATTGAATTGTATCGACTGACAAGCCAACCAGGCAACGAGATAGCGACAAGGCAACTAAGCAGGGTGGCTTAGGGGCAAGAGCCCGGGCTTGGGAGTCAGAGGTCGTGGGTTCCGGTCCTGGCTCCTCCACTTGGCAGCCGTGTGACCTTGGGCGATCCAGTTAACCTCTCTGGGCCTCAGTTTCCTCAGCTATAAAAGGGGGGTTAAGACTGTGAACCCCATGTGGGATAACCTGCTTAGAAGCGGTGTGGCTCAGTGGAAAGACCACGGCCTTGGGAGTCAGAGGTCATGGGTTCGAATTCAGGCTCTGCCACTTGTCAGCTGTGTGACTGTGGGCAAGTCACTTCACTTCTCGGTGCCTCGGTTACCTCATCTGGAAAATGGGGATTAAGGCCGCGAGCCTCACGTGGAACAACCTGATGACCCTGTATCTACCCCGGCGCCTAGAACGGTGCTCCGCACATAGTAAGAACTTAAAAAATACCAACGTTATTAATAGAGAAGCAGCGTGGCTCAGTGGAAAGAACCCGGGCTTGGGAGTCAGAGGTCATGGGTTCTAATCCCGTTTTGCCACTTGTCAGCTGTGTGACTTTGGGAAAGTCACTTAACTTCTCTGAGCCTCAGTTCCCTCATCTGGAAAATGGGGATGAAGACCGTGAGCCCCACGTGGGACAACCTGATCACCTCATATCCCCCCAGCGCTTAGAACGGTGCTCTGCACATAGTAAGTACATAACAAACGTCGTCATTATTATTATTATTATTATTATTACCTTGAATCTACCCCCACGCTTAGAACAGTGCTTTGCGTATAGTAAGCACTTAACAAATACCATAATTATTATTATTAACGCCGCCTACATTACCCCGCCCACATTGCCTTCATTAGATTGTAAACCTGAAGGCAGTGAATGGATTTCTTACATCTCCCAACCATCCAGGATTTTATTTTCTAGCCCGTAGGTCTTCAGTAAATGCCACCATTCCAATAAATACCAACGAGAGCCGGCTTGCTTAAAGAAAATCCGGGCTCCTTTTCAGTAAATGCCCGCCCGGTTATTTTAAGACCATCGTCTGTTACTTGGAGATCGTACACAGCTCAGTTTGGAATTTTTTTTTTTTCTCAGAAGGCACATAAGCAGTTTTACCGATTTTTTTTTTTCCTTTACAATTCTTCAGAAGGAAATCATACCTGAACTACCAAAGAGAATTTGATAAATTGAACTTTTCCTCACAGCGTTTCTTCAGCAGCCGACGCGTCTTAAAATTGTCCTGGGCGATGACAATGATTCAGGGGCTTCCCCGGAGAGATCGCATATTATCTTCGGCTATATCACTCAAGGTGCTGACAGATATGAGCGCAGATGAAGCATTTAATAAACACCATCAATTTAAAACTTATTAATTATCATCAATAATGGTTTAAAGTAAGGCGATGCATCATTCTGATGCATCGAGGACCGTGACAGGTTTCATAAAACTAAAATAAACACAAGTTAGAGCTGAAAATGAATTCACATATTTGGAAAAAAAAACAGATTTTCCTTTATCAATGTGCCAATAAAAAATGTAGCAAGCGGTTTTTACATCTCTTGGAGCTCAGAGACAGGTGGTCTATATTTTACCTCCTACATAAGTCTAAATATAGCAATGCTTTTCCAAAACGCACTATGGAGCCACATAATATGCACCGTGGAAGCACTGTGATCACGGCTGGGAAGAGAGAACTGAGGACATGAGCCATTTAAGCGGCAAACGCTAACCCGTAGAGCGTCGGCTTCGCACATCTGGCCGCTTCGAGGTGGGAAAATGTGTACGGTATTTATTAAGGGCTTATCGGGTACCAAGCGCTGTACTAAACATTGGAGTCGATACAATATTATCAGATCAGACTGAATCCCCATCCCACATGGGCTTCACAGCGTAAGAGGGAGGGTGACCAGGCTATCCCGATCAGACCGTAAGCCCGTCAAACGGCAGGGACCGTCCCTATCTGTTGCCGACTTGTTCATCCCAAGCGCTTAGTACAGTGCTCTGCGCATAGTAAGCGCTCAATAAATACTATTGAATGAATGAATGAATATTTAAGCTCCATTTTTCCAGGGGAGAAACTGCGGGGAAGTTAAGTGACTCGCCCGACGTCACACAGCAGTCAAGTAGCAGAGCTGGGATTAGAACCCGGGTCTTCTGACTTCCAGGTCCATGTTCTTTTCACTGAGGCCATGATGGCAGAGAAGCAGCGTGGCTCAGTGGAAAGAGCCCGGGCTTGGGAGTCAGAGGTCATGGGTTCGAATCCCGGCTCTGCCACTTGTCGGCCGTGCGACTGTGGGCGGGTCACTTCACTTCTCTGTGCCTCGGTTCCCGCATCTGTAAAATGGCAATTAACTGTGAGCCTCAAGTGGGACAACCTGATTACCCCGTATCTACCCCAGCGCTTAGAACAGTGCTCTGCGCACAGTGAGCGCTTAACAAATACCAACATTATTTATAGCGTGTGAGCATATAGCATTCTCTATGACAGAACTATGTTGAGATAGCATGTGACCACCAGACCGCGTGCTCCTTGAGGACAGGGATCTGGTCTACGAGCTGTAGTGCATTGTATTCTCCTAAGCGCTTAGTACAGGGCACTGTACCTAGTAAGTGCTCAATCGATATTAGTGCTGGAGGGCCGAGACGACGACTACCCACTCTATTTTGCAGTAGGAGACTTCGCGAAGCGGTACGGAGTGGTTGATAGAGCATGGGCCTGGGAGTCAGAAGGTCACGGGTTCTAATCCCAGCTCTGCCACTTGTCTGCTGTGTGACCTTGGGCAAGTCACTTCACCGGGCCTCAGTCGCCTCATCTGGAAAATGGGGATCGAGACGGTGAGCCCCATTTGGGACAGGGGCCGTATCCAACCTGATTACCTTGTATCCACCTCATCACTTGGCACAATGTCTGGTACATAGGTACCACAGTTATTCTTAATATGAATACTGATAATGTTGGTATTTGTTAAGTGCTTAGTATGTGCAGAGCACCGTTCTAAGCGCTGGGGTAGATACAGGGTGATCAGGTGGCCTCAGGTGGGGCTCACAGTTTTAATCCCCATTTTACAGACGAGGTAACTGAGGCACAGAGAAGTTAAATGATCTGCCCACAGTCACGGCTGACGAGCGGCAGAGCCGGGATTCAAACCCATGACCTCTGACTCCCGGGCCCTCTTTCCACTGAGCCAGGCTGCTTCTCTAGAATTAGAGGAGCAAAGTGTAAGGGCTGGGCGGTAACAGGAGAGTAGCGAGGCGAGGGAGGAGGGGGTAAAGGGATCGAGGGCTTTGAAGCCAATGGTAAGGAGGTTCTGTTTAATGCAGAGGTGGATGGGCCTCCACCGTTGATTCTTAAGGAGTGGGGAAACGTGGACTGAAAGGTTTGGTTAGAAAAATGATCCGGACATCACGATGAAGTATGGACTGGAGTGGACTGGAGAGACAGGAGGCAGGTGATCAGCGAGGAGGCCGATACGGTGATCAAGGTGAAATAGGATAAGTGTTTGGATTATTATTAAAAATAATAATGGTATTTGTTAAGCGCTTTCCATGTGCAAAGCACTGTTAATAATAATAATAATAATAATAATAACGTTGGTATTTAAGTGCTTACTATGTCCCGAGCACTGTTCTAAGCAATGGGGTGAATACAGGGTAATCAGGTTGTCCCACGTGAGGCTCACAGTCTTAATCCCCATTTTACAGCTGAGGTAACTGAGGCACAGAGAAGTTAAGTGACTCGCCCACAGTCACCCAGCTGACAAGTGGCAGGGCCGACATTCGAACCCATGACCTCTGACTCCCAAGCCCGGCCTCTATCCGCTAAGCCATGCAGCTTCTTATATACATAGCAATCGCCAGTATTTATTGAGCTCTGTGTGATAATAATAATAATAATGATAATTGTATTTATTAAACACCTATCGTATGCCAGGTATTGTACCAAGTACTGGGTGGGTACATGCAAATCGGGTCGGACACAGTCCCTCTCCCATTTGGAGCTCATGGTCTTAGTTCCCATTTTAAGGATGAGGCCACTGTGGCTCAGAGAAGTGAAGCAACTAAGGTCACACAGCGGACAAGTGGTTGAGCCGGGATTAATAACAACGTCGGTATTTGTTAAGCGCGTACTATTTGCAGAGCACCGTTCTAAGCGCTGGAGCAGATACAAGGCAATTGGATGGTCCCACTTGGGGCTCACAGTCTTGATCCCCATTTTACAGATGAGGGAACTGGGGCATAGAGAAGTGAAGCGACTCGCCCACAGTCACCCAGCTGACAAGTGGCAGAGCCGGGATTCGAACCCATGACCGCTGACTCCCAAGCCCGGGCTCCTTCCACTGAGCCGCGCTGCTTCTCTAGATCAGAACACAAGTCCTTCGGACTTTCAGGACCACGCTCTTTCCACTAGGTACCGCACTGAGGATTTGGGAGAGCACATTGCAGCGGAATTGATAGACATGTTCCCTGCCTGCTGTGAGCTCACAAGTCTGCACATCCTTACATTCGGCCATTTCCCCTAACAGACATTTGTTTTAAGGCCTGTCCCCCCCTCTAGACCGTGAGCTCATTCAGGGCAGGAACTGCACCTACCAACTCTGTTGTACCGGAAGCAGCGTGGCTCCGTGGAGAGGGCCCGGGCTTGGGAGTCCGAGGTCATGGGTTCGAATCCCGGCTCTGCCACCTGGCAGCTGTGTGACTGTGGGCGAGTCACTTCACTTCTCCGAGCCTCAGTTCTGACTGTGAGCCCCACGTGGGACAACCTGATCACCTTGTATCCTCCCCTGCGCTTAGAACAGTGCTCTGCACATAGTAAGCGCTTAACAAATACCAACATTATTATTATCATTACTCTCCCAAGTGCTTAATACGGCGCTCGGCACACAGTCAGCACACTAAGAATGACCGACTGTTGGATTCACCGAACGACATGAGATCTGAAGGTAAACTGATGCCTCAGACCTGTCGGATCTTTGCCGTAGCAGAGAGAAACTGGAAGGATGCTGAAAAGTCTGATCTGTCAAAAAGGAAGAGATGAGAAAACAGAAAACAGTGTTTTCCTATTGTTTCATCTTCTGCTGAGGCAGCCGTTCTCTGGCTTACGGGCTTCATCGACACGATCCATCAGAAATCTGACAGGAAGGATTGAATTTTTTTGGAGCTGCTAAACAGCTGACCTAAAGCCTGTCAAGCAAAATGATCTATGGAGTCCAGCATCTATCATCCATCTATCTATCTATCTATCTGACTAAACCCCACTTTTTCCTCAGTTCCCACTCCCTTCCACCTCACCCTGGCTCTCTCCCTTTGCTCTTCCCCCCTCTCCCTGCCCCACAGCATTTATGTGTGTAAATATATATATATATATATATAATTCTATTTATATTAATGCCTGTTTGCTTGCATTGATGTGTGTCTCCCCCTCTCTAGACTGTGAGCCCGTTGTGGGCAGGGATTGTCTCTCTTTATTGTTGTATTCTACTTTCCAAGTGCTTAAGCACTCAATTAAACATACAGTAAGCGCTCCATAAATATAATAATAATGTTGGTATTTGTTAGGCGCTTACTATGTGCAGAGCACTGTTCTAAGCGCTGGGGTAGATACAGGGTAGTCGGCTTGTCCCACATGAGGCTCACAGTCTTCATCCCCATTTTACAGATGAGAGAAGTGAGGCCCAGAGAAGTGAAGTGACTTGCCCACAGTCACACAGCTGACAATTGGCAGAGCCGGGATTCGAACCCATGGCCTCTGACTCCCAAGCCCGGGCTCTTTCCACTGAGCCACGCTGTATGACTGACTGACCACCTCTCTGCCAACACAAAGGTGAATTCCGGACTCACTAGAATCCTGTTTCTCCGGGTATTTTTTTTTTTTTTTTTTGGCTTTTGGGGAAATCAGCCCAATCTGGGAATCTAAATCCCGCCACAAAAGTGATGCGGATTGAATTTATCTGAATCCTTTAATGATACAAATATTCCCAAGACAACCTTTTCTGGAGAGCTGGGCACCACACCATGGTCCAATCAATCTATCAATCAACAGTATTTACGGAGACCCCGTGTAAACCGAAGAAAAGTTGGCGGAACACCATGGACTTAGTAAACAGGATTCTTGCCCTCAGGGAACTTACACTGTAGTAGGGCAGACAGACCCTAATGTGAAGTTCAAAATTATTTCTTCTGGCTCCAGAGGTGGTCAGAGGAAAAGACACGGAGCTGTGTTGAAAGCAAACTTTGATGACAGCTCCATGGACAATAATAATTAAAATGAGAATACTAATAATAGCGGCAATATTTTTAGAAAGCTTACCAGATGCCAAAAAACAAGTTCGAAGAGTTTGGCTAAAACCAATATAAACAGATCGGACGCAGTCCCTGCCCCCCACGAGGGACACAGATTAAGCGGGAGGGAGAACAGGGATTTTCTCCAATTCACACAGGAGTAAATTTAGGCACAGAAAAGTTAAGAGAATTGCCCAAGGTCACACAGCAGACAAGTAGCAGAGGCAGGTTTAGAACCCAGATCCTCTGACTCCCCAACTATGTTCTTTCCATACTACTCCTCAAGCTACTCCCTAAAGCAGCATGGCAAAGAAGCAGAGAAGCAACATAGGCTAGGGGAAAGAGCCCGGGCCTGGGAGCCGGAGGATCTGGGTTCTAATTCCACCTCTGCCAGTTGTCTGGTGCGCGACCTTGGGCGGATCACTTCACCTATCTGTGCCTCAATTCCCTCATCTGCTAAGCAAGGACTCATTCTTGATCCCCCTCTTTACACAGACTGCGATCCCCATGGGAGACAAGATATTTCGTGTCTGCCCCAGCACTTAGTCTGGTGCTTGGCTATATACTAAGAATTTTACAAATACCACTATTATTATTACCGTATGAATAATACTCACGGCAATAATGATAATAGCTCAATCAGTGGACTCTACTGAGTGCTTGCTGTGTGCAGAGAACTGTACTGAGTGCTTGGGAGAGTGAAGTACGGAGTTCACTCTTGAAGCAGCGTGGCTGAGTGGAAAGAGCCCGGGTTTTGGAGGCAGAGGTCATGGGTTCGAATCCCGGCTCTGCCACTTGCCAGCTGGGTGACTGTGGAAAAGTCACTCAACGTCTCTGTGCCTCAGTTATCTCATCTGTAAAATGGGGATGAAGACTGTGAGCCCCACGAGGGACAACCTGATTCCCCTGCGTCTACCCCAGCGCTTAGAACAGTGCTCTGCACATCGTAAGCGCTTAACAAACACCAACATTATTATAGAGTTGGTAGGCATATCCTCCCTCAAATCCCGCATCAAATTCCTTCCTCGAATCCACCAATCACTCTTCTCCCTTCAAAGCCCTACTGAAGGCGCACCTCCTCCGAGAGGCCTTCCCAGACTAAGCCCCCCTTTCCTCAGCTTCCCCTCCCTTCCCCGTCACCTCAACTCGCTCCCTTTGCTCTTCCCCCCGCTTCTCCCAGCCCCACAGCACTCATGTATATGTGTAAGCATCTACAATTCTGCTTACTTATATTGATGACTGTTTACTTGATCCGATGCCTGTCGCTCCCCCACCAGACGGTAAACCCGGTGTGAGTGGGGATTTTCCCTCTTTATTGCTTTATTGTACTTTCCAAGCGTTTAGTACAGTCTTCGGCACACCGTAAGCACTCAATAAATACGATTGAACCAATGAATGAAAAAGTATCCTGCCTACATCGAGCTTCAAGACCAGAGAGGGGGGTCAGACCTTAATACAGATAACTGGGGGGCTGAGGGCGGAGTGAGTAGCAAGTGTCCGAGGAAACAGAAAGGCGAGGGAGTTGGAGAAAGTAGGCCTTCATCAGGGAAGGTCTCTTGGAGGAGATGTGACCTTAACAAAGCTTTGAAGGTGGGTAGAGGGGTGACCTGGTGCATTCGGAAGGAGAGGAAGTTCCAGGCCAGAGGGAGTCCAGGCCAGAGAAAACTTTTTTGATGTGGTTTGTTTTACAATATTTGTTAAGCAGTCTCTATGTGCCAGGCACTAGACTAAGCGCTGGGGTAGATACGAGATAAGCACGTTGGACGCAGTCCAAGGCCCACGTGGGGCTCAAAGTGTTAATCCCCATTTTACACATGAGGTGACTGAGGCCCAGAGAAGTTAAATGACTTGCCCGAAGTCGCACAGCAGACAAGTGGCAGACCTGGGATTAGAACTCTGGTCCTTCTGACTCCCGGACTTTTCTCTGTCTACGAGGTGATGCTGCTTCCTGGTGAACCAAGACGGTCCAGTGATTTATTTTCTTTACTAAAACCCTATTCATCTAGATCCCACTAATCCTGATTTGGGTGATGAGGACAGGCTTACTTATTCAATAATTCCTTCTTCTGCCTTCTCTCCTGCTGCCTGAGGACAGAAAACTTTGACCTTAGCTCGGAAGCTCTAGCCAGCAAGCGATAACTGGAAATACAGCGACCTTTTCCACATGGTTCTGGGTCACGAGCTTTGCACAGACACCGAAACCAACCCTTACCGTAGTCTCATCGAAGCCATCTGTGTGCCATTCTTCACGTCAGATGACAAGATCGTAGACTGCGATCAGTCCACCAGTTCTGAAGCACTGGTCTTCTCATGGCGCCCGTTGCCGTTGATGCGTGAGGAGAATGAACGAGACCAGAAGCCTTAGTCACTAAAAGTTGAGCTGAAGTTTGGGGCACGTGTCTTATTAAGGAGGAGGGAGAAAACCTTTTATCAGCCCATCAATTACTTAATCATATTTGTCAAGTACTTAGTGTTCACAGAGCACGGCACTAAATGTACGGAAGAGGACAATATAACAGGTTGGTCCTGCCCACAGTGAGCTTACGATCTAGAGGGGGAGACAGACAATGTAAATAAATTCTGGGTACGTACATAAGGGCTACGGCGCCGAGGGAGGGGTGAATGAAGGTGTCTATCCAAGCGCAAGGCCGACGTAGAAGGGATTGGGAGAAGAGGAAATAAGGCCTCTTGGTGGAGATGGGCTTTTAATGGAGCTTTGAAGGTGGGGAGAGGTATCGTCTGTCGGATATGAAGGGGGGGGGGGCGTTCCAGGCCAGAGGGAGGGCGTGAGTGAGAGGTCAGCGGTGAGATAGATGAGATTGAGGGACAGTGAGAAGGTTGGCATTAGAGGAGTGAATTGCGTGATTTGGGTTGGAGTAGGAAATCAGGGAGGTAAAGTAGGAGGGGGGAAGGTGATTGTTTTAAAGCCAATGGTAAGGCGTTGCCTGTGAATGTGGAGGTGAATGAGCACCCGCTGGAAGTTCTTGAGGAGAGGGGAAACGTGGCCTCAATCTTTTTGTAGAAAACTGATCCGTGCAGTAGAGTGAAGTATGGACTTGAACAGGGAGAGACAAGAGGCAGAGAGGTCAGCAAGGAAGCTGTTGCAGTAATCAAAGTGGAATAGGACCAGTGCGTGGATTAATGTGGTAGCACTTGGATGGAGAAGAAGGGGCAGATTTTGGCGATGCTGTGTAGGTAGAACTGACAGGATTTAATGAGACAGACTGCATATGTGGCTTGAATGAGAGAGAGGAGTTGAGGATAATGGCAAAGTTACAGGCTAGTGAGAAAGGGAAGACAGTGGTGCTCTCCACAGTGAGAGAAAAGTCAAGGGAAGGACAGGGTTGGGTGAGAAAAGAAGGAGTACCGTTTTGGGTACGTTAACTCAGAGTTGTCGGCGGGACGTCCAGCGAGAGATCGTCTGGAGGCAGGAGGAAATGCAAGACTGCAGAGATAGAACATTTTAAATGCACTATAAAAGAAACACTTTGAGAAATGTGGCTCGTTGTGGCAAATGTGAAGACAGGCGAAGCAAAAACCCAACCTGATGTGTGGGAAAAGGACATGGAGTTATTTCCTTAGATCAGAGACTTAAAGAAAATCAAAATCTACAAGAGGCAAAGTACAAAATAACACCAGGAACTGCAGGTAGCAAGAGAAATGAGGTGTTTGGGATTTTTTTTTTTAATGTTACTATGTGTCAGGCTCTATCCTAAGCCCTGTGGCTCATACAAGCTAATCAGGAAACTGAGGCGCGAAGAAGTGAAGGGACTCGCCCAAGGTCACACACCAGACAAATGGCAGGACCAGAGTGACCGGGTCCTTGGTTTCCCTGGCCTGTACCTTTTCCAGTAGGCCATACCGGTTCTCATCTTCACAAATTTACAACTGGCTTCAATTATTCTAGACTGTGGGATGGGAACATGCTTGCCAATTCTGTTATATTGTACTCACATAAGTGCTTAGTGACCCCTCAGGGTCGCTCCTGGAGAGTTTCCAGTACTCCACCAGTCACGACTACAGGAGGGAGAGTCAAGGAGAGGTATACCCACTCCATTCCTAGCTTGGGCCGTGGCTTCCTAGGGGCAGGCAACCCGCTACCAGTCAAAAGTCCCCCATTCTGGGCAGCAGCAGGATGGGAGAGAGTCGAGGGCAGAGCCTCGTTTCCTGCGTGGAAAGGGACAGTGGTAAACCACTTGGGGATTTTGACCAAGAAAACTCAATGGAGACACTACCAGAACGACTGCACACGGAAGTGGGGTGTTCTGGGAGACCCGTATCTATGGTGTCGCTATGGGTCGGATACGACTCGACAGCATCAGACAATAACAATAAGTGCTTAGCAGAGTGCTCTGCACACAGTAAGCACTCAATGAATATGATCGATCGATTGAATTCACGTATCGGAAATTCCACTGTCAACTGTCCTGCATTTACCTAATGTGAGACAGGGCTTGTTTCCAGCCCGATTTGCTTGTATCCATCCCAGTGCTTAGAACAGACCGCGAGCCCGTTGTTGGGTAGGGATTGCCACTATCTGTTGGCCAATTGTACTTTCCAAGCGCTTAGCACAGTGGTCCGCACACAGTGAGTGCTCAATAAATGCAATTGAATGAACAGTGCCTGGCATTTAGTAATGCTTAGAGATATCACTATTATTCCCGGATTTATCCATTATTAGCCGGGAGTCCTGATAACATCTGACACGGTTTGCAGGTGCCGTTTCGTATTCCAAGATCAAGAGAGCAAAGGTCGGTTCTAAAACGGTAGGAGGGTTTGTACTCCCCCGGCTACAAAGATTAAGATTCTCAGTTGAGTTGTCTTTGGTTCCAATATTAGTTTCCCTGAAATCTAGTGTAAATTATGTGATGAACATTACTAAAGCACATCTGTTCAATGGTCAGGAGTTGAGTTATTTTCTTCTCTTATCAGCAATCTGTTGTTTTGAAAACACATTTTTTTAAAAAAATCTTTAAGCATTCCGACTCAAGCAAATTCCATATGTTTGCAATGTGGTCATCCTTGAATAATAATAGTATTTAAGTGCTTACTAGACTGTGAGCCCGTCACTGGGCAGGGATTGTCTCTATCTGTTGCCGAATTGTACATTCCAAGCGCTTAGTACAGTGCTCTGCCCATAGTATGTGCTCAATAAATACTAATGAATGAATGAATGAATGAATGAGTATACCAGGCACTTTAGTAAGGGCTGGGGTGGATACAAACAAATTGGGATGGACACAGTCCCTGTCCCATGTGAGGCTTACAGTCTCGATCCCTATTTTACAGGTGAGGTAACTGAGGCCCAGAGAAAATAAAGTTATTCAGGGGCGGAGAAATCTGTTCTGCCATTAGTAAGATTCACACTCACACCCTAAATGAGAATGGGGCCTTGAGAATGAGAATCGGCCACACCAATAACCCCAGGGAGACTGGAGTTTTAGACCTATTAGCCATACAAGCAGCTTGGTCTAGTGGACAGAGCATAGGCCCCGGAGTCAGAAAGTTATGAGTTCTAATCCCTACTCTGCCACTTGTCTGCTGTGTGACCTTGGCCAAGTCACTTGATTTCACTGGACCTCAATTCCCTCATCTGTAAAATGGGGATTAAGATTGTGAACCCCATGTGGGTCAGGGACTGTGTCCAACCCAAGTGTCTTATGTCTACTCCAGCACTCAGAACAGTGCCTGGCTCATAGTGCTTAATAAATACCACAAATTATCATTATTATTATTATTATTATAAGGCTTAGCATGCTCATGATCCCAGGGAGACTGGAGCCTTAGACCAATCGGCCAGGCTCATGACCACAGGGAGACTGGAGTTTAGAAATAAATAGAATGCAGTTTAAAGGGCGGCATTTTCAACACATCTCAGCCGTTTACAAACAGTTCTTCGAGGAAGTTAAATATCACAAATAAATAACACAAATAAAGGATGATTTTACAAGTTGGCTTTTCTTTTTTATCTCTGTTGAACTGCCTAGGATGATGAAATAAAGAGAAGAGGAATTGTGGAAAATGGAGATGTGTGTTAACAAAGATATATGGATTATAAAATTTTCACCGTGTTCCTTGCACGGCTCGGCTATCCAGAGATATTAATTAGGAGTATTCTTGAGGGAAGCCAGGGCTACTTCCAGCTTAATCCCATACAGATCCCCCAATTATTTCATCACTCAAGTGACAGTTTTCACTTAATGAGCTAAAGCCATCTATTAGGGCCATAGTTTGAGTCGAAAAGCTACTTGATCCGATAAAGCCGCTTCCGCTAAGACAAGTTCCCGATGGCCTGTTTGAATCAGCCCCAGAATGTGACCTTCGACGACATCAGCATAAATTCTAAGGATTTTCCAGAAGATGTTGATTTGATATTTAAGCAGACATTTCAAGCAGAAGTTCAGGAATTCAAGTTTGATAGGTAAATCTGCAGTTTTAAATCTTCCGAACTCCGCTTGCAGAGAGACCAACTGGGATCCTAAACTGAGTCAAACAAGTCCCATTTTCTCAGTGTGCGGAGCTCGGATCGGGGTTGAGGATCCTTTAGTATCCGCTCGACATTTCTTAATCAGACACTCTCTCCCAGGCTCCGCTGCCCATGAGATAGTTGTGATGCAGGGATTTAAGCCACCGCAGGGCATTTACTACGTGTCTCTCTCTCCACCAGACTAGCCGGTCGATCATCTTTATTGAGTGCTTACCGTGTGCGGAGCACTGTACTAAGCGCTTGGGAGAGTACAACAATAAAGCAGAGGCATTCCCTACCACACGACTCTTCCACCACACCCCCACACACACTGTGGCCCCCCGCCAAGCCACGCTCCCATCATGTCCTGGGCAATGGGAAAGAGCCTGGCATAGTGGATAGAGCACGAGCCTGGGAGTCAGGAGGTCATGAGTTCTAATGCTGCCTCCGCCACTTGTCTGCTGCCTTACTTAGGGCAAGTCGCTTCACTTCTCCGCGCCTCAGATCCCTCATCTGTAAAATGGGGGTTAAGACTGTGAGCCCCATGTGGGACAGGGACTGGGTAACCACCCCAGGGTTTAGTACAGTGTCTGGCACACAGCATAATACCATAATTATAACTTTTACTATTATTATGATTACGATTAAACATATGCCTCCCAGGGCCTTGGAGCTGAGGCGGAGGGAAGCGGGCGAGGGAGGAGGGAGTTAAAATAGAAATGGATGAGAAGAAGTGTGGCCTAGTGGATAGAGCACTGGCCTGCAAATCAGAAGGACCTGGCTTCCGATCCCTGCCCTACCACCTGTCTGCTGAGTGATCTAGGGAAAGTTACTTCACTTTTCTGTTCCTCAGTTACCTCGCCTGTAAAATGAGGACTAAGACAGTGAGCCTCATGTGGGACGTGGACTGTGTCCAACCTGATTAGCTTGGATCTTCCCCAGAGTTTAGTACAGTACCTGACCCATAGTAAGTGCTTAACAAATACAATTTAAAAAAAAAAAAAAAAATACCAGACATAAAGGCATAGAGCGTTGTACCGGCCCTGAACGGCTACACCAAGTCAACCAGAAGCCAGGTTGCTTTGTGCAAACCAGATGGACCATGGAAGTTCGGCTCCTTGAGGGCAGGGAACATATCTACCAACTCTGTTGTATTGTACTCTTCCAAGTGCTTACTGTATTTATTGTACAGTAAGTGCCCGATAAATATCACCCATCGCATGACCGAAGGTCAGGAAAAGCAGAGTTGAGACACTGCCATCGGGCCCGCCGAAGCCCCGGCCCGCTGCATTGTCAAGAAACAGAACAAAATGGCCTCTACCAGAGCACTGAGGGAAATGTGGGGTAACGATCAGAAGGATCTAGGTTGTCTGTCTCCACTGTCCCGATTCACTTCGTAAGTAATAGTGTTGGTATCTGTTAAGCGCTTACTATGTGCAGAGCACTGTTCTAAGCGCTGGGGTAGTCACAGGGGAATCAGGTCGTCCCACGTGGGGCTCCCGGTCTTAATCCCCATTTTACAGATGAGGTAACTGAGGCCCAGAGAAGTGAAGTGACTCGCCCACAGTCACACAGCTGACAAGTGGCAGAGCCGGAATTCAAACCCATCTGACTCCAAACCTCGTGCTCTTTCCACTGAGCCACGCTGCTTCTCTAAGTGTCACAATTGTCATAATTGTCACGAGGCCGCTAGCAAGCCCTGACGTATGAAGTTGGGGGCTCTGGGGATCCAGAGATCACAAACTTTGGTCCAGCTCCTTCCTTTTCAGGGCTTCCTCCTCAGCATCCTGAAGTGTCACTGTAAATGCATCAGCCCCTAGCCCAAGGTACTGGCCCGCTGCTCCACGTCTTGGAGAGGTGGACAGTGGGACCTTGTGGAAATACCATGGGACTGCAAGTTGGGAGACCTGGGTTCTGATCCTGTAATTTCATTTATTTCATATCTGTAATTTAATTTATTTGTATTGATGTCTGTCTCCCCCTTTCTAGACTGTGAGCTCACTGTGGGCAGGGAATGTCACTGTTTATTGCTGTACTGCAGCAGTACTGTTGTACTGTCTCTTCCTCTAGAGAAGCAGCGTGGCTCAGTGGAAAGAGCCCGGGCTTAGGAGTCAGAGATCACTGGTTTGAATCCCAGCTCTGCCGGTTGTCAGCTGTGTGACCGTGGGCAAGTCACTTCACTTCTCTGGGCCTCAGTGACCTCATCTGAAAATGGGGCTGAAGACTGCGAGCCTCCCGTGGGATAACCCGATGACCCTGTATCTCCCCCAGAGCTTAGAACGGTGCTCTGCACACAGTAAGCGCTTAACGAATACCAACATTATTATTATATCCACCCCAGTGCTCAGCACATAGTAGGTGCTTAATAAATGCGATTTTTGTCATTTGCAATTAATAACTGATCCTGGCAAGAACAAAAGGCAGAAGCCATAATTGAGGGGCAGAGAAGTGAAGTGCCTTGCTCAAGGTCACACGGCAGATAAGTGGTAGAGCAGGGCTTAGAACCAAGGTCCTTCTGACTCTCAGGTCCATGCTCCATCCACTAAGCCACTTGGAAGAAGCAGCGTGGCTCAGTGGAAAGAGCCTGGGCTTCGGAGTCAGAGGTCATGGGTTCGACTCCGGGCTCTGCCACTTGTCAGCTGTGTGACTGCGGGCAAGTCACTTCACTTCTCTGGGCCTCAGTTCCCTCATCTGGAAAATGGGGATTAGCTGTGAGCCTCACGTGGGACGACCCGATGACCCTGGATCTCCCCCAGCGCTTAGAACGGTGCTCTGCACGTAGTAAGCTCTAAACAAATACCAACATCATTATTATTGAGCCACGCTGCTTGTCTGCTCTTACTGCATTCAGAACAGTGTACTAGGCGCGTGGGAGAGCACAAAATAACAGAGTTGGTAGACGTGATCCCTGCCCACGAGAAACTTGCAGTCTAGAGGAAGATCTTCCAATCTAAAAGAAGAGTTTAGTCTAGAGGAGGAGCTTCCAAACTAGAGGAGGAGATTACAGTCTAGAGGAGGAGTTTACCGTCTCGAAGAGGATCTTCCAATCTAGAGGAAGAGCTTACAGTCTAGAGGAAGTGTTTACAGTCTAGCGGAGGAGTTTACAGACTAGAAGAGGAGCCTCCAAAATCAAGGAGGAGCTTACGGTCTAAAGCTGCCATGTTTTCTGGGGAACAATCAGCCCTGCCTTAGTGGAAAGAAGATTTTTACTGAGCCAAGAGAGGGGCCAGCTAGACAGGGCTCTTCCAGCTGTTTCGGTGCCTGAACTAGATTTTCACTTGCCTCAGCATAGTTTCGCCATAATGAACGAAGCCACTAGACAAAACCCCTTAAACTGCATGGACAAAAGCTTCCTACCCAACAGTAATGTTAATAACTGTGGTATTTGTTAAGCATTTACTGTGTGTCAAGCACTGCTTTAAGCACTGGGGAGATAATAATAATAACAACAAATACCCGTGGTATTGGTTCAACCCTTGCTATGTGCCGGGCACTAAACTGAGTGCCGGGGTGGATACAAGCAAATCAGGTTGGACAGATACAAGATAAATCCAGTCAGACACAGTCCCTGTCCCACACGGGGCTCCAAATCTAAGTAGGAGGGTGAACAGGTATTGAATTCCCATTTTAATAATAATAATAATAATAATAATGTTGGCATTTGTTAAGCGCTTACTATGTGCCGAGCACTGTTCTAAACGCTGGGGTAGACACAGGGGAATCAGGATGTCCCACATGGGGCTCACAGTCTTAATCCCTATTTTACAGACGAGGTAACTGAGGTACAGAGAAGTTAAGTGACTTGCCCACAGTCACACAGCTAAGTGGCAGAGCTGGGATTCGAACCCATGACCTCTGACTCCAAAGCCCGTGCTCTTTCCACTGAGCGACTCATGAGGTAACTGAGGCGCAGGGACCCAAGGTGTGGTGGATCCGGGATTATTCCATTCAGTAGTATTTATGGAGCGCTTCCTATGTGCAGAGCACTGTACTAAGCGCTTGGAATGAACAAGTCGGCAACAGATAGAGACGGTCCCTGCCGTTTGACGGGCTTAGAACCCAAGTCCTTTGACTCCCAGGCCCGTGCTCTTTCCACTAGGTCACACTGCTCAGTAGCCTGCACAAGTCTCAGAGCGGAACCTGCCAACTAACAACTTAAAGAATCAACCAGAGAGAGTTCTCATCAGATTCCCAGCTGACCAAGGACCAGAATTCATCTCCGGTATCACCACAGATAAAGTAGCTCAACACTGGAGATACCGCTATTAATCAGACAAATTGTGCTTGAAATCAATACCGGAAGATTTAACAAAAGCAAAGGTAAAGAGATCCTCGCAGAACACGATAATCATATGCACAGCTCTAAAATGGAGAATTACTATTTAGTCAGCAATTGCTGTGGAAAATGATTTGGGCTTCTACAGGCTGGGAAGATGTATTCAATATGAGTCAACAAAGTGCTGATTTGCAAAAAAACACAAATGCCATAATAGGTCATATTAGCAGGAGTGGAAGACAATTATTCTGTTCTGCAAAACACTAGCAAAGGATATAAAGGAGAATTGCTTTCGGCTAAGGCGACTGAATTTCGAGACAGGGAGAGGATGGAAAATAATTGATCAAATCGATCAATGGATAATGAGCGTTTACTGGGTGCAGAGCACTGAACTAAGCGCTAGGGAGAGTACAAAGCAACAGGATTGGTAGACACATTCCCTGCCCACCACAAGCTTATAGTCTAGAGGAGGAATGCTTGATCACAAATGATGTTTTTTAAAAGAACAGAAAATGAGGCTTTCGGTAACATGAATCGAAGAAGGAGGATTTACTTCACTGCCGTGAAGGGAGCATAACTGAGAAGAGAGAGGGATAAAGAAGAAGGATAGTTTATTGAGAGAGAGAGAAAAACGTGGCCTGAAATAAGAGTGCTAAAGAGACAACCAAGGACTCTACCTTGTGAAGACAACGAACAGGAGATAAAATGCCCGGGCCAAAGGAGCATATGTGCAAATCTAAATGCTATCAATGGAATTTTGAAATCTGTGGTACAGTTTGAAATGCAGGCTCCCAAGCAAGAGCGAGGCGTTGTCCTCGCTCCCCATTCTACTAAATCTGAATGATGCGTAGGTGTCAGGCAGTGTCGGACAACAGGAAGGAGTAAGCTCACTATGGACAGGGAATGCCTCTACTGACTCTTGTTTATTCTACTCTCCAGCACTTAGTATGGTGCTCCGCACACAGTAAGTGCTCAATAAATACCATCAATAGACTGAGTTTCCAGAAGGCAAACATGCAAAATAGGCAGAATTGCATAATGAAACTCTCTGAAACATGGTGAATGATGACAATTTTCAAACAAAACCTGAATCTGCTTTACCACTTTTAAATTCCCAGGGAATTTAACCCACAGACTTCCTCTCACGAAACCTAACTTTCTCCAGGCTCTCTGTTCTTTCACTTCTGTGGCCTAGCGGAAAGATCACGGGCCCCGAGTCAGAAAAAGGGGGTTATGATCTTGGCTCTGCCAAGTGCCTGCTGTGGGACCCTGGTCAAGTCGCTTAACTTCTTTATGCTTCAGCATCTTCATCTGTAAAATGAGCCTAAGATAACTGTTCTCCCACAGATAATAATAATAATAATAATAATGTGGGTATTTGTTAAGCGCTTACTATGTGCCAAGCACTGCTCTAAGCGCTGGGGTAGACACAGGGGAATCAGGATGTCCCACGTGGGGCTCACACTCTTAATCCCCATTTTACAGACGAGGTAACTGAGGCACAGAGAAGTTAAGTGACTCGCCCACAGTCACACAGCTGACAAGTGGCAGAGCTGGGATTCAAACTCATGACCTCTGACTCCAAAGCCCGGGCTCTTTCCACTGAGCCACGCTGCTCCTCACAGATGGTGAGCCCCATGTAGGCAGGGACTTTGTCCGATCTAATCCTCGTGAAATCCGCCCAGAGCTTAGCTCAAACAATATCGCTTAACCAATATCACTATTATCACTATCATAAATGATCATCCTCACCAGTTGACATAACCTTTCCCAAATGTTCCTAACCCCTCCCATTTCCGATTCCTGGGTAGTCCCGTCTCTCTCCTTCCTGGTGGTCCCATCCCTTCTCTCTCCTTTCCTCCCTTCCCACCTTACACTTCTGATTCTCCAGGCTGTGTTTTCATGACCCTAGATCACCCTTTTTTTTTCGGCTCTCCCCTGATTTACTAGCAATGATTATGGTATTTGTTAAGCGCTTACTATTTCCCAAGCACTGTACTAAGTCCTGGGGGAAATACAAGTTAAACAGGTTGAATACAGTCCCTCTCCTACATGGGGCTCCCAGTTCAGAGGAGCGGGGAGGACAGCTATGTAATCCCTATTTTTCCAATGAGGAAACTAAGGCCCAGAGGTATTAGGTGATTTGTTGTCCAGCAGGCAAGTGGCAATGCTGGGATTAGAATTCAGATTCTCTGACTCCCAGGCTCCTGTTCTGTCCATTAGGCCCTTTTGCATTATTTTTCTTTTTTTGGATTCTCTTTTCTTCCCTCCTCGATTTCAGCCCTAGCTTCCACTCTCCCTCTTATGCATTTCTTTGTAACAGGCCTCAATTTCCCCTGTTTCCTCATCTCCGAAGGAGAGTGGCCCGTCCCTATGCTCCCGGCTTCCTGCGGTGAATAGAATCGCTGCCATCTTTTGTCGCCGGATTCCTTGAAGAGGGTGTGGGAGGGGGTAAGATGGAGCGGAGGAGGGGTCTGAGGGCCAGTGTGGAGACATAATGATAATGATTATTATTATTACGGTATTTGTTAAGAGCTTACTATGTGCCAAGCACCGTACTAAGGACCGGGGTGGGCACAAGCAAATCAGGCTGGACCCAATCCCTGTCCCACGTGGGGCTCGCAGTCTTCATCCCCATTTTCCACTGAGGTCAGTGAGGCCCAGAGAAGTTAAGTGACTCACCCAAAGTCGCCCAGCAGACAGGTGGCAGAGCTGGGATAAGAACAGAGGACCTTCTAACGCCCAGGCCCGGGCTCTATCCGCTTCTCCAGGCTGTATCTCCCACAGACCACGTCAGCCCACTCCGCAGGCCTGGGGGCTACCGGGAAGGTGACAGTGGAGGAGAGAGAAGGGAGGAGGGTGAGTCAACCAACCCAGGCACCCCCTCTCCTTCCCACTGGGGACTTTGTTCCCCCCAGGTCAGCAGTCTGACCTCCGACCTCAGAGCAGGTCCGGAGTCTCCTCCATTCGCCTTCCCGCACCCCTCTTCCTAATCCTGCACCATCTCCATCCCAGCCGGGCACAGCCTCGACTGGTCCGGGCTATGAAACAAAGCCAGGGGGCACCATTTCTCCTCCTTTTGCCCAGAAAAGAAGCTGCCGCGCCAATATTTCGGAGCCAAATGCAAACACAGATGCCTTTCCCTTCTTCCATCAACCGGTGGCATTGATGGAGCTGCAGGGAGGCCTAGTGAAAAGAGCTAAGGACCGGTACCGGGGAGAGGTAGTAGGGAGACCTGGGTTCTAGGTCCGGCTCTGCCTCTTCATTCGTTCGTTCAATCGTTCCGTCGTATTTTTTGAGCACTCACTACGTACAGGGCGCCGAACTAAACGCTTGGCAGAGTGCTATATAACAACAGACACGTTCCTGCCCAAAACGAGCTCACAAGGAGGAGGCACAGTAATAGAAATCAATAAATTGATAAATAAATATCATATATTGCCTGCTGTGTGACCTCGAACAGGTTATAAAACTTCTCCGCACCTCAGTTTCCACACCAGTAAAGTGGGATGAAGCACCTGATCTCCCTCCTAATCGAATCTGGGGGGTAGAGACAGTATCCGATCTGATGATCTTATCTACCCTAGTGCTTGGAACAGTGCTTATGACATATTAGGAGCTTGGTGAATATCACAGTTATTATTAGAATTCTTACTATTATTGATGGAGAGATTGGACATCCATGTTCCCGTCTGTGGGGGTGTATCAGGTAGTGGGCAAGGAATGTGTCTATTTATTGTTGTATTGGACTCTCCCAAGTGCTTAGTAATTAATAATAATAATAATAATGTCGGTATTCCTTAAGCGCTTACTATGTGCAGAGCACCGTTCTAAGCGCTGGGGTAGACGCAAGGGAATCGGGCTGTCCCACGTGGGGCTCACAGTCTTCATCCCCATTTTACAGATGAGGTCACTGAGGCACAGAGAGGTTAAGTGACTCGCCCACAGTCACACAGCTGACAAGTGGCAGAGCCGGGATTCGAACCCCTGACCTCTGACTCCAAAGCCCGTGCTCTTTCCACTGAGCCACGTTGCTCCTCTAGAGTACAGTGCTCCACACACAGTAAACGCTCAATGAATCAGAATGAATGAATCAATCCTCCAACTAGCTCAAACAAGTCCCACCCTGTCTTTTCAGAGGCCAGCACCTCCAGCCTGCCCCCAACCCATAGGCACCCATCCACACACGCACACACTTGGGTTCAGATAAATGACTACAGTGAGGAAAATTACCCCCTAGTAACTTCCCGTGAAGTTGCAATTCAGTTGACATCCAAAAGTCCCCTGGTCTTTGAAGAAAAATGCCCTCTGCACGGGTGCTAGACTGCATGTCCTAAACATTTATAGCCTTTGATTCTTCCGGCAGCTCTCTCTAACGCTGTGGGTTCTCAATAAATAATTATTGACTGATTAATTATGGAGATGAACAAAAAGGAAAAGATGAATTAGGAAACACGTTCCCGGCTCGAAATATATCGTTCCCCACATTTATAGGTCACAGAAGCTAACGGGGATAAAATTAAATTCGCATTATCTGTCAGGTCATCATTTCCCAGTGGTATAGCATTCTAAAATTGCCTGCTATTTAAAGGCAGAGAGAGACACACAGAGAGATAAAGAGAGAGAGAGAGAGAGAGAGAGAGAGAGAGAGTGCTGTAGTGGAATGAACAGAAGATTGGAAAACTGCATTTCTCCTAATGTTGATAGATATCATTTGTTAGTAGAGGAAGTTTGAGGTATTCATTCATTCAGTCGTATTTATTGAGCACTTACCGTGTGCAGAGCACTGTACTAGACTCTCGGAAAGTACAGCTCGGCAACAGACAGAGACAATCCCTACCCCACAACGGGCTCAAGAGGGGCGACAGGCAACAAAATGAGCAGACAGGTATCAACGCCATCAAAATGAGTAGAAATAGCTATTATAGAGCCTTAATCCCTATTGAACAGATGTGATAACCGAGGCCCAGAGAAGTTAAGTGCCTTGCCGAAGGTCACGTCGCAGGCAAGTGGTGGAGCTGAGATTGGAACCTAGTCCGTTCTGATTCCGAGGCCCGTGCTCCATGCACTGGGCCGTGCTGTTTCTTCCTCCTAGCCCATGTGGGACCGGTCCTATGGCAACCTGGACATGGTGTATATTCCCCATTTCCCAGCTCTCAGGAAACATAGTATATGCACATCGAAAATGCTTCACCGATACCTTGATCGTAATTATTGAACAGATTTTGGCAGGCTTGGCGATTTTAGAAACTCTCTATTTGTAACCCTTCTTCTGCATTAAAATCCTCAGATCCAGGCAGCTCTGGCACACAGAAGTGAAATAAACTGACATTTTTGGAGATGACCCTTCCCGTTACAAGAGGACCCCGCGGGGCGGAGGAAGCACGAACCAGTCGGCAGAGTCAGACTCCTGGAAGGCAGACAAGCCCACAACCTCCCCGGCACCTGAAGGGCGACTGAGAAGTCTCCCTCCCACCGCAAACGCCCACACGCACTCGCTAGCACATCTTGGAGGGGGATGGTGTGGCTGCGTGTGTGGGCTGGGTGCGGACTTACTAAAAGGCTTCTCCAAAGACGTGAAGCACCATTTTCATCGAGAGGTCAGCCCCTCCGCCTCCAAACCCTCGTCTTTCTTCTCCATGCTGGAGGAAACACCTCCACAGTCCATCTGAGAAATCTCTTCAGGGCTTCTTCGCCGAAGGCGGCTTGTTGGGGTGGGAGGAGGTGCAGAACTGATCGCAGCTGAAATTTCCCTGCCGAAGTGAAGACCCAAAACAACATCTAATCCTGGCTCCACCACCCGTCTGCTGCGTGACCTCGGGCAGGTCGCTTTATTTCCCTGTGCCTCAGTTACCTCATCTGTAAAATGGGGGCTGAGACCCCCACGAGCCCCAGGTGGGGCATGGACCGTGTCCAACCCGATTACTTTGTATCCACCCCTGCGCTTAACACGGTGCCTGGCATATGCTTAAGTGCCTAACAAGTAACGTTAAAAAAAAGTCCGAGCACTCGGCACAGTGACGGCCTCTGAGCATCTGAGATGACAACGGCAGCATCTGAATTGCAGTTATCAACAGTGAAATGTGATTATCTTCAATATCAACAGCATCCGTACACCTGAGATACCAACAGCAGCTGTATCTTCCATATCGGCAGCGCCTGTATACCTACCAAAGACGGGAGTAGCGAAGAGAACTGAGACTCCAAGAGATGAAGCTTAGCAACTGAGCACCTAAAAATAGCAGTTGAGCCTCTAGGAGATCATCTGCTGGAATGTAAACTTCCCTGCTAGATCAGGGATTAGACTGTGAACCCGTCAAAGGGCAGGGACTGTGTCTGTTACCGATTTGTCCATTCCAAGCGCTTAGTACAGTGCTCTGCACATAGTAAGCGCTCAATAAATACTACTGAATGAATAAATGAATTCAATGGTATCTGGAAATGTGCCTGCTGATTGTTACACGGAATTGTCCCAAGCACTCAATAAATACGATTGAATAAGCGCTTACTGTGTGCAGAGCACTGTCCTAAGCGCTTGGGAGAGTACAATACAACAATAAACGGCCGCATTTTCTGTCCACAACGAGCTTAAAGCCTAGAGGGAGTTTACAGTTTAGGGCCACTCCCCGTAGGCACAGATCGTTTTAAACTCCAAACTGATAGCTTCCCATCTGGAAACACATCTGGAAACTCCTCCACCTTGTGTTAAAGCCACTCGCTCTGCTTTTTGTCATACTAAGTGTGGCTCCCAAAGGGAATTCCAGTGGGAGAGAGGCAGGGAAACAACTGTGTTAAAGAATGCACACTTTCGAGCCGGCTAGCTCTGAATGATGTCTATCCTCCGAAAACTCAGCTGAAATCTTGTATCAGTTGAGCTACCCACTCCATTTATTATTATTACTATTGTTATTATTAACATCATATTTGTTAAGTGCTTACACTGTCCTAAGCCCTGGGGAAGATACAAGCTAATCAGGTTGGACACAGTCCCTTTCCCACATGGGGCTCACAGTCCAACTCATTCATTCATCCATTCGTATTTATCGAGCGCTTCCTTTGTGCAGAGCACTGTACTAAGTGCTTGGGGAGTCCAATTCAGCAACTGATAAGGACAATCCCTACCCGACAACAGACTCACAGTCTAATTATAATGATGGTATTTGTTAAGCACTTACTATGTGCCAAGCACTGTTCTGAGCACCGGGGTAGATACAAAGTAACCAGGACGCCCTACGTGGGGCTCACAGTCTTAATCCCCACTTTACAGATGCGGTAACTGAGGCACAGAGAAGTTAAATAACTCGCCCAAAGTAACACAGTTGATAAGTGGCAGAGCCAGGAGCGATCCATCAACGAATGGATCGATGGCATTCATTGAGCGCTTGCCATATGCAGAGCGCTATACTAAATGCTTGGCTAGTACAGTGTCAAGAGCTTAGTACAGTGCTTGGCACACAGCAAGCGCTCAATAAATGCGACCGAATGAATGGTGGTAGCCATGTTTCCTGACACTCCCCAATAAATCTACGATCCAAAGTGAACTAAATCAGAAACACGTCTTTATGACTATTGGGTCGGTTTCCTAAATTTCTTAGATTGTGCCATTATTTGTATTATCCATGAATAGCGATTGTTGAAAACCAAGCCCTCAATCTCTTTTGGTGAAATAGCACTGCTATTCCATTATTGAAACATGTTCAAGCTCTGTAACTTGTAAAAGGATTTTCCCCATATTTTATGGTTCACAAATCGCCACCTTATTGAAAATGTGTTATCCTTATGCAATAAACCATTCCCATTTACCTAACCCAATTTACATGTTTCATATATTGGCTATTTCAAATCTCATTGTTTATCTTACATACTGGATATCCTACCTGCCATCTTTTTCAATGACTTTTATTCATTGTTTTTTTTTTCTTTTTCATGAATAATAATAAATGGACTGGAATACATTAATCTCTTTGTCACTTATCCAGATTCCCTCATTCTTTGTGATCATCTTAATAATATTTTATGTAATGAAGCATAAAAAAATTTCATTTAACGTGAAGAATGAGAAAACTGAACATAGTAAACATTACTAGGACTGCAAATTATTAATGATTGTGTACAGATGTGAAGGTATTCTAAATCAACTACATAAACAAATTTGTGTGTGTTTAAAATACACCGAGGAAATCAGTCGATAAATGGATTTATGATCCACTTTATCAAGCAAGAGGTTTCACTTGAAAGCCATTTCCTCCATGCGCCTTACATGCCGCCATCTTAGACAAAGAAAAAAAAAAAAACAACCACACTACGATTAGTTGAATACCGTAATATGTTCACTTGACAATAATAACTGAGGCATTTGTTAATAATAATAATAATGTTGGCATTTGTTAAGCACTTACTATGTGCCGAGCACTGTTGTAAGCACTGGGGTAGATACGGGGTAATCAGATTGTGTTTACCATGTGCCAAGGACTACTGAATGCTGAGGTAGAAACAAGATCATCAGGCCAGACAAGTCTTTGTCCCACACAGGACTTGTAGCCTAATGGGGAGGGAGAACAGTCACGAATCCCCGTTTTATGGTTGAGTAAATTGAGGCACAGAGAAGTTCAGTGACTTTCCCAAGGTCCCACGGCAGGCAAGTGGCTAAACTGGGATTAAAAGTCCATTCTCTGACTCCCAGGCCCGTGCTCTTTCCCCTAGGCACATCTTATCTGCATGTCACCCATCCCTCAGACCCCCAGTATGCATCTGTAAAATTCAATAAATGGTATTTATTGAGCACTTCCTGCGTGCTGAGCACTGTACTAAGGACTTGGAAGAGAACAATTCTCCCCCCTTCTAGACCGTGAGCCCTTTGTTGGGTAGGGATTGTTGTCAAACTGTACTTTCCAAGCTCTTAGTACAGCGCTCTGCACACAGTAAGCTCTGAATAAGTACGAACGAATGAATGTGAACAATAGAACAGAGTTGGTAGACACCGTTCCCTGCCCACAGCAAGCTGACAGTCTGGAGGGGGAGACGGACATAAAATAAATAAATAAGTTGGTAACCTAAGTGCCGTGGAGCTGAGGGGGTCATATTGGTTGTTAATTCAATTCTGCACTTGTATTTGTCACTGACATCTAATCTCTTGTTCTTCCAGCGGCGTTAAAGCGGAGAGGCAGTGTGGCTCAGTGGAAAGAGCACGGGTTTGGGAGTCAGAGGTTGTGGGTTCTAATCCCGGCTCCGCCACTTGTCCGCTGTGTGACTTTGGGCAAGACACTTCACCTCTCTGGGCCTCAGTTACCTCATCTGTAAAGTGGGGATTAAGACTGGGAGCCCCCACGTAGGACAATCTGATTACCTCGTATCTACCCCGGTGTTTAGAATAGTGCTCGGCACATAATAAGCACTTAAAAAATACCATCGGGATTATTATGATTTCAGCTGTTACCTATCGGTTCACCTACGTCCGCTCTCACGCTCATTACCTCGTCAACTCTTCACGAACGGGTATTGCTAGGGGCGTTTCTTTTGTGAATTCTCCAAGTGTCTAATATAGTGGTCTAGGCTGTAAGCTCACTGTGGGCAGGGAATGGTTCTGTTCACTGTGCTATCGTATTGCCTCAAGCGCTTAGTACAGTGCTCTGCGCAGAGTAAGTGCTCGATAAAGACCAGCGACTATTGACTGACTGATAGTTAAGTAAGCACTCAGGGACTTCGGTTTGGTTCGTTTCGTTTAGACTGTGAGCCCGTTATTGGGCAGGGACTGTCTCTCTCTGTTGCCGAACTGTCCATTCAAAGCGCTTAGTACAGTGCTCTGCACATAGTAAGCGCTCAATAAATACTACTGAATGAATGAATGGTGATGGGGATGATGTCATCCAAGGGTAAGCTCTCCCCATGTTGCCTTTCAAGTTACCCTCTGGATTTCAAAGATTTCCTGAGGAAGTACAGTGATTCTACTTAGATCCTACTTAGTTCCTACTTAGAATGTGAGCCACATGGGGGACCTGATTAGCGTGTATATACCCTAGGGCATAATTCTGTGTTTGGCATATAGTAAATGCTTAAAAAATACTAAATTTATAATTATCATTATTAATATTATTATTACTGAAACCAATTGGGAACGTACTTCCAGGCTCCTGAGCAAAATGAAGTAGGCAATGTGCTTCCCCCCTTCAAAGCTTACTGAAAGCTCACCTCCTCCAGGAGACCTTCCCAGACTGAGCCCCCCTTTTCCTCCGCTCCTCTTCCCCTCCCCATCGCCCCGACTCCCTCCCTCCGCTCTACCCCCCTCCCCGCCCCAAAGCACTTGTGTATATATGGACATATTTATTATTTTATTTATTTTACAAATGACATGTATATATCTATAATTCTCTGCATTTACACTGATGCAGGTGATGTCTGTCCACTTGTTTGCTTTGTTGTCTGTCTCTCCCCTTCTAGACTGTGAGCCCGTTGGGTAGAGATTGTCTCTATCTGTTGTCGAATTGTACTTTTCAAGTGCTTAGTAATAATAATGATGGTATTTGTTAAGCACTTACTATGTGCCCAGCACTGTTCTAAGCACTGGGGTACAGTGCTTTGCACAAAGTAAGCGCTCAATAAATACGACTGAATGAATGAATTATAAAACTTTCAACGGAATGACTTTGTACTAACTGAAATACAGAAAGGAAGCCAGCAGATCAAGCCATAAAAACAGATAAGCTTCACTGGGAAGTCTACTTTTATCCCCAGTATATGTCAATGGAAATAGGAGAGCTGGGGATTTGGAAAGGAGTCAACGAAGGGTGTGTCTGGTAGCTAGAATTTGACAGTCCACCCACGCTTAACCCTGTCGGTAACTTATTTAGAACTCTCCCTTCTGACATTAAAATTAATGGGGAATTCATTGGGCTTAAATCCAAGTAGATTAGCACGGACACTGGGATTGAATGCGTGGAGGATACAGGGCCATTCTTAAACGGGAGCGGTTCAAACCGTGGGCAAGGAAGAATCACAATAAGCTCTGAACCAACAGACACTTGCTCTGTCCTGACTAAAGCTGTCTCATGAATGATGTTTCATTAAAATAAAACTCCCCGGAGGCTGGGAGTCTGTGGGTTTCTATCCAGGCCCACCAATCTCTGTAGTTTCTCTTTCCCTAACCCTTCTTGACGTCTGTCTTCCGCCGTGGACCGTACGCTGCTCGTAGGTAAGGATCGTGTTTACCACCCCTGTTGTTGCTATCCTTTCCCGAGTGCTTAGTACAGTGCTTTGCCCACAGTAAGCACTCAAATACCACAGAACGACTGATGGATACGGGGCAGACAGATGCATTTGAGGTTCCATGCTCTTCACCAGGCACCCGACTAATGTTGTCAAATGGAAGCGGTGTGGCCTAGGGAGTAAAGTCCAGGTCTGGGAGCCAGAGGACCTGGGTTCCAATCCCAGCTCTGCCACTTACCTTCTGTGTGATCTTGAGCAAGTCATTTAACTTCTCTTTGACTCAGTTACCTCATCTGTTAAATGGGGATATGAGTTTGAGACCCGTGTGGGAAAGGGATCGTGTCCAACCTGATTAACTTATATCTACCCCAGTGCTTAGAACAGTGCTTGGCAAACGGTAAGTGCTTAAGTACCATAATTATTATCGTGTCACTTCACTTCTCTGGGCCTCAGTTTCCTCCTCTAAAAAACAAGGATTTAATGCCTGGACTCCCTCCTCCTTAGACTGTGAGCCCCATGTAGGACAGGGACCTTTTCCGGCCTGATTATCTTTTAACTATTCCAGAGTTCAGTACAAGCGCTTGATAACAGTACGTATTAATCAAATGCCGTATTTCAGAACTGCCCCTGTAAGGCCACTCGAGCCTAGAGTGTTTCTCCACGGTGACCCTTGACCTCCCGCATCCCCCACACAGCAGAGTTGAGGGGTCTCTCGTGGTGGGGCTGGGGGGAGAAGGAGGGAGCGCATTTAGAATTCACTGGAGAAGCACAGAGGGCCTTGGAGAATGGAGGTAATGAAGGGGAAAAATGAGGGAGAAGCTTTGGGAGCCACAAAAGGGTTTAAAAAGACCATCTCCCTCCTAAGGAGGAAAGGGTGGTCAGAGTTCAAAGCTGGCCCGATGACAAATAGCCATTTTTCTGTCCTTATCTGTGGACCGGAGGAGATCCCATTTTAACCATCCGGGTTTTTCTCAATGGGTGCCGTGATCCATTTGTATAATGCAAACTGCACTTGCACTTCTTTCATCTCAGTAATTCCCCTTTCTACTACACGCATCGTCTCTCTCCTCCATGAACTCTGACACCCTACCTCATTCCCACAGGCTCCCAAGAGCACAGAGATTCAACTAGCAGAGTAAAGGCTGACATTTTCCCTGGCTCAGTTTTCTCCCCACTGTGAAAACAATGGGCAGGGTTCAAGAAAAGGATTCAGCATAATAAAATCACTGCTGTAGCTTCTGCTTTCCAGGCCCACGCCACTTCCAGAAGAAGAAAGAGGATTTTGGCAAGAGATACAAGCATAGAGAAAGCCTCCTAAAGTCTCTTATCCAGTCATTTGCCACTGAGAACCCAGGCTTGCGAAGGGCTGCTCAGAGATGATACAGAGAAAGATGCAAATCTTGAATGATATTAGAAAATGACTGATTTGACCAGAACATTTCCTCTGAGAGGCCTCCCCACACTAAGCCCTTATTTCCTCTTAATAATAATGTTGGTGTTTGTTAAGCGCTTACTATGTGCAGAGCACTGTTCTAAGCGCTGGGGTAGACACAGGGGAATCAGGTTGTCCCACGTGCGGCTCACAGTCTTAATCCCCATTTTACAGACGAGGGAACTGAGGCACAGAGAAGTGAAGTGACTTGCCCACAGTCACACAGCTGACAAGTGGCAGAGCCGGGATTCAAACCCATGACCTCGGACTCTTCTCCCACTCCCTTTTGTTACCCTTGTACTTGGATTTGTACCCTACCCTCAGTCCCATGGCACGTCATAATAATAATAATCATTATTATTATTATTGTATTTGTTAAATGTTCACTAGGTGCCAGGCACCATACTAAGAGCCGGGGTGGATACAAGCAAACTAGATTGGAGACAAACCCGGTCCCACACTGGGCTCATAGTCTCAGTCCCCATTTTGCAGATGAGTTAACTAGGCCAGAGAGAAGTGAAGTGACTTGCCCAAGGTCACGAAGCAGACACGTGGCAGAGCCTGGATTAGAACTCATGAACCTCTGACTCCCCGGTCCGTACCGTATCCACTTCTCCAAGCTGCTCCTCCAATCCAAACTCCTACTAAATTCATATACTCGCTTAACCTCTCCCACCTTGATGACTGGATCATCTTCCTTGCTGACTCCCTAACTCCTGTCTCCTCCCACTCCAGTCCACACTTCGCTCTGGCGACTGGATCATTTTCCTACAAAACCGATCTGGACATGTCCCCGCACGCCACAAAAAAACTCCAGTTGTTGTCCATCCACCTCCACATCAAACAGAAACTCCTCGCCATTAGTTTTAAAACCCTAATCACCCTGTCCTTCCCTACTTCACCACGCTTTTCTCCTACTCCGACCCAGCCCACACACTTCGCTTATCTAGTACTAACCTTCTTGCTATGCCCTCATCTCGTCTATTTTACTGCTAATCTCTGTCCACCTCCTTCTTCTGGCCTGGAACACCCTCCCTCTTCAAATCCAACAGACAATTACCTTCCCCTCCTTTCAAAGCCTTACTGAAGGCCCATCTCCTCCGAGAGGCCTTCCCTGACTAAGCCCCCCTTTCTTCTTCTCCCACTCCGATCTGCATTGCCCTGACTTGCTTCCTTTATTCCTCCCCCCTCCCATCCCCATAATACTTACGTCCGCATCTGAAATTGATTTATTTACATTAATTGTCCGTCTCCCCCTCTGATAATAATAATGACGATGGCATTTGTTAAGCGCTTACTATGTGTGCCAAGCACTGTTCTAAGCGCTGGGGAGGATACCAGGTGATCAGGTTGCCCCACGTGGGGCTCACAGTCTTCATCCAAGACTGTAAGCTAGTTGTCGGCAGGGAATGTGCCTGTTCACTGCTCTATTGCCCTCTCCCAAGCACTTAGTATTGCGCTCTGCACACAGTAAGAGCTCAATAAATATCATGAACGAATGAATAGCTGGAGATCTTCAACAGGAAAAGAACCCATGTTGCTTATATACACAATCCCTCTAACAGCCTCCTGTGTAAAGAGCGCTTATTTAAACAGCTTTGCTTTGAGTATCCTGCTCCATTAATGTGTTTTCAACGTGCAACCATTTGACCAGCAGTGACTTGCTATGATGGCTATTGTTCTCGTCTGTCCGTCTCCCCCGATTAGACCGTAAACCCGTCAAAGGGCAGGGACCGTCTCTATCTGTTAACGATCTGTACATCCCAAGCGCTTAGTACAGTGCTCTGCGCATAGTAAGCGCTCAATAAATACTATTGAATGAATGAATGATTTGTTTCTGTGGTGGGACATGGAGAAAAGTGAATTTCTAATACCTGCTGTAGATCCCAGGGTGAAAATAGATCAAAGACCCTTTTGCCCTGCCCCTCTCTTGACCTTTGATTCTCAGAGCTCTCCGTTGAGGTACAGCACCCCCAAGGCCGAGCTGGGATCGTGACTCAACATTGGAGGGATCATTGCCTATCAGTTAACATCAAACGCTCAGCAGGGAGCTCCAGAAATCGGGACCTCGCTCTCCACCTTCAAGACGTCCAACGGCGGAACTGAATATCGCAAAATCTCCAGGGCTTTCAACCATTCTTTTCAAATACTTCTCACCAGAGAATCCACTGAGGTCCTGGAGAGGTCGGGGTTTCTTCAGCGTTTAGAACAGTGCTTGGCACATAGTAAGCACTTAAATACCGTTATTATTATCATTTGGGTTGGGGTCTTTTGAATGTATTTATTGGGCAATGGTATTTGTTAAGCGCTTACTATGTGCAGAGCACTCTTTTCAGCACTGGGGTAGATACAAGGTAATCAGGTTGTCCCACATGAGGCTCACAGTCTTCATCCCCATTTTACAGATGAGGGAACTGAGACACAGTTTATTTATTTATTTATTGAGCACTTACTGCGTGTAGAACACTGCACTAAGTGCTTGGGAGAGTACAGTACAGCCAGATTGGTAGAAGACACGTTCCCCGCCCACAACCACCTTACAGACTAGAGGGTTGACGTGAACATCCCAGCATCCCCTTTGGTTGGCTAAGCAACTATAGTCTCAATTCACACAATTGCCCTATTTTTGAGTTTAATTATTTTCAACCCTAACAGGTTGAAACCTGTTAAACCAGGTTTAACCAGGCTACAACAGGGGGAAATAAGTCTAGCAAAAGGGGTAGAGGGGAAAAATTAAGAGATTTTAGTAAAGAGGGGCAGGAAAAGAAGGGTGAAGGGAAAAAATTGTACCTGAGCACTTGAGATTGCTTCTTTTCCTTCTATTTCTCTCTCCCAAGTGCTCAATGAATTGAGCTCACTTCCTACTTCCCCCCTCACTTCCTACTTCCTTCTCCCTCCTTCTTAGTCTGAACGAGTCCAGTAAGAGACAGGGACTGTATCTGACCTGATTATTTTGTATCTGTCCCAGCCCCGAGTAGGTGCTTAACAAACACTACGAATACCTCATAGTAAACGCTTAACAAAAACCCTATTTATATTTCTCGTCTTCCTATCCCAGAATGTTCACATCTCAGGGAAGAAACTTTTCCAGGTGCGAGGCTGTATCGGCGGCATTAACCGTTCTGCCCCTATTACTCTTCTTATCCTGGCAGGTGCCGCTATCGTTCCTTACAAAAATAATCCTTTATTTCCTACTCAAAAACCAGGGGGATGAGGGAGTAATGTGCAGTGATGAGAACTAAACGAGGAAATACGACGGCGGTGCTGAGTCTTAGAATTGTCCATTCCGGGGGCCCGAGTTTGACATCACCGCCCACTCCAAAGCACAGGAGGTCACTTTGATTAAACAGCTGCTAAATAACTAGGGCAGTTGTCTCACAGGGTGGTGGCTAATTTTCCTGAGGCTCCTTTCTGACCCAGAGCACAGCTGAATAAGCTGAGAGACTTTGTCGTGGAAAAGAGACAGAGATGAACGAGCTGTGGCCTTGTTTCTTGGGCCTGGAGAACTATAGGATTTATTGAGCACCTACTGTGTGCAGACCACTGTACTGAACATTTGGGAGAGTACATTACCATTAGTAGAGATGATTCCTTCTCTTAGCTGGGAAGACAAAAACGTATTGTGTTTTCTGTGCTCTATGGGCTCTCTGCACATAGTAAGCGCTCGGTAAGTATGCTTGACTGACTAAAAGAAATCGCAAGTGGGATAGAGCGGCTGATTGTTAAGATTAAAGTACCAAAGTGACTCAGCCCTCCTACATAATAATAATAATAATAATGTTGGTATTTGTTAAGTGCTTACTATGTTTCGAGCACTGTTCTAAGCGCCGGGGTGGATACAGGGTCATCAGGTTGTCCCACGTGAGGCTCACAGTCTTAATCCCCATTTTACAGATAACTGAGGCACCGAGAAGTTAAGTATCTTGCCCAAAGTTTCACACGGCTGACAAGTGGCGGAGCCGGGATTAGAACCCATGACCTCTGACTCCTAAGCCAGGGCTCTTTCCATTGAGCCCTGCTGCTTCTTTCTACTCCCACTCCCTTCTGCATGATCCTTGCACTTAGATTTAAAGAAGCATGGCGGAGGGGATTGATCTCGGGCCTGGGAGTCAGAAGGTCATGGTTTCTAAGCCCAGCTCCACCACCTGTCTGCTGTGTGACCTTGGCCAAGTCACCCACTCCTCTGGGCCTCGGTGACCTCATCTGTAAAATGGGGATTGAGACGGTGAGCCTGTGTGGGACAGGACTGTGTCCAACCCGATTTGCTTGTATCCACCCCAGCGCTTAGTATGGTGTCTGACACATAGTAAGCGCTTAACAGATACCACAGCTATTATCATTCTTTATTCACCCCATCCTCAGCCCCAGAGCACTTAGGTACATATCTGTAATTTATTTGAATATCTTCCTCCCCCTCTAGACTGTCAGCTTTTTGTGGGCAGGGAACATGTCTATCAACTCTGCTATACTGTACCCTCCAAAGTACAGAGTACAGTGCTCTGCACACAGTAAGCACTTCATACACACGATTGATTAACCACTAAGGATACCCACAAACCACATCTCACCAACGTGCGGTGGATCGACCAATCAGTCGTATTTACTGAGCATTTACTGTGTGCCGAGCACTGTACTAAACACTTGGGAGAGTACGATATAAAAGAGTTGATAGACACATCACAGCCCACGGTGAGCTTACAGTTTCCAGGAAACTATGAACTGCTGAAAATCTCCCCTTCCACTTCTCCAAGTTTGGGAAAAAAAAGAGTAATTTTCCAAAGGTTTTCCAATTTCCGCCTCTCGGCGAATTGAATACATAGGTAGAAAAAAACAGTAGAATATTCGATGCCTCTATGCCGTTCGCTGCTATCGCTACTCTCGTTGGGTCGTGCATTTCTTTAAATAAAGTTTCACCATAGCAACGTGACTGCTTGTTCTTGAATTCAGAAAGAAAAAAAAAAAAAAAAACCACATCTATTCCGTTTTCACGGTGTATATAAATAGAGTTGAGTATTTCTGGTCACGCTTTCTGCTAACAAGCCTCAAATGTGGAATTCTAAAAATACGCCTTCTGGAAGAGCCCTGGAGAAGGCCTGAGGAAGCAGCTAATTCTAGTGGATCGAGGGGTCACCCCGGGGGGCCAGGAACCTCCTTCCCCTCTCACCTCCCAGCCTCTGGAAACTCCAGACCTTCAGACTTCCCTTTTCCACTTCAGGCTGCTGATGGGGCGGCTCGAAGGTGTGGGCAGGATCCAGGACCAAGAGGCCCAGATGAGTCACTCGTCGCTACAACTCCTCCACACCAGTGGCTTTAAAGCCCTCCATCACCTTCCCCCTCCAACCACACCTCGCTCCTCTCCTACTCCAACCCAGTCTGCACGCTTTGCTCCTCTAATGCCAACCTCCATCTCGTCTATCTCGCCCGTGTCCTTCCTCTGGCCTGGAATGCCCTCCCTCTTCACATCAGAGATTCGCCCCTCCTCCAAAGCCTTATTGAAGGCTCCAAAATGCTCCTTTTCTCTTCTTCCCCTCCCTTTCGTGTCGCCCTGACTTGTTCCCTTCATTCATCTCCCCCCTCCCAGCCCCACAGCACTCATGTACCTATTTGTAATTTATTTATATTAATTTCTATCCCCCCTAGATTGTAATCGAGTTGTGAGCAGGGAATGTGTCCGTTCACTGTCGTATTGTACTCTCCCAAGTGCTTAGTACAGTACTCTACACACAGTAAGTGCTCAATAAATACCAATGAATGATCGATTGAAGGAAAGGAGAGGCAGTGTGGCCTATGGGAAGGCACAGGCCTGGGAGTCAGAGGACCTGGGTTCTAGGTCTGGCTCTGCCACTTGCTCGCTCTGTGTACTTGGACAAATTGCTTATCTTCTCCGTGCCTCAGTTTCCCTTTCTGGAAAATGTGGATTCAATACCTGTACTTCCTCCCCCTTAGACTGTGAACGCCACATGGGACTGCGCCCAATCTGATTATCCTGTATCCACTCCAATGTTTAGTACAGTGCTCGGCACCTAATACACCATTAAGTATCACCTTTATAAACAACTTATTAGAGAATAAGCCATAAATTTGGTTCTTCCCTAAATATAAAGTGTTCCAATGATGGAAGTAATTTGATACTAATTATCCAATTACTTTAATATGAAGAACTCATCAAGCATGTGTGTAATCTTAAAAAAATGTGTACTAGTAATTCAAGGATTCATTAATTTGGTAAATGGGGTTGAACCACCAATATAGTTATTTTCTTCATCATGGTAACAAACAAGACCTCCCCAAACCTTAATGAGCATTTTACACAGCGTAAAAGAGCGAATCCTTTTTTAAAAAATTCACCAAGGCTGAAGCTTTTTATTCACTAAAGCAGGTCTCTTTAGTGTTGGCAGGCATTAAACCATTCCACAAATTTCCCAATGTATCGGCTTTATGAACAATCAGCTACCAAGGTAAAGTGAATATTCAAATGGTAACAATCGATAGCTCGAATATCTTTTGGGGTTGATGCTAGAGTGGCTCCCAAGGACACGGAAAGTACCCGATATCCTTTTGCAAACTGGGAACCAGAGGTACGCAATGTTGTGTTGTTGCCAAAGGCTACATAAACTGAAATGGGGCTATAAAGTGGCATGGAAAGAACATGTCCCTAGGGAGGACACCTAGATTATAACAATAATAATAATAAACTGGGGTATTTGTTAAGCACTTATTACATGCTAAACACTGTTCTAAGCACTGGTGAAGATACGAGATAATGAGATTGGACACAGTCCCAGGCCCACACGGGGCTCACAGTTTAAGTAGGAGGGAAGTTTTCTCTCCAGAGTTTGAGCTCAGAAATACTTTATTCTGAGCATGGCTCAGTGGAAAGAGCATGGGCTTTGGAGTCAGAGGTCATGAGTTCGAATCCCAGCTCTGCCACTTGTCAGCTGTGTGACTGTGGGCGAGTCACTTCACTTCTCTGTGCCTCAGTTCCCTCATCTGTAAAATGGGGATTAAGACCGTGAGCCCCACGTGGGACAACTTGATTCCCCTGTGTCTACCCCAGCGCTTAGAACGGTGCTCTGCACATAGTAAGCGCTTAACAAATACCAACATTATTATTAAGTGTGCCAAACAGTACTCTAAGTGCTGGTGTAGATACAAGGTAATCTGGTTGTCCCACATGGGGTTCACAGTCTTTATCCCTATTTGACAGACTGAGGCACAGAGAAGTTAAGTGACTTATCCAAGGTCACACAGCAGACAAGTGGCAGAGCCGGGATTAGAACCTCCGTCCTCTGACTTCCAAGCCCGGGCTCTGTTCTTCCTTATTACAGTGTAAATTTCCTGGGGGCAAGGGATGTGTCCCTTTGTTACTCTGTACTTCCCAAGTGCCTAATAAAGCACACTGTACCAGGTTCAATAAATGCCTCTAGTATGACTACTAAGGATATTTAGTAAATATTTATATATATATATATATATATAAATATATATTTATATTGAAAGTAAATTTATATTTAGTGAATAAACACTATTTATTTGCTATTGTCTTAATGAGATGTTCATCTCCTTGAGTCTATTTATTGCTGTTGTTCCCGTCTGTCTCCCCCAATTAGACTGTAAACCCGTCATAGGGCAGAGACTGTATCTGCTACCGATTTGTGCATTCCAAGCGCTTAGTACGGTGATCTGCACATAGTAAGGACTCAATAAATACTACTGAATGAATAAATAAGGATACTATCACCACTTCTACAATGAGTACAGCTAACTACGAATCGAGGGATCGATACCTAGTGGAAAGGGCCCGGGCCTAGGAGTCAAAGGTCCTGGGTTCTGATCCCGGCTCCGCCGCTTGTCTGCTCTGTGACTTTGGGCAAGTCACTTGACTTCTCTGGGCCTGAGTTCCCTCATCTGTAAAATGGGGATTAAAACTCTGAGCCCCACGTGGGACAACCTAACAATAATAATAATGTTGGCATCTGTTAAGCGCTTACTATGTGCAGAGCATTGTTCTAAGCGCTGGGGTAGATACAGGGTCATCAGGTTGTCCCACGTGAGGCTCACGGTCTTCATCCCCATTTTACAGATGAGGGAACTGAGGCACAGAGAAGTGAAGTGACTCGCCCACGGTCACACAGCTGACAAGTGGCAGAGCTGGGATTCGAACCCGTGACCTCTGACTCGCAAGCCCGGGCTCTTTCCACTGAGCCACGCTAACCTGATAACCTTGTATCTACCCCAGTGCTTAGAACAGGGCCTGGCTCAAAGTAAGCGCTTAACAAATGCCATCATCACCACCCCCGCTCACCCTCCTGTCTGCTGTGGGACGTTAGGAAAGTCACTCAACTTCTCTGCGCCTCAGCTTCCTAGGCTGTAAAATGGAGTTTCAATCCTACTCCCTCGTACTCAGATTGTGAGCCCCAGGTGGGACAGAGACTGCATCCAACCTGATGAACTCGTATCTACTCAAGAGTGTAAAAACAGCTCTAGAAACATAATAAATGCTTAACGAATATAATAATAGAATAAAGACGATGATAATAGTAAACAATAACTGCACTGTGTTCTTCAGAATCTCAACTTCTTTTGCAAGGCCTTCCTTAGGTTAGGAGCTTCTGTCACAGGCTTTTAAGTTGAGAAGCAGCGTGGCTCACTGGAAAGAGCACGGGCTTTGGAGTCAGAGGTCATGGGTTCAAATCCCAGCTCGGCCACTTGTCAGCTGTGTGACTTTGGGCAAGTCACTTAACTTCTCGGTGCCTCAGTTCCCTCATCTGTAAAATGGGGATTAAGACTGTGAGCCCCACGTGGGACAACCTGATTCCCCTGTGTCTACCCCAGCGCTTAGAACAGTGCTCGGCACATAGTAAGCGCTTAACAAATACCAACATTATTATTATTATTATTAATAAGGCTAAACACATCATCAGTTGACGGAAAAATGTCAAATAATTTACCCTAAGTTATATAAGTCCCTAACCGGAAGAATCCATCACATCCTTTTCAGTCTCAATTCAGCACATGACCGGAAAGCATTAGATTGAGGAAGCGCAGATAGTGTTTGGCACGCTCCGAAGCGTACAATCAAATTAGGAGATATGACGCCTGCCTTCAAGGGGTTTACGAGCTAGAGGGCGAGACAAGAGAATAAAATAATTTACAGACAGAAGGGAGAAAGAAAGGGACCTCTCTGCATGAGCTCCTGCGTAAATAACTGGTGTATCTCAAAATGTATGGAAGTGTGTAGAAATATATGACTCAGCCAAAAGTCTGAGGAAGTCCCCTAATTTGTCCGTGCCTCAGTTACCTCGTCTGGAAAATGGGGATAAAGACTGTGAACCCCATGTGGGACATGGACTGTGTCCAACCTTAGTTTGTAACTACCACAGCACTTAGTACAGTGCCAGGCACTTTGCTAATATTTAAAAAAAAAGTGTCGAGAGGATGGGAGCGACAACTGGAGGGAGAGAAACTGGAGAGATGAGTTGATCGAGGAAGGTCTCCTGAAGGAGATGCAGTTGTTTGGCAAACAGGATGAGCTGAAATCTTTGGTTACAGAGGGGAGGGATTTCCAGGAGTAGAGAAGAGCGTGGACGAGAAGGTCAGTGGCAGAAGGGACAAGAACGAAGAGCAGTGAGTAGAGAGTACAAACAAACAAAGAGTACAAGCTGGGGTGTGGTGAGACAAGAGAGTTAGCTAGTAGATGGAGTGCCTTTAAGCAGGAATTTTAATAATGATGTTGGTATTTGTTAAGCGCTTACTATGTGCCCAGCACCGTTCTAAGCGCTGGGGTAGACATAGGGGAATCAGGTTGTCCCACGCGGGGCTCACAGTCTTAATCCCCCTTTTACAGATGAGGGAACTGAGGCACAGAGAAGTTAAGTGACTCGCCCACAGTCACACAGCCGACAAGTGGCAGAGCTGGGATTCGAACTCATGAGCCCTGACTCCAAAGCCCGTGCTCTTTCCACTGAGCCACGCTGCTTCTCTTTTTTGCTTGAAGAGAAGCAGCGTGGTCTAGTGAAAAGAACGTGGGCTAAGGAGTCAGCGGACCTGCGTTCCAATTCTTATCTGCTATGTAACCTTGGGCAAGACACTTCACTTCCTTACCTCATCTGTAAAATGGGGAGTAAGACCGTGAGCCCCAGCGCTTAGAACAGTGATTTGCACAGGCTAAGCGCTTAACAAATACCATCATTATCATTATTATTATGCGGAGCAGGGACTGAGCCCAACTCTATCTTGCGTCTACCGTAGCAATCAGTACAGTGCCCGGCACACTGTAAACGTTTAAGAAATACCATTGAAAAAAAGAGCCATTTTAGGTTCTTGAGGAGTAGGAAGATGAGTGCGGAATGACAATCTAGAAAACTGACTTAGGAAGCAGAGTGAAGTTGGGGCAGGAAAGGGAGAGACCAGAGGCAGGGAACGTAAGTATCGGAGAAAAGAGGCTAGGAATGAGAAACATTGTGGCTTAGTGGATAGAGCGTCGGCCTGGGAGACAGAGGGACTTGAGTTCTAATTCTGCTTCAGCCACTAGTCTGCTGTGCGATCTCGGGCAGGTCAGTTAACTTCTCCGTGCCTCAGTTCCCTCATCCATAAAATGGGGATTAAGACTGTGAGCTCAATGTGGGACACGGACTGTGTCCAACCTGATTACCTGGTATAATAATGTTGGTATCTGTTAAGCGCTTACTACGTGTAGAGCACTGTTCCGAGCGCTGGGGTAGACACAGGGTAATCGGGTCGGCCCACGTGAGGCTCGCAGTTAATCCCCGTTTTACAGATGAGGTAACTGAGGCACAGAGAAGTTAAGTGACTTGCCCACAGTCACACAGCTGACAAGTGGCAGAGCCGGGAGCTGAACCCATTACCTCTGACGCCGAAGCCCAGGCTCTTTCCACTGAGCCACGCTGCTTCCCTTGTATCTTCCCTCCACGCTGCGGAGAAGCAGCGTGGCTCAGTGGAAAGAGCACGGGCTTTGGAGTCAGGGCTCGTGAGTTCGAATCCCAGCTCTGCCACTTGTCGGCTGTGTGACTGTGGGCGAGTCACTTCACTTCTCTGTGCCTCAGTTCCCTCATCTGTAAAATGGGGATTAAGACTGTGAGCCCCACGTGGGACGACCTGATTCCCCTATGTCTACCCCAGCGCTTAGAACGGTGCTCGGCACATAGTAAGCGCTTAACAAATACCAACATTATTATTATTATTATTATTCCCTGGGGCTAAGAAGAGTGCCTGGCACAGAGTAAGTGCTTAACAAATACCATTTAAAAAAAAGAATCTTTTTTGGACCCTCAAATTTCTGAAGGAAAGGTCTCCCTATCTCTCACGCCCGTCAGCGTAAATGCTCAGAAACATCCTATTAAGAATACTGCCTTCCTCCTTAAACCTCTCCACGGTCTATAATGACTTCAAGGGAGAAACTCTGATAAAAGAAAGTGCACCGAATTTACAAAACATAAAGCTGATTCAGTTCGGAGACAAATAGAAGTAGGCAGACCCACAGACCCTCCCGGCCCCCCTTCCAACACACACACACACACACACACACCACGCACAAGCCGCTTTCTGGCGGCAAAGAGAAAGCAAGTGACCTCATTCCATTTAAGAAACCATTTTGGGTACAATCCAGTGGGTGGGTGTGATTCAGATGCTTTCATTCCTCGTCCTAAGATAATAATGCCCCATACGGTAAGCTTGAGTGGTTTCTGATGGCTTCGGCTCTCTAATGACGGGACCTAACCTATAGATTATGCTGTTGTTGTTGAAAAGACGCCCATGTTCCCTGAGGAGAATGGATTTCCTTTCAAAAGAGAGAGAGAGAGAGAGACAGCGGTCCGGAAGAATAATGGTTTTGAAATTTTAGGAACTATGTCTTAAAAGATTACCAATCATGCTCATACAAAACCGCCTTGGGGTTCCATCTTCTGTGAGCTGGGACAACTCAGAACCCCATGTCGGTTTCACCCAGAGGGCCATATTTAATGGCAAACGGTCCCTTTCTTCTCTCCTCTTCCTTTTCGCCTCACCATTCTAATCCTCTCCTCTCCCTTCTCTCTTCTCTCCCTCTACACCCCTCCTTTCTAACTCTATTCTCTTCCTTCTCTCTTCTCTCCCTCTACTCCCTCTTTTCTTACTGCTCTTCTCTTCCTTCTCTCCACTCTCTCTCTACCCTCTCCTCGCTAAACTCTCTTCTCTTCCTTCTCTCCTCCTTCCTAATGGTCTCTTTTCTTCCTTCTTTCCTGTCTCCCTTCTACCACCATCCTTTCTAATGCTCTCTTCTCTCCCTTTTCTCCCTCTACCCCTTTCCTTTGTAAACCCTCTCTTCTTGAGGCCTAGTGGACAAAACACAGGCCTGGGAGTCCGAAGGACCCGAGTTCTAATCCCAGCTCCGTCGCTTGTCTGCTGTGTGACCTTGGGCAGGTCTGTCAGTAAGTCAGCCCGACAGTTGTATTTATTGAGCTCTTACTGTGTGCGGAGGTCTGTACTAAGCACTTAGAAGAGTGCAATATAACAATAAACAGAAACATTCCCTACAAACAGCTAGGTTACAGTCTAGAGGGCAAGACTGCAATCTAGAGGGTAAGTCACTTCACTTCTCTGGGCCTCAGTTCCCTCATCTTCAAAAAGGGGATGAAGACTGTCCTATGTGGGACAGGGACTGTGTCCAACGCAATTAGTTTGTATCTACCCCAGCGTTTGGAGCAGCGCCTGGCACAAAGTAAGTGCTTAACAAGTACCACAATGATCAATTAGGATTATCCCTCTGTTTCCTCCCTTACCCTTCTTCCTTTCCCCCACCTCCCACATTCCTTTCCCCTCTCTCTGGTCCCACTAATATTTAGGCGACCGTAAATTGGGTGGCATTAGCCTAGATTTAGTCACCTCACCCCTTTCTAGAATGCTCTCTCTCATCCCACCCCCACCCCTGGATGTTAAAATGAACAATCAAGTGTTAAAAACCAAGTTACTCGGTCCAATAGCTAAGAATCATCGCTCCTTTTCATTAGAAAATAAATCATTTGTATGCAACGTTTTTCACCCCCCGAGGGTGTGCCAGATTATTCTCAAATTGTATCTTCCCCCTAGAAAATGCACAGAGATAAATTCAAGCCCATCTAGGGAGAGGGCAGCCTGGCTTCACACAGACCACCTGGGGAAAGAGATTGGATAATTAACACTCCCTGCTGTGTTACCCATCAAATGTATGCAGGAGAGTCAAGAGAGCAGAAAGGAAAATATTCATTTTCAAGAAAATACTCTCCCCGAGTGTTTCCAGACTGCGTAGACTTGGGTGTCATTCCAATTACATAGTAAGCGCTCAACAGATGCCATAAAAAAAATTACGAATCGCTTGGTTATGACTCCAGTGGTGAGGCATATCGGGAATTTTCCAATTTGATGATGTCTCTATTGAGCGACTGAATTAGATTTAGCATTCCCCTGCAAGCCGAGTGACAACGCTTCCCCTCTGCTCCGATCGCATTCCTTTCTGGTCTTCCCTCTAGGAATAATTAAGAGATGGATGAAATCCGTGTTTCTGTTCCGTGTGTTCGGTTCTGTATTTCCCCTCCAGCCCGACACTGGCATCCTCTTTGATCGATCCCTTGGTACTGAGCGGAGATCGTGCATAGCATTATTCCGTTCTGACCTCTGCTGGGATTTCTATTCAAATCTTCATCGTTTTCTGTTACGTCAGGAATCTGGAAGACTCGTCATTCCCGGCAAGGAATCACAGAGGTGTGTTCTCCCCTCTGGCAGTTCCTTGGATCGCTTCATTCCGATCAATCAATCAGTGGCCTTTTACTGAACAGCTACTCTGCACAGAGCACTGTAACAATAATAATAATAATAATAATAATAACCGTGCTATTAGTTAAGTGCTTATAGTGTGCCAGGAGTAGTAGATAGAGCACGAGTCTGGGAATCAGAAGGTCTGGGGTTCGAATTCTGGCTTCGCCACTTGTCTGCTGTGTGGCCTTGGGAAGCCACTTCACTTCTCTGGGCCTCAGTTACCTCATCTGTAAGGGGATGAAGACTGTGAGCCCTTTTTGGGACAGGGACTGTGTCCAACCCGATTCACTTGTATCCACCCCAGGGCTTAGTACGGTGCCTGGCATATAGTAAGCACTTACAAATACCATAATTATCATTATTATTACTACTAAGTGCCGGGTGAATACAAGCAAATCAGGTTGGTCACGGTTTCCATCCCACTGTGGGACTTGTAGTCTCAATCCCCATTTTACAGATGAGGTAATAATAATAATGTTGGTATTTGTTAAGCACTTACTATGTGCAGAGCACTGTTTTAAGTGCTGGGGTAGATACAGAGAAGCAGCGTGGCTCAGTGGAAAGGTGGAGTCAGAGGTCATGGGTTCAAATCCCGGCTCGGCCATTTGTCAGCTGTGTGACTTTGGGCAAGTCACTTCACTTCTCGGTGCCTCAGTTCCCTCATCTATAAAATGGGGATGAAGACTGTGAGCCCCACGTGGGACAACCTGATTCCCCTGTGTCTACCCCAGCGCTTAGAACAGTGCTCGGCACGTAGTAAGCGCTTAACAAATACCAACATTATTATTATTATTATTATCATACAGGGTAATCAGGTTGTCCCACATGAGGCTCACAGTCTTAATCCCCATTTTCCAGATGAGGTCACTGAGGCACAGAGAAGTTAAGTGACTTGCCCACAGTCACACAGCTGACAAGTGGCATAGCCGGGATTCGAACCCACAACCCTTACGAGTCCTGGGTTGATGCTGTATCCTCTATCCATGACGCACTTGAGAGAGAGAACAATTCGTCAGAGTATCGTTTTGGCTCCTCCTCTAGACTGTAAGCTCCTTGCAGGCAAGGGACAAGTCTACCAACTCTGTTATACTGTGGTCTCCCAAGCACTTAGTATAGCACCCTGTAATTTATTTTAATGTCCGTCTCCCTCTCTAGGCAGCGAGTTCCTTGTGGGCAGGAAACATGTGACTGTGGGCAGGTCACTTCACTTCTCTGTGCCTCAGTTCCCTCATCTGTAAAATGGAGATGGAGACCGTGAGCCTCACGTGGGACAACCTGGTTACCCTGTATCTACCCTGTTTCTACCCCAGCGCTTAGAACAGTGCTCTGCACGTAGTAAGCGCTTAACAAATACCAACATCATCATCTATCAACTTGTTAGAATGTACTCTCCCAGGCACTTAATACCAACGTCTGCACACAGTAACCACTCAATAAATATGATTCCTTTATTTGCTTCGCACACAATAAGCGCTCAATAAACATGATTGAATGGTCATTTTGCACCCATTAAGTACTCAATAAATATGATTTTTTGTTGACTCATTAATTCCAAGCAATGCAGTAACTGCTACAGCATTAAAAGGTGCCTCTTTCGGACTTTCATTGATAACCAGACCGTGAGCCCCATGTGGGACAGGGACTGTTTGAGACCTGATTAACTTGTTACCATCCTAGCTTTTAGTACAGTGCTTGTTACCCAGAAAGTGCTTTGCATATTCCGCTCCTACTGTTACACGTTCTCTGCCCGCGAGGAACTTCGATTCAATCGGCAGTGTTCAGATGCACGTCCAACAGCCCGCCCACACGTATACCCACTAAATCCCCACCGTGCGGACCTCACTCTCCTAGAGTGACAAACGTATACTGTTCCCCACACCGCCTCACTCCTCCTCACTCACATATCTCCACAAGAGCCTCCTTACTCTCCCAACATGCTCACTCTAGGTTTCAAGGCTCTCCATCACCTTGCCCCTTCCTACCTCTCCTCCCTTCTCTCTTTCCACCGCCCACCCCGCACGCTCCGCTCCTCCGCCGCCCGCCTCCTCGCCGTCCCCCGTTCTCGCCCGTCCCGCCGTCGACCCCCGGGCCGCGTCCTCCCGCGGTCCCGGAACGCCCTCCCTCCTCACCTCCGCCAAACTCATTCTCTTCCCCTCTTCAAAACCCTACTTACAGCTCACCTCCTCCGAGAGGCCTTCCCACACTGAGCTCCCCTTCTCCCTCCGCTCCCTCTACCCCCCCTTCACCTCTCCGCAGCTAAACCCTCTGCTCCCCCCATTTCCCTCTGCTCCTCCCCCTCTCCCTTCCCCTCCCCTCGGCACCGTACTCGTCCGCTCGACTGTACATATCTTCATAACCCTATTCATTTTGTTAATGAAATGTACATCGCCTCGATTCTATTTAATTGCTATTGTCTTAATGAGATGTTCATCCCCTCGATTCTATTCATCGCCATCGTTCTCGTCTGTCCGTCTCCCCCGATTAGACCGTAAGCCCGTCAGAGGGCAGGGACTGTCTCTATCTGTTACCCATTTGTCCATTCCAGGTGATTAGTACAGTGCTCTGCACCTACTAAGCGCTCAGTAAATACTATTGAATGAATGTGTACACATGTGCTCACTTACACATGAAACAACTCCCACGCAAGGAACCGTAGAACTGTGCTATATATAAAGCACGCAGGATCCTCTAGAGCCAGGGCCTGGGAGTCAAAAGGGCACGGATCCTAATCCCTAGCTCCACCACTTGTCTGCTTTGTGACCTTGGGCAAGTTACTTATTTTCTAAATGTCCAGTTCGTGGCTACTGCCGACTAGACCCTTTAACTAAAGAGCACTGTCAGCGGGCTACTATGGGCTCATGAGCACTAGGCCTCAGCCAGTCAGTGCTCCTTCAACCTCTTTTCAAGAAAATGAACCTCCCTAGATAGTGTATCCTAGTGGGAAAAGGCCAGGACTGGAAGTCAGAATTCGTGGGTTCTAGTCCTCCTCTGCCTTGACTGCTAGGTGACCTTGGGAAAGTCTTTTCATCTCCTTGTGCCTCCATCTCCTCATCCATAAAATGGGAATGAAATACGTGTTCTCTCTCCCCCATTTACTGTGCTCACCATGGAGGACTGCAATTGTGTCCGTTTAGAGAACAGGTAGTTTACCCCCATTTTACATGCGAGGAAACAGGCTCAGACAAGCTAAGCAATTTGCCCAAGGTCACAGAGCAGGCAAATGGCGGAGCTGGGACGAGAACCAGTGCTCTTTCCACCAGGCCCTGGTGGTTCCGGAAGGTGTTGTGGTAGGAAGACTCCAGGGATCACAGTGAGGAAATCAGAGTCCTTCTGCTCCAAACAGGGAATCCGATTCAAGAAACCAGGGTGGCGGTCACACAACGATTCCCGGAAAAGGACACTTAGTCCCGATTTCCCATTAGGCAATAGCAGAGTCAATGATAAATCAGGATTAAATTCTTCTTATTGCTCCACATGTTCCTCCTCTGCTTCCCCCAGGTCCAAAAGAATAAACAACCCCTCCCACAGCCAGTAGGCTCGGGGTGTCACAAGACAAAATCAGATTGTGTCCCCCTCACCCACTGCCCCCAGCACTTGGAATCACCCACAAGAAGAAAAGCAGCACAAACTAGTGGAAAGACTGGGCCTGGGAGTCAGAGGACCTGGGTTCTAATTCCGGCTCTGCAACTTGTCTGCTATACGACCTTGGGCAAATCATTTCTATTTATCTATGTATTTATATTAAAGTCTGCCTCTCCCTCTAGACAGTGAGCTTGCTGTGGGCAGGAATGCGTCTGTTGCTATATTGTACTCTCCCAAGCGCTTAGTACAGTGCTTTGCACACAGTAAGTGCTCAATAAATACGACTGAATGAAGAATTTCACTTCTCTTTGTCCCAGTTCCCTCATCTGCAAAATGAGGATTCAAAACCTGTTCCCCCTCCTGCTTAAACTGCGAGCCCTATGTGGGGCCTGATTATCTTGTATCTCTCCCAGTGCTTAGTGCGGTGTTTGACATATAGGAATCAATGAACAAATACCATTATTATCACTGTTACCATCATCATTATTATTTATTAAGCATGTGCCAAGCATTGTTCTAAACACTGGGGTAGACAAAAGATAATCATATCAGAGCCCAGTAGCCACCTTACATGAGGTTCACACTCTGAGGAGGGAGATCGGGCATTCTACTCCCATTTAACAGATAAGAAAACTGAGGCACTGAGAGGTTAAGTAATTTACCTAAGGTCAAACAGCAGGCTAGAGGTTGAGCGGAATTAGATTTCAGTTCTCCCTAGTCCAAGGCCTGTGCTTTTTGCACTAGACTATACTCCTCTAATTTGAACCGGCCTTACACTTTCATGGCTTGTTGTAAAATCAAGTCATTGTTCAACGAATCAATCACATTTACAGAGTGCTTACTGTGTGCAGAGCATTGTACTGAGCACTTAGGAGACTACGATATAAAAGATTTGGGAGACACATTCTCCATCCACAAGGAGGTTACGGTCCGTAGATTGAAGCCATTGAACAGGCACTAAGTCTGCTTACTCAAAAACTCCTCACAGGTGGCTTCCAAGCTGTCCATCCCCTTGCCCCCTCCTACCTCACCTCCCTTCTCACCTTCTCCATCCCAGCCCGCACACTCCGCTCTCTGCTGTCCCTCACCTCCTCACTGGGCCGCGTTCTCCCCCGTCCCACCCTCGACCCCTGGCCCACGTCCTACCTCCTCAAATCCGCCAAACAATGACTCTTCCCCCACTTCAAAGCCCTACTGGAGGTTCCCCCACTTCAAAGCCCTGCTGAAGGTCCCTCTTCCTCAGCTTCTCCTCCCTTCCCCGTCACCTCAACTATCTCCCTTTGCTCTTCCCCTCCCTCTTCCCTTATATGTTTATGAATATATCTATAATTCTATTCTATTTATATTGATGCCCATTCACTTGTTTTGATGTCTGTCACCCCCACTCTAGACTGTAAGCCCGTTGTGGGCAGGGATTGTCTCTACGGCCGTATTGTATTTTCCGAGTGCTTAGTACAGTGCTCTGCACACAATCAGGGCTCAATGAATATGTTTGAATGAATGAATCAAAGTCAGTCGGTTGCATTTATTTATGTATGTATATGTTTATTGAGTGCCCACTGTGTGCAGAGCACTTTTCTAAGCCTTTGGGAGAGTACAACAGAACATAACCCACTACTTAAGGATTATTATTATTCATATTTACTGAGTGCTTCTTGTGTGCAGAGCACTGTACTAAGCACTTGGGAGAGTACCATATAACATCAGAAACATTCCCTGCCCGCAACGAGTTCACAGTCTAGAGGGGGAACAGACATTAATATAAATAAATAAACGAATAGTTGAATAGATAAATAAATTACAGATATATACATATGTGCCGTGGAGACGGGAGGGAGGAAGAACGAAGGGAGCAAATTTGGGCGATGCAGAAGGGACTGGGAGAAGAGAAGAGGAGGGCTTAGTCAGGGAAGGCTTCCTGGAGGAGATGGGCCTTCAATAAGGCTTCGAAGTGGGGGAAGAGCAATTATCTGTCTAGTATGAGGAGGGAGGGCATTACAGGCCAGAGGCAAGATGCGGGCAAAAAGGTCCGCGGTAAAACAGACAAGATGGAAGCCCAGTGATAAGGTTAGCATCAGAGAATCACAGCGTGCGGGCTGGGTTGTAGTAGGAGAGCAGCAAGGTGAGGTAGGAGCGGGTGAGGTGGCTAAGTGCCTTAAAGGCGGTGGTGAGAAGTTTTTGCTTGATGTGGAGGTGGATGAGAAACCACCGGAGTTCTTGAGGAGTGGGGAAACACGATCTGAACGATTTTGAAAGAAAATGATTTGGCCAGCAGAATGGAATACGGACTGGAGTGGAAAGAGACAGAAGGCAGGGAGGCCGGCAAGGAAACTGATATATAATAATCAAGGCGGGATAAGTGCTTGCATTAATGTGATAACGAAGGCGATGGTGGAGATGTCGTGAAGGTAGAAATGGCAGGATTAAAAAAAAAAATGGTGGTATTTGGTAAATGGTGGATTTAGAAGTGATTAGGATTTAGTGTTCAACCGTATTAGTGGTCACTCCCCATAGATTACCATATACCATATAGGGAGTGCTTACTTTGTGCAGAGCACTACACTAAGTGCTTGGGAGAGTATAGTACAACAGAATTAGCAGCTAATTAACTAATTAGCACATTCCCTGCTCCTAACAAGCTTAACAGTTTAGAGGTGGAATTTACAGTCTTGCGGGGGGACGGGGACGGGGACGGGACATAGTGATCCATCCACTTCTGCTCTCTTCCAAGATGCACCTGGCTCCTTTCCCATCCTTAACCAAGGTCTGACAGCCTTCAGGAGAAACGGAAAGAGTGGATCCAGGCAAGAGACCGTGGCGGGCAGAAAAACCCATCCCATCCAATTTGATGTTCTCTTTCCAAGGATTATTGCGGCGGACGGATTGAGCTAGGCTGCTAAGGACCCTCCGCGTGTTACCGTAAAGTAGCTAATTGGTGAACGGGAAGCGATAAATTGGCATTTCGGAGGGAACAGATGCTCTTTCTGCACAGCGCGAAGGGGTCAGCCCAGGAAAAGATCGTCCTGCTCTCGCCCGCGTCGATTGGATAAATTATCCCGAGAGGCCCCAGATGTCCCGAAGAAAGGAAGGAGCAGAAATCTTTTGGGATACATAATTTACTGCTTGATTTAACTATTTGATGTGATGCTGCAGATGAAGATCAGGGGAAAAAGGTCATTTCTCTGGAAGAGCTTCCAAATATCTGCCTTGATCTGGGTATAAATCACAATCAATCAATCATTGGTATTTACTGAGCACTTGATGTGTGCAGAGCACTGTACTAAGTCCTTGGGAGGGACACTAAATCACTCAGGACCAAGGCCTGGTTGCTCTGATCTTTTGCCAACCTCCAGACTTTCTGATCAACTCATCCCAGCCCTCCTCTCTCATAGCCTCCCTGAAGCCCCGTTCATAACTAATAATAATAATAACTGTGGTATTTGTTAAGCACTTACTATGAGCCAGGCATGTACTAAGCTCTGGGGTGGATACAAGCAAATTGGGTCAGAGACAGTCCCTGTCCCACATTCATTCAATTGTATTTGAATGCTTACTTTGCGCAGAGCACTGCACTAAAAGCTCTTGGGAAAGTACGATACAACAGTAAACGGTGACATTCCCTGCCCACAGTGTCAATCCCCATTTTACGGATGAGGTAACTGAGGTACCGAGAAGTGAAGCGACTTGCCCAAGGCCACGCAGCAGACAAGCGACAGAGCCGGGATTAGAACCCGTAACCTTCTAACTCTCAGGCCCGGGGTCTATCCACCGCACCATGCTAATAACAAAATAATAATAATAATGTTGGTATTTGTTAAGCGCTTACTATGTGCCAAGCACTATTCTAAGCACTGGGATAGATACAAGGTAATCAGGTTGTCCCACCTGGGGCTCACAGTCTTAGATCCCATTTTACAGATAAGGGAACTGAGGCTCAGAGAAGTGAAGTGACTTGCCCAAAGTCACACAGCTGACAAGTGGCGGAGCCAGGATTAGAACCCATGACCTCTGACTCCCAAGCCTAGGCTCTTTCCACCGAGCTACACCTCAGAGCTATAGAAGGTGGGGATCATATCTACCTACTCCTTCTGTACTTTCCCAAGTGCTTAGTACAGTGCTTTTCATGCAGCAGACCGTAAACTCCTTGAGGGTAGGCACTCCTTCGGCTAGCTAACTCTCTTATCCCACCACACCCCAGCTTGTACTCTTCATTTCCATTAAGCCACGCGGCTTCTCTGCCTTCCCTGCTTTGATACCGTCCTGGCACTCAAACACACAGCAATTTCATGCGTACCTATACATTGCATATCATGAATTATGTTTTTAATATCATTGTCTGTCTCCCCCTTTAGAGTGTAAGGTCTCCATGGGCAGGGAATGAATCTATCAACTCTGTTATATTGTACTCTCCCAACCCTGAGTGCAACCGTCTGCACACAGTAAGTGCTCAAAAAATACCACTGAGGGATTGGAGTCAGGCATGGCCTTGGAAAAGGTCATGTGTCTTTCACTTCTGGGCTCCCGACATCTGACATTTGGTGAAATATTGGATGAACCTGGAGAAAGAAATTCAAAGAGATCCCCTGTGTCTGCTCAGCATAAAGATGAGTTCAGTTCTGGGCTTTGGTAGAGAGAAGAGGAATTTGCTATTTGCTATCCGGAGGTTCGTGTGTTGAACCATCCCCCCGCCCCCTACTTCGGAAGCCCTCTCTGGCATGGAGATATGTCCTAGAGCGATATTTGAAAAAAAATGGATTATATTCCACGCTGAAAAGGTTATCAGCCAACTTCCTTCCTTCCCTAGTTCCTGTAATCAGAAACCATCCCACCCAGGGTTATCTCCATCAGCAATATTTTCAATACTAGAAGGTGTTTCTGCTGGGTATTTCGCTTCTTTTTTGAGGCAGAATTTTGAAGCGGACAAGGGCTAGCCTAGCTAGCTGTCTGTCTCCTCCATTAGATTGTAATCTCAAGGGCAGGACCTTGGTTTTCTACTTTCATTCACCCTCCTAAGAAGCCAGCACAATGCTCTGACCATAGTCAGCATCCCATAGAAGGAAGGCTGAGCACCCAGTAGGCACTTGAATCAGAGAGAGACGATTATTATCATTACTCTGCATAAATATCATTTCAATAATAACAGAGTACCCAGTGTCCTATGGAAGACTTACAATTAATCAGTGATGTTTACTGAGTGTTAACTGTGTGCATTCATTCATTAATCACATTTATTGAGCTCTTACCGTGTGCGGAGCACTGTACTAAGCGCTTGAGAGAGCACGATATACGAGATTTAGTAGATATGTTCTCTGTCCACAAGGAGCTTGCAGTCTAGAGGGAGAAGCCAGGTTTCTGCAACTTATTCATTTCTGTTCACGCCTGTCTCCTCCGATCTAGACTGTAAGCTCACTGTGGGCAGGGAATGTGTCTGTTACATTGTTATAGCATACTCTCTCAAGCGCTTAGTACAGTGCTCTCCACGCAGTAAGCACTCAATAAGTACGACGTTGACAAGACTCGCATTAAACCCTCTCTAATTACTCACACCACCCTCTCAGGGTGGCACCTGGAGAGTTTCCGGTCCTCTACCAGTCTCGACTACGGGAGGGAGAGTCAAGCCGAGGCCCGTCCAGTCCATTCCTAGCCTGGCCAGCGGCTAGCGAGTGGAAGGCCATCGGCTACAAATCAAATCTCCCTCGTGCTGGGCAACAACGCCTTGGGAGAGGATCAAGGGCGGAGACTCGATCTGACTGAGTGGAAGGTGGCAACGGGAAACCACTTCTAGATTTTTACCATGAAAACTCTATGGGGGGGGGAAGCAGCGTGGCTTAGTGGAAAGAGCACAGGCTTAAGAGTCAGAGGACGTGCGTTCTAATCCTGTCCCCGCCACTTATCAGCTGTGTGACTTTGGGCAAGTCGCTTCGCTTCTCTGTGCCTCACTTACCTCATCTGGAAAAGGGGGATGAAGATTGTGAGCCCCAAGTGGGACAACCTGATAACCCTGAACCTACCCCAGAGCTTAGAACAGTGCTTGGCACATAGTAAGTGTTTAACAAATAGCATCATTATTATTACAGATCCACTACCAGAACGATTGCAGCTGAAGAGCGGGGCGTTCTGGGAGAGATGCGTCCGGGGAGTCGTTATGCGGGGGGGGGGGGGGGGAGACAAATCAATGGCATAAGACAAGACAATTACTCAGAGTTGGATCGGATTATCCGGGGATCTTCGGCTACTATTTTCCACAGCCCCCATCTCTGCTGACCCTCCCAGTCTTCTCACCAAGCACCGCCCACCCACCAGTTTCCTCTCTTTAAGTCAGAAAGAGCCTAGAGCTCTCAGAAGTTGTTTTTACCAGATGTTCTTCCCCTCGACTCTATTTATCGCCACTGTTCTCGTCAGTCCGTCTCCCCCGATCAGACCGTAAGCCCGTCAAACGGCAGGGACCGTCTCTATCTGTTGCCGACTTGTTCATTCCAAGCGCTCAGTACAGTGCTCTGCACATAGTAAGCGCTCAATAAATACTATTGAATGAATGAATGAAAGAAGTTGCCAGTCGGAAGAATCATTCTACCTTATTTTACACTCCCTACCCATTTCAGCTACGGAACTCTGATGTCTAGCAAACAAAGTCTGTTAAATAAATCATTTTTTTTTTTTTAAATACAGGGGTCATTGCAGAATGTGACATTGCTTAATAATAATTATAACCATAATAATATTTGTGGCGATTGTTCGGGACAAATTATACGTCAAGCACTGCAGTAAGCACTAGCGTAGGAAGAAGAAAATCAAGTTAGATATAGACCCTGTTCTGCATGGAGCTCACAGTTGAAGAAGGAGGGAGAACAGGTACTGAATCCCCGGTTTACAGATGAGGCACGGAGTACGTTCTGTACACAGTAAGCGCTCAATAAATCAGACTGAATGAAGATGGAGAACTTTTTAAATGGTATTTATTAAGCACTTGCTTTTTTATGGAATTTAAGCACTTACTCCGTGTCAAAAACTGTTCTAAGCGCTGGGGTAGATGCAAGATAATTAGGTCAGGCACAGTCCCTGTCCGACAGAGAGTTTGAGTAGGAGTGGGCACAGATAATTAATCCCGCACAGGTAATTAATCCCCATTTTACAACTGAGGAAACAGACAAATTAAGTTACCTGCCCAATCTTATTAGGAATCAGGCACTATACTAAGTGCTGTGGGAGATACAGAGACGCAGAGAAGCAGCGTGGCTCAGTGGAAAGAGCACGGGCTTTGGAGTCAGGGCTCATGAGTTCGAATCCCAGCTCTGCCACTTGTCGGCTGTGTGACTGTGGGTGAGTCACTTAACTTCTCTGTGCCTCAGTTCCCTCATCTGTAAAATGGGGATTAAGATTGTGAGCCCCACGTGGGACAACCTGATTCCCCTATGTCTACCCCAGCGCTTAGAACAGTGCTGGGCACATAGTAAGCGCTTAACAAATACCAACATTATTATTATTATTATCATCATTATTAGATACAAGATAGCCCGGTTGGACACAGTCCCAGTCCCACATACGGTTCACAGTCTTAACCCCCATTTAGCGGGCCAAGTAACTGAGATGCAGAGAAGTTAAGTGACTTGCCCAAGGTCACACAGCAGACAAGTGGCAGAGCTGGGATTAGAACCCAGGTGCTATGCCTCCCAAGCCCATGCTCTCTCTACTAGGCCACGTTGCTTCTCTGTATAGTAAGCGTTATAGTAAGCAACCATCTGTAATAATGTTGGGATTTGTTAAGCGCTTACTATGTGCCGAGCACTGTTCTAAGCGCTGGGGTAGATACAAGGGAATTAGGTTGTCCCACGTGGGGCTCACAGTCTTCATCCTCATTTTACAGATGAGGGAACTGAGGCACCGAGAAGTGAAGTGACTCGCCCACAGTCACACAGCTGACAAGTGGCAGAGCCGGGAGTCGGACTCATGACCTCTGACTCCGAAGCCCAGGTTCTTTCCCCTGAGCCACGCTGCATCTATCTATCCTCAAGTACGACAATCAGAAGGCCTATCCCCACGCAATGGAGTTTTGAGGAATGTCGCCTAAGCCAACCCACCCGGAAAGTATTTGGTAGAAACTGACCTCCCTCCCGTCCAACAGTTCGAAATAGCACAGAATGCAGAGGAGAGGGGAGGAGAGGAGAGGTAATAATAATAATGACTGTGGCACTGGTTAAACACTTACTGTGTGCCAGGCATTGCAACTAAGTGCTGGGGCGGTTACAAACAAATCGAGTTGGACACAGTCCCTTGTCAATTATTCAATCGTATTTATTGCGTGCTCATTGTGTGCAGATCACTATACTATCACTGCCTGTCTGCTTGTTTTGTTTCGTTGTCTGCCTCCCCCCTTCTAAACTGTGAGCCTCTGGCTGGGGAGGGATTGTCTCTATCTGTTGCCGAATTGTACTTTCCAAGCGCTCAGTACAGTGCTCGGCACACAGTAAGTGCTCGATAAATACGATCGAATGAATGAATATACTAAAAGCTTGGGAAAGTATAGCGTAACAACAAACAGAAACGTTTCTGCCCACAAGAATTCACGGCGTAGAGGGGGCTCATATGGGGTTCTCGCTCAATCTCCATTTCACAGATGAGGTAACTGAGGCCCAGAGAAGAGAAGTGACTTGCCCAGGTTCACCCAGCAGACAAGTGGCAGAACAGGGATTAGAACCCAGGCCCGTGCTCTATCCCCTGTGCCACGCAGAAGGGGAGTTCTCGTTCTCATACCGGAGATGATTCATGAAAATCCAGTGAACCCAATGGAGGACAGTGTCATAAGGAACTGAAATTTAACAAAAGAACAGATTTGTTTGGTGTAAAACAGATCTTGCCTAAAAGCATGCTAGTGGATCAGAAGTGAAAATCACTCCTAACACCCATTTTCAGCTCTTGTTTGGATGCTGTCATTTCCCACTCGAGGAACCACAATAAAGCCTTTCATTCACTTGAAGCCACCCGCTGAGAATACACAAAACCAGCCCATCATTGAGTCTCATTTCCAGTTTTATGTAAACAGAATAGAGACAGCAGACAGATAAATCCTGGCTTACTGAGGCTTATCAGGAAATCGCAGGTAGTAGACGCATTTATGCTACCATCTGTAAATCCTAATTTTGCCCTCCACCTTCACAGCCAAATATTTCTGTCAGTCTCCATTAGACCGAAAACCACCCGAGGGCAACAACTTTGTGCCTTCCCTCTAGATTGCCTCTAGACTGGGGCAGCGTGACCTAGTGGATAGAAGCCCAGACCGGTGAGTCAGAGGACCTGGATTCTAATCTCCGCTCTGCCACTTGCCTGCAGCGTGATCTTGGGCAAGTCACTTCGTTTCTCCGTGCCTCAGTTATCTCACCTGTGAAATCGGATTAAGAATGTGAGTTCTGTGCAGGACAGGGACTGTGTTCAATCCGAATAAGTTGTATCTCCCCTGGTGCTTAGTACGGTGCCTGACAGTAGGTGCTTAACAAATACTATTTAAAAGAAAATAATAATAATAATGGTATTTGTTAAGCGCTTACTATGTGCCAAGCACTGTTCTAAGCTCTGGGGGAGATACAAGGTCATCAGCTTGTCCCTCGTGGGGCTCACAGTCTTCATCCCCATTTTACAGATGAGGTAACTGAAGCACAGAGAATAATAATGTTGGTATTCGTTAAGCGCTTACTGTGTGCCGAGCACTGTTCTAAGCGCTGGGGTAGATCCAGGGTAGATACAGCCACGTGAGGCTCACAGTCATAATCCCCATTTTGCAGATGAGGGTACTGAGGCACAGAGAAGTTAAGTCACTTGCCCACAGTCTCACAGTCGACAAGTGGGGGAGGCGGGATTAGCACTCATGACCTCTGACTCCCAAACCCGGGCTGAGCCCAAGAGCTCACTGTGGGCAGGGAATGTATCTTTGAACCCAGCCCACAGTGAGTTTAAAGACTTGAGGGAGAGACATATATATAAAAAATCGAAGAAATGTACAGGAGTGCTTTGGGGCTGAGGGAGGGACAAATCCAAGTTTGAGGGTGACAGAAGGGAGTGGGAGAAGAGGAAATGAGGATTTAGGGAGGCCTCTTGGAGGAAATGTGCTTTTATTAAAGTTTTGAAGGTGGAGATAATGATCATTTGTCAGATATGAAGAGCCAGGGGGTTCCAGGCCAGGGGCAGGATGTGGGGGAGCGGTCAGCTGCCAAATAGATGAGATCGAGGTACAGTGAGTAGGTTGGCATTAGAGGACAAGAGTGAACAGACTGGGTTGTTGTAGGAGAGCAGAGAGGTGAGGTAGGAGGGGATAAGACCATCGATTGCTTTAAAGCCAGTGGTGAGGAGTTGTTTGTTGCGGAGGTGGATGGGCAACCACAGGAGGTTCTTGAGGAGGGGGAAACACGGACCGACCGTTTCTGTAAAAAAACGATCCAGGCAGCAGACCGAAGTACGGACCGAGGGGGGACGGACGGGAGGCAGGGAGGTCAGCAGGGAGGCTGATGAAGTAATCAAGATGGCATAGGATAAATGCTTCGATTAACATTTTAGCAGTTAGGATGGAGGGGAAAGGGCAAGATTTCAGTGCTGTCGTGAAAGTAGAGCCGACAGGATTTAGCGACAGATGGAATACGTCGGTTGAATGAAAAAGATGACTTGAGGATAAGGCCGAGGTTACGGGCTTTGGCGACAGGGATGATGGGATGCTGTCTACGGTGACGGGAGAGTCAAGGGGAGGACAGAGTTCGGGCGGGAATTTAAGGTGCTCTGTTTTAGACATAAATTGGAGGGGTGGCAGGACATCCATGTACACGTATCCGGAAGTCAGGAGAAGATGTAAGACTGCAGAGAGGGAGAGAGATGGGGACTGAATACGTAGATTTGGAAATCATCTGCACAGAGAGTTTGTACTCTCCCAAATGCTTAGTACAGTGTTCGGCACACAGCAGTCACTCAATAAATACCACTGACTGATCGACCGATGCCCGTGCTTTAGGCATTCGTCAGAGGGCGATTTCTAAACCCTCAGTACCACTCCACCACATTACAGTTCAACTTGGCTCAGCTTTGCCTTCATCTCAGCTACTGCCTGTCAGTGACAGGAGCAGAGATGTTTAAAACAATCAGGCCCGAAAAAACAAACAAGGCAAAATTACGAAGACATAACAAAGAGTCGGATGGGATTATCTGCCACACTGAGGTTCCCACTGTAAACAGGCCTCCAGATTTCCTGCTTGTTGGCTCTTTAATACTGGGAAAGAGAGTGCATAATTCACACGCGCTCTAAATCCCTTGAGGGGAATCTGTTCTTGTGATGGATGACTAGCTAGGCGAGAGCTGGGGAAATATGAGCACATCAAAAAATAAATAAATAAAACCTCAAGCATCCCTGAAATGGGAGAGACAGTGTCGCCTAATGGATAGAGCAGGAAAGAGGGAATCAGGACACCTGGGTTCTAGTAAGCAGTTCTGCCACTTGCCTGCTAGGTGACTTTAGGAAGGTCACAACTCTTCTGTCAATCAGTGACATTTATGAAGGGGAGGGAGTCCTGAGGTCAAGGGGGAGCTTATATTTAGGGTAGGAGAGACATGAGCGTGTTTGAAAGCAGTGAAGAAGCAGCCACTGGAGAGTGGACGGTTGAAGACGGTGGTCAGGGAAGGAAGAAAGGAGGGGGCAAGAGTTTTGATAAAGTGCAGAGGGATGGGGCGGGATGTGCAGATGGAGAAGAGCAGGGAGAATCAGGCCTATAGTTTTAATTTTCTCAATAAAGTAGGTCATTAGGGGCACGAGATGAGAGAGGCAGGGGAAACAGGGGATTTAGGAGGGAATTAATCATCTTGAATAACTGGCGAAGGCAATGGGCATGCATGTTAATAAGGATGGAGAAAAAAATTAGCCGGGCAGAGGAGAGGGCAGAGTTAAGCACATAAGGACAAACTTGAAGTGGACCAAGTCGGTCTGATATTTCGATTTCCACCAGCAGCAGTCTATGGCTCAAAGGGCGAAGAAGGCAGGCTGTGGAGCTGTGGAGACGATCCAGGCTCTGGGTTAAGTGGTATGAGATTGACAAAGGGATAGGGGAACGAGTGAGTTGAGTTCAGTAGAGAGGGTGGTGGTTGAAGGTGTTAATTTGGTAAAGGGAAGGTTCCCTGTGTATGGAAGGTAAATGGGGCATGCTGACTTGAGAAAATCAGTTGGGATCAAAAGATTGAAGGTCTCTGATGGTCTTTTGGTATCAGATTTGTGGGGAGGAGGTGTGAGTGGGAGAGAAGGCAGGTGAAGAGGTTGTGGTCAGGTAGAGGGATTTCAGGGTTAGCGAGGGTAGAGACTGTACGGCCTGTGGTAAGGAATTTCTGTTTCTGTCATAAATTATTTTGATACACTCTAAAGCCAATCTAGATTTACATATTCCGGGCACACAAAATCAGGACGACTAATTCTCTGGAGAAGATCTTAGTGCTAGAAAAAGTCCAGGGAAAATGTGGAAGAGGCAGACCATTCATTCATTCTTTCAATCCTATCTGAGCACTTACTGTGTGCAGAGCACCGTCCCAAGCACTTGGAATGTACAATTCGGCAACTGATAGAGACAATCCCTGCCCAACAACGGGCTCACAGTCTAAAAGGGGGAGAAAGACAACCAAAGAAGTAGCCAGGCATCAATACCATCAAGATGAATAGAATCAAAGATATATACACATCATTAATAGAGTATTAAATAATATATACCAATATGCACAAGTGCTGTGGGGAGGGGAAGGGGGAAGAGCAGAGGGAGGGAGTAGGGGGAATGGGGACCAGTAGTCAGATGGACAGAGACCATAACGTAACAACGATAACAGAAGAACCGTTAGAAAAGTTGCGGATTATGGCACAAGACAGAATATTCTGGAGAGAGTACATCTTTGGAGTCTCATGAATCGAAAACGACTCGACAGCACTTAATAATAATAAAAAAGCCAATCATTTCACTTGGCTTCTTTTCCAGATTCCAGTGCTTTGAAGAGCTTCTAAATATGGCCAGTCTCTCTCTTCTCTCTCTGTTCCATTTATTACGAATCCTTCTCAATGTGAAAACTGTTTCTCAGAATACTCCAGCCATCCACTTCCTCGTCAATGATTATGATGCCTGAGATACTTGCAGATCCAAAATAAGAAGAATTCAAACAATCTCTCTCTGTACCACGGTTTTAATTACGAGCAGGGTCCTCAAGCTCTAAGTTTGTTATTTTTTTTTTTTCCCCTCAAGTCACTCTTCTGTTTCCAAAGGCCTCAGTGAACGTGTGCCTTAGAACACTGGCATTAGAATGGAGAGGTTCTCGAAAGAACTGAGTTTTTTTTTTTTTTTTTTATTAACAGGATAAAGAAGTAAATGTTGGGAAAGCCTTAGAACTTAATCTACTTAGCCCAGGATAGAGAGAACTCAGATATGGGTGAACTCTTTTCTGAGAGATGACAGAGTTGACTCTGACTGCAGGATTCTGTAACTGAAATAGGCTTTTGCCATTCATCAGATCAGCGACAATCAATTCAACAAAACCAGGGGTCTTAAGGAATCGGAGAATTTCGGATACGAGTTCTGGGCAAACTTAAACGATATAAACTATATCTTTCCTTGCTACTTCCAAAAATAATAATGATTGTTTCATTTGTTTAGCACTCACTCTATGCCAAGCATTGTATTAAGCCCTGTGGCGCCTACGTGATAATCAGGTTGGACGGAGTCCCTGTCCTCCATGGGGCTTGCCGTCTAGGGGGGAAGGACAGTGGATGTTTAATCCCCATTTTACAGAGTAGGAAACTGAGTCACAGAGATGTGAAGTGACACCCAAATTCACACAGTCGACAAGCGGTAGATTTGGAATTAGAACCCAGATCCTCTGTTTCCTAGTCCTGACTTCTTTCAAATAGGCCATGCTGTGTAAGAAGTATGTCATGGTCCAGCAAAACCATTTTAGAGGCGGAGGTTTTTTTTTATCCCACGTCGCCTCTGAATCGGGTTTCTCGAAGCTTGTAGATTTTGATATTTTATCCAAATCTGTGAGTTTCAGGACTTTCTTAATCTCTACTTACAGCAGAGAATATCAACCAATCAGTCAATAAAAGCTATTGATAGAGTGCTTATTCCAATATCTATGATATCTTAAAACCTATGCACTAAACTCTAGCGTCAACACACAATAATCAGGTTGGATGCCGTGCCGTCCCCATCCCCCGTGGAGCTCACACTCTAAGGTGGAGAAAGAGCAGGTATCGAATCCCCATTTTATGAGTAAGGAAACTGAAGCACAGAGATGTGAAGTGACTTACCCAAGGTCACACAGCGGGCTAGTGGCTGAGAAGGGAATAGAATACATGTCTGTGCAGAATACTGTACTAAGCTCTGGGGAAGAGTATAAGAATTAATATACATAATCCTTGCCCCTGAGGAGCTTACAGTTTAGCAGAGGAGATAGAAGAGAGGGGAGGGAGGGCTTTCATTTTTACCTCTTTACTTATCACCCTGCAAATCTCTCTGACTTTGGTCCTCTAAGTGGTTCACTAATAATCAATTGATAACGTGCCCCAGTCATTAGACTGATTTGCAGGAGGTGGAGTTGTCATAGCATTTATTGAGCCCCCTCCCTTGCTGTAGTGCCCTGTACTAGGCGCTTGGGAAGTCTCGATTAATGAAATCCCTCGCCGACACACAGAGAAGAAGCAACGTGTCCTAGTGGAAAGAGCACAGGCTTGGAAGTCTGAGGACCTGGGTTCTAATCACTTAGTACGGTGCTCTGCACAAAGTAAGCACTCAATAAATACTATTGAATGAATAATCCCAGCTCTGTCGCTAGTCTGTGTGACCCTGGGCGAATCACTTACTTTCTCTGTGCCTCGGTTGCCTCATCTGTAAAATGGGGATTAATGATGTGAGCCCTGTGTAGGACAGGGACTGTGTCTGACCCGATTAGCTTGTATCTATCCCATTCATTCATTCAATAGTATTTATTGAGCGCTTACTATGTGCAGAGCACTGTACTAAGCGCTTGGAATGAACAAGTCGGCAACAGATAGAGACGGTCCCTGCCCTTTGACGGGTTTACGGTCTGATCGGGGGAGACGGACAGACGAGAACGATGGCGATAAATAGAGTCAAGGGGACTTAGTACAGCACTTAGTACAGGGCCTGGCACGTAGTAAGTGCTCAACAAATACCAAATTAAATAAAATAAAAAAGCCGCCTACCTTGTAATAGGGGAGACAAACAAAAAAAAAATCACTGAATGGAAGAAATAAAGCAGGCATATACATGATGACAAAGGAGGTCATACATAAATCCAGAAGTCTTAGATTGCTGAAGGGATGATTTAATAATAATAATTGTGGTATAAGTTAAGTGCTTACTCTGTGCCAGGCACTGTACTAACTGCTGGAGTGGATATAAGTAAATTGAATTGGACAAAGTCCCTGTCCCACGCGGGGCTCACAGTCTCACTCCTCATTTTACAGATGAGGTAACCGAGGCACAGTGAAATGAAGTGACTAGTCCAAGGCCACACAGCAGACAAGTGGTGGAGGCGGGATTAGAACCCATGACCTTCTGACTCCCAGGCCCATGCTTCATCCATTACGCCATGTTCCTTCCCATTTGTCTCTGGGTGCTGTGAAATGTATCAGGGAACGCTTCTAGGGGGAGATGGAATAATTACAATGATAATAATAACTATAATGTTTTATTGTATTCTCCCAAGTGCTTAGTACTGTGCTCTGCACACGGCGACGTCTGGATAAATATGATGGACTGACTATAAAAGGGTCTGCGATGGGCCCTCTGGTTCCATTAAGGGACCTTGGTTTGGCTTTAGAATCTCCTCGGGACGCTTATCGATTCTACCCATCCTGGAGGCCAAGGGGGTCGACCTACGATCCAACATGGTGGCGTTTCATCCCGTCAGCCCGATGATGAAATCTGCCTCCGACCCGGGACCCGGCCCGAGGCAGTCCAGTGCCGTCACCGGGTTGGATGGCGAGTGGCGGGCCGGCCCCCGGAAGGGTCAGCTCTGGCCGGACGCGGGGGTGGCCGAAGCCAACCGGGAGGGGGGAACGGGCGGCTCGGCCACAGGGGTCTGTGTGGCCGCCTATCCTCCGTCGTCAGGGACCACTCCAGTGAGGAGGAGACCGGCCTTACTGTGAACCAAGTGATCCCCACGGGTTAGTTCAGGATAGGGAAAAGAAAAGTCAAACCTGGATTTGGTTTCCATTTCTTTTTGAAAAAGAAAAAGAAAACAATAATAATCACTGTGGTGTTTGTTAAGCACTTGCTATGTTCCAGGTGCTGTTCTACACCCTGAATGGATTTGAGCTAACGGGCCTGGACACGGTCCCTGTCCCACATAGGGCACAGAGTCTTCATCCCCATTTTATAGATGAGGGAACTGAGGCACAGAGAAGTTAAGTGACTTGGCCAAGGTCACACAGCAAACAAATGGCAGAATTGGGATTCAAATCCAGGTCCTTCTGAGTTAACTAATACCATAAGTATTATTATCATTAACAATCTATTCTGGGCCAAACATTGTACTGTACTGATCAGTTGGGAGAGTACAAGAGAGTAAGTCAACAAAAGACCATGCTGTTTTTTCCCAAGTGCTTAGTACAGTGCTTTACACACAGTAAGCGCTCAATGAGTACCATCGATTCACTTCCACTGACTAGTGACCCTTTCCCCAATTTCCCCTTAATAAAGGTTCTCCATTCATGTATATCAGTCAATTATATGTACCGAGTGCTCACTGTGTGCAGAGCACTTTACTAAGCACTTGAGAGAGTGCAATATAACAATAGATAGACACACTCCCGGCCTCCAGCGTGCTTACAATGAGGGGGAAGACCGAGATTAATGTAAATAACAAATTATCACTGCAGGAGAGTTTGCATACGCCAACGAAATTTCGAGCAATTCCATCCAGAGATATTCTCTCCTCGAGGTTACCCGTAATAGGAAGTCGAAGCATCGGACAAAGTTGCTTCACCTGTGCTGGGCAGCAGAGATATGAGAAAGAGTCAAAGGCAGAGAACGAAGCACTTAGAACAGTGCTTGGCACATAGTAAGCGCTTAACAAATACCATCGCTATTATCATCAAGCCATCAAAATGTTGACCAAAGATAACGGCAGAGACTTCAGTTTTTACTGCACAGACGAAGGTGACGGTAAACAGCTTCCGTATCTTTTAGCCAAGAGAAGACTACGGTTACACACGCCATTACGACACGGAGTGGGCAGACCAGCAGCTAGATGGCTGGAGACCATGACAACGATGGAGAAAGAGTTGTTGACTTGATAGAGGATGGAACTTTCTAGAGAAGATGTATCCTGGAGTCGCTATTCATTCATTCAATAGTATTTATTGAGGGCTTACTATGTGCAGAGCACTGTACTGAGTGCTTGGAATGGACGATTTGGCAACAGATAGAGACGATCCCTGCCCAGTGACGGGCTAACAGTCCAATCGGGGGAGACGGACAAAAACAAGACATGATCACGATAAATAGAATCAAGGGGATGTACAACTCATTAACAAAATAAATAGGGTAATAAAAAAATATACAAATGAGCACAGTGCCGAGGGGAGGGGAAAGGAGGGGGGAGGAGCCGAGGAAAAGGGGACAGGGGGCTTTGCTGAGGGGAGGTGAAGGGGGGGGCAGAAAGGAAGCAGAGGGAGCAGAGGGGAAAGGGGGTAGCTCGGTGTGGGAAGGCCTCTTGGAGGAGGTGAGCTCTCGGTAGGGTTTTGAAGAGGGGAAGAGAGTTAGTTTGGCGGAGGTGAGGAGGAAGGGCGTTCCTGGACCGCGGTAAGACGTGGGCCAGGGGTCGAAGGTGGCATAGGCGAGAACGGGGGACGGTGAGGAAGTGAGTGGCGCAGGAGCGGAGCGTGTGGGGTGGGCAGGGGAAAGAGAGAAGGGAGGAGAGGTAGGAGGGGGCGAGGTGATGGACAGCCTTGAAGTTCAAGAGAGGGATGTACATAAGTGCTGTGGGGTTGGAGTGGGGGATGAATAAAAGGAGCAAGTCAGGCCGACGCCGAAGAGAGTGGGAGAAGAGGATAAGGAGGGCTTAGTCTGGGAAGGCCTCTTGGAGGAGATGGGCCTTCAATAAGGCTTTGAAGGTGGGGGAGAATAATGGTATGTAATGTTGGTATTTGTTAAGCACTTAGTTTGTGCAGAGCACTGTTCTAAGCGCTGGGGTAGATACAGGGTCATCAGGTTGTCCCACGTAGGGCTCACAGTCTTCATCCCCATTTTGCAGATGAGGTCACTGAGGCACAGAGAAATGAAGTGATTTGCCCACAGTGACGCAGCTGATTCGTGGCAGAGCCGGGATTCAAACCCATGACCGCTGACTCCCAAGCCCGGGATCTTTCCAATGAGCCACGCTGCTTCTCAGTGTCTGCTTGCCCTTTCCAGGCACAGGAGAAAGAGGCAAGATGAATCCCTTTGGTCTCAAGTCGAGCCCTTCTTTGGATTATCACATTATATCTTCAATTTTTCCATCCGGTTTCCGGCCCCCCTATTCCATCCTGAACTCCAGAAGAAGTAATTGTTCTATTTGTCTCAGAGATAATTATTCTGACCCACTCTTCTCTCAACCACCTTGATCCCCTTAAATTGATTTACTCTTCAGATCTTTCATCTGTTCATACTTTTCCCCAACCCTTGGCGTCTCAATACTGGTAATTATGCCCTTCCCATTGACTATAATTATCTTGACTCTATCAGAATCTGCAGTTTCCCACACTTCGGATCTAGACGGATGTATTTCAGATGCTAATTAAAGCCTGGCACTTCGGTCCAAATAACTTCTTTAGGTTCTCTAATCAAGGAATTCCTGGCGGCATAGTCTCTTGCAAGTGCCCGATGGGTTCCCAAGTCTGATAATAGCCAACGGTTTTGAGAGAGTTCTGGTATCCTCAATCGGTAAATCGATGGTATTTATTGAGTGCTTACTCTGCGCACTGTACTAAACGCTTGGGAGGCTACAATGGTTTGTAGGCATGATCCCCACCCTGGAAGAGTTTACAGTCTGAGAAGCTTACAAATTGAGAATCAGCATAGAGCAAGGAACTGGAAATCAAAAGGTCATGGGTTCTAATCCTGCCTCCACCACTTGCCGGCTGTGTGGCTTTGGGCAAGTCATTTCACTTCTCTGTGCCTCTGTTCCCTCATCTGTAAAATGGGGTTGGAGACTGTGAGCCCCACATGGGACAGGGACTGAGTCCAACCCTATTTGCTCGTGTCCCCTAGAGTGCCTGGCGCATAGTAAGCGCTTAACAAATAATACAATTATTATTAACTTATTCTGGGCTAAGCACTGTACTGTATCCTACGCTTAGGAAAGTGCTCTGCACGAAGTAAGTGCTCGATACAGTCGATGGCTTAATACTTACATCATTCCTCAGCACTCACATAGGTGTGTACCATTAGTTGTTCAATGATATTTTTTCTGATTACCTTATTTGTAGGTATTTTTACAACTGTTACCAATTTACCCCTATTGAAATGCAGGCTCCTGTGGGCAGAGAATGAGCCTCGTGCTTCTGTCATACTATAACAAGCACTTAGTACAGTGCCCTGCATTCAGTGGGAGCTTAATAAATACCTAAGACTGTGAGCCTCACACGGCACAGCCTCATTACCTTGTGTTTACCCCAGCGCTTAGAATAGCGCTTGGCGCATAGTAAGCACTTAAGAAATGCCATCATTATTATTATCATTATTACAAATAATGATAGCATTCATGAAGTGCTTACTATGTGCCAAACACTGAGAAGTAGCATGGCATAGTGGATAGAGCATAGGCCCAGGAGTCGGAAGGGCATTGGTTCTACTCCCTACTCCACCACTTGTTGACTGTGTTACCTTGAGTAAGTCACTTCCCTTATCTGTGCTTCAGTTACCTCATCGGTAGAACGGGGTTGAGACTGTGAGCCTCAAGTGGGACAGGGACTGCGTCCAAACCGCTTAGCTTGTTTCCAACCCAGTGCTTAATACAGTGCCTCGCACACTAAGCGCTTAACAAATACCACCGCTGGGTTAGATACACGATAATCAGATTGGCCCAATCCCAGTAGTTCAGGGGAACAGGAAGTTCATCCCATTTCACAGATGGGGAAATGGAGGCACAAAGAAGTGAAGTGACTCCCCCGGGGTCACACAGCTGGCCAAGAGCACAGCCCAGACTTGCTGCTGTTGTTCTCTTATGCTGTCGAGTTGTGACTGACCCATAGCGACGTCATAGACACATCTTTTCCAGAATGCCTCACCTTCAGCCGCGATCGTTCTGGCAGTGTAACCGTAGAGTGTTCTTGATCAAAATATGGAAGTGGTTTACCATTTCCTCCTTCCGCTCAGTAAACTTGAGTCTCCGCCCTCGACCCTCTCCTGCCCCGCTGTCGCCCAGCACGGGTGAGTTTTGACTTGTAGCAGACGGCCTGCCACTTGCTAGCCACTGGCCAAACAAGGAATGGAATGGACAGGCCTCTGCTTGACTCTCCCTCCTGTAGTCTTCCCCTCTTCAAATCTCTACTTAAAGCTCACCTCCTCCAAGAGGCCTTCCCAGACTGAGCTCCCCCCTTTTTCCCTCTGCTCCCTCTATCCCACCCCTTCACCTCTCCGCAGCTAAACCCTCTTCTCCCCCCTTTTCCTCTGCTCCTCCCCCTCTCCCGTCCCAGCCCCTCGGCACCGTACTCGTCCGCTCAACTGTGTATATCTTCATCACCCTATTTATTTTGTTTAATGAGATGTACATCACCCTGATTCGATTTATTTGCCATTGTTTTTATGAGATGTTCTTCCCCTCGACTCTATTTATCGCCTTTGTTCTCGTCTGCCCGTCTCCCCCGATTAGACCGTGAGCCCGTCAAAGGGCAGGGACGGTCTCTATCTGTTGCCGATTTGTACATTCCAAGTGCTTAGTACAGTGTTCTGCACATAGTAAGTGCTCAATAAATACTATTGAATGAATGAATGAATGACTGGTAGAGGACTGGAAACTCTCCAGGTGCGATCCTGAGAGAGTACAGCCCGGACTAAAACCCGGTTTTCCAGAGCGGCAGACCCGTGCACTTTCCACTACGGTCTTCTACGGTACTCCTAACGTACTAATTCCCACCTGAGTATTCTTTCTCAGTGCTTAGTACAGTGCTCTGCCCCCAGTAAGCACTTAACAAATACCATTGACTATTCTCCTTCTTCCGCTGCCTACTTCCTTCCTAGCCACCCAGGCAAGCGGTGAAGAAGGGTAAAAAAGAGCTCTGGGATGAATCAGTCAGTTGATGATATTGAATGAGCACCAGCTGTGTGCGGGGCACTGTACTAAGCTCTTGAGAGAGTACAAATTGGTAGACACATTCCCTGCCCCCAACGAGCTTAGAGTCTAAGGGAGTGGAGAAATCGAAGAGCTCCTTCCTCCAGGAGAAACCCAGAAAACTGGATCCAAAAGTTTCCAGTTCTCCGTGATAGGGGGCCTGCAGAGACCAGCAGAGAGAGCTTCTGAAAGAACCTCGATATGGCATGTGACTAAGTCAAAGGACCGGCTGGATGGGTTTTTCAGATAACTACAAAGCAGTAATGGAGCCATTTTATCAGGGGGCATTTTTGATCTGGTGACATTTTTACTGAGAGATTTACATATGACTGATACTAATTTCATCCCCGAACAGAGCCAAGCAGAATTTCCAACCCGTTAAACTCATTTCCTTGACTGAATGATTGCTGAGATGCATATTTCTTCAACTGAAAAAGACTTTGGTCATACTAAGGAGCAGCCTGGTCTAGTGGATAGATCACTGGTCAGGGAGTGAGAAAGACCTGGGTTTTCATCCTAACTCTGCCACTTATTTCCTGGGAGGCCTCGGAAATATCACTTCGCTTCTCTGTGCCTCGGTTACCCCATCTGTAAAATGGGGATTAAGACTGTGAGCCCCATGTGGGACATGGATTGGCCAATCAATCAGTTGTATTTATTGAACCTTATTCTGTGCAGGGCACTGTACTGAGCACTTGGGAGGGTACCAACCTGATTAGCTTGTATCTACCCCAGTGCTTAATACAGTGCCTGGCACATAATAAGCACTTAAATACCATAAAAAAAATTCTATTAATGCTCACAACTTCCTCCTCCCTCCCCACTGTCCTCAAGATTTGACAAGCGGAGCATTCCAAGTCCCAGAAGGGAAAGAATATAGACTATTCTTAACAAATAGCACTTAACAAATACCATTAAAAAATTATATTAATGCTCACAACTCCCTCTTCCCTCCCCAATGACAAGCAGAACAATCCAAGTCCCAGAAGGGAAAGAATATAGACTATGTAAGAATAAAAACCTCTCAAGGCGGCACCTGGAGAGTTTCCAGTGGACTACCAGTCACGACTACAGGAGGGAGAGTCAAGCACAGGACTATCCATTCCATTCCTAGCTTGGCCAGTGGTTAGCGAGCGGAAGGCCATCTGCTACAAGTCAAAACTCACCCGAGCTGGTCAGCGGCGGCACGGGAGAGAGTCTAAGACAGAGACTCGTTTACTGTGCGGAAGGAGGCGGTGGTAAACCACTTAATAATAATAATAATGTTGGTGTTTGTTAAGCACTTACTATGTGCAGAGCACTGTTCTAAGTGCTGGGGTAGATACAGGGTAAACAGGTTGTCCCACATGGGGCTCACAGTCTTCATCCCCATTTTACAGACGAGGTAACTGAGGCACAGAGAAGTTAAGTGACTTGCCCATAGTCACACAGCTGACAAGTGGCACATCTGGGATTTTCTGGATCACTTCTGGATTCTTCCCCAGAAAATTCTATGGATCCACTACCCGAACGATTGCAGATGGAAGTGGGACATTATGGCTTTGCTATGGGTCGGACACGACTCGACGGCATAAGTCAACAAGAATATAAAACATACTTTAGAATTTAGACTAAGTAACTTCTGTTCCTTCAGTGCTGTGGAGTGAAAAGAGATTTGCAAGCCAAACCTGGACAGCCCTTGAATGTCCTCACAACCCTGGGGCAATTCTATTGCTCCTTATATCCATCAGTTGATAGTATTTGCTGAGGGCTTAATTCATGCAAAGCACTGTAATAAGCATTTAGTAGACACAATCTCTGCCCTCAAGGAGTTTACCAACAGTAAAATAAGTTACTGTGGGCAAGTCACTTAACTTCTCTGTGCCCCAGTTCCCTCATCTGTAAAATGGGGATTAACTGTGAGCCTCACGTGGGACACCCTGATAACCCTGTATCTCCCCCAGCGCTTAGAACGGTGCTCTGCACATAGTAAGCGCTTAACAAATACCAACATTACTATTATTATTACAGGTGAGGGAGGTACAACAGAGTTTAAAGACAGAGACTTAAGTATTGTGGAGAGGAAGGAGGAGGTAGATATTGAAATGCATAGTAAGCACTTAACAAATGCCACTATTTATTTATTTTTTTGTTGGGGGGAACCTACTGTCTCTAGACTGTAAGCTCGTTGCGGGCAGGGACTATGTTTACTGTTGTATTGTTCTTTCCCAAGCGCTTAGTAGAGTGGTCTGCTTCATGATGCTGAGCTTCAGTGACCTCATCTATAAAATGGGGTTTAAGACTGTGAGCCCCACGGGGGACATGGACCGTGTCCAACTCAATTTTCTTGCATCTACCCCACCACTTAGTACAGTGCCCGGCTCAGAGTAAGCACTTAATAATAATAATAATAATAATGTTGGTATTTGTTAAGCGCTTACTATGTGCCGAGCACTGTTCTAAGCACTGGGGTAGACACAGGGTAATCAGGTTGTCCCACTTGGGGGTTCACAGTCTTAATCCCCATTTTACAGATGAGGGAACCGAGGCACCGAGAAGTCAAGTGACTTGCCCAAAGTCACACAGCAGACAGGTGGCGGAGGCAGGATTAGAACCCCCGACCTGACTCCTAAGCCCGTGCTCTTTCCGATAAGCCACGCTGCTTCTACCATTAAAAAACAAAAAAGTAAATTGAATCCTTGAAGGGATTATATGGCCTCCTTTGACCCAAAGGAGAAGATGAACATTTCTTTCTCAAGAATAGTCTTCCTCTACTCAGGTTATCAAAAGATCTTCATTTCTAGTGACCTTTTATGTCGAGCACTTTCCATTTCCCAAGCTGCTTTGCAATCATTTTATAGGTTCTTCCCAGCATTTTAGTTCCCAAAATGCCTAACCCCCAATACTTAAGAGTAATTACGTTAACTGTCCCGCAGCCCGTTCCTTTTATGGAACAACATTTAACCCGTAATCAAGAAGCAAATTACACACCCTATGGTGGCAACCGCTTTTTATGAGGCTCTTCACGGCAGAATTCCGGAGGGTCCCCGAAACATACGGAGAACCGTCCTTTGCCATCGAGTTTCTGTTTAAGCTGACTGACCCGATCCATTATTTTCTCTCCTAGGAGATTATAAGCGGTCAGTTTGGGGAAAAAAATGCAGCTTATTCTTTACAGAATCAGTACAGATCACATGGATACAGGGGGATTTTTCCTGGAAATTGTGCTTTGAAAGGAAGAACACTGTGCTACTGTGACTATTTTAAAGAATTGCTTTGACAGAGTTACAGACACTAAAATAAATTACCGGCGGGGAAAGCACCCGAGTATGATTCTTGTAACGATGATAAGGATTGTGGTATTTAAGTGCCTTTTTTGCCATGCACCGTTCTAAGCACTGGGGAAGATGTATTTATTTCTGTTAATGTCTGTCTCCCCCTCTAGACTGTAAGCTCCTTGTGAGCAGGGAATAATGATATTAATAATAATGATGGTAATTGTTAAGCGCTTACTATATGCCAAGCACTATTCTAAGCGCTGGAGTAGTTAGAAGGTAATCAAGTTATCCCACGTGAGGCTCACGGTCTTAATCACACTTCTGTGCTTCTCACAGAGAAGCAGCGTGGCTTAGTGGAAAGAGCCCGGGCTTGGGAGTCAGAGGTCATGGGTTCTAATCCCAGTTCCGTCACTTATCAGCTACGTGACTTTGGGCAAATCACTAAACTTCTCTTGGCCTCAGTTACCTCATCTATAAAATGGAGATTAAGAGTGTAAACCCCACGTGGGACAACCTGATTACCTTGTATCTACTCCAGCGCTTAGAAGGGTGCCTGGCACATAGTAAGTGCTTAACAAATGCTATCATTATTATTATTATCCTTATTTTCCAGATGAGGTAACTGAGGCACTAAAAAGTGAAGTGACTTGCCTAAGGTCACACAGCAGACGAGAGGAGGGGCTGGGATTAGAACCCACATCCTCTGACTCCTAAGGCCATGCCACTAGGCCACACTGGAAATATGTTTATTGCTATATTGAACTTTTCCCAAGAGCTTAGTACAGTGCTTTGCACATAGTAAGCACTCAATAAATATGACTGAATTAATGAAAAGTTACAACATAATCAGGTGAGACAGAGTTCTTGTCCCACACAGGGCTCACAATCTAAATTCCTACTTAGACTGTGGGTCCCACGTGGGACCTGATTAGCTTGCATCTAGTCCAGCATTTAGTATAGTGTTTGATACATAATAAGCGCTTAGCAGAGTTCATGTTTATTGGTTAGGATTAACATCAGGATTTATATCTAGGTTTTGTGGGCCCCCATCCATGAGAGCAAAAAGAGCAAATGGCTCTTGGATTTCAAGTTTCTCATTTGGTTCCATATAAGCGATGGTCTTGGGCAATTACCAAAGATTACCAAAGTAGGGTAAAGGAAAACTAATGCATTCCCAAGTTCTTAAAAGAAAGACCAAAACAATATACCTATATTAAAAAGTCACAGTCTATTATGAGCATAGAAGACAAAAGAGTTAATAGGCCAAAAAACAGCGTAGCCTAGAGGATAGGGCAAGGGCCCGGGTTCTAATCCCGGATCTGTTTGTCCGCTGTGTGACCTCGGGCATGTCACTTAACTTCTCTGTGCCTGGGTTACTGCATCTGTAAAATGGGGACTAAGTCTGTGAACTCCATATGTTCACCCTGATTAGTTTGTATCTATGCTGGTGCTTAGTACAATGTCTGACCCATAGTAAACAATTAAAAAATGTCATAAAAAATTATCCCTGCCCTCCAGAAGCTTAAAAGCATAATGAAGTTACCTAATCAAATAGTAATGAAAGGATGAACTGATAATGAAAAGTCTGTTCACTGTTATTTGCACACATGTAAATATTTACGCTTCACATTCCTATTCTGTAAAAAAAAAACTTTTAATTTATTCATCTTCCATTACCCAAGCCACATTGATGTCATTAATCTAATGCTATTTAAAAAAGAGAATAGTCAGTCAGTCAACCATATTTATTGTTTACTGTGTGTAGAGCACTGTATAAGCAGCGTGGCCTAGTGGCAAGATCCCACGCTTGGGAGTTGGAGGTTGTGGGTTCTAATCCTGGCTCCATCACCTGTTAGCTGTGTGACTTTGGGCAAGTCACTTCACTTCTCTGGGCCTCAGTTACCTCTTCTGTAAAGTGGGAATGAAGACCGTGAGCCCCACGTGGGACAACCTGATTACCTTGTATCGACCCCAGCACTTAGAACAGTGATTGGCGCGTAGTAAGCGCTTAACAAATACCAACATTATTATTACTAACCACTTGGGAGAGTATGGTGGAGTTAGTAGACATTATCCCATTCTCAAAGAGCAGACAATCGAGTCAGAGAGAGCAAAGGAAGTGCACTGACTTCTAGTGAAAGTGTGTAGTAAATTAACCTGGCATTAACATTCATAGCAATTTCACCAAATAGCACTGGGAGAAACGGGGTCCAGTAGCTGGTGAGCTTCTGTTTGATGCGGAGTTGGGTGGGCAGCCACTGGAGGTTCTCGAGGAGTGGGATGACACCAACTCAACGTTTTTGTTGACCTGATTAGCTCGCATCCCTTCTGGTTCCGAGCAAGGTGCTTGGTCCATAGTCGGCGTTTAATCAATATCACAGTCCTTCACTGAACCCCAACACCTAGTTTCAAATTCCTGGGTAATCCCTTAATGGCAGGCTCTCATGACTAATAACTCATTTGGGACTCAGGAAATTAATGCCGAAGGGGGCAGGGTCCTTTTCTCCATCTGCCTGCTTTTCACATTGTGTTTGAGGATTCTGTAATAATGTTTGGTTTGATCTTTTATTTTCTCTCCCGCTTCTCTTCTGCACTGACTAGAAGAGGAGAGTTGTGGTTTCATGTATTCAGCGGCTAAAATAAACCACAAAAGGCACAATTCCTCTCTCAATCCCCCAGCAAGTCTGTTTTATCTTTCTCTTTCCAAGATATATTTACCAGGGTGAAAAGGGCTCAGAGATGATGATCCTAACAGTGAGATTTTTTTCTTTTTTTTTTTTTTTTTATCAGTGTGGAGGGGGGTTTGGATGATAAATCACACTAGTCACCAGGAATCTCTTCCTTCATTTGCGGGCACATAGTTTGCCCCTTGCTACATTATAACTTTTGCTACCCATAATGCCTGGTGCTGCTTTTGTTTCTTTCTCTGCTCTAAGAAAATCACATTTTTTTTTTTAAGGAAAAGGACCAGATATTTTCACGTATTATAGTACAAACCAATGGCGCTCAGTAGGTACTCAGCAAGCACCTTTATGTTCTCTATTATCAGACAGGGCTTAGCTTCTTCCCAAACAGCTCCATCATTTTGCTACCAACCCCATCCTTGAACAGCTTGTACGGTTACAGAGTAAAGACATTAAAAATTGCTAAATATCGTCAAGAAAACGTAGCGCTTCAAAGTAAAACAGACCCAGGTGAAGGAGTCACACAACAAAGCAGTCAAATTCTGAAAGTGGCCGAGAGATATTTTTGACTCGGTTTGTTGTCTGGAGTGTCGACAAGAAAATGTGCTTTTGTGAACACACAGATCTAAGTGATAACGTCACCGATTTCCCTATTCCCGGACTATTCTTTCATCCTAATTCAGCAGTTTGAATAAATAGTAACGTTATTTTGTTCAAAGGATGAATCATGACTAAAATGCTTAAAATCGAATCTGGTTCTCTGGATGATTTGAGGGGTGGGAGAGAGGGAGAGAAGCAAGGGAAGAGGGAGGGAGACAGGGAGGAGAGTGAAAGGGTTTGAAAGCCCAGGCAAAGGAGAGCTTGTCAAAAGGACCCGACTCACTCTCCCACCTCGGTCTTGTGGTGGTACAGTTTTCCATTTGTGAGACTCCAACAGCCAAGGGACAGAGACTGTGTCTAATTCCCAAATGCGTATTCTTTCTCAGAGCTTAGTACAGAGCTCTGTACATAGTAAGTGCTTAATACGTACTGTTACTATTACTAAAGAAGCAGCAAGGCCTAATGGAAAGGGCACAGGCCTAGGAGTCAGAGAACCTGGGTTCTAATCCCAGCTCTGCCACTTGTCTTCTGTGTGACCTTGGACAAGTCACTTCACTTCTCTTTGCCTCAATTACCTCATCTCTAAAATGTGGATTGAGACTGTGAGTCCCTCCTGGGACAGGGACTGTGTTCAACCTGATTTGCTTGTATCCACCCCAGCGCTAAGTACGGTGTCTGGCACATAGTAAGCACTTTACAAATATCACAATTATATAAGACAGGAATTGAGTGGGACCCGATTATCTTGTACCTACCCCAATGCTTAGAACAGGGCTTGCACAGAGTGCTTAACGAGGACCATAATTATTAATCGTTATTACTAGAATGTAGAGTATCTTTCTGCATTCTGTATCAGCTCCTTAGACATGCTTATAGTTATCAAAATGATTTTGAAGTCCCTGGAAGACCAATTTCTGTCTCTGGAGTTCAAAGATAGAAATTTCATTCATTTGTCAACATTTATTAAACAACTATGTGCAGAGCCAAGCATTTGGTAGATCACGATAAAGATAAATGACACTTTCTCTCCCTTCGGGGAGTTTATGATCTACTGAGGAAGACAGGTAGTGATAGATGAGTCAAAAGAGACAGAAAAATACTATCAGCTGTAGTTAGAAGGAATAAACAGAAGCATAAATAAATTTAAATTAACATAAAATGATCATCTCCGTAGGTGCTAAGGATAGACTTATAAATATATGTACCCAGAGCGGGTTTTATACTGCCATAATTTGGGAATGTGAAGATTGATTAGAGGACCAATCATCTTTATTGAGCAGAGCAGAGCACTGTACCGTTTGAGAGCCTACAATACAACAGTCCTGGTAGGCCTGTTACCTGCCCACAGGGAGTTGACAGTCTAATAATAATAATAATAATAATAATTGTGATATTTGTTAAGTGCTTACTCTGTGCCAGGCACTCTTCTATGCATTTGGAGGAAGGACAAGCTAATCAGGTTAGATGCAGTTCCTGTCCCACTTGGGGCTCACAGTCTTAATCCCCATTTTAAGATGAGGTAACTGAGGCACAAAAAAGTCAAGCAACTTGCCTAAGGTCACACAGCAGGTAAGTGGTGGAGCTGGGATTAGAACCCAGCTCCTTCTGACTCCTAGGCCCGAGCTCTTTCCACTAGGGAAAGTTGCTTCCACGGGTTCACCGGGAGAAGTTTCTCACGGAGCTTGGAGGAAAACGTGTCAGTGCCTGTAAGGCGTGTGATAAGCTCCTTGAATCAACAGAGTGACCTAAATGCCAACTTTTTCCCACTGATATTTCCAACACTCTGGTGGTAAAGGAACACCCACTGACAGCTGGACCCTGAGTATGGGAAAAAATTCTTCTTCTCTGGGAACAACTGGTTGAGCACTTCTAGCCTAAATCTCAATCCTCCAGTAAGTTATATTAATGAATAATAACTGTGGTATTAAGCACTTACTATGTATCCATTCATTCAATCATATTTATTGAGTGCTTACTATGTGCAGAGCACTGTACTAAGCACTTGGAATGTACAATTCAGCAACAGATAGAGACAATCCCTGCCCAACACCGGGCTCAGTCCCTGTCCCACCAGAGGCTCGCAGTCCGACTGTGAAAAAATATTTTTGAACCTCAATTTGACTAGTGAGGAAACTGAGGCACAGAGCAGTGAGGTGACTTGCCCAAGATCACAACAAGCCAGTGGTAGAGCTGGAGTTAGAACCCAGGTCCTTTGACTCCCAGACTCTCTCCATTAAGATACGTAACTTCAACAGTTATATCTTCACATGAAACATAATTTCTCCTGGAGCATTTTCACACTGGGGCAGTCTAGTGGGATATGTAAGGAGAATCAATCAACCAATTAATTGTGTTTCCTGAGAGCTTACTGTGTGTAGAGCATTGTACTAAGCATTCTTTCAATCGTATTTATTGAGAGCTTACTGTGTGCAAAGTATAAAATAACAGAGTTGGTAGACATGTTTCCTGCCCACAGAAAGCTTACAGAGGAGAGGGGGAGACAGACATTAATAGAAATACATAGATTATGGATATGTACATAAGTGCTGTGGGGCTGAGGGAGGAGTGAATAATAGGTGCAAATTCAAATGCAACGGTGATGCATAAGGGGAGTAAGAGAAGAGGAAATGAGGGCTTAGTCGGGGAATAATAATAATATTGTTGGTATTTGTTAAGCGCTTACTATGTGCCAAGCACTGTTCTAAGCGCTGGGGTAGACACAGGGGAATCAGGTTGTCCCACGTGGGGCTCACACTCTTAATCCCCATTTTACAGATGAGGTAACTGAGGCACCGAGAAGTGAAGTGACTTGCCCAGAGTCACACAGCTGACAAGTGGCCGAGCTGGGATTTGAACCCATGACCTCTGATTCCAAAGCCCGTGCTGTTTCCACTGAGCCATGCTGCTTCTCAGCGGGGAAGGCCTCTTGGAGTTGTGTTTTAAATAAGGTTGAGGAGGGTAGAGTGTCGGATGTGAAGAAGGAGGGTGTCTCAAGCCAGAGGCAGAACGTGGGCAAGAGGTAAACAGCGGGATAGATGAGAATGAGGTACAGCGAGTAGGTTGGCATTAGAGGAGCAAAGTGTGCCGGCTGGATTGTAGTAGGAGATCAGGGAAGTAAGGTAATAATAATAATGTTGGCATTTGTTGAGCGCTTACTATGTGCCGAGCACTGTTCTAAGCGCTGGGGGAGATACAGGGTCATCGGGTTGTCCCACATGGGGCTCACAGTCATAATCCCCATTTTACAGATGAGGTAACTGAGGCACAGAGAAGTTGAGTGACTTGCCCACAGTCACACAGCTGCTAAGTGGCAGAGCTGGGATTCGAACCCATGACCTCGGACTCCCAAGGCCGGGCTCTTTCCATTGAGCCACGCTGGAGGGTGCAAGATGATTGAGTGCTTTAAAGCCAGTGGTAAGGAGTTTCTGATTGGTGTGGAGGTAGATGGTTAACCACTGGAGGTTCTCGAGGAGTGGGGAAACATGGACGGAACAGTTTTAAGGGAAAATGATCGAGGCAGCGAAATGAGAAGCAGCGTGGCCTAGTTGACGGTGCCCGGGCCAAGGACTCAGAAGGACCTGGGTTCTAATGTTACCTCTGTCACTAGTCTGCTGCGTGATCTTGGGCAAGTCACTTTTCCCGTGCTTCAGTTACCTCATCTGTAAGATGGAGATTAACCCTGCAAACCCTCTGTAGGTCACGGACCGTGTCTAACCTGGTTAGCTTGTATCTACGGAAACTCTCTGGGCACGTCACTCCCCTCCTTAAAAACTGCCAGTGGTCGCCTATCAACCTCCGCACGGAAGAGAAAGTCCTCACTCTTGGCTTCAAAGCTCTCCATTACCTTGCCCCCTCTTACCTTACCTCCTTTCTCCCTTTCTACTGCCCAGCCCGCACGCTCCGCTCCTCTGCCGTTCACCTCCTCACTGTCCCCCGTTCTCGCCTATCCCGCTTTCGACCCCTGGCCCACATCTTCTGAGAGCTCACCTCCTCCAAGAAGCCTTCCCAGACTGAGCTACCCCCTTTTCTCTCTGCTCCCCCTCTGCCCTCTGTTCCTCCCCCTCCCCCCTCTTCACCTCCCCTCAGCTAAACCCCCTTCCCCTCAGCACTGTGCTCATTTGTATATTTATTTCTATTACCTCATTTAGTCAGTGAGGTGTACTTCCCCTTGATTCTATTTATTGTGATAATATCTTGTTTTTGTTTCGTTACGTTTTGCTCGGCCATCTGTCTCCCCCGATTAGACCGTGAGCCCGTCACTGGGCAGGGATGTCTCTGTTGCCGAATTGTACATTCCAAACGTATAGTACGGTGCTCTGTACATAGTAAGCGCTCAATAAATACTACTGAATGAATGACTCTACCCCAGCTCTTAAAGGGACTGACACATATTCAGCACTTAACACAAGCCATAAAAAAGTGAAATATGGACTGGAGTAGGAAGAGACAGAAGCAGGGAGGTCAGTGAGGAGGCCGATGCGGGAATCAGAGTGGGATGGGATAAGAGCTCAGATTAACATGGTAGAAGTTTGGATGGAGAGGAAAGGGCAGATTTTAGCATCGTTTGATGTTTATGGTAACAAGGTTAGGGACTTGGGAGACAGAAAAGAGAGGGTTTGGGTGGGAAGATGAGGAGTTCCCTTTTGGACAGGTTAAATTTGAGGAGAAGGCGGGACGTCCAAATAGAAGATGTCTTGAACGCAGGAGGAAATGTGAGACTGCAGAGAGGGAGAGAGATCAGGGCTGAAGATGTAGATTTGGGAAGCAGAGTGGCTTAGTGGAAAAAAGGAAAGAGCCCGGGCTTGGGAGTCAGAGGTCGTGGGCTCTAATAATAATAACAATAATAATGATGTTGGTATTCGTTAAGCGCTGGGGTAGATACAGGGTCATCAGGTTGTCCCACATGAGGCTCACAGTCTTCATCCCCATTTTACAGATACAGATCTCTAATCCCAGATCTGTCACTTGTCAGCTGTGACACTTTGGGCAGGTCACTTAACTTCTCTGTGCCTCAGTTACCTCATCTGGAAAATGGGGATGAAGACTATGAGCCTCACGTAGGACAACCTGATTACCTTGTATCTGTTCCAGCACTTGGATGAGTGCTTGGCACATAGTAAGCACTTAACAGATATTATTATTATTAGTTGATAGTTGAAAGCAGGTGAGTGAATGAGTTCTCCAAGAGAGTGGGTGTAGATGGAGAGTAGAAGGGGGCCCAGAACCGAACCTGGCAGGACCCCCACATTTAGGGGGTGGGAGGCAGAGGAGGAGCCCATGAAAGAGACTGAGAATGAGCAGCCAGAGAGATCAATCCATCGGTGGTTATTTACTAAGCGCTTACTATGTGCAGAGCACCGTCCTAAGCACATGGGACAGTACAAGAGAATTAGCGGACACGTTAACTGTACATAATGAGCTTACAGTCTAGAGGATGAGAATATTAAGCCGTGCTAATCTGCGGATCTGAAAAATCTCTTACATACGTGAGCAGGATCAGAGCTGTCTGCTGAAACAAGGCTCCGCGCTAGCCTCTCGAGTGTTGTAAAACCAAAGAGAGAGTTCTGCAGCACATGTAAAGACTTGCCACGGCCTTTGGCTCAAATCAGTTTATGAGTCTCACTTTCCTGAAGGCCAGATTCTCTCTCAAATTCGATAAAAGAATTTGAACCAGATGGCCATTTATTGTCAGCAGACCAGAATTTATGACTTCAAATCAACCTCTAAGTAGAAGGGTGTTATTCTTTTACATTTTGAATATTTATTTTCCTTCCGGGTGCCGGCGGCTCTCTAGAGTTCGTGGCCCCAATTTGGAGCTTGCTGTATCATTTTTAGGAAATGATGTTAAAAAATATAGAACCCTTTAAAAATACTTTGCTTTCACTTTTTCCACATACTAGGATGAAGCCACATGTGCCCAAGGATTCGGGAGACCTGATTTCTAATCCCGGTGCTGCCACATCCCCCTTTGTAACTTTAATTTTTCTCCACCTAATTTTTCTCCATTATATAATGGGGATTCTCATATAATAAAATTAGAAAATCATATATTAAATACACGATTATTCTTCTCTATACTGTTCAATCAATTGATGGTATTTAATGAACACTCATTGTGCACAGAGCGCTGTACTAACTGCTTGAGAGAGTATGATACGAAAGAGTCGGCAGTTACGCCCCCTGCCTATGATGAGCTTACAGTCTAGAGAGGGAGGCAGTCATAAATATAAATAATTCATAATAATTTAACGATATGTACATAAGTGCTGTGGGGTGGACGGTAGGTGAATATCAAATGCCAGAGGTCATAGATCTAAGTGCACAGACGATCCAGAAGGGAGGAGGAGCCAGGGAAAGAGGGTTTTATCTGGGAAGACCTCTTGGAGGAGATGCGACCTTAATGATGCTCCGAAGGTGAAGGGAGTGGTGGTTTGTGTATATGGAGGGGAAGGGTCGTGGGAAAGGGGTCAGTGACAAGGTAGTCGAGGTGGGGACATAGTTGGTGCTAGAAGAGGAAAGTGTGAAGCCTGGCTTGTAGTAGGAGATCACTGAGATGAGGTAGGTTGGGGTGAGATGACTGAGTGCTTTAAAGCCAAGGGTTAGGAGTCTCCGTTTGATACGGAGGTAGATGAACAGCCACTAGCAGTTCTTATGGAATGGGGGGGCGTGGATGCAACATTTATAATTTTTTTTTTTAGAAAAGTTAATCGGGCAGTAGATGAGAGTATGGACTGGAGTGGGGAGATCCTGGAGGTAGATCCTGGAGGTTGGGAGGTCAGCAAGGAGGCAGCTGCAGGATTCAAGTGGGATAGGGTAAGTGCTTGGATCACCATGGGTAGCTGGTTGGATGTAATGATTGTGATATTTGTTAAGCGCTTACTATGTGCCAGGCACTGTGCTGCAAGCAAATTATTTGGACATAGTCCCTGTCCCACCTGGGGCTCACAATCTCAATCCCCAATTTACAGATGAAATCAGTGAGGCACAGAGAAGTGAAGTGATTTGCCCAAGGTCACAGCAGACAAGTGGTGGAGATGAGATTAGAACCTGTGACCTTCTGACTCCCAAACCTGGGCTCTATCCACTACACCATGTTGCTTCTCCTCCACAGAGGAAGGGGCAGATCTTAGCGATGTCATGAAGGTAGAACCGACAAGGTTTTGATGACAGATCGAATACTTGGGTGAAGAGAGAGAGATGAGTCAAAGTCAATGGCTAGTGAGAAAGAGAAGATTTTCCACAGTGACGGGAAAGACAGAGGACAGGGTTTGGGAGGGAAGATAAAGAGTTCAGTTTTGGACACATTTAATTTGAGGCGCCGGTGGGCCATCCAGGTAAAAATGTCCTGAAGGCAGGAGGAAATGTGAGATTGCAGGGATGGAGAGAAGCCAAGGCTGGAGAGGTAGATTTGGGTATCGTCCACGCAGAGATGGTAGTTGAAGCCACGGGAGCGAATGAGTTCTCCGAGGGAGTGGATGGAGAGGGAGAAAAGAAGAGGTCCTAGAACTGAGCTTTGAGGATCCTCCGCTGTCAGAGGGTGAGAGTTAAAGGAGGAGGAACAAGCAAAAGAAACTGAGAAAGATCACTTAGGAGTGTCAGTGAAGCCAAGGTTGGATATGGGGGTGGTCCACAGTGTCGCAGATGGCTGAGAGGTCTGGGAGGATTAGGATAGAGTAGAGGCCGTCATATTTGACAAGAATAAGTCACTGGTTACCTCAGGAAGGGCTGCTTCCATAGAGTGAAAGGAGCAGAAGCCAGACTGGAGGGGATCAAGGAGAGCACTGGAGGAGAGGAAGGGAAAACAGTGGGTGCCAACAATTCTTCTAAGAAGGTTGGAGAGAAATGGTAGGAAGGAGATGGGGTGATAGATGGAGGAAGCCTTGAGATCAATAGAGATTTTGTTTTGGAGAGGGGATTCGTAAGCGTATTTGAAAGCAGGAGGGAAGCAGCCGTTGGAAAGTGAACAGTTGAAGATGGCAGTCAAAGAGGGAAGAAGGAGGGCATGAGTGTTTTCAACAGGTACGAAGGGATGGGGTCAGAAGAACAGGTAGAGGGAGTAGATTTAGAGAAGAGACGAATCTCGTCTTAAGTTACTGCAGAGAATATAGGGAGAGTGCTTAGTACAGTGCTTAGCCTCGTCTTACTCTGTCGAGTCGTTTCCGACCCATAGCGACACCACGGACACATCTCTCCCAGAGGGCCTCACTCTCCATCTGCAATCATTTGTGGATCCAGACAGTTTTCTTGGTAAAAATCTGGAAGCGGTTTACCCATTGCCGCCTTCAGCACAGTCAACTCAAATCCCCGCCCTCGAATCTCTCCCGTTGCCCAGCCTGGGTGACTTTTGACTTGTAGCAGATTGCCTTCCACTCGTTAGCCACTGCCCAAGCTAGGAATGGTTTGGATAGGCCTCTGCCTGACTCTCCTTCCCGTAGCCGAGACTGATAGAGGCCTGGAAACTCTGCAGGTGCAACCCTGAGAGGGGACAGTGCTTAGTACCGGGATTGAATGACTAAATGAATGAGAGAAGAGGGTGGAGGAGAAAGAGGGGAATAGAGAGGAACAGGGGAGAATGTTTAGAAAGTTGGAGGTGGGGTCTGGGGGGGAGGTGGTAGATGGCCAGGACTAGTAATTGAAAAGGATAGAAGATATGGGCTACGAAGGATGGGGAAGAGAGGGGTGGGAGAAGGTGAGATGATACAAAGGCAACATTGGGGAGTGAGAGAAAGCCAGATCTCCCCCTTTTTCCAGTGAGTCTGGGGGAGTGGGTGAAGATGAAGCCCCCCTCGAGAGAGAGCAGCAGGGGAGACTGGGTCTTCTGGACAGAATCAGCTTTCAGTGATGGTGAAGAGAAACAGTGACTAGGATTAGAATAGGTCAGTGATGAAGGGAAGCGTCCCTAGGATAAAGTAATGATAACAACCACAGTGATAGTAGGTGTGGTATCCGTTAGGTGCTTACTATGTGCCAGGCAATGTATTAAGCACTGGAGTGGATACGAGAAAATTGGGTCGGACACAGTCCCTGTCCAATATGATAACAACTGTAGTACTTGTTGAGTGCTTATTATGTGCCAAGCACTGTTCTAAGTGCTGAGGTAGACAAGGTAATCAGGTTGGGTACAGTCCTTGTCCCTCATGGGGCTCACAATCTTGATCCCCATTTTACAAATGAGGTAACTGAGGCATAGAGAAGTTACGTGACTTGCCCAAGGTCACACAGCATCCATGCAGCAGAGCCGGGATTAGAACCCAAAACTTCTGACTCGCAGGCCCGGGCTCTTTCCACTGGGCCTTGTTGCTTGGTCTGACACATTATTATAAGAAGAAGAATCACCACTTTACAGATGGTGTAGCTGAGGCCCACAGAAGCGAAGACTTGCCCAGGGTCACACAGCAGACAAGTGGCAGAGCCGGGATTAGAACCCAGGTCCTTCTGACTCCCGGGTCTGTGCTCTATCCATTAGGCCACACTGCTTCATATCCCCATGGTGCCCACGAGGCCAGGAAGCCTCAAGCCATGATGAAGCGGGGGCGGGTCCCCAGTCCATAATTGTTGAGTGGAGGGTATGTGCGGTTGGGACAGTGGGAGGTGCAGGAAGGGTTTGAAAGAACAGTGCTTGACACATAGCAAGCGCTTTACAAATACCATCATTTTTATTAATGGGGGTGAGCTGTTGGGGGGGGGGGGGTCCAGTGCAGGGGAGGAGGAAAAGGGGCGGCGCTGGGATAGGATGACAGGGTTGGGGATGGGGAGAGGGGTGAAGGTGGCAAAAGGGGTGGGGAGGGGTTGGATGGGAGGGAGATGAGGAAGCAGGACGAGGAGGAACGGGAAGCAACCTTGCCTAGCGGATAGAGCATGGACCTGGGAATCAGAAGATCATGGGTGCTAATCCCGGCTCTGCCACTTGTCTGCTGTGTGACCTCGGGAAAGTCACTTCGCTTCTCTGGCCTCAGTTCCCTCACCTGTAAAATGGGGAGGGAGACTGTGAGCCCCACATGGGAGAGGGACCGTGTCCAATCTGACCGGCTCGTATCCACCCCAGCGCTTAGTACAGTGCTTCGCACATAGTGAGTGCTTAACAGATATTATTATTACTATTATTATTAGAGGTAGAAGGATCAGAGGGAGGGGGCTGAAGGCACATGATCGATCGACTGATCTGACCTAATTCTTTTGTATATAGTTCAGTGCTTTGTACAGTGTTTAAACACAAAATAAGCATCTAGTAATTACTTTTTTTTTTTTTTGCACCAAAGAGTGCTCTGACTGTGGTGAAAAGGGAAATAGTCAAATCTCTCTCTCCTTAAGCCAAGAAAATAAAGATGAGAAATGGAAAACCCAAGAAGACGGTGCGAGCGGCCAGACCTGAAGAGAAAAGGGTGCTTAACGCTTTTAGGCAATCACTTAGCACGTGGCTTTTCAGAGCACTTTCAGGTCTGTCAAAACACAGTTCAGAGTGTGCTATTATATATTCTGTAAGTCTTGTCAGTTGCAGCACACTGATTCAGGCTATTCTCTTAGATAGCAGCCCTACCGAACGCATTGTGCGTAGCCCCTTAACGACCCCGAAAGCGTTCACGGCTCGAGGATGAATCTGCTCTGGGAATTCAGTCTGGGAGACGAAGAAACTACTTCGTGCTATTCTTGGTCCCCACAGAACTCCGCTGGTACAGAATCCAGAGTTTCAGGTGCACCTGCTTTCCCTTCTCAAATTCGCTAACGGATCAAAGGTTCAGAGACAAAGGGGGCCCTCTTGCCCTGGTGGTGATCAATTGATCAATCGATCCTATTTATTGAGTGCTACTGTGCGTAGAGCACCGTACTAAGCTCTTGGGAGAGTACAATAAAAGAGTTGGTAGACTCGTTCCTTGCCCACAGCGAGTTTGTAGTCTAGGTGATGTGCCCAGAGCATAATAATAATAATTATATCATTTGTTAAGCGCTTACTACGCGCCGGGGTGGATACAAGCCAACTGGGTTGGACACAGTCCCTGTCATCACAACCAAATCATTGCAGTAACAGCACAGTTCCAATAACCACTGCACATCATGCAGCACAATATCTTTTTAAGAAAATGCATTTTGATATATTTCTCCTAAGATGTTTAAAATCCCTAAACATACAAAAATCACACATTTAATTTACAACCTTTTTCATTATAAAGTCCCAGCAAATCTTCAGCAATTTTTGATAGCTACTTTAAATCAACTTTAATTATCAGAGAAAGGAATCTTGATTCCAAACGTTTTTCACCATCATAGAGTAACTGGCTCTTAAAATTGCTTCCGTAAAACCGTGAGTATGATATTAAGGCCAAATGAATTCAGCACCCTGAATTCAAATGTAAAATGAAGACAGTGTTGTGATTGCATTTTAAATAGGATAATAACACAGAGAAATCAATTATATTCTTCCCACTTAGGTTCATCTCTAATTTCAGCTTAATACATATTTGCCATTTATAACAATCGTCCCTACATTCCTTTGCAAACTCAGGTGTGTTTCAGTGACTTTTAAATGAAAACGACCTTTTCTTTCCAAGGAGCACAAACAATGATCTCATTAATCATATCCTGAGCGGCAGAATAGTAAGGGGCTGGTATTTAGCCGCTGCTTGCAGATAAGTAGAATAAACCATTTGACCATGGAGGGTAGAAGGCTGGTGAACAGTGATGAGCCTCAATCTCCCTCCCTCCTATTGGGTGGAAGTTTGTCCGGAGCGCTCTGTGTTCAAGCATGTTCCCGAGAGCCACGATGTTGGCTGAACTTATTATTCGTTAAATGGTATTTGTTATAAGCACTTACTATGTGCCAGGCACATAATCTTAATTCCCATTTTACAGATGAGGTAATTGAGGCCCAGAGAAGTGAAGCTCTGGTAGAACCGTTCTTAGTGAAAGGTGAATTGGAGAAGCAGTGTGGCTCAGTGGAAAGAGTCAGAGCTTTGGAGTCAGAGCTCATGGGTTCGAATCCCGGCTCTGCCACTTGTCAGCTGTGTGACTGTGGGCAAGTCACTTCACTTCTCTGGGCCTCAGTTACCTCATCTGTAAAATGGGGATGAAGACTACGAGCCCCACGGGGGACAACCTGATTCCCCTGTGTCTAGCCCAGCGCTTAGAACAGTGCTCTGCACATAGTAAGCGCTTAACAAACACCAACATTAACTGTATTGTCCCCACAACAAACAGAGCAACAAACTCCCAAATGCATCCCTCCTTCCCTATCCCTGCCATGCTCTTTGCCAGAGAGGAAGCTGCATGGCCTAGTGGAAAGACCACGGAACCTGGAAGTCTCCAAACCCAGGTCTGAGTCCCAGCCCTGCCACAGTTTCTCCGTGTAACTTGGAACAAGCCCCTTATCCTCTCTGGCCTCTGTTTCCTCATCTGTAAAATGGACCTAAGTTACCTGTCCTTCCTAACTCCCATAGGCTCTATGTAGGATAGGAATTGTGCTTAATTTGATTGTCTCTGTATAATAATAATGACGATGATGATGGTATTTGTTGAGCACTTACTACGTGCCAAGCACTGTTCTTAGAGCTGGGGTAAATCCAAGGTAATCAGGTTGCAGTAACAACAGAGTTCCAATAACCACTGCACATCATGCAGCACAATATCTATTTAAGAAAATGCATTTTGATATATTTCTCCTAAGATGTTTAAAATTCCTAAACATACAAAAACCACACATTTAGTTTATAACCTTGGGGCTCCCAGTCTTAATCCCATTTTGCAGCTGAGGTAACTGAGGCACAGAGAAGTTAAGTGACTTGCCCAAAGTCACACAGCTGACAAGTGGCGGAGCCAGGATTAGAACCCATGAACTCTGACTCCCAAGCCCATGCACTCTCCATTAAGCCACGCTGTTGCCCCGGTGCTCAGTGCAGTCTTTTGGCACATACTAAGCACTAAATAGTATGGCGCAGAGTGGTTAGTTCAGTGCTCTGCACACTATAAGTGTTCAATAAATAATGTATTGATTAATTTACTCTTTTGTACATAAGTGCTGTGGGTTTGAGGGAGAGGAGAACAAAGGGTTCCCATCTACTCAATGCCCACGAGCACTGCGGTGGGTTCTGGTTTCGGCAATGCACGGAGGCAAGGGAGTGTGCCTGAACAACGGCCTTAGAAGACTTCCCAAGAGCAGTGTGGCCTAATAGAAAGAGCCCAGGAACGGGGAGTGAGGAGACCTGAGTTCTAATCCTGAGGCAGGCCCCTGTGTAAGTCACTTCTCTGGGTCTCAGTTTCTTCAACTATGAAATGGGAATGAAATGCTTGTTCTTCCTCCCTCTTGATCTGTGAGCCCTATAAGGGACAGGGTCTGTGTCCAACCTGATTATCTGGTATCTAATTATTATTATGGTATTTGTTAAGTGCGTGTTATAATAATAATAATGTTGGTATTTGCTAAGCGCTTACTATGTGCAGAGCACTGTTCTAAGCGCTGGGGTAGACACAGGGGAATCAGGTTGATCCACATGAGGCTCACAGTTAATCCCCATTTTACAGATGAGGTAACAGGCACAGAAAAGTGACTTGCCTACAGTCACACAGCTGACCAGTGGCAGATTCAGGATTCGAACCCATGACCTCTGACTCGCAAGCCCGGGCTCTTTCAACTGAGCCATGCTGCTTATCTGTTATGTGCCAGGCACTGTACTAAGCGCTGAGGTAGACGCCATCACGTCGGATTGGATACAGTCCTTGTCCCCAGATGAGGGAACTGAAGCAGAGGGAAATGACTTGCCCAGGGGCATATAGCAGACAAGTGGCAGAGGCAGGATTAGAACCCATGACCTTCTGACTCCCAGCCCGGTGCTCTATCCACTACACCATGCTGCTTCTCTTGCTGTCGAGAGGATAGGAAGGATTTTCTATCTCAACGACTGGAGATAGAAAGATGAACCCAAATCTTGACATTTCATCAGTTTCACTTGACAATCCCTACAGGGGATGGAGGTGGAGGGGAGAGAGGGGACTTAGGACCAAAAAAAACTATGGACTATGCCATTTTAATTAAATTACAGCAAAAAAACAATCGCAGGACTTGGTACTTATTCCTCCAACCAGCCACCAAAATGTTTGTTCAGGATAGACTTGGCTGTTTCTTAAAGATAAGGTGGATTTGTTTTCTCTAAGCTTTGACAAATTACTTTGCCCTCCAAAGACTCTTCCCCAGTTCGTTTTGCTGTTCTGAGGTCAGACAGGAAGAGGGGAGAAAGCTTGTCATAGGAACGAGAAACAGGATGAGGGAGGGGAGTGTAATGACAACTCTGCCAAGGGGGAACAGCTTTGGAACATTTTCCAAAAATGGAAGTGTCCAAAAAAAAAAAAAAATCACCATCCATCTAATAATCTCAGTCAGTGGAATTTATAGAGTACTTATTGTATATAACACTGTACTGTTTGGGAGAGTTCATTACAGTTAAACAGTTTCCAATACTTCATCGGAAAGAGAGAAAGCTGTTTGGGGTTTTGTTTCTTCTTGTTGTTTTTTTGTGAGAGGATTTGATCCCCACTTCTGGTGGCTAGCTCACGGGCAAATTCATTCATTCAATAGTATTTATTGAGCGCTTACTATATGCAGAGCACCGTACTAAGCACTTGGAATGTACAAATCGGTAACAGAGACAGTCCCCACCTTTTGACGGGCTCACGGTCTAATCGGGGGAGACGGACAGACAAGAACAATGGCGATAAATAGAATCGAGGGGATGAACATCTCACTGAAACAATAGCAAATAAATAGAATCGAGGTGATGTACATCTCATTGACAAAATAAATAGGGTAATGAAAATATATACAGGTGAGCGGACGAATACGGTGTTTAGGGGAGGGGAAGGGAGAGGGGGAGGAGCAGAGGGAAAGGGGGGACAAGAAGGTTTAGCTGCAGGGAGGTGAAGGGGAGGGGGGGTAGAGGAAGGAGAAGGGGAGCTCAGTCTGGGAAGGCCTCTTGGGGGAGGTGAGCTGTAACTAGGGTTTTGAAGAGGGGAAGAGAATGAGTTTGGCGGAAGTGAGGAGGGAGGGCGTTCCAGGACCGCGGGAGGACGTGGCCCAGGGGTCGACGGCGGGATAGGCGAGAACGGGGGACGGTGAGGAGGTGGGTGGGAGCGGAGCGTGCGGGGTGGGCAGTGGAAAGAGAGAAGGGAGGAGAGGTAGGAAGGGGCGAGGTGATGGACAGCCTTGAAGCCTAGAGTGAGAAGGGTTTTTTTTTTTTTTTGCATGGAGGTTGATAGGCAACCACTAGAGGTTTTTAAGAATGAAAATTAAGTTTAGACTGGAGGAAAAGTCAAGTTTTCGTCATTATTTTCAATGGAGAATCCTCACCTGTCCTGGTAGCTGCCTCAATTTCTGCTCAAAAAATAAGCTAGACGGGACAGGGACCGTGTCTGTCCTAATTACCTTACATCTGTGTATTCTCTCCCAGCACCGTGCAACCGATTAGTCAGTTGTATTTACTGAGCCCTTACAGCATGCAGAACACTATACTGAGCACTAGGGAGGGGACGATATAGCAGAGTTGGCAGAGAGTCATTCAATTTATTGAGTGCTTACTGTGGGCCGAGAACTGTACTAAGCACTTGGGAAAATACGATAATAAGCAGACACATTCCCTGCCCACAACGAACCTACAGTCTAGAGCAGGGGAGAAAGACATCAGTACGTTTCCTGCCCTCAATGTCCTTACAGTCTAGAGGGGGAAACAGGGGTTAATATAAATTACTGATCTGCACATAAATGCCGGGGGGCTGAAGGAGGGGTGAGTAAAAGGAGCAGGTTCAAGGTCAAGGGTGACAGAGAAGGGAGTGCGAGATGAGGAAATGAAGGTTTAGTCAGGGAAGGCCTCTTGGAGGAGATGTGCTCTGTGTTCTGCACAAAGTAAGCTCTCAATAAATACAACTGAATACGACTCTGAAGGTGAGGAGAGTAATAATAGTCTGTAGGACATGCCCACAGTAGGTGCTTAATAAATACTTTTACCACTGTACCCTAGTGTTTAGCCCATAGTCCATGCACAGTAAGCACTTAACAAAAAGCCCCATTACTATTCTTACAACGCCCAAGTACTCAGTCTAGTGCTTGGCACAGAGCAATCTCTCATTAACTCCTACTGATTGAAAAACCAAAGAATGGTATTTGTTGAGCACTTACTATGCGCAGAGCACTGTAGCTTAGTGGATAGAGCACAGGCCTGGGAGTCAGAAGGACGCGTACTTGTTAAGCGCTTATTACGTGTCAATCATTCATTCACTCATTCGTATTTATTGAGCGCTTACTCCGTACAAAGTGCTTGGAAAGTACAATTTGGCAACGGAGACAATCCCTACCCAACGACGGGTTCACAGTTTAGAAGGAGAGACAGACAGCAAAACAAGTAGACAGGCATCAATAGCATCAAAATAGATAAATGGAATTATAGAGAAATACACAGCATTCATAAAATAGAATAATAAATATGTACAAATATACACAACTGCTGTGGGGTGGGGAAGGAAATAGGGCAGAGGGAAGGAGTAGGGGCAATGGGGAGGGGATTACTGTTCTAAGCACTGGGGCAGATGCAAGTTAATCAGGTTGGGCACAGACCCTGTCCCACATGAGGCTCATTATCCCCATTTTATAGACGAGGCAACTGAGGCAGAGAGTCACTTGCCTAAGGTCACACAGCAGAACGTGGCGGAACCAAGATTAGAACGCAGGTCCTCCTGCCTCCCAGGCCCGGGGATCTATCCACTGAAGCATGCTCCTTCTCAACCTGGCCTGGGGAGTCTCTGAATCCCCCCTAGGCCGCCCAACTTGTCTAGTTTGCCAGGGCTCTCCCAATAGCCAGCTTCAGACTCACCTCCTCCAGGAAGTCCCCAAAAGATCAGAAACCTGATGCTTCATCCAGTGCTCTGCCCAGAGTAGTTGCCCAGTAAATATTTTGGATTAAATGGGTGCACCCACCCTCTTAAATTATGACATTTGTTCAGTGTTTTCTACGTTCCAAGCACAGTATTAAGTGCTGGGGTAGCTAAAAGATAATCGGATCCCACATGGAACTCACAGTCTAAGTAGGGAGAAGAGGCACTGAATCCCCATTTTGCAGATGGGAGAACTGAGGCTCAGAGAAGTGAAGCGATTTGCCCAAGGTCACCCAGCAGACAAGTAGTGGAGCCAGAGAAAGAGCCTGGGCTTCGGAGTCAGAGGTCATGGGTTCGACTCCCGGCTCTGCCGCTTGTCAGCTGGGTGACTGTGGGCGAGTCACTTCGTTTCTCTGCGCCTCAGTTACTTCATCTGTAAAATGGGGATTAACTAACTGTGAGCCTCACGTGGGACGACCTGATTACCCTGTACCTACCCCAGCGCTTAGAACAGTGCTCTGCACATAGTAAGCGCTTAACAGATCCCAACATTATTAACCCAGGTCCTCTGACTCCCAGGCCCACGCTCTTTCCGTTAGGCCACACTGCTTCTCTTCAACCCCCATCTCCCCAGGTCTCAAGCCAGCCGCCAAAACCCGGGGCTGGCGGCCCCTTCCGCTTTATCGGCTTAACCCAGGAGTGGTGATGATAGGTTTTTCTTTCTTAGGCTATTTCTGATTTCTGAACAGCTTTAGAGAACCAAAATTAAACGATCCCCACAGCCCATACTTAGCCTGACAATGGTTTCCTTTGAAGAATCCGTCAACCCGCCAATTTTGAGCGAGAACTGGATTTGTACAGGAAGGCTTGTGGCCCTATCATTAATGTCAAAGAAATGAATTATGGCATCTGTCATAGAAATCAGGCCCAAATTACATTTGGTTGTTTGAAACTGTATCTTTCTGTGCCACTGGGGATGAGGAAAGAGGTGCCAGAGTGCTTTGTTTGTTTTGTAAAACCTGTTCCTTTGATTCGTGGCTGATGAATCGGCAATGATAAGGAGTATGACCTATTGGAAAGGCTTCAGGGTCAGGAGACAGGAGACCTGGATTCTAATCCCAAATCTGTCACCTGACTGCTGGGTGACCCTGGGCAAGTCACTTCTCTGGGTCTCAGTTTCCTTACCTTTATGTTGGGGTTAGAGCCCGGGCTTGGAAGTCAGAGGATGTGGGTTCTAATTCTGGCTCCGCCACTTATCAGCTGTGTGACTTTGGGCAAATCACTTAACTTCTCTGTGCCTCAGTTACCTCATCTGGAAAATAGGGATTAAAACTGGGAGCCCCACATGGGACAACCCGATTACCCTGTATCTACTCCAGTGCTTAGAACAGTGCATGGCACGTAGTAAGCGCTTAACAAATACCATCATTACGATTATTATCTGTTCTCCCTCCCCTTTGGCTGTGAGCTACCTTGTGTAGGGACTGTTTCTGATAGCAGTAATAATAACGGTATTTGTTAAGCACTTACTTTGTGCCAGGCCCTGTTTTGGGCACTGGGATGAATGCAAACGATTCAAGTACGACAGTCCCCGTCCCACCTGGGGCTCAGTTTCGATCCCCATTTTCTAGATGAAGTAACTGAGGCCCAGAGGAGTGAAGCGATTTGCCCAAGGTCACCCAGCAGACAAGTGGCAGAGCTGGGATTAGAACCCATGACCTTCTGACTCTCAGGCCTGTGCTGTAGCCACTGCATCTGGTCGAATTATATCTACCCACTGTTACGCGCAGCACTTTGGCACCCAGGATGTGCTTCACATATGGTACCTGCTAAGCGCTTACTGTGTGGCAGGCACTGTACTAGGCGTGAGGGTAGATACAAGCTAATCAGGTTGGACACAGTCCCTTTCCCACCTGGCGCTAACAGTCTTAATCTCCATTTTACCGAGGAGGTAACGGAGCCCCTGAGATGTGGAATGATTTGCCCAGTGACACAGAGCAGACAAGGGGCAAAGTCAGGATTAGAACCAGGGTCCAAATACCACAATTTTATTCTAATAATGATTCTCATTCACTTCAACCATTTCTTTCAATATTTCACAAAGAAGCATTATGTGTCTATTTTCCTTTCAACCTTCAACCCTCTGTTAGACAGCACCTCGAGGGCAGGAATCGTGTCTATTAACTCTCCTATCCTGTTCCAAATGCTTAGAAGCAGGCAATTAATCAGGCAATCAGGCAATCGATTGCATTTATTGAATATTCACTATGTGCAGAGCTCTGTAATAAGCACTGGGGAAGATACAACAGAGTTAATAGACACGTTCCCTGCCCACAGTGGGCTTACAGTTTAGAGAGGGAGACCAGCATTAATTGAGAAGCAGCGTGGCTCAGTGGAAAGAGCACGGGTTTGTGAGTCAGAGGTCAGGAGTTCGAATCCCGGCTCTGCCACTTGACAGCTGTGTGACTGTGGGCAAGTCACTTCACTTCTCCGGGCCTCAGTTACCTCATCTGTAAAATGGGGATGAAGACTGTGAGCCTCACGTGGGACAACCTCATTCCCCTGTAGCTACTCCAGCACTTAGAACAGTGCTCTGCACATAGTAGGCACTTAAATACCAACATTATTATTAATATAAACTACAGATTCGCACAAAAGTGCTGAAGCTTGGAGGGAGTGGTGAATAGCGGGTGCAAATAATAATTGTGGTGTTTGTTAAAGGCTCCATCTCCTAAGGCGATATAGAGGAGAGTAGAGGAAGAGGAAGTGAGAGCTTATTCAGGGAAAGTATAATACAGGTCCTTAATATATTAAGCACACAAAGAGTACAGATTCATATTTTCAGCTCAAGTTGTCAATGGTTTTTCTCACTGTAGTCTTGGATTTTGTTCCAAAATTTCAGCAGACCCCAGGATCCCCTTTTGTATGGAAGCTTTCATGACGTCCTTGAAAAACTTTTTTCCCCAGATCCCCTTTGCCTTCCTATAGTCATTTCAAGATCTGGGTTGATTTAAAATGGGCAGGTCTGTTTGTTCAACTCTTCTCTCCTGGGTTGGAGCCAGGCAAAGGAGTTGGGATGACTCAGGTAGGATGGCGAGGGCCATTGCGCAGAACACAGACCTGGGGGCGGGGAGATAATTATTATTATTATTGTTCTCAGCTCTGGGGGAGATGCAAGTTAATCAGGTAGGTCACAGACCCTGTCGCACATAGGAGTCACAATCTAAGTAGTGAGAGGGGAGTTCTCTGTCTGGGTCCACCCCTGCGAGGCTGTGTGACCTCGGGGAAATCACTTAACCTTTCTGGGCCTCTGTTTCCTGGAGATAATGCTATCTCTCTCTTCCCCCCCTACTTCCCAAATAAAATGAGATGACTGATCACCACCATCGACACTATTTTTTAGGTGTCTGATGAAGACAGCTCCCTGTATGTACTTGGAAGCAAACGACAAGTAGAAAATATGGTCCCTGATGTGCAATCATTTTGGGAAAAAATATTTTTTTCTCCTTCTCTGGGCTCATGTTGACCAGTACTCTGGGAGAAGGCAACTATTTTAACCTGAGTAGAGGAAATTTCTCTCTTCCATTCATTCATTCGTATTTATTGAGTGCTTACTGTGTGCAAAGCACTGTCTTACATTCAACCCAAAAGTTCTACCTTTCCAACATTCAAGAATCCACTCCTTCCTCTTCATCCAAACTGTTACTGAGGAGATCCAAGCACCTGCCTTGAATACTACATCAGCCTCTTCACTGACCTCTCTTGTTTCCTATCTCTTGCCACTTCAGGCCTCACTTCCCTTTGCTGCCTGCATTATTTTTCCAAAAAAAAAAACCAAACAATCCACATAATAATAATAATAATTATCATATTTGTTAAGCGCGGACTATGTGCCATGCACTGTTCTAAATGCTGGGGTAGATACAAGGTAATCAGGTTGTCCCACGTGGGGCTCACAGTATTAATCCCCATTTTACAGATGAGAGAACTGAGGCACAGAGAAGTTAAGTGACTTGCAAAGTCACACAGCTAACAAGTGGTGGATGTGGGATTAGAACCCTTGACCTCTGGACTCCCATGCCCATGCTCTTTCCAGTAAGCCAAGCACATCTCCCCACTCCTCAAAAACCTCCACCTGCTGCCCATCCTCCTGCTTGTCTAATAGAAATGCCTTGCCAGTGGCTTTAAGGCACTAAATCAGCTCTCTGTACCTTATTTTTTTTTTTTATGGTATTACATGCTTACTCTGGATCAGGCATTGTACTAAGCACTGGGATAGAGACAAGATAATCAATTGGACACAGTCCATGTCCCATGGAGGGCTCACAGCTTTAATTCCCATTTTACAGATGAGGTCACTGAGAAGTGAAGTGATTTTCCCAAGATCACACAGCAGACAAGTGGTGGAGCCGGGATTAGATCCCAGGTCCTCTGACTCCCAGGCCCGGGCTCTATCATCTAAGCTGTGTTGCTTACCTCGATATTCTACTACAAGCCATCCATGCACTTGGTTTCCTCTAATGCCAAGCTACTCACTTGTACCTCAGTTTTGTTTATCTTACTTACAAATCCCTAGCCATATTCTCCCTCTAGATGAAACCCCCTCCCCCTCTAGCCGGCACACCATAATTTTCCCCATTTTCAAGTTCCTAAAAAATCACAACCCTTTCCAGAGGTTTTCCCTGACTAATCCTTATTTCCCCATCCTATTCACCCTCCCTTCTGAATCCCCTATAATAATAATACTATTTGTTAAGCGCTTACTATGTGCCAAGCACTGTTCGAAGCACTGGGGTAGATGTAAGGTTATCAGGTTGTCCCATGCAGGGTTCACAATCTTAATCCCCATTTTACAGATGAGGTAACAGAGAAGTGAAGTGGCTTGCCCAAAGTCACACAGCTGACAAGAGGCAGAGACAGAATTAGAACCCATGACCTCTGACTCCCAGGTCTGAGCTTTTGCCATTAAACCATGCTCGTTCTCATAAGCACTTAGACATGTATCCCTGCTCTGCCACTTGTCAGCCGTGTGACTGTGGGCAAGTCACTTCACTTCTCTGTGCCTCAGTTCCCTCATCTGTAAAATGGGGATGAAGACTGTGAACCTCAAGTGGGACAACCTGATGACCCTGTATCTACCCCAGCGCTTAGAACAGTGCTCTGCACATAGTAAGCACTTAACAAATATCAACATTATTATTAAGCCTTTTAATACTCCACCCCCAGCCCTACAGCACTTATTTGCCTCAATCAATTATATTTGAGTGCTTACTGTGTACAAAACAGTGTACTAAGTGCTGGGGAAAGGACAATAAAACAGAGCTGGTTCCCTGTCCACAGTGAGCTTAGAGGATATTTACTTCTCCCTGTGCTCCGCTCTTCCCTTATCAAATTTGTTTTAATGTCTGTCTCCTCCTCTAGATTGTAAATTCCTTGTAGGGAGGAATCAGATCTACAAACTCTACTATAATGTATTTTCTCCCAAATGCTTAGTTAGATGTTCTGCATAGAGCAAGAACTCAACAAATACAATTGACTGATAAGGTAAAGCTGTGACAAGAAGAAAATCACATTGGTCTTTTAAAAGAGTCACACATATTTACAGAAAGCATGGCATAACACACCCACACATCCATCTTTTCTGTAGATGAAACGAGCATTAACCCAAAACCGTAGTATCTACATTCCTCCAGTCTTTGCTGATCCTTGGCATTAAAACAAAATGGCTCCTCTGGGGGGAAAAATAAAATGGCTGAATCTGCATTTTCATTTCTTGTCTCTAGCCCGAACCAAGACGTTAAAGTCCAGACATTAGAAAATGCTTCCTGGAAGCCAAATCCGGCATTCCTGGCCAGGATGGAGGTCAGACTGCCAGAAAGTGCATGGAAAACTTGACCTAATAAACCTTTCAGCCCAACTCTGCTCCATCCAAACCACACAATTTAAGAATTTTGGAAACATCATCCGCTCCATAGAGCGGAGCTTTTATTCCAAAGGGATATTTCAGCTAATCTAGTTTATGATAGGATTGGGCCAGATATTAATAGTGGTGATTTTGTCCACCCGGGGCCTTTTTCTTTTGAAAAGGTCAAGGTGATTTACAAAACCTGCTTCGGTAGTCACAGTGGCAGGAAAGATATTTAGAGAGCAATAGCTGGGTGCAGTGGCCAGCTCTAGGGCCTTGAAGAACCATAACAAAAACAATGGACTCAATCTCTACTCACCAGAAACCTCCACTCGAAAATCAGTTCTCCTCCCACCTTCCGGGGGTGATATATACCCAATGGCAACAGCCTTGACAAAGCTTTGGGAAGCAGCGTGGCCTAGAGGAAAGAATCCAAGCTTCAGAGTCAGAGGATCTGGGTTCTAATTCCCGGTCTGCCCCTTGCCTGTTCTGTGATCTGGGGCAATTTGGTTCACTGTTCTGGGCCTCAATTACCTCATCTGCAAAATGAAGATTAAACATTACTCCCTCCTACTTAAACTGTGAGCCTTATGTGAAGCAGACATTGTGTCCTTCTTAATTATCTTGTATCTACTCCAGGGCTTAGTATGACGCTTGACAGATAGTATACACTTAAAAACATTATTATTAGTAATATATAATAGTAGTGTATATTCTGAGTTACTCAAGTGACTAACTCTAAAATCTGTCATTCTGCAAGATTTTCATTCACATTCATTCATTCGATAGTATTTATTGAGTGCTTACTATGTGCAGAGCACTGTACTAAGCGCTTGGAATGTACAAATCGGTAACGGACAGAGACAGGCCCTGCCCTCTGACGGGCTTACGGTCTAATCGGGGGAGACGGACAGAAAAGAACATGGCAATAAATAGAATCAATTCACATCCACCTTGCCATAACAATCACTTTGAAAGAAGATGGTAAATTCCCTTTTGAAAATTATTCATTTCATAAGATATCCAACTCACTGGTCATCTTAAGGAAATGCTTGGAATTCCTCAGAGGCAATGCTTAAATCTAAAGTATTAATCTATCAATTGTATTTATCAGGTACTCACTGTTTGCAGAGCACTGCACCAACTGCTCCGGAGAGGACAATATAAGCAAGTTGGTAGATCTGTTCCCTGCCCACAGTGAGCTTACAGTCTAGAGGGGGAGACAGATATTAATATAAATAAATTATGGATATGTTCATAAGTGCTGTAGGGCTGAGGAAGAGGCGACTAAGGGGTGTAAATCAAAATGCAGGGATGACACAGAAGGGAGTGGGAGAAAACAATAAAATAATAATATTTTTACTCTATAATATTCTTGACCCAGAGCGTAGGTTCAAATATGTTCTAAAAATTGCAACATTAGAGGCCATTGTGAACCTTGCGTAAGCAGGACTGTAAATTTGCTCACCAAATGTGGGGCTTCTTTTACAACAGAAGACTATGAGTAATACCTTATTAAAAGCAGGCGTACCCTGGCCACGGGTTTCAAAGAGGAACACAGTTGGCTGAATTTAGATTACCCATAACCACCAATACTAGAAAAAATAAAATACGTGTTTTCATTTACTGATCCCTTACAATCAGTTAATCATGTCTCGGTTTTCCCAGGTCAGCTGGCATGGCAACTCTTCCAACCTAGTCAAATGAACAAAGCTTCGCCCAAAGTGCCCAAGACCCCACAGTGTGGGGGGGGGGGGGGGTGAAAAATCCATTCATTCATTCCATCGTATTTATTGAGCACTTACTTTGTGCAGAGCACTGTACTAAGCGCTTGGGAAAGTACAGTACAGCAATAAAGAGAGGCAATCCCTGCCCATAGCGAGCTCACAGTCGTCCACCCTCATCAAATTCTGAGACTAATGGGAATTAGTTTCCTCTCCAACTTCTGAAGACAGAATGGGATTTCATTTTAATATGTTTCATTTATTTATATTAATGTTTTTCTCCCTCTCTAGACTGGCAGCTCTTGTGGTCAGGGAATGTGTCTACCAACTCTGTTGTAATAATAGTAATGATAATTATTATTATGGCATTTGTTTAGCGTTTATTACTTGTCAGTCACTGTTCTAAGGGCTGGGGTAGGTACAAGATAATCGATTTGGACACAGTCCCTGATCCACACAGGGCTCACAGTCTTCATCCCCATTTTACAGATGAGGGAACCGAGGCACGGAGAAGTGAAGTGACTTGCTCGAGGTCACACAGCAGACAAGTGGTGGAGCAGGGATTAGAACCCATGACCTTCTGACTCCCTGGCCCATGCTCTAGCCACTAGGCCATGCCTCAATTCTCCCAAACACTTAGCATTATTCTTATTATTATGGTATTTGTTAAGTGCTTACCATGTGCAAAGCACTGTTCTAAGTGCTGGGGTAGATACAAGGTAATCAGATTGTCCCACATGGGGCTCACAATCTTAATCCCCATTTTACAGATGAGGTGACTGAGGCACAGAGAAGTTAAGTGACTTGCCCAATGTCACACAGCTGTCAAGTGACAGAACTGGGATTAGAACCCCCAACCTCTGACTCCTAAACCCAGGCTCTTTCCACTAAGCCACGCTGATTCTCCGCACACAGTAAGAACTCAATAAACACCACTGATTGATTTGGATTTTAACGTCTGTCTCTCCTACTAGATTTTAAGCCTCTTGAGGGCAGGGATAGTGATATTGTACTCGCCCAAGCGTTTAGTGCCATGCTCTGCACACAGAAAGGTCCACAAAGAATGATGAAGGATTAATTGATTGGAATTCAGCCTTCTCCTTCCAACATTAACAAAAATAATAAGGGTATTTAAGCGCTTACTATGTGGCAGGCACTGTATTAAGCGCTGGGGTAGATGCAAGCAAATTGGATCTGACACAGTTCCTGTCCCACATGGGTTTATAGTCTCAATCCCCATTTTACAGATGAGGTAACTGAGGGACAGAGAAGTGAAGTGGCTTGCCCAAGGTCACACAGCAGACAAGTGGCGGAGGCGGAATTAGAACCCACGTCCTTTGACTCCCAAGCCCGGGCTCTAGCCACTAAGCTACGCTGCTTCTATTTCAATTCTATTACACTGTTATGTTGAACTCTCCCAAGCACTTAATATAGTGGTCTGCAAACAGTAAGCACTCAAGAAGTCTGAATGATTGCTAGGGAGGAGGTAGACATTAAAATAAACGACAGCTGAGAGTGTAATGATAACAACAACAACAATAATAATAATTAAGAGCTCATGATGGGTCAAGCACTGTGGTTGATACCAAGATGACCATCTTAGATACACTCCGCTCAGCTCCACTGGGAACCTGATTATCTTCTATTACTCCACGTAGTAAGCCCTTAAATACTATTTTTTATCATTAATTTTATTTCAGCCCCTACACACGCGGGGCTCCCAGTAATGGGTTTTCCTTCGCCGGAGGTTCACAAGAACGAATCCCCACATTCTCGGACAGGGGGATGCCGCCCAATACCCGCAGCCCTTTTCCATCAGCTACACCCCGTCCCTCCCTCCCTTTGTTTTGTGCCGACCGGTAAAGAGGAAACTCGCCTCCGTGGAGAAAGCAAGCATCAACGAACATTCAGTGTCGACCCCCTTCACTCTCTCAGGTCTGCCCTGGAAGCCGGTCACTTCCTGGAGGAGGATCATCTTGTTCACGGGACAAAGCTGCAAAAGCGGCGAACGTGCAATCATGCCTACAGCTCTTCTTCCATTTGAAGCTTTCGGGATATTGTTGTATTTCCACCCCAGACACACTAACCCCTAAGGATATTTCTCTTCTTTCCAGAGGGAAATTTAGTAGAAATTTCCCATCAAGATTCATCACTGGCAGCGAGAGGTTTCTCCACTCTGAACCATTCTTAAAATAACAGCCCAGAATGTGCCCAGCAGGTCTACATGCAAAGCTCTCATTTTCCCTGAAGTTCTTTCACGATATACGCCTGAGATTATTCGATTCATTCAGTCGTATTTGAGGGCTTAGTGTGTGCAAAGCACTGCACTGTGTGCTTGGGAGAGTACAGTAGAACAATAAAATCATTCCCTATAATAATAATGGCATTTGTTAAGCACTTACTACATGCCAAGCACTGTTCTAAACTCTGGAACAGCGTTGTTCTAATTCCCTGCCAACAACGAGCTACGTGATTTAATTTCCTACGAAACATTTCACTTAGACTGTGAGCCCCACGTGGGACCTGATTATCTTCTATCTACTACCCCAGTGTCTGGCACATAGTAAGCACTTAAATACTATTTATCATTATTATCATTTCAGCACCTAAACATCTTAATTTGAAAATTTTAAAAAAGAAAGTTGGGCCTCAGTTCATTCCCTCTGAAAAGCATCAAGTGTTATAGAAAAATAAAGACGCCTTGCACCTCAGTGCTTTAATCTTGCCTCCGGGATCTGAACAGCATTTGCCAGGTTATAAATCTTGAATCATCCATTTCCTGGTCACAAATTATAAAACACACACGGAAGGGCCGACAACATCACGTCGACAGTCCTTGCAGATAATAACAGAGCGCTTTGTTTTCTAAAACAGCAAGAAAACATAACATGTTTGCAGAAAATGACAGAGTAGGTGCGAGAATGAAACGGTAATTATCGTCAGCTTTTATTCTTAGTGGCGATAGGATGTGATTGTAACTCTCACATCCCTTTTCTGTTTTATAATCAAACAGAAACGAAGTGCTGACTGAGGAAGTGGAGGTGCAGCCAACAGGGCAACAGGCCAAATATTGTTCACTCTAGACTCTCCTACTCCAACCCAGCCCGCGCACTTCACTCCTCTAATGCCAACCTACCCACTCTACCTCCATCTCGTCTATCTCACGGCCGACCTCTTGCCCAAGTCCTGCCTCTGGCCTGGAATGCCCTCCCTCCTCCTATCTGCCAAACAATGACTCACCCCTCCTTCAAAGCCTTATCTGTACAGTGTTCTGCACACGGTAAGCGCTTAATGAATACGATGGAATGAATGTATCCAAGGCACAGCTCCCTTTCCCTCCTCAAATCCGCCGACGACTCTCCCCTCCTTCAGAGAGCTACTGAAGGCGCACCTCCTCCATGAGGCCTTCCCAGACTAGGCCCACTTTTTCCTCATCCCCCACTCCCTTCCGCATCACCCTGTTGCCCTCCCTTTGCTCTTCTCCCCTCTCGCTGCCCCACAGCACTGATGGTTAAATGTACATATCTATATTTTATTTATTTATATTGATGCCTGTTTACTTTTATTAATGTCTGTCTCCTCCCCTGCCCCCCCAGACTTTGAGCCCGTTGAGGGCAAGGATTGACTCTCTTTATTGCTGTATTGTACTTTCCAAGCAAGAAGTATAGAGCTCTGCGCACAGTAAGGGCTCGATAAATCCGCTTGAATGAATGGATCCTCCAAAAGTCCTCTTTTCCCTTTCTTCAACTCCCTTCTCCGTCACCCTGACTTGCTCCCTTTATTCATCCCTCCTTCTCAGCCTCCCAGCAATTACGATCACATCTGCATTTATTCATTTCTATTAATGTCTGTCTTCCCCTTTAGCCTTTAAGCTCATTGTGAGCAGGGACTGTGTGTTATACGGTTATATCATTCAAGTATTTAGTACAGTGCTCTTCACCCAGTAAGCACTCAATAAGTACGATTGACTGACTGAAAACTGAGGGCTTGTATCGATCCCAGGGCTTAGTACAATGCCTGGCATACAGTAAGCGTTTAACAAATACCACAATTATTATTATAACAATGTTATTTGTTAAGAGCTTCCTATGTACCAGGTGCAGTAATAAACACTGGGGTAAATATAGGATAATCAGTTTGGACACGGCCCCTGTCCCACGTAAAGCTCTCAGTCTCAATCCCTATTTTACAGAAGAAGAAACTGAGGTCCAGAGAAGAGAAGGGACTTGCCCAAGGTCACACGGCAGACAAGTGGCAGAGCAGGGATTAGAACCCAGGTCCTTCTGACTCCCATTCCCCTACTCTGAAGAGTTAAAGGCAGCTTCATGGAAGTGTACTGGCAAAGGATCTTAAACTACTATTAGTAATAATAGAAATGATTAAGCACTTACTGTGTGCAGAGCACTGTAATAATAATAATTAAGGTATTTGTTAAGGGCTTACTATGTGCCAAGCACTGTTTTAAGCACTGGGGTAGATGCAAGGTGGGTTGTCCCGCACGGGACGTATGGTCTTAATCCCCATTTTACAGATGAGGTAACTAAGGCAAAGAGAAGTGGCTTGACCAAGGTCGCACAGCAGACAAGTGGTGAAGTCAGGATTAGAACCCATGTCCTCTGATTCCCAAGTCCGTGGTCTTGCCACTAAGCCATGCTGCTTCTCTACTAAGGACTCAGAGAGAAATCTCAGGTGGAAATTAGACACTGTTTCTGTCCCTCAGGAGTTGCTGGGGGCGGCTCACAACTACAAAGGTTATAAATAATAATAATAACGACTAGAACAACAACAACAACTGTAAAAGTTCTTACTATGTGCCCAGCACTGTGGTACGGCTGAGGGAAATACGGGTCAATCAAATCGGAAACAGTCCTTGTCCCACCTGGAACTCACAATTTAAGTAAAAGAGAGACAGGGAATGCCACGTCTCTTTTACAGATGGCAGAGAGTGGCAATTTGTGATTACAAGATTTGGCCACTCAGAAGAACTGATTTTGCTCACTCTTCCAAAACTGGGAGAATCTAACACAGCGATAATCGGTTAATATTGCTTATTGAGTGTTTACTGAGTGCAGAAAACTATACAAAGAGGCTGAGAAAGAACAAGGCAATAAAGTTTGTAGATATGATCCCCGCCCGCAAGGAGGGCACTGTGGCTCAGTGGCAAGAACACGGGCTTGTGAGTCATAGGACATGGGTTCCGATCTCAATTCTGCCATTTGTCTGCTGTGTCACCTTGGGCAAGCCTCTTCACTTCTCCGTGCCTCAGTTACCTCATCTGTAAATGGGGATTAAGACAGTCAGCCCCATTTTGGAATGACCTGATTAACTTCTATCTACCCTGGGGCTTAGAACAGTGATTGACACATAGTAAGTGCTTAACAAATATTATTAATCATTATTATTGAGGAACTAACAATCTAGAAAAGGAGACAGACATTACAATAAATTACAAATAGGGGAAAGGCCAGAGTACAATTACATGTTCACCGGTGCTACGGGGCTCCATTGAGATGCAGCCTGGCTCAGTGGAAAGAGCACAGACTTGGGAGTCAGAGGTCACGGGTTCGAATCCCAGCCCTGCCACTTGTCAGCTGTGTGACCTTGGACAAGTCACTTAACTCCTCTGTGCCCCAGTTACCTTATCTGTAAAAGAGGGATTAAGACTGTGAGCCTCATGTGGGACAACCTGATTACCCTCTATCTACCCCAGCGCTTAGAACAGTGCTCTGCACATAGTGAGCGCTTAACAAATACCAACATTATTATTATTATTATTAATGAGTATCAAAGTGTCCTAACACTGGTTGAAACGATTTCTTATAGGAATATTTTGGGTGGTGACCCTGAAATATCTCCAGCAGATATATAACTTATTCACATCATGTAAATTGGACAGGCTGCATTACTATTAGAAGCCATCTTCCAAATAAAGAATTGTTAGAGTCTCCTTAATCGTTCCACCCCACACGGCTAAATTTATAGCAGCTAAGTACACACAACAGCGTCTCATCTCATTTTTTTGTTGGCGAGACTTGCTGTTTTCTCCGTGATTTTCTTATTTGAATTCTTGCCGTGTCGATATTAATTCTGGCCAAATGATTTCTTTGGGTCACTGATTGGAGATAAATTGGTTGGGTGACTCTCTGATGCTATTGCAATTAGGGTTTTGGCGGGGAGAAGGGGGACTGAAATCCAGCTGTGATACTTCTGAGCTTGGAAAAATCCTCCACCTGATTGGGTTTATTTTCATCTTGGTTCAGATGGTTTTCTGGTCATGTTTTCTCTGATAATAGACCTTGATACACCAGGTGGAGTATAAATCAATGATAGCAATGATAATAACAATTTCATCCTGTCCATCATCACCATATTTGTTAAGCGCTTACTATGAACTAAGTGTAGGAGTAAAGTCAAGTTCATCAGGTGAGACATAGTCCCTATTCGGCTCAGTGGAAAGAGCCCGGGCTTGGGAGTCGGAGATCATGGGTTCGAATCCCGGATGTGCCACTTGGCAGCTGCATGACTGTGGGCAAGTCACTTCGCTTCTCTGTGCCTCAGTGACCTCATCTGTAAAATGGGGATTAACTGTAAGCCTCACGTGGGACAACCTGATTACCCTGTATCTACCCCAGCGCTTAGAACAGTGCTCTGCACATAGTAAGCGCTTAACTACCAACATCATCATTACTATTATTATTATTCCATACTTTGCTCTGCTTCCCAGATCATTTTTCTACAAAAACGTTCAGGACATGTCATCTCGCTCCTCAAAAAACTCCAGTGGTTGATCTTCAATCTCCACGTCAAACAAAAACTCCTCGCCATTAGCTTAAAAGCAAACCAGTGCCTTGCCACCCTCCTACCTCACCTCACCACTCTCCTTCTACAACCCAACCTGTACACTTCACTCATCTCTTCTAACCTTCTCAACTGTATCTTCATTTCACCTCTCTCACCCCCAACCCCTATCCCACATCCTGCTTCTGGCCTAGAATAATAATAATAATGTTGGTAATTAAGTGCTCACTATGGGCAGAGCACTGTTCTAAGTGCTGGGGTAGATAAAGGGTAATCAGGTTGTCCCACGTGAGGCTCACAGTCTTAATCCCCATTTGACAGATGAGGTACCAGAGGCACAGAGAAGTTAAGTGACTTGCCTACAGTCACACAGCTGACAAGCGGCAGAGTCGGGATTCGAACGCATGACCTCTGACTCCCAAGCCGGGGCTCTCTCCACTGAGCCACGCTGCTTCTCTAGAAAGCCGTTCCTCCTCAACTCTGACCATTCCTTTCCCCCACTTCAAAGCCTTATTGAAGGCACATCTCCAGGAGACTTTCCCAGACAAAGCCCCTCGTTTCCTCTTCTCCCACTCCCTTCTGCATCTCCCTGACTGGCTCCCTTTGCTCTTCCTCCCTCCCAGCCCCACACCACTTACGGTTCTAACCCTGGCTCCACCGCACGTCTGCCCCGTGACCTCGGGAAAGTCACTTCACCTCTCTGCATCTCAGTCCCCTCATCTGTAAAATGGAGATGAAGACTGTGAGCCCCATGTGGGGCAGGGACTGCGTCCAACCTGGTTACCTCGTATTTATTCCGGCACCTAGAACAGGGCTTTGCACACGGTAAGCACTTCACAAATACCACCATCATTATCATCGTCATAACCTGGAGCTGAAACTGGGAAGGGGAAATACCATCCCTGATCCCATTAGCCAACCACAGAGGGGTGAGTCTGGTTTGACCCCAACCAGCTCAGTGGAGAGGATTCTCAGACAAAGTCCCTAATTCGCTCGCGGAAGCGGCGTGGCTGAGTCGATAGAGCGCTGGCCTGGGATCTCAACCCGTTTCCACCGCTCGTCTTCTGGGTGACCTTGGGCAAGTCACTTCACTTCTCCGGGCCTCAGTTACCTCATCGGGAAAATGAGGATTAAGAGTGTGAGCCCCATGTGGAACAAGGACTGTGTCCAAGCTGGGTAACTTGTATCTAATCCAGTGTTCCGATCGGTACTTCTCACGTAGTAGGTGCTTAACGAGTACCGTAATTATTATTTTTGAGATCAGCAGGTGGGAAGTAGAGGCCATAGAAATCTGCCCACCTTTGGCCCCAAGCAACTTGCTACTTTGATCCTGTGTCTGGTTTTATCCTTTCTGAACTATGTCCAGGTTTCATGCCGAGTCTGGCTGGACCGATTCAGGATGGCTTTTTGTGCCGCCTTCTTGGTCCTACCGATAATTGCAGCTTTACTGACATGCATTCATGACCTGGGTTGATTGATTACACGCAAAGGTAACATTAATTCCGTGCTCCATTTTTATTAAAGGTAGTAAGAATTACCCAGTAGTCACTGTGCTAAGCATTGAGGGAGATCCTAGGTATTCTCATCAGACTCAATCCCAGGCTAGAGAGGGTGGCTGTTTTGTATCCTCATGTTAGAGTTGAGGAAATGGTGGCTCAGAGAGGTTAAGTGTCTTCCCCAAGGCCCCACAGCCTGCTGGTGGCAGAGTTGGGATTAGGATTCAGGTCTCTCAGTCCCCAGATCCTTGGACTCACTCCATTAGGCCATACCTCGGTGGTACTGGCACGTGTGGACTGGCAGCTCTCTGCACATGGATTATTGTGGGGAGGGAAAACATCTACCGACTCTATTGTAATGCCTTCTCCCAAGTGCTTAACACAGTGCTCAGCACAGCTTAGTGGATAGAGCTTGGGCCTAGGAGTCAGAAGGACCTGGGTTCTAATCCTGGCTTCGCCACATATCTGTTAGGTGACTTTGGGTGAGTCGCTTCACTTCTCTGGGCCTCAGTTACCTCATCTGTAAAATGGAGATTAAGACTGTGAACCCCATGTGGGACAGGGGCTGTGTCCAACTTTATTAACTTATACCTACTCCAAGCGCTTGGCACGTAGTAAGACCTCAACAAGTACCATAATCATTTTTATTTTAATAAACACCGCCGATTGATTAGTGGAATGACAGCTGGATTCCTCAGGACAGCTCGTCCCATCACTTGCTGGGACCACAGGAAGTCTGGGGGATAATTCAGTTGGGAAACTGAGTTTTTCGTTCTTTACTGGTGTAAGATCATTCAGAGGTTCAGCTAAGAAACTGTTGACTAGGCCGTGCTACAAGAAATCTTCTAGTATTTGTTAAGCACTTACTACGTGTCAAGCACTGTATTAAGCACGGAAGTGGTTGCATTCCCTCACCCACATGGGGCTACCAGTCTTACGGGTAGATTTTCAAAGTTGGTGACTAAGATTCCTTCTTGCTAATGTCACTCCTGCTACCATCCTGGGCTGCGCATATATTTTTTGAGGGGGAGCTTTCTTGAATTTCTAATTCTAATCCTGGTTTACCTACAGAGACCAGCAAGGAGTTAGCGGAAAGAATACAGGTCAAGGTCAGAGAACCCGGATTCTAATCCTGGCTCCGTCATTAGTCTTTTATGTGTCCTTGGCCAAGTCATTTCACTTCTTTGGGACTCAGTATCCTCATTTTTTTTTTTTTTAATGGAGATGCATTGGCTGTTCCCCCTCCCACTTAATCTGTGAGCCTCTTTTGAGACAGGGACTCTATCCAAACTAATTAAATTGTATCTACCCCAGTACTTAGAACAGTGTGTGATGAAAAGTATTTTTAAAAAAGACAGGGGATGAGGAAGATGAAGATGACGACGACGAAGAATAGAGTTTTATGAGCCCCAGTGGCTCATAGAGGAGCCTAAGCAGGACCACACTGGGAAAATCTTCTTGGCTGGAGCTGCGTCTGGCTCCAAGAAACTTACTCACTACCCACCAGGCCCCTCTCCCCACTGGCCTTACCTAACCACAGTTGCCTCTCAATCTCTCTCCCACCAACCCCCAACCTCAATCCTCCCCCATTTCCTAGTGAGAATTTCAAGATGTGCCCAGCCTGGCTATCGTCGCCAAAACGCTGTCCTCTTCTCCTCTTTCCTACTTGACTGGAAGCTCCTTGAGAGCGGGGATGATGTTTCCTGACTAGTGTACTCTCCCTAACGTTTTTCTGTTTGTTTCTTTTCAAGAGCATTTATTCGGCGCTTAGACGATAATTGGGTTGGACACGGTCCCTGCCCCACACAGGGATCACAGTCTTAATGTCCATTTTACAGCTGAGGGAACTGAAGTGATTTGCCCAAGGTCACACAGCTGACAAGATATGACAGGCAGCATTAGAACCCAGGTTCCTCTGACTCCCAGGCCCAGGCTCTATCCACTAGGCCATGCTGCTTATTTCCACCTGGCTGAAGAACTGCCAGATGGCTGGAACTTTCTATTTTATCTCCCCGTCTTCATCCTCCATCAGCTATCTAGAGGATCATAATGGATGCGTTTGGGTTGCTCAAAATAATGCTACTGTCACTTGTGCCGTTCCTGGAAAGGGAATTACAGGATCTCCTGCCACGTAAAAACACTTTAATTCACTTTTATTAGCATTGCCGATAGGCTGCCCGTAAATTATATTCATCAGGAAGATTTAATGCTCAGAGTCACTGTGATTCAACCAACATTTTCTCTCCCAGATTTAGGCAGTGGCATCAAATGCGAGAGATGGGGTTTTGCTTTCAAATAATGCAGAGATCTTATTTTGGAAATGCATTTGAAGGGGTTTCCAATTACTGAGCCTTCCATTTTTAACCCACTTAAGCATCTAAAAAACACCCATGAAATAGGTTGAATGAGGGATAGTTTCTTTGTTTTTTGTTTTGTTTTGCTTTTTTTTTTTTTTTGGTATCCGTTAAGCCCTTTACTATACACCAGGTATGATATGAAGTGAAGCAACGTGGCTCAGTGGAAAGAGCCCAGGTTTGGGAGTCCGAGGTCATGGGTTCTAATCCCTGCTCTGCCGCTTGCCAGCTGTGTGACTTTGGGCAAATCACTTGACTTCTCTGTGCCTCAGTTACCTCATCTGTAAAATGGGGATTAATTTATTGCCATTGTTCTCGTCTGTCCGTCTCCCCCGATCAGACCGTAAGCCCGTCAAACGGCAGGGACCGTCTCTATCTGTTGCCGACTTGTTCATCCCAAGCGCTTAGTACAGTGCTCTGCACATAGTAAGCGCTCAATAAATACTATTGAATGAATGAATGAACTTTGAGCCCCACCTGGGACTACCTGATCACCTTGTATCCCCCAGTGCTTAGAACAGTGCTTTGCACATAGTAAGCGCTTAACAAATACCACTATTCAAGTGCTGGGGCAGAAACAAGGCTGGACACAATCCCTGTACCATTCGGGGCTTACTGTCTTAATTCCCATTTTACAGATGAGGTAACTGAGCCCCACAAAAGGGAAGTGACTTACCCAAGGTCATACAGCAAACAAGTGGTGGAGCCAGGATTAGAACTCAGGTCCTCCAATTCCCAGACCAGGGTTCTGTCCCCTAGGCCAGGCTGCTTCTCTGGTATGCAGTGGCATGGGGTATGTTAGGAATTAGAGTCATCAGTGGGGAAAAGGTGCGAAAAACACAACTAGTTTACCACTCTCAAACAATAATCATCATCATGTTGGTATTTGTTAAGTGCTTACTATGTGCAGAGCACTGTTCTAAGCGCTGGGGTAGATACGAGGTAATCAGGTCATCCCACGTGAGGCTCACAGTTAATCCCCATTTTACAGATGAGGTAACTGAGGCACAGAGAAGTGAAGTGACTCGCCCACAGTCACACAGCTGACAAGTGGCAGAGCCGGGAGTCGAACCCATGACCGCTGACTCCCAAGCCCGGGCTCTTTCCACTGAGCCACGCTGCTTCTTCAGGCAAGACTGCCTTCAACCACCTCTAGTGAGTGACCCAGGACTCCAAGAATGTGTGTCCTTGCAAAAGTTGACTTGGGGCAAGTCACTTCACTAGGCCTCAGTTACCTCACCTGGAAAATGGTGATAGAAACTGTGAGCCTCACATGGGACAGGGACTGGGTCCAACCCTATTCGCTTGTATCCACCTGATACAAGCACTTAGTACGACGTCTGGCATAAAATAAGCTCTCAACAAATACTGCAATTCTTATTAAGTGTGGCTTAGTGAAAAGAACACAGGCTTGGAAGTCAGAGGATGTGGGTTCTAATCCCAGCTCTGCCACTTAATAAATAATAATGTTGGTCTTTAAGTGTTTACTATGTGCAGAGCACTGTTCTAAGCACTGGGGTAGATACAAGGTAATCAGGTTGTCCCACGTGAGGCTCACAGTTGATCCCCGTTTTACAGATGAGGGAACTGAGGCACAGAGAAGTGACTTGCCCACAGTCACACAGCTGACAAGCGGCGGAGGCAGGAGTCGAACCCATGACCTCTGACTCCGAAGCCCAGTCTCTTTCCACTCAGCCACGCTGACCTTGGGCAAGTCACTTCACTTCTCCCTGCCTCCATTCCCTCATCTGTAAAATGGGGATTAAGACTCTGAGCCTCATGTGGGACAAACTGATTACCTTGTATCTATCCCAGGGCTTAGAATAGTGTTTGGCACATAGTACAAATACCATAATTATTATAAATCATTATTAATAAGAAAAGGCCACCCTGAGGCCCTCACCAACTCCGACACCTAACTCTACATTACAAGGAATACCAGGGATATACAGTGGATATACAACTCTGATTCCGGAGGGGGGGTGGTTTTACAGTGGAGAGAAGAGAATGGCAACACTTCAAAGATCCCCAAAGCCTGACCCGGAATGCCAGCTACACCAAGAAACGCCACGCACTTTATGGAGTGGAGAGATTCCTTATTTTAAAATAACCAAATCTTTCCCGATTCCAAACCGTTCCAAATCCACTGCATTCTTTCGGTGGTAATGAAGTGCCAAGTAAAATTGCCAGGAACCTAATCAGCGGTATTTATTGAACACTTATTGTGCACAGAGAGAGAGGGGGAGAGCTACTAAGCTCTTGGGAGAGTACGATAGAGTTGGCATTCACGATCCCTGCCCACGAGGAGTTTACAGGCTGGCGGACTTCCGCATTTTGCCCTCATGATACCCAGGGTCTCTGGCACTGACGTGCCCTGTGTATCAGGGAATGCACAGAGGAATGCACGGAGGAAGCAGCGTGGCTCAGTGGAAAGAGCCCAGGCTTTGGAGTCAGAGGTCACGGGTTCAAATCCCAGCTCTGCCACTTGTCAGCTGTGTGACTGTGGGCAAGCGCCCACACGTCTCTGTGCCTCAGTTCCCTCATTTGTAAAATGGGGATTAAGACTGTGAGCCTCAAGTGGGACAACCTGATTATCCTGTATCTACCCCAGTGCTTAGAACAGTGGTCGGCACATAGTAAGCACTTAACAAATATCAACATTATTACTATTATCATCATCAGGGCTGAGGGGAATTTAAGCCACAGGAAATGTGCAGCCTCCGCAAATGTTAAAAATTTAGGAAGCTTCACTTATGCCTGGACACTCACTGACAACCCCCCCGATAATGTGTACCTTTGCCATAAGACTTACCGGATTCTGAGCTTTGCCTTTTAGGTTTTGATCTATGCCATTTCATCTTTCCTACTACAGCGGTGGCCAAAAAACTTTCCCCACTTTCTTAGATTGTGAGCCCCTGCAGAGCAAGGAACTGGGTCTAATTCCCCACTGCGTACATTTTTTCCCCGGAGATTAGGACAATGCTCCACACACAGTAAGCACTTAATAAGCTTTGTTATTATTATTACTACTTGTCCATTCAACACTTACCTGGGCTAATGTGATTTCAATCAACTGTGGCAGTTTTAGGGTGGATTCCTCAACCATTTAATACCTCCACTGTCGAGGTGGGTCAAAGTGAAATTTGGAGGGTTATTTGAAATAAAATTTTTTAAAAAGCATTTTGGAATATGGACCCCAGGAGCGTAGAAATCGGGTTAAATCGGATAAAACCCTAAGAGTCCATACTGTCCTTTGTGTGCACAAAAAAAAAAAAAAAAAAGTAAAAGGGGGCTGAGCCACTGTTTTGCACTCTTTCCTGTCTCTTTTTTCCAGAACATATTCATTCTTAGCAATAATGTGAGGGTTTGAATCGATGTGTAACTTGTTTTCCATAAATCATCATCGGGATGGGAACAGATGAAATGCAAACATTTCATTTTCCAGAACCAGACCCGTGATGGACTTCACTTCCAAAAATGAAATTAGCTCCAGGATGTCAAACCAGGGTAGACCAGTGAGTGGGGAGGATTCTGCTGCTCCATTAAACATGCATTTCTGTTTTCAGCTCAATCAATCTGTCAACTCCATCCTGGAAGCAACATTTGCCAAGGAGATGAAGGTAGATTCAAATGTGTCAGAGCGGTTTGAACAACCAGAACTCAGCAACGTGGCCTAGTGGAAAGAACTCTAGGATCTACAGTGTGGCTTAGCAGAAAGAGCCTGGGAGTCAGAGGTCACGGGTTCTAATCCCAGCCCCGCCACTTGTCTGTTGTGTGACCTTAGGCAAGTCACTTCACTTGTCTGGGCCTCAGTTGCCTCATTTGGAAAATGGGAATTAATACTGTGAGCATCACATGGGACAACCAGATTGCCTTGCATCTACCCCAGTGTTTAGAACGGTGTTTGGCACATAGTAGGCACTTAAGTACCATTATTATTACTACCTACAGGCTTTGTAATCTGGCTTCTAATCCCAGCTCGGTTGGGATCAAACTGATCAAACGGGTGACCTTGGGCAGCTCACTGAATCCCATTTCACAGATAAGCATTTAGTACAGAGTTGCAGCGTGGCTTACTGGATAGAGCCCGGGCCTGGGAATCAGAAAGAGCTTTGTTTTAACCCGGAGCTGTCATGTGTCACTGTGTGACCTTGGGCAAGTCGCTTCACTTATCTGGGCCTCATTTACCGCATCTGTAAAATGGGGATTGAAACTGTGAGCCCCACTTGGGACAGGGACTGTGTCCAATTCGGTTTGCTCGTATCCACCCCGGTTCTTAGTACAGAGTCTGGCACACAGTAAATGTTTAACAAATACCATCGTTATTATTATTACTGTTTTCTACCCACAGAAAGTACTCAATAAATATTTCAATAGTATTTATTGAGCGCTTACTATGTGCAGAGCACTGTACTAAGCACTTGGAATATACATATCGGCAACAGAGACAGTCCCTGCCCACTGATGGGCTTTCAGTCTAATCTAAATATGATTGATTGACTGATGGATGAGGAAACTGAGGCCCAGAGAGGTCAATAAAGCTGGTGAACTTCATGGGTACCGGCCCTTCGTCTGATTTAATAATCCTGCTTATCTTCATCTAGAGTAAGCTTTTACTCAATGGCAGGATCACTAGTTGGGATGCAAAGAAATGAGGAAATCTATTAAGTCAGCTGGGTTTTCAATCCCGCGAGAGTTGGTTCAGGGAAAATGGATTGTGAAAAACAGCGTGGCCTGATAGTTAGAGCATGGGCCAGGGAGCCAGAAGGACCTGTGTTCTAACCCAGAGCTGCCACATATCCACTGGGTGGCCTTGGGCAAGTCGCTTCACTTCTCTGGGCCTCATCGATTAATGGGGATTCAATCCCTGGACTCCCTTCTACTTAGATTGTGAGCCCTGGGCGGGGCAGGGACTGTGTCTGACCTGATTCACTTGTACCTACCCTAGTGCAAAGTACAGTATTTGACTGATACTAAGTGCTTAACAAAGACCGTCGGGGGGAAACAAAAATGGAGGAGAATCAGGAGAGCTGGCCCTTGCTTTTGCTTCATTCCCCCTGCATAAGCGGCAGACTAAAATGGGTCTGGCCTATGTGGCTGTGGCAGAAGCCTTTATGGTTCAAAGTGGAGAAAGGTCAGAGGGTCCAGAGAACTGTATCAGTGCATGACCCCGACCCTTCCCCCGACACCCCATCCTCTCCCCAACTCCACCGAGGCCATCCTGGGCCATTCGCAGCTCTAAATTCAGATGCACGGGTGCCCCAGAAATGGCGCTGGGTCCTCCTTGCACTGAGAGGTCCTGGGAGGCCCTGGGAGCTGGAAGAAGCTCACCTTCCTCTCCCAGCTCCCAGCTCCTCCTTCCCCTCGGGACTTGGAATGTCGCTCCTGAGGAACCAAACATAGAGCCTGTGTCAAGGGGGAGCTGGGAGGCTCCAAAGCCCAAGAGAATGCACAGAAGAAGAGAGACGGAAGAGGAAGACGGGGAGAAAGAGGAGAAGTAGAGAGGTATGAGGTGAAGGAGAAGGGAATGAGAAGGAGGAGAAGAGGGGAATGGGGAGGGGCAAAGGGGATGAGACGGAGAAGAAGGGTTGAGGAGAAGAGGGAGATGAGGAGGAGAAGGGGGAAGAGAAAAGGGGTGAGAAAAATAGGAGTCAATGAGGAGGAGGAGGAGGAGAAGAGGGGTACAAGGAGAAGGAAGAAGAGGAAAAGAGTGGAGTGAGAAGGAGAGGAGAGAGAAAAGGAGGAGAGGAGGGGGAGGAAGTGTGGAAGCCCACTTCTGACCTCCCCCGAGATAAGTCTCTGCCTTTCCCCGGACCTTCATCCCCCACTCTGGTCCAAACTCAGCCCCCGACTTTGCTGCCCTGGACTCTGGGGCCCACTGGGAGACCATTCTGGATTAAAGGCCAATTCCCATATGAGTGCTTCTTTTGAAAAATGCGATCTGTCACGTCTGGTTAAGATTTCCTCATGTGCTGTGCACCCTCATCCATGCTCTCATTTATTTCCCATAGCAACTTCACTTCCAAACCAGCTTAATCACTGACGTTGCTCTAACTTACCCATTACCCTCTTTGGTACCACTGGGGGTAAAAGGGGCAGCAGTGAGGTCCCTCAGGGAACAGGCATTAAAATGAATAAATCAATAAATGTAGGTTCCAAGAAGACAGTTAGGGGTAGGAGGATCGGGAAAACAGGGAGCAAGTTCTGGATAAGTAGGCAGATATTTGGGAAGATATGGAGGTTATCTAGACTGGAAGCTTGTTGTGGGGAGGGGATGTGCCTGCCAACTCTTTTGTACTGTACCCTCCCAAGCACCTATTACAGTGTTCTTTTGTATTGTACCCTCCCAAGCACTTAACACAGTGTTTTGCACACAGTAAGTGTTCAGTAAATAAGACTGATCAATTGGTGGCTTGACTGTACTCTCTCGAGCACTTAATATAGGGCTCCGCATACGGTAAGCTCTAAATAAAAAGGATTAATCAGTTGATTGTACTTTCTCAAGGACTTAGTACAGAGCTCTGTAGCCAGTAAGTTCTCAATAGGATTAATTGATCAATTGCACTGTCCCAAGCGCTTCGTACAGTGCTTTCTACACAATAAGTGCTCAATAAATACCACGGATTTAATCTGAAGGCAAGTCTCAGATAGTGATGAAATCCACAGTCGCAGGAGGGAAAAATTTGGAGGGCAGGAAATTTCCCAGGAAAATTTACCCAAGTGGAGACACAAGCTCTCATCTAGAACCACTCGCGACCCTGCTCTGCTCCTGTTCATTCAATCACATTTATTGAGTGCTTACTGTGTGCAAAGCACTCTACTAAGGGCTTGGGAAAGTACGGTATAACAACAAAGACTGACAATCCCTGTCCACAATGAGCTCAAAATCTAGAGGCAGTCAGTCAGATTTTCATTCAATCATATTTGAGTGCTTTCTATGTGTAGAGCACTGTGCTAAGCGCTTGGGAGAGTACAATGGAACAATAAACAGACACATTCCCCGTCCACAACGAGCTGACAGTCTAGTCTCTGAACGACACCATTGAATCTCAACCAGTATGTGAGCCTGTGAGCTTTCTCTCCCCCATAACCAAAAAACATCAATAGACAGCTTTTATGCAGTTCACCATCAGGATTTCTTAAAAATATTTTCTCTGAATATTGCTTAACTTATTTCCTTCCTTTATCATTTACTCCCTTTTTCCCTGTGAAATAAATCTTCTGGCTGTTTCAAGACTTCTGAATTAAAGGCCAATTCCCAAATGAGTCACTGTTTTGCAAAACCAAATCTGTCGGGTTTGCTCAAGGTTTTCTCATCCTTATCCGAGCTCTCATTTATTTCCTGCAGCAACTTCATTTCTGCACCATCTTAGTCATTTGTGTTGCTTTAATTCACCGGGTACCATCTATCTTGGGGGATTGCAAGTCACCTAGGGAATCAACCAGTGAGAAGCAGCGCGACTCAGTGGAAAGAGCCCGGGCTTGGGAGTCGGAAGTCATGGGTTCGAATTCCGGCTCCGCCACTTGTCAGCTGTGTGACTGTGGGCAAGTCACTTCACTTCTCTGTGCCTCAGTTCCCTCATCTGTAAAAGGGGAACTAAGACCGTGAGCCCCATGTGGGACAACCTGATTACCTTCTATCTCCCCCAGCGCTTAGAACAGTGCTCTGCACACAGTAAGCGCTTAACAAATACGAACATTATTATTATTTATGGAATGGTTCCTATGTGCAGAGTATTGTACTCAGTGTTAGGGAGATTACAATACATTAGAGCCGGTAGACAAGTTCCCTACCCTCAAGGAGTTTACAGTTAACTATATACAGAGCACTGTACTAAGCTCTTGGGAGAGTATTTATTCAATTATATTTATTGAGCTCTTACTGTGTACTTTTGGTTTTAGAGGGGGAGGGAGTTCTAGGAGTAGAGAAGAGCGTGGGCGAGAAGGTCAATAGCAGGAGGGACAAGAAGGAACAGCAGTGAGTAGGTGAACTTGCAAGAAATGAAAAGTACAAGCTGGGGTGTGGTGGGATAAGAGAGTTAGCTAGCAGATGGAGTGCCTACCCTCAAGGAGTTTACGGTCTGCTGCATGAAAAGCACTGTACTAAGCACTTGGGAAAGTACAGAAGGAGTAGGTAGATATGATCCCCACCCTCTATAGCTCTGAGGTGTAGCTCGGTGGAAAGAGCCTAGGCTTGGGAGTCAGAGGTCATGGGCTCTAATCCCAGCTCTGCCACTTGTCTGTTGAGTGAACTTGGGCAAGTCACTTAACTTCTCCACGCCTCAGTTCCCTCATCTGTAAAATGGGGATTAAGACTGTGGACCCCACGTGGGACAACCTGATTACCTTGTATCTACCCCAGAGCTTAGAACAGTGCTTGGCACATAGTAAGCGCTTAACAAATACCGTCATTATTCTAAACCTACTTTGAACCCAGTGCTTTCCTCATCAATGAGTGCATTATAAATGACACCAAAATCAAAGTCGTATTGTATGGGCTGGCCTCGATTTAAAACACTTTGGATTCGAACGAACCACACTTGCACCCCGTTTCCGCTTTCCGACGCATCGATTTTTAACTTCATGACAGTCTGTCTCCTGGGTACTTCTAAACTCAGGAAATGGCAGTAGGGTGAGAGAGGGTGTGGGGGAAATGGGGAAAGGAAAAGTTATTCTGGAGCCAAACTCACAACATGAGACATTTACTCTCCCCTTGTTCAAAGCCTTATCCAATTCTACCAACTCTGCTCATTCGTCCTCTCCCAAGCATTTAATACAGTACTTTGCATGCAATAACTGCTCAAAATAATGTTAGTATTTGTTAAGCGCTTACTATGTGCAGAGCGCCGTTCTAAGCGCTGGGGTAGATTCAGGGTCATCAGGTTGTCCCACGTGAGGCTCACAGTTAATCCCCATTTCCCAGATGAGGTCACTGAGGCCCAGAGAAGTGAAGTGACTCTCCCACAGTCACACAGCTGACAAGTGGCAGAGCCGGGACGCCAACCCACGACCTCTAACTCCAAAGCCCAGGCTCTTTCCACTGAGCCATGCTGCTTCTCTAAACTGATTGACCTCAAGCAAAGCACTTAACCTCTCAGCCTTAGGTTCCCCATCAACGTAACAGGGGTTGTCACACTTTGCTTCTCAGAGCTCTATCAAGACCGAAATCACGTTAATGAAAGTAATGAACAATGCGTGTAAGGTAGAAAACTATACAATTTCAAGGTGTAATCATTAACGAAAGCCTAACTAAAAAAATTGAAGACGAAAAAAATAATAATACATGGAATATCTAATGATAGCATGAGGAAATAATGCTGAGAAACAGTGTGGCCTCTGTCACGTGTCTGCTGTGTGACCTTGGACAAGTAAGGTCACTTCTTTATGCCTCAGTTTCCTCAAATGTAAAATTTAAAACGTGGGACGCGGACCGTGTTCCACCTAATCATCTTGTATCTACCCCAACTCTTAGTCCAGTGCCTGGCACACAGTAAACACTTAACAAATGCCATTAAAAAAATAAAATAATCGAAACACAAACTCTAAATATCATCTTCATTCTCGACTTTCCCCGTAGAGCCTCCCTCCCAAGCATACATGAGGGAGTCTCGGGCGTTAGGTACAACATTCCTTTGAGGTGGGAAGGGGAAATCCTGTCTTTTTTCATAGTGAGAAAACTAGGACTCAAGGAATCTTTGGCTGAAGCTATTCAGTGGCAGATCTGAGTCAAACATACCCTTGCCTCTGAATTTTCACCCAGCGCTCCTGGACCAGGCTCAAATGCTTGGATTTGAAGCACACAAAAAGTGCTAAATAGATATGATTAAGTGGTGGATACAACAGATATGTAACCCCTGTTTTACAGATGAAGAAACTGAGGCAACTGGGAAGGGTTTTTTTGGCTTTTGTTTTTTTTTTCTTAAATGGTATTTAAGAATCTACTCTGTGCCGGACACCGTACTAAGCTAATCCAGTTGAACGTAGTCCCTTTCCCAGATGAGGCCGACTGTCTAAGTAGTGGGGAGAACAAATATCTAATCTAATCCCTGTTTTACAGATGATCAAACTGAGGCGCTGGAAAGCTTTTTTTTTGTTTTGTTTCTTTCCTCAATGATATTTGTTAAGCACTAACTACTTGAAGCAGTGTGGCTCAGTGGAAAGGACCCCGGGTTGGGGAGTGAGAGGTCGTGGGTTCTAATCCCAGCTCCGCCGCTTGCCAGCTGTGTGACTTTGGGCAAGTCACAACTTCTCTGGGCCTCAGTGACCTCATCTGTAAATTGGGGATGAAGACTGTGAGCCCCACGTGGGACAACCTGATCACCTTGTATCCACCCAGCGCTTAGAAAAGTGCTTTGCACGTAGTAAGCGCTTAACAAATACTACCATTATTAACTATGTGTCAGACACTGTACTAAGCATGGGCGTAGATACAAGCTAATCAGTTTGGACCCACTCCATGTCCCATGTGGGGCTCCCAGTAGTAATCCCCATTGTGCAGGTAAGGTAAGGCAGAGAAGTCAAGTGACTAGACCAAGTTCACACAGGAGGCAAAAGGCAGAGCAGGGATTAGAACCCAGGCCCTCGGACTCCCAGGCTCATATTCTTTCCCCTGGGCCGCACTGCTTCTCGACAACCTTAGGAATCTCTGAGGCCTGATCTTAAGTATCAGCTGTGGCCAGAAAATTCCAAACACCGACTTCCCAAAGCCCAAGGCAACAGACCAACCGGATTGGGGTCCGTGAAGGTAGCGATTCTCTTAGCCGGAGAGAAAACTGTGTTAGAGAAGGCTTTTGCTGGAGCAATGTCTAGCTCTCAAGGGACAGAGAAGCCAAGACTGGGATTTGGCATGGTCATTCATTCATTCAATAGTATTTATTGAGCACTTACTTTGTGCCGAGCACTGTACTAAGCCCTTGGAAAGTACAATTTGGCAACAGACAGAGACAATCCCTACCCAACAACGGGCTCACAGTCAAGAAGAGGGGGGGAGATAGACAAGAAAACTAGTAGACAGACATCAATAGCATTAAAATAAGTAGAATTATAGATATATACACATCGAGTAGGGATTGTCTCTATCTGTAGTGGAACTGTATTTTCCAAGCGCTTTAGTACGATTCGATCAATAAACACGATTGAATGAATAAAATAAGTAGAATAATAAATATGGACATAAATGCATAAGTGCTGTGGGGGTGCGGAGGGGTTAAAGAGGGGACTCTCCATTTTCTCTCTTTTCTTGCCTGGGCAGTAAAGGTTGGTGAAGCATCCAACTGTGCCTGAAAGGTCCAGCAGAGAGGCTGCCAATCAATCTGTCAATCAGTGATATATATTGAGCACTTACTATGTGCAGAGCATCATACTAAGAGCTTGGGAAAGAAATAGAACAGAGTTGGTGGACATGATCCTACCCATAACGAGCCACGTGGCTAGGTGGATAGCACGGGCCGAGGAATCAGGACCTGGGTTCTAATCCCAGGTCCTCCATTTGTCTGCTGTGTGACCTTGGGCAAGTCACTTCAGTTCTCTAGGGCTCAGTTTCCTCCTCTGCAAAATGGGGATTAAGACTGAGCGCCCCATGTAGACTAGACTGCAAACCCACTGTGGGCAGGGATTGTCTCTATTGCTGAACGGTACTTTCCAAGCGCTTAGTACAGTTCTCTGCACACGGTAAGCACTCAATAAATACAATCGAATGAAAGAATAAATGTGGGAGATGGGCTGTGTCCCACCTAATTTCTCTGCATCTACTCCAGCACTTAGAACAGAGAGTGGCTGGCACATAGTGAGCACTTAAATGCCACTAAAAAAATAAAGACACCTTCACCATGCCTGGCTCTACCAATGACACATCTGCCAGTGAGACAGAGGTGTCAAAGGAGAAACTCAAAGCATTTTTAACTGGCCAATAAAAGGACATAATTTGTCCTTCTGCTCTGGAAGGGATTTCAACATGTCAGTGCTCTAAGACATAAGCATAATTGAAAACTTCCACGCGGATATTTTTTATTTTGAAAAGCAGGTTTCTTCTCGTTCTTTGCCGTGACCAGTGGGGTACTGGCTAAATTTACACAGCAGATGTAACCCCAAATTCCAGACCCTGATCCCCAGGGATCCTCCAGTTGTTGATATCACATAGTTCACTTCCAACAGTAAGTGCTCAATAAATACCACCGATGGAATGACCGAGTTTTGGGAAGGTGCAGAATCACTCAGTATCAGCCCAAGGAAGACCGAGGTCACTTTTGACCAGCTGACTCATTTTGGCTGAAACACCATCTCTTCCACCGAATTTAGAACCCTGGTCTTTCTAATTTCCCAGGCCTGTGCTCTATCCACTAGGCCATCCTGCTTCTCTAATGGGGAAGGCGGACATACGTGTATTTATGAGGGAAACAGTAAACAACTAGATCTATACAGTCACGTGCTTAGGATGGGTATAAAAAATGCGTAAGTGATCTGGGAAGGATATGACTATCCCGGCTGAAATAGGAATAATAAAGTTATCATTACTATACTTATATTAATATAGAATAAATACCATCATATTAATGACCATTATTACAGTATTTATTAAGCTCTTACTCTATCTCAGATATTATGCTAAATATTAGAAAAAGACCAGACGGAACAGTGTCCTTTCGTCTCCCTGTGAACGGAGAGGAGGGAAGGCTTAGACTTTACAGAGGAGGAAACTGTAGCACAGAGCAGCTAAGGGACTTGTCCAAGGTCACTCATTCAATCATATTTGAGTACTTACTGTGTGCAGAGCACTGTATTAACCTCAAGGGAGAGTTCAGTAGAACAATAAACAGACACATTCCCTGCCCACACCAAGCTTAGGCTCTAGAAAGGGCCACAGTCAGCAGATCAGCTGCAGCGTGAGAAGCAGCGTGGTTCAGTGGAAAGAGCACGGACTTGGGAGTCCGAGGTCATGGGTTCGAATCCCGGATCTGCCACTCGTCAGCTGTGTGACCGTGGGCAAGTCACTTAACTTCTCGGTGCCTCAGGTACCTCATCTGTAAAATGGGGATTAAGACTGTGAGCCCCACGTGTGACAACCTGATTCCCCTGCGTCTACCCCAGCACTTAGAACAGTGCTCTGCACATAGTAAGCGCTTAACAAATACCAACATTACTATTATTATTAGATCAGGGGCAAAGCTGGGATTAGAACCTAATGAAGCAGCATGGCCTAGTGGAAAGGAGCCAGAGCCTGGGAGACAGAGGTCCTGGATTCTGATCCTGCCTCCACCACTCGTCTGCTGTGTGACCTTAGGCAAGTCACTTAACTTCTTTGGGCTTTAGCTACCTCATCTGTAAATTGGAAGGAAAAAAGTCCTCCTCCCCTCCAACCTATACTGTGAGCCTCAAATGGGACAGACTGTATCTAACCTATCTTTTATTCACCCCAGTTCTCAGAACAGTGTTGGACATAGTAAGCACTTAAATACCATCTCTTGACTCCTAGGCCTGCGCTCTTTCCACTCTATTTTTAAATGAAAGATCTTATGGATAAAATAGATCAATAAAGCATTTTCAAATGTCCGGAGACCCAAAATTATGCATGGTCTTTTTATATAAAATACAGCTAGGCCTGTATCTGATTAGTCTTCATTACTCTGTGGTGTAGGATACCGGCAGGGCAAATTAACTCTGCGTCTCTGGACCTGCGTTAGATCACGCTGAGGAAGATGATCGTATTCTCTCAACAAGGAGGTCATGATTAGAAGAGGGGCGAAAAATGAAACCCATAGTTCTTTTCCCAAGGATATTTTGGCTTAGAGACTTTCACACCCCAAAGCCCCACATCTGCCATTGCAAAATCATTAATTAGTTGCCAGCCATTGTGTAAAATTCCAGGATGCTGGCCAAAGTCTAATAATGGCATCATTAAGTGAGAAATATTGCAACGTTAAATACTGTATTACCCAGCTCCTTCTGGCAATCAGTGATGTCAGTAGCATCCTGTTCTTGGGGAAACCTAATTAAATTCTTTCATTCAGATAATCAACATTAGTGTTTCCAACCACTCTCCAAATACAGTCACTCTTTGTCTGGCAGCTGTGAGAACTTTCTTTCCTATCTTCTCACAGAAACAAACGGAAAAAAATAAAAAGTTTGTTTCATACTAAGCGAATGAAAATCCTGTTTGTGGCCACCTAACTTTGGACTCAGCCTGAGGTGAATGTGAGCCCAATTTCTGTTTCGTAGATATTTTGGCCAATGGCAAATGCCACAAAATTCCCACCCCACAGAGTGGGGATAGATGTTTCATAAGATTAGCAGAGAGCTAAATTGCGTACATGGGAGGGAAATCTAACAAGGAGGATGAGAAGAGTTCATGAGCTATTTTAGAGGAAGAATTTATCATCCCAAGCAGCTTCCCTCTGAGCTGGTAGAAACAACCTATGTAGGAACTTTATTATCAGTCTAGAATCTCTTTTCTAGGCATCAGAGAAGCAGCACTGGCCTACTTGAGGAGCGAGGGCTGGGGAGTCAGAGCACCTGGGTTCTAATCCCAGCTCTGCCACTTGTCTGCTGTGTGACCTTGGCCCAATTACTTCACTTCTCGTGGCCTCAATTCTCTCATCTGCAAAATGGGGATTTAATACCCGTTCTCCTTCCTATTTAGACTGTGAGCCCCATGTGGGACCTGCTTATCTTGTATCTACCCCAGAGCAGGGGTGGGGGGAGGGGCAGACAAGGAGGAGGAAGAGAAGTTGGAAGCTTATTATGGGAAAAGAATTGTGTCTATTTTTGTACTGTATTCTCTCAAGTGCTTAGTACAGTATTCTGCACATAGTTAATGCTCAATAAATATGAAAGACTGGCTGAAGAGGAGGAGGACAGGAGAAAGGAGAGGGGGAAGGAGAAGAAGAGATGTGGAGAGACAGAGTCATCTGAGTCCATGGTTTCCATCAAGATTCTGGTTTCTGAATCCACTCTCAGAAACTCCCTGTGGGTGAAGCCACTGAGGGGGCTTTAATTTGGCAAACTGCAAACTTGATCCAGTTTCACTGCTTTCTCACAGCCCACACTCTAAACCAGAAAAAATTTCCAGGAACCATAAAGTCATTCATCCTGGAATCTGCTCATTCTTGTCAAAGTCAGTTAGTAAATCACATTTATTGAGTGCTTACTGTCTGCAAAGCAGTGTATTAAGCGCTTGGGAGAGTACAATACAACACTAAACAGACACATTCCTTGCCAGTAATAATAATGGTATTTGTTAAGTGCTTACTATGTGCCAAGCACTGTTCTAAGCGCTGGGGTAGATGGGGTAATCGGGTTGTCCCACATGGGCCTCACACTTAATTCCCATTTTACAGACGAGGTAACGGTCAGAGAGAAGTTCATTGACTCGCCTAAGGTCACACGGCAGACAAGTGGCAGAGGGGGGATTAGAACCCACATCGTGACTCCCAAGCCCATGCTCTTTCCGCTAAGCCACATTGCATCTCAATGCCAACAGGATAGCAAACATGCATACATGACATCACATGTGTTACATCAAGCACACAAAGGTCACGAAGTGGCACCCTAGGTCCCGTGCTGCGGTCATCGATCTGGATTTAGCATTTTTTTTTGTTTGTTTTTTCTTTTCCCAGTGGGGCAGTGCAGTTGGCCAGCTTCTCCTCAGGAGCCATTTTGCATCCCTTCCCATTTTGCATCTTGGCCACTCCCGGGGGTCAAGGCACGGCCTTGAGACGCAGTGTGGCCTATTGGATAGAGCAAGGCCCTGGGAGTCGGAAGGACCCGGGCTTTAATCACGGCTACGCTCCATGTCTGCTGTCTGACTTTGGGCAAGTAACTACACTTCTCTGTGCCTCAGTTACCTCATGGGTAAGGTGAGGATTAAGACTGTGAGCCCCATGGGGGCCAAGGATTGGGTCCAACCTGATTAGCTTATGTCTAGCCCATTGCTTAGAATAGTGCCTGACACATAGTAAGTGCTCAACAAATCAAATTTAAAAAAAAAAGGTGGAAGCAAAATTAAAATCCCAGACATATAGCTGTCTGGTGGCAAGTCTATATTGGACAGGGAATGGACTGGCTGGATACCAGACTGTCCACTATAGAACCAGATAAATGAGAAGCAGCGTGGCTCAGTGGAAAGAGCATGGGCTTTGGAGTCAGAGGTCATGAGTTTGAATCCCAGCTCGGCCACTTGTCAGCTGTGTGACTCCGGGCAAGTCACTTCACTTCTCGGTGCCTCAGTTACCTCATCTGTAAAACGAGGATTAAGAATGTGAGCCCCACGTGGGACAACCTGATTCCCCTGTGTCTACCCCAGCGCTTAGAACAGTGCTCAGCACATAGTGAGCGCTTAACAAATACCAACATTATTATGAATGAGTGGTCATCCCAACCCAACGAACCCAATCTCAGGTAAAGAAGCAAATGCTTATCTGGAAAAAAATGAAGAGAGCTTTACCTGAGACCTGTGCCTTCCTTTTTTTTGTGGTATTTGTTTAGCGCTTATTATGTGCCAAACACTGTTCTAAGCACTGGGGTAGATACAAGATTTTCAGGTTGGTTGCAGTCTAGGTAGGAATAGGATTTAACCCCCATTTTACAGTTGAGGAAACTGAGGCACATAAAAGTTAAGGGACTTGTTCAAGCTCACAGAGCAGCGTCAGACAGTATAAGAGTTGGGATTAGAACCCAGATCTTCTGAGTCCCACGTCCTGGCCCGTGCTCTTTCCACTAAGCCATGCTGCTTCTCACTGAGCCACGCTGATTCTCACTAAGCCACGTTGCTTCCCATTAAGCCAGGACGCTTCCCACTAAGCACGTTGCTTTCTGTGGCTTAGTGAGTCAGATTCTGCCTTATCTGATATCTGGAACCTCTTGACTTGAGGTAGCCTGCCTGGGTCCCACCTGCTCCCAAAATAAGGTCGGAATTCCAATCCTGCGGCCCTTGCATTTTTAACCTGCGATGACTTCTGGACATCTCTACCAAAAACAGGTGGATAGAGGATGAGGACCCGAAAGGGCCCGAGGAGAATAGAGCCATCTGTTGACAGTGTTTAAAGAAGAAATTACTTTCCTCAGAGAAAATATCCACCCCCTCCGATCGTTGCATAAGGAGGACAGTGATACGAGTTCTTAATACAGTGCTCTGCACATAGTAAGCACTCAAATACGAGTGAATGAAATATGTAAGTGCCCATCTTCATCTTGCCGCTTGCTTTCTCGGGGTGCCCACGACTCTCAAACTGTGAAATTCCCCCCCTCCCCCCGGTACTATAAGTTCGTCGCGGGCAGGGAACATGTCTACCAACTCGGTTACATTAGACTCTCCCAAGCGCTTAGTACAGCGCTCTGCAGACAATATGCACCCAATAAATACCATGGATTAACAGGACAAGCATCCTACTCCCAGCTGAGCGCACACATTGCCCAAACTCCACGTAACCCTAACTCTTGTTCAGGGGGAACGAATCCACCGTGCATGAATGGCAAACATTTTTCAGGAGCTGTGGCATCAAGGGGCCTTTAGTTAGTGGATTTCTCCATCTTTTACAATCAGCCAGATGGGCAAGGGAGTCCTCTTGAGTTTCTGGCGATGCAAGGAAAGAATGTGAGATGGTGGAGCCATTATGGAAATAGGGTTACGCTGTATTTTCCCTTCCATCTGCCGGGGGCCTTCGGAAAAATCACACGCTCTCCACGCATTTCGGTAGGCAAACGATGCTCGAGACACCGACGGGCTCTTCTTTCACCATCGGGAAACACGCGCATCAGAAATCTCACGTCTCTTCTTTCCACTCTCCGAGGCGACGCGACCTACATGTAATGTGTTCCTTAAGACCGGAACAGATTGTGTGAATTGTGGATGTGGTATAATGTCCCTCTGTGATGATGAATAGACAATCTGCATATAGGGACCTTTCGCCACCTGTCTCATCTCCTCACAGTCTGCTCTCAAAGAGGCCTGAATTAAGAAGGCACAACATCTTTGGCTGAATATGATTCAAAAAGAAGAAGCCATTATGCAAAAGCAGCTGCAGCTATTGTCCCACTGTGAGGTCCCAATCTGGGGGATGGGGGTAAAGGAGGGGAGGTTGTGGACTTGCAGAGAGTCATCTTGCCCAAGCGATCGATCGATCGTCGGTATTTATTGAGCGTTTATGTGGGCATAGCACTCAACCCCACCTCCCACGGTATTGAACACAGGTATGACAGCCCGGTTGACCGTTGAGCTACTTGAAGCTTACTTCCCTGAGGGGAAATCAGATTCTCAAACATCAGGCGCTCTCTCACAGCAACAAAACTGGAAATCTGACCTGTTTTTTTGGCTTGTTTTGGGGGGTTTTTTATTTAAGGTTATCATCCTTACCTGGGAGGACTGACATCGCAGGGAACAATTTTTCGTTTGGGTTTTGAGTCCTTCCCCGAAGGAGCCCATCTTTCCCTGTCTCTGTCTCTCTTCTGCATCCCCTATGCCCTTGGATCTGTGACCTATAGGCATTTGATATTTGCCCCACCCTCAGCCCCACAGCACTTATGTCCATATCTATAAATTATTAATAATAATGATAATAATTATGTTTGTTACTATGTGCCAGGCACTGTACTAAGCACTGGGGTAGATACAAGCAAGATGGGTTAGACACAGTCCCCTGTCCCACGTGGGGCTCACAGTCTGAATCGCCATTTCACAGACGAGGCAACTGTGGCCCGGAGAAGTGACTTGCCCGAGGTCACACAGCAGATATTTATGATATACGTGATATTTATGTCACGTATTTATATTTGTGCCTGTCTTCACCTTTAGACTGTAAGCTCATTGTGGGCAGGGAATGTGTTTATAAAATCTGCTGCGCTTTACTCTCTCAAGCGTCTTCTACAAGGCACTGCACATGGCAAGCACTCAAATACCACTGATTGATAGTTCTTGCCTCCTAGAGATATCTATCATTCGCTCGATCAATAGCATCAATTCAGTACCTACTGAGGGGGAGGACACTGTACTAAGCACATGGGAGAGTACACTAGTGTGAGTAGATATTCATTCATTCCATCGTATCTATTGAGCGCTTACTGGGCGCAGAGCACCGTACCAAGCGCTTGGAAAGTACAATTCGGCAACAGATAGAGACAATCCCCGCCCAACAAAGGGGTCACAGTCTAGAATATATGATCCTTGCCCTCAAAGAACTCACATCTAGAGTGGGAGACATGCTAAAATAAATTATAGAGTACAGAGATATAGCCATAAGTGTGGTGGGAAAGGTAGGGTACGAGTACTCTCATCGTTGAATTAAGTTTATCAAGGAGAAGCAACGTGGTTTAATGCATAGAGCACGGGCCCAGGAGTCAGAAAGTCATGGGTTCTAATTCCCATTCCACCACATCGGCTGTGAGCCCTTGGACAGGTCACTTTACTTCTCTGGGCCTCGGTTACCTCCTCTGTAAAGAGGGAATTAAAACTGCGATCCCTGTGTGGGACGGGGACTGGGTCCAAACTGATTAACTTGTACCTACCCCTGCATTTAGTAAAGTGCTTGGCACATAGTAAGCACTTAACAAGTACCATGATAATAATTATTACTTTAGGGCTTAGGGTAGAAGGGTTAAAAGGCATAGGTGACAATAGGGATAAGGAGGAGGGTGGGGAGATGAAGCAGCATCATGGCCTAGTGGATCGGGCACAGGCATCAGAGTCAAAAAGACCAGAGTCCTAATCCTGGCTCCGCCACTTGTCTGCTGTGTGCCCTTGGGCAAGGCTCTTAACTTCTCTGTGCCTCAGTTACCTCATCTGTAAAATGGGGATGAAGACTGTGAGCCCTATGAGGGTCACGGACTGTGTCCGGCCTGATTTGCTTGTATCCACCCCAGCGCCCAGTAAAGTGGCTGCACACATTAAGCACTTAAATACCATAAAAAAAGAAAAGAAATCAATCTAGGGTTTAGCGCTATCCGGGACATTAAAGCAGAGTAAAAAAAAGGATCAAATGAGAAAATAAAAGCTTCCGCCTTTCAGCTGATGCGCAAGGTAGGCTCTCTGAATGACGGACTAATTTTCTCCCATGTTTCTTCGATTTCCCGAGTCAGCGAGGAGCCATTAGTGTTGAAAGAATGTGTCAGAAGTGGACAAACTACTGAACTTTGCACCCTAAAAATGAGGGGAGATTTCACTTTCCAAAGAAAATCCCAGCAACAAACAGATGGTCTCTCTCTCCAGTAGTCCTAGATGAATCCAGCAATTCTTTTGTCTTGCTGATTTTCACGTGGGAATGTTCTTTGCAAAGAAGAGCTATCAGGATTGGAGGCTCACGGATAAATGTCTTTCAGAGTAATTCAGTGTGAGGCTCAGTGAAATATTAAGCTTGGTGGTCACCCCCAGCACTTGGAGATGCCTCCTGAATCTTTGCCAACCCACAACTAACAGATGTACGTTGCATCACTTGCGTTATGCAGGCTAGTAACACAATAACGTCACAAAGAGTAACGAGGTCTAGTGGGGAGAGTGTGGGTTGGGGAAATCAGAAGATCTGGGTTCTAATCCCAGCTCTGTTGCTTGCCTGCTGTGTGACCTCGGACAAGTCACTTATCTTCTCTGAGTCTCGGGTTTTCTCATCTGCAAAATGGGGATTTAATAGCTGGGCAGGGACTGTCTCTATCTGTTTCCGATTTGTCCATTCCAAGTGCTTAGTACAGTGCTCTGCACATAGTAAAGCGCTCAATAAATACTATTGAAAAAAAGAATGAATGAATGGTGTTACTCCTGCTTAGACAGTGAGCTCCATATGGGACAGGGACTGGGTCTGACCTGACTCTCTTGAAACTACCCAAGGGCTTAGTACACAAGAAGCACTTAATACAGTAATTATTATTTTAAGGAGGAATTCACAGAACCTAGAACTTGTCACTGATGGTGTGGACTAAGGGCATGTGCCCTGTGAGGACTCCTAATCCCTCCATTATCATCACATTTATTGAGTGCTTATTGTGTGCAAAGCACTGTACCAAGCACTTGGGAGAGTACAATATACCATCAGAGACATTCCCTGCCCATTAGAGAAGCAGCGTGGCTCAGTGGAAAGAGCCCGGGCTTGGGAGTCAGAAGTCATGGGTTCGAATCCCAGATCTGCCACTTAGCTGTGTGACTGTGGGCAAGTGACTTAACTTCTCTGGGCCTCAGTTACCTCAGCTGTAAAATGGGGATTAACTGTGAGCCTCACGTGGGACAACCCAATTAGCCTGTATCTACCCCAGCGCTTAGAACAGTGCTCTGCACATAATAAGCGCTTAACAAATACCAACATTATTATTATTACAATACAATAAACAAACGCCTCCCCTGCTCCCAACAGATCCCCAGGCAATCTCACTTTCACAGCGGTTCTTCGAGGTCGGGAACATGTCTGTCTACTCTGTCGTATTCTCCCTCACGCTTAATACAGTGCTTTCCCACTGCAGGGTCCTCCTGGCTAGAGCCCAGGCCTGGGAGTCAGAAGGGCCCGTGTGGTAATCCTGGCTCTACCACTTGTCTGCTGTGTGACCTCAGGCAAGTCACTTCACTTCTCTGGGCCTCGGTGACCTCGGTGCTTCATACAAGTAACCGCTTCAAAAATTCCATCATCATCATTATCCAAAAAACCTCGGGTTAGTACTGTGATCTGAAGCGCTGTTCCCCAGATAGAATTCCTCCTTGGCTTTTCCTACAACCCCCGGGAGCCCCACATGCCAAACCTTTCTTTTAGTTTCCTCCGGCTCTGTTGCCGTTTTTGTAAAACCACGTGGGTGGGCCCTGCCTGATGCCCTTAATTGACTTTTGGAAACAGAGAGGTTGAATCCTGCTTTGTTTTGTTGCCTGTCTCCCCCGTTTAGACCGTGAGCCCATCGTTGGGCAGGGTTTGTCTCTAACTGTTGCCCAATTGTACATTCCAAGCGCTTAGTACAGTGCTCTGCACACAGTCAGCACTCAATAAATACAATTGAATGAACGGACGGGGGGCTTCGGGGTAATCACAGTCCTGTCATCCCAGGAGGGCTGGGGGACAAGAGAGCCTGCAGTCCTTAAAGGCAAGAGGAATCCTTTCATTTGTTATCGGAAGCCGAACCAGCAGGGTCAGAGGGCCAAAGATCTCCACTGGGAAGCCCACAAACCTTCCATCTGATGGACTCTATTACTCTAAACCAGTCAATCTCATTTATTGAGCACTTACTGCATGCAGAGCACTGTACTAAGCACTTGGAAGAGTACAACACAGCAGTATAATAGACACCTTCCCTGCTCTCATCGAGCTGCTCTCCATGCTTCAAAGTTACTTAAGTGTCTTCTCCCCCTCTAGACTGTAAGCTCCATGTGGGCAGGGAACATGTCTACCAACTCTATTATACTGTACTCTCCCGGCTCAGTGGAAAGAGCCCGGGCTTGGGAGTCAGAGGTCAGGGGTTCGAATCCCAGATCTGCCACTCGTCGGCTGTGTGACTGTGGGCAAGTCACTTCGCTTCTCTGTGCCTCAGTTCCCTCATCTGGAAAATGTGGATTAAGACTGTGAGCCCCACGTGGGACAAACTGATTCCCCTGTGTCTACCCCAGCGCTTAGAACAGTGCTCTGCACATAGTAAGCGCTTAACAAATACCGACATTATTATTACAGTGCTCTGCACACAGTAAGCACTCAGTGAAAGAGCCCAGGCTTGAGAGTCAGAGCTTGTGGGTTCTAATCCTGGCTCAGCCCCTTGTCTGCTGTCTGACCCCGGGCAAGTCACTTAACTTCTCTGTGCCTCAGTTACCTCATCGGTAAAATGGGGATTAAAATTGGGACAACCTGATTACCTTGTATCTACTCCAGTGCTTAGAACAGTGCTTGGCACATAGTAAGTGCTTAAATACGATTATTATTATTATTATTAAAGAATGATTGTCGCCTCGGCTACACTACAAGCTCTCGGAGGGCAGAGATGGTGTTGAACGAAACCGTACTCTCTTGAGCAGTTAGTACAGAGCTCTGCGCACAGTAGATTGTAAGCTCCATGAGGAAAGGGATCAGGTTTTAACTCTAATAATAATGTTGGTATCTGTTAAGCGCTTACTATGTGCCGAGCACTGTTCTAAGCGCTGGGGTAGACACAGGGGAATCAGGTTGTCCCACGTGGGGCTCACAGTCTTCATCCCCATTTTACAGATGAGGTAACTGAGGCACCGAGAAGTTAAGTGACTTGCCCAAAGTCACACGGCTGACGAGTGGCCGAGCCAGGATTCGAACCCATGACCTCTGACTCCAAAGCCCGTGCTCTTTCCTGTACTCTAATAATAATAATGAGCAATAACATATTTTTTAAGTGCTGACTAGGTGGCATCACTGTACTAAGAGTTGGTACAGATGAAAAATAATCAAGCCAGATGTACTCCCTGTCCCACATGGTGCTCAAAGTCTAAGTAAGAGGGAGAACAGGTACTGAATCCTCATTTTACAGGTGAGGAAACTGAGGTGCAGAAAAATTAAGTGACTTGCCCCAGGTCACACAGCAGGGGAATAGCAGAGCTGGGATTAGAGAAGCAGTTTGGCCTAGTGGATGGAGCCCAGGCCCGGGAGTCAGAACAACCTGGTTCTTCATCCGGCTCCATCACTCGTCTGCCCTGTCGCCTTGGACTGAGGCCTCAGTTACCTCATCTGTAAAATGGGGAATAAGAACGTGAGCCCCATGAGGGACAGGAACTCTGTCCAACCTGATTAGCTTGTATCTACCCCAGTGCTTAGTATACTATCTTGCACATAGTAAGTGCTTAACAAATACTATCTAAAAAAAAAGTCTTCTGACTCCCGGGCCCATGCTCTTTCCACTACGCCGCACTGCTGCTCTTGAGCACTTTTCCATATGGTATTAATATCATAATAATGTGCAGAACACTTAACACATTGTTCTGCATGTAGACTGTAAGCTCCTTGAGGTCAGGGATTCTGTCTTTTAACTCTACTGTAGTCTCCCAAGCACTTAGTACAGTGTTCTGCACACAGTTCACGCTCAACGAACACTCCTTGTGTGTTTTCTCTCCACATTTGGAGTCTCGTATCTCCTGACCTCGCCCTCCTGGCTGAAGAGAAAATGTGATGCAACACTGGGCAAAACAGTGAAACTCACAAGAAAGCGTGCTTAAAGTGAAGCTGCACGGCTAAGTGCAAAGACCAGGCAACGGGGGCTCGGGAAACCCAGTTTCTAATCCCAGCCTTGACACTGGCCTGCTGTGGGACCCTAGGCAAGTCGCTTAACCTCTCTTCGCTTCCTCATCTGTAAAATGGAAATGAGAAACCCGCTCGCTCTCCCTCTAGCTGCACAATTCCCCCAAGAACAGTGTTTGGCACATAGTAAGCGCTTAACAAATACCGTTAATATTGACATCTGACCAAGGCAAACCCTAATATGGGGGAGGGGAGGTCACCCAAATCACCCAAATTCTGTGCAAATCAATCCTGAGCCAGGCTAGAGAGTGATACATTCCTGCCTCACCAATCTGTGAGAAGCAACATGTGGATAGAACACAAGGTTGAATCCTTAAGAATCTAGGTTCTAATCTTAACTCTGTTACTGGTCAGCTGTGTGACCTTGGACAAGTCACTTCCCTCCTCTGTGCCTCAGGTACCTCATCTGTAAAAATGAATAAGACCGAGAGCCCCACGTGGGACACGGACTGTATCGAACATGATTAGCGGATATCTACCACAGAGCTTAGTACAGACCCTGGCACGTAGTATGTGCTTAAAGACCATTAAAAATAAAAAGGCAGAAATTTAAATGGGGGCAAGAGGCAGGATATTGGGAACCTATTACAATCCTCAAGGCTGAACAGTCAGATTGTAGTCAATCAGATTCACTGAGCCCTTACCATGTGCAGATCACTTTACGAAGAGTTTGGGAGAGTAGAATGTAACAAACGGACAATTCCTGCCCACAGTGAGTTTACAGTCTAGACGGGAGACTAATATTAATATAAATTACAGACACCTATAAATTGTAGAAGGTGACTGAAATGTACTGGATGCCCCACCCTGATGACATGTGCCAAACTCCCCACCCACCATATTTACTCCAGACACACTTGGGGAGGGGTGCGCCCTAAAAATTCATTTTCCAGAACCCTCCATCCTTTTCACCTCGTAGGGGAGAGGAGGGAAAGGGAAGCTGTCTCTTCAGCTGGGCTAAGCCAAGCAGTTTTTGCTAAGCTTTTCCTATTTGCAGAGCCACATGGAAATGCTTAAAGCAGATAGAAGAGGGAGTCAAGAACCTGACAAGAGGATAGTAGGAGATGCTGCCTTAAGATGTATCTTGGAGGTTGCAGGGCACAGAGCGCCGTCTTTGTATTCAACTTGAAATGTTGATTGTCCTTCTGTTCCACTGCCATTCTCCTTCCTTTTCGAGGGTTTTCTATTACCTGCCTGACTATCCTGCCACTATTCATAACACGCAGTCCTTTGTACCGAACGAATCATCCACAAAACAAGCAGATCTTGGTTCTGCCCTCACACACACAGAAGAGGTTTTCGAACACAAACACCTTCCATCACCGAAAGCCAGGCTGCCGGCAATCTTTGCGGAGAGAGCAAATTTTGCCTTATTTTTTTTCAGAATGCTGCCGTTTCCGAAGGGTATCCCCTTCCCTGGCTCTAATGACCGCCTGATGCCAACGGGTCGAAGCTTGAAAGTTTGTGACCCTTTGACACACCTGGGAAGATGAGGCAGCAACGCAGCCCATGTTAGAAGATGATGGGAGAATTCAGTCCCGATTTAAGGAAAATCTGCTGAAGTAACGTATTACCCGCAAGGGCAGTGATGATCAACTAAGTGATAGAGGCACAATCTCTTCTCATACACAAATCTCTACTTGGCCGACAGTTGTGGATTTGAGGTTAATCACAACTTTTCACCAACAGTCCCTCCTTTTTTTTTTCCAATAGTACTCGTTAAGCCTTTTACTCTGTACTAGGCACCGTACTAAGCTCTATGAACGAATCAAGCTGGACACGGTCCAGGTCCCACATGGGGCTCACAGTCTAAGAAAATAGAATAGATATTTAATCCCCATTTTATAAAGAAACTGAGGCACAGAGAAGCTCAAGTGGTTTACCACTTGAGAAGCAGCGTGGCTCAGTGGAAAGAGCGCGGGCTTGGGAGTCAGAGGTCATGAGTTCGAATCCCTGTTCTGCCACTTGTCGGCTGTGTGACTGTGGGCAAGTCACTTCACTTCTCTGTGCCTCAGTTACCTCATCTGTAAAATGGGGATTAACTGTGAGCCTCACGTGAGACAACCTGATTACCTTGTATCTACCCCAGCGCTTAGAACAGTGCTCGGCACATAGTAAGCACTTAATACCAACATTATCATTATTATTTACCCTGCTTACTTTTCCTTCATGCTCTTGTTGCCCCGTGATGGTCCATTTTAATTTTTACTCCTTTTGAACCTATCTCATCGTCATCATCACTGTCTAAATCGTCTTTCCAATAGCATCTCTCCTCACCTTGCCGCCCTGTCCTCTCTTCCCACTCTCGACGATCAGGTCTCCGCACTCAACTCCACCCTCTCTACTCATCTCGACTCTCTCGCCCCCCTTTCCCTCCGCCGCTCTCGCTCCACTAACCCACGGCCCCGGATCGCCTCCTCCGTCCGCCTCCTACGCTCCTATGCTCGAGCTGCCGAGCGCCGCTGGCGAAAGTCCAAGCACCGAGCCGACCTCACACACTTCAAATTTATCCTTTCCTGCCTTAACTCTGCCCTCTCCTCCGCCAGGCAAAGCTTCTTCTCCTCCCTCATCGACACCCACGCCCGTCACCCCCGCCGATTGTTCCGGACCTTTAACTCTCTCCTTGGGCCCCCTGTTCCTCCCCCTCCCCCATCTCTCACCCCCAATGATCCGGCCACCTATTTCCTCACGAAAATCAACACGATCGGGTCTGAGCTCCCCAAAGTCACCCCTCCGCCTCTCCCCTCCCCCCCCACCGACCCCCTCCCCTACTTTCCCATCCTTCCCTGCAGTATCCTCAGAGGAGATCTCCTCCCTCCTCGCAAGTGCCACCCCCTCCACCTGCGCCTCGGACCCCATTCCCTCTCACCTTCTTAAAACCATCGCCCCTGCCCTCCTACCTTCCTTAACTTCTATTTTTAACCACTCAATCTCCAAGGGCTCCTTCCCCGCTGCCTTCAAACATGCCCACGTCTCCCCCATCCTAAAAAAAACCCGCTCTCGACCCCACTTCCCCCTCCAGTTATCGCCCTATCTCCCTACTACCCTTCCTTTCCAAAATCCTAGAACGAGTCGTCTACAATCGATGCTTAGAATTCCTTAACTCCCATTCTCTCCTAGACCCCCTCCGATCTGGCTTCCGTCCCCTCCGCTCTACCGAGACCGCTCTAAGGTCACCCGTGACCTCCTTCTTGCCAAATCCAACGGCTCCTACTCCATTCTGATCCTCCTCGACCTCTCTGCCGCCTTTGACACCGTCGACCATCCCCTCCTCCTCCCTACCTTATCTCACCTCGGCTTCGCGGACTCCGTCCTCTCCCGGTTCTCCTCTCGCCTCTCTGGCCGGTCATTCTCGGTCTCCTTCGCCGGCGCCTCCTCCCCCTCCCGTCCTTTAACCGTCGGGGTTCCTCGAGGGTCAGTTCTCGGCCCTCTTCCGTTCTCCATCTACACTCACTCCCTCGGCGAACTCATCCGCTCTCACGGCTTCGACTACCATCTCTACGCGGATGACACGCAGATCTCCATCTCCGCCCCTGTCCTCTCCCCCTCCCTTCGGGCTCGCATCTCCTCCCGCCTCCGGGACGTCTCCACCTGGATGTCGGCCCGCCACCTAAAACTCAACATGAGCGAGACCGAGTTCCTCATCTTCCCTCCCAAGCCCGGTCCTCTCCCAGACTTCTCTATCACCGTGGATGGCACGACCGTCCTTCCCGTCTCTCGGGCCCGTGATCTCGGTGTCCTCCTTGACTCGTCTCTCTCCTTCACCCCACGCATCCTATCCGTTACCGAGACCTGCCGGTTTCACCTCTACGATATCGCCAAGATCCGCCCTTTCCTCTCCACCCAAACGGCTACCTTACTGTTACGGGCTCTCGTTATATCCCAGCTAGACTACCGTGTCGGCCTTCTCTCTGACCTCCCTTCCTCCTCTCTCGCCCCGCTCCGGTCTATCCTTCACTCCGCTGCCCGGCTCATCTTCCCGCAGAAACGATCTGGGCATGTCACTCCCCTTCTTAAACAACTCCAGTGGTTGCCTATCGACCTCCGCTCCAAACAAAAACTCCTCACTCTAGGCTTCGAGGCTCTCCATCCCCTTGCCCCTTCCTACCTCTCCTCCCTTCTCTCTTTCTACCGCCCACCCCGCACGCTCCGCTCCTCCGCCGCCCACCTCCTCGCCGTCCCTCGGTCTCGCCCATCCCGCCGTCGACCCCCGGGCCACGTCTTCCCGCGGTCCCGGAACACTCTCCCTCCTCACCTCCGCCAAACTGATTCTCTTCCCCTCTTCAAAACCCTACTTAAAACTCACCTCCTCCAAGAGGCGTTCCCAGACTGAGCTCCTCTTCTCCCTCTACTCCCTCTGCCACCCCCCCTTTACCTCTCCACAGCTAAACCCTCTTTTTCCCCTTTTCCCCCTGCTCCTCCACCTCTCCCTTCCCATCCCCACAGCACTGTACTCGTCCGCTCAACTGTATATATTTCCATTACCCTATTTATTTTGTTAATGAATTGTACATCGCCTCGATTCTATTTAGTCGCCATCGGTTTTTACGAGATGTTCTTCCCCTCGACTCTATCGCCATCGTTCTCGTCTGTCCGTCTCCCCCGATCAGACCGTAAGCCCGTCAAACGGCAGGGACCGTCTCTATCTGTTGCCGACTTGTTCATCCCAAGCGCTTAGTACAGTGCTCTGCACATAGTAAGCGCTCAATAAATACTATTGAATGAATGAATATTGTGTAGAGAGCACTTCTTGAGTATTTGTTGTCTTGTCTTAGGCTATCGAGTCATATCCGACCCATAGCGACACTATGGACACAGCTCTCCCAGAATGTCCCGCGTCCATCTGCAATCGTTCTGGTAGCGGATCCAGAGACTTTTCTTGGAAAAAATCTGGAAGCGGTTGACCACTGCTGCCTTCTGTGCAGTAAACTAGAGTCTCCTCCCTCGACTCTCTCCCGTGCCGCTGCTGCCCATCACGGGGGAATTTTGACTAGAATCAGACGGCCTGCCACTCGCTAGCCACTGGCCAAGCTCGGAATGGAACGGACAGGCCTCTGCTTGACTCTCCCTCCCGTAGTTGAGATTGGTAGAGGACTGGAAACTCTCCAGGTGTGTCCCTGAGAGGCCATACAGATCCCTACAGTCAGGTTAATCTCCGTCCCTTTAAGTAATAATGTTCGTATTTGTTAAGCGCTTACTATGCGCAGAGCACTTTTCTAAGAGCTGGGGGGATACAAGGTGATCAGGTTGTCCCACGTGGGGCTCACAGCTTTCATCCCCATTTTACAGATGAGGTAACTGAGGCCCAGGGAAGTGAAGTGACTGGCCCAAAGTCACCCAGCTGGCAATAGGCCGAGTCGATATTCGAACCCATGACCTGGGACTCCCAAGCCCGGGCTCTTTCCACTAAGCCACGCTGCTTCTCTATGAGGAGGCTCAATTGATCAGTGGCATTTATTGAGCACTTATTTTGTGCAGAGCATTGTACAAAATAACAGAGTTGGTAGACACAATTCTCGTTCCCAAGCTTACAGTCTAAAGAAGTTCAAGGTAAGACTCGCAAAGTGAGAACTTAAAATTATTTTTTTTAATGACCTTCATTAAAGTGCTTACTCTGTGCCAGGCACTATATTAAGACTTGGGTAGAGACATAGTAAATGCTAAACAAATACCATTAAAAAAAAAAAAGTGTTCAGGAAGAATTTTCCAGCATTGGTGGCTCTCACAACATTGACATCTCTGATCGTTTCCACCCCTGAAGCGTGTGGAAGCAGACACTCTCACTGATGTTTGTTTCCACCTCCCAGAGGAAATATTGACATACTCAAATGATTAATTAGGGTTCCATTGCCGACCACTCCATGGGATTTACAGCTATGCCACATTTACTGATCACTACAGTAAACAATTCAAGGAAGACAGCAGGAAAATCTGGGCCTTTTCCCTCCTCTTTCATTCTAACTGGATTAGCTGTAGTCCCTGTGATACAAGTATTTCTGGCACATTCACATTTCATTTTTCTTTTTAAATCCGACCCAAATTCACTGCAGTGGGGGTGGCAGGAGGAGGAGAGTGGAGGAGTGAAATATCCAGAAGACAGATAATTTGAACTGGGGCTGTCAATCAAGTCACACTGAGACTTACTGTGTGCATTTATGTACGTATCTGTAATATACATTAATGTTTGTCTCCCCCTCGCCCCTCTAGACTGTGAGCTTTTTATGGGCAGGGAATGTGTCTATTGTTATACTGTACTCTCCCAAGTGCTTAGTACAGTGCTCTGCACACACTAAGTGCTCAGTGTGATTGACTGCCAGAGTAAAACTTGGGGGAGTCCAGTCCAATAGAATTGATAGACACTATTCCTATTTTTTTTTTGTTGGTATTTGTTAAGCGCTTACTATGTGCAGAGCACTGTTCTAGGCGCTGGGGGAGACACAGGGGAATCAGGTTGTCCCACGTGGGGCTCACAGTCTTCATCCCCATTTTACAGATGAGGGAACTGAGGCAAGTGGCAGAGCTGGGATTCGAACTCATGAGCCCTGACTCCAAAGCCCGTGCTCTTTCCACTGCGCCATGCTGCTTCTCTACCCACAACAGATTTATTTTGGTGGTGCAAGTCTAACAGAAGAATCAAACAGTGGTATTTATTAAACATTTACTATGCTCAGAGAACTGTACTAAGTCCTTGAGAGAGTAAAATGCAACACAGTTGGTAAACACAATAATAATGTTGGTATTTAAGCGCTTACTATGTGCAGAGTACTGTTCTAAGCGCTGGGGTAGATACAGGGTCATCAGGTTGTCCCGTGTGAGGCTCACAGATCATCTCCATTTTACAGATGAGGTAACTGAGGCACAGAGAAGTTAAGTGACTCGCCCACAGTCACACAGTCGCCAAGTGGCAGAGCCGGGATTCGAAAACATGTTCACTCTCCATTCATTCATTCATTCCATTCAGTTGTATTTACTGAGCACTAATTGTGTGCAAAGCACTGAATTAAACACTTGGGAAGCAGCATGGCTCAGTGGAAAGAGCCTGGGCATTGGAGTCAGAGGTCACGGGTTCGACTCCCGACTCTGCCACTTGTCAGCTGTGTGACTGTGGGCGAGTCACTTCACTTCTCGGTGTCTCAGTTACCTCATCTGTAAAATGGGGATTAAAACTGTGAGCCCCACGTGGGACAATCTGATCACCCTGTATCCCCCCAGTGCTTAGAACAGTGCTTTGCACATAATAAGCGTTTAACAAATACCACCCTTATTACAATAACACATTGCCGTCCACTATGAGCTCACAGTCTAGAGGAGGAGATAGACAATAATATGAAGAGAAATAAATTACAGATCTATACAGCTCTATACATGTGCTGTGGGGATGGGGTGGAGGATGAATGAGAAGTAAGAGTGGCAGAGAAGAGAGTGGGGGAAGAGGAAAGGAGGGCTTAGTCAGGGAAGGCTTCTTGGAGGAGATGGGCCTTCGATAAGGCTTTGAAGTGGGGGAAGAGTCATCGTCTGATATGAAGAGGGAGGGTGTTTCAGGCCAGAAGATGTGGGCTAGAGGACTGCGGTGACAAAGATAAGTTCGAGGTAGAGTGAGAAGGTTAGCACTAGAGGAATGAAGTGTTCATTCATTCAATAGTATTTATTGAGCGCTTACTATGTGCAGAGCACTGTACTAAGCGCTTGAAATGTATAGATCAGTAACAGATAGAGACAGTCCCTGCCCTCTGACGGGCTTACGGTCTAATCGGGGGAGACGGACAGACGAGAACGATGGCAATAAATAAACGTGTGGGCTGAGTTGTAGTAGGAGAGCAGAGAGGTGATGTAGGAAGGAGCAAGGTGACTGACTGCTTTAAGACCAATGGTGAAGAGTTTTAATTTGCTGTGGAGGTGGGTGGGCAACAAGTGGAGTTTCTTGAGGAGTGGGAAAGCACAGCCTGGACATTTTTGAAGGAAAATGATCCGGGCAGCAGAGTGGAGTATGGAGGAGAGAGAGGAGGCAGGGAGGTCAGCAAGGAGGTGGATCAAGGTTGGCTAGGATACGTGCTTGCGTTAGTAAGGTAGCAGTTTAGATGGAGAAGAAGGGGTGGATTTTAGCAATGTCGTGAAGGTAGAACTGACATGATTTAGTCCTCCCCACAGCCCTTTTTCCAACGGGGCTTGTTAAGCACTTACTTTATTCCAACCATTGTACTAAGCTCTGGGGAAGATACAAGATGATCAGGTTGGACCCAGTCCCTGTCCAAAATAGGCCTTGCAATGTAAGTAGGAGAGAGTAGGATTTAATCCTCATTTCACAATTGAGGAAACTGAGGCACAGAAGTGAAGCGACTTGCCCTAGGTCATACAGCGGGCAGGCGACAGAGCCAGAATTAGAACCCAGGTCCTCATTCTTCCCATTAAGCCTCTTCTATTCCCCGATTCCTGCAGCCTTAATGGCCTGGTGACTCGAGTCAGAGGACGTGGGTGCTAAACCCCGCTCTGTCACTTTTTTGCTGTGTGACCTTGGGCAAGTCACTTAACTCCACTGTGCCTCAGTTACTTCATCTGTAAAACAGGGATTAAGAGTATGAGTCCCTTGTGGGACAGGGACTATGTCTAACTTGATTATCTTGTATTTACCCCAGCATTTACAATAGTTCTTGGCACATAGTCAGCATTTAACAAATACTCTAATTATTATTAGGCACACTTGGCGCTGCCAAAGAAACAATTTAAATAATATTTTTAAGAATTTTCTACGTGCCAAGTACCGTACTAAGTACTTATCTGATTGAACGGTCCCTGTACCATATGGGGCTTTGCTTTTCAAGAGAGAGGGAGAGCAGGTATCTCATCCCCGATTTACAGATGAGGAACCTGAAAGAGACAATAAGTGACTTGCTTAAGGTCATTCGGGAGGCAAGTGGAGCAGTGCGGATTAGAACCCAAGTCCTTAGACTCACAGGCCCGAGCTCTTTCCAGTAGGTCAAGCTGCTTCTCTGAAATCTCTGCTCATCGGGCAGTGAAGAGGGTGCTTAACGGGACACCAAATCAGCCTCAAGTCTGGTGGGAATATTAACTCAGAAATGCAGGGGTTACAGAGAAGCAGCGGGATTTAGTGGAAAGAGCAAGGACTTGGGAGTCAGAGGACGTGGGTTCTAATCCTGGCTCCGCCACCTGTATTGTGTGACCTTGAGCAAGCCACTTCACTTCTCTGTGCCTCAGTTACCTCATCAGGAACAGGGGGATTAAGACTGTGAGCCCCACGAGGGACAACCTGATTACCCTGTATCTACCCCAGTGCTTAGAACAGTGTTTGGCACAAAGTGCTTAATAAACACCATAGTTATTATTATTATTATTAGATGACAATTTGGGGATGGCTTGGTCACCATTCTGATCTCTTAGCAAGGGCCTCACAGGTGAGAACTCTATAGCTCAAAGTGCTATAATTTGGACCTGGACCTGGATAATTTGGTCCACACAGAAGGCCGATACTGACCTAAATGGAGCGTGAATGAGCTGGTTTGGCTGTCTATAAAGCTCCCATTTTAAGCACCAGCAATTTGCAGTCAGTGTCAATCATTCCTAAAACGCTGGTGCAGTCTTAACGGCCGTCTCGGGCTTCTTCCATGACAGTTGCGTGCCGGTGAAAACAAATACTGCATTATTTTCTCGAGAGATTATCGACTACCTTGGGAACAGTTAAAAACGCTGCTTTCCCTTTACAAAGTTCGCTCCGGTACAAGTGCGAGGCCAGATTATTCTGCCAAGCTGGAAAAATGAATATCTCTCTCATTCAACAGGACGAATGCTTGGGGGCAATTTTAGTTCATACTCAATTACAGTTGCATTTTTTTTTTAAAAAAAAAAAAAAGGCTCTGAAGCCCTAAGTGACAACCTTCCAAACCCTAGATAATCACTAATCTCACTGATCTATTTCCCTCTGCCCTTCCCACATTACCCCCTGCAACACATACCTCTAGGAACAGATCTCTAAATTTTGTTGATTCAGTCGCATTTATTGAGTGTTTACTGTGTGCAAAGCACTGTACTAAGCACTTGGGAAGTACAATTCAGCAAAAGCAACAATTCCTTCCCACATCAGGCTCACAGTCTAGAAGGGGGGAGACGATATCAAAACAAGTAAACAGGCTTAAGTAGCAACATTATACATAAAATTATATGGCTCAGTGGAGAGAGCACGGGCTTTGGAGTCAGAGGTCATGGGTTCAAATCCCAGCTCGGCCGCTTGTCAGCTGTGTGACTCTGGGCAAGTCATAACTTCTCGGTGCCTCAGTTACCTCATCTGGAAAATGGGGATTAAGACTGAGCCCCCAAGTGGGACAACCTGATTCCCCTGTCTACCCCTGCGCTTAGAACAGTGCTCAACACATAGTAAGCGCTTAACAAATTCCAACATTAATTATAGATGCATGCACATTATTAAAAATTATAATTATATGTAGACATATACACAAGTGCTACAGAGCACACTCCCTCCCCCTGCAAATCTTCGCTACTGCCCCACAGAGACCTCCGCTCTCTCGATCCCATCCGTCTTTCCAATAGCATCTCTCCTCACCTTGCCGCCCTGTCCTCTCTTCCCACTCTCGACGATCAGGTCTCCGCTCTCAACTCCACCCTCTCTACTCATCTCGACTCTCTCGCCCCCCTTTCCCTCCGCCGCTCTCGCTCCACTAACCCACGGCCCCGGATCGCCTCCTCCGTCCGCCTCCTACGCTCCTATGCTCGAGCTGCCGAGCGCCGCTGGCGAAAGTCCAAGCACCACGCCGACCTCACACACTTCAAATTTATCCTTTCCTGCCTTAACTCTGCCCTCTCCTCCGCCAGGCAAAGCTTCTTCTCCTCCCTCATCGACACCCATGCCCGTCACCCCCGCCGATTGTTCCAGACCTTAACTCTCTCCTTAGGCCCCCTGTTCCTCCCCCTCCCCCATCTCTCACCCCCAATGATCCGGCCACCTATTTCCTCACGAAAATCAACATGATCAGGTTTGAGCTCCCCAAAGTCACCCCTCCGCCCGCAATCTCGGTGTCCTCCTTGACTCGTCCCTCTCGTTCACCCCACACATCCTATCCGTTACCGAGACCTGCCGGTTTCACCTCTACAATATCGCCAAGATCCGCCCTTTCCTCTCCACCCAAACGGCTACCTTACTGTTACGGGCTGTCGTTATATCCCGGCTAGACTACTGTGTCGGCCTTCTCTCTGACCTCCCTTCCTCCTCTCTCGCCCCGCTCCGGTCTATCCTTCACTCCGCTGCCCGGCTCATCTTCCCGCAGAAACGATCTGGGCATGTCACTCCCCTTCCTAAACAACTCCAGTGGTTGCCTATCGACCTCCGCTCCAAATAAAAACTCCTCACTCTAGGCTTCGAGGCTCTCCATCACCTCGCCCCTTCCTACCTCTCCTCCCTTCTCTCTTTCTACCGCCCACCCCGCACGCTCCGCTCCTCTGCCGCCCACCTCCTCGCCGTCCCTCGGTCTCGCCCATCCCGCCGTCGACCCCCGGGTCACGTCCTCCCGCGGTCCCGGAACGCCCTCCCTCCTCACCTCCGCCAAACTGATTCTCTTTCCCTCTTCAAAACCTTACTTAAAAATCACCTCCTCCAAGAGGCCTTCCCAGACTGAGCTCCTCTTCCCCCTCTACTCCCTCTGCCATCCCCCCTTTACCTCTCCGCGGCTAAAGCCTCATTTTCCCCTTTTCCCTCTGCTCCTCCCCCTCTCCCTTCCCATCCCCACAGCACCGTACTCGTCCGCTCGACTGTATATATTTTCGTTACCCTATTTATTTTGTTAATGAATTGTACATCGCCTCGATTCTATTTAGTCGCCATCGGTTTTTACGAGATGTTCTTCCCCTCGACGCTGTTTATTGCCATCGTTCTCGTCTGTCCGTCTCCCCCCGATCAGACCGTAAGCCCGTCAAACGGCAGGGACCGTCTCTATCTGTTGCCGACTTGTTCATCCCAAGCGCTTAGTACAGTGCTCTGCACATAGTAAGCGCTCAATAAATACTATTGAATGAATGAATGAAAGGGAGGGGGATAGAGCAAAGAGAGAGAGTTGGGGCGATGGGGAAGGGGAGCAGAGGACAAGGGAGGCTTAGTCTGGGAAGGCCTCCTGGAGGAAGTGAGCTTTCAGTAGGGCTTTGAAGGGGAGAAGTGTTGTAGTTTGGCGGATGTGAGGAGGGAGGGCGTTCCAGGCCAGAGGTAGGACGTGGGCCAGGGATCGACTGTGGGACAGGCGAGAACGAGGCACGTTGAGAATGTTTGTTTCCCCTTACCCGTAATTTATTTAGTGACTTCCTCACTAGAGTGAATACTCCTTGAGGGAAGGGATCAGGTTATACCAACTCTACTGCATTCTCCCAGCTGATAGGCACAGTGCTCCACACAGAGTGAATACTCAGTCAATATGACCATTAGAACACAATGGGCCATCACTGGATTCTCTACTTAAGACTTTATGACGTTGGAAACCCTCGGGAGAATAACCAAAGCAGCCTTCCTGACAAGCTTGAAGTGACAGAAGCAGCGTGGCCTAGAGAAGCAGCACGGGCCTGGGTGTCAATAGATCAAGGGTTCAAATTTTCAAATTCATTCAATAGTATTTATTGTGCACTTACTATGTGCCGAGCACAGTACTAAGCGCTTGGAATATACAATTCGGGCAACAGATAGAGACAATCCCTGCCCAGTGACGGGCTTACAGTAATTCAATAGTATTTACTGAGCCTCCGCTCTGCCACCTGTCTGCTGTGTGACCCGGGCTAAGTCAACTCCAACTCTCCCCCCTTTCAAAGCCTTACAGTAATAATATTAACGTTGGTATTTGTTAAGCACTTACTATGTGCCGAGCGCTGTTCTAAGGGCTGGGGTAGGTACAAGTTAATCAGGTTGTCCCACCTAGGGCTCACAGTCTTCATCTCCAATTTTACAGATGAAGTAACTGAGGCAAAGAGAAGTGAAGTGACTTGCCCAAGGTTACACACCTAACAAGCAGCAGAGGCGGAATTAGAACCCATGACTTCTGACTCCCAAGCCCGGGGTCTTTCTACTGAACCACATTGCTTCTCTTATCGAAGGCACATCTCCTCCAGGAGGCCTTTCCTGTCTAGACCCCCCCTTTCCTCTTCTCCCACTCCCTTCTGCATCACGCAGAATTGCTCCATTTCTTCTTCCCCACCCCCCCAGCCCACAGCATTTATGTACATATCTGTAACATTTAAATTAATGTCTATCCCCCCACTTCTAGACTGTATGCTTGTTGTGGGCAGGGAGCTCGTCTGCTTGTTGTATTCTACTCCCCCAAGCATTTAGAACCGTGCTCTGCACACAGTGACCGCTCAATACAACTGAATGAAAGTCACTTCCCTTCTCTGTGCCTCAGTTACCTCATCTGTATAATGGGGATTGAGACTGTGAGCCCCATGTGGGATAGGAGCTGTGTCCCAGCAAATTGGGTTGTACTTTTTGCTTTCCCCATCCTCCCAGTGCTTAGTACAGTGCCCAGCATATAGTAAGTGCTTGACCAATATTACAGTTATTATTAGCTGCCCACCTCTTTCCAAAACACTACCTTGGTGTCTCCCTCCTCTCCCAAACCCAGTAACAAGCCCATTCCGGGCAGTAGAATTAATACACATCCCTTTTTGAAGCTCAAATAATGTCCGCACAATCCCTTGTTATGTTCCAGCCTGCTGCCACATCCCCCATTCCTCTGCGGCTCAGTTCCTCCGCCCGGATCACCTTACCGGTGATCCACAGAGAACTGAATGCACATTTGAGGATGGACGGCCTCAGTGATGCCCGCAAATTCTCCAGAAAGTGAAGCCTTCAAGCCGGTGACCTTTTGATCAAAAGCAACTCCCTACCAGCCTCTTGATTAATTCATCAAAGGTTTAATAAAAAAAAAAAAAGTAGTCTGAGAAAAAAGTAATCCTTATCCATATGGAGAGTGCCACATTAGGATGGAAAATGATTCTTGGAGTAAGAGAAGTGTAGCCAGAAAGCACCAGATTGGAAAGAGGCGAAGCAGTGTAATTGGACAAGTGGAGATTTAACAATCTAGACTGTAAGCTCGTGGTGTGCAGGGAATGTGTCTGTTTATTGTTGTATTCTCCCAAATGCTTATTACAATGTTCTGCACACAGCAAGCACTCACATACGACTGAAAGAATGAATGCGAGAGCCAGCATGAACTAGTGGGAAGAATTCAGTTTCGGGAGTTGGAAAAGACCATAAGTTCAGTGTTGGCAGGGAATGCGTCTTTTTAATGTCGTATTGCCTTCTCTCAAGCACTTAGAACAATGTTCTGTGTACAGTAAGTGCTCAATAAGTATGACTGACAATGAATTTGACAGGTGATGTGTCTAGATCAGAAGGGACACCAGAGGTGGTGTGAAGTTGTCTCCCTCATCCTCCTCTGCTTCCCTGGTGTGGCCTGAGGAGACCCCAGGCCCCCCGAAGGATAGTAAACTGGAGATGAACGTCACCCAGAAAACTGCCCCGGGGGACGTGGTGCCGGGGGAAGCGAGGGGGTGCTGTGGTGGGCTGGTAAATAATTCTTCCCAGTTTGCCTCCAGTGGAGAATCAGTCACTAGTAGACCCGATTCTCTTCAAATGCAAGAATTGTGTCCTTATAAAAATTCTGGCTTCAGGTGCACGGGCCTTGGCCGTATGTGGCGGAGCATTCCACGTGAGCCCAAACCTTTCTTCCAACACCGCATGCGACCAACAGATCCCTAACAGCATTCCAGTAAAAATCAGAGCAGTGATGTAGGTTCCTGCAGAATAGTGTATTTATCGAGCACTCCGGGGGCCGACCGCTCCTCTAGACTGAAAGTGCGCTGTGAGCAGGGAACGTTTCTACCACCTCTGTGGGATTGTCCTCTCCCAAGCACTTAGTACAATGGTCTGCACACAAGAAGTGCTCAATGAACGCACTGATTGACTGAAATAAACTTGGGAAAATGTGATTGAAGGAGGCTTGGGGTGGAACTGTCCCAAATCTTGGGTAGGGCTGGCGGTCAATATAGGGAATGCTAATTATCTCCTTCCTCTTCCTTTCACACAGTTTTTGAACTCCTACTCTGCGCCCAGCACTGTACTAAGTGTGCGGGAGAGTGTAATAGTGTTAGGGCAGTGTTTGACACGTAGTAAGCAGTTAATAATAATACAATTGAGTCGGCCTGCGTGATCTCTGCTCAGAAGCAGCTCACAATCCAGGGGAAAGCACAATTTGTTCAATTCTTCCAATGCGATGTCCCAGTAGAGAATGATGAGTGGAATGATAGTAAACAGTCCCCTCCTCAGTGATAATTAATAACTGCGATATCTGTAAAGTGGTCTTTATGTGCCAAGCACTGTACCAAACACTGAGGTACGTAAGAGATCAGATTAGATACAGTCCCTGTCCCACATGGGGTTCACATTCTAAGTAAGAGGGAGAACAGGTATTTCATCCTCATTTTTCAGAGGAGGAAACAGATGCAACGTGACTCAATGGAAAGAGCATGAGCTTGGGAGTCAGAGGATGTGGGTTCTAATCCCAGCTCCGCCACTTGTCTGCTGTGTGACCTTGAGCAAGCCATTTAACTTCCCTGTGCCTCAGTTACCTCATCTGTAAAATGGGGATTAAGACTGTGAGCCCCACATGGGACAACTTGATTACCTTGTACCTACCCCAGAGCTTAGAACAGTGCTTGGCACGTAGTAAGTGCTTAACAAATACCATCGTTATTAATTATTATGATGCAGAGAAGTGAAGTGATTGCCCAAGGTCACACAACAGGCAAGTGGCAGAACTGGGATTAGAACTCAGATCCCCGGGCGCCCAGACCCATGCTCTTCCCACTCGTTCATTTCGCTTCTGGCTGATCTACATAAGGGTGGCTCAGAAATCGGGGCTGGGAGAAGATCAGTTGCTCCTTGCCAGTGAACAGGGAGCATTTCCTTTGTATTTGTCCAAGCATTTAATACAGTGCTCAGCACACAGTAAGTGCTCAATAAATACCACTGATTGATGGATTGATTGGTCGGGCAATCAGGAACAAGCTGCTAGAGAGAGGGGTTGAGAAGCAGCAGGGAGAGAGAACAGAGTAAGGCATAGACTTGGATTAGCCCCCAGCCCACTTTTTCATACAGTGCTCAAACGCTTTTTCAAGCCATTTTTCATAATGATTTAGCTGAAACAGGGACCTGGGAGTCAGAAGGACCTGTGTTCTAATCCTGACTCCTCCACTTGTCTGCTGTGTGACCTTGGGCAAATCACTTCTCTATGCCTCAGTTCCCTCGTCTATAAAATAGGAATCAAGGCTGTGAGCTTTACGTGGGGCAGGGACAGTGTCCAATCTGATTAAGGTATCTACCCCAGCACTTAGTACAGTGTCTAACACATAGTAAGCACTTAAATACCAAAAAGAAAGAGAGAAAACAAAAAATGCATTCACTCAGTCTTATTTATTGAGTGCTTTCTGTGTGTAGAGCACTGTACTAAGGGCTCAGGAGAGTATGACAAGCTGACACGTTCTCTGCCCACAACAAGCTTATAATCCAGAGTAAAATACACTTACAGTCTCTTATACAGGAAAACCCAGTGCATTTGGTGCTCTTTCACGCCGCTTATCCTGCAGAACCAAAAGTGTTCTCTGGGGGTAAACAAGGGGAACAGTTCTACCAACTCTGACATAGAATACTCTCCCAAGCGCTTCGTACGGTGCTCCACACACGGTAAGCCCTCAATGGACACCACTGATTGATTGATTTGGGCTACTGCCAGAAGCGATGTTTAAAGATCAAGGGACAAAGATCAGCACACTACTGGGCCTGCAAGACGTCACAGTCCTGGGAGAACCGAAAATGATTTGTCTTCATCGGAACATCTTGTGTCCTTTGACAGATATCGCCGTGCAGCGCGTGAGTAGACAGGGTCTCCTGAGCGCCGCGGCGAGGTTCGCCAAAAAAAAAAGCCTGGCCTTATTACGAAGCGACGAACGGTCACGTCAGGGCTAAATGTCGCCTGGCCTCGCGTCTCAGAGAGCAATCGGCTTTGACGGAGGCAGCCGGAGGGGTCGGATTTCTGAGGAAACGAATCTTCCAATGACGGGCGGAATCTGAGCCGCACTAAGGCCGGGTCACAAAAGGGCCTTGTTTTCCGTGGCAGGCTGTTCCGATTCCATAATGAAAACTTTCAGACTCCTGGTCAAAGTCAAAGTCCTGTTTAAAAAAGGTGGCAGGGCTCAACAACTCAATTTGGAGAAGTAGCGAGGCTTAGTGGAAAGAGGCCGGGCTTGGGAGTCAGAGGACGTGGGTTCTAATCCCAGCTCTGTGACTTGTCTGCTGTGGGACTTTGGGCAAGCCACTTGACTTCTCTGTGCCTCGGTTACCTCATCTGTAAAATGGGGAGTAAGACTGAGTCCCACATGAGAAAGCCTGATTACCTTGTATCTTCCCCAGGGCTTAAAAAATATCATCATCAATTCAAAAATCAAACAAAAGATGTTCCTTTTAATTGGCCTCATCAGTGATATTTATTCCTTCAATCATATTTATTGAGCAATTTCTGTGTGCGGAGCATTGTAATAATAATGACGACAACATTTAAGTGCTTACTATGTGCCAAGCACTGTTCTAAGCACTGGGGTAGATATGAGATCATCGGGTTGTCCCACAAGGGGCTCACACTCTTCATCCCCATTTTACAGATGAGGTAACTGAGGCATGTACTCAGCACTTGGGAGAGAGCACTAGCACAACAGACACATCCCATGCCCACGACGAGCTTACAATCTAGCGGGACAAGCTTACAGTCTAGCACTCACTGTGTACCGAGCACTGTACTAAGCACTTGAGAGTACAATAGCTGGGAGATATAGCTCAGTAGTAGAGTGCACGCTTTTCATGTGTGAGGTCCCGGGTTCAATCCCCGGCATCTCCAGAAAGCTATTTCATGAAAAGCAGCATGGTGTAGCGGCTAGAGCACGGGCCTGGGGGTCAGAAGGTCATGGGTTCTAATCCCCCCTCTGCCACTTGTCTGCTGCATGAGCTTGGGCAAGTCACTTCTCTGTGCTTCAGTTCCCTCATCTGTAAAATGTTGGTGTTTGTTAAGCGCTTACTATGTGCAGAGCACTGTTCTAAGCGCTGGGGTAGATACAGGGTAATCAGTTTGTCCCACATGAGGCTCACAGTCTTCATCCCCATTTTACAGATGAGGGAACTGAGGCCCAGAGAAGTGAAGTGACTTGCCCAGTCACACAGCTGTCAAGTGGCAGAGCCGGGATTCGAACCCATGAACTCTGGCTCCCAAGCCCGTGCTCTTTCCACTAAGCCACAGAGATTGAGACAGTGAGCCCGATGTGGGACAGGGACTGTGTCTAACCTGATTTACTTGTACCCACCCCAGCGCTTAGTACGGTGCCCGGCCCAGAGGAAATGCTTAACAAAAACCATACTTATTATTATTACTACCTTTTAACAGAATTAGCCATCACGTTCCCTGCTGATGACGAGCTTCCAGTCTAGAGGCTAATGTTTGTGTATTGATCTCAAAACAGTCTGGGAAATTGTACAAACATCATCTGTAGAAGTAACGGTTTATCGGAGGCAAGCACAGTATTAAGTGCTTAGGAAGCACAAAAGATAACTCAATCAGTGGTACTTATTGAGCACTTACTTTGGGCAGAGCCCTGGGTTAAGCATTTGGGAAAGTACAACATGGTTAATAGACATGATCCTTGGTCTCGGGGAGTTTATGGTCTAATGGGGGAGAGAGACACTAAGTTACAATTTACTTCACTTCCTCTTTTTCCACTCCCCTCTGTGTTGCCCTAACTTGCTCCCTTTATCCATCCCCCCCTCCGAGCCCTGTACCACTTATGTCCTAATCCATACCTTAAGATTAATGTCTGACTCCCCGTCTAGGGTGTAAATTCATCGTCGACAGGGAATGTGTCTGTTTTATTGTGTTGTACTCTCCGGAGTGCTTAGTACGGTGCCCTGAGGTAATAGGGGTGGGAAACACATGGAACCTCCTGCCCCCAAGAGCAGCCTTGCTCTTGAGACTGTACCCGCAAAGCGCTTACCCAACTCCACAATTTATGGACAAATCTTAGTGTGTGAGGACCCCACAGATTGTACCAATGTACAAAACTGTAAGCCCGTCAAAGGGCAGGGACTGTCTCTGTTACTGATTTGTACAACCCAAGCGCTTAGTACAGCGCTCTGCACATAGTAAGCGCTCAATACTATTGAATGAAATCTTTAACCCAATTGAATCCCCTACCTGTAATTTTTTTGTGTAACTTTCTCCCACACTAGATTATAAATACTAAGTGCTTAGTACAGTGCTCTGCACAGAGTAAGTGCTCAATAAATACAATTGAATTGAATGAATGTAAGTTGCTTGAGGCCAAGGATGGTGTCTACTCCATTCTGTTGTATCCTCTCAAGAGCTCAGTACAATGCTTTACACAGAGTAAGTACTCTGGAAGTACCTTGGTTTGATGGAAGGAGCTTATTCTCTAATGGGGGAACTTTCATTCATTCAGTCATATTTATTGAGTGCTTACTGTGTGCAGAGCACTGTACTAAGCATTTGGGGAGTACAATTTGATGTTTAGGCACCTCCCCCACCTGGGAAGAAGAGCTTGAAGGACACCACAATCAACCATATTTATTAAGCACATCTGTGTGCAGAGCACTGTGACGCAGCAAGGCCTAGTGGATAGAGCACTGCCCTGGGAGTCAGAAGGCCATGGGTTCTAAACCCAACTCCACCCCTTGTCTGCTGTGTGACCTTGGGCAAGTACCTTTACTTCTCCGTGCCTCAGTTCCCTCATCTGTAAAATGGGGATTGAGGCTGTGAGCCTCAGAGACAGGGACGGTGTCCAACCCGATTTGCTTGTATCCACCTCAGTGCTTAGTACAGTGCTGGGCATGAAGTAAGCACTTAAATATCATAATTATCATTATTAATCCTGGCTCTGCCCTTGTCTTTGTGACCTTGGACGAGTCATTTCACTGGGCCTCAGTTCCCTCAACTGTTTAATGGGGATTAAATTGAGCCCGATGGGGGATAGGGGCCGTGTCCAACCTGATTAACTTGTATCTATCCCGGCACAGAGTGCCTGGCTCAGAGTAAGCACTTAAATGCATTAAAAAATAAAGTGCTTGGGAGAGTACAATTCAACAGAGATGGTAGACATGTTCCCTGACCACGACAAGCTCACAGTCTAGAGGAGGAGAAAGCGCGAGCTTCCGGTCTAGAAGGGGAGACGGACATGAATATAAATCTATTACGGACACGTCCACAAGCTCTTTGGGGCCGAGGGAGGGGAGACGGGAGCCGGGGGCTGCCGGCCAGAACGGGACAGGTGCTGAGAACAGGCGATGGAACCACCTCCCAGCAACCACTGTAAGAGCAAAAGGCAACCGCAGGCAAGACGGACAGAAACGCATCCTTGAGCAGCCCGGAGGCGCGGGGCCAGAGCCGCCCAGAGCCAGGGAATGCGGAGAACCGCAGCGGCCCACAGACTGACCGCCCCAAACAGGGGGACTTGTCCGAGACTTGCCCACCATCCTAGAGACAAAGTTGTCAACAGCCCCCCACCCCGCCACACAGCTGCACACGTCCAACACGGAAAGAGCTTTTCAGGGTGCGCTGTACTCTGCCGGTCCTGCTACTCCCATGTCATCATACGTTCATTTTTATGATGAGCCCCACGTGGGACAACCGGATTACCTTGTATCCCCACCACCACCACCACCACCACCCACCCCAGAGCTCAGAACAGTGCTTGGTGCATAGTAAGTGTTTAACAAATGCCATCATTATTATTAGAATTACTTTCTCTCACAAGGTCAGTAACATGATAGCCGCTCTCCCAACATCTTATATCTATTTTACAGATGAGGAAACCAAGGCTCAGAAAGTTGAAGCGACTTACCCAAGGTCACAGCGGAACAGAAAGCAGAGCTGCGATTGGAACGCTCATCTCCCGACTCCCAGGCCCATGTTCTTTCCACTGAGCAATACTGCCACCCATTCAGATGCAGTGTGAGAAGCAGCTTGTCCAAGTGGAAGATTCCAGACCTGAGAATCTGAAGACTTGGATTCAAATACCCATATTTGCCAAATGCTTGCTGTCTGAACGAGGGCAGAGTACTTAACTTCTTATGCCTCACTTTTCTCATCTGCAAGTGGGGATTAGCTATCTGTTCTCCCTCCTACTTAGACTGTGAGCCCCATGTGAGATAGGAGTGGTGTCCAACCTGAACATTTTGTTTCTACCCCAGCACAGAGAACAAAAACCACTAACTTTAAAGCCCTCAATCACCTCAGCCGCTCCTACCTTACCTTGTTACTCTCCTATTACCACCCAGCTACACATTTCACTCCTCTACTGCTAACCCTCTCACTGGGCCTCCATCTCATCTACCCTGCCGCCGACCCCTAGCCCACGTCCTGCCTCTGGCCTGGAGCCCCTCCCTCCTCAACTCCCACAGACATGACTTGCCTCGCCTTCCAAGCTCTACTAAAGGCACATCTCCTCCAAGAGGCCTTCCCTCATTAAGCGCCCCTTGCCTCTTCTTTTCCCATCTACGTCACCCTGACTTAATCCCTTTATTCATCCCCCCTCCCAGCCCCAAACCACTTATGTACATATCTGTCATTTATATTATTGTCTGGATTTCCTTCTAGACTGTAAGCTCATTAGGGGCAGGGAATGTGTCCATTTGTTATACTATACTCTCCCTAGTGCTTAGTACAGTGCTTTGAATACAGTAAATATGTAATACAATTGAATAGAATAATGTTTAAACACATAGTAAGCATTTAAGTAGCATAAAAACATGCCTCACAGTCTCCCTCTTAAAACCATTGATAGACCAGTAATAGAATGGAAATGCTAAAAATCAAATCAAGGCTAGAGCTTCAAAAAGATTTAATAACACCCCACTCAAAAAAGAAGCCAGAAATAGTACCAACAATATCACTAAAAGGGAATCATAGTCACAAACCTTCAAAAAAAAAAAAAACCCAAGGTATGACAAAAATAAGCTTTTTTAGAAAGGCACACTTAAAAGTTACTTAGGTAACCTTCTATAGAGCCTCCCACCCACAAAAGATGAAACCTCATTAGCTCCCCCAGACCAGAAACATAGGCTGCTAGTACTTACAGAACCTGAAGCTCATGGAAAGAGAGAAAAGAGGCATGAAGAGCAAGCACTTTCAGCAAGCGGGTGAAATGTACCTTCCAGTTAAGCTCTCATAAGGAGATCTTCCATCCCACCATTCATCAGAATCAACTTCCTCTCTGAAACTTCCACTTTCAAGGGCTTCTGGGAGATGAAATTTTCTATCACACTCACCTGGCAAGAAGGGAGGAATGCAATCAACTTCCCATCCCCCAGGTTGATTGTTTAAAATGAATCTCATGTGTACCAATCAAGGGCTAGACAGGTGTGGGGAATAATAAAAGCTCTCACACTTTTGGACCAGAGTGTTTTTCTTAATACATTTTAGTCAGTGCTTTCAGAAGGACATTTCATTTCCCCAAGTTTAACCTACTCTAAACTTTCTCCAAAGTTCCTCTTCTCCCAAATAGGGTTCTTTGTTCATAACAAAGGTAGAGCCAGGGAGGGGAAAAGTCAGGTTGCTCTGAAATTGTGCCTCATTAATGATAAGAGAAGGTTTATTGGAAAGTTTTAGTGTTGTTGTCTTGGGCCATCACCTCTCTATGGTGTTTCAGTGGTGAGAACCCATTGATAAAAACTTTATGCACTGGATTCATAGTGTATAAATCCATCATCTCTACTGACCACCTACCATGGAGCAGCGTGACTCAGTGGAAAGAGCATGGGCTTTGGAGTCAGAGGTCATGAGTTGGAATTCCAGCTCTGCCACTTGTCAGCTGTGTGACTGTGGGCAAGTCACTTCACTTCTCTGGGCCTCAGTTACCTCATCTGTAAAATGGGGATTAAGACTGTGAGCCCCACATGAGACATCCTGATTCCCCTATGTCTACCCCAGCGCTTAGAACAGTGCTCGGCACATAGTAATCGCTTAACAAATACCAACATTATTATTATTATCATTGGCAGACAACTCCATTAAGTAATCAGGCAAATTCACTGAGAGCTCATAGTGTGTGCAGAACATTGTACAAAGTGCTTGGAAGACTACAATATAAGAGTTGGTTTACTCACATCCATGCATAAACAACTCTCTCTCTCTCTCTCTCTCTCTCTCTCTCTCTCTCAACCAACCAATGGTATTTACTGAGATCTTACTGTGTGCAGAGCACTGTACTAAATATTTGGCAGACTAAAATAGTTCTTTATTTTACTCTCCCTCAATCTGATTGGGAGTTTACTGTGATCTCTGGACTGTGAGCTCATCGTGGGCAGTAATGTCTCTGTTGAAAAGCTGCATGGCTTAATAGAAAGAGCACAGGATGGAAAGTCAGAGGTTGGGGGCTCTAATCCCACCTCCTCCACTAGTCCGCTGTGTGAAGTTGGGCAAACCACTTAATTCATTCATTCATTCAATAGTATTTATTGATCGCTTACTATGTGCAGAGCACTGTACTAAGCGCTTGGGATGAACAAGTCGTCAACAGATAGAGACGGTCCCTGCCGTTTGACGGGCTTACGGTCTAATCGGGGGAGACGGACAGACGAGAACGATGGCAGTAAATAGAGTCGAGGGGAAGAACATCTCGTAAAAAACAGTGGCAACTAAATAGAATCAAGGCGATGTACAATTCATTAACAAAATAAATAGGGTAATGGAAATATATACAGTTGAGCGGGCGAGTACAGTGCTGTGGGGAGGGGAAGGGAGAGAACCTCTCTGTGCCTCAGTTACCTCATCTGTAAAATGGGGATTAAAACTGTGAGCCCCACATGGGACAACCCGATTACCCTGCATCTATCCCGGCACTTAGAACTTAACAAATACCATCATCGTTATAATTATTATATCGTACTCTCCCAAGTGCTTTAGTATAGTGCTTTGCACACAGAAAGTGCTCAGTAAATATGATTGAATGAATGAATGCAAAGCATTATACTAATTGCTTAGGAGAGTGCAATAGCCCCCTCTTTCTCTCTCCAAGCAAATGGACAGGGAGAGTGAGAGCAGGATAAATAATATTTTTAGTGTATCAGGGCAGACTATGTGTTTTCTTCTTCTCACAGAAAATCCTACAGCTCCTTTTCTCTTAAATCTCAAATCGAAAATATCCAAGGGAGAACATCTTCTCAGTGCTGAATTGCTCGTCCTGTCAAGATTTTGTAAGTTCACTCGTTCCACAACCCTTTGATTTGGAAACCTCAGCTGTGTGCATTCAGGGTTTAGAGACCAGCTTCAAAGACCTAAAGAGCATCTTAATCAGACACAGGTTCAAAAACATTTTGAATTAATAAACTCCCAAAGATCCACTGCTGTCCTAGAAATACCTAATTAAAGCCGTGTTAGTGAGGTTTTCATTCATTCATTCATCCAATCGTATTTACTGAGCACAGGAAGCGCTGGACTAAGCACTTGGAAAGTACAATTCAGCAACAAATAGAGACGATTCTTACTGAACAACGGGCTCACAGTCTAGAAGGGGGAGACAGACAACAAAACATGTAGACAGGCATCAAGAGCATTGATATAAATAGAATTATAGAAACATATACATCATTAATAAAATAAATCAAATAATAAATATGTACAAATATACACAAGTGCTGTGGGGCGGGAAAGGAGGTAGAGTAGAGGGAGACAGTCGGGGCAATGGGGAGGGGAAGAGAAGAGGAAAAGTGGGGCTTAGTCTGGGAAGACTTCCCGGAGGAGGTGAGCTCTCAGTAGGGCTTTGAAGAGGGGAAGAGAGTTAGTTTGGCAGAAGTGAGGAGGGAGGGCATGCCAGGACAGCGGGAGGACGTGGTCCAGGGGTCGACGGCGGGATAGGCGAGAACGGGGGACGGTGAGGAGGTGGGCGGCAGTGGAGCGGAGCGTGCGGGGTGGGGAGTAGAAAGAGAAAAGGGAGGAGAGGTAGGAGGGGGCAAGGGGTCGGAGAGCTCTGAAGCCAACAGTGAGGAGTTTTTGCTTCATACGAAGGTTGATAGGCAGCCACTGGAAATATTTGAGGATCGTGAAGATAGCCCAATCTTCTAATCGGGTTAATCCTTTCATAATGAACAGTTACTTATATAAAGCAAATAGGGAGATGCTGTCTTCGGTGTTCCCTTTGCACTTGGATCGACACCCTTTATTGGTGCCAAGAAAGCAGCACGGCAGAGGGCTAGGGTTGGATAGAGCCGGGGACTGGGAGTTAGAACGTCAGGGATTCTAATCCCGGCTCTATTTGTTGTTGTGCGGCCTTGAGCACATCACCTTGATTCTATTTATTTGCTATTGTTTTAATGAGATGTTCATCTCCTAGATTCTATTTATTGCTATTGTTCTTTTCTGTCCGTCTCCCCCGATTAGACTGTAAGCCCGTCAAAGGGCAGGGACTGTCTCTATCTGTTACCGATTTGTCCATTCCAAGCGCTTAGTACGGTGCTCTGCACATAGTAAGCGCTCAATAAATACTATTGAATGAATGAATGAATGAAATTTCACTTTTATAGGGCTCAGTTCACTTATGTGTAAAATGGGGATTGAGCCCTCAATGAGACAGAGACTGTTTCCAACCCAATTTGCTTGTATCCACCCCAGCCCTTAGTACAGTTGCTGCCATATGGACAGTGCTTAACAAATACCAAAAATATTATTATTACTGTCAATTTGTCCTGTACACTGTAAGCTCACCTTGGGCAGGGAATGTGTCTGTTTATTGTCGTATTGCACTCTTTCAAGCACTTAGTACAGTGCTCTGCACACAATAAACTCTCAATAGATATGATTAAAGGAATGATTTATTCACCCCTCCCTCAGCCTCACGACATTTATGGACATATCCACAATTTATATATTCATATTAATGTCTGTCTCCCCTGCTAGACTGTAAGATTGCTGTGAGCTTAGGGAAAGCAAACAGGGAACATGCTCTACACAGAGAGCATGTCTAGCAACCGTGTTATTTGTTATGTATGCTCTCCCACCTAAATGATACAGTGGTCTACATACACAAAGCCCTCAATAAACATGAATGATTGATTGACCGATTCATGATCTCTGTGGGTATGGTGACAACTAAGAAAGCAGCCTGAAACACGTTCTCATATTGGTCTTTCTAGGCTGTAAGCTTGTGGTGGGCAGGGAAACATGTCTCCCAACTCTGCACTCTCCAAGAGTTTAGGTCAGTGCTCTGCATAGAGTAAGAAATCAATAAATTTGGTTGCTTGATTGATTGTACGGGACAGAGACTGCTATTAAGCTCATCCCTTAATTCTCTTTTCTGTTGTTTTTTTTTTTTTAATTTCGGTTATGGTGCCAGAGTAACGATTCTAGACAAGATTAATGTTGTTTTAAGTATTGTTTAATATTGTAGAACAGTCGCAAGGGTTTCAGATTCAGTGTCCAAATTACGCTGAGTCTGGCCGTTGTAAGATGCAGAAGCTTAAACTTATGAATTAGATATCCTCATTGATAAATAGTCCTTGAAAGTGGAAAGCAATGTATAACTGGTTCTGTTACAGTAATTTCCTCATTACCGTGCATGGGAAAGGATCCATTTATTTTCATATTTCAAATGGATGACTAGAACTACATGTTCAGTACAGTGCTCTGCCCACAGTAAGCACTCAATAAATACTATTGAATGAATGAATGATTCTGTAAACCTTCCCTTTTTGCCAGCAACTAGCAATATTATTCAATTTTCAGAAGGTCTTTTTTTAATAGAATCTTTAAAATACAATTTTAAATCTACTTTTCTGTGCATCAATATTTCCAGCTTTAATGTTCTTGTTAGCGATCTACTAAAGGTATCCCTATGATTTATTTTAAAGCATAAGCTTACCAATCAATTAATAACAATAATAATAATAATAATGTTGGTATTTCTTAAGCATTTACTATGTGCAGAGCACTGTTCTAAGCGCTGGGGTAGACACAGGGGAATCAGGTTGTCCCACGTGGGGCTCACAGTCTTCATCCCCATTTTACAGATGAAGTAACTGAGGCACAGAGAAGTTAAGTGACTTGCCCACAGTCATACAGCTGACAAGTGGCAGAGCTGGGATTTGAACTCATGACCTCTGACTCCAAAGCCCGTGCTCTTTCCACTGAGCCACGCTGCTTCTATTATGAATTAATAAATCAACAGTAATTATTGAGAGCTCTCTCTGTGCAGAGCACTGAGTGAGTCTCTCGGGAGAGTACAATACAGTGAGTAGGCCTGATCCTTGCCCCCAAAGAGCTTACAGTCCAGCCGGGAAAACGGACATTAAATTAAATTACAAGTACGGAAAGCAAAGGAGTTTAAAGAGGAGTTTTCTGGGGGAAAGGGTTGAGGTGAATATGTAAGTGCTTAGAAAGTGAGAATTCAAATGCCTAAGTGATACAGTAGGGGAAAATAGGATGGGGAGATAAGAAATTAATTGGGGGAGACTTCCTGAAGGATATGTGATTTTTACAGTGCTTGGCACATAGTAAGTGCTTAACAAATACCAATATTATTAGTAGTAGAGTTTGAAGATGTAGAGAGAGTTGAAGCTTCCTAGCAGGAAGAGGGTCTGAGCAAGAGGTTGACATTAAGAGACAAAAATGGACACAACTTGTAAGACAACTTAACTTTCTAGATTTTCACAAGACTGTTGGGTGAATATTTGTTGTGAGGAATCTTTCAGAGCAATGAGGTGATCTCATTAACTTGTTTACTTTCCATAACCTGCTTACTCGGTTTTTTGGGTGGGTGAGGGAATTGAGCAGATCTGTATTTGCGAAGGGATTTTGATGTAAATTGAGTTATTTTTGAGAATCAACCTATCGTTGGCAAATTTTCCCGGCCAGTTCAAGCAGCAGCTGGAAACGCATTTAACCCAGAATCCCTTAAACTTGAGTGTTTTTTGTAGGGTTTGGGTTTTTTTGTTTGTTTTTTCTGATTTCCACTCTTCAAAATACGTTCTCTTCAAAGAAGCTATGGTCTGCGAAGAAAAGGAATAATAGTAATCTTCAAGATTCCCCACAATTTTTCCGATGAAAGTTAGATGGGTCAAGGATTACAGTATCCTAGCAACGCTAACCACACACCCTTCGCTGCAGATGAAAATGTACTTGTTTCCAACATGCTGCTGGTCTTGGCAAATTTTAAGCAAACAATAGCATTCTCAGAGAGAGTGAGATCTTTTTTCTGCGCGGGTTGGAGGTGGCTGTCGGCATCACAGCATGGCCTAGTGGATAGAGAGCCAGCCTGGGAGTCAGAGGCGAAGGGTCTGGAACCGGCCCCGATCTCCCCAACACAGGGAGAGATGGACCACAGGCAAAACTACTTAGACAGCGAGTCCCATGTGGTATATGTTAATTGTGGTATATGTTAAGCTCTTACTATGTGCCAGGTACTGAACTAAGCACTGGGGTGAACACCACAAGCAAGTAGGGTTAGACACAGTCCCTGTCCCACGTGGGGCTCACAGTCTTAATCTCCATTTGCCAGATGAGGTAACTGAGGCACAGAGAAGTGAAGTGATTTGGCCAGAGTTGCACAGCAGACACGTGACAGAGTCAGGATTAGAACCCATGACCTCCTGACTCTCAGACCCGTGCTCTATGCACTAGGCCACGCTACTTCTCATGTGAGTCAGGGGATGTGTCCAAACTGATAAAGAAACAGCATGGCCTAGTGATTTCACTTCACATAAGCAGTCTGGCCTAGTGCACAGAGCCCGCGCCTGAGAGTCAAGTGGTCCTGAGTTCTAATCCCGGTTCTGTCACTTGTCTGCTGTGTGACTTCGGGCAGGTCATTTGGCTTCTATGTGCCTCAGTTACCTCATCTGGAAAATGGGGGTTAAGACTGTGAGCCCCACGTGGGACGTGGACTATGTCCAAGCTGAGTAGCGTGTATGTACCCCGGTGCTTAGAACAGTACCTGGCACATAGTAAGTGCTTAACAAATGCCATCATTATTGTTATTACAAGTAAATCGAGGTGAACACAGTCCCTGTCCCACATGGGGCTCGCAGTCTCAGTCCCCATTTTACAGTCGAGGTTACTGAGACACAGTGAAGTGAAGTTACTTGCCCAAGGTCACACGATAAACAAGTGGAAGAGCCGGGATTAGAACCCAGGTCCTTCTGACCCCCAGGTCCGGGCTCTATCCACTAGGCCACGCTGCTTATGTGACTCCAAATCACTAGAAGAAAAGCAAATCTCCACTGGACTTTGCCCTCCACTTATTTTTAACCTGGCATGCGCAGGCTGGACTAGGCATTTGAAGAGCTGAATCTGAAATCCCTTACCTCACATAGGCCTAACCTCTGTGTCCCCCCCACAAAAAAATAAGCGCTGACATCCTAAATTAGCTAACTAAAATAGATGAAAGACTTCAAAGAACCCAGATTCTACTAATGTCCTAATTTCCCAGTGAAAAATGGTATTAGGGATGTCAGCTGTCCCAGATTCCAAGACAGACTGCGCCCCCTGTTTCCATGACAGCTGCAGATGGAATCTTCAAATTCAATTTCCACCAAATTACATGCAGACGTATTTAGAAGGATCTCCATAGGGCTGTGCCTCTCCAGTTTGGGAGAAATAAAATCAGTTGGGTAAGTATTAATAATAAAGGTATTTATTAAGCACTTTCTATGTGCCAGCCACTGTATTAAGCTCTGGGATCAATACAAGCAAATCGGGTTGGACACAGTCCCTGTCCCACTTGGAGTTCACAGTCTCAATCCCCATTTTCCAGATGAGGTAACTGAGGCCCAGAGAAGTGAAATGACTTGCTCAAGGCCACGCAGCAGATGAGTGGCAGAGCGGCATTAGAACCCATGACCTGCTGCCTTCCAGGCCCGTGCTAGCCACTATACTGACCACAGGGCCTTGTGGAAAGAGACCGGGCCTGGGATCCAGGAGACCATCTGTCTGCTGTGTGACCAAGGGAAGTCTCTTAACTTCTCTGAGCCTCTTTCCACGGCAGCTGCGAGCTGCTTCTGAGTCCCGCTTGAACGATGCCCTTACCGCTACTGCCAGTCCCTGGAGATTAACAATTCTGGAATTTGTTAAGCGCTTACTATTTGCCAGCCACTGTGGTAGACATAAAGAAACTAGACTGGACCCAGTCCCTGTCTCCCAAATGATGAATAAAAAAACACCAATGCTGTGAATTTGTCGAGCATTTATCTTTCCGGAGCACTTCCCCTGTGCCCACCTCACTTTATAAAGCACTTAGTACACTGTTCATCATACAGTAAGCGCTTAATAAATACAACTGATTGATGAGTTTTTCACCACTTCCAGGTGAGACAGGAAGAAACAAGGCTATTATCTCCATTTTATACATCCAGAAGGACTAAACGACTTGCCCCGGTTTATGAGGACAGTCGGGAGAAGGATGTAGGAAGGGAGGATCCAAATACTTCCCCCCTTCAAAGCCCTACTAAAAGCTCACCTCCTCCAGGAGGCCTTCCCCGACTGATCTCCCCTTTTCCTCTGCTTCCCCTCCCCATCGCCCCAACTCCCTCCCTCCTCTCTACCCCCCCCTCCCAACCCTACAGCACTTGTGTATATATGTATGCTTGTTTCTTATTCTATTTATTTATTAACGAAGGGCATGTATCTATAATTCTATTTTATTTATATTGATGCTATTGATACCTGTTCACTTGATTTGTTTGGTTTTGTTGTCTGTCTCCCTGTTGGGAGACTATGAGCCCGGTGGGTAGCGATTGTCTCTGTTGCCGAATTGTACTTTCCGAGCGCTTAGTCCAGTGCTCTGCACACAGTAAGCACTCAGTAAATGTGATTGAATGAGAGAAATACTCTCCACTGAGCCGTGCCATCGGGCTATGAGATCAACAACTCTGCTGAAAATGATGACGGATTCACTTGGTCCCGTCTGATCGTCTGTTCACGCAGCGTTGGAGCCAGAGATTTCCTCACCGGGGGGACCGAGATGAGAAGGGGAAATAAGTTCGGAACAGGAAGAGGGATCCCGTCTCCACCACCTGTCTGCCGTGTGACCTCAGACGAGTCACTTCACTTCTCCGCACCTCAGTCACCTAATCTGTAAAATGGGGATTGAGACTGAGAACCCCATGTGGGACAGGGACTGTGTTCAGGCTGATCAACTTGCAATAATAATAATAATAATAATTACAATGATAGCATTTGTTAAGTGCTTACTATGTGTTCTAAGCACTGGGGTAGCTACAACCTAAATCAGCTGGATACAGATCCTGTCCCACATGGGGCTCGTGGTTCTTAATCCCCATTTTACAGACAAGGTAACTGAAGCACAGAGAAGTGAAGTGACTTGTCCAAAGTCACACACAGCAGACGAGGGAGAAGTCGGAATTAGAACCCAGGTCCTTCTGACTCCTAGACCCACGCTGCTTCTCTTGCATCTATCCCAGTACTTACTACAATGCCGGACACATAGTAAGTGCTTCACAAATACCGCAATTATCATTATTATTATTATTATAGACAGAGCTCTGCACTAAGCACTTAGGAGAGAAGAATACAGCAGAATTCGTAGTCACATTCCCTGTCCAACACTCATCTTCATTCCAACTCAGCTATTTCCGTGGCTCGGAAGTGGTGCTGTTAGGCCTATGGGCCTAGAGGTCGGGGGAGCTGGGGGAAGTGGCCGGCCCTGGGGCTAGCAAAGGGGTAAGGGTCACCCCAAAGAATCACTCTGGGTTCAGGTGGTCTTACATGGATTTCCCCCCAGGGGTCTGTGAGATTGGGCCGGGGGGAAACACCTAAGACCGACATAGAACAAACTGGATTTGAGAAGAAGGAGCTGGACCCGTGCCTATTTGGGGTAGTTTGGGGGAGGGGACAGCTGGACTCTCCCAGGAAACCAGGGACAAATTTCCCCAACTGGAGGCGGGGTGACAGATGTGTCTTTAAAAATGCGCCTGACCCTCTGGCATCCGAGCAATGCCACATTTGTGCATGCAAACGGGCATTTCCACATGCCATCTGGCGTGATCCGGCCCCACGGTGAATTGTTAAAAATCCAAATTTCCTTTTGTCTCTGATGCCTTTAGGGCTATAAAAGCAAGCCTCAGATCCCCTTCTCCATCCCCAGCCCAGGATGGGCTCTATTTCCAGCTCCCCGAGAGACCAGAATATACCGGAATCTCCCAGACGCAGCTAGGAGAGCTGAAGAGGCCCATCTCCCTCCCCAACCGATTTAGTCTCCGGATTTTCCCCTTCCAAACTTGGGCTTTCCCCCTCAGCAGGCTTTAGGGATATCGGAAACAGCACGGCCTAATAGATAGAGCGCGGGCCTGGGAGTCAGAAGGACCTGGGTTCTAATTCTGGATCCACCACTTGTCTGCTGTGTGACCTCGGGCAAGTCACTTTGCTTCTCTGGGCTTCAGTTACCTCATCTCTAAAATGAGGATTAAGACTGTGAATCTCAAGTGGGACATGGACTTTGTCCAATCTGATTAGCTTGCATCGACCTCAGTGTTTAGTATGGTGCCTGGCATAAAAATAATAATAAAAATTATGGTACTGGCTAGTCATTTACTATGTGCCAAGCACTCTTCTAAGCACTGAGGTAGATACCAGCGAATTAGGTTGGATACAGTCCCTGCCCCACATGGGGCTCATACTCTTAATACCCATTTTACAGATGAGGTATCTGAGGCCCAGAGAAGTGAAGTGACTTGTCCAAGGTCACAAAGCAGACGTGTGGTGGAGTCAGGATCAGAATTCAGATCCTTCTGACTCCCAGGGATGTAGTAAGCTTTAATAAATACCACTGAATTTAAAAAACATCAGAACTAATGCATTCATTATCCCTCTCTGCTCCAGATTGAAACAGGTTCCAATTGCCTTAAGAAATACAAATTCTTCTGCTCTTAATGCGGTGATAATAATAATAATAATGATGGTATTTTTAAGTGCTTAATATGTGTCAAGCACTGTTCTAAACACAGGAGTAGATACAGGTAATCAGGTTGTCTCACGTGAGGCTCACAGTCTTAATCCCCATTTTACAGATGAGCTAACTGAGAGAAGTGAAGTGGCTTGCCCAAGGTCACACAGCTGACGAGTGTCAGAGTCGGGATTAGAACCCACATCCTCTGGCTCCCAAACCCGTGCTCTTTCTGCTAGACCACACTGCTGTGGGCGCTGGGTAAATCCCTTTGATTGATCTCACTCACACCCTCTGTCACAGTTGTCATTTTTCCCTTACACATGGGTGAACGTTCAATTTAACGACCTGCGATTATAAGGTTAGGAAAAGTTGATCATTTCCCCTCTCTCATCCCCCTGGCCTCCCAGCCTCTTTTCCCTCTCAATCCACACTTCACTCTGCTGCCTGCATTTTCCTTCTGGAGATATTTGCTGAATTTACTGGAAATCCCTGACTTATTGGAAATAAGGCAATCACTGAGCTTATCAAACATATTTATTGAGCACTTAGTGTGTGCATCACACTGTTCTATGTTCTTGAGAGAGTACAAAATAACAGAGTTGGTAGACACGTTCTCTGCCCACCGCAAATTTACAGTCTAGAGGATACTGACTTTTATATAAATAAAATAATAATAATAATGTTGGTATTTGTTAAGTGCTTACTAGGTGCAGAGCACTGTTCTAAGCGTTCGGGAGGATACAAGGTGATCAGGTTGTCCCATGGTGGGGCTCACAGTCTTCATCCCCATTTTACAGATGAGGGAACTGAAGCCCAGAGAAGTTAAGTGACATGCCCACAGTCACATAGCTGACGAGTGGCAGAGCAGGGATTCGAACCCATGACCTCTGACTCCCAAGCCCGTGCTCTTTCCACTGAGCCACGCTGCTTCTCAGTTTATAGATATCAAGCAATGATATTTATTGAGCACTTACTGTGTGCAGGGCACTGCACTGCACTGACATCATCCCTGCCTTCAAGGAGCTTAGACTCAGCTTGTCGCTCGTTATGAATAGGAACTGTGTCTGCTAATTCTGTGGTTTTGTCAATGAACGGCAACGATCGATTGTCAGGAAATCACCATATTCATTCAATTGCATTGATTGAGCGCTTACTGTATGCAGAGCACTATATTAAGCTCCTGGGAAAGTCAACTGTGCTCTTGAAAGATGAGAAGGAAGAAGGAATTCATTCCAAACGTCGAGGCTGGGTAAATCCCGAGTCATTTAATTTCTGTCTTCATACAGAGGTCTTAGTAATATCACATTTTTAAACCATCAGTAGCATTTACCTAGTGTCTATTGTGCACAAAACACTGTCCTGTGCATTTGGGAGTCTATAACAGAGTAAAAATACACAAATCCTTGCCCTCAAAGATCTTCTGTTGACTATTTGCAGAATATTGTACTAAGCACCTGGGAGGGTACAATAGAGTAAAAAGATACAAATCCCTGCCCTCAGGAAACTTGCAATCTATCGTGTGCAGTGCACCACACTGAACATTCGGGAGAGAACAGTAGAGTTGGTAGACATGATCCTTGCCCGCGAGGAGCTTACAATCTACTGTGTGCAGAGCGCTACCCTCAAGAAGCTTACGGTTTATAAGGGAAGAAAGGGCAAGAAGAGGGGGGAAGAAGGGAGGAGGAAGGAAACAGGGAGAATGGGAAAGAGAGAGAGTGGAAGAGAGACTGAGAGGCAAAAGAGGAGGAAGGGGATCACATGCCCATATCTGTAATTTATTTATTTCTATAAACATCTGTCTCCCCCTCTACACTGCAAGCTCAGTGGGCAGGGAATGTGTCTATTATATTGTTAATAATCATCATAATAATGATTCTGAAGCGCTTTCTATGTGCTAAGCACTTGTTCCAAGTTAATACAAGTTAATCAGGTTGAACGCAGTCCCCGTCCCCCATGGGTCTCACGCTCTTAGTCTCCATTTTACAGATGAGGTAAGTGAGGCCGAGAGAAGTGAAGTGACTTGCCAAGGTCACACAGCACACATGTGGCAGCGTGGGATTAGAATCCAGATCCTTCTGATTCACAGGCCGGTGGTCTATCCACTAAGTCACTCTGCCAAATGCTTGGTTTAGTGCTCTGCACACTGAGAACTCTCCATAAATACGATTGACTGACTGACTGACTGATTGAGTGATTGACCAGGAGTGAGAGGAGGAGGAGAAAGGGTGAGGAGAAAGAGGAAAACAGTACTCAGGGCACATAAATGAAATCAGGCATTCAGCCATTTTGCAGAGGAAACATCCTGCTGTGGTAGGAAGCATATTGTGAGGTTGATTTAGACTCTGAAGCCTAAATCCTCCAGCGTGCTCAGAGGAGGAGGAGGCTGGCTCGCCGTCCTACAGGAAGGCACCGTCTCCAGCCTTGGTCACGGTCATTTCTGTTTTCTATTCGTCCTTTCCGGGACCCCGGACCCCGTTCTCAGTCCTGTACCAGGCTTATTATGTTCATTCATTCATTCAAACACATTTATTAAGCCCTTACTGGGTGCAGAGCTCTGTTCTAGGCCCTTGGGCAAGAACAAAGCAACAATAAACAGTGAAATCCCCTGCCCGCAAGGAGCTAATCGTCATTTCCGTGGTAAAGGAGTTCAGGATGTGGGTCTCCGTTTTGCCATCTGAACAAAACGGGGATTCTGAGAGGGACCTCCGACAGTGTAAGGGTCTCGGAGACTGAGATGAAAGGCTGGAATAGGTACGGTGAAATCTTTCTCTTTGGAGAAAAATGTGGCAGGTGCATTGTTTTCTAAAACACTAAAAGGGAGGATCTCACTCCGCTCCTCAAGGATTTCCACTGCCTCCCCGTAACTTCTCAGTTACAACCAAAGCCCCTTATTTAACCATGGAATTTCATTATGTGTTGAGTTTGCATTAAGAGCCGAGGTCAAACACTATAATCAGACTGGACACAGCCCCTTCCCACATGGGGTTCCCAAGAGAAGAGGGAGAGAGAACATTTTTACCAGTGAAGATCCTGCTTCTAGTCTCAACTCTGTCTCTGGATCGCTGTGTGACTTGGGACCAAACACCCAACCTCTCTGGACCTCCATCTCCTCATCTGTAAGATGAGGATGCGAGGTGGATCGCGACTCCCTGTGGACTGGGTCCAATCTGATAACCGTAGAGTTATTCCACGGAGCCCTAAGTCAATTCACTTCTCTGTGCCTCAGTTTCCTCATCCGAAAAATGGATTAAGATCGTGAGCCCCATCTGGGACCGGTTCCGATCTGATTACCTTGTATCAACCCCAGCGCTTGGAACAGTGACTGATTCATAATAAGTGTTTCGCCATTAAAAAATAAAATAAAAATCACCTAGCCTCTCTGGACCTCCCTTTCCTCATCTGTAAAATGAACACATAAAATCGATCGTGACTCTGTGTAGGCTGTGTCGAATCTGATAACCCTGGTCATGGGTTCGAATCTTGGCTCTGCCACTTGTCAGTTGTGTGACTCTGGGCAAGTCACTTCACTTCTCTGTGCCTCAGTTCCCTCATCTGTAAAATGGGGATTAAGACTGTGAGCCTCATGTGGGACAACCTGATGACCCTGTATCTTCCCCAGCACTTAGAACAGTGCTCTGAGTATAGTAAGCGCTTAACAAATACCAACATCATCATCATAACCTTAGAATTAAAACCTTAGAACCTCAGAGAAGCAGCGTGGCTCAGTGGAAAGAGCACGGGCTTTGGAGTCAGAGGTCATGGGTTCGAATCCCGGCTCGGCCACTTGTCAGCTGTGTGACTTTGGGCAAGTCACTTAACTTCTCGGTGCCTCAGTTACCTCATCTGTAAAAAATGAGGATTAAGACTGTGAGCCCCACATGGGACAACCCGATTCCCCTGTGTCTTCCCCAGCGCTTAGAACAGTGCTCGGCACATAGTAAGCGCTTAACAAATACCAACATTATTAGAATTACTCCACAGAGCTCAGCGCAGAGTAAGTGCTTAATTAATGCCATAAATTGTATTGTTAGGATATTCAGAGAATCACCCCCCCACCCATCGTAGACATCAGGTGTAAATTTGAGGGGGGACCGATTCTTTAACAGTACCAAATTATTTTTTTTAATACGAATCAAGAACTAAAACTCCCGAGCCTTTGAAAAACAAACAGCGGTTCTCCCTGGAAGAGCATTTGTCCAGCATGGTGAAAAAAATCTCATTTTCAGTCAGTAAACACCGCGTATCGAACATTCGCCGTACACCGAACACAATACGGGTCACCTTGGGCCCTTCCAAAGGAAACAGGAAACGTAATCTTCACGTTGCAGGAGTTTACTATCGAAGGGGGAGGCGGTACAAACCCAAATAAGGAGTCCTTAGGAAAACAGGGAATAGACGCATAAAAGAGTGTTTGTGCCTCGTGTGGGCAGAACCAACAAAATCTTCGCTCTCCCAGCGAGAACTCCTAAATGGGTCCGTGAATATATAGAGTGTTAAGTGAGAGAACGCTTGCCTCCATGGAACCTCCAAAGAAGCAGCATGGCTCAGTGGAAAGAACATGGGCTTGGGAGTCAGCGGTCACGGGTTCGAATCCCCGCTCTGCCACATGTCCGCTGTGTGACTGTGGGCGAGTCACTTCACTTCTCTGTGCCTCAGTTCCCTCATCTGGAAAATGGGGATGAAGACTGTGAGCCTCATGTGGGACAACCTGATGACCCTGTATCTACCCTACTGCTTAGAACAGTACTCTGCACGTAGTAAACACTTAACAAATACCAACATTGTTATTATTATTATCATTAGAGAGGATAGGGATATTATTTACGGGTGAGGAAACTGAGGAACAGAGAGGTCAAGGACTTGCCCAAACTCACACAGCTAGCCGACAGTTTTATTGTTCATTTATTTGTTCTTTTATGATATCGGTTAAGCACTTACTGTGTGCCAGGCACTGTTCTAAGCGCTGGCTTAGATACAAGCTAATCAAGTTGAACACAGTCCCTGTGGGACTCCCGGTCTTATTCCCCATTTTCCAGATGAGGTAGCCGAGGCACAGAGAAGCGAAGTGACTTGCCCAAGATCACACAGCGGACAAGCGGCAGAGCTAGAAGTAGAGTTGGGATTGGAACCTCTGTCTCCTGGTTTATGCTGTTTCCACCGACTGATCAAATAATCGATGGTTTTGAATAATACTGTTGGTATTTGTTAAGCACTTACTATGTGCAAAGCACCATTCTAAGCGCTGGGGAGGATACAAGGTGATCAGGTTGAGCCATGTGGGGCTCACAGTCTTAATGCCCATTTTATAGATGAGGTAACTGAGGCAGAGAGAAGTTAAGTGACTTGTCCAAAGTCACACAGCTGACAAATGGCGGAGCAGGAATTAGAACCCAAGACCTCTGACTCCCCAGCCGGTGCCCATTCCAGTGATTACTTACTGTGTGTGGAGCAGTGTATTTGGGAGAGAGCTAGGCCAGGCCGACTCCTTTATCCCTCTCGTCCATCTCTGAGACACGGGAAGTCGACCTTCGTGACCAATGGTTGATTCTCCTTGAACCTGCCTTAATTAACAATGGCATTTAGTGAGCTCTCATCATCTGTCAACTCTGGGGTAGAGCCAAGAACAGTCAGTATTTATTGGGCGCTTACTATGTGCAGAGCACTGTACTAAGCACTAGGGAGAGTACAAATACAACAATATAACAGACACATTCCCTCCCCACAAGGAGCTTACGGTCTAGAGGGGGAGACAGACATTAATAGGAATAAATAAATTACGGATATACCTAGGTGCTGAGGGGCTGGGAGGGGAAATGAATAAAGGGAGCAAGTCAAGGAGACGCAGAAGGGAGTGGGAGAAGAGGAAAGGAGGACTTAGGGAAGGTCTCTCGGAGGAGATGGCCTTCGGTAAGGCTTTGAAGTGGTGGGGAGAGTCTGCCTTAATAATTTAGCACTCACTGTATTCAGAGCACAGCGCTTAGAACAGTATTAAGTGCTTAGAACAGTGCTCGGCACATAGTGAGCGCTTAAATACCATTATTATTATTATTATTATGATGCACCCAAAGTGGTAGACACATTTCCTTCCCACAACGAGCTTACAGTCCAGAGGGGGAGACGGACATTGGGAGAAATAAACAACTGACAGATATAGACATAAATGCTGAGGAACTGGAAGAGGAGATGAAACAAGGGAACAAGTCTAGGCGATGCCAAAGGGAATGGGAAAAGAGGAAAAGGGGGGCTTTGCCAGGTTATGCAGAGTCCCTGTCCCACCCCGGGCTCGCAATCCGTCTTATCCCCATTTTGCGGAAGAGGTCCAGGGGCCCAGAGAGGTTAAGTGACTCGCTTCAGGTCACCCAGCAGGCTGGTGGCAGAGCCGGGCCGAGAACCCGGGTCTTCTGACTCCGAGTCCCGAGCTGTCTTCCCTCTGCCACCCCCCATGCCCACCTGGCAGCCTGTCGGGTGGATCCCAACTTGCTCTCCCTCCTTTGTTTTATCCATTATTCGGGATTTTCCACACCTCATCTGCCCTTCATTAATCCTGATGATGTAGAACTAACTCCTTTGAGATCACTCAGCGAGAGAAAACGTGCCCTGGTGATGGCTGGATCTGAAGAATGGACAGCTGAGCCTCATTCGGTTAATTTGATCAATGCAAATAGCCAGTCTGGATAATTAAAACAAAACAAAAAAATCCCTCAGGAACCAGGATGACTTTTTTTCCCAGATTATCTGGAAAATTGCCTCACTTCCCCAAGGGAGAGCTATAATTTTTGTATACGTTTACACCGAGGTGAAAAAATATAGTCGATGTAAAGGATCAGGCGCGCTTTGAAAGAAGAGGATCTCAAAAGAATAAGGATTTCGGATTCCCTCTTAACAATGAGTTATTTTCCACAAGATACAAAGAAATCTCGCCTCATGGGGTCCTGTGGTGATTTTTTAAATAGGCTTCTATCAGAAGAGAAATGAAGAAAGGGGTTATTTTTCTGAACTTGCAAAATCTAACTGATAATCAAACGCTTGCAGAATGTCTTTGGTAGGATGCAGGTAGTCTTCAACGAATTTCTCCAATCGAAAAGGAAAAATGAGAAGAAATCATTGATTTTTTTTCTAAAGCCCAGGCTCGCTCTGGACGGTTGCTTCTCCTTATCCACTACCGAGAATACCAGAGTAATAATACTAATAATTCATAATTGTGGTACTTGTTAAGGGCTTACTCTGTGCCAAGCACTGTTCTAAGCACTAGGGTAGATACAAGTTAATCAGATTGGGCCCAGTCCCTATCCCTCAAGGGGCTCACACTCATAGTCCCCGTTTTACAGATGAGGTAACCGAGGCCCAGAGAAGTGAAGTGACTTGCCCGAGGTCACAAGCAGACATGTGGATGAGTCAGAATTAGAACCAGATCCTTCTGACTCTCAGGCCCGTGATCTGTCCACTAAGCCACGAGCTGTGATGTTCTTACTGCGGAAGCAGTGTGGCCTAGTGGTCCCCGATCACAGACCTAGGACAGAAGGTCATGGGTTCTAATCCTAGCTCCACCACCTCTCTGCTGTCTGACCTTGGGCAAATCACTTCCTTTCCCTGTGCCTCAGTTCCCTCATCTGTACAGTGGGGATTAAGACGGTGAGCCCTATGTGAACAGGGACTGCGTCCAACCCGATTTGCTTGTATCTACCCAGCGCTTAGTACAGTACCTGGCACAAAGTAAGTGCTTAACAAATAGCATAATTATCATTATTATTATTAGAACATAGATTTGACATGGGTCGCTCCACAGACGCACATAGGACTGGACATGTTTCACTTGGTTTACATGACAACGCCACATCTCATGAGCCCCTATTTTTTTCTGAATACCCAGCAGGTCATTGTTCCTTTCTACATCATCTAGGCACTTGGATTCATTCAATCGAATTTATTGAGTGCTTACTGTTTGCAGAGCACTGTACTAAATGCTTGGAAAGTACTATTCAGCAACAGATAGTGAGAATCCCTACCCAACAAGAGGCTCACAGTCTAGAAACCTTCAGGCATTTGATATTTTCCCCACCCTCAATCCCACAGCATTTACATGCATATCTTTAAATTATCTATTATAAATTATATCAACGTCTGTCTCCCCCTCCAAACTATAAGCAGGGAACATGTCTGTTAATTCTATTGGATTGTACTCTCCCAAGCACTTAGTACAGTGCTCTGCACACAGTAAGTGCTCAGTAAATACCACTGATTGATTAATTGATTGGTCGAGTCTGTAGCACTGAGTTCCGTTCATTATGTCTCAGGTATTTCAATCTGCTTCTTTCACCCAGCACAGATACGTTTTATTTTAATTCCCTTAGCCTTTTCACCTCAGTCAATCATTCATTCGTATTTATTGAGCTCTTACTGTTTGCAGAGCACTGTCCTAAGCATACCCTACCCAAAACAACAAGCTTACAGTCATCTCATTTTCAGTGGAAAGAGCCCGGGCTTCGGAGTCAGAGGTCATGGGTTCGACTCCCGGCTCTGTCACTTGTCAGTTGTGTGACTGTGGGCGAGTCAATTAACTTCTCTGTGCCTGATTTCCCTCATCTGTAAAATGGGGATTCACTGTGAGCCTCACGTGGGACAACCTGATCACCCTGTATCTACCCCAGCGCTTAGAACAGTGCTCTGCACCTAGTAAGCGCTTAACAAATACCAACGTTATTACACATACATCGCTGTAAAATCGGGAGAGTCAGATATCATTATTCCCTTTTGACAGTTGAGGAAACTGAGAAACAAAGAAGTCGGTCAGTAGGTCAGTCAGTCAACTATATTTATCGAGTGCTACTGTGTGCACCACACTGTACTAAGCGTATAGGAGAGTACAATATAACAATCAACAGACACATTCCCTGACCACCACGAACTTTCAGTCTAGAGGGTATGTCCACAAGGTGATCCTGTTGGATATAATCCCTGTCCCATATGAGTCTCACGGTCTAAATAAGGGGGAGAACAGGTACTCAATCCCCATTTTACAGATGAAGAAATTGAGGCGTTGAGTAGGGGGTTTTTTGTTTGCTGTTTTTGCTTTCTTGCCGGGTGGGGAGGGGTCATGGTTTTTGTTAAGCTCTTACTAAGTTCCAGGCAGTGTACTAAGTGCTGGTGTCTATACAAGTTAATCAGGTTAGACACAGTCCCCGTCCCCCATGGGGCTCACAGTCTGAATAGCAGAGAGAACAAGTATTTAATCCCCATTTTACAGATGAGGGAAATCAGGCACAGAGAAGCGAAGTGACTTAGCCAAGGCCACACAACAGACAAGTGGCAGAGCCAGGATTGGAATGGCAGAGCAGGCATTAGAAACTAGGTCTCGTGATTCCCAGGCCCCTGCTCTTTCCCCCGGGCCACACTGCTTCTCAGTGAAGAGTCCTCTGACCCCCCTCTTAGCCCCCCAGTCTTTTGAGGCTGCCCCTGGTCTTTTGAGGAGACAGTGTTTCCCTGAGAATTTGAAGTATATTTTCACACCCATGTTTCAAGTGCTCGTTACAGTCCCCCCACTGTGGGGGTGGGTCAAACAGAGCCTGTCATTGGAAAGCAAAAAAACAAACAAAAAAAACCTTTGAATTTGGAAAACCTATTTTGGAACACCTATTTTGAAACACCTATTTTGGAACACCTATTAGAGAAGCAGTGTGGGTCAGTGGAAAGAGCACGGGCTTGGGAACCAGCGTTCATGGGTTCGGGTTCTTCCCCTTGACGCTGTTTAGTGCCATCGTCCTCGTCTGTCCGTCTCCCCCGATTAGACCGTAAGCCCGTCAAACGGCAGGGACTGTCTCTATCTGTTGCTGACTTGTTCATCCCAAGCGCTTAGTACAGTGCTCTGCACATAGTAAGCGCTCAATAAATACTATTGAATGAATGAATGAATGAATGAATGAATCCCGACTCTGCCACTTGTCAGCTGTGTGACTGTGGGCAAGTCACTTCACTTCTCTGGGCCTCAGTTACCTCATCTGTAAAATGGAGATTAACTGTGAGCCTCATGTGGGACAACCTAATTATCCTGTATCTACCCCAGCATAGTAAGCGCTTAACAAATACCAACATTATTATTATTTTTACCTCATTAAGGGACACGTTGGTAGTATCTATAGCTGACTTTACCCCCAAATCCTTCTAGAAGCAGCATAGTCTAGTGGAAGTGCACAGGACTGGGAGAGTCGGGAGGCCTGAGTTCTAATCCTGGCTGTTCAATTGCTTGCTGTGTGACCTGGGGCAAATCACTTGACTTCTCTGAGCCTCAGTTTCCTCACCTGTAAAACGGTAGTAAATACCAGTTCTCCTTCATATTTAATCTGTCAATCCCCTTTTGGCCAGGGATTGTGTCTGATCTGCTTATATTAAAGCTATCCCAGCCCTTGGCATACAGTAAGTGCTTAGTAAATACCAAAATTAGTATTATTTTAATCATTCCCTGTCACTTTAAAAAACAACTAGTGTGTATTAGGCCTGAACTTTGCTGTGACTTTAGTTTCCCATTAAACTTCTAATTCAATGGAGAAAACCCTACATTCCTGAGGCTATTAAAAAAAATGGATTAAAAGCTATAGATCACATGCATCTAATCTACCATAAAGGGAGTTTGTACTTTTGAATACTCTCCCAGTGGCACGACTGTAGATGAAATTGTAAATTCCATCTGAGCAATAAGCTGCTAACTCTACATCTGAAGGATGAAGGGATAAAAAACACAATTATTTAAGGACACAAATGTAGCCAACGTGATCTATTTGTTCTAAAAAGTTTTGGAATGTTATCGCTTGCGAGACAGAAATGGGCTCTCAGGATGTCCCAGAAACCATTTTTTCTTGTCTTTCTAAGGATATTTGTTAAGCTCTTACTACGTGTCAGGCATTGTGCTAAGTGCTGGGGTAGATAGGAGTTAATCAATCTGGACACAGTCCATGTCCCACATGGGGTTCACAGTCTGCGGGGCAAACAACACTCTTCAGTTGACGATTCCCCACTCCTCAAGAAACTCCATTGGGTGTCCAGTTAACTCCATATAAAACGGAAACTCCTCATCATCAGCTTTAAAGCATTCAATCAGCTCTTCCCCTCCTACCTCTCCTCTCTGATCTCGTACCACAACCCAGCCCACTCATTTATTTCATTCAGTCAGTCAGTCATATTTATTGAGTGCTTACTGTAGAGCGTAGAGCACTGTACTAAGCACTTGGAAAGTACAGTACAGCAATGAAGAGAGACAATCCCTCTATGCAACGAACTCACAGTCTAGAGAAGAATGCTCTGGGCATGTCACCCCCCTCCTCAAAAATCTCCAGTGGTTGCCTATCCACTTCCATATGAAACAAAAACTCCTCATTATTGGCTTCAAAGCTGTCCATCCCCTGGTCCCCTCCTACCTCACCTCCCTTCTCTCTTTCTCCAGCCCAGCCCGCACGCTCCGCTCCTCTGCCGCCCACCTCCTCAACGTCCCCCGTTCTCGCCCATCCCGCCGTCGACCCCTGGCCCACGTCCCCCCGATGTCCCGGAATGCCCTCCCTCCTCACAGCCGCCAAACTGGCTCTCTTCCCCCTCCCCCCAAGCCCTACTGAGAGCTCACCTCCTCCAGGAGGCCTTCTCAGACTGAGCCCCCCTTTTCCTCTGTTCCTCCACCCCTCCCCATCGGGCCTTACTCCCTCCCCTGCTCTATCCCCTCCCTGACCCTCAGCACTTGTGCGTATTTGTACATATTTATCCCGTGGCTCAGTGGAAAGAGCCCAGCCTTGGGAGTGAGAGGTCATGGGTTCTAATCTCGGCTCCACCACTTGTCAGCTATGTGACTTTGGGCAAGTCACTTCACTTCTCTGAGCCTCAGTTACCTCATGTGTAAAATGGGAATAAAGACTGTGAGCCCCACATGGGACAACCTGATCACCTTGTATCCCCCCAGTGCTTAGAACAGTTCTTTGCACATAGAAAGCGCTTAATAAATGCCATCATTATTATTACTATATTCATCTTATTAATGATGTGTATGTATCTATAATTCTATTTATTTTGCTGCTATTGATGCCTGTCTACTTGTTTTGCTTTGTTGTCTGTCTCCTACCCATTGTTGGGTCAGGGATTGTCTCTCTCTGTTGCCGACTGCGAGCCCCTCGTTGGGCAGGGATTGCCTCTATCTGTTGCCGAACTGTACATTCTAAGCGCTTAGTACAGTGCTTTGCATATACTAAGTGCTCAATAAATACGAATGAATGAATGCATTGTACTTTCCAAGCACTTCGTACAGTGCTCTGCACACAGGAAGGGCTCAGTAAATGCCAATGAATGAATCTCTGACAGCCAACCACTCTTCCCCTCCTTTCAAAGCCTTATTAAAATCGCATCTCCTCAGGGAGGCCTTCCCCGACTAAGCCCTCATTCCCCCTCCTCCCTCTTCCTTCCGCTTAGATCCGTCACACTCGGATCCGTCCCCTTTAAGCACTTGCTATTCACCCCACCTTCAGCCCCCCCTGCACTTCTTCTCATCTCTGAAATATATTTTAATGCCCGCCTTCCCTTCTAAACTGTAAGCTTCTGGTGAGCAGAGACCATTTCTACCACCTCTGGCAAGCGCTTAGTACGGTGCTTTGCACACCCTTAGTACAGTGCTCTGCACATAGTAAGCGCTCAATAAATACTATTGAATGAACACCCAAGAGCCCGAGAAATACAACCGAATGAATGAATGAATATTTTCATCGTACTCTCCCAAGCACCCAGTACAGTGCTCTGTCCACTGTGAGCGCTCATTAATACCACTGATTGATCAATTGATTGATATTGCAGTTGGTATCGTTGCCCTGGCTGGAAAGAGGTAGGTCTGAGAGACAGGTGGCCCGGTTTAACACTCAGTTGTCATTCTCCATCTGTGCTTATTTGTTAAGCACTCATTGTGTGTCCACCAGTGTGTTAAACACTAGGATACATCCAAGAAAATTGGGTCGGACACACCTTCTACGGGGAAAGGAGAACATGTATTGAATATCAACTTGCCTGATGAAGAGAACAAAGCAAAGATAACTTAAATGACTTGACCAAGGTCACGAAATAGGGAAATAACAGAACCTGGCTTGGAACCCAAACCCCCTGACAACCAGTTCCGTGCTTTTTCTGCTAGGCCACAAAGCTTTCTCCATCTTCTCTGCCACATCTGTAAAATGGGGATGACATCTGTATCCCTCCTCCTTAGACTGTGAGCTCTGTAGGGGACAGAGAACAGATCTGATCTGTTTAATCTTCTAATTACCCCAGCCCTTAGCACAGGGCTTGCCACAGAGTAAACACTTAGTAAAGTACCACAGAAAACGTTGAAATCCCAAAGTCCCCGGGATTTTCAGCACGACTAGTGGCAAGAGCACGGGGTGGGAATCCGAGGACATGGGTTCTAATCCCGGCTCTGTCACTGGTCTGTTGTGTGACCTTGGGCAAGTCACTTAACTTCTCTGGGTCTCACTTACCTCATCTGTAAGGCTGTGAGCCCCACGTGGGACAACCTGATTACCTTGTAACTACCCCAGCGCTTAGAACAGTGCGTGGTAGGTAGTAAGTGTTTCACAAATGCCATTATTATTATTTTCAAAAACCTTTGGTGGTTGCCCATCCATGTCCACATCAAACAGAAACTCCTTACCATCGGTTTTAAGGCACTGAATCAGCTCTCCGTGTGGTTCCCTTACCTCATTGATCTCCTCCTCCAACCCAGCCCGCAGACTTAGCTCTTCTAATGCCAACCTTCTCCCTGTACCTCGATCTCATCTATCCGGCTACCGACCCCTCGCCCACGTCCTCCCTCTGGCCTGGAACGCTCTCCCACTTCTTATCCGACAGGCCACAACTCTCTCCACTTTCAAAGCCCTCCTAAAGTCAAATCTTCTTCAACGGGCTTCCCCTGACTAACCCTTCTCTTCCCTAGTTTCCCTGCCTTTCGCATCACCTACACACTTGTGTCTGTAACCCTTAAGAACTGGATGTTTCCCTCCGCTTCTCCGCCTCTCCCTTCCCCTCCCCTCGGCACCGGACTCGTCCGCTCAACTGTATATATCTTCATTACCCTATTTATTTTGCTCAGTGAGATGTACATCCCCCTGATTCTATTTATTTGCTATTGTTTTAATGAGATGTTCTTCCCCTCGATTCTATCGCCACTGTTCTCGTCTGTCCGTCTCCCCCGATTAGACCGTGAGCCCGTCAGTGGGCAGGGACCGTCTCTATCTGTAACCGATTTGTCCATTCCAAGCGCTTAGTACAGTGCTCTGCACATAGTGAGCGCTCAATAAATACTATTGAATGAATGACTGAATGAATGTCGTTCACACTTCACCCCCGCCTTTTCCCGGAGCTTTTTCCCGACACTGTTTGTGTGTGTGTCTGTGGGCCAGGGGGTTTCCTCTGTGCAGATTTCCGCTGGGCGGCTCTCATTTATCTCCTTGAAACCGAAGCGAACTCCAGCCTCCGCACCAAGCTACGTAGTGATCAATTATTCAGACAAGCGACCGGTTCTTGATACCCGAGATGGACGATCCGCATCCTGAAATTTCCGTGTTTGGTATAGCAGCTGCGGCATCTTTATCCCGAACCAATGGGGGATAGTGCCTGATGTTGGTGGGGCTGGCTTTCTTTTGGTCCGCTTTTCGATGAAATGCGTTTCTACATTTTTTACAGAAGTGTCACCTACGTACTGGAAGCTTGAAACCCTTCTTGAGGGTGAATTCTCTCCTAGGTTTTCTAGTGTTTTCTTTGGGAGTCATTGGTGGAAATAGGAATCTGAGAATATGATTTCTATGGACATTACCAATTATAGTGTTCTATTATTTCTATTTGTTATTGATGTCAATTATTAATAATAATAATGTTGGGATCCATTGTGTATTAAGCCCGGTATGGGCAGGAATTGTCTCTCTCTATTGTTGAATCGTACTTTCCAAGCACTTAGTACAGTGCTCTGCACAAAGTAAGCACTCAGTAAATATGACTGAATGAGTGAATGAGTGTGGTTGCAAATAATTAGTCATTGATATTATTAATGAAAATAAGGGTGGCATTTGTTAAGTACTTACTCTGTGCTAAGTACTATACTTAGAGAAGCAGTGTGGCTCAGTGGAAAGAGCCCAGGCCTGGGAGTCAGAGGTCATGGATTCGAATCCTGACTCTGTCACTTGGCGACTGTGTGACTGTGGGCAAGTCACTTAACTTCTCTGTGCCTCAGTTACCTCATCTGTAAAATGGGGATGAACTGTGAGCCTCACGTGGGACAACCTGATGACCCCGTATCTACCCCAGCGATTAGAACAGTGCTCTGCACATAGTAAGCGCTTAACAAATACCAACAATATTATTATTAACACTAAGGAAGGTACTTGATGATTAAAAGCTAGTTAATTTATCCCATCAGAGTTGATAGATCATGTTCCCTGCCCAGAGACAGCATACGGTCTAACCAGGGAGAGAGACATTAATACAAATAAATCATTTAGAGATATGTACTCCTAGCTGCTTCTGGGAAAATGTCATCAAACCTATTTTCTTCGGTACTGTTCTCATTTTAGTTGTTAATCATAATCCCTGTCCCACATCAGGTTCACAGGTTAATGAGGAGGGCTGAGGTCCTAATTTTACAGATGAGGCAACTGAGACACCAAGAACTGCAGTGACTTGCCCATAGCCCAGTGGTAGAGTCAGGATTAGAACCCAGGTCCTCTGATTCCCAGTCACTTGGGGCACTTTGGAAAGACACCGATGGAACTGAAGTTAACATTTGACTTCGATACTGCCTTCTCTTTGTTCAACCCCCTGCCCCGCCCCCGGCCCCAAAGCGCTTTTAGACTGCGAGCCCGTTATTGGGCAGGGATCGTCTCTATCTGTTGCCGAACTGTGCATTCCAAGCGCTTAGTACAGTGCTCTGCACACAGTAAGCGCTCAATAAATACTATTGAATGAATATCCCGGCTCTGCCACCTGTCAGCTGTGTGACTGTGGGCAAGTCACTTCACTTCTCTGTGCCTCAGTTCCCTCATCTGGAAAATGGGGATGAAGACTGTGAGCCCCACGTGGGACAAGCTGATTCCCCTGTGTCTACCCCAGCGCTTAGAACAGTGCTCGGCACTTAGTAAGCGCTTAACAAATACCAACATTATTATTATTATTATTATTATTACCTGTCGTTTATTCATTTCTATTCATGTCTGCTCACCCTCTCTAAACTGTAAGCACGTTCCAGGCAGAGAATGTGTTTGCTTCTTGTATTGTACTCTCCCAAGTGCTTAGTACAGTGCTCTGCACACAGTAAGCCCTCAATAAATACCATTGAATGAACCGAATGAATGTCTAAATGGCAATAGCCGAGACCTAAAAGAGAGGTATGTGCTGGGATTAGAACCCAGATCCTTCTGACGCCCAGGCCAGGCTCTATCCACTAGGCCATCCTGCTTCCCCAGCTCTGAGCACCTAAGTCTTTGGGGAGGCAGACGGGGTGAGCAGTTAAATGAACAAGAGCTGCTCTCTCCACCTAAATGCAAGTGAAAAGCAGCACGGCCTGGTGGCTGAGAGTAAGAAGGATAATAATAATAATAATGTTGGTATTTGTTAAGCGCTTACTATGTGCAGAGCACTGTTCTGAGCGCTGGGGTATACAGGGTAATCAGGTTGTCCCACGTGAGGCTCACAGTCTTCATCCCCATTTTCCAGATGAGGGAACTGAGGCACAGAGAAGTGAAGTGACTTGCCCACTGTCACGCAGCTGACAAGTGGCAGAGCCGGGATTCTAACCCATGACCTCTGACTCCCAAGCCCGAGCTCTTCTCACTGTGCCACGCTGCTTCTCAAGGATCCGGGTTCTCATCCCGGATCCGCCACTTGTCTGCTGTGTGAACTTGGGCAGGTCACTTCACTTCTCCAGCCTTCAGTTCCCTCATCTGTCAAATGGGGATAAAACTTGTGAGTCCCATGCGGGACATGGACTGTGTCCAACCTGATTAGCTTGTGTCTACCCCAGAAATGAGTACGATACCTGGGACATAGTAAGTGCTTAATAAATACCAAATTATTATTATTATTGTAGACTGTGAACCCTCTGTAAGACAGGGATGGGGACGTGTCTGACCTGATCTTCTTGCATCTACTGTAGCGCTTAATACGCAGTGCTTGGCACACAGAAAGCATTCAACCCATACCACAGTTATTATTAATAATAGTAATTGCATTTCTTGAACACCAACTGGAAGCAATTCACTATAAGAATGGCCTAGTGGGAAGAGCCCGGGCCTGGGAGTCAGAGGACCTGGGTTTGAATTCAACCTCTACCCGTTGCCTGCTGGGTGACTTCGGGCAAGTCACTCCACTTCTCTGTGCAACATTTTCCACATCTGTAAAATGGAAATGAAATACCTGTTCTCCTTCTCCCTTAGAGAAGCAGCGTGGCTGAGTGGAAAGAGCACGGGCTTGGGAGTCAGAGGTCATGAGTTCTAATCCCGGCTCCTCCACTTGTCTGCTGTGTGACCTCGGGCAAGTCACTTCACTTCTCTGTTCCTCAGTTCCCTCATCTGTAAAATGGGGATTAAGACTGTGAGCCCCACGTGAGACCACTTGATTACCTTGTATACACCCCGGCGCTCAGAACAGTGTTTGGCACATAGTAAGCGCTTAACAAGTACCATTATTATTATCATTATTAGATCGCGTGCCCTGTGTGTGACGGGGACTGTCTGATCTGATCCCCTTGTATGTGCCCCAAAACTTAGCATGGTTCCAGACACATAGGAAGTGCTGAACTAATAAAATAATTAAGGCGGTTAAATTTATCATTATTAGTACTAAGCACTTGAGAAGTGCGAGATAAGCAAGTGACACGTTTCCCACCCACACAGAGCATAGTCTCTAATCAGGGAGACGGACATGAAAATATTTATAGAGTCTTCAGAGTAAGTAATTGAATAAATGTGCAGATGGAAGTGTTGAAGATGGGAATGAACAAATCCACAAATAGCACAGTGTGCCTGCTTCTCTGTTGAGAGAAAAATGAGTTGCTTCCCTTGGGATAGAGCTCAGGCCTGGCGTCAGAAGTCATGGGTTCTAGTCCCAGCTCCAGCACTTGTCTGCTGTGCCACCTCGGGCAAGTCGTTTCATTTTTCTGGGGTTCAGTGACCTCATCTGTAAAATGGGGATTGAGACTGTGAACCCCACATGGGACAGGGACTGTGTCCAACCCGATTTTGCTTGTATCCACACCAGAGTGTCATACAGTGACTGGCACACAGTAAGCGCTTAACAAATACCACGATTATTTATTATTATTACATGAAAAAAAGTCTCCAGAGCATCCTGTGAACTTCCACAGAGACACGTCGGGAGAGAGAGGAGGTTGGTTAGTCGTAAAAGCCACCTGAGTCCACAATAGCATGGGATCTCTCACTCCATAATGACACATGCGTGACTTTATAGTCCACACTTCTGTCCACTCCTGCCCCTACTCTTGGCTCCTATTTTCTCCCGCTTCCCCTTATCCCCCAACCTCCGTTGCCCACCTCTCCAAGACTCTTGGAAGCCCTGAGCTAGGGTGGATGGGCATGGGGAAGAAAAGTACTTGTGCGCCATCTTGAAGCGAATGACGCCATGCCGGTGTGCTTCTACCCAGCACCATCTTTGCTGTAGAATCACTTCCCTGGCATGACTGAGGTTATTCATCCATCCATCCGTAACCTCCTCCAGACGGTAAGCGTAATGTGGGCAGGGAATATGTCTGTTGTTGTACTGTACTCTCCCAAATCCTTAGTACGGTGCTCTGCCCCCAGTAAACAATAAATGTGATCGAATAAGTCACATCCATCCATCCATCACTGAGGTCTTAGAGTCGAGACCTGAGTTCCAATCCCAGCTCTGCTTCTTCAGTCGATCAATCGATTGCATTTGTTGAGCACTTACTCTGTGCAGAGCAATGAACTAAGTGCTGGGGAGAGTACAATATAACAGAGTGAGTTGATCCATTCCCTGCCCACAATGAGTTTACAATCCAGAGAGGGAGAAAGATGTTAATACAGATAAATAATGGATATGTACCTGATGCTGTGGGGCTGAGGGAGGGGTGAATAAAGAGTGCAAATCCTATTGCAAGGATGATGCAGAGGGTTTGGAAGAAGAGGAAATGAGGGCTTAGTCTCTTTGTAGAGGAGATGTGCTTTTAATAAGATTTTGAAGGCAGGGAGGAGGGGACAGTGTCACTTGTCCGCTACGTGATCTTGGGCCTGTCACTTGGTTTCATTACGCCCCAGTTTCTTCATCTGTAGTATGGGGATTCTGTACCTGTTCTCCCTCCCTCTTAGACTATGAATTCCATATGAGGCAGGAGCCGTGTCCCACCTGATCATTTTGAATATAAACCAGTACTCAGTACAGTGTCTGGCACATAGTAAGTGCTTAACAAATACCACAGTTTCTATTATCATTATTCCTGTTGCACTTTGGCAGATACTGTTTTACATAATAACACTACTTGAATAGTTATTTCTCCTAGCTGTAAATGATTTCCGTCTGTCTCTGCCCCCCCATCTAGCTTGTTACACCCTTGTGGGTAGTGGGGGCGGGGGTTTGGATCTTCTTCTTCATATAGGCTGTGCTCGTAGAAGACATCCAGTAAATAATGTGGATTGATTGATTGATTGATTGATTGATTGATTGATTGATTGTCCAATCAGGCTGAACCCACTCTGGGAAAACTACAGAAGTGGTTTCCAAACACATTATCTCCCTTGGTCTAGTGGAAAAAAGGAATCCAAGCAACCCTTACTTCCCAGAATAATAATTAATTGTGGCATTTTTTTAAGCACTTTCTAAATCCCAAGCACTGTACTAAGCACTTGGAAGAAGTGTGACTCAGTGGAAAGAGCCTGGGCTTCGGAGTCAGAGGTCATAAGTTTGAATCCCGGCTTTGCCACTTGTCAGCTGTGTGACGGGGCAAGTCACGTCACTTCTCTGGGCCTCAGTTACCTCATCTGTAAAATGGGGATTAACTGTCAGCCTCATGTTGGACAATCTGATGACCCTGTATCTACCCCAGCGCTTAGAACAGTGCTCTGCACATAATAAGCGCTTAACAAATACCAACATTATTACTATTATTATTATTATTATTATCATTAATCCCGGCTCTGCCACTTGTCTGCTGTGTGACCTTGGGAAAGTCACTTCACTTCTCTGTGCCTCAGTTACCTCATATGTAAAATGGTGATTGAGACTGTGATTACCTTGTATCTATCCCAGCACTTAGAACAGTGCTCGGTAGATAGTAAGCACTTAACAAATACTATAATTAGCATTATTATTATACAAGATAATCAGGTTGGACACAGTCCCTGTTCCACATGGGGTTCCCAACTAGATGGGAGGGAGAGCGAGTATTTAATTACCATTTTATAGATGAGGAAGCTGAGGCCCTGAGACCTAAAGTGACAATTACATTTGCCCAGGGTCACAAGAGGCAGAGCCAGGATTAGAACTCTGATAATAATAATAGCAGTAATAATAATAATAACTGGTATTTGTTAAGAACCCCACTCAGGGTCACATCTGGAGAGTTTCCAGTCCTCTACCAGTCTCGGCTATGGGAGGGAGGGTGAAGCAGAGGCCCGTCCATTCCATTCCTAGCTTGGCCAGTGGCTAGCGAGTGGCAGGCCGTCGGCTACAAGTCAAAACTCCCCCGTGCTGGGCAGCAGCGGCACGGGAGAGAGTCCAGGGTGGAGTCTGGAGTCGACTGCGGGGAAGGCGGCAACGGTCAACCACTTCCAGATTTTTACCTGTGTGACTGTGGGCAAGTCACTTAACTTCTCTGTGCCTCAGTTACCTCATCTGTAAAATGGGGATTAAGACCGTGAGCCCCACGTGGGACAACCTGATTCCCCTGTGTCTACCCCAGCGCTTAGAACAGTGCTCTGCACATAGTAAGAGCTTAACAAATACCAACATCATTATTATTATTATTACTATTATTACCAAGAAAACTCTGTGGATCCACTACCGGAACAATTGCAGATGGAGAGCGGGGCGTTCCTGGTGTCACTATGGGTCTGAAAAGCCTGGATGGCATAAGACAAGATGATTTATTAAGCACCTATAATGTCCCAAGCACTGTGCTACCTGCTGGGGTAAATGCAAGATAATCATGTCACACATGGGCTCACAGTCTAGTTCAGAGGGAGACCAGATACGGAATCCCCATTTTGCAGATGAGAGAACGGAGGCACAGAGAAGTTAAGTGACTTACCCAAGGTCACGCAAGAGGAAAGTGGCAGAGCTGGATTTTAAACCGAGATCTCTTGGCTCCCAGGCCTGTGCTCTTTCCGCTAGACCAGGCTACTATGCGTCTCAGCCTTTTTCTCCTGATAACTCCAATCTTTCATAACATCTTGTCATGACCTATTTCAAGCTTCGAGAAGAAAGGACCAAAATCTGTATACCAAAGAAAAACAGCTGGTCAGAGGAGAAATGATTTTAATGCCCTAAATGTGTTCTACAAGGTCTTCTAAGAACAACAGGAGCCTGAGAGCAGAAAGGAGTACAGAAAGACTTCGAAGATGGTTCCGGATTCTGAAGAGATTTTTCCCCTGCCATTGTCATGGGAACCAGGACCAGCCTTCTATTCATTCTGGCCCGAACCTTTCAAAAACAACTGTAATCATTTTTTCTTTCAAATTTCACCTTCAGTCTGAGTGAGTTCCACTCTCAAATATCAAGTATTAAAACAGTCTTTATAAAGTGCTTTTTTTTCTTATCCTAAAACTACCTTCTAAACCCTCCTGACCCATATGCCACAAGGAGTCTCTTGGAAAACCGAAGGACTCATCCGGTTCTATAGAGAATGCATTCTGTTTTCTTTGCCGACTTTGCTTTGCAGGAGATAGATTTATTTTAAACTCTGATGGCATCCATCAATCAATTAATCCATCAATGGTATTTCTTGAGCACTTACCGTGTGCACAGCACTGGACTAAACACGTGGGAGATCCGACCCCATTCCTTTGCACCTTATCAAAACACTTCTCCCTCCCTTCTTCCTTCCTTAGCGGCCATCTTCAAATGTTCTCTCTCCAGTGGCTTCTCCCCTACTGCCTTCAAACATGCCCACGTCTCCCCAGTCCTAAAAATCCCTCCCCGGACCTTAAAGCTCCCTCCAGTTATCACCCCATCACCCTCCAAACTCCTTGAGCGAGTCATCTACATCTGTTATCTCTAATTCTTCTCCTCTAACTCTTTCCAATCTGTCTTCCATCCCCTTTACTCCACAGAAACCTCCCTCTCAAAGGTCACCAAATCCGAGGTCACCAAATCCAAAGGTCACCAAATCCAAATCCAAATCCTCCATCTTAATCCTTTTCAACCTTTCAGCTGTCTTCAGCACGGTCAACCAACCCCTTCTCCGGGAAACATTCTCCAACTTCAGCCTCAGTGACATTCTTCTCTCCTGGTTCTCCTCTTATCTCTCTGGCCACTCGTTCTCAGTCTCTTTTGAGGACCCCTCCTCTACCTCCACCCCCTAAATGTGGGGGTCCCTCAAGGTTTGGTTCTGGATCCCCTTCTATTCTCCATCTAAGCCCACTCCCCTGGAGAACTCATTCACTCTCATGGCTTCAACCACCTCTGTGTGGACGATACTCAAATGTACATCCCTGGCCCTGATCCCTCTCTCTCTCTGCAGTCCCACATCTCCTCCTGCCTTCGAGACATCTCTACTTGGATGTCTTCCCGTCACCTCAAGTTTAACATGTCCAAAACAGAGCTCCTTATCTTCCCACCCTAAACCTGTCCTCCCCCGGATTTTCCCATCACTGTAAACGGCACCACCATCCTTCCCCTCTCACGAGCCCGTAACTTTAGCATTATCCTTGACTTCTCTTTCTCATTCAACCCACATATTCAATCCATCATTAAACCCTGTCGATTCCATCTTCACAACTTAAAATCCACCCTTTCTTCTCCAACCAAACTGCTATCACGTTACTACAGTCACATATCCTATCCCACCTTGATTACTGTATCAGCCTCCTTGCTGACCTCCCTGCCTCTTGTCTTTCCTCACTTCAGTCCATAACTTCACTCTCCTGCCCGGTTCACTTTTCTACAAAAATGTTCAGGTTGTGTTTTCCCCCTCCTCAAGAAACTCCAGTCATTGCCCGTCCATCTTCACATCAAATGAAAACTCCTCACCATTGGCTTTTAAGCCCTCCATCACCTTGCCCCCAGAGAAGCAGCGTGGCTCAGTGGAAAGAAGCTGGGCTTCGGAGTCAGAGGTCATGAGTTCGACTCCCGGCTCTGCCACTTGTCAGCTGTGTGACTGTGGGCGAGTCACTTAACTTCTCTGTGCCTCAGTTCCCTCATCTGTAAAATGGGGATTAAAAGTGTGTGAGCCCCACGTGGGACAACCTGATTACCCTGTATCTCCCCCAGAGCTTAGAACAGTGCTCGGCACCTAGTAAGCACTTAACAAATACCAACATTATTATTATTATTATTACTTCACCTCACTACTCTCCTACTCCAACCCAACTCGCACACTTTGCCCCGCTAGTGCTAACCTTATCACTGTCCCTCAATCTCATCCAACTCATAGCCAACCCCTTGCTCGTGACCTGCCTCTGGCATGGAATGCAATCGCTCCTCAAATCTGACAATTACTCTCCCCCACTTCAGAGCCTTATTAGAGGACACATCTCCTCCGAGAGGCTTTCCCTGACTAAGCCCTCCTTTCTACATCACCCTGACTTGCTCCCTTCATTCCTCCCCCCTCCCAGCCCCAAAGCACTTATTTACATATCTGTTATTTATTTATTTATACTGATGTCTCCCTCCCACTCTAGACGGTAAGCTCATTATGGGCAGGGAATGTGTCTGTTTATTGTTATACTATCCTCTCCCAAGCACTTAGAACAGTGCTCTGCACCCAGTAAACACTCAATAAATACAATTGAGTGAATGAAAGAATGAACGAGGTCACACAGCAAGCAACTGGCAGAACCGGAATTAGAACCCAGGTCCATCGTCTTTCCACTAGACCACACTGCTTCCCCAGGTATTTTGGTTTCTTATCTACCTCCCTTAGAAGTCCACCTGCTTTTCAAACCATCAGACTCCAAACCAGTATTCTAAATTCCAGAACCGTTTTTGTGGGCAACTACTCAATCAATCAATTGATCAACTGTGGGTTTTTTTGAGTGCTTACTATGCTCAGAGCACTGTACTAAGTGTTTGGGAGACTACAAAATTAGCAGAAACGTTCCCTGTCCATAACCAGATTAAGATACGATGTGCAATGATTCTCTGAATCCGTATGACACTTCTACATTTAACAAATGCCCATAATTTGTTTACTTATATTAACTTCTCTCCCCTTCTAGACTGTAAGCTCACTGTGGACAGGGAATGTGTCTACCAATTCAATTGTGTTATATTGTCCCCTCCAAGCGTTTAGTACAGTGCTTTGTGCATAGTAAGCGCTCAATAGTACAGTGCTCTGCACACTAGTACAGTGTTCTGCCCACAGTAAGTGCTCAATGAATATGATTGAATGAATAAATACAATTAAATGAATGAACAAAGAGGTTTCACATAAATGATTCATCCATTCATTCGATCGTATTTATTGAGCGCTTACTGTGTGCAGAGCACTGTACTAAGTGCTTGGAAAGTACAATTCAACAGCAAATAGAGACAATCCCTGCCCACCATGGATTCACCAGTCTAGATCTCATTTTATTAACAATAATAATAATAATAATGATGATGGCATTTGTTAAGTCCTTACTATGTGCAAAGCACTGTTCTAATCGCTGGGGGGTACAAGGGGATCAGGTTGTCCCACGTGGGGCTCACAGTTTTAATCTCCATTTTACAGATGCGGTAACTGAGACACAGAGAAGTAAAGTGACTTGCCCAAAGTCACCCAAGTGACAAGCAGCAGAGCCAGGATTCGAATCCATGACCTCTGACTCCCAAGCCTGGGCCCTTTCCACTGAGCCACGCTGTTTCTCTATTTTATCTTCACAACCACCTCATGAAGGAGGAAGAGGAATCTATTGTTATCCCCCACCTAACAGATGAGGAGACCGAGGCCCAGAGAAGTTAAGTTCCCCACCCAAGACACCCAGCGGGTGAGTGGCAGATCTGGGTTTAGGATGGTGGTTCCCTGACTTTGAGCCACAGGCTCTTTCCTCTCGCCTGCACCGCTAGAAACGTCATTGTCTCTACAACTAAATCACCTTATCTAAGCATTTCATGAAGTAATGAAACCTCCATCCCTTAGAGATCTTCAAGGGACCAAAAACACGCCATCTCTCCCAGCTGGTTGACCCGTTCTCCTCCCTGCAACAGGAGACTGCCCCAGATTATCTCTTCAATTCTAACGTCTAACTCTATTATCCGATGGTTCTATGAATTGTCCAACAGGTTTAGGCAAGGTAGATATTCACTCCTACTTATTCAACCCCTTCCCCGCTCCTTACAGATTCCCCTTTGGCAATACCGAAGGATTGTGTACATCTGGTCTAAAATGATGAAATCTTTAACTGGGAAAACTGTTTCTCACTGGCTTCCTGGTGGAGTTTTATAGAAATGTCTTAGGCCAGCTCCTGACACATGCTATGGGAATAAACCCTCCCCCTTACGAAGAGCTGGCTCAAGGGTTTAAGCTGAGGTGGAAGATTTTTTGGATACTTACATGTTCTCTAATTCACATACTTACTCATCCACAAAGCAATTATTCATCCTGCTTTTCCCCCCTTTAGATATTTAGTCTGTGTCTTTCTTCCCAGCTATACTGAGGGCGGGAATCCCGTCTTCTAACACCACTGCACTCTCCCACGCATTCAGCAGAGTGCTTTCCACACAGTAAATCATAAGCCCCTTGAAGGCAGGGCTCATGTCTTCTAACTCTCCCAACCCCTCGGTGCAGTGATCTGCATTGATCGATTCATGCATTTAATGTAAAACGTAACGGTGGAGGCATATCTCCCTGATTTCCTATTCCAACCCAGCCCACACACTTCACTCCTCTAACGCCCACCTTCTCTCCAGCTCGTCTATCTCGCCTCCGTCCTCTCGCCCACGTCCTGCCTCTGGCCCGGAACGCCCTCCCTCCTCATATCCGTGAGACGACCCCTCTCCCCTGCCTTCAAATCCTTACTGAAAGCACATCTCCTCCAAGAGCCCTTCCCAGACTAATCCCTCATCTCCTCTTCTCCCTCTCCCCTCTGCATCACCCTTCTTGGATCGCACTAGCGAAGCAGTATGGCGTAGCGGCTAGAGCCCGGGCCTGGGGGTCAGAAGGTCTCGGGCTGTAATCCCGGCTCCGCCACTCGTCTGCTACGTGGCCTTGGGCAGGTCACTTCACTGCTCCGGGCCTCAGTTACCTCATCTGTAAAATGGGGATTAGGTCTGTGATCCCTACGCGGAACAGGGACTCTGTCCAACCCAATTTGCTTCTATCCACCCCAGGGCTTAGTACAATGCCGGGCACATAGTGAGTGCTTAACAAATGTCATCCTTATCATCATTATTTTCGCCCTTTATTCACCTCCCTCAGTTCCACAACACTTATGTAAATGTCCATAATTTACTTATATTAATGTCTGTCTCCCCTTCTAACTGTCAGCTCGCTGTGAACGGCGAACATGTCTACCGACTGAATTATATTGTCCTCCTCAAGTACTTAGTATAGTGCTCTGCCCACATTAAACGCTCAAAAAATGTGATCGATTGACTGACTGACTGCACACAGTAAACCAGGCACTCCTTGAGAGTAGGGCACTGTACTAAATTCTGAGATAAATACAAGTTAATCAGACTGGCCACAGTCTATGTCCCCTATGGGCCTCACAGTCTAGGTTAGATGGAAAACAAGTATTGAATCCTCATTTTCAGTTGAGGAAATTTAGGCCCAGAGAAGTGGAGTGACTTAACCGAGGTCACACAGTGCAAGTGGCAGCGTCAGGATTAGAACTCTGAACCCCTTGCTTTTCCAGTAGGCCACGCTGCTTCTCATCAGCTTTTGGAGAGAGGTTTTGCACTCCTATGATCATTCGTTGTTTTTCTATCCTATATCAGGGATAACTTTCCTTTTGGGAGGATGGGATTCTCCACGGTCTATTGGACTCACCTTTTGAGTCTGCTGGGTAAATTTGCTGCTTCCTACAACCTGCAGTATATTTTACATCTGTCAGATTGTAAATTCCTGAAGGTAAAGGATCTTGAATACTCACCCTATTAGGAGTATACTCTCCCATGTTTTAGTACAATGCTCTGTACACTGTAAGCAATCAATACATAATAATAATATTAATAATAATTATAGTTCTTGTTAAGTGCTTACTCTGTGCCAAGCACTATTCTAAGCACTAAGATAGATACAATAAATACTACTGATTAATTGATTGAGTTAACCAAATACAGAGCTCAGCCCACAACATCAGAATTGCTCATCATCAATCATCAAGGTGGTTATTGAGTGCTTACTATGAGTAGGGCACTGTCAGAGCTTAGAGCAGTGCTTGGCACATAGTAAGCACTTAATAATAATAATAATAATAATAATGTTGGTATTTGTTAAGCGATTACTATGTGCAGAGCACTGTTCTAAGCGCTGGGGTAGACACAGGGGAATCAGGTGGTCCCACGTGGGGCTCACAGTCTTAATCCCCATTTTACAGATGAGGGAACTGAGGCACAGAGAAGTTAAGTGACTTGCCCACAGTCACACAGCCGACAAGTGGCAGAGCTGGGATTTGAACTCATTAGCCCTGACTCCAAAGCCCGTACTCTTTCCACGCTGCTTCTCTACAACCTGTACAACCTCTACAACTTAACAAATACCATCATTATTATTATTATTATTATCACAAAGACTCTGGGAGAGAACGATACAACAGAGTTAGTAGACACGTTCCTTTCCCAGTCTAGAGGGGGAGACGGACATCAATATAAATGAATCATTTATAACATATAATTTCAAGATTATGTTCATAAGGTCTGTGGGGTTGAATGTGGGGTGAATATCAAATGCCCAAAGGCCACAGATCCGAGCGCGTGGATGACGCAGGAAGGAGAAGGAGCCGGGGAAAACTCGGCTTCATCGGGGAAAAGGCAAATACTGGGATTTACCTACTGAATCGAATGACCTTTGCCTCGAATTGCATAATCCAGCTGAGCGTCAAAGTCACTGAAATGAGTAATAGGGCAAATAAATATTGAAATAAAGGAATCGTTTCAGGACTTTGTCATCTATATGGCAATACCTCTACGGTATCATTATTCATACATTCCTTTGATCGAATTTATTGAGCATTTACTGTGTGAAGACCACTATACTAAGCACTTGGGAGATGATAATACAATAATAAACAGATACATTCCTTGCCCACGATGAGTTTACATACTAGAGGGGGAGACAGAGGTGAAATAAATAAATGACAAATGTCGACATAAGTGCTGCTGGCGGGGAGAGAGGATAAATTAAGGGAGGAGGACGCAGAAGGGAGTGGGAGAAGAGGAAAGGAGGACTTAATCAGGGAAGACCTCTTGGAGGATATGGGCCTTCAATAAGGCTTTGAAGAAGGGGGGAGTAATTGTCTGTCAGACTTGAGGAAGGAGGGTGTTCCAGGCCAGAGGCAGGATGTTGTTATTATGTTTGTTCATTCATTCATTCGATAGTATTTATTGAGCGCTTACTATGTGCAGAGCACTGTACTAAGCGCTTGGAATGTACAATTCGGCAACAGTTAGAGACAATCCCTGCCCAGTGACAGGCTCACAGTCAAATCAGGGGAGACAGACGGCAGAGCAAAACAGAACGATACAAAAACAAGACAACCTTATCAAGACAAATAGAATCAAGGGGATGTACACCTCATTACAAAATCAATAGAGTGATAAATAATATATACAAATGAGCAAGGTGCTCAGGGGAGGAGAAGGGGGAAGGGGGAGGAGCAGAGGGGGAGGGGAGGGAGAGCAGAGGGAAAGGGGGCTCAGCTGAGGGGAGGGGAAGGGGGAAGGGGGAAGGGGGAGGAGCAGAAGGTGGAGGGGGAGCAGAGGGAAAAGGGGGTCTCGGTCTGGGAAGGCCTCTTGGAGGAGGTGAGCTCTCAGTAGGGCAGTAAGCACGTTACTTAAGTTTGTTAAACACTTACTGTATGTCAAGCACTGTTCTAAGGGCTGGAGTAGATACAAGCTAATCATGTTGGACACAGTCCTTGTCCCACGTGAGGCCCCCAATCTAAGTATTGTGCCACGTGGCAGATTCTGAGCAGTGCCTAATAGAGTTAAAATAGGAACACACAGCCGTGTGGGGCCAGATGGCCATTTCCTCTTCCCAAAATCTCATTCCTCTCATAATCACTAATTGCACTGTTCAGACTTTCAGACCAGACTTCAACTCCGGAGGGGGAGTTCCATCAGTAGGAAAAAAACATAACCGGGGGTTGAGGAAAGGCGGAGCTCAGGGGAATAGCCAGGAGACCATCGGAAACATCACCCTCCTGAAAGGTCCAGCCCGTGAGAATTCTTCCAGAAGCCTCTGTCGTCTAGTCCACCGCCATTTGTCCTTTATCAGTGGCTCCACCTCCCACCAAGAGGGTGACTGGTTGCTTCTGTTTGTTTGGCACGTGCCACCTTTAAATGCCTGTCTGGGTGGGGAATCGGATGAACAACAACGTTATCCGGGCTCTTTCTGCACTTTTCATCATTCATGACTTTACTGTCAGTCTTCAGATCTTTCAGCCGTGGGGTTAGCCATAGGAATTAACTATGGAGAAGGTCATGAGGGTAGACATAGGGGATAATAATAATAATTAATAATAACTGTGGTATTTGTTAAGCGCTTACTACGTCCCAGGCACTGTACTAAGAGCCGGGGTGGATTCAAGCAAATTGGATTGGACACGATTCCTGTCCCGCATGGGCCTCGCAGTCTTAATTTTACAGATGAGGTAACTGAGGCACAGAGAAGGGGAGTGACTTGCCTAAGGCCTCACAGCAGACAAGGGGTGGAGCTGGGATTAGAACCTATGACCTTCTGAATTCCAGGGCTGGGCTCTATCTATTAAGCCATGCTGCTTCTCCATGAGGGAAGCCATAAAGATATCTATGGGGCTGGTCACGAGAGTAGCTATTGGGGATGCTCCTGCAGTAGCCAGAGGGACAACTCAGGAGACAGCGAAGAGGCTAGCCACTGGCGATGGCCATGTCAGTTAGCCATAGAGGTAGCTACGGAGAGAGCCGTTTAGGTAGCCACCATGCTCCTTGGAAGCTTTTTGTGTGTTAACCTTGGGAGAGAAATATCAATCAATCAATCAATCAATGGTACTGACTGAGTGCTTCCCGTGTGCGGAGCATTAGACTAAGCACTTGGGAGAGTGAAATAGAACAGATCTGGGAGACACATTCCCTGCCACCAACGAATTTACACGGAGAGCTATGCAGGGTGGGCAGCCAGGGGGATACAGACGGAGGTTAGCTCCTGGTGGAATTCATGGTAGTAATCGTGGGCGGAGCCATATTGAGTGGCAATAGGGGGTGATCATGGAGGTAGCCACGGGTAGTCTGTCTTGGGCGACGGCTACGAGGAACTTAGGGGATCCTAACTATTTTGGCACCAGTCCGGTCACAGCTGGAAAGTTTCCAATCCTCTACCAGCCTCGGCTACGGGAAGGAGAGTCAAGCCGAGGCCCGTCCGTTCCATTCCTAGCTTGGCCAGCGGCTAACGAGTGGCAGGCCGTCGGCTACGAGTCAAAACTCCCCCACGCCGGGCAGCGGCGACACGGGAGAGGGTGGAGGGCAGACACTCTAGTTTACCGCGTGGAAGTCGGCGATGGTCAACCGCTTCCGGATTTTTACCAAGGAAACTGTCTGGATCCGCTACCGGAATGAATGCGGATGGAAGTGGGGCGTTCTGAGAGAGAAGTGTCCGTGACTCGAAACGACTCGAAAGCATAAGGCAAGACAAAGTTATTTTGGTCTTTCTCAGCCAAACTTCAGCAAACCCTGTTGCTAGGAGTTGGTAACTGAGCTCGGGGTTATTTTAATCTCTGTCTCCGCAGCTAGATTGCATGTAATTTAAGGGCACGGATTTCATCTACTCTGTTGTATTATTGTAAGCTCCTCTAGACTGTAAGCTCACCGTGGGCAGGGAACGTGTCTGTTTATTGTTATATTGCATTCTCCCACGTGCCTAGTACCGTGCTCTGCCCAGGGAAAGCGCACAATAAATACAATTGAATGAATGAATGATTCTCTCCCAAGCACTTGATATGTTGCTCCGCCCACAATACGTGCTCAATAAATGCCATTAATTTTTTTGGAATCACCTAACACAAAGGGACTCCTTCTTGGGTGGTTTTATCACAGATGTTCGCAAAAAAAAGGATCGGGGTAAAATGTCAGCTGACTTTTAGAATGGACCTTCTTCCAACGTAGTCTCACCATCAAGTAATCGGCCCAGAGGATCACGTCTGAAATCAGCTAAAGCGATCTAATCTTGGCCCCGGGTGTTTATAGGCATGGGGATGAGTAACCAGGAAAAACGCTAAGAGTGAGTCTGGGGTGAAATGAAAATAAAACATTCAAGCTGCCTGAACTGTAGAACTGGATGTCGGATCAGGGATGACTCGGCCTGGTTGGTTTGGAAACGGGACATGCAGAAAGCTGATTAAGCAGGAACGTCGAGAAGTCAGCTCCTTCAGAAATCCGGAGTCAGAGGGGGGTTACCGCCCACGGAGTCATTTTTGAGAAGGGAAGTGATGGAAGGAATACGGGACGCACTACCACCCTCCCCACCTGCAAAACCTCAATAATAATAATAATGTTGGTATCTGTTAAGCGCTTACTATGTGCCGAGCACCGTTCTAAGCGCTGGGGTAGACACGGGGGAATCAGGTCGTCCCACGTGGGGCTCACAGTCTTCATCCCCATTTTGCAGATGAGGGAACTGAGGCAGTGAGAAGTGAAGTGACTTGCCCAAAGTCCCACAGCTGACAAGTGGCCGAGCCGGGATTCGAACCCATGACCTCTGACTCCAAAGCCCACGCTCTTTCCACTGAGCCAGGCTGCTTCTCTATTCAACCTTATTCAAATCTCATTCCTCCAAGAGACCATCCTGAACTACGCTCTCATTTCCCCTACTCTCTCTGCGTCACCCTTGCACTTGAATCTGTATCCTTTAAACGTTTGATATTCACCCCCGACCTCGGCCCCACTTGTGCCAGCGTGGCTCAGTGGAAAGAGCATGGGCTTGGGAGGCGGAGGTCATGGGTTCGAATCCCGGGTCTGCCACTTGGCAGCTGTGCGACTGTGGGCAAGTCACTTCACTTCTCTGTGCCTCAGTTCCCTCATCTGTAAAATGGGGATGAAGACTGTGAGCCTCACGTGGCACAACCTGATGACCCTGTATCTCCCCCGGCGCTTAGAACAGTGCTCTGCCCATAGTAAGCGCTTAACAAATACCAACGTTACTGTGCCCATATCCACAATTTATTTTAATGTCCGTCTCCGCCTCGAGACTGTAAGCTCCCTGTGTGTAAGGGATGTGCCTACTTTCTCAGTTAGAGTGTAATTGGGAGACCAAAAATTTAGTAGACAGAGCTCTGCCCACAGCAAGGGTGTACGGTCTAGTGGAAAGAGCACGGGCCTGGGAGTCAGAGGACGTGGGTTCTAATCCTGGCTCTGCTGCACGTCTCTTATGTGACCTTGGGCAAATCATTTGACTTCTCTGTGCTTTACTTCCTTCTTCTGTAAAATGGGGATTAAGACTGTGAGCCCCATGTGGGACAGAGATTGTGTCCACCCTGATTACCTTCTATCTACAGTCCTAGGAACGTGGCAAGCGCTTAACAAATACCACAATTATTATTAGTAGTAGTAGTATTGTTAAATACCTTTGATTGATTGAAGGAAACTGAAGTCTGAAAAAGCCCCAGCGAAGAGGACCAAAGAGCGGAAACAAATGAATCCATCAGTCACTATTTATTAAGTGCTTACTTTGTGCACAGCACTGTGCTAAGAGTTGGTAGACCCCCTTCCTCTACCACAAGGAGCTCAGAGTCTAGAGGATCCTTGCTCTGTGAGAGACGTGATATCGGAATGATAGAAACCGTTAGGAAAAAAATAGCTCGTCTGAATCCATGAGGAGGCTCTAATTCTGAAAACATAAAAGAGGTTTGAAGGGAAAAAATCTTAATAGCAGTGATATTTTGCCTTCTGCCACCTTTCTTATAATGAAAACACTCTTACCTGGTGATCTCAGACTGGAGACACTTTCTTCAAGGCATCGGTTAAACTCAATCAAGGAAGAAAAATGATGAGTACCTTTCAGACGCCAATTTGCATCGACAAAGGGAAGGTCACTGCTGGTGGTTCTGGTGGTTGATTTTCCCGCTTACTTAAAACGTTTGATTTTATATGCGCGGTTTCTGGGGCGAGGGTCCGGAAACGACCCCAGAACCCTCGGGAGAAACAAATGGCAACTGCCCTCCTGGTCCTTCATCCTCAATGGTTAGGGTTGGACGTCCATCCGACGTACTACTGGTGATGGTATTTGATAAGCGCTTACTATATGCCGGGCACTGTACTAAGCACTGAGGTGGATACAAGTAAATCGCGTTGGACACAGGCCCTTGTCCCACGTGGCGCTCACAGTCTCAATCCCCGTTTACAGATGAAGTAACTGAGATGCAGAGAAGTGAAGTGACTCGCCCAAGGTCACTCCGCAGAAAAGTAGGAGAACGGGGGTTGGAACCCATGACTTTCTGTTTCCCAGGCCCAAGCTCTTTCCATTAGGCCATGCTGTTTCTCTAATACTAATTTGCTAATACTAATGACAGTAACTAAAACCCTTAAGCTATTTCTTAAGCAGCGTTGCCTAGTGGAGAGAGCTTGGGCCCGAGAGTCAGAAGGACCTGGCTTTCTCATCCCGACTGCTCCGCTTGTCTGCCGTGTGACTTTGGACAAGTCACTTCCCTTCTGTGGGCCTCAGTGACCTCATCTGTAAAATGGGGATTAAGACTGTGAGCACCATGTGGAACAGGGACTGGGTCCAACCCGACTGTGTTGCATCTACTCCAGAGCTTAGTACAGTGCCTGGCACATAGTAAGCGCTTAACAAATACCACAATTTTTATTATCATCATTATTATTAAGCACTTACTGTGCCTAGCACTAAGCTAAGCACTAGGGTAGAAACAGGATCATCGGGGTGGACCCAATCCCTGCCCTACACGGGGCTCCCGACCTTAGCAGGAGGGAGAGCTCAGTGGAAAGAGCCTTGGCTGGGGACTCAGAGGTCATGGGTTCAAATCTTAGCTCCGCCGCTTGTCAGCGGTGGGACTTTGGGCAAGTCACTTAACTTCTCTGTGCCTCAATTCCCTCAACTGTAAAATGAGGATTAAGACTGTGAGCCCCCATGTGGGACAATCTGATCACCTTGTATCCTCCCCAGTGCTTAGAACAGTGCTTGCACATAGTAAGCGCTTAACAAATGCCATCATCATTATTCTTATTTTATCCCCTGAACTCCTTATCTCGTATCTACACCAGTGGTTGGCCTGGAGATGGAACTCAAACAGAGTCACATCATTATTATTATCAGACAGGTTTGGGGAGGAATTTTGGCCAACAGGGACTGAACAATCCCTGCTAGGCAGACAGATGCCTGCCCCTTCACTGACTCACTGAAGATAATAATAATGTTGGTATTTGGTAAGCGCTTACTATGTGCAGAGCACCGTTCTAAGCGCTGGGGGAGATACAGGGTAATCAGGTTGTCCCACCTGAGGCTCACAGTTAATCCCCATTTTACAGATGAGGTCACTGAGGCACAGAGAAATGAAGTGACTCGCCCACGGTCACACAGCTGACGAGTGGCAGAGCCGGGAGTCGAACTCATGACCTCTGACTCCGAAGCCCAGGCTCTTTCCACTGAGCCACGCTGCTTCCCTAAGATCCTCAAGGGTGGTCTCGCACTGAAGTCCTCTTAGAAACCAAGAGAAGCAGTGTGGTCTAGTGGCTAGAGCCCTGGTCTGGGGGTCAGAAGGACCTGAGTTCTAGTCCCGGCTCTGCCGCTTGTCCTCTGGGTGATCGTGGGTGAGTCACTTCACTTCTCTGGGCCTCAGTTATCTCATCTGCAAAATAGGGATTAAGACTGGGAACCTTCTACAGGCCAGGGATGGTGTCCAACCTGATTAGCTTGTATCTTGTCTTGTCTTATGCTGTCGAGTCGTCTCCCGCCCGTAGCGACGCCACGGACACATCCCTCCCAGAACGCCCCACCTCCATCTGCAATCGTTCTGGTAACGGATCCCATCTAGTCTGCAAGCTTGTTGTGGGCAGGGAATGTGTCTACTCCTCTACTGTACTCTCCCAAGTGCTTAGTACAGTGCTCTGTGCACGGTACAGGATCCATAAATCTGACAATGAATGAATTACTAATGAATTAATGAATGGTATTTGTTAAGCAGCGTGTTAAGCAGTGTTAAGCAATGGCATTTGGAAGCAGCGTGGCTCAGTGGAAAGAGCCCGGGCTTGGGAGTCAGAGGTCATGAGTTCGAATCCCGCCTCCGCCACTTGTCAGCTGTGTGACTGTGGGCGAGTCACTTCACTTCTCTGTGCCTCAGTTCCCTCATCTGGAAAATGGGGATTAACTGTGAGCCTCACGTGGGACGACCTGATTATCCTGTATCTACCTCAGCGCTTAGACCAGTGCTCTGCACATAGTAAGCGCTTAACGAATACCAACATTATTATTAAGGGGAGAAACAGCGTGACCTCGTGGATAGGGCATGGGCCCTGGGAATCAGGAGGACCCGGGTTCTAATCCCGACCCCACCACTTGTCTGTTGTGTAACATCGGGCAAGCCTCAGTGATCTCATCTGGAAAGTGGGGATTAAGACTGTGAACCCCATGTGGAACATGGTTTGTGTCCAACCCGCTTAACTCGTATCTTCCCCAGCCCTCAAGGTTACGGATTATGGTGGAAGAGAGGACATTCTGGAGAAAATATATCCGCAGCGTAGCTATGAATCGGAAACGACTCGACAGAGCTTGATATTAACAGTGATAATAATCCCCGGTGCTTAATATGTTACCTGGCACATAGTAAGTGCTTAATAAATGCCATTTTAAAAAATGAGAGATTAGTCAGGGAAGGCCTCCGAAAGGAGAAATGATTTTAGTAGAACTTCGAAGATGCGGAGGGGGTCGACTGCCAGGTGGAAAGGGAGAGGGGGGATCCGGGTAGGAGAGAGGGTGTGGAGCAAAGGGGAGAGATGAGAGTGAGACGCAGTGTTAGCACACTGGGTAGCGCCGTGAAATGTGCGGACGTGTGGGCTGGGTTGGGGGTCTTAGAGGGAGAGGGGTGAGGCTAAGTAGGAGGAAGAGAAAATCATTCTGGGGAAGGGAAGTGCCTCGGAGGGAGCAGGATGAAAGGCTAGTCGTGGAATTCTACTCCACGGGATCCCACGGCACTGGACATGTTTCAACGACGCTACCAGCTAAATTCCCTCCAACCTCCCCATTTTTAGTTTTCTTCCTTTTTGCCAAGCTCACAACAAGTACCAACAGCGACCCATTCACTTTCCTTGAGGGCAGTGACATCACAGCCGTCATTAGAAGTCCTGGAATTTGCTAGTCCCTTCCAAGAGAGCAGTGAAGGTCTCTTCCAGATTTCCCTAATCTGTAAAAGGAACAAGTTCTGAGCATATGCCCACAAGCAGAGACCTGAAAATCACATCTCTGGGCTTTTCAGATGAGTCAGAGGGTTGGGCTAAAGGATGAGGAACAGGTGATTCTCCCTTTGGAAGGGAGGGAGACGCAGAGGCTCCCTAAACTGGGATGAATCGGGCGGGGGGAGAGGGGAGAAGGCAAGCAGAAGTTAAGCAGAAAAAAGAAAATAATGCTAATGACGGGATGGTATTTATTGAGCTCTCATCACATGCAGAGCTCTGTACTAAGCACTTGGAAAAGTATAATACAACAGAGTTGGTAGGAGGTTCCCTGCCCACAAGGAGCTTACAGGCTAGAGAGGGGCTAACCGTCTACACCAGGACAACAGAACTTTTGAAGGATCAATCAGTGGTATTTATTGAGAGCTTAATGTGTGCAGAGCACTGTACTAAGTGTTTGAAGATATTTGGGTGGGCTGATTGGCTTCCTGAGCTTCTAACCTCACGGTTGGGGCAGATCATCCCACATCGCTTACCTTCTTCCCTTTGTCTTGCTAACTTTTCCACTTGTGGACCTCTTGACCTTGAATTTATCCAAACAATTTGAGAATTGAAGATTTTTCTTTTTCCTCGCACAATTCCTGGGATGATGCTTACCGCTCACTGAAAGAAGAGTAAAAAAAAAAAAAAAAAAGACATGGAAAATTAAGAAAAATTGCTTAAATTAAATCACCCATCGTTACTTATCTTGATCTACTGCTCGATTATGTTCGGTAGCATAATTTAAAGGCGTGTCAAAATCCCGGAGTGAATTGATATACGTTTTCAGGAACTCTACTGATGGCGTCTTTACTTGTCTAATTGGTCTCTGACGAGACGAGGAGCTCTAAGGGGAAGCAGCGTGGCTTAGTGGACAGAGCCCGGGCTTGGGAGTCAGAGGTCATGGGTTCTAATCCCGGCCCTGCCACTTATCAGCTGTGTGACTTTGGGCAAGTCACTTCACTCCTCTGTGTCTGTTACCTCATCTGTAAAATGGAGATTAAGACTGTGAGCCCCATGTGGGACAACCTGATTACCTTGTATCTACCCCAGCATTTAGAACAGTGCTTGACACATAGTAAGCACTTAACAAATACCATCATTATTATTATTATTATTATCCAGCAGTAATAATAAAACAGATATTTATTAAGCCCTTAGTTCTGGGCTAGATACAAAAAAATCAGATCAGAGCCAATCTCTTTCCCACAGTCTAAGAAGGAGGGAGAGCAGGTATCTTATCCCCATTTTACAGATGAGGAAACTGAGCCACAGGAAGGTGAAATGACTTGCCCAAGGTCAAACAGCAGGCCAGTGGCAGAGGTGGGACAAGAACCCAGGTCTCCCTACTCCCACACCTAGGCTCATTCCACTAGGCCACACTGCCCCATCCCCTAGTTCCCCCATCCTTTTGGGGACATTTACTGTGGTAAGGAAAGTTCAGTGCCGGCCGTTCCAAAATCCAGTGAGCTTCACCAGGGCCGGCTTCAGGCATCTGGCATCCGAAGCTGGTTGATTCCCACTACTCCTGACATCACTCCACACTCTGGGGGCGATGTCAAATGGTGACATCATCCACCATATTTTCGTAATGAACGCTTCTCCACTCCAGCCTCCATGCCTCCTGCCTCAACCGAGTGCTTCGGGCAGTTAAACTCCGACACCCCAGCATATGACTTATCAGATGACTCCTTACCTGTCACCACCTCGGAGATGAGTCGAGCAGCGGCCGACATCACGGAGAAACAATGAATGGTTCCGCCATCTTGGAGAAGGGCAGAGCCGATAAGATCTTTGAGAAAAGTCACTCCGCGTCCATCTTTAAAAAAGGCTCGCGTTGAGCCTTGAGGTGACCGATCGCCTCACTGACCTTCGAAGATTCTTACCGACCTTTGCAAATTTTTCTGGAGTGATGAGGGGTTGCTGTACTTTGAAGTATTGCCTTTGGTGTTTCCACCCAACCAACTATGCATACCACCATATTACCTCAGTCCTTTAAAGCTAGAGGCATCGAGAATCTGGCCTGGGTGACCTTTCTGCTCCGGCTTTAGGATCCAGCAGATACATCAAAGGAGTATGTAAAGGTGGTAAATACCTTTGTGCACAATAGGCTTATAATGGGTTCTAAGAGGGAAAGGTATAGGTTCATTCATTCATTCATTCAATAGTATTTATTGAGCGCTTACTATGTGCAGAGCACTGTACCAAGCGCTTGGAATGGACAAATCGGTAACGGATAGAGACAGTCCCTGCCCTTTGACGGGCTCACGGTCTATTCGGGGGAGACGGACAGACGAGAACGATGGCGATAAATAGAATCAGGGGGATCAATCAGTCAATGGTATTTATTAAGCACTTATTTTGTAGAGAGCACTGTACCGAGTACTTGGTCGAGTCAAATACGATGGAGTCGGTTGCTGTATTGTACTTTCCAAAGGCTTAGTACAGCGCTCTGCACACAGTAAGCGCTCAGTAAATACAATTGAGTGGATGAATACACATGATCCCCGCTCTCAAGAGGGATCTTAATTAAATGGATCATACATTATTCACTCATTCGTTTATTCGATCATATTTATTGAGCGCTTGCTTTGTGCAGAGCACTGTTCTAAGTGCTTGGAAAGTACAATTCAGCAACAAATAGAGACGATCCCTACCCAACAAGGGGCTCACAGTCTAGAAATCATATGGGTTACCATCACATGAAATTTTCTTACATTCTAGACCCAGAAACATTTGTAGGTAGGTCCAGTAGGAAAAACCAAGCCTAGTTAAGGAATTTAACCGATGCAGTGGAACAGGATAGAAGGTGGAAAGAATCTATTTTTTACGGTATTTGTTAATCGTTTATTATGTGGCAAGCAATCTTCTAAGTGCTGAGGTAGATACAAGATAATGTCCCTGTCCCACATGGGGATCACAGCCTTAATTCCCATTTTTCAGATGCGAGACCTGAGGTGGAGAGAAATGAAGTGACTTGCCCAAGGTCATGTAGCAGACAAGTGATGGAGCCAGAATTGGCATCCAGGTCCTTCTGACTCCCAGGACTTGGCTCCATCCATTAGGCCGCGCTGCTTCTCTAATCTAAGCCCTCAGATGATGCCACGGCTTTACAATTAAATACTCGATCCACTGTGCAAATGTGACCAGGTACCAAAGAAAGGCCTAAAATCAATCGATCGATTGATCAGTGTACTAATTGAGTGAATACTATGTGCAGAGCACTGTTCTAAGCACTTGGGAGAGTATAACACAGAATTAGCAGACATGTTCTCTGGCATACATTAAGATACAGGTGCAGGAGGCAGTTGAAGAGCAGTTAAGACTCAGGGAACCTCATAATTCCAAGGGAAAGGGGATCCATTCAGGAATTCATTCAATCATATTTATTGAGTGCTTACTCTATGCAGAGCACTGTGCTAAGCACTTGGAAAGTACGATTCACCAATAAAGAGAGACAATCCCTGCCCATACCTGGCTTACAGTCTAGAAGTGGAGGGGGAATTACACTAAATAATAATAATAATGTTGGCATTTGTTAAGCGCTTACTATGTGCAGAGCACTGTTCTAAGCGCTGGGGTAGACAGAGGGGAATCAGGTTGTCCCCCCGGGGGGGGCTCACAGTTAATTCCCATTTTACAGATGAGGTAACTGAGGCACAGAGAAGTTAAGTGACTTGCCCACAGTCACACAGCTGACAAGTGGCTGAGGTGGGATACGAACCCGTGACCTCTGACTCCCAAGCCTGTGCTCTTTCCACAGAGCCACGCTGCTTCTCACGGAGAAAGAGAATCAAAGTACAAATTTCAAGTAGACAGAACCTTTTCCAGTGGAAAGATGTTGTAAATGGAAGAATTTTAGCAGAGCTAACCTTCCCTGCACTCTTACTTCCAAAAATTCATCGATGATGGATGTTGTTTTAACCTGATACTGAAAAAAAAAGTCAGCTGTGTGACTGTGGGCAAGTCACTTCACTTCTCTGTGCCTCAGTTCCCTCATCTGTAAAATGGGGATGAAGACTGTGAGCCCCACGTGGGACAACCTGATTCCCCTATGTCTACCCCAGCGCTTAGAACAGTGCTCGGCACATAGTAAGCGCTTAACAAATACCAACATTATTCTAAAAATCCGGGGATTCAGAAGTTTAAACTAGGTGAATCCAGCCCACCCAGAAATGTCTTCACCCAAGCTGAGCTAAAGAAAGGGAAGAATTTAGACAATTTCCTCCCACCAGTCTAAGTGGTGGGGGATCCGAGAAAAACTGGAAGGCTACCTTGTCCTAATGACTGCTAATATGTTAAATAATACAGCAGTCTATGGCCAGTGAAAATGTGGAAAGGGGGAGGGCGGAGGACAGACGTATTGAAAGGGGAAAGCCAAAGGACAGACGTATTGAAAGAGGAAGATTTAAAAGGGCAACCATATTGAAAGGGGGAGAGCAGAGGGCAGCCACATTGAAAGGGGAAGGCCAGAGGACAAACATATTGAAAGGGGAAGGCCAGAGAGCAGCCATATTGAAAGGGGGAGGCCAAAGGGCCGCCTTATTGAAAGGAGAAGCCCTGCAAAATTTATGCCGGTGCCTGTGTCAACTCAGTCTTTCCATTCGGGCAGCTCGTGCCCTCTGCTCTCCTCAGTTTCTCCACAGCAGCGATGCCAATGAGTGAGTCTGTCCTTCTTCAAACAAAGGCTGATCGCTTTCCTCTTCCCACAGAGTGGATAATGAGAGAGTAAACATGGTTCCCAGGCAGGAATTGAAAGGATTTCTGAAAGGACAGAACGGTACACACACTGAACAAACCCAACAAGACCTGTAAGAATTCTCACTTACAGCAAATCTCTCCCCAGAGAGGTGACTGTGGACGGTATTTCCTGAAGTCAGAGCGGGAGGGAGTCGGGGAAGCAGTGGGAAATCCGCCTGGCAAACAGAGGGCCTGGTTCCATCAGCATTCGGAAGCCGGACTTCGTTCCCCGTGTTTCAAGAAAGCTGAAGCTTCCCAGGGACCCAATCTTTACATCCCTGGATATCTTCTCGGAAGGTTAATGACCATATCAGCCATTCGGCTGATTAACTAATTGACTGATTAACTAATCAGTGGGTTCCAGGATTCATTCATTCATTGAATCGTATTTATTGAGCGCTTACTGTGCGCAGAGCTCTGTACTAAGCGCTTGGAATGTACAATTCAGCAACAGAGAGACACAATCCCTGCCCAACAGTGGGCTCACGGTCTAAAAGGGGGAAACAGCCAGCAAAACAAAATGAGTAGACAGGCATCAGTATCATCAAAATAAATAGAATCGCAGATACATACACATCATTAATAAAATAAATTCTCCCTTCCTGACCTCAGCCAAATGAGGCTGGTTGTCTGAAACGTGCCCAAACTCAGGGAACCAGTTCGGGTGGCAAGTTGTTCAGTTTTTGACTACCAGTCTGATTCTCAGCTGCTTCAGCCAACATCCAATCGATCGATCATTCAGTCGCTGTACTAAGCACTTGGGAGAGTACAGTGTAACAGAGTCGGTAGAAGGGTTCCCTGCCCATAACGAGCTTACAGTCTGGGAGGGGAGAAAGACATTAATATAAGTAAACTATGGCTATGTCATTAAGTGCTGTGGGGTTGAAGGAGGGGTGAATAAAGGGAGCAAATCCAAGGACAAGGACCATGCAGAAGAGTGGGGGAGAAGAGGAACTGAGGGATTAGTTGGGGAAGGCCTCCCTGAAGAGTTGTGCCTTCAGTAAGGCTTCGAAGGGGATAGACGGATCATCTGTTGATTATGAAGAGGGAGGGTGTTCCAGGCCAGACGCAGGATGTGGGCAAGAAGTTGGTGCTGAGGTAGATGATACATTAGAGGAGCAAAGTGTGAGGGCTATGTTAGAGTAGAAAATCGAGGTGGTAAGGTAGGAGGTGCGGCGGGGTGGCAAGGTGATTGAGTATGGTTAGGTCACTGGATGCATTTATAATAATTAGGCCTTTGTTAAGGGCTTATTGTGGGCCAAGCACTGTGCTTAGCAGATTGGACTCAGCCCCTGTCCCACAAGGGGCTCATAGTCTAAGGAGGAGGGAGGACAGGTACTTAATCCCCATTTTACAGTTGAGGAAACTAAGGCACGGGGCAGAGGGAGAACAAATACTGAATTCCCATTTTTCAGGTGAGGGAACTGAGGCACAGAAAAGTCAAACAATTCGCCCAAGATCACACAGCAGATGGGTGGAGCGGGGATTAAAACCCAGCTCTGACTCCCTGGCCAGTGTTCTTTCCACTTAGGCTACGCTACGAGAGGACTCCTACATTGAACATTAGAAATCCAGTCGTGGCCTTCCCATAGAGGAAGTTCTAAACGTATGGGACATTGTTATCACCTTATTACCGGCACAACAAGTGTTCCCCATAATTAAGCTGCTCCATCTTCTATATTTATGATTCCTGTCTTTCCAGATAGCTGTGTGAGCAGCTCAGAAATGTTCTTTATTACAGAGGCTTCCCTCTTCAGTGGTCCTATGAGGAATGGCATCTGTTTTCCATATCAAGGAGTATTTATTCCCATTAAATGGCACTCACTCTACACATTACCCGAAAATCCCCCGAGGGGAGATTGATCTGTAAATCATAATCTGTAGATTCGGGAGCAAAGACATAATGGCTCTGATCAAACTCAGGATAAATACGTAGTCACTGAAATCTGCAATCAGATGCCATAGGATGGTCTTCGATCGCGAAAGCCGCTAGCTGAGTCGCGTGACAGATCTCACTGCGTTCTCCAAGCCGATGGGGCTTAGGCCGTTTAGTTCTTGGGCAGAGCTGGAAGGGTTCGGCAGAAAGTCATCAGTGACCTGCCGTCAAGCGTGAGCGTGCCGGAGATCATTCTCAGATACGACGGTATCATTTTAGAGATGATGATGATGATAATACAGCGTGGCTCAGTGGAAAGAGACCGGGTTTGGGATTCAGAGGTCATGGGTTCAACTCTCGGCTCTGCCACTTGTCAGCTGTGTGACTGTGGGCAGGTCATTTCACTTCTCTGTGCCTCAGTTACCTCATCTGGAAAATGGGGATTAACTGTGAGCCTCACGTGGGACAACCTGATTACCCTGTATCTACCCCAGCGCTTAGAACAGTGCTCTGCACATAGTAAGCGCTTAACGAATAGCAACATTATTATTATTACTATCCCCCCACCCCCCAGGCTGTAAGCTCATGTGGGCAGGGAATGTGTCGGTTTATTGTTGTATTGTACTCTTCAAGCGCTTAGTACAGTGAGCTGCACACAGTAAGCACTCAATAAATATGACTGAATGAAAAGCTAAGTGACTTGTCCAAGGTCACACAGAAAGTAACTGGCAGAGTCAGGATGAGAACCCAGGTCCTTCTGACGCCCAGGCCTGTGCTCTCTCCACTAGGCCATGCCGCTTTTCTAAAATTATCTTCCAAATTGTTTCTCTAAAATTACCCTCTAGGCTGTAAGCTCCATCTAAACTGTTAGCTCCTTGTGGGCAGGGAATGCGTCTGTTAGAGTGTTCCATTTTACTCTCCCAAGCGCTTAGTACAGGGCTCTGCACACAGTCAGTTCTCAATAAATCCGACTGAATAAATGAGTGAATAAAATTCATCACCCTCTTTAAACAGCTCCAACAGTGACAGGGGTCTTACAGCGTCCTTGTCATCCTTATACGGTCAAGAAATATTGCTCCGTAGCCAATTTCAGCCGTCGTCCATTGACTCTCCAGCATGCAAAACGATCTGTCCTCGTTTCTCCCAATTATTTTCTGCCCTAAATACAGGGCTACCGGTTAAAGTCAACTAGAAAAGCTCAAAGTTAAAGAGGGGGCTGGGGTGGGGAAATGACATCGAAAGCCTTCCAACGACAAACATCTATCATGGTTTTCCACTCAGCTAAAGTTCGGTCCATTTGACCTCCCCCAGTTTGGCTGTCAAACCTGAGGTCTGATTGGAGGTCCGATGGTCTCTTATACCACAGGGACCCGGGAACATAGCATGGTGGGGGACTCACCTACCTAAAGAAGCAGGATGGCCTAGTGGATAGAGCACGAGAGTGGGAGTAAGAAGGTCATGGGTTCTAATCCCAGCTCTGCCACTTGACTGCTGTGTGATCTCGGGTAACTCGCTTCACTTCTCTGGGCTTCAGTTATCTCATCTGTAAAACGAGGATTGAGACTAGTAGCCCCATGTGAGGCAGGGACCGTGTCTAACCCAATTTGCTTGCCTCCACCCTGGTGCTTAGTACAGTGCCTGGTACATAGTAAGCATTTAACAGATACCATCATTATCATTATTATTATTATTAAAAAGCAGATCATTGTTGAAGATGCATAATTTGCTTCTCATTGTGCAATGTACCTCTCTGGCAATTTAGAAACAGAACCAGAGCTCTCTCCTGGCAGGGTTTCACAGCTTAAAAAAATAATAATGATAATTGTGCCATTTATTAAGCAGTTACTATGTGCCAGGCACTATACTAAGCTCTGGAGTTGATAATTGGGTTGGACACAGCCCCTGTCCCACGCTGGGACACCATTTGATAGATGAGGAAACTGAGGGCCAGAGAAGTTAAGTGACTTGCCCCAGGTCACACAGCAGATGAGTGGGAGAGCCAGGATTAGACCCCAGATCCTTCTGACTCCCAGGCCTGTGCTCTATCCACTAGGCAGCGCTGCTTATCTTTGACATTACAATCTGGTTTTTTTCTTTACTGTAGCTGGGGCCATTCAGGAAGGAGGAAAAGTCAAGGCTGATTCACAGAAAAAAAATGTAAATAAATGTAAGGCATACTGACCTAGTTTCCAGGCTGCAAACACAATCATCTTCCCTCTGGATCTGAGAAGCTTCCATCTACACCCAGATGAAATACCTTAGTCTATCCTTGGACCACTGAAATGAGATAATAAGCAAACCTACCTCACATTTTCCAAAGTGTTTCCCCATCAAAGATGGGGATGTTCCCTTCTTGTGAATTCTTTATGCTCCACAGTCTAAATAAACAGTGTGAACATATCAGTTTAACATATGAAAAAGGTAATTTATGATTTAGATACTAAGCCTCCTCCCCCTGGTATCTGGAATAAAGATAGTCTGTGATATTTCCGTAATTATAGGCTGAAAGGGTTTGGATGAGAAGAAATCTATCTCGGTTTTCTACTGGTCCTTAGGGCCTTCTGTGGATAATGCACAAAAAAAGCCCCTAATTAATTTATCTTCTGGAAACTTTCCTCTTTGTTATCAACACACACACATACAAAAAAATAATTGGATTTCCATGGATGAAACATCACTTTTCTAGACTACTATTCTCAGCGGGTAATGTGCCAACCTCACCACCTATCTTTGAAAAGTTTTTTGGGTTACACAGATCTCTAAAATATTATTCCACTTATAGAAAACATGGTTTTTCATCATTTATCCAGAGTAGTGGAGAAGGCACAGGGAAAAACAGAGAGAGGGAGAAAGAGGAAAAGAAAGAGGTAGAGAGAGGCAGACAGAGAGGAAGAGAAAGAAAAGAGACAGAGAAATGACTGATCACTTAAACCATAATTCATTATTTTTGAGAAGCCATTTGAGCTACCCAGATACTTAAAATAATATTCCACATAGAGAAAACAGTTTCAAATTGGTTGTACAAAGTAGTGGAGAGGGACAGGGAGGGATAGAGACAGGGAGAGAGTGAGAAAAAGAAACAAAACCAGGGCCAAGAGAGATAGAGATAAAAATAGAAAATTAGGGATTGAGGGACAAAGGTAGACAGAGAAAGTGAGGCAGAAAAGACAGGACTGAGTGATACAAACATGTATAGAGACAAGAGAGACAGAGAGAGACAGAGTTAAGAAGAAGAGGGAGGGAGAGAGAGAGGGAGAATGAGACCAAAAAGATGGGGACTGAGAGAGACAGAGACAGACACAAAGACAGAGAAAGTCAGATTTGATAAACAAAGATAGAGAGAGGCTGAGACAGAAAAGACAGAGACTAAGAGAGACAGAAGCAGAGACAGAAAACACAGGAATCAAGAGAGACTGAGATTGAGAGGCAGAGAAAGAAAAGACAGGGACCAAAAGAGACAGAGATAGAGAGAGGGAGAGACAGAAAAAACAGGAGTCAAGAGAGGCCGAGATAAAGAGGACAGAGAGAGAGAGAAGGAAGAGGAAGAGGAGCAGTAGAGGGAGGGAGGGAAAGAAAGGAGAGAAATGATTGATCACACAAACTATAATTCAATTTTGGGCCAGTAGGATTATCTCAAATTGCCCAAGGTTTAAGATAGAACCTAATCCCCTCAAATGAAGTCCATCTTTTGTCATCAATCTCTTCCTGTTCGTTACTGCATAGGACTGAGGCTCTTCCTTTGCCCAGGGTTCCTGTGTTCTTCTGTTGCTGATCTGATAAGGGGCAGAGGCATCTGTGATAAGGTTCAATTAACTGGGCAATACCCAAGGCGTCTCACCCAGGCCTCCCTCAGGCCTACGCGACCTGCCTCAGGAACCGTTAGTGTCTCTCGAGGGGCAGTTCTCTAAACCAAGACCCAGGCGGATCCAGAAGTGATCAATTTTACTCAGTCTTCCTCCTCCTTCTCTTCCTCCTGGAAGTCAGAGGACCTGGATTCTAATTCTGGCTCTGCCACTTGCCTGCTGTGTGACCTTGGGCAAGTCGCTTCACTTTTCTGTGCCTCGATTACCTCATCTGTAAAATGGGAATGAATACCGTGAGCCCCACGTGGGGATGGGGACAGGGATGGCATCCAACCCAGTAATCTTGCATCTGCCCCGGTGCTTGGAACAGTTCTTGACTCAAAGTAAGCATTTAACAAATTCCATTATTATGTTTATTATTAAAATTAGACATGATCCCTGCCCTCAAGGAGATTAAAGTCCAGTTTCCACAGAGCACTGTGCTAAGTGTTTGGGAGAGAACGACAGATTAAGCAGACACAATTTGCTCCCTCCATCAGGGGAGAGAGACGTTAAAATAAATTATGGTGGGAACTGTGTTTAAAGATATAGACATAAAGTGTAACTGATGGGAGGAGAATCCAAGGACTTTACAGAGCGCATCTCCTAAGCCTTAGGTCGGGGGCAGTAACGATCACAAAAGGCCCCCGACCTAATATACAAAGACAGGAGAATTTTATTTGAGAAGCAGTCTTGTATTCATTCAGTAGTATTTATTGAGCACTTACTATGTGCAGAGCACTGTACTAAGCCCTTGGAATATACAATTTGGCAACAGATAGAGACAATCCCTGCCCAGTGACGGGCTCACAGTCTAATCAGGGGAGGCAGCTGCAGAGCAAAACAGAACAAAACAGAAACAAGACAACATTATCACCATAAATAGAACCAAGGGGATGTAAACCTCATTAACAAAATCAATAGGGTAATAAATAATATACACAAATGAGCACAGTGCTGAGGGGAGGAGAAGGGGGGCAGGGGAGGTGCAGAGGGACAGAGGACATTGTAGACATTCAGTGTGGCCTAGTAGACGGAGCTCAGGCCTGGGAGTCGGAAGGACCTGGTTTTGAATCCCGCCTCCTCCACTTACCTGCCGTGTGACCTCAGGCAAGTCACTTTACTTCTCTGGGCCTCAGTTATTTCATCTGTCAAATGGAGATTAAGACGTTGAGCCTCATATGGCACAGGGACTGCGTCCACCCCGATTTGCTTATATCCACTACAGTGTCAGGCACATAGCAAGCGCTTAGCAAATGCCACCATTATTAAAATTATTCTCAATATGTCTGACAGTTTGGTTCAAATAAAATCTGCCTATTTTAAAAAATAATATCAATTGCATTTGTTAAATGCTTGTTATATGCCAATCTCTGTGCTAAATGTTGGGATATATTCAGGTAGGACTCAGAGCCCAACTAGAGGATAAGAAAACAGATATTTAATCCTCATTTTATAAATGAGAAAACTGCGGCCTGGAGAAGTTAAGCAGCTTACCCAAGGTTAGATTAGAATCCAGGTTTCCTGACTCCCAAGCCAATGCTCTTTCCATTAGGCCATGTTGCTGTCAATCGAATCTCCCTCTTTTTCCTCAAAAGGTAGTTTGAGTCTGGAATAATAATAATAATAATGGTATTTGTTAAGTGCTTACTATGTGCTAAGCACTGTTCTAAGCGCTGGTTTAGATAAAAGTTAATCAGGTTATCCCACGTGGGGCTCACAGTCTTAATCCCCATTTTACAGATGAGGTAACTGAGGCACAGAGAGGTTAAGTGACTTGCCCAAAGAGAAGCAGCGTGGCTCAGTGGAAAGAGCACAGGCTTTGGAGTCAGAGTTCATGGGTTCGAATCCCGGCTCGGCCACTTGTCAGCTGTGTGACTTTGGGCAAGTCACTTAACTTCTCTGTGCCTCAGTTACCTCATCTGTAAAATGGGAATTAAGACTGTGAGCCCCACGTGGGACAACCTGATTCCCCTGTGTCTACCCCAGCGCTTAGAACAGTGCTCGGCACATAGTAAGCGCTTAACAAATACCAACATTATTATTATTATTATTACGTAACTGATAAGTGGCAGAGTTGAGATTAGAACCCATGATCTCTTACTCCCAAGCCCGGGCTCTTTCTACTAAGCCACGTATCGGTATAATTTAATAGCTCAATCAAAAGGAGAAGGGGAAGGGGAAACAGGGAGGCCTAATGGATTGAGCACAGATTTGGGAGTCAGAAAGTCCTGGGTTCTAATTCCTGTTCCACCACTTGTCTGCTGTGTGACCTTGGGCAAGTCACTTCACTTTTCTGGTCCTCAGTTACCTCATCTGTAAAATGGCAATTAAGCCATGGATTGCATCCAACCCGATTAGCTTGTATCTACCCCAGTGCTTCGTATAGTGCCTGACTCATAATAAGAGCTTAACGAAAATCATAAAAAAACTACCTCAATGCTTAGAACAGTGCTTGACAAATAGTAAGAGCTCGTCAAATACCGTAAAACGGGCACGATAGTCATCAATATCTCGTTAATTGCTGAAACTAGACAAGGTTTAAAATTTGAACCTTGAAATGATTTCGGTCCGGAGAATCATTTCGACTGAAAAGAGGTGACGTAGGTCAGCAAGGGGCAGAAAATCAGAGCCCAACATTCTCAGATGCCCCTTCCCCCAACAAATATTTCCCCCACACTACCTTACTGGAGTTCTGAGCAGGTGAAAATATTTTGGACATACCTTTTGGGTGAGGGGTGGGGATGAAGAGTGCACAAAGGAAAGAGAAATCTCATCTGGCGGGAAGAACAGGCTTCCTCGTCCCCATTCTGCTCAAACTTAAATTCACCCAATGGGCGATGAGAAAAAGTGTGGCCTAGTGGACAGAACAAAGGACCAAAAGTCAGAAGACCTGGCTTACTTGCTGGATGACCTTGGCCAAGTCACTTCACTTCTCTGACCCTCAGAGACTCTGTGTCTGAAAGCTCGTTGTGGGCAGAGAATTTGTTATATTGTTATTTTGTACTCTCTCGAGCATTTAGTGCAGTGCTCTGCACAGAGTAAGTGCTCAATACATACGATGGATTTGATTAGTTGATTTACCTTGGACGAGTCACTTACCTTCTCTGTGCCCCAGTTTTCTCATCTGCAAAAAAGGGGCTTAAATACCAGTTCTCCCTTGACCTTAGATGGTGTCTAGGGAGAAGGACCATGTCCAATCTACTTAGATCATGTCTTTCCCACTGCTTAGTACAGCGCTTTGCACATAGTAAATGCTAATCAAATAGCATTATGAAGAAGAAAGGCTCAGTCCAGAAGGGTACAGTTTCCCCCTCATAAATCGTAAGCTCCTTGTGAGCAGGGATCCCATCTACCAACTCTAGCCCATACTGGACTTAACCAAGCATTTAGTACACTGCTCTGCACACAGTTAGGGCTCAATAAATACCATCAATTAATTGATTGATTGATTGATTGAAGGGCTGCCCATCTAATGCCCAAAAGGGGTGGAGTGGAAGGGCACAAGTTGGTATGAGTTCTTACTTTTGTAAATGGGGCAAGGGATCTCTTCAGGTTGGTTGTGTGTGGTGTATGTCTTAGGGGGGTGGAAGGGGGAAGGGGGGGAAAATAATTAATAACTCTGCAGTGTTTGAAACAGGACTGGGTAAATGCTAGGTTCTTTATTAGGTTGGGCAAGAAATAATAATAGTATCTGGACTCGTAATTGAGTTGTGTATCACCTCTCCGTTTGTCAACTCAGCACAAAGCTCTTTTCTCTTGGGTGTAGAGAATATCGGAGAAACGATTAAATTATCTAAAATCAGCGGGGAGGGTTGCGGAGACTCAGATAACCATCTTTCAGCGTATCAGGGCTTAAATTAGCATGAACCGCACCTTGGGAAATTCTAACGTTGAGGACGAGCGGCTTCTCTCGTTGTTTTTTGAGCTGGAGCTGTTTGTATCTTGTATCTACTGGTGTTGGGGGAGAGGGAGAGGGAGATAACACATCTCTTCAGACCCACCAGGATTCCGGGACTCAATCTTTCCCAGAGACCGGGGCTTTTGGGAAGGATCAACCCTTATTAGTCAATCAACCCATCAGTGATATTTATTAAGCGCTTGCTGTGTGCGGAACACTGTACTAAGCACTTAGAAGAGTACAATGTAATGGAGTTGGTAGACATTTTCCCTGCCCACAGTGAGCTTACAGCTAGAGGATGAACTCAACTATTAACTGTCGACCTCAAACCCCGGTCCAGGGAATTCTTGCCTTCCAATCTCTCCTTCCCGTCAGTCACTCAGACAATCACATTTGTTGAGCGCTTACTGTGTGCAGAGCGCTGTACTAAACACATGGGAGAGCACATTATAACAATAAACAGACACATTCCCCGACCACAGCTTCTTCTAGCTTAGGAAGCTGGTTCATAGCTTTTTCCCTACTTACCCCTGGCTTCCACTGCCCCATTCCACTAATGTCTTAGAATTGGAGTAATTTGTCATTTTGTTTTGTTTCTTCTAAGTGTATCCAAATTACTTACCTCATTTTATCCTCAAAGTAGTCCTCCTTAGGGAGAGACAGATATTACTGTCTCAGCGCTCAGTTAACTAATGGTACTTAGGTCTCCAGTTGGCCAGTGGGAAAATGAGGCTCAGAGAAGTTAACAATAATAATAATAATAATGTTGGTATTTGTTAAGCGCTTACTATGGGCAGAGCACTGCTCTAAGCGCTGGGGTAGATACAGGGTGATCAGGTCGTCCCACGTGAGGCTCACAGTTAATCCCCATTTTACAGATGAGGTCACTGAGGCCCAGAGAAGTGAAGCGACTTGCCCACAGTCACACAGCTGACGAGTGGAAGAGCCGGCATTCGAACCCATGACCTCTGACGCCCAAGCCCATGCTCTTTCCACTGAGCCACACTGATTCAGTGACTTGTGCATGGTCACACGGCAAGTCTGGGGCAGAACTGGGCCTAGAAACTAGGGAGGAGAGCAGTGTGAAAACAGCATTGCCCAGTGGTTAGAGCATAAGCCTGGCTGTCAGAAGGACCTGGGTTCTAATCCCAGCTCTGCCTGTTGTATGTCGTGTTACCTCGGGCAGGTCACGTCACTCCTCTGGGCCTCAGTCACTTCATCTGTAAAATGGGGATTAAGACTGTTAGCCCCGTGTGGGATAATGACTTTGTCCAACATGATTAGCTTGTATCTACCCCAGCGCTTAATACGGTGCTTGGCACATAGTAAGCACTTAACAATGATCTCAAAAAGAAAGAGAGTGAAAGATAAATAGAGAAAGCTACCCAGAGAGAGAGAAGGGGAGACCAGAGAGGACCGCACAGGAAGAGAGATAGAGAGGTAGATATAGTCAGGTAGAAAGATATTCATTTATTCAATTCATCCAATCGTAAAATTGAGCGCTGACTGATTGCAGAGCGCTGTACTAACTGCTTGGGAGAGTCCGATACAATGATAGACATATTCCCTCCCCACAGTGAGCTTATAGACTGGGAATTTATCTGTTTTATTGTTATATTGTACTTTCCCAAGCACTTAGTACGGTACTCTGCACACAGTGAGCGCTCAATAAATATGACTGACTGACTACTACCTGTAATTAATAATGATAATAAAAAATGTAGATTCAGAGGGAGCTGGAAATCAGAAAACACGGCTAGAGAATATCAACCAGCACCCTCTTCCCTCCTCCCCCACCCCATTGACCTTAGATGAATGACAAGCAAACTATCCTTTTATTCCTGCCCCTAGAAGGGTGGGGAGAATTCCACTGAATATTCAGCCGGATGCGCTTTGGTCTGACAATTAAATCATCAGAGAGAGAGAGAAGAAACAGCGACTCTGTTATCAAATACACAGATGCACCAGAGAAGACTGCTTGCTAAGAGAGAAAGGTTCCCAGAGAAGCCAGCAACAACCTACCAACTCCATCAAACTCCGACCTGCTAAAATACAGCTTCAGACCGCCTTGAGGGTGACAAAAAATAATTTTGTTTCAAAGAAAGGGGATTTGGGGACTATTTGCCTTCATCGAGAGGCCGTGCAGAGGTGGATTCTTGATGGAAAATAAATGAGCTTGAATAAAAGAAATGGGGTAGAATAAAGGGCTCGGAAAGGGAAAACGGTCACCAAAAAAGGAATTCAAAAGAAAGATTGATTTTTATTCTTCTTCGCTGACTTCTACGAACAAGTTATTAGACAACTGGCTGAAATGTTCTCCTTGGTTGCCTTCCTGCAGATGAAGTTTCTTTCAGAAATATCTGCTTTGTCTCCTCAAATCTCTTAATGTCTTAGACCAGCCACACAAGGCCACGGAAGGGTCATTTTTCAGATTCTTTAGCAGGTGGCAGTTGCTACTGGTTTTGTTTCCTTAAAGAGGCTTGATTTCCTTTCAAGTAAAAGGATTTTTTTTTTTCTCTGTAACTAGAATTCAGCTTAGTCTTTGCTGACCGTGAAAATATAATTGCTTCTTTCAGTTTTCCCAGAAGGGAAGAGTGGGGTGGATGGGAGAAGGGAAAGGGAACAGAGGAGAGAGAAAAAAAAAAAGGAGAGGGGAGGAAATGGGGAGGGAGGGGAGAGGTGGGAAAAATGAGGGAAAGGATGGAAGGGGGAAGAGAGAGGGAGGAAAAAGGAGGGGAGAGGGAACAAAGGAAAAGGGAGAGAGAAGGGAAGGGGGAAGAGGGAGGAGAGGAGGGAGAGAGAGAGAGGAAAGGAGAAAGGAGAGTTGGAAGAGAGAGGCAGGGAAGGTGGAGGAAGGGAAAGAGAGAGCCGAAAGGGGAAGGGAAAAAGAGCAAAGGAGAGAGAGAAAGAGGAATTGGATAACGCAGAGGGCAAAGCAGAGGGGGAAATGGAGAGATAGAGAGAGACGTGGAGCGGAGACTAGACGCGGGTGCCAGAATACTACTAATAATAATTGTGTATTTGTTAAGTGTTTACAATGTGCAAAGCACTATACTGAGCACTGGGGTGGATACAAGCAAATCGGGTTTGAATCGGGTTTCCTGGTCCCACATGGGGCTCGCAGTCTTAATCCCCATTTTACAGATAAGGTGACTGAGGCATAGAGAAGCAAAGTGACTTCCCCAAGGTCACAAAGTAGACAGGCGGCAGTGCTAAGATTTAAACTCAAGTCCTTCTGACTCCCAGGCCCAGGCTCTAGTCACTAGGCCACACTGTTTCTCTAAAATGGGTCTCCAGTGAAGACTACAAAAGCCCTTGGGTATTCCTGGAGCCTAGTGGGAGAAAAATGGCACTCTCCTAAATGCTTAGTACAGTGCTTTGCACACAGTAAGCGCTCAATAAATACAACTGAATTCATGAATGAATGGTCTCCTTCGCTGGAGCCTCCTCCCCCTCCCATCCTTTAACCGTTGGAGTTCCTCAAGGGTCAGTTCTCGGCCCTCTTCCGTTCTCCATTTACACTCACTCCCTCGGTGAACTCATTCGCTCTCACGGCTTTGACTACCATCTCTACGCAGATGACACGCAGATCTCCATCTCCGCCCCCGTCCTCTCCCCCTCCCTTCGGACTCGCATCTCCTCCCGCCTCCGGGACGTCTCCACCTGGATGTCGGCCCGCCACCTAAAACTCAACATGAGCGAGACTGAGCTCCTCATCTTCCCTCCCGAACCCGGTCCTCTCCCAGACTTCCCTATCACCGTGGATGGCACGACCGTCCTTCCCGTCTCTCGGGCCCGCGATCTCGGTGTCATCCTTGACTCGTCTCTCTCGTTCACCCCACGCATCCTATCCGTTACCGAGACCCGCCGGTTTCACCTCTATGATATCGCCAAGATCCGCCCTTTCCTCTCCACCCAGACGGCTACCTTACCGTTACGGGCTCTCATTATATCCCGGCTAGACTACCGTGTCGGCCTTCTCTCTGACTTCCCTTCCTCCTCTCTCGCCCCGCTCCGGTCTATTCTTCACTCCGCTGCCCGGCTCATCTTCCCGCAGAAACGATCTGGGCACGTCACTCCCCTTCTTAAACAACTCCAGTGGTTGCCTATCGACCTCCGCTCCAAATAAAAACTCCTCACTCTAGGCTTCGAGGCTCTCCGTCACCTTGCCCCTTCCTACTTCTCCTCCCTTCTCTCTTTCTACCGCCCACCCCGCACGCTCCGCTCCTCCGCCGCCCGCCTCCTCGCCGTCCCTCGGTCTCGCCCGGCCCGCCGTCGACCCCCGGGTCACGTCCTCCCGCGGTCCCGGAACGCCCTCCCTCCTCACCTCCGCCAAACCGATTCTCTTTCCCTCTTCAAAACCCTACTTAAAACTCACCTCCTCCGAGAAGCGTTCCCAGACTGAGCTCCTCTTCTCCCTCTACTCCCTCTGCCATCCCCCCTTTACCTCTCCGCAGCTTAACCCTCTTTTTCCCCTTTTCCCTCCGCTCCTCCCCCTCTCCCTTCCCATCCCCACGGCACCGTACTCGTCCGCTCGACTGTATATATTTTCGTTACCCTATTTATTTTGTTAATGAATTGTACATCGCCTTGATTCTATTTAGTTGCCATCGGTTTTTCGAGATGTTCTTCCCCTCGACTCTATCTATCGCCATCGTTCTCGTCCGTCCGTCTCCCCCGATCAGACCGTAAGCCCGTCGAACGGCATCCCAAGCGCTTAGTACAGTGCTCCGCACATAGTAAGCGCTCAATAAATACTATTGAATAAATACTATTGAATGAATGAAAGGAAGGATCCCCCCAGGCTATCTTCCCCAGTTTCTAGACAGGAGGCAGAACGGCCTAGTGGGAAAAGTATGGAACTGGGAGTCGGGACATGAGATCCCAGATCCAATCCCACCACTGGTCTGCTATGTGACCTTGGGAAAATCACTTGACCTCTCTGGGCCCTCGCTTCCTCATCTGTAAAACGAAATAAGTGAATTTTTGTGTAAGCGCTCTGTGTAGATAGACGAACCAGAACAAACACTTGATCACGTGGGATAGAGGGTGGGAGGGAGGTACGGAAAAGAAAACTAAATTCTTCAAAAATGGAGATCGGAGGGGAGCAGTAAGTGGCTGGAAAGGACTGTTGAGGGTAAACACAATACGGACGGAAAATCCACAGAAAGGGGGCCTGCTTAAAAACCCCACAAATACTTCACAGGCCTCAGCTAGTACATGTCTAATCCGCTTAGGAAAATATTTTAGGTATTAAGAAATGCTCTTATGCTTGAGAAAAATACATTTTTAAGCCTGCTTTTCCAACCAATTGGCACTTTAATCAGTTTTTTGTAAAATCCCGTGTCATTTCACAAAACACTGAGTAAATCCCGGAACTGAACCTGTCAGGGAAATTGTCCAAAATCTACATCAGCACTGACCTTTTCTAGGTCTCCTGCCTGACCCAGGCTTATTCCTATAACCCACTTTTTTCCTTTTGCCGAATGTTCTCTTAAAGCTGATGGCAATTAAGGGTACTAAGACAATTTGCATTTATTCCACGGAGTAATGCCCCTTTTTATATAACTCCCTCGTGGAGACTTAATGAAACTGAATGTCTCTTGGAAAAGATTTTGAAAATGAAGCGAGATAGTCAATGATTCCAAAATGCCCAATCCGGGGAGGGGAAGAAAATCCTGAAATAAAAGCCTCATGACGAAACGCTAGCGGAACTATTTTCTATCTTCTCACCCCTCAACATTAAAAAAATGGTTTCTTGTCAGGTTTTCCCCTGTTGAAGATGGCAGTTAGGGAAAGAGTAAGTGTTTTGATAAGGTGCAAAGGAATGGGATCGGATATGGGGTCCAGGAGGGAAAATTTGAGGGAAGGCAGGATATCTCCTCTAGCGATAGCGCCGGGAAGGATGGGAGAGTTGAAGAAAGGGCAGGAGTGGGAAGGGACTGGGGAGGGGCAGGGGAGGTTTAGGGAGATGACGCCTAATTTGTCAATTTTCTCAATAAAGTAGGTGGCCGGGTCATTAGGGCAAGGTATGGGGGAGGCTGGGGAGACTATATATATTATTTAGTACCCTATTTATTTCTTAATGAGGTGCACATCCCCTTGATTCTATTTATCTTGATAATGTTGTCTTGTTTTTGTTTTGTTCTTTCTTGCTCTGCTGTGTGTCTCCCCCCATTAGACTGTGAGCCCGTCACTGGTCAGGGATTGTCGCTATCTGTTGCCAAATTGTACATTCCAAGCGCTTAGTACAGTGCTCTGCACATAGTGAGCGCTCAATAAATACTATCGAATGAATGAATGAAATGAACAAGGGGGATAAAAATGTCTCGGACAACTGGAGAGGGCGATGGGCGTGAGTGTCGATAAGGACGGAGAAACAAGCGGCAAGATGTCCGGGGGGAGCCGCGAGTGACAAGGCATTCCTCAGAAGTAGCGTGGCCTAGTGGATAGAGCACGGGCCTGGGAGTCAGAAGGTCATGGGTTCTAATTCCAGTTCTGCTACGTGTCCCCTATGGGACCTTGGGCAAGTCGCTTCATTTCTCGGAGCCTCAGTTATCTCATCGGTTAAAATGGGGATTGAGACTGTAAGCCCCAGGTGGGCCAGGGACTGTGTCCAACCCGATTGGCTTGTAACCACCCCAACACTTAGTACAGTGCTTGGCACAAAGTAAGTGCTTAACCACAATTATAATTATTATTATTATTATTATTATTATTATTATTATCTGCTGGACCCCAGTTGAGGTTTGGCCTTGGTGGGACCCTCCCAGAAGCCTGTCTGAATTAACAATAGCAATAATAATGATTGTGATACTTGTTAAGGGCTTATTATATGCCAAGCACTGTTCTAAGCACTGGGGTAGATCGAGGATAATTGGGCTGGACGCAGTCCCTGTCCCACATGGGACTCACAGTCTTCTTCCCCATTTTACAGATGAGGTAACTGAGGCACCAACAAGTGAAGAGACTAGCCCAAGGTCACACAGGAGACAAGTGTGCGACAGACTTGGGACACAGACAGACAGCGTGGCTCAATGGAAAGAGCTAGGGCTTGGGAGTCAGAGGACATGGGTTCGAATCCAGGCTCTGTCACTTAGCTGTGTGACTGTGGGCAAGTCACTTCACTTCTCTGTGCCTCAGTTACCTCATCTGGAAAATGGGGATGAAGACTGTGAGCCTCACGTGGGACAATTGATTACCCTGGATCTACCCCAGCGCTTAGAACAGTGGTCTGCACATAGTAAGCGCTTAACAAACACCAACATTATTATTATTATTATTAAGTGGCAAAGCCAGCACTAGAACCCAGATCCTTCTGACTCTCAGGCCTGGAGTCTATCCACTAGGCCACACTAATTCTCTAAAACTCCCCACAGACCGCTCGGGCCAAAGTTCTGTTTCCCAGTAGCCTACGGAACCTGGCTCAGGAGAGGAGGACAGGATGGCTGCTTTGGAGCTCTGGAAATAACCACCGGTTTGAAGTAAAACATTTGTCCTTAGATGGAAGGAGGGAAGGAGGAGGATGGAGTAATTCCATTCCCTTAGGCTGGTTGTGTGGGCAGGGAACGTGTCTACCAAGTCTGTTGTATTCTACTCTCCCAAAGGCTTAATACAGTGCTCTGCACACAGTAAGTACTCAGTAAATACCACTGATGGATCACATTAAACTCCGTGTACTTTCTTCATTTTTGACTCGGTGCGGACCACCAGCGTTAGGAGTTGGGCAGCTTCTCCAAGATGTCGCTCTCTGTAAGTTTGGGGTGGGAGTTTTATTTTTTTTTTATTGGTAGGGAAGAAGCATGGCTCAGTGGAAAGAGCACAGGCAAGGGAGTCGGAGGTCATGGGTTCGAATCCCGGCTCTGCCACTTGGCAGCTGTGTGACTGTGGGCAAGTCACTTAACTTCTCTGTGCCTCAGTGACCTCATCTGTAAAATGGGGATGAAGACTGTGAGCCTCGCACGGGACAACCTGATTACCCTTTATCTACCCCAGCACTTAGAACAGTGCTCTGCACATAGTAAGCGCTTAACAAATACCAACATTATTATTATTATTATTATTATTGTTGTTTACAATGTGCTAGACACTGTACTGTGTGCTGGGATAGATACAAACTATATGGGTGGTTCCGGGGGTCCTGCCCCCTGAATAGGAATTGAACATTCATTCAATAGTATTTATTGAACGCTTACTATGTGCAGAGCACTGTACAAAGCGTTTGGAATGAACAAGTCGGCAACATTCAATCATATTTATTGAGCGCTTACTATGTGCAGAGCACTGTACTAAGCGCTTGGAATGAACAAGTCGGCAACAGATAGAGACGGTCCCTGCCGTTTGACGGGCTTACGGTCTAAATGGGGGAGACGGACGGACGAGAACGATGGCGATAAATAGAGTCGAGGGGAAGAACGTCTCGTAAAAACCGATGGCGACTAAATAGAATCGAGGCGATGGACATCTCCTTAACAAAATAAATAGAGTGATGAAAATATATACAGTCGAGCGGACGAGTACGGTGCCGAGGGGATGGGAAGGGAGAGGGAGAGGAGCAGAGGGAGATGGGGGGAAGAGAGGGTTAAGCTGCGGAGAGGTGAAGGGGGGCGGTAGAAGGAGTAGAGGGAGAAGGGGAGCTCAGTCTGGGAAGGCCTCTTGGAGGAGGTGCGTTTTAAGTAGGGTTTTGAAGAGGGGAAGAGAATCAGTTTGGTGGACCGCGGGAGGACGTGGCCCAGGGGTCGATGGTGGGATAGGCTTGACCAAGGGACAGTGAGGAGGTGGGCGGCAGAGGAGCGGAGCGTGCGGGGTGGGCGGTAGAAAGAGAGAAGGGAGGAGAGGTAGGAGGGGGCGAGGGGATGGACAGCCTTGAACATGGCCTAGTGGCTAGAGCCCAGGCTTTGGGGACAGAAGGACCTGGGTTCTAATCTTGCCTCCACCTGCTACTCATCTGCTGTATGATGTTGGGCAACTCACTTCACTTCTCTGTGCCTCAATGACCTTATCTGTAAAATGGGGATTGAGACTGTGAGCCCCATGTGGGACATGGACTGTGTCCCACCTGATTACTTTGTAGCTACCCCAGAGCTTAGAAAAGTGCCCGGCACATGGGAAGCACTTAACAAATAGCATTAAAAAAAAAAAAATAACAAAGCACCAGTTCTCCATCCTGAAGTTCCAAGACCACCATCGGACTCACCCAGCCACGAATTCTCCAAAGGTGTTCCATTCACCGGCACATGGGGAATGACCCCGAAGGAGAAAGATCTCAGCTGTCTCCCCCTTCGCCCCTGTGCCCCCCGGAGGAATGCTTGAGGTCCCGATCACCAGGAAAACCAGGCTCCCCTTGGGCTCTGATGGGCTGGAAGTGTTTGGGGTCTCCCGCCTGCTCCTCGGGGGAATCTGCCGCAACAAAATCCATCCTTGAGTTTTTAGGTTTGAGACGTGGCGTGGCTCGGTGATCAAAGCGCAGGGATGGGAGTCAGAAGGACCTGGGTTCTAATCCTGACTCTGCCACCTATCTGCTGCGTGATCTTGGGTTAGGCGTTTCACTTCTCTGGGCCTCAGTTCCCTCATCTGTAAAATGAGGATTAAAACTTTGAGCCCCATGTTGGACAGGGACTGTGTCCAACCTGATTAGCCTGTAACTAACCGCGCTTAGAACAGTGCCTGGCATGTAGTAAGCACTTCACAAATACCATGATAATTATTTACTGTTATTAGAAGGTGAGCCCCGAGTGGGACGGGGACTGTGCCCAACGTCATATTCAAGCACTTAGTACAGTGCTCAAGTACTTAGTACAGCGCTCTGCACGCAGTAAGCGCCCAGTAAATCCGATCGAACAGATTATCTTCTCTCTCCTCCAGCGTTTGGCCCCTAGTGAGCCCTTCATAAATACCGTAATTATTAGGAGGAATGGTCACGGCGGTTCACTGAGCGTCCTCCCTGTTTATGAGACTATGAGGAACCTAACTGCGGGATTACCCAACGAATGGGTCACTGGAAGTTGATAATAACCTAGGCTGAACTACATGGAAAACAATAGGAAAGAGGGAAAGGTATCCTTCCTTCCAGGACTGCCTCTACCCTGCTGGGCTGGGTTTCCTGTGTGGAAAAGCATATGACTTTCAACTAATTGTTTGCGAGTCAAACTCTAGGGCTAACCAGCCAACAAAAGCACTCCGTCGGGGGCTGAGGAGAAGCAAAACAAGTCAAACTGTGTGTTCAGCAGTTCTCCGACTCCGAGAGGGTTTTCCCGTGAACAAGATGGCCGATCCGTTTCAGGGGACGTTGCCAAATCCGAACCACAGGTGGCCAGTCCTTGGCTGGCGACCAAACCCCAACCACCCTGAGAACAATTCAAAATGGACGGCGTTGTGCTCCAACTTCCACTCAGCCAATTGTATTTATTGAGCGCTTACTGTGTGCAGAGCACTGTCCTAAGCGCTTGGGAGAGTTCACCAATAAACAGACACATTTCCTGCAGTCCCTTCCTCAATGTTCATAAGTATATTCCATTCTTTATGTCAACTACCAGAGTTGAAAATATCAATCAATCAATCAATCGAGGTCGTGGGTTCGACTCCCCGCTCTGCCACTTGTCAGCTGTGTGACTGTGGGCGAGTCATTTAACTTCTCTGTGCCTCAATTACCTCATCTGTAAAATGGGGATTAACTGTGAGCCTCACGTTGGACAACTTGATTACCCTGTATCTACCCCGGCGCTTAGAACAGTGCTCTGCACATAGTAAGCGCTTAACAAATACCAACATTATTATTATTATTATTATTTATGGAGAGTTTCCTGGGTGCAGAGCGCTAAGCAGTTGGGAAAGTACAAGATAAGAGAGTTCGGTTGACAGGTTCCCTGCCCACAGTGAGCATATATTCTAGAGTTGAGGGGCTACAGTCTAATGCTTTTTTGTGTTGTTTTCCCAGTTAGAATGGAAGCTCCTTATAGGGAGGGAGTGTGGCATTTCCTTTTTCAGTATTTCCCAGACTTACGGTATACTGCATCGCACCAGAGAACTCAATAAATATCATTAATAAAAATTCCTCCAGGCAGCAGAAGGAGTTCTAAAAAAAATTGGCCTCGGTCGTCAGTCCCATAGATTCAACATGCCCGACTGTCAAGGGTGCAGAAATGGAAGTCAGGAGACCCGAGTTCTACTCCCGACACCACCAGTTGCCTGCTGTGTGAATTGGGGCAAGTCATTTCACTTCTTGGGGCTTCGGTTTCCTCATCTGTAAAATGGAGCTGTAATATCTGTTCTCCCTCTTAGACTGTGAGCCTGATGTGAAGTGGGGAATGTGTCCTATTTCTTTTGTATCTACCTCTGAACTTAGCACGGTACTTGTTCTACAGCCCTCCCACCTCACATCCCACAGACAGTGACTCTCACCACCTTCAAAACCTTATTGAAGGCACACCTCCTCCAAGAGGTCTTCCCTGACTAAACCCTCCTTTCCTCTTCTCCCATTCTCTTCTGCCTCACCCTGACTTGCTCCCTTTATTCATCCCCACCCCCATCTCGCCCCTGCCCCACTTACTATCCGTCCTTTTTTTGTAGATAGTCATGTCTATCTCTCCCTCTAGACTAAGCTCATTGTGGACCAGGAATGTGTCTATTGTTCTATTGTACTCTTCCAACCGCTTAGTACAGTGCTCTGCGCACAGTAAGTGCTCAATAAATATGACTGACTAACTGATTTACTTCAGAGAGTTGCCTTGCATTTTGATTTGCAGCTTTTATTCACCCCTCCTTCAGCCCCACAGCACTTACTTACGAATACATACTACATAATTCATTTGTATTAATGTCTTTCTGACCCTCTAGATAGTAGGTTCATTGTGGGTAGGGAATGTGCCTTCCATCTCTGTTATACTGTACTCTCCCAAGTGCTTAGTAATAATAATAATAATAATAATGTTGGTATTTGTTAAACGCTTACTATGTGCAGAGCACTGTTCTAAGCACCGGGGTAGATACAGGGGAATCAGGTTGTCCCATGTGGGGCTCACAGCCTTCAACCCCATTTTACAGATGAGGGAACTGAGGCACAGAAAAGTGAAGTGACTTGCCCACAGTCACACAGCTGCCAAGAGGCAGAGCCGGGATTTAAACCCACGACCTCTGACTCCCAAGCCCAGGCTTGTTCCGCTGAGCCACGCTGTGCCCTGTACACAGTAAGTGCTCGATTATGATTGATTGATTGAGGTAACCCTTGCCAAACTGTAAATGACTGATTCCTTTTTTTAATGGTATTTGTTAAGCCCTTACTGTTCTGATCGCTGGGCTAAATACGAGTTGATCAGGTTGGAGGCAGCCTCTGTCTCACATGGGGTTCATCATCTGAGATTCCTTGTCTCCCTAGTTCTGGTCCAGGCTGTTCTGTTTCCCTGGTCCTTGGCTGGCAGAGTTGCTCCAGATAAATAAATGAATTCATTTATTTATATTTATGTCTGTGTCCTCATCTAAACTGTAAGGTCACTGCGGGCAGGGAATGTGTCTGTTTCTTGCTCTATTGTACTCTCCCAAGCACTTAGTACAGTGCTCTGCACAAGGTAAGTGCTCCATCGATACCTGACTGATTGACTGGCTGACAGACATCTCGTCCTCTGTCCCTCTCCTCATCTTTGAGGGCCTCCCCAAGTGCTTAATACAGTGTTCTGCATGCGGTAAACGCCCCTGATGGATTGATCGGTTCTAAGCATCCGGGGAAATACTACTTACCGATTGATAAAATGAATAGTGATCTTACCATAGTGAATGCACACAAATGGATGTCCGCACCAAGATGCGTTAGACTGCTATCGTTACTTTTATCATCATCCTCACCTCTGGCAGAGAGAAAGCACTTTTATATGAGTTAAAAGTAAAAGGAACACCACAAGCGACTTAAGCATTTTGCCCAAGGTCACACAGCAGACTAGTGTCAGAGCCGGGATTAGAACTCAGGTCTTCTGACTGCCAAGCCCGTGTTCTTTCCACTAGGCCATGGTGCTTCTCTGTGCCTCAGCTTCCTCATCTGTAAAATGGGGGTGAAATTCTTGTCCTCCCTTCTCCTTACGCTGTGAGTCCCAAATAGGATAGGGACTGTATCTGACTTGATTATTTTGCATCTACCCCAGCACTTTGAAGAGTGTTTGGCCCGTAGTAAGTGCTTAACAAATATTACCTTTTACTACATGAATTAATCTGAAATCTGTGACTCCCTAGAAATATACCACTCTTCCACTCAATAAGAATAATAATAATGGTATTTGGAGAAGTAGCATGGCTTAGTGGAAAGAGCCCGGGCTTGGGAGTCAGAGATTGTGGGTTCTAATCCCGGCTCTGCCACTTAGCAGTTGTGTGACTTTGGGCGAGTCACTTCACTTCTCCGTGCCTCACTTACCTCATTTGTAAAATGGGAATTAAGACTGTGAGCCCCACGTAATAATAATAATAATAATGTGGGTATTTGTTAAGCACTTACTATGTGCCGAGCACTGTTCTAAGCGCTGGGGTAGACACAGGAGAATCAGGTTGTCCCATGTGGGGCTCACAGTCTTAATGCCTATTTTACAGATGAGGTAACTGAGGCACAGAGAAGTTAAGTGACTTACCCACAGTCACACAGCTGACAAGTGGCGGAGCTGGGATTCAAACTCATGACCTCTGACTCCAAAGCCCATGCTCTCTCCACTGAGCCACGCTGCTTCTCTGACAACGTGGGACAACCTGATTACCTTGTATCTACCCCAGCACTTAAAACAGTGCTTGGCATATAGTAAGCGCTTAACAAATACCATCATTATTATTATTATTATATGCTTACTATGTGCCTAGCCCTGTATTAGGCACTGGGGTAGATGCAAGCAAATAGAGTTGGACCCAGTCCCTGCCCCACAGAGGGCGCAGAGTCTCAATTCCCATTTTACAGATGAGGTAACTGAGGCCCAGAGAAGTAAAGTGACTTGCCCAAGGTCACAAAAAAGAGAAGTGGCAGAGCCAGGCTTAGAAACCATGACCTTCTGACTCCCAGGCCCATGTTCTATCCACTACACTGCTCTGCTTCTCTATATCAAACCAGGCTATATTTGTAAAAGTGTCCCTTTAGTTTCATTCTTTATCCTCAGCATTCTGTCAGACAGCCTGACGACCACTCGTTTTTCACTGAACTGCTTGCTGAGTGCCTTTCAGTAATAAAATAAGGAGTGAGATGGAGCGAGGAAAGGAAATGCACTCTTTTTGGAGATAATGAACTATCTATCCCAGCGATAAACTTCTGACCACCTAAACACAAATCTGAAAACCAGCCAAAATATCTACCACCCTTCTCCGCAATTTCTAAGTCCTTGAATAAATCTTTCAAAACAGAAAAAAAAAAAAAAGATCAGATAAGGGAGAAAAAGAAAGTTTCCAATAGGGACTTTCCATGAGGAGATGTCAGGAGAGGAAGTAATTAATGGTTCAGGCTTCTCCCAGAGGGAGATGCAAGATTGTAGGGAAAGAGGTTGGGGTCGGGGAGAGGGTAGGGGGAAAGTAAGGGACACAGTGAGAGAGACTATGGGGAGGGGGAGTGTGTGAAAGGGTGGGAGAGTGTATGTGTGAGAGTAAGAGGGAGAGTCAGAGAGTCAGAGTGTGAGAGAGAGAGAGAGAGAAAGAGAGAGAGAGAGTGTGTGTGTGTGTGTGTGTGTCTGTAGAGAAACTAGTCTGCTTTTTGTCCCAGAAGTCAATTGAGAGGGAGCAGTTGGGGAAAGAAGGAGGAGGAGGTGGATGAGGCAAATGAGGAGGACCAGGTGGATGAGGAGGACAAGGAGGATGAGGAGGGAGGGAGGGAGAGGAGGGAGAAGGAGGAAGAGAGTGAAGAAAGAGGAGGACAGAACAGGAGGAGGGAGAGGAGGGAGAAAGGGTAAGGAGGGGGTGGAAGAGGAGGAGAAAGGAGGAGGAGGGATGGAGGGAGAAGAAGGAGGAGGAGAGACAGAGGGAGAAGAGGGAGGAGGAGGGACAGAGGGAGAAGGAGGAGGAGGAGGGGGAAGGGAGAGGAACGAGGCAGAGGACGAGGAGGGAGGAGGAAGATGGAGGGAGAGAAGGGAAGAGGAGGAAGGAGGGAGTTGAGGGAGGAGGAGGGGAGTGGGGTCAAGGGGCAGAGAGCTGAGAGGCTACCAACCTTGTCCAGGGAATGGTGCAGGAATGGCGAGAGTGGAAGAGGCCTTCCCCGTCAGGCCGCAGCCCCAGCCCTCCGCAAAAAGGCCCAGGAGCTGCTCGCATGTGGGTAGGGGGGTTGGGGGGGGTCAGGGGCCAGCAGAGAGCAGGGGGGCCCCAGAGGAAAGAGCCCGAACCTGGGAGTCGGGGGATCCGGGTTCTAATCCCGACTCCTCTACTTACTATGTGACCTTGGAAAAGTCACTTCACTTCTCTGCATCTCAGTTCCCTCATCTGCAAAATGGGGATCCAATACCTGTCCTCACTCCCGCTTAGGCTGTGAGCCCCAGGCGGGACCTGATGATCTTGTATCTACTCCGGTGCTTATTACAGTGCTGGGCACAAAGAAAGTGCTTAACAAATACCACATTTATTATAATCATCAGCTCAAAGGAATTGGGCCAAACATGACAAAGGGAAAACTGGAAATAAAGCCTGGGGGAGGTGGAAGGGGAGGAAAGAGTGGGAGGTGATTCCTTGGGGCAGTGGGGAGAAAGGGGAAAGGGGGGTTGGGGGAGGGGGAGGGGTTCCTCACTGCCCCCCTCCAACACCCCCCTTTCAATGACCCCAGGCTATAGCTCTCCCCATCTTCAAAGTCCACCTAAAAATATACCTTCCCTTGGAGGCCTTCCGGAGATAGTCACGTCTTTTTTTTTAATGGTATTTGTTAAGTGGTCATCTCGTGTGCCGGGCACTGTACTAAGCACTGGGGTAGATACAGCTAACGAATTAGAATTCCCCAGTTAGACTGTAAGCCCGTCAAAGGGCAGGGCCTGTCTCTATCTGTTACCCATTTGTCCATTCCAAGCGCTCAGTACAGTGCTCTGCACATAGTAAGCGCTCAATAAATACTATTGAATGAATGAACGAATGAATTTGGACACAGTCCCTCTCCCACTTAGGTCTCACAGTCTTAATCCCCATTTTAGTAGAGGAGGGAACTGAGGCCTAGAGAAGTAAAGAGACTTGCCTAGGTGGAGCTGGGATTAGAACCTAGGTTCTCTGATTCCCAGGCCTGGGCTCATTCTACTAGGCCCCACTGCTTCCCTAGGTGACACTCCTTTCCACTAAGCCACACTGCCTCCAAAGACTTTAGTAACGTGCTCAGGACAGAGCACTGCAGATGCTCAGTGAATACTGTGATCCACTGAGAGATTGACGGATTGAAGGTCAGCGAGGAAGGGGATATCCAGCTCTGCCACTTGTCGGCCGTGTGACTGTGGGCAAGTCACTTAACTTCTCTGTGCCTCAGTTCCCTCATCTGTAAAATGGGGATTAAGACTGTGAGCCCCACGTGGGACAACCTGATTCCCCTATGTCTATCCCAGCGCTTAGAACAGTGCTCGGCACATAGTAAGCACTTAACAGATACCAACATCATTATTATTATTATTATCTGAAAGGAAAGGGGGGAAGGATACCTCGGCCCCAACCTAAACCCTCCCCGTGTCCCCCTTCCCCCAAATTCTCCTCCCTAGTTGAATGATCTTCTGTAACTCATCCCCCCTCGGCTAGTGGAGGTGCATTGTTCTTCCCTGAACCACAGACTGTATTCTTTTTTTCCCACTTTCTGGCTTCAGCTGCCAAAAGAAACAGATTTGTCACGGACCGTTTGAGGCTGTTCCCGGGATGGAGAACAGAAGGATTCTTCCGTCTGAAAAACGGAGCCATTTACAATCAGTCTGATGCACCTGAACTAAATATATTCCTTGTTCAACTGGAAGGCTGGCAGCTAGGAGGCTCTGAAGAAAGGAGGCGATTTAATGGACCCCCACCTCGTCCTTTAGAAGGATGACCACGGCACTTTAGTACCTAGCTGGAAATTATACATTAGAAGTTATTTATTTACAGCAATGTCTGTCTCCCCTTCTAAACTGCTTGCTCTTTGAAGACAGCCATCATGTCTATCGGCTGTTTAGTTGTCTCTCAGGCACCTTGTTCTGCAGGCAGTAAACCCTTAATAAATCCTATCGATTAATTGATCTTCAGCTCGCTGTGGGCAGGGAATGCGTCCACTAACTCTGTTGTAGCGTACTCTCCCAAGCGCTCAGTACAGTGCTCTGCACACAGTAAGCACTCAATAAATACTATTGATTGATCTATCGATTGATATCAGAACAGAGCACCACTGACTTAAACCTAATCAAGGTACCAAAAGGTGGCCCCCAGAATGGTCCAAATCAACTCCTTGCCCCCACAATAAAAGTATCTTCTTTTATATTCATTCATTCAATAGGATTTATTGAGCGCTTACTATGTGCAGAGCACTGTACTGAGCGCTTGGAAAGTACAAATCGGTAACAGATAGAGGCAGTCCCTGCCCTTTGACGGGCTCACAGTCTAATCGACTAGATATTTTAATCCTTTATTTCAATTTGCCAGAATAATGACGTTATGTACGGGGCACTTCCTATGTATCAAGCACTATGCTAAGCATTGGAGTATATACAAGACATTCAGCTAGGATAGAGTTTCTGTCTCACACAGACTCAGTTTCACAATCTAAGAGGGCAGGACAACTGGCATTTTGTCTCCATTTTACCACTGAGGAAAGCGAGGCACAGAGAAGTTAAGTGATTTGCCCAAGGTCGCTCAGCAGAGAAATGGTGGTGCCGGGACTCGTCTTCTGCTGTTGATTCATCTCCGACCCGTAGTGACTCCTTGGACATATCTCTCCCAGAGCACCCCACCTCCGTCTGCAGTCGTTCGAGTAGCGGATCCGGAGAGTTTTTTCGGTCAGAATAAAAAAGTGGTTTATCACTGCCTCCTTCTGCACGATCAACTCGACACCTCCACCCTCGACTCTCTCCCGTGCCTCTGCTGCCCAGCACGGGGGAGTTTTGACTTGAGGCAGATTGCCTTCCACTCGTTAGCCCCTAGCCAAGCTAGAAATGGAATGGACAGGCCTCTGCTTGTCTCTCCCTCCCATAGCCAAGACTGGTAATAATAATGGTATTTGTTAAGCCCTTACTATGTGTCAAGCACTGTTCTAAGAGCTGGGGTAGATACCAGCTAATCAGATCGGACACAGTCCCCGTCCCACATGAGGCTCACACTCTTAATCCCCATTTTTCAGATGAGGTAACTGAGGCACATAGAAGTGAAGTGACTTGCCCAAGGTCACAGAGCAGACAGGTGGTGGAGCCGAGATCAGAACCCACGATCTCTGACGCCCAAGCCCGGGTTCTTGCCAGTAGGCCATATTGGAAACTCTTCGTGTGCCATCCTGAGGGCGGTATGCTGGGACTAGAATAATATATTAAAAATAGTATTTGGTAAGCACTTATTATGTGCCAGACACTGTACTAAGTGTTGTGGTGGATACAAACGGACTGGCTTTGTCTATGTCCCACATGGAGCTTACGGTCTTAATCCCCATTTTACAGGTGAGGCCACTGAGGCCCAGAGAAGTGAGGTGAGTAGGCTATTCAAATTCCCTCGGGTTTTAAATCATTTCTGGTGAGAGAATAATGTCAACTGATAATAATAATGTTGGTATTTGTTAAATGCTTACTATGTGCAGAACACTGTTCTAAGCGCTGGGGTAGATACAAAGTCATCAGGTTGTCCTATGTGAGGCTCACGGTCTTCATCCCCATTTTGCAGATGAGGGAACTGAGGCACAGAGAAATTATTATTAATAATAATAATAATGTTGGTGTTTGTTAAGCGCTTACCATGTGCAGAGCACTGTTCTAAGCGCTGGGGTAGATACAGGGTCATCAGGCTGTCCCATGTGAGGCTCACAGTTAATCCCCATTTTCCAGTTGAGGTAACTGAGGCACAGAGAAGTGAAGTGACTTGCCCACAGTCACACAGCTGCCAAGTGGCAGAGCCGGGATTCGAACCCATGACCTCTGACTCCCAAACCCGGGCTCTTTCCATTGAGCCACGCTGCTTCTCTAAAAGTTCCGTGATACCTTTCCACATAATGAAGAGCACAGATGGCAACTACACTCTTCACTGCTGATCTCTTTCTTCCTGCTCAGAGCCTTGAAAGCGGGAATTCAGTCCAGACAAGGAGTGGAGATAAGCCAGTTCAGAGCGCCAGCTTTGTCCCTCTGGTAATAATAATAATAATAATAGAGAAGCAGCGTGGCTCAGTGGAAAGAGCCCTGGCTTGGGAGTCAGAGGTCATGGGTTCAAATCCCTGCTCCGCCACTTGTCAGCCGTGTGACTGTGGGCAAGTCACTTCTTATTCTCTGTGCCTCAGTTACCTCATCTGTAAACTGGGGATTAACTGTGAGCCTCACGTTGGACCACCTGATTACCCTGTATCTACCCCAGTGCTTAGAACAGTGTTTAATAATAATACCGCCATAATAATAATTATGGTATCTGTCAAGTGCTTACTAAATGCTGGGCTGGATACAAGCAAATCGGGTTGGACACAGTCCCGGTCCCACATGCGGCTCGCAATCTCGATCCCCATTTTACAGATGAGGTCACTGAGGCACGGAGAAGTGAAGCGACTTGCCCGAGGTCACCCAGCAGGTAAGTGGCCGAGCCGGGATGGGACCTTCTGACTCTCAGGCCCGAGCTCTATCCACTCCGCCAGGCTGCTCTGTTCCCCTCCCTCTCTCCACCCCGCCAGGCTCAGAACCAGTCAAGCAGCGTGACCTAGAGGGAAGAGTCCGGGCCTGGGATTCAGAGATCCTGGGTTCTAGTCGCAGCTCTGCCACTTGTCTGCTGTGTGACCTTGGGTAAGTTATTCACTTCACTGTACCTCCATTCACTCAACCGTAAAATGGGGACTCAATATCTTCAGGGGAAACAGTGTGGCCTGATGGAAAGCGTATGGGCCTGGGAGTCGGAAGGACCCAGGTTCTAGTCCTACCTCTGCCACTTGTCCTCTTTGTGACCTGAAACGAGTTACTTCACTTCTCTGGGCCTCATCTGTAAAATGGGGGTTAAGACTGATCCCCATGTGGGACAGGGAGTATTGTCCCTGTCATTCATTCATTCATTCATTCATTCAATAGTATGTACTGAGCGCTTACTATGTGCAGAGCACTGTACTAAGCGCTTGGAATGTACGATTCGGCAACAGATAGAGACGGTCCCTGCCCACTGATGGGCTTACAGTCTAATCGGGGGAGAATAATAATGTTGGTATTGGTTAAGCGCTTACTCTGTGCCAAGCACTGTTCTAAGCACTGGGGTAGATACGAGGTAATCAGGTTGGCCCACGTGGGGTTCACGGTCTTTATTCCCATTTTACAGATGAGGTAACTGAGGCACAGAGAAGTTAAGTGGCTTACCCAAGGTCACACAGCAGACAAGTGGCAAAGCCGGGAATAGAACCCACATCCTCTGACTCCTAAGCCACGCTGCTCGCATTGTACTCTCCCAGAGTGCTTAGTATAGCGTTCTACAAACAGTAAACACTCAATAAATTGACTGTAAACCTGTTGTGGCCAGGAAGGGTCACTGTTTATAGTATTAATAATAATAATAATTATGTTATCTGTTAAACACTTAACTACGAGGCAGGCATTGTACTAAGCAGGTGGATACAAGCCGATCAGGTCAGACACAGTCCCTGTGACACTTGGGGCTCACGGTCTCGATCCCCATTTTACAGATGAGGTGACTGAGGCCCAGAGAAGTGAAGTGACTTGCCCAAGGTCATACGGCAGACATGTGGCAGAGTCGGGATTAGAATCCATGACCTTCTGACCCCCAGGCCCGTGTCCTATCCACTACACCACGCTGTCTTCCCAATTGTTTATTATTGTATTGTACTTTCCCAAGTGCTTAGTACAGTGCTCTGCACACGGTAAGTGATCTAGACAAGTATGATTGAATGAATGAATGAATGAATGAATGAATGAATGAATACCATTGATTGATTCTGTTCTCCCAACACTTCAGTACACAATATTCTGCACTCATTCATTCATTCAATAGTATTTATTGAGCGCTTACTATGTGCAGAGCACTGTGCTAAGCGCTTGGAATGGACAAATCGGTAACAGACAGGGACGGTCCCTGCCCTTTGACGGGCTGACGGTCTAATCGGGGGAGAGGGACAGACGAGAACGATGGCAATAAACACTCAACAGGTGCTCAAGAAATACTAATGTTAGATGTCACTATCATGCAGTATGCAACTGGTAATATGGTAAGTTCTTGGAGGGCAAGGATCAATTAAACGATCAATGGTATTTATTGAGCACTTACTGTGTGCAGAGCCCTGTACTAAGCGCTCGGGACAGTACACTATAACAGAGTTGGTAGACGCGTTCCCTGCCCCAAATGAGCTTACATTCTCATGTCTACCAAGTCCATTATATTGTGCTCTTCTAGACCGTGAGCCCGTTGTTGGGAAGGGGTTGTCTCTATTTGTTGCCGAATTGTCCTTTCCAAGCGCTTAGTACAGTGTTCTGCACGCAGTAAGCACTCAATAAATACAATTGAACGAATGCATGCACTTTCCCAAGTGCCAAGCACTCAGTATAGTGCTCTGCACACAGTAAGCGCTCAATAAATACAATTCAGTGAACGCTAGGCCAACACAAAGGGCTCCATCAAAACTGCAGATCGACAGTGGGAAAGCGAGGCCTAGGCCTCCAAATGAAAAGTTAAGTCTCCCAAAAAGGACACCGAATAATGAGCTTTTTGAATCAACTCCATCCTGGCTCTGATTGTGAAGACTGCATCCCACAGACCTCCAAATATTAAAGGGCTGAATCTGCCTCATGCCCCCTTTCCTCCTGGCTCCCCAAAAGAAAACTTTGGAAATCTTCTCCCCCTCTGGACTGTGAGGTTGTTAGGAGAAGGGAACGTGTCGGCTAATTCTGTTGCGTTGTACTCTTCCAGACGCTTAGCCCAATGCTCTGCGCGTAATAAGCGCTCAAAAAATACCATCGATTGATCGACTGATCTTAGTTTATAGCGGATTTCCAGGGCACGAGATGAAAACAAGACTGGGGGGTTGTGGAGACATCCTGGGAATTCCGTTCGCTAAAGGTCTTCCCAGAAGATATTGCTGAGAGCCCCATTTGGGATAGGGATCACATCCGACCTGCTTACCTTCTATCTACCTCAGTGCTCAGTACAGTGCCTGGCACATAGTAGACCCTTAATGAACACCAATTTTTTAATAATAATAATGTCGGTATTTGTTAAGCGCTTACTATGCACAGAGCACTGTTCTAAGCGCTGCAGGGTAATCAAGTTGTCCCAAGTGAGGCTCACAGTCTTCCTCCCCATTTTAGAGCTGAGGGAACTGAGGCACAGAGAAGTGAAGTGACTTGCCCACAGTCACCCAGCTGCAAAGTGGCAGGGCCGGGATTCGAACCCAGGTCCCCTGACTCCCAAGCCCGAGCTCTTTCCACTGAGCCACAATAATTTTTTTGTATCATTTTGAACCGTTGGCAGACAAAGGTCTTCTGTGGGGGTTTCAAGGCCTTGTCTACTGCATGCAGGTTGAGAAGCGGGGAAAGACGGGGGGTTAAGCCTGAAATTGCATCAGAAATAAAGCCATGTCTTTCTTTAAAGATTAATTAAGCTTCGTGGGCTCGATCTTCAATTGAGGCCGGTGTGTGTGAAGAATCTTGTGTAATGCAGGTATAATGCAGGTACATTGTTCCTGTCCCCAAATCCCATACTGCATTCTTTTTCCATTTTCTGGCTTCGATTGCCAAAAGAAACAGATTTGTCAGCGGACCGATTGAGGCCGTGCTCGGGCTCGGGAACAGAAGGGCTCTTCCGTCTGAAAATCGGAGCGATTCACAGTCAGCCCCGTGCACCTGATGGCTAAGAACTTGAATATTCTCCTAGCTCCTCATCCGGCGGCTAGCATTCATTCTATAGTATTTACTGCATGTTTACTGAGTGCAAAGCACTGTGCTAAGTGCTTGGGAGAGTACAATAGAACGATAAACAGTCACGTTCCCTGCCCACAGTGAGTTTGCAGTCTAGCAGGCTCAGAAAAGACCCGGGGAAGGAATCGCGTGGTTTCACATCATCCCTGTCGAAGTCCACTTTAAAATAGCACAAAAGGGCACAGTCGATTTATCCCGAATCAAGGAGCGAAAGAGTAACACAGAGGGCAGTCGAAATACTGTCCAAACCGGTAAGAAAATATTTCTTTTTAATAATCACCGGCTCATCTAGCTGGAATGATCTGAATTCCCCTGAGCTCCCAGATTAAAATGCGTCCAGCCGTGTCATGACCTGTGCTTTCACTCCAGAGTAGGGCGAGAATGGCGCTGGGGAATTAGAGAACCTTCAAATAATAATGCTGGTATTTGTTAAGCGCTTACTAGGTGCAGAGCACTGTTCTAAGCGCTGGAGCAGATACAGGGTAATCAGGTTGCCCCACGTGAGGCTCACAGTTAATCTCCATTTTACAGATGAGGTAACTGAGGCACGGAGAAGTGAAGTGACTTGCCCACGGTCACACAGCTGACAAGCGGCAGAGCCTGGATTCGAACCCATGACCTCTGACTCCCAAGCCTGGGCTCTTTCCACTGAGCCACGCTGCTTCAAATGGCAGAGCCAGCTCCCCTGGAGCTGCAGAAGAAACTTTCATTCATTCAATCCTATTTATTGAGCACCTACTGTGTGCAGAGCACTGTACTAAGCACTTGGAAAGTACAATTTGGCAACAGATAGAGAACCTCTACCCAGTGATGGGCTCAGGTCTGGACAGGGTTCGAGACTTCACTGTAACTCCACCTTAACATGAGTTTTGCAAGAATGCAACCCCTAAATTCACAGAAAAACAGCGTAGCTTAATGGCTAGAGCTCAAGCCTGAGTATCAGAAGGCATAGGTTCTAATCCTGGCTTTGCCACTTGCCAGCTGGGTGACCTTGGGCAGGCCATTTCACTTCTCTGGGCTTCAGTTTCCTCATCTGTAAAACGAGAGTGAAATACCATTTCACCCTCTCACTGAGACTATGAGCCCCATATGGGACAGGGACTATATCTGATTTGATTATCTTGTATCTGTCAATCAACTGTATTTATTGAGCACTTACTATATGTACAGCACTGTAGTAAGCACTTGGGAAAACACAGCACAACAAGTATAAAACAGACATGTTCCCTGCCTGCAACAGGTTTACAGTCTAGAGGGGGAGATAGACATTAGCATCAATAAATAAATTATAGCAAGTCACTTAACATCTCTGGGCCTCAGTTTCCTCAGGCGCAAAATGGGGATTCAATACCCGTTCTCCTTCCTAACAGTAATGTTGGTATTTGTTAAGCGCTTACTATGTGCCGAGCGCTGTTCTAGCACTGGGGTAGATACAAGGTAATGAGGTTGTCCCACGTGAGGCTCACAGTCTTAATCCCCATTTTCCAGATGAGGTAACTGAGGCACCGAGAAGTGAAGGGATTTGCCTAAAGTCACACAGCTGACAGGTGGCAGAGCCGGGATTAGAACCCATGACCTCTGACTCCAAAGCCTGGGCTCTTTCCACTGAGCCACGCTGCTTCTCACGCGCCTTCTTACGACTGCGAGCCCTGTGTGGGATCTCGTGATTTGGTATCTACCCCAGTGCTTGTATAGAACAGTATCGTGCTTGGCACCTAGTAAGTGCTTAACAAATACCACAGTTATTATTAATATTATATGTAGTGAAAGCAATGTTGCAGAAGTCTCCGTATTTCTCAGATTAGATGGCTGCATACCTGACTCACAATTAATTCTCTTCCCCTCTTCAAAGCCCTACTTAGAGCTCACCTCCTCCAAGAGGCCTTCTCAGACTGAGTTTCCCCTTTTCCCTCTGCTCCCTCGGCTGCCCCTCTACCCCCCCCTTCACCTCCCCTCAGCTAAGCCCCCTTTTCCACCCCTTTCCCTCTGCTCCTCCCCCTCTCCCTTCCCCTCCCCTCGGCACTGTGCTCCTCCGCTCAATCGTATATATTTTTTATTACCCTATTTATTTTGTTAATGAGCTATACATCGCCTTGATTCTATTTATTGCTATTGTTTTAATGAGATGTCCATCCCCTCGATTCTATTTATTGCTATTGTTTTTGTCTGTCTGTCTTCCCCGATGAGACCGTAAGCCCGTCAATGGGCCGGACTGTCTCTATCTGTTGCCCATTTGTACATTCCAAGTGCTTAGTACAGTGCTCTGCAGATAGTAAGCGCTCAGTAAGTACTATTGAATGAATGAAAACGCAGCTGTACACCAGGACAAACTGTGTGATAGCACGAGCACTTAGACAAAACACCTAAAGCACAGTTTCCTTCTGCCCGCCGCAAGAACTGTGAAAATTCAATAGGTGAGGTTTAGCTTATGAAGATTTGGGACCAAAACAAACATTTTCTTTTAAAAAAAAAAAAGATTTTCAGAAAACAAACAAGCTCCGGGTAATCTCGTCTCAAAGCACATTGGGAATCGTTCCAGAAATGATTACCTCCAATTGCATCACCTTCAGCATCAATCAGTCCATCGATCAATCATATTTATCAAGCGCTTTCTGGCTGCATAGAGCACTTTATTAAGTGCTCGGAAAGAGCACTGTAGACAGCAAACTGAGCTGGGTGCTTGGAATCTGAGACAAGTAAAAGGAGGCGATTCCTGTCCTCAGAGAGCTTACAATCTAACGGGCTTTTGCCAAGCTCTTGAGGCATCTGAGCCCTTTTTTTTTTTGTTTGGTTTTTCAGATTGGTACAGGACAACTTGTCAGATCTTGTCAGAGCCGGGGGGTGAAAACTTGTTTTTCTGTTCAGCTGGTAAGAGTGCACGATGTCGGAAGATCTGAAACATAGGCAAAGCCGAAAAGGCCCACGCTCATGAAATGTAATTTCCTTTTTTGGAAGAATTTACTTTGGAGAGAGGAAACTACAGCCAGCCAGAAGAGGAGTTTGAAGCAGCAGAGCCAAAGAGAAGCGGTGAGGTCTAATGAATAGAGCCCGGGCCTGACAATCAGAGGACCTGGGTTCTAATCCGGGCTGCGCCGCTTGTCCGCCGTGTCACCTTGGGCAAGTCGCTGCACTGCTCTGAGCCTCAGTGACCTCATCTGTAAAACAGGGATTAAGACTGTGAGTCCCATGTGGGTCAAGGACGGTGACCAAACTGAATATCCTGTATCTATCCCAGCACTTTAGCACAGTTTCTGACACATAACAAGCACTTAACAAATACCATAAAAAAAAAAGGTGGTCTCGAGTTCAGTGGTTAATGGTTTAATCTTTTAAATATGTATGTTATTTGTTTCCAAAATCTTCAGTGACTGTGCCAAGAGGAATTCCCCAACTAATCTTCAACTCCCCATTCCCCTTATTTTTTTTTTCATTTTACCTATTTTTCTTGTTCCCTATTATATCTTAGTTTTTCCTATCCTTCCCACTGTAGATTTATCCCTCGTGTCAGCCTGGGTCCTTTACTAGGGCAGGGATTATATTGCATTATGAGAAGCAGCACGGCTCAGTGGAAAAGAGTCCGGGCTTGGGAGTCAGGGGTCATGGGTTCTAATCCCGGCTCCGCCGCTTGTCAGCTGTGTGACTTTGGGTAAGTCACTTAACTTCTCTGGGCCTCAGTTACCTCAACTGTAAAATGGGGATGACGACTGTGAGCCCCACATGGGACAACCTGATCACCTTGTATCCCCCCAGCACTTAGAACAGTGCTTTGCCCATAGTAACCACTTAACAAATACCATCATCATCATTATTATTATCATTATAGTCTCCAAGCACTTAGTAAAGTGCTCTGCACTCAATAGGTACTCAATAAATACTATTGATGGAATGATTGGCATGTTTTCTAGTTTTGCCCTATATTCCAAAGCTCCAAATGCATCAGTATGTTCTGCAGAAGATTTCAAGGCAATCGGTCAGTCAACCAATCAATGGCATTTATTTATTTCGAATGGTGTTTGTTAAGCGCTTACTATATGTCAAGCATTGTTCTAAGTGCTGGGGCAGATACAAATCAGTCTGGTCAGACATAGTCCCTATCCCACATGGGGCTCATAGTCTAAGTAGGAAGAAGAGAGAGAACAGGTATTGCATCGCCATTTTACAGTTGAAGAAACTGAGGCACAGAGAAGTTGAGTGGCTTGCCCAAGGTCACCCAGCAGGCAAGGGGCGGAGGTGGGATTAGAACCCAGGTGCTCTGACTCCTTGGTCCGTGCTTCCCTGTACTAAGCCCTTGGGAGAGTACAATCCAAACGAGTTGGTAGACACGGTCTCTGCCCACAGGGAACTTACAGTCTAAAGGGGGAGACAGACATTAATAAAAACAAATGCATTACGGATATTCATTCATTCATCCGATTCATTCAGTCATATTTATTGAGCGCTTACTGTGTGCGGAGCACTGTACTACGCACTTGGAAAGTACAACTCAGCAATAGAGACGACCCCTCCTGAATTCTCACTTCTTCCAACAAGCTTTCCCCATTGAGTGGCCAATTCCTGAAATCAGACCAACCCACCAGCCGTCTTTTCCCCTTACAAACTGAATTATGCCTTTCCCCAGCATTTCAGTTTAAATGTGCACTCAGTTGTCTACAGTCTTTGTAAATATCTTGAAGTCTGCCCTGCCACCTTAGAGTGGAAGCTTCTCGTGGGCAAGGAACGTGTCTTAGACGACCTCTGGACTGAGAATGAGGCCAAAAAGACCACTGGATAATAGTTCTGTCAAGAACTTTTTCACGTTGATGAAATCTAAGACATCAGCTGCTTATCAGCCAGGGTGGTGTCTACTAATCCTGTTGTATTTTTCCTCCCAAGCACTCAGTACGGTCCCCAGTAAGCGCTCAATAAATGCCACTGATTGATTGATTTTGTTTTCATTCATTCAAGGGTATTTATTGATCACCTTATATATGGAGCACTTTACTATGCCATCGGGGAGTGAGCTGTGCGGGACAGGGACTGTATCTGACCAGACTATGTTGAATCTACCCCAGTGCTTGGCGCATAATAAGCATTAAACCAATACTAATTGAGGAATTTGTTAAGTGCTTATTAGGTGTCAAGCACTATATTAAGCACTGGAAAAGAGACAAGATAATCAAGTCCCATATGGGGCTCGTATTCTAAGTTGGAAGGAGCACAGGTATTGAATTCCCGATTTGCAGATGGGAGAATTGAGGCCCAGTGAAGCAAAGTTAAGCTCCCAATAAATACGATTAATAGATTGAAGAGGTCGGGCCTGGGAGTCGGAGAACCTGGGTTCTAATCCCAGCTCCACCACTTACCTCCCATGTGACTTTGGACAAGTCACTTCACTCCCCCGTGTTTCAGTTTCCATACCTGTTCTCCCTACCTCGTAATCAATCAATCATATTTACTGAACATTTGATGTGTGCAGAGCGCCGTACTAAGCACTTGGGAGAGTACAATACTATAAAAGCTGAAGAACACATTCCCTGCCCACAGTGAGCTACAGTCTATGTGTGAGAGATTGTGTGCCCCAGGTGGGACGAGGACTGTGTCCAAACTGATTATCTTGTAGCTACTCCAGCACTTAGCACAGTGCTTGGCACAGAGAAACCCCAAGCACTATTATTATCATTATTACAATCATTATTATTATTGTTATCATTATTAAGCTACCTGTGCATCAGCTATTTACTTCATCTAATTATGGAGTCATTATTGTGGGCCCCTAAGGCAGGGCCACGGAAGGGGTTGTAAAAATGCCAGATGACAAGGAAACATTCATTCATTCGCATTTATTGAGGGCTTACTGTATGCAGAGCACTGTACTAAGCGCTCGGAATGTACAATTCGGCAGTGACCCCGCCTAAAGGAGCCACGAACAACCTCCAGTGCAGAGACAGACTACAAGTCCAGGGAGTTTTATTTTATTTATTTTTTATAGTATTCACTAAGTGCTTACTATGTTCCAGCCACTGTAGTAAGCCCTGGGGTAGGTAATGATCACGATGGTATTTGTTAAGCGCTTACTATGTGCCAAGCACTGTTCTAAGCGCTGGGGTAGACCCAGGGTAATCAGATTGTCCCACGGGGGGCTCACAGTCTTCATCCCCATTTTACAGATGAGGTGACTGAGGCCCAGAGAAGATCCATGCTAATCAGATTGGACACAGTCCATGTCCCACATGGGGCTCATGGCTTTAATCCCCATTTTACAGATGAGGCAACTGAGGCACAGAGAAGTGAAGCGACTTGACTAAGGTCGCACAGCAGACAGGTGGCGGAGCTGGGATCAGAATTAAGGTTCTGAGCCCCAGGCCCGTGCTCCATCCACAAGGCCACACGACTTCTCGTGTTTTTCCCTTTAGCTGGGAATGACTCCAGGAAGATGTCACGCATTCACTTCAATCATATTTATTGAACACTCACTGTCTGCAAAGCACTGTATTAAGCTCTTGTCGGGATGAAAGAGGAAAGACATTTCATTTGAATATCATCTTGGCTCAGTTTCCTGTGACTTTCATCAGATTTATATTAAGCTTCTCAAGCCAAACAAATCTGGGGAAGAAAAATCTCAAGTTTCTCCATTTTTCTTTTCTCTTGAATATGGGAAAATCTCAAGAACGGCCAGAGGGAGAGCCTATTTTTTAAAGGTGAGGATATGTCCTGAGAAAGGTCTCATTTTTTTAGGATGTTCAACAGGAGTGTCTAATTATAGAAGGAGTGTGGCTTAGTGGAAAAAGCCCGGGCTTGGAAGACAGAGGTCGTGGGTTCAAATTCCGGCTCCGCCGCTTCTCAGCTGTGAGACTTTGGGCAAGTCTCTTCACTGCTCTGTGCCTCAGTTACCTCATCTGTAAAATGGAGATTGACTGTGAGCCTCACGTGGGACAACCTGATGACCCTGTATCTACCCCAGCTCTTAGAACAGTGCTCTGCACACAGTAAGCGCTTAACAAAATACCAACATTATTATTCTCTGTGCCTCAGTTACCTCATCTGTAAAATGGCGATTGAGACTGTGAGCCCCACGTGGGACAACATGATTGATTACCTTGCATCTCCCCCAGCACCTAGAACGTTGCTTGGCACAAGGTAAGCACTGAAATACCAACATCATCATTAATTAGACCTGATTTATTTGACTATGAATGAATTAAAAAAAAATACTTGTTAACACAGTCACTGAGGCTATGGTGAAGTTCAGCCACGTGAGCACTTCACTAGATTATGATTCATCCATTAATCAAAAAAGCCAGTGTGGGCAGGGATTGTCTCTCTTTATTGTTGAATTGTACTTTAGTAAAAATATAAATAAATGGTGATATTTGTTAAGCGCTTACTACGTGCAAAGCACTGTTCTAAGTGCTGGGGGATACAAGGCGATCAGGTTGTCCCACGTGGGGCTCACAGTTTTTAGTACAATGCTCTGCACACGGTAAGTGCTCAGTAAATATGATTAATGAATGAATGAATTCATCGAGTGCCTACTGTGTGCGGAGCACTACACCAAGCACTGGGAGAATATAGTTAGTTGACTTGATCCCTGCCCTCAAGGAGTTTACAATCTAAGGAAGAAGACAAACTGTGGATGACAGATAGGAGGTAGTAACAGGATATAAAGACATGGAAATATTTGCCAGGAGAAAGAGGTTTGTGGGTACGTCAGTGCTTGAAGACCGAGACCTTATCTTCCGAGGTGGTTTGCTCCCAAACGTTTAGGACAGTGCTCTTCAGAGAGTAGGTGTTCAATCAATACATCCTATTGAGTGTTTTGACGCCTTTAGTAAGATCGATCACCCGATAATATTTATTGAGGGCTTATTGTGTGCAGAGCACTCTCCTAAACGCTTGGGAGAGTCCAGTATAAAGATGCAGTAATGGTTGTAGAAACTGCAAGATGCATACACGCATCCTTATGCAAAGCATATTATGGGAAGCAGCGTGGCTTAGTGGAAAGAGCCCAGGCTAGGGAGTCAGAGGACACGGGTTCTAATCCCGGCTGCGCCGCTTGTCTGCTGTGTGACCTTGGGCAGGCCGCTTAACTTCTCTGTGCCTCAGTTACCTCATCTGGAAAATGGGGATTAAATCTGTGAGCCCCCTGTGGGACAACCTGATTACCTTGTATCTACCCCAGCGCTTAGAACAGGACTCGGCACATAGTAAGCTCTTAACGAATACCATAATTATTCATTATTATCATTATCCCGAACAAACCGGAAAGTTTCCGCTGCAGGGTCTGGGAAATGAAAACTCTCCCCCACCTTCAAAGCCTTATTGAAGGCACACCTCCTCCAAGAGGCCTTTCCAGACTCCTTTCCTCTTCTCCCACTCCCTTCTGTGTTGCCCTGACTTGCTCCCTTTATTCATCCCCCCTCCCAGCCCCACACCACTTCTGTCCAAATCCATAATTTATTTATTCACATCAACGTCTGTCTCCCCCTCTAGACTCTAAGCTCTTTGTGGGCAGGGAATCTGTCCCCTTATTGTCGTATTGTACTCTCCCAGCACTTAGTACAGTGCTCTGCACACAGGAAGCGCCCAATAGATACAATTAAAGGAATGAATTGTGGTCAGGGAATTTGTCTACCAACTGTTCCATTGTATTTCTCCCAACCACATAGTACAGTGATCTGCAGGCAATAAGAGCTCAATAAATTCATTCAATAGTATTTATTAAGCCCTTACTATGTGCAGAGCACTGTACTAAGCGCTTGGAATGAACAAGTCGGCAACAGATAGAGACGGTCCCTGCCGTTTGACGGGCTTACGGTCTAATCGGGGTTTACAGTCTAAATCAATAAATGTGATCGATTGTTTGATTGAGAAGGCAACTTTTGAGGATTCTCATTGACTTTAATTTTTACAGGAGAGGGTTAAGATGATGAATTTATCATTGCCCTGCCCACTTAAGTAATCCTTTCACTTTGCTTCATTTTCCGTGTATGTTTTCAAAACAATAACAAAAACCACTCACAGGAAGAGAGTGACTCATGTCTGTGTCTAATGCAATTAGCTGGCCTGCTTCTCTGAGGCGAGCCTTTTCCAAACCATCTGTGGGCTCAGCAGAATTTATAGCAGGTGGCAATTTTACTCCCAAACTAGAGTCAGCCATATGGGAGTCAAGGAACGCCCAGAAAATTTGCAGGAAATAAATATTAGAATCCATGCCTGGGACACTAGCACTGTATCAAGCAGTGGATAGCTCAGTGGAAAGAGCACGGGCTTTGGAGTCAGGGCTCATGAATTTGAATCCCAGCTCTGCCACTTGTCGGCTGTGTGACTGTGGGCAAGTCACTTAACTTCTCTGTGCCTCAGTTCCCTCATCTGTAAAATGGGGATTAAGACTGTGAGCCCCACGTGGGACGACCTGATTCCCCTATGTCTACCCCAGCGCTTAGAACAGTGCTCGGCACATAGTAAGCGCTTAACAAATACCAACATTATCATTATCAACATAAGATCACTCTCTTTTCCTTGAGAGCAGACTGTAAATTCATTACAAGCAGGGAGTGTGCCTGCTAATTCTGTTCTATTGTACTCTCCCAGTGCTTAAAACAGTACTCTGTACATAGTAAGTGTTCAATAAATAAATACCATTGATCCCGCCTCTGCCACTTGTCAGCTTTGTGACTTTGGGCAAATCACTTAACTTCTCTGTGCCTCAGTTACCTCATCTGTAAAATGAGGATGAAGACTGTGAGCCCCACGTGGGACAACCTGATTGCTTTATGAATACACCAGAACTTAGAACGGTGCTTGGCACATAGTAAGCGCTTAACAAATACCATCATTATTCTTATTATTGATTGAAACTGTTAAGAAAATAATAATAATAATACTTACGGTTAAGTACACGTTATGTGCTCTGCTCTATGCGCTGGGGTAGATACAAGGTAATCAGATTTGACACAGTCCCTGTCCCACATGGGGCTCACAGTCCTAATCCCCATTTTACAGATTAACTGAGACCCAGCGAAGTGAAGTAACTTGCCCAAGGTCACCGGGAAGGCACGTGACAGAGCCGGAATTAGAACCCAGGTCCTTTCAACTCCCAAGCCCGGGCTCTATCAGAATTCCAGCTCAGTTCATCGCATTTTGGGGTACACAGAAACAGCCTGATGGACCTTGGAAACTGAGGTTCTCATAAGTAAATTTCCACTGCCATCTACCAGATGACCTGCAAATGGACTCTTATGGTATTCATTAAGCCTGGGTTCTGTGCCCAGCACTGTGCTAAGCGCTGGGGTTGCTACAAGAGAATGTATTCCGATACAGTCCCTGTCCCACACGAGACTCCCAGTCTAAGGGTGCGGGGGAGCAGGGACAGAGGAGGAAGCTGGGGCCCAGAGAGGGCAAGCGACTTGCCCAAAGTCACGGAGCGGGCCAGGGGCAGAGCTGAGATTAGAACTCAAGGCTAATCCCTGCACGTTTTCTGCTAGAGGCGGCTGCCTTTCAGAGACGGATGAAAGAGATATGTGGGAGGGTATGTCCGCTTTTAGGAGACGTTCCGCTTTTAGGAGATGTATCCCCAATATGGGAACTGTGAGTACTTTGGAATAGTTTTTCTTTGTGAATTTCCTCCTAAATTCATCTAATGGCATTGACTAAGGATCTACCATCTACCCTGAGAAACAGCGTGGCCTAATGGAACAAGGCTAGGACTGGGAGGCAGAAGACCTGGGTTCTAATCCCGGAGCTACCGCTCGGCCACTATCTAATAATAATGATGGCATTTGTTAAGCGCTTACTATGTGCAAAGTACCGTTCTAAGCGCTGTGGAGGATACAAGGTGAGTAGGTTGTCCCATGTGGGGCTCACAGTCTTCATCCCCATTTTACAGATGAGGTAACTGAGGCACAGAGAAGTGAAGTGACTTCCCCAAAGTCACACAGCTGGCAAACGTCCGAGGTGGGATTTGAACCCGGGACCTCTGACTCCCAAGCCATGCTCTTTCCACTGAGCCACGCTGCTTCTCTGCTGTGGGAACTTGGGCCAGTCACTTAATTTCTCTGTGATACCATTTCTTCCTCAGAAAAATGGGGATTTAATACCTGTTCTTCCTCCTGCTTAGAATGTGAGCACCTTGTGGGGCCTGATTATCTTGTACCTACCCCATGCTTGAGGTAGCGGTGAGGCCTAATAGATAGAGCCTGGGCCTGGGTCAGAAGGTCCTGGGGGTCTCACCCCAGCCCACCTCTTGTCCGCGGGGTGACTTTGGACAAGTCACTTCACTTCTCTATGCCTCAGTTCCCTCATCTATAAAATGGGGATTACGACTGCGAACCCCACGTGGGTCAGGGACTGGGCCCAACCTGCCTAGCTTGTATCTGCCCCAGTGTTTTGTACAGTGCCCGGCCCGTAGTAAACGCTTAGCAGGTACCATTTCTTAAAAAAAATTAAAATAAAAACATCTGTGCTAGCGTCTGAGTGGAACAATTTGTGTCAAGTCTGTGAAGAGGAGATTTCTCCCGGCTGCATGTGACTTTAGTGAATCCTATCCAGGTAGCAAACCCCTACTCCGATTTGCACAAGAAACTAAAAACAGACAATGAGTCTGGAAGTCTTGTTTTGTCCGCGACATCAAAGGGATTTCCACATAATAAAACTCCTTGGAGGAAGGCAAGGGATTTGGCCCCGGGGGTTCGGAGAGCTGGGATCAAAGAGCTGAGACTGGGCTGTGGGGAAGTGAGCTAAACACAGAGTCTTTTCTCAGTCTCACTGGCCTTTCACTTTCAAAGCTACCAAATTCACAGAACTCCTCCGTCAAGAGGAAAAAGTAAATCGTGTTTATGGTAATGCCTTGAACCACCTCACCTGTTGGATTGCCTCCAGCCAAAGCAAACAACCCAAGTGTCCTTCACTAATCTGGATTTTTTTTCTAATCGCCCCGTTCAGACTAGTGAGTTTATATTTGTACTTTCCTCTCCTTGGCGATGGAGTGCCTAGTACAGTGCTCTGCCCAAAGTAAGCGCTCAGTAAATACCACTAGATGGATTGATTATGCTGGAGTCATTTCTTTATTTTGTGTATGGGCTGGGAGTCTTATTTTATTTTATCTTATTTTGTGCCCGGGCCTGGGAGTCTGAAGGACCTGGATCCTGGATCTGCCACTTGTCTGCTGTGTGACCTCGGGCAAATCACTTCACTTCTCTGGGCCTCAGTTCCCTCATCTGTCAAATGGGGATTAAGACTGGGAGCCCTGAGTAGGATGGGGACTGTGTCCAACCCCATTAGCTTGAATCTATTCATTCATTCATTCATTCATTCATTCAATAGTATTTATTGAGCGCTTACTATGTTCAGAGCACTGTACTAAGCGCTTGGGATGAACAAGTCGGCAACAGATAGAGACGGTCCCTGCCGTTTGACGGGCTTACGGTCTAATCGGGGGAGGGTATTTGTTAAGCGCTTACTATGTGCAGAGCACCCTTCTAAGCGCTGGGGTAGATACAGGGTCATCGGGTTGTCCCACGTGAGGCTCACAGTCTTAATCCCCATTTTACAGATGAGGTCACTGAGGCCCAGAGAAGTGAAGTGACTTGCCCAAGGTCACATAGCTGACAAGTGACAGAGCTGGAATTTGAACCCATGACCTCTGACTCCACCTCAGTGCTTAAGACAGTGCTGGGCACATAGTAAGTGCTTAGCATACACTAATAATAATAATAATAATAAGCTTAGGTCTGAGAATCAGGGGAATCCAGGTTTGTAAACCCAGCTTTTCATTCATCCAGTCATATTTATAATAATGTTGGTATTTGTTAAGTGCTTACTATGTGCACAGCACTGTTCTAAGCGCTGGGGTAGACACAAGGGAATCAGGTTGTCCCACGTGGGGCTCACAGTCTTCATCCCCATTTTACAGATGAGGTAACTGAGGCCCAAAGAAGTTAAGTGACTTGCCCACAGTCACACAGCTGACAAGTGGCAGAGCCAGGATTCGAACCCATGAACTCTGACGCCCAAGCCCGGGCTCTTGAGTGCTTACTGTGTGCAGAGCACTGTACTAAGTGCTTAGGAAAGTACAATGCAACAATAAAGAGAGACAATTCCTGACCACAAGGAGCTTTGCTAGGGGCCTGCTGTGTTTTTTTTAGCAAATCATTTAGCCCCTCTGCCTCAGTTGATATCTACAAAAGCGGCAGATAAAATACCTATTCTCCCTTCTACTTAGACTGTGAGCTAGGAACTGTGTTCAACCTGGTTATTGTGGGCAGGGAACAGGTCTACCAACTCTGTTACATTGTAATAGTAATTATTATGGTATTTGTTTAGCACTTACTTTGTGCCAGACACTGTAGTAAGTGCTGGGGAGGGTACAAGAAAATTGGACTGGCTACAGTCTCTCTCCCACGTGGGGCTTACAGTCTCAATCCCCATTTTAAAGATGAAGTGACTTACCCAAAGTCACACAGCAGACAAGTGACGGAGCTGGGATTAGAACTCGCAACCTTCTGACTCCCAGGCCCATGCTCTATCCACTATGCCCTGCTCTTCTCTTCTCCCAAGATTTGATTGATCTCATATCTCCCCAAGTGCTCACTACAGCGCTTAGCACATAATAAGTGGTTAGCAAATATCATTATAGTTATCACTGTCGTTATTTTTATACTGTGAGTCTGGAGTCAGGACCTGTGTCCAATCTGCTCTTCCATTTGCCTCGGCCCGCTGGACATAGTAGAGGAAATGGTATTTATTAAACACCTCCTGGATACAGTGCAACATACTAAGCACAGAGTAACCATGTAGAATAAATGCCAATGTCTACAAAAATAAAGGTTCTTTGATGTGGCCTCTCATAACAATGAACTCCAGGGGTCTAGTTGGTAATAATAATAATGATGGTATTTGTTAAGCACTTACTATGCACCAAGCACTGTTCTAAGCGCTGAGGTAGTCCCATGTGAGGCTCACAGTCTTAAACCCCATTTTACAGATGAGGGAATGGAGGCACAGAGAAGTTAAGTGGCTTGCCCAAGGTCACACAGCAGGCAAGTGGCAGAGTCAGGATTAGAACCCACATCCTCTGATTCCCAAACTAGTGTTCTTGCCACTAAGCCACACTCTCATAACAATTAACTTTGCAAATAGTAAGCACTTAACAAATACCACCATTATTATTATTATTATTAATGAACTCCAGGTGTCTTTAGCTGTAATAATAATAATAATAATGGTATTTGTTAAGTACTTACTATGTGCCAAGTACTATTCTAAGCACTGGGGTAGATAGAGGTTAATCAGGTTGCCCCACGTGGGGCTCACAGTTTTAATCCCCATTTTACAGATGAGGTAACTGAGGCACAGAGAAGTTAAGTGACTTGTCTAGAGTCATACGGGGTCAGCTTTACTTTCTCTGACGGACAACCAGAGATCCTAAAATTTGCTCCTCCATTAGACAAAAAGTTCCTTGAGGGACAGGATCATATCTACCAACTCTGTCGTATTGTTTGTACTCTTCCAAACGCTTAGTACATTGCTCTGCACAGAATAGTGGCTCATTAAGTGCAATCGAGGAGCCCCTATTCTAGTGAGCTTCCTAACCTGGTGGGACTGAGCACAGAGGACTGAGTGTGGTAGAGAATCAATCAATCAATCAATCATTTACTGAGTGCTTACCCTGTGCATAATAACAATAATAATAATAATAATAATAATAATAATAATGTTGGTATTTGTTAAGCGCTTACTATGTGCAGAGCACAGTTCAAAGCGCTGGGGTAGATACAGGGTCATCGGGTTGTCCCACCTGAGGCTCACAGTTAATCCCCATTTTACAGATGAGGTCACTGAGGCACAGAGAAGCTAAGTGACTCGCCCACAGTCACACAGCTGACAAATGGCAGAGTCGGGATTCGAACCCATGATCTCTGACTCCCAAGCCCGGGCTCTTTCCACTGAGCCACGCTGCTTCTCCAGTAGTACAGTAGAATACCGTACTAAGCACTAAGCACTAGGGTGAGAACAACATAACAGACACAGTAGTATCTATAGAAACTGCGAAACGCATACACACATCCTGAACAAACCGGAAACGTAACAGATCTGGTAGACCCATTCCCTGACCACAGGGTGCTCACAGTCTGCTGTGTGACCTTGGGCAAGTCACTTCACTTTTCGGTGCCTCAGTTACCTCATTTGTAAAATGGGGATTGGGACTGTGAACCCCATGTGGGACGTGGATTGTGTCCAATCTGATTAATTTGTATCAGTCTGATTAACCAGCACTTAGTACAGTGCCTGACACGTAGTAAGCACTTAAATACCCAGTCATTATTATTATTATTATTAGAATCCTAGCTTTCCCATGTTCTCATCCTATCATCGCACTGGAAACAGAGCTCTGGGAAAGCCACTCCTAACAGGCCGATATAAATGCTCAGAAAGAAATTATCAGCAAGGGGTGGAGATCATGGAGCATGAAATGTTCCTCAGACTATTTTCTTTATTCCTTTTTCCCAGGGCAGGACTGATTCACCAGGGCTAATCACTCATCACTCCTCTGCAGGTCCTCGGCCTGATTTTCCATTCCAGGTCAACTCGGCCACCTGCGAGAAGCCCAGTCCGCAGAACTCAGCTAAGGGGATGGACCGGTGAACTTGTCAGATTCCTCGGGGCCTGGATAATTGTGTTTTAGCCACCTGGGGGGTTCGCCCAGGATTTGGAGCTCCAAATTCACTGCTCCTGGGAATGCAAGTTCTCCTCCAGGGAGGGCATTTAGCAGGCCTCTCCAAGGGCTCGGTAGGACGGTGGCCTCTTACCGGTTGGAAAAGAAAGAAACAAAAATGCAACTCTGCTCTAGCTTGTCAGAATGCCCTTGGCTCAGTCCTTGGCTGATGGACAGATAAAAGTTAAACAAAAAACAGAAACAATCTCCTTGGGAATCTAAGCTGATGCCACGCATGTGAAGTCGTTTGAAGAAGCTTGGCATACTGTGATCCCCAGGTGGGGTGGGGACTGGGTCCAACCTGATGATCTTGTATAATAATGTTGGTATTTGTTAAGCGCTTACTATGCGCAGAGCACTGTTCTAAGCGCTGGGGGAGATACAGGGTCATCAGGTCGTCCCCCGTGAGGCTCACAGTTAATCCCCATTTTACAGATGAGGTAACTGAGGCACAGAGAAGTTAAGTGACTCGCCCACAGTCACACAGCTGACAAGCGGCAGAGCCGGGAGTCGAACTCATGACCTCTGACTCCGAAGCCCAGGCTCTTTCCTCTGAGCCACGCTGCCACCCCAGTGTTCGGTGCAGTCCTTGATACATAGTAAGCACATAACAAACATCACGTTTGGTTTTCTTTACTTCGGTGCCCAGTGAATCCCACTGACCCTGAGACAGGAGAGCCTAGTTCTAGTTCTAGTGACATCAATTGTCTGCTGGGTGAATTTGGGCCTGTCGCTTGACCTCCCCATACCTCCTCATAATAATTATAATAATAATAGTAATAATGGTATTTAGGTGCTTACTATGTGCCAAGTACTGTTCTGAGTGCCGGAGTAATAATAATAATAATGTTGGTATTTGTTAAGCGCTTACTATGTGCAGAGCACGGTTCTAAGCACTGGGGTGGACCCAGGGGAATCAGGATGTCCCACGTGGGGCTCACGGTCTTAATCCCCATTTTACAGATGAGGTAACTAGATACAAGGTAATCAGGTTGTCCCATGTGGGGCTCACAGTCTCCATCCCCATTTTACAGATGAGGTAGCTGAGGAACAGAGAAGTCAAGTGACTTGCCCAAAGTCACACAGCTGACAAGAGGCAGAGCTGGGATTAATAATAATAATAATAATAATGTTGTTATTTGTTAAGCGCTTACTATGTGCAGGGCACTGTTCTAAGCGCTGGGGTAGATACAGGATAATCAGGTTGTCCCACGTGAGGCTCACAGTGAATCCCCATTTTACAGATGAGGTAATTGAGGCACAGAGAAGTTAAGTGACTTGCCCACAGTCACACAGCTGACAAGTGGCAGAGCCAGGATTAGAACCCACGACCTCTGACTCCCAACCCCGGGCTCTTTCCATTAAGCCATGCTGCTTCTCATCTATAAAATGGGGGTAAGAGATCCCTTTCCCCTACTTCTTAGATCAATAAATACCATCGACTGATTAGATCGACAGTCCGCGTGCATCAGGGACCGTGTCTCTTCTGATCGTACGAATCCACGGGGAGCAGTGTGGTCCAATGCTTGGAAGTCGGAAGACCAGGGTTCTAATACCAGCTCCACCTCTCGTCCGCTGTGTGACCTGGGGCAAGTCACTTCACGTCTCTCGACCTTGGTTTCCTCCTCTGTAAAATGAGGCTTTGACACCCGTCCCTCTTCCGATCTAAACTGTGACCCCCATGTGGGACAGGGACTGAGACTGAGGTGGTTAACTTGTTGAGAACAGTGCTTCACACGTGATAAACACTTCACGGATACCAAAAGTATTATTATCCTTGTCAGTGTTTAGCAGAGTGCTTAGGACACAGAAAATGCTTAATAAATACCATATTTATTAAGAAAAAAACCTTGATAGCACCAGATTAGCTTGAAAAATCTCTATTTTCCCTCCACTAAAAATGCTTTTCTCAGTCAAACGGTGGGAAGGTACTGAGCACCTTCCAAGGGCAGAGCACTGCACCAAACACTTGAGGAAGTACAACAGACGCTAGAAGCACATTTCTAGCCTCCTAGGACCTTACCGGTTTTTCTCCTCCACGTGGCCCTTTCCTGCTCCTCCCTCTCACGGCTCAGGCCCGTTAGTTTTAAGGAGCCCAAACAGCACAGTGCTCTGCACGCAGTAAGCGCCCAATAAATACCATTGATTGCAGCAGACAAGTAGTGGAGTGGAGATTAGAACGCAGGTCCTCTGACTCCCAGGCCCATGCTCTTTCCACTAGGCAATGCTGCCTCTCAATCAATGGTATTAATTGATTGATTGATTGATTACCAAGGGGCCTGCTTCCTATTTCCCTATGGCCAGCATTCTGGGTAGTGAAGGTTAGTATGTCTGATGCAGTGTCTCCTCACTACTTGAAAGAACACTTTCTCCTGCCTTTCTTTGAGGTCTTGACACCCACCTCCTCCAAAATAGCTATCTCTCTGTCTCTATCTCTTTCTCAAGCTCACCACACCCAATTCCTGTCATGGAAAATAGGAATGATCCACTCTTTGACTGTGAGTTCATAAATAATTAATCTCCCTGGGAATGACTTTTTCCGTCATCTGTCCGCAAAGTAAATAAAATTCTTAAACAGAGATTCTCCTGCTTGGAAAGCAACCCGATAAGGATGGTGTGCATTAAGGATTTATGATGTGGAAGTCAGTGGCTTAGTTACAAGATAATCATATCTCGGGCCCTGTCCCTGTCCCACATGGAGCTCACAAATCTAAAGGGGAGGGAGAACGGAATTCCCATTTTGCAGCTAAAGAAACTGAGGCACAGTGAAGTTATGTCATACCCAAGGTCACACAGCAGGCCAGCTGGCACTAGAATTCAGGCTCCCTGACTCTCAGCCATGGGCTTTTTCCATACACCCGGCTCTGCCACTTGCTTGCAGTGTGACCTTGGGCAAGTCACTTCACTTCACTGTGCCTCAGTTTCCTCGGCTGCAAAGTGGAGATTCAATACTTATTCTCCTCCTGCTTAGACTTGTGAACTCCATGTGGGACAGGGACTCTGTCAGACTGGATTAAGTTGTATCTATCTACCCCAGTGCTTAGAACAGTGTGTCACACATAATAAGTGCTTAACAAGGAAAGGGAAGGGAAGGGAATGGGAAAGGGAAGGAAAAGGAAAAGGAAAGGAAAGGAAAATGAAAGGAGAAGAGATGAGAAAAGAAGAAGAAAAAAGAGAAGAAAGAAGAGGAAAGAAGAGGAAAGGAGAGGAAAGGAGAGGAAAGGAGAGGAAAGGAGAGGAAAGGAGAGGAAAGGAGAGGAAAGGAGAGGAAAGGAGAGGAAAGGAGAGGAAAGGAGAGGAAAGGAGAGGAAAGGAAAGGAAAGGAAAGGAAAGGAAAGGAAAGGAAAGGAAAGGAAAGGAAAGGAAAGGAAAGGAAAGGAAAGGAAAGGAAAGGAAAGGAAAGGAAAGGAAAGGAAAGGAAAGGAAAGGAAAGGGAATTCAGCATCTGCCAGGTAGGGAAGGTAAAAGGGATTTTGTTCTGTAATCCAGGATTGAATCTGTTCTCTGACAGTGATCCAAGACACGAAGAGCCCAGAGTTTGTGGGTACAAGGAACATTCAGGACCCGCATGTGCTAGTAGAGCAGCTGGTAAACAGCAGTGCCAATGTATATAAAGTTGGGCTATTTTCTTCTTTCTCCTTGTGACTCTCAGTCTCTCTCAACAGGGTGTAGACTGGGGACTGCTTTTTTAGGTCAGAACAAGCTACCTAAAAACAGCCCAGAGAAATGGCTTGCGCTTGAGTCAGTGGCGGCCAGTATCCCCTGACTCAAATTCCACAGTCGTCATGGAGCTGAATGATTCTCCCCTTGGCTCCACTGAGTCCCCTGGACTTTCTGGTCCCAGTCGGAGGAATTCTGTGTATTCCCAGCCAGTCTTCCTGAGCAAGCTGTGAAAAGCTTCCAGCCAGCTAACTGGATAAAGAGCTTAAATTATGTGTGGGTGGGTTGGGTAAGGGGGAATATGATTATTTATCAGCTTAAAGTTTCCTCCAGGCGTCCTCCGAAGATGAATAGAAGAGAGAGGGATAGTTATTTATAGGTATTATATTGCATGCTCGGAATCGATATCGCAGTGGCGAATAGCACTCTTTAGCCCTTTGGGATTCTTGGGATAAGATTTCTGGGCTGGGGCAATACTTGGCATTTCCCCAGTTGTTTGTAAACGAGCAGCCTGAATATCATGATTGGGCTTTTCTCCAGCTTGAGAAGAGTCCCTTGGTTTAGAAAAACTGTGTCTCCAAGGGATGCAGATAAAGAGTTAATCTTTTCTTGAAAGGGTGAGGCTTTGAGATGGTGGTTTATCAAACAATCAATCAATCAGTGGCATTGACTGAGGGCTGCTTATATACAGAGCACTGTACTAAGTGCTTGGGAGCACTTACCTGGCTACTCTCCTACTCACCTCACTACTCTCCTACTTCACCTCGCTACTGTCCTACTACACCCCAGCCCACACAATTTGCTCCTCTAATGCTCACCTACTCACCTCCATCTCATCTATCTCACCGACGAACCCTCGCCCACATTCTGCTTTTGGCCTGGAATGTCTCCCTTCTTCAAATTCAATCATATTTATTGAATGCTTACTGTGTGCTGAGCACTGTACTAAGAGCTTGAATCCAACAGATGATTCCTCTCTCCCCTTATTGAAGGCCCATCTTCTCCAAGAGGCTTTCCCTAACTAAGTCCCCCTTCCCTCTTCTCCCTCTCCCTTCTGCATCACCCTGACTTGCTCCCTTTATTCATCCCCTCCCCCCAGCCCTTCACCACTTATGTCTATATCTGTCATTTCTTTATTTATATTAATGTCTGTCTCCCCCTCTAAACTGAAAGCTCACTGTGGGCAAAGAATGTGTCTGTTCATTGCAATATTGTACTCTTCCAAGCGCTTAATACAGTGCTCTACACAAAGTAAGCACTCAATAAATATGAATGAATGAATGAATGAATGAATGAATGGGAAAGTACAGTACCAGAGAGTGGTAAAGCCCATCTATACATCTGGATGGCCAGATGGTCAACAAAACCTGTAGATTTCAGCCAAAATCCATCAGCTCTATGCCAGGCCTTACTTAAACACCTCCCCTCCCACATTGCATTATGGAAAGGTGGCCCCCTCCCCTGATCAGGGCCCTGAAACATTCTGCGACATATGACTGCTCTTGAGTGGTGTGGTCGTCGATCACTCAATCAATCGGTAATATATATTGAGTGTTTACTGTGTGCAGAGCGCTATACTTAATCGCTTGGGAGAGGACAATGTATCACAGAGTTGGTCGACACATCTCCTATCCGTAATGAGCTTAGTCTAGAGGGGGAGACAGAAAAAATAAGAAATAAATGACAGATATGGACATAAGTGGTATGGGACTGAGGGAGGGGTGAATAAAGAGTGCAAATCCAAGTGTAAGGGTGACGCAGAAAGGGGAGGGAGAAGAGGAAGTACTAAGCACTAGGTTAGATACAAGATAATCAGATTGGACACAATCCACATCCCACATGGGGCTCACAATATTAATCCCCATTTTACAGATGAGGTAACTGAGGCACAGCAACAGAAACGTTCTGGGAACATCACCCCCCTCCTCAAAAATCTTCAGTGGTTGCCTATCAACCTCCATATGGAGCAAAAACTCCTCACCATTGGCTTCAAAGCCGTCCATCCCCTCGCCCCCTCCTACCTCACCTTCCTTCTCTCCTTCTCCAGCCTACTTCATACACTCCACTCCTCTGGCGCTGCTAACATTCTCACTGGGCCTCGTTCCCACCTGTCCCGCTGTCGACCCCTGGCCCACGTCCTACCGCTGTCCTGGAATGCCTTCCCTCCTCAAATCTGCATCCAACCTAATAAACCTGTGTCTACCCCAGCGCTTAGAACCGTGTTTGACTTATAGTAAGTGCTAAACAACAACAAAAAAAAGCACATGAAAAACTAAACAAATAAGCAGGCTCCCTCTTTCAGCTTTGCTACCCCTTAGCAGGTCTTGGCTGAGTTCTGCCCAGCCCCTCCAAGCTAATCGCAAGCCAGACACAATTTGTTCCCCTCCCCACAGCATTCAACAATGTTTTTAGGCTCTCTGGATTTCGCATGGACTCTGCAGTTAATAATGATATTGATTATAATAATGATGTTTGTTAAGTGTTTGGTATGTGCCAGGCACTGTACGGATACAAGCAAATCGGGTTGGACACAGTCTCTGTCCTACAAGGGGTTCACAGTTTTAATCCCCATTTTACAGATGAGGTACCTGAGGCACAGAGAAGTGAGGTGACTTGCCCAAGATCACATAGCAGACAAGTGGCAGAGTCAGGATTAGAACCCACTTTTTGTATTCTTGCTGTATTCTTGCTTCTAGGCCATACTGCTTATAATAATAATAATAATACTTGTTAAGTTCTTACTATGTTGCCCTCTCAGGGTGGCACCTGGAGAGTTCCCAGTCCTCTACCAGCTTCGGCTACAGAAGGGAGAGTCGGGCAAAGGCCCGTCCAGTCCATTCTTGGCTTGGCCAGTGGCTAGCGAGTGGCAGGCCATCGGCTACAAGTCAAAACTCAACCGTGCCAGACAGCAGTGGCACGGGAGAGAGTCGGGAGCGGAGACTGGAGTTTACTGCCCGGAAGGTGTCAGTGGTCAACCACTTCCGGATTTTTCCCAAGAAAACTCTGTGGATACAGTATTGGAACGATGGCAGATGGAGAGCGGGGCGTTCTGGGAGAGAGGGGTCCGTGGTGTCACTGTGGGTCGGAAACGACTCGACGGCAAAAGACAAGACTTACTAGGTGCCAAACAACGCACTAAGCGCTGGGGTGGATAAAGGATAATCAGGTTGGTCAGGGTCTATGTCCCTTATGGTGTTCACCGTCTAAATAGGAGAAGGAACGGGTACTTAATCTGTATTGTACTCTCCCAAGAGTTTAGTACACAGTAAGCATTCAATAAATATGATGGATCGATTGACAGCATCCGGATGTCTGGAGTTTTCTCTTCCCTCGCCACGTCTGTGACCCTCTCCACAGGGCCCTGATTTTCCGGGATGTCTGCCCTCGGAAGGAAGCCTGACGGGGTCCGTGGTTTTCCAGAAGAGGGCTGGGCTTCCTCTTTTTAAATACCAGGAATTTCTCAAAGTGGGAGGGGCCGGAGGGAGAGTTCTTGCTCAGAGCAAAATAAAAGTGAGGAGTCTAGCCAGCTTCCTGATGGTATTTCCCTGAGCCGGGAGCTGGAGGAGAGAGGGAGGGTGAGGATGGGGGAGAGGGGCACTACCATAGAGTTAGTCTGTGATACGGGGGAAACCCACTGCTGGGATAATCTGGACAACTGGAATTTTTTACATTTCATTTATTAATATGGCTTTTATTAAATGCTTAATCTCTATATGTCAACAGCTGTCGAAACAGAAGAAAGCACAGCCAGGCTCTCTTTTGCTTTTCTTTTATATAATATATGCCTTGTATATATATTTACATATTATATGTATGTTTGCATATTTATATAAATCAATAACAATATGATGTTTTACATATTACATATATCAATAATAATAGTAATTGTGGTATCTGTTAAGCACTTACTATGTATCAGGCACTATTTGAAGCACTGGGGTGGATACAAGTAAATCAAGTTGGACACAGTCCCTGTCCCACATGGGGCTCACAGTCTTAATCTCTACTTTGCAGATGAGGGAATAATAATGTTGGTATTTGTTAAGCGCTTACTATGTGCAGAGCACTGTTCTAAGCGCTGGGGTAGACACGGGGGAATCAGGTTGTCCCACGTAGGGCTCACAGTCTTAATCCCCGTTTTACAGATGAGGTAACCGAGGCATAGAGAAGTTAAGTGACTTGCCCACAGTCACACAGCTGACAAGTGGCAGAGCCGGGATTCGAAACCATGACCTCTGACTCCAAAGCCCGTGGAACTGAGGCACAGAGAAGTGAAGTAACCTGTCCAAGGACACACCCAGAAAAGTGGTGGAGCTGGGATTAGAACCCAGACCTTCTGACTCCCGGGCCAGTGCCATGCTCAATCAATCAATCAATCAATCAATTGTATTTTTTGAGTGCTTACCATCTGCAGAGCACTGCTTTTACCAAGTGCTTGGGAGAGTACAATAATACAACATAATAGAGTTGGCAGACTTGTTCCCTGCCCACAATAAACTTACAATCCAGAGGGGGAGACAGACGTGACTTGCCCCAGGTCATACAGCGAACGTGTGGCAGGTCAGGATTAGAACCCAGGTCCTTCTGACTCCCAGGTCTGTTCTCTATCCACTAGGTCATGCCGCTTCTCATCTGCTTTTCTCCTGGATTAAGCCTCTTGCTCTCCTGTGGACTTTCCTGTGTCCAACCTGATTAGCTCGTATGGTGCCTGGCACATAGTAAGCGCTTAACAAATACCAGTTGCCAAATAGCACAAAAAAATTAATAAATAAAATAAGATTTCCTGAGGTTGAAAGGATGTAACAAAATGGAGACCCTCCCCTTCTTCTCAATCTTAGAGCTGCCGAGAGAGAAGGTCCCTCTCACCTCATGTTCGTTCTGAACGGAGGTTCAAAGAGCCGACAGACAGGCGTCAGAGATTATTTGTTAAATGTTGACTGAGCGTCAAGCACTGTTCTAAGCGTTGGGGTATTACAAGTGTATCGAGTTGGACACAGTCCATGAGGCTCACGGTCTAAGTAGGAGGGAGAACAGATGTTGAATCCCCAAGTTACAAGTGAGGAAACTGATGCACAGTGAAGTGAGGTGACTTACCCAAGGTCACACAACAAGCATGCGGCAGAGCAGAGATGAGGACCTGGGTCCTCTGCCTCCTGGGCCCCGGGCTCTTTCCACTAGGCCACGCTGCTTCCCCAAATTCTTGAGCCAGTTCCTGTGAGACCCACAGAGAAATTGTCCAGCTTCTCTGGGCCATCTGCCCCGCTGATTTCCCTCCAGGTGAGCAAGCGGGATATAACCCAGAGGAGGAATCATTTCAATCAACTGATCAAGGTTCTAATCCCATCTCTGCCACTTGTCTGCTATGTGATCTTGGGCAAATCACTTCACTTCTCTGTACCTCAGTGACCTCATCTGTAAAATGGGGATTAAGATGTGAACCCCATGTGGGACAGGCACTGTGTCCAACCGGGTTATTGACTTTAAAGCACTCGATCACCTTGCCCTCTAACCCAGCCCGCACATTTCGTTCCTCGAATGCAAACCTACTCACTGGACCTTCATCTCATCTGTCTCACTGCCGGCCCCTTGCCCACGTCCTGCCTCTGGCCTGGAACACCCTCCCCCTACAAATTCAGACCACTTCCCTCCCCACCTTTGAAGCCTTATTCAAATCCCATCTCCTCCAAGAGGCCTTCCCGGAATAAGTCCTCAGTTCTTCTACTCCCTCTCCCTTCTGTATCATCCTTCCAATTGAATTGTTTTGTCATCCCCACAGCACTTATGTCTATATCCAAACTTTATTTATGTCAATGTCTATCCCCCCTCTAGACTGTAAATTCTTGTGGATAGCAAACAGGTCTACCGATTCTGTTATATTGTACTCTCCCAAACCTTTATGGTACAGTGCACTGCACATAGTAAGCAATCAATAAATACAATCGATTAGGTTGTAACTACCTCAGCACTTAATAATAATAATAATAATAATAATGTTGGTATTTGTTAAGCACTTATTTTGTGCCGAGCACTGTTCTAAGCGCTGGGGTAGATACAGGGTAATCAGGTTGTCCCCCGTGGGGCTCACAGTCTTCATCCCCATTTTCCAGATGAGTTAACTTAGGCACAGAGAAGTTAAGTGACTTGCCCAGAGTCACACAACTGACAAGTAGCAGAGCTGGAATTAGAACCCATGACCTCTGACTCCTAAGCCTGTGCTCTTTCCACTGAGCCATGCTTCTTCTTCTTCTTCTTCTTCTTCTTCTTCTTCTTCTTCTCTGCCCAGGGTATGTGGTCAATAAATGTGATTGATTGATCGATCGACTGATTAGCTTGTATCTACCACAGCGCTTAGTATAGTCCTTAACAAATACCAAAAAAAAGAAAGAAAAAAGAGAGGGCTGAGTCTGGGAAGGTCCCTTGGAGGAGATGGGATTTTAAGAACATTGTTCTGCTAATGGAAAAACATGCAAAGCTCCCAGATAAATGAAGAGCGTATTCTGGCTCGAGAGAACCGTGGGTCAAGGCCAGTCTCGGGAAAAAAACAGCTCCTTAAAGAATGCACTTTTTCTCTCCGCCTGGAGTCCCGGTTCTAAGATCCAAGGTTCCGAAGGTTGAATCGACAGTATGCTTTGGAAAGTCCCCGACACACTCTCCCCACAATGCAGCTCAAAGAACTCCACCGCGGATCAAACAGAAGGCGCTCGACGTGAAAACGAAAATAAAGTCATTACCTAGGTTGACCTGGCTTAAGCTGATAGTCACAGTTTGATCTGCTCTACCACAGGGCTTAATTAAAATGACAAATAATAATCATCTAGGGCTGTATAGCCTCATTTTTCGCCCAAGCACTCCAACCCACATTAAGAGACTTAGTATGCGATCCATTGTCGTTAGATAAAATTGAGAAAGGTGAGAGCTAGATAGAAAATGTGCCTCTAATCAGCCCATCAATCAATAATAGAACTGACACGGTAACTCAGCTCTCCTGATTCTTAATGTCTTTCTCTCCCGTGGAGAATCACTAAACCCAGGTTTCTGCTGTTTGAATATCAAATGTTTTTTAACTCCTTCCCAGAGTCTAGCGAGTTAAAGCAAACCGACTCACCCTGGGAGGAGTTTGAGTTCAACTTTCATCGGGTCGGTTCTGAAAATACAACAGCAGTATGGACCTTCACACCGAATGTTAACCTCGTCGATCGAACAATCCATCAATAAATGGTATGTGTTGAACACTTACAGTGTACAGAGCACTGTGCTGAGCTCTTGGGAGAGTAAAATACAATAGCATCTGTAGACATGATCCCTGCCCTCAAGGAGATTACAGGCTACCGTGTGCAGAGCTCTGTACTAAACGCTTGGGGGAAGGCAAGACAGAGTTTGTAGACACAGATCCCTCCCCACCTAAAAGCTCTTTGTCAGCACCATCATCACCTTCATTATTTTGCACTCCCCGCTCCTCAAAACCCTCTCAAAATCACCCATTTGTCTCTTCATCAAGTAGACACTTCTGACACTTCCCCTCTAGACCATAAGCTCACCATGGCCAAGAAATATGTCCGTTATATTCTTCTATCTTACTCTCCCACGCGCTTAGGACAGTGCTCTGCCCAGAGTCAGCGCTCAATAAACAGGATTGAATGACTGCCGTCTTTAAGCCCGTAATCGACTACCTCCCTCCGACCTATCCTGGCCACTCTTCTGCTGTAATCCAGCTGGGGAGGGTCTCTCTTCTCATGCTAACCTACTCACTGTTCCTCAATCTTGCCCATTTTGCTGCCTATCCCTTGCCCACGTCCTGCCTCTGGTCTGGAATTCCCTCCCCCTTCATCCTGGAACTTCCTCCCGCTTCGTATCTGACAGGCCACCGATCTCCCGACCTTCAAATCCATATTTAAATCCCATCTCCCGCAAGGGACCTTCCTCCACTAAGCTCTCGTTTCCTTTACTCCCTCTCCCTTCTGCATCACTCTTTCACTTGGATCTGTACTCTTTATTCACTCCACCCTCAGCCCCACGGCACTAATGAACATATCCATAGTTTATTTTAATGTCTGTCTCCCCTTCTAGACTGTAAGTTTCTGACGGTCAGGAAACATGCCAACCAACTCTGCTACGCTGTACTCTCCCAAGAACTTAGTAAGAGCTCAATAAATACCATTGATTTTTTTTTTTTAACTGAGGGAGTAGGATTCAATCCTCATTTTACAGATGAGGCAACTGAGGCCCAGAGAAATGAAGTGACTTGTCCAAAGTCACACAACAGACAAGTGGTGGAGCCGGGATTTAGTCCTCTGACATACAGGTTCAGAGCTCTATCCACTAGCCCACACTGCTTCTCGGAGCTGCTACTGTTTTCAGACCATCCTATGGGGGACTATTTTAAAGATTTTAATTCTAGTCTTTCATTTGTTTGTTTGTTTTCAGCCTGTTGAAGGTGCTGTGGCTTTGTGAAATCATATTTAACCTGGACAAACAATTCCCCCATTTTCCATTCCTGCTGGATGGCCAGAGATTGCCTCAGAAATAAGTTAGGCTTTGCAACTTCACTTCTGTTCAGTGCTCAGATGTTAAATGGAGTGAGCTTAAAAATCATTAAATGAATAACTACTTCAAGCGGCAAAGAGAAAGGTGACCATCAGTACGTTCGGGACTTGTTCATCCAGTGATCTCACGACAGCCATTAATGTGACCGACGTGATTGTCTTGGATCTACCCCGCTGGTTAGAAAAGTTCCTGGCACATAAGAGGCACTTAAAAAATGCCCCAATTATTATTTGCATTCAGTGTTCTTGATATTTACTGAGCACTCACTGGGTGCACAACACTGTATTAAGCACTTGGAAGGTGCAACAGAAGCATGAGACCTGTTCATTGCCCAAAAAGAGCAACATCCTAACAGAGTGAAGAATATTTACAAAGAGTGAAACATCTGCTGCAGGCAGGGGAAGGATGCGACCAGTGCCAGGTAAAAGAGCATTTTACCTCCTCCCGCACCCGTGACCCCCAGGGCTTGACCCATGAGATGGGCACTGCATGGCCCCAGCCGTGATACCAGAGCTTCCCAAAAGCCCCTACTCCAGCCCGAGGAAGGGTCCAAGCAGGACACCGCTCCCCTGACTTCCGACCCCCGGGACGGGACACATGAGTAGAGCACTGTCCTCTCCCTACCATGACATCCGTCCTCCCATCAGCTTCTGCTCCACCAGCCCAGGGAAGGCACTGACCAGAAGCAAACATCTGAACGTCCACCGCTCCCTTCACCCCCGACCTCCAAGACCGGCCACATGGAAAGAGTGCCACCGTCCCCCCGCCATGACACCGGGGCTCTCAACAACCCCAGCTCCACCAGCCCGGGGAGGGATCCGAACATGGCGGGAGAGGCCATGACCACATGGAGAACGATCGTCCACGAGGTGACCGCTGGGTCCGTAACCGGGACTTGTGGCTCTGCCAGTCTGAGCCGGGAGGAGCCGGAAACCATGTCGCTCCCTTCTCCTTGACCGTCATCTTTGTCTTTTCTGTCCTGGCTGGCCTTTTCCTTGCCTGTCTGTCACCAACTCCTTTCACTACCTATTTTTATTTTTTAATGGCATTTGTTAAGCACTTACTATGTGCCAGGCACTCGTCCTGAGCGCTGGGGTAGATCCAAGCTAATCAGGTTGGACACAGTCCCTGTCCCACCTGGGGCTCACAGCCTTCATCCCCATTTTACAGACGAGGTAAATGAAGCCCAGAGAATTGAAGTAACTTGCCCAAGGTCACATAGCAGACAAGGGGCAGAGCTGGAATTAGGACCCAGGACCATGCTATATCCACTAGTCCACACTTCTTCTCTATTCTCTTCTCAGATTGTCAGCTCCTTGCTGCACAGGGTCTGTGTCAATACACCTTGCCATGCATTTCCTTCCCAGCCCTTAGTATAGTGGTTTGCACATGGTAAGAGCTTAATAAATTATATTACCGAAACTAGAAGGAATAATTCAATGAATTACTGAATCTATAAATGAACATGCAAGCTGAGGATGGGTATAAATGAATACGTTAATGCTGAAGGTGGCGGTTGGGTTGATAAGATTTAAGGTGTTGGGAATTTATCGAGGAAGGCTTATTAGAGGTTTGGAGAGGGCTTTGAAAGTGAGCTAGGACTATGGTTTTATAGCCACAGTGCCATACAAACCGTTTGCACACGATTTTGCCCTCTAGGAGCTCAAAAACATAGATAAATTTGAGGCTGACCAAAATAAGGCAAACCTATACACACATAATCAATCTGTCAATAACATTTATTGAGCCACTGCTTTGTTCAAGGCACTAAATCAAGGCACTTGGGAGAGTATAGCGGGTTTGAAACATGCTATCTCTAGAATATAAAGAGAAATGTTCTGATCTCAAATCTAGCACAGTAAAAACATTTCTAGTTCTTGTCTAGAAAGACTTTACATTTTGGAGTATATTGGTATTCTTCTAATTCGCCGTTCATAACTGCGCAAGGAACTGTAAGAGAAAAGAGGGTGGTTTAGTGGAAAGAACACAGGCCTAGGGGTGAGAGGACCTGGATTCTAATCCATCTCTGCCAAGTGTCTGCTGTTTTCCCTTGGGCAACTCATTTCACTTCTCTGTGCCTCGGTTACCTCGTCTGTAAAAATGGGGATTAAGACTGTGGGACATGTGGGACACGGACTTTGTCAACCAGGTTGTTTTGCATCTACCCCAGGGCTTAGTACAGTGCCTGGCACATAGTAAGTGCTTAACAAATGTCATTAAAAAATAAAAAAAGGAAAACACAGCTGAGGTTTCAAGTACATTTTAGAAAAGATCCTAACTCATAATGTCTTGAACTTCATAGGTCAAAATGTACTGAACTACCAAAGACTATTTCTTAGCCCAGCAAGAGATTTCCAACACTAGAAAGTGAGACTGAAATTTACACCAGAGATTAGGACAAAATGGAAAATTTCAAATCTACAGGTTTAAAGTACTCATTGGCCTTGCCCCCTCCTACCTCACCTCACTACTCTCCTTCTCCAACCCAGCCCATACACTTGGCTCTTCCAGTGTTAATCTTCTCACTGTACTTCGTTCTCGTCTATCTCACCACCGACCTCTCTCCTACATCCCGCCTCTGGCCTGGAACGCCCTCCCTCCTCATAACTGACAGAAAATGACTCTCCCCTCCTTTAAAGCCTTATTTTCAGCACATCTCCTTCAACAGGCCTTCCCTGACTAAGCCCTCATTTCCTCTTTTCCCACTCCCTTCTGCATGGCCCAGCCCCACAGCATCTATGGTCATATCTCCCATTTATTTATTTATTTATTTATAGTAATGTCTGTCTCCCTCTTTAGACTGTAAGATCGTTGTGGGCAGAGAAAGTGTCCGTTATATTGTTGTGTGGTACTCTCCCAAGGGCTTAGGACAATTGCCCGCACACAGTAAGTGCTCAATAAATACGGTCGATTGACTGATTGATTGATTGATTCATTCATTCATTCAATAGTATTTATTGAGCGCTTACTATGTGCAGAGCACTGTACTAAGCGCTTGGGATGAACAAGTCGGCAACAGATAGAGACAGTCCTTGCCGTTTGACGGGCTTACGGTCTAATCGGGGGAGACGGGCAGACAAGAACAATGGCCATAAATAGAGTCAAGGGGAAGAACATCTCGTGAAGGGACAGAAGGGTTGTGATGAGGTTCCTCCCAGCTTCCTGTGCCCCTGCCTAATCCTTATGGATTGGCCTCTGCTCACCATTTCATGCTCTCAATTAAAATCAGCCACAAATCTGGGAAATAATTAATCCGTCGATGGTGTTTATTGGGAACTCACTGTGTGCAGAGCACAGTACTAAGCACTTGGGAGAGTAGAATACAACCGAGTCGGTGGTTGTTTTTCCTGCCCTACCTTCGGGTTTTCCTTCAGACCTGCTTTCACTTCATATCGCCCCCATTCACTCCCTCTGCTCTACCTCCATCCCCACCCCACAGCATTTGCATATATATCTATATATTTATAATTCTATTTATTTTATTAATGGTGCGTACATAGCTATAATTCTATTTGTTTATATTGATCCTACTCCTGCCTGTTTCCTTGTTTTTGATGTCTGTCTCCCCCCTTCTAGACTGTGAGCCCGGTGTGGGCAGGGATTGTCTCTATCTGTTGCTGAATTGTACTTTCCAAGCACTTAGTACAGCGCTCTGCACACTGTAAGTGCTCAATAAATACGACTGAACTAATTAATTAATTTTGGAAAGAGCGTTATTAGGGAGTGTTAGTCCGACGATCGGCATCGGTTGGGATAGAGCAAGATGGGCTGCCGGAAGGAATGTTTGTGCGTGCATGTGCGTGGCATCCGTCAAGGCACAAAGAATGATGAAAATACTAATAACGATGACGGTCATAATAATAATTGCACCATCTGTTAAGTGCTTACTTAAGAATAGCCAAATGGGAAAAAACACTGCCTTTAGAGTCGGAGGAACTGGGTTCTAATCCCAGCTCTGCAACTTGTCTGCTCTGTGATGTTGGGCAAGTCACTTAACTTATTAGCATTATTGTTACGATGGTATTAGTTAAATGCTTATTATGTGCCGGGTACTTTACTAAGTGCCGGGATGGATACAAGCAAATCAGGTAGGACGCAGTCCCTTTCCCATGTGCGACTCACTGTGACTGTGACGGGTCTCTGTTACAGATGAAGTAACTGAGGCACCGTGAAGTGACTTACCCAAGGTCACACAGCAGGCAAGTGGATGCTCGTTGTGGGCAGGGAATGTGTCTGTTCATTGTTGTATTGTACTCTCCCAAGAGCTCAGTGCAGTGCTCTGCACACAGTGAGCGCTCAATAAATACAATAGAATGAATGAATGAAAGTGGCAGAGCCGGAATTAGAACCCAGGTCTTTTACCTCCCTTTCCCCTAGGCCATGGGTTCATCACAATGAAAGGCTTGTTGAGAACTCAACCATCGCATGATAAGGAGGGTATTTGTTTCCCCGTTGACTTTACCCAGCGGGATTGGCAGTTGGTGGGGCCCGACTGAAGGCCTTTAGCTCTTCGGCCTGGCCAGTGACATCCCGCAGACTTTCATTCAGGGAAGCCAGAGGAGCGTGTGGTTTCCCGTTTCGGAGAGGCAGCTGGTCCAGGAGCTCCTAGGAGCCGTAAAGCCTGGCCAATTTCACTGTGATTCTCTCTGGGCCACGCAGACATTTTTAATTAGGCAAGTGAAAGAACATATACGCTCATAAAAATCAAATTATGACGATTAGCTTGCCTCTCGGGGGAAATCTCCACCAGTCGAAGTGAGGAATCAACCATGACTCTCCCATGAGCTTTTCACAGTCTGTCTCCTCTTTCCCAGGAAAGCCTCCTCTGCCTCGCTCTTGTTTTTTTGATATTTGGTAAGCTCTTGCTGTAATAATAATAATGATAGTATTTCTTAAGCATTTACTAGGTGCCAGGCACGGTTTTAAGCGCTGGAGTAGATACAAGCTGATCAGGGTGAACCCAGTCTCTGTCCCACCTAGGGCTCACTGTCTTGATCCCCATTTTACAGATGAAGAAACTAAGCCCAGAGAAGTGAAGTGATATTTTTATGGTATTTGTTAAGCGCTCACTATGTGCCAAGCACTGTTCTAAGCACTGGGGGAGATTCAAGGTAATCAGGTTGTCCCATGTGGGGCTCACAGCCTTAATTACAGATGAGGTAACTGAGGCACAGAGAAGTTAATAATAATAATAATAATAATGTTGGTATTTGTTAAGCGCTTACTACGTGCAAAGCCCTGTTCTAAGCGCTGCGGGATACAAGGTGATCAGGTTGTCCCACGTGGGGCTCACAGTCTTTATCCCTGTTTGACAGATGAGGTAACTGAGGCCCAGAGAAGTGAAGTGACTTGCCCAAAGTCACACAGCTGACAAGCGTTGGAGCAGGGATTAGAACCCAAGACTTCTGACTCGCAAGCCCAGGCTCTTTCCACTAAGCCACGCTGCTTCTCTTAAACCATGCTGCTTGTCTATAATTATGGTATTCGTTACGTGCTTACTATGTGCCAAGCCCTGTTCTAAGCACTGGGGAAGATACACGGTAATCAAGTTACCCCACAGGGGGCTCTCAGTCTTAATCTCCATTTTACAGATGAGGTAAACGAGGCACAGGGAAGTTAAGTGGCTTGCCCAAGGTCACACAGCAGTCAAGTGGCAGAGCCAGAATTAGAACCCAGGTCCTTCTGACTCCAAAGCCCCGACTCTATCCGTTAGGCCGCGCTGCTTCTCTCTCCTTTCTGCCCCTCAAGACTGGCTATCGGGTTACCCAGAATTCAGGCTGGGGACTTTTTAGAATCTGAGAAGTTGGTGGGGCGGCTTTACGGGAATGAGGAGTGGAAATGGAAGTCGAGAGCCAGGTCTTAATCCCCTGCTGCGTGACCTTGGGAAGGTGACTTTGGGAAACGCCATGGCCTAGTAGAAGGAGCACGGGCCAGGGAGGGAGAGGCTGTGGATTCTAATCTTGGTTGTGCCACTTCCCCGCTGTGTAACCTTAGGCAAGCTATTTCACTTCTCTGTGCCTCGGTTCCCTCTTCTGCCAAATGGGGATTCAACATCTGTTCTCCCTCCTACTTAGTCTGTGAGCTATGTGGGGGATCTGATTATCCTGTCGCTACTTGAGAAGCAGCGTGGCTTATTGGAAAGAGTATAGGCTTGGAGGTTGGGGGTCATGGGTTCTGATCCTGGCTCCGCCACTTGTCAGCTGTGTGACTTTGGGCAAGTCACTTCACTTCTCTGGGCCTCAGTTACCTCATCTGCAAAATGGGGATTAATTCAGTAAGCCCCACGTGGGATAACCTGATACCTTGTATTTCCCTCAGCACTTAGAACAGTGCTTGGCTCATAGTAAGTGCTAAACAAACACCACTATTATTATTATTACTCCAGTGCTGACTACAGTGCTTGGCAAATAGGAAATGCTTAACCAATATTATAATTATCATTATTAATAATAATAATAAAGTCAAAGAACCTCTCTGTGCCTCTGTTTTCTCACCTGAAAAATGAGAATAAGATTCCTGCTCTCCCTCTTAGTGAGTGAGTGTGGAACAGGAATTGTGCCTGATCTGATAATCTTGTCTCTAACCCAACCCTTGACATAGTGCTTGGCACATAGTGCCTGCTTACTAAGTGTCTTCATTTTTATTGGCCCCTTAGAGAAGGGAGGAGGGTATATGTACTTATTTGTGAATTTTACATTTATATTAATATCTGTCCCCTCTCTAGACAGTAAGCTCACTGTGGTCAGGGAAGGTGTCTACCAACTCCACTGTACTGGACTCTCCCGAGCGCCTAGTACAGTACTCTGCACACAATAAGACCTCGATAAATACCGTTGATTGATTGATTGGGGGTGATCTTCAGGGCATGTGAGAGATTCGCACTTCCATTTGGATTCCCCCCCGGCCTTTTGTTTGACTAGTTTCCTTTTTCAAATAGATGATAAATTCCAAGATATCAATTTCCATCTATTTTTAAGTATGTTTGAATGTAGCATTCAAGTCACCAAATCCAGCTGCACGGGAAGGGAGGAGAAGCTGATCCCAGCTAAAAAGCAACTTCTCATGCCATGAAATCTCATGCGGGGCGGCCTTCTGTTCTCAGAGTCTCATTCAGATTGGATAAGGGAGGAGTTATTCATTTATTCATTCTAATCGTATTTACTGAGGAATTACCATATGTAGAGTCTTGTACAAAGCACTTGGGCGAATACAATGCAACAATAAACAGATATATTCCCTGCCCCACAATGAGCTTACTACAGTCTAGTATTTGTTAAATGCTTACTATATGCCAGGCACTTGTCCTAATCGCTGGGGTAGATACACGTTAATGCATTTAATCATATTTATTAAGCACTTACCATGTGCAGAGCACTGTGCTAAACACTTGGGAAGTACAATTCAGCATCAAATAGAAACAATCCCTGCCTATACAACGGGCTCACAGTCTAGAAGCAGCATGGCTCAGTGGAAAGAGCCCGGGCTTGGGAGGCAGAGGTCATGGGTTCGAATCCCGGCTCTGCCACTAGTCAGCTGTGTGACTGTGGACAAGTCACTTCACTTCTCTGTGCCTCAGTTACGTCATCTGTAAAATGGGGATTAACCGTGCGCCTCACGTGGGACAACCTGATGACCCTGTATCTCCCCCAGCGCTTAGAACAGTGCTTGGCACATAGTAAGCGCTTAACAAATACCAACAGAATAATAATAATAATGATGATAGAAGCGGGGGAGACAGACAACAGACAATAATAATAATAATAATGTTGGTATTTGTTAAGTGTTTACTATGTGCCAAGCAAAGTAAACAAGCATCAGTAGAATCATTATGAAGAGTCTTACAACTATATACACATCATTAATAAAAATAAATAGAATTATAATTATAAATATGTACATATTTACACGAATCGTAATCAGGTTGGACACAGACCCTGTCCCACATGGGGCTCACGCTCTTATCTCCGTTTGACAGATGAGGTAAGTGAGGCCCAGAGACGCGAAGAGCCTTCGCCAAGGACACACAGCCGACACGTGGCGGGGCCTGGGATTAGAACCCAGGTCCTTCTGACTCCCAGGCCCAGGCTCTATCCACTAAGTCAGGCTGCTTCTCAAGAAGCTTACAATCTAGCGAGGGAAAGAGATATTAAAATAAATTACAGGTAGGAGAGGCAATAGAGGGTAAGATGTGTGTTACTGTTGGGAGGTGAAGAGTGAATACCTTAAGTACTTAGGACATGAGGACTGAAGTGCGAAGAGGAAGCAGTAAGGAGGAAAGACTGTAGGCACACGGTGGGCAGGGAATGTGTCTATTCATCGCTGTATCGTACTCTCCTGGGCTCTTAGTAAATGAATAAATATAATAATAATTACGGTATTTGTTAAGCGCTTACTATGTGCCAAGCACTGTTCTAAGCACTGGGGTAGATACGAGGTATTCAGGTTGTCCCACGTGGGGCTCACAGTCTCAATCCCCATTTTCCAGATGAGGGAACTGAGGCACAGAGAAGTTAAGTGTCTTGCCTAAGGTCACACAACAGGCAAGCGGCGGAGCCGGGATTAGAACCCACGACCTCTGACTCCCAAGCCCGGGCTCTTTCCACTGAGCCACGCTGCTAAGCGCTTACTGTGTGCCAAGCACTGTTCTAAGTAGAGCACTGAACAAAGATTCAACCATACGCTCCCTTCCATGGTGTTCTGGGGGTTTCCCTTCTGCCACCCCTCAATCAATCAATCAATCATATTTATTCAATGGTTATTTTTTTTTCTAGTACTTGTCAAGTGCTACAGTGTGTCACACGCCATTCTAAGAAAGCACTGGGGTAGATACAAGTTAATCAAGTTGGTCACAGTGCCTGTCCCTGCGTGGGCCTCACAGTCTAAGTAGGAGGGAAAAAGAGATTGAATCCCCATTTTACAGTTGAGGAAACTGAGCCCCAGAGAAGTTAAATGATTTACCCAAGGTCACATAGCTAGCACTTTGGTAGAGCAATTAGCAAGAATTGGAACTAGAATTCAGGTCTTCTGATTCCCAGGCTTATGTTCTTTCCACTATTTATAGATTTATTCCACTATCTATATATTTATTCCACCATTTATTTATGTATTTATAATAATAATGTTGGTATTTGTTAAACGCTTACCATGTGCAGAGCACCGTTCTAAGCGCTGGGGTAGATACAGGGTAATCAGATTATCCCACGTGAGGCTCACAGTCTTCATCCCCATTTTACAGATGAGGTCACTGAGGCACAGAGAAGTTAAGTGATTTAGGTTAATGTCTGTCTCCCCCCCTCTAGACTGTAAACCGGTCATGGGCAGGGAATGTGTTTACTGTTATACTGTCCTCTCCCAAGAGCTTAGTACAGTGCTTTGCACAACGTAAGCGCTCAATAAATGTGGCCGAAGGATTAATGAATAGACCAGGCTGCTTCTGCTGTGTGCAGAATACTGTACTAGGTGTCCGTCACCCCTCTGGGATTCCCCCTCCCTCCTCAGCGAGAACAGTTTTCTTCTGGCCTCAGCTTTAACACCAGGACTGTTTTCGTACCGGAATAACTCCATGTCGGCCCACATTCGGCAGCCCTCGCGAGTAATTTCAACTTCTCACCCCCTGAAAAGATGTTCAGTCAGGGCTTTAAGAACCGTGTCTCAACACTGTCCCAGATTCCCCTCTCCATCAGCTGCCACGGGCCATCTCGAAGAGTCAGAGCCGCCCGCTCTGTTAATGTCGCCGCTCGCTTGGCATTTACCGTTTAGCTCATACCAACACTGCGCAGTATCTCTCTAATAGTCCGGAGCGAAAGAAAAAAAGGTGCTAATGAAAATTTTGTTCATTGTTATCTCAGTTCTTCACGTATTGTCAGTTGGCATTTGCTTATGTCTTTTGACTGACAATGATGAAGCCAGCTGTGAGCTGAATGGGAAAGTTCCAGCAACACTTAGACGGTTTATCTTCATTAGCTCTTTGTAGAAATTCAGTCTGAAAAGACGAGGGGGTTATCATTCAGTGGCCTGCTCAAATGCTTGCGACTCTATCTTGGGCAAAAATGAAAGCTCACGTGTTATTTGAGAGTAATTTTAATGTAAAATAAGATGGCTTCATGGTATTACAGGTGTTGTCATGTGAGTCCTTTAGACTGAAAGCTCACTGTGGGCAGGGAATGTGCCTTATTGTTGTACTGTCTGCTCCCGAGCGCTCTGTACAATGTTCTGCTCATAATAATCGCTCAATAAATGTGATTGAAAGAAAATATAAGCCGATCATTAATATCTTCTGAAGTCGCATGACCTAATAGAAAGAGCAGCGGACTGGGAATAATAGGACCTGGGTTCTAATTCCGGCTCTGGCTCTTACCAGATGTGTGTCCTTGGGTGAGTCACTTAATGTTTTTATGCCTCAGTTTCCTCATATGCAAAATGGGGATCCAATATCTGTTCCCCCTTTTCTCTAGACTGTGAGCCACGTATGGGAAAGCAACTGTGTTCCCACTGATTATCTTTTATCTACCCCAATGCTTAAAACACGGCTTGGCACACAGTAAACATTTAACAAATACCACGATTATCATTATTATTATATGCAATATTGCACCGATGTAACTGTGAAACATGTTTCATTTTCATCCTTTTAAAGAAGCAATGTGGCCTGGTGGAAAGATCATAAGACTGAAAGTCAAGAGGCCTGGGTTCTACTCCTGGCTCTGCCACTTGCCTGCTGTGTGTCCTTTGGGCAAGCTCCTTAATGTCTCTGTGCCTCAGTTTCCTCACCTGTAAAATGAGGATTTCATGAGTGGTACCCAGAGAATACAATAGAGTAAGAAGACAAGGTCCCTGTCCTCGAGAAACTTATCATAAATAAGAAGAAGAAACCCTTTAAAGATATTCTGAAGGAAAATTGCAATTGCTGTGGCTTAATCAATCACTTATATCTATCGAGCGCTTACTGTGCATAGAGCACTGTACTAAGCTCCTGGGAGAAGACAATAGAACAGCGTTGGTAGATATGTTCTCTGCCCACAATGGGCTTTCAGCCCAGAGGATGAAAAATTTACATTTTAAAGGCCTAAGCAGGAGTGAGTAGGAGTTAGCAGTTGATGAACAGCATTAGAAAGAGCGTAAGGTAGGGACAGGAGGGAGGAAGGGCTTAAAGAAGAGACTTGAAGAAGATCAAGGCACCGTGAAGATAATAATAATATTAATAACAATAATAATTGTGGTACTTGTTATGCACTTACTTTGTGTCAGGAACTGTACTAAGCTCTGGGGTGGATACAAGCTAATCGGGTTGGACACAGTCTCTGTCCCGCACGGGGCTCACAGTCTTAATCCCCATTTTACAGATGAGGTAAATGAGGCCCAGAGAAGTGAAGTGATTCACTCAAGACCACACAGCAGACAAGTAGGAGACCTGGGGTTAGAACCCACGAACTTCTGACTCCCAGGCCTGTGGTCTATCCATTACACCACGCTGCTTCTCTAGAATGGAAAATGCCACCAGACAATGGAGAGGGCTAAACATACAGCACAGCACTCTGTATAGACCGGATTATGGATCATCATCATCATCATCATCATCATCATCAATGGGGTCTTTTTATTGTTATACTGCCCTCTCCCAAGCATTTAGTACAGTGCTCTGTACACAGTAAGCACTCAATAAATGTGATTGAATGAATGAATTTATTGAGAACTTATTGCATTCAGAGCACTGTACTAAGCACTTGAGAGAGTCCAATATAACAGAGTTAGTAGACAAGTCCCCTGCCCTCAGCGAGCTTACTTCCAGTCTGCAGGGATAGACAGGCATTAATATCAATAAATAATGAAAAACTGTGTAGATGAGGGCCGAAACCTCTGAGTTTCCCCAGGAAAGCTTGGGAAAATCCTTCTGCTCACCAGCTCACTGCCCCGGGCATTGGAAATTTGGTCTCCTAAGACTCAATCAATCAATCAACCATATAATCATATTTATTGAGCACTTAACTGTGTGCAGAGCACTGTACTAAGCACTTGGGAGAGGTCAATATAACAGAGTCGGTAGACAATTCCCCTACCCCAAGCAAGCTTAGATTCTGGAGCCTGCAGGCCTCCAGACTTTCTTTCCTCTTCTCCCTCTCCCTTCTGTGTCACCTGACTTGCTCCCTTTATTCACCCCTGGCTCTCAGCCCCACAGCACTTATGTACATATCTGTCATTTATTTATGTACGCTAATGTCTGTCTCCACCTCTAAATTGTAAGCTCTCCTTGGGCAGGGCATGTGTCTGTTTATTGTTACATTGTTCTCTCCCAAGCATTCATTCATTCATTCGATCATATTTATTGGGCAATTACTGTGTGCAGAGCACTGTACTTAGATTTTGGTGAAGTACAGAACAACAATAAACAGGCACATTCCCTGCCCACAGTGAGTTTACAGTCTAGAGGAGGGGGAGAGAGACATCATCAATACAAATCAATAAAGTTACAGATCTGCACATAAGTGGTCTGGGATGGGAAAGGGGGAAGGGCAAGTCAGGGGGAAGCAGAAGGGAGTGGGAGATGAGGGAAAGTGGGGCTTAGTCTGGGAAGACCTCTTGGAGGAGGTGGGCCTTCAATAAGGTTTTGAAGGGCAGGAGAGTCATTATCTGTGGGATTTGAAGAGGGAGGGCGTTCCGGGCCAGAGGCAGGACACGGGCCAGAGGTCGGCGGCGAGAAAGGTAAGATCGAGGCACAATGAGAAAGTTAGCGCTAGAGGAGCAAAGTGTGAGAGTACAGGCTCTGTACTCCGTACATTCAATAAATACGATTGACTCACTACCTGACAGAATGAATATCAATAAACGATGTAAAGATATGTAGATAAGTGCTGTGGGACTGAGGGCCAAAGCCTCTGTTTCCCAAGGATGTCACAAGTATTTCTACTCACCAACTCTATGCCCTGGGCACTGGAAATTTTGTCTCCTATCAATCAATCAATCAATCAATCAATCATATTTATTGAGTGCTTACTATGTGTAGAGCAGTGTACTGAGTGCTTGGGAAAGTCCAATACACCAATAAACAAACACACTCCCTGCCCATAGCAGTACCTAAATTCCGTAGGGGTGGGGTGACTACCTAAATGTTTAGGGATTAGAGCCGGAATTAGAACCCATGACCATCTGACTTGCAGGCCCTAACTCTATCCACTGTGAAAGAACTGAAATATTCAGACAGGATCCAATATGGAGTTTATAGTCAAGAGGGTGGATACAGACATCAATGACAAATAAATAAAATGACAGATATGTACATAAGTGCTGTGGGGCTGGGAGGGGGGAAGAGCAAAGGGAGCAAGTCAGGGCGATGCAGAAGGGAGTGGGAGACGAGGAAAGGGGGGCTTAGTCTGGGAAGGCCTTTTGGAGGAGATGGGCCTTCAATAAGACTTCCAAGAGGGGGAGAGAATTGTCACTTAGCACAATGCTTTGTGTACAGTAAGCACTCAATAAATACGAACGAATGAATGAATAGTCACCCTCTTCACGTCAGGGGCCCAATTTTAATGACCAATGTAATGAATTTCAAATATTTCATTTGAAATATTCAGGGCACAGCTGTATTTAGGATTCCGGCTTTGTGCAGAGAATTCTTCTTTTTTTCTCAAAAAAAAAAAAAAAAAATTTCTTGTGATTGACCACGATAACCTCTCAGGAAGACTTTTCGCTGTCTTGGCTCTATTCCACCTTTCCCGATCCCCCTAAAGGTTGAAGTTCTCAGAAGATTCACAATCCAACTCCATAAACTATTAAGTGTCAGCATATACATAGTGTTACAGCCCACACACTGACACGGATTTCATAAGCATACATGTTTAACCTAAGTTGACTAATTCTCTTTTCAATCATTTCTATGTAGCCTCTAGAGGTTTCCATTTTATTTATTTTTTCAATTTGCAAACATGCACCCGTTCTGATTTAAATTGGCTGGAGGGCAGAAGCACAAAAATTTAAAACATTCTAATAAGATACACAGAGCGGTTCTGCAGCAGTTAATAGGGAACGGAGGAAAAGTAGCCGCTTTGGAAACACTAGCCACTAAACCCCAGACTGATCGATCAGTGGCATTTACGGAGCGCTTACTGTGCGCAGAACACTGTACGAAGCGCTTGGGAGAGGACAACAGAGTGGGTAGACACGTTCCCTGCCCACAGAGAGTTTACAGTCTAGATGAGGAACCGACAGATTAAGGGCAGGAATTTCCCAACCGAAAATCTAGTGGATTTTCCTCTCCCAAGCACTTAGTACAGTGCTCTGCACGCAGTATGTGCTCAATAAATACCATTGATTGATTGAATGATCGATTATCTCAACAGGCAAATAAGACTAAGGTGACAAAAGGGCTTGAGACTTGTTGACGCAGGCACTGAAGCTCCTCACGGATTCTAGAGGAAATGTAAGTTTTGTTGAATGGCCTTAACCCGAACAGTGATGACGGATCAATAGATAAATACGATTGAATGAATGAATCAATCAATCAATGAATAATAAATCAATGAATGAATGAGCTGGGTGTTGTATCTGGCTGTGTGTTTGTTTGGGAGGTTTCCATGGGTCAGCTTGTCTCTCCCCTAAAGACCGTAAGCTCTCTGAGGGCAGGGAACGTGTCTACCGACTCTGTTGTGTTGTCCTGTCCCAAGCGCTTAGTACAGTGCTCTGCACACATTAAGCACTCAATAAGCCCTCAATAAGCACCGATTGATCGACTGACTGAATATCAAGGAGGGAAGCCTGACCGTGACCTCTAGATTGGAATCTCATTGTTGGGTGGGGAATATGTCTACTCGCTCTGGTGGATTGGATTCTCCCAAGTGAGTCAGTCAGTCAACTGTGTATTTTGAGCGCTTACTGTGCGCAGAACACTGTACTAAGTGCTTGGGAGAGGACTCCAGAACGATTAAACAGTCACATTCCCGGATTCACAACGATCTCACAGTCTAGAGGGGGAAACGGGCATTAATAGAAATAAATAAATGACAGAACTGGACATAAGTGGTTTGGGGCTGGGAGTGGGGTTGAACAAAGGAAGCGAGGCAGGGCTATTTAGAAGGGAGTGGGAGAAGAGGAAAGGAGGGGTCAGGGAAGGCCTCTTGAAGGAGATGGGCCCTCAGTAAAGCTCTGAAGCAAGGGAGAGTCATAATAATAATAATATTTTTGGTATTTGTTAAGCGCTTACTATATGCAGAGCACTGTTCTAAGCGCTGGGGGAGATACAGGGTCATCAGGTTGTCCCACATGAGGCTCACAGTCTTAATCCCCATTTGACAGATGAGGGAACTGAGGCCCAGAGAAGTGAAGTGACTTGCCCACAGTCACACAGCTGACAAGTGACGGAGCTGGGATTCGAACCCACGACCTCTGACTCCCAAGCCCGGGCTCTCTCCACTGGGCCACGCTGCTTCGTCTGTGGGCTATGAGGAGGGAGGGCGTTCCAGGCCAGAGGCGGGACTTGGGCCGGGGGTCGGTGGCGAGATCGATGAGACGGAAGTACAGCGAGAAGGTCGGCATTAGAGAAGCAGCGTGGCTCAGTGGAAAGAGCACGGGCTTTGGAGTCAGAGGTCATGGGTTCAAATCCCGGCTCGGCCATTTGTCAGCTGTGTGACTTTGGGCAAGTCACTTAACTTCTCGGTGCCTCAGTCACCTCATCTGTAAAATGCGGATTAAGACCGTGAGCCCCACGTGGGATAACCTGATTCCCTTGTGTCTACCCCAACGCTTAGAACAGTGCTCGGCACAGAGTAAGCGCTTAACCAATACCAACATTATTGTTATTAGAGGAGCTGAGTGTGCGGGCTGGGTTGGAGTAGGAGAGTAGCAAGGTGAAGTAGGAGGGGGCGAGGGGATTGACGGCTTTAAAGTCAATGAGTGCTTTAAATCCAGGTGCTTAGAACAGTGCTCTGCACATGGTAAGCACTCAATCAATACCACTGATCAACTCCTCCAAGCATTCTGATGTCATTCTTCCACTGGCCCAGAATACCACTGTGGAACACCGTGAACTCCGTCAGTCACGGCACTGTTCAATAATAACTGGACTATTTGCCAAACACAAGGCTAAGTGTTAGAAGTAGCATAGCTTAGTGGAGAAAACACGGGACTGGTAATAATAATAATAATGTTGGTATTTGTTAAGCGCTTACTATGTGCAGAGCACTGTTCTAAGCGCTGGGGTGGACACAGGGGAATCAGGTTGTCCCACGTGGGGCTCACAGTCTTCATCCCCATTTTACAGATGAGGGAACTGAGGCACCGAGAAGTGAAGTGACTTGCCCACAGTCACACAACTGACAAGTGGCAGAGCCGGGATTCGAACTCATGACCTCTGACTCCAAAGCCCAGGCTCTTTCCACTGAGCCACGCTGCTTCTCTCAGAAGGATCTGGGTTCTAATCCCGCCTCCGTCACTTGTCTGCTGTGTGACCTTGGGCAAGTCACTTCACTTCTCTGGGCCTCAGTGAACTTCATCTGGAAAATGGGGATTAAGAGTGTGAGCCCCATGGGGGACAGGGACTGTGTCCACCCTGATTAACTTGTAAGCATAATAATATTCATATATTCATTCATTCAAACGTATTTATTGAGCGCTTACTGTGTGCAGAGGACTCTACTAAGCGTTTGGAATGTACAATTTGGCAACAGATCATAATTAATAATGTTAATGGTGATTGTTCATTCATTCATTCATTCAATAGTATTTATTGAGCGCTTACCATGTGCAGAGCACTGTACTAAGCTCTTGGAATGAACAAGTCGGCACAGATAGAGACGGTCCCTGCCGTTTGACGGGCTCAGGGTCCGATCGGGGGAGACGGACGGACGAGAACGACGGCGATGACTAGAGTCGAGGGGAAGAACGTCTCGTAAAAACCGATGGCGACTAAATAGAATCGAGGCGATGTACGTTTCATGAACAAAATAAATAGGGTGATGAAAATATACACGGTCGAGCGGACGAGTACGGTGCCGAGGGGATGGGAAGGGAGAGGGGGAGGAGCGGAGGGAAATGGGGGGAAAAGAGGGTTAAGCTGCGGAGAGGCGAAGGGGGGGGAGTAGAGGGAGTAGAGGGAGAAGAGGAGCTCAGTCTGGGAAGGCCTCTTGGAGGAGGTGAGTTTTAAGTAGGGTTTTGAAGAGGGGAAGATTGTTAAGTGCCTACTCTGTGCCAAGCACTGTTCTAAGCACTGAGGTAGATACAAGGCATCAGGTTGGACACAGTTCGGGTCCCACATGGAGCTCACAGTCTCAAACGCACAAGGGTAGGTAAAACAGAACAGTATCTGTTCTGTAAAATAGAGATCAGACACCTGTTCTCCCTCCCCCCGGGAGCTCCACACGAGTCAGGGACCGCGTCCGATGATCTTGTAACTACCCCAGCACTTAGCCTAAACTCAGCACCTAGAAAGAGTTTTTAAAATACCATTTTTACGAAAAGAAAAGATAGTCAGTGGCCTGTACTTTTTCTCTCTCCATAGCTGCACAAATCCAATCATCTCAGACAAAAAGCAGCACTTTCACAGGTTCTTCTGCTCCTTCTAAATATTCCAAAAAGTCTCGAGTGGGCTGAAAATTTGATTTCACTTGCAGCAGCAGGGTGAATCATATTGAAAATGTTCCTGGTTGTAACTTCTCCCCACAGAAACCACACACCCTTCTCAGCAACAGCAAATTGTTGATGAAATATAATCGGTGTCAGTCATGTCTACACTTAATACAGGATTTTTTTTAGCTTGTTTACAGAGCTGCATAGAGATGCATTTTCCCACAAAATTCATTTTTGAATTTCCCCAACAAAACTAGGATGCAAATCTACTCTGTTGTAGGCATTATCCTACTAGAAGCCTTTTAATAAATCTGATTTCAAATCGTCTCTTGTCATACTCATGATTTGATGGGCGTAGCAGATCATTTAAATTTCAAATTCTCCCACCTCGCATTTCCTCCAAACCATAAGAAGGATAGTAACCTTTCCATCATTTGAGCCTTTATTTTCCATCTTCATTAATATAATTAGCAACATCTGACTGACTCGAAGGGCTCCGTGACGCTTCGTCTTTGATTCCCCTGTGCATATTGAGACAAAGATGGATTACGGGGCGTTAACTGGGGAAGCAGCGTGGCCGGGCAGTGAGAGGGACCCGGGTTCTAATTCCAGCTCCACCACTTGTCTGCTGTGTGACCTCGGGCGCATCACTTCACTTCTCTGGACCTCATCTGAAAAATGGGGATTAAGAGTACGAACTCCATGTGGGGCGGGGACTGTTTCCAACTTGATTAACGTATATTTACCCCGGCGCTTAGTACAGTTTGACCCATAGTAAGCGCTTTACAAATATCATCATCACCATGGCCACTGGCCAAGGCTGTGAGGATATAGACACGGAGAGAGAATCTCTGCCACAGTTTCCACTCGATTCATAATTCAAATGTTTCTTCACCAACAGGGTTAGGGAGGGTCACATCCTTGAAAGGAAAATTGCCAATCCTTAGCGTTACACTGTGCGCTCCATGTGGGATAGAGAATGTGTCTGAACTGATTATCTTGTGTTTACAGCAGTGTTTAGCACTATGTTTTTAAAAAAAATGGTATTCCTTAATGCTTACTATGTGCCAGGCACTGTACTAAGCGCTGGGGAAGATAGAAGCTATTCAAGTTGGACACAGTCCCTGTCCCACAAGGGGCTCACAGTCTTAATCCTTATTTTACAATTGAGGTAACTGATGCAAGGGAAGTTAAGTGACTTGACCAAGGTCACCCGGCAGACAAGTGGCGAAGCCAAGATTAGAGCCCAGGTCCTTCTGACTCCCTAGGCCGGTGCTCTACCCATTACGCCACACTATTTTCCAACGTACCCGGCACGTTGTAAGCGCTTAGCTTACATATCACATATGAAATATCACATAGAATTATTATTATTATCCTGTCCTCTCGGGTCTACTTTAGTCTGTAAGCTCCTCCTCTAGACTGTAAGTTCCTTGTGGGCAGGGAAAGTGTCTTTCCACCCTATTGTACTGTAGCCTCCCAAGTATTTAATAATGTTGGTATTTGTTAAGCGCTTTACTATGTGCAGAGCACTGTTCTAAACACTGGGGTAGATACAGGGTAATCAGGTTGTCCCATGTGAGGCTCACAGTTCATCCCCATTTTACAGATGAGGTAACTGAGGCACAGAGAAGTTAAGTGACTTGCCCACAGTCACACAGCTGACAAGTGGCAAAGAAGCAGCATGGCTCAGTGGAAAGAGCATGGGCTTTGGAGTCAGAGGTCATGGGTTCAAATCCCAGCTCGGCCACTTGTCAGCTGTGTGACTGTGGGCAAGTCACTTCACTTCTCGGGGCCTCAGTTACCTCATCTGTAAAATGGGGATTAAGACTGTGAGCCCCACGTGGGACAACCTGATTCCCCCTGTGTCTACCCCAGCGCTTAGAACAGTGCTTGGCACATAGTAAGCGCTTAACAAATACCAACATTATTAAGTGGCAGAGCGGGCAATCGAACCCATTCATTCATTCATTCATTCATTCATTATTGATTGCTTACTGTGTGCAGAGCACTGTACTAAGCTCTTGGAATGTACACATAAGTAACAGACAGAGACAGTCCCTGTCCTTTGACGGGCTTACGGTCTAATCGGGGGAGACGGACAGGCAAGAACAATAGCAATAAATAGAATCGAGGGGATGAACACCTCATTAAAACCCATGACCTCTGACTCCCAAGCCCGGGCTCTTTCCACTGAGCCACGCTGCTTCTTATATTATTAAGTAGTTAGTTCAGCGCTCTGCACACGGTAAGTGCTCAAGAATTACCATCGATTGATTGATTAATTGTGCGATGCTCAGGGCATTTTAGGATTGAGAAGCAGTGTAGCCCAGTGGAAAGAGCCCGGAACTGGGTACTAATCCCAGCTCTGACACTTACCTGCCTTTTGACCTTGGGCAAGTCACTTAACTTCTTAGTGCCTCAGTTTCCTCAACTTCCTCTTACTTAAACTGAAACCAGAGGAACTTGTACTCCACTCCAGAGCTTAGACTAGTGCTTGACACGTAGTGAGTGCTTAACAAACATTATTTTTACTATTATTATTATTATTGGTATTATTACTATTGTTGTTATCATCATTGGCTTGTCCACAAAGGTAGAGGTGATGGGTATAATGGCCCTGAACTCCAAACTCATGGAGCAAGAATTCAGAGAGCTCCCCTCTGCTCATCTGTAAAATGGGAATGAAGACTGTGAGCCCCACGAGGAACAACCCGATTATCTTGTATCTACCCCAGAGCTCAGCACAGTGCTTAGCACATAGTAAGCGCTTAACAAGTGCCAACATTATTAATTTATTAAGATATTTATTGAGCACTTTCAGTGCACAGAGACTGTACTAAGCACTAGGGTGAGTGTAGAGAAGCAACAAAGCTCAGTGGAAAGAACATGGGCTTGGGAGTCAGAGGTCATGAGGTCATTGTCAGCTGTGTGACCGTGGGCGAGTCACTTCACTTCTCTGTGCCTCAGTTCCCTCATCTGTCAAACGGGGATTAACTGTGAGCCTCACGTGGGACATCCTGATGACCCTGTATCTACCCCAGCGCTTAGAACAGTGCTCTGCACATAGTAAGCGCTTAACAAATACCTAAATGATTAATATAACAGAGTTGGCAGCCGAGTTCCCTGCCCACCACGAGTTAGTGAAATAGAAGAATAACAGAGCAGCATATGCTTATGGACAGGAGATCTGCCTTCAGAGGGGTTCAGAGTGGGTATTTATTAATAATGTTGGTATTTGTTAAGCGCTTACTATGTGCAGAGCACTGTTCTAAGCGCTGGGGGAGATACAGGATAAGCAGGTCGTCCCACGTGAGGCTCACAGTTAATCCCCATTTTACAGATGAGGGAACTGAGGCACAGAGAAGTGAAGTGACTTGCCCACAGTCACACCGCTGACGAGTGGCAGAGCCGGGAGTCAAACTCATGACCTCTGACTCCGAAGCCCAGGCTCTTTCCACTGAGCCACGCTGCTTCTTACTGTGTGCAGAGCACTGTGCTGAAGGGTTAAGAGCCTCTGTTTCCCTAAATATCTTGGTGCTCGAGGTCTTTATCCTTCAGGAGGCCCTTCGGGGGCTCAGAATCTCCCTCTTAGACCAACCCCTCATTTGGAAGTTCAGCGGGTGTCTGCCTTGAAAAGACCCTTACCCCAGCCCGCCCCCCATCCTCTCTCCCCTCCCTCCCTCCCCCTCCCACCCCCATTCCATCTGTCCTTTCTTTCCCTGGCCAAACCACGGATATTCAAGCGAGAAGGGATTACCTCCCTGGGGCCATGAATGGGATGGTTGAAAGGCTCAGAGGGCCCGTCCAGTAAGGCAAGGAAGTTCCCCAGGGATTCAGATGTAAATGGAGAGCTTTAGTGAGGCTGGGGGAGGTGAGGGGGACGAAGGGCAGGGGGTCGGGGCCACCGGGGGAAGAGGAGAGGGGGAAGTTGGCTGCAGAGATGACAAGAGCCTGCATATCCTGGGAACAGAAAAGGAGGGCGAATTTCAGCACTGGCTCCATTGAGCTGGATCTCCCCTTCCTAGACCCTGCCTCTCTAAAGTTGGAATAAATCACCAAGATTCCTGCCTCTGGCCTGGAATGCCCTCCCTCCTTAAATCCCACAGACAACCACTGGCCCCCGCTTCATAGTCTTACTGGACGCCCATCTCCTCCAAGAGGCCTTCCCAGACTAAGCCCTACTTTTCCTCATCTCCCACTCACTTCCTAGTCACCCCAATTTGCTCCCTTTGCTCTTCCCCCCTCCCAGCCCCACGGCACATAAGTGCATATCTGTCATTTTATTTATTTGTATTGATATGTCTCTCCCCCTCTAGACCCTGAGCTAGTGAACAGGGAATGTCACTGTTTATTGTTGCATTGTACTTTTCCAAGAACTTAATACAGTGCTCTGCACACGGTAAACGCTCAATAAATATGATTGGAAGAATAAATGGATTCCAAATAATCTTTGCTCTAGGGCTCCTGCTGACCCAAAGACCGCCAATCATGGTGCTCCTTTCTCAGGGCAGCAAAACGGCTCCAACCCCCAGCTGAAAGACCTGGCTTTGAACCCCCCAACCCTTCAAATGAGTCACTAATAATAAATAAAATCATTCTGGTACTTCATTCAATCATATTTATTGAGTGCTTACTGTGTTCAGAGCACTGTACTAAGCTCTTGGAATGTACACTTGTCAAGCACTTACTAGTGCCACACATTCATTCCTTCTATTGTATTTATTGAACGCTTATTGAAAGCAGAGCACTGGACTAAGTGTTTAGGAGAGGACGTTACAACAATAAAGGCTGTGCTTTGCCCGGGGGGAGATATAATCGACTCAGATGGGATACAGTTCCTGCCCCCACGGGGGGGGGGGGGGGTAAGGAGGCTCACAGGCTAAGGGGAGAATGGATATTGAATCCTCATTTGACTGATGGAGAAACTGAGGCAGAGACGACAGTCGACTTGCCCAAGGTCACACAGTAGAAGAGGGGCAGAGCTGAGATTAGAACCCAGGTCTCTGTAAACTAATTGAGGGTAGGGAATGTGTCTGTTGCATTATTTATTTATTTATTTAATGACATTTGTTAAGCACTCACTACATGTCAAGCACTGTACTAAGCACCGGGGTAGATAATAATAATAATAATGATGGTATTTGTTAAGCGCTTACTATTTGCCAAGCACTGTACTAAGTGCTGGGGTAGATACAGGTTAATCAGATAGGACACAGTCCCTGTCCCACCGGGGGCTCAGAATCTCAACCTCATTTTACAGATGAAGTAACTGAAGCACAGAGAAGCAAAGTACCTTGCCCAAGGTCACCCAGCAGACAAGTGGTGGAGATGGAATTAACCTCCCAGGCCCAGGCTCTTTCATTCAGTCATTCAATTGTATTTATTGAGCGCTTACTATGTGCAGAGCACTGTATTAAGTGCTTGGAAAGTACAATTCAGCAACAGAGACAATCCCTGCCCACAATAGGCTCACAGTCTAGAAGGGGGGAGACAGACATCAAAACAAATAAACAGGCATCAATAGCATGAATATAAATAAATAAAATTATATATATATATATATATACACCCACACATCATTCATTTATTCATTCAATAGTATTCATTGAGCGCTTCCTATGTGCAGAGCACTGTACTAAGCACTTGGAATGTACAAGTCGGCAACAGATAGAGACAAAACAGGCATTAATATACGTAAATAGAATTATAGATATGTACATATATATATATACAAGTGCTGTGGTGACGGGAGGGGGTAGAGCAAAGGGAGCGAGTCTGGGCGATGGGGAGGTGAGGGGGATCTGAGGAAAAGGGGGGCTCAGTCTGAGAAGGCCTCCTGGAGGAGGTGAGCCTTAGTAGGGCTTTGGTGGGGGGAGTGAGATTGGAGGATTTGAGGAGGGAGAGGGAGGGTTCCAGACCAGAGGCAGGACGTGGGCCAGGGGTCGACGGCGAGATGGGGGAGATGGAGGCCCAGTGAGGAGGTGAGCGGCGGAGGAGCGGAGTGTTTGAGGTGGGCTGTAGGAGAGAAGGGAGGTGAGGTTGGAGGGGGCAAGGGGATGGACAGCTTTGAAGCCAAGAGTGAGGAGTTTTTGCTTCCTACTGAGGTTGGTAGGCAACCATTAGAGATTTTTGAGGAGGAGGTAACACGCCCAGACCGCTTCTATAGAAAGATAATCCGGGCGGCGGAGTGGAGTATAGACTGAAGTGGGGAAAGGCAAGTGGTTGGGAGATCAGAAAGGATGTTAATGCAGTAATCCAGTCGGGAATAGGATGAGTGATTGTACTAAGGTAGCAGCGGTTTGGATGGAGAGGAAAGGGCGGATCTTGGCGATGTTGTGAGGGTGAGACTGGCAGGTTTTGGTGACGGATTGGATGTGTGGGGTTAATGAGAGAGCGGAATCAAGGATGACACCAAGTTTGCGGGCTCGTGAAACGGAAAGGATGGTAGTGCCGTCCTCAGTGACGGGGAAAGTCAGGGAGAGGACGGGATTTGAGAGGGAAAATAAGGAGCTCAGTCTTGGACACGAGCTCAGTCTTGGACATGTTGAGTTTTAGGTCGTGGGCGGACATCCAGCTGGGGATGTCCCAAAGGCAGAAGGAGATACGAGCCTGGAGGGAGAGAGAAAAAACAGGGGAGGACATGTAGATTTGGATGTCATCCGTGTAGAGATGATAGTAGAAGCCGTGGGAGCGAACGAGTTCACCATCGGGGTGAGTAGAGATGGAGAACAGAAGGGGACCAAGAAACCCCTGAGGAACCCATGCCGTTAGTGGATGGGAGGGGGAGGAGGAGTCCGCGATGGAGACCGAGAACGAACGGCCAGAGAGAGATAAGAGGAGAACCAGGAGAGGATGAAGTCCACGAAGCCAAGGTTGGATAACCCGTTGAGGAGAAGGGGATGGTCGACTGTGTCAAAGCCGGCTGAGAGGTCGAGGAGGATTAGGATGAATATGGGGCCGTTGGATTTGGCAAGAAGGAGGTCACGGGTGCCCTTTGCAGTTTGGGTGGAGCGGAGGGGACGCAAGCCAGATTGGAGGGGGTCCAGGAGAGAGATGCAGGAGGGGAATCCGAGGCAGCGAGTGTAGACGACTCACTCCAGGAGTTTGGAAGGGAAGGGTAGGAGGGAGATGAGGCGATAACTGGAGGGGGCTGCGGGATCAAGGGAGAGTTTTTTAAGGATGGGAGAGATGCGGGCATGTTCGAAGGCAGAGGGGAAGAAGCCGTTGTAGAGTGAGTGGCTGAAGATGGAAGTTAAGGAGGGGAGGGAGGAGGGAAAGGGTGAGAGTTTTTATAAAGTGGAAGGGAATGGGGTCTGAAGTGCAGGTGGAGGGGGTGGCACTTGAGAGGAGGGAGGAGATCTCCTCTGAAAATACATACTGCCGGGAAGGATGGGAAAGTAGAAGAGGAGGTGGAGAGGAGGGGGGATGGAGGAGAGGGAGGGGTGATTTGGGGGAGCTCAGACCTAGGCCATGCTGCTTCCCACCAGTTATACTGTACTCTCCCAAGCGCTTAGTACAGCGCTCTGCACACAGTAAGAATTGAATAGAAATCAATGACTGATCGAATCCCAGGCCTGTGCTTTATCCAGCTTTAAACCACTCGGCTTTAAACCGGTAACTTTAATCCACTCAATCTCCCTCCTACCTCACCTCACTTGTCTCCTGCTCCACCCCAGCCCACACGCATCGCTCCTCCAATGCCAACCTTCTCACCGTGCCTCCATCTCACCTATCTCGCCGCCGACCCCTCGCCCACGTCCTGCCTCTGACCTCTAGATTGCCGGAAGGAAGTGACAAGTACGGCACAGCCGCTTCTAAGTTTCCAGGAATGGAGGACTGATGAAGAACGGAAACAGTCTGGAAAAATGTCAGCCCGAGTCACACTCAGCTCTGACCCCGTCCTCAGAAAGGAATTAAGATGAAAGGTGAGGGAGGTTTGAAGCCGTCACACGGTGCAGCTTTAAGTGTGCCAGGCACTGGGCTAAGCATGGGGGTAGATACAAACTAATCAAGTCGGATACAGTCCCCGTCCCACACGGGGCTCACAGTCTTCATCCCCATTTTACAGATGAGGTAACTGAGGCACAGAGAATAATAATGAATGCTATTAAGTGCTTACTACGCGCGCCGGGGTGGAAACAAGCAAATCGAGCCGGACACAGTCCCTATCCCATGCAGGGCTCACAGTCTCAATCCCCATTTTACAGACGAAGTAACTGAGGCCCAGAGAAGTGAGTTTTCCCAAGGACTCACAGCAGAGAAGTGGCAGAGCTGGGATTAGAATTCATGAGAAGCAGCGTGGCTCAGTGGAAAGAGGGCGGGCTTTGGAGTCAGAGGTCATGGGTTCAAAACCCGGATTGGCCACTTGTCAGCTGTGTGACTTTGGGCAAGTCATTTAACTTCTCGGTGCCTCAGTTATCTCATCTGTAAAATGGGAATTAAGACTGTGAGCCCCACGTGGGACAACGGACAACCTGATTCCCCTGTGTCTACCCCAGTGCTTAGAACAGTGCTCAGCACATAGTAAGAGCTTAACAAATACCAACATTATTATGACTTAAATGTTTTTGTTTGAATCAGAAGCTAAAAGTGGAGATGCAGAAGCACAGTGGTTTAGTGTAAAGAGCCTGGGCCTGGGAGTCAGAGGATTGGATTCTAATTCTGGCTCCTCCCACTTATCCACTGTGTGACCTTGGGCAAGTCACAATTTTTTCTGTGCCTCAGTTCCCTTATCTGTAAAATGTGAATGAAGACCGTGAGCCCCACGTGGGAAAAGAGCCGGGTCCAACCTGATTAGCTCGTATCTATCTCAGCGTTTGGTACAGTCTCTGGCACACAGTAAGCACTTAACAAATCCCATTAAAAAAATGGAAACCGTTCTATCGTACTTATTGAGGGTTTACCGTGTGCTGGCCCTGAGATTCCAGGGAAACGATCTGAACGATTCTCGTTATCTGTGCCAGCCTAAACGACAGATGGACTGAACGGCTATCGCTAGTTCACATTTGGTTGCCTCCTTCTGAACCCAAAGACTCGTCGAGCCAGCCGAGGAATTGCCGTACCATACACGGGAGGCTGGCGGGGACTTGGCTTTTCTCATTACACTATCCGTTTACACCCGTAATTCTCCCCTAAATGATTTAATAAACATTGCACTTGGACGGAGGCGAATTCTTAGTAAGCAGGGAGGGTGCTGGCTGGTGGCTTCATTCCCACCCTCTTATCTCCTCCACCGGGGGAGTGACGAAGCAGAAGAAACAGGGTGGAGAAACATTTGGTCCTGAAATGAGCCAACTAAGCAGAACACTCAGAACGGCTTGGCTCCGGCCTCGGGAGAGATTTTCCCGAGGGCCAAGTTCAACTGTTTTTTAGATTCACAGCAGTTCCCGGGAATTGTCAATCGATCGGTGGTATTCAGCGAGCGTTTACTGTGTGCAGAGCACTGTTCTAAGGGCGTGGGAGAGCCCTATAGAACAATAGAACGGACACATTCCCTGCCCACAGAGAGTGAGACACGTTTAGGTGACCACAAAAGAGTCCTGAAAGTATCATTAGACGGCAAGGGATTCATTCAAGGCCACTTGGGAAAACCAATCAGCTTCCCGGCCTGCTGCGCTTCTCTCATTTGGAACATCGGGATTGAGCCCGTGAGCCCCACATGGGACAGGGACCGTATCTAACCCGATTTGCTTGTATCCACCCCAGGGCTGAGTACAGTGCCTGGCACATAGTAAGTGCTTAACCAATACCATCATCATAATTATCATCATTATTATTATTCATTATCCCTCCCAGCCCCCAACACTTCTCCCAGACCCGGCCCTTGCCCCAAACCCGGCTTAGTCACCTCTGGCTCGAAGCCCGGGTGAGTCGAGAGAAGTTGGAGCGATGCATCTGCCCTCTGGCCCCTGTGGCATAATCCGGGGTCAAAGGTAAAGCCTGAGCCCCGGCCTCGGGTCCCAACCATTAGCGTTCCCTCCCCAGGCAGACGGCAGACGCTACTTCCTCCTCCGTGCTCTCTACTCTGTGCCCGCTGCTGCCGACACAGTGAGGGTGTTTCTTAAAAGCTCCCTGCCCGTGCCAACCAGAGGGCTTGGAGAAACAGCGTGGCGTAGTGGCTAGAGCCGGGGACTGGGAGTCAGAAGATCCTGGGTTCTAATCCCGGCTCTGCCACTTTGCTGTGTGACCTGGGGCAAGTCGCTTTACTCCTCTGGGCCTCAGAGACCTCATCTGGAAAATGGGGGTGGAGACCGTGAGCCTCAAGTGGGTCAGGGACCGGGTCCAACCTGAGTTGCTTGGGTCCAACCCAGCGCTTAGTACAGTGCCTAGCACTGCCTGATCTTATCCTCCAGGAGGTGCCCCATCCCCTACAGTCTGTCAGCCAATGGTATTTATTGAGCGCTCACTGTGTGCAGAGCACTGTACTAAGCGCTTGGGAGAGTACAATAGAACAATAAACAGACACATTCCCTGCCCACAGTGAGTCTTATGGTAAGCACTTACTATGTGCAAAGCACAGAACTAAACACTGGGGCAAATACTAGATAATCAGCTCAGACACTGTCTCTGTTCATTCATTCATTCTTTCAATCACGTTTATGGATAGCTTACTCCATGCAGAGCACTGTACTAAGCGCTTACTAACTGTAAACAGACACATTCCCTGCCCACATTGAGCTTAGAAGTGGAGACAGACATTTATATAAATCAATTACAGAGGGGCTCACATTTTAAAGGGGAGGGGAAGCGGGCCTTGGATGAGGAAACTGAGGCCCAGAGAAGTCGCATAATTTGCCCAAGATCCCCACAGCAAGCAAGCGGCAGAGCCGGCCGGCATTAGAACCCAGATCTTGGGTTCTTTCTGCTAGGTCTTGCTCCTTCCCCTTTCTCCTCCCTGTTCATTCATTCATTCGATCGTATTTATTGAGCGCTTACTGCGTGCAGAGCACGGTACTAAGCGCTTGGAAAGTACAATTCCACAACTAATAGAGACAATCCCTGCCCACAGAGGGCTCACAGTCTAGAAGGGGGGAGGCAGACATCAAAACAAGTAATCGGGCATCAATAGCATCAATATAAATGCATAGAATTATAGATATATACACATCATTAATGTTAATAAATAGAATTATAAATATATGCTTATATACCTAAGTGCTGTGGGGTGGGGAGGGGGGTAGAGCAAAGGTCTCTGTCCCCTCCCCTATTGCTGTAAAACCCATCAGAACAAAACTCAGAGGTCTGTTAGGTTTGGGGGGAGGGGGAACTTTGTGATCCAGGAGGTCTTTCAAGGGGGTCTCAGAGCCCCAAATGGGTTAGCAGTGATAATTAGCAGTGCTTTCATTCATTCATTCACTCAGTCATATTTACTGAGTGCTTACTGTGGACAGAGCACTGTACTGGGTACTTGGGGGAGGCCAATACGACAATGAATAGATACATTCCCTGCCCACAGAGCGCTTACACTCCAAGGGGGTGGGAGACAGATATTAATATAAAATAAAATAAATGAATAAATGACAGATATGGACGTAAGCGGTGTGGGGCTGGGGGGCGGCGATGAATAAAGGGAGCAAGTCAGGGTGACGCAGAAGGGAGTGGAAGAAGAGGAAAGGAGGGCTTAGTCAAGGAAGGCCTCTTGGAGGAGATGGGCCTGCAATAAGGCTTTGAAGGAGAGGGAGAGTTGTCTGTAGGATATGAGGAGGGAGGGTGTTCCAGGCTTTATAGATCATCTGGGGGAGCTACATCCAACACGATAAGAAATTCATTTAGAGGGGCAGCAATGCTTTGGACAAACTCCACTTATCTCTCGTGACCGCGGACAAAACCTTTACCCTAATATTTTGCATGAAATTATTTAATCGACTGCACTGGTGTAGGAATGAGAGGGATTAGGGAGGTGTTGCTCTTTGAACCTCAAATAAAACATTTCACTCCCGTTGTCCTTTCCGGTTCTGCTGGCCTTGACTCGCCCTCAAGTTTAAAGGGTGCTGATAAGGTACAGTGGGTGGGAGCCACACCAGCCAGTTGCAAGCCCATGAGCACACTCTAGTCTGAGAGACAGAGAGAGTCTCTCTCTCCAGCTGGGTTTACAATGGGCTCCTTTTTGTATTCCCTGATCTGGGCACGGTGGCAAGAGAACAGGCCTGGGAGTCCGAGGAGGTGGGTTCTAATCCTGGCTCTGCCACTTGTCTACTATGTGACCTTGGGTAAGTTACTTCACTTCTCTGGGCCTCAGTTACCTCATCTGTCAAATGGGGATTAAGACTGTACCGGAGTTACCGGAGCAGGCAAGTGGCAGAGCTAGGATTAGAACCCAGGTCCACCTCCTTCTTCTTTCTTTATGGTATTTGCTAAGCACTTACTATGTGGCAGGCACTGTACTAGGTGCTGGGGAAGGTACAAAGTAAGAAGTGTGGCTTCATGGAAAGAGCCCGGGCTTGGGAGTCAGAGGTCGTGGGTCCTAATCCCGGTTTTGCCACTTGTCAGCTGTGTGACTTTGGGCAAGTCACTTCACTTCTCTGTGCCTCGGTTACCTCATTCAGTCATTCAATCAATCATATTTATTGAGCACTTACTACATGCAGAGCACTGTACTAAGCGCTTCTATGGGGAAGCAGTTTGGCTTAATGGAAAGAGCCCGGGCTTGGGAGTCAGAGTACGTGGGTTCTAACCCAGGCTCCGCCACTTGTCTGCTGTGTGACCTTGCTCAAGTCATTTAATTTCTCTGTGCTTCAGTTACCTCAGCTGCAAAATGGGGATTAAGACTGTGAGCCTCATGTGGGACAGCCTGATTATCCTGTATCTACCCCAGCATTTAGAACAGTTCTTGGCACTTAGTAAAATGCCATCGTTATTATTATTATCGGGTTGGACACAGTCCTTGTCCCACATGGGGCTCCCAGTCTTCATCCCCATTTTCCATATGAGGGAACTGAGGCCCAGAGAAATGAACTTCTTGCCCAAGGTCACCCAGTAGACAAATGGCAAAGGCAGGATTAGAACCCAGGTCCCACCTGCTCTTCTGTTCTTCCCACTACACCTTTGCCATTCCAGCCCTCTCTTCATCAGCTCTGGGCTAAATTAGCAAGCTTGATCAGGGGTCCAAGAGGTGGCTAACGATGGTCTGTTTTCTTTAGTCCCTTAATCCATTCACTAGTAAAAACTGAAAACCTTTTTAGGGTAGAGTATTCATTCAATCATATTTATTGAGTACTAACTGTGTGCAGAGCACTGTACTAAGCGCTTGGGAAAGTACAATGCAGCAATAGAGACAATCTCTGCCCACAGTGAGCTCACAATCTAGAGGGGGGGAAGACAGACATCAAAACAAGTAAATGGGCATCAATATAAATAAATAACATTATAAATATATACATGCATACATAACTGCTGGGGGGCGGAAGCAAATGGAGCATGTCAAGGTGACAGCGAATGGAGGGGAAACTGAGGAAAAGGGGGCTTAGTCAGGGAAGGCCTCTTGGAGGAGGTGAGCCTTCAGTAGGACTTTGAAGTGGGGGAGGAGTCATTGTTTGGTGGATGTGAGGAGGGAGGGCACTCCAGGCCAGAAGTAGGACGTGGGCCAAGGGTCGGCGGCAAGACGGGCGAGGACGGGGCCCAGTGAGAAGGTTAGTGGCACTGGAGGAGCGGAGTGTGCGGGCTGGGGTTGGAGAAGGAGAGAAGTGAGGTGAGGTAGGAGAGGGCAAGGGGATGGACGGTTTTGAAAGCAACGGTGAGGAGTTTCTGTTTGATGTGGAGGTGGATGAGCAACCACTACAGATTTTTGAGGACAACACTGCTCCTTAGGAAAGGGCTGGCAAGGACAGCCACACTTTTATGTCTGGTGTTTTGACTTTCAATCTGGCCTGGGAGTCAGGCACTAATATAAGGGGAAGTGCAGGGGTGGAGAGGGGGACTGGGGACATGAGGCTCTGGGAGAGGGGAATGAGAACACTCCTGATTAGGTGACAAGGAACTGGCACTTATTCATTCATTCATTCATTCATTCCTTCATTCAACTTATTTATTGAGCACTTACTGAGTACAAAGCACTATACTAAGCACTTGGGAGAGTACAGTATAACAACAGATACATTTCTGCCCACAATGAGCTCCCCTCTGAGGGGAAATAGAAGCGGTGGAGAGGGCGCAGGGCCGGGATTCAGAGGACCAGGGTTCTAATCCCAGCTCTGCCACTTGTCTACTGTTTGACCTGGGGCAAAGTCATTCCACTTATCTGGGCCTCAGTTTCCTTAGCTGGAAAATGGGGATTGGGACTGTGAGCCCACCCCCTTGGGAGAGGGACTGTGTCCAAACACCTCTGTTTGTATCCATCCCAGCGCTTAGTATACTGCCTGGCACATAGTTAGCCCTTAACAAATGCCTCAGTTATTATGTTTATTAGTAGTAGTAGTATTAATAGTATTTTTGTCATTATTATTATGAAGGGGAGGGGAGGGGAGGCCAGAGGGAGAATATAGGCAAGATGTATTCAGGCAGGAGAGGTGAGAATCTCAAGCTTTCTTCTGGACTTATACTTCTTTTTGACTCTTGCTCTTCTTCAAATCACCTCAGATACATTTTGGAGGGGAGATTACTATTTTTTAAATCCCCGTAGCCATTTTTCTCTTTTGTTCTTCATTCCTCTAGATTGTAACTTCATTGTGGGCAGGGAATATGTCTTCCAACTCCACTGTATCATGCTCTCCTAAGTGTGTAGTACAGTGCTCTGCACTGTTAGGCACTCAACAAATACCAATGATTGACTGATCAGTTCTGACCTTGAAAGATGTAGTGGAATGGAAAGTGCTGCTAATCCCCTCTTTAAATCATCCAGTGAAACCAAAACAGAACAAACCGTATACTTTAGAAGCCAGGACAAGATGCTCCAAATTAGCAAAAAATAAATCCTCTCATCAGGAGTTTTTTAATGGAACAAAATTGCTTCCTGTTCCCTCAGCTAGGTGTGGTTTGCTAAGTGCCTAATAACAATAATAATAATTATAAAAATGGTATTTGTTAAACGCTTACTATTTTCCAGGCACTGTACTAAGTTCAGGATTGGATACAAGAAAATCAGGTAGGACACAGACCCTGTCCCATGTGGGGCTCACAGTCTCAATCCCCATTTTACAGATGAGGTAACCGAGGCACAAAGAAGTGAAGTGACTTGCCTAGCCCTTGTAGGGTGGTTTACAAGATTTCTACAAGTACTATTATCAGATTAGACACTTCTCCTGTCCCACAGGGGCTCACACTCTAGGAGAGAGTGAGAGAGAAGGATCCCATTTGATGGAAGAGGAAACTGAGGCCCAGAGAGGATAGCGACTTGCTCAAGGTCTCGCACAGCAGCTCATCCTTTAATAATAATAATAATGTTGGTATTTCTTAAGTGCTTACTATGTGCAGAGCACTGTTCTAAGCGCTGGGGGAGACACAGGGGAATCAGGTTGTCCCACGTGGGGCTCACAGTCTTAATCCCCATTTTAAAGATGAGGGAACTGAGGCACAGAGAAGTGAAGTGACTTGCCCACAGTCACACAGCTGACAAATGGCAGAGCTGGGATTCAAACTCATGACCTCTGACTCCAAAGCCTATGCTCTTTTCCACTGAGCCACGCTGCTTCTCTAATCCTTTAGATGGTAAACTCCTCCTCTAGACTGTAGCCTGTTGTGGGCAGGGAATGCGTCTGTTATACTGCTACACTTTACTCTCCCAAGTGCTTCATACAGTGCTCTGCACACAGTAAGCACTCAATAAATACGACTGGCTGACTGAACTGACATTCTGATTGAACTGAACTGACACATTAGAGCTGACATTAGAACTCCAGGCTCCCGCCTTCCAGGTGATTTTTTTTTTGTTTGTTTTTTGTTTTGTTTTTTTTCCAATATACCCTGCCGTTTCCTGCTGCTTTCACGCCAACCACTGAAAATGGCTTCTAGCTTGGTCTGATTTGAGCTTTCAGACTAAAAAGAAGATACTCTTGCTCTTCAGAGATGTTACTGGTTTATCGAACGAGAACAAGGTTTTCCAGCCTCGCCCAAAAGTCCTATTAAAAATATCGACGTGTCCTAGAGAAACGTACCCTCTGGTAATGAGACCCAAATCCGCGTGTTCTTGTTCCAGACTGTTTGCAGAGGAAGAAAACGATGTTCTCCTACACATGAGGAACGGCAAAATTTTGATAAATTTGTACATCTCTGTGCTGTTGCCTTGGGCGTAAACTTGCTATTATAGCTCCATGCTTAGCTTCTAATTTCAGTCAACCCCATTAAAACCTCCCTTCCGGGGCATTCTGACACCCAAGGATAGATTAATTGGGGGAAAAAAAAATGTGCTTTCTCTTTTAGTGGAAAATAAAAGTTACCTCAGCATGTAAAAATCAAGCATTTGGAGATGGGGAAGCAAATGAAAATAAAAGAAACTGGCTCTCTGAATTTCTCGTAGTAGATGGTCTCAGGCTTTTGTGACTGTTTGTGAAATCTACCACTTATTAGAAATGCCTTGCTATTATGGAGAAATTGGAATAAATCCCTGTCCAACGCATGAAAGGACTGAATGAATTCAAACATTCCATGTTGGGGTCAGAGGTCAACTGGGAGACATACATCTGAATTTGATGTTTAGTATTAATTTACTAGCCCTCTTAGGGTTGTGTATTGGAGAGTTTCCAGCCCTCTACCAGTCAGGACTACGGGAGGGAGTGTCAAGCAAAGGCCCGTTCATGCCATTCCTAGCTTGGCCGGTGGCTAGCGAGTGAAAGACCATCGGCTACAAGTCAAAACTCCCTGTGCTGGGCAGCAGTGGCACGGGAGAGAGTCCAGGGCGGAGACTCGAGTTTACTACACGGACGGCGTCAATGGTCAACCGCTTCCGGATTTGGACCGAGAAAATTCTATGGATCCACTACTGGAACGACTGGGGATGGAGTGTGGCTTGGAAAGAGCCCGGGCTTGGGAGTCAGAGGACGTGGATTCTAATCCCGGTTCCGCCACTTGTCTGCTGTGTGACCTTGGGCAAGCCATTTCACTTCTCCGTGCCTCAGTTACCTCGTCTGTAAAATGAGGATTAAGACTGTGAGCCCCAAGTGGGGCAACTTGATGACCTTGTATCTACCCCAGCGCTTAGAACAGTGTTTGCCATATAGTAAGTGCTTAACAGATACCATCATTATTATTAATTACTATTATTATTATGAAGGTGGGGCATTCTGGGAGTGATGTGTTCATCGCATTGCTATGGGTCGGAGATGACTTGGGGGCATAAGATAGAAAAATTAATTTACTCGCTTTATTTAGAAGAGACTTGAGAGAATCAACTTGAAGGAGCAGAGGTCTGGGAGTCAAAAGACCTGGGTTCTGAACCCAGCTCTGTCACTGGCTTGCTGTGTGACCTTGGGCAAGTCACTAAACCTCCCTGAGCCTCACTTTCTTCATCTGGAACTTGGACCCAAGAATCCTTTTAAGATTATGAGCCCTGTTGTGGGAAAATGGAGATGGTGTCTGACATGATGTTCACCTATCTACCCCAACGCTTAGCACAGAGTCTGCAACTAGTTCACTGTATTATTATTCTAACCGAAAAGGAAGAGGGCTAGAATAGGTTAGCCAGGAAAAGGTGGAGAGGAAATTTCGGATGGGAAAATTCAGATGGATTTGTTTCATCCTCATCGTAAATATTCACTGAGACCCTATAGGGTCTCAATAATGTGTACAGAGCACTGTATATACAATAGAAGATACACATTCTCTACCCTCAAGCAGTTTATAATCTAACGGAAAGGAGTTTTATCCTTTGGGGAGATTTTCCTTACCATTGATAGGATGTAAATATTTTAGGTCGTGCTTGAATAGAAGAAGGCAATTAAATTATATGCATTCAGAGTACGCAGTAGGAGTGGAAACATTTATATCATGTTATGTAAATGCTTTATATTCCATAAATATGAGAAGCACTGTGGCCTAGTGGAAATAGCCTGGGCCTGGAAGTAAGAAGACCTGGGTCCTAATATCGACTCTCCCACTTGCCTGCCGTGTGGCCTTGGGCAAGTCCATTCACTTCTCTGTGCCTCGGTTTCCACATCTGTGAAACAAGGATTTAATATCTGTTCTCTATCCAACTAAGGCAGTGAGCTTCATGTGGGATGGGGACTCTGTGTGACCTGATTTTCTTGTATCTACTGCAGTGCTTAGTACACAGTAAGCACTTAAAAAATATCCCAGTTAGGATCATTATATAGAAGTGTGACATTTCCGTCTGTGCCACTTGTTAGCTGTGTGACTTTGGGCAAGTCACTTCACTTCTCTGTGCCTCAAATACCTCATCTGTAAAATAGGAATTAAAACTGTGAGCCCCACGTGGGACAATCTGATCACCCTGTATCCCCCCAGCGCTTAGAACAGTGCTTTGCACATAGTAAGCGCTGAACAAATATCACCATTATTATTATTAAATAAGTTTAATATCTCTCTACATATATAAGCTTCTGTGTACAAATACACCCAGTTCTTTGATAGCCTAGGAGTTATGATCTCACTAGAAGGGAAGCTCACACGGTAGCACTCACCTATTTTGAATCAATCAATGGCATTTATTGATCACTTACTGTGTGCAGAGCACTAACCTGAGTGTTTGGGAGAATACAACAATAAACAGAAAAGTCCACTGCCCACAAAAAGCTTAGAGTCTAGAGAAGGAGTGTACAGTCATAAACACGATCGAATGATTACAGAAGAAGCTCCTCTCTAAAGTGCCCGTGTGTGCACACACAAACATCCACACCCCCTCCTTCCCAAAACACTGCATCCAAACAGGAGCTTTGGGAAGTTCAGAATAACTGGGGGAGACAAACATAAGAATAAGCAACGCCGTGGCCAAGTGGATAGAGCACTGGCCTGGGAGTCAGAAGGTCCCGGGTTTCAATCCCAGCTCCGCCACTTGTCTGCTGCGTGACCTCGGGCCAGTCATTTTACTTCCCTGGGCCTCAGTTATTTCATCTGGAAAATGGGAATTAAGATCGGGAGCCCCAGGTGGAACATGAACTGTGTCCAACCTGATTATCTCGGATCTACCCTAGCGCTTAGTACAGTGCCTGGCACTTAGTACAGTGTCTGGCATAGAGTAAATGTTTGTCAAATGCCACAATTATTATTATTATTATTATCATTAAGAATATGTCCAACTAGAGTGGAAAAAAATAAGTCGATAAAGAGGATGTATGAAGCCTCACTGTAACTTGGCATTCATTCGTGCGATTGTATTTGAGCACTTACTGTGTGCAGAACACTGTACTAAATGCTTGGAAAGTACAACACAGCAATGAAGAGAGACAATCCCTGCCCACAACAGGCTCACAGGTTAGAAGGGGGGACACACTATTGATTCATATCGATGTCAGTCTCCCCTCTAGCCTGTGAGCTCATTATGGGCAAAGAACATGTCTGTTAATTTCTCTAGTATTGTACTCTTCCTAGAGCTTAGAACAGTGCTCTGCACATAGTGAGCAGCCAGTAAATACCACAGATTGATTGATTCAAATTAGGTGAGCACTATAGTGCAAGTTTGCCTCCTCGTGAGGTCTTTTGTGAGGCGACGACTCCCATCGACTGATTGATTGACGGATGGATTGTTCCCTGAGCCGTCAGGGGGGAGTGACAGGCTCCCTTTCCAGGGTGGCCAGGATGAGCCGAGAGGCATCTCCGGCTCGTCTCCTTGGAGACGACCTCCGGAGCCCCGCCAGCGGACTGCCCGGCGGACGGGAGCCAGAGGATCCGCTCAGCAAGTCCACAATTCAGCCCCCGATGGGAAATCCATTTCCGTCCTCCCATCTGCCGTCGGTCAGTCTGTCCGTCAGTCAGTCCGGCCTGGACCACCATCTGCCCACACCCACCTGCTCCCGACCCGTCCCCGAGAACGGGCTCGGGTTGCCAGAGGCGGCCGCCAAGATCCGCCGGGCCCCAGATCTGGACCCAAAAACCGGGGGCGAACATTTGCCTTTCAGAAATTCGGTAAACTCAGTCAGTCAGTCGTATTTATTGAGTGCTTACTGTGTGCTGAGCACCGTACTAAGCACTTGGGAGAGTACGCTACAACAATAAGCAGACACTTTCCCTGCCCACAGCAAATTTACAGTCTAGGGGAGGGGAGACAGATGTGAATATATATAAATCAATTACAGATATGCTCAGGGAAATCAGGGAAGTCAATGTCCTATTTCGATAATGAGGAGGGGGAAGTCCTTAAGCTACTGCCTCAAAGAGGGGGGTGTGAGATGGCTAGAGAGAGTCTGTGGGTGGGGAAGTCACCCAGGATATTTGCATCTGAGCCCCACGTTACCTCCTCCCTGTGCCCTCCATGCCACCCTTCAGAGTTCATAATAACAATAATAATAGTAATTATGGTATCTGTTAAGCGCTGGAGTTGGATGGTTAAGTCTCAGGCTGTGGGTTCTGGATGTTGGGGATGGTGGGGATGTTGAGGGATGGAGAGAGGTTGGCAGGCTGGGGATGAAAACGGGAAGACTCGCACTTTTCAGGCTTTCTAGTTGATCTGTTTAGCCCCTTCTTTTTAGAATCCAAGTCCCAGGTCCCCCAAAGAGACTGGACTTTCATCACCTGGCCAGGCCCCTCCGGACCCACCCCCGGTTCGACCCCAAAACCCACCCTTCCAGCCGCAGAGAGGGGCGATCCGGGGGTGCTGGGGTTGGACGCTCCAGCCTCCCGGGGAAATTATCTGAAAACAAGTCGAGGCTGGTTTGGGCTGTTGGAAATATTTCTCATCATCCTACTCCATTTGCGGAAGAAAGAGGCTGTGAGCTCCAAGATGCCTGAGCCCTGCTTTTCAACGGGGGAACAGCCTCTCACAGCTAAGGGAGCACGGTCGGATTCCTCCAGAAGCATGTCTCCTTTTCCTGCTCCCCCTGCCATCACCATCGCTCTGTCTGTGCTTCACACCCCTCAGAGGATCCAGTCTCCCCCAACACACACAAACACACACATACACATACACACTCTTCCCCTCCCCACAAAACCCAGCTGCATTTCAGAGGCAGGAAGAAAAAGCCAAGAGTCAGATCTGAGCTTCACCACCCTAAAGGATTCCCATGTTACACAAAATGGCACTCGAGTCAACACTTAATGCTGGGACTAGCTTTCATTAATAATCCTATTTAAATATGGATATCAGATTTTATATTTAATAAGAATAGATGAGCCAAGTATTCCAAGATGTGTCTGTTGTTAGGAGAAAGACCGTAATTTACAGCGATGTCAAAAAAAATGTATTGAGAGCACATATACACGTGAGTGCCGAGGAGGGTATAGATCCTCCTGACTCTGCCCCTTGTCAGCTGTGTGACTGTGGGCAAGTCACTTCACTTCTCTGTGCCTCAGTTCCCTCATCTGTAAAATGGGGATGAAGACCGTGAGCCTCACGTGGGACAACCTCATTCCCCTGTATCTCCCCCAGCGCTTAGAACAGTGCTCTGCACGGAGTAAGCGCTTAACAAATACCAACATTATTATTATTATTATTAGTTATGTTTATAAGCGGGAAGCAGCATGGCCTAGTGGGAAAAGCACAGACCTGGAAGTCAGAGGACCTGGATTCTAATCTCGACGCTGCCACTTGCTTGCTGGGGTGACCTTGGGCAAGTCACTTTACTTCTCTGTGCCTCTGTTCTCCTCTTCTCCCTCCTACTTAGACTGTGAGCCCCAGGTGTGGGACAGGGACTGTGTCCAACCTAATTCACTTGTATCTACCCCAGCGCTTAGATTGGTGTTTGACACATGATTATGGTATTTTTTAAATGCTTACTTTGTACCCAGTGCTGTTCTAGATACAAGTTAATCAGATTGGACACAGTCCCTGTCCTACATGGGGCTCACACTCTTAATCCCCATTCTCAGATGAGGTAGCTGAGGTCCAGAGAAGTTAAGTGACTTGCCCAAGTTCACAAGGCAGACAAAGTCATTCATTCATTCAATAGTATTTATTGAGCGCTTACTATGTGCAGAGCACTGTACTAACCGCTTGGATAATAATGTTGGTATTTTGCTAAGCGCTTCCTATGTGCAGAGCACTGTTCTAAGCGCTGGGGTAGATACAGGGTAGTCAGCTTGTCCCACATGAGGCTTACAGTCTTCATGCCCATTTTACAGATGAGGTAACTGAGGCACAGAGAAGTGAAGTGACTTGCCCACAGTCACACAGCCGACAAGGGGCAGAGCCGGGATTCGAACCCATGACCTCTGACTCCCAAACCCATGTTCTTTCCACTGAGCCACGCTGCTTCTCTTGTGGCGGAGCCAGGATTAGAACCCAGGTCCTTCTGACTCCCAGGCTTGGGCCCTATCTAAATAATAAGTGCTTAACAAATACCACCCACAGAAAAGAGTAATTATGGTTTTCACTGAGAGTTTATTAAGTGCCAAACCCTGCAGTAAATAAAAGATAATCAGATCGGACACAGTCTCTGTCCTACACGTGGCTCAGAAGGGAGGTAGCTTCTTCCCATTTTCAAGTGAGGAAACTGAGGCCCAGATAGATTAAGTGGCTTGTCCAAGGTTGCCCAGCAGGCCAGTGAAGGATTTGGGGCTCGAACCAATTTGTACTGGCTCTCCATTCCCTGCTCCTTCTCCTCAAACACATCCTGCCCCGATCTTGTCTCCGGACTCATCTCTGGCCGGGCTTCCAGAGGTGTCCCAAACTTGTTGGAATGTGATTTATTAGCAGTCAGGTGACATCCGTGACCTGTCTGTTGTGGGACCTTGGGCAAGTCATTTCACTTCTCTCAGCCTCAGTTCCCTCGTCGGTAAAATGGGGGTGGAGACTGTGAGCCCCAGGGGGACAGGGACTGTGTTTATATCCACCCCTTTGCTCAGTGCAGTGTTTGGGACATAGTAAGCGCTTAACAAATACCACAGTTATTATTATGATCTGGAGCTAATTACTAACTAGGCAGGCTGGGAAATTGGCATTTTAATGGACATGTCAATCGAGGATGAGGCTTCCCTTCAGAGGGCAAAAGGGAGGCAGTGTGAGCATGTGTGGGTTAGTCTGCCCTCGGGGCTATGCCCCCCAGGGAGAACATGCCCCCATGAGGACCACCCCCCCCACGTCAGAAGGAGCTGGATTCGAATCCCAGCTCTGCCACTTATCTATAATAATTTTAATTGTGGCATTTGTTAAGCACTTACTATGCGCCAGAGACTGTACTAAGCGCTGGGGGGCGGCTACAAGGAAATCGGGTTGGCAACAGTCCCTGTCGCACATAGGGCTCACGGCTGACCTTAATCCCCATTTTAGAGATGAGGAAACTGAGGCAAAGAGAAGTGACTTTCCCAAGGTGACTTTCCCAAGTGACTTTACCCGGCAGCCAAGGGACAGAGCCCGGATCCGAACCCAGGTCCTTCTGACTCCCAGGCCTGTGCTCTATTCATTCATTCAACTGTATTTATTGAGCGCTTACTGGGTGCAAAGCATGGTACTAAGCGCTTGGTAGAGGACAATAGAACAATACAACAATATAACTCTATCCACTAGGCCATGCTGCTTCTGGTATAAATCTGTCTGCTGTGTGTCCTTGAGCAAGTCACTTCACTTCTCTCTGGCCCAATTCCCTCATCTGTAAAATGGGGAAGAAGCCTGTGAGTCATGTGGGACATGGACTGTGTCCAACCTGATAAGCTTGTATCTTTCCCAGTGCTTAGTACAGGGCCTGGCACAGAATAAGCACTTAATGAATACCATAAACAACAACAACAAAAAAAACGGTAGGGGAAATGGGAGGAGGAGGACAGAGGTTGAGCAAGGAACAGGGAACAGGGAGAGGCTGGACATGGTTCAAATGACTGTCTGGGAAAGCAAGACCAGAATAAACCAGATCGTCAGGCAGGGTGGCAGAGTTTTCACTTTCAAAAAATAGAAAATACTCGTCTGAAGAGAGTCTCCTACTTAATGCCCACGTAGTTAATCTTCAACCAATCGATTAGACCGTAAGCCCGTCGATTAGACCGTAAGCCCGTCAAAGGGCAGGGACTGTCTCTATCTGTTACCGATTTGTCCATTCCAAGCGCTTAGTACAGTGCTCTGCACGTAGTAAGCGCTCAATAAATACTAATAAATGACGGAACCAATCCTTGGTATTTATTGAGCTCTTATCCCGTGCCGAGCACTGCGAAGCCCTTGGGAGAGTACGGAGTAGTGAGTAGAAAGGAACCCTGCCCTCGAGGAGTCCTACCCCTGTTTCAGTTTCACCTACCAATTTTAAAGCCTCTGTTCCAAGAGGACTTCTCCCTTTGGGAAGCCTCATGCTGCAAATGGGCACAAATGCCAAATTCTCCGTTCAGTGCTGGACTGGGTGGCTTTGAAATCAGAGGGACTCAAAGCTGGCTGTGGACAGGGGAGGCATCCACCAGCTCAGCTGAATTGTTCTTGCTCAAGCGCTAGGTACTGTGTTCTCTGAACAGAGTGAGTGCTCAATAATAGCACTGATTGATCGCTTGACTCATTTCCTGCCTCAGGAGGGACTCAAATTCCAAGTAGCAAAGAGCAGACTCAGAGGACCATTAGGCTAGAGCCAAACAACGGTGAAAGCAAGTTAAAATTCAGCCACCAAAAAAAAAAAATCGATCATAAAAAGCCTCAGTTTAAACACTGCTTTGAGAAGGCGAGTATTCTTGAGACACCTCACCCCGTCTTGACCTTCCCAGGACTCAAATTTCGTGAAGCTTGTGTCTTATCCTCCTCCACGCCTTCAAGTGATGGTATTTTATTGAGTGCTTACTGCGTGCAGAGCACTGTACTAAGCACTCGGGAGAGTACAGTAGAGCAGGGTTGGGAGATGTGGTCCCTGCTTCCAACAAGCGTACAGTCTAGAGGATGCAGTGGGGGAAAGAATGGGAAGGGAAATCTTATTGTTATCACTGGGCAGGGATTGTCTCTATCTGTTGCCGAATTGTACATTCCAAGCGCTTAGTACAGTGCTCTGCACATAGTAAGCGCTCAATAAATACTATTGAATGAATGAATGAATTATTAGCAATTATATTAATAATATTGTTTGTGAAGTGATTCTTATATGCCAAGAACCACTCTTAGTGCCGGGATAGATAACAGTAATAACTAGGGTATTTGTTAAACACTCGCTTCGTGCCAGGCTCCGTTCTAAGTACTGGGGTGGATACACTCTAGACTGTAAACCTGTTGTGGGTTTACTGTTATATTGAACTCTCCCAAGTGATTAGTACAGTGCATTGCGCACACAGTAAATGCTCAATAAATGTTTGAATGAATTAAAATGCTGGAGTAGATACAAGCTAACAGGCTGGACACAGTCCCTGTCCCACATGGGGCTCACAGTCTTCAACCCCATTTTCCAGAGGGAACGCAGGCTCAGAGGAGTGAAGCAACTTGCCCAGAGTCCCACAGCAGACAAACGGCAGAGCCGGAATTAAAATCCAGATCCTTCTGACTCCCAGGCCTGGGCTCTTTCCACTAGGCCACGCTGCTTCTCATCTCTGACATTTCTTGCTTTCTTGTGAACTCCTTGAGGATAGGGATCATCTCTTGGAATCCATTCGATTGCAAGGTGCTTGAGGGCAGGAATTGTACTAGACACGCTAAGTTACAGCTCCATACTGAAGAGGCAGAAAGAGACAGCTGTGGTGTCAAGAGGGGAAGAATGGGCCGTGCAGCCAATTCACCATCAAAACTGGTAGCCCAGATTGGGTGCTCTTTTGGGCACTTAGGATCTTGGCACAGATTCCGGACATCAAGGAGTTTGCAGTCTAAATGTAGTGAGCACAAAATAGGGTCCCAGCCACCCCACCGCCCCCACCCCCCCAACATTATAAGATTCTTCTATTAACATTCTTCAGTGTCATGTTCACATTATAGCACCCTCTCACTTGGAAATAAGGCTGTAAAGTTTGGCAGAAGTACTTTGCTTAGAAGAATTCTGACTGACCTGAATAGAGTGATTAAAGCCCACTTCAATTTAGCATCAGTTAATGAAATAATTAGAATAATATGGATATGTATACTAAGTGCTCACCTCTCAAGGGTGGCATCTGGAGAGTTTCCAGTCCTCTACCAGTCTCGACTATGGGAGGGAGAGTCAAGTAGAGGCCTGTCCGTTCCATTTCTAGCTTGGCCAGTGGCTAGTGAGTGGCAGGCCATCGGCTACAAGTCAAAACTCACCCGTGATGGGCAGCAGCGGCACGGGGGAGAGTCGAGGACGGAGACTCAGGTTTACTGCATGGAAGGAGGTAATGGTAAACTTCTGGATTTTTACCAAGAAAACTCTGTGAATCCACTACCCGAAAGATTGCAGAGGAGGTGGGGGGGGGGGTTGGAAGAGATGTGACTTTGGCGTCGCTATGGGTCAGACATGACTCGACGGCATAAGACAACAACAACAATACTAAGTGCTGGGATAGTTACAAAATCTACCTACATGGGGCTCCCATACCAAGTAGGAAGGAGAACAGGTATCGAATCCCCATTTTGTTGATGAGGAAACTGAGGCACAGAGAAGTGAAGTGACTTGTGCAAGATCACACAGCAGGCAAGCGGCCAAGCAGGAATTAGAACCCAGACCCTATGACTCTCAGACCTATGCTCTTTCCACCAGGCCACGCTGCTTCTCATATTTAGGATCTATTTACCGTAGAGAACGACATCTCCAGAGTCTGAGCACCGAGGTGCCTTTTGCTTAATAGGATGTGAAAGATAACACTTTAAACATTAAAAAGGAAATTTACATAACTAAAAACTAAATTTAAAAAGCTCACATGAATTTAAAGTATTTCATCCTTGCCATCTCTTTTCATCGCTTTTTGATCATATAATCGCATTACATTTTACCACTGTTCTAAATAGCCTCGCCATTGGCTTTAAAGCAGTCAATCCCCTTGCCCCCATCCTACCTCAACTCCCTGCTCACCTACTACAACCCAGTCCATATTCTTTGTTCCTCTAATACCAACCTTCTCCCTGTGCCTCTATCTCATCTATCTCGCCACCGATCTCTTGCCCCCATCCTACCTCTGACCTGGAAGGCCCTCCCTCCTCATGTCAGACAGATAATTGCTCTCCCCAACTCAAAGCCTTACTGAAGTCACATCTCCTCCAAGAAAACCTCCTCTTCATTCATTCATCCATCCAATCAATCATATTGAGCTCTTACAGTATGCAGAGCACTCTATTAAGCGCTTGGGAGAGCCCAATACAGCAATAAACAATCCCGTTCCCTGCCCACAATGGGCTTCGCAGTCTAGAGGTGGGGAGACAGATAGTCACTGATTCATTCAATCGTATTTATTGAGCGCTTAAGGTGTGCAGAGCACTGTACTAAGCACAGAAAAATCTTAGGAAGAAGAAAACTTCTGAAATAATGAATAGGATTATGTCATAACATAGGCCCTTGGAAAGTACAATTCGGCAACAGATAGAGACAATCCCTACCCAACAAAGGGCTCACAGTCTCAATGCAAATAAATAAAATTAAATGACAGATATGTACATAAGTGGGGTGGGCTGGGTGGGGAATGAATAAAGAGAGCAAGGCAGGGTGACAAGGAAGGGAGTGGGAGATGAGGAAAAATGGGGGCTTAGTCTGGGAAGGCCTCTTGGAGGAGATGGGCCTTTAATAAGGCTTTGAAGTGGGGGAGAGTCACTTACTGTTGGATCTGAGGAGGGAGGGCATTCCAGGCCAGAGGCAGGACGCGGGCGAGGGGTCGGCAGCGAGACGGGCAAGATGGTGAGCACTAGAGGAGCGAAATGTGCTGGGCCCGGTTGGAGAAGGACAGAAGTGAAGTGAGGTAGAAGGGGGCAACGCGGTGGAGAGCTTTAAAGCCAATGGTGAGGAGTTTTTGTTTGATGAGGAGGTAGATGGGTAACCACCAGAGTTTTTTGAGGAGTGGTTAAAAGTGGAGTGCTTTTTCTCAAGCGCTTAGTACAGTGCTCTGCATACAGTGATAATAACAACAAGAATTATGGTATTTGTTAAGCACTTACTTTGTGCCAGGCAACGTACTACGCACTGGGATGGACACAGCAAATCGGGTCGGACACAATCCCTGTCCTGCACAGGGCTCACAGTTTTATTCCCCGTTTTACAGATGAGGTAACTGAGGCACAGAGAAGTGAAATGACTTGCCCAAAGTCACACAGCAGACAAGCAGCGGAGCTGGGATTAGAACTCATGACCTCCTTTCTGACTCCCAGGCCCGTGCTTCATCCACTACCCCATGCTGCTTCCTTTTGAGTACAGTAAGCATTCAATAAATACAACTGAATGACGGAATAATAACCGTGATATTATCACTCTATTCATCCCTCCCTCTCTGCCCCACAGCACTTATGTACGTATTTGCCATTTATTTATTTGTACATATTAATGTCTGTCTCCCCCTCTAGACTATAAACTCGTTGTGGGCAGGGAGTATGTCAGTTTCTTGTTATACTGTACTCTTCCAAGCGCTTTGTACAGTGCTTTGCACAGAGTAATCGCTCAATAAATATGACTGAACGATTGAATGAACGGTATCCGGGAAGCACTTATCATGAACTAAGCCCTGGGGTAGGTGGAGTACAGTCAGAAAAAAATGCAGTTCCTAGCCTACAGGGTCTCACGGCCTAAGGGATTGAGATTTAATCTGTGTTTTACTGATGAGGAGCCTGGGATCCAAAAATATGTCAGTGACTTGCCCAAGGCCACCCAGCAGGCGAGTGGTGGGATTAGAACCCAGGTCTCCCGACTCCAAGGCCCGTGCCCTATCCACAAAGCCGCACTGTTTCTCGTGATCTCCTGGACCCTAGCCAGCACCCTTAACCTTTCCTCTAAAAAAGAATTTCCACAACCAACTCTTATGTAATCACGAAGGTGGAAACAGCAGTACTGCTAGACAGGAAAAGCCCATCCCTGCCAGAAAACGCTAGATTTCCTCTCGGAATAATTCCTATTGTTTGTTGGATGATGGGGCGAGAAATGAGATGCAGAACATTTGTTTGGGGAGGCACAGGCTACTCCGCCCAGCTTTGAGCTGGAACGTTTCTTCCAATTAAAGGAAAAAGAGGCTTTGGAGCCTGCAGTTTTGCTTTGCTCTGGTGAAGCCCGGATACAATGCTCAGAGAAGAAACGTTTGGCAAGCTGAAAGAGAATTGTTTCTGCTTTTTATATTTTTTTTGTTCCCTAATCTTCCAAATGCGAATCGCATCCTGGGATATCGAGCGGCTGCCCCATTGGACAGTGAACTCCTCTAGGTCAAGGGATGCTTCTTTCATACTTTTCCAAGCAGTGAAAACAACACTCCGCACACAATAGGTGCTCAATCAGTCTTAAGAATTGAGGGCTTATCTTGCGCTGAGCACTATACTAAATACTTGAGAGAGCACCGGCAAACTACTATACGAGGTTCCTGACTTCAAGGGCTGACAATCTCACAGAGGAGACCTAAGCGAGAATAAATGACAGGCAGGAAGAAAGGAAGAAATCATAGAGAAAATAAATGACGGGCAGGAAGAAAGGAAGAAATAATAGAGAAAATAGGATACAAATAAAACAAATGGTGGTATTTGTTAAGCGCTTACTATGTGCAAAGCACTGTTCTAAGCGCTGGGGGATACAAGGGGGATACAAGGATATGCGGACAGGGAACGTGTCTACCAACTCTCTCTTGGTCTCTCCCAAGTGCTTAGTACAGTGCTGCTCACACAGTAAGCCTTGAATAAATATCATTGATCGCCCAATCAATCATACTTATTCAGTGCTAACTGAATACAACGCAACAATATAACAGATGCATTCCCGGCCCACCAGACAATCAGGTCCCACAAGAGGCTCACAATCTAAGAAGGAGGGAGAGTAGGTATCGAATCCCTATTTTGCAGATGAGAGAATTGAGGCCCAGAGAAGTGAAGTGACTTACCCAGGTGACACAGAAGACAAGGAGCAGCCATGACCTTCTGATTCCCCGGGTCCCTGTTCTTTCCGCTAGGCTTCTCACTTCTCTTTCAAATAAAGGGTGACGAGAGAGGGACGGGCTTGAGGCAGATTCCCTGGAGCTTTATGGGCCTTGAACTCCCTCCCCGTTCCCAGCCGATAAACCACCTCTCTCCCCACCTTCAAAGCCCTCCCCAAATCACCTCTCCTCCGGGAAGCCTTCCATGTTTCACCTCTCATCTCCCCACCCTGATTGCATCCCTTTTGCATCATCTCTGACTTGAGTCTCTGGTCTCTTAAGCACCTCTAAACTCACTCCACCATCTCCCCACAGAGCTCATGTACCTATTTATCAAGTGCTTATTAATAATAATAATGGCATTCGTTAAGCGCTTACCATGTGCCGAGCACCGTTCTAAGCACTGGGGGGATATAAGGTGATCAGGTTGTCCCACGTGGGGCTCAGTCTTAATCCTCATTTTACAGATGAGGTAACTGAGGCACAGAGAAGTGAAGTGACTTGCCCAAAGTGACACAGCTGCCAAGTGGCGGAGCCGGGATTAGAACCCACATCCTCTGACTCCCAAGCCCGGGCTCTTTCCACTGAGCCACGCTGCTTATTCTGCGAGGAGCACTGTACTAAGCACTTGGGAAAGGACAAATAAGTAAGTAGACATGATCCCTGCCCTCAAGGAGCTTACAGTGTAACAGGGAAGGTGGACACTAAAATAAATTAGGGTTGGGGAAGCTACGAGTATCAAGATTCATTCATTCATTCATTCAATCGCATTTATTGAGCTCTTACTGTGTGCAGAACACTGTACTAAGCACTTGGAAGAGGACAATAGAATGATAAACAGACACATTCCCTGCCCACAGTGATACCTAAAATCCACTGGAATTTCCCTCTAGACTGTAAGCTCGTTGTGGGCAGGGAACAAGTCTGTTGCATTGTTATATTGTACTCTCCCAAGCGCTTAGTACAGTGCTCTGCACAGTGTATGCCTTTCAATAAATACTATCGCTAGGGAGACCTCTTATTAGGGGAAGCAGCGTGGCTCAGCGGAGAGAGCCTGGGCTTTGGAGTCAGAGGTCATGGGTTCGACTCCCGGCTCTGCCACTTGTCAGCTGTGTGACTGTGGGCGAGTCACTTCACTTCTCTGGGCCTCAGTTACCTCATCTGTAAAATGGGGATTAACTGTGAGCCTCACGTGGGACAACCTGATCCCCCTGTATCTACCCCAGCGCTTAGAACGGTGCTCTGCACATAGTAAGCACTTAACAAATACCAACATTATTATTTTCTGGATCCAAGGTGTCAGGGACTTTTTAACTCGTCTATAAAGAATCAGGAATAGGTGGAGACGTATCTGAATCAATTAAACTAAACCTGAAAATTCAAGAGCATTTCAGGACACCGAATAGCACAGCTATGAAATGTAACAATAATAATAATAATAATTATGGCATTTGTTAAGGGCTTACTAGGTGCAAGGCACTGTACTAAGCACTGAAATTGTAGTATTTGTTAAGCACTTATTATGTGTCAAGCACTGTACTAAGCCCTGGACTGGATCCCAGTAAATCAGGTTGGAAACAGTCCCTGTCCCATGTGGGGTTCACAGCCTCAATCCCCATTTTCCAGCTGAGATAACTGAGGCACAGAAGGAAATGAAATGACTTACCCAAGGTCTCATAGCAGACATGTGGGATCCAATCTGGGCTAAACTACTTAAATCTCTGGAGTTTCCTTCTAAACTGAAAGCTCGTGGTGGGCAGGGAAAGAATCTACCAACTCATTATACTGTACTCCCTCAAGCGCTTAGTAGAGTGCTCTTCACAGAGTAAGAGCTCAATAAATAGCCTTGACTGGACCACATTTCTAAGAGTTACAGGGATATTGAAATGTATTAGGTCATTTCTATGTGGTTTTAAAACACCTTTTAAACATCTTTAGGCAGAAAGCATTGCCTAAAGTAATTTTTGAAAAAGGAGATTCAGGATCAATCTATCAATGGGTGATATTGATTGAGTGCTTACTATGTGCAGAGCACTGTAGTAAGCACTTGGGAGAGTACAGTTCGAGGTTGGAACACCTTTCCTCCTATTTATGCCATAAAGCAGCATGACTTAGTGGATAGACTCCAGGTCTGGAAGTCGGAAGGATCTGGGTTCTAATTCCAGATCTGCCAATTGCTTGCTGTGTGAACTTAAGTCACTTTATTTCTCCGTGCCTCAGTTTCCTTAACTATAAAATAGGGATACCTGTTCTCCCTCCTACTTAGTGAAACCCATGTAGGACAAGGACAGTGTCCTACCTCAGCACTTAGTTTGACACATAGGGTTCAGCAAACACCGTAAAAATAAAATAAATTAAAAAATTAAGCAAATGGTAGATTTTCTCTTGGATTCATTTTGAGTAATACCCACTGGATCTCGTAAAAATTAGACTGGAAAGGGAATAACTGCAAGCCTGGGTAGATTTTCCTGTTTTCTGTGAAATTGGGAATCTACTTTTCAAAATAATAAAAATAACTGTGGTATTCATTAAGCACGTACTGTGTGCCAGACACTGTATAAGCTCTGGTGTAGATACAAGCAAATCAGGTTGGATACAATCCGCGTCCCATATGGGGCTCACAGTCTTAGTCCCCATTTTACAGATGAGGGAACTGAGGCCCAGAGAAGCGAAGCAACTGGCCCGAGGTCACACAACAGACAAGTGGCAGAGCCGGGATTAGAACCCATGTCCTTCTGAATCCCAGGCCTTTGCTCTACCCACTAGGCCACGTCTTTTCCCCTGCAGCGTAACCTTCGGAAATAGATCAGTTCGCCTTCTTTGGTCACTTAATTTGAATAACAAAAAATAAAAATCCCCCAAAGGATATGAAAAAAGGGAGTCATGAAGGAGCAAAAAGCAAAGTGTGATCACTATCGCCAAACAATTTCCCCGGGGCTTTTAGCCAACTTATTTTTATAAAACCTGAATCAGTCAAGGTGATTGCTAGGTGCTTTAAAAATAATTAAGCGGCCTGATCTATTCTGTGTCATTCTCCTACCTAATTATGTGAGGAGGGAGGGAGTCAGATCTTTAATGGGGAAATAAGGCAACTTCATAAAGATAAATATAGCACTCCACATTGCAACATTGCAGTTGCAGATCTTTATAGTAGTTTCACGACGTGTGTTTTGTTTTATTCTTTTGTTTGTTTTTAAACAGCTTCTTCTCAATAGCTTCTGTTCAGGCCTTAGGCTGCCCTACTCACTCTTCTCAAGACACTGCTCATTATCCTAACTTGTTTGGAGTTAAACTGGGACAACTCAGCTACCTCGTTTGGATCTGAGAACTGGGTGCCTCGAAAGAGATAATGACAGGCATCTGTAGCCTTGGAAAAGAAACAATCATCAGCTAAAGGAGAGCTGGAAGAAGAAGAAGAAGAAGAATTGTGGTATTTGTCAGGCGTTTAGTATGTGCCCTGCTCCCGGGGTAGATGCCAGATCATCGGGTTGGACACAATCCCTGTCTCACATGGAACTCATGGTCTAAGCAGGAGGAAGAACAGAACAGAATAGGCGAGTCACTTACAGCTCTCCTCGGGGGCAGGAAATTCATTCATTCAATCGTATTTATTGAGCGCCACGTGCAGAACACTGTACTAAGTGTTTGGGAGAGTACAATACAACAAGAAACAGACACATTCCCTGCCCACAACCAGCTTAAAAATAATTATGTTGGTATTTGTTAAGTGCTTACTAGGTGCAGAGCACTGTTCTAAGCGCTGGGGGAGACACAAGGGAATCAGGTTGTCCCACGTGGGGCTCACAGTCTTAATCCCCATTTTACAGATGAGGTAACTGAGGCACGGAGAAGTTGAGTGACTTGCCCACAGTCACACAGCTGACAAGTGGCAGAGCTGGGATTCTAGAGGGAATGTGTTTGTTATAGTGTTGTATTGTACTTCCCCAAGAGCTCAGTACAGTGCTCTGCCCACAGTAAGCGTTCAGTAAATACACTCGATTGACTGATTGATCCAGCTCTATGTGTCAGGGACCCCATCTGTTAAATGGAGATTAAGACTGTGATCCCTATGGGGTACTGCATCCAACCCGATTATTTGCATTGTCTATCCCAGCACTTAGAACAGGGCCCCGCAAGTAGTAAGCACTTAAATACCATTTAAAAAAAAAGAAATCCCCATTTTACAGATGAGGTAACTGAGGCCCAGAGAAGGGAAGTGACTTGCTCAAGATCACCCAGCAGGCAAGTGGCAGAACCAGGATTAGAAACTGGGTTCTAACCTTCTGACTGCCAGGCCTGTGCTTTTTTCTACAAGCGTCGGTTAGTAAATGTAAAGTCCTAACAGTAATAATAATAACAATAATAATGACGGTATTTGTTAAGCGCTATGTGCAAAGCGCGGTTCTAAGCGCAGGGGAGGATGCAAGGTGATCAGATTGTCCTACGTGGGGCTCACAGTCTTAATCTCCATTTTACATATGAGGTAACTGAGGCACAGAGAAGTGACTCGCCCAAAGTCACACAGCTGACAAGCGGCTGAGTGGGGATTTGAACCCATGACCTCTGACTCCCAAGCCCGTGTTCTTTCCACTGAGCCATGCTGCACTTAGTAGAGTGCCCTAAATATTGTAAGCGCTCAATAAATACCATTGATTAATAATATTGGTATTTATTAAGCGCTTACTATACGCAGAGCACTGTTCTAAGTGCTGGGGTAGATACAGGGTAATCGGGTCGCCCCACGTGAGGTTCGCAGTCTTAATCCCCATTTTACAGATGAGGTAACTGAGGCACAGAGAAGTTAAGCGACTCGCCCACATTGACTGATTTATTGATACCCCCAACGCTCTATAGATATGCCGTCGGGATGGTATCTATTAAGAGCTTACTATGTGTCAAACACTGCACTAAGCGCTGGGATAGATACAAGCTAATCAGGTTGGACACAATCCAGGTCCCATACGGGGGTCACGCCCTTAAGCCCCATTTTACAGCTGGGGAAACTGAGGCCCAGAGAAGTGAAGTGACTCGCCCGAGGTTCCCGCAGCAGACGAGCGGCGGAGGCGGGATTAGAACCCGCGTCCTTCTGACTCCCAGCCCGGGCTCTAGAGGTGACGCTGCTTCTCCCTGGGTAGAGAATGCCGGCCAGAAAAGAACGATGACACCCACATCCTCTGTCGATGTTAATCGGATGCTCCGAAGGGCAGCCAGATAGTCTGGTTTTATGACTATTGATCCTGTCCGAAGCCCAGACGGCTCAGGGATGTTACTTCTCAGACTTCTCGGTTGTTGCAGCCGCTTGCTTGGATCCTGTCCGGATGTTCCCTAACTCTTCTACCTAATAAATATGGTACTTGTTAGTAATAATAATAATAATGATTATGGTATTTGTTAAGCGCTTACTATGGGCCAGGCACTGTCCTAAGCGCTGGGGTGGATACAAGCAGCGTGGGGTGGATTGAAGCAGCGTGGCTCAGTGGAGAGAACCCGGGCTCGGGAGTCAGAGGTCACGGGTTCGAATGCCGGCTCGGCCACTTGTCAGCTGTGTGACTTTGGGCAAGTCGCTTCACTCCTCTGGGCCTCGGTGACCTCATCTGTCAAATGGGGATAAAGACTGTGAGCCCCAAATGGGACCACCCGATTGCTTTGTATCCTCCCCAGTGCTTAGAACAGTGCTTGGCACACAGCAAGCGCTTAACAAATGCCATCGTTATTATTATTACAAGCAAATCGGGTCGGACACAGTCCCTCGTCCTACGTGGGGCTCACAGTCTCAATCCCCGTTTTACAGATGAGGTCACTGAGGCTGAGAGAAGTAAGGTGACTCGCCCAAGGTCACACAGTAGACAATGGCAGAACTGGGATTAGAACCCATGATCTTCTGACTCCCAGGCCCGTACTTTATCCATTAACCCATGCTGCGCTTACTTTATGCCAAGCACTCTTCTAAGCACTGAGTAGATACAGGGTAATCGGGTTGGACACAGTCCCTGTCCCACATGGGGCTCACAGTCTCAATCCCCATTTTACAGATGAGATCACTGAGCCACAGAGAAGTGACGGGACTTGCTCAAGGTCCCCCAGCAGCCAAGTGGCAGAGCCGGATTTAGAACCTGTGACCTTCTGACTCCCCGGCCCGGGCTCTAACCACTAAGCCACGCTGCTCCTGATCCTGCCACCTGTCAGCTGTGTGACTGTGGAAAGTCACTTAACTTCTCTGTGCCTCAGTTACTCATCTGGAAAATGGGGATGAAGACTGTGAGCCCCACGTGGGACAACCTTATGACCCTGTATCTCCCCCAGAGCTCAGAACAGTGTTCTGCACATAGTAAGCGCTTAACAAATACCAACATTATTATTATTGTCAGCTGTGTGACTATGGGCAAGTCATTTAACTTCTCTGCACCTCAGTTACCTCATCTGTAAAATGGGGATGAAGACTGTGAGCCCCACGTGGGACAACCTGATGACCCTGTGTCTCCCCCAGCGCTCAGAACGGTGCTCTGCACATAGTAAGCGCTTAACAAATACCAACATTATTATTATTGTCAGCTGTGTGACTGTGGGCAAGTCGCTTAACTTCTCTGCGCCTCAGTTCCCTCACCTGTAAAATGGGCATTTAGCTTGTGAGCCCCACGTGGGCCAACCTGATGACCCTGTATCTCCCCCAGCACTTAGAAGAGCGGTCTGCACGTAGTAAGCGCTTAACAAATACCAACATTATTATTATTATCCTCTCCAAGATGATCTTTTTCAGGCCCAGCAAAAAACACAGCCTCAGTTTAACAGTTCAAGCTTGAATGTCACCGCAACGCTAACTAGTTAGAAATTAGTGAAACGTCTTCGGCTGGGGCCCTGGGGTCTGCCAGCATGGTACAGGCCAAAACAGCTCTTGGAAAGCCCTCTCTCCCTCACACACACCCTCACACAACTGTGGTTTTCGGGCTCAGTTTTAAAGGGTGATAATGATGTTTACTTGGCACGGTGTTTACTCTGCAGGAAGGTGGTAAATACTAATTGCTGTTTGCAGCCTGCTCCTCTTCTTATTGTTATTGTACTACCATCAGGGTACATTTGCTAGCAAATCCGTTTCTCTTTTCCGCCTTACATTTTCTCCTGCCAACTCACAGCTGCTGCTGCTGCTGCTGCTGGTCTTTTTTTTTTTTTAATGGTATTTATTAAGCGCTTCCTATGTGCCAAGCACATAGCGCTGACGGTTGTTTTGCAGAGACGAGCTACCACTCCCGCTGTGACTAGGGCTCTTCATCTATTGGTTCGCATTTATTGAGCGCTTATCGGGTGCTGAGCACTGAACTAAGCGCTTGGGAGAGTATGGTATAATAATAAACGGACGTTCTCTGTCCACAACGAGCTTCCGGTCCAGAGGGGCTTACAGTCTAGTACTACTATTTCTGCTAATAATATTAATAGTAATAATCATAATTATGGTGTTTGTTAAGCGCTTACTATGCGCAGAGCACTGTTCTAAGCACTGGGGTATATACAGGGTAATCAGATTGTCCCACACCCCTTCTTTCTCTCTTTCACTCCATCCAACACACAGGAGGAGTTCTGTGTTGCCTTATTTTTTTTTTTTAGGGTGTTTATTGAGTGATTAGTATGTGCCAGGCACTGTACTAAGTGCTGAGGTAGATACCAGCTAATAATGACGTCAGTATTTGTTAGGCGCTTACTATGTGCCGAGTACTGTTCTAAGCGCTGGGGTAGATACAGGGTCATCAGGTTGTCCCACGTGAGGCTCACAGTCTTCATCCCCATTTTACAGATGAGGTAACTGAGGCACAGAGAAGTTAAGTGGCTTGCCCAAGGTCACACAGCAGGTAAGTGGCAGAGCCGGGATGAGAACCCACGACCCCTGACTTCCAAGCCCGTGGTCTGATAATAATAGTACTTTTTAGGCATTTGTTATGTGCCAAGCATTGGACTAAGCATTAGGGCAGACACAGGATAACCAGGTCGGACAGAGTCCCCGTCCTACACGGGGCTCCCCATCTAAAGGGGAGGGAGCGCGGGCATTTAATCCCCCTTTTACAGGTGGAGAAACTGAAGCCCAGAGGAAGTGAAATGACTTGCCCAAGGTCACACAGCAGGAAGGAAGGAAGGTTAGAAGCAGCGTGGCGCAGTGGAAAGAGCACGGGCTTTGGAGTCAGGGCTCATGAGTTCGAATCCCAGCTCTGCCACTTGTCAGCTGTGTGACTGTGGGCGAGTCACTTCACTTCTCTGTGCCTCAGTTCCCTCATCTGTAAAATGGGGCTTAAGACTGTGAGCCCCACGTGGGACGACCTGATTCCCCTGTGTCTACCCCAGCGCTTAGAACAGTGCTCTGCACATAGTAAGCGCTTAACAAATACCAACATTATTATTATTATTAAGGTGATGGAGTCAGGATTGAACTGTTATATAGTACTCTCCCAAATACTTACAACAGTGCTCTGCACACTTCAAGTGCTCAATAATTACCACAGATTAACTAAGAGAATGGATTTCTGATAATGGCAGCCTGATACCGGGAGGAATCAACTTTCAGTGCTTGAAGGGGATGCTTCCTCCAGCTCTGGCAGAATGATACTCTGCTAAGCGCTTAGTGCGATGCTCTGCACACAGTAAGCGCTCAATAAATACAACTGAATGAATGAAGGGGATGAACACGAGGTCTAATAATATTAATAACTGTGGCCTTGGTTAAGCACTCTACTAAGCCAAGCTCTCTTCTAAGTGATAGAGTAGATGCACGTTCAATCAATGGTATCCACTGAGTGCTTACTGTGTGCAGAGCACTGTACTGAGCGCTTGGGAGAGTAAATATAACAGAGTAGTTGATAGACACCCCGTCTGCCCGCGAGAAGCTTACATTCTCAAGGATAATCAGTTTCGACCCAGTCCCTGTCCCACGTGGGGCTCACAGTCTAAGAAGGAGGGAGGACAGGTAATGAATCCCCATTTTACAGTTGAGGAAACCGAGGCACAGAGAAGCTAAGCGACCCGCCCAAGGTCACACAACAGGCAAGTGGAGGATGTGGGATTAGAAGCCGGGGCTCGCGTCTCCCACTTCTATGCTCTTTCCACTTGCTCCTATGAATTGAGGAGACACAGTTGGTATTCCTATTGTCATTCTGGCTGTTGATCTTATCGATCGATCAATTAATCCCATTTATTGAACAGTTACTGTGCAAAGAGCTGTACTAAGCACTGGGGAGAGTATACTATACCAATGTAAGAGAGTCGGTAGACACGCTCCCCGCCCGCCACGAGCTAAAAGTCTAGAGGGGGAGACCGACATTAGTGGAAATAAATAAATTATGGGTATAATAGATTTTGGGTCTAATAAATTAGGGATATGTACTTAGGCACTTCCAACAAGTGTGTGCTTATGGATTGACTGACTCCGATGGAGCTAATTGGCATTGTGCATTGGCAAAGTGTTCCACAGTCATTTGTTAGGTGTTAATTTTAACTGATCCATATGCTGCCTTGGGATAATCGCACTCAATGCCTGCTTCCCGAGACTTTGTACGCTAATGCTAACATTATAAAGATTACCTAAACATTAGACTCGATGAGGCTCCTGAGAAAATATTTTATCGCCAGGTATTTATGACTCACGAGCGGATGAAAATTCCCAGCAAAATGGCTGCCTGAAGGAATAGATACTGAATAAAATGCCTGACAAAGTTTTACTAAATGAATCTGCTAATGGGCCCAGGTACGTGTCAAAAGAGCCCACGCCCACAAATCAGAGGACCTGGGTTCTAATCCTGACTCTGCCGCTTCCTCTAGATTGTGAGCCCGTTGTGGGCAGGGATTGTCTCTCTTTGTTGCTGAATTGTACTTTCCAAGCACTTAGTACAGCACTCCGCATACAGTGAGCGCTCAATAGATACAAATGAATGAATGAAAGAATTCGATTGAATGAATGAATGTTGCTGTGTGACCTTGGACAAGTCACACAACTTCTCCAGCCCAGTTTCTGCCTCTGCCAAATTAGGATTCGCTATCCAATCTCCCTCCTATTTAGACTGTGAACGCCATGTGGGACGGGGACTGCGTCTGACCGGATTATTTTATATCTTCCCCGGTGCTTAGGCAGTGCTTGGCACATAGTAAGCGCTTAATGATCACCACGGTTATTTTCATTATTAATTTCCTTCCCTTTTATATCAGAATTAACGGCAGGATCAGAGACATGAGGTGGGCAGGGGAGGAGGAGAAAAGATGCAGAGTTACGGTGTTACGGCCGCCTTACTTGTCCCCACTGTCGTGCAGGAAGCGCTAGGAGAACAACTATCAGTCGATCATACTTATTGAGCGCTTCCTAGGTGCAGAGCACTGTACTAAGCGCTTGGAAAAGTAGAAGGATGAAGCCGCTAAACTGTAAAATCCACCAGGACAGGAATCCTGTCTAGTCTACAGTACTTTCCCCTTCTAGACTTTCAGCCCGTTGTGGGCAGGGATTGTCTCTGTTGCTGAATCCTACTTCCCAAGCTCTTAGTACAGTGCTCTGCATACTGTAAGCGCTCAATAAATACGACTGAATGGATGAATCTCTGCCCACAACAGAACATAAATCCCTTGAGGGCAGGAATCATGTTTAACTCTCTTGTCCTCTCCCAAACATTTTAATACAGTGCTCTGCACGCAGAAGACTGTAAGTCCCTTGAGAGCAAGGATCTTGTCTACTGCACTGACTCTCCCAAGCGCTTAGTACAGTGCTCTGCACAAGCAGACCTGAGGCTCCTTGAGGACGGACATAGTGTCTACTTTATTCTATTGTCATCTCCCAAGAGCTTACTCTTTAAATTATATATTGAATTGCTTATTTGTTCATATTACTTATAAATTACTTATTTGCTCATATTAATGTCTTTCTCCCTCCCTAGACCGCAAGCACATTATGAGCAGGGAATTGAGAAGCGACTTGGCGTAGTGGATAGAGCCCGGGCCTGAGAGTCAAAAGGCTCTGGGTTCTAATCCTGACTCCACTTGTCTACTGTGTGACCTCTGGTATGTCACTTCACTTCTCTAGGCCTCAGTTACCTCTCTGTAAAATGGGCATTGAGACCTTGAGCCCCACGTACGACAGTGACTGTGTCCAACTTGATTGGCTTGTATCCACCCCAATGCTTAGTACAGCACCTGGCACACAATAAGCATTTAACAAATACCACAGTTATTTGCTTGTATCCTCCCCAGCGCTTAGTACAGTGCCTGGCACATGGGAAGTGATTAACAAATACCACAGTTTTTTGCTTATATCTTCCCCAGCGTTCAGTATAATGCCTGGCACATAGTATGCACTTAAACATCATCATTATAGTTATTATTACTCTCCAAAGTACTTGGTCAGTGCTCCGCACACAGTAAGCGCTCAATAGACTTGCCTCTCTGCTCTTCCCCCCTCTCCCCACCCCACAGCACTTGTGTAGATATCTGTTGTTTTATTTATTACTCTATTTTGCTAATGATATATGTCTATATATAGATATATAGATATATATCTATGATTCTATTTATCTTGATGATATTTACGCCAGACTGCTTGTTTTGTTTTGCTGTCTGTCTCCCCCGTTTAGACTGTGAGCCCATTATTGGGCCAGGGATTGTCTGTCTCTGTGGCCCAATTGTACATTTCAAGCACTTAGTACAGTGCTCTGCACATAGTAAGCGCTCAATAAATACAATTGAATGAATGAATTTATTTATACTGATTTATACTGGTTTATCTGTATTGGTGTTTCTCTCCCCGGCTCTAGACTGTGAGCTCGTGTGGTCAGGGACTGCCTCTCATTGCTGTATTGTACTTTCTTAAGCACTTAATCCAGTGCTCGGCACACAGTAGGTGCTCAATAAATACAATCTATTGATTGATCGATTGATGGACCTTTTGGGAAAGCACCTGTGATCTGCTCAGTCTATCTAGCCCTCTCTGACGGGGGTTTCACCCAAATAAATCAACCAAGTGGTTGGATGTCAGCTACCCCTAAATAGACCTCAAAGCAATGGAGATTCAGCTGTCACCCTCCCAGCTCTTCCTTTGAAATGCTAAATAACATTGAAAAGCAAACAGACCCCTTGAAACTCTAACATTATTAAGAAACCAACCTCCACTGATGATGTCCATCTGAAAGCAATCATACATTCATTCGTTCAATCGTATTTATTGAGCACTTATCGTGCGCAGAGCCCTGTACTAAGCTCTTGGCAAAGTACAATACAGCAATAGACACAATCCCTGCCCACAACAAGCTTTCAGTCTAGAGCGGGGAGACGATTAGAGATCTGGACATAATTGGTGTGGGGCTGGGAGAGGGGAAGAGCAAATGGAGCAAGTCAGGGCGACGCAGAAGGGAGTGGGAGAAGAGGAAAGGGGGGCTTAGTCAGGGAAGGCCTCTCGGAGGAGAAGGGCCTTCGATAAAACTTTGCAGTGTGTGTGTAGGGTGGAGCACAAAAACAACCTCCAAATGCCCTCTCCCCCAGGTCCTGTGGGTCTCCAGTAACCTCTCTGGAGCGCTGCTTCCTCTAGCAACTGCAGGCTCCAATACTTGATGTCAGAGCGCTTAGTACAGTGCTCAGCACTAAGAGCTACCTTACTAAGAGCTACTATACTCTCAGGGTGTAGAAGCAGCCTGGCCTAGTGGCAAGAGCACAGGCTTGGGAGTCAGAGGTCGAGGGGTCTAATCCCGCCTCCGCCACTTGTCTGCTTTGTGACCTTGGGCAAGTCACTTCACTTCTCTGAGCAAGACTGAACTCCTCCTCTTCCCTCCCGAACCCGGTCCTCTCCCAGACTTCCCTATCACCGTGGATGGCACGACCGTCCTTCCCGTCTCTCGGGCCCGCGATCTCGGTGTCGTCCTTGACTCGTCTCTCTCGTTCACCCCACGCGTCCTATCCGTCACCGAGACCCGCCGGTCTCACCTTTACGATATCGCCAAGATCCGCCCTCTCCTCTCCACCCGGACGGCTACCTTACCGCTACGGGCTCTCGTTATATCCCGGCTAGACTACCGGGTCGGCCTTCTCTCCGACCTCCCTTCCTCCTCTCTCGCCCCGCTCCGGTCTGTTCTTCGCTCCGCTGCCCGGCTCATCTTCCCGCAGAGACGATCTGGGCCTGTCACTCCCCTTCTTAAACACCTCCAGTGGTTGCCCATCGACCTCCGCTCCAAACAAAAACTCCTCACTCTAGACTTCGAGGCTCTCCGTCACCTCGCCCCTTCTTACCTCTCCTCCCTTCTCTCTTTCTACGGCCCACCCCGCACGCTCCGCTCCTCCGCCGCCCACCTCCTCACCGTCCCCCGTCTCTCCTATCCCGCCGTCGACCCCTGGGCCACGCCCTCCCTCCTCACCTCCGCCAAACTGATTCTCTTCCCCTCTTCAAAACCCTACTTAAAACTCACCTCCTCCGAGAGGCCTTCCCAGACTGAGCTCCCCTTCTCCCTCTACTCCCTCTACCGCCCCCCCTTCGCCTCTCCGCAGCTTAACCCTCTTTTCCCCCCATTTCCCTCTGCTCCTCCCCGTCCCTTCCCATCCCCTCGGCACTGTACTCGTCCGCTCAACTGTATATATCTTCATCACCCTATTTATTTTGTTAATGAAATGTACATCGCCTCGATTCTATTTAGTCGCCATCGGTTTTTACCAGATGTTCTTCCCCTCGACTCTATCGCCATCGTTCTCGTCCGTCCATCTCCCCCGATCAGACCCTAAGCCCGTCAAACGGCAGGGACCGTCTCTATCTGTTGCCGACTTGTTCATTCCAAGCGCTTAGTACAGTGCTCTGCACTTAGTAAGCGCTCAATAAATACTATTGAATGAATTCTCTGGGCCTCAGTGACCTCATCTGGAAAATGGGGATCGAGACTGGGAGCTTCATGTGGGACAAGGGACCGTGTCCAACCTGATTACCTCAAATCTACCCTAGCACCAAGAATACGATTCGGCACATAGTAAGCCCTTAAATACCATTATTAGTATTATTATTAGGTTAGTAAGTGCTCAATAAATAGCATTGATTGACTAATTGAGAGTCCTAGAGGAGGTTGCTGCCGTGTCCAGAGGCTGCAGGGATCCGGCTAGTGAAACCCCCTCCCTCCAATATTCGATTCTTGCCCCCACCCAGGCCCACACCACCTATGTCCATAGCTGTCATTTATTTATTATTTGAATTGATGTCTGTCTCCCGGCCTCTAGACTGTAAGCTCACTGTGGGCAGGGAATGTGTCTGTTTATTGTTGTATTCTATTCTCCCAAGTGCTCTCTGCAGACAGTAAGCACATAATAAATACGATTGATTGACTCACTGGCTGGTCAGAAATGTCCACCCTAAATTCACCAACTTTCAACCAGGCAAGGTCATTTCTAACATTCGTTCAGTAGTATTTATTGAGCGCTTACTATATGCAGAGCACTGTACTAAGCGCTTGGAATGTACAATTCGGCAACAGATAGAGACAATCCCTGCCCATTGACAGTTTACAGTCTAACACTCGAGAGACGATTTTCCTTTTCACTTTTCATTCCAAAGTGGCCTTCCCCTCCCCCTCAACCAACACAGCAAAACCAAACAAGTTTAGTGACTTCTCTTTGGAGGCTTCGCGGGATTTACAGCATTGGAAGCAAAGGTTCTGAGCCTAAAGTTTACTTTTGTCCCTCAGAGCTAATGCTTCCCATTCTCCGAACCAATTAGCATTTGAAAAGTTCAAAGGGAGCTGAAATTTGTCTGCATTTGTTAAGAGGACTTAAAAACGGCAAGTGGTAACCTGAAACGAGAGGAGACAATTGCTTGGAGAAAAGAGAGACAGCCCGAAGCTCAATCCTATTTATTGAGCTCTTACTGTGTGCAGAGCACTGTAATAATAATAATCATCATCATCATCATCATGTTGGTATTTAAGCGCTTACTATGCGCAGAGCACTGTTCTAAGCGCTGGGGTAGCTACAAGGTAATCAGGTTGTCCCACATGAGGCTCACAGTCTTCATCCCCATTTTACAGATGAGGTAACTGAGGCACCGAGAAGTTAAGCCACTTGCCCCAAGTCACACAGCTGACAGGTGGCAGAGCAGGGATTAGAACCCATGACCTCTGACTTCTAAGCTCGTGCTCTTTCCACTCAGCCAAGCTCCTTCTCTGAAATAATGATATTTCATTCATTCAATAGTATTTATAGAGCCCTTACTATGTGCAGAGCATTGCACTAAGCGCTTGGAATGTACAATTCGGCAACAGATAGAGACAATCCCTGCCCAGTGACGGGCTCACAGTCTAATCGGGGGAGACAGACAGCAGAGCAAAACAGAACAAAATCAAAACAGGACAACGTTATCACGATAAGACAACATTATCAGGTTATTTCTTAAGTGCTTACTATGTGCCAAGCACTGTTTTAAGCGCTGGGGTAGATACAGCGTAATCAGATTGGACACAGTCTCTGCCCTACATGGGGCTCACAATCGTAATCCCCATTTTACTGCTGAGGGAACTGAGGGCCAGAGAAGTGAAGTGATTTGCCCAAGGTCACACGGCAGACAAGTGGTGGAGCGGGGACTGTCCTGAGTGCTTGGGAGAGTAAAATGGAACAACTGAACAGCCGCAATCCCTTGCCCACAACAAGCTTACAGTCTAGAGGGACCTGATGATCTTGTACCACCCCAGCGATTAGTCCAGGGCTTGGCCCAAAGTAAGTGCTTGGCAAGTACTACAATTATTATCTCCTGGAAAGGGGCAGAAGTGTTGGGGGGTGATTTGCTCCCAGCAGCAAGGCAGACAATAATTACTTGAGGTTTTATGTACGAACTCTCTAGTCTCCCTGAGAAGCAACTGCAGATGGAGAGAGACACAGAGAGATAGAGAGGAAGAGAGACGGGAGAGAGGAGATAGGAGAGACAGGAGAGGCCTAATGGAAAGAACACGGACCTGGGAGACGGAGGACCTGAGTTCTAATCCCAGCTCTGCCACTTGCCTGCTGTGTGACCTTGGGCAGGTCACTTCACTTCTCTGGGTCTCAGTTACCTCACCTGTAAAATGGGGACTAAGACTGTGAGCCCCATGTGGGACAGCAACTGTGTCCAACCTGATTAGCTTGTAACTACCCCAGTGCTTAGAACAGCGCTTGACACAGTCAGTGCTTAACAGATAACCGTATTATTACTAATAGTGTTGATATTTCATTCATTCAATTTATTGAGTGCTTACTGTGTGTGGAGCACTGTACTAAGTGCTTGGGAAAGCAAGATACAATAATAGACACATTCCCTGCCCACAATGAGGTTTCAGTCGAGAACAGGGGAGACAGACTTCAATACAAATAAATAAAATGACAGCTATAAACATAAATGCTGCGGGGTTGGGAGAGGGGGAAAACCAAAGGGAGCAAGTCAGGTTTTTATAGAAAAATGATCCGGGCAGCAGAGTGAAGTATGGACTGGAGTGGGAGGAGGCAGGAGGCTGGGAGGTCAGCAAGGAAGTTGATAGAGTAATCCAGGCAGGAGAGGATGAGTGATTATATTAACACGGTAGCAGTTTGGATGGAGAGGAAAGCGATGTTGTGAAGATGGGACTGACAGGATTTGGTGACGGGCTGAATGTGTGGATTGAAAGAGAGAGAGGAGTCAAGGACGACTCCAAAGTTATGGGCTTGCGAGACGGGAAGGATGGTGGTGCCGTCTACAGTGACGGGAAAGTCAAGGAGAGGACAGGGTTTGGGTGGGAAGATAATTCTGGAATACCCCTAGGCGCGATGCATTGCACTAAGCACTTGGGAGAGTAAACCCAACAGGTTTGCAAAGAGGAGTCAGGAGAGGGCCGGGATCCTCCACAACACCTCCCCACCAGCCTTTTTAGGGTACCTATTAAGCACTTACTTTGTGTCAAGCAGGCTTCAGGATAATCCCGTGAGACACAGTCCCTTCCCCCATGGGGCTCACAGTGTCTGGGCAGTAAACTCACTGTGGGCTGGGGAATGCGTCTGTTTTATTGTTATAGTGTACTCTCCCAAGCGTTTAGCACCGTGCTCTGCACACAGTATACGTGCTCAATAAATATGATTGCCTAAGTAGGAGAAAGAACAGGTATTGAATCTCCATTTTACTGATGAATAAACTAAGGAACAGAGAAGGCAAGTGATGTGCCCAAGGTCGCCCAGCAGACAAGTGGCAGAGCGGGGATTAGGACCCAGGTCTCAGGGCCGGGCTCCATCCATTAGGCCACACTGCTCCTCTGCTCAGGGTCACCTTCACATTTAAAGCCTGCTCAGTTCTGCCGTCATCTCTGCTTTCTCTACCTATTTAGGTTGGAAAGCTGCCAGGATCAGGGTTACGTATTTATTTATTTATGCCTGTCCTCTGCTCTCATGTCTATTTGCATACTTGAAATCTCTATACCTGTCTTCCCAGTTAGAGCGTAATCTCCTCGCAGCATGGCCTAGTGGGGGGGGGGCCTGGGCGTCAGAAGGACCTGGGTTCTAATTCCGGCTCTGCTAAATGACCTTGAGCAAGTCACTTCACTTCTCTGGGCTTCGGTTGCCTCACCGGCAAAACGGGGATTAAGACTGTGAGCTCCACGTGGGACAGTGACTGTGCCCAAACCGATAGTAACGACGACAGTATTTGTTCAGCGCTTATTATGTGCCGAGCACTGTTCTAAGCCCTGGAGTAGGTAAATCAGGTTGTCCCACGTGGGGCTCAAAGTCTTAATCCCCGTTTAACAGATGAGGGAACTGAGGCACAGAAAAGTTAAGTGATTTGCCCCAAGTCACACAACTGACAAGTAGCAGAGCCAGGATTAGAACCCACAACCTCTGACTCCCAAGCCCGGGCTCTTTCGCTAAACCAGCTGCTTCTCTGGTACCCTCTATCTGCCTCAGCGCTAAGTAAGCATTTAACAAATCTGATTTAACCTGGTCAGACCCGGTCCCTGTGCCACTTGGGGCTCACCGAGGTACAGAGAAGCTAAGTGACTGGCCCAAGGTCACCCAGCAGACATGAGGCAGAGCCAGGATTAGAACCCAGATCCTTCTGACTCCCAGGCCCATGCTCTATCCGTTAGGTCAAACTGCTTCTCTTTAAAGGCAGGCAGCTTTAAAGATACTTCATAAGCAAGAGCAGGATCATAGATCCTAGGAGCAACTTTGCCATCAGGGAACTGAAACTGTAATGGCGGGGTGACTTTGGAAGTCACTCCAACTCCGAAACAGAAAGGCCTAGTGGCTACAGCCTGGGCGCCAGAAGGTCATGGGTTCTAATCCCCGCTCTGCCACTGGTCTGCTGTGTGACCTTGGGTGAGTCACTTTGCTTCTCTGTGCCTCAGTGACCTCATCTGTAAAATGGGGATTGAGACTGTGAGCCCTGCATGGGACAGGGACTGTGTCCAACTTGATTTGCTTATATCCACCTCAGCGCTTAGTACAGTGCCTGGCACATAGTAAGTGCTTCACAAATACCATAATTATCATCTGGTTTTAATATTACTCCGTGGGCACTCCTTGCTCAAGAAAATCTATGCAACAATTTCCCTGTCAAACAGGCAGGATGCTGTTCCTTGGCAACAGTCAAGCAATTCATGTGCTTAGTACAGCGCTCCACCCACAGAAAACACTCAATAAATACGATTGACTGATTGATTTGGGGAAACCAAGTCAGCCGTTTGTGAAAATGTAGCACTCTGCCCAAGCTAGCCGGCAACTTTGCAGACCTACGCCCCTCACCTTTTCGATCCTCTGCTTGCAGCTCTACCCTCTGGTCCCACGACTCCTTTCAGAGCCAAAATGCTCTGAATCTTCTCCTGGAGCCTTACAGCTCTCGAACCTGGAAGCTCCTTATGGGCAGGGAACGTGTCTGCTCATTCTGTTGGAGTGTCCTCTCCCAAGCGCTTAGTACAGTGCCCTGCACACAGTAAGCGCTCAAGAAATAGGACTGGAGCCCCGGAAAGCTGCTGAGATGTGAGTTTAAGGATAGGGTCAGGCTGTATCACGCAGCAAGAGTCAGGCCTTTCATACTTTTTGTATTCAGTCGTATTTATTGAGCGTTTACTGTGGGCAGAGCACTGGAGAGAGCTGGGGAGAGAGCAATATAACAATAAACAGACACATTCCCTGCCCACAACCAACTTGTAGCCTAGAGAACGTTTCCTGGAAATAGAAAAACTCCATCTCTTTCATTTGTTTTGCACCCTTTACTCACCCTTCCCTCGGCCCCCTAGCACAAGTCCATATCCGGAACTTATTAACAAATAAGTACCGTCGTCATCATTACCCCAGTGCTTAGAAGAGTGCTTGGTGCATAGGAAGCGCCTAACAAAAACCAACATTTTATCATCATATCATAATTTGATCATGAGGTCATCCCTTTTCTTCGGAATGCTCATGATAACATCACGATGACAACATCTGAGCCTGCCCACATTGAGCAGAGAAGCAACGTGCGGTCTACTGGCTAGAGCCCGGGCCTGAGAGTCAGAAGGACCTGGGTTCTAGTCCTGCTCTACCATTTGCATGCTCTGAGACCTTGGGCAAATCACTTCACTTCTCTGGGCCTCATTTAACTCACCTGTAAAATGGGGACGATGACTGTGAGCCCCACGTGGGCCAGGGACTGTCGTCCAACCTGATTACTCTGTATCTACCCCGAGCGTTACCATTTAACATTTCTCGAGCAGGTTCTGTTCCTCACCAGCATAATCCCCTTAGAATCACCAACATAGCTAGCTATGCGCTAAATATCAGCCGGCCGACGCTTGAAGCCTTTAATTTGGCTTTGGAAGAAACAGATTCACTTTCAAAGCAGTAGCTGTTAATGCTGTAAAGCATTAAAGTATGTTTTAATGCCAGTTGAATGCTTGCTGTACAAATTGTATCTAAAAACCGCCTCGCTTTTCCCTACGGCCATTTGATCGATGGAGCCGGTCAACCCTAAGGCTCCTTGAAGGAAGGGAATATAATAATAATAATAATAATTAAAATGATGGTAATTGTTAAGCGCTTACCATGCACTGTTCTTAGCTCTGGAATATGCGCTTCAGTTGCATTCGTTCAAGTGCTTAGTACAGTGCTCTGAGCACAGTAGGTGCTCCATAAATGCCACCCATTGATCGTTTGATCTTCAGAGGAGCGTGGTGGAAAATAGCTCTGGCTCCGAAAAGATTTCTTCATGTGTCTCAGAGAATGGCTCACTTTAAAGGCGAGGACGTAACAGAGATGATGGGGAAGCAAGTAAATATTAGCACATTTTTTTTTTATGGCATTTGCTAAACGCTTCTTACGAGCCAGGCCGTGTAGTAAGCGCTGGTGAAGATACAGACTAATCAGGTTGGACCTAGCCCTCGTCCCACATGGGGCTCACGGTCTTAATCTCCATTTTACAGATGAGGGAGCTGAGGCCCAGTGAAGTGACTTGCCCAAGGTCACACAGCCGACAAGCGGTGGAGCTGAGATTACAAACCCAGGTCCTTCTGACTATCCACTAGACCACACCGCTTCTCAAATGCGTACTCTTCCCTAGCCTGGAAGCTCATCCAGTATACCAATAATAATTATATTTGCTAAGCGCCTACTACATGCAAAGCACCAGAATGGGTACAATACGATCAGATCGCACACGGGCCCTCTCCCAAATGGGACTCCCAGTTTAACGAGGAGATCAATCAAACAATCTTATCTGCTGAGTGCTTACCTTGTGCCGAGAATTGCGCTAAGCACTTGGGAGAGTACAATCCAAGGGAATTAGCAGCCACGTTCCCTGCCCAAAACGAGCTTGCGGCCTAGAGGGGGAGACCGACTTCAAGGCGAATAAATAGGTATTGAATCCCCATTTTATAGATGAGGAAACCGAGACAGTCCCAGAAGTTACGTGACTCGCCCAAGGTCACCCGTCAGGCAAGCGGCGGTGCTGGAATTAGCACACGGCTCTCCAGAGACCTGTGCTCTTTCCGTAAGGCAGGGCTTAGTCCAGTGCTCTGCGCACAGTAAGTGCTCAATCAATACGATTAAATGATTAAGGGCTAATTGGAAATGCAAACTTGAGTTTATCACTCTTGGAATTGAGGCTGCAATCTAACCTGATTCATTCGTTCCTCCAATCGTATTTATTGAGCGCTTACTGTGTGCAGAGCACGGGACTAAGAGCTTGGAAAGTACAATTTGGCAACAAGCAGAGACGATCCCTACCCAACGGGCTCACTGTCTAGAAGGGGGGGGAGACGGACAACGAAACAAAGCAAGTGGACAGGCATCGACGGCTTCAATGTAAACAGAATTATAGATATTTACACATCATTAATATATACATATACACACAGGTGCTGTGGTGCAGGGAAGAGCAGAGGGAGGGAGTCGGGGCGACGGGGAGAGGATGAGCAGAGGAAGAGGGGGGCTCAGTCTGGGAAGGCCTCCTGGAGGAGGTGAGCTTTCAGTAGGGCTTTGAAGGGGGGAAGCAGTGCTCTGCAAATAGTAAGCAATCAATCGACCCAGGCCCGGCTCTACCTCAACCGTTACCTCAATCTGTGGTTCTTCCCTGGATCTAAACCTTCGTTTAGACCGTGAGCCCGTTACGGGGCAGGGATTATTGTCACTATCTGTTGCCGAACTGTCCATTCCAAGCGCTTAGTGCAGTGCTCTGCACATAGTAAGCGCTTAATAAATACTATTGAATGAATGAATCGATCCCAGTAGTGGGGGGATAGAGTCCGGACCTGCGAGTCAGAGGACCTGGGTTCTAGTCCCAGCTCTCGGCGGCTGCATGACTTTGGGTGACTCAGTGGAAAGAGCCTGGGCTTTGGAGCCATTCATTCAATAGTATTTATCGAGCGCTTACTATGTGCAGAGCACTGGACTAAGCGCTTGGAACGAACAAGTCGGCAACAGGTAGAGACGGTCCCTGCCGTCCGACGGGCTCACGGTCCGATCGGGGGAGACGGACGGACGGGAACGATGGCGATAGATAGAGTCGAGGGGAGGAACGTCTCGTAAAAACCGATGGCGACTAAATAGAATCGAGGCGATGTACATTTCATGAACAAAATAAATAGGGTGATGGAAATATATACAGTTGAGCGGACGGGTACGGTGCCGAGGGGATGGGAAGGGAGAGGGGGAGGAGCGGAGGGAAAGGGGGGAAAAGAGGGTTTAGCTGCGGAGAGGTGAAGGGGGGGGGGGGCTGGTAGAGGGAGTAGAGGGAGAAGAGGAGCTCAGTCTGGGAAGGCCTCTTGGAGGAGTCAGAGGTCATGGGTTTGAATCCCGGCTCTGCCACTTGTCAGCTGTGTGACTGTGGGCAAGTCACTTCACTTCTCTGGACCTGAGTTACCTCATCTGTAAAATGGAGATTAAGACTGAGCCCCACGTGGGACAACCTGATTCCCCTGCGTCTACCCCAGCGCTCAGAACAGTGATCCGCACACAGTAAGCGCTTAACAAATACCAACATTATTATTAACTGTATTGGTTGAGCGTTTATTGTGTGCAGGGCACTGTACTAAGCGCTTGGGTGAGTATAACGCAACAATAACAGACACATTCTCTGCCCACAATGAGTTTACAGTCTACAGGACTGTAAGCCACTTCACTTCTCTGGGCCTCAGTTCCCTCATCTGTAAAATGGAGATCGATAGTGAGCCCCATATGGGACAGGGACTATGTCCAACCTGATACGCTTCTATCCACCCTAGCGCTTAGTACAGTGCCTGTTCCATAGTTAGTGCTTAATACCAGAGTTTATTATTTTTTTATTTACGTGGGGAACAGAAACCAAGGGACAGAGTAGAAACACACTGGAAGCCAGACGGGAACTATTGGTCTGCAACCCAGCCGTTCCTTCCAGAGCCTCCCTGGAACCCAGATGCATCACTTAAAGCCGAATAATAATAAAAATAAGAAGAAGAATGATATTTGTTAAGCACTTACTATGTGCCGAGCGCTGTTCTGGCAAGTCGGATTTACTTAGAAATGGGTGGAAGGGCTGGGGAGAGAATCGCTCTCATCCACCAGATTTGTGGGGAGTGATTGAGGGGGAGGGGAAGGAGAAAAGATTTTGTCTGTGGGCCCACGGATTGAAAAAAAAACCAATTTAAAAATCCTTAGGAGATAGTTACAAACAGGTAGACTTTGCTCCCAGCTTTAGAAAGCCATTTTTTGTAACTGTCACCTTAGCTCATTTCAAGGCGATTGGTTGAAATTTTTAACCTTTTTAAAAAAGCGCTATCATGTACAGGAAAGAAAAAGCATATTGGGGAATTTACTCCAGATTTCCTACTTTTTTCAACAAAAGGAGCACATACGGTCCTCCGGGGTAGCCTAAGATCTCCCCCAAATGAGTGTTTTTAACTTGACCCCCTCTAGACTCTGAGCTCCTTATGGGTGGGGATTGTTGTCCTTTCCCAAGTGCTCAGACACAGAGCTCTGCACAGAGTAGGCACTCTGACCCCGCCGACTGATCAACCCTTGCCTCGACCATGAAGCTTCCATGAAGTTTTGCTGAAAATGAAGGGACAAATAAAGATTTGCTGCTCAATCGATCGCTGGGGATGAAGACTGTGAGCCACATGGGACAACCTGATAATCTTATATCTACTCCAGTGCTTAAACAGTGCTTGGCACATATTCATTCATTCAATAGTATTTACCGAGCGCTTACTATGTGCGGAGCACTCGACTAAGCGCTTGGGATGTACAAATCGGTAACAGATACAGTCCCTGCCCTTTGACGGGCTTACGGTCTAATCGGGGGAGACGGACAGGCAAGAACAATAGCAATAAATAGAATCAAGGGGATGAACATCTCATTAAAACAGTAGCAAATAGAATCAAGGTGATGTACATCTCATTAGCAAAATAAATAGGGTAGTAAGCGCTTAAATGTAATTATTACTATGTTCTTTCCAAACGCTTAGTACGGTGCTCTGCACACAGTAAGCGCTCAATAAATACAATCGAATGAATGAAAAAGGGGTCACTGAAGAGAACGCGGTGGGACCGAGCCCCGGCCCGGGAGTCGGAAGGGCCCGGGTTCTAATCCCGGGTCTGCCGCTTGTCTGTTGTGTGACCTCGGACAAGTCACTCGTCCGGGCTTCAGTGAGCTCGTCTGCAAAATGGGGATTAAGAGTGAGAGCCCCAAACGGGACCGGGACCCCGTCCAACCTGATTAGCTTCTATCTACCTCCGGCGCTTAGAACAGTGCTTGGCACAGAGTAAGCGCTTAGCAAGTGCCAGCGTTATGAGGAGATGCGCTTGGCACACAAGAGCCCTGCCCACAAGGAGCTTACAGTCTACCTGAGGTTAAGCTTCAGTACTTTCCCGGGGGGGGGGGGGGGGGGGGGGGGGGAACAGACGCCAGTAACGGGATCCGGTAGGTCCTGGGGCTTTCAAGCCGTAACACTGTAACTCTGCTAGCGAAACAAAGAAGGCCACTGGACGAAGAATAACATCACACCCGGGTCAGCAATGCGTCAGACACTCACTGAGCACCAAAAACAAGACAGGTTTCAATCCGTTTGAAGAATCAGAGATGGGAGGGAAGGGGGGCGGGGAGAAAAACGAAGCGAGATCCTGCTGTGGACACCCAGAGGGAATATTTGGGTGACCTTGGGTAGGTCACTTCACTTCCCATCTGTAAAATGGGGATGAAGCCCGGGAGACCCCCGTTGGGACAGGGTTTGCTTGCGTTCCCCCCGCCCCGCCAGCGCTCAGTACAGTGCCTGACACAGAATAAGCGCTTAACAGATACCGTAGTTATTCTAAAAGAGCCACAGGGCCATCGCTTCTCTTCTAAGCGCCTCTCTGACGTAACGATCTGACAACAACATCAGATGCCGAAAGCATTTAAAACTCCTTTGCCATAACCACGCCGCCGCCTAACGCTATCGGGGAGACCCGACGCTGACCGAAACTCACACGCTTTGCTGCCGGTGAACTGGAGTGGCCTTTATTGAGATTTAAGAAAAGTTCCTCCACATTTCTATAAATATAAACATGACTGAAAAAGTGACTTGGTGGTCACTAGTGCAGATACACAGAACGTAGGAAAGCTCCTCGGGCAGCTACTTCTGCTTTTCTAGTTTTAATTTTATTTTTTTTTTTAAAAAAAGAACCCCAGTTCCATAAAATCAGCCGTCACGAAAAGCCAATCCGCTAAAGTGCATTTTGGGTTACCTTCTGAACAAACAGCCGTTGGCTTAATAAGTGAAGTTTCCTTTTACATAAATCACACAGCAGTCGGAAAGAACGTTTCTGCCGGCTGGACGGCTCGGGATGTCATCCGAGTTACGAGGGAGAGAGTCCTGGAGCGTGGAAACCCGAACCCCAACGGCCGGGGGAAAACTGACCCCGGGACATCGAAATACTATTTATCCGCCGTCCTGTACCAGTCAGAAACACCATTTGTTTCCTCCTTTTGTCTTCGGGCCTCCAGGACGGACACGGGGTGGCCTTTTTCCGCTTTCTTCACCGGGGGAATAAAGCGGAGCCCAAGGCATCTCTCTTCGGCTTGCCCCGCTCCCCAGGAGGCTACAGACTGTGCACCGTTAAAGCTCTGTCATTCTTCCACAGATACCGCAAAAAGGGATGCTCCGTCAAGCGTCGTCCATCTGTCCCAGAATTCGCGGCCCGGGGAGGGAATTCTTCCCGGAGCCGGGTCATTCCAACCCCCTCGTGTCCCTCTTTGTTCAGCTACCTCTTCGACCCAGTCTCCTCCGCGCCAGTCCAGAGACCCGGGAGCGGGAGAGACTCCGAAACCCCCGCGCGGGCCTCCCGGGCGAAGAGTCCGCGGCCGTCGTTTCCTTAATTTCAATCCCCTCGAGCCGAGTTCCGGAGCGTCTGGGGCGGTGGGGGGGCTCGCTGCGCTTCGTTCGTAACGCACAGCTGCAGAATAAAAGCAAAACCCTGCACGCCGCGACACGCTTCCGCTTCGGAGGGCTGATCCGCCCGCTCCGACGGGTCTTATCCTCCTTCCCTGACACCGGCTTGGAGCCCGCTCGAAGTCCATCCCGAAGGCATATCGTTTTCCGATCACCGAGCGACTCTCCGACCCCAGAGACGTCCGGCACCCCCCCCCCCGACCCGTCCCGCCGCCCAAATAATCTTCCCCTCGGCCTCGCCTCCCTCCCCGCCCCCGAAACGGTCTCCGCTGATCACCGCCCGGCCGCCCCTCGACCCGTCCAGCCTCGCCGGCGACGGCCGCCCCCCCTTCCCGACGCCCCCCCCCCCCCGCCCCCAGACGCACGAGCACGACAACCGGGTAAAACTCTTCATCCTTTTATTTGGCTATTCGAAAAGCTGAGGTCAAACGTCGCCGTCCGCTTCCCGAGCTCTCGACCGGCTCTCGGGACAGACACGCCGGGAGGGGCGGGGGGCCGGACGCGTGGAGGAGGAGGAGACGAAAATAATGATAATAAAAAAATCGGCGAACGTCCACCCCTCCGCCCGAGGGGAAGGACCGGGCTCCTCGACCCTTCGGCCGGTCGGAGGAGGCCGCGTCCGAACCGACGACTGCGGGCCGCGGGCCGGCGGGCCCCGCCGAGGCCTCATCTTTTCTTTTTCTGCTGCCGCAACATTTTCCTCCGCTTGACGATCATGTCGTAGAGCTTCTCCAGGCCCTCTTTGAGTCCGTCGCCGATGATGGCGCACGTGGGCTGGAGGTGCCAGGGGGTGGACGAGCTCAGCTCCCCCGTGGCCAACAGCTTCTCCACCTCGGCCAGGGAGAGCGAGTGCCTCAGGTCCTGCTTGTTGGCCACGATGAGCACGGGGACGCCCTGGTTCTCCGAGATGCGGGTGATCTTGTGGAGCTCCGTCTTGGCCTCTTCCATCCTCTCGACGTCCACCGAGTCCACGACGAACACGATGCCGTCCGTGCACCGCGTGTACGACTTCCACAGGGGCCTGAGCTTCTCCTGCCCGCCGACATCCCAGAAGTGGAAGGTCACCGTCTTGGAGTTGCCCAGGGTCACCCGGATCTTCTCCGTGTTAAACCCCTTGGTGGGGACGGTGTTGACGAACTCGTTGAACTGCAGCCGGTAGAGGACCGTGGTCTTCCCGGCGCAGTCCAGCCCCAGGATGACGATGTGGAAGCTGTGGAAGGGCGGCAGGCCCGACAGGATCGACGCCTGCTCCGACAGTCCATTACCCATGGCCGGGGCCGGGGCCGGGGCCGGGGCCGGGTTAATCGCGCATGGACGGGATCCGCGCCGGGCCCGGCGGCTTCCCGGGGCCTGGATCGCGTCTTGCGGCCGGAGGCGCTCGAGGCGCTGCTGGGAGATGAATGGCCGATTACTGGGATCTGCTGGGAATAATAATGTTGGTATCTGTTAAGCGCTCACTATGTGCCGAGCACCGTTCTGAGCGCTGGGGTAGACACAGGGGAATCAGGTGGTAATAATAATGTTAATAATAATGTTGGTATTTGTTAAGCGCTTACTATGTGCAGAGCACTGTGCTGAGCGCTGGGGTAGACACAGGGGAATCAGGTCGTCCCACGTGGGGCTCACAGTCTTAATCCCCATTTTACAGATGAGGGAACTGAGGCACAGAGAAGTGAAGTGACTCGCCCACAGTCACACAGCTGACAAGTGGCAGAGCTGGGATTCGAACTCATGAGCCCTGACTCCAAAGCCCGTGCTCTTTCCACTGCACCACGCTGCTTCTCAGGTGGTCCCACGTGGGGCTCACGGTCTCGATCCCCATTTCACAGATGAGGACACTGAGGCACCGAGAAGTGAAGCGACTCGCCCGAAGTCACACGGCTGACAAGTGGCCGAGCAGGGATCCGAACCCATGACCTCTGACTCCAAAGCCCGGGCTCTTTCCATTGAGCCACGCTGGGAAACACGCACGCACGCACGCACGCACATCTACACGCGCATACGGGCATACGCTCGCACATACAGGCGAATCTACACACGCAGACACACACAGACACATATATGCAGGCAAATATACAGGCGTATACACGCACACGTATATGAACACATCTACGCACGTACACACACAGGCGGGCATATCTACACACACACATACACAGGCAGGCATATTTACACACGCATATACGGTCACATCTACACACACGTAAGAATAATAATAATGTTGGTATCTGTTAAGCGCTCACTATGTGCCGAGCACCGTTCTGAGCGCTGGGGGAGACACAGGGGAATCAGGTCGTCCCACGTGGGGCTCACGGTCTCGATCCCCATTTTACAGATGAGGTCACCGAGGCACCGAGAAGCGAAGCGACTCGCCCAACGTCACACGGCTGACGGGCGGCCGAGCCGGGATCCGAACCCATGACCTCTGACTCCAAAGCCCGTGCTCTCTCCACTGAGCCACGCTGCTTCTCTAGCGTAGGCAGGCATATCTACATACACGCATATGCGAGCGTACACACACCTAGACGGGCCTATCTACACACACACACACACACACACACATTCATTCATTCAATCACATTTATGGAGCGCTCACTACGTGCAGAGCACTATACTAAGCCCTTGGAATGTACAATCGGGCAACAGAGAGAGCCCGTCCCTGCCCGAAGACGGCTCACACTCTAGACGGGGGAGACAGGCGGCTAAGCGAAACGGAACGAGACGACATCATCGAGATAAACGGAATGAAGGAGACGTACCCCTCATTAACAAAATAAATAAGGGTGATAAATAATATAGACAAAGGAGCACAGTGCTGAGGGGAGGGGAAGAGCAGAGGGTGGGGGGGTGGGGGGAGCAGAAGAAAAGGAGGAGGCTCAGTCTGGGAAGGCTTCCTGGAGGAGGTGAGCTCTCATGCAGACATCCACCCCCCCCCCCCCCCCCCCCAGGCAGACATATCCACACACACACATCCGGGCATACCTGCACACAAACACGGCCATAACCACACACACACAGCCATAAATACACAAACATGGCCGTAACTACACACACAGGCAGAAGCACACCAACATGGCCATAACTACACACACACACACACAGGCATATCCACACACACCCAGCCATAAGCACACAAACTTGGCCATAACCACGTGCACGCTAGCACGCGCGCACACACACACACACAGGCATATCTACACACCCACCCAGCTCTCATGCAGACAGCCCCCCCTGCCACGCACACAGAGCCATGAGCACACAAACATGGCCGTAACCACACACACACACAGGCATATCTACACCCCCAGCCATAAGCACACAAACCTAGCCGTAACCACACACACACACACACACCCCCAGCCAAAAGCAAACATGGCCATAACTACACACACAGAGGCATATCTACACACACCCAGCCACACGTACACACGCAGCCACATCTACACATGCACACAGGGGCACGCATTGGCTGCATCGCATTTATTGAGTGCTTACTGTGTGTAGTGCGCTGTACACAGACAAATACATATCTATATCTATATATACAGATACACACATACATATAAAATACACATAGGCATATAGACACACACATACATAGATAGATATATACACCTATACATATACACATCTATAGATGATAGATACAGATATAGAGGCATACATATTTATATCTATACATATAGATATACAGATACATGTATACGGACACACACACACCTATCAATCTATGTGTGCGTACATGTAGATATACATGTACCTACACACATACACCTATATAGAGACACATAGATATATCTGTCTCTATATAGGCGAATATCTATACATCTAGATACACAGATACACATATACGGACACACACACACATACATCTATAGATAGAAACATACATGTGTATCTCTATATATAGACACACACACACATATAGACACACATGCACACCCAATGTGTATATATCTATGCCTATATGTGCACACCCACTCACACACACACATATAGAGACAGACACACCCACAGATATACACACACATAGACAGACACACACCCACACGTATACACACACATAGACAGACACACACCCACACATATACACACACATAGACACACACCCACACATATACACACACATAGACAGACACACACACACATACACACACATAGACAGACACACACCCACACATACACACACATAGACAGACACACACACACACATACACACACATAGACACACACCCACACATATACACACACATAGACAGACACCCACACACACATACACACACATAGACACACACCCACACATATACACACACATAGACACACACCCACACATATACACACACATAGACAGACACACACCCACACATATACACACACATAGACACACACCCACACATATACACACACATAGACAGACACACACACACACATAGACAGACACACACACACACACACACAGACACACACACACATAGACAGACACACACACACACACACACATATATACACACACATATACACACACATAGACAGACACACACATACACACACATAGACAGACACACACATAGACAGACACACACACACCCACACATAGACAGACACACACACACACACACACAGACACCCACACATATACACACACACAGACAGACACACATACATAAATATACACGTCCTCTCTCTCTCTCTATATATATATGCACACATGCACACGTCCCCCCCCCCCCGTTCATGCCCACACGTACGCCCGCCCCCTCCCCCCCCCCCCCCCCGCCGTGTAACATCCCCACCGGCGCGCAGGGGCACGTGTAGGGGATGCGCGGCCACGCCCGCCTAGAGGGGCCCCTCTGTATGTACCTGTAGAGCCCCCGCGGCCCCGGCGCTGGGACCTTGGCTGAGTCGTCTGCCGGGTTCCCCGCGGGCGGCCTGACCTTGGCGCGGGGGAGGGAGGGAGGGGGGGGGTGTTTTCTCCCGCGGCCGCTCGGCTCCCTCCCTCCCTCCTTCCCTCCCTCCCTCCTTCCCTCCCTCCCTCACCCACCTGCCCGCGGCGACCTCCCGCTGCTCCTCCTCGCGGCCCCGCAAGCGCCGCGCCCGCCCGAGCCGCAAGTGGCGGCTTCCCTTCTTCTGGCGCGAGCTGCCGCCCTCGTGAGCCCGCCCCCCCCCCGCCCCCCCAGCGCTCATTGGCCGCCCGCCCGCCCGGCCCCGCCCCCGGCCGCTCCTCATTGGTCGCCCGCCCGCCCGGCCCCGCCCCCCTCCGGCCCCGCCTCCGCGCTCCCCTCCTCGGGGGCCCGGCGGCCCGGCCCCGCCCCCGATCGCTCCTCATTGGTGGTCCGCCCGCCCGGCCCCGCCCCCCGAGCGCCCTCATTGGCCGCTCTCCCTCCGGCCCCGCCCCCGGTCGCCCCTCATGGGCCGCCCGCCCGGGAGCCCGGCCGCAGGCCCCTCCTCATTGGCCGGCCTCCCGGCGGAGCCCCGCCCCCTCCACGGGTCGGCGCGGGGGGGGGCGGGTAGAGGCGGTGCGGTCTCTCCCTCTGCGCGCGCCTTCGCCCCTTCCATTCATTCATTCATTCATTCATTCATTCATTCATTCAATAGTACTGACGTCGTTCCGTCTACTCCCAGGAGCCTGTGGTCCGGTCCCCGGCCTCCCTTTCCCCCCCCTCCCCCCCGCTCCCCCCCTCACCTGGACTCGCCGCCCTTCGGCGCTCGAACGGCGCGCCGCCGCGCCCCCTAGCGGCTGCCCGCCGCCAGCGCCGCCCCGCGCGCGGGAGTCCCGTCGCCTAGCAACGGACCACGAAGCCCATTGGCCGCGGGCCTCGCGCGCCCCCTCCCGGCCCCGCCCCCTCCGCCTCCTCCCCCCCCGCTGGCGCGGCGCTGCCCCCTGCTGGCCAACCGCCGAAACGCCCCCCGCCAGGGAAATCCTCAGTAATAATGCTGGAGAACCATCAAGACGATGCTAATGATCATAATGACAATAATTCCGTCATAATAATAAAAATGAACCTAGGAGCCCTTGTGAAGACCGACGACGATATTTGTTAAGCGCTTCCTAGGTGCCATTCGTTCATGCAGTCACTTTTCATTCATTCATTCATGATGGCTAAACCCTTGCTAGGTGCCGAGCACTGTTCTAATAATGTTGGTGTTTTGTTAAGCGCTCACTATGTGCCGAGCACCGTTCTAAGCGCTGGGGTAGATACAGGGTCATCAGGTCGTCCCACGTGGGGCTCACGGTCTTCAGCCCCATTTTACAGGTGAGGTAACGGAGGCACCGAGAAGTGAAGTGACTTGCCCAAAAATCACACAGCAAGTCACTTAACAAGCGGCAGAGCTAGGATTCGAACTCATGAGCCCTGACTCCAAAGCCCGTGCTCTTTCCGCTGAGCCACGCTGCTTCTCACTAATAATGTTGGTATTTGTTAAGCGCTTACTATGTGCAGAGCACTGTTCTAAGCACTGGGGGAGATACAGGGTCATCGGGTTGCCCCATGTGAGGTTCACAGTCTTAGTCCCCATTTTACAGATGAAGTAACTGAGGCACAGAGAAGTGAAGTGACTTGCCCACGGTCACACAGCTGACAGGTGGCAGAGCCAGAATTCGAACCCATGACCTCTGACTCCCAAGTCCGGACTCTCTCCACTGAGCCACGCTACAGAGGACGGAAGTGAGGCCCAGAGAAGTGAAGTGATTTGCCCCAAGTCACACTGCTGGCAAGCGGCGGAGCTGGGATTAGAACCCACGACCTCCGACTCTCAAGCCCGGGCTCTTTCCACTGAGCCGCTAAGAGCTTACTGTGTGTCATTATTCAGTCATATTTATTAATGTTAGCATTTGTTAATAATAATAATGTTGGTATTTGTTCAGCGCTTGGAACATAGCACTGTTCTAAGCACTGGGGTAGATACAGGGTCATCAGGTTGTCCCGCATGGGGCTCACAGTTTTAATCCCCATTTTGCAGATGAGGGAACTGAGGCACAGAGAAGTGAAGTGGCTTGTCCAAGTTCACACAGCCGATAAGTGGCGGAGCCTGGATTAGAACCCAAGACCTCTGTGACTCCCAAGCCCGGGCTCTTTCCACTGAGCCAGGCTGCTTCCCAAGGGCGTGTTAAGCACGTGTTAAGCGTTTACTACGCGCCAAGTACTATTCTAAGCGCTGGGGGGGGGGGGGGGGGAGGGATACAAAGAAATCAGATTGTCCCATGTGGGGGTTGTCACAGACTTAATCCCATTTTACAGATGAGGTGACTAAGGCACAGAGAAATTAAGCGACTGGCCCAATGTCACACCGCTGACCGGTGGCGGAGCCGGGATTAGAACCCACGACCTCTGACTCCCAGGTTGAGAGATCAGAAAGGAAGCTGAGGCAGTTATCCAGATGGGATATGATGAGAGAGTGGACCAGCAAGGTGGCAGTTTGGATGGAGAGGAAAGGGCGGATGTTGGCATCTTGTTGTGAAAGTGAGATGGGGAGGTTTTGGTGACGGACTGGATGCATATATGTTGGTATTTGTTAAGCGCTTACTATGTGCAGAGCACTGTTCTAAGCGCTGGGGTAGATACAGGCTCATCAGGTTGTCCCATGTGAGGCTCACAGTCTTCATCCCCATTTTACAGATGAGGTCACTGAGGCCCAGAGAAGTGAAGTGACTTGCCCACGGTCACACAGCTTGTTCCCGTCTCCCCCGATCAGACCGTGCGCCCGTCAAACGGCAGGGACCGTCTCTATCTGTTGCCGACTTGTTCGTTCCAAGCGCTTAGTCCAGTGCTCTGCACATAGTAAGCGCTCAATAAATACTATCGAATGAAAGAAAGCGACGGGGCCGGGATTTGAACCCATGACTTCTGACTCCCAAGCCCGGGCTCTTCCCACTGAGCCACGCTGACGTGTGGGGTGAAGGAGAGAGCCGAGTCAAGGAGGACACCAAGGTCGAGGGCCTGTGAGAGGGGAAGGACGGTGGTGCCGTCCACGGTGATGGGGAAAGTCAGGGAGAGGACAGGGTTCGGGAGGGAAGATGAGGAGCTCGGTCTCGGTCACGTCGAGTTTCAGGTGGCGGGAAGACATCCAGGTGGAGACGTCCCGGAGGCGGGAGGAGATGCGAGCCCCAAGGGTGGGGGAGAGGACAGGGGCAGAGATGGAGATCTGCGCGTCATCCGCGTAGAGATGGTAGTCGAAGCCGTGAGAGCGGATGAGTTGGCCGAGGGAGTGAGTGTAGATGGAGAACGGAAGAGGGCCGAGAACTGACCCTCGAGGAACCCCGACGGTTAAAGGACGGGAGGGGGAGGAGGCGCCGGCGAAGGAGACCGAGAATGACCGGCCGGAGAGGCGAGAGGAGAACCGGGAGAGGACGGAGTCCGCGAAGCCGAGGTGAGATGAGGTAGGGAGGAGGAGGGGACGGTCGACGGTGTCGAAGGCGGCGGAGAGGTCGAGGAGGATCAGAATGGAGTAGGAGCCGTCGGATCCGGCGAGGAGGAGGTCACGGGTGACCTTAGAGAGAGCGGTCTCGGTAGAGCGGAGGGGACGGAAGCCAGATCGGAGGGGGTCCGGGAGAGAAGGGGAGTTAAGGAATTCTAGGCATCGATTGTAGACGACCCGTTCTAGGATTTTGGAAAGGAAGGGTAGTAGGGAGATAGGGCGATAACTGGAGGGGGAAGTGGGGTCGAGAGCGGGTTTTTAGGATGGGGGAGACGTGGGCATGTCTGAAGGCAGGGGGGAAGAAGCCGTTGGAGACTGAACGGTTGAAGATGGAAGTCAAGGAGGGGATCGAGCGCTTAATGTGTGCTGAGCGCTTGGGAGAGTACAAACAACTATACAACTTGCACATTCCCTACCCTCAGGAGCTTATGGTCTAGAGGGGGAGACAGACATTGATATAAATAAATTAAATGACAGATATCATTTAGAGAAGCAGCGTGGCTGAGTGGACAGAGCCCCGGCTTGGGAGTCAAAGGTCATGGGTTCGAATCCCTGCCCCGCCGCTTGCCAGCTGTGTGACTTTGGGCAAGTCACAACTTCTCTGGGCCTCAGTTACCTCATCTGTCAAATGGGGATTAAAAACTGTGAGCCCCACGTGGGACAACCTTATAGCCTTGTATCCCCCAGCGCTTAGAACAGCGCTTTGCGCATAGTGAGCGCTTAAATACCGCCATTATAAAGTTGTAAACATAAGCAACCGTGGCAGGGGTGAGGGGAGGGGTGAGTGTCTGACCGCTTAGCGGTCCATTATAGGGAGAAGGAGGGGGATGGGGTGGCAAGGTCAGTCAATGGTATTTATTAGGTGCTTACTGTGTGCAGAGCGATGTGCTAAGCACTTGGGAGAGTCCAATATAGCAGAATTAGCACCCATAAAGAGCTACCAGTGTAGAGAGAGAATTGAGATATTTGTTACTCACTTACTCTATTCCAGACGCCGTACTATGTGCTGGGATAAATATGAGATAATTGGATTGGGGCTCACAGTCTCCATCCCTTTTCCAGATGAGGTAACTGAGGCTCAGAGAAGTTAAGTGATTTGCTCAAGGACCCACAGCAGACAAGTGGCGGAGCTAGGATTAGAACCCAGGCCCGGGCTCTAGCCACTAGACCGCACTGCTTCTCCATGCAAGGCTTGGTTTGGTGACGCTTAAAGGCCTGGAAGCACAGCACCCCCATCAAGCACGGGGGTCTCAACACCATCCACACCACGCGGTAAAAACCAAAAAAAAAAAAAAAAAAGTTATTGCCGGGTCACCCAGACCAATAGTCGAACGTCAGCGTGGCTCAGGGGTAAGAGCCCGGGCTTGGGAGTCGGAGGTCATGGGTTCGAATCCCGGGCTCTGCCACTTGTCAGCTGTGTGACTGTGGGCGAGTCACTTCACTGGGCCTCAGTGACCTCATCTGTAAAATGGGGATTAACTGGGAGCCTCACGTGGGACAACCTGATGACCCTGTATCTCCCCCAGCGCTTAGAACAGTGCTCGGCACATAGTAAGCGCTTTAACAAATGCCAACATTGTTATTATGTGTGGCTTAATATGATGATGTCATAGGCCGAGTTCAAATGTGTGGCTTAACATGATGATGTCATAGGCTGGGTCAAAGGTCAGATGCCCCAGCCTTGGTCTCCGTCTTCTAGCAGTAGTAGAATCCCAGCTCCACCACTTGTCCGCTGTGTGACCTTGGGCAAGTCACTCAGTAATAATAATAATAATAATAATGTTGGTATTTGTTAAGCACTTACTATGTTCTAAGAGCTGGGGTAGATACAGGGTAATCAGGTTGTCCCACGTGAGGCTCACGGTTAATCCCCATTTTACAGATGAGGTAACTGAGGCACAGAGCAGTGAAGTGACTCGTCCACAGTCACGCAGCTGACAAGTAACAGAGCCAGGATTCGAACCCATGTCCTCTGACTCCCAAGCCCGGGCTCTTTCCACTGAGCCACGCTGCTTCTCAATGCCCGGCATGGAGTAAGCGCTTAAAAAACACCCTAATCATTATTTTTTGTGCCTCAGTTCGCTCATCAGTAAAGTGGGGATGAAGAATTCATTCAATAGTATTTATTGAGCGCTTACTATGTGCAGCGCACTGTACTAAGCGCTTGGAATGGACAAATCGGTAACAGATAGAGACAGTGTCTGCCCTTCGACGGGCTTACGGTCTAATGGATGTTAGCCCCACGTGGGACAGGGACTGTGTCCAACCCACTTCGCTTGTATCCACCCCAGCCCTTAGTACAGTGTGCCTGCCGCATAGTATGTGTTTCATATATACCATATTATTCTTATTTTTAGCCCAGCCTGAGAAAACTTTTCTCCACAGGCCCACCAGCCTGACAGATTGAATTTCAGTTTGGTTTGTTTGGGTTTTTTTTTTTTTTTTTTTTTCCCTTTGCCATCAGCCCTCCTCGCTTTCCCTTTTCCCTGCAGAGTTTTGAAAAAGCAAAGTCCTCGCCCAGTTGATAAAGGCTACACACAAGGAGATAGCGTTTTAGAGAACTGTTTCACCGACCACCTTAGCGGCGGATCGGCCTCCCTGCTGTTGGGTAACAGGGAAGAGAAATTGTTCCAAAGGAAAAACAACCAAGATCTGTCCGGCGGCCAGATGGCAACTCTAAACTGAATATTCTCGCAAGTCTCTGGTTAAATAGGCACAGCTGTGAGAAGACTCCTGGACTAATCAGGAACTAATTAATCGGGACGTCGTCCTCTGCTGGTTCTCCTATCTCTTTGGCTGCTCACTCTCAGTCTCTTGCGTGGCTCCTCCTCCGCTTCCCGCCCCTTAACTGTGAGAAGTCTCTCAAGGTGGGGTTCTGGGCCCCCATCTCCTCTCCATCCCCTCCCTTGGAGAACTCGTTCGCTCCCACGGCTTTAATTCTTTGCGGATGATTCCCCACATCTCCATCTCCAACCCTGATCTCTCTTCTTCTCTGCAAGTTCGCATTTTCTCCTGCCTCACAACTTAAACCTGTCCCCCCCAAAAGACTCATAATAATGTTGGTATTTGTTAAGCGCTTACTATGTGCAGAGCACTTTTCTAAGCGCTGGGGTAGATAGAGGGTCATCAGGGTGTCCCACGTGAGGCTCACAGTTAATCCCTATTTTTACAGATGAGGTCACTGAGGCACAGAGAAGTGAAGTGACTCGCCCACAGTCACACAGCTGACAAGCGGCGGAGCCGGGAGTCGAACCCATGACCTCGGACTCCGAAGCCCAGGCTCTTTCCACTGAGCCACGACTCATCTTCCCACCCAAACCACAAGCCCGGCCAGGGCTTGTCACTTGTAGACAACACCACCACCAGCTCCCTGTCTCACAGGCTTGTAATTTTGGTTTTAACCTCCATTCGTCCCTCTCATCCAACCACATATTCCATCTAGACCCTGAGCCCGTCGGGTAGGGGTTGTCTCTATCTGTTGCCCAGTTGTACTTTCCAAGCGCTGAGTGCTACCCAGTAAGTGCAAAATAAATGATCGAATGAATCTGTCGCCCAATCGCATCGTCAGTTAGACCTTGGCGACATCCCCCAAACCATCCTTTCTTCTCCATCCAGACTGCCACCACGTTCATCCAAGCACTCATCCTCTCCCGTCTGGATGGGAATGATCAAAACCCTACTTACAGCTCACCTCCTCCAAGAGGCCTTCCCACACTGAGCTCCCCTTCTCCCTCTGCTCCCTCTACCCCCGACCTCACCTCTCCGCAGCTAAACCCTCTTCTCCCCCCTTTCCCTCCGCTCCTCCCCCTCTCCCTTCCCCTCCCCTCGGCATCGTACTCATTCACCCCACTGTATATATTTTCATTACCCTACTTATTTTGTTAATGAGCTGTACATCGCCTCGATTGTATTTATTTGCTATCGTCTTAATGAGATGTTCATCCCCTCGAGTCTATTCACCGCTATTGTTCTCGTCTGTCCGTCTCCCCCGATTAGACTGTGAGCCCGTCAAAGGGCAGGGACTGTCTCTGTTACCGATTTGCACATTCCAAGTGCTTAGTACAGTGCTCTGCACATAGTAAGCGCTCAATAAAAATACTGAACGAATAAATGGACGACGGCATCAGCCTCCTTGCTGTCCTTTCCGCCTCCCGTCTCTCCTCACTCCGATCTACGCTTCACTCCGTTGACCGGCTCATCTTTCTACAAAACCATTCGGTCCACATTCCCCGCTTCTCTAAAACTTCCACCGGTCGTTTAGACTGTGAGCCCGTCACTGGGCGGGGATCGTCTCTGTTGCCGAATTGTACATTCCAAGCGCTTAGCACAGTGTTCTGCACAAAGTAAGCGCTCAATAAATACTACTGAATGAATGCCCATCCACCTTTAGGGTGAACAGAAACTCCTCACCACTGGCTCTAAAGCAGTCATCTTGCCTCCTCCTACCTCTCCTCGCTCCTCTCCTTTTCCAACCCAGCCCGCGCACTTCGCTCCTCTAATGCCAACCTCCTCACCGTCCCTCCATCCCGTCTATCTCGCTGCCGACCCGTCGCCCGCACCCTGCCTCTGGCCTGGAACGCCCTCCCTCTTCATATCCGACAATCACTGTCCCCTCTAAAGCCTTATTATTAAAAATAATAATATTCGTGGTATTTATTAAGTGCTCACTATGCGCCAGGCACATAAGCGGATCGGGTTGGACACGGTCCCTGATCCACACGGTGCTCTCAGGCTTAAAATCCATTTTACAGACGAGGTAACTGGGGCCCAGAGAAGTGAAGTGGCTCGGCCAGGGCCACACAGCAGACAAGTGACGGAGCCAGGATTAGAATCCGTGACCTTCTGACTCCCAAGCCCACTGATCTATCCACCATGCCATACTGTTTATCATAGAAAGAGCACATTTCGTTCAAGAGGCCTTCCCTGACTCAGCTTTCATTTCTTCTTCTCCCACTGCCTTCTGCATCACCTTCGCCCTTGGATTCGCACACCCGTCCGGCCCTCCCTCAGCCCTGTAGCACTTATCTACCTATCCATAAATGTATTTATATTAAATGCCCGTCTCCCCCTCTACACTGAAAGCTCACTGTGGGCAGGGAACACGTCTACCAACTCGGTTATAATGTCCTCTCCCAAGCACTTAGCCCAGTGCTCTGCACACAGTAAGCGTTCAATAAATTTGCTCCCATTATAATGTCTCTATCCTGCTTTTTCTACCATCGTCTGTGGAACTTTATCACTACCTCCCTCTCCCAGCCCCTCTTCCCCCTCTAGACCGTAAGCTCGTTGTGAGCAGGGAATGTGCCTATTGTTATATGGTAATAATAATGTCGGTATTTGTGAAGCGCTCACTACGTGCCGAGCACTGTTCTAAGCGCTGGGGGAGATACAGGGTCATCAGGTCGTCCCACGTGAGGCTCACAGTCTTCCTCCCCATTTTACAGATGAGGTCACTGAGGCACAGAAAAGTTAAGTGACTTGCCCACGGTCCCACAGCTAAGTGGCAGAGGCGGTATTCGAACCCATGACCCCTGCTCTTTCCACTAAGCCACGCTGGTCCTCTCCCAACCGCTTCCTACGGTGCTCTACACACACTGAGCGCTCAATAAATAGGATTGACAGACTGACTGATTCTCCAGCAGGAAATTTACCTGTTACCCCAGGACTTTCTCCCAGCTTAAAAAACACAATCTGGAAACCTGCAGCTCGGGGAAGCGGCGTGGCCTGGTGGAAAGAGCCCGGGCTCGGGAGTCAGAGGACGTGGGTTCTAATCCCTCCTCTGCCGCTTGTCAGCTGGGTGACCTTAGGCAAGTCACTTAGCTTCTCTGTGCCTCGGTTCCCTCATCTGTAAAATGGGGATGAAGACTGTGAGCCCCACATGGGACAACCTGATTACCTCGCGTCTACCCCAGCGCTTAGAACAGTGCTTGGCACATAGTAAGAGCTTAACAAATACCATCAGCATTATTATCTGGGTTCTAATCCCGGCTCCGCCATTTGTCTGCCCGGTGACTTTGAGAAAGTTACTTCACTCCTCTGGGCCTCAGTTCCCTCATCTGTAAAATGGGGGTTAAGACTGTAAACGCCGCGTGGAATACGTATTGCGTCCAACCTGATTATCTTGTATCTACCTCACCATTTAGAAGAGTGCTTATCACATAGTAAATGATTAACGAATGCCATAGAAGAATACATACTATTCTCTTACTATACTATTCAATAAATACTACTGAATAGATGAAAACCGTGAGACCCATGTGGGAAAGAGACCATCTCCAATCTAATTATCTTGGATCTACCCCAGTGCTTAGTACAGTGCCTAGCACATAGTCAGAACTTAAAGCCACAAGTATTATTCCAAGCGCTTAGGACAGTAAGTACTCAATAAATAGGACTGAATGCATTAGGGACTGTGTCCAACCCAATCTGCTTGTGTCCACCCCAGTGTATAATACCTAGTAAGTGCTTAACAAAGTAAACTTGTCCCGGTGAACGTGTCTGCTAATTCAGAAGCAGCGTGGCTCAGTGGAAAGAGCCTGGGCTTCGGAGTCAGAGGTCATGGGTTCGACTCCCCTTTCTGCCACTCGTCGGCTGTGTGACTGTGGGCGAGTCACTTCGCTTCTCCGTGCCTCGGTTACCTCATCTGTAAAATGGGGATTAACTGGGAGCCTCATGTGGGACAATCTGATTACCCTGTATCTACCCCAGTGCTTAGAGCAGAGCACTGTGTGCTCTGCACATAGTAAGCACTGAACAAATACCAACATTGTTATTATTAATTGTTGCATTACCCTCTGCCAAGCACTTAATCCAGCACTCTGTACACAGTTAGCACTCAGTAAATACAATTAAATGAATGAAAAATCACCCCATTATTAATACCACATCACTGGCAGCTGCATGCTCAAGGCCAACACACAGACGGTCCTGCCCTACTATCCCGGGCAAGGCGACGCAATTACAATCTCCTTCCAGAAGGACACAGTAGCGGGAAGACTTCCAATAACCAATAATGATAACAAATAGGATTAATCACTCACCTGCAATGACCCCAGGCGTTCTCAAAAGTAGAACACAGATCCCGCCCCAGCCCGATCCCGCCTAGCTCAATGAGACTGCTCATATCTTGGGCCTGGCCAGCCAGAGAGCCTGTTTAGCCAATCCCCAATCACTTGGGGTGACCCCTTCCCCCTCTACTTATCTCTTCATTTTCTCTTTAGTCCTCCTTTTCCTAGAGCGAAATCGGGGGGCAGGGAAAGGCCACCTCAGCCCCATCGGGTTTCCTACGGTCACCTGTCCGTTCCGATTTCGTCTCCCAGGAGCCCAAGAGAGCGAGCGGTAAAGCAATGCCCTTCGGGATCAAGCCGGTGGTGGCTCAGACCAGCTTATTTGAGGGGCGGCAAAAATCCCGGGGCGCGAATCCCCCGTTCTGTGTGCTATCAGGCACGCAATGGCATGTACTGAGCGCTTACTGTGTGCAGAGCACTGGACTCAGCGCCTGGGAGGATACAACAGAGTTCGTTCGTTCGACAGTATTTACTGAGCGCTTACTATGTGCAGAGGTAGACGCAAGTAGGGGCCTGGGAGTCAGAGCGTGACTCAGTGGAAAGAGCATGGGTTTAGGAGTCAGAGGTCATGGGTTCTAATCCTGACTCTGCCACTTGTCTGCTGTGGGTCCTTGAGCAAATCACTTAACTTCTCTGGGCCTCGGTTTCCTCATCTGTAAAATGGAGATGGAGACTGTGGGCCTCGCGTGGGACAATCTGATTACCCTCTATCTACCCCAGCGCTTAGAACAGTGCTCGGCACATAGTAAGCACTTAACAAATACCAACATCATTATTATTATTATTATTATGATTACTTGACTTATCGGTGCCTCACTTACCTCATCTGTAAAATGGGGATGAAGACTCTGAGCCTCACGTGGGACAACCTGATTACCCTGTATCTTCCCCAGCGCTTAGAACAGTGCTTGGCACATAGTAAGTGCTTAACAAATACCAACATTATTATTATTATTATTATCATCATCATCATTATTATTATTAAGGACCCGGGTTCTCATCCCAGCTCCCTCACTTGTCCGCTAGGTGACCTCGCACCTACAGTGCTTTGCACACAGGAAGCGCTCAATAAATACGATCGAATGAAGGAAGGAAAGAAGGACCTTGGGCAAGTCACTTCACTTCTCTGTACCTCCCTTTCCTCATCTGTAAAATGGAGATTAAGACTGTGAGCCTCACGTGGGACGTGGACCGTGTCCGACCTGTTAGCTTGTATCTGCTCCGGCATTTTCATTCATTCGGTCGTGTTTGTTGAGCACTTATGCTGTGCAAAGCACTGTGTTAAGCACTTGGGAGAGTACAGTGATACAAGAAGCGGACACATTCCCCGCCTACGACCAGATTACCGTAGGAGAAACGGCATGGCGTAGTAGATGGAAGCAGCGTGGTTCAGTGGAAAGGGCCCGGGCTTCGGAGGCAGAGGTCATGGGTTCGACTCCCGGCTCTGCCACCTGTCAGCTGGGTGACTGTGGGCGAGTCACTTCACTTCTCTGGCCCTCAGTGACCTCATCTGTAAAATGGGGATTAACTGTGAGCCTCATGTGGGACGACCTGATCACCCTGTATCTACCCCAGTGCTTAGAACAGTGCTCTGCACATAGTAAGTGCTTAACAAATGCCAACATTATTAGATAGAGCAGGGGCTTGGGAGTCAGGCGGTCATAGGTTCTAATTCTAGCTCTCCCCCTTCTTTGCTGGGTGACCTTGGGAAAGTCACTTAACTTCTCTGGGCCTCAGATACCTCATCTCTAAAATGGGGAGTGAGACTGGGAGCTCCACGTGGGACAGGAACCGTGTCCAAGCCGATTTGCTTGTAGCCACCCCAGGGCTTAGTACAGCACATCGCAAATGCTTAACAAATACCACAATTATTATTAGTATTATTATTAGAAGTACAGTGCCTGGCACATAGTAAACACTTAATCAAGACCATAAAAAAGGAGTTTATAGTGTAGAGGAAGAGACAGATAATAATGTTGGTATTTGTTAAGTGCTGACGATGTGCAGAGCACTGTTCTAAGCGCTGGGGATACAGATACAGGGGAATCAGGTTGTCCCACATGAGGCTCACAGTTAATCCCCATTTTACAGATGAGGTCACTGAGGCACAGAGAAGTGAAGTGACTTGCCCATAGTCACACAGCTGACAAGGGGCAGAGCCAGGAGTCGAACTCATGACCTCTGACTCTGAAGCCCAGGCTCTTTCCATTGAGCCACGCTGCCTCCCTATGCAAATGGGAGCCCCCTAAAGAAACCTGTGGATTCTGGGTTTTATCTTTTCGGTCAGTCAGTCATATTGTTGAGTGCTTACTGTGTGCAAAGCACTGGGGAGAGTCCAACAAAACAGTGTAACAGACACATTCCCCGCTGGCACCTCAAAAGAAACTCGATTCTGTAGACGCAGGCAGCGTCTCAAGGACTTCTAATCTTTCCTCTTTCATCTTGAATCCATCCCCCGAGTCTGTCTTACTTCCCTCCACGCTGGACGACCACTGCACTTTTTCTGATGGTATTTGTGAAGCACTTACTATATGCCGGACATTGTACTAAGCTCTGGGGCTGGTACAAGCTAATCGGGTTGGACACAGTCTCTGTCCCACATGGGGCTCACATCTTAATCCCCATTTTTGCAGAAGAGGTAACTGAGGCCCAGAGAAGTGAAGCGACCTGTCCCAGGTCACACAGCAGACAAGTGGCAGAGCCGGAATTCAAACCCAGGGCCTTCTGCCTCCCAGTCCCTTCTCCGACACCCTGACTTGCTCCCTTTATTTATCCCCCTCCCAGCCCCACAACGCTAATGTCCATATCTGTAATTTATAATAATAACAATGATGGTATTTGTTAAGCGCTTACTATGTGCCAAGCATTGTTCTAAGCAATGGGGTAGATTCAAGGTAATCACGCTGAGAAGCAGCGTGGCTCAGTGGAAAGAGCACGGGCTTTGGAGTCAGGGCTCATGAGTTCGAATCCCAGCTCTTCCACTTGTCGGCTGTGTGACTGTGGGCGAGTCACTTCACTTCTCTGTGCCTCAGTTCCCTCATCTGTAAAATGGGGATTAAGACTGTGAGCCCCATGTGGGACAACCTGATTCCCCTATGTCTACCCCAGCGCTTAGAACAGTGCTCGGCACATAGTAAGCGCTTAACAAATACCAACATTATTATTATTATTATTATTATTAGGTTGTCCCACGTGGGGCTCACAGTCATGATCCTCATTTTATAGATGAGGTCGCTGAGGCACAGAGAAGTGAAGTGGCTTGCCCAAGGTCACACAGCAGACAAGTGGCAGAGACGGGACTGGAACCCATGACCTCTGACTCGATTAGACTGTGAGCCCGTCGATTAAACCGTAAGCCCGTCAAAGGGCAGGCACTGTCTCTATCTGTTACCGACTTGTCCATTCCAAGCGCTTAGTACAGTGCTCTGCACATAGTAAGCGCTCAATAAATACTATTTTGTTAATGAAATGCACACCGCCTCGATTCTATTTAGTCGCCATCGGTTTTTACGAGACGTCCTTCCCCTCGACTCTATCTATCGCCATCGTTCCCGTCCGTCCGTCTCCCCCGATCGGACCGTGAGCCCGTCGAACGGCAGGGACCGTCTCTACCTGTTGCCGACTTGTTCATTCCAAGCGCTTAGTCCAGTGCTCTGCACCTAGTAAGCGCTCAATAAATACTATTGAATGAATGAATGACTCCCAAACACGTGCTCTTGCCACTTAGCCACTATGCTTCACACTGCTTGTAATAATGCCTGTCTCCCCATCTAGGCGGTAAACTCACCGTGGGCAGGGAATGTGTGGTTTATTGTACTGTCCTCTCCCAAGGGCTTAGAACAGTGCTCTGCACAGAGTAAGCACTCACTAAATATGATTAAATGAATTCAGTTCTCTATACCTCAGTTACCTCCTCTGTAAAATGGAGATCACGACTGTGAGCCCTGTGTGGGACACGGACTGTGTCCAACCCGATCGCCTTCTATCTACCTCAGTGCTTAGAACAGCGTCTGGCATGTAGCAAGTGCTTATCCCACGCCATAAAAAAAGCTTGAAACGAGTGAGGAAATTTAGTTTTTAAAATGATCTGTGGATTTCCACTGACCCTGGTTTGTCTCCTTCCTCCCTAACCATGAAAAACTGACTTGGCTTTGTCAGACGGGGAGAGGAGCAAAACCGAGTATTCGCTGCTATTTACTGAGGGGGCTTCTTCTGGATACACGCCCAGTTACAGTTAATGTTTGTTTAATATTGGAAGGGGATCCAGCCGCTCTAAAAATGAGAGAGGATATGCCTTCATGACATGAAGCTGAGTTTATTTTCCTGGCAGAATTAAATTAAAGCATCAGGCCATTCTGACGACTAGAGAAATCCACCTTTATCTGAGCATCTGTTTGCTGCTCATTATAATATCGGTTTCAGCGGTAAAAGCGGATTAAACTGTTGGAAAAATGTCCCCGTATTTTAGCTAGTGTAATTATGTGAGTAGGCTCTTTAATTTGTTCTCAGTCCTTCTCCCTCAAATTCCTTTCCATCAGTGCTCCACTCGAGATAATAATAATATTAATGTCGGTATCTGTTAAGCGCTCACTATGTGCCGAGCACTGTTCTAAGCGCTGGGGTAGACACAGGAGAATCAGGTCGTCCCACGTGGGGCTCACAGTCTTCATCCCCATTTTACAGATGAGGTCACTGAGGCCCAGAGAAGTGAAGTGACTTGCCCACAGTCGCACAGCTGACAAGTGGCAGAGCCGGGATTCGAACCCACCTCTGACTCCAAAGCCCGTGCTCTTTCCATTGAGCCACGCTGCCTCTCAATGATGAGAAGGAGCACAGTGTACTGGATAGAGCCCGGGCCTGGGAGTCAAAAGGTCATGGGTTCTAATTCCCACTCCGCCACTCGTCTGCTGTGTGACGTCGGGCAAGGCTCCTCGCTTCTCTGGGCCTCAGTTCCCTCATCTGTAAAATGGGGATTGAGACTGTTTGTATCCATTCCAGCTATTCGTATCCACTCCAGCGATTAGTACAGTGCTTGGCATGTAGTAAGAGCTTAACAAATCTCCAAACTATGTTTTTTATTATGATTATTACTTAGACCGGGGACCTTAAGTGGGCCAGAAACCATGACCGACCTGATTAGGTTAACTACCCCAAAGTTTACCAGGTGCTTGAAACCTAGTCAATGTTTAACACATAGTCAGTGCTTAACAAGTAAACAAAACCAGCCCCAAGAAGAAACAAAGTGCTGACATTCGGCCATTAGCAGCTAAGGACTTGTGAAGATTGGTCCACTGAGGCTGGGATCCCCCACCTCTTCCCAACTGAGAGCTGTTCGGCGAAGAACCCGCGTTGGGAGCTGAACTTTCAGCTCTCCAGAGCAGCTGCTGTAGCTCCAAACTTCCTCTTATTCGTTCTGTCATTCAACGGTATTTATTGAGCGCTTACTGTGTGCGGAGCACTGTACTAAACGCTTGGGAGGGTCCAAGAGAACAATAAACAGGCATATTCCCTGCCCACAACAAATTTACAGTCTAAAGGGGGACACGGACATTACTAGAAATAAATAAGTAGATTTTAAACTCTATGTTATAAATTGCTTGTTCATATTAATGTCTCTCTCCGCCACTAACTGTATGCTCCTTAGCAGAGAATGTGTCTGCCAACTCTGTTGCATCGTACCGTCCCATGTGCTTAGTTCAGTGATAATAATAATAATAATGATAATAATAATGGTGGTATTTGTTAAAGCATTTACCATGTGCAAAGGACTATTCTAAGCACTGGGGGGATACAGAGTGATCAGGTTGTCCCACGTGGGGCTCTCAGTCTTCATCCCCATTTTACAGACGAGGGAACTGAGGCCCAGAGAAGTGAAGTGACTTGCCCAAAATCACACAGCTGGCAAGCGGCGGAGCTGGGGTTAGAACCCGTGACCTCTGACTCCCAAGTCCGGGCTCTTCCCACTGAGCCACGCTGCTTCTCTATCCACCCTCAGCACTTAGTAGCAGAACTTGGCACATAGTAAGTGCCTAACAAATATTGTTGTTATTATGAATAATGATAATTTTAAAGAAGGATCTTAGATGAGAAATCCAAAGAGGATTATTCAATGGGAAATTGGTGTTATTTGATGGTCTCTCTTTTACTATGAAATAAGGTCAGAGAGAAATGGATGTGTGTTGATTGATTGAATGACTGCAACTGTAATTCTTAGCGGGTCCTCACGATTTTCTTTAGGTCAATCAGTGGTATTTATCGAGTGCTTTACTACATGCAGAGCACTGTATAAGTGCTTGGGAGTATAATTCAAAATAATTAGCAGACAGGTTCCCTGCCCATAATGAACTTAGAGTTTAGAGAACGCTTTAATGTGAGTATAACTCATTTCTACATTTGCCTCTTGAAAGTCATAAAATTGTCATAGTGCCGTCGGTAGCTTTACCAGGATTTCAGAAACTCGGGGGGTAGATGGATAATTCGTTGGAATTACCAAAGTTATGATTTATTTGGCTAATTGTAGGGGAATTTTGCAGCAGTCTAGAATAGAAAAGTGTGGGTCATGCTCCGCTCAATATAATAACTGTGGTTTTTGTTAAGAGCACCTCATTAAGCTCTGGGGTAGGCAGAGCTGCGGGATGCGTGTGAACGTGTACTTTTGTTCGCCACCTGGGCCCACTGATGATGGAATCCACTTTTGATTTGGTTTCTACCCATCCGTGGTATTTGTGGAGCGCTTACTACGTGCAGAGCATTTTACTCGGTACTCGGGAGACTACAATGCAACAGAATTAGCAGGCATGTTCCCTGCCCGGAAGGCAAGACGAAAAGCAGACGTCTGAAAAAACAAATTGACCGAGATGTGACGACACAGGAAACTTCTTCAGGTTAAGACACAGCACATGTTGTGGTAATGTTTTTATTGTCAATAAGCTTTCAGCATAAAGCCCCACGTTATCAACGCAGCTAGTCTATTGGAGATTGAAAGTTTAATCTAAAACTGAACTGTCGTATCTTCTTTCAGCCCTCTTCCTCGCCGCGCCTGCATTTTACCATCTCACGCGACATCATAGTTGTGTCAATCATGAAGTTGGCAACCACACACACACACAACTATTCCTCAGCACTGATTATGGCCTCACAAAATGGAATGAATAGAATTTTCCTATTTTATTCCTGAAAGATAAGAGATATTCATTTTAAATTTAGTTTTCAAAGAAAAATAATTCTCAAAATGCCAATCTGATTGAGGCTCACGGTGCAAATTCTTTTTAAAACTGCACATGCCATTCAAAGTTTGGCTGCTGGTTTTTCTCTTGATGATGCCACTTCTCTCAGGCTGAATTCCACTTGCGAAGGAAACTTTGGCTTGAATGAGCTGGCTAATTAAGAGGAAGTGACTTTGTTTCGGTCTAAAACAGTTCAGCCCTCTGCCAGACTGCTGCATTTCAAACACATCAAATCAATCTATTTTTACTGAAAAGCCCCTGTGCTTGAAATCATTTAAAAAAAAAAAGTCGAGACCCATTTAATTTTGTAAACACAAAGGAAAAGCAGGCCACAAAATATGGCAGACTGGCAGAAAAAAGTAGTTTGGCATAAATGGCATATTCGCTCTAGGGGAAAAGAAAGCCAAGGGACGTTTGAAACTTCTGAGAAACTTTTTTTTCCCCAGGAAATCTATGGTTTTGAAAACCCTGTCCTTAGGGAAATGAGCAAGTGGAGAACAGCCCAGCTGATTCTCCTCAGGCCCGAGTGGAGAGGGGATGAAACCCTGAGGATTCCGGCCTTGCCAGAGCACTGTACGCAGTGAGCAGGACATGGTGTGCAGTGGATGGAGCACTGTGGGCAACGGGCAGCACGCTCCGTGCAGCGGACGGAGCACTGTGTGCCACGGGCGGAAAGCAGGACTCTGGGATGGCTCAAGATCCCACTGACCCTGGGGGCAGGGGGACTTTAGTCGAGGCCAAATTGAAGGTGGGGGATGCGGCGGGGGAGGCGCCCTCTTCTCTGCTCACGCATCTGGGCTGGAAGCTGGCCCGGGCTGCCTCAGTTTCTCCACCTGCCGGAATCCCAGCCCAGGAACCAGCCGGTGAAGGTGGGGGGCTCGCTCCCCTGCTTGACGATGACGATGGGGGTCCTCTCGTCTCTCCCGGAAGGGTCGGCCTCCAGGTAACTCTCGGCTAGGGACAGGGGAGCCCGGCCATGGGGAAGTCATTGCCATTGTTTTTCCGAGATGTTCTTCCCCTTGACGCTGTTTATTGCCATCGTTCTCGTCCGTCCGTCTCCCCCGATCAGACCGTAAGCCCGTCAAACGGCAGGGACCGTCTCTATCTGTTGCCGACTTGTTCATCCCAAGCGCTTAGTACGGTGCTCTGCACATAGTAAGCGCTCAATAAATACTATTGAATGAATGAAGTCAGGCAGGGGGGAGGTCGATTTGGAGGAAAAACCTTCGCTCTCTGAACTCGGGACCAACGACCTCTTTTACACGCTCCCACATCCTGCCTCCTGCCTGGCACGCCCTCCCTCCTCAGCTCCAACACACAAGGACTCTACCCCCCTTCGAAGCCTCATCGCAGGCCCATCTCCTCCAAGAGGCCTTCCCTGACTTCCCCCTTTCGTCTTCCCCCACTCCCTTCTGCGTCACCCTGACTTGCTCCCTTTATTCATCCCCCCTCCCAGCCCCACACCACTCAGGTCCACATCTGTGATTTTATTTATTTATATGAATGTCTGCCTCCCCTGCTCTAGACTGTAAACTTGTTGTGGGCAGGGAATGTGTCTATTTATTGTTGCATTGTACCCTCCCAAGCGCTTAGTACAGTGCTCTGCCCACGGTAAGCGCTCAATAAATACGACTGAATTGCGCCAAATGAAATGCGCTAGGCCTTAGTCCCGAATTACAAAAAGTTGATTGCAGGAGATGCTGACTCGGGTGTTTCCGAAGGTTGCGATTTAAGATCATTCATTCATTCAATAGTATTTATTGAGCGCTTACTATGTCCAGAGCACTGTACTAAGCGCTTGGAATGGACAAATCGGTAACAGAGACGGTCCCTGCCCTCTGACGGGCTTACGGTCTGATCGGGGGAGACGGACAGACAAATCAGATCAGGAGCAGTCTGTGTCCCAGCTAAGGCTCACAGTCTAAGCAGGAGGGAGGCCAAGTATCAACTCTGTTCCGATGTGCATATACAATTCTATTTATTGATATTGATACTATTTACGTCTGTTGTTTTGATTGTTTTGATGTCTGTCTCTCCCTTGAAGACTGTGAGCCCACTGTGGGCAGGGACTGTCTCTCTTTGTTGCCGAATTGTACTTGCCAAGTGCTTAGTACAGTGCTCTGCACACAGTAAGCGCTCAGTAAATATGATTGAATGAACGGACTCTGTGGTAGTGGACTCTCCTAAGCGCTTAGTACAGTATTCTTTCATTCATATTCATCCATTCATTCAAATTCATTCACATACAATCGAATGAAAGAATGAATGAATGAATGAACCCAGAAGTGCTCAGGAAATGCTACTGACTGATGGCTTGATTGATCTTGATCTCACCTAACAGATGAGGAATTGAGGACTCGGGCCCAAAAGACTTAATATTAATTACTATTAATTAGTAGTAATTAATACATGCCTCAGCAGGCTTAGTGGAAAAGCCATGAGCCTGGGAGTTAGGGCCTGAGTTCTAATCCCGGGTCAGCCGACTGCTTGCTGTGTGACCTTGGGCTAGTCATTTCAATTCTCTATGCCTCAGTTTCCTCAACTGTAAGATGGGGATGAAATAACTGTTCCCCTTCCTATTTAGACCATGAGCCCCATTTGGGACAAGGACTGTGTTCAGTCTGTTAACCTGCACCTACCCCAGCGCTTAGAACTGGGCCTGACACATAATAAGTGCTTAACAAATATCATAACGATAATATGGTAGATTGCATCAAGTGATGCAGAATTACGTTTCCTCACCAAGTTTCTTACACTAAATTTTTTGGGGAAGCAGCATGATTTAATGGAAAGAGCAGGGGCCTGGGAGTCAGAGGACCTGGGTTCTAATCTTGGTTCTGCCACTTTTCTGCTGTGTGATCTTGGACAAGTCATTTAATATAGCCGTGCCTCAGTTTCCCCAACTGTAAAATGGGGATCATACGCCTGTTCTCCCTTCTACTTAGACTCTGAACCCTATGCGGGGCAGAGTCTTTATTCAACCCGATTAACTGTCCAACCCGATTAACTTGCATCTACCTAAGTGCTTAGAACAGAGCTTGACATATACTATAATGATGATGATGATGATGATGATGATAATGATAAAGTCCTTCATTACTGAAGGCCAATTCTATTGCTAATCTCAATTATAGGGTCAGTTGTCTTGGCCCACTGATCTTTGCGAACGAGTTACTAGGATGGCCGAGGCATCTCTGTAATTTACCTCAGGGTCCGTGTCCCCCCGCTTGCTCGCCAGCTCCTTGAGGGCAGAGACCGTGTCTTCCACCTCTGCGTCGTACCCTCCCAAGCGTCCGGTGCACTGCTCGCCCACAGGAAACGCTCGCTATCTACTCTCGTTCGATCAATCAACTGATTGGGAAGGATAATCTTTATCGCTCCCACCGGCCCTTCCTTACCGGACTTGATGGACTCGGTTCGCTCCACTTCATTGGCGTCCTTTCCGATCCAGAGGAATAACTAAACACAAACAGATCGGCGACCATTAGCTTCACAGCCCGGATACGGACACGGACACGCAAGGGGTCACATTCAGTGGCCACGGCCCTGCGCTCCCGCTCCACGCTTACCTATTCATCTCCCCCCGAAAATCTCTCCTCGAAGCCCCCTTCTTTCTTCATTCATTCAATCGTATTTATTGAGAGCTTACTGTGTGCAGAGCACTGTACTAAGCGCTTGGGAAAGTACAGTTTGGCAACAGATAGAGACAATCCCTACCCAACAACGGTCTCTGCACACAGTAAGCGCTCAATAAATACGACCGAATGAATGAATGAATGAATGAATGAATGAGAAATCCGAATTTCATTCAATAGTATTTATTGAGCGCTTACTATGTGCAGAGCACTGTACTAAGCGCTTGGGAATTTGAGCCCCCCGGATCTCCTAGCCGGCTTTTCCAACTCTAACACGATCAATCCGGGTACTCTTTGTTCCCAATTTCCCAACAGCTTCGCTCACCTGTTCCCAAGCATCCAGTAACATGACATCATCTTCGGCTAGATCATCCTGAGTGAATTCTCCTGGAACTTCCTCAATCTGAAAGGCAATAGGGAATCGTGACTACAAATCTTTATCAGGTCATAAAAAGTAATAATAATAATAATTAATAATCATGGCATTTGAGCGCTTACTATGTGCCGAGTACCGTTCTAAGTACTGGGGTTGATACAAGTCAGGTTGGACACAGTCCCTGTCCCACGTGGGGGGGGGGTCACAGTCTTAACCCCCATTTTACAGATGAGGGAACTGAGGCCCAGAGAAGTGGAGTGACTTGCCCAAGGTCACACAGCAGACATGTTAATACCCTCTTTATTTTATTAATGAGGTGTCCATCCCCTTGATTCTATTTATCGTGATTACGTTGTCTTGCTTTTGTCCGTCTGTCTCCCCCGATTAGACTGTGAGCCCGTCAATGGGCAGGGGCTGTCTCTATCTGTTGCCGATTTGTCCATTCCAAGCGCTCAGTACAGTGCTCTGCACATAGTAAGTGCTCAATAAATACTATTGAATGAATGTGGCGGGGCCGGGATTAGAACCCACGACCTTCTGACTCGCAGGCCCGGGCTCTTTCCACTACACCAAGCTGTTTCCCATGCTTGTCATAAGAAACTAGTCTACTCCAGTGTCTCAAACCTTCCTCGTCTGGCTGGATTTGGCTAACAGGCAGTTTGGGGGTTTGCTCTGTTGTTTACTTTATGAATTTGGGGCAGACGGGGTGGGAGAGAGGAGGCAGAGAGGCTTTTAGCAAGTTTATTTCTTTTGACCTCAGGAACCGGGAACCCCAGTCTATTGCTTATAATCAGTGAGAAGCAGCGTGGTCTAATGGATAGAGCAGGTGCCTGGGTGTCAGAAGGACCTGGGTTCTAATCCTGGCTCCGCCACTTGTCTGTTCGGTGACCTTGGGCAGATCACTTCACTTCTCTGTGCCTCAGTTCCCGCATTTGTAAAATCGAGACTGTGAGCCCCATGCGGGACAGGGATCGTGTCCAACCCGATTAGTTTGTGCCCAGCCCCAGGATTCAGTACGGCACCAGGCTCAGAGCGAGCACTCAACTGTAAACTCATTGTGGGCGGGGAACAAGTCTGCTAACTCTGTTGCATTGCATGCCCCCCAAATCCTTAGTTCGGTGCTCTGCACCTAGTAAACGCTCAATAAATACCATTGATTGATTGACTTGGCAAATACCCTGTAAATTAAAAAAAAAAAGGTGAAATTTAGTACTGGTCCCGGCCTCTATCCAAACTGGCAGAGTTAATATGAATTTGCCTTCCCGATCCAAAGGAGGATATCAAGAATACATTGGCCTCCATCCCCGGGAAGTGTGAAGATCCAGACTGTCAGGTCCCTCTAGACCGTAAGCTAGACTGTAGGCAGGAAACATGTCTGCTAATTCTATCGTGCTCTCCCAGGCTCTCAGTACAGTGCTCTGCACCCAGTAAGCACTCTCTAAATATGACTGAGCCATGACCAGGGAGATTCGGTCGTTAGTACAGTGGCAGCTGTCTGTCCAAACAGAAATCGTCTTCAACTGCATAGGCAAGACCTTGACCCGACTAGAGATCATCATATTTGAATGGCAGAGAGGATCTTCATCCAACTGGAAAAAGATGAATTTTGCTGCCTTCCCAGGGCTCGGTGATAGCTTTTGGTGGATAATGTGCTGTCACTCAGTGTGGGCAGGGAATGAGGCTGTTTATTGTTAAACTGGACTCTCCCAAGCACTTAGTCCAGTGCTCGGCACGCAGCAAGCGCTCGGTATATCCGACTGTCTGACCGACTGGACATATCAATGTTTCACCGTTTGTCCTCTACTGGGAGTGGCCGAACAGAAAGACCCCGGGCCTGGGAGTCAGAAGGACCTGGTTCTATTCCTGGCTCTCCCGCTTGCCTGCTGTGGGACCTTGAGCAAGTCACTTTGCTTCCCTGGGCCTCAGTTTCCTCATCTGTAAAATGGGAATTCAATACCTGTTCTCCCTCCCCCTTAGACTATGTCCATGTGTTCATTCAATTGCATTTATTGAGCGCTTACTGTGTGCAGAGCACTGTATTAAGTGCCAGAAAGTACAATTCAGCAATAACGGGAAAGAATCTCTACGAACATTGGGCTTACAATCCAGAAGGGGGGAGACAGACATCAAAACAAGTAAACCGGTATCAATATAAATAAAGAGAATTATATACATCCACACATAAGCGCTGTGGGGCAGGGGAGAGAAGAGCAAGGGGAGCGAGTCAAGATGATGTGGAAGGGAGGGGGAGCTGAGGAAAAGGGGGGCTTAGTCTGGGAAGGCCTCTTGGAGGAGGTGAGCCTTCAGTAGGGCTCCGAAGGGGGGAAGAGTGATTTTTTGGTGGATTTGAGGAGGGAGGGTGTTCCAGGCCAAGGGTAGGACACTGGCCAGGGGTCGACGGCGGGACAGTCGAGAATGAGGTCCAAGGAGAAGGTTAGAGGCGGCAGAGGAGCGGAGTGTGCGGGCTGGGATGGAGAAGGAGAGAAGGGAGGTGAGGTAGGAGGGGGCCAGGGGATGGACGGCTCGGAAGCCAACAGTGAAGAGCTTTCGTTTGACTGGATGCCTTTTATCTACCCCGTTTAGCACATAGTATGCATTTAAAAAATAACCTGGCGAACATTATTTTGGCCCATTCATTAACGGGGTAGATAATTAATAGCAGTTTCAACCTTTTGTGCAGGTGGATAACACCTATTAATAATTATTATTATAATGATAATAATAAATAATAGCATTTATTAAGTGCCTCAAATATGCCAAGCACTGGGGTAGATACCAGATGATTGGATCGGTCACATCCATAATATGGTCTCGGTCTAAGAGGGAAGGAGAACGGTCATTTAATCTCCATTTTACTGAAGAAATCGAGGCACAGAGAGGTTAAGTGATGTGGTCGAGGTCACAGAGCAGGTAAGTAGTGGAATTGGGATTAGAACCTGGATCTCTCAGCCCCGGACTCTTTCCACTAAGCCACGCTCCCTTCTGACTATCTGGCGCAGAAAAAATTGCGTATGAGTAGGATAACAATTGATAGTTCATTTTCGGTCTTACAATATCTGCAGTCCTCACGGACTCCCCTATCTTCTACTTTAACCAGCACTGGAAGCAAACATCTAATTTACTGTCATTTACTTGAAAAAAAAATATGGATCCAACAGCTGCCAAAATAATATCCCAGTCAAGTGCTCTTTTAATGCAACCTTTGAGAGAAACAAAGAGCTAATGGCCTCTAATCACAGACTGTGGATACGATTATAGCAAAGGAAAACTGTTCGGCGATGCCGCATCGCACAGGCTAAGCAGTAAATTACCCAATCCGTCTAAAGGCAGGCTCACTTTTGAGGACGTTATTGAAATATTTCCGTTTTTATCTCCTAGATCAAATTGTTTATGAGTGTCAAAGCTGGCTTTAGCATTTTTTTCCTCTAGTCATCCATAATTTCACTGACCCCAGTGTTAATGACATTGCCAAAAAAAAAAAAAAAGGTTTGGTCCTTCTTATGTAACAAGAAGGTCTCCAGAGAGTTTATGGTGGATCTGATAAAGCAACAATTCCAAACTTATGTGCCTTCTGGGGAATGCGGGGGGATAAGGACTGAAGGCCGTCAGCTCACCGTGGGCAGGGAATTTGGCTGTTTATTGTTGCATTGTCCTCTCCCAAGCGTTTAGACCAGTGCTCTGCACACAGTAAGCACTCAATAAATATTCAATAAGGAAAAAAGAAAGAAAAACTGTCCCCAAAAGAAGTACGGCTTTTATTAAGCGCTTACAATGTAATGTACCAGGCACTCTACCAGAAGGCAGTAGGTTGTAAATTCCTTGAGGGGAGGAATTTACAATAATCATGTAAATTAACATGATCATTAACATGATCAAGTAGATAATCATGTCTATTAACTCTGTTATACTCTCCCTAGTTCTCTACACACAGTAATCTACAAGCTCTCCAAGGGTGGGGATTGGGTCTTCTAACTCTCCCTGTACTGAACTCTTCCAAGAAGCGCTTAGCACAGCACTTGGTATACATTAAGCGCTCAATAAATACCACTCATTAATTGGCCGAGAGATTCATTCATTCAGTAGTATTTATTGAGCCCTTACTATGTGCAGAGCACTGTACTAAGCGCTCGGAATGTACAATTCGGCAACAGATAGAGACGATCCCCGCCCATTGACGGGTTTACAGTCTAATCGGGGGGAGACGGACGGACAAAAACAGTAGCAATAAATAGAATCAAGGGGATGGACATCTCGTTAACAAAATAAATAGGGTAATAAAAATATATACATATGAGGGGAGGAGCACAGTGCTGAGGGGAGGGGAAGGGAGAGGGGGAGGAGCAGAGGGAAAGGGGAGGAAAGGGGGCTTAGCTGAGGGGAGGTGAAGGGGGGGCAGAGAGGCAGCAGAGGGAAGAAGGGAAGCTCAGTGTGGGAAGGCCTCTCGGAGGAGGTGAGCTCTCAGTAGGGCCTTGAAGAGGGGAAGAGAGTTAGTTTGGGGGAGGTGAGGAGGGAGGGCATTCCGGGACAGCAGGAGGCGTGGGCCGGGGGTCGACGGCGGGCTAGGCGAGAACGGGGGACGGCGAGGAGGTGGGCGGCGGAGGAGCGGAGCGTGCGGGGTGGGCCGTAGAAAGAGAGAAGGGAGGAGAGGTAGGAGGGGGCGAGGTGATGGAGAGTCTCGAAGCCTAGAGGGAGAGGTTTTTGTTTCGTGAGGAGGTCGATGGGCAACCACCGGAGGTTTTTGAGAAGGGGAGTGACAGGCCCAGAGCGTCTCTGCAGGAAGACGAGCCGGGCAGCGGAATGAAGAATAGACCGGAGCGGGGCGAGAGAGGAGGAAAGGAGATCGGAGAGGAGGCCGACACGATAATCCAGCCGGGATATCACGAGAGCCCGGAGCGGTAAGGTAGCCGTCTGGGTGGAGAGGAGAGGGCGGATCTTGGCGATATCGTAAAGGTGAGACCGGCGGGTCTCGGTGACGGATAGGACGCGTGGGGTGAACGAGAGAGCCGAGTCAAAGAAGACACCGAGGTCGCGGGCCCGAGGGACGGGAGGGATGGTCGTACCGTCCACGGTGACAGGGAAGTCAGGGAGAGGACAGGGTTTGGGAGGGAAGATGAGGAGCTCAGTTTGGGACATGGTGAGTTTTTAGGTGGCGGGCAGACATCCGGGGAGAGACGTCCCGGAGAGATGAGACAGGTGGGTACTTACGATGAACCTGCCCGTTTTGTTGGAGCAGCCGAAGAGTCGAGGAGGGTGATCTTCTGCCGGGGTTTCGAGGAGGGGCGAGGTTTGGTATTCTTTCTTCCCACCCAGGGAACTCCAAAATTCCTCTGTGGAACACAGATTGATTACTCCAGCGGTCTGAAAGGGGCGCCTTTAATATTAGTTTTATTAATATAGTCTTACAGCCTCCAATATTGTCCTCTTCCTGGCTCTCTAATGGTTAGAAATAAAGGAAAAATAAAGGGTTCCGGATTCCCTGGCCCTGCCCCTTTTCCCTCCCATTCGATACACTCAAACCCGCCACAGAGCCGGTTTTCCCGCGGATCCGAGCTAGAACGCCGGAAGCTCGTCTCCGAGACCGGAAGCTCGTTGTGGGCAGGGAATGTGTCTGTTACGTTGTTGGACTGTCCTCTCCCAAGTGCTTAGTACAGCGCTCCGCACACAGTGAGCACTCGATAAATACGATCTATTGATTGGTAGAGAATTAGGGAACATCTGTCCATTGGCCCGAGCCCATCTGGATACTGAGAGCTACGGCGTCGCGAGGAATGGTGTGAGAAGCAGTGTGGCCTAGCGGCTAGAGCCCAGGCCGGGGAATCGCAAGGACGCGCGTTCTAATCCTGGCTCTGCTGCTCGTCTGCCGTGTGACCTCGGGCAAGTCGCTTCACTTCCCCGGGCCTCAGTTACTTCATCTGTAAAATGGGGATTCGGACTGTTAAGCCCCATAATAATAATGTCGGTATTCGTTAAGCGCCTACTATGCGCAGAGCACTGTTCTAAGCGCTGGGGGAGATACGGGGTCATCAGGTGGTCCCACATGAGGCTCACGGTTTTAATCCCCATTTTACAGATGAGGTAACTGAGGCACAGAGAAGTGAAGTGACTTGCCCACAGGCACACAGCTGATAAATCCCACGTGGAATAGGGACGGCGTCCGACCCGATCTGCTCGTATTCGCCCTAGTGCTGAGTACGGTGTCTGGCACATAGTAAGCACTTTACAAATATCACAATTATTATCATCATTATTATTCTCTTTTCTGGGCCTCAGTTACCTCATCCGTAAAACGGCGATTAGGACGGTGAACCCTACGTGGGACAGGGACTTCGTCCAACCTGATTATCTTCTATCTAAACCAGTGCTTAATACAGTGCCTGGCGCATAGTAAGTGCTTAACAAATACTATTATGATGATTATGATTATTTGCCACAAGGTAGTTCATTTGCAGGGCTGTTCCCTAGATCTCTCTCGAGGGCAGGCATTGTGTCTTGTCCCTTTACTGTACTCTCCCAAGCATTCAGCCCAGCGTTCTGCACATAACAGATACTCTCAGCAAAGACTACGGAGTGCAAATGTGCAGCAGCAAGAGCCGGTGAGTATGACCGTGTGATTTTTCTTTTACCCAGGGTTGAAGAAGAGAACCCCTATATTAAAGCAAAACCGGGGGAAATAGCATAGTTTTGAGGTGGCCCTTTCCCAGCTCCTTGTCTCGTCTTATGCCGTCGAGTCGTCTCCGACCCGTAACGACGTCACGGACGCCTCTCTCCCAGGACGTCCCGCTCTCCATCCGCCATCGTTCCGGTAGTGGATCCACAGAGTTTTCCTGCTGAAAATCCGGAAGCGGTTGACCATCGCCGCCTTCCGCGCAGTAAATCTGAGTCTCCGCCTCGACTCCGTCCCGTGCCGCCGCTGCCCAGCACGGGGGAGCTTTGACTCGTGGCCGACGGCCCGCCCCTCGCTAGCCACCGGCCGGGCTAGGAATGGAACGGACAGGCCTCTGCCCGACTCTCCCTCCCGTAGCCGAGACTGGCAGAGGACTGGAAACTCTCCAGGTGCGACCCGGAGAGGGGCCCAGCTCCTACCAACAAATTAAATCGGCAGTGTGGCCTAGAGGAAAGAGCATGGGATTGCAAACCAGGAGACCTGGGTTCTGATTCCAATTCTGACACTTTTTTGGGTGTGTGTGGTATTTGTGAAGCACTTACCATGTGCCAGTCAATCAGCGAACTGTATGAACTGAGCGCTTACTGTGTGCAGAACACCGTTCTAAGCGCTTGGGAGAGTACGGTAGAACGAAAAGACGACGCGCTCCCTGCCCACGAGGAGTTTGCAGTCTAGAGGGGGAGACGGACGTTAGAAATAAATCAATTGCAGATGTGGATATGAGCGCTGTGGGGCTGAGGGAGGGATGAACAAAGGGCGCGGAGGTGACGAAGAAGGGAGTTGAAGAAAAGGAAAAGAAGGCTTAGGCAGGGAAAGCTAAGTGTGTCTGATCCCATGTGGGTCCGAACAGTAATTCCTCAATAAATATGATTGAAACAATGAATGTGTACCTATAAGCAGGTCGGCCAGGGAGATGATATAGGTGACGTGTACCCACATGTGATGATGATGATGATGGCATTTCTTAAGCACTTATTACGTGCCAGGCACTGTACTAAGCACTGGGGTGGATACAGGCAATCAAGTTGGACACAGTCCCCGTCCCATATGGGTCTCACAGACTCACCCTCCATTTTCCACATGAGGGAACTGAGGCCCAGAGGAGTGGAATGACTTGCCCAAGGTCACCCGGCAGGCAAGTGGCGGAGCCGGGATCGGTATCTATTTATACCCGACCTTTGTGTTTTTAAAGACGGCCGCGCCGACAGAAATTTCGCCCAGCCCCGTGCGTGTCCCCGCGGGACAGAGTCCTCCGGCAAATGTAAATACTTCCTTCCTCCCCGCCGGGCTGGAAGCACCAACCTGGCTCCTCGCCTTCCTCGATCCTTGTGGTTTTGCACTTCAAGACGGCGGCCACGTAGGCGGCTCCAAACTCTTCCTCCTTGCTGGCTCCTCGTCCCCGCCAGATGTAGCCGGTGTCCACGGGCAGCTTCAGCACGAAGACGTCGTTGGAGTCCAGCGACCCGGCGTCCGCGTCCACCTAGAGCCGGGGGACAAGTTTGCCGTGGGGAATCCGCGCCAAAGCCTGTTCGTCGTCGACGGACAGAGCGCTGCGCCGAGCGTTTGGGAGAGGGGACTACGGCAGAGTTGGCAGGCGCGTTTCCTGCCCGCAGCGAGAAGTAGGGTGGCCTAGTGGATAGAGCACGGGCCTGGGGGGCAGAAGGATCCGGGTTCTAATGCCGGCTCCGTCACCTGTCGGCCGGGTGACCTTGGGCAAGTCATTTCACTTCTCTGGGCCTCAGTCCCTCATCTGGAAAATGGGGAGTGATACTGTGAGCCTCACGTGGGACGAGGACTGCGTCCAACCCGAATTGCTTGTATCCACCCCAGTCCTTAGTACAGTGCCTGGCACAGAGTAAGCACTTAACAAATACCATCGTTATCATCATCATTACTATTCTCTGGGCCTCAGTTTCCTCATCTGGAAAATGGGGAGTGATACTGTGAGCCCCAGGTGGGACAGGGACCGTGTCCAATCCGATTCGCTTGTATCCACCCCAGCGCTTAGTACAGTGCGGGGTGCCTAGTAAGCACTTAATAAGTACCATAATAATATCGGTAATTATTATTATTCTCTGTGCCTCAACTGTAAAATGGGAATTAAGACTGCGAGCCCCACGTGGGACAGGGACCAGATCCCACCTGAGGAGCTCGTGTCTGCCCCAGAACTGGGCCCGGTGCCTGGCACACAGTAAGCGCTTAACACACACCGTTAACAACCACAACAACAGGCTCTCAATCGATCGGCGGTCTTCCTTGAGCACCTACTGCGTGCACGGCCCTGTGCTAAATCCTTGGGATAGTCCAACACGTCAGGGCTCTCGAGCCGATCCCCCGGAGAGACTCCACCTATCTGCAATGGGCTGAACCCCAGAAAGCCCGGCAGCCCCCGGGTCTGTTTCGCCGAACCCCTTGGCTTTCTTCACCTCCACGATCCTGGTGACGGAGGCCAGGTTTCTCCGGATTTGGAAGAGGCGTTGGCGGGGAGGAGGTGCCCGGACCCCTCTCTTCGACGTGCCGTCCCTGTAGACGACGAGCGGCTTCTCTTTGAACAAACTCAGCAAGTGGGAGGGTTCCTTGCCTTGGGAGACGCGGATCTGGGCCAGGGACAAGATGTTCAAATACCGCTCAGAATAAAAGGCGTCGACGGCAGCGGGGAGATCGAGGGTCCGACTGAATAACGATAACAGTCCTACATCCTACCGCCGTCCCGGAACGCCCGCCCTCCTCACCTCCGCCAAACTAACTCCCGTCCCCTCTTCCAAGCCCTCCTGAGAGCTCACCCCCTCCAGGAGGCCTTCCCACACTGAGCTCCCCCTTTTCCTCCGCTCCTCCTCCCTTCCCCATTCCCCCTTCTCCCGCCCTCCGCTCTTCCCCCTTCCCCTCCCCACAGCACTCGTGCATATTTGTAATAATGTCGGTATTCGTTAAGCGCTTACTAGGTGCCGAGCACCGTCCTAAGCGCTGGGGGAGATACAGGGTCATCGGGTTGTCCCACGTGGGGCTCACGCACTCTTAATCCCCATTTTACGGACGAGGTGACTGAGGCACGGAGAAGTGAAGCGACTCGCCCACAGTCACACAGCTGACGAGTGGCAGAGCCGGGAGTCGAACTCGTGACCTCTGACTCCGAAGCCCAGGTGCTTTCCACCGAGCCACTTTTTTATTAATGATGTGCATATATTTATGATTCTATTTATCTTGATGGCATCGATGCCTGACTATTCGTCTTGTTTTGTTGTCCGTCTCCCCCGTTAGACTGCGAGCCCGTCGTTGGGCAGGGATTGCCTCTATCTGTTGCCCAGTCGTACAGTCCAAGCGCTTAGTACGGTGCTCTGCACGCAGTAAGCGTTCAATAAATAGGATTGAATGAACAGTCAGCAGTAGGTCAATCCTATTTATTGAGCGCTCACTCTGTGCAGAGCACTGAACTGAGCACTTGGGAGAGTACGGTACGACAGAGTTGGAAGACACGCTAATAAATACTGAAAAATAAAATTATAGTACTTAAGCGCTCACTAATAATAATAATAATGTTGGTATTTATTAAGCGCTTACTATGTGCCGAGCACTGTTCTAAGCGCTGGGGTAGACACAGGGGAATCAGGTTGTCCCACGTGGGGCTCACAGTCTTAATCCCCATTTTACAGATGAGGGAACTGAGGCCCAGAGAAGTTAAGTGACTCGCCCACAGTCACACAGCCGACAAGTGGCAGAGCTGGGATTCGAACTCATGAGCCCTGACTCCAAAGCCCGTGCTCTTTCCACTGAGCCACGCTGCTTCTCCAGCACTATGTGCCCAGCACTGCTCTAAGCACCGGGTACATACACGTTATTCAGATTGGACACGATCCCACGTCAGCGTGGCTCAGTGGAAAGAGCCTCGGCTTCGGAGTCAGAGGTCATGGGTTCGATTCCCGGCTCTGCCACTCGTCAGCTGTGTGACTGTGGGCGAGTCGCTTCACTTCTCTGTGCCTCAGTGACCTCATCTGTAAAATGGGGATTAACTGTGAGCATTCACGTGGGACGACCCGATGACCCCGTATCTCCCCCCCAGCGCTTAGAACAGTGCTCGGCACATAGTAAGCGCTTAACAAATGCCAACACGGGGCTGACAGTCTTTAATTGCCATTTGACAGACGAGGTAACTGAGGCCCAGAGAAGAGACGTGATTTGCCCAAGGTCACCCAGCAGACACGAGGCAGAGCTGGGTTTTAGAACCCAGGTCCTTCTGACTCCCAGCTCCCTGCTCTATCCACTTAACCACGTTGGGAGTCAGAAGGTCACGGGTTCTAATCCCAGCTCTACCACGTGTCTGCGATGTGAGCCTGGGCAAGTCACTTCACCTCTCTGGGCCTCAGTCATCTCATCTGTCAAATGGAGACTGAGACTGTTAACCCCATGTGGGACAGGGACTGTATCCAACCTGATCTGCTTGTATCCACCCCAGGGCTTATTACAGTGCCTGGCTCATAGTCGGCGCTTAACAAATACCCTGATTATCATGATTATTATTATTATTATTATTACCACTTCGAGAAGTAGTAGCTTAAGAGAAGCAGCGTGGCTCAGTGGAAAGCGCACGGGCTTTGGAGTCGGAGGTCATGGGTTCGAATCCCGGCTCGGCCGCCTGTCAGCCGTGTGACCGTGGGCGAGTCGCTTCACCTCTCTGGGCCTCAGTGACCTCATCTGTAAAATGGGGATTGAGACGGTGAGCCCCACGTGGGACAACCTTGTGTCTACCCCAGCGCTTAGAACAGTGCTCTGCACATCGTAAGCGCTTAACAAATACCAACGTTATTATTATTACTTCGACTCCTACTACGACTAGACGGCAAGCTCAGCGCGGGCGGGGAACGTGATCGCCGACTCCGTCACACCGTCATCGTGTACGCTCCCGAGCTCTTGGTACCGCGAGCCTCACGTGGGACGACCTGATGACCCCGGATCTCCCCCAGCGCTTAGAACAGTGCTCGGCACGGAGTAAGCGCTTAACGAATACCAACATTATCACATGCTCTATACGCAGCAAACGGTCAGTAAATCTGATTGATCCAGGGAGGTTGTAAATCCATTTGTATGGAAAGCAATTCTAGGACACATCTCTGGGGTAGCGAGACATTGAGGTCCAGGTCCCGGCTCGTTCCTGATCAGCATTAAAGGATGTAAAACCATCGAGGGGAGCAAATATCAGAAAAAAAGGAGAGGGATAAGGAAGGAGCCGAGGGAGAATCGGAGGCAGAAGAGATTCTCCGGCCGGTTCTTTTCCTCTTCTAGTTGACTGTGGTGTCATCTGGTGGACGGATCCAGTCATTTCCTTTTGCAATGTCAATTTTAATTTCTCCGAGATTCAGTCGTCCCGTTGAAAATCACGGGGCTCCCCACGACGGGATAAAGGGACAGAAAACGTGCCCTACTTTTAGTACTATCACGATTAATATAGTTATTGGTAAAGCAGCAAGATCTATCGGAAAGAGCGCGGGCCCGGGAGAGGACCTGGGTTTTAATCCCGGCTCTGCCACTCGCCTGTTGTGTGACCTCGGGGAAGTCACTCGGCTTCTCTGTCTCTCATCTTTCATTCATTCAGTAGTATTTATCGAGCGCTTACTACGTGCAGAGCACCGTACTAAGCGCTTGGAATGAGCGAGTCGGCGACGGGTAGAGACGGTCCCTGCCGTCCGACGGGCTCACGGTCCGATCGGGGGAGACGGACGGACGGGAACGATGGCGGTAAACAGAGTCGAGGGGAAGAACGTCTCGTAAAAACACTGGCGACCGGATAGAATCGAGGCGATGTACGTTTCATTAACAAAATAAATAGGGTGATGACAATATATACAGTTGAGCGGACGAGTACGGTGCTGAGAGTCATCTGTAAAATCGGGATTCAATGTCTGTCCTCCCTCCCACTTAGACCGTGAACCTCAGGTGGGACAGGGACCGGGTCCAACCCGATTAACTTTATCACGAGTCCCATAGCTTACAGCAGTGCCTGACACATAATCAGACTTAAGGCGTACCACGATGGTAATCACGATCGTATAATAATAATGACGGCATCTGTTGAGCGCTTACTACGTGCCAAGCACTGTTCGAAGCGCCGGGGGGAGATCCAGGGTCATCAGGTCGTCCCACGTGAGGCTCACCGTCTTCATCTTCATTTTACAGATGAGGTCGCCGAGGCACAGAGAAGTTAAGTGACTTGCCCCAGGTCACACAGCTGACAAGCGGCGGAGCCGGGATTAGAACCCATGACCCCCGACTCCCAGGCCCGGGCTCTCTTCCACCGAGTCACGCTGCTTCTCTTATATGGCCGGTGAGCATTCACTGGCTCTTGAACATACTCGTCTGGGAAAACATGAAGGCAGCGGGACTCTATCGGTTGCCGATTTGTACTTTCCAAGCGCTCAGTACAGTGTTCTGCACCCAGTAAGCACTCCGTAAATACAATTGAATGAATAATAATAATAATATTAAAGACTGTGAGCTCATTCTTGGCAGGGAATGTGTCTGTTGCGATATTGTCCGCTCCCAAGCGCTCAGTACAGTAAGTGCTCAGTAAATACGATTGAATGAATGAATGGATGAATTACTATGACGGTACTTTTTAAGCACTTACTCTGTGCCAAGCACTGTTCTAAGCAGTGGGGTAGACATAAGTCGATCAGGTCGGACGCAGTCTGTCCCACGAGGGGTTCACACTCTTAATCCCCATTTTACGAATGAGGCAACCGAGGCTCAGAGAAGCGAAATGACTTGGCCGAGGTCACCCAGAGCACGTGGCGGAGCGGGGATTAGGACGCGGGTCCTTGTGACTTCCAGGACCGTGCTCTAGCCACTGGGCCACCCTGCCGCCTCTCAGGACGGTGCCGGGGAGGCCCGGGCGACGCTTTCGGGGGGGGGGGGGGAGGGCAGCACCCGGGGAAGACCCACCTGGACGGCGGTCCCCCCCAGGGAACGGTCCAGCTGAACCGTCAGGAAGGCGGAGGTGGTCAGCTCGTCTCTGGTGGCCCGGGCGCCTTGCCTGCGGAGACACGGAGGAGAAAATGACGGACCTAATGGCTTCAGAATGTTGGGATTTGTTAAGCGCTTACTATGTGCAGAGCGCCGTTCTAAGCGCCGGAGTAGATACGGGGTGATCGGGCCGTCCCACGTGAGGCTCACAGCTAATCCCCATTTTACAGACGAGGTTCACTGAGGCACCGCGAAGTGAAGTGACTCGCCCACGGTCACACGGCTGACAAGTGGCAGAGCCGGGATTCGAGGCCGGACCCGGGAGGCAGAAGGACCTGGGTTCTAATCCCGCCCCCTCTACTTGTCTGCTGGGTGACCTGGGGCAAGTCACTTCGCTACTCTGGGCCCCCTCATCTGGAAAATGGGGATTAAGACGGGGAGCCCCCCTTGGGATACGGACTGCGTCCAGCCTGATTATCTCGTATCTGTCCTGGCTCCGAGTACAGTGCCTGGCGCGTAAGCTCCCCGTGGGCAGGGGAGGTGTCGGCTAATTCTGTCGTATCGTGCGCTCCCAAGCGCTCAGTACAGTGCTCTGCACGCTCTCCTTTCCTCTTCTCCCGCTCCCTTCGTTCTTTCCCCGTCCCAGCCCCGCAGCACTTACACATCCGTCATCTATTTGTATGAAGTCTGTCTCACCCTCTCTAGTCCGTAATCTCATTCCGGGCAGGGAATACGTCTGTTTATTGTCGTACTGGGCTCTCCCCGGTACTTAGTAAGCGCTCGATAAATACGATTGGATGAATCAATCGATGAACTCGACTGATTGACTGATTGAGAGCGAGCACTTGGAAATACCATTTAAAAAGCAAAATCCCACCACGCCCACACGGCATTTCATGCTGACGTTCAGACTGGCAAGGAATAATGGTGACGATGGTCGATAATTACGGTGGTTAAGTGCTTCCTTGGTGTCGAGCACTGTTCCAAGCGCTGGAATGAATGCAGGTAGCCCATTCTATCGGGATCAAAGGAGATACGCAGGGCAGGGTGCGGGAGGGGTGAGGGGATGGGCCTCTGGCCGGCTAGTAAGCGCTCAAATCTCTCACTGTGGGCTCTGGCACACGGAAAGCGCTCAGTAAATACCGACGGACCGATCGATTGGACACCGTGAGCTCATTTCGGGCAGGGAGCCCGGACTGTCGGACTGTAATTTCCCAAAGGCTTGGACAGTGCTTTGCACACAGGAAGCGCTCAATAAATTCCACTGATTGACTGAGGGAGGGAGGCTGCCTCCTGCCGTGTTCACCATTCGGCTCACGAGCGAGCGTGGAATCACGCCCAAGTGCCAACCCAGAGAAAGAACGTAGACCTGGGAATCGGGGGGCCCGGGTTCGAATCCCCGTCCTGTCACACGCCTTCTGCGTGACCTTGGGCCAGTCACCTAACTTGCCCGGGCCTCGCTTTTCTCATCTGTAAAACGGGGATTTGATCCCTGCTCTCCGTTCTGCCTTAGACAGTGACTCCCGTTGGGGAAAGCGTCCAACCTGACTCCTCCATCCCCGGATCCGGCCCTCCTTCGGGATCGACCCCCCCAACTTCCTAGCGCCATCGCCTCTTCCCGCGGAGGTGGGTTCACATTCGGGGCAATTCACTCGTTTGGTGAGCAGAAGGGCGACCGAGTCAAACGCTCTCCTACAACCAAGATGCTTTATCGCTTCTAATTTGGTAACCTCATCTTTGAAAATATATATATCAGCGCTGACTGGATTAGTTTCTTCTTCATAATAGCTCGGTGCTCATAAAAATATCAATATTGCGTAAAAATGGATTTTATGGCTTCACTCCTCATTGGTGTCCCAAGCCATATGCACTTCTAATGACATTTTTCTTTTTTTGATTGGTATTTGGGTTCTACATAGCGGGGCAGAGTTCCCCGTCAATTCTTCAAAAGCGAGTTTCGGTCTTTCCTATGTAATCCATCCATCCCTAATAATAATAATAATAATAATAATAATAATAATGTTGGTATTTGTTAAGCGCTTACTATGTGCAGAGCACTGTTCTAAGCGCTGGGGGAGATACAGGGGAATCGGGTTGTCCCACGCGAGGCTCCCAGTCTTCATCCCCATTTTACAGATGAGGGAACTGAGGCACAGAGAAGTGAAGTGACTTGCCCACAGTCACACGGCTGACAAGGGGCAGAGCCGGGACTCGGACCCAAGCCTGGGCTCTTTCCACTGAGCCACGCTGCCTCCCTAAGGGAGGAAAGTAGTAAAACCGAATCCCAAAGGGCCTCGGTAAGATAACGAGCGAGGGTACACTCAATCCGTCGTTGGGATGTACTGAACGCTCAGTGGGTGTAGACCACTGACCTAAGTGCTCGGGAGAGTCCAGTAAAGAGGTCCAGTGAGCGAGGACCAGGTGGACTCACCAGGTGTAGATGATCTGTCCCTTAGGGTAGGTGTAGAGGATGACGTAGCAGTCTCCCCCATAAAACTCTCCGTAGGTGTCCGGCTCCACGGGGATTCTCCCGTTTTTTTCCACGCGCCAGATCTGGGAGCAAAGGGGAAATCGATCAATCAATCAATCACTTGTATTCACTGAGCGTTCACTGACGGCACAGCACTGAATTAAGCGCTCGGAGAGTACGATACACGGAAGAGCGGCGCGGCATAGCGGATAGAGCACGGCCCGGGAGTCTGACGGCCGTGGGTGCTAAACCCGCTTCTGCCGCTTGTCTGCTGTGTGACCTTGGGCCAGTCACTTCACTTCTCTGTGCTTCAGATTCCTCATCTGGAAAATGGGGGATTAAGACCGTGAGCCCCATGTGGGACACGGACCGTGTCCCAACTGATTAGCTTCTATCTGCCTCAGCGCTTAGTACAGTGCCCGGAACATAAAAAAAAATAAAAAATGGTGGTATTCGTTAAGCGCTTGGGGATACAGGGTGATCAGCCTGACCCATGTGGGGCTCACGGTTTCAATCCCCATTTGACAGATGAGGGAACTGAGGCACGGAGAAGCGAAGTGACTTGCCCAAGGTCACACAGCTTGACTAGCGGCGGAGCGGGGATTAGAACCCGTGATCCCCGACTCCCAAGCCCGCGCTCTTTCCACTGAGCCACGCTGCTTCCTGGTAAGCCCTTAACAAATGCCGTTAAAAACAAAAAGATACGGACGTAAGTGCTACGGAGGGTTAGGTGGGAAACGGAGCGTTGAAGTGGTCGTGGGGGGGATTTAAGGTGGGTTCATTTGAAATTGAGTGGAGAAAATCTCCCGAAGGAGATGGGATTTCAGCACTACCCGGTCCATACTTCATAATAGCAATGATGAAGGTATTTGTTAAGCGCTTACTACGTGCCGAGCACCGTTCTAAGCGCCGGGGCGGATGCAAGGTAGTCAGGTAGTCCCACGTGGGGCTCCCAGTCTTCATCCCCATTTTACAGGTGAGGGAACTGAGGTATAGAGAAGCGAAGCGACTTGCCCAAAGTCACCCGGCCGACAAGTGGCAGAGGAGGGATTAGGACCCACGACCTCTGACTCCGAAACCCGGGCTCTTTCCGCTAACCCGCGCTGCCTCGCTGTTTAGTCGACTTGGTCGAATTAACGATGATAATAATTACGGTATTTGGTAAGCGCTCACCAGGTGCCAGGCGCTGTACCGAGCACCGGGGTGGATACAAGCAACTGGGGTCGGACGCAGTCCCCGTCCCACACGGGGCTCACAGTCTCCAACTCTCTTTCGGAGACGAGGCAACCCGGGCACAGAGACGTGAAGTGGCTTGCCCAGGGTCACGTAGCTCAGTGGAAAGAGCATGGGCTCGGGAGTCAGGGGTTATGAGTTCGAATTCCGGCTCCGCCACCTGTCAGCTGCGTGACCGTGCGGGCAAGTCACTTCTCTGCGCCTCAGTTACCTCATCTGGAAAATGGGGATGAAGACTGGGAGCCCACCTGATCACCCTGTATCTCCCCCAGCGCTTAGAACAGTGCTGTGCACACAGTAAGCGCTTAACAAATGCCAACATTTAGACAAGGATTCGAACCCCCCATGACCCGACGACTCCCACTACGCCACGCCGTTTTCAGTCTGCCTAGACTGTAAGCCCGGTGAGGGGCAGGGACTGTGCCCGGCCCGATTATCTTGCATCTTCACCGGCTCTAGGTACAGTGTTCAGCACAGAGCGAGCGCCTAATAACAATAGTGTTGGTATTTGTTAAGCGCTTACTACGCGCGGAGCCCCGTTCTGAGCGCTGGGGGAGAGACGGGGGAATCGGGCCGTCCCACGGGAGGCTCCCGGTCTTCATCCCCATTTTCCAGATGAGGTCACCGAGGCCCAGAGAAGCGAAGTGACTCGCCCACGGTCCCGCAGCTGACGAGTGGCAGAGCCGGGAGTCGAACTCAGGACCTCCGACCCCGGAGCCCAGGCGCTTTTCCACTGAGCCACGCTGCCTCCCCCCAGCCCAGCTCTCTCCGGCACTGTTACCTCCACTTTCCCCGAGCCGTCGTCCACCACGTTATGCTGGGCGGCCATCTGGGGACACTCGTGTAACTTTCTGGCATCGAAAGGGACGTCTTGGATTCTGGCCACTTTCTCGGTGACGTACGCTTTCCCGAACCCCTCGCTCTGGTCTCTGTCCCTCCAGTCTCTGAAGAACTGTTTGAAGAGGGGCGTCTCCCCTCCTTCCGGAAGAATCCGAATCTGAAACGAGAAGGAAGAAGGTAGGACGGAGGGAGGACGGACCCCGAGAGCCGCGATCGAATGCCGTTCCCCTCGGCTTCGTAGCAGGCGGATCAGCCCGGCGTCGCCATCTCAATCCCCGTTTTACAGATGAGGTGACCGAGGCCCGGAGACGTCCGCGACTTGCCCAAGGCCACAGGGAGGCGGGTGGCGGGGCCGGGATCAGAACCGGGAGTGGAGAAGCAGCGTGGCTCAGGGGATAGAGCACGGGCTTTGGAGTCAGGGGTCATGAGTTCGAAACCCAGCCCTGCCGCTCGTCCGCTGTGTGACTGTGGGCGAGTCGCTTCGCTTCTCTGGGCCTCAGTGACCTCATCTGTAAAACGGGGATTAAGACTGTGAGCCCCACGTGGGACAACCCCATTCCCCCGTGTCTGCCCCGGCGCTTAGAACGGGGCTCTGCACACGGTAAGCGCTTAACAAATACCGACATTATTATCATTATTAACCCAGGTGCCTCTGACTTCCAGGCCCGGGCTCTATCCGCCAGGCCACGCTCTTTGATCGATTCTATCTCGTTAAAAGCAGCAGGAAAGGAGAAATGAAAGTCGGATCTCTTCCGAAGCCTCACCTCCTCCCGGGGGCCACGAGGAATCTGCGGTCTAGCGATGAGAGAGACGTTAAAATAAATTATGAATTGGCACAGAAATTCGGGGGGGGGGGGGGCGAATGCAGTGAATGGAGCGTTGACAAATGTGGTTCACTGAGGCACCTTCGCTCGACTCTAGACAGCAAATCCCCTCTAGATTATGAATTTATTGTGGGTAGGGACTGTGTCTGTTATATCGCTATATTCAACTCTCCCCATGTTCCCATGAGAAGCAGCGTGGCCTATAATAACAATAATGTTGGTATTTGTTAAGCGCTTACTATGTGCAGAGCACCGTTCTAAGCGCTGGGGGAGATACGGGGTCATCGGGTTGTCCCTCGTGAGGCTCACGGTTAATCCCCATTTTACAGATGAGGGAACTGAAGCTCGGAGAAGTGAAGTGAGTCGCCCCCGGTCACCCAGCTGACAAGCGGCAGAGCCGGGAGTCGAACCCATGACCTCTGACTCCGAAGCCCGGGCTCTTTTCCACCGAGCCACGCTGTCTCCCGGGCCTAGTGGATGGAGCCCAGGCCTGCGAATCAGAAGGTCTTGGATTCTAATCCCGGCTCCGCCGCTTGTCTGCTGTGTGGCCTTGGGCAACTCACTTCGCTTCTCTGGGCCTCGATTTCCTCATCTGTAAAATGGGAATTCAGACTTTGAGCCCCCTGTGGGAGAGAGATTGGATCCAACCCGATTTCCTTATAATAATAATAATGGTAATAATAATAATAATAATAATGTTGGTATTTGTTAAGCTGGGGAAGCAGCGTGGCTCAGTGGAAAGAGCCTGGGCTTCGGAGTCAGGGGTCACGGGTTCGACTCCCGGCTCTGCCGCTTGTCTGCTGTGTGGCTGGGGGCGAGTCACTTTAACGTCTCTGTGCCTCAGTTACCTCATCTGTAAAATAGGGATTAACTGTGAGCCTCACGGGGGACGACCTGATGACCCCGTATCTCCCCCAGCGCTTAGAACAGTGCTCTGCACATAGTAAGCGCTTAACAGATACCAACATTATTATCCACCCCAGCGATTAGTACGGTGCCTGGCACAAAGTGAGCCCTTAAAAAAAGTCACAGTGTCTTATCCCAGCTCTGCCACTTGGCAGCTGTGTGACTGCGGGCAAGTCACTTCACTTCTCTGTGCCTCAGTTCCCTCATCTGCAAAAGGGGGATGAAGACCGTGAGCCTCACGTGGGACGACCCGATGACCCTGTATCTCCCCCAGCGCTTAGAACGGTGCTCTGCACATAGTAGGCGCTTAACAAAAAGCAACATTATTAACAAATATCATTAAAAAAACCCAACCCCCCACAAAAAACATACCTGGGTGTTGGCAGGGTAATTCATTTTCCGCAGAAAACCTTCAGCTGTCTTCATGGCTGCCTTTCTCTCCTGGGGATTAGCATCTTTGCCTGGAATAGCAAAGTCCAGATTGGGCCATCGATGGATGGATTGATTGTTTACTGTTGTATTGGACTCTCCCAAGCGCTTAGTCCAGAGCTCTGCACACAGTAAGTGCTCAATAAATACCACTGACTGACTGGACCTGACTTCCAAGCTCTTAGTACAGCCCAAGCGCTTAGTACAGCGGAAGCAGCGTGGCTCGGTGGAAAGAGCCCGGGCTTGGGAGTCAGAGCTCACGGGTTCGAATCCCGGCCCGGCCCCTCGTCAGCTGGGTGACTGTGGGCGAGTCGCTTCACTTCTCTGGGCCTCTGTAAAATGGGGATTAACTGTGAGCCTCACGCGGGACAACCCGATGACCCTGTATCTCCCCCAGCGCTTAGAACGGTGCTCTGCACAGAGTAAGCGCTTAACAAATCCCAGCATTATTATTATTATTATTATTTATTGAGTGCTTACTATGTGCAGAGCACCGTACTAAGCGCCCGAGGCCCAGAGAAGCGAAGGCCCAGGGTCACCCGGCAGACGGGGGGGGGGGGCCGAGCTTGACCTCCGACTTGGCTTGCAGGTTCCCGGGGAGGCTGCCCCGGGGCCTCAGCCCCGGCCCGCTCCGTCTCTCCATCCTCACCTTTCCACACGAAGATCTGTCTCGCTTTTCCGTGGTCCAGGATAAAACACTCTTCCGACAGCAGAAGCTTCCTGGAGAAAGGATTCTCCTCCGCCACCGGGGTAACCCTCATCGACCCGCTTGCGTCCGAAACCTGAATGAGCGACGTGGAACATCGCGGGGGACTCTGGCGTTTCCACTCTGCCCTATTGTACTTTCCCAAGCGCTCAGTACACCGCTCTGCACACGGTAACCTTTCAACGGATACCGTTGATCGAGGGATGGAAAACAAGTTTGTACTCGGGGGGGCCCTAGGCGGTGTAGAGGTGTAGAGGAAAGAGCCGGGGCCCGCGAGTCAGAGGACCACGGTTCTGATCCTGGCCCTGCCACCTGTCCGCTGTGTGGCCTTGGGTAAGTCATTTAACTCCTCCATGCCTCACTATCCTCATCTGTAAAATGGGGATTCAATCCTACTCCCTCCTACTCAGACTGTGAGCTTCATGTGGGACAGGGACTCTATCCAGCCTGATTACTCTGTACCTTCCCCAGCACTGCTTGATACATACTGAGCCCGTAACAAGTATTATTGTTATTATTATTGCTATTATTATTAAGAAGGAAGGGAAATCGGAGCAGATTGGGAGCAGATAATAATAATAATGTTGGTAATTGCCAAGCGCTTACTATGCGCCGAGCACCGTTCTAAGCGCTGGGGTAGATACACGGTCATCGGATCGGCCCGCGTGAGGCTCACAGTTAATCCCCATTTTACAGATGAGGTCACTGAGGCACAGAGAAGTGAAGTGACTCGCCCACAGTCACACAGCTGACGAGTGGCCGAGCCGGCATTCGAACGCGTGACCTCTGACTCCCAAGCCCGGGCTCTTTCCACTGAGCCCCGCTGCTTCTCCGAATGGTAGACGGATCCATCAACCATCTATCTATCTATTCCCTTCCCCTCAGCACTGTGCTCATTCAGCTTATGGGTTCGAATCCCGGCTCTGCCACTCGTCAGCTGGGTGACCGTGGGCGAGTCACTTCACTTCTCTGGGCCTCGGTTCCCTCATCTGGAAAATGGGGATTAACTGGGAGCCTCACGTGGGACGACCCGATGACCCCGTATCTCCCCCAGCGCTTAGAACGGTGCTCTGCACGGAGTAAGCGCTTAACGAATACCAACATTATTATGGTATGTATTTTTATTACCCTATTTATTTTGTTAATGAGGTGTCCATCCCCTTGATTCTATTTATCGCGATTACGTTGTCTCGTTTTTGTCCGTCCGTCTCCCCCGATTTAGACCGTGAGCCCGCCATTGGGCAGGGACGGTCTCTATCTGTTGCCGAATTGTCCATTCCGAGCGCTTAGTCCAGTGCTCTGCACATAGTAAGCGCTCAATAAATACTATTGAATGAATGAATCAACCACTGGCAACTAGTAAGCACCTCAGAGTGGTAGGCACTGTACATGATAACAAAGACAATAACAACGACAGTCTGTAATGAAGTGCTTACTATATACTAAGCGCTCCCTCCATTACCTGCCCGGCCCTGCCCAGAAGAGGAGGCTTCTGGGAGTTTGGCTTGAAGAGTCACAGGAAGTGAATACTGCCCCGATCTGACTTTTTCCCTGGAACACTGAGGAAAAATAAGGATGTGGGATGGATTTATTTATTTTTTTTTTTAACCCAAACAGTGTTACTTTGTTAGTCTATTAAAACCGCACAGTAGAAATATTGTTCTACCCAAAGGGGACCCCGCTAAACTTGATTCTATTTATCGCTATCGTTCTCGTCTGTCCGACTCCCCCGATGAGACCGTGAGCCCGTCACCGGGCAGGGACCGTCTCTATCTGTTGCCGATCCGTCCATTCCAAGCGCTTACTACGGTGCTCTGCACGTAGTAAGCGCTCAATCAATACTGTTGAACGAATGAACTTGTTTCTGTTTAGTTGCATCAGCAAGAGCAATTGTTTTCACTGACGGCACCGTGGTTTCTTCGAGATTCTCCGCTCTACTGAGCGCATGCTACCTTAATTACGCGCAGTTGACAACCAGAGAAATGTCTACAACACACTTCCTTAGAAGCGGTGACATTCGATATTGATCGATTCACATTTATCAAGCTATTTTATCCGGTGCCTCCGCTGAAGGTGGATCGTTCTGCAGACTGTATAATCTCAAAGGGCAGATTTACTTATGGTGTTTTTTAGCATCTATAGCTATTCAAAAGTCTAATTTCCCCTGTCTCACGGTTTTCCGCTGGGTTATTTTTAATTTTCCTCAGTATTTGTTAAGCGCTTACTATGTGTCAAACACTGTTCTAAGCGCTGGGGAAGAGAGAGGCTTAGCGCATGGGGTTCACAGTCTAAGCAGGAGGGAGAAATGGGATTGAATCCCCATTTTACAGTTAAGGAAACTGAGGCACAGAAGTGATTTGCTCAGGGTCACCCAGCCAGCAATCGGCAGAGCCAGGATTACAACCCGGGTCCTCTTAGGCCCACGCTCTTTCCACTAGGGCACACTGCTTCTCTATCACCTCATATTGTTATTGTTCTTATATGGCTACTATAAATATGGACCAAAGATTAAAAATCACAAATTCCTCTAAACTGAACTTTCAATACTCACGCCCTGGGGAACATTAATTCAGCAGTGATTACCTTGTTTTCTGGAATGATAACACCCTTTGGGCCTCAGTTACCTCAGCTGGAAAACCCGATGACCCTGTCTCTACCCCGGCGCTTAGAACAGTGCTCTGCACATAGTAAGCGCTTAACAAATACCAACATTATTATTATGCTCTGGGCCTCAGTTACCTCAGCTGGAAAATGGGGATTAACTGCGAGTCTCACGTGGGACAACCTGATGACCCTGTATCTGCCCCGGCGCTTAGAACAGGGCTCTGCACAGAGTAAGCGCTTAACAAATACCAACGTTAAGAGGCTTCTTATCATAAAGGCCACACTGTTCAAGGGGTTTATCCCATCTATTTTTCTCTTATAGTTTAGCAAGCCATTAGGTTCTATAGGGCAAAGATTAAAAAGCATATGAACCAAAGACCAAAAAGCTACAAATTGTTCTAATGTCTAATCAGTCAATGATAATAATAATAACGATAGTAAGGATGGCATTTGTTAGGTGCTTGCTCTGTGCCAGGCACTGTACTGAGTACCGGGGTGGATTCAAGCAGATCAGGTCGGACACAGTCCCTGTCCCACGTGGGGCTCACGGTTTCAATCCCCATTTTACGGATGAGGAACTGAGGCACAGAGAAGCGTGGTGACCTCCCCAAGGTCACACAGCAGACAAGTGGCAGAGCCGGCTTTAGAACCTAGGACCTTCTGACTCCCAGGCCTGTGCTCTATCCAATATAATAATAATAATGTTGGTATTTGTTGAGCGCTTACTATGTGCAGAGCACTGTTCTAAGCGCTGGGGGAGATACAGGGTCATCAGATCGTCCCACGTGAGGCTCACGGTCCTCATCCCCGTTTTACAGATGAGGTCACCGAGGCACAGAGAAGCGAAGCGACTCGTCCACAGTCACACAGCTGACAAGCGGCAGAGCCGGGAGTCGAACCCGTGACCTCTGACTCCCAAGCCCGGGCTCTTTCCACTGAGCCACGCTGCTTCCCTATGCTTGCCATGCTGCTTCTCAATGGTATTTATTGAGCACTTACTATGTGTTAAGCACTGTACTATGTAGGTGCATAACCTTTAAATTTCCATTATTCACACTCCTCAACACCGCTCATCAATAACTCTTTGGTGAGTAATGTAATTTTTACAGACTTTCTGTCAAACAGAATATCGTTCAAAATCGATTTGTTGACTCGCTTTGAAACTGTGCTTCTTCGAGCAAAATGCAAGGCCTTGTGGAAAGAATATGCATCGTGGAGAGAGGCAGCGAGGCTCAGTGGAAAGAGCCCGGGCTGGGGAGTCACAGTTCACGGGTTCAAATCCCGGCTCCGCCACTTGTCAGCTGTGTGACTTTGGGCAAGTCACTTCACCTCCTCTGGGCCTCAGTTCCCTCATCTGTAAAATGGGGATTAAGACTGTGAACCCCACGTGGGACAACCTGATTGTTTTGTATCCTCCCCAGCGCTTAGAACAGTGCTTTGCACATAGGAAGCGCTTAACAAATGCCATTATTAGTACTATTAATATGGGCCCGGGAGTCAGAGGACCTGCATTCTGATCCCAGCTCTGCCGCTGTCTGCTCTGTGCCCGTGGCCAAGTCACTTCCCTTCTCTGTGCCTCAGTTTCCTCATCTGCAAAATGGGGAGTCAATATCCGTTCTCCCTCCTACTTAGTCCGCGAGCCCTGCGCGGGGCAGAGACGGTGCCTGACTTGATTATCATGTACCTGCCCCCGAACTTAGGAGAGTGCTTGACGACTGCCACAATTAGTATCGTTATTAACGACTTTCTGACAATTTACTTAACGTTTAAGTTTGACAGCACTTTATAAACCTTCCAGGAGAGGGAGCGAAGCCATCACTTTTCAGTTCATCACACGCGTTTTGTACTTCAACGGCCGAATGAGTAGGAAACTATAATAATGATAATAATGATAATGTTGGTATCTGTGAAGCGCTTACTGTGTGCCGAGCACCGTTCTAAGCGCCGGGGGAGATACGGGGTCATCGGGTCGTCCCACGTGAGGCTCACGGTTGATCCCCATTTTCCAGATGAGGGAACTGAGGCCCAGAGAAGTGAAGTGACTCGCCCACAGTCACACAGCTGACCAGTGGCAGAGCAGGGAGTCGAACTCATGACCTCTGACTCCAAAGCCCAGGCTCCTATCTCCCTTCCCATTCTTGGCTTTTCTCCACTGCGACTTCGCAATTCAGGTTAATTAGTTTGTTGAGCGCTTACAGTAATAATAAATAATGGTGGTATTTGTTGAGCGCTTACTATGTGCAAAGCGCTGTTCTAAGCACTGGGGGGGATACCGGGTGATCAGGTTGTCCCTCGTGGGGCTCACAGTTTTAATCCCCATTTTACAGATGAGGGAACTGAGGCACAGAGGAAGTGAAGTGACTTGCCCACGGTCACACAGCTGACAAATGGCCGAGCTGGGATTCGAACCCATGACCTCTGACTCCCAAGCCCGGGCTCTTTCCCCTGAGCCACGCTGCTTCTCTGACTAATGCTGGGCACCCGCTACATTAAACTCCTTGAGGACAGGAATCAGGTCGACTTACTCTATTGTACTCTCCAAGTGCTTCATACAGTGCTCAAGACATAGTAGGATGTCACCTCCTGGAGGGCAGGGATTGTGTCTACTCTACTGTACTCTTCCAAACGCTTAGTACAGTGCTTTGCACACAGTAAAGTCAACGTCTTGAGGAGTTGGATCGCGTCTACTTACTCTACCCTCCCAAGTGCTCAGTACAATGCTCTGCGCCAGGTAAACTCTCAATAACTATCATTGATCGATGGACCCCCGAAAGCCATTTTGTTTTGTTAACGAGATGTACGTCACCCTGATTCAATTTATTTGCTACTGTCTTAATGAGACGCTCTTCCCCTCGATTCTGTTTATCGCCATCGTCCTCGTCTGTCCGTCTCCCCCGATTAGACCTTGAGCCCGTCAGTGGGCGGGGATTGTCTCTCTCTGTTACCGATCTGTCCATTCCAAGCGCTTAGTCCAGTGCTCTGCACAGAGTAAGCGCTCAATAAATACTATTGAATGAATGGATTTTCTCCTAGAGATAGGCTCCTTGATTCTTTTTTTTTAACAGGGACTTTCCATGCCGTGCTGCTTTGTTGGCTGCCTGCTTTCCTCTACCCGCTGAGGTCTCTGGTGAGTCGTTCATACCCGAGGTTCCTGGAGATGGGAATTGTGGGTCTGCGCTCTTTGGAGAAAAATGGCGTAGGCTTAAAATACTGCTGTGGGGCATAAAATTTCCCTGGAAAAATCTCAATCAGTGGCAGAAGTCCCGTGACCTAGTGGATAGAGCCCGGGCCTGGGAGGCAGAAAGCCCTGGCTTCTAATCCCGGCTCTGCCACTTGCCTGCTGCGTGACCTTGGGCAGGTCACTTCACTTCTCTGGGCCTCAGTTCCCTCGTCTGTAAAATGGGAATTGAGAGCGTGAGCCCCCCGGGGGACGGGCAGACCCAGTGGTCCCAACCGATTATCTCGTAACTACCCCGGTGCTTAGAAAGCTGGCGCGGAATAAGCGCTTTTCAAATACCACAATTATTCATTCATTCATTCAATAGTATTTATTGAGCGCTTACTATGTGCAGAGCACTGTACCAAGCGCTTGGAATGGACGTATCGGCGACAGATAGAGACGGTCCCTGCCCAGTGACGGGCTTACGGTCTAATCGGGACCGGGGTTAAGACTTGTGAGTCTCATGTGGGACGTGGGGCATGGGCTGAGTACAACCCGATTACCTTGTATCTAAGAGAAGCAGCGTGGCTCAGTGGAAAGAGCCCGGGCTTGGGAGTCAGAGGTCATGAGTTCGAATCCCGGCTCCGCCACTCGTCAGCTGTGGGACTGTGGGCGAGTCACTTCACTTCTCTGGGCCTCAGTGACCTCGTCTGTAAAATGGGGATGAAGACCGTGAGCCCCGCGTGGGACAACCTGATTCCCCCGTGTCTACCCCGGCGCTTAGAACAGTGCTCGGCACATAGTAAGCGCTCAACAAATACCAACATTATTATTATTACCCCAGCGCTTAGCACAGGGCCTGGTACATAGTAATTATTATGATTCCAGAGACTACAGCTCTTGACCCTATCACTGCCTGCTGACCAAGGGAGAACTTGGCAACTGCCAACCCTCACACAATCAGAAGCAGCATGGTGGAGGGGAGAGAGCACGGGCCCGGGACTCAGAAGGTCATGGGTTCTAATCCTGGCTCTGCCCCTCATCTGTTCTGTGGCCTTGGGCGAATCCCTTCCCTTCCCCGGACCTCAGGTATCTCATCTGTAAAATGGGGATTTGAGACTGCGAGCCCCACACGGGACAGGGACCGCGTCCAACTGGATTTGCTCGTATCCACCCCAGCGCTCAGTACAGCGCTTGGCACGTAGTAAGTGCTTAACAGATACCATAATTATCATGAGGATGATGATTATTAGCCCCCGAGCTCACCATGTAGAGCTGAGCCATCTTCCTGTTGGCGCCATCTGCCACAATGTCGTCACTGGCATCTCCTTCCGGAAGCTCTGGCTTTTTCCCTAGGACCTTTGCGTGCAGAACCAGAAGAAAGGGAAACTGAGAAGACATCATTCATTCAAATCAATCGCATTTACTGAGCACTCGCTGTGGGCAGAGCACTGTTCTAAGCGCTTGGGAGAGGACAATACAACAGTGAACAAATCCTCCGCCCACAACGAGCTTAGAGTCTTGTCTTATGCTGCCGAGTCGTTTCCGAACCATAGCGACACCAAGGACGCATCTCTCCCAGAAGGCCCCGCTCTCCATTTGCAATCATTCTGGTAGCGGATCCACAAAGTTTTCTTGGTAAAAATCAGAAAGCGGTTTACCCCCGACGCCTTCCGCGCAGTAAACTCGAGCCTCTCCCCTCGACTCTCTCCCGTGCCGCCGCTGCCCAGCGCGGGTGAGTTTTGACTGGTAGCCGCTGGCCCGCCGCTCGCTAGCCACTGGCCGAGCCGGGAATGGAAAGGACGGGCCTCCGCTTGACCCTCCCTCCCGTAGCCGAGACGGGTAGAGGACCGGAAACTCTCCAGGTGCCACCCTGAGAGGGGGCTTATAGTCTAGAGGGCCACAGAACTTTCTCAGCTCATCCCTTTGACTTCCCTAGCCAAGTCCAAGAGCCGGTGAAATATGCATTGATCTGGGGTTGGGCTCCAGGGTGGATGTGTGGAAATCCAGTGTGTGGAATTACGTGAGGAGGAGGGAACCGAGATGGACCTATAATTGTCCGACAGACGACGACTCTCCCCTGCTTCGAAAACTTACTGAAGGCAATTCTCCTCCAACTGAGCCTTTCTTTCCTCTTCTCCCGCTCCCTTCTTCCCTCCCTAGCTGCCGTCCTCAATCGTTTGCTCTCCTTCATTGCAGTCTTGCTTTTCCTCCCCCCTTGTGGTATCTGTGAAGCGCTCACCATGTGCCAGGCACCGTACTAAGCGCTAGGGTGGATACAAACCAATTCTGTCAGTACCTCAAATTAAACATCTCCGGAACAGAACTCCTCATCTCCCAATCCAAACCCTGTCCTCCCCCTATCTTCTCCATCACTGTAGACAACGTCCCCATTGTCCCTATCTCACAAGCCTGTAACCTTGACCCACCGTCTCTCATCCAGTCCACGGATTCCAGTGGCCAACAAATCCTGTTGGTACTACCCTTACGGCATCACTAAAATCTGGCCTTTCCTCTCCATCCAAACGGCTATCGCACTGATCCGAACACTTATCCTATCCCTCCTTGATACTGCGTCAGCCTCCCAGCAGACCTCCCCTCCTCCTGTCTCTCCCCACTCCAGTTCATACTTCACGCTGCTGCCCGGATCATTCTTCTAAAATAAAAAAGGTTCAGTCCACCTCGTCCCACTCCACAGTAACCTCCAATGGTTGCCCATCCACCCCTGCATCAGACAGAAACTCCTCAGCATGAGCCGTAAAGAACTCAATCACCTTGCCCCATTGTATCTTACCTCACCGATTTCTTACTACCGCCCGGCCTGCGCGCTTTGCTCTTTTAATGCCAACGGACACACTGAATAGAGCAGTAAATATGTACAGATATATACAAGTGCTTTGGGGAGGGGAAGAGGGAGTCGGGGTGATGGGGAGGGGAGGAGGAGCAGAGGGAAAGGGAGGCCTCCACAGGCCTGTGGTATTTACTGAGGGTAAAGACCAAAATAACATGACAATTGTGATACTGCCGGCAGGGAGTGACTTCTATTGGACTCTCCTGAGTGCTTAGTACAGTGCTCTGAACAAAGTAAGGGCCCAATAAATGCAATTGATTGACTGACTGTAATCTTGCTGTGGGCGGGGAACGGGTCTATTATATGGTTAGACTGGACTCTCCCGAGCATTTAGTACAGTGCTCTGCACACAGGAAGCACTCAAGCACGGAGAAGCAGCGAGGCTCAGTGGAAAGAGCACAGGCTTGGGAGTCAGAAGTCAGGGGTTCTAATCCCAGCTCGGCCACTTGTCAGCTGTGCGACTTTGGGCAAATCACTTCTCTGGGCCTCAGTTCTCTTATCTGTAAAATGGGGATTAAGACTGTGAGCCCCACGTGGGACAACCTGATCACCCTGTATCCCCCCCCCCCCCAGCGCTTAGAACAGTGCTTTGCGTTTAACAAATACCATCATCATCACTCAATAAATATGATGGATTATTTGTCAAGTGCCTACTACGTGCCAAGCCCTGGAGTAGATGCACTACAATCAGATCAGACACAATCCCTGTACCACATGGGGCTCCCATTTAAAGGGAAAGGAGAGCAGGTATTTAGCACCATTTTTTAAAAAATGGTATTCGATAAGCATATAATATGTTCCAGGCACTGTACTAAGCGCTGGGGTAGATACAAGTTCATCAGGTTGGACATAATCCCTGTCCCACATGGGGCTCACAGTTTTAATCCCCATTTGGCAGATGAGGAAGCTGAGGCATAGAGGAGTGATTTGCCCAGGGGCATACAGCAGAGATGTAGTAGAGGAGGATTAGAACCCAGGTCCTTCTGACTCCCAGGTCCATGCTCCTTTCCACTAGGCCAGGCTGCTTCTACGCTACCCAGAAGCAAGGCACACCATCTAATTGGGGGCAGAGGGCTGGCGGGGGGCTGGATAGAGAACAGTGATTTATAAAGGGAGGGAGCTGTAATTCCAAGCGCTTAGAACAGTGCTCTGCACATAGTAAGCGCTCGATAAATACGATTGAATGAATGAATGAATGCAGGAAGAGGAAGGATATGACGGGATGTAGTACAAACACATCAGAATGAAATAATAACATTTAGTAATTGTGGTATTTGTTACTGCTTACTATGTGCCGGGCACTGTACTGGGCACTGGGGCGGATACAAGTAAATCGGGTTGGACGTTGTCTCTGTCCCACATGGAACTCACAGCCTCAGTCCCCATTTTCCTCAATCCCCATTTTCCAGATGAGGTTACTGAGGCCCAGAGAAGTGAAGTGACTTACCCAAGGCCACAAAGCAGACAAGTGGCAGAGCCGGGATTAAAAGCCATGACCTTGTGACTCCCAGGCCTGTGCTGTAGCCACTAGGCCAGGTCGCTGCCCCAGTTTCATAGGCACCTAAAAATTCTATTCTCCTATTCTCATCCGGAGCACTGAAGTGTTACAGTGAGTTCTGACAGATGTGAATGGGAACGGGGTGGGGGGTTGGGAATTCATTGGGCCCGGGCTTTGGAGTCAGAGGTCATGAGTTCGAATCCCAGTTCTGCCACTTGTCAGCTGTGTGACTGTGGGCAAGTCACTTCACTTCTCTGTGCCTCGGTTGCCTCATCTGCAAAATGGGGATGAAGACCGTGAGCCCCACGTGGGACATCCTGATTCCCCCGTGTCTACCCCAGCGCTTAGAACAGTGCTCGGCACAGAGTCAGCGCTTAACAAATACCGACATTATTATTGGGCAAATCAATTCTCCCCGAAGGAGATGGGATTTTGGAGAGAGGCTGGAAAAGAGGGAGAACAGTCACTTTTTTTATGGTATTTGTTAAGCGCTTAACTATGTGTCAAGCACTGTTTTGAGCACTGGGGCAGCTACAGGGTTATCAGGTTGGACGCAATCTCCGTCCCACATGGGGCTCACAGTCTAAATTGGACGGAGGATTCAATCCCCATTTTAAAGATGAGGTAACTGAGGCACCGAGAAGTTAAGTGACTTGCCCAAGGTCACCCGGAAGGCAAGCGCGGAGCCGGGAATCACGCCCAGGCCCCCTCACTCCCAGGCCCCTGTTCTTCCCCGTAGGCTATGCTGTTTGGGGAAGATTTCATCTGGGTTGCATTCTTGTCCTTTGCAAAACTGATAACTATTTATTGGAGAGGTTGTAGTCCACCCACTGGGACGGACGTCAGGAGCGATCGTCCCGCTCTTCCTCCTTTGGTGTTTTTGGAGGAGCTGGAACATCAGGTTGGACGGACCCACCGATCTATAGCCTAGTGGTTAGAGCCTGGGCCCGGGAGTGGGCTCTAACCCGGGTCCGCCGCTTGTCTGCTGTGTGACTTTAGGCAAGTCGTTTCGCTTTTCCGTGCCTCGGTTCCCTCACCTGCAAAATGGGGATACGGACCGGGAGCCCCCTGCGGGACGGCGTCCGCGTCCAACCCAATCACCTTGCGCTTAGTACGGTGCTTGACTCATAGTGAAAGCTTCACAGATAACATTAGTATTATTATCTAACCCCGATGGCTTTTTTTTTTTTTCACATCCTCTTGGATTCTGCTCACCCCTTCCTCCATGGGAATTAGCCAGATATCCTATTTTCAACCTTACAAAGAAAGTCTTCCTCTTGAGACTGGGCCGATCTTTGTCCCTGACCCAGCTGGGTTCCCAGGTATTGATTCGGTGGGAGTGGACAGACTAAGGAGGTTGGTTTTCCTAGCAAGGGGGACACAGGGTAGAAAAGGGCAAGTAAACAAGGAAGTTCAGTGTGGCTCAGTGGAGAGAGCACGGGCTTTGGAGTCAGAGATCATGGGTTCGAATCCCAGATCCGCCACTTGTCAGCTGTGTGACTGTGGGCGAGTCACTTAACTTCTCTGTGCCTCAGTTCCCTCAGCTGTAAAATGGGGATTAAGACTGTGAGCCCCACGTGGGACAACCTGATTCCCCTGTGTCAACCCCAGCGCTTAGAACAGTGCTCTGCACATAGTAAGCGCTTAACAAATACCAACATTATTATTATTATTGTTATTATTCAAGCCACTTGGATGCTAATCTGGGACCCTGTAGACAGTGCGGTTTAATGGATAGAGCCTGGGAGTCAGAAGGACCTGGGTTCTGATGCCGGCTCTACCACCTGTCTGCTGTGTGACCTTGGGCAAGCCACTTCACTTCGCTGGGCCTCAGTCCCCTCATCCGGAAAATAGGGACTAAGACTGTGAGCCCCTTGGGGGACAGGGACTGTGTCCAATGTGCTTAGCTTGTATCTACCCCAATGCTCAGAACAGTGCTTGGCACAGAGTAAGTGCTTAATTCATTCATTCAACAGTATTGATTGAGCGCTTACTAGGTGCAGAGCACTGTAGTAAGCGCTTGGAACGTACAATTCGACAACAGATAGAGACAATCCCTGCCCAGTGATGGACTCACAGTACCACAGTTATTATTATTTAACCCATTTTCTCTTTCTGAATTTTGTGATCCTGGAGATGGCAGGGTGGGGGAACTGAACCAGATCTGCCAATTCAGGCAGGCCTCTAATTTTGGGGCCCCGCAAGGACGAGGAGATCCCCAAGTCACCCCTGCAGACATTAGACCAAAATCACCCAGATGAGGGTCTCTGAAGGGACGGATGCGGAGCAGATTGCTCGGGAGGAAATCCAACGAACACGAAGCAAAGTTGAAGCTTGCAGAGTCGAACACCCACACGCGCACACCTCACTCACACCCACCTTCACAGACGACACATCCAGTCCTACGGAGGCTCACACACAGGCAGACTTCCAACACAATCTCTGCACTCACAGACACAACCCGAGTGCTGCCCCAGCCTTGCTGTGCCACCCTGGCGATGTCACTTAACCTCTCTGGGCCTCGGTTTCCTCATCTGTAAAATGGGGCTAAGAGGCCCGCAATCTCGGTGTCATCTTTGACTCGTCTCTCTCGTTCACCCCACGCATCCTATCCGTTACCGAGACCAGCCGGTTTCACCTATACGATATCGCCAAGATCCGCCCTCTCCTCTCCACCCTGACGGCTACCTTACCGCTACGGGCTCTCGTTATATCCCGGCTAGACTACCGGGTCGGCCTTCTCTCCGACCTCCCTTCCTCCTCTCTCGCCCCGCTCCGGTCTGTTCTTCGCTCCGCTGCCCGGCTCATCTTCCCGCAGAGACGCTCTGGGCCTGTCACTCCCCTTCTTAAACACCTCCAGTGGTTGCCCATCGACCTCCGCTCCAAACAAAAACTCCTCACTCTAGACTTCGAGGCTCTCCGTCACCTCGCCCCTTCTTACCTCTCCTCCCTTCTCTCTTTCTAGGGCCCACCCCGCACGCTCCGCTCCTCCGCCGCCCACCTCCTCACCATCCCCCGTCTCTCCTATCCCGCCGTCGACCCCTGGGCCACGCCCTCCCTCCTCACCTCCGCCAAACTGATTCTCTTCCCCTCTTCAAAACCCTACTTAAAAATCACCTCCTCCGAGAGGCCTTCCCAGACTGAGCTCCCTTCTCCCTCTACTCCCTCTCCCACCCCCCCTTCGCCTCTCCGCAGCTTAACCCTCTCTTCCCCCCGATTTTCCTCTGCTCCTCCCCCTCTCCCTTCCCATCCCCTCGGCACCGTACTCGTCCGCTCGACTGTATATATTTTCATTACCCTATTTCTTTTGTTAATGAAATGCACATCGCCTCGATTCTATTTAGTCGCCCTTGTTTTTACGAGATGTTCTTCCCCTCGACTGTATTTATCGTCATCGTTCCCGTCCGTCCGTCTCCCCCGATCAGACCGTGAGCCCGTCGAACGGCAGGGACCGTCTCTATCTGTTTCCGACTCGTTCATTCCAAGCGCTTAGTCCAGTGCTCTGCACATAGTAAGCGCTCGATAAATACTATTGAATGAATGAACGAATCCCCACTCTCCCTCCCCTATCAGATTCCTCACCAAGCTACTTCCTACTACAGCCCAGCCCACCCACTTTGCTCCTCTGATGCCAACTGGCCGCCGACTACTCTCCCACATCCTACCTCTGGTCTGGAACGTTTTCCCTCCTCGAATCTGACAGACAATGACTCTCCCCTGCCTTCAAAGCATTACTGAAGGCCCACCTCCTCCAAGAGGCCTTCCCCGATTAAGTCCTCCTTTTCTCTTCTCCCTCTCCCTTCTGCGTCGCCCTGACTCGCTCCCTTCATTCATCACCCCCGCCCACCAGCCCCACACCACAGATGTGCAGATCGGTCATTTATTTCTTTCTATTAATGTCTGACTCCCCCTTCTAGACTATAAGCTCAATGTGGGCAGGGAATGTACCTGTTTATTGCTTTATTGCACTCGCCCAAGCGCTTAGTACAGTGCTCTGCACACAGTAAGTGCTCAATAAATATGATGGAATGAACAGTAAGAGCTCAATAAATACAATTGAATGAATGAATGAAGAGTCTGGCTTGATTCCCTTGTAGCCCAATGCTCAGTACATAGCAAACCCTTAATAAACACCATCATTTTCGGTACCGTTTTTGTGTATCTCTTTCCCAACCTCCTTTTCTCAGAAGTCCTTATTTGACGAGTTCTCTGACTTGCATCGTAAAGTCTGATTTTCCCGGCCTAGTTTTCAAAGCCACCACCTGCCAACTTCCACTTTCTCATCTCCAGTGAAATTCTTCCTCTCAGGTGACTACATTAAGAGAAACGCTTTATTTACCCTTGTATTGCTGGGGCTTTCCAACCTCCCAACTTTCTATTTAAAGTCCTCATAGCAGGAGAATAATAATAACAATAATGGTATTTGGTAAGCGCTCACTATGTGCCAGGCGCTGTACTAAGCACTTGGGCAGATGCCGGCAAATCGGGTTGAATGAACCTCAGATCTGTGGGTTGAGACGTTTAATCTTATTCACTTTCGCCGCTGTGATTTTCAGCCGGGAGAGAAAAAGCCCAACCAGGATGTTTTGTTCTCTAAATCCTGTAAAGCTTCTCACCGGAAATCAGTTTAGCTGGTGCGGGAAAGGGCACAAAAAAATATGTGAACAGTATTATAGCTGGCATTAATTCAACATATAGAATCACAGTCGAGCCCACTGATAATAAAATGCTAATAATAATGATACTTGTTGGACGTGTTAAGCTGTTGCTACGTGCCTAGCACTGAACAAAGCACTGGGGCAGACATAAGATAACCAGAGAGGATACATTCTCTGTCCCACAGGGAGCTCAAAATCTAAAGGGGAGTGAGAATAGCGCTTAGTACAGTTCCCCCTCTAGACCGTCAACTCGTTATTGGCAGAGTAGGTATCTGCGAATTCTGTTGTATTGTGGTCTCCTAATCGCTTAATATTAATAAATTTGATTAATTGATCGCTCCGCCCGTAATAAGCGCTCGGTAAATACCGTTGACTGATTATATTTAATCCCCGTTTTACAGATGAGAAAACGGAGAACCAGAGAAGCTAAGCGACTTGCCCAAGGTCACACATATTCAGTGGCAAAGCCAAAATTAGAACTCAGGTCTGCTGACTCCCAAGTCCGGGTTTTTTCCACTAGGCCACACTGCTTCTCTACTAAGAGGAACCAGGATCCTCTAATATGTAGAGTGTTCAGCACAGAGTTGAGCATTCGATATATATACTCTTGATTGAGGGGTTGTTCGTGGAAGTAGAAAATAGCAACAGGAGTCATTAATATCTAGAAAATCTGGATGTTTTGTGACATCTAGACAATTCGGTTGGGCTAGAAAAAAACAAATACCCAAATCAACCTTCTCAGGACAGAGTGGAGCACTCGATATATACTCTTGATTGAGGGGTAGTTCGGGGAAGTAAAAAATGCCAACAGGAGTTATTAACGTCTAGAAAATTCAGATGTTTTGTGTCATCCAGAAAATTCTGCTGGGCTAGAAAAAAAACCAATCCCAAATCAACCTTCCCCCCCAATTTTCATGGGAACTGTCTTTCATTTCTCCCAGATTCCTCTTCTACAGGAGTGTGAAGTCTGGAGATTCTTGACAAGGGGAAGAAGATATAAGAGAATCTACCCAGTGACCCCTGGGTGTATTACGCTGTACTATAATAACTGTGGTATTTGTTAAGCATTTACTATGTGTCAAGCACTGTTCTAAGTGCTGGGATAGATACAAGGTAATCACATCAGACACAGTCCCTGTCCCCCACGGGACTCTCCGTTTAAGCAGAAGGGAGAACAAATAATGAACCCCCATTTTGCTGATGAGGAAACTGAGGGAACAGAGAAGTGGCATGACTCGCCCAAGGTCACACAGCAGGCAAGAGGCCGAGCGGCGATCAGAACCCAGGCCCTCCGACTCCAAAGCCTGAGCTCTTTCCACTAGACAACGCTGCTACTATTAAGCAGCCCGACAATGAATCCTACCTCCAGAATGCCAGGCTCCGGAAGTTTTGGAAGATGAATGATAAAAACATGATTTTTTTTTTAAAATTTTAAAAAGGATCATTTATGAAATTCGGATTCTACAACTTGGTAGATTTCTGTGGAGTCTTTCGGCTAAGTGGAAAGACAGACCGCGGTGCTTGGAGAACACTAGATTTTATCGCCCGAGCGCTGTCTCTCTGAAGTCTTCTGTAGCTCTGACACATCGGGTTAAGTTAACAATAGTCGGCTGTCAGAGGGAGAAGGAGATAATACTGCTTTACAATGCCGACATGATGAATTTATTAGGCTCCCTCTCACTACGAGTGCCTTATAGAAATTGAGGAAAGACAGAGCGCAGAAATATACTCCCAAAATATATCTGGTGGCAAATGGCTTTTCCCACCTCTTCTTCACTGTAAATAAAACATTTTGCAGTTACAGATCTAATTAAGGCTTGGAGGTGGGCCTACATTTTAAAACCTCCTTTGTAGATGGAGTCACTTGGAAGCTCACATCACCACCCGGCTGTTGATAAGGGGGAAAGGGTGAGGCTTGGAAAATCAACTTCCCCATGTAATTGTGGCATTTGTTAAGCGCTCAATAAACACCATTTGGTGATTGAAAAATAACAATGATAACTGGGGTGTTTGCTAAGCGCTTATTCTGTGACAGGCACCGCATTAAGCGCTGGGGTGGATACAAGCAAACTGGATCGGACACAGTCCCCGTCCCATATGGGGCTCACGGTCTTTATCCCCATTTTCCAGGTGAGGGAACTGAGGCCCGGAGAAGTGAAGTGACTTCAGCATTTTATGGGGTTTGAAGATTTCATTCTGGATTCATGTACTAGATGTCTTCTCCACTGCCCTTCAGCCCTTTGTTTCGACACGATCAGTGAAACTTACTGAGCGTCTGAGGACACCGTACTGGAAAAATGGGGATTCAAAATCTGTTCTTCTCCCAGCAGCTGTGGCAACGATTCCTCGGCCTGTCTGATGGTGATATTGATTATGGCACACACTGACGCTTCCTTTGTGCTCAGGCCCGTGCTAAGTGCTGGCACAGATATTAGATAATCGGACTCCCCTCTAAACTGTGAGCTCCCTGTGGGCAGGGAATGTGTCTGTTTATTGTTGTACTGTCCTCTCCCAAGCGCTTACTACAATAAATACGATCGAATGAAGAATGAATGACCTTGGAGCAAGTCACTTTATTTCTCTGTGCCTCAGTTCCCTCATCTGTAAAATGGGGATGACGACTGTGAGCCCCACGTGGGACCTGGACTGTGTCCAACTTGATTAGCTTGTAAACACCCTAGCACTTAGTACAGGGCCTGACCCATAGTAAGCCCTTAACAAATACCAGAAGAATAAGGAGAGAAAGAGAAGGCGCACGAGAAGCAGCGTGGCCTAGTGGAAAGATCACAGGCTGGGAGACAAAGTACCTGGGTTCAAATCCCAGCAGTGCCAGTTTCCTGTTGTGTGCCCTTGAGCAGGACACTTCACTTGTCTGTGCCTCAGTTCCCTCACCTGTACAACGGGGTTTAAGACCTTGAGCCTCCTGTGGGACAGGGACCAGGTCCGACCTGACGACCCCCCATCTACCGCAGCGCTTAGTACAGTGCCCGGCACACAGTAAGCGCTTCGCAATACCATCACGAACATTACAAGGCCCTTCTCCTTTCTGGAGCCTTGGTGGAGATGGACTTGGAAGGAAGTTTTCCGGTGTGGGGATCCCCACCTCGGTCCTCTCCGGGGGTGCTTGGTGATCACTGTTCCCCCCCCCGAGAGCCCTCTGGGGCAGATTCCCCTCTCCCCCCGGTCCCCGGCCATGGGGAGGCCGGAGGGCGTCCCCAAGACACCGACCTTGAGGAGCTGAGGCGGTTCGCTGTCTTCCTCCACCACGACGAGCCGGGCCCGGCCGTTGCGCTCATTATCGCGGATCCCCACTGCCACCTGGCTGGCCTTCAGACGCTCGTACTTGTTGCAGGAAGAACCGCACCACTGGAAGATCTCCTACGAGAAACCCACGCCCGGGTCTGCACCGTCAGACCCTCACCCCAGAGAGACCTTCCACCCCATCCCTCGCAAGGGCAGACTTACTAATCACTCCTCACACTGTTTCATTCATTCGATCGGACTTATTGAGCGCTTACCGTGTGCACAGCACTGGACTAAGCGCTCGGGGGAGGACGATGGAACAATAAACAGACGCATTCCCTGCCCGCAAGGAGCTTACAGTCTAGAGAGAGAGTTCATTCACATTTCACACCCATGAGATTGTAAAATCCATGAGGGTGGCGGATTTTTTTTAAGGTATTTGTTAAACGCTTACTATGTGCCAGGCAATGTACTAAACACTGGGGTAGATAGACCGAAGCTCACCGTGGGCAGGGAAGGTGTCTGTTATATTGTTATATTATACTCTCCCAGCTGCTCAGTACGGTTCTCTGCTCACAGTAAGCGCTCAATAAATAAATAAACGTGATTGACGGACTAACAAGCTAGTCAGGTCGAACCTAGTCCACGTCCCACTGGGGGCTCACGGTCTCAATCCCCATTTCACAGATGAGGTAACCGAGGCTCAGAGAAGTGAAGTGCCTTGCCGAAGATCACCCAGAGGACAAGTGGTAGAGTCGGGATTAGAACCCAGCTCCTTCTGACTCCCAGGCCCGTGCTCTCTCCACTAGGTTACGCTGCTTCTCTCAAGCAGGACTTTGTCTCCTAATTCTACTGCGCTCTCCCAAGTGCTTAGTACAGTGTCCTGCACAGAGTAAATGCTCAACAAATACTATTGATTGATCAATCATTCGATGGTATCTATTGAGTGCTATGTGCAGAGCACTATACTAAATGCTCTGAAAAATGCACTACAACAGAGAAGCAGCGTGGCTCAGTGGAAAGAGCCCGGGCTTTGGAGTCAGAGGTCGTGGGTTCGAATCCCAGTTCTACCACTTGTCAGCTGTGTGACTGTGGGCAAATCACTTCACTTCTCTGTGCCTCAGTTACCTCATCGGTAAAATGGGGATTAACTGTGAGCCTCACGTGGGACGACCCGATTACCCTGTATCTACCCCAGCGCTCAGAACAGTGCTCTGCACATAGTAAGCGCTTAACAAATACCAACATTATTATTATTAACAGAGTTATTAGTAGATATATTTTCTGTCCACAATTAATCGGCAGTTATCATTCCATGTACTTAGTTACTTTTGATATCCGTCTCCCTGTCTAGACTGTAGCTTATTGTGGGCAGGGAACATGTAAATTAGCTCTGTTGTATTACACTCTTCCAAGCACTTATCACAGTGCTCTGCACATAGTAAGCACTCAATAAATACCACTGATGATGATGATGAGAACGATTAAACATTCATTCTGTTTATTTTTCAATTCTGGGGGTCAAAATGGAAAAACCTCACCTCCCTCCATCATTAAAGATACCTCATCTGTAAAATGGGGATTAAGACTTTGAGCCTCATGTGGGACAAGCTGATTCCCCTGTATTTACCCCAGCGCTTAGAACAGTGCTTTGCACATAGTAAGCGCTTAACAAATACCAACATTATTAAAGATTAAAGACGAATCTATTTTCTACTAAGTTATCTCCCATCATTCTGACCCGAATTATTTTGGAGAAAAAAGAAAAGAATACAAAGACTCTGATGAAGTCATAAACAAATTTGATTTTTTTTTTTTAAACAGCATGATCTGGAAGCTATTTGGAGATAATTAAAATGTGATACTCCAAAGCGGTACTGAAATGTAAACATAAGTAACCCACCTAAAGTGTTTGCAATCAGACCCCAAGGAATCTAAGCTAAGCAGAAAGAGAGGGCAGCTCTCCATGTGATGGTGCTGTCATGGTTGCCGTGCATGTTGATGAAGATTATTCATTTCTTCCACCCCCCACCCCTGAAGCACAACAATCAACTGTCCCTGTCTCCTGTCCCCCTCAGAAGCTAATAATAATAATAATAATATTTACTGTATTTGTTAAGCACTTACTATATGCCAGGCACTTTACTAAATGCTGCAGTGGATACAAGCAAATCAGGGTGGCTTAATGGCTACAGCCCGAGCCTGGGAGTCAGAAGGACCTGGGTTCTAATTCCAGCTCCGCCAGAGTCTGCTGTGTGACTTTGGGCAAATCGCTTCACTTCTGGTGTAGTGGATAGAGCACAGGCCTGGGAGTCAGGAGGTCATCTAGACTGTAAGCCCGTCGATTAGACTGTGAGCCCGACAAAGGGCAGGGACTGTCTCTGTTACCGATTTGTCCATTCCAAGCGCTTAGTACAGTGCTCTGCACATAGTAAGAGCTCAATAAATACTATTGAATGAATGGGTTCAAATTCCAGCTCCGCCACAGTCTGCTGTGTGACTTTGGGCAAATCGCTTCATTTCTCCGTGCCTCAGTCACCTCCTTTGTAAAATGGGGATTGAGACGGTGAGCCCCGTGTGGGACAGGGAATGTGTCCAACCTGACAAACTTGAATCCCTCCCAGGGCTTAGTACAGTGCCTGGCATATAGTAAGCGCCTAACAAATATCATAATAACTATTCTATCGGTAGCCTAACTGGATAAAAACAGACATGGAAACACTGTTGGATTTTTCTCACGGAAGCAAGATTTCCTGGGTCATTTAGGTAACAGCCTAAAGCGGAGAATGTGATTATGAATCAGCCGATGAATCAGCGTGGCCTTGCGAAAGAGCTCAGGCCCGGGAGTCCGAGGACCTGGATCCTCATCTCGGCTCTGCCACTTGCCGGCTTTGTGATCTTGGGCAAGTCACTTCACTTCTCTGGGCCTCGGTTCCCTCATCTGTAAAGTGGGATTGAGACTGAGCAACCCGAGTGGGACATGGACGGTGGCCAACCTGATTATCTCGTATTTGCGCCAGTGCTTTGTACAATCCCCGGCACGTAGTAAGCTATTTAAATTCTATTACTATGCTAAATACTATTACTATACTATTATAGTATTACAAATTAGTATTACAAATGGTAATTGTAATAGTATTACAAATACTATTTAAAAAATAATAACCGGAGGGGGATCCAGAACTCCAGTCAGCCAGTTTGGGCTCTGCCTCTGGAGATAATAAGACCTATACTAAGATAATGCCTACTCCTAGGACCGTCCATCTGCCTTGGTAGAATTTTCCTTTAAGGTTTCCCTTTTAGTTTAATGTTGCCTTCTACCACAGGACCATGTTGTGCGCAAGGAATGTGTTTATCAACTCAGTGGTACCGTACTCTCAAATGCTTAGTAGTGTTCATTCATTCAATAGTATTTATTGAGCGCTTACTATGTGCAGAGCACCGTACTAAGCGCTTGGAATGAACAAGTCGGCAACAGATAGAGACGGTCCCTGCCGTTTGACGGGCTTACGGTCTAATCAGTCTAGTGTCTGTACACAGTAAACACGCAATAAAATCCACTGATTGAATGCTTCCAGGTACAATTTCCAAGTATTCCAAAAAAATAGACAGGCAGGATTTCCTTTCAGAAGCCTCTCCGAGGCACGTGGGTCAGTCAGTCAGCCAAACGTTGACTGAGCCCTTGCTATGTGCAGAGCACTCTTCTAGAAGCAGCAAGGCTTAATGGCAAGAGCACAGGTTTGGGAGTCAGAGAGAGTCAGAGGCTGCGGGTTCTAATTCCGGCTCCTCCACTTGTCTGCTGCGTGACCTTGGGCAAGCCGCTTAACTTCTCTGGACCTCGGTTATCTCATCTGTAAAACGTGGATAAAGACTGCGAGCTCCATGTGGGACAACCCGATTACCTGTAACGACCCCAGCGCTTACTTAGAACAGTGCTTGGCACATAGTAAGCGCTTACCAAATACCCTAATTATTATTTTTACTAAGCATTTGGGAGAGTACAATACATCAATGAACAGACCCTTCAATTCAAAGTGTTGACTTTATCACAGGACGGCTGTTTCCCGACTAACCGCACATGGGTCATTATAATCAATCCATCAGTCAACGGTATTTCCTGAACTCTTACTCTGTGCAGAGCACTGTACTGCGCACTGGAGAGAGTTCAACAGAGAGTTGGTAGACACACTCCCTGACCACAATCACTGGTATTTACTGAGCGCTTACTGAGTGTACGGCACTGTACGAAGCGCTACTCCTTGCAACGATCTGACGGGATAGCCAAATGTAAAAGCACATAGGTCTGCGTATCATGCTGATTTTGATCTGTTTTGGGCCTTCTGTCTAATACCTGTAATTTAGGGAGGCAGAGAGTTATGCGGGGGAAGATCACAGATCTGGAGTCGGAGGCCCTGGGTTCTAATCTCAGCCCTGCCACTTGTCTGCTGTGTGACCTCGGACAAGTCATTTCACTTCTCTGCGCCTTGGTTACCTCATCTATAAAATGGGGATTAAGACCGTGAGCCCCATGTGGGACAGGGACTGCGTCCAGCCCGATTTGCTTGTATGCACCCCAGCGCTTAGTACAGTGCCTAACTTCACTTCTCTGGGCCTCGGTTACCCCATCTGTAAAATGGGGTTTAAGACTGTGAGTCCCACTTGGGAAGGAGACTGTGTCCGACCCAATTTGCTTGTATCCACCTTAACACTTAGTACAGTGCTTGGCACATAGTAAGCACTTAAATACAATAATAATAATAATGATAATAATGTCTCGACTCTGCCACTGGCCGGCTGTGCGATACCAAGCAAGTCGCTTAACTTCTCTGTGTTTCCTCATCTGTAAAATGGGGATAGAGACCGTGAACTCAAGTGGGACATGGACTGCGTCCAACCCGATCACTTTGTATCTATGCCAGTGCTTAGCGCTGGATCACAGGAAGCACTCAAATGCCATTACAAAAAAATGATACTTTAGCAGTCCCAGGAAGGTTCTAGTAATCAGATCACAAAACTCCATTTGCAAATGACCGTTCCTCCTTGCTGAGACCTATTTAGAGGCATCTCTCTCCCTGCCTTCCTCTTGCAAGGTTCAACCGCAAGACAAGAAGGTGGCATTTTTGCAGTTTAACTCCAATCCTCTGGCACTGCTTCACCCCACCGTCTGAACAAATGGGGCTAGGCTTCCCGGGGGTCAAAGGATACAAACGCTTTACAGGCAAATTGGGAGATAAAGGTGGGTCCAGATATAAAAATCAAACCTGGGTGGCAATCGGTCTTGACCTGATGGAAAGAGCCCGGACAGTCGGAGGACCCGAGTTCCAAACCCAGCTCTGCCACTCGCCTGCTGTGTGACCGTGGGTAAGTCGCCAAACCTCTCTGTGACTATGAGGATTCTCTCTACCTTAGACTGTGATCCCCACGTGGGACAGGAACTGTGACCCACCCGATTATCTTTCACCTATCCTAGGACTCGGTACACCGTAAGCGCTTAAATGTTGCAACTCTCATTATCGTTGTTCAGAAGACAGGCAGAACTCAATTAGGTTCACGTTAGAGTTTAAATCCCCTCTCAGGATCACACCTGGAGAGTTCCCAAGTCCTCTACCAGTCTCGTCCACGGGAGAGAGACAGGCAGAGGCCTGCCCGTTCCATTCCCCGTGTGGCCAGTCGCCAGCCAGTGGAAAGCAATCGGCTACAAGTCAAATCTGCCCTGTGCTGGGCAGCAGCGGTACGGGAGAGAGTCGAGGGTGGAGACTCAAACTGACCGCACGGAAGGCAATAGTAAACCACTTCTGTATTTTGACCAAGAAAACTCTGTGGTTCCACTAGCAGAACGACTGCAGTTGGAGGTGGGGCCTTCCGGGAGAGATGTGTCCCTGGAGTCGCCATGGTTCGGGAACGACTCGACGGCATAAGACAAGAGTTAAAATGATCCCTCTTGGTTTTCAGTTGGCTAAAACCTCGGGAGTTTTCAGTGATCTGTTAGGATAACGCTACAGATTGATTATGTTTGGCCTTTGCTAATGTAAATAACTCCCTTTGAACCAGTGAGCCTCAGTGAGGCGGGATGTGTGAAGTCCACCCAACAAGTCCTCCTTCCACTGTCTTCTCAGGAGAAGAACGGAGGACTAGATCAGACCACAGAGAAGCGCCGTGGCCTAGTGGATACGGCATGGGCCTGGGACTCAGAAAGACCTGGGTTCTAATCCCGGCTCTGCCACCTGGGTTCTAATCCCAGTTCTGCCACGTGTCCGTGTGTGAACTTGGGCAAGTCGCTTCATTTCTTCGGGCCTCAGTTCCCTCATCTGTAAAACGGGGATTAAGGCAGATGGGACAGGGACTGTGTCCAACCTGATTAACTTCTTTCTACCCTAGTGTTTATTCATTCATTCATTCAATAGTATTTATTGAGCGCTTACTAGGTGCAGAGCACCGTACTAAGCGCTTGGAATGAACAAGTCGGCGACAGATAGAGACGGTCCCTGCCGTTTGACGGGCTTACGGTCTGATCGGGGGAGACGGACGGACGAGAACGATGGCGATAAATAGAGTCGAGGGGAAGAACGTCTCGTAAAAACCGATGGCGACTAAATAGAATCGAGGCGATGTACATTTCATTAACAAAATAAATAGTGTTTAGTACAGTGCCTGGCACGTAGTAAGTGCTTAATAGATTCATTAATAATATAATAATAATTCTGTTTTTAAAAAGCCATTTCTGAGGTAATATTATTATCACCATCTCAGAAATGGCTTTTGTAAATGGTATTTGTTACTCACTTCCTAGGTGTCAAAAGCCATTCTAAGCCCAACTTCACAGCTGTCCTGTGAAAATGTCAACCTCTCTGAATTGAAGTGTCTGTTTTGTACTCTCCCAAATGCTTAGTAGAGTGCGCGGCACACAGTAAGCACTCAGAAAATACCACTGATTCATTGAAAATGGTTGCCACTAATTATAGAGTAGGTAGATAATGGTGGTATTTGTTAAGCGCTTACTTTGTGCAAAGCACTGTTCTAAGCGCTGGGGGGATACAAGGTGATGAGGTTGCCCCACATGGGGCTCACAGTCTTAATCCCCATTTTACAGATGAGGTAACTGAGGCACAGAGAAGGTAAGTGACTCGCCCAGAGTCACAGAGCTGGCAAGCGGCAGGGCTGGGATTCGAACCCATGACCTCTGACTCTCAAGCCTGGGCTCTTTCCACTGAGCCACGCTGCTTCTGTGGTTACACAAATCACATACACACACACACACACACACACACCCACACATTCCCCCCTCCCCCCCGCCGAGAGCGAAATGGTTTTCAATTTAAAAAAGAATCTAGAAACTAGTTCCGAAGCCACGGGAATAGAGGAAGAGGACAAGAGGTTATGAAGAAATGGCTGTTGAAAGTCATGCATTTCTGTCATGGGACAAGGAGGAACTAAACTGCTTCTTCGATAATCTGAAATTCATGAAGAACTACAAGCTAAAAGATGAATCTTCTGTTACCATTCTCCAGCCGTAGTTTGTGAGGAGGACCAGTTAGCAGAGAAGCAGCGTGGCCTAGTGGAAAAAGCCCGGGCCTGGGAGTCAGAGGCCCTGTAGCCCTTGGCTGCCGTTTGACCTTGGGCAAGTCACTTCACTATACCTGAGAGAAGCAGCGTGGCTCAGTGGAAAGAGCACGGGCTTTGGAGTCAGAGGTCATGGGTTCGAATCCCGGCTCTGCCACTCGTCAGCTGTGTGACTGTGGGCAAGTCACTTCACTTCTCTGTGCTTCAGTTACCTCATCTGTACCATGGGGATTAAGACTGTGAGCCCCACGTGGGACAACCTGATTCCCTTGTGTCTACCCCAGCGCTTAGAACAGTGCTCTGCATGTAGTAAGCGCTTAACAAATACCAACATTATTATTATACCTCATCTCCCTCCCATTTAGACTGTGAGCCCCATGTGGGACAGGGGCCATGTCCTTCTCGGTTATCTTGTATCTACCCCATTGCTTCGTATAGTGCCTGACACACAGTAAAGCCTTAAAATTATTGTTATGATTAGGATGAGGATGATTATGGCCTAGTGGAGAGAGCCCGGACCGGGGAGTCAGAAGGACCTGGGTTCTAATCCCAGCTCCGCCACTCGTCTGTTCGGTGACCTTGGGCAGGTCACGTCACTTCTCTATGCCTCAGTTTCCTCCTCTGGAATATAGGGATTAAGACAGTGAGGGACAGGTGGGACAGGGACCCGATTTGCTCGTATCTATCTCAGCTCTTTGTACAGTACCTGGCACATAGTAAGCGCCTACCAAATACCACAGTTATTACTGTATTAATCACCTTCATCATCTGAGGCCCCTCTGGCTAGAGAGGTCGGATCTGTTGGGGCTCCCTTCCACCCCCACCTCCACGCCCCGCCAAGAATATCGCCTCACCGGTCCCAGGTCGACGATGAAGCAGTCCCCCCGGTTGAAGCTGGCCCAGCTGAGGGGCACTTCCGTTGCCCTGACCACCCGGCGGCCCTTGACGTGAAGGAGTCTCTTGGCGGACAGGTCGTTGGTGATGACGTGATTGAAGCCCGAAGCGACACCTCCAGCCTGCACCAGGGAACAAGAACGGAGAAGCCCACCGGTGAAATGCCTCAAGACCGTAAAGCCTCTGTGGGCAGGGAAGGTGTCTACCGACTCTCTTGTCTTGTCCTCCTCTCCCAAGTGCTTAGTCCAGGGCCCTGCACACAGTAAGCGCTCGATAAATACCGACCGATTGAATGATTGAACTGCCTCTTCTGCTTCGTTTAGTCAAGAGAAGGCCCTATGAGAGGAACTCTGCTCAGACGGCTTATCAGACCGATTAAAGATAGGCAAGGAGAGATTGAGGCGTGCTCAATCCATAATAATATTAATAATGATTGTGGTCTTTGTTAAGCACTTATTATGTGCCAAAAAGCGTTTTAAGCGTTGGGGTGGATCCAATATAATCAGTTCGGACACATCCCTGTCCCACATGGGGCTCACAGTCTTAATCTCCATTTTACAGAGGAGGTAACTGAGGCACAGAGAAGTAAAGTGACTTGCCCCAGGTCACACAGCGGACACGTGGCAGAGCCGGAGTGAGAACTCATGACCTTCTGACTTCCGGGCCCATGCTCTATCCACTCCGCCATGCTGCTTCTACCTTAGATCGCTCTGCCTCGCCTCATAATCTAACCCAGTGCCATCTTTCTGCTTTCTCCACAGACATTCTTCACCGAGTACATTCGGGGGCCGTGAGGACAATAAAACATAATGATGCACAGGGCTGACCAAAGGCTTGTATAAACAAACTGCTCTCCCGCTAGAAAATATTAAAGGGCCTCTACGCAACCGTGTGTGGGGAGGAGGAAGCGCTACTTGGAAACCAACTGGATAAAAATCTACTTTGGGAAGTTATTCAATTTTACCCTAGGCTCCAGAATCATCATCTGTAGGCTCTGAGAGCTCGCACAATCTTTAATCAATCGATCAATTGTGTTTATTGAGTGCTTACTGCCAGCAGAGCACTGTACTGAGCGCTTGGGAGACTACAATATAACAGAGATGGTAGACACAATCCTCGCTCACAATGCGCTGACAGTCTAGAGGGGGAGACGGAGATTAACATAAATAAACTGTGGCTTGGGACATAAGTGTCGTGGGGATGAGGGAGGGGTGAATATAGGGAGGAAATCAGGGCGATGCAGAAGGGAGTGGGAGGAAAGGAAATGAGGACTTAGTCAGGGAAGGCCTTTCGGAAGAGATGCGTTTTCAATAAGGCTCTGAAGGCGCGGAGAGTGTCAGATAGGAAGGGGGAGGGCGTTCCAGGCTAGAGGCAGGATGTGGGCGAGGGGTCGGTGGGGAGATAGATGAGATGAAGGCACAGTGAGTAGGTTAGCATTAGAGGAGCGGAGTGTGTGGACTGGGCTATAATAGGAGAGCAGCCAGTTGAGATCAGAGAGGGTAAGGGGATCGAGGGCTTTAAAGCTGATGGACAGGAGTTACTGTTGAAGCAGAGGTGGAGGGGCAACTACTGGAGGTTCTTGTTCTTCAAACCATTGTCCTTTACAAAATGATGGTACCTGGTAAGCACTCACTAGATGCTAAGACACCGCGCTAAGCTCTGGGATAGATACGAGACCATCAGCTCAAACACGGTGCCTGTCCCAAAGGGAATATGCATACACCACGCGCTCTGGATGGTCTTAGGTCACTAGGACTTTGGAACCGCCCAACTGGGGGATGGTGGACGACGAGAAGCAGCGTGGCTCAGTGGAAAGAGCACGGGCTTTGGAGTCAGGGCTCATGAGTTCGAATCCCAGCTCTGCCACTTGTCGGCTGTGTGACTGTGGGCAAGTCACTTAACTTCTCTGTGCCTCAGTTCCCTCATCTGTAAAATGGGGATTAAGACTGTGAGCCCCACGTGGGACAAGCTGATTCCCCTATGTCTACCCCAGCGCTTAGAACAGTGCTCGGCACATAGTAAGCGCTTAACAAATACCAACATTATTATTTATTATTATTATTACGTTAGAGGAGAGGATGGGACAAGATCCCCAAGAACCCCTAAGCCCATTTCATCCTGTCTGCTCCGGTAAAAGCCCAAAAGAACACATGTGGGTGTATTTCTATGGGGGGGGAGGGCGGTGTGTGAGTCTCTGAGGCCAGCACTCCGTACTTAGGAACATGCTGACGGAGGAGGGAGGGAGAGGGTTTTCTTAAGGCCAAATGCGAGAAGCAGCATGGCCAAGCCCAGGCCTGAGGATCAGAAGGACCTGCGTTCTAATATCGACTCTGCCACTCGTCCGCTGTGCGACCTTGGGCAAGTCACTTCACTCCTCTGTCGTCTCAGTTCCCACATCTGGAAAAGGGAGATTAAGACTGGGAGCCCGCTGTGGGACAGGGACTCTGTCCGACCCAATTGGTTGGCATCTACCCCGGTGCTTAATTCAGTGCCTGACATATACAGTAAGCGCTCAACCAAGACCACAATTACTATTATTATTATTATTATTATCATCTAGAGGCAATGGTGAAAGACATAACGCTGGAGTTCTAAAGACTGTATTGCACTTTCTTTCTCTCTTTCTTTCTCTCTGTCTCTCAACATATTTCCCAGCAGCAGTAGCTCTATGACATCAGTTCTCTTGGGCTCTCAGGCTCCGATGGCCAGATTAGTGGTGTGCTCTTCTAAGTGATAAAGACATCCTGACTGACAAACCATCTCTTTACACAGCATTATATTTTCCCCCGCCCCATTTGGTCATGGATGATTAGTTAACACTAGACAAATTTAGGGTAATGTTGCCTGGAACTTATCCTCGATAGAATGTAGTTCCCTACCAATCTTACTGGATTACGAGATTTCATTCTCCTACAGAGAAAGCCATTAGATTTTAAGCTTTCTGAGGACAAGGATCATCACCTTTTTTTAATGGTATTTATTAAGCGCTCACTATGTACCAGCCCCTGTACTAAGCGCTGGAGTAGATACAAGCTAATCAGTTCGAACAGGATCACTGTCTCACGTGGGGCTGACAGTCCCCATTTTACAGATGAGAGAACTGAAGCCGGGGAAGCTAAATGATTTACCCGAGGTCACACAACAGGCAAGTTGTGGAGCCGGGATTAGAACCCAGGTCCTTCTGACTCCAAGGCCCGTGCTCTATCGAACAATTTCATCCTAATCCCCACCCCTTGATGCAAAGTGTAGTGGACAGAGCCCGGGTCTGGGAGTCAGAAGGCCATGGGTTCTAATCCGGGCTCGGCCAGCTGTCTGCTGTGTGATCTTGGGCAAGTCACTTCATGTCTCTGTGCCTCAGTTACGTCATCTGTATCAGTTACTGTGACCAACCCGATTTGCTTGTATCCACCCCAGTGCTTAGTACGGTGCCTGGGACATAGTAAGCGCTTAACAAATACCAGAATTATTATTAATAGTAGTATTATTACAGACCTCTGCTCAGAGAGAGAAGACACTCAGTTAATACTACTGATACATACCATCACATCAAGTCTACTGAACGCTTACTGTTGTGCAGGCTGTAAACTCCTGAAGGCAGGGATCCTGCCTACTAACTCAAGTGCTATTACTCCCAAACGCTTGGTACAGTGCTCTGGCCACAGTAAGCGCTCAATAAATCCCACTGATTGATTTCTGATCTAATCGCTTGGGAAAGGCCATTAGAGTTAGTCGACATGATCCCTGCCCTCAAAAGTACTTTTGGTTTGAATTAAGAAAGATTTTCAAATCTTGACACATCAGTCTAGAGCAAAGCTAAAGAGCAGGGATTGAGTCTACCAATGTTCATTCATTCGATCCTATTTATTGAGCACTTACTTTGTGCACGGCATCGAACTAAGCGCATGGGAGAGGAAAATAGAACCACAAAAAGATACATTCCCTGTTGCAGTCTCCCAAGCGCTTAGTACACTCAGTCACTTCATTCATTTAATAGCATTTACTGAGCGCTTACTATGGGCAGAGCACTGACTTCACTTCTCTGTGCTTCTCATCTGTAAAATGGGACTGAGACTGTGAGCCCCTCATGGGACAGGGACTGTGTCCAACCTGATCTGCTTGTATCCATCCCGGCACTTACTACAGTGCCTGGCACACAGTTAAGCGTTTAACAAATACCATAATTATTAGTAACAGTAGTATGGTGATCTGCACACTGTCAACCAATCAGTGGTATTTATTGAGCACTTACCATGTGCAGAGCACCGAACGAAGTGCTCGGGAGAGGACGATACGACACGTTCCTTGCCCACGACGAGCTCGCGGTGTAAACGTTCAGTAAATGCCACCGATTGAGGGTGGAAGGCAGGCTCGGAATTTGCAGGCTGGGAGACGAGACTGTGAGCCCACTGTGGGCAGGGATTGCCTCTATTTGTTGCTGAGTTGCAATAATAATATTAATAATGGTATTTGTTAAGCGTTTACTATGTGCCAAGCACCGTTGTAAGCACTGGGGTAGATACAAGGTGATCAGGTTGTCCCACGTGGGGCTCACAGTCTCAATCCCCCCTTTCCAGATGAGGTAACTGAAGCACAGAGAAGTGAAGCGATTTGCCCAAGGTCACACAGCAGACAAGTGGCGGAACGGGGCTTAGAACCGACGACCTCTGACTGCCGAGCCTGGGCTCTTGCCACAAGGCCATGCTGCTCCTAACTGTACATCCCAAGGGTTCAGTACAGTGCTCTGCACAGAGTAAGCGCTCAGTAACTATGAATGAAAATGACTCACCTTGTACTTCAACCCTCCTTTGAAATAGGCAACAAATTCAGTGGATTCGTAGCCCTGCAGCTCTCGGTGCTGCACCGTCTTGCCCCCGAGGTAATCATCCATCTGGACGGTGAAGATGGCAGCCGCCGTGCTTTCATCCTGACTGCACTCTTTCCCTGAAACGGGCAAGAGAACTCGCTGTGGGCAGGGCACGTGTCTCTTTATTCTTCTAACGTACTCTCCCAAGCGCTTACTACAGTGGTCTGCACGCAGTAAGCGCTCAATACATACGATTGAACAACTTGGCTCAGCACCAACAGGAGCCAAGGCCGGGAGTGGGTAGACCCAGTATTTCTGCTTGCTGGCGTGATTTCTAAATAATAATAACGATAATGGCTTTTGTTAAGTGATTACTATGTACCAGGCACCGTTCTAAGAGCTGGGGTGGATGCAAGATAATAATAATAATAATAATGTTGGTATTTGTTAAGCGCTTACTATGTGCCGAGCACTGTTCTAAGCGCTGGGGGAGATACAGGGTCATCAGATTGTCCTACGTGAGGCTCACAGTTAATCCCCATTTTACAGATGAGGTAACTGAGGCACAGAGAAGTGAAGTGACTTGCCCAGGGTCACACAGCTGACAGGTGGTAGAGCCGGGATAATAATCGCATTGGGCACAATCCCTGTCCCACATAAAGCTCACAGTCTTAATTCCCATTTTACAAGTGAGGGAACTGAGGCCCAGAGATGTGAAGTGACTTGCCCAAGGTTACACGGTAGACAAGTGGAGAAGGTGGGATTAGAATGCAGGTCCTCCTGACTCCCAGGCCCAGGCTCTATCCACTGGGCCTGACTCCCTTATATAATTCATGGGTGTCATGGATTCTAATCCCAGGTCCACCACTTGTTTGCTGTGTGACCTTGGACAAGTCACTTCACTTCTCTATGCCTCAGTTATCTCATCTGTAAAATAGGGGTTTAAACTGTGAGTCCCAAATGGGACAAGGACTGTGTCTAACCCAATTTGCTTGTATACCTGCTACCCCCAGCACTTAGTACAGTGCCTGGAACATAGTAAGCGCTTAATAAATACCACTATTATTATTTTTAATTTTGGAATTTACTAAGGACTAATTGCTAATTACTCTCCTCCCTTCAAAGACTTATTGAAGGCATATTTCCTTCAAAGGGCCTTCTCTGACTAATCCCCTTTTCCTCTTCCCCTCCTCCACTCTGTGTCACCCTGACTTGCTCCCTTTATTCATCCCCCCTCCCGGCCCCACACCGCTTACATCCACATCTGTCATCTATTTCTTGATATTCACAGCTGCCTCCCCCACTGGAGTTTAAGCTCACTGTGGGCAGGGAATGTGTCTGTTTATTGTTACAGTGTACTCTCCCAAATGCTTAGTACAGTGCTCTGCACCCAGTAAGTGCTCAATAAATGCGACTGAATGAATGAATGGGATAGAGACCAGGTCGTGAGACGGTGCACACAAGCTACCTTAAGTCCATACTACTGATGAAATTCTACAGAGAAGCAACGTGGACCAGTGGATAGAGCCCGGGCCTGGGACTCAGAAGGACCCGGGTTCTAATTCCGACTCCACCACTTGTCTGCTGGGTGACCTAGGGCAAGTCACTTCTCTTCTCTAGGCCTCGATTACCTCATCTCTAAAATGGGGACTAAAACTGTGAGCCCCAGGTGGTTACAGGGACTGCATCCAACCCGATTTGCTTGTATCCACCCCAGCCCTTAGTACAGTGCCTGGCACATAGTAAGCGCTTAACAAATCCCACCATTCTTATAATAATGGGATTTGTTAAGCGCTTACCGTGTGCCGAGCACTGTTCTAAGCGCTGGGATAGACACAGGGTAATCAGGTTGTCCCACGTGAGGCTCACAGTTAATCCCCGTTTTACAGATGAGGTAACTGAGGCACCGAGAAGTGAAGTGACTTGCCCACGGTCACACAGCTGACAAGTGGCAGAGCCAGGATTCGAACTCATGACCTCTGACTCCCAAGCCCGTGCTCTTTCCACTGAGCCACGCTGCTTCTCTAAAGCTGCTTCTTATGAAGAAGCTGGTGCCCAAGGTCACGCGTTTGACCAGTGGTGGAGCAGGGATAGAACCCAGGTCTCCTGACCCCCCCGTCTCAGGCTCTTTCCACTAGGCCAAAACAGAACTCATCTTCCCCTCCAAACCCTGTCCTCCCCTTGTCTTTGTCATCACCGTAGGCCGTACCACTGTCCTCCCTGACTCACATACCAGTAACCTCGGCATCAATATCAATCGATCGATTGTATTTACTGAGCTTCTACCGCGTGGAGAGTGGTGTAGTGAGCACTGGGGAGAGGACAGTTCGACAGAGTTGGTAGCCACGTTCCCCCAACTCATCTCTCGCATCAAACCACATCTTCAGTCTATCAGCATATCCTGTCAGTTCTGCCTTCACAACATCACCAAAAGCCTCCCTTTCCTCTCCATCCGAGCTGCTTCTACACCGATCCAACCACTTACCTTATCTTGACTTGACCTAGTCCATCAGCCTCCTCGCTGGCCTCCCCGCTTCCCGTCTGTCCCCATTCCAGTCCATACTTCACTCTGCAGCCCGGATCATTTTTCTACAAAACCGTTCAGTCCGTGTCTCCACTCTAGAACCTCCAGCGGTTCCGCCATCTCCGCATCACATAGAAACTCCTCACCAACCACTCTAAGGCCCTCAATCAGCTTGTACCTTGCTGATTTCCTACTACAACCTAGTCCACGTAGTCCAACCTATTACTGTACCTCAATCAATCACATTTATTGAGTACTTACTACTACTACTAATAATAAATATGTTGGTATTTGTTAAGTGCTTACTATGTGCAGAGCACTGTTCTAAGCGCTGAGGTAGATGCAGGGTAATCGGGTCGTCCCACGTGAGGCTCACAGTTAATCCCCGTTTTACAGATGAGGTCACTGAGGCCCAGAGAAGTGAAGTGACTCGCCCACAGTCACACAGCTGACAAGTGGCAGAGCCGGGAGTCGAACCCATGAGCTGTGACTCCGAAGCCCAGGCTCTTTCCACTGAGCCACGCTGCTTCCCCAAACTATGTGCAGAGCACTGTACTAAGAGCTTTAGAGAGTACAATACAACAATAAGCAGGCACATTCCCTGCCCACAAAGAGCTTACAATCTAGAAGGGAATTATCATTCTCTCCTCTGGCTTATCACAGTCTTCTCTCTTTCTCCTTAAGGGCAGCGAGACAAAAAGCAGTTTAGAAACTCCAATCTGCACCCGGGATTGCAAACTCAGTGTTCTGGTCTCTGTGACCGACTGCTCTTAATCCAGGGGGAATCTCCTCTGTTTTCCCCAGTTTTAAGAATTCATTTTGCGATTGCATTTTTTCCCCTCCTCCCTTCTGCTTCCCGTTTGATTATAATTGTGCTCAAATGACCCTGCAAAAGCAAGGTCAGTTCAGTTGGTCATGGGGATTTCCTCTAGAGCATTTCAGATGGGTAGAACTCACTGAGTAATTTGATTCTGGATGCTGAGTTAGACCTAGAAAGCAGAAGGATGTCTACATTTTTTTTCCCAGCCAGAAGCTGAGCAGTGTGTATGTCTCCTATTTTACATGCTCTTCTGTACTATGTAAAGGAGAGCCCATTTTCCCAAAGGAACTTGCCAAAAGAATAATAATAATGTTGGTATTTGTTAAGCGCTTACTATGTGCAGAGCACTGTTCTAAGCGCTGGGGTAGACACAGCGTCATCAGGTTGTCCCAGGTGAGGCTCACAGTTAACCCCCATTTTACAGTTGAGGTAACTGAGGCACAGAGAAGTGAAGTGACTCGCCCACAGTCACACAGCTGCCAAGTGGCAGAGCCGGGATTCGAACCTGTGACCTCTGCCTCCCAAGCCCGGTCTCTTTCCACTGAGCCACGCTGCTTAGGAGATATAAGCTCGTGGTGGGCAGGGAATGTGTCTGCTTATCGTTGTATAGTACTCTCCCAAGTACTTAGTACAGTGCTCTGTATACAGTAAGCGTTCAGTAAATACAATTGAATGAATGAATGAATAATAATGACGGTATCTGTTAAGCGCTTACTATGTGCAAAGCACTGCTCTAAGCGCTGGGGTGTATGCAAGGTAATTAGGTCATCCCACATGGGCTCACAGTCTTAATCCCCATTTTACAGATGAGGCAACTGCGGCACAGAAAAGTTAAGTGACTTGTCCAAAATCACACAGCGAGATTAGAACCCATGATCTCTGACTCCCAAACCCGTGCTCTTTCCACTGAGCCAAGCTGCTTCCCCATGAATAGCATGAATAGCATCTTCATTCAGTTTGGATTGGAAATGAAAACTGAAACAAAAGTTCCAGGCCCTGGAACACGACCCCAGCACTGTAAAAATAAAAAATAAAAAATAGGAAAGCGGCTGTCTAGGGGAAAGTCCACCGGACTGAGAATCGGGAGAGCCGGGCTCTAGAATCGGCACCACTACTTTGCCTACTCGGTGACCTTGGGTGGGTTGTATAACTTCTCTGTGCCTCATGTTCTTCATCTGTAAAATGGTATTCAATACATGGGTATTGCCCGGCGAGCCTGGGGTGGGACAAGGACACGTGCACTCTGTGCCCCACCCTCGATCTACCGGCGACTAACAAAAACCACAGTCATCATCATCACTGCCCCTCGGGCTTGGTTTGCCCCATTCTAGAATCTCACATGCTTCCAACCTCTCATCCTAATTGTCCAAGCCATTAAGATGATAAATGTGAAATTATTCATGTTATTGCCTCTGTTCTCGGCGATGCCGCTTAAAAGAGAAGAGGCGCATCAAACACAAACTCCTCACCATTGACTTTAAATCACTCAATCCCCTCATCCCCTGCTACCTCGCCTCACTCCTCTCCTTTTCCAACCCAACCCGCACACTTGGCTCCTCTAATGCCAACCCCCTCACCGTCCCTCCATCTCGTCTATCTCGCTGCCCGCCTCTCGCCCACATCCTGCCTCTGGCCTGGAACGCCCTCTCTCCTCATATCTGATAAACAGTGACTCTTCCCCTCTTCGAATCTTTATCGAAGGCACATCTCCTCCAAGAAGCCTTCCCTGACTAAGCCCTCGTGTCCCTTCTGCACCGCTTTTACTGGCTCCTTCGTTCATCTTCCCTCCCATCCCCACAGCTGGGGCTGGGGTCGAGCGGGAGGGTCGATAGATTCGCTGTAGATAAGTTATAAACCAGGAAATTGTTTTCCAGACAACCATGTTTCAGGGAACCGCATGGAGAGTTGGGAGTTTTCTTCTATTTCATCTTATTCTATTTTATCATTTAAATTTTAAAATATATTTATATTAATATCTGTCTCCACGTCTAGATTGTAAACTCACTGTGGGCAGGGAACGAGTCTGCCAACCCTCCTACCAATGCCTTAGACTGTGAGCCCCACAGGGACTGGCTCCAATCCGATTATCTCGTATCCACCCCAACACTTAGAACAGATAGTAAGTGCTTAACAATAACATAATTATTGCATTCAACTCTCGCAAGTGCTCAGTACAGTGCTCTGCACACAGTAAGCACTCAATAAATATGATTGATGATGAGACATCCACCACTTTGTCCTCCAAAGGGGGAGGGAAATCCCAACCCAGACCTTAAACCAAAATGTTTCATTGGCCAATATTTTACGCTGTGGGTGGCTGCTCTGGGAATACTTTGGGTTGGAAGCCTTTCACCGTCTACTTTGATAGGATATCGTTTGTCTGTTTGGTGGCACTCGTTAAGCACTTACTACGGGTCAAACACCGATTTAAGCGCTGGGGGAGTTACAAGTCGGACACAATCCCCATCCCACGTGAGGCTCACGGTCTAAAGTGGGAGGAGAACAGGTACTGAATTTTACAGTGGAGGAAACTGAGCCACGGAGAAGTTAAGTGACTTTCCCAAGGTCACACAGCTAGCAATCGGCAGAGCCGGGATAAGAACGCAGGTCCTCTGACCCCCAGGCCTGGGCCCTTTCCACTAGGCCACACCGCTCTCCTGAAAGTCTGGGATGAAAACGAAGAGGTTTTCTGAGAGGCCGTTCCTTGGCGGCCTGCATTTGTAGGTCACGGGGCAGGGATGGTTGATCTCGGATGCCAACGCTGCAATCGCTCGGCAAGGGGCGGGCATTTGGCAGGCGAGGACCAGGGTAAGGAGCAGCCGGCAAGTTATGCACCGATCCGTAATTTATTTATTTCTATTAATGTCTGCCTCCCCCTCCTCTAGACTGTAAGCTCCTTGTGGCCAGGGAATGTGCCTGTTTATTGTTGACTGTCCTCTCCCAAGCACTTAGTAAAGTGCTCTGCACACAAGCGCTCCGTAAATATGATTGAATGAAATAAATGAGTAAATGAATGAATAGAAGGCAGAAGTCCCAGCCCCAGGTGGCTCTCCTGCGAGTCTGCCTTGCTCTCGCCTCGGATATTCATTCAATAGTATTTATTGAGCGCTTACTATGTGCAGAGCACTGTACTAAGCGCTTGGGATGAACAAGTCGGCAACAGATAGAGACAGATAGAGATAGAGGTGTGGATAGAGATATCCACACAAGTGTCACTCGGTCTCCTTATCCAACCTTGGCTTCACTGACTCCGTCCTCTCCTGGCTCTCCTCATCTCTCTGGCCGTTCATTCTCGGTCTCCTTCGCGGGCTCCTCCTCTGCCTCCCACCCCCTAACTGTGGGGGTCCCTCAAGGTTCACTTCTGGGTCCCCTCCTATTCTCCATCTACACTCATTCATTCCCTTGGAGAAGTCATTCGCTCCCCCTGCTTCAACTACCACCTCTATGCGGACGATACCCAAATGTACATCTCCTCCCCGTTCTCTCCCCCTCCCTCCAGGCTCGTATCTCCTCCTGCCTTTGGGACATCTCCACCTGGATGTCCTCCAGCCACCTCAAACCTAACATGTCCAAAACAGAGCTCCTCAACTTCCCTCCCAAACCCCGTCCTCTCCCAAACTTTCCCATCACTGTAGACGGCACAACCATCCTTCCCGTCTCACGAGCCTGTAACCTTGGCCTCATCCCAGACTCCGCTCTCTCCTTCACCCACATTTCCAATCCATCAGCTATTCCTGTCGGTCTCACCTTCACGACGTCACTAAAATCCACCCTTTCCTCTCCATCCAGACCGCCACCACATCAGTACAATCGCTCGTCCTACCCCGACCGGATGACTGCATCAGTCTCCTTTCTGACAGCGTGGCTCAGTGGAAAGAGCATGGGCTTTGGAGTCAGGGCTCATGAGTTCGAATCCCAGCTCTGCCACTTGTCGGCTGTGTGACTGTGGGCGAGTCACTTAACTTCTCTGGGCCTCAGTTCCCTCATCTGTAAAATGGGGATTAAGACTGTGAGCCCCACGTGGGACGACCTGATTCCCCTATGTCGACCCCAGCGCTTAGAACAGTGCTCGGCACATAGTAAGCGCTTAACAAATACCAACCAACATTATTATTCTGACCTCCCAACCTCCTGCCTCTCCCCACTCCGGTCCGTACTTCGCTCCGCTGCCCGGATCATCTTTCTAGAGAAACGTTCAGGGCACGTCACCCCCGCTCCTCACATATCTCCAGTGGTTGCCCATCCATCTCCATATCAAACAAAAACTCTGTACTACTGGCTTTAGAGCTGTCCATCCCCTTCTCCCCTCCTACCTCACCTCCCTTCTCTCCTTCTCCAGCCCAGCCCGCACGCTCCGCTCCTCTGGTGCCGCTAACCTTCTCGCTGGGCCTCGATCTCGCCTGTCTCTCCACCGACCCCTGGCCCTCATCCTACCTCTGGCCTGGAGTGCCCTCCCTCCTCAAATCCTCCAGGCAATCATTCTCCCCTGCTTCAAAGCCGTACTCACTTACTCACTCCCTTTGCTCTTTCCCTCTCTCCCTATAACGCAGTGGTTTTTTTATACATCTGTAATTTTACTTATTTATATAGATGTCTGTTTACTTGTATTGCTGTCTGTCTCCCCCAGCTCTAGACTGTGAGCCCGTTGTGGGCAGGGATCGTCTCTCTTTATTGCTGCATTGCACTTTCCCAAGCGCTTGGAACAGTATTCTGCACATAATAAGGGCTCAATAAATACGATTGAATGAATAGTATTTATTCTGTATCGGTAAAGAGGCCGGTGGTGCAATCAATCCACCGATGGTGTTTATTGAGTGCTTAGTATAATAATCGTTGCGATATTTAAGCACTTACTCTGTACCAAGCACTGTACTAAGCTCTAGGGTGGCTTACAAGCAAATCGGGTTGGACCCGCTCCCTGTCCCACAGTGAGCTTACAGCTCTAATGCCCATTTTACAGATGAGGTCACTGAAGCAAACAGAAGTGAAGGGACTTACCCAAGGTCACACAGCCCTGTATTAAGCACTTGGTAAAGTACGATACAACAAAATTAGCAGACGTATTCCCTGGACCTTAACTGTGCCTTCTCCAGGAAACAGATGGCAGGAGGGGTGGGGGATCCCGGGGAGGGGCACAAACAGTCCCGGCTGAAGTGGCGATGGGGGAGGCAGGGGGTGAGGAACGCCGGTCCAGGGAAGGAGCCGGGCTAAGAAGAATAATAATAACAATGGCATCTGTTAAGTGCCGACTACGTGCCAGGCACGATACTGAGCACTGGGGTGGATACAAGCGAATGGGGTGGGACACGGTCCCTGTCTCACATGGGGCTCGGTCTTCATCCCTATTTTACGCAAAAGGGAACTGAGGCACAGAGACGTGACTTGCCCAAGGTCACACGACAGAAGAACGGCAGAGCCGGGATTAGAAGCCAGGTCCTTCTGATCCCCTTCAAGGCCCCTACTCTAACCACTTGACCAAGCTGCTTTCCCTGGCGCAAAAAGCACGCTGGACTGAGTCCAGGGACCTGAGTTCTAATCCTACCTTTATCACCCGCCGGCTCTTCGACCCTAAAATCCACCTTTTCCTCTCCATCCAAGTTGCCTCTACACTGATCCAACCGCTTTCCTTATCCCGCCTCGACTACCCCGTCAGCCTTCTCGCTGACCTCCCAGCCTCTTGTCTCTCCCCGTTTCAGTTCATACTTCATTGTGCTGCTCGGATCATTTTCTACAAAAACGCTCAGGACACGTCTCCCCACTCCACAAGAACCTCCACCGGTTCCCCATCCACCTCCGCATCAACCGGAAACTCCTCACCGTCGAGTTTAAAGCACTCGATCGGCTTGTCCCTTGCCCATCTCCTACTACGACCCTGTCCGCACATTTTAACGCCAACCGATCGCTGTAGAGAAGCAGCGTGGCTCAGCGGCAAGAGCCCGGACTTGGGAGTCGGAGGATGCGGGTTCTAATCCCGGCTCCGCCACTGGTCCGCTACGTGACCTTAGGCAAGCCGCTTCACTTCTCTGTACCTCAGTGACCTCGTCTGAAAAATGGGGATGAAGACTGTGAGCCCCACGTGGGACAACCTGATTATCTTGTATCTACCCCAGCGCTTAGAAGGGTGCTCGGCACATAGTAAGCGCTTAGCAAATCCCATCGTTATTATCATTACTACTACCTCAAGCGATCAATCGTATTTACTGAGCACTTACTGAGTGCAGAGTGCTAGCTCAGAGCACTCTGAGTGAGGGATCCTTTGGGACCAAATCAGCAGCCCGGGAGAGAGAGCCCGCCGCCCCCCAACCTTCATCCACACATCCCACTTCCCGTCCCCCCGCCTCCACCCGGTCCCTCTGTCCCCTGTCACCCCCCAACCCGGTCCCCCTGCCTCCTGTCTCCCCCAGCCTCCCCTCAGCCAACCTCTGCCCTATCCGGGCCCGGCTAACCTCCGCCCCCCAGCCGGTCCCCCTGCCTCCCGTCTCCCGCAGCCTCCCCGCACCCCCCCGGCCAACCTCTGCCCTACCTGGGCCCTGCTAACCCCCACCCCCCCAGCCGGTCCCGCTGCCTCCTGTCTCCCCCGGCTTACCCCTACCCCCCCAGCCAAACCCTCCACCGTTTGGGCCCCGCTAACCCCCACCCGTCAGCCGGTCCCCCTGCCTCCCGTCTCCCCCAGCCTCCCCCACCCTCCAGCCAACCTCAGCCCTATTTGGACTCTGCTAACCCCCTCCCCTCAGCCGGTCCCCTGCCTCCCGGCTCCCCCAGCCTTCCCCCTCGGGCCCTGCTAACCCCCACCTCGCAGCTGGTCTCCTGCCTCCTGTCTCCCCCCCGCTTCCCCCCAGTCAACCCCTCCCCCATTTGGGCCCTGCCAGCCCCCACCCCCGAGCCTGTCTCCCTGCCTCCTGTCTCCCCCAGCCTCCCCCCTCCCCCCAGACATCCTCTGCCCCATTTGGGCCCTGCCAACCCCTATCCCCAGCCTGTCCCCCTGCCTCCCCCAGCCTCCCCCCACCCCCCCAGACATCCTCTGCCCTATTTGGACCCCGCCAACCCCCACCCCCAGCCGGTCCCCCGCCTCCTGTCTCACCCAGCCTCCCCCCCACCCCCCCCAAACTGCTCCCTCCCCCATTTGGGCCCTGCCAACCCCCACCCCCCAGCCTGTCCCCCTGTCTCCCCCCACCCTCCCAGACATCTTCTGCCCTATTTGGGCCTCGGCAACCCCCTCCCCCCAGCCGGTCCCCCTGCCTCCTGTCTCCCCCCAGCCTCCCCCACCCCCCTAGCCTGCCCCCTCCCCCATTTGGGCCCCACCAACCCCCACCCCCAGCCTGTCCCCCTGCCTCCTGCTTCCTCTCAGCCTCACCCCACCACCCCAGACATCCTCTGTCCTATCTGTGCCCCACCAACCCCCACCCCCCCCCAGCCGGTCCCCCTGCCTCCTGTCTCCCCCGGCCTCCCCCATTTGGGCCCTGCCAACCCCCACCCCCCAGCCGGTCCCCCTGCCTCCTGCCTCCCCCAGCCTCCCCCCACCCCCCCAGACAACCTCTGCCCTATCTGTGCCCTGGCAACCCCCGCCCCCCAGCCGGTCCCCCTGCCTGCCGTCTCCCCCGAGGCTGCCCCGGCTGCCCGTGGGGACCCCGTGGGTGACCGTGGGTGGCCGTGGGGAGGGAGGTACCGATCCAGTAGTGTAGCCGCGTTGGTTGTGGTGGGGTTTGGCTGAGCACCAGGTAGGCGTCTCCCACGAAGAAGTGCCCGTGTCGGTCGGGGGGCACCGGGGCCAGGGCCCGCCGCTCCACCCGCCACACCCGCAGCCCCGGCCCGCACGGCCCGGCCTCCAGGACCCCCACACCCCACCCTGCGCCCCCCGACCCGGGCCCCGCCATCGGGACCCCAACGCCACCCACGCACTCTGCTCCCCGACGCCCCGGGAGACCCGGGGGGGTCAAGGGGGCACAGGGGGGCCGGAGGGAGGCTGGGGCAGCGGAGCGGCCAGCGCGCCGCCTCCGGGACCCCGACTTATATACGGACCGCCACCCGCGGGGCGGGGCCCAGGGGCAGGAGGAGGAGCAGGAGGAAGAGAAACAGGAGGAGGAGAGGAGGAGAAGAAGAGGAAGAGGAAAAGAGGAGGAGGAGGAGAAGAGGAGGAGGAGGGGAGGAGGAGGAGAAGAGGAAGAGACGAAGGAGGAGAAGAACTGGAAGAGGAGGAGAGGAGGAGGAGGAGAAGAGGAGGAGGAGAGGAGGAGGAGGAGAAGAGGTGGAGGAGGAGAAGAGGAGAGGAGAAGAAGAGGAGGAGTAGGGGAGGAGGAGGAGAAGAGGAAGAGACGAAGGAGGAGAAGAACTGGAAGAGGAGGAGAGGAGGAGGAGGAGGAGAGGAGGAGGAGGAGAAGAGGAGGAGGAGAGGAGGAGGAGGAGAAGAGGTGGAGGAGGAGAAGAGGAGAGGAGAAGAAGAGGGGGAGGAAGTGAAGAAGAGGAGAAAGAGGAGAGGAGGAGGAGGAAGAGAAAAAGAAGGAGAGGGTAAGGAGGAGGAGGAGAAGAGAGGAGGAGGAGGAGGAAGAAGAGGAGAGGAGGAGGAAGAGGAGGAGGAAGAAAACGAGAAGATGAGGAGGAGGAGAGGAAGAGGGGATGAGGAGGATGAGAACGAGAAGAGGAGGAGGAGAAGAGGGGAGGAGGAGGAGAGGAGGGGGGAGGAGGAGGAAGAGAAAAAGAAGGAGAGGGTAAGGAGGAGGAGGAGAGGAGGAGGAAGAGGAGAAGGAGGAAGAGAACGAGAAGATAACGAGGAGGAGGGAGAAGAGGGGAGGAGGAGGAGGAAGTGAAAGCGAGTAATGAGGAGGGGGAGGAAGAGAACGAGAAGATAACAAGGAAGAGAAGAAGAAGGGATGAGGAGGAGAGGAGGAGGAGGGAGAAGAGGGGAGGAGGAGGAAGACAAGGAGACTGTAAGGAGGAGGAGGAGGAGGAGAAGAGGAGGAGACGAGGAGGAGAGAAGGTGGGAGGAGGAAGAGAAGGAAGAACCACCTCTTCTCCATCCCTAATCCTCCTCCACCTCTCCTCCAGGAAGAGAAGGTGGAGGAGAGGTGGAGGAGGATTAGGGATGGAGAAGAGGTGGTTGGATTCGCCCCCACACCCCCACCCCATTTCTCCAGAAACCCCTCAGTGGTCAAGGGCGTGGCTAGGGGGACAGGCACCAGCTCCTTATGGACTTGTTTATGTTGGTTTGTTTGATTGCTTGATTGGTTTTTGTTTTCTTGTTTTTTATGCTCTTTGTTCAATCACTCATTCATTCAGTTGTATTTACTGAGCGCTGACTGTGTACAAAGCACTGTACTAAGCACTTGGAGAGTAAGATAGAACAACAAACAGCCACATTCTTGCCCACAGGAGCTCACAGTTTAGAGGGGGAGACAGACATTAATATGAATTAATTAATTAATTAATGGACAGAAATAGTATTTCTATAGTCAAAGTGTGCAAATCCATTCATTCATTCAATCATATTTATTGAGCGCTTACTGTGTGCAGAGCACTGTACTAAGCTCTTGAAAGATACAATTCGGCAACAGATAGAGACAATCCCTACCCAACAACGGGATTCGGCGCGTCACACTCAGAACCTATAGCTACAATCTCACCCTCAGCAGCAACGTTCAGGACGAATTGAGTTTAGGACAGCAGTCAGTCAGCCAGTCAATCATATTTATCAAGCACCTACTTGTGCAGAGCACTGTCCAAAGCCGTTGGGAGAGTACGAAATAACAGACACATTCCCCATCCACAACGAGTTTATAGTCTAGAGGAGGAGACAGACACCGATATCAATAAATAGATTACAGATACATACATAAGTGCCGGGGAAGCTGCGTGGTCTGATGGGAAGAACCTGGGGGTTAGGGGACCTGGGTTCTAATCCCGGCTCCGCCATTTGTCTGCTGAGTGAACTTGGGCAAGTCGCTTCATTTTTCCGTGCCTCGATTATCTCCCCCGTAAAATGGGGATTAAGACTGTGAGCCCTATGAGGGGCGAGCCCACTTTGTCCATCCTGATTATCTTGTATCTACCCTAGGGCTTAGTATAGCGCCTGGCACATAATAAGCACTTAAGAAATACCATTTAAAAAAAAAAAACTCATCAGCTATATAAAAACTTAATGGAGGGAATAATAACCTCATCCAAAGCAGGAACAAAGGAACGTTTATCTTCTTACCCATCTGCTGCCTCACCTATTTTAGTGATGGCGAAGCCCCAGCATTGAATTCTGGGTTATGTCACAGGCCTTCCAAACTTCTGTTAGTTTTAAAACTGAATAAAGGAGCTGGCATCAGACATCCAAAGGATGCTTTGATGCACCGTAGATCCTTTCCTGTCACCCATCTCATTTCTAGACTCAAATTTAGGTGCTGACGTTCTTTCCCAAGATCATTTCCTGATCCGCGCAACAGGGCAAGACTGGAATAACTTGGTTTTCGAGGCACCTCCCAGAACCAGCGGGCTTTCCCTTAACCTGTCGTGAGCAGCTGGCAGGTTTCCCGAGCCAAAATTATTGCCACTGTTTCTTCCTTGCTCAAAGGTGAAAGGGACACCATGTCAGCTGGTCCAGGCTACCATGGACTCAAACCTGTTTGGACTCGAGGCCGGATTTTCTGGCTCAGAAGAACTTCTGAAACAGGACTGCATGCCACGGTTAAATCGCCTCTTCTCCATCGGCTCTGGTACTCTCTCAGGATACCGTCTACGTAACTGAGAGTCAGGGTTCGGGGCCGGAGTAAAACTTTCACTGATTTGCATAAGCATGAATGTAATCTATATCCTTAAATTACACATTGTAAACTATGTATTTATACATATTGTACTCTCCCGGTGCTAAGTACAGTGTTCTGCACACAGTAAGTGCTGGATAAATACAAAGGAATGAACGATTGAAGTCCATCTGCCCCTCTAGACTGTCAGCTCATTGTGGGCAGGGAACATGTCTGCACTGTACTCTGTTGCACTGTACTTTCCCAAGCGCTTAGTACAGTGCTCTGCACACAGTAAGCGCTCAATAAATACCATTGATGATGATAAAGGTGTTGTTTCGATTAATGAATCGTTTCCCCTATACAAGTTTGTCATAGCAGGCTAGAGAGGGTAGGTTGGCTGCTCAGTGGAAAGAGCTTGGGTTTGGGAGTCAGAGGTCTTGGGTTCTAATCCCAGCTCTGTTGCTTGTCAGCTGTGTGACCTTGGGAAAGTCACTTCACTTCTCTGTACTTCAGTTACCTCATCTGTAAAATGGGGATGAAGACTGTGAGTCGCACAAGGGACAACCTGATTACCTTGTATCAACCCCAGTGTTTAGAACAGGGCTTGGCACATAGTAAGTGCTTAACAAATACCATCGTTATTATAACTATTATTGCCATTACTGATTGTTCTGTCCCTTTCCAACCAGAAAATTAGTAACAGTATGGAGCCTTCGGTTGACCATTTAGGTATTCTGGGAAAGGGACCTGAAATGTCATGAGAACCAGGCATCTCTTAGGGAAGCAGCATGCCCTAGTGGAAAGAGCAGGGGCCTGAGAGTCAGAGGAGCTGGGTTCTAATCCTGGCTCTGCCATGTGACGTCTGTGTGATCTTGGGTGCGTACTTAACTTCCCAGTTCCTTCAACTGCAAAATGGGGATTCAATCCCTGTCTTCCCTCCTACTTAGACTGTGAGCCTCACGTGAGACCTGATTAGGTTAGATATGTCTAATCTGATTGTTTTATAAAATACCACGGGTCTTGGCACAGAATAGCTGTTTAACAAATACCGCAATTATTATTATTTGCTACCAGAACCAGTGAAGATGGAGAGTGGGGCAGACACGACTTGACGGCTTAAGATAACAACAACAGTGAATGGAGATCGGTGCTTCTTCTTTTTTTGGGGGAGGAGGAAGGGTATTTATTAAGCGCTTACTATATGCCAGGCACTTTATTAAGTGCTGAGGTAGATAATAATAATTATGGTATTTGTTAAGCGCTTACTATGTGTTAGGCACTGTACTAAGTGCTGGGGTAGATACAAGCAAATCAGGTTGGGCACAGTGCCTGTCCCCCGTGGGGTTCACAGTCTCAATCCCCATTTTACAGATGAGGTAACTGTGGCACAGAGAAGTAAGCTGACTTGCCCACAGTCACACAGCTGACAAGTGGCAGAACTTGGATTAGAACCCATGACCATCTGACTCCCAGGCCTGTGCTCTATCCACTACGCCGTGACAAGCGAATCAGATTAAACACAGTCCAAGTCCCACGTGAGGCTCAGAGGCTTCATCCCTATTTTACAGATGAGGGAGCAGAGAAGTCAAGTGACTTGCCAAAAGCCACCCGGCAGGTACGTGGCGGGGTCAGGATTAGAACCCAGGTCCCTCTGACTCCTGGGCCCGTGCTCTATGCATTAGGCCACACTGCTCTGTCGGGGGTATCCCTCAAACAACCGACACCCAGAGAAAAGGAGAGAAACACCCAGCCGAGAAGCTTTTTTCCGCCCAACAGGAAGCTATTGAAAATCCTAGCACACTGCCGGAAGCCTCGTTCCACACAGAGAGAAAGGCAGGACCAGATCCTAGGTGTTTTGACTCCCGGGCCATTGCTCGTGCTGGGAGTCAACGAACCTAAGGTCTAGGGGACGCCTCTGCTGCTTACCGCGTGACCTTGGACAAGTCACGTAACCATCCTGTGCCTTGGTTTCCTCATCTGTAAAATCAATCAATGTAGGGGTTCAGCCTGGCTAGATGTCTTCACTCCTCAAGTGCCACTTCACTCACTATGCCCCCCAACCCATCTATCTCACTGCTAACCCCTTTCCCACATCCTCCCCCTTCATACACACCAGACCATCACTCTCCCCTCCCTCAAATCCTTGTTTAGGTTGCATCTACTCCACGAGGCCTTCCCAGATTAAGTCCTCTTTTCTCAAGCTCCTTCTCCCTCTGTGTCATCTATTCACTCGGATCTGTGACCTCTGAGCATTTGCTCTTTGCCTCCCCGCCTCCCGCCCCCTCAATCCCACACCCCGGCTCTGCCACTTGTCAGCTGTGTGACTTTGGGCAAGTCAGTTAACTTCTCTGTGCCTCAGTCACCTCATCTGTAAAATGGGGATTAACTGTGAGCCTCACGTGGGACGACCTGATGACCCTGTATCTACCCCAGGGCTTAGAACAGTGCTCTGCACATAGTAAGCGCTTAACAAATACCAACGTTATTATTATTATTAAATTCTATAAGTTATTCATAATAACGTCTGCCTCCCTCTCTAAACTGTTAGCTCGTGGTGGGCAGGGGATGTGTCTGCCAACTCTGTTGGATTGTACTCTCCCAAGTGTTCAGTACAGAGGTTCTGTTATAGTAAACGCTCCATAATTATCACTACGTGATCTGAGTTAGCATGGGTTCCGGGAGGGGTCTTCTTAATTACTCGTCTCATCGTTTGGAAAAGGGCAACGTGTTCCTGTCTTTAAAAGTCTCATTAGGACAAAAGCATTGGATAATACTTTTTTTTAAATTAATAATCCTGCAGTATTACCCTTACGGGGCCGATGCAGCGGTGTTTTCTTTTAGCTAGAGAATGTAATAAAGAGGCTTTTCCTGCTTCAATAGCAAGTCCTACAACTGTGGTCTAAACCTGTCTGAGAGAAGGAGGATAAGATTTCTCACCGATTGTCAGCCTCAGGTGCTGACTGGTCTCTTGTTCTGGGAGCAACAGGTCAGTGGTTTTCTAAAACTCCCTCCTTCCTCCACCTCTCTTTTCTTCACCTAGGTATTTGCTGTTCTGGTGTTAGGCTCTTTTTGTTCTCTCATTTTCCCTCAGAAGAGTCTCTCCTGAGGAATGTTCCTTAATAATTGTGGTTATTCGTTAAGCAGTTACTAGGAGCCTGGGAGTCAGAAGGTCACGGGTCTAAACCCGGCTCTGCCACCTGTCTGCTGAGTGACCTTGGGCAAATCATTTCACTTCTCTGGGCCTCACTTACCTCCACTGTAAAATGGGGATTAAGACTGTAAAAGCCCCATGTTAGACAGGGAGTGTGTCCAACCTGATTATCTTTTATTTACCCCAGCGCTTAGAACAGCGCCTGGCACATAGTAAGCGCTTAACAAATCCATAATAATAGTAATAATAATAATGATAATAATATTGTGCCTGGGACTGTACTAAGCGATGGGGTGGATAGAAGCAAATTGGGTTGGACACAGTCCTGTTCCCTGTGGGGCTCACAGTCTTCATCCCCATTTTACAGATGAGTTCACTGAGGCCCAGAGAAGTGAAGTGACTTCCCCAAGGCCACACAGCAGACAAGTGGCAGAGATGGGATTAGAAGCCCTGACCTTCTGACTCCCACACCCAGGCTGTAGCCACTATGCTGTGCTCCTTCCCAGAGTTTACTCCTACTCAGTCTGTGTGGTGTATCCACATATCTACAATTTATTTATTTATATTAAATGTCCGTCTCCCCCTTTAGACTGTAAACTCATTATGGGCAGGGAACATGAATGCTAATTCTGTTGCACTGTACTCTCCCAAGCGCTTAGTTCGGTGTCCTGCACATAATAAGTGCTCAATAAATATCATCGATTGACTGATTGTGGATCATCTATGTGGATTGAGGACTGTCTTCTCCCGGTTTAGGAGAAGCAGTAGGGTTTCACCTTAAGAAGAGTACGGGCTCGGGAGTCAGAGGACGTGGGTTCCGATCCCGGCTCTGCCACTTGTCTGCTGTGTGACCTTGGGCAAGCCACTTAACTGCTCTGTGCCTCAGTTACCTCATCTGTAAAATGGGGATTAAGACTGTGATCCCCGCGTGTGACCATCTGATGACCTTCTATCTACCCCAGGTCTTAGAAAGGTACTTGGCAGAAACGAAGTACTTAAATACTATAACTATGATGATTATTATCAATCAATCATATTTATCTTATCTACTGATTCCCGCATACTTTAAACTGGGAGTGAACCTAACCTTGATCCCTGAACGTATTCCCAGGGTTTTGGCTCTACTCAATCCTTCACCAATTGTTCCTGGGGTAGTCCAGGCCCTGGGCTTAGTACAGCGCTCTGCACATAGTAAGCACCCAATAAATATGATTGAATGAATGAATGAATGAATGAGTCATATTTATCGAGCACTGGCTGGGCACTGTACTAAGCACTGGAGAGAGTACAATACAACAATAAACAGACACATTCCCTGCCTACGGTGAGCTTACAGCCTAGAGAGGGAGGCAGATATTCATAGAAATTAGTAAATTAGAGATATGGACAGAAGTGATGTGGGATTGAGGGAGGAGTGAAAAAAGGGAGCAAATCTAAATACAAGGGTGCCATGGAAGGGAGTGGAAGAAGAAGAAATGAAGGCTTCAGTCAGGAAAGGCCTCTTGGAGGAGATGTGTCTTCAATTCAGCTTTGAAGGTGGGGAGAGTCATTGTCTGGAGGGGGACGAGGTTCCAAGCCAGAGGAAGGATGTGGGCGAGAGGTCCGTGCTGAGATAGTGTGTGTGTGAGAGACTGAGACTTGTGTTCCACCTTCATGATCAGAAATAATCACAAGATAGCAAGAGGTCTAGCAGTCTGGTTCCATTTTTAACTAAAGCTCAAGGAGCATTTAAAAGACCCCAGATCAATGCACATCAATCATAATAACTGTGGTATTTGTTAACGTGCCAAGCACTGTCCTGAGCACTGGGGTGTTTACAAGACGGTCCGATTAGACGCAGTTCCTGTCCCACATAGGGGTCTCAGTCTGTGGAGGAGGGAAAACAGGTATTGAATTCCCATTTTAAAGATGAGGAAACTGAGGTACGGAGAAGTTAAGCGACACAGGGGGCAAGTGGCGGAGCTGGGAATAGAACCCTGGTCTCCTCCCAGCCTTGCTTCTTAATTTGGCAGAGATATTAATCTTACCTATGTGATCTTTTTGGGGAAAGGGAATTGTCACTTTGTCATTCTCTACTTCCCAAGAGTTTAGTACAGTGTAGCACACCAAGTCGGCGTTCAATAAATGCTACTACTAGGTACTACTTCAGAGGCCACTAAAATAACAGGGAAGAACATTTCCGAGGTCCGTAAACTTAATTACATATATTATTCATGTAATGCTCACCATGTGTATAGACTATGAAATTCAAATTACCTCAGGTGGTGTTCGAATTTTCCTTCGCTGTTATTTCAAGCTCAGTAGTGGAGAATATTAATCCCATAAAATGCAGAGTACATTAACTTTAGTTATCTTCCTCTTTCCTCTAATTTTGATGATATGCTTACTGTTTTAACCTATACCCCTTATACCTCACTCACTAACAAGTAATTTGATTCTACTTAGCCATCGGACTCCGAATAAATGTGAATTATGGCAGAAGATTAAGAGGAGAAAGAAGGTGATTATTTCAAACTCAGCCTTAAATTCACTGTTGGTACTTTGCTAGAATAGCAATTAGCAGCTATAACTGGGTTAATAAATTTTTACTTTTATGATGTCAGTGGACTAGCAAGGGAAAAGACCTTTAATCATTCAGGGTCACTTGAGATGGGAGACAGAAATACAAGATTCATTCAGTCGTATGTATTGAGCGCTTACAGTGTGCAGAGCACTGTACTAAGCGCTGGAAAGTACAATTCGGCAACAAATAGAGACAGTCCCTATCCAACAACGACAAATTCCAATGTTTTCTATTTTTGTTGGGGATGGGAGTGGGAATCGGGAGAATGAAGGGAGGAAGAGGGAATGAATAATAATAATACTAATTGTGGTACTTGTTAAGTGCTTACTGTGTGCCAGGTACTGACTAGGCACTGGGGTGGATACAAGATAATCGGGTTGGAAACCATCCCTGTCCCACATGGGACTCACAGTCTCAATCCCCATTTTTCAGATGAGGTAACTGAGACACAGAGAAGTGAAGTGACTTGCCCAGGGTCACACAGCAGACAAATGGCAGTGAATCATGATCAAGGGGAGTTTGGATCCAGTCGGGTTTGATAATGCCACCAAGTTGGCCCCTCCTGGGAATAGGTGGCACAAGGGAATAGAACAGTGCTCAGTGCTTAGAACAGTGCTTGACACATAGTAAGCACTTAACATATACAATAATAATAATAATAATGATAATAAGAGATGTGCCTGAGAGTGGAACTTACAACTTCTAATTGTAAGTGCAGGGGCAAAGAGGGGAAGCAATTTTAGCAGGGATGAGAGTCATTCATTCATTCAGTCAGTCAGTCAGTCAGTCAGTCAGTCATTTTCACTGAGAAGCAGCATGGCTTTGTGGAAAGAGCACGGGCTTGGAAGTGGGTTCTAATCTCGGCTCTGCCACTTATCAGCCGTGTGACTTTGGGCAAGTCACTTCACTTCTCTGTGCCTCAGTTACCTCATTTGTAAAAAGGGGATTAAAAGCGTGAGCCCCAAGGGGGACAGCCTAATTACCCTGTATCCACCCCGGCACTTAGAACAGTGCTAGGCACATAGCGCTCAACAAACACTATTATTACTATTACTATTATTATTGAGTGTTTACTGTTTGCAGAGCACTGTACTAAGTGCTTGAGTCCAGAGGAACAGATTTCAAAGACGTAAGGGAGTCAGAGGACCCTCTGGATCCCAGCTCCATCATTTGCCTGCTGTGTGACTTTGGGCAAGTCACTTTATTTCCAAGGGCCTCCATTTTCTCATCTTAAAAATGGCGGTAAAATAACCTTCTCTTCAATTAAGATTGTGAACACTATATGGGACAAGGGACTGAGACTGGCCTGATTAAAATGTATCTACCTCAGGGCTTAGAGTAATGCTTGGCATATAGTAAGTACTTAAATATTATCATTATTATCATTTCTTCAGCCCAGATTGGAAGGCAATAGCAGTAATGTGGTAATTAAATGCTTACTGTGTACTAAGCACTGGGATAGGTGCAAAATAATCAGGGCAGAAAGAGTTTCTGTCTCACATGGGGCTCACAAGCTAAATAGGAGGGATAACAGATATTTAATCCCTATTTTGTAGATGAGGAGAATGGGGAACAGAGAAGTTAAGTGACTTGCCCTAGGCCACACAGCAGGTGTGGCGGAGCCTGGATTTGAAACCTGGATCTCCTGACTTGCTGGGATAAATATGAGATTATCAGGTCCCATGTGGAGCTCACAGTCTAAATAGGAGGGAGGGCATTTCGCAGATGAGGGGACTGAGACAGAGAGAAGTAAAATGACTTGCTCAAGGTCACACAGCAGACAAGTGGCAGAATTGGGATTAGATCCCAGGTCCCCCAACCCCAGACTTTTTCCACCACGCCATGCTGCTTCTCCTTCTAGTTCTCTACTTTGAGCAGGGTCAAGCATCGGGGTTTCAATTTCTAGGTTAGTGAAAATGTTGGGGAAATTTCCTTCTGAACATGACAGATTTTTAAGCAGTAGATTTCAACTGGAGAATAGTCAGTTTATCCAAGTCTTTTTAAAGGAAATCTAAACTGGTCTGAACTCAAATAGCTTATTTTATAAGCATTAAAAATGTAACCCTTCTACTTTAATGAAAGTCTGTTTCGAATATTTCCTTGCGGAAATAAACAAACAGGAGGTTACATGGAATACCTACGTGATGAATAGTTCTCTGAGGATTTAGGATGAATGGGTACATTTTCCTCCTGGAGGTTTGGAAAGAAACTAATTGGGACTTGCTAATAAGGCCGAGAAAGACTGGTGCTATTGAGTGCTCAGCTAATCGACCACAAACTATTGACTCTGACCTAATAAATAGATCTGTAAACTAATAAAATGATAAAGTGTCAGAGTTACAGTTACCAGACTCCTGTGCCATTCAGGGACATATAATAATAATAATGATAATGATAATAATAACATTTGTTAAGCACTTGCTATGTGTCAAGCACTGTACTAAGTGCTGGGGTAGATATAAGATATAGATAGAAGACCTCACAGGTCCCATGTGAGGCTAACAGTCTAAGTAGGCAGTAGAAGCAGCGTGGCTCAGTGGAAAGAGTCCGGGCTTGGGAGTCAGAGGTCATGGGTTCGAATCCCGACTCTGCCACTTGTCAACTGTGTGACTGTGGGCAAGTCACTTAACTTCTCTGTGCCACAGTTACCTCATCTGTAAAATGGGGATGAACTGTGAGCCTCACGTGGGACAACCTGATTACCCTGTATCAGGGTACCCAGCGCTTAGAACAGTGCTCGGCACTTAGTAAGCGCTTAACAAATACCAATATTATTATTATTATTATTAGAACAGGCTTTGAATCCTCATTTTTTGGATGAGGAAACCTAGGCACAGATAAATGAAGTGACTTGCCTAAGGTCACATAGCAGATAAGCGCTGGAGCTGGGATTTCGAACCCAGATCCTCTTATTCCCCAGGTCTGTGTTCTTGTCACTAGGCCACACTGCTTCACGTTTTGTCACAATATTTCTGAACCCCATTGCCAGGAACTGTGTTCTAATAATACAAAATCAGTCAGTCAGTCTTTACTCTGTGCCCTGCACTGTACTAAGCACTTGGGAGAATGCAATTCAACAGTAGATACATTCCCTGCCCACAATGGGCTTACAGTCTAGACGGGGAGACAGTCGTTAATATAAATGAATAAATTACAGATATATACATACGAGCTGGGGGGCTGGGAGGGGGGATGAATAAAGGAAGCAAGTCAGGGCGGCACAGAAGAGCATGGGAGAAGAGGAAAAAGCTACAACTAGACTTCATTCATTCAGTCGTATTTATTGAGCGCTTACTGTGTGCAGAGCACTGAACTAAGTGCTTGGAATGCACAATTCGGGAACAGATAGAGACAATCCCTTCCCAACAACGGGCTCACAATCTAAAAGGGGGAGGCAGACAGCAGAAAAATACAAGTAGTCAGGCATCAATACCATCGAAATGCATTAAATGTAGGGTAAAAAGAGGCAGCTGAACAAAGAGTCTAAACTTCCAGACATGGGACAGTAGTAGTAGTAATCGTGTTTATTGATCGCCTAGCTCCTTGAGGCCAGAACATGAATCTACCAACTCGATTGGATTGTACTCCCCCAAGTCCTCAGTACAGTGCTCTGCGCACAGTAAAGTGCTCAATAAATGACACCGGTTGATTGATGCGCTGGACTATACGCTTGAGAAAATGCAATGCAACCAAGTGACGTGTTCCCTGCCCAAGGGGAGATTATAATATAATGAATGTTTACCGTTAAACGAGAATATACGCACGCCCTGGAAGAGCCATATATTTCTGGATTCTGGTTACCGACATTTAACACCTGCGGAAAGCTTTTGAAGCCATCTTCTGAATCAAATTATGAACTGCTAGAGTCAGTCAATCACATTTACTGAGCGTTTACTGTGTGCAGAGCACTGTACTAAGCGCTTGGGAGAATTCAATCTAACTATATAACATACATATTCCCCATCTACAATGAGCTGTCTAGAGGGGGAGAAAGACATTAATGTAAATAAATAAATAAAATGACAGATATGTACAATCCCAGCTCTGCCACTTGTCAGCTTGTGACTGTGGGAAAGTCACTTAACTTCTCTGTGCCTCAGTTCCCTCATCTGTAAAATGGGGATGAAGACTGTGAGCCTCACTTGGGACAACCTCATTACCCTGTATCTCCCCAGCGCTTAGAACACTGCTCTGCAATTAGTAAGCGCTTAACAAATACCGACATTATTATAAGTGCTGTGGAGCAGGGACGGGGGATGAATAAAGGGAGGGAGTCAGGGCGATGCAGAAGGGAGTGGGAGAAGAGGAAAAGGGGCTTAGTCAGGGAAGGCCTCTTGGAGGAAGTGTGCCTTCGATAAGGCGCTGAAGGGGGGGAGAGTCATTGTCTGTCAGTTAGGAAGAGCCAGGGACAGGATGTGGGCGAGAGGTAGGTGGTGAGATAGACGAGGTCGAGGTAGAGCGAGAAGGCTGGGATTAGAGCAGCGAAGTGTACGGGCTGGGTTGGAGTAGGAGAGTAGCGAGATGAGGTAGGAGGGGGCCTTTTCTTCCGTTCCTCTTTCTTTCTGTCCACAGCAAAACCAGACTAGTGGGAAGCAGTGTGGCTTGTTGGAGAGAGTGTGGGCCTGAAAGTGAAAGGATCTCGGTCCTAATCCCACCGCTTGCCTGCTGTTGTGACCTCAGGCAAGTCACTTCACTTCTCTGTGCCTCAGTTTCCTCATCTGTAAAATGAGGAGTGGATATTAAATCCTCCTCCCTCCTACTTAGTCTGTGAGCCCAGGCGGGACAGGGACTGTGTCCAACTTGATTATCTTTCATCTACTCTAGTGCTTATAGTTGGAGTAAATATTCCACTGATCACATGAAACGATGTCTTCTACTGTGCTCTCTCAAGCACTTAGTAATCAGTCAATCATTTTTACTGAGCCCTTACTGTGTGCAGAGCACTGTACTAAGTGCTTGGGAGAGTACGATACAGCAATGTAGCAGACACATTCCTTGCTCACAAAGAGCTTCCAGGCTAGAAGGGATGCGGACATTAATATAAATAAATGATTTACGAATATGTACGTAAGTGCTGTGTGGCTGGGATCGGGGATGAATAAAGGGAGCAAGAGAGGGTGATGCAAAGGGAATGGAAGAAAAGAAAAAGAGGGCTTAGGGAAGGCCTTTTGGAGGGGAGGTGCCTTCGATAAGGTTTTGAAAGGGGAAGAAAAATTGTCAGCTGCAATAATAACAGTAATAATTATGTTATTTAAGCACTTATTATGTGCCAAGCACAGTTCTAAGCACAGGGTTGATACAAGTCAATGAGGTTGAACACAATCCCTGTCCTACAGGGACTCACACTCTTAATCCCCATTTTACAAATGAGGTAACTGAGGCCCAGAAAAGTGAAGTGACTTGCCCAAAGTCACACAGCAGACATGAGGTGGACTCAGGATTAGAATCCAGGGTCTTCTGACTCTCAGACCCAGGCTCTATCCACTAAACCTTGCTGTGGGCGAGAGGTCAGCAGCGAGACAGGAGAGATAGAGGTAGAGTGAGTAGGTTGGCATTGGAGGAGGGAAGTGTGCAGGCTGGGTTGGAGTAGGAGAGTATCCAGGTAAGGAAGTAGAGGGCAAGGGGATTGGGTGGTTTAAAACGGATGAGAAGGACTTTCTGCTTGATGAGAAGGTTGATGGGCAACCCCTGGAGGTTCTTGAGGAGTGGGGAGACATGGCCTGAACGGTTTTGTAGAAAAATGACCCAAACAGCAGAGTGAAGTATGGACTGGAGTGGGGAGAGACAGGATTTAGGGAGATTGGCAAGGAGGCTTAATATAGATAGTATAAGTGCTTGGATTAACACGGCAACAGTTTGGATGGAGAGGCCAATTTTAGCGATATTTTGAAGGTAGAGCTGGCAGGATTTAGTGACAGATTGAATATGTGGGTTGAATGAGAGAGAAGTCAAGGATAACACCAAAGTCCTGGGCTTGTGAGACAGGAGGGATGGTGGGTGCCGTCTTAAGTGATGGAAAAATCAGGGGAAGGACAGGCTTTGGGGGGAAAGATAAAGAGTTCTGGTTTTGACATGTTAAGTTTGAGGTGACTGGAGGATATCCAAGGAGAGATGTCTTGAAGGCAGGAGGAAATGTGAGGTTGCAGCGAGGGAGAGAGATCAAGGCCAGAGATGGAGATTTGGGAATCATCCACATAGAGGTGGTAGTTGAAACCATGTGAGCTAATGAGTTCTTCCAGGGAGTGGGTTTAGTTGAAAATAGAAGGGGACCTAAAACTGCACCTGGAGGGACCCCCACAGTTAGGAGGAGGGAGGCGGAGGAAGAGCCCGCCAAAGAGGATGAGAATGAACGGCCAGAGAGATAAGAGGAGAACCAAAAGAGGACAGAGTCAGTGAAGCTGAGGTTGGATAACGTTTCCAGGAGACGGGGATGGTCCTCAGTGTCACATACAGTATTTCACACACAGTAGACACTCAATAAAATTCACTGATTGAAATTTTTTACTGTATTTGTTAAGTTAGGCACTGTACTAAGCCCTGAGCAAGTCGCTTCACTTCTCTGGGCCTCAGTTACCTCATCTATAAAGTGGGGATTAAGACTGTGAGCCCTATGCGGGACAGAGACTTGGGCCCAACCCAATTTGCTTGTATCCACCCCAACGCTTAGTACAGTGCCTGGCACAAAGTAAGCCGTTAACAAATACCATAATTATTATTACACACTAAACAGGTTGGACATATAGTCCCTTTTCCACATGGGACTCCCAGTTTTAATCCCCATTTTACAGATGAGGGAACCGAGGCACAAAGAAGTGAAATGACCTGCCCAAAGTCACACAGCAGACAAATGGCGGAGTTGGAATTAGAACCCAGGTCCTTCTGACACCCAGGCCCAGGCTCTATCTACTAGGCCACGCAGCTTCCCAATGGAAAGAAACTGGTGTTTTTGAATCTTTTTAGTATCACGAGTTCCACCAAAGGCAGAACATTTCCAGCAATAGGAAAACAGTGTGTACACCATTTTCAGTTCTATCTGGTTCAAATTTGCCTTGAATCACTGACTCAGTCTTCTCTAAATTGTTTCCAGGCCTGTCCCAACATCACCCCAGCAAATATTTTTTTTCTTAGCTGTTGTCCTCATGAACTGTAAAAATCTATTTATTTTCCCAACTTTCACCTAGTTTTACACCAGACTCACAGAGGCTGAAATAGGAACGAAAGTTTAACCTGCCCTTCCCTCCTTTTCCCTCTCAGAAAGATCCCTGGTCCAAACCGATTACCCTGTATCTACCCCACTGCTTAGTACAGTGCCTGGCACATAGTAAGCACCTAACAAATACCGTCATTATTATCACTGTTATTATTATGAAATAGCGCTTAATTAAATACCATTATTATTATTAATTCACACCCCAATGTAGTGTTGAAGGGCTTCGTGTCTTGATGTATCCCTTTCCGAAGACTATTTAAGTATTTCCGAGTCAGTCGATCGATGGTATTTATCGAGAGCTTACTGTGTGCAGAGCACCGTGCTAAGCTCTTGGGGGAGGAAAATATAACAGAGTTGGTAGAGACGTTCCCTGCCCATAACCAGCTTACGATCTTGAGGGGGAGACAGACATTAATATTAATAAATAAATAAATGACAGCTATGGACATAAATGCTGTGGGGCTGAGGGAAGGGTAAATCAAGGGTGCAAATCAAATGCCAGAAACGGCAACAGAGAGCAAAAAGAGGAAATGCGGAAGTGGATAGAGCACGGGCCTAAGTGTCAGAAGGAACTGGGTTCCAATTCCAGTTCAACCACTTGTCTTCTGTGTGACCTTAGGCAAGTCACTTAACTTATCTGTGCTCAGTGACCTCATCTGTAAAATGGGGATTAATATTGTGAGCCCCATGTGGAACGTAGACTGTGGCCAACCCGATTAGCTTGTATCTACAACACCATTTAGTACAGTGCTTTGTACATAGTAAGGGCCTAACAAATACCAAAATTAAAAATAAAAAAGCAGAATCCGGGGTGGTGTTTAGACTGTGTCAGTGAAAGGGAGCCCTTTAGACTGTAAGCTTGTCTTCTAGACTGTAAACTCGCTATGGGCAGGGAATGTGTCTGTTTATTGTTGCTTTGTACTTTCCCAAGCACTTAGTACAGTAGTCTACACGCAGTAAGCACTCGGTGAATTCGACTGACCTAATGAACCAGCATTTACTGCCGTTCCCCTGAAAAGCCCCGTTTCCCTCAGTAATAGGAGTTTTAATCACTTTGGCATGGCTATACGTCAAGGGAGATAGAAGATAATCGGTTCACACCCAATCTCTGTCCCACATTTGCATCACAGCCCGAAAGGGAGGGAGAGAACTTATTTTTTCCCCATTTTGTAGGTGAGCGAACAGAGGCTCAGAGAGGTGAAGTGATTTGTCTGAGGTCACACAGCAAGCTAGTGGCAGAGGGAACTGAAATTCAGGTCTCCTGACTCTCAGGTCAATGTTCTTTAGGCTTCCCCTTCATTTCACACAGTTAGACTCAGCACATAAATGCTTCCCTGGCCTGTTTCCAGCAGACACCCCATAGTCAGAATGAGGAAAGGAGACAAGAAGGAAAGAATATTTGACAATCTTAGCAGACAGCTTTTTTTTTCCTTACACACTTTACGGGAAGCAGCGTGACCTAGTGAATAGAGCACAGGCCTGGAAGTCAGAAGGTCATGTGTTTTAATCCCAGGCCCGCTACTTGTCTGCTGTGTGACCTTAGGCAAGTCACTTCACTTTGCTGTGCCCCAGTTGCCTCATCTGTAAAATGAGGATTGACACTGTGAGCCCCATGTGGGACACGGGACTGTGTCCAACCCAAATTGCTTGTATCCACCCCCAGTACTTAGTACAGTGTCTAGCACATAGTAGGTGTTTAACAAATATCATAGTTTTTTGTTGTTCTTTGAGAAGCAGCATGGCTTAGTAGATAGAGCACGGGCCTGGGAGTCAGAAGAACATGGGTTCTAATCCCGGCTCCACCACGCATCTGCTCTGTGACCTTGGGCAAATCACTTCACTTCTCTGGGCCTCAGTTCCCTCATCTGTAAAATGGGGATAAAGACTGTGAGCCCTATGTGGGAGAGGGACTGTGTCCAACTTGATTAGCTCGTATCTACTCCAGCACTTAAACAGTGCTTGGCACATAGTAAGCACTTTAACAAGTACCATCATTATTATTATTTAAATTAAAACATCTCAAGAAGCTGAAATGGTGGTTTAGGGAGTCATCAGCAATATTTTATTATTATTGAAGGAGTGATTCCCACAGCTTCCACTACTGGGAAGGAAAAAGAGCCCAAGTTTATAAGGCCATATATCTTTACCCCTATTTCTCCAAACTTCTCATGTTACCAAGATCTACTACACTGCTCGGCACGCCAAAATTTGCTCCATAAACATGAACTTTGGAAAACGAAATGCTAAATAATAGAAACGTTGCACTAAATCATGCTTCCAGAGTACCAGACATGGAATCCACTGCATCTGTTTGTGTCTGTTGTTGTATTGCACTCTCCCAACATGTAATTATTCATTCAGTCATATTTATTGAGCGCTTACTGTGGGCAAAACACTGTAATAATCACAGTGCTTTGCCCACAGTAAGCACTCAGTAAATACGACTGAAAGAATAATTACACGTTGTTTAGAATTGCTCAAACCAATCAAATCCTTTGCGAAAAGAAGATATCCTACAAATGACCAGATGGACTGCTGTTATCCTCTTCCCCTCATTTCCCCCAATCCCAGAAATCATCAGGACCGGGGTTGGGAGAGGGTTGCGTCTGGATGCACCTGAAAACTCTCATCACTTGTTTCTTGCTTTGATCGGAGTCAACTTCTGCAAAGACAAGAAACGAGCTTTAATTTGACCTGCTTGGGAGAGAAAGCTAGACGAACCGGATAAATCTCCCTCTGCTCGAAACCCAGATGGCCAGCTGACACGGCAAACGTTTCATTCGGAAAGGCGGACGATTCGAGCCCATCCGCCTCTTCCCACACACCCCTCCTTTTCCTCTCCGTTGGTAGCAGGGGATCCCTTAGAACCAAAAATGGTTTTCCTGTAAAAGCCCCACGCCGGAGAAATGCTGAGGGGGTTTTGCTGGAAATCGCCTCCTTCTTCCTCTCCCCTCTTCCCTTACGCCTCCTCTCTCCATCCCCAGAGTCACTCCGACGCAGTGTCTGTTCTTCTTTTTCGAGCTATCGTCAGGGTTTCCTGGCTCCGGCCTTAGGCTGTTACGAAAGCAAGTCGCGTTCCATCAGCCGATGGTATCGATTCAGTGCTGAGTACAGAGCACTGTACTAAGCGCCTGGGGGAGTCCGATGCAGTTGGTAGACACTACCTGTGCCCTCAAGGAGCTGACAGTCTAATGGGGGAGATGGACACTAAAATAAATTACAAGGAAGTAATAGGGTAAAAAGATATGTCGTTAAATTCTTCAGGGGAGTGAGGGCCAAATTATTTAGGGGTGCACTAAGTGAATAGGTGACTTAGCAAGAAGGGAAAGTAGGGTGGGGAGTATGAATGAGAACTTGACTGCGAAAGGCTTTTTGCAACATGGTCTTGCAGAAAGAGCACAGGCCTGCGAGCCAGGGGACCTGGATTCTAATCCTACCTCTGCCACTTACCTGCTGAGTGACTTTGGGCAAATCATTTCACTTCTCTGTGCCTCGGGTCCCACGTCGGCAAAATGTGAATTTAATATCTATTCTCCCTCCTCCTTTGACTGTGAGACTCATGTGGGGACCTGATGATCTTGTAGCTACCCCTGGCTTAGCGCAGTGCTTGGCAGATAGTGAACATTTAACAAATACCGTGAGAAGCAGCGTGGCTTAGTGGATAGAACCCGGGCCTAGGAGTCAGAGGACCTGGGTTCTAAGTCTCCCCCGTGTGTCTGTCCTGGGGGCAAGTCACTTCACTTCTCTGTGCCTCAGTTACCTCATTTTTAAAATGGGGATCAAGACTATGAGCCCCACGTGGGACAACCTGATTACCTTTCATCTATCCCAGTACTTAGAACAGTGCTCGGCACATAGTAAATGCTTAACGAATACCATCATCTTCACCAAGAAGGGGAGAGTGTTGGTGGCTTTGAAGGTGGAGAGAGTGATTGTCTGATGGCTAGGAAGAGGGAGGGCATGGGTGAGAGGTCGGTGGTGAGACAGATGAGATGGAGGTACAGTAAGGAGGTTGGCATTAGAGGAGCGAAGTGTGAGGCTGGGTTGGAGTAGGAGCAGAGCGAGGTGAGGTAGGAGGGGCTGAGGGGATTGACGGCTGTAAAGCTGCTGCTGAGGAGTTTCCGTCTGATGCAGAGGTAGATGGGCATCCCCCAGAGCTTCCTGAGGAGAGGGGAAATGTGGGCTGAACACATCTGTAGAAAAATGATCTGGGCAGCAGTGAAATATGGACTGGAGTGGGGAGAGACATCAATCGATCAGTGGTTTTTATTGAGAGCTTACTGATCGATTGATATTGTGATTCCCATCGATTGATTGATACCGACAATCCCGTTGGGATATTGTCAATCCCACTGATTGATATCGTGACTCCCATCGATTGATTGATATAGACGATCCCATCGATCGATTGATGGCCGCAAAACTGCTGGTGAGTTGGCAGGGCCGCTTGGTGCCCGCTTGGCATTTTGACCGGCTGAGTGTGATTCCTGGGAAAAGTGGCTCATCCTAGGATGGAATTCTCTTGTGACCACCCCCGCCCTCCCCCAACTGTTGGCCTCCAGGCAGAACACTGGAGCTTCCCCCCAAAACACCCCCTCTGGGTGGACCCACCCTCCGGGTAGACGTCCACCCCACATTGGAGGAAACCCCAGATTGCGTGACGACGGCCAGGCGGAGCCGCTGGATGCCATTTCCCTCGTCTCCCAGACCGACAGGCGGGGGAATGCCACTCTGGGCCTGCTCTGACTCCGCAGTAGCCACCGCAGTAGGGATGGTACATTCTGAGCACCCCCGGGCTGCGAGCGCTATAATGGAGCCAGGGGAATGAACCCCCTGAGCTCGAGATGGCTTTCCTGCCCATCGGACTCACCTCTTTCCTCCTCATCTGCATGGACATGAGGGCCGCGGGCTCCGAGAACACGCCGTGCTCACCGCCCCACCTTCCGTGGCGCTGAGGATCGAACGCCAACCACAAGTCAAGGAAAGTAGGCCCAGCCCCAGGCCCGAGAGGGTCTCGGAACTGAGATCAGCCGCGGGGGCGGGACGGTCACCCCTTAGCCAGGCAGCCGGGGGCAGCCATAGAGTCTGGAGGACCTGGATCAGTTTCCTTAGGCTGTGGCGGTCAGTCAGTTGATCGCATTTATTCATTCATTCATTCATTCAATAGTATTTATTGAGCACTTACTATGTGCAGAGCACTGTACTAAGCGCTTGGGATGAACAAGTCGGCAACAGATAGAGACAGTCCCTGCCGTCTGACGGGCTTACAGTCTAATTAGGGGAGACGGACAGACGAGAACGATGGCAATAAACAGAGTCGAGGGGAAGAACATCTCGTAAAAACCGATGGCGACTAAATAGAATCGAGGCGATGTACAATTCATTAACAAAATAAATAGGGTAACGAAATATATACAGTTGAGCGGACGAATACAGTGCTGTGTGGATGGGAAGGGAGAGGTGGAGGAGCAGAGGGAAAAGGGGAAAATGAGGGTTTAGCTGCGGAGAGGTAAAGGGGGGATGGCAGAGGGAGTAGAGGGAGTAGAGGGAGAAGAGGAGCTCAGTCTGGGAACGCCTCTCGGAGGAGGTGAGTTTTAAGTAGGGTTTCGAAGAGGGAAAGAGAATCGGTCTGGCGGAGGTGAGGAGGGAGGGCGTTCCGGGACCGCGGGAGGACGTGACCCGGGGGTAGACGGCGGGATAGGCGAGACCGAGGGACGGTGAGGAGGTGGGCGGCGGAGGAGCGGAGCGTGCGGGGTGGGCGGTAGAAAGAGAGAAGGGAGGAGAGGTAAGAAGGGGCAAGGTGACGGAGAGCCTCGAAGCCTAGAGTGAGGAGTTTTTGTTTGGAGCGGAGGTCGATAGGCAACCACTGGAGTTGTTTAAGAAGGGGAGTGACAGGCCCAGATCGTTTCTGCAGGAAGATGAGCCGGGCGGCGGAGTGAAGAATAGACCGGAGCGGGGCGAGAGAGGAGGAAGGGAGGTCGGAGAGAAGGCTGACACAGTAGTCTAGCCGGGATATAACGAGAGCCCGTAAAAGTAAGGTAGCCGTTTGGGTGGAGAGGAAAAGGCGGATCTTGGCGATATCGTAGAGGTGAAACCGGCAGGTCTCGGTAACGGATAGGATGCGTGGGGTGAACGAGAGAGACGAGTCAAGGATGACACCGAGATCGCGGGCCCGAGAGACGGGAAGGACGGTCGTGCCATCCACGGTGATAGGGAAGTCTGGGAGAGGACCGGGTTCGGGAGGGAAGATGAGGAGCTCAGTCTCGCTCATGTTGAGTTTTAGGTGGCGGGCCGACATCCAGGTGGAGACGTCCCGGAGGCGGGAGGAGATGCGAGCCCGAAGGGAGGGGGAGAGGACAGGGGCGGAGATGGAGATCTGCGTGTCATCCGCGTAGAGATGGTAGTCAAAGCCGTGAGAGCGGATGAGTTCACCGAGGGAGTGAGTGTAAATGGAGAACAGAAGAGGGCCAAGAACTGACCCTTGAGGAACTCCAACAGTTAAAGGATGGGAGGGGGAGGAGGCTCCAGCGAAGAAGACCGAGAATGACCGGCCAGAGAGGCGAGAGGAGAACCGGGAGAGGACAGAGTCCGTGAAGCCAAGGTGAGATAAGGTATGGAGGAGGAGGGGATGGGCGACAGTGTCAAAGGCAGCAGAGAGGTCAAGGAGGATTAGAATGGAGTAGGAGCCATTGGATCTGGCAAGAAGGAGGTCACGGGTGACCTTAGAGAGAGCGGTCTCGGTAGAGCGGAGGGGACGGAAGCCAGATCGGAGGGGGTCTAGGAGAGAATGGGAGTTAAGGAATTCTAAGCATCGATTGTAGACGACTCGTTCTAGGATTTTGGAAAGGAAGGGTAGTAGGGAGATAGGGCGATAACTGGAGGGGGAAGTGGGGTCGAGAGCGGGTTTTTTTTAGGATGGGGGAGACGTGGGCATGTTTGAAGGCAGAGGGGAAGAAGCCATTGGAGAGTGAGTGGTTAAAGATAGAAGTTAAGGAGGGGAGGAGGGAAAGGGAGATGGTTTTAAGAAGGTGAGAGGGAATGGGGTCCGAGGCGCAGGTGGAGGGGGTGGCACTCGCGAGGAGGGAGGAGATCTCCTCTGAGGATACTGCAGGGAAGGATGGGAAAGTAGGGTAGGGGGTCAGTGGGGGGGAGGGGAGAGGCGGAGGGGTGACTTTGGGGAGCTCAGACCCGATCGTGTTGATTTTCGTGAGGAAATAGGTGGCCGGATCATTGGGGGTGAGAGATGGGGGAGGGGGAGGAACAGGGGGCCCAAGGAGAGAGTTAAAGGTCCGGAACAATCGGCGGGGGTGACGGGCATGGGTGTCGATGAGGGAGGAGAAGAAGCTTTGCCTGGCGGAGGAGAGGGCAGAGTTAAGGCAGGAAAGGATAAATTTGAAGTGTGTGAGGTCGGCTCGGTGCTTGGACTTTCGCCAGCGGCGCTCGGCAGCTCGAGCATAGGAGCGTAGGAGGCGGACGGAGGAGGCGATCCGGGGCCGTGGGTTAGTGGAGCGAGAGCGGCGGAGGGAAAGGGGGGCGAGAGAGTCGAGATGAGTACAGAGGGTGGAGTTGAGAGCGGAGACCCGATCGTCGAGAGTGGGAAGAGAGGACAGGGCGGCAAGGTGAGGAGAGATGCTATTGGAAAGACGGATGGGATCGAGAGAGCGGAGGTCTCTGTGGGGCAGTAGCGAAGATCTGCAGGGGGAGGGAGTGTGAGAGATGAGGCAGGTGAGAAGGTTATGGTCAGAGAGAAGGATTTCAGAGTCGGTGAGGGAGGAGATAGTGCAGAGGTAGGAGATGACGAGATCGAGGGTGTGACCGAGTCGGTGAGTGGGCCCGGTATGGTGGAGGAGGAGGTCGGCAGAGTCGAGGAGGGATAGCAGGCGGGCGGCAGAGGAGTCGTCGGGTACATCCGTATGGATGTTGAAGTCTCCGAGGATCAGAGTGGGCAGAGAGAAGGAGAGGAGGAAGGTGAGAAAGGGGTCAAGGTGGTCGAAGAAGTCGGAGGTGGGACCGGGAGGGCGGTAGATGACGGCGACAAGTAACTGGAGCGGGTGGTAGAGGCGAACGATATGGGCTTCGAAGGAGGGGAAGGAGAGGGAGGAGGGAGGAGGGATAGTGCGGAAGCGGCAACGGGGCGAGAGGAGGAAGCCGACGCCTCCTCCCTTACCGGTGAGTCTGGGGGAGTGGGAGAAGGAGAGGCCTCCGCCGGAGAGAGCGGCGGCGGAGACCGTGTCTTCGGGAGAGAGCCACGTTTCCGAAAGGGCGAGGAGGAGGAGAGAGCGGGAGAGGAAAAGGTCATGGATGAAAGGTAGCTTACCTGTAATAGAGCGGGGGTTCCAGAGGCCACACTTGAAAGTAGCTGTGGGTGCAAGGGGGAGAGGGGGGAAAGGTGGGGGGAGGGGAGGGTTTGGATGGGAAGGAGGTGGCGGGGCCCTGGACGGGGAGAGGGGGATGAGGGGTAGTACCGCAGGCAAACCACTGGACTAAGTACTTTGGGGAGTCCGATAGGTCTCCCCACAGTGAGCTTACAGTCTAGAGGGGGAGACAGATGTGTCAGACTGCATCCTTAATCCAGTTGGGACCTTTGGAAACAGTTGATGAATAGTTCCTTAAAGGACAAATTCAGCAGGAAGCAGCATGGCCTAATGGCTAGAGCCCGGGCCTGGAAGTCAGAAGGACCTGGGTTCTAATCCCGGTTCGGCCCCTTGTCTGCTATGTGACCTTGGACAAGTCACTTCACTTCTCTGGGCCTCAGTTAACTCATCTGTAAAAGGGGAATTAAGACTGTGAGCCCCACATGGGACAGGAACTGTGTCCAACTGGATTAGTTTATAATAATAATAATAATTTTGGTATTTGTTAAGCGCTATGTGCAGAGCACTGTTCTAAGCGCTGGGGGAGATACAGGGTCATCAGGTTGTCCCACGTGAGACTCACAGTCTTCATCCCCATTTTACAGATGAGGTAACTGATGCCCAGAGAAGTGACTTGCCCACAGTCACACAGCTGACACGTGGCAGAGCCAGGATTCAAACCCATGACCTCTGACTCCCAAGTCCAGGCTCTTTCCACTGAGCCACGCTGCTTCTCTAGATCTACTCCAGGGCTTAGAACAGTGCCTGGCATTGTCAGTCGTATTTATTGAGCCCTTACCAAGGGCAAACCACCGGACTAAGCGCTCTGGGGGAGTAAACATTTAACAAATTCCATAAAAAAACACACCATATAAACAATTTCAGTGTAGTTATGATATTTGTAAAATGATTACTATATGTCAAGCACTATACTAAGCCCTGGGTAGATACAAGCTACAAGTTGGACACAGTCCATGTCCCCCAGTATTAATCCCCATTTTACAGATGAGGTAACTGAGGCCCAGTTTTGAATTTTACTGGACATACTGCTGAGGTGATTGCAGGTCCGGCATATGGACCATCTGCTTTTAAGGTGGTCAATCTGCTGCCCCTTGTCCAGGATCGATACGGCCCTGGGTGCCCCTGTATTCAGTATTTCGGACCTTAGACGCCCACCACCCTCCATCTCAGCTGCTGCCGCTGGGTTCCTTGGCTCAGAAGCTCTGCCCGTGATCATTTTACAGCTGAAGAAACTGAGGTCCAGAGAAATTAAGTGATTTGCTCTTGGTGTCACAGCTGAGCAAGTGGTAGAGCTAGGTTGAGAAGGCAAAGGGAAACAGCGTGGCTCAGTGGAAAGAGCCAGGACTTTGGAGTCAGAGGTAATGGGTTCGACTCCCGGCTCTGCCACTTGTCAGCTGTGTGACTGTGGGCGAGTCACTTCACTTCTCTGGGCCTCAGTTACCTCATCTGTAAAATGGGGATTAACTGTGAACCTCACCTAGGACAACCTGATTACCCTGTAGCTCCCCCAACGCTTAGAACGGTGCTCGGCACATAGTAAGCGCTTAACAAATACCAACGTCATTATTATTAGAACCCAGACCTGGGAGTCAGAAGGACCTGGGTTCTAATCCTGGCCCCGCCACGTGTCTGCTGTGTGACCTTGAATGGGTTGCTTAACCTCTCTGGGCCTCAGTTACCTCATCTGTAAATAAAATGGGGATAAAGGGGATTAAGAGGGTGATACCCATGTGGGACAGGGACTATGTCCAAGTCTGATTAAATTGTATCTATCCCACTGCTTAAACCAGTGTTTGGCACATAGTAAATGCTTAACAAATATCATCCTCATAATTATCATTATTATTACTATTATTAATAATAGCAATAATTATAATTAAGTGGTTACCATGGGGTAGGCACAAGGTAATCAGATCAGCCAGTCTAAAAGGTAGAACAGGTATCCTATCCCCATGAGGGTACTGAGGCCCAGAGAGGTTACATGGCTATCTCGAGGTCACACAGCAAGCCTGTGGCTTAGCTGGGACTAGAATTTAAGTCTCCTAACTCCCAGATACATTTTTTTTTATTGGGGCACGCTGCCTCTTGGGAGAAAGCTGCATCTTTTCCACTTCCTCGCAGCTCCATAAAATGGGAACACCTCCAGGGCAACCTCTAAGAGGAAGACAAGGCACCTTCGAAAAGCCCAATCGGGAGTGGACGGAAGGGATGTTTCCAAAAACTAACAGAAATCAAACTCACCGTGAAGGAAGCGGACTTCAGGGGCCAAGGGCTTTTGGGCAGGATGAGTTTGGCATCCCAGGTACATTCGAGAGGCTTAAAGGTAACGAATCTCACTCCCTTTGGTGGCTCGTCTTTCAGAGATGGTAGTCCGTACACTGGGGGAAAATAGAGAAAAACATGCAAGTCAGAGCAAACTCATACAGCAGTGGCAACTGTATCCCATTTTGAAGAAGACTAGAATCTCTACAGAGCGGCAATGCCGAGGGAGGGGAAAACGGTCAGAACCTGGTGAATTCGTGGCTAAATAATAATAATGTTGGTATTTGTTAAGCGCTTACTATGTGCAGAGCACCGATCGAAGCGCTGGGGAAGATACAGGGTAATCAGGTTGTCCTACGTGAGGCTCACAGTTAATCCCCATTTTACAGATGAGGTAATTGAGGTACAGAAAAGTGAAGTGACTTGCCCACAGTCACACACAGGGCACAGGAAAAATATCTCATCAGTCCAAGCACCAAATGGTTGCTCAATAAGGCCTGCTGATTGATCGGTTACAATCTAATAATAATAATAATAATGTTGGTATTTGTTAAGCGCTTACTATGTGCCGAGCACTGTTCTAAGCGCTGGGGTAGACATAGGGGAATCAGGTTGTCCCACGTGGGGCTCACAGTCTTAATCCCCATTTTACAGATGAGGGAACTGAGGCACAGAGAAGTTAAGTGACTTGCCCACAGTCACACAGCCAACAAGTGGCAGAGCCGGGATTCGAACTCATGAGCCCTGACTCCAAAGCCCGTGCTCTTTCCACCGAGCCACGCTGCTAATCATCTGCCCATGGCGACATCAAGGACGGTGACTTACTTGTATCCAGATGCTGTGATTTGAACTTTAAACCAAAAGGGTCACTGACAGAAGAAGTCCCAAAGTTGGGTAAACCAGATCGACGCTGTCCATATGAAAGGAAGATGACAACGTTAAAACCCACATCTTTCTAATAACGATAATAATAATTACAGTACTCGTTAAGCACTTCATTCATTCAATCATTCATTCAATCAATTTATTGAACGCTCACTGCGTGCAGAGCACTGTACTAAGCGCTTGGAAACAGAGTCAATCCCTACCCAACAACGGGCTCACAGTCTAGAAGGGAGACTTGCTTTGTGACAAGCTCCGTTCTAAGCACTGGGATAGATACAAGTTAATCGGGATGGATACAGGGACGGTCCCATATAGGGCTCAAAGTCTAAGTAGGAGGGAGTAGGATTAAATCCCTATTTTACAGCTGAGGACACTGAGGCACAGAGAAGTGAAGTGACTGGTCCGAGGTCACACAGAAAAGCGGAGGAGCTGGGATTAGAACCCGTGTCCTCTGACTCTCAAGCCCAGGCTCACTCCACTAGGCCTTGCTGCTTTCTAGGTGCCGAAGGCAGGGTGAGTCTACAAAATACAACCACACTTTGTCTCCTCCACCAGGAAAGGTTGGGGGGGACCAGGATTCTATTCAGGAACGACCTGAACACTGACCCATTTTAAGCTCTTTTCAATCAATGGCTGGAATTTTATTTGAGCACTTACTGTGTGCAGAGCACTGTAGCAAGTGCTTGGGAGAGATCAATACAACGGAGTTCTTAGGCTTTTCCCTGCCCACAAGGAGTGTACAGTCTACAGGGGGAGACGGGCATGAATTTTCCCCCCCTTTCCCTCTGCTCCTCCCCCTCTCCCTTCCCCTCCCCTCAGCACTGTGCTCGTTCACTCATTTGTATATATTTTTATTACCCTATTAATTTTGTTAATGAGATGTACATCCCCTTGATTCTATTTATTGCTATTGGTTTAGTCTGTCTCCCCCGATTAGACTGTAAGCCCGTCAGTGGGCAGGGACTGTCTCTATCTGTTGCCGATTTATACATTCCAAGAGCTTAGTACAGTGCTCTGCACATAGTAAGTGCTCAATAAATACTATTGATTGAAAGAATGAATAGAAAGAATGTACACATACCATAAAATTGATAAATACCATTGATTGTGCAAGGACCGTATCCAATCTGATGATCTTATGGCAACTCCACCACTCGCCCACATCCTGCCTCTGGCCCGGAACACCCTCCCTCCTCATATCGACAGACAATGACTCTCCACCCTCTTTAAAGCCTTACTGAAGGCCCATCTCCTCCATGAAGCCTTCCCTGACTAAGCCCCCCTTTCCTCTTCTCCCATTCCCTTCTGTGTCCCTTTATTCATCTCCGCTCCCAGATCCTCAGCACTTATGTCCATATCTGTAATAAAGGGTTCAAATCCAAGTGCGAAGGTTATGCAGAAGGGAATGGGGGAAGAGGAAATGGGGGGAAGCCCTAATAGAGGAGATGGGAATTCAATAAGACTTTGAAGCGGGGGAGAGTCATCGTCTGTGGGATTTGAGGAGGGAGGGCGTTCCGGGCCAGAGGCAGGACGTGGGCCAGGGGTCGGCAGTGAGATTTGGAGGTAGAGTTGAGAAGGTTAGCGGCATTAGAGGAGTCAAATGTGTGAGCTGGACTGTAGTAGGAGAGAAATGAGGTGAGTTAGGAGGGGGCAAAGTGATGGAGTGTAAGCCCTATCCCGCATGGGAGTTCATAATGTAAGAAAAGGAATCAGGCACATAGAGGTTAAGTGACTTGTCTGAGGTCACACAGCGGACCAGGGGCAGAGGTGGAATTAGAACCAAGGTGTCTTGACTCCCAGTCCTATGCTCCTGGAAAGAAGGGATGGGCGGGCTGAAGCACACAGGCTATTAATTTGGCTCCAGGACCACATTAAAGTTAGTGAGTCAGAAGAAAAATCCAGGTGGGAGTATCTAACATATTCTGAAAAACTGTAAACTCCCTTTTTTTTTTTAAAAAAAAGGTATTTGTTATGTCTTACTACGCCCCAGATGCTGTATTAAACCCTGGGGTATTTTTTTTTTTTTAAATGGTATTTGTTATGTCTTACTACGCCCCAGACACTGTATTAAGCCCTGGGGTAGATGCAAGATAATCAATTTAGATGGAGTCCTTGCCCCACATGGGGGTCACAGTTTTGATTCCCATTTTACAGATGAGGTAAATGAGGCCCAGAGAAGTGAAGTCACTTGAGCAAGGTCTCACAGCAGACAAGTGGAGAATCTAGCATTTGAATCCAGGTCCTGCTGACTTCAAGGCCCCGGCTCTATCCACTAGACCACACTTCTTCTCCTTGTACCGAGAAGCAGTGTGGTTTAGTGGAAAGAGCATGGGTTTGGGAGTCAGAGGTCATGAGTTCTAATCCCATCTCCACCACTTGTCTGCTGTGTGATCTTGGCCAAGTCACTTCACTAGAAGCAGCATGGCTCAGTGGAAAGAGCACGGTCTTAGGAGTCAGAGGTCATGGGTTCTAATCCCGGCTCTGCCACCTGTCAGATGTGTGACTTTGGGCAAATCACTTAACTTCTCGGTGCCTCAGTTACCTCATCTATAAAATGGGGATTATGACTGTGAGCCTCACGTGGGACAACCTGATGACCCTGTATCACCCCAGCGCTTAGAACAGTGCTCGGCATATACTAAGCTCTTAACAAGTACCAACATCGTTATTATTATTCTCTGTGCTTCAGTAGCCACATCTGCAAAATGGGGATGAAGCCTGTGAGCCCTACGTGGGACAACCCGACTACCTTGTATCTCCCCCAGCGCTTAGAACAATGCTTGGCACATAGCACATCCCCCCAGCACTTGTGTATATTTGTACATATTTATTGCTCTATTTGTTTTATTAATGATGTGCATTTATCTATGGTTCTATTTGTCTATGTTGATGGTAGTGATGCCTGTCTACTTTTTTTGTTTTGTTGTGTTGTCTGTCTCCCCCTTCTAGACTGTGAGCCCGTTGTTGGGTAGAGATCGTCTCTGTTGCCAAATTGTACTTCCCAAGCGCTTAGTAGAGTGCTCTGCACACAGTAAGTGCTCAATAAATATGATTGGATGAATGAATTAATGACTAGTAAATGCTTAACAAATACCATTATTATTATTATTATTATTATTATAGGCAGGGAATGTGTCTACCACCTTTGTTATGGTGAACTCTCCCGAGCATTTAGTACAGTGCGAGGCACAGAGTAAGCTCTCAATAGACATGATTAATCGACTAGTTGAATCTATTAATCGACAGGGATGAATGTAATGAAAACTTAGGGGGGAACCTGTGTTTTCATACAGCACCTTCCAGGGTTCAAATTTGTTATAGGCTGCCATCTAGTAGCCTGACAGATTCATCACAGGCTCTTTGAGCTGGTTCAAAGAAAACTCGTTTCTAAAGGATAGAGACAAGAATTCAGAGGAATAAAAAATAATAATATTAATAATTGTGGTGTTTGCTAAGCGCTTACTACATGCCAGGCCCCTGGGGGAGATACGAGCAAATAATCATAATAACTGTGGTATTTAAGCGCTTACTACTTGCCAGGCCTTAGGGTGGATACAAGCATTCATTCTTTTATACAGTCGTATTTATTGAGCTCATACTGTGTGCAGAGCAGCGTGCTGCCGAATGTACAATTCGGCAACAGATAGAGACAATCCCTGCCCAACAACGGACTCGCGGTTAAAAAGGGGGAGACAGACAGCGAAACAAAACAAAACAAGTAATCAGGGAACAAGTATATAATCATAATAATTGTGGTATTTGTTAAATGCTTTCTAGGTGCCAAGCACTGTACTAAATGCTAGGGTGAATTTAAGCAAATCAGGGTGGACACAGTCCCTTTTCCATATGGACTCACAGTTTTAATCCCTATTTTACAGATGGGGGAACTGAGGCACAGAGAAGTGAAGCAACTTGCCCATGATCATGCTTGCCACCTTCCTCACGGTGCCTGGATCTCGTTTATCTTGAGACGTCTAGCCTACATTCTGCCTCTGGCCCGGAATGCCCTTCCTCCTCAAATCCAACAGGAAATGACTCTCCCCGCCTTCAAAGCCTTACTGAAGGCCCAGCTCCTCCAAGAGCCTTCCCAGACTAAACCCCACTTTTCCTCGTCTCCCACTCCCTCCCTCCCAGCCCACAGCCCTAGTGTCCATATCTGTCATTTATTTATTTGTGTTGATATCTGTCTACATCCCCCCACAGACTATAAACTCACTGTGGGCAGGGAACGTGTCTGTTTATTGTTGTATTGTACTCTCCCAAGCTCTTAGTACAGTGCTCTGCACACAGTAAGCGCTCAATAAATACGATTGAATGAAGTGGTGGAGTCAGAATTAGAACTCAGATCCTTGCGACACCCAGGTCTTCCACTATCCACTACCACGCTGCCTCACCCCAACTTCAACTTCCACCAATTTTCTAGACCAACTCGGGCCTTTTCTGAAAGTTGTAAATATCCCAGGTGGTCAAAAGGGAAACGTTTGTTCTGTTCAGGATCTGACCAGATGCCACGTTTGGGAATTTTCTCACTACTTGGAAGGCAATGAGAAATTTAGAAGCAAATGCTCTCATCCTGACAGATTTTTCTCAATGAAAATGATTCCACAAGGATCTCTCCTCAGTTATTTCAGATTTCTGACACCGAAGTATCCTTCCATACCTGTCTAAAATCGTGAGGTTTGGGATTACGGTAACTGCCACTCTGATAATTCCCGTGCTTCACGAACATGATCTTGGCTTCATGAGGACCCAAGGGCGGGAATGTAGTTTTGAATTCAGGCAGGGTGGGCTTCTTCACAACTGCTGAGGGGTCGTGGTTGATCTGGGAGTGGAGAGTTTGGCTCTCCAAGGAACTCCTTAGATTTCTCTTAGCCTCTTTCTTTCTTGCATCGGCTGGGTTTCTGGGGACAACCAAAGTCTTGCCGACCTTGTAGCTACAACTGGGGGGCTTGATTTCCCAAATGTCATGGTTCAGGTTAGATCTTTGAGGTGGCACAGACTTCCTGCTCCTTGCAGTGGCCAAATCTTGGTGTGCGGAGAATTGGATTTTGCTGGAAAAGAGAAAGTCAGGTCTCCTGTCTTTCTGAGAATCAAGGACCTTGCTGGGAATCTCTGAATCTGAAAGAGAAATTTTCATCCACTTAAAGTTCAAAAGTGCAGATCTGTTGCCGAACTGTACATTCCAAGTGCTTAGTACAGTGCTCTGCACATAGTAAGCGCTCAATAAATACTATTGAATGAATGAATGAACGATGTGTTTGTCAGGATCCGCTGCAGTAATCCAGCGGTATTCATTTTTTTCTGGTATTTGCTAAGCGCTTACAGTACTTATGTCCATATCTGTCATTGATTTATTTATATTAACGTTTGTATCTCCCTAAGATCATTGTGGGCAGAGAATGTGTCTCCTTATATTGCTCTGCACACAGTAAGCGCTCAGTAAATACCATTGAATGAATGAATGAATGAAAGGCTCTCTGAATCATATTTGCCTAGAATGGCTCTGTCAGCTTAGAATGAACTCTGAGACTTCCAACGCAACTTCTTTATAGTGACTTTTCGCTAATCTTTAAATAGAAAGCTTCCCAAACTTCTATAAACAGATTATTTGCCAACATAATCCAAGTCTAATGGTTCGATTTTTTCCTGCTCCAGCCCAACCAATCCTTAGCTTCTCCACTATTCCTCCTCTCAGGACACAAATACTCTGACTATCGCTATGTCCACCACGGGCCTAGTGGAAAGAGCCAAGACTTGGGAGTCAGAGGTCCTGAGTTCTAATCCCGACTCCTCCACATATCTGTTTTGTGACCTTGGGCAAGTCACTTCACTTCTCAGGGCCTCAGCTACTTCATCTGGAAAATGGGGATTAAGACTGTGAGCCCCACGTGGGACAGTGACTTTGTCTAACCTGATTACCTTGTATCTACCCAATCACTTAGAAAGGTGCTTGGCACATAGTAAGCACTTAACAAGTATGATAATCATTAATTATTATTAGTACTACTACTACTACTACTAATAGTATTTGTTGAATGCTTATTTGCCAAGAACTGTGCTAAATGCTGGTGTGGAATTGATATAAACAGATTAGATACAATCTTTGTCTCACATGGGGCTCAGGTTAAGAGGGAGGGAGAAGAGAGAAGCAGTGTAGCCTAGTGGAAAGAGCTTGGGATGAGAAGCCAGAGGACCTGAGTTCTAATCCTGCCTCTGCCAATTGCTTTTTGTGTGACAATGGGCAACTCACTTCACTTCTCTGTGTCTCATTTTCCTCAACTCTAAACTGTGGATTAAATCCTCCTCTCTCCTACTTAAACTGTGAGCCCCATGTGGGACAGGGACTGTGTCTAACCTGATAAACATATCTACCCACGATTTAGAACAGCGCTTTTGACACATAGTAAATGCTTAACAATTGTCACTAAAAAAAACCAAAACAGATATTCAATTCCCACTTTCAGATGTGGAAACTGAGGCACAAAGAAGTTAAGAACTTGTCCAAGGTTCAGGGAAGTGATGGACCCGGGATTAGAACCCAGGCGGTCTTCCGACTCCCAGGCCCATGTTTTTGACTCCTTCAGTCACTTTTCCTCAGCACTTGAGCCACGAGAGAAAAAAAATGCTACAATGACAATGATCCCCATGAAAGAAGTATTAGCTTGAAAAGAAAATCAACTCGATTACCTGCTTTTCTGTCAGCTTTCCCAAACAGCATGTCACTGGCAAATTGTTTCCGCAGAGAGCTAGAAGGAGCCAACAGGCAGCTGCTATATTAGCACTGTGCTTTCTTCTTCCTTCTACAGAAGCAACCAAAGTGGAAGCTAGCTTGATCCATCTAGGTTGCTAAGAAGCAGAGCGCATTTGCCTCAGCACTAGAACCAGAAAAAGGGGTGCCGGGGGAGGGGAAGGGGAAGAAAAGATAATGGTGATTTTAATTGGTTGCCCCAAACTAGACTGAAACTTAGCAACCCAGCAACAAGTTCAGTGCTTGCTTTTCAAAAGGCAGGAAAAAAAAATGGCAACGGAAAGGAGGAGCCCAAGGTAGAGGGACCATTCATTCACTCATTCAGTCAGTCATTCAGTCATATTTATTGAACACTTACTGTGTGCAGAGTACTGCACTAAGCACTTGGGAAAATACGATACAACAATAGTCACATTCCCTGCCCAGAGTGAGCTTGCAGTCTATTAACAAGTTTAGACATTAACTCTTCTGGACTACCTATACCACTGCTTGGCTTAATAGCCATCCTTGAGACCTCCCTGGAGAGTGAGTTGCAGCAGGATCTGTGGAAAATGCCTGATTCCTATTTATTGAGTGCCTATTTAGTGCACGGCACTGTGTGGAGCTATTTGGAGAGTACGACAGAAATGATAGACATGATCCCCGTCTCCTCGGTGACCTCCCTGCCTCCTCACTCTCTCCACTCCAGTTCATATTTCACTCTGTTGCCCTGTTCATTTTTTTCTGAAATGTCATTCAGTCCATGTCTCCCCACTCCTCAAGAACCTCCAATGGTTGCCCATCCACTTCCACATCAAACAGAAACTTCTTACCACTGGTTTTAAAGCACTCAATCACTTCATCCTCTCTTACCTTACTTTCCCTAATTTCCTACTTAATTCAACTTGGGCGCCACATTTTGCTCCTCTAATGCCAACCTATTCACTGGACGTCGATCTCATCTACCTCACTGCCGACCCCTCTCCCGTATCTTCCCTCTGCCCCGAAACTCCCTCCCACTTCATATCTGACAGACCCCTGCTCTCCCCATCTTTAAACCCTTATTAAAATCACATCTTCTCTAAGAGGCCTTCTCCAACTAAGCTCTCATTTCCCCTATCCCTTTTCCCTTCTGCATCCCCTATATACTAGGATGTGTACACTTCAAGACCTTGATATTCACCACACCTTTGGCCCCACAGCATTTAAGTACAGATCCATAATTTATTTAAATGTCCATCACCCCTCTAAACTGTAAGATTGATTGACAATCAATCGTGTCAACCAACTCTGTTGTATTGTACTCTCCCCAGCATTTAGTATAGCGCTCTACGCACAGTCTTGTCTTATGCCGTCGAGTCGTTTCTAACCCATAGCGACACCACGGACACATCTCTCCCAGAACGCCCCGCTGTCCATCTGCAATTGTTCTGGGAGTGGATCCACAGAGTTTTCTTAGTAAAAATACAGAAGTGGTTGACCATTGCCTCTTTCCATGAGGTAAACTCGAGTCTTCATGCTCGACTCTCTCCTGTGCCGCCGCTGCCCAGCACGGGGGAGTTTTGCCTTGAAGGAGATGGCCTTCCACTCGCTAGCCACTGGCCAAGCTAGGAATGGAATGGACAGGCTTCTGCCTGACTCTCCCTCCCATAGCCAAGACTGGTAGAGGACTGGAAACTCTCCAGGTACAACCCTGAGAGGGGCTACGCACAGTAAACTCTCAATAAAGGGAAGTAAGTGGAAAGTGGAAAGAGCCTGTGCCTGGGAGTCAGAGGGCCCTGGGTTCTAATCCTGATCCTGCCACTTGTCTGCTGTGTGACCTGGGACAACAATTTACTTAACCTCTCTGTGCCTCAGTCACCTCATCTGTAAAATGGGGATGAAGACTGTGAGCCCCATATGGGACATGGAATGTGTCCAGCCCAATTAGCTTGCATCTATCCCAGAGCTTAGAATGATATAACTGGCACATAGTAAGTCCTTACCATCAAAAGATTAAAAATAAAGACAGAGAGAAAGAAGAGAGGAAGAAAGAGACAGAAAGAAAGAAAGAGAAAGAGAGAAAGAAAGAGAGAATAATAATGTTGGTATTTGTTAAGTACTTACTATGTGCAGAGCACTGTTCTAAGTGCTGGGGTAGTTACAGGGTAATCAGGTTGTCCCACGTGAGGCTCACAGTTAATCCCCATTTTACAGGTGAGGTAACTGAGGCATAGAGAAGTGAAGTGACTTGCCCACAGTCACACAGCTGACAAGTGGCAGAGCCGGGTTTAGAACCCATGACCTCTGACTCCCAAGCCCGGGCTCTATCCACTGAGCCACGAGAATGAGAAAGAAAGAGAGAATGAGAAAGAAAGAGATAAAGAATGAAAGAGAAAGAAATATAAAGAAAAAGAGAGAAAGAGAAAGAAAGAGAGAGAGAAAGAGAAAGAAAGAGAGAGAGAAAGAGAAAGAAAGAAAAAGAGAGAAAGAGAAAGAAAGGGAAAAAAAGAAAGAGAAGGAAAGAGAAAGATAGAAAAAAAGAAAGAGAAAGAAAGAGAAAGAGAGAAAGAGAAAGAAAGAAAAAGAAAGAGAAAGAAAAAGAAAGAGAGAAAGAGAAAGGGAAAGAAAGAAAAAGAAAGAGAGAAACAGAGAAAGAAAGAGAAAGGACCTGGGCTCTAATCCCAGCTCTGACACTTGCTTGCTATGTGGTCTTGGGCAAATCACTAAAATTATCTCTCTTTGAGTTATTTCATCTGCAAAATGGATACTCAATATCTATTCTCCCATCTGCTTAGACTGTGAGTCCCAGCTGGGACCGAAGTGTCTTGTATCTACCCCATTGTTTAGTACAGTGAAGCAGCGTGGCACAGTGGAAAGAGCATGGGCTTTGGAGTCAGGGCTCATGAGTTCGAATCCCAGCTCTGCCACTTGTCAGCTGTGTGACTGTGGGCAAGTCACTTAACTTCTCTGTGCCTCAGTTCCCTCATCTGTAAAATGGGGATGAAGACTGTGAGCCCCACGTGGGACAACCTGATTCCCCTATGTTTACCCCAGCGCTTAGAACAGTGCTCTGCACATAGTAAGCGCTCAACAAATACCAACATTATTACAGTGCTTGGCACATAGTAAACCCATAAAAACACCATATGTATTATTAGTTTTATTGTTATAAATGCTTCTGGTTAATAGGGTGATAGGGAATAGGTTGAGAGTTGATAGGTTGATAGTCTGGTTGTTAGAGAAGCAGCGTGGCTCAGTGGAAAGAGCATGGGCTTGGGAGTCAGAGGTCATGAGTTCGAATCCCTACTCTGCCACTTGTCAGCTGTGTGACTGTGGGCACGTCACTTCACTTTTCGGTGCCTCAGTACCCTCATCTGTAAAATGGGGATGAAGACTGTGAGCCTCACGAGGGACAATCTGATTACCTTGTATCTACCCCAGAGCTTAGAACAGTGCTCTGCACATAGTAAGCGCTTAACAAATACCAATATTATTATTATAACAATAGAATTGTGCATTTGTCACAATCTAGAGAGCCTTGGCCACTAGATGGCGATATCTGATTGTCATTGTCGTATGTCATCGAGACCATTTATTTCATGGCAAAGTTGGAAGACGCACAAGTTTTTATTCCAACCAATTTTGTTAAAATTGTTCCCTTCCCGAGCAGGAGAATCGGAGAGAGGCATTGGTGTACTTGTTTTCTTTTCATATATTCCGCCCAGAAAAATTACCATAAGAGAGAAGCATCGGGGCCTAGTGGACAGAGCCCAGGCCTGGGAGTCAGAGGACCTGGGTTCTAATCCCAGCTCTGCCACTTATCCGCTTTGTGACCTTGGTCACGTCACTTCACTTCTCTGGGCCTCAGTCACCTCATCAGTAAAATGGGGGTTAAGACTGTGAGCCCCATATGGGACGTGGAATGTGTCCAACCTGATTAGTTTGCATCTACTCCAATGCCTGGCATATAATGATAATAACGATTATGGTATTTGCTAAGCATTTACTATTGACTAGGCACTGTACTTAACTCAGGGGTGGTTACAAGCAAATCGGATTGGATACAGTTCCTGTATCATGTGGGGCTCACTGTCTCAATCGCCATTTTACAGATGAGGTAACTGAGGCAGAGAAGTGAAGTGACTTGCCCAAGGCCACATAGAAGACAAGTAAGTGCTTAACAGATACCATAAAAATGTCCTCCTTTGCCTCAATAGCCATCATTTTTCAGATATTGAAATACGAAAGCAATCGATCACATTAGAGCAATACTGTTTTAAGACCATTAAATTAATCCAAGACTGTCCTCTTCGAAAAATCTATGTCTGTTTCCTGCTTATAGTTGGCATGACAAGGGCACTGAATAATGAATATCACTGATCCTCAGACACACACACTGTCTCTCAAAAAGTCTCAAACCCCACCAGATTCATGTACCCGGAGGCCCACCCTGTTTGACAAACTAAGCTACTTATACACCTGGAAAAACAAATAGAGTGACACAGATGGGACACAGCTCAAATAGTCCTGAAAATACCCTGACACGGCATAGAGATGTACACAAAAATACCCAACATCACTCGATGAGGGATTGAACCATGATAAAAAACTCCTAAAACAGTCATAGACACTCGCAGACTTTCACAGACACAGACCTAAACTTCCTTATTGAAGTTCTGGTGTATTAATAATAATGATGGTGGTATTTGGTAAGCGCTTACTATGTGCAAAGCACTGTTCTAAACGCTGAGCGGATACAAGGTGATCAGGTTGTCCCACGTGGGGCTCACAGTTTTTAATCCTCATTTTACAGATTGAGGTCACTGAGGCACCGAGAAGTGAAATGACTTGCCCACAGTCACCCAGCTGACAAGTGGCGGAGCCGGAATTCGAACCCATGATCTCGGACTCCCAAACCCGGCCACTGAACCACGCTGCTTCTCTTAGGGGAGTAACTAAGGGAACTCAACCCATTAAATTCAAAAAAGGCTGGGTTCACTTATTAAGTTTTTGATCATTAAGTATTTATTAAGTACTTACTATGCGCTAAGGGTGGGGATAAGTAGCAGTGTTGCCTAATGGATGGGCCTGGGAGTCACAAGGACTTGGGTTCTAATCCCAGCTCCACCACTTGGTTGCTGTGTGATTTAGGGCAAGTCACTTTACTATTCTGTACCTCAGTTCCCTCATCTGTACAGTGGGGATTAGTACTATGAGCTCAATGAGGGACAGGGACGGTGTCCAACCCGATTATCTTATATCTACCCCACGCCTGGAGCAGTGCCAGACACATAGTAAGCACTTAATAAATACCATTAAAAAAAGTAAGTACTAATTCCATCAGACACTGTCCCTGTCTCTCATGTTTATGTAATATCTTGACATCGCAGAGACTTGTCAAGGGACAAAAGGGTCAAACAGGAAGAGACCAGAATGTCCTATTAGTAATAACGATGACTGTGATATTTGTTAAGATCTTACTATGTGCCAAGCACTTTGCTAAGCTCTGGGGTACCTCAAGTGGGACAACCTGATTGCCCTGTATCTACCCCAGCACTTAGAACAGTGCTCTGCACATAGTAAGCACTTAACAAATACCAACGTTATTATTATTACAATACAGCGCGGTCAGACTTAATCCCCGTACCACTTGGGGCTCGCAATCTAAGGGGCAAGGAGAACAGGTATCATTAATTTCCATTTTACAGATGAGATAACTGAAGCACAGAGAGGTTAAGCGACTTGCGCGAAGTCACACAGCGGACAAGTATAACTAAAAAAAACCTCACTGACTTGAATACTTTTCCCCCAAAGACAAACGGATACATATGTCAACATTTCAGTTTTACTGTTCCTTTTCAGGTCTTGTTTGATGTGGATTTTATTTCAGTTGTGTTTTTCACAGTGGACTCTGGAGGCAGAAAACTCTCTAGAATAGCACAGAATCGCTAAGCAACAGATCCTTCGGCTATTTCTTTTGTCTTCAAATCGATCAATGTTTTTCCTCTTGAGAGCTGGCACTTTAAAGTTCCACGGAAGCATTTAAGAAGATGGAAAAAATGGCCCATCAAGGAAATCCCCTACGGGATCATTTACCGCGTAGAGCATTAGAGGAAGTAGGGGGAATGTCATGGGAAATATGAGCAGTGAAGGGAGTTCTTTATTGGATCATGGACAGTTTAGGGTCTGAATGAAATTTAAAGCCAAGGAAATGGTAACGGTAGCCATAGGGTAACTGGATAGTCAAAATTCTCCTCGGCAGAACGGCGAAGAGTCAAAGAAAATGTCTTATGAGCGTAGATTCGGGAGGTGTTGGAATTCATCGGTCAATCACGTGGTGTTTTAGACGGTGTTTCACAACCGTGGCCCGGACTGGTGAGTTCAAAGGAAGAATCTGCAAACGGTGGCTAAAAAGCTCTTACCATCAAACAGCTGTCAAATGTATTAATAATAATGATGGTATTTGTTAAGTCTTGCTATGTGTCAAGCACTGTTCCAAGTGCTGGGGTGGATGCGAGTTAATTAGGTTGAACACAGTCCCTGTCCCACGTGGGGTTCACAGTCTAAATCCCTATTCTACAGATGAGGTAACTGAGGCCCGGAGAAGTTAAGTGACTTGCCCAAGTTCACACAGCAGACACGTGGCGGAGCCAGGATTAGAACCCAGGTCCTTCTGACTCCTAAGCCTGTGCTCTACCCACTGAGTCACGCTAGTTCTCGGTTCTTAAGGTCATATCTCCTCCGAGAGGTCTTCCCCGGCGAAGCCCTCTTTTCCCCGGCTCTGTCTCCCTTCTGTCTTGTCTAAGCTCTTGGATCTGTGACCCCGGAGCATTTGCTACTCACCCCACCCTCGGCCCCATGGCAATTATATACAGCTTTATAAATAATATATCAAACATTATTTACTGATGGTCGTGTCTGTCTCCCCCTCTAGACTGTAAGCTTGTTGTGGGGAGGGCTTGGCACATAATAAGCACCTAACAAGTACTATTATTATTATTATTAGTAAGCAACTAACAAGTACTATCATTATTATTATTATTAAGTCTTTGAAGGGGTGGGCACTTCTAATCAGAGACATATCATCCCCCCAAATGAGTCATTAGATCACGAGTCATGCCATTAATGGAACAAATCAATGGTCAGCAGTACTTTGGTTCTGATAATGGAAATAAGATGCTTAAATTGTCCATATCATTATTGCCTCCTGGACACCCATCCTTATAATTAGAAATAATAATAATAATGTTGGTATTTGTTGAGCACTTACTATGTTCAGAGCACTGTTCTAAGTGCTGGGGTAGACATAGGGCAATCAGGTTGTCCCACGTGGGGCTCACAGTCTTAATCCCCATTTTACAGATGAGGTAACTGAGGCACAGAGAAGTTAAGTGACTTGCCCACAGAAATATGTCATCAAATAGCCCTAATATTCCCTCTTTGTCTTATGTGTTGAGCGCTGGGGCGGATCTTATCAGATCTAGTCCCTGTCCCACGAAGGGCTCACAGAGTAGAAGAGAGGGAAGGTAGTTGTCTTAGCTTTCTCCAGGAGACTTTCATGGACCCCTCTCAATCATGAACTAATCCAATCCCCTCTCAAAAAAAACTACTGCTATTTTCTGCTACACAACTTCCCATCAGAATGAATTCCACGAGCTTACCTCCCGCCTACTGGGTGAAGAAATGTTTTCCGGTGTTTGTTTGGAACCTACCACCCTCCAACTTTAACAATTATCCCTTTTCAATTAGTCAATCAATAGTATTGATTGAGAGCCTGAGTTCCAATCGCAGCTCTGTCCCTTGTCTGCTGTGAGACCTTGGGCAAAGCACTTTCCTTCTCTGTGCCTCAGTTCCCTCATCTGCAAAATGGGAATTCGATCCCTGTTCTCCTTCCTACTTAGACTGCAAGCCCCATGAGGGATTAGGACTGTGTCTGACCTGAGTATCTCATTTCTAACCCAATGCTTATTAAAATGCTTGCCACATAGTAAGAATGAAGAGATATGACTACTATTATTACTATTATTGTTATTATTGCCTACCATCATGCAGAAAATTGTACTAAGCCCATGAGAAGCGTGATCCCTACCTACAAACAAAACAATTAGTTAAGCCATTACTAGGCTCTGTTCTTGGGGCTTTCAAAGGATACCGAAATAAAACCGGAAGCTCTCCGAGGGCCGGAATCGTGTCTAATCGTGTCAATTTGATTGTTCTCTCCCAAATGCTTAGTTCAATGATCTACAACTAAACAATTATTAAATACTATTAATTAAAAAAGGCTGGAGATAATTACACCTGGGAGAACCTGCTTGCTTTCTAGGTAGACTGGATAGAAAGATTCATACATTCATTCATTCAATTGTATTTACTGAGCACTTACTGTGTGCAGAGCATTGTACTAAGTGCTTGGAAAATACAATTCAGATATTTTTCCCTCACTGTCGCTATCATTTACAGTTCAGACGGTCATTCTGAGATGAACACAAGAGTGTACAGTAAACACATCTCGAAGTTCTTCTGGATGAGGCAAATCTATTAATTTGCCTTGTTGGTTAGTTCATTAATCTCTAGCTTAGATGAAATTCAAGGTCATGACAAAACTAAAAGACTTGGGAGATGAGCATGTTTGGATCTAATAAGTTTAAAGAAGTGTTTTTGAAAGCCAGGATTTTAATAGAAAATGAGTAGATTTTTGCAAATGTGTTTGGAAGGGTGCTGAAAACTTACCCAAATTTCAGTCATTCAAATAAGAATGATACTCCAACGAAAGGGTGGAATTGCCCTTCTTATTTGTGTGATACTAACGTTCAGTATTTTTCCAACAGATGGGAATAATGACAGTTCATTAAACAATCTCATTCTATTACATTTCTTTAGCTCTTTCCAGCGTGTGTCAAACGCCATTGGATATTATGGATCATTAGTCGTCATAAATATTATCACTGAAACACTCCATTTAATCAAATTTCAGATGAATAACATTATTCTTATTTTCCACTTACATTATCTGAAGTCAATGCTAAACACGTTCAAAAAAAAGTGCTCTGAGACCAATCCTTGTCTTATGCTGTCGAGTCATGTCTGACCCATAGCGGCACCACGGACCCCTCTGTCCCAGAACGGCCCGCTCTCCGTCTGCGATCGTTCTGGTAGCGGATCCAGAGACTTTTCTTGGAAAAAATCTGGAAGCGGTTGACCACTGCTGCCTTCTGTGCAGTAAACTAGAGTCTCCTCCCTCAACTCTCTCCCGTGCCGCTGCTGCCCATCACGGGGGAATTTTGACTAGAATCAGACGGCCTGCCACTCGCTAGCCACTGGCCAAGCTCGGAATGGAACGGACAGGCCTCTGCTTGACTCTCCCTCCCGTAGCTGAGACTGGTAGAGGACTGGAAACTCTCCAGGTGCCACCCTGAGGGGGGAGAGACCAATCCTACCTAGCAAAAAAAGCAATTTAGACACTATCAAACGGACAATCGTTGCATCATGGCCTAGTGGATAGAGCACGAGCCTGGGAATCAGAAGGACCGGGGTTCTAATCCCAGCTCTGCCGCATGCCTGCTGTGTGACCTTGGACACGGCACCTTACTTCTCTGGGCCTCAGCTACCTCTTCTGTAAAATGGGGATTGAGACTGAAAGCCCCATATGGGACAGGGACTGTGTCCAACCTGATCTGCCTGTATCCACCCCAGCGGTTAGTCCAATGCCTGGCATATAGTAGGTGCTTAACAAATACCATAACAATAATAATAATCACTGGTATTTACTGAACATTGACTGGGCACGGATAACTTGAGAGAGCAGAGTGCAACAGAGAAAGTAGACATGATCCCTAACCTTGCTTAGTGGCAAGATCCCAGGCTTCGGAGTCAGAGCCCATGGGTTCTAATCCCGTCCCCGCCACTTATCCGCTGTATGACCCTGGGCAAGTCACTTAACTTCTCCGTGCCTTAGTTCCCTCATCTGTAAAATGGGGATGAAGACTGTGAGCCCCACGTGGGACGACCTGTTAACCTTGTATCTACCCCAGCGATTAGAACAGTACTTGGCACATAGTTGGCGTTTAACAAATACCATCATTATTAAGGAACTTACCCTCTAGCAGGGGAGACAGACATTAAAATAAATTACAGTTAAGAGGAAGCAAAAAAGCTGCGGGTTATGTACAAAATTCTGTGAAGTTGGATTGAGTATGTAATTGTGTAGGAGCTAGGGGCACTGGTGACACAGGAGGGAGAGGCAGGAGCAGAAAGGAGAAGCAGCATGGCGTAGTGGATAGAGCACGGGCCTGGGAGTCAGAAGGACCTGGGTTCTAATTCTGGCTCCTCCACTTGTGTGCTGCATGACCTTGGGCAAGGCACTTCATCTGGTTACTCCACTTGTCTGCTGCATGATCTTGGGCAGGGCACTTCACTTCTTTGTGTCTCAGTTATCTCATCTGTAAAATGAGGATTGAGACTGTGAGCCCCATGTGGGACAGGGACCGGGTTCAACCTTATTCACTTATATCCACACCAGTGCTTAGTACAGTGCCTGGCTCATAGTAAACGCTTAACAAATACCATTATTATTATTATCACTGAAGCGAGAATAGGGTGAGGAAGTGAGAGAGTAGTCCGGGAATGCTTTGGGCCCATTCCTGTCCATGTGTACAGTGAAGCCTGCCAGAGTTATCATTTAGTACAGTGTTCTGCACACAGTAAATGCTCAATAAATACCATTGATGATAAAAGTGGATTCATTTTGCCTTTTCCTCATTCGTCACCTGAATGGCCCAGAAAGTAGATTCCAGTCTTCACTTTGCCACCAATAAACCCAGTCTTGATTTAACTGGACTTGTGTGTTGAATATGGAGTTTAATATTTTTCCTCTATCATTACCAGTCATATTTATCGAGCGTTTCCTGTGTGCAGAACACTGTATTAAGCCCTTGGAAGAGTACGATACAACATCGTTGGTAGACACTTTCCCGGCCCGCCACGAGTTCACAGTCTTGAGGGGGGAAGCATTGATTATTGGGCATTGATTGAGAATAAAAATATACAATGGAACTCAAAGGCTATTTTATTTTAGATATTTTGTGAAACAAATGCATAGTCTTCATACCTCAAGTGTTGGGCAAAGCCATCTTCTTTTAATGGTATTTGTTAAATGTTTACTATGTGCCAGGCACTGTACTAAGCGATAGGGTAGACCCAAGATAATCTGACAAGGAGTCAGAAGGATCTGAGTTCTAATCCCAGTTCCCCAACATGTCTGCTGTGTGATCTAGGGCAAGTCACTTCACTGCTCTGAGCCTCAGTTCCCTCCATCTGTAAAATGGGGATTAAGATTGTGAGTCCCATGTGGGACAACCTGATTACCTTGTATCTACCCCAGCGCTTAGAACAGTGCTTGACACATAGTAAGCACTTAACAGACACCATTATTATTATTATTATCAATAATAATTAATTCCTGCCCCAGACTTGGGGCGGGCATCTGATCTGGAATAGAACAGTTAGGAACCACAAAAACACTCTTTTCCCCTGCTCGATTCCCTTATCCCTGGGAGCCAGTTGCTTTTCATTCCTGCCCAGAAATGACCCCTCGACAGGCACAAGAGGAAGAGTGGACAGAAATTCAGATGGGCTGAAGCGAGATTCAGTAGTAGCTTGGGAAAGGAAATTGAACCTGAAATGAAGGTACAATTCTCTACCTAAAGTTCATTTGGGGGCAAAGGTAAAACATGATTTCAACTGAGAGGAATTATCCGAAGGATGTTAAAAGTAAGTGAAGACAAAGCCGGGTGGATGGAAGTCAGAATGCCAGCTGTGCCCTTATTTGCTAATATTCATTGTGTAGAGAACTGAGGATAATTTCTGGAAGCTGATTTAAGATTTGGACTAGAAATTAAACCCTTTGATCTCTTCCCAAGTAATTCTACATACCTCTCCATCGCTATCAATCATCAGAGTAATTAAAAAAATACTTCAATCCAAAATGATCATTTCTGGCCATTGGAAGGATGCGGTTGAGAATGTAAAATTTTATGAGTCTAAAAGTAAATTATACAAGAATGGTGTAGATACACTACCCACCATACAGAATGATTGAAAACAAACTCCCCAAATACAGCTTTTAATGCATTTATTTTTATCATCAACTCAGTGTAAGCAATATCCTGAGGCTGGATAGCTAATGTAATGCTTTCAAAACAGATGCTTATACATTTTCCAGAACAAATGGCTCCCCATGTCTTTAAACCATCTCCTCCCTTGATGGTCCCTAAAGTTAAAAGGGAAATGTCAATGGAAATCTTCTCCGAAGTGCTCTCTTTTCAATGAGAACTGAAAAATATTTCTCCTCACAAAAGCAAATTCACCCGCTCACATAAGCGCACACACGATTTTGGCTACTCTGTGGGTATATAGTGAAGCCCTAGAGGATTGTAAGCTCCTTGAGGCCAGGGATGTATTTTGTATTGTACTCTCCCAAGCGCTTAGTACACTGCTCTGCACACAGGAAGAGCTCAGCAAATACCTTTGATTGTTTTATAGGAACAGTCATTATGGAAAGAGCAGCAATGGCTTCCATCCCAGCCTAGCTGTTTGACAAGCAGCATGGCCTAGTGGAAAAAGCACAGGCCTGAGAATCAGATGCCCCAGGTTCTAATTCTGACCTCTCCCATTTCCTGCTGTGCAACTTTGGGAAAGTCACTTTGCTTCTCTGGACCTCAGTTTCCTCATCTGCAAAATGGAGCCTCATGTGGGATGGAGACTGTCTTCTCTGATTATACTGTATCCATCCCAGGGCCTAGCACAGTCCTAGTAAAATGGGGATTAAGCTTTTCATCTGCATCCAGCGCTTACAACAGTGCTTGGCACATAGTAAGCACTTAACAAATACCATCATTATTATTATTATTGTTATCATCCCCATCTCCTGATTCTTGCGTGGCTCCCCGGAGTTTTCAATTCATTGGGGAGTCCAGCAAAAAGTGAAAATAATAATAGTGATATTTATTAAGCGCTTACTACGTCAAGCACTGTTCTAAGCACTGCGGTAGAAACAGGGTAATTGGGTTGGACGTAGTCCCTGTCCCACATAGGGCTCGCAGTCTTAATCCCCATTTTACAGATGAGGTAACTGAGGCCCAGAGAAGTGAAGTGACTTGTCCAAGTCACACAGCAGAGAAGTGGCAGAGCTGAGGTTAGAACCCAGGTCCTCTGACTCCTAAACCCGTGCTCTTGCCATTAGACCGTACTTCCCTGATTAAAAGATCTCGGTGAGGAAGGTGCACATTTCAGTCTGGACTGTTCCTCGTGGGCAAGGAACGGGTCTAACAATATTGTACTTTTCCCATCACTTAGTACAGTGCTCTGCACACAAAAAGCATTCAAAACCCCCATTTCCTGATTGATTCAGTCATGTCACCCTGTACGCTTAAACTGGAAAGTCAGATTAAGGAGCTCCAAGTGGCCTCTTTGAACAAAGTTTCGTTTTTAGCCTTTTGTCTGAAAAACTAGGCGACAAAAGAAGTATAGGTTATTTGCCATCTTGTCCCAAACTATTGCCATTAAATCCTCCAGCTGTTTCCGGGAAATTTCTTTATTCCCATCTCAAATGCATAGGTAAATATGTTTATTCAATTGAACATTCATTTCTTTATTTTGATTATTTCAACTGTAATTATTTTTATGGCTGTCTCTCCCATTAGAGAGTTAGCTCCTTGTGGACAGGGAAAGAATCATTTCTCGGTCATTTCTTAATCCTTAGAATGCTTATAGTACTTCCAGTGTTGCTCAATAATAAAAATAAATGTAGTATTTTTAAAGCGCTTTCAAGTACTTAATATATACCAAGTACTGGGATAGAAACAGAAAAATCAGATTGGATACAGTCCCTATCTCAAATGGGGTTCAGCTAAGAGGGAGGGAGCACAGGTATTTAATCCCCAATTTACAGATGAGGAAATTGAGGTTAACATATTCTTGATACAAGTATAAGCAAATACAGCCCAAAGACAAAGATTTTCAAAATCTACCCCAGCTCTTAGTACAATGCCTGGTACACTATAATTGCTTAACAAATACCATAAAAAAACTAGGAGGATTACTCAAGTAAGTAAAGGAGAAAATGTGGCATTTTAAAAAAACATTTAATTTCATACCTAAAAAAAATTATGAGGGCAATTCTCCCATAATCTGATTGGATGAGAGTTTCTGACTTATTCGTGTAATTTGGAGCAGAGAGGTTAAGGCACAGAGATGCTAAGCAACTTTCTCAAAGTCACCCAGCAGGCCACGGGGAGAGCTGAATTGAGAATCTCAAGGTCCTGACTCTCAGTTCTGGGTTCTTTCCATATTACCTCATTTTTAATTTTTTTTTTTAGGAAAAGAGTCTAGTTTGGGTTTGATTGAAGGTACGCTTTGATCGTTAACTGAATTAGAATGCTTATTGGTGTGGTGTAACTTTTCTTTGGCTTAAGCAGTGTTTCATTGCCGGTCTTGAAGTTTATGTCCCTGGAGCTCACTGACTGCCTGTAGAATAGGATTTAATTCCTTAAATCTATCCCGTTTATACCTTGCTTTTTTCTGTATATTAAGTAAGCATTTGTTAGACTTTTATTAGTTTTCCTAATATCAGATTACACCACAGAACATAATCAAACCGTGACCATACTAGGTATTACTTAGATTTCTCATTACAAAAGATTATACAACCGCCTAGCCTACTTGGATGCTAACAGTGTAAAATACAGCAAAATCAAAAGTTTCTAAATTAATCCCAGGAAGGTTTTCTGGTTTGCTTTTGATATCCTGAGAGATGCATCCAGAAGTCTGGAGGAATGAATCGGGTAACTCCTTCCGGGCAGCAAAAGAGTTTGCCAAAAGCAATTAGCTCAAAACTGGCTATAACCACCTGGATAATTATATTTCTGATCCCGAGTCTAATTTTCTCACCCCCTTGGCCATCATGGGTAATCCAATCTCACAGTTTTTTTTAACATTTTCACCACGGGTTTCCTCCAGACAATTTGCTTAATACCCTTCTCTCATGTCTGCTCTAGGGAGAGCAGACTTTTTGCCTCGGTTCTGTTGATTAATCCAAAGTGACACCCAGCCCTAAAGAAATACTAGAAGCATCATTAGATTAACAATGATAATAATAATAATTGTTAGGTGCTTACCATGGGCCGAGAACTGTACAAAGCACTAGGGGTAGACCGTAGGTGAACAGGTCGGTCCCAGTCCCTGTCCCCCGTGGGGCTCTTAATCTAAGTGGGAGGGAGAACAGGGGTTTAACCCCTCTTTTAATGATGAGAAAAGTGAGGCAGAGAGAAATGAAATGACTCACCCAGGGCCGTACGGCAGGCAGAAGGAAGGAGGCTCCTTGGTGGTGGGAGAAGCGGGAGGGGAAAGTGTCCTTCACTTTTATTGACCCTTCCGACTTGCCTAGATCACTCAGTTCAGCCACGATGCACGTTTTCATTGCACATTTTGGCAAGGACATTGGTAGGAAGAAATGGGCATCAGGCAGCAGAATAATAATGTTGGTATTAGTTAAGCGCTTACTATGTGCAGAGCACTGTTCTAAGCGCTGGGGTAGATACAGGGTAATCGGGTTGTCCCACGTGAAGCTCACAGTTAATCCCCATTTTACAGATGAGGTAACTGAGGCACAGAGAAGTTGCCCAAAGTCACACAGCTGACAAGTGGCAGAGCCGAGAATCGAACTCATGACCTCTGACTCCCAAGCCCGGGTTCTTTCCGCTGAGCCACGCTGCTTCGCTAAGTCTGGGAAGGAAGAAGCAGAAGTCTGGGTAGTCTGGGTAGAAATCTGGGAAGCAGAAGTCCGGGTAGGAAGCGGGTTAACGAGACGGTGGGAGAACTGAGTGTCCAGTGCTCTGCTGCAGCCATTAACTGGCTAGTTGGGATGGATGGACAACGGTAGAAAGAGAGAGCCCTGATTTGCTCCCTTTATTCACGCCTTCTTCAACCCCACTGTACTTTCCTCCACATCCATAATTTCTTCGTTTCTATTAATGCCCTCTAGACTGTAACCTCGTTCTGGGCAGGAAACCTGTCTACCACATCTATTATATTGATCTCTCCAAGGCACTTAGTACAGTGCTCTGCACACAGTAAGTGTTCAGCAAATATGATTGATTGATTGATAGAATTGGCTTGAAAACAGAAATGTCCTAGCTGAATACGTGGGAAGAAGCATAATCTAGGGGAAAGAGATCGCGTCTGGGAGTCAGAGGACCCGAGATTATTCATTCATTCATTCAATTGTATGTATTGAGCCTTTACTGTATGTAGAGCACTGTATTAAGCGAGCTCATTGTGGGAAGGGACTGGGTCCGTTTGTTATATTGTACTCTCCCAAGAGCTTAGAACAGTGCTTTGCACAGTAAGGGCTCAATAAATACGACTGAATGGATGAATGGATGAACAATAAACAGACACATTCTCTGTCCACAACGAGTTTACAGGCTAAACGGGGAGACAGGCATTAATATAAATGACGGATATAGACATAAGTGGTGGGGGGCCGGGAGGGCGGCGATGAATAAAAGGATCGAGTCTGGGAGACACAGAGGGGAGTGCGAGGAGAGGAAAGGAGGGTTTACCGAGAAAGACCTCTTGAAGGAAATGGGCCTTCCATAGCGTTCTAATCCCTGCTCCACCACTTGTCTACCGTGTGACCTTGGGTGAGTCACTTCACTTCTCTGGACCTCAATCTCCTTATCTGTAAAATGGGGATTCAGTACCTTCTCTCTCCACCCAACCTCCCCTCCCATGTGGGACAGGGACTGTGTTCCACTTGTATCTATCCCCATGCTTAGGACAGCGCTTGACACTCAGTATTTAAAGAACTCCTCGCTATTACTATTATCAATCAACCTACTTGAGCTGACCCTAAGCTTTCCTAGCTGACTTGAAATGTTGGGGTGGCATGTGCGATAATAATAATAATAATGGTATTTGTTAAGCATTTATTAAGTGCCAGGCACTGTTCTAAGCAAACTGGGTTGGACACAGTCCCTGTCCTCTTGGAGGAGATGTGACCTTAACAATGTGACCTTAAGAAGCAGTGTGGCTCAGTGGGAAGAGCACGGGCTGAGGAGTCAGAGATCATGGGTTCGAATTCCGGCTCCGCCACTTGTTGGCTGTGTGACTTTGGGCAAGTCACTTCACTTCTCTGGGCCTCAGTTACCTCATCTGTAAAATTGGGATTAACACTGTGAGCCCCACGTGGGACAACCTGATCACCTTGTATCCTCCCCAGTGCTTAGAACAGTGTTTGGCACATAGTAAGCGCTTAACAAATGCCAACATTGTTATTATTATTAATGTTTGAAGGTGGAGAGGATAGTTGTCTGGTGTACACGGAGGGGGGGTGGAATTCGTGGGAAAGGGGTCAGCAGAGAGATAGAAAAGATCCTGGAACAGTGAATAAGCTAGAGCTGGAGGAGTGGAGTGTGGGTTGCAGGAGATCTGTGAGGTGAGGGAGAAGGGGGCGAGCTGATGGAGGGCTTTAAAGCTGATGTTGAGGAGTTTCTGTTTGATGCAGAGGTGGATGCGCAACCCCTGGAGATCCTTGAGGAGTCGGGAGACATGAGCCACATGGTTTTCTAGAAAAATGATCCGGGCAGCAGAGTGAAGTATGGATTGGAGTGGGGAGAGACAGAAGGCGGGGAGGTCAGCAAGGAGGCTGATCCAGTAGTTAAGGCGGGGTAGGATAAATGTTGGATGAGCATGGTAGCAGTTTGGATGGAGAGGAAAGGGCAGATTTTAGCACTTTTATGAAGATACAATGCAACAGAGGGTAGACATGATCCCTTCCCATAAGGATCTTGCAGTCTCCAGGAGCTCAACCAGCTAAAGGATTAGTTGGCTGCAGTTATGTGTAATTTTATGCCTGTCCCCTCCCATTATTCATTCAATCATATTTATTAAGCACTTACTATGTGCAGAGTAAGTCCACACTGTACTGAGTGCTTGGAAAGTACAATTGGGAAGCAAATAGAGACAATCCCGATCCATCAATGAGCTCACAGTCTAGAATGGGGGAGACAGAGATTAGAGAGTAAGCTTCCTTTCCCAAGTCTTCAATAAAGTGCACATTACTCAGTGGGCTCACAATAAATACCATTCCTACTGCTGATTTGACAGTATTTCTCCCAGAAATTTTTGAGGATAAACTTTATTTCCAATTAGCGCTTGGGAGGAATGCCACTGCCTTTTGGCATTCGCAGAAAACTGTGTTCCTTGAAGCCGACTAGTGGAATGAAAGCAACCACCATCCTGTGCAATGCCTCTAATGTTATCTCAGGCCGTTTCTACGTTTAAGGGATTTAGTTAATTGTAGCTTCCTGGTGCAATTACAGGACTTCCTGATTCTTTGTGATTCGGACACAGTTGATAAGACAATAAATTATATTAAACAAATAAAATAACAAGCCATTAAATTTCTTTACCACCTGCAAAGACATTTTAAGTTCTCCCAACAACCTAAATAAGACTCAAAATTTCACTGCCTCAGATCGAGAAAATAGGAATTTACACAATTAAAGGCTTTGACATTCCCAGGGAAAATAACAAATTTTAAACCGGCCAGGCACTCAATTAAAAAGGCATTTTATAAGGCATATTGGAGTTGTAGACAATGATACAGGGACCTACTCTGAAAATCAGGGTCTAATTTTGGCTCATAAAAAAAAAGATCTTTTTCTAAGGAGTTATTAAAATTCGCAGTAATGTAAAAAATTTTTAAATCCAAAAGAAAGTTTAATCCATTGGAAAATAACATTCTTTTGTAAGATGCCTTGCAGTGCAAATGAAAAATATGAAAGATTTATTTTGCATGTTTTTTAGTCAGTTTCTTATAGCATAGTGTTAAGTTTTAACTAGTTTTACTTGCATTACTTCCAATTGTCCTAGGTGTGTATCTTCATAAGCTTCAAAAGCTATTGCTTTTCCCATCTATAATATCAGTGGTATTTACTGAGCACTTACTAGGTGCAGAGCACTGTAATAAGCATTGGGGAGAGTACAAAACAACAGAATTAGCAGACAAGTTCCCTGCCCATAACGTGCTTACTTAGTATCGATCTCCCCTACTAGATGATAAGCTCCTAAAGGGCAGGGACCACATCTGTTAACTTCTTGTACTCTCCCACGTGCTTAGCATAGTGAGCTGCACATAGTAGACTGTAAGCTCCTTGAGAGCAGGAATCAAGTCCACTAATCTGTTGTGTTCTTCCAAGGGTCTAGGAGAGTGCTGTTTAAACTGTCAGGAACTCAATAAATATTTTTGATGGATTAGAACTAAATAGTAATGATATTGTGGTATTTGTCAAGTGCTTATTTTATGTCTGGCACTGTACTGAGCAAGACACTAACATCAGTAACAGTCCAGGGAAAACGTGGAAGAGACAGACCAGCAGCTAGCTCGATAGAGACCATAACAACGATAGCAGAAGAACTGTTAGAAAGGTTGCGGATTACGGCAGAGGACAGGAGGTTCTGGAGACAGCGTATATGTGGAGTCACTATGAATCGGAAATGACTTGATGGCACTTAATAATACTACTACTAATAATAATAGCTGTACTGAGCAGTGGGATGGACACAAGCAAATTGGTTTGAATACAGTCCCTGTCTTGCATGGGGCTCTCAGTCTTAATCTCCATTTTGCAGATGAAGTAACCGATGCACAGAAAAGTGAAGTGACTTGCCCAAAGCCACACAGAAGACAAATGGCAGAGTGGGATTAGAACCCAGTTCCTGCTTCACTCCCTCTAAATTTGTACAGAATAACCCTGAAGTGACTGCTGGTGATATCAGCAGGTTAAACATCAGATAAAGCAAATGAAAATTAAACTCTCCCTCTAATTACTTGAACTAGATGTAATCATGGGAAAAGAGATCTTTGCCAAAACAAAGCTGCACCCCACAGAAGGAATTCTTTTCTCAAACTCATCCAAAGGCAATAAACAATGATTCATAGACACACAATCCATGGAAACATTTCATATTGTGCTTCTGAGGATGATTGACGCAACTCAGTGTGAATAATTTCATCAACTTAGTTTTTCCTAACTTTATCATTTCTCCACGAAAAGGTGCACTTAATAAATACAATTGAATGATTGAATGAGTTTGGAATGTTCATTACAACAGACATTTATATCTATATAGATAGATATACAGAAGTTAAGCACCTACTATGTGCCAAGCACTGTACTAAGCACTGGGGTAGATACGAGATAATCAGGTCTCACATGGGGCTCATGGTCTACAAAGGAGGGAGGATAGGTACTGGATCCTCATTTTGCAGATAGGGAACTGAGGCACGGAGAAGCAAAGTGACTTGCCCAAGGTAAAACAGTCAGGTACATGGCAGAACCCAGGTCCTCTGACTCCCAGGCCCATACGCTTTCCACTAAGCTACGCCACTTCCCCAAGCCACAGTGAATTCCTTAGTGGATTTTCAACACTCGAACTTAAGGATTTCCTGGTATATTAACTTGCAGGTTGGCTTTCGGTTATACATTTGGTGATTTTTCATAACAAGCCTCAATTTTAATTAACTAGTTTTATAACAAGCTGTAATTAGCATAAAAATTACCTCTTAACCTATAGTTCCATTTTTTAAAATTTAACAGCTGTGCTTCAAATGGGAACCAGCTTTCCCGATTTCCACAGTCATTATGCCCATCGAGTGTGATTTTCCCGGGTCGGGGGTCTGAATTAGATCTTCCACATTTAACATTCCCCCGAAACATCTGATGTCCAGTGCCTCTTTACTATACTTTCACTCAAGTGCCCTGAGTGGAAAAGAGCCACTGCATGTGTTAAACTTGCAGTCGGGGTTATTCGTCGGCAATTCGGCAACAAGCAGGCGATCCCTACCCAACAGTGGGCTCACAATCCCATCTCTTCCAGGAAGCCTTCCCTAACTCCCTCCTTTCTATGTCACCTATGATCGTGGCTCAGTGGAAAGAGCACGGGCTTTGGAGTCAGGGCTCGTGAGTTCGAATCCCAGCTCTGCCACTTGTCGGCTGTGTGACTGTGGGCAAGTCACTTCACTTCTCTGCGCCTCAGTTCCCTCATCTGTAAAATGGGGATTAAGACTGTGAGCCCCACGTGGGACAACCTGATTCCCCTATGTCTTCCCCAGCGCTTAGAACAGTGCTCGGCACATAGTAAGCGCTTAACAAGTACCAACATTACTATCTCTACCCACAAAGCCCCCTCTCCCATAGGACCTAAATGGGCATATGCTTGGTTGTCTCCTCTACCTGTGAGTTATTTTATTGTCTGCCTCGCCCACTAGATTGTGCATTCCTTGCGGGAAGGGATCATGTCTGCTTACTCTATTGGAGTCTCAGTAACATAGCGCTTAATACAATGCCTGGCACATAGTAAGCGCTCAACAAATACCATCATCGTCATCATCATAAATAATAAAAATAAAATAAATGTTGGTATTTGTTAAGCGCTTACTAGGTGCCGAGCACTGTTCTAAGCGCTGGGGGAGATACAGGGTAATCGGGTTGTCCCACGTGAGGCTCACACACTTTTAATCCCCATTTTACAGCTGAGGGAACGGAGACACAGAGAAGTGAAGTGACTTGCCCACCGTCACACAGCTGACAAGCGGCAGAGCCGGCAGTCGAACTCATGACCTCTGACTCCGAAGCCCAGGCTCTTTCCGCTGAGCCACAGCTGTTTCTCATAGCTGTCAGTACAGGTGCACTGCATACAGTGATAATCACACTAAGTATAGCATTTGTTAAGTGCTTACTATATATCAAACCTTGTACTAAACACTGCAGTAGATACAAAGAAATCAAGAGGGACACTGTCCCTGTCCTACATGGGCCTTATAGCCTTAGGGGGCAGGAGGACAGGGCTTTGAATCTGCATTTCACTGTTTAAGAAACTGGGGCATGAAGTTGAGTGACTTGCCCAAGGTCACACAGCAGGTAGTTGGTAGAATTGGGATAAGAACCCAGGTCCTGAGAAGCGGCATGGCCGAGTGGATAAAGCATGAGCCTGGGAGTCAGAAGGACCTGGATTCTAATTCTGGCTCCACCGCTTGTCTGCTTTGTGACCTTGGGAAAGTCACTTCACTTTGTGCTTCAGTTCCCTCATCTGTAAAATGGGGATTAAGACTGTGAGACCCATGTGGGACAGACACTGTGTCCTACCTGATTAGCTTGTATCTACCCCAGCACTTAGTACAATGCCAGGCGCATAATAAGTGCCTACCATAAAAAAAATAGTCTTCAGACTCCCAGGCCCTTGGTCTTCCCACTAGGCCACTCTAATTGAGTAATTACCGAAGACTGACTGACGCTTGCTCTCTTCACTTCATTCATTCATTCGTATTCATTAAGCGATTACTGTGTGCAGACCATTGTCCTAAGCACTTGGAAAAGTACAATACAGCAATAAAGAGTGACAATCCCTGCCCGCGGCGGGCTCAAAGTCTAGATCCTATCCACCCAGGGACCTAGAGATGCATCATCAACCCTATCCCAGTTTCCTTCCCTTTCTACTCTGTGGTCTTGCCCTTTGGTAACCATTTCTGGGTCTTTCTGCTGTTACAGTGGATGCTCCTTGTGGAAAAAGAACAGGTCTCCGACTTCCATTGTCCTCTCCCATGAGGTGCTCACTAAATACCAACCCTTCTACTCCTCCTCACCCACTCATTCTAAACAGGGAGAGCGTTCAGACTGCTCAATCTAACTCTCTAATTAACCCAGGATGAGCTCCTTCATTCATTTATTCATTCAGTCGTACATATTGAGCGCTTACTGTGTGCAAAACCCCGTACTAAGCGCTTGGGAGAATACGGTACAACAAACAGACACTTTCCCTGCCTACAATAAGCTCACGGTCTAACTCCACCACCTTCTGGCTGCCATTTTGGTCCTGGATGGGATTCTTGTATTTCGAGAAGATAGGGAAGGTTCTTCCGCTATAATAATGGAGAAGAATGAGCTCCATTTGTTTAACTCTATAAACCAAGCTCACTTCAGCGTAGTAGAGGTTTCCCAGCGACGTACTTAACAATCCTGTTAGTGCATATAAAAGTCAATGGCTGTTGGTCTTACGACACGGGAGGCGCTTTGCAGATAGCAGAGCATATTAAAGCCCCTTTCTCTCAGCAGACCTGTAACCCGTCAGGCCGAATTGGACAATCACCTCATTACCATGCAGGTTTTCAGGTTCCCCTATAACTCCTGCCCTACACCCTCTGTCCCAAAGACAGTAGTGACATTTTATGCACAGTGCTCTGCCTGTTGTAAGCACTTTATAAATGGCACAACTATTATTTCCAATAATACATTTTAAGAGCATTACAAGTCTTTGGCGGCATTAGTTCGGCTAGTCACGGATCAAGTCACTTCAGTGTCAAAACCAACTGTCCGAAGAGCTCAGGCTAAAAGCTCATTTTTTTCCCTGAATAATAGGAGTGGGGCACATAGAGATATGCCATTAGAAGTAGACGGGAATATTTAGAGAGAGGAAGGAGGGAGAGAGAGGAAAAATAGAGAAAGTTATTGGTTAACCTTCATGGATGAAGCTATTCAGAGGAAATATTTTGTTTTGGGGGATGGGGTGCAAGAGTGTTTGAAAAGATTGAAGGGAAGCAAAAAGTTTGGATGTGGGAGCCAGAGAACTTGGGTTCTAATCCGAGCTCTGCCACTCGTCGGCTGTGTGACTGTGGGCAAGTCACTTCTCTGTGACTCAGGTCTTCTTCTTCAAATGCCGTCATTTCTGACCCATAGCGACTCCACGGATACATTCTCTTCTGAACATCCCATCTTCTGTCCAAGTCGTTCTGGTATGTGTATCTTTCTGATCTCCAAACCTCCTGTCTCTCCCCACTTCAGACTATACTTCACTCTATTGCCCGAATTATCTTTCTGAAATGTTTTGGGCATGTCAACATCCTCCTCAAAAATCTCCAGTGGCTATCAACCTTCGTAGGAAGCAAAAACTCCTCACTATTGGCTTCAAAGCTGGCCGTCATCTTGCCCTCTCCTACCTCACCTCCCTTCTCTCCTACTACAGCCCTTGTGTATATATGTACATATTTCTTATTCCATTTATTTTATTATTTATTTATATTGATGCTACTGATGCCTGCTTACTTGTTTTGATGTTTGTCTCCCCCCTTCTAGACTGTGAGCTCGTTGTTGGGTAGGGATTGCCTCTCTTTGCCCCAAGTGCTTAATACAGTGCTTTGCACACAGTAAGCACTCAATAAATACGATTGATGGAATTAATGAACGAATGAATGAATCCATAGAGTTTTCTTGATAAAGAAGTGGAAGTGGTTTACCGCTTCTTTCTTCCACGCAGCAAAAATGTGAATCTCTACCATTGTCTTCGGTCAGTGTTTTGATTACTTGATCATCCACCTTAGATTCTTTCCTATGCCGCTGTTGCCCAGCACAGGCGAATTGACTTCGACGTTTGGCTTAGACTTTCTCATTGTGGGTAGCCCTAAACGGCTTAGCTCTAAGCTTCATCAGCGGGTGCAAACTCTCCAGTTACAGTAGTCGTCGATTCATAGGAAAGGTGCCTCAATTACCTCAGCTGAAGATGGGAATTAATACTATTAATAACAACTATGATATCTATTAAGTGCTTACTATGTTCCAGGCACAGTACTAAGTGCCGGGGTGGACACAAACAAATTAGGTTGGACCCTGGGTCCCTGTCCCACCTGGGGCTCACAGTCTCCATCCCCATGTTACAGATGAGGGAACTGAGGCCTAGAGAAGCCAAGTGACTCAGTCAAGGTCACATGGAAGACAAGTGGCAGAGGCGGGATTAGAACCCCTGACTTTGATTCCCAGGCCCGGGCTCTATCCACGACGCCATGCTGCTCCCCATGTGGGACAGGGACTATGTCCAACCTGATTACCTTGTATCTACCTAAGCATTTAATTCAGTGCCTGACAAACAGTAAGTGCTTGAATACCGCAAATAAATAAATGAATAAATAAATGAATAAATAAATAAATAAATAAATAAATAAATAAATAAATAAATAAATAAATAAGAGGAGGAGGAGGTGGAGAAAGAGGAAGAGGAGCAGAAGTGGATTGTTGGCTTTACAACTGCCATTGTGTTTCTTTCACACAAGCTACATCCAGCTGACTGTACTGTATAGTCTGAGAAGAGATAAGAGACGGAATGGGCCATGTCCATAATGAGCTGCTTTTCTGAGCGGAAGCCAAGGAAACGTGGGGCTCATACACTAGTTATTGTAGTTATTGACTTTTTCTCCCTCTCGATGAAATCGTATCAAATTTGATCTGTGAGGGTTCAATATTTGAAATGAGGCAATACTATTCAAGGCAAATACGTGCCCCTATCCCGGCTTAAGTCTCGTCCATCCTCAGTTGATCAAATGTCTCGGGATTTCCACCACCCCCCAAAAAATCAGCAGAACCGAATGCTGAGTGCAAAGAAAAGCAGGAGGCTTTAACAACTTCAAGGGGCAACCCGAGGTGACAAGTCTTAGCAACAACTAAGAAAAAACTTGGCATTGCTATGGGTCGGACATGACTCGACAGCATAAGAGGAAAAAAAATTTTCACCCATTGGAATTCTATAAGAACTACCATAGAAGGATATATTGATAAGCCAAAGAGACTTCCGTAAAGTCCCAGGCTAGCAAATCTTTAATGGACTTGTCATTGACTTTCGAGCTGTCCATCACTCGCCCCCTCCTACCTCACCTGGCTTCTCTCCTTCTACGGCCCAGCACTCACACTTTGCTCCCCTGGTGCCGCTAACCTTCTCGCCGGGCCTCCATCTCTCCTGTCCCACCGCTGACCCTTGGCCCGTGTCCTACCTCTGGCCTGGAGCGCTCTCCCTCCTCAAATCTGGCAATGACGCTTCCCCAGCTTCAAAGCCTTATTGAAGGCCCACCTCCTCCAAGAGGCCTTCCCAGACTAAGCCTCACTTTTTCTCATCTTCCGCTCCCTTCTGCGTCACCCTGACTTGTTCCCTTTGCTCTGTCCCCTTCTCCCTACCCCACAGCACTTTTGTACATGTCTGTCATTTTATGTTTTATTGATGTTATTTTGATGCCTGTTTATTTGTATTGCTGTCTTCCTCCTGACCGGTGAGCTCATTGTGGGCAGAGACTGTCACTCTCTGTTGCTGTCCTGAACTTTCCCAAGGGCTTAGTACAGTGCTCTGCACACAGTAACGCTCAATAAATATGACTGAATTAATGAATTCCACCGCCCTTGCTCTTGGACTATTCTCAAAATACCCACTGCTGATCCTTTGATGGCCACTTGCACATCTTTTTTGCCCCACCTTTCCTTGCTTCCTCTCTGCCCAACCTCTAAGAGAAGAGGTCCAGCCTGGTAGAAAGAGCCCAGGACCGGCATTCAGACGACCTAGGTCCAAATCCTCACTCTTCCCCTTTTTTTATTATTGTAATTGTGTTTAAGCGCTTACCATGAGCCAAACACTGTACCCCAGGCACTAGGGTAGATTCAAGACAATCAGATCAGACATAGTCCCTGTCCCATGATGGACTCACAGTCGAAGTAGAAGGAACAGATATTAAATCCCTATTTTACTGTTGAGGAAACTGAGGCACATAGAAATTAAGTGTTTAGAAGGAGGTCATACAGCAGTTACATGGCAGAGCCAGTATTAGAACCGAGGTCCTCTGACCTTTCCACTAGGCTATGCTTCTTCTTGCTTGCTGTGTGACCTTAGGCAAATTATTTACAGTCTCTGGGCCTCAGTTTTCTCATCTGTTAAATAGGTATTCAACACCCATTCTTCTTCCCCCTTAGATGGTGAATCCCACGTGGGACAGGAACTGTGCCCTACATAATGGTATTATACTAGTCCAGTGTGTAGAAATAATAATGGTGGTATTTGTTAAGCGCTTACTATGTGCAAAGCACTTTTCTAAGCGCTGGGGGGATACAAGGTGATCAGGTTGTCCCATGTGGGGCTCACAATCTTAAACCCCATTTTACAGATGAGGGAACTGAGGCCCTGAGAAGTGACTTGCCCACAGTCACACAGCTGGCAAGCGGCAGAGCGGGGATTCGAACCCATACGGTGGTTGACCCACAGTGTTTAATAATTAATAATTATGGAACTTGTAAGCATTTACTCTGTGCCACACACTGTTCTAAGCACTGGAGTAGATGCGAGTTAATCGGGTTGGACACAGTCCCTGTCCCACCTGGGGCTCACACTCTTATCACCATTTTACAGATGAGATCACTGAGGCCCAGAGAAGTGAAGTGAGTTTCCGAAGGTCACACAGAAGACACGTAACGTGGCTCAGTGGAAAGAGCCCGGGCTTGGGAATCAGAGGTCACAGGTTCGAATCCCGGCTCTGCCACTTGTCAGCTGTGTGACTGTGGACACGTCACTGCACTTCTCTGTGCCTCAGTTCACTCATCTGTAAAATGGGGATGAAGACTGTGAGTCTCACATGGGACAACCCGATTACCCAGTGTCTACCCCAGCGCTCAGAGCAGTGCTCTGCCCATAGTAACCGCTTAACAAATGCCAACATTATTATTATTATGTGGTGGAGCTGAGACTAGAATCCAGGTCCTCGTGACTCCCAGGTCCTTGCTCTACCCACTAGGCCACACTGCTTCTCCACAAACATCCCAGTGATCATCACTGTGATTATTTAAGGGAATCTTCCCTACCAAAATGTCTTCTCTTCCAGAGTCTGGGAGGAGCGAGAGGGCACGGGGAGAAAGCTTCAGGCTCTTGGCAGTGGGGCCCGCTTGATCCAACAGGCCAGTGGTGTCCATCCAACCCACCCAATCCATCCTGGGATTAGCCAAGGCTGTGCTAGATCCCAGAGACCCAGCGTGAAGGGAGAGACACTCACTTTGGTAACTTGGATTCCTCCTCATACATTCAATCTTATTTACTGAATGCTTATTGTGTGCAGAGCGCTGTAATAGTAATAATAATGGTGGTATTTGTTAAGCACTTACTATGTGCCGAGCACTGTTCTAAGCGCTGGGGGAGATACGGGGTCATCAGGTCGTCCCACGTGAGGCTCACAGTTAATCCCCATTTTACAGATGAGGTAACCGAGGCCCAGAGAAGTGAAGTGACTTGCCCACAGTCACACAGCTGACAAGTGGCAGAGCCGGGAGTCGAACTCATGACCTCTGACTCCGAAGCCCAGGCTCTTTCCACTGAGCCACGCTGCTCGTCTACTAAGCACTTGGGTGAGGACAGTAGAACCATAAGCACAGACATATTCTCTGCCCGCAGTGAGCTTACAGTCTAGAGGGCTTTGCAGTCTAGAGGAGTCTCATAATCACAAAAATAATTACAGTACTTGTTAAGCAATTACTGTGCGCCATGCATTCCGTGGCTTAGTGAAAAGAGCCCGGGCTTGGGAGTCAGAGGTCGTGGGTTCTAATCCTGGCTCCGCCACTCATCAGCTGTGTGACTTTAGGCAAGACACTTAACTTCTCTGTGCCTCAGTTACCTCATCTGTAAAATGGGAATTAAAACTGTGAGCCCCATGCGGGACACCCCGATTACCTTGTATCTCCCACAGTGCTTTGAACAGTGGTTAGCACATAGTAAGTGCTTAACAAATATTATTATTATGAATTCATTTATTCAATCATATTTACCGAGCGCTTACTGTGTGCAGAGCACTGTACTAAGCCCTTGGATAGTACAGTTCAGCAATAAAAAGAGATAATCCCTGCCCACATCGGGCTCACAGGCTAGAAGCGGGGAGACAGACATCAAAACAAGTCAACAGGCATCAACGCTGGGGTAGGTACGAGTTAATCACGTTGGTCACAGTCCCTGTCCCACATGGGGCTCACACTCAATCCCCATTTTACAGATGAGGGAGCATGAGGCGCAGAGGAGCTGAGTGACTTGACCAAGATCACACAGCAGACATGTGGCGGAGCCAGGATTAGAATCCATCTCCACAATTACCCACCGGGACCAGCCAGGGACACTGATAAGCTGCTATGGTCTTTTTTCCCCCCATTTTTTATATTTGTTTACTCTGTGCCAGGCATTGTACTAAGCACTGGGGTAGAGAAAAGCTAATCGGGTTGGATACAGTCTCTGTCCCACATGGGGCTCCCAGCCTTACTCCCCATTTTACAGATGAGGAAACCAAGGCACAGAGAAACGCAAGGTCACGCAACAGATGAGCTGCGGAGCCGGGATTAGAACCCAGGTCCTTCTGTCTCCCGGGCCTGGGCTCTATCCACTTGGCCACGCTGCTTCTATGAGTCGGCAAAGTCAGTCTTGTCCTGGACCCCCAAGCTTCGCCAAAGGCAAACCGAGAGTGTGGAACCAGATCGGAAAGGTGCAAGGCCAAACTCAGATTCACCGTTCTTGGAATCAATGATATTTTTGCACTGCTTTTCTACACCGCAATTTAGGAATATTTGTCTTTCCTGTCGCTCGGTGGCTTTAAATTGACACCGCGTCTGCTGGGTTACAATCCTTTCCTGCCTTAACTCTGCCCTCTCCTCCGCCAGGCAAAGCTTCTTCTCCTCCCTCATCGACACCCATGCCCGTCACCCCCGCCGATTGTTCCGGACCTTTAACTCTCTCCTCAGGCCCCCTGTTCCTCCCCCTCCCCCATCTCTCACCCCTAATGATCTGGCCACCTATTTCCTCACGAAAATCAACACGATCAGGTCTGAGCTCCCCAAAGTCACCCCTCCGCCTCTCCCCTCCCTCCCAACAACCCCCTCCCCTACTTTCCCATCCTTCCCTGCAGTATCCTCAGAGGAGATCTCCTCCCTCCTCGCAAGTGCCACCCCCTCCACCTGCGCCTCGGACCCCATTCCCTCTCACCTTCTTAAAACCATCGCCCCTGCCCTCCTCCCTTCCTTAACTTCTATTTTTAACCACTCAATCTCCAAGGGCTCCTTCCCCTCTGCCTTCAAACATGCCCACGTCTCCCCCATCCTAAAAAAACCCGCTCTAGACCCCACTTCCCCCTCCAGTTATCGTCCTATCTCCCTACTACCCTTCCTTTCCAAAATCTTAGAACGAGTCGTCTACAATCGATGCCTAGAATTCCTTAACTCCCATTCTCTCCTAGACCCCCTCCATCTGGCTTCCGTCCCCTCCGCTCTACCGAGACCGCTCTCTCTAAGGTCACCCATGACCTCCTTCTTGCCAAATCCAATGGCTCCTACTCCATTCTGATCCTCCTTGACCTCTCTGCTGCCTTTGACACTGTCGACCATCCCCTCCTCCTCCATACCTTATCTCACCTTGGCTTCACGGACTCTGTCCTCTCCTGGTTCTCCTCTCACCTCTCTGGCCGATCATTCTCGGTCTCCTACGCTGGAGCCTCCTCCCCCTCCCATCCTTTAACTGTTGGAGTTCCTCAAGGGTCAGTTCTCGGCCCTCTTCTGTTCTCCATTTACACTCACTCCCTCGGTGAACTCATCCGCTCTCACGGCTTTGACTACCATCTCTACGCTGATGACACTCAGATCTACATCTCCGCCCCTGTCCTCTCCCCCTCCCTTCGGGCTCGCATCTCCTCCCGCCTCTGGGACGTCTCCACCTGGATGTCGGCCCGCCACCTAAAACTCAACATGAGCGAGACTGAGCTCCTCATCTTCCCTCCCAAGCCCGGTCCGCTCCCAGACTTCTCCGTCACCGTGGATGGCACGACCATCCTTCCCGTCCCGCGGGCCCGCAATCTCGGTGTCATCCTTGACTCGTCCCTCTCGTTCACCCCACACATCCTATCCGTTACCAAGACCTGCCGGTTTCACCTCTACGATATCGCCAAGATCCGCCCTTTCCTCTCCACCCAAACGGCTACCTTACTATTACGGGCTCTCGTTATATCCCGGCTAGACTACTGTGTCAGCCTTCTCTCTGACCTCCCTTCCTCCTCTCTCGCCCCGCTCCGGTCTATTCTTCACTCCGCCGCCCGGCTCGTCTTCCCGCAGAAACGATCTGGGCATGTCACTCCCCTTCTTAAACAACTCCAGTGGTTGCCTGTCGACCTCCGCTCCAAACAAAAACTCCTCACTCTAGGCTTCGAGGCTCTCCATCACCTTGCCCCTTCCTACCTCTCCTCCCTTCTCTCTTTCTACCGCCCACCCCGCACGCTCCGCTCCTCTGCCGCCCACCTCCTCGCCGTCCCTCGGTCTCGCCTATCCCGCCGTCGACCCCCGGGTCACGTCCTCCCGCGGTCCCGGAACGCCCTCCCTCCTCACCTCCGCCAGACCGATTCTCTTTCCCTCTTCAAAACCCTACTTAAAACTCACCTCCTCCGAGAGGCGTTCCCAGACTGAGCTCCTCTTCCCCCTCTACTCCCTCTGCCATCCCCCCTTTACCTCTCCGCAGCTAAAGCCTCATTTCCCCTTTTCCCTCTGCTCCTCCACCTCTCCCTTCCCATCCCCACAGCACCGTACCCGTCCGCTCAACTGTATATATTTTCGTTACCCTATTTATTTTGTTAATGAATTGTACATCGCCTCGATTCTATTTAGTTGCCATCGGTTTTTACGAGATGTTCTTCCCCTTGACGCTGTTTAGTGCCATTGTTCTTGTCTGTCCGTCTCCCCCGATTAGACTGTAAGCCCGTCAAACGGCAGGGACTGTCTCTATCTGTTGCCGACTTGTTCATCCCAAGCGCTTAGTACAGTGCTCTGCACATAGTAAGCACTCAATAAATACTATTGAATGAATGAACACAAAGCGAGAAACAGACGTGATGAAACGTCTGCCGTAAACACTTCCCAGCCTAATCAACTGTCACGTGCTTAGGTGGAGCGGTGGCTATATACATTCACCTACGAATGGAATACTGTTCCTACGAAATTGAATCTGCCCTTTTCATTACAATGCCATTGCTCTTTTTTTTGCAGTTAAGTCGTATTTGGGGAACAAATACACCTGGGAGGGGGAGAGGGGAATGGTTTGGGAGAGCAAGGATAAGCTTGCTTTAAATCGATGAACTATTTCCCAGGAACTGAGGTGATATGGCTCACGTATACTAAATGGTAATTGTTTCTTGAAACTCCCTTATAAACAAATTCTGACTGGTTAGCACATTTCAGATTCTCATAACTAAAGGGTTGGAATCAGCAACGGAAAACCAGCAGATCAACTCTATCTCTGCACCGATGAAATAGACACTTCATTCAGCCAGCTGCTTTTCTCCTTTCCCCCCACCACATTTCTCTTCTTTTTGTTTCTGGCTTTTTTTAAAAAATGGTGTTTGTTACATGCTCACTGTGTGTCAAGCACCGTCCCGAGCTCTGGGGCAGATACAGGGGAATCAGGTCAGACCCAATCCCTTTCCCGATTTAAGGCCCGTCCCGTGGCCGGCATTTTCTAGGCCACTAAGGAGGGATGGGCGGAGGGGGCAGTTGAACTAGCTCAGGGGACCAGTTCCCCCTACAATTAATTAACCCGTGGTAGTCTTCGAGTGCTTACCGTGTGCAGAGCACACAAAGACTCCCTCTTTTGTGTCTCTCCCTCTCTGTGTCTATCTCTCCCTCTCTGTGAATATGTTTCTCTCGGTATTTGTCTATGTCTCTTTCCCTCTCTGTGTCTGTCTCCCTCTCCCTCTGTGTGTGTTTATGTCTCTCCCTCTCTCTCTGTATGTCTACGCCTCTCTCTCCATGTCTCTCCCTCTATGTGTATCTATGTCTGTCTCCCTCTGTGTGAATCTATGTCTCTCTCCCTCTATGTCTGAATCTCTCTCCGTCTCTCTCTCTTTGTGTGTCTGTCTCTCTCTCTTCATCTGTCTCCCACTTTCTGTGTCTCCCTCTCCCTCTTCCTCTCTGCATTTCTATGTCTGTCTCTCTCGCTCATCCATTTAAAAGAACCAGGATCCCCCTGTCACGGTCTGTCATGTGGCCAATCCCACGGCAGAGAACCACTTGGAGGTTTGTCAGCCGGTTCAGCCCGTGGCTCCAAGCTTGCTGCTGACCTGAGCCGCCTCAAGGATTATATCTCTACGCAACCAAATGCCAGATCCTCCGGGGCAGACGCTCCCGCCTTATTCTCCTCTGTGTCCCCTCCGTTTCTCCCCACTCCTGTTCATTGCTGCCTAAACAGAAGACACGGGATAAGAAGCAACGCGACCCAGAGCCAAGAATCTGGGCCTGGGAGTCAGAAGACCTGGTTCTAATCCTGGCACTGCCACGTATGTGTTGTGCGACCTTGGGCAAATCACTTCTCTGTGGCTCAGTTTCTCATCATAAGATGGGGTTTACCCCTCTCAGGGTGGCACCTGGAGAGTTTCCAGTCCTCTACGGGTCTCGGCTACGGGAGGGAGAGTCAAGCAGAGGCCTGTCCGTTCCATTCCTAGCTTGGCCGGTGACTTGTGAGTGGCAGGCCATCGGCTACGAGTCAAAGCTCATCCGTGCTGGGCAGCGGCGGCATGGGAGAGAGTCGAGGGCAGAGAATCGAGTTTACCGTGTGGAAGGCGGAAATGGTAAACCACTTGCAGATTTTTACCAAGAAAACTCTATGGATCCACTACCAGAAAGATTGAAGAAGGAGAGCGGGGCATTCTGGGAGAGATGGGTCCGTGGTGTCGCTATGGGTTGGAGACGACTCAACAGCATAAGATGGGGTTTAAGTACCTGTTTTCCTTCCATAAACTGAGCCCCTTCTGGGTCAGGGACTCTGACCTAATTATCTTGTATCTACCCTAGTGTTTAGTGCAGTGCTTAGCATGTAGTAAGTACTTAAAACCACAATTACTGCAGGAAATACTGTCTATTATCAGGAAATAGACTGCCATGAATCACATACGTTAACAAATCAACCAAATATAGAGTACATGCTCAAAAACATCATTGCATCCCTACTTTATTATGAACCTCCAATTCAAATGTTCTGTCTTGTCGATATGAACCACATCTGAGTTCTTTAGTGCTCTTTTATTAGCTCCCTCATCAATTTTTCTCTTCCAAGATGGAAAAGAAAAACCCAGCACAAATGTGATTTATTCAGTGTATTCAGTTGGTTATGGTACCTGCTTTTTTCACCTTGAAATTTATCCCACTGGCAATAGATTCAATTTATAAAACTCACCTCCAGTCAATTCCATTTTCAGCTACAGTGCAAAGCAATAGCAAGTGGCCCAGCCTTAGCAGTTAATAAGAACACTTTTAAGATGCACATGCGCTCACAAAAGAGAGAGATGCAATTTTCCTTTTAGCTATCCATTTCTCCCACCTCTTGTTACGTTTTTCTTAGAAACGCATTTACTGGGGAAAGTCCTGCTTTGAAAATTGAATTTTCAAACGACTATCTGACCTGGTTAGCCATTTCTAAAAGCCTTGCTGAAATGTATTCTACACTGGACTGATTTATCATCTAGCTGTTCTCGGAGAGCAAAGACGCAGGGCTGCCGATGGGGAAAAGCCAGATGCTAACAAGGTGGAAACAAGGAAAACAGGTGTTCCTGTCTAATTAGAGAAGCAGCGTGGCCTAATGGAAAGAGGAAGGGCCCGGGAGTCGGAAGACCTGGGTTCTCACCCCACCTTTCCACTTGCCTGTGGAATGACCTTGGACAAGTCACTTTACTCTTCTGTTCCTCAGTTTCCTCATCTGTAAAAAAAATAGGGATTCAATACCTGTCCAGCACCCTCTTTCATCTCTCAAGCCCATAACCTTGGCATTATCCTTGACTCGTCTCTCATTCAACCTATCTATATATTCAATCTGTCACCAAACCCTGTCGGCTCTACCTTCGCTATATTGCTAGAATCCATCCTTTCCTCTATTCAGACTGCTACCGTATTAAACCAAGGATTTATCCTGTTCTGCCTTGATTACTTCATCGACCTCCTTGCTGACCTCCCTGCCTCTTGTATCTCCCCACTTCAGTCCATACCTCACTCTGCTGCTCGGCTCATTTTCTACGAAAACGCTCAGGCCATGCCTCCCCACTCCTCAAGAACCTCCGGTGGTTGCCCATTCACCTCCTCATCAAACGGCAACTCTTCACCATCGGCTTTAAAGCGGTCACTCACCTCGCCCCTCTTACCTCACCTCCCTACTCTCCTACTCCAACTCAGCCCGCACGCTCGAATGCCAAACTTCTCACTTTACCTCCGTCTCGTCTATCTCACCGCCGACCTCTCGATCACATCCTGCTTCTGGCCTGGAACCTCCTCCCTCTTTGTATCTGACAGACAATGACTCTCCCCACCTTCCAAACCTTATTAAAATCCCACCTCCTCCAAGAGACCTCTCCTAAACCCTCATTTCCTCTTCTCCCACTCCCTTCTCCCTCTTGCATTTGGAATTTGCTTCTTCTTTTCACTCCTTCAGCCCCACAGCACTTATAAACCTATCTATAATTTCTTTTATCTAAATGTTTGTCTCCCCCTCTAGACCGTAAGCTCCTTGTAGGTAGAGGACGTGTCCACTCTGGTATATTGTTCTCTTCCAAGTTTAGTACAGTGCTCCTCACACAGTAAGCACTCAATAAATATGACCGAATAACACTCAATGAATATGATTGATTGATGCCTTGAATATGAACCTCATTTAGGACAGGGACTATGTCTGACCTGCTTATCTTGTATCTACCCCAGCACTAAGTCTAGTGCTTCTCCCAGAGTGAGTACTTAAATGCCACAGGTTACATAGACCTATGTGTAGGATGCGAGAAAATAGCTATTCTGAGTAAAAATCAACATCACTGAAGAGAAACTCCGGCCACGTGACTTGTGTTGGAGGCCTGATGATGCAGGGTGAACCAATTCAGTTCACAGGGTGAACTGTATGTTCATGGAGCCAGAAGGATTTGACTTTATCCTTGATTTGAAGGATATTGTACTCTCCCAAGTGCTTAATACCGTGCTCCGCACACAACAATCACTCAATAAATACACCGATTGATTGGGCAAGAGGACTCCGTGCGGTGCTTTTCGGCCAACGTTTTCGCACCCTGCAAAAATGACAAGCAGGGGGTTCTTTTTTTTTTTCTATGGCATTTGTTAAATGCTTACAATGTGCCAGGTACTCTATTAAATGCTGGGATAGAAATAAGCTAATGAGGTTGGACAAGGTCCATGTCCCACATGGGGCTCACAGTCTTAATTCCCATTTTACAGATGAGATAACTGAGGTCCAGAGAAGTGAAGAGACTTAATCCCCATTTTACAGATGAGGGAACCGAGGCACCGAGAAGTTAAGCGACTTGCCCAAGTCACACAGCTGACAGGTGGCCGAGCAGACTTGCCCAAGGCCATAAAGCAGACAAGTGGCAGAGATGGTATTAAAATCCAAGTCCTCTGACTCCAAAGCCCAGTTCTAATCTCGGCTCTGCTGCTTGTCTCCTGTGTGACCTTGGACAAGTCACTTCACTTCTCTGGGCCTCAGTCACCTCACCTGTAAAATTGGGATGAAGATTGTGAGCCCCATGTAGGACAGGGACTGTGTCCAACTCAATTTCCATGTATCCAGGCTGGTACTTAATACAGTGTTTGGCACATAGTAAGCACCTAAACAAATACCGCAGATACCTATTAGACTGATTCAATTTATTGTGATTATTCTATATGTTTTGTACATCTATCTCACCAGTTGGAGTGGACAGGGAACACAGTACTTCTTTGGTTTTCACATCCCGAGTGTTTAGTACAGTGCTTTGCATATCGTCCCCACTGCTACTCACCTATCGTTCACCAACCCCTCTGGTCATGGGTTCTAATCCACGCTGAAGAAGCAGCGCGGCTCGGTGGGAAGAGCACGGGCTTTGGAGTCAGAGGTCATGGGTTAGAATCCCAGCTCTGCCACTTGTCAGCTGTGTGACTGTGGGCAAGTCACTTAACTTCTCTGTGCCCCAGTTACCTCATCCGTAAAATGGGGATTAAGACCGTGAGCCCCACGTGGGACAACCTGATTACCTTGTATCTACCCCATAGCTTAGAACAGTGCTCTGCACATAGTAAGCGCTTAACAAATACCAACATTATTAATCCCAGCTCTGCCACTTATCAGCTGTGTGACTTTGGGCAAGTCATGTAACTTCTCTGGGCCTGTTACCTCATCTGTAAAATGAGGATTAAGACCATCAGCCCCACGTGGGACAACCTGATTACTTTGTATCACCCCCAGTGCTTAGAACAGTGCTTGGCACATAGTAGGTGCTTAACAAATGCCATCATTATTATTATTATCTCTTTTCGAAGAAACAAGCAGACAGAACGGATGAAATTTATTTTGATTGGGAACAAAGTCCTTGTTTTCTTTTCAGTTACTTTCGGAAAGAAAAGAAATGCACCATTTCTCCGGCAAACATTCTCGAGGCAAAGCTAGCACTTCTGACTTCCTTAATCGGCAAATCTTGAAATTATTCTTTTTCCCTGCTTTCAGTGGCACTTGGGGTGTCAAAGTCATTACGAAGGGGACAACCTGATTCCCCTGTGTCTACCCCAGCGCTTAGAACAGTGCTCGGCACATAGTAAGCGCTTAATAAATACCAAAAAAAAAAAAAAGTCAATCCCATTACAAAGGGAGGAATCAACGAGAGGTGCAAAACTAGGCTACCGTCCAAGCAAAATAATGAATCTGATTCTTCTCCCGTGGATTAGTGTGTTGTGCAAGACACTAACAGCCCTCCCCCACCCCTTAACTGTCAGGTAGGCCAAAAAAATAGGAACAAGTTATCTAAGGAAGCCTATGGAATCTCCCTCCTTTCAACAGGCCAACAGTTATTTGCCCCGAATAGTTTAGTTACTGACCTCTCTGGAGGCAGCAGGCTGGACTTACAGTTCTAAGATTCCATGACGGATTTCTCCGCAAACAAGCTACGGATAATTTATGTCACCAGACTGTGTTTCCATGTCAGTGTTGAAAAACGCAAGGCTTAGTGGAAAGAGCCTGGGAGTCAGAGGACCTGGATCTAATCCTGGCTCTGCCACTTGCCTACCGTGTGACCTTGGGTCAGTCACTGGCTTTCTCTGTGCCTCAGTTCAATCATATTTACTGAGGGCTTACTGTGTGCAGAGCACTGTACTAAGCCCTCGGGCGAGTACAATATAATCATATAACAGAGCCGATAGTCACGTTCCCTGCCCACAGTGAGCTTATGACGAAAAGGAGCCGGACAATCATATAAATTCCCTTTTGCTGAGGAACAAAGGAGTCCCGTTCATTTCCCGCGTTCTCCTTTTGCTTCCCGCTCCAGTAACTCTGTTCATCCGAAGAGCTGAAAGTGATAAAACGTATTACAATGGCAAAATCCTTTATAATCTTTTAGCCCTCAAACGTCTGTTATCCTAAGGAATGGCCCTTATCTCTCGCAGCAGGAATTACTCTTTAGAGGGGCAATTAACCTCCTCCCTTTTTACTTCCCCTATCGGAGACTGTAATTATCTCATCAGAAATAACGGCTATATATTATTTCTTGCATGCTGTCGCCCACCCGGGATTTCATTTTAATCCTCCCACGTGACTGATTTAGGCCCCAGTAAGCCTTCTGGACTTCTTTCCCAGCACAGGAAATGGATAATGCAAGGAACTTGAGGTAGATAGAGGCCTGGGACAGTGACTGGAAAAAGCCTATCCTAAACTGGCATTTACTGGCACATATGCCTGCTCTAGAATGCCCCTCTCCCATCATTATCCCCTCAAAAATTGGACTCTGGATTGAGCTAATAATATTTTTATTAATAACAATATAATAAATAATAATAATGATGGTGGGATCTGTGAAGTGATTACTTTGTGCCAGGCACTGTACTTAAGCACTGGGATGGATATGAGTAAATCAGGTTGGACACGGTCCCTGTCCCACAAGGTCCAGCTCACAGTCTAAACTTCATTTTACGGGCGGGGAACCGAGGCACAGAGAAGTGAAGTGATTTGTCCAAGGTTACACAGCAGACAAGTAGCAGAGCTGGGATTAGAACCCGTGACCTAACTCCCAGGCCTAAGCTCTACCCACTACACCATGCAGTTACCCTAACTGCTTACTGTGTGGCAAACACTGTACGCCAAGCACTGAGGTCGACATGAGATAATCAGGTGGGACACAGTCTCTGACCCCCACGAGGTCCACAGTGTAAGTAGAAGACAAGACAGGTATTTAATCCCCATTTTACAGAGGAAGAAACGAGGTCCAGAAGAATGAGATGACTTGCCCAAGGTCACATAGCAGGCACGTGGCCGAGTTGGAATTAGCGTTCTGCCCTCTCCAGCGGGTCCGATGGCTCTACGGTCTCAAGATCAACCGTCCTTGCCTCTCCTCACTGCTCTTCTTTCCCCTCAGGCGGTCACTGGTTGGGAGAGTTGCAGATCCAATAGGAATTCCAGAACCAGAGGCAGTCACCCAGACACCTTCGTGTAGCTCTCTGCCCTGTGCCGGGCTATAACTGCTGCTCGGGATCGAGTCACTGACGTTCAGCAGTCCGCCGGTACAAATCACAGGCCACGAGTACCCTTCTCGCTGGGCCTCGAGCTCATCTATCTGGCCGCCGACCTCTCGCCCACGTCCTCTCTCTGGCCTAGAACGTCCTCCCTCCTCAAATCCTTAATGTCCCCTCACTTCAAAGCTTTATTGAAGGCCCATCTCCTCCGAGAGGCCTTCCCTGACTGAGCCCTCCTTTCCTCTTCTCCCACTCCCTTCTGCGTCACCCTGACTTGCTCCCTTTATTCGTCCCTCCCTCCCAGCCCCACACCACTTGTGTCCATAACTGTCATTTGTTTATTGACATTAATGCCTATCTCCCCTTGTAGACCGTAAGCTTGTCGTGGGCAGGGAATGTGCCTGCTTACTGTTATATATATTATACTCTCCCGAGGGCTTAGTACAGTGCTCTGCACACAATAAGCGCTCAATAAATACGATTGAAAGAATGAACAATGACTACAGTTCAGGATTATTAAAGCATTCATTCAATCGTATTTATTGAGGGCTTACTGTGTGCAGAGCACTGTACTAAGCGCTTGGGAGAGCACAATACAACAACACACAGATACATTCCCTGCCCACAGTGAGTTTACAGTCTAGGTTGGACTAACCATAAGCCTTGGTTGGACTGTAAACGGTAAGCTCCTTGTGGGCAGGGAACCCGTCTACCAACTCTGCAGTAGTGTCCTCTTGCAGTCGTTCCAGCTCCGTGCACAGTAAGCGCTCAATAAACGCCCCCGGTTAATTGAGTTGGCACCATTTTCGGTGGCTAGTCAATGCCAGGCTTCCCGGGGTCACAAAACACCGGCAGAGGGAGGGAGACAACAACCAACTCACCACACGGCCCTCCTGCCGGGTGCGACTAAAAATATTGCTGTTCCGGTTGAGGAGCAGAGGTCTTGCTTCCAGAAATCCTAGCGGTGGAGATTTAGGGATGGAATCCTATTACCCCCCCCAAGGAGAGAGGCGGCAAAAGATACTCTAGAGATGAGCCGTAACCATAAACACTTCGCCACTCCATTTAAAAGGCTCCATCTGGAAATGACGAGGGAGTTGTTCAAGAGACGCTGATTATGCTGCGTACGCTCTTTAAACTACTGACACCACAAAAAGAGACCCTCAGGTAGATTTGCCTCTAATTATAATCACTCGACGTTCCGTCGACACAAACGCGTCTGCTCGATCCTTTTTAATACCAAATATTACAACCCGTGAGAAGGAGACCCTGCTGACCTTGCAGTTACTTGAAGCAATTATACGTCAAAGAGTCAAATTTAAAATTAATCAGCTGTATTAGTACAACTTGAGCTGTGCATAGGATTTTCAATCTGCTCCTGTATTTACAGACACACGTCCTTTAGAGAACTTCATATTCCCCCCAATCTTCAAATTTCGCTGCAGCTTTTCTTCAAAGCCTTAATGGGTTATATACGTGTCTGTATATTCGCTTGCTTCTTGAACTGCCCTTTATTTTAAAGTCTGCCTCTCCAGTTCGTTTCACCTCCTTGAGGACTGGAATCACGTCAGCTTTCTCGACCGAACTCCCTCGACCATTTAGTACAGTGCCCCGTACCCATCGATCGCTCGATAAATGCCGATCGACTCACGACACCCTTCGCGTTACAGACTGGACTTCTGACCTTTTGAGCTCTGTTTTTGCTACAGCTAAGAGGCAGTTCATCTCTTAATAAACGACTATTTGTCCTACAAAATCGTTTCATCTAAACCTATTCCCGTCCTCGTCAATTTATCACTTCTTACAGTCAGAGACTATAGGTTTGTTACCGACGGTGTCCGCTAATTCTGTCACACTGTGCTCTCCCAAATGCTTAGTACGGTGCTCTGCGCTTAGTAAGCTCTCAAAAAATGATTGATTGTATCAGAAATTTCACCTGATAGTTACATTTGGTGTTACATTCTTGTTTTCCCTTCTATTTCCACAATTCATGAAGTAATTTTGCCTGTCTCCCTCAGAATGTAAGTTCTTGGGAAGCAGCATGGCCTGGTGGAATTCATTCAATCGTAGTGATTAAGCTCTTACTGTGTGCAGAGAGCTGTACTAAGCGCTTGGGAAAGTATAACAAAAAACAGTGAGTGGGGAGTGCCGAGTTCTCATCCTGGCTCCTCCACTTGTCTGCTGTGTGAGCGTGGGCGAGTCACTTCACTGCTTTGTTCCTCAGTTCCCTCATCTGCAAAATGGGGATTTTGTTCTAAGCGCTCAATAAATATAATTGAATGAATTCATCCGACTCACTCTTCCCAGGGAGTACCGGGAAATAAAGCATGTCACCTTCAACTTTAACCAAAACACTTGAGGTCCTGCCTACTAACGGAACCTTAATAAAACGAAATTCATTTACATCAGTCGTTTTGAGCTAAAGCTAAAAGGGTACAACTCTTTCCAAATACCATTTTATATATGATTCGTCTCCCCACCTTAATGATTAACGGAGCTCATCTGTCCCCTCCAAATGAAATTAGCCCCCCAAACTACTCCATTTACATAAATCATCCTTTTTTTCATGGATGGGGCAGTTTATCTTGGTCACCTGCATAGAATTCCATTAGAATTATCTTAATTACACTCTACCTTTGGAAAAAAAACCCACCTTCCATGGGATGAAAGGCTATGATAATTTATTAGCAGGTTCATCGATTTATTAGACAGTCATAAAATAATTTATAATGTCTTGGAAGTTGTCAAAAGACAGGAAAAAAAAAAAAAAGAAAGAAGGTCTCTGGCTATTTCTGCTCCAAAACGTGATACTAAGCTCCATGTGGAAGAGGAATTATGTCTGATCTGATTCATTTCTGCATTCAATAGTATTTATTGAGCGCTTACTATGTGCAGAGCACTGTACTAAGCACTAGGAATGTACAGTCCGGCAACAGAGAGAGACAATCCCTGCCCAATGACGGGCTCACAGTCTAATCGGGGGAGACAGACTCTCCTCCCACTCCCTGATCTGATACAAGATCTGATCATCTTGCATTTACCCCAATGTCTAGTACAGTGCTTGGCACATAGTAAGCACTTAAATCCCCACAAAGCGATGGGAATCTAAATATCAAAAAATGAGGCAGATGCCAAGTTTTATAAAAGCATCAGTGAGGCTTTCTTGCTTGAATTTACACCCTGATTCTCCCTCGATCTTCCCAGGCTTTCTTAAGTTACCTTCCTTTTGAGGCCCCTAGGAAAGGAATATTTAAAATTCGTGAGACGATGGCAGTAATCTGGGGAAGACACGGGAACACCGCCCGTAATAAAACATTAAAGGTTAAGTCGGGCCCCGAGACATTTTATATGGAGAATGACCATTGTGTACTGTAACCGCTGCAATCGTTTTAGCCCAGGATAAACGTGGCAAGGATAATGCCCCTTCTAAACCATTTAAACCGCCGTCAAGAATATTTGGTGAGCACCTGGGTGTCAAGCAGCAAACTGTAGTTAGCAGACATCACTGTCTCAATGAGACAGACACTGAGAAAGTTTAGAAAGACGTGGTTTCGTATAGAAATCAGAGCTTAAAGAGGTTATGAATTGTATCCGATGTGCTCGTCTATCTCTCTGCTGACCCTTTGCCCCAATCCTGCCTCGGGCCTGGAATGTCTTCCTTTTTCATATCCGACAGGCACTCACTCTCCTCACCTTTAAAGCAGGATGGGAAGCAGGAAGGCCTAGGACACGAAGCAGCAAGGCCTAGTGTCAAGAGCCCGGGCTTGGGAGCCAGAGGACGTGGGTTCTAATCCCCGCTCTGCCACTTGTCTGCGTGTGACCTTAGGCAAGTCACTTCACTTCTCTGTGCCTCGGTTACCTCATCTGGAAAATGGGGACTAAGACTGTGAGCCCCACGTGGGACAGCCTGATTACCTTGTACCTACCCCAGTGCTTTGAACAGTGCTTGGCACATAGTAAGCGCTTAATACCATCATCATTATTATTAAAGCCTTATTAAAAGCACATCTCTCCTCCAAGAGGCCTTCCCTAAGTCATTTCCTCTTCCACTCCCTTCTGTCTCCCTTGCCCTATGATTTGCACCCTTTATTCACCCCTCCCTCAGCCCTACAGCACTTATGATATACATAACTGAAATTTATTTTTTAATGGCATTTTAGCATTCACTATGTGCCAATCACTGGGGTAGATACAAGCTAACCAGGTTCAACAGAGCCCATATCCCACATGGAGCTCGCGGTCTTAATCCCCATTTTGCAAATGAGGGAACGGGCACGGAGAAGTTAAGTGACTCGCTCCAGGTCACGGCAGACAAGTGGCACAGCTGGGATTAGAACCCAGGTCCTTCTGATTCCCAGGCCCGGGCTCTAGCCACGAGGGAACACTGCTTCTCTTTATATTAATGTCTGTCTCTCCTTCTAGACTGTAAACGTGTTGTGGGCAGGAAACACGTCTACCCACTCTGATATACTCTTTCACATGTTTAGTACAGCACTCGGCACGCACTAAGCGCTAACTAAATACAATTGCTTGGCTGCTACAGAGGGCACCGGGAAGGAGCCATGTGAGATACCGTAGACCTTTGCCATTAATCTCAGGTGTTTCTTTATTAGAGCGAAAACAACAGCGTAGTATGGCATGGGAAATGCAAGGATTCGCTAAGGTTGAATGGTATTTCCCAGCTGGCTGGCACGAGGGGGGTGAAACCTCAATCTGCTCTTCTTCTAAAGATTCTGCATGCTCTATGCAAGCAAAGTTGTTAAATTGATTTATTTTGGCTCAGAGGGCAGAAGAGGCATGGGCTTATTTTAATAGACTTTAAGTCGGTGTAGCCTAGTGGGAAGATCAAAAGGACAGAGTCAGGAGGCTTGGGTTCTAATCCCAGCTCTGCCCCTTGTCTGTTGTGTGACCTTGAGCAAGTCACTTCACTTTCACCTCGGTTTTCTCCCTTGTAAAATGGGGATTCATTACCTGTTCTCTTTCCTCAAACTGTGAAGCCCGTCTGGGTCGGGGATGGTGTGCGATGTGATTTTTTTTTTTTTTTAAATCCCAGGGCTAAGCATATAGTAAAAAGCTTAATAAAACACCTATCATCTTTGCTTCCCTGTCTCAACTAGGAAGAGAAAAACTAAGATAACCAGTGGGCACCCCTTATTTGTAGAAAGCGAAAGTGAACAGATTTAGATTTCCCTTTATTTCAGTGACTAGAAAATGTTGTAGAATTTTAGTTCGCCCCTGTGCTCTGGCCCCTGGAAAGTCGAACACACTTGCTCTTTACAGTACTAGAAACCACTTTCATTTCTTCAAGGTGACAGCTTTTTTTTTTTTAAAACATGGCATTTTGTGAGCACTTACTAGTTGTGAGGGACTGTACTGAACTCTGGTAGATACAAGCAAATCGGGTTGGACCCAATCCCGCTGTCCCACATGGAGCTCACAGTCTTAATCCCCACTTTCCAGATGAAGGACCGAGGCCCAGAGAAGGGAAGCGACTTCTCCAAGGTCACAAAGCAGACGGGTGGTGGAGTCAGGATTAGAACTCGGGTCCTCCGACGCCCAGGCCCGTGTTCTTTCCACTAGGCCATGCTGCTTTCCATTCGTTCATTCCCACTAGTTCACCCATTGGCTCCGTCCAGTGGGGAGCTTAACACCACCTGGTAGTTCCAGTACCCGAAACCGCTTTCGATTCCTCTTCAAGGTGTCGGCCTTCCCCAAGCTCCACTCCAAAAGGGATTGTCCGCTCTCTGCAGGGAAGGGATCAACCTGGAGCCCAGCCTACTGTCCTCCCCGCGAAGAATGAGGTCACAGAAAGAGCCCCCGTAAGATGGAGGGGGGCACGACCGGAGGAGTCTCCACCCCCTCTCTGTAGGGAACAGAGTATTTGGGGCAACCCTGCGCTGGGGACAGGTGGGCGCCGATTAGACCGTAAGCCCGTCAAAGGGCAGGGACTGTATCTGTTACCGATTTGTCCAAGTGCTTAGTACAGTGCTCTGCACATAGTAAACGCTCAATAAATACTACTGAATGAATGAATGAGGAAAGGAAGGCAGGAGGCCTAGCATTAAAGCAGAGGGCCACGTTTATCACGGAGACAACTTTGGACCAAATGGCCCAACAATCTTTTAATCCTATTTATCAAAAAGTGCTCCTGCTAGTTTTAGCATTATGGTACGTTAACCGGACCAAAAAGATGAATCCTTAGGACGAGGGACCAATTGTTATTCACCCCACAGCATCTGTGTACATAAGTGTTAATTCATTTTAATGTCTACCTCCCCATCTGGATTGTAACCTCCTTATGCGCAGGCAATGTTTCTATCCACCTCTGATGTACTGAATTCTCCCCTCCTGCTTGGTACAATGCTCTGGGCCCAGAGAAACCCCGATAAATAACACGGATTGGTTAGATGACATTCATCAGAGCCCTGGGCATGAGATTTGGCAGTTTGTGGCTCTGAACTTTGGTTTTCAAGTTTCGGGAGACTCACGTTACTCCAGAATCATTATTATCATCTTTATTTATTGAACGCTTACTATGTGCAGAGCACTGTTCTAACCACTTGTGAGGGTACAATGCAACGGAAGTAACAGACATGTTCCCTGCACAAATTGAGAATCTCTGGTCACTTGGACATTTCTACCTTCAGTTTTTAGGCCAATATAACATAAATCATTCTTTTGCCAGATCACCGACTCCATCTCAGAGCCTACCTCCTATGACCGTGGCGAGATGCTCCGTTTACACACATCAGGCAACAAGAAGGGAAGCAGCTTGGCCTAACGGAGAGACCGTGGGCCTGGGAGGCAGAGGACCTGGGTTCTAATCCCAGCTCTGCCACCTGTCTGCTGAGTGACCTTGGGCAAGTCACTTCACTTCTCTGAGCCTCGCTTTCTACAACTAAAAACGGGGGGAGATCTGTTCTTCCTCATACTTAGATTGTGAGCCCCATGTCGGATAGGGACCGTATTCAACCTAATTTATACTTCTTTCAGTGCTTAAAACTGGTTAACATGGAGTGCTTAATACAAAAAACCCAAAACAGGGAAAAAAAAACCCACCAAGAGCAACAAGGTCCTCAAACTCAGTTCTTTAGCATCAAGATTTAGTGTTCTCTTCGGCCAAGCAAAATGGCAGCAGGAGAATGGAAGATGGTAGGGTCCTGTCCACCCCCACCTGCTTTCAAAGGAGCCAAAATGGAGAGGCAGGGGGAAAATGCCACATGATAAGCAATACTTTAAAGATGTGATGGAGCAGAGCCTCAAATGATGCCGCTTACCAGACGACAACAGCTAGGAGACAGACCAGCCTGGTCTGTAACTGTGGTATTTATTAAGGGCTGACTCATTTGTATATATTATTTATTACCCTATTTATTTTGTTAATAAGGTGTATATCTCCTTGATTCTGTTTATCTTGATGATGTTGTCTTGTTTATGTTTTGCTCTGTTTCGCTTTGCATGCAGAGCACTGTACTAAGCACTTGGGAAGTACAATCCCTTGAAACAGAGCAATGCTTAGAAAGGAGGCTTTGAAAAAAGTAAACTCGCTGTGGGCAGGGAACGGGTCTGCCAAATCTGTTGTATTGACCTCTCCCAAGCACTCAGTTTAGTGTTCTGCACACAATAAGTGCTCAATAAATACGGTTAAGACAAACAGGGAGAAGCAAAAAACAAAACCGAGCACTACGAGTAGGAAATACGGTGGTGCAAGAAGAGATGACTACATGCACCCCACTTGGCACGGTTTGGTAGTTATCAGTTCTACCAGTCCAAAACAAGTACCCCAATAAAATCCTGGAATGAGTGGCATATTGAAGATTGCATTTTCGCCACAGAGGTATGGATGTGATCAAGCCCCTGTCCAAACAATAGTATGTCTGCCAGGGGTTTTGCATTAAGCATGGGCTCCGACGCCACCCCCAAAACGTTTATGAACGCCTCACCATGTCACCTCAAAACAGCATGCTAAATACTCCATAGAACACTATAACCAGGCTTCAAACCAAACTTAGTATTGCTGCATTAAAATGCTAATAACTCAGAATATTTTAAAAAGCAACAGAATGAAGAATCGTATTTCAATAAGCACCTCCTCCCGCCGTGCTTCAACTATCCTCTAACTCCACGATGAATCCATTAAGACTGGCTGGCATTTTGTTCAGAATCAAAGACTCCATTTCACCGAGTTCTAAACGTCAACACTGACATATGGAAACTTTATTTTTCATGCTTAAGAAATGTTTGGTACAAACGGATTAGAATTTGACATTCACCATTACAAGAGCAACAGGTACCACTCTTGAATTACAAAAATAGTTATCACTTTTTTTTAGCATCTCTATACATCTGTTAACTACCATGTGCATATTTGATACAAAATAATGGCTAGGGGCACAAGGATCACCCACTACCGTAGAAATTCCCGGGGGGGTGGGGGGAGGTGTGCGTGTCAACATATAGCTTAAATGAATGTGAATGGAACTACCCCCCCAGAAAGGGAACTCTAGTGCCCAGAACCCCCCACCGCCAAATTTTAAATTCCCGTTTTAATCCCCATGGCAGCTACAGTCATCTCTCATTAGCCGGACTACCTGAAGTAAACAGTTTCCATTGCTAGGTCAGGTTCACTTTTACTTCTATCATCTTCCTGGGCCGTCTGTTCTGGGACCAAGAGTCAACACGATCCCGCGAACCACGCAGAGCCCATGTGCTTCTCAAAACCTTGAATTTCAAAAGGGGTCCTATTCTAAGACGCAATTCCGGAACCGCAAAATATTTCGTCTTTGGGAATGTATCTCGCTCCGTGGCTTAAGCCAAAGACCTCACTGTGGTAATGCCACCTTTTTCGGAAGTTAGAACAGTGCAATAATGTATCCCAATTTCTAATTCTTACAATTCTGGGGACACGAGACTAACTCCAGATTATCGAGTGCTCAGTACAGTGCTCTGCACACCGTTCACACTCAAATACCACTGATTATCTTCGGGGCAGAGATTGAGAATTAACTTTGAGCGACTGGCTCAATACTGTCCCCGCCACCCCCCTTTTTATATATTCAAAAAAAGTAAAACCAATTGAAGAAAGATTCTGTGCTTTTGTCTTGAAAAGGCATTGAATTTGGAAAATTCCAAGTTTGGCGGTGACGAATAACGGGTCTTTGAAGTTTTAGTGCCCAAGGTCTGGTCCAGTTTGGTCCAGACAAATCTGTAATTTGGTGCTGTGTGGTCACAAAGTCAGAGCTGTGTGGGGGGCACTGGGAAACTTCAAATCAGTTGGGAAGAAACGCACCTTTTCAAAATCAAAATTTAACACCTCCTCATTCACTTAGACCAAGAACACTTGTCTCGGCCATTTCTGCTCGGCACCATTCAGGTGAGAAAACCGGCTGAAATGCACTTTAGTCACTTTCTCCTGTACAAAATAAAATGAGGTTTCTAGGCCCAAAACCACTCAGACAGGACAATTTTAGCTAACGGAATATAGGAAAGCTTAAACCTGGGGATGCTACTATGGATTTATGATGTCAAAAGATTTTAGTTTGTATACCCAGGACGCATGTCAAATGTAGTCAAGTTTTAATGGGATCACACAGCTTCATGGGGTTACACTGGTTTACAAAGTAGAGCTAGGCAGTAGTATTTCTCTTTAAACCAGACATTACACAGTCTCAAGTATTTAAGGTGAGCAGATGATTTTTAGTCACCGAGCAAAATTGGAAGCCAAAAGGGGAGAACAATAATATATTGTCCATTTTAAACTTTTTTTAGAACAAGGAACATTGCCAAGTCCATAGGTACAGAGCAGCTATTACCTCTAAAAACACAAAGGAAGGCTTCACGTAAATTAGGCTTAACATAAATTACTTCGTATATGCTGACTGTATCCTAACTGCCCACCGATATCCAAACTTTAGCATTCACATGACTTACCAGAGCAGATCGCAAAAGCCTAAAATGAGCATCATTCAAAGCTGCAATTGTTGTGAAGATTAGGAGCTGCATGAGTAGTCCACATTCAGAAAAGAATTTAAGTCCCTTTGGGAAAAAAATCAGATAAGCTTTTGTTCCCCAAATGTCAGGGTTCTGCTAGAGAACGAGATACCTGAAGAGTAAGTTTGAAAAACCACGTTAAAAATATCCTGGAAAGTCTATTTCTTCATTTACAGCATCCTAACAAAATATAAATATACTCGAAGGTTTCCACAAATTTAAGAATCGGGGGGAGGAGGGGAGTTAGATAGAGAGAATGATTGCAATCCCTGCTTTCCCACCCCGAGACTTCGCTTTGGAGGTTACTTACGGTAGGTCAGTTTTCCTAGAAGTGAACCACATTCGTTTTAAAGTTTACGCTTATTTCTTGCATGAAGCTGTGAGGTGAAAAAACAACTTACCGTGGGAAGGAAAATACCAGCCAACTGAGCCTGGCTGCCTACCTGGGGAAGCCAACCGAACGGAAGGTGGACTTTCCTGATTACACGGAGGAGAAGCGTGATCCCCTGCCCCTTCTGAGCCCCTTTTACTCCAAAGCACCTGGAGTTCTAGGCCTGACACCTCAATGTTAAGGAGGGGTCTGGGGACGTGGAGAGAAAGTGAGAGGATCTGGATTACAGGGAGAGAGTCACAGTGGCGGGAGAGAGGAACACTGTCCAGAGTAAGGCTAGGGGACAGAAGGTTCAGAACCACCCATGTGGTCATGCTAAGATTTGGGGTCCCGGATCTCCGGGCAATCCACACACCCTGCAGACTCACTCTTCTGCTTTCCAACTCACACAGAACAAACTCGAGACCGACTCCGCTATTAAGGGGTCAAAGCTCCGCTACGCTCCAACAGAATCCCAATGAGCGTCGTCTTCAATTAAAAAAAAAAAAAAAAATCACTCAACACCGGGAACTCTCTTTCACATCCTGTCACACCAAGGCTACTGTGCTGATACCGAGGCCAACCAGTTAACGCATCCGTCAACAGGCCTCTTTCTTCTCGAGTTTTGTCACCAAATGGAACTGAAAGTTTTCCCCTGAATTAATATTCTCAACTTTGAATCGAGACCTAGAAATCGATGATTTTAGCTGGCATGAACATGAAGTTAAATATTACATGATTCACTTGAAAAAACTGTTCTATAAAGATAGTCATAAATATCTGAAAAGTGCTACTGTCATAAAGATGGTTATGAATTCCAATACCGAAGAAACAGGATTAATATATTACGCATTTCCCCTCACTTCAGTATACATACGTATATTTTAGCTTATTTACACAAAAAGACTCCATGAATGGACATACCATAATTTACATATTTTTCTGCAGTAATAGCCACAGTTAAATGACCAGTGAAAAATGTTAGGATTCTCCCCTGCCACCTCACCCAGATCACCAAATTCTGCTCTGTAGTACTTAGTCTAATTCCGTTATCAAGGTATTTTAGAAGACGCTCCAGATACTTAAGTGTTCAGCTGATTTTACCCTTTATAGGGGGTGGCGGGGGAGGAGGAAAATCACTATTAAACCACTCAAGCCTCTACAAACACAAGAGTGTGACATTAATTGGACACAACGTATTTACAACTACTGTTGTTAAGACTCTAGTTTTACCAAGAGGATTCAAAACCAATCTTAAAAACTCATTCTTCCTAAGCTATGAGAGCTATTTTGTCTCCATTAGCTGCAAAACACCTAAAATTGTGCAATGGATAGTTTAGCGATGTAGTAATATCAATGCTTATTTATAGTTTGTCACTTGAAATCTTTATATCCAAATTCAACACTGCATTTTTTTTTGGAGGGGGGGGGGAAGCACATTTAAAAAGATCATTAATCAAGCAACCCAGAAAGTTGGTTTGAGTTCTGTATTTACTGGCAAGTAGTTTGTTATCCTCTCTCTCTAGTGATATCCTTTGGAAAACCATCCTTCCCCAACTCAAACTATTCTTTAGAAGATTTGTCCTGCCACCGTAATGAGCTGGACATGAGAAGTAGTGTCACACTAAAGATGGAATAGAAAAAAAAAAACAAAGAAAATCTGACAGGGATCAAATTTAGAGCCTGGAAATCAACTGTTCACCCAATTATGACTTTCACTTGGAAGGTTAGTTGTTTTGGGTCCCGCTTCATTCTCCCAATCCCGTCAGACTTTGAAATCTTTGGGAAAGCAATCTTAATTTGTATTCTGCTTCAATCTACCGTGACACCCTGACGGGGAGGGAAGGAAGGCCAACCCCTTGAGGAAGAAACGGACCAGACCCTTCCGAACTCCAAATGCGTCAGAGCAGAAAGAAACCTGACGACTGACTGCTGTTAGCTGGGCTGAAATTTCCAGGGTGAAACTTCCAAGTTAATTCTCCAGGTGAGTCAGTCAGTAACCACTTAACACTCCCTAACTGCCAAGACGAAGGTAGAATGAGGAAATTTTGACGAAAAACCAAGCCAGTTCAGATTCAAGCATCTAAAAAATAAAATAAAAACGGATGGCTGTGGATAGACCGGTTGAGGGGGAAAAAAAATCTTCAGCATAATTCAACTTAAAATTCAAGAATACTGAATCGAGTGATCTGGCATTTACTGTATTACTTAAGCCACCTCACCAGGGGGATATTTTTTTCCATTACAAAGCGTGCTCAACCCAGCCTCTGTTTAGGCACTTGATTATTAGGGAAGGAAAACCAACCTCTAGGATCGCAGTCGGAGAAAAACAATGCCCGAGTGGAGCAATGTGGTTTGATTATCTTTTGATGACCACGTCCTTCCACATTATGCCTCATGTTTACAAAGACGCACACGGTATGAACAGGGTCCAAACCGGGCGCAGAACGCCTGCCTCAAATCCGGGCGATCGTCCCATTACCTTCGGTTTTCTATTTACTACACGTTTGATTTCAGATCTAACTAACAGGAGTCGCAGAAAAGCCATGCCAGGGATAACTACTTACACCAACGGAGGCTCACAGACCCACACCTTCAGAATCACAACAGAAAGAGAGGGGTGAGGAGGTTTATCGCACGCCCCACACACCTGCAGATTCTGATGATGATGCCTACGAGGGGAAGGTCTTCTCCCAGGAGGAAGCGGCTCTCTACGGGACGTGAGAGCAGCCCAGGGGCACGATCCTGATCCGGGAAAAGCGAACAATCGCAGAGATACCGAGGCATACCTTCTCCTTAGAGATCACGGAACGCTACTGTACGGATACGGCCACGGGAGAAAAGGAAAGCTCTGGTAACGGGCTCTATGGGTGGCGGGAGGTGATTTTCCAATGGCCACGTGAAGACCGAAGCTGTCGTGTGTTCCTAACTACCGGCTGGCCCGGAGACCAGTCAGGAAACTCTTGCGAATTCTGCACACAGCCAGATTTAAACAGAGCTGTGAGCCCTCGACCAAGATCTAGCGTTCCCTAGGGGAAAAAAAAAAAAAAACCACGAAACGAGACACTGTCCCCATTCCTAAGAGGGTTCGGGAGCGGCGGCGTCTGCTGGGTGACGTGTGCCGAGAGGGGAGACATCCTGACAACGGAGAGGAGAGGCAGGGACAGTTTTGACGGTTCAACACGTGGTGAGTGCCGCCCCGAGGAAGGACGGCGCGGAGACCCGTGGGTCAGTGAGCGTGGTCTGGGACCCGTTCGGCAGTTCTCCGTGCTAGAGGGGGTCGGGAGCGCGTTTCCATGTTTCCCGGCCCCGGGGACGGGAGGGTCTTCACTGCGGCGGCTGAAGCACGTTGAGGTACTCGGAGCGGCCCGATTGGTAGGTGGTGTTTCTTCCACAGTCGACGTACTGGTAGCGCTCTTGGGATATTTGTTCCGAGTGCCCGAAGTAGGTGGTTGTCACTGTCACCCTAAAGAGAGGTGGAGACAAGGGAGGGGGAGGAAAAAAAAACCACAAAACACACACACAACCTCCGCGTGTTGGTCAAGGTGTGCAATCTAGATTATGACTCTCGAAGCTTCTCAAGGGCAGTGAACCCATCTAACAATTCTGTTCCCTTCCCAAGTTCTTAACACAGTGCTCTGCTCACAAGAACTGTGCTCGGCACATAGTAAGCGCTTCACAAACTCTAGATTAACTGAAAATGCCATTCAAAATAGGATGGAGTGACGGAAACACCTGACACCACTGGATAGGCCTTCAACAATTTTTTTTAAGCAATTACTATTAGTAAGTGCTCAATATTACTGATGATTTCCACAACGTGGGTTTTGTCCGATGCTGCCGGAGAACCGACTTTTTTTAAATGTTTTTTATTAAGTGCTTAATATGTGCCAGGCACTATAGTAAGCACCGAGGTAGCCAGAGGCTAATCAGGTTGGACACAGACCACGTCCCATGTGGGGCTCATGGTCTTTATCCCCATTTTACAATTGAGGGAACTGAGGACCAAAGAAATGAAGTGACTTGTCCAAAGTCACAGGCAGGTGGCAGAGCCGGGATTAGAACCCAGGTCCTTCTCAACTCCCAGCCCCATGCTCTATCCACTAAGCTACGCTACTTGGTGTGAGACTAAGCCTTCTCTCACAGAAGCGGTGTGGCTGAAGGCGGACGATGGGTAGAAGAATAGTTGTGGTGCTTGCTAAGCGCTTGCGGAGTCCTGGGGCGGATACGATGCCGTGGGATCAAAAAGGAGGCCCTGGCCCCAGCCGGGACTGATTTATCGCTGCGCAGATGCCGCTGAGCGGCAAAAATGAACAAAGGGTGAAAAACCAGGGCACGTGAGGAAAGAATAAGGAAGTTGGTCACCTTGGGCAGGCAACGTGTCAACTCTGTTATACTGTACTCTCCCAAGCGCTTAGTACAGTGCTCTGCACACAGTAAACTAGACAAGCACCCTTGACCGATGAACCACAGGACAGGTGTGTGTCCTACTGGAAAGAGCACAGGTTTGGGGAGTCGGGAGACCTGGCTTCCAGGCCTGGCTCTCCCACATGCCTGCTGTATGACCTTGGGCTAGTCATTGGACCTTACTGCGCCTCACTTTTCTCTGAAATGGGGACAAGAGCCCTACTCTCCCTCCTTTTTAATAATAATAATGTTGGTATTTGTTAAGTGCTTACTATGTGCACAGCACTGTTCTAAGCGCTGGGGTAGAAACAGGGTAATCGGGTCGTCCCACGTGAGGCTCACAGTCCTTCATCCCCGTTTTACAGATGAGGTCACTGAGGCACAGAGAAGTTAAGTGACTTGCCCACAGTCACACAGCTGACAAGTGGCAGAGCCGGGATCCGAACCCATGACCTCTGCCTCCCAGGCCCGGGCTCTTTCCGCTGAGCCACGCTGCTTCCCCTAAGCACGGTTTTTAGACCGTGAACCCCACGTGGCGGGGATTGTGTCCGCTCTGATTACCGGGTAGCTACCCCAGCCTTCAGCACATAGCACCTGAAAGAGTACCACGGGTACCGTGACATTCGTTGGGCGTAATTCAAGAATGGGGCTGACTTTCCGTTCTCTGCCTCCAAGCAGGTAGATGAGGGGGAAGCGATCTTAATTGCGGTCGGGGGTCCCGGGCTAAGTTCCCGTTGTGCCTCACAGCTCTGCACGCATTAAGCACTCAATAAACAGCGCGGATCCATTATTCCTGAGGGGTCATTCTCCAATCCCTGCTCCTCACTTCAACTCTTAGATCGTGAGGCACAGGGTCCCCGTCTCATTCCCACCCGGGCGCTCTTTCAGTCCAGTGCTCTGCACACCAAGCGAGCGCTCACCACTATAATAATACTGTTGGTATTTGTTAAGCGTTTACGATGTGCAGAGCACCGTTCTAAGCGCTGGGGTAGATACAGGGTCATCAGGTTGTCCCACGTGGGGCTCACGGTTTTAATCCCCATTTTACGGATGAGGTAACAAGCACAGAGGAAGTGAAGTGACTTGCCCACAGTCACACAGCTGCCAAGTGGCAGAGCCGGGATTCGAACCCATGACCGCTGACTCCCAAGCCCATGCTCTTTCCCCTGAGCCAGGCTGCTTCTCTAAGCCCAGTGTCCTCCTCTACTACTAGTAATCCCAGTGTCTTCCTCTCCCAGTGCTTAGTCCAGCGCTCTACACGCTGTCGGCTCTTAATACTATCACTGCTATCGACCACCACCACCAGTGGATTCTCTCCCCGGGAAGCAGTGTGGCCTCATGGAAAGAGGTCGGGCCTGGGAGTCAGAGGGCCTGGGTTCTAATCCCAGCTCCGCCGACTGCTAGCTGTATGATCTCGGGCAAGTCACTTCACTTCTCTGTGCCTCGGTTTCCTCGTCCAGAGTGGGGATTCAATCCTGCCTCCCCCTCGTACTTAGACCGTGAGGCTCAGGCGGGGCAGGGACTGTGTCCGACCTAATGAACGTGTACCTGCCCCAACACTTAGAATGGTGTCTGAAAGATTGTAAGCGCCTAACAGATACTATAAAAAAACCCCAGAGCCTTCACCCGGGGCTCTGCAGACATTTAGGGGTCAAAACAATTATCTCATCTGTAAAAATGGGGATTAAAAAAAAATGCGAGCCCCACGTGGGACAATTTGACTACCCTGTATCTACCCCAGTGTTTAGAACAGCGCTCTGCACATAGTAAGCACTTAACAAATACCATAATTATTATTATTATTACAATGACTATTGGGAGAAGGTGAAGCTCTGCCGATCATGGGGAAACGGTCCCAGAAGAGTCAATCTGGAATGGCTTCCGGATTAAGTGGCCAGATGGGGTCTCCGGGTTGGACGATCCCTGGCTTCCCTCGGACACGGTCGATGGGGTTTTCTTGTCTGCCCCTCAACTTTCAGAATGGTAGGCCGAGGGCAGCGGGGCGCTGACCTGTCACCTTAACACTGTGAAATAGGCCGTACTGGTAGAAACCGCTCTTGGTCTCTTCACAGCGCACCTAGCTGAATAAAAACCAAAGCAGCCTGGCACAGTGGCTGGATCATGGGCCTGGGAGTCAGAAGGTCAGGAGTTCTAATCCTGACTCGGCCACGTGTCTGCTCTGTGACCTTGGGCAAGTCACTTCACTTCTCTGGGCCCCACTTACCTCATCTGTAATACGGGGATTAAGACCGTGAGCCCCATGTGGGTCAGGGACTGTAGCCAATCCGATTTGCTTGTATCCACCCCGGCGCTCAGTACAGTGCCTGGCACGTAGTGAGTGCTTAACAAATACCATAACTGTCATCATTATCCGATCAACGCTATCTGAGCACCTGTGTGCAGAGCACTATGCAAAGCACTTGGGAAAGCGCGATAGGCCCAGAGGCTTCGAAAACCATCACCGGCCCCAAGTGAGGAAAGAGGTCATACTTACTGCATCATGACTACTATGTTATGGACTTTGATTGATGGCAGTGTACAGAAATCACTGTTAAAGGAAAAACAGACACCGTTAACGAAAAAGCCCTCAGTATAATATCGTATCTGATCCACGCTCCTAAGCGGTATATAGAGAACGTCATAAATGCTCCAATCGATCAGACTTATTGATTTGTACAGTACTGTACTACGTTCTTGGGAGAGTACAACCTGAGTTGATAGACACTGTCCCTGCCCAGAATGTACTTCCAGTCTAGGGCGGTCAGAACCAAAACTGAAGTTTGCCAAGTACGGCAGATTTTGTGCCAGACGCTTCTTTAATGGGGCACCGCCTACAGTTACTGAGCATCCTCAGCTCCAGGCCATGAGCTAATAATAATGGCATTTGTTAAGCGCTTACTACGTGCCAGGCACTGTATAAGCGCCAAGATAGATACGAGCCAAGCGGTTTGGGTACCGCCCCGTTCCCTCACGGGGTTCCCAGTCTTAATCCTCACCTGGCAGATGAGGGAACTGAGGCACAGAGAAGCAAAGCGACTTGTCCGAGGTCACGCGGCAGACGAGTAGTGGACCTGGGATTAGAATCCAGGTCCTTCTGACTCCCAAGAAAGCGTTCTAGCGAGAACCACAAAATGAACACCTGGGGATCAGATGTTTTTGGGATAAAAGCGCCAGAGCAAAGAACTATGAGGGCCTTTCAAAACGTCTCCAACTTGTACATCAAAGGTTAAAATTTCAGATGTTAAAGGCACTGAAAGCTTTCGACGGACAGCTCTCGATACAAACAGAACGCTATATATTCGTACCTATATAAATATTTAACCACATCCCCCCCCCCCCCGAAATTACAAAATTACCACTTACTACATGTAACTCATTTCATCAGCTATAACTGTAGGCACTGTGTAATCAATCTGAAACAGAGAATACAAACGGGAAAGAGTGAGAACCAACACAACCGGTTTTAATGGTCTCAAAAACACTGCACCACTGAGGTTTACCTGTTTCATGTCTAGCGGGCTGATAGCCGTCATGTTGTTCAAACGTGCCTTCCCAATAACCGTTTTGGAAAACAGGACTTGGGCTGTGATGTTCGTGACTTCCACGGAATAGTAATTGTTGTTTGTAATATTTAATGTGTTCTGAAAAGGGGGTGGAGAGAAGAAGTTAGGCTGATCGACGCACCACGGTTTGTCAGGCAAATTCTAAACGCATTCTGAAAATCACCAAGAGACTAGAGCAGAACCCTCTGGGGGCCGACCGAGAATCGAATTAACCTTCACGGAAATCAGTTACTCTGTCTTAACCTTGTGCAGTTCTTCCAGAAGGTGGGGAACTCGATTTTCGAGCGCCAGACCATGAGCTAATAACAATGGCACTGGTTAAGTGCTTACTATGGGCCAGGCACTGTACTAAACGCTGCTTTTGGCAACAACAGTTTTCAACTGTTTGCGATCCTTAAATCGACATCAGGCACGTGGTCACAACCGCTTCTTGCGCTTGGATTGGCACCCTTTATTCACCTCCCCCCTCGGCCCCACAGCACGGAGGTACATGTCTGTAATTTCTGTATTGACATGAATGTCTGCCTTCTCCTCTGTGAGCTGCTTGTGGGCAGGGAACACGTCCACCGACTCTGCTGTACTGGATGCTCCCGAGCGGTCAGTAAAGTGTTCAGCATAAAGTGCTCAATAAAGACGACTGATTGATTGACTGAATCTTCCAGGTCCACGTGGTATCCTACCCAGACAGATGCACGATGTTGGAAGGTTTCCTAGAACCCGCCAGCGTTCAATCCGGGCGGGGAAGGGACGGACCAGAGAAAGAATCTTTCCTGAGCAGGAAAACCTAGAACATGCAGCATAGCCTAGTGGATAGAGCCCGGACCTGGAAGTCAGAAAGACCTGAGTTCTAATCCCAGCTCTGCCAATTGTCTGCTGTGTGACCTTAAACAACTCACTTCACTGGGCCTGTTACCTCTTCTGTGAAATGGGGATGAAGACGGAGCCCCACGTGGGACAGGGATTAGGTGGGGGATACTGGTTTGTATCCACCCCAGAGCTCAGTACAGCACCTCACCCACAGTACGTACTTAAATACTATAAAAAGATGCTAAAACCACACAACTCATCACAAGACCCCTCTGTAATGAAGTGGATTATAAAGTTGACCACCATGGCTAAGATCAATCCCTTCTAAAATCAAAAAAGCGCGGCTACAGTGGAGGTGTCTGCAGACGGCCAGAAAAATGTCTCACTTCCCTCTGTCATTAGGTTACATGGGGGCCTGGAGATTAGAGAATAACAGTGATGGTAGGTTAAGTGCTTACTATGTGCCAAGCACTGTACTAAAAGCTGGAGTAGATATAAGATAATTAGGATGGACACAGTCCCTGTCCCACAGAGGCCCATAGTCCAAAAAGGAGGGAGAAGAGGTATTTGAAGCTCAGGTCTCATCTGTAAAATGGAGGCACAGAGAAGTTGAGAGACTTGCCCGAGGCCATTCAGCAGCCAAATGACAAAGCGGGGATTAGAATAATAATTATAATAATAACTGTGGCATTTGTTAAGCACTTACTATATGCCAGGCACTTTACTAAGCACGAGGGTGGATACCAGCAAATTGGGTTGGACACAGTCACAGTCTCAATCACCATTTTATAGACGAGACAACTGGAGGCCCAGAGAAGTGAAGTGACTAGCTCAAGGTCACACAGCAGACAACTAGCAGAGCCGGGATTAGAACCCATGACCTTCTGACTCCCAGGCTTATGCTCTAAATCCACTACGCCATCCTGCTTTCGGTCCTCTGATCCCAAGGCCCGGTCTCTTTCCCACCCAGTACATTTATGTGGTCTCATTTTGGGCATGAAGACTTCAGGGTTTAAGTGTTAGGTTAAAACTGAGTCTATGCTTCCTCATCTCCAGCTCTCGTTACTTCCTTCCAAGAGCCAACGGTGCAAACGATCACAAAAAAAAAAAAAATCAGATAAAGGAAGAAACGCATTAAAGCAGTAAAGCTGAATAAGAAACAAGAAATAAAAAATTCCCTGCGTGCGATGCTAAGTCTGAGGCCAACAGAGCCCATCTGACGCACGTTAAGGAAGTTATCGCTCCCCTGTCCTCTCCAACGTTAAACATCAGGCTCTTCTACGAGAGAAATATCAATCCGAAGGAGCTCCGACGAGCGAAGGATGGGTTTAATTTGGAAATAAATGGAGTAGATGAAAAATGAGGAAAAGGGGAAAAAACAAACTATAAGGTATGTCCATCAGAAATCAGTAGACGTTTAGGAGGGAGGAGCAAAACTGCTGAGCTACTTGCGCTGGGGTAGATACAGGGTCATCAGGTTGTCCCACGTGAGGCCCACAGTTAATCCTCATTTTACAGATGAGGTAACAGGCACAGATTACGGGGAAAAAAAAAAACCACCCAAATGCCAGGAAATAACCCTGAGCGGTGACATCCATGGCAAATTCTCGCTTCCGGACTTGGAAGGAAGCAAGTCACAGGACGGGACATTGCTTCACCCCTCGTTTCCCCCCCGAAGCAATCTTATGTCACACCTTGCTTCCTCATGACCCTCCAAGAGGGAGGTTACCTGGGCCTGTGAGCCACTGACCCTTTTCTGTAAGTATCTGCGGGGGAGGGGGAATAATAATAACGTGGGTATTTGTTAAGCGCTAAGTGCAGAGCACTTTTCTAAGCGCTGGGGGAGATACAGGGTCATCAGGTTGTCCCACGTGAGGCTCACAATCCCCATTTTGCCACTTGGCAGCTGTGTGACTGTGGGCAAGTCACAACTTCTCTGTGCCTCAGTTCCCTCATCTGTAAAATGGGAATTAACCGTGAGCCTCACGTGGGACGACCCGATTACCCTTTATCTACCCCAGCGCTTAGAACAGTGCTCTGCACATAGTAAGCACTTAAATACCAACATTATTATTACAGATGAGGTAACAGGCATAGAGAAGTGAAGTGACTTGCCCACAGTCCCACAGCTGCCAAGTGGCAGAGCCGGCATTCGAACCCATGACCTCCGACTCCCAAGCCCCGGCTCTTTCCACCGAGCTACGCTGCTTCTCAAGAAGAGGATGCGGTTGATGTAACTGTGGTATTTGTTAAGCTCGTACTATGTGCCAAGCACTCCATCATCAGGTCTGATACAGGTCCTGCCCCGCTCGGGGCTCACAGAAGCCGAGAGGGGAGTCGCCCCCACATCCTGTTCAACTTGAGCTCCCCAGGGGGCTCGGAGGCAGGGGGATGGCACCAAGATCATGGCATCTCATCCCCCGATTTTTTTTTTTTTTTTTTAAATGGCATTTAAGTGTTTACTATACGCCAGGCACTGTACTAAGCATTGGGGTAGATACAACCTGATCAGGATGGCCGGTCTGTCCCACGTGGGGCTCAGTCCTAATCCCCATTTTCCAGATGTGGGAACGGAAGCAAAGAGAAGCGCAGTGACTTGCCCAAGGTCACCCGGCACACAGGTGGCGGAGCCAGAATCAGAACCCAGGATCTTCCTACCCCCGGGCCCGTACTCTACCCATTAGGCCACGCTGCTTCTACCCCGGACCCTGTAAAAGCCCGAACCTCCACGGCCTGCTTTCCCTTGATCCCACTCACACCAGGACCCAGATAATAAGAATAATGTCGGTATTTGTTAAGCGCTTACTACGTGCCGAGCACTGTTCTAAGCGCTGGGGTAGATACAGGGTAATCGGGTCGTCCCGCGTGAGGCTCCCGGTTAATCCCCATTTTACAGATGAGGGAACTGAGGCCCAGAGAAGTGAAGTGACTCGCCCACAGTCACACAGCTGACGAGTGGCAGGGCCGGGAGTCGAACCCGTGACCTCCGACTCCGAAGCCCAGGCTCTTTGGCAAAGACGCCCTTTGCCAACGAGGCCAAAGTTGAACTTCTGCTGGATCACAGACGAGACCCATCCTCTACTCCAAAGATCTTGCAGCGGCGATGACTTTCCCTTTTTACCCCAAATCAAGAGATGAGGAAGTGAGAGCGGCTCATGGCACTGTCTCTCACGCACACTCTCCGCCCTCCCCCCGCTCTATTAAAAAAGTGCTGCCATGTCCTGGTGGCTTTCTGAGAATGAATATCTTTCTCCCCCTCTAGACTGTAAGCTCGTTAGGGGCGGGGAACGTGTCTGATAATTGTGCTCTCATACTCTCCCGAGCAATTAGGACAGTGCTCCACACATAGTCAGCGCTCGGCGTCAATCAGTGAGAAGCAGCGAGGCTTAGTGCAAAGAGCACGAGTTTGGGAGTCAGAGGACGTGGGTTCTAATCCCCCCGCCGCTACTGTTCTGCCGTGTGACCTTGGGCAAGCCACTTCACTTCTCAGTGCCTCAGTTACCTCATCTGTAAAATGAGGATTGAGACTGTGAGCCCCACGTGGGACAACCGGATTACTTTATTTCTACCCCAGTGCTTCGAACAGTGCTTGCCATATAGTGAGCCCTTAAATACCATCATTATCATTAGTGGATAGAATTTGGACCTGGGAGCCAGATCATCATTATTATTATTATAAGGACCCGGGTTCTAATAATAATAATTATAATGTTGGTATTTGTTAAGCGCTTACTATGTGCAGAGCACTGTTCAAAGCGCTGGGGTAGATATAGAGAATCAGCATGGCTCAGTGGAAAGAGCGTGGGCTTGGGAGTCAGAGGTCATGGGTTCAAATCCCAGCTCTGCCACTCGGCAGCTGTGTGACTATGGGCGAGTCACTTGACTTCTCTGTGCCTCAGTGACCTCATCTGTCAAATGGGGATTAAGACTGTGAGTCTCACGTGGGACAGCCTGATTACCCTGTATCTCCCCCAGCGCTTAGAACAGTGCTCTGCACATAGTAAGCGCTTAACAAATACCAACATTGTTATTACAGGGTAATCAGGTTGTCCCACGTGAGGCTCACAGTCAATCCCCAATCCCATCTCCGTCTCTTGTGAACCGCGTGACAGGACGTGGGCAAGTCGCTTCGCTTTTCTGGGACTCATTTCCCTCATCTGTCAAACGGGGACGAAGACTGTGAGCCCCATGTGGGACTTGGACCGTGTCCGGCCTGACTGGCCCATACCTAGCCCAGCGGTCGGAAGAGCGCCCGACACATAGTAAACGCTTTATAAATACCATTATTATGAATACGTAGCATCGACGGACTGAGAAAGGAACAGAGGCGTACCGTGATATTTAGATAGATCATCCGTTTACTCTGGTCGTAGCTGACGTAGGCCGACTTCACCCCGACGTACTTCACGTCGATGGAGCGAGGGAACAGGAAGAAGACGGCCAGGCCCGAGAGGAGAAGGCACACCGACACAGAGGCCATCACGTACAGCTTCCTGAAATGACACCGCCCGTGTTTTCCGCCGGGCCATCGGGATACGGGTTATTAACCGAGATTCCCAAAGCCATCTTGAACCGGAATGAGAATCAGTGAGCGGGGAGCTGAAGCGGAGCGAGCACCGCGTAAAGATCTTGGCAAACCTGGGAAGAGCAGGGAGCTGAGAGTGCAATTCTACTTGGAAAGGTCCACACCCTAAATAGTTTTAAGTCGTCGGAGAGGAGCAAATATTTCAACTGGGTCCTCCGTTGACTTGTAAATATTACGCAGAAGAAAAGGTTATAAAGGGAAGATCTCATTCATCTTCTAAAATAGTCATACCATAGAACTACATTTGTATTATTCAGAAAGGAATTGCCATAGAGACTTAAGAAAGAGAAAATCTACACAAAGGAAAATGTGAATATGCAACCCGGTAATCCTCTCCTGGTACCACATACTGAAAATATTCTCTTTAAAGCTAATTGAAGAGAGATGATATTGCACGTTAAACTGGTGACACTATTTCCTCTTGGCCCAAAGCGATCTGTTTCGTTTTTAAAACCCGATTAATCTCGGAAACTAATAACAGACTTACATTATAAACACATTCCTTTTCTAAATTACCTAATATTTCAGGCTAATAGCCAGAAGAAACATATTTAACGCCATTTAGGACAAAAAATAATTGAAATCATTTTACCCCCAGCGTTACTACTATCCATTCCAGCCCCTGTGAATGAACGTCATGGTTTTCATTTCCATGTGCTTCCATATTATCAAATTTGTGGGGAAAATCATAACGAGAAGGCCAAACACTGGGAATTAAACTTGGGGAACACTGTGGCTAATTCTACCTACAGTTAAGGAAAGGCAACTGAAAATGAGTTCAGTTTTCCAAAAATCAAATATTCCTATACACTTTGCCATCCCTTTCAAAATAATCCAAGAATTTGGAATAAGCTCCGTTGGCAGCACAAGGTTTCGCACGAAGGCGACTTGACTACTTACGTTCGTCTGGGCCTCAGTCTCTGGTCACTATACGGAATCAGGGCTACCAGCTGGTTTTCCTGACCTAAAATACAGGACATATTTTTAAGGCGAGGAAAGAGAAAGCTTTCAGTGAAAAAAATTTAAATACACAGATAAGCCTCTACAACAGTTAAGCTGGAACAGAAAGACCAGGCTTTGAGACGGCGGCTTTTTCAATTGTTTTAGGGAGCTGTACTTTCCGAACACGTTCCCGGAGCACGTGAGTATCACACAACCCCCGCTGCTTTCACACTGGGTCATATATGGGCCCCTTTCTCGTCTTATGCCCGTTTTCATTTACATTAGCATCTGCTTCCCCAGGACTGCAAATTCCATGAGGACAGGGATCTTGAGCACTAGCTTCTGAATGCTTCCAAACCACTCGACAGAGTGCTCTGCGGCGTGGCCCAATGGAAAGAGCAAGGGCCTAGGAGTCAGAGGACCGGAGTTCTCATCCCGGCTCCACCACAAATCCGCTGTGACCTCATGCAAGTCACTTCACTTCTCTGTGGCTCAGTTCCCTCAGCTGAAAAATGGGGATTAAGACTGTGAACCTCATGTGCGACATGGACTGTGTCCACCTTGATTGGCTTGAATCTGTCCCAGTGCTTAGTACAGTGTCTGGCACATAGCAAGTGCTTAAATACCACTGGGGGAGGGAGGAAAAAACAAAAAAAACACCAAGAAGTAGGCATTCACTAAAAATGTGATTCATATATTTGATGCAATAAATTTGAGGAACTGGATAGAATTGTGGTTAAGAGCATAGGATGTTTTCAACCCATCAACTACATGGAAACAAGTCATCTGAGGGTCTCTTTTTGGTTTTTTTTAATGGCATGTTAAGCGCTCACTATGTGTCAAACACTATTCTAGACTCTGGGCTACATACAAATCAATTAGGTTAGATCCAGTCTCTGTCCTGCATGGGGCTCATGGTCTAAGTAGGAGGGAGAATGGGAAAACTGAGGCACGCAGAAGTAACTTGTCCAAAGTCACACAGCAAGTACTTGGCAGAACCAGGATTAGAAGCTAACAAGGAATGGTACGGAAATCCAGCAAGAGGATGCGACCTATCATTACAAATAGCCAATGAGGTAGGAGATCACTTTATGGCCAAAGTACCTCCCAAATAGAACAAACAGCTGTAATGGGGCTGCCCGGAGAACTGCAGACCAGGGAACTTCCCTTCAAACCTATACATGCATAGACAAAATAACCTTTTTTTTGGGGGGGGGGAGGGGGGAGAGGGAGAGAAAAAACACAGTTTATGTAAGGCAAAAATCACGCCTCTCCAATCTACCGAGGTTCCCCGAAGGGGTCGGGAAGTGTGTGGCCAGAGGAGAGCTACTACACTAAATATGTTTAGATTTTCAAATGGCCTTTGGCACAGTTCTTCGCCAAAACCGTTAGAAAAAACTGCATATCTATATCTTGGAACTGGGTGGAGGGGGGATATTTTGGTCTGACTATAGATAGGAAATAAAGGGGAAGGGGGAAATTACTACTTTTTAACTAGGGATGTGTAAAAAGCAGGGGCCTCCAAGAAGCGCTGCTGGGAGCTATTATTGCATCTAGTAGTATCCTAAGGAATCTGATTTTTCCTAAGGGAAAATAAGCAGTCAACTCTACCAGCTGGGCAGATGACATAGGCCCATTCAGAGGTTGAAATACATTGATGGGGATACATTATGGGGTGATTTCAAAAAGGAGCTTCACCCCGAGGGTGATTAAAGTCATAAATTTAGGGCAGGGGAACCCCCAGTGACAACAACACATTAGAGGCCTCTGAGCTTAAAAGGTGTGACTTTAGGATGATATCTTGGACTCTCCTTTGACTCGCTTCCTCAAATCATCGGTGGCGTTGTCACCGAATTGTACTTTCCATGTGCTTATAGAGAGCTCTGCACAGAGTAAACGGTCAATAAATACGATTGAATTCGGGCCCAGAGAAGTTACACAAAGCATGTACCAAATGGCTCGGGGGTGGTCCGTGATAAATTCAGGGAGAAAGAGCCCCCTGACACTAATTAAGAAAGAAAGGTAGGTCCCTGACGCTTATTAAGAGGGCGAGCTAGCGACGACGGAGAGCTCGAGATGGACGAACAAGATGCACGAAGGATAGGGCCACCCACTGCAGATCATTAGAGAAAACTGGAAGACGCTGAATAAGGCAGGAGCCCAGCCGAGAGGAAAGATTTCCAGGCTAGCGACCTCCGTTCTGGAGCAGACAGAATAACTGGGGTGGATGGCCCACTGGTCTCAGCCTATATAACACTTTTCTTTCTCCCTCTTTTGTTTTCTTTTGGTAAAATCAGTATTCACTGGAAAACGCCTTAATGTCAGCGAAAGTACAATTTCAGAACGTATGGCGATGGGCATTTTTTTGTACAAAAGCAACCGCACTAGAACACGGAATAACGGAACTGAAACTCCCTGCATCGCTTACAAACCAGTGATGATTTAACAGTAACAATGGTGTTTAAGCGTTTACTACGTGCCGGGCACTGTACTGAGCGCTGGGGCGGAGAGAGGAAATCGGGTTGGACAAAGCCCCTGTCCCACATGGGGCTCGCCATCTCGATCCTCATTTTAGGAGGAGGAAACTGAGGCGGGGAGAAATCCAGTGACTCGCCTAAGGTCTCACGGCAGACAAATGGCAGAGTTGGGATTTGACCCTCAGACTCCCAGGTCTGTGCTCTACCCACGGGGCCGCGCCGCCTCTAGTGATTTGGTGACGCTTGTGATGATTTAAGAGCGGACAGGGCGCTCAGGTACCTAGCTGTTAAATGCGAACAGAATGAGAGTCGACGGCCCCGAGGCCCGTGGCTCAAGTCGGAAAAGGGCCGAAGATGTGTGTCCCGGGAGGCTGGGAATCTGAAGCGTCATTTCCGAGGAGAGGGGACGGGGCTCCCGGGCTCACTCACGCCCGGTCCCTGAGCTAGAGCCGTGCCCCGAAGCTGGGCCGGACCAGCCAGATGGCCAAACCCGGGCCCACGTGCTCTCCTCCAAGGGGCTGGCAGGCACCTTAGCCGGGAACTGTGTGCCCAATGATACATCCGTCGGCTTCCTCTTCTTCTCGCCGGTCAATTATCCCGACACCCACTCTACTCAATATCAAGTGGGCTGCCCTCCCAGCGTTCTGTCCGATTTCCTCCCATCTGGGAACTCACACACTCGCGGGCGAGAGGGTCGCCGAACAATCCGAGCTTCTTTCCGGATGGAGTACCTCACGATATTATAATTCCTCCGCACCACTTTCTCCAGACATACCGTAAGGAGCCGAGACCCAAGACACTGACAGATGTACCATCTCCAAAGCGAAAGTTTAAAAATCTGAACAACAACAATAATAATAGCGCCGTGGCTCAGTGGAAAGAGCCCGGGCTTGGGAGTCAGAGGTCATGGGTTTGAATCCCAGCTCTGCCACTCGCAGCTGTGTGACTGTGGGCAAGTCACTTCACTTCTCTGTGCCTCAGTTCCCTCATCTGGAAAATGGGGATGAAGACTGTGAACCTCACGTGGGACAACCTGATTGCCCCGCATCTACCCCAGCACTTAGTACAGTGCTTTGCACATAGTAAGCGCTTAAATATCAACATTATTATTATTAGCACCATTTGTTAAGCGCTTACGTGTCAGTCGCTGTACTAAGCGCTGGGGTGGGTAGAAGCAAATCGGGTTGGAGAACAGTCGCTGTCCCATGTGGGGCTCACAGACTCCATCCCCGCTTTCCAGATGAGTTAACAGGCCCAGAGAAGTGAAGTGACTTTCCCCAGGTCACAGAGCAGACAAGTGGCGGAGATGGGATTAGAACCCACGACCGTCTGACTCCCAGGCCCGTGGCTCTAGCCACTGAGCCAGGCTGCTCCTGGAGTTCTGAGATTTTAAACCACCAGCTTTCCCAAGGCTGTCTCCCCATCGGACGGTAAGTTCCTTGAAGGACGAAGTTGTGTTAACTCTACTATACTCTTCCCAGCACGAACTACAGTGCTCCTTACTCCCAGGGTAGGGATCATGATTTCTAATTCTACTGTGCTCTCCCAACTGATTAGTACAGTGCTCTGCACCCGATAAATATTACAGATGAATTGGTACTCTCCCAAGGGCTTAGTACCGTGTTCTGCACAAAGTGCTCAGTAAATATCACCGATTATTTGGGTGGCGGATTACCCGGACCTTTTCCTTCTTCCTTTTGTCCTAGCCCCGTCTTATGTAAACCTTCGGGAACGGAAATGAAACTTGAATGTGCAAATTTAGATAATACCTGAGGTCAAAAGGTAACGGGGACATTTTTTCCCAGCACTTAGAGTGCTTTACACCTTCCCTAAGACCCCCCCCCCCCCTTCCTCTTCTCCCGCTTCCTTCTGTATCTTGCTCCAGACTTGCTCCCTTTATTCATCACCCCTCCCAGCCCCACAGGACGTATGTCCATACATGTCATTTATTTCTTTTAAATGTCGATCACCCCCTCTAGATTGCCAGCTCCTTGTGGGCAAGAAACGATATATTGTTCTCTCCCGAGAACTTGATATGGTGCTCTGCCCACAATATGCATTCGGATACAACTGACTGACTCCGGTCTGCTTGGATCATACCTATGCCAGTGCACAGCACACCGTCAGCACTTCAATACCACAACCGTTAGCTCATCCCTCTAGACTGTTAGCTCCTTGCGGTCAGGGAACGCGTCTGTTTACCGTTGCGTTCCACTCTCCCAAGCGCTTAGCACAGCGCGCCGCACAGAGGAAGCGCTCAATAAATACGACTGAATGAATTATACCCGCTACGGTCAGGCTAGTAAAAATCACGCAGGGCCACCTACCCCGAGGGATCCGTCCCGTGCCTTGACAGGTGGGACAAGTGACGCTGTCTCTTCCCGTGAACTCCACGTAAGGAAACTGAGACACGTCGCTGGGCCGCCCGTCCTCATTTGTGACTTCCGAGTGAATCAGGCCATTCCGCATGTTATCTGCCGAGCTGGATCCATTGGCGCTCTCTTCCTTGCTCGAGTGCAGAGACAGGTGGGAAAGGGATTTCCCCATGTCTGGTAAACAAAGGGAACAGTCAGCCTCAGGGACGGCTCCCGCTCCCCAAAGTCCAACTCTAACACGATTTTGATAAGGAATCTGCTTTCGCTCGGTTTATGGAGTAGAGCAGAGGTGCGTGTGGGCCTCACGTGATTCTCTGAAGGCGGGAGGAGGAGAGAGTCGGGTTGCATTCTGGAATAAAATACAGTTGGGTCAACTGAGACTTTTACATTTCAAGCTTTTAGGCTGGTCACGTTTAGAAACGGGGGCCGTGAGGGAAGGGAGAAGGAAATCAGAGCATAAAAAAAGGAAAAACAAGATTTAGATCAGTAGTCTAGATACCAAACGGACCCCTGACCCAAAAATAACTCTAACAGAAAAAAGAAAGTAAGGATTCAAACACTTCAGAAAGAAAACACTGTCCCAGACAGACAGAAGTGGAGGGAAAATGCTTTAGCAACACTTTGATGAGGGTGACACCCTTATCCTAGTTCTGCTAGAATGGGGTAGTGATGTTCTCTAAGAACCTCGTGCTCAGAAGAGTTGCATTATATACTTCCGCTCCGTGAACCTTGAGTTCCATTTGGAATAGGGAGTGTGAGCTGACTGTTTTATAACTCTGCCGGTGCTTTGTTCTTGGCACGTAATAAGGGCTTAAATAGCACCATTATTTTTTGCACAAGTTTCCTTCCCCGATGACTCTGGGCACCAACGAGGGCTGTGTCATACCTGGAAAGACTCACGCTGTAGGAAGAACGGGCCCTAGCTCTCCGGCAGTGGTCTAGCCACCTCGCCAAATGAAAAAGGTATGCAGAACGGATGATTTCCTTCGATTCATAAAGCCCCCTCCACTCCACTCCCCCGCTCTAGACTGTAAGCTCACTGTAGGGGGAGAACATGTCATAATGTACTTTCCCAAGTGCTTAATAGTACTGTAGTACAGGGGGAAGCAGCATGGCCCAGTGGATAGGGCCTGGGAGTCAGAAGGACCTGGGTTCTAATCCCGTCTCTGCCACTTTGCTGTGTGACCTTGGGCAAAGTCACTTCACTGGGCCTCAGTTACCTCTTCTGTAAAATGGAGATTAAGACTGTGAGCCCCACGTGGGACAGGGACTGTGTCCAATCTGATGAGCTTTTTATCTAGTGCTGAGAACAGTGTCTGACACACAATAAGCATTTAATAACAATAATCGTGGTTTCCGTTGGGCACCCGCTACGTGCCAGGCACTACACTAAGCACGGGGGTGGAAACAAGAAAATCAGGTTGGACACAGTCCCTGTCACACACGGGGCTCAGTCTCAATCCCCATATCCCAGAGGAGCTGAGGGACAGAGAAGTGAAGTGATCCGCCCAAGGTCACACAGCAGACAAGTGGCGGAGCCGGGATAAGAACCTAAGAACTTCTGACTCCCAGGCCCCTGCTCTATCCACTGTGCCCCGCTGCTTCCCAAATAATATCATTATTATTATAGTGCTCTGCTCACAATAAGCACTCAAATACCACTGCCTGACATTTCTACATACAAGTTAATTTTCCACAAAGAAATGCTTTTCCATATCGTATCATCATCACCACTGAAATATTCAGCCCAGGCATACAGTTTAGAACGAGAAGCTGGTGAAAGTCTAATCCCCCGATTAGACTGTAAGCCCGTCAAACGGCAGGGACCGTCTCTATCTGTTGCCGACTTGTTCATCCCAAGCGCTTAGTACAGTGCTCTGCACATAGTAAGCGCTCAATAAATACTATTGAATGAATGAATGAATGAAAGTACACTGAAAACAGAAACAGATGAGACCCCCGGCCTTAAGGGGTTTATAAATGACGGGGTGGGAAGGAAGAGGAAATCATACAAATAAAACAAACTCCCCATAAACGCATGGATAAATGTATAAGAAAATGGGGATTAAAACCTGTCCTCCTTACTCGCGTCACTTACTGCTTTATCAACCCGGCATCCAGGGGGACTGCAAGGTGTAAGGGAATTCAATTTGCAAACGTAAAGGAATTGCATAAACAAATGAAATTCAGCCTTTCAAGTGCTATTGTAATAGCTAAAATGTGACCTGCTCAAGGTCACCACTTATTTTGAACGACAAATCGGAGAGCGCTTTTTTCCCCCGAAGAATCTCCGCCTCGGTAATTGCATTTCTGTCTTACCCCATTCCTGTGAGGTGGGGAGGGGCGGGTGCGTGTGCGATCGGCCCCACTGCACTGACGAGGAAGCAATGCTACGAAGAGATTGAGGTCTGTTCCTGCTCCTTTCCGTCACTTGACTCTTTCTTCCCTGCCGGATTATCAACTCCTTGCAGGCTGAGCTAGCGCCTCCCAACTCCGCTGTACTCTCCTGGCGGCTTAGCAGAGTGTTTGGCACACAGTAAACACTGATTAAAAACCCCACCGCCTGACTGTCCGAGTTCACGGAGCTAGCCGGGGGTGGTGGTGTGCAGAGCTGAGGCTGGAATTGGGTTTCGGGCTTCCCGAGCTGGCCTATTTCCCCTGGGACTACACTGCTTTCTTCCCATTAAGAAGATTAATATTCTACCAGGAACATTCTGCCCCTCTCAGGGTGGCAACTGGAGAGTTTCCAGGACTCTACCAGTCTCGACTACGGGAGGGAGAGTCAAGCAGAGGCCTTTCCATGTCATTCCTAGCATGGGCAGCGGCAGGCCATCTGCTACAAGTCAAAACTCGCCCGTGCTGGGCGGCGGCGGCGTGGGAGAGAATCCAGGGCGGAGATTCAAATTTACGGCACAGATGGAGGCCATGGTAAACTACTTCTGTATTTTTACCAAGAAGACTCTCTGGATCCACTACTAGAACGACTGCAGACGGAGGGGGCGTTTTCTGGGAGTGGCGCGTCCACGGCGTCGCTTATGGGGCGGAAACGACTCGACGGCAAAAGGCAAGACAAATCCCGGGACAGGATTAACCCTCCTTCGGAAATAGCTTCCTCAACTCTTTATTTTGAACCGTCTCCTCAGATTTAAAAGGGATAATCATCATTTGAGATGGAAACGTATTTTTCGGGGTTAAGCGCACCCTAACTCTTAGCACGTCCCCGGACCGGTGCAGGGGAACAATGGGGAGAGGGGGACAGAAGGAAGCGGGAGAAGGGAGTAGGTAGGCTGTGGAGCCTGCGTGACCGGGTAAACACAATCCCCCGACCAAGACTGGACCGGGGACTTCTTCAGAAAGCCTCGACGACGTCATTCATCTTTACCAACATTTGTTGGGTCCTTTCTGCCCCTTCGCTGCCCTTTTCCTCACCTGTTAATGCTCCAGAGTTTCATTCTACTTTTAAGTTGCAGGCAGGAAGGAGTGTGGCCTGGTGGATTGAGCACGGGGCCGGGAATCTCCCTTTCTCTCCAGACTTCTTGAGAGGTACGTTAACACCCGCTGCCTCCATCTCCTAGCCTCCGATCCTCTCCTACCTCCCCTCCGATCTGGCTTCTGCCTCTCGGCTCCACACAGACGGTCCTCTAAGGTAACCAGTGACCTCCTTCTCACCAAATCTGATGGCCTCTGTGCCATCTGAATTCTTCTAGACCTCCCAGCCACTTTAGACCACCTCCTTCTCCTTGACATGGTATCCAACCTTGAAATCACTGACGCTGTCCTCTCGAGTCTCCTCCTACCTCCCTGACTGGTCCTTCTCAGTCTCATTTTCTGGCTCTTCCTCTGCCACCCACCCCTTAACTGGGGGGGGGGGGTGGTCCCTCAAGGCTCAGTTCTAGATCCTCCTTTTCCCCCTCCTCCCCCTATACCCGTTCCCTTGGAGAACTCATTCGCTCCCACGGCTTCAACTACCACCTCTATATGGATGATTCCCAAATCTACATCTCCATTCCTGACCTCCCTCCTTCCCTGCAATTTCCCATCTCCTCCTGCCTTCGAGACATCTCTACTTGGATGTCCCGGCCACCCCTCAAACACGTCCAAACCTAAACTCCTTATCTTTCCACCCAAACCCTAACCCCCGCCCCGCCCGTCCAATCTTTCCCATCATGGCAGACGCCACTATCCTCCTTACCTCACAAGCCCGTAACTTGGGCACTGTCCTCCACTCACCCCTCTCATCCCACCCACATATTCAGCGTCAACGAATCCAATCGGGTCTACGCTCCCAACGTTGCTAAAATCCGTCCTTTCCTCTCCAGTCTGCCACCATCCTGAGCCAAGCACCTATCCTACCCCACGTCTGCCTCCTCGCTGACCTCCCCGCCTCCCGTCTCTCCCCACTCCAGTCCAGACTTCGCTCTCCTGCCCAAAGTCATTTATCAACGAAAGCCTTCGGTTCACGCCTCCCCACTCAAGAACCTCCACCTTCGGATCAAACAGAAATTCCTCCCCATTGGTTTTAGAGCCCTCAATCAGCTCACCCCACCCTCCCTAATCTCCTCCAGCTCATCCGGCCCGTTCTGCTCCGCTGGTGCCAGCTTCCTCACCGGGCCCCGATGTCGTCCATCTCCCCGCCTACCCCTTTCCCGCGTCCTCTCCCTAACCTGGGGCTCCCTCCCCCTCCGTATTTGCCGGACCACCGCTCTCTTCCCCTCCAAAGTCTTATTCAATGACATCTCCTCCAAGAGGCCTTCCCCGATTAAGCCCTCTTTTCCCCCGCTCCCTCTCCCTCCTGTGTCACCTACGCACTTCAACCCGTGACCTTTGGACACTCGATATTCGTCCCGCCCCCAACCCTAGAGCACTTATGTACGTATCTTTAAATTATCTATTATAAATGACTTATTCATATCACTGTCTGTCTCATCTGGACCAGAAGCTCGTTATGGAGAGGGAGCATGACTAGCGATCTGTTGTACCCTCCTCTCCCAAGCCCTCGGTAAAGTGCTCTGCACACAGTAAGCACTCAAAGACAACTGACTGAATCGGAACGACCTGGGTTCTAATCCCAGATACGCCACTTGTCTGCTGTGTGACCTTGGGCAGGTCATTTAAGAGAAGCAGCGTGGCTCAGTGGAAAGAGCCCGGCCCTGGGAGTCAGAGGTCATGGGTTCTAATCCCAGCTCCGCCACTCATCTGCCGTGTGACTCTGGGCAAGTCACAACTTCTCTGTGCCTCCGTGACCTCATCTGTAAAACGGGGATTAAAAACTATGAGCCCCATGTGGGACAACCTGATCGGCTTGTATCCCCCCAGCGCTTAGAACAGTGCTTTGCACATAGTAAGTGCTTAACAAATACCACCCTTATTACTAAGCGCTCAATAAATTCATTCATTCAATAGTATTTGAGCGCTTACTATGTGCAGAGCGCTGGACTAAGCGCTTGGAATGGACAAATCGGTAACAGATAGAGACAGTCCCTGCCCTGTGACGGGCTTACGGTCTGATCGGGGGAGACGGACAGACAAGAACAATAGCAATAAATAGAATCGAGGACAGGATCACGAACGGAATCAGTAAATAGAAGCAATAAATTCAACTAAGGCCCAGGCTGGGGGGCCTGGGTTCTACCTGCAGAGAGAAGAATTTTTCATTCATTCATTCAATCGTATTTGAGCGCTTACTATGTGAACAGCACCGTACTAAGCGCTTGGAAAGTATTTTGAATGAGTTTTTCCACTGTGCCACTGGTGCCTGCCAAGTCTATCGTACTGTACTTTCCCAAGACCTTAAGCTAGAGTTCTTCGGCAGTAGGTAGGTGCGCAAGCACCATCGTTCATTCATTCCATAGTATTTACTGAGCGCTTATTATGTGCAGAGCACTGTACTAAGCGCTTGGAATGGACAAATCGACCTCCCACTTGGTTCTCCACGGGCCAGAGCCGGCCCGATCGATACTTCCCTCCCTCAGCATTAGAAAGAGCAACGTTGACGAACTGGAAAGTGCCTCTCTGCAACATTCAGGAGGCAGGCAGTGGGAAGGAGCACGGCCCAGTGGGTAGAGTCCGGGCCTGGGAGTCAGAAGGTCGTGGATTCTAATCCTGGCTCCGCCACATATCTGCTGCGAGACCCTGGGCAAGTCGCTTCGCTTCTCTGGGCCTCAGTGCCCTCAACTGGGGATTGAGATAGTGAGCCCCACATAGGACAGGAATTGGGTCCAACCCGACTTGCTCGGATCCACCCCCGTGCTTAGTACAGAGCCCGGCACACAGTGAGCGCTTTACAAATACCGTAATTATCATTATTGCTTTGTCTCGGTAGCCAGAGGGCAGGGGTGTCCTCCTCATCCCTCGAGCAGCGGAGCGCCACCGGCCAGGAGACGCCGCGTCAGCCCGCAGCCGCTTGCCAACTGGCCGCTAGCCACTGTGCCGGGATGGGAGCCCCGCGTCCACGACTCCAACAGAGACCCCGGGCCATCTCTAAGGGGGACTAAAATCCTATTACCCGGGCCGGGCCTGACTTCCACCTACTGCTCGGTAGTAATAATTAATAATGACGGTACTTGTTAAACGCTTACTACGGGACAAGCACCGTTTTGAGCGCTGGGGTAGATACAAGGTAATCAGGTTGGACACAATCCCCGTTCCACGCTGGGGCTCACAGTCTTCATCCCCCATTTGACAGATGAGGCAACTGAGGCACAGAGAAGGGAAGGCACTTCTGCATCACCTTGACTTGCTCCCTTTGCTCTTCCCTCCTCTCCCCACGGCACTTGTGTATACTTCTGTTTAGACTGTTAGCCCATCTCGGGGCAGGGACTGTATCTGTGGCCAAACTGTCCGTTCCAAACGCTCAGTACGGTGCTCTGCACGTAGTAAGTGCTCAATAAATACTACAGAACGAGTGAAGGGACTTGCCCGAGGTCACACAGCAGACCAGTAGCGGAGCCGGAGTTAGAACCCACGTCCTCTGACTCCCAAGCCCGTGCTCTTGCCACTAGGCCATGCTCTGCACACAGTAAGCACTCAATAAATAGGGCTGAATGAATGACTGGGCTAGAGGCGCTCAGACCAGCAACCCTTCCAGGTTCTCCCAATTCCCTCCTCTTTCCTTCCCCTATCCTGTGCAGTGTGGCCTGATGGATAGAGCACGGAGAGAGCCCGGGGGTCAGAAGGACCTGGGTTCTCATCCCGCCCCCGCCCCCCCCCGACTTGCCTGCTCTGTGTGACCTCGGGCTAGTCAGAAGCAGCGTGGCTCACTGGAAAGAGCCCGGGATTCGGAGTCAGAGGTCACGAGTTCGACTCCCGGCTCTGCCACCTGTCAGCTGTGTGACTGTGGGCGAGTCACGTCACTTCTCTGGGCCTCAGTTCCCTCATCTGTAAAATGGGGATTAAAAGTGGGTGAGCCCCACGTGGGACAACCCGGTGACCCTGTATCTCCCCCAGCGCTTAGAACAGTGCTCGGCACCTAGTAAGCGCTTAACAAATACCAACGATATTAACGTTATTAGTCACTTGACTTCTTTGGGCCTCAGTTACCTCAACTGTCAAATGGGTATTAGGACTGTGTACCTTCCCCCCCCACACACATAGTAAGTGCTCAATAAATACTATTGAATGAATGACTGTGTCCAACCTGATTACCTTGTATCTACCCCAGCGCTTGGCATTATAGTAAGCACCTACATACCATCATTTTATTATCATTATTATTAAATCAGAGAGGAGGGGAAGGAGCCAAGCAGAGTGAGGTATTTATTCAGCACTGACTGTGTGCGGAGCACTGTACTAAGCACTTGGGAGAGTACAATGCAAATGAGTTGGATGACATGTTCCCTGTCCATGATCAATCCATCTCACTAGTTACTTCCAACATTGAACGGCCGCCTCTAGGCATCTCACGTAACCACCGTCTCCTCTGCACCCCCTATGTGCTTGGATGGATACTCCTTCAGCACTCCGGAAAAGAGCCTGGGCTTCGGAGTCAGAGGTCACGGGTTCGACTCCCGGCTCTGCCACTCGTCAGCTGTGTGACTGCGGGCGAGTCACTTCGCTTCTCTGGGCCTCAGTTCCCTCATCTGTAAAACGGGGATTAACCGTGAGCCTCACGTGGGACGACCCGATGACCCTGCATCTCCCCCAGTGCTTAGAACAGTGCTCGGCACACAGTAAGCGCTTAACAAACACCAACATTATTATTATAAGCCACCCCCATGGCTCTTACGTCTAACATCTTAAAGCAGCGTGGCCTTATGGAAAGAGCCCGGACTTGGGGGTCAGAGGTCGTGGGTTCGAATCCCGGCTCTGCCACTTGTCTCCTGTGTGACTCTGGGCAAGTCAATTCACTTCTCTGGGCCTCGGTGATCTCATCCGTAAAACGGGGATCAAGACTGTGAGCCCCATCTGGGACAACCCGATTACCTTGTATCTCCCCCAGTGTTTAGAACAGTGCTTGACACACAGTAAGCGTTTAATAATATTTGTTAAGCGCTTACTACGTGCAGAGCACTGTTCTGAGCGCTGGGGTAGATACAGGGTAATCGGGCTGTCCCACGTGAGGCTCACAGTTCATCCCCATTTTACGGATGAGGTAACAGGCACAGGGAAGTGAAGTGACCTGCCCACAGCCACACCGCTGACAAGTGGCAGAGCCGGGATTCGAACCCATGACCTCCGACTCCCAAGCCGGGCTCCTTCCACCGAGCCACGCTGCTTCTCATGCTTAACAAATACCCTCATTATCGTTACCATTATTTGATATCTGCAATTTATGTTAATATTTGTCTCCCTCAGTAGACTGTAATCTTCTTGGGAACAAGGATCGTGTCTCTAATTTTTCTGCACCGTGCTATCCCCAAGTGCTTAGTACAGCGTTCTGTAATAATAATAATAATAATAATAATGATAATGGTATTTGTTAAGCACTTACTATGTGCAAAGCACTATTCTAAGCGCTGAAGCACTCAGTAAATACCACCGATTGGAAAAGAACTGAGGGATGTGCATCAAGACTCATTCCCTTGTCCACTGAGGGAGAGAGGATTCACTGCCAAGGCGGCAGTGGGTTCGAGTGAGCAATTCTAAAACAAAAAGAGTTTGTCGGTGCTATGAATAATAATTAATCATTATGGTAGTCGTTAAGCACTTACTAGGTGCCAAGCACTAGGATCGAGAGGCAACTCTTCACCTCCCCGGTGCGGCATGGAGGTGGGTGATCGGCCACCGCCGACCCCCGAAATCACCTTCCACGAGACAATCCGGATGGTAAACTCCTCGAGGGCAGGATTAACACACGTGAATTAATTCCAGCACAGTGTTCGGCACACAGTAGGAGCTCAATCAGTGCTTTTGATCCACTGCTTGGGAACCTCAGAGCCTCAAGCAGGCGTTACTATTGAAAGCCAGAAACTCCCCACCCGGTAAGAGGGAATGCTCTAGGCAGCTGGAGAAATTCTCTTTATGGCTATTGTTTCGGTCCGTCTGTCTCCCCAGATTAGACTGTAAGCCCGTCGATGGGCAGGGACTGTCTCTACAGTCCAGTTGTACAGTCCAAGCGCTTAGTACAGTGCTCTGCACATAGTAAGCGCTCAATAGATACTGTTGAATGAATGAAATTCTCACCAGGGCAGAACGGGGAGAACCCTTTAATTACCCATGATCTCAAATATTGCTCAACAAATTCTGCCCGTCAGGCTCTATTACCCAACGTTAGACTCTGTACTAACCGCAACAAGACCTTTTGCACACACCTAAAATACACAGAATTAGACTTCTACCGCACCATTTCCCCACACAGGCTGCACAGCGAGGCTGAGCCACCCCAACTTCAATTTCCAAAATACGGTAGAACGATTTTCCTGGCGGGTTTTCCGACCTCTATCCCCACGCGCCTTCCTCCACTAGGATTAACCCAACGCCCCGTTTTACTGCCCGCAATCGCTCGCCAAAATTTATCCATTAAGGACAGGGCTCCAAACCGTGAACTGCAGTTTTAAAACGACGTCAGACGTCAACGATGTTTTTGAGCGGGTTGGCGTAGGGATGCGCTTCGGCAATAGCGCCTGCCGGCGCTTGGTAACCTCGAGCCCACGTCTCCGTTCGCAACTGAATTTTCCAAAGGCAATTTAACACCAGATGCGATCCCCTCGCTCAGGAGGGCACACAGGCTGTATTATCAAAACCCTCCCGGTTGTGCTTGGCAGCCAAATCGACACCATCAATCGACGGTATTTACTGAGAGTTTACTGTGGACGGAACTGTCTCCCCCTCGAATAGGCTTCTCCAGTAGATTTACAGTCTCCTGAATTTGAAAGAATAGAGACATTTTATAACAACAGTGTTGGTATTTGTTAAGCGCTCACTATGTGCGGAGCACCGTTCTAAGCGCTGGGGTAGACACGGGGGAATCAGGTCGTCCCACAGTGGGGCTCACGGTCTTCATCCCCATTTTACAGGTGAGGTCACTGAGGCACGGAGAAGTGAAGTGACTTGCCCCCAGGCACACAGCTGACGAGCGGCGGATCCTGGATTCGAACCCACGACCCCTGACTCCAAAGCCCGTGCTGAGCCACGCTGAAGAATTTCCGGTTGCCAAAATGGGGATAAATTTGGATTTTGGTCTCGAAGGTTCCAAGACGAGACAAGGGAGAGGATGTAGGACCTCTAGACCGTAAGCTCGTTGTGGGAAGGGAACTCGTCTACCAACCTGGTTGCCGTCTACCCTCCCAAAGGCTTAGTATAGTGTTCTGCCCACAGCGTTCAATAAATACCACCGACTTACTGACCGGTGTCACAGAAGATAATAATAACGTTGGTATCTGTTAAGCGCTTACTATGTGCCGAGCACTGTTCTAAGCGCTGGGAGAGATCCAGGATAATCAGGTTGTCCCACGTGAGGCTCACAGTCAATCCCCATTTTACAGATGAGGTCACTGAGGCCCAGAGAAGTGAAGCGACCTGCCCACAGTCGCCCGGCTGACAAGCGGCAGAGCCGGGATTCGAACCCATGACCTCTGACTCCCGAACCCGGGTTCTTTCCACTGAGCCACACGGCTTCTCTCTAGGTTCTGGGTTGTTTTTATTGCATGTGACCCACACATTCTAGTCACGTAACCCAACTCTTCGCCAAGATATATTCCATCCCTCCATCCTTTTGCACCTATGTTTATACATTCAATTTATGCAGCCATTCCATCCTCATAATTTTGTCCTTCTTCCTCTTCTAACCCGTAAACCTATTTTCGTATCTGTTTCTCCTGCCGGGCTAGAAACTGTCTCTATTTTACGCTCCCAAGTGCTTAGTACAGTGCTCGGCACCGAGTACACGATCTGTAGATCAGCTCGTTGTGGGCGGCGAACCTGCCTATCAACTCTGCTACATTTTATTCTCCCAAGTGCTTAGTGCAGTGCTCTTTACCTAGTAAATGGTCAAAAAGGATCACTTATGATGATATAAAGACCATTCATTCATTCAGTAGTATTTATTGAGCACTTACTACGTGCAGAGCACTGCTCTTTACCTAGTAAACCGTCAAAAAGGACCACTTATGATGATATAAAGGCCATTCATTCAATAGTATTTGAGCACTATGTGCAGAGCACTGTACTAAGCGCTTGGAATGGACAGATCGGCAACAGAGAGAGACAGTCCCCGCCCTCTGACCGGCTCACAGTCTAATCGGGGGGAGACCGACAGACGAGAATAATGGCAATAAATAGAATCGAGGGGAAGAACGTCTCATTAAAACAACAGCCAACAGAATCAAGGTGAAGTACGTCTCATATTAACAAAATAAATAGGATAACGAAGATATATACAGTTGTGCGGAGGAGTAACCACTGACCGGTCCCGCTTCTTGTGGGCAGGGAACACATCTTCCATCTATTGTCCTGAGAAGCAGCGTGGCCTAGCGGATGGAGCACGGGCCTGGGTGTCAGAAGGCCCTGGGTTCTAATCCCGGCTCCGCCACTTGCCTGTTGGGTGATCGGATCACTCAACTCCTCCGTGCCTCAGTTACCTCATCTGTAAAACGGGGATTAAGACCGTGAGCCCCTCACGGGACAGGGACTGTGGCCAACCCGATGGCCTTGCGACTACCTGAGGACTTAGAACAGTGCTCGGGCACATATTAAGCGCCTAACAAATCCATCATCATTATTATTACAGCACTTTTCACGTAAGTGCTGAATATCACTGACTGATTCTTCCTCCTACCTCTAAGCTACTTCAGGCTTCTCCTGAATTACAAGCTCAGGGAGACGGTGCTTCCGTGTCTTGCTCCCGTTCCTCTCCGCCAAACGTTTAGGAGAGTATCACGGATGCGAGTCAGAAAAACAATAATAATGGTATTTGTTAAGCGCTCACTACGTGCCAGGCACCGTACTAAGCACTGGGGTGGAAACAAGCAAATGGGGTTGGACAGAGTCCCTGCCCCACATGGGGCTCCTAGTCTTTAATCCCCTTTTACAGACGAGGGAACCGAGGCACCGAGAAGTAAGGCGACTTGCCCCAGGTCACACAGCGGACACGTGGAGGAGCCGGGATTAGAACCCAGGTCCTTCTGACTTCCGGGCCCGGGCTCTGTCCACTAGGCCCGGCTGCTTCTCGAGCAGGAGGGGAGGCGGTCTCATCGGAGAAGCAGCGCGGCTTAGTGGAAAAAGAGCACAGGCTTGGGAGTCAGAGGACGGGGGTTCTAATCCCGCCTCTTCCACACGTCCGCTGTATGACCTGGGGCAAGTCGCTTGACTTCTCTGTGCCTCGCTTATCTCATCCGTAAAATGGGGATTCCGGGCGTGAGCCCCACGCGGGACACCCTGACTACCCTGTATCCGCCCCACGGCTTAGGACGGTGCCTATCGCATAGTAAGCGCTTAACGACCATCATCATTATTATTATCGGTGGGGGCACCGAGTCTTCTGGCCAGGGCCCAGGCTGGGATCGAGGCGGCCTTAAGAAAAAACGTTTCCGGTGCCACTTTGGTATCGGTGCGAAGCAATGGGAAAAAAATCCCTTGAGGGGCAGCGGGAGGAGGGAGAGCATCAGAAGCAAAATGATGCCGTGAATGCGGCCCACCACCGACGAGACCGCCCCCCGCGCCGTCCCCAGCCCCAGGGCTGACCCCGCCATGGTCGGCAGTACTTACTGAGCATTTACTGCGGGCAAAGACCTGTACTAGACACACCGGGGAGGAATCGGGCAGGATCCCTGGCTTTCCGGGGGGGGGGGGGGGGGGGGGGGCTACATTCGAATAATGAAAGGCGGAGGGGGGGGATCATCACATCACTGCGTACTTTCCCACGCGCTCAGTACAGTGCTCTGCACACTCTAATCGCCTAATACGACCGAATGAACCTATCAGCACCGGACACTGAACACTAGAACCACCTCAAAGAGGAGCAGCGTGGCTCAGTGGAAAGAGCACGGGCTTTGGAGTCAGAGGTCATGGGTTCGAATCCCAGCTCTGCCATTTGTCAGCTGTGGGCAAGTCACTTCACTTCTCTGTGCCTCAGTTACCTCATCCGTAAAACGGGGATGAAGACTGTGAGCCCCACGTGGGACAACCTGATTCCCGTGTCTACCCCAGCGCTTAGAACAGTGCTCGGCACATAGTGAGCGCTTAACAAATACCAACATTATTACTACGCTATGTAAAAAACACACACAAAAAGGAGTAGCAAGAAAAGGAAACCGTGGGGCCTTCCCGAGACTCCGAGTTCAACGGCCACGGCTGCTACGGCCGGCAACCACACGCGCACTTGTCAGGATACGGTTTTGGCGGCTTTCAATCCTCCTTGGACATTTCACCACCCCTACAGGGTGGTTTTCGGGCCACCCGTGCCGTTGACATGAAGAAAACACTCGTGGTTTCGCTCAGCTTCCAGCTCCTCGCCATCCCCCCCCCCCCCCACCCCAAAAAAAAGGAAAAGAAAGAGAAAAAAGAAATGTGAGTTGGGGGGTAAAGAGGGGATAGAAAAGACACGAGAAGCAGCACGGTTTAGTAGATGGAGCACGGGCCTGGGGGTCAGAAGGTCACGGATTCTAAATCCAGCTCCTCCACGCATCGGCTGGATGACCTCGGGCAAGTCGCTGCACTTCTCTGGGCCTCAGTGACCTCATCTGTAAAATGGGGATTGAGACTGTGAGCCCCGCATAGGACAGGGACTGGGTCCAATCCCATTGGCTTGTATCCACCCCAGCGCTTAGTACAGTGCCTGGCCAGTACAGCGCCTGGACTGTAAACCCGGCGTGGGCAGGGATTGTCTTTCTTTGGAGAAGCAGCGTGGCTCGGTGGAAAGGGGACGGGTTTCAGAGTCGGAGGTCATGAGTTCGAATCCCGGCTCTGCCACCTGTCAGCTGTGTGACCGTGGGCAAGTCACTTCACTTCTCTGTGCTTCAGTTACCTCATCTGTATAACGGGGATTAAGATGTGAGCCTCACGTGGGACGACCTGATTAGCCTGTATCTACCCCAGTGCTTAGAACAGCGCTCGGCACACAGTAAGCGCTTAACAAAAACCAACATTATTATCGCTGAATTGTACTTTCCCAGCACTCAGTACAGTGCTCTGCACATAGTAAGCGCTCAAATACGGATGAATGAAAACCATCATTCAGCAAAAGAGGGTGAAGGGGGGGGGGGGGACAGAAAGGGTGGGAGAAAGGTAATTAATGGTATTTCCCCACTATGTGCAGGGCACTGTGCCCATTGTGTGCAGAGCACTGTACTAAGCGCTTGGGAGGGTCTCCAACAGAGTCTAACAGGCACATTCCCCTAACCACAAGGAGCTTCCAGGGTAGAGAGGGGCAGTGAGGGCAGGGAGCCCAAGGAGGCTCCTCAGGCGGGGGAGGGACGAGGGATGGACAAAGGGGGCAATCAAGGGTATTTACTGAGCACCCACTGTGCGCACAGCACCGTACTAAGCGCTTGGTGGAGTCCAATGGACTCCAACAGGCACCCCCCCCCCGCCCACAAGGGACCTGGGGCGTAGAGGGCCGGTGGTTTAGAGGGGGAGAGGGGGGCGGTGGAGACGGAGCAATCGAGGGCATTTACTGCGCACCTCCTGTGTGCGGAGCACTGTAGTAAGCGCTTGGGAGAGTCCAAGAGACTTATGACAGGCCCACCCCCTGCCCACAGAGAGCGTCCAGTGTGGAGGAGGAGACAGAGGCTCAGAGGGGGGCGGGGAGCAGGAGCCATGGAGGCTGGAGGCGGATCCTCAGCCTGGGGAGGGGGAAGGGGGCAATCGAGAGTATTTACTGAGCGCCCACTGTGTGCAGAGCGCTGTACTAGGCGCTTGGGACAGTCTAATCGAGTCCACCAGACACCTCCCCCGCCCAGAAGGGGCTTGCAGGGTAAAGGAGACGGAGGCTCAGAGGAGGGCAGGCAGGGAGAAAGGACCGTGGAGGACGAGGCGACTCCTCGCTGGGGGATGGATGGAGAAAGGGGCCATCAAGGGGTATTTACTGAGCACCTCCTGGGTGCACTAAATACCTCCCGAATCCATCAATACGCCCGAATGAAAGCGGAGCACTGTCGTAGGCGCTTGGGAGGGTCCAACGGGGTCATCCCCTGCACACAAGGAGCGGCCGGTGTGGAGGGGGAGACAGAGGCTCAGAGGGGGGCGGGCAGGGGAGGGAGGGAGGAAGGACCAGGGAGGGAGGGAGGAAGGACCAGGGAGGGAGGGAGGGAGGAAGGGAGGACCAGGGAGGCCGCGGAGGCTCCTCGGCCAGGGGACCGACCCGACGGGGAGGAGGAGGACGACGAGGAGGATGGGGGGGAGGACGGGAGGATGCGAAGGAGGAGGGGAGGAGGGGAGGAGGGAGAATGGAAGGGAGGATGGAGGATGGGGGAAGGAGGAGGGGAAGAGGGAGGATGGAAAGAGAGGAGGGAGGATGGGGAGGAGGAAGAGGGGGAGGAGAGGAGGAAAATGGGGAGCGGGAGGAGGAGGGGAAGAAGAGGAGGAGAAGGAGGCGGCGGCGAGGGGCAGGGGCGGGCAGTGCAGTGCAGCTGGGGGAGGGGAGGGGAGGGGAGGGGAGGGGAGGGGAGCGCCCCGCCCCGCCCCGCCCCGCCCCCCTCCCCAGCCCGGCCCGGCCCGGCCCGTCCCGTCCCTCCGGGCGCCCCCTCACCCGCGACCCGGGGGCTCCGGTGCGGTGCGGTGCGGTGCGGTCCCGTCCGGTGCGGTGCGGTGTGGTGCGGTGCGGTGCGTTGCGTTCCGGCGGGGGGAAAGGGAAGGGGGAGGAGCGGTGCAGAGCGCCTCCCGCAGCTGCGTCACCTCGAGCCCCGCCCGCCCCGCAGCGGCCGCCGGCCTTAATGCCCGCTCTGCGCAGGCGCGCACGCTCCCCCGCCCCCCCTCGCCCCCTCGCCCCCCCCCCCACGCCCCCGCCTCTCTTCACTGCGCCGGCGCCCCCGCCCTCCCCCCCGCCTCCCTTCACGGCGCAGGCGCGCCCGCTCCTCCTGACCTGGACGACGGCTCCTCCTCCTCCCCCTCCTGCTCCCCCGCCTGTCTTCACTGCGCAGGCGCGGCCGTTCCTCCGGCCCTGGAGAACGACTCCCCCCCACCTGTCTTCAGTGCGCAGGCGCGACCGCTCCTCCGGCCCTGGAGAACGACTCCCCCCCACCTGTCTTCAGTGCGCAGGCGCGGCCTCTCCGGCCCTGGAGAACGACTCCCCCCCCACCTGTCTTCAGTGCGCAGGCGCGGCCTCTCCTCCGGCCCTGGAGAACGACTCCCCTCCCCCGACCTGTCTTCAGTGCGCAGGCGCGACCGCTCCTCCGGCCCCGGAGAAGACTTCCCCCCCCTCCCCACCTGTCTTCAGTGCGCAGGCGCGACCGCTCCTCCGGCCTTGGACGACGACTCCCCCCGCCCCTCCCCACCTGTCTTCAGTGCGCAGGCGCGGAGCTCTCTGTCCCCGGGAACGCGTGGCGGGCGCGCGCATAGGAGGGGCCTCCTGCTGCACCGGTTGCAATGTGCGGGGCGCTGTGCTAAGCGCTTGGGAGAGTGCACCATCACAGTTGGAAATAAGAAGCAGGAGAATATTGGTTAAGCGCTTACTATGTGCAGAGCACTCTTCTAAGCGTTGGGAGAGATAATAATAATAATAATGCTAATATTTGTTAAGCGCTTACTATGTGCAGAGCACTGTTCTAAGCGCTGGGGGAGATACAGGGTCATCAGGTCGTCCCACGGGAGGCTCAGAGTCTTTATAATAATGTTGGTATTTGTTAAGCGCTTACTATGTGCCGAGCACCGTTCTAAGCACTGGGGTAGACACAGGGGAATCAGGCTGTCCCACGTGGGGCTCACAGTCTTCATCCCCATTTTACAGATGAGGGAACTGAGGCACAGAGAAGTGAAGTGACTTGCCCACAGTCACACAGCTGACAAGTGGCAGAGCTGGGATTCGAACTCATGAGCCCTGACTCCAAAGCCCGTGCTCTTTCCAATGAGCCACGCTGCTTCCCCATTTGGCAGATGAGGGCACTGAGGCCCAGAGAAGTGAAGTGACTTGCCCAAGGTCACAGAGCCGATGCGTGGAGGAGTGGGGATTAGAACCCACGACCTTTGACTTCCAAGCCCGGGTTTAATAATTACCGATTTGTCCATGCCAAGCGCTTAGTACAGTGCTCTGCACAGAGTAAGCGCTCAATAAATACTATGGAATGAATGATAGTGGTGGATGAAGACTGTGAGCCTCATGTGGGACAACCCGATGAGCTTGTACCAGCCCCCCCTCCGGCGCTTAGAACAGTGCTTGCCACATAGTAAGCGCTTAACAAATGCCATTATTATTATTGTTATTTGTTCAATACTTACTATGGGCTTGGGCACTGTGCTTAGCTCTGGGGTGGAAACAAGCAAATTGGTTGGGACACAGTCCCTGTCCCACGTGGGGTCACAGCCTTAACCCCAGTTTTACAGATGAAGTAACTGAGGCCCCAAGAAGTGATGTAATAATGATGATAATGTTGGTATTTAAGCACTTACTATGTGCAGAGCACCGTTCTAAGCGCTGGGGTAGACACAGGGCAATCGGGTTGTCCCACGTGGGGCTCACAGTCTTCATCCCCATTTTACAGATGAGGTCACTGAGGCACAGAGAGGTGAAGTGACTCGCCCACGGTCACCGGGCTGACAAGTGGCAGAGCGGGGATTCGAACTCATGACCTCTGACTCCAAAGCCCGTGCTCCTTCCCCTGAGCCACGCTGCTTCTGATGTGACTTGCCCAAGGTTACACAGAAGACGTGATAGGGCTGGGATTAGAACCCAGGTCCATCTGACTCCCAGGGCTGCGCTCGGTCCACCGATGATAATTGCGGTATTCGTTAAGCGGCAGAGAAGCAGAGCGTGGCTCAGGGGAAAGAGCCCCGGCTCGGGAGTCGGAGGTCATGGGTTCGAATCCCCGCTCTGCCGCTTGCCAGCTGTGTGTCTTGGGGCGAGTCACTTCACTCCTCTGTGCCTCGGTGACCTCATCTGTAAAATGGGGATTAAAACCGAGCCCCCACGTGGGACAATCTGAGCACCTTGTATCCCCCCAGCGCTTAGAACAGTGCTCTGCGCATAGAAAGCACTTAAATACCACCATTATTATTATTATCATTAAGCGCTTCCTGTGGGCCAGTCACTGTACTAAGCGCCTTTGAATTGGGGTGAATACAAGCAGATCGGATTGGGCGCGGTCCCTACCCTACATGGGCTCCCAATCTCGATCCCCATTTTACAGACGAGGTTAGCGAAGCCCAGAGAAGTGAAGCGAGTGGCCCAAGGTCACACAGCAGACAAGTGACAGAGCTAGGATGAAAACCCACGATCTTCTGACTCCCGGGCCCGCGCTCTAGCCGCTACGCCGTGATGCTTCTCTCCTATCTATCCCAGTGCTTATTACAGTGCCTGGCACGTAGTAAGCGCTTAGCAAATACCAAACAATAATAATAATGTCGGTATTTGTTAAGCGCTTACTATGTGCCGAGCACCGTTCTAAGCGCTGGGGTAGACATAGGGGAATCGGGTCGTCCCACGTGGGGGCTCACCGTCTTAATCCCCATTTTACACATGAGGTAACTGAGGCCCAGAGAAGTGAAGTGACTTGCCCACAGTCACCCAGCTGACAAGTGGCCGAGCCGGGATTTGAACTCATGACCTCTGACTCCAAAGCCCATGCTCTTTCCACTGAGCCACGCTGCTTCTCTGAGCAACTGAGCAATAACAAGGGGGGGGGGGCGGGGCAAGTGGGTCAGAGATTGGAAATTTCCTGGGATTAAAAGCAAGTGTTTCTTGTCTCGAAACATCGGTCCCACAGTCTCCCGCAGGCTTCGGGGGTCTGGGGAATCTCCGCAGGAACAGCGGGGGCCTGGGCCGTAGCGCACGGGCTGCACGACGGAGCCCGGGCCTGGGAGTCAGAAGGTCATGGGTTCTAATCCCCGGCTCCACCGCTCGTCTGCTGTGTGGCCTTGGGCAAATGCCTTCACTTCCCTGGGCCTCAATTCCCTCGTCCGTAAAACGGGGATTGAGACCGTGAACCCCTCGTGGGACAGGGACTGTGTCCGGCCCGATTTGCTCGTATCCACCCTGGCGCTTAGTCCGGTGCCTGGTTCTGTTTCGTTGTCTGTCTCCCCCGTTTAGACCGTGAGCCCGTCGTCGGGCAGGGACCGTCTCTATCTGTTGCCGAACTGTCCATCCCAAGCGCTTAGTCCGGTGCTCTGCACATAGTAGGCGTTCAATAAATACAGTGGAATGAATGGAGTAAGCACTTCACAGACACCACAATTAATTCCTCAGGTGCTCTGGGGCCAACACCCTCTGTCAGCCTCTCTCTCACCCTCCATTTACATCATCGTCGTCGTCAGTCATATTTATTCATCGTCACCGGTATTTATTGAGTGCTTATTGTGTCGACCAAGCACTTGGTCTGTGTCACCCTGATTTTATTCCCTTTGTTCTTCCTCCCTCCCGCCCCCACAGCACATCGTTATTGTTATTAATCATATTTAGTGAGCGCTTTCTGCGTGTAAGGCACTGTACCAAGCACTCGGGAGAGTAAAATATAACATCAGACACGTTCCCTGCCCTTAACAAGCTCATTTTTGCGTCTGCCTGACATTTATTTATTAGTACTGCTGTCTGTTTCCCTCCTTCTCCCTCCAGACTGTGAACTCATCTGGAGCTGGGACTGTGTCTGTTTATTGTTATACCGCACTCTCCCAAGCGCTTAGTACGGCGCTCGGCACCCAGTCGGCACTCAATAAATACGATCGGATGAATGAATTCATTCCAACAGATTTGGTGGTCACGTTTCCTGCCCACAGTGAGCTTGCACTCTGGAGGGGAAACAGACATTACTATAAATATGATATTTATAGGTATGTACAAAAGTGCGGTGGATCCGAAGGCGTTTAAAGACGGGGCCACAGAGACTAAAGGAAAGGGGCTCTACGTCATTTAAACCTTGCGCAGTGACAACGGAGTCCTGCTTCTCGAAGGACAACGATGGATCCGTCGAAGGTATTTACGGAGCGTCTACCGTGTGCAGAGCACTGTACTAAGCGCCCGGGAGACTACAGTATAACGGTCGGTAGTCACGTTCCCTGTGCGTCTTCTCTGTTTATTCTCCCCCGCATCTTCCCTGAGAAGCAGCGTGGCTCAGTGGAAAGAGCCCGGGCTTGGGAGTCAGAGGTCACGAGTTTGAATCCCGGCTCTGCCACTCGTCACCTGTGTGACTGTGGGCGAGTCACTTCACTTCTCCGGGCCTCAGTTCCCTCATCTGGAAAATGGGGATTCACTGGGAGCCTCCCGTGGGACAACCCGATGACCCCGCATCTCCCCCCAGCGCTTAGAACGGTGCTCGGCACATAGTAAGCGCTTAACGGATACCAACATTGTTATTATTACTACCCCCCGGACTTCCAACTGCTTCCTCCTGGCTGCCCACAAGTGGAGTCTACACCACCGTCCGCGCCCCCGCTCTCCCTCCCTGGGCCACGAGGGCCGTGGGCCGGAGCAACGACGGGGCGCGGGGTCCCTTTCGCTTCCCGCGGGGGTCAGTGACCCCGGGAGGAGACCCAAGCCTTGGACCGTGGAGGCAGAAGGTGTTTGCCACCCCTGTCCGTGCCCGCTGAGAAGCTGTGGGTAGAACGCGGGCCTGAGAGTCAGAAGGTCATGGGTTCTAATCCCACTCCGCCACGTGTCTGCTGTGTGACCTCGGACAGGCGACCCCACGCCTCTCATCCTCGGTCATCTCATCTGTAAAATGGGGGTACAGACTGTGAGCGCCACGTGGAACGTCGGACCCTATCCAACCCGAGGAAGCGTGTATCGACCCCGGCGCTTAGTACGGTGCCTGGCACGTGGTGAGCGCTCGACAAATGCCGTTAAGAAATGAGAAAGTGAGCCGGGGCTTGTGGGGGTGGAGGTGTCAGTCCCTGGACTTCTGGCAGAGCCACCAACTGGGAATCAATCGGTAATATTCACTGAGCGCTTACTGGGTGCACGGCACTGTGCTAAGCAGTTGGGAGAGCCAGCAGTCAATGGATCATATTTATTGAGCGCTTGCTCTGTGCAGAACGTTGTAATAAGTGCTTGGGAGAGTACTACGTAACAATAAAGCAGAGCTGGAAGACACATTCCCTGCCCAAACTGAGTCGACAGACATGTTCCCCGCTCACGGCCAATTTATAGTCTAGAGGGAGAAGCAGAGCTCCGTGAAAACATCCCCTCGCCTTATCCAATCAAACAATAGCGTGCACTGAACTTTTACACTGTGCAGAGCACTGTACTGAGCGTTCGGGAGAGTACAGTGGTTAGTAGCATTTAAGCTGTCCTCAATACCGTATAGGGCCGGGGGGAGATGTTGACCAATATGGGCAGATTCCACTTTTTCAGGGATCAAGACCAAACCGCGCTCCATAAATTCGTTGAAGGAAGGAACTGCGCCCTCTGACTTGATTGTATTCATTCATACATACTAACGACGATAATAACGTTGGTATTTGTTAAGCGCTTACTCTGTGCGGAGCACTGTTCTAAGCGCGCGGGTAGATACAGGGGAATCAGGTTGTCCCACGTGAGGCTCCCAGCCTTCATCCCCGTTTTACAGATGAGGGAACCGAGGCACAGAGCAGTCGAGTGACTCGCCCGCAGTCCCACAGCTGCCAAGTGGCAGAGCCGGGATTCGAACCCGTCACCTCTGACTCCCAAGCCCGGGCTGGGCCGCGCTGCTTCTCTATGTACACGTATTCGTGGGCCAGGCACTGTTCTAAGCGATGGGGTCGACACAAGCTGATCATGTTGGACGCAGTCCTCGTCCCACGGGGGGCTCACAGGAACTGAGGCACAGAGAGCCGAAGTGACCGGTCCACGGTCAAACCGCAGAAAAGTGGCGGAGCCGGGATTCGAATCCAGATCTCTAACTCCCAGGCCCGGGCCCTTTCCATCAGGCCACGCTTTCCTCTGCCTAAAATTCCCTCTCCTTTCAAATCAGCCGGGACACACTTCTCATGTTTCAAAACCTCGTGAAATCCCACCTGCTCCGGGCAGACGTTTCCGAATTAATAACTCCACCCAGGATTATATACGTACGCATATATATTCTATTATAAATTGGGTATTTATTTTAATGTCCGTCTCCTCCACCGGACTGGAAGCTTGTTGTATCTACCAACTCTGTTGTATTGTACTTCCCCAGGTGCTTCGCACGGGGCTCTGCACATAGTGAGTGCTCAGGAAGTGCTCACTAAATAAGAGCTCAACAAATAGACAAGCAGCGTGGCTCAGTGGAAAGAGCACGGGCCTTGGAATCAGAGGGCATGGGTTCGAATCCCGGCTCCGCCACTTGTCAGCTGGCTGTGGGCAAGTCACTTAACTTCTCTGTGCCTCAGTGACCTCATCTGTAAAACGGGGATGAAGACCGTGAGCCCCACGTGGGACGACCCGATTCCCCTGTGTCTACCCCAGCGCTTAGAACGGTGCTCGGCACATAGTGGGCGCTTAACAACCGCCGACATTATTATTAATAAATGTCATTGATGATGATTAACGATGATGATAATAAAAATCCATACTGACGGCATGTGTTAAGCTCTTACTATGTTCCAAGCACTGTTCTAAGCACTGGGGTAGTTACAAGGTTAACAGGTTGCCCCGTGTGGGTCTCAAAATCAATTCCCATTTTACAGATGAGGTAACTGAGGCACAGAGAAGTTGAGTGACTTGCCTAAGGAGATGAGGCAACTGAGGCACAGAGAAGTTAAGTGACTTGCCTAAGGTCACACAACAGACAAGTGGCGGAGCTGGGATTAGAACTCAGGTCCTCTGACTCCCAGGCCCGTCCTCTTTCCACTAAGCCGCGCTGCGGCTTCTCAGTGACGTTTGTAGAGTTCAGTGATCCTCAGCACTTACGAATATATCAACTCATGTTCCTTTCCACCTGTGTTTTCATCTCTTGATCGGCTATTACCAATCGTAGCATCGTTCTTCATCCGGTTCCCACTGTTTGCAAATTATTTGCCCGTCTGTTTCCCCACATGAAATCAATCGATCAGTGGTATCCAATCATTCATTCATGGGTTCGTATCCCAGCTCCGCCACTCGTCAGCTGTGTGACTGTGGGCCAGTCACTTCACTTCTCTGGGCCTCAGTGACCTCATCTGGAAAACGGGGATGATGAAGACTGGGAGCCTCACGTGGGACAACCTGACTATCCTGTATCTCCCCCAGCGCTTAGAACGGGGCTCTGCACAGAGTAAGCGCTTAACAGATACCGACATTATTATCACTACTCATTCATTCAGTCGCATTCACTGAGCGCTTACCGTGTGCGGAGCACTGGACTAAGCGCTTGGAAAGTATATTTCGGCAACGGATAGAGACAATCCCTACCCAACGACCGGCTCACGGTCTAGAAGGGGGAGACAGACAACGAAACAGAGCAAGAAGATAGGCATCAATAGCGTCCACATAAATAGAGTTATAGCTATAGATGCATCACGATTAAAATAAATAGAATTATAAATATATACGTATACACACGCAAGTGCTGTTGGGGGGTGGGAGGAGGGTAGAGCAGAGGGAGCGAGTGGGGCGATGGGGAGGGAAGGGAGAGCGGAGGAAATGGGGGGGGGGCTTAGTCGGGGAAGGCCTCCTGGAGGAGGGGAGCTTTCAGTAGGGCTTTGAAGGGGGGAAGTGAGCTAGTTTAGCAGATGATAATAATAATAATAATGTTGGTACTTGTTAAGCGCTTCCTATGTGCAGACCACTGTTCTAAGCGCTGGGGTAGATATAGGGTAATCAGGTGGTCCCATGTAAGGCCCACAGTCTTCATCCCCATTTTACAGAGGAGGTCACCGAGGCACCGAGAAGTGAAGTGACTCGCCCACAGCCACACAGCTGACGAGTGGCAGAGCCGGGACTCGAACCCATGACCTCTGACTCCAAAGCCCGGGCTCTTTCCACTGAGCCACGCTGCTTCTCCGAGGGAGGCGAGGTAGGAGGGGGCCAGGGGATGGACGGCGCTGAAGCCAAGAGTGAGGAGTTTCGACAGCTCTTGACCCCCAACAATGTGCAGAGCACTGTACTAAACTCTTGGGAGTAGACAACAGAGTTGGTCGGCCTGATCCCTGCCCACAGGGAGCTCAGAGTCTGGGCGGGGATATTATAAAATCAATTTTAGACAGGAGCAATAGAGGAGTGTAAGGATATGAACATTGTGATCTCATCAAGGAGAGAGGCTGTCTTGCGTTTTTATCGCGGTTTCCCAAATGCTTAGCACAGTTCTTTGTACATCAGTCGATCGGTGGTATTTATCGAGCACTTACTGTGAGCAGAGCACTGACCTAAGACCTTGGGAGAGTACACGTTCCCTGCCCACGACGAGCTTACAGTCTAGAGGGGGAGACAGAACTGGAAATGATAAATAAATTACGGGTACGTATGTAAGTGATGATAATTAAGCCCGGGCTTGGGAGTCAGAGGTCATGGGTTCGAATCCCGGCTCCACCACTTGGCAGCTGTGGGACGGTGGGCGAGTCACTTCACTTCTCTGTGCCTCAGTTCCCTCATCTGGAAAATGGGGGTTAACTTTGAGCCTCACGTGGGACAACCCGATTACCCTGTACCTACCCCAGCGCTGAGAACAGTGCTCGGCACATAGTAAGCGCTTAACAAATGCCATTATTAGTATTAATTAATACTAATAATGGTATTTGTTCAGGGCTATGTGCTAGCCACTGTACTAAGCACGGGGGCGGAGACCAGCAAATTAGGTTGGACACAGTCCCTATCCCACATGGGGCCTCACGGTCTCAATCCCCTTTTCACAGACGAGGTAACTGAGGCCCAGAGAAGTGAAGTGACCTATCCGAGGACACACGGCGGACACGTGGGCGAGCCGGGATTAGAACCCAGGCCCTTCCGACTCCCAGGCCCCGGCTCTATCCATTACACCGTGCTGCTCCTCAGCTTCTAAGTGCTTCGGGGCTGAGGGAGGGGTGAATACCAGGTGCCCAAAGGTTACAGACCTAAGAGCGTAGATGATACTGAACGGAGAACGAATAGGGGAAAAGAAGGTTTAATCAGCGAAGGCTTCTTGGTGCTCAAATGATATCATTAATTCAGAGTAGCTCAGTGGAAAGAACCCGGGCTTGGGAGTCAGAGGTCTTGGGTTCTAATCCCAGCTCCGCCGCTTGCCAGCTGTGTGATTTGGGGGAAGTCATTTACCCTCTCTGTGCCTCATGGACCTCATCTGTAAAATGGGGATTAAGACCGTGAGCCCCACGTGGGACGACCTGATTCCCCTGTGTCTACCCCAGCGCTTGGAACGGTGCTCGGCACATAGTGAGCGCTTAACAGATACCAGCATTATTATTATCACCTCGTATCCCCAGTGCTTAGAACAGTGCTTTGCACAAAGTAAGCGCTTAACAAATACCGCCATTTATTTGTATTTATTTTTCCAAATTTAGGGTTGATATTTTCCTTTTCAGGCACCTTTGAGTATGGCTGTTGGCTCTTTTCAGTTCGCCTCCCCTCCATGTCTTTTCTTAACTGAAAGTTGAGAAGACAATTTGAGTCTTGTGGTTTTGTGTTTCCTCCCAGGTGTGCTATGTTTCACTGGTAAAATCTGCGACTTCAGATGTTGGAATGCTCAGTGACCTGGAACCTCTGAAGTTCTGACTCTTCACGAGGAAACTCTGAGACGGGAGAGGGGGGTGACTACAGTGATTTTTTCAAGTTTGAACTAGTGACGGGAAGTCAATCGGAGAGGTTAACACCAAACTGAGTTGCTTCAGGACTTTGTTTCCCCAGGGTTTTTGCTTCCCCGTCGTATTATACTCTCCCAAGTGCCGAGTACAGTGCCCTGCCCGCAGGAAGCGTTCAATAAATACGAACTATCCATCGAGTCCCTGTCATCGAGAATCTCTCCATCGTAGGTGGCTCACGCGGGGCCTCACCTGACCTGCAAAGCTTCCTCGCTGAGATTCATTCCTTTGTCCAGGTCGTATTTATTGAGCTCTTCATCGGCGCAGAGCACTGTACTAAGCGTTTAGGAGAGTACAGCGCAACTATAATTAACAGACACGGTCCCTTCCCCCAGTGAACTTACAGTCTAGAGGGATCTACACTCTGGCCCCGAGAAGAAGGGGAACGCGTGGAATTAAAACGGTCCTTCGGCAGTCACACGATCGGCCCGTAACATGTACCAACCCTCGCAACTACAATTCGTGCGCAGGCTCGCCCCTGGGGATGAGATTTCTCCTCAGATGAGCAGGGTGAGGAGAGATCATAATCAAAGGCTAAGCTCTTACTGTGACTTACTGTGACAGGCCTGTTAACTTTGCCGCTATTTTTTCAATAGTATTTTTTTAAGCACCTCTGTACTAATTGCTGGGGTAGGAGCAGTGTGGCCTAGTGATCTAGTGGCCTGGGCGTCAGAAGGACCTGGGTTCTAATCCTGGCTCCCCCACTTCTCCGCTGTGTGACCTGGGGCAAGTCACTTGCCAGCTGTGTGACCGTGGGCAAGTCACTTCACTTTTCTGCGCCTCAGTTCCCTCATCTGGAAAATGGGGATGAAGACTGTGAGCCTCACGTGGGACAACCTGATGACCCTGAATCTACCCCAGCGCTTAGAACAGGGCTCTGCACAGAGTAAGCGCTTAACAAATACCAACATTATTAGGATTATTACTTCAACTTCTCTAAGCCCTGTGTGGGACGGGCACCGCGCCCAACTTGATTGACCCAGGGCTTTGTATGGTGCCTGGCGCATAGTAAGCGCTTAACCGATACCGTAAAAAAAAATGACCCATTGTCCTCCGCGTAAGACACTCTTCTCTGCCGAGTCTTTAAATAATATCAAAATCTTTGCAGAATTTTAATAAACTACAGAACTGCACATGTTTGGAGATTTTGCACTCGAGCTTCATTGAGCCAACATCTATGTATAGACGCGCGAAGGGGAACGATAAATGGTAGCGAATGGGGCCTGGACTATTTCCGTTTCCAGCTGAACTATCATTTCTTTTCATCGTTTCATCCAGCTTCTCTAGAGCAAATATTACCACCTGCATCTCTCATCCTCCGAATTTACTTACTGCTTTCCCAACTAAGGCTCTTCCTCCCTCAAAAGATAATTTGACTCTTTCCACTCAAGCTCTGGGATCGTTTTCCAGTTGATTCTACTCCTTATTGAGGAGACCACCCTGGCCAATCATAGAACCCATCTGCACTCAGGAGGTGTTCAGTAAATATGGTTAATAATTAATTATAATAATTGTTGTTGCTAAGTCTTTACTATGTGCCAGACACTGTACTAAGCACTGGGGTGGATACAAGCAAATCTGCTGGGGCTCAGTTCCTGTCCCACACGGGGCTCACAGTCTTAATCCCCAATTTGCGGATGAGGGAACTGAGGCCCGGAGAAGTGAAGTGACTTGCCCAAGGTCACACAGCGGACAAGTGGCAGAGCTGGGATTAGAACCCATGACCCTTTGACTCCCAGGCCTGTGATTTAGCCACTATTCCATGCTGGGATCCTGCCTCCATTTACCCTTCCTCAAGACCCAGTTTTGTGGCTTCGGGACTTTGGATTGGAGACTGAAACTTCAGATGGTGGCCATCTTTGTTTGGAGCGTTAGCGGGGCTCTGTTTCTCCATCAGTTACATTTATCAGTCAATCATATTTATTGAGTGCTCACCATGTGCAGAGCACTGGACTAAGCACCTGGGAAAATACAATGTGAAACATTTTTCCTGTCCACAAGGACCTCACGGTCTATTTGTTTCAGGCAAATATCACCCAGGAGCCTTCTGTGATGGGGGCTGGTGCTTGTTCAAATAATAAAAATAGCAGTTAAAGATTACTGTCCTCCTTCCTCTTTCCACTGTGGCCTCCTGGAAAGATCATGGGCCTGGGAATCAGAGGACCTGGGTTCTAATCCCTGTTCTGCCCCTTGTCTGCTGGGTGACCCTGAGCAAGTCACTTAACTTCTCTGTGACTCAGTTCCCTCACCTGCAAAATGGGGATTCCAATACCTGTTCTCCCTCCTACTTAGACATTTATTTATTTATTTATTTATTTAATCGGTGTCTGTCTGCCCCTCTAGACTGTGAGCTCGTTATGGGCAGGGAATGTGTCTGTTTATTGTTATATTGTACTTTCCCAAGCGCTTAGTACAGTGCTTTGCACACAGTAAGAGCTCAATAAATATGATTGAATGAATGTATATAACTGTAATTTATTTATCTATTTATTTGTGCATATTAATGTCTTTCTCCTGCTCTAGACTGTGAGCTTACTGGGGGCAGGAATGCATCTGTTTGTTGTTATACTGTATTTTCCCAAGTGCTTAGTACAGTCCCAAGTGCTTAGTACAGGGCTTTGCGCACAGTAAGTATCCGATAAATACGACTGAATGAATTAGTGAATTGATTCATTAACTTCCGTCTACTTCAGTGCTTAGTACAGTGCTTGACACATAGTAAGTGCTTACAAATATTATTATTATCACTACCAGCATTATTCTCTGCTCAAGCCAACACAGCAGACCAACCTCCCCTACTCCCCCAGCAGAGCACGTGGGCTGCTGGAAACGGAAGTCGATTCCTCTCATTTCCCCCGTCAACCCCCAAGAGCTGGTTGTTCCAAATCTCTGACGGACGAGAGATGTTTGTGAAACTCCATTTCTGCGATCCGGTCCAATTGAGAAGATTTAAGTATAATAATGTTGGTATTTGTTAAGCCCTCACTATGTGCAGAGCACTGTTCTGATTCAACACAGGGGAGTCGGGTTGTCCCACGTGGAGCTCACAGTCTTAATCCCCATTTTACAGATGAGGCAACTGAGGAGCAGAGAAGTGAAGTGACTTGCCCACAGTCACTCAGCTGACAAGTGGCAGAGCTGGGATTCCAACTCTTGACCTCTGACTCCAAAGCCCGTGCTCTTTCCACCGAGCCACGCTGCTTCTCCCAAGGATGACACACTCACAGACCTCAAATGGAAGAAAAGCATCCCTCCATCTTTTCCGCCACATTTATTTCAGCGGGCCAGAAGGGCAAGAGAGGGAAGCTCACTCTTCCTGCTCCCTGTTTGTGTCGGCTTCTGATTGCTGCTGATTACCACCAGCCGTCTTTGACTTCTCTTCCACGTCCCCTCCACCCGGTTCTCTCGTCGGCCCATCCCTGCCAGAACCTCCAACACTCTGGATTCCCTCAGAGAGAATCTTAGCCTCTGACATCTATGACAACTAAGAGCAAACTTCATACCCTAGGTAGACCTTTTCAAATGGGGTAGAAAAATAGCTAAGCAAAAGTCGAAATGGTACTGCCTCAGATTTCTTGTAGTCGGTATAGCATTGAATTCTCCTTTTGGTTTTTCAACCCTAAACCCAAATTAAAATTGGGATCCAGTCGATCGTGTCTTTGGACCCCCTGTCTTCTCGACTGCAAGCTCATTCTGGACAGGGAATGTGTCTATTGGTTGTTCTATCGTACTCTCCCGAGTGCTTAGTAAAGTACTCTGCACACGGTAAGAGCTCAAAAAGTACAGTTGACTGAATGAATTCGATCAGGGACTTCGAATCCCGGCTCTGCCGCTTGCCAGCTGTGTGACTTTGGCCAAGTCACTTAACTTCTCTGTGTCTCATTTCCCTCACCTGTAAAATGGGGATTAAAAACTGTGAGCCCCACGTGGGACAACCTGATCGCCTTGTAACCCCCTCCCAGAGCTTAGAACAGTGCTTTGCACATAGTAAGCGCTTAACAAATACCACCATTATTCTTATTATTATCACACTGCCTCCTTGAATCATGGGAGAGACATGAGTGGATCTAAACCACTCTTCCCAATATATTTAACCTACCTATGATTGAAACTTCAGTATCTGTTGGGTGCTGAGCACTGGGTTAAATTCTGGGTTGACTAAAATGCAATCAAGTCAGTCGTAAGTCACTGTGGGCAGGGAAGGCGGCTGTTTATTGTTGTATTTTCCTCTTTCAAACGCTTAATCCAGGGCTCTGCACACAGTGAGCGCTCAATAAATATGAATGAGTATAATTCCCATCTCACAGGGGGGATAAGAAGTCTTAAAGGAGAGTAGGAACAAGGATCGCATTCCCTTTTACAGATGAGGAAGGTGAGGAACAGAAAAGGTGAGTGACTTGTCCCAGGTCACACAGCAAGCACGTGGAAGAGCTAGGATGAGAACTCATATCTCCCGACTCCCAATCCCGTGTCCTTCCCATCAGGCCGTGCCGAAGCAACTTTCCAATCCGATCCATTTGGTGAATGCCAAAGTGCAGGGTACGCAGATGAGCTGTCGAGGTTGTGTTAGGGTCAATCCGTCGATCAGTGGTATTTATTGAGCACCTACCGTGGGCCGAGCACTGTACTAAACGTTTGGGAGATTACAATATAACAGAGTCGGTAGACACGTTCCCTGCCCACCATGAGCTTCGAGGCTAGCGGGGGAACGTAGACATTAATATGAATAAATAAATGACGGATCTGGACATAAGTGGTGTGGAGCTGGGAGGGGATGATGAATGAAGGAAGCGAGTCAGGGTGATGCAGAAGGGAGGGGGAGAAGAGGAAAAGAGGGCTTAGTCAGGGAAGGCCTCTTGGAGGAGATGCACTTTTAAGAAGGCTTATGAAAGTGGGCGCCTCTCAGGACGGCACCTGGGACTTTCCAGTACTCAACCAATCTTGGATACAGGCGGGAGAGGCAGGCAGAGGCATCTCCATTCCATGGTGGGCAGCGGCGACACGGGAGACTCGAGTCGACCGCACGGAAGAAGGCAGCGGTCGACCACTTCCGGCTGTTTCCCGAGAAAACTCCTCACCTCACCACCTCACCTCCGCCAAACCAATTCTCTTCCCCTCTTCAAAACCCTACTTAAAGCTCACCTCCTCCGAGAGGCCTTTCCACACTGAGCTCCCCTTTTCCTTCTGCTCCCTCTACCCCAGTGCCTCAGTTCCCTCATCTGTACAATGGGGATTAAGACCGTGAGCCCCACGTGGGACGACCTGATTCCCCCGTGTCTACCCCAGCGCTTAGAACGGGGCTCGGCACATAGTGAGCGCTTAACGAACACCTACATTATTAAACCTCTTTTCCCCCCTTTCCCTCCGCTCCTCCCCCTCTCCCTTCCCGTCCCCTCAGCGCTGTAATTGTCCGCTCGACCGTATATATTTTCATTACCCTAATTATTTTGTTAATGAGATGTACATGACCTTGATTCTACTTATTTGCTATTGCTTTACTGAGATGTTCATCCCCTCGATTCTATTTACTGCTACTGTTCTCGTCTGTCCGTCTCCCCCGATTAGACCGTCAGCCCGTCAAAGGGCAGGGACTGTCTCTGTCTGTTACCGATTTGCACATTCCAAGCGCTTAGTACAGTGCTCTGCACATAGTAAGCGCTCAATAAATACTACTGAATGAAGGAAAACGCTCTGGATCCACTACCAGAATGACGGCGGGGGGAGGTGGGACGTTCGGGGAGAGATGTGTCCGTGGAGTCGCTTGGCGACGACTCGACGGCGTGAGACGAGACAGTGAAGGTGGGGACAGTGATTTCTGTTGGATATGAAGAGGGAAGGTGTTCCAGGCCGGGGCACGACGCGGGCGAGAGGTTGGCGGTGGGAGAGATGAGATGGAGGTACAGTGAGTAGGCCGGCATTAGAGGAGCAAAGTGTGTGAGCTGGGTTGGAGTAGGAGAGGAGCCAGGTGAGGTAGGAACGGGCGAGGGGATTGAGAGCTTTAAAGCCAACAGTAAGGAGCTTCCGTTTGACGTGGATCGTCCTCTTAGGGGGGATACTGCTTAAAAAATGACCGTCCTTTGGTAGACGAGGGCAATAAGTGATTTAGAGAGCGAATTTCACCGGAGACCGGGATTGTGTGCTCAACACTCCAGCTCGCTCCTTCAGAAAAGAGGCTTCATTATGGTTTTTTTTTTTTTCCTTTGTTCTAAGCAATGCCGCCTGGCATTCGAGAAGTAGATGCCACTTCAGATCTTATTAATATTGAAAAGTCTTTTTATTTAATGTGCCACCTACTGTGTGACAGGTGAAATTAGACTCATGTAACAATCCCAGGTGACATCAGAACTTTAAAACGCAGTCCTGAGAGGGAGATGAAAAACCCTCAATCCACACGTCAAGAATAAAGGAAAATGAACAACTCTCTTCTCCGGAAGATGCATCGTTCATTTTTATCCCTGTAATGAGAATTATGCATGCATTTCCCTTAAATGTTCAGGGTGGAATTGAATGTTTTAATTTATTAATTTGCCGCTCATCTGACTGCTAATTATGACACTGAGCTTAAAGTATAAATTTCTCATGTCACAGATGAATTTGTTGTTTAAACCTCATTATGCCTGCTGACTTAGAATTCAAACTAATGGAGCCATTCAAATGTTAAAATTATTTCTAGGATTTGGTGGTTTTTTTTAGCCTAATGATTCATATTTCCACCGTAATTTTTGCTGCTCGAAAGAAGCCTCTTTCTCTCCCTATTCGTTTTTCTTTTCTCCTTTTTCGTTTCCCGGTTTCTGCCCCGATGACATTCTTTCAGAGAGCTTAATGTGGCAAACAGAGGTCAAGTTAAGTTTGCACTCCTGAACTCCTGAATGAATAAAATTGGATTCTCCCTTGACTTATTTATTGGATCTTCAGGATTGCAAGTCACGCTTAACTCCCCTTTGGGTATTTCATATTCACCCCAACCTCAGGCTCTCAGCTCTTATGTACATATCTATAAACTACTTATTTTCATTAATATCCGCCTCCCGCTCTAAATTGTAAGCTCTTTGTGGGCGGGGAATATGCCTACTAACTCCGTTTTGTTTGTTTTGGGTTTTTACGCTATTTGTTAAGTGTTTACTCTGTGCCAGGCACTCTACTAAGCACTAGGGTAGATAGGAGATAATCAGGTTGGACCCAATCCACGCCTAACACTGGGCTCACCGTCTTAATTCCCAGTTTCCGGAGGAGGAGTCTGAGGACAGAGAAGTGAAATGACTTGCCCAAGCTCACACAGCAGGCAAGTTGGAGAGCTGGGGTTAGAACCCAGGTCCTTCAGACTCCCAGGGCTGTACCCACTAGACCACGCTGCCCTCCATGCAGTAAGTGCTCAATAAGGGCAGGGAATGCGTCTATTATGGCGTTATATTGTACTCTCCCAAGCACTTAGTACGGCACCCAGTGAATGCTCAATAAATGTCATTCATTCATTCATTTATTCAATCATATTTATTGAATGCCTACTGTGTGCAGAGCACTGTGCTAAGCGCTTGAAAAGTACAATTCAGCAACAAAAGAGACAATCTCTATCCAACAACCAGCTCTTGGCTGACCGACTGACACTGGTTAGAGTCTCGTGTAACTTCTCTATTTTAGCGAAGACTCTTCTAGAACATTTAGGTGATGTTGGGATGCAAAGTTTCCCCAGAACTTTCCTCTGCTTAAGGGAGGAATCTTGGGTCAATTAGCTCTGTTATACTCTTCCAAGCGCTCAGTACAGTGCTTTGAGCAGAGTAGACTTTAAGCTCCTTGACGGCAGGGATCATATTAACTAGGGTACTCTACCGAACGCTCGGTACAGTGCATTGCACACACTGTAGACTGTAAGGTCCTTTTTTATTATTATTATTATGGTATTTGTTAAGCACTTACTATGTGCCAAGCACTGTTCTAAGTGCTGGGGTAGATACAGGGTAATCGGGTTGTCCTACGTGGGGCTCACGGTTTTAATTCCCATTTTCCAGACGAGGTAACTGAGGCACAGAGAAGTGAAGTGGCTTACTCAAGGTCATAGAACAGACAGATGGCAGAGCCGGAATTAGAACCCACGGCCTCCGACTCCCAAGGCCGTGATCTTGCCGCCAAGCCACGTTGCTTCTTTAGGGCAGGGATACTATATCTGTTAACTATTATACCCTTCCGAGTGCTCTGATTGATTGAGAAAATCTTCTTTCTGACCTGGGCCCATTTCTCAGTTAAGGAGGAGGAACGTAAGTTTGAGTTCAGATCGGTGTCCTCCTCGCCACCCTAATCCTCCTCAACCAGTGCTGTCTTGTTGTACCTTCCCAAGAGCTGAATGCGGGGTTCTGCACATGGTAATGCTCAATAAAGACGATCGATTGACTGATGCAAGGCGATACTGCAGAACAAGTCTGGAGTCAGAAAAATTATGAGTATCTCCAAATGCACCCACTGTTTACCTTTCTCTTTTCCCTCCACAGAAAAGCTTCTTTATCCAATTTCACAGAGGATAACTTCTAGTTTGTGAGCCACGGGTTATCAATGAAAAGAAACCACCCATAACGAACTCTTTTGCTTGAATAATTAATCTTTATATAGGGGAACCCCTTTTCGTTGAAGCGGCCTGAATCACAGCATCGATTATTTATTCCAAATCATTACTCGTTGCTTTTTTTCCAGTCCATCTTCTTATTCACCTGAAGAGGGCAAGAAGGAAATGAAATCTATCTCAGGAAGTGGTCACTATTCATTAGGCCCCAGAATTTCATTAAATATGTAATTCGAAGTTCTTCACCTTCTTAGTCAAGGTTGTTAACCTTAGTTAGAAAACCTTTAATTTTGACATTTAACCGAGAACGGATTTACGATTCAAATTAGTAAAGGCTTATTTTCTCTTTGGTTGAGCAGCGGAGCAGGTATTTTTTTTTTAAACTATGAAGAAATGCTCCAAACTTCTCTTTCCCAGAGGCGTTTTCTGGGATTGAAAATCTTGGTCTCGCTGTCCTGGCTTTGGGGATCTATTGAGGAATAAAAAGGATCCGTGGGCCTGAAAGATCTTGGGGTGGGAAGTCAGGAGACTTGGGTTCTAGTCAATCAGTCGATAGTAGTTATCGAGCTCTCATTCGGTGTAGAGCATCGTACTAGGCGCTCGGAAGAACGACGGTGTTAGTAGACGTGGACCGTATCCTCGAGGAATTCACAGCGGCACTAAAATAAATTACGGCGTTTAAAGCTATGTGTGTCATCGCCGTGAGAGGAAGGAGTTGGGATCGAAACATGTGCAGGACTTTCGCGACTCAGTAGGGAGGGAAATGGGGTGGGGACATGAGGGCTTAGGGAAGGCTTCCTGGAGGAGGTGTGATTTTTGTAGGGCTTTGAAGATAGGGAGAATGGTGCTCTGTCAGGAAGGGGAGGGATTACTGGGTAGCGGGGAGATGTAAGCGCTTAGCACGGTGCTCCGCCCACTGTAAGCATTCAATAAATTCTACCGAATGATGCGAGCGAGGGGCAGACTATAAGAGAGGCGAGATGGAAGAGCAGAGGATAGTTGGCGATGAAGGAGAAGAGTTTGCGGATCGGTGGGAGAGGAACGAGGAGAAATAAAAGGGAAGAGAGCTTTGGGGGTGGCTTAAAGCCGACGGCCCGGAGTTTCTGCTCCACACCGAGAGGGAAGGGCGACCGTTGGAGGTTCGGGAGGAGTGAGGGGCCGTGTGCAGAGTCATCCTTTGGAGAATGAACCGAGCCGCAGAGTGAAGGATAACGGACCGGAGAGGCTGGAGGCAGGGAGGTCAGCGAGGAGGCTGATGCGGTAGGCCTGATGGGGCGTGACAGGTGCTTGGACCGACATGGGGGAGGTTCGGTTGGAGGAGGAAGGGGCTGATGCTAGACGAAGAAAGAACAAAGCGGATTTTTGACCGAATGAATACGCGGGTCGAACGAGAGATTGAGTCGAGGGTAATATCATGGCGGTTCACTTGCGGGGCGGGGAGGACGGCGGTGTTGTCTACAGTGATGGGAAGAGGACGGGATAGGGTTTGGGAGGGAAGACGAGGAGTTCAGTTTGGGCCACGCTGAGCTTGGGGTTTCGGTAGGACGCGGAGGGAAGAGGAAACGTGAGATTGCCGAGAGTCCCAGCTTGGCCACGAGCCTGATGTGTGACCCTGGGCAAGTCACTAACCTGAGGAGCAGAGTAGTCTAGTGGAGAGAGCACGGACCCGGGAGTCAGAAGGACCTGCGTTCTAATCCCTGCTCTGCCGCTTATCAGCTCTGTGACTTTGGGCAAGCCGCTTCACTTCTCTGGGCCTCTGTGACCTCATCTGTAAAATGGGGGATTAAGACTGTGAGCCCCACATGGCACATGGACTGTGTCCAGCCTGATTAGTTTGTATCCTCCCCAGTGCTTAGCACAGTGCCCGGCACATAGTAAGTGCTTAACAGATACCATAAAAAATACCCACCAATATGCACCTGGAGAGTTTTCAGTCCCCTGCCAGTCTTGACTACGGGAGGGAGAGTCAAGCAGTGGCCCGTCCATTCCATTCCTAGCTTGGCCAGTGGCTAACGAGCGACAGGCCGTCGGCCACGAGTCCAAACTCCCCCGTGCCGGGCAGCGGCGGCGCGGGAGAGAGTCGAAGGTGGAGACTCAAATTTACTGCACGGAAGGAGGTACTGGTCAACCACTTTTGGATTTTTACCTGGAAAACTCCACTGTCGGAACAACTGACGGAGGTGGGACGTTCTGGGAGAGACGCGTCCACGGCGTTGCTATGGGTCAGAGATGACTCGACAGCGTAAGACAAGACCACTTCCTCATCCACAAACTGTGGATAGAAAATATCCTTCTATTATCAAGGGATATAAGAGGATCGTGAGCCTCGTGTGGGACAGAGACTATCGTGGCTTAGTGGAAAGAGCCCGGGCTCGGGAGTCAGAGGCTGTGGGTTCTAATCCCAGCTCCACCACTTGTCAGCTGTGTGACTTTGGGCAAGTCACTTCACTTCTCTGGGCCTCAGTTACCTCATCTGGAAAATGGGGATGAAGACTGTGAGCCCCATGTGGGACAACCTGATGACCTTGCATCTACCCCAGAGCTTAGAACAGTGCTTGGCACATAGTAAGTGCTCAACAAATACTATCATCATCATCATCATCACCTTGTATCTACCCTAGTGCTTAGAACAGTGCTTGGCACATAATAAGCGCTTAACAGATACCATCATTATTCTATAGAAACGGCGTGGCTCAGTGGAAAGAACCCGGGCTCGAGAGGCAGAGGTCATGGGGTTCGATTCCCGGCTCTGCCACTTGTCACCTGTGTGACTCTGGGCAAGTCACTTAACTTCTCTGGGCCTCAATTCCGTCATCTGTAAAATGGGGATGAAGACTGTGAGCCTCATGTGGGATAACCTGACTACCCTGTATCTGCCCCAGCGCTTAGAACAGTGCACTGCACATAGTAAGCGCTTAACAAATACCAACATTATCGTTTAATCCCCAGCACCTCAACATATAGTTCAAGCTTAATAAATGCCATATAATGAAAGATGAACTTGTAGGAAAGGCGTAATGTGCTCTGTCAAGCAACTTTTGTTTCTCCATTCGAATCCGGAGCGCCTCCCCCAGACCCCCCCCACTTGCTCTGAGCCCGGGAGACGGACCCCAGCCTGTTTTTAGCAGATAACACGATGTAGGGGAGGGGAAAATCCATAGCTCAGAGAAGCAAGTCAGAGTGGACAGACCCCGGTCCTGGGAGTCAGAAGGCCGTGAGTTCTAATCCCAACTCCGCCACTTGTCAGCCGTGGGACCTCGGGCGAGCCGCTTCACTTCTCTGGGCTTCAGTCACCTCATCTGTGAAATGGGGATCGAGACCGTGTCCGACCCGATTTGCTCGGAACCACCCCGACGCTTAGTTCGGGTGTCTGGCCCAAAGAAGAGCTTAACAAATACCACAATCGTTATTATCGTTATTTCCTGGCCTTGGGCATCAGAGCAGAGAAGCGGGAATGGAGCAGTTAAACATCTAGAGGTTTTGCCGTAGTGCTCTGCTTTACGTGCTCGGCTTTTCGCTCTCTAAGCTGCTAAAAGAAGCAGTGGGCGATAGCGGTTCTGATTTTTAAAATCATCCTTTATCCCCATAGAGTGTTCCGCGATGAAGCCAATAAAAATGATAAATGCAAACTATTGTTAATAAAACTGACGGGTTAATCCGCTTCAGGGAACTTGATTTCAAGTCCCTGTGGATTTTAAGGTTTTTCCAAGACGGAAGGGTCTGTGCGTTTTCTGTTTTATGGGGCCCCGGATTTCTAGCACCGAGCCATGTCAGCAGTAGGGTTTTGAGAGACTATAAACTTCCCTTCTGGACTGTGAACTTTTGCAGGCCAGGATCATGTCTACCAACTCTATCTGCACTCTCCCCAGCACTTAGTACGGTGCTCTGCGCACAGTAAGCGCTCAGTAAGTACTTCGACGACTACTTTTAATAATACTAATAATGTTTGTATCTGTTAAGCGCTCACTGTGTGCAGAGCACGGTTCTAAGCGCTGGGGTAGATACAGGGGAATCAGGTTGTCCCACGTGAGGCTCACGGTCTTCATCCCCATTTTCCAGATGAGGTAACTGAGGGACAGAGAAGTTTAGTGACTTGCCCACAGTCACACAGTTGCCAAGTGGCAGAGATGGGATTCGAATCCATGACCTCTGACTCCCAAGCCCGGGCTCTTTCCACAGAGCTACGCTGCTTCTCTTGCCACTGGTAGAGATAGAACACGGGGCAGGATAGATCATTGGTTTAACCCAGTACTGACATTGCTTAGTGCTCTAAATTATAAATTCCCTGGGGCCAGAGAATGTCAACCAACTCTTTTATATTGTAATAATAATAATGATATTGGCATTTGTTAAGCACTTACTATCTGCGGAGCCCTGTTCTAAGCGCTGGGGGAGATACAGGGTCATCAGATTGTCCCACGTGAGGCTCACAGTCTTCATCCCCATTTGACAGATGAGGTCACTGAGGCATAGTGAAGTGACTTGCCCACAGTCACAGAGGTGACAAGTGGCAGAGCTGGGATTCGAACCCATGACCTCTGACTCCCAAGCCCGGGCTCTTTCCACTGAGCCGCGCTGCTTCTCCTTATGGATACGGACATAGAGGCTGTGGGGCTGGGAGCGCGGTAGGTGGTGAATAAAGGGAACGAGTCATTCATTCGTTCAGTTGTATCTGTTGAGTGCTTACTGTGTGCAAAGCACTGTAATAATAATAATAATAACGTCGGTATTTGTTAAGTGCTTACTATGTGCCAGACACCGTACTAAGCGCTGGGGTAGATACAGGGTCATCGGGTCGTCCCACGTGGGGCTCACGGTTAATCCCCGTTTTACAGATGAGGTCACCGAGGCCCAGAGAAGTGAAGTGACTCGCCCACGGTCACGCAGCGGCCGAGTGGCACAGCCGGGATTCGAACCCATGACCTCTGACACCCAAGCCTGGGCTCTTTCCGCCGAGCCACGCTGCTTCTCTGATCAGGCCGGACACAGTCCCTGTCCCACATGGGGCTCACAATCTTAGTCCCCATTTTACAGATGAGGCCACTGAGGCCCCAGAGGAAGCGAAGTGACTTGCCCAAGGTCACACAGCTGACAGGTGGCAGAACTGGGATTAGAACTCAGGTCCTTCAGATTCCCAGGCTTGGGCTCTATCCACGAGGCGACACCGCTATTGAGTAACAATAATGTTGGTATCTGTTAAGCGCTTACTAGGTGCCGAGCACTGTTCTAAGCGCCGGGGGAGATACAGCGTCATCGGGCCGTCCCACGTGAGGCTCACGGTTAATCCCCGTTTTACAGATGAGGTACCTGAGGCACAGAGAAGTGAAGTGACTCGCCCACGGTCACCCAGCTGCCAAGGGGCAGAGCCGGGATTCGAACCATGACCTCTGACTCCCAAGCCCTGGCTCTTTCCACTGAGCCACGCTACTCTCCCAAGCGCTCAATACGGTGCTCCGCGCACAGTAAGCACTCGATAAATGCGACTGGTTGACTGATTCGGATCGAACGATTACCCCGGAAGGGCAGACAGTTTAAAAGGAGGGAGAAACGAGCTTTTCCAAGGAATGTTAGAGTTGGAGGAAAGAAACGGCAATATTTTAAATGTGGTCCCGGGCCCTTGCTCCGAGATAAGACGTTTCTCACCCCATCCTACGCCCGTCCCCGTCATTTTAGGCCCGCTAGGTAACTTGAGGAATTTAATTGACGTCCGGCAGGTCAACCCCCGGCTACCGTGGGGAAGAAATTTCCGTCTCTGCCCAACCAGGGTAGATTGAAACGTATGACTTGGAGGGGAAAGGCCGGGGACTCCACTATCAGTCATCCGCTGAGCCGCTGGAGCTTCTGCGGCCATAAATTCCGGCTCTAAAAGAACGGGGAGCCTGCAACGGAAGGATTTATGGGCACGCCGTCACTCGGAGGGAGCAAAATAGCACGTCTCCTGCAGTGCGGGCAGCCTGCCAGCCTCTCCGGGGAGATTCTGTTGGAGAAATACGTCCCCGACGGCTTCCTCGTCGTTCGAGTCCCTCCTGGACGAATCCATTCGCTTTCCTCTGCTGTTGCTTTCGCAGAGCCCTCCCGGGGGGCCGGTGGAAAGCTTGGAAAGGGGAATCGGGAGATCTGAGTTCTAATCACTCAACCGATCCACTGATGGTGTTTATCGAGCACTTATCGTGTCCTGAGCGCCGTACTAAGTGTCCGGGGAGTCAGTCGATTCTATTGACTGAGCGCCGACTTTGTGCAGGGAGCTCTACTAAGCACTTCCCGAGAGTCAGTCGGTCAATTGTATTTATTGAGCGCTTACTGTGTGCAGAACGCTGTGCCTGAGTGCTTGGGGGAGTCGGCTAGTCAATCGTAATTATTGAGTGCTTACTGTGCGCAGAGCACTGCCCTGAGCGCTGGGGGGGAATACAGTATAACGAACGTATTCGCTGCCCACGGTGAGCTTATCGTCTAGTATACTATTATCTGCTCTTCCTGATGATGATGTTGGTATTTGTTAAGCGCTCACTGTGTGCCGAGCACTGTTCTAAGCACCGGGGTAGACACAAGGGAATCAGGCTGTCCCACGTGGGGCTCACAGTCTCAATCTCCATTTTACAGATGAGGTCACTGAGGCACCGAGAAGTGAAGTGACTTGCCCAAAGTCACACGGCTGACAAACGGCCGAGCCGGCATTTGAACCCATGACCTCTGACTCCCAAGCCCGGGCTCTTTCCACTGAGCCACGCTGCTTCTTCCTCCTACTTAGACCGCGATCCCCATGAAGGATAGAGACCGTGTCTGCCCTAATTCACTAGACCCCCACCGCAGGGCTCGGAACAGCGTCTGCCACATAGTAAGCGCTTAACAAATTTTCATTATTAAGCGCTGTCGAGTCGTGTCCGATTCATAGTGACTCCACGGACAAGCCTTCTCCGGAACGTCCCGTCCTCTGCCGTGATCCGCGACCCTTCTGAGCGGTTCTTCCGTCACCGTTGTTACGGCCTCTATCCGTCTAGCTGCCGGTTCGCCTCCTCCACGTTTTTCCTGGACTCTTCCTAGCCTTAGTGTCTTCTCCAGAGAATGAATCCTCCCGGATTTACGTGTCCACGATATGCTCATCTAAGTTGGGTCATTTGGCCTTCCAGAGAGCACTTTGGTTTAATTTGCTCCAAAATCCATTTGCTTGTCTTTCAGGCAGGTCGTGGAATTTGCCCCAGCCTTCTCCAACACTACTAGGCAAAAGAATCGATGTGCTTCCTATCCTGTTTTTTACCATTAAAAAAAAAAAAAATACGTGATTCCTGCCTTCAAGGAGCTCGCACTCCACCTCAGAATCTAGCCGCCGCTCTGTTGGTCAGGGAATGCCTGACGAGGCTGCCATCGGTAGAAGAGATCTGACCGAGGAACCTGTCGGGGAGAAAGTCAGACCTTGCAGAAATCCTGAAAAGTCACTGAAAAATGTGAGCTGAAAAGACCGGGATGCTCCCGGGGTAAAATCAGCGCCTAGTGCACTCGGTCATATTTATCGATCGCTTACTGTGTTCAGAGCACTGTACTAAGCGTTAGGAAAGGACAGTATAACCATCGAGAGACACTTTCCCTGCCCACAACGACCTCTCAATGCTTCACGGATATCATTAAGAAAGAAAAACCCTCTTCCATGTGCTTAATTCCCCCGCTTAAGCACTTAACTACTCCTTCCACCCTCCCCACCCCGGTCTGATCCTTGTGTCCACAGCTCTCAGGCTTCCTTCGGAAGCTCGGCCGCTTCCCTTACCCGTCATTTCTTTTAATGTTTCTTCCCCCTCCGGCACTAGACCGGAAGCTCACTGTGGGAGGGACGTGTCTGCCAACTCTGTTGCACTGTCCTCTCCCAGACACTTAATGCAGGGCTCTGCATCATGTAAGCGCTCAATAAATACCATCGATTGATCGATCGACCGCCTGAGTCACGGCACTAAAGCACAGTGTCGGCACTAAGCTGCAGTTGCCTTGAGTTCTGCATGCCAAAAAACTTGCTATACACTTAGTAGCAGCAGTGCTAGCCGTAAAAATAGAGAGGGTAGCAATAATTAAGATTATTTATTAAGTGCTGGCTATTTGCCAGGCACTGTTCTAGGCGCTGGGGTGGACACAAGCAAATCAGGTGGGACACGGTCCCTGTCCCACGTGGCGCTCACCGTCTCAATCCTCATCTTACAGATGAGGTGGCGGAAGTTCAGGGGAAGTGAAGTGACTTATCCAAGGTCACATAGCAGACAAGGGTGGAGCCAGGATTAGGATAATAATGCTGGTATCTGTTAAGCGCTTACTATGTGCAGAGCAGGGCGCTAAGCGCTGGGGGAGATACGGGGGAATCGGGTCGTCCCACGTGAGGCTCACAATCTTCATCCCCTTTTTACAGATGAGGGAACTGAGGCCCGGAGAAGTGAAGTGACTCGCCCGCAGTCACACAGCTGCCAAATGGCAGAGCTGGGATTCGAACCCATGGCCTCTGACTCCCAAGCCCAAGCTCTTTCCACTGAGCCACCCTGACCTTCTGACTCCCTGCTCTATCCACTACGCCATGCCGCTTCTCACTGGTCGGTCGCCGCAGCCGTGTCAGTAGCAAAGTGTGCGGACTGGGATGCAGCGGGAGAGCAGCGAGGGATATGACGGTGGTGTTTGATAAACGCTCACTATGTGCCAGTCACTGTAATCACAATGTTGATGATAATAATGCTGGTGCTTGTTAAGCGTTTACTACGTGCGGAGCACCGTTCTAAGCGCTGGGGTAGACACGGGAGAATCAGGTCGTCCCACGTGGGGCTCCCGGTCTTCATCCCCACTTTCCAGATGAGGTCACTGAGGCCCAGGGAAGTGAAGTGACGCGCCCACGGTCACACAGCTGCCAAGGGGCAGAGCCGGGATTCGAACCTGTGACCTCCGACTCCGAAGCCCGGGCTCTTTCCGCCGAGCCACGCTAGGGTCCTGTATTGTCTTATGCAGCCGGGTCATTTCCAAACCCTAGCGGCACCACGGACGCATCTCTCCCCGAAGGCCCCGCTCTCCATCCGCCATCGTGCCGGTAGTGGATCCGCAGAGGTTTCTTGGTCAAAATCCAGGAGTGGTTTACCGCCGCGTCCTCCCGCGCGGTAAACTCCAGTCTCCGCCCTCGACTCTCTCCCGGGCCTCTGCTCCCCGGCGTGGGTGGGTGAGTTTTGACTTGCAGCCCGCGGCCTGCCGCTCGCCGGCCACGGGCCGGGCCCGCAACGGACGGGCCTCCGCTCGGCTCTCCCTCCCGTAGCCGAGACCGGTAGAGGGCTGGAAACTCTCCAGGTGCCGCCCTGAGAGGCCAAGCACTAGGGTGGATGCAAGTAAAAAGGCTTGGACCCAGTCCTTGTCCCACACGGGGCTCACGGTGTTAATTTCCATTTTACGGATGAGGGAACTGAGGCACGGAGTTCATTCAAGAGTATTTCTCGAGCGCTCACTACATGCAGAGCACTGTACTGAGCTCTTGGAACGGACAATTCGGCAACAGATAGGAACCGCCCCCGCCCATTGACGGGCTCACGGGCTAGTCGGGACTCGCCCAAGGTCACACAGCAGTGGCAGAGCAGGGATTCGAATTCGGGTCCTTCTGACTCCCGGGCCCGGGCTCTATCCACTAGGCCACTCTGCTTCTCATGGGTGTGAGGGATGTGAGCGCGGAGAGCTTCGTAAGTCCTTAAAGTCCCTATAGAAGCAGCGTGGCTCAGTGGAAAGAGCCCGGGCTTTGGAGTCAGAGGTCATGGGTTCGAATCCCCGCTCGGCCACTCGTCAGCCGTGTGACTTCGGGCGAGTCACTTCACTTCTCGGTGCCTCAGTGACCTCAGCTGTAAAATGGGGATTAAGGCCGTGAGCCCCACGTGGGACAACCTGATTCCCCCGTGTCTCCCCCAGCGCTTGGAACGGTGCTCGGCACATAGTGAGCGCTTAACAGAGACCAACGTCATTATTAAAGCCACCGGCGAGGAGTCTCCGCCCGACAGAAAGACGACACCACTGGCTCTTGAATAGAATCGTGGGGAGGAGAGGAAGGGGGCAGAGTAAAAGATCAAGCGCGTAGACCGTAAGCTCACTGTGGGCAGGAAGTGTGTCCGTTATCGTGTTGCTCTGCGCTGTCCCAAGCACCTAGTACAGTGCTCTGCACCCAGGAAGGGCTCAATAAATACGATCGAATGACCTCCAAGGTTTGGAAGATGAGCATCGGTCTCGATTTATATCCGTCTCGGCCAACACTCTCTTCCCTTCGGAGAGACACGTTTACAGGGTGGGACAGAAAACGGCATCCTAAAAGCTTCCTGTTTGCCGGAACAGTGACAGGGAGCGTCACCCCGACAGCGGAGAGCGTTTCGCGTCGATCCAAACGCCGAAAGATGCTTCGGTGGGCGCCGAGAGACCCAGTGCACGTTATCCTTCCCCGGCACGGTATAACTTTATTTAGCCAGTTCTAAATTAAGTGGCTTCCCCGACCGCTTCACGTTATTAAAACAAACGGCCCTGCTCCTTCCCAGCCACGAGGAAGAGCGTGACAGCGCGAAGCCCCAAAGGAGACGAAATAACGGCACCCGGGCCGCGGCGGTAACCTAGACGACCTCTCTCGGGTGGCTCAGGCAGCAGCTCGGCAGGAAGTATTTGTCAGATAAACCCACGCTAAAATGTTATAAACGTGAGGCGAGGTGAGCACGGTGTGTTCAAAAGAAAGACGACAGTAAAGGGAAGGGATCGGATCAGAAAGCGGCGCGGTCCAGCGGACGGAGCCCGGGCTCGGGAGTCAGAAGGAAATGGGTTCTAATCCTGGTTCTGCCACCTGCCTGCTGTGTAGGCACTTCAGGTCACTTCCCTTCTCTGGGTCTCAGTTACCTCATCTGTAATATGGGGCTCACAATCCCCAAATTGTGTAATATTGTACTGCGTCCGACCTGACTAGTTTTGTATCTTCCTCAGTGCTTAGCACAGTGCCCGGCACATAGTAAGCGCTTAACAAATACCGACATTATTATAATTAGTAAGTGCTTAATCCCGGCGCCGACGACGTGCGAGTCGCAGGGAAGCAGCGTGGCTCAGTGGAAAGAGCCTGGGCTTCGGAGTCCGAGGTCCTGGGTTCGACTCCCGGCTCTGCCGCTTGTCAGCTGTGTGACTGTGGGCGAGTCACTTCACTTCCCGGTGCCTCGGTTACCTCATCTGGAAAACGGGGATGAAGACTGTGAGCCTCCCGTGGGCCGACCCGATTCCCCTGTATCTCCCCCAGCGCTTAGAACGGTGCCCTGCACATGGGAAGCGCTTAACAGATACCAACATTATCATTATTAGTAGTAAGTGCTTAATCCCAGCACTGACGACGTGTGACCTTGGGCAAGTCACTTCACTTCTCTGGGCCTCAGTTCCCTCATCTGTAAAATGGGGATTAAGAGGGTGAGCCCCATGCGGGACATGGACTGGGTCCAACCTGATTAGCTTGTATCTACCCCAAAGCTTAATACAGCGTCTGACACCTGGTAAGCGCTTAACAAATACCTAGGCCGCAGAGTGGCGGTGTCTTCTCTAGAGATTCCCAGACCTCTAGACCGGAAGCTCGTTATGAGCAGGGAGTATGTTTGTTATGTTGTTGTACTGGGCTCTCCCAAGCGCTTAGGACAGTGCTCTGCACACGGTAAGCACTCAGTAAGTATGATTCTCCCCCGATTAGACTGCGAGCCCATCCGAGGGCGGGGACTGTTTCCGATCTGTACGCTCCAAGCGCTTAGAACAGTGCTCTGCACATAGTGAGCGCTCAATAAAAACTATTTGAACGAATGACTGTTTGACTGACAGGTCAATCTTGTGGGCGGCGATCGAGAGAGGGGTTGCCCTTCTTAAGCAAAAGTTATGCGGAAGTCGACACGCCGAGGGGTAAGCTTGAAAACGGGGACAGGTTTCACGCAGGAGAAACCCACCAGAGCAGAAGCAACTGGTCGTATTTATTGAGCACTTAACTGTGTGCGGAGCACTCAGCTAAGCGCTTGGGAGAGGGCAACGCGACAGAGTCGGGAGACACGTTCCCTGACCACAAAACGTTTACAGTCTAGAGGGGGAGATGGACGTTAATGGAAATAAAATAAATTACAGGTAGGTACACAAGTCACCCTCTCAGGGTGGCACCCGGAGAGTTTCCCGTCCTCTACCGGTCTCGACTACGGGAGGGAGAGTCGAGCGGAGGCCTCTCCGTTCCATTCCTAGCTTGGCCGGTGGCCAGCGAGCGGAAGGCCATCGGCTACACGTCAAAACTCCCCTTTGCCGGGCAGCGGTGGCACGGGGGGGGGGCGGTCGAGGGCAGGGACTCGAGTTTGCCGCGCGGGAGGCAGCGACGGTAAACCACTTCTGGATTTTGACCAAGAAGACCCTGAGGATCCACTGCCGGAACGATTGCACACGGAGGTGGGGCCTTCTGGGAGAGACGTACCCGTGGCGCAGCGATAGGTCGGAGGCGACTCGACGGCGTGAGGCAAGCCAAGGTACATGAGCGCTGCGGGGCTGAGGGTGGGGTGAAGGTCAAGTGCTTACGGGGAACGGATCCCAACGCACTGGTGACGCGGAAGGGAGAGGGAGCCGGGGAAATGAGGACTTAATCGGGGAAGACCTCTTGGAGGGGAGGGGATTTTAATAAAGCTGTGAAAGTGGGGAGAGAGATCGCCGGTCACTTATTCATTCGTTCAATGGTATTTATTGAGGGCTTACTCCGTGCGGAGCGCTGTACTAGGCGCTTGGAACGGACAGTTGGGCAACGGATAGCGACCGTCCCTGCCCAGGGACGGGCTCCCGGTATAAACAGGGGAGACAGCAAAGCGGAACAGACCGAAACAAGAACGAGACATTTATGAACAGGAGGGAGTTCCAGGCCAGAGGGAGGCAGAGGGCAAATGATCTGGGTGGTGTGACCTAGTGGAAAGAGCATGGGCCAGGAAGTCAGAGTACCCAGGTTCAAATCCTGCCTCTTTGGCTTGCCTGCCGTGTGCCCTTAGGCAAGTCGCTTAACTTCTCTGGGCCTATTTCCTCAACTGTAAAATGGGGTTTAAATTCCTAGACTCCCTCTCCCACAGACTGAGCCCCGGGGTGATCAGGTCGGCGTGCGTGAGGCTCACAGTCTTCATCCCCATTTTACAGATGAGGTCGCTGAGGCCCAGAGAAGTGAAGTGACTTGCCCACAGTCACACAGACTCCCTCTCCCATAGACCGAGCCCCGTGGGGGTCATAGACTACATCCGACCTGATCTTGTGTCTACCCCGAGGCTTAGTTCAGTGGTCGGCACGTTGTAAGCTCTTAACAAACACCACAGTGATTCTGTTATTAACTTGCCACCTGTCAGCTGTGTGACCGTGGGCAAGTCACTTCACTTCTCTGGGCCTCAGTTCCCTCATCTGTAAAATGAGGATGAAGACTGTGAGCCCACCGTGGGACAGCCTGATTCACCTGTGTCTACCCCAGCGCTTAGAACGGCGCTCTGCACGTAGCAAGCGCTTAACAAACAGCGACATTAAAATTCTTAGAGATCTCAGTTCCCTCACCCATAAACTGGGGATAAAATGACTGTTCTTTCTCCATCTTAGTCTGTGAGTCCTGTGCGGATCGGAACTTCTGTCCAAAACCTGCCGATATCATATCAGTGCTTAGTACAGTGCCTGGAACAGAGTAAGAGCTTAATAAATTTCACAATTATTCTTATTCATTCATTCATTCATTCAATCGTATTTATCGAGCGCTTACTATGTGCAGAGCACTGTACTGAGCGCTTGGAATGGACAAGTCGGCAACAGATAGAGACGGTCCCTGCCCTTTGACGGGCTTGCGGTCTAATCGATAATGATAATGATCATTACTATTAATATGAGTATTGTTAAGCATCAAAGATTCGTCCATACAGAACAGTATTCCATGTTGGTATTTGTTTAGTGCTTACTATGTGCCGAGCACTGTTCTAAGCGCCGGGGTAGACACAGGGGAATCGGGTTGTCCCACGTGCGGCTCACGGTCTTCATCCCCATTTTACAGATGAGGGAACTGAGGCCCAGAGAAGTGAAACGACTTGCCCACAGTCACAGAGCTGACAAGCGGCAGAGCTGGGATTCGAACCCATGACCTCTGACTCCAAAGCCCGTGCTCTTTCCACTGAGCCACGCTGCTCCTCTGTCTATTCTAGATGTAGACATCCAACTTTGACATATAGGATCAAACCCGACCTTCACTGTGAAGCGGCATGGCCAGTGGGCTAGAGCCCGGGCCTGGGAATCAGAAGTGCCTGAGTTCTAATCCCCACTCTGCCACTTGTCTGCTGTGTGATCTTGGGTAAGTCTCTTCACTTCTCTGTGCCTGTTACCTCGTCTGTAAAATGTGGATAGATAATAATAAAAATAATGATGGTATCTGTCCCACAGCAGGTAAGTGGCGGAGTCAGGATTAGAACCCATGACCTTCTGACTCCCAGGACTCGGTTCCAATCACTAAGCCATGCTCCTTCTCTATGAATAATAATGTTGGTATTCGTTAAGCGCTTACTACGTGCAGAGCACTGTTCTAGGCGCTGGGGTAGACATAGGGTAATCAGGTTGTCCCGCGTGAGGCTCCCAGTCTTCATCCCCATTTTCCAGATGAGGGAACTGGGGCACAGAGAAGTGAAGTGACTCGCCCACAGTCACCCAGCTGACAAGTGGCAGAGCAAGGATTCGAACCCACGTCCTCTGACTCCCAAGCCCGGGCTCTTTCCACTGAGCCACGCTGCTTCTAAGAATGTGAGCCCCATGTGGGTCAGGGACTGGGTCCAACCTGATTAGCTCGCACCTACCCCAGCGCTTAGTACAGTGCTTGGCACATAGTAAGCACTTAACACACACCACAGTTATTATTATTATTAATAATTCAATAATTATTATTTCTTCCAGCCAAACTCCCTGTCATTTGAGAACATAAGAGCCCCAAGAACTGAAGGAGTCTTGGTTTATCTTTCCAGTTTTAATAATAATAATAATGATAATAATAATGTTGGTATCTGTTAAGCTCTTACTATGTGCAGAGCACTGTTCTAAGCGCTGGGGTAGACATAGGGGAATCGGGTTGTCCCACGTGAGGCTCACAGTTAATCCCCATTTTTTACAGTTTTCCATCACATCAGTCTCCCCCCGTTTATTCATTCATTCAATCGTATTTCATAATAATAATAATAATTGTGGTACGTGTTAAGCGCTGACTATATGCCAAGCACTGTTCTAAACACTCGGGTAGATACAAGGTAATCAGGTTGTCCCACGCGGGGCTCCCAGTCTTCATCCCCATTTTACAGATGAGGGAACTGAGGCACAGAGAAGTGAAGGGACTTACCCGAGGTCACACAGCAGACAAGTGGCGGAGTCGGGATCGGAACCCACGTCCTCTGACTCCCAGGCCCGTGTTCTTTCTGAGGTCTTACTGTGTGCAAAGCACTGTTCTAAGTGCTTGGGGGAGAGTACAGTGCAAGAACAAACTGCCACTGACACATTTCCTGCCCCCAACGAGCTCGCAGTCTAGAGTCTGATTTTCAAATCTCGTCCATTAATATTTCTCAGACATCGGAAACAGCAGGGCCAGCATCCTCCTCTCAAGCCTCCTTAACATTATCCCGGGGCAACCGCGGGGGCCGAGTGAAAAGATCCTGACCCCAGGAAGCGGCCCGGTCCAGCGGCTGGACCCCGGGCCTGGGACTCAGAGAGACCTGGGTTCTAATCCTGGATCCGCCTCTTGTCTGCCGTGGGACCCTAGGCGAGCCACTTCACTTCTCTGGGCCTCAGTGACATCATCTTTAAATGGGGATTAAGACTGCGAGCCCTCTGTGGGCCGGGGGACCGTGCCCAACCTGTTTACCTTTCATCCACCCGGCACTCGCTACAGTTCCTAGCTCTTAGTATTCATTCAGTCGATTGTATTTATTAAGCGCTTACCGTGGGCAGAGCACAGCGGAAAGAGCCCGGGCTTGGGAGTCAGAGGTCATGGGTTCAAATCCCGGCTCTGCCACTCGTCAGCTGTGTGACTCTGGGCGAGTCACTTCGCTTCTCGGTGCCCCGGTTACCTCGTCTGTAAAATGGGGATGAAGACCGTGAGCCCCACGTGGGACAACCTAATCACCTGTATCTACTCCAGGGCTTAGAACGGTGCTCTGCACATAGTAAGCGCTAAACAAATATCAACATTATTAGTATTATTATTACTAAGCGCTTGGGAAATAAAACGTAGCAATGAACGGAAGCATTCCCTGCCCACAAAGAGCTCACAGTCTAGGGCCGGGAATGGTCTGGTGGGGGGGGGGGGTGGGGGAAGTGCTTAACAAATACCATTTAGAAAAAAAAAAAAGGGACCTGGGTGCCAATCTCCACTCTGCCAGTTACCTACCCTGTGACCTTGGACGAGTCACTTAACTTCTTGGAGCCTCGGTTTCCCTATTTGTAAATTAAAATGGGGATTCAATTCCCAGTCCTCTTCCTTCTTAGTCAGTAAGCCCCATGTGGTACAGGGACCGTATCTCATGTGATGCACTCCTATAATAATGACGTCGGTATTTGTTAAGCGCTCACTATGTTGCAGAGCACCGTTCCGAGCGCTGGGGTAGATACAGGGGAATCAGGTTGTCCCACGTGGGGCTCCCGGTCTTCACCCCCCATTTTACAGATGAGGTAACTGAGGCACAGAGAAGCGAAGTGACTTGCCCAAAGTCACCCAGCTGACGAGTGGCAGAGCCGGGATTCGAACCCACGACCTCTGACTCCGGAGCCCGGGCTCTTTCCACCGAGCCACGCTGCTTCTCCTATCCTCCCTGAAGCTTAGAAGAGGGCCGCGCTTCCCAAATACCGTAATTATCATTTATGATTATTATTGTAATAATCCAAACGATAACAATAAAAGTAATGATGAGAACAATACCAGAATAATATTAATAATATTAATAATAATAATAATATTCGCGTACGCCAGAGGGGGCTTTATCCCTGTTTTAAAATAGCGGGACAGTGTCGGCAGTCATCGGGGTCCGAGTTGAATTCACGTTCAAAACCATCTGCCTGTTTTGTATGTATTGAAATGGGGGCTTTAGCCGTGATTAACCGAAGAAAGATTATACCTCTAAGCATCCATTGCTTCGATTTATGCGGTCGTCAGCCTAATACGATAAGCGCCGATATTTCGTGGCATTTGGGCTTGAATTCCAGATTTACTTGATTTCTGGCCTTAGTGGAGAGAGACGGGGTGCATTAACGCAGACGTTTCGAACGACGTGTCCGTATACTCTCCGTCGGACGAGAATGCCCATTTTCGCTCCACGTTTTGGGTGGAACGCTGTTAGGCAATTAAGGAATGCTCATCCCGCCACGCCAGGGCGTTGAGGTATTGCTGAGGTCCTCTCTTAATAATAATAATAATAATAATTATAATGATATCTGTTAAGCCCTTACTATGTACCAAGCGCTGTTCTAAGAGCTAGGATAGATTCAAGGTTATCAGGTCGTCCCAGGTGAGGCTCACAGTCTTCATCCCCATTTTACAGATGAGGGAGCTGAGGTACAGAGAAATGCAGTGACTTGCCCAAAGTCACCCAGCCGATAAGCGGGCAGAGCCGGGATTAGAACCCACGACCTGTGGCTCCCAAGCCCGGGCTCTTTCCACGAAGCCGGGCTGCTTCCCATAAGCACAGTCTGCTTCTCTGGGCTGTAAGCTCGTTGTGGACAGGGACTGTGACTGTTTATTGTTGTATCGCGGTCTCCCAAGCGCTTAGTACAGTGTACTGCACGCCGTGGCTCAGTGGAAAGGGCACGGAAAGTCTGGAGGCAGAGGTCGTGGGTTCGAATCCCGGCTCTGCCACTCGTCAGCTGTGTGACCGCGGGCAAGTCACTTCACTTCTCTGGGCCTCAGTTCCCTCATCTGTACAATGGGGATGAAGACCGGGAGCCCCACGTGGGACAACCCGATTCCCTTGTGTCTCCCCCAGCGCTTAGAACAGTGCTCGGCACACAGTGAGCGCTTAACAAATACCAACATTATCATTACAATAAGTGCTCAATAAATACAAGCGAATGAATGAACGAAGAAGCAATTTCAACAGGATGAGCAGATCGGGCACAGTCCCTGTCCAACTCGGGGCTCACCGTCTAAAGGGGAGGGAGAACAAGTATTTCACCTCCCTTTACTTCTCTGAGGTACCGAGGTCACAAGCGGGCGAGTGGAGGAACCAGGGTTAGAACCCGGGTCTCCTGACTCCCAGCCCTGCGGTCCACCCACTGGGCCTCGCCGCTCTCTGAAATTACAAGTGTTAAAGGGCCTCGGAGACTGGGGGAGCGATGTCTTTCCAGGGAAAAGACCTTCCACAGTTCAAGGAAATGTCAGTCGGTCAGTCAATCCTATTTACTGAGCGCTTACTGTGTGCAGAGCACTGGACTAAGTGCTTGGGAGAGTCCAGTCTAACCATATAACAGAAACATTCCCTGCCCACAACAAGCCGACAGTCTAGAAGCATATGGGTGGAAAGCAACTCATGCATATTTTTTGTCTTATTTTTGCGGTATCTTAAAAATGTGGCATCTAAGTGCTTACTACGTGCCAAGCACCGTACTAAGCGCTGGAGTAGATACAGGGTGATTGGATCAGACCCACTCCCTGTCCCACATAGGGCTCACAGTCTTATTCCCCATTTTACAGATGAGGTAGCCAAGGCACAGAGAAGTTAAGGGTCTTGCCCGAGGTCACACAGCAGACGAGGGGCAGAGCCGAGATTAGAACCCAGGTGACGGGCCCACGCTCTAGCCATTAGGCCACGCCGCTTCTCTTCCATGGAGCTCTTTAGTATTTACCAGGCACTGTATTAAGCGCTGTATGAGCGGATCGGGTGGGACACTGTCCGTCTCCCGCGTAGGGCTCACGGTCTTCATTCCCATTTTACAGATGGGATAACCGAGGCACAGAGAAGTAAAGCGACTCGCCCAGGGTCTCACAGCAGAAAAGCGGTGGAGTCGGGATTAGAACCCAGGTCCTTCTGACTCCTGGGCCCTCGCACTCTCAGCAAATGGTTTCTTCCAGGGCAGTCAGTGTCCCTGTAACCCACACACCGTGGCCAATAAATCCCCTGCAGAGAGAGAGCTGGGAATTTCCTCCCAACCTGTAGGAACTGTTTCCACCCGTTCATCACTTTCTGAGGATACTATGGAAATGAATTGGCAAATAATGTTTGTGGAGCTCATTAAGCTCCCTTGAAATGTCGGGAAAGATAAATTAATGATCCTTTCTGTACTAAATGTGTCCACTTAGTGCCAATCCTGGAGTCTTTATTAGAACGGAGATCTCATTTTCTACTAAAATAATGGTTCTTAGAGGCGAACTATCGCGGAGCATAAAAACGCCTTAAGACTTAAATTAGGGGGATTATTTTAAGGAACGAAAGACGATGAGAGTAGCGGCATCTGCTGCCCACCTTGGGCTTTAAGGACGGAAAGTGTTTTAGAATGGTGGAGCTGGGTTTTTCCGAGGCCCTCTCCGATAGAGGGAAGCAGCACGGCCTAGCGGATAGAGCGGGGACCTCAGAGTCAGAAGGTCATGGGTTCTAATTCTGGCTCCGCCACTTATCTGTTGTGGGACCTGGGCAAGTCACCTCACTTCTCTGGGCCTCAATCACCTCATCTGGAAAATGGGGATCGAGACCGTGAGCCCCACGTGGGACAGGGACTGTGTCCGACCTTACTTGCTCGGACCCACCCCGGTGCTTAGTACAGTGCCTGGCACATGGTTCATTCATTCAGTAGTATTTATTGAGCGCTTACTATGTGCAGAGCACTGTACTAGGCGCTTGGAATGGACAAGTCGGTAACAGATAGAGACGGTCCCTGCCCTTCGACGGACTCACGGTCTCGTCGGGGGAGACGGACGGACGAGGACGATGGCGATGAATAGAATCGAGGGGATGGACGTCTCATTCAAACAACAGCAAATAAATAGAATCAAGACGATGTACACTGCATTAACAGAATAACACAGTGAGGGCTCATTATCGTTATGATTATAAAAGAAAGTCGAGAGCTCTGCAAGGAGCGATCTCTCTTCCTGGCTCTTTGTCAGCGAGGTCTTGCTCTTCCGTGCAGGGCAGGGGCAGATGTGAAATTCTGAAGGTCTGGACTGATAATAATAATAATGATAATGATTACTGTATTTGTTAGGTGCTCACTAAGGCCCTAGCACTGTTCTAAGCACTGGGGTGGATACAAGGTAGTCAGGTTGTCTCAGGTGGGGCTCACAGTCTTAATCCCCATTTCACAGATGAGGGATCTGAGGCACAGGGACGGGAAGTGACATGCCCAAAGTCATACAGCTGATAAGTGGTGGAGCCGGGATTAGAACCCACGATCTCCGAGTCCCAAGCCCGGGCGCTTTCCACTAAGCCACGTTCCTACTGTGAACCCCATTTGGGACCTGATGATCTCGTATCTAACTTGGAACTTAGTATGGTGCTTGGCACACAGGGAGCACTTAATAAAAACCCAAATCATGATAAAGGAGGGCTCAGGGAACAGACTGTGTCCAACACTAATAATAATGATGATGATGGTATTTGAGCGCTTACTATGTGCCAAGCACTGTTCTAATAATAATAATAATTGGTATTCGTTAAGCGCTTACTACGCGCAGAGCACTGTTCTAAGCTCTGGGAGAGATACAGGGTCATCAGGTTGTCCCACGTGGGACTCACGGTCTTCATCCCCATTTTCCAGATGAGGTCACTGAGGCACAGAGAAGTAAAGTGACTTGCCCCCAGTCACACAGCTGGCAAGCGACAGCTGGCAAGCGGCAGCTGGGGTAGAAACAAGGTCATCAGGTCGTCCCACGTGGGGCTCACAGTCTTCATCCCCATTTTCCAGATGAGGTCACTGAGGCATAGAGAAGTTAAGTTGCTTGCCCCAGGTCACCCAGCAGACAAGCGGTGGAGCCGGGATCGGAACCCGTATCCTCTTACTCCCAAGCCAGTGCTCTTTCCGGTAAGCCACGCTCCTTCAGTGTACTATAATAGGAATATAATCAGAAGTATCTGAGGGCAAAGAGGCTGAGGTGACTGCCGAGAATTGAGGTGACAGTAGAGAGGGCTTGACCTGGGTGGAAGAAAAATCATCAGCTTCCCAGAAAAATGTAGATTTCAAAAGGGTTTGGAAGATGGTCAGAGCTGTTGTCTGTCAAATTAGAAGAAGGAGGGAGTTCCAGGCAAGAGGGAGGGCGTGAGCTGTGGGCTGGAGGAGGGAGGCTCAGTAATGATAGTAACTAATAGAAACAATAATAATAATAATGATAATAATGATGATGACGGTATTTGTTAAGCATTTGTTATCCTCCAAACACCGTGGTAGAGACGGGATAAACCTGTAGGATACAGTCCCTGTCCCTCGAGGGGCTCGGAGGCTAAAGGGAAAAGGAGAACAAGTACCGAATCCACATTTTACAGACGAGGAAACCGAGGCCCAGAGCATTTAAGTGGCTTGCCCAAGGTCCCACAGCAGGCAAGCGGTGGAGGGATCTTGGGAGAGCAGAGAGTGCGAGCTGGGTTATTGGAGGGGAAGAGAGTCGATAGATTAAGAGGGCCGGGAGCTGATGGAATGTCTAAAAGCCGAGGGTCAGGAGTTGATGTTTGATGCAAAGATGAATGGGTAACCGGTAAAGGTTGCTGAGGCACGCCTGGGAGTCAGAGGACCTGGGTTCTAATCCCGCATCCACCACCTGCCTGACGGGAGCTCTTGGGCACTTCTCTGCTCTCTGCCTCAGTTTCCCTGGTCTGTAAAATGGGGAGCGAGACCGTGAGCCCCTTGTGGAGCATGGACTGTGTCCAGCTTGATCAGCTCGTATCTGTACCAGCGCTTATTAAAAACTTTACCAAATGAAACACTTTACAAAAGCCATTATAAGAAAAGGAACGGAGAGAATAGAATGACGTTTTAGAAAGAACCCGGCCGGCAGAACGAAATGTGAACTGGAGAAGAGAGAGACTGAAGGCAGGGAAGGTGAGTCAGGAATTTGATATGAGTAAAAAATAGCACAAATAGCAATTGAATAAATAGGAGACAAATAAAAAGGTCAACATATAAGTGCTAAAACTGAAAGCAGAATGGCCTAGTTGAGTCTGGGCCTTGAAGTCAGGGGTTCTAATCCCAGCTCCGTCGCATGTCTGCCGAGTGACCTTGGGCAAGTCACTTCACTTCTCGGTGCCTCGGTTTCTTCATTGGTTGAATGGCGATTAAAACCTACTCGTTCTTACTTAGACTGTGAGCCCCATGTGGGACGGGGACTTTGTATATGAGAAGCAGCGTGGCTTAGTGGAAAGAGCACGGGCTTAGGAATCAGAGGTCATGGGTTCGAATCCCAGCTCTACCATTTGTCATTTATGTGACTTTGGGCAAGTCACTTAACTTCTCTGTGTCTCAGTGACCTCATCTGGAAAATGGGGACTAAGACTGTAAGCCCCACGTGGGACAACCTGATAACCTTGTATCCACCCCAGCTCTTAGAACAGTGCTTGGCACATAGTCAGCGCTGAACAAATACCGTCATTACTATTATTATTACAACCTGATAATCTTTCATCTACCTTACTGCTTGGCACACAGTAAGGGCTTTACAGATGCCGTAATGAATTAATTCATCAATTAAAGTTGTTGGCGGAGGGATGGGATGGGGTTGAAGTCAGGAAAGGCCTCTCGGAAGAGGTAAGCCCGTTGTGGGCGGGGAACGTGTCTACCAGCTCTGTTGCATTATACTCTTCCGAGCACTTAGTACAGTGCTCTGCACACGGTAAACGCTCAATCAATATCACCGTTTGATTGTAGTGATTGTTAAGGAGGCTCTCCAGTTGGAGAAATCAAATCCCCGTTGTTGTGGACTCCTACCAAGCCAGCCACCGAAAGACTTCTGAACACAGAGCAGCTCTGCGGTTCGAAATTCATAATTTTAATTACTTGCAGTATTTGCTAAGGGCTAACTGTGTGCCAGGCACTGTGCTAAACACTAGGGTGGATACAGGCAAATCGGGTTGGACACGGTCCCTGTCCCACATGGGGCTCACCGTCTCCATCCCCATTTGACAGATGAGGTAACTGAGGCCCAGAGAAGTGAAGTGACTTACCCAAGGTCACCGGCAGATCAGCGGGGCTTAGAACACATGACCTTTTGACTCCCAGGCCCGTGCTGTATCCGCAATTGACTCCCGAATCCTGTTTCCCCTAAAATAATCCAGGTAAAAGCAGGGATAATAGCCTAGCAGAAATCGATTGTTGAAAGACTGAGATCAGGCCTAAAAAATTCGTGGAAATCGTTTAAATAATGAAGACGTGAACGGAAAGAAGCGAGAAAAAGGAGATTTTGTGGATGTCAGGAAATGGGAAACAAGGGCAAAATGGCCAGGCTGCAGTGGTGAGTTGCAGGCCCCTAGATGGGGCTAGCGCTTTCTGAAGAAGGCCCCCATATTTTGCATTTTGGAATTTAAATCATCATTTCCTAGGAGAAAAGAACAGACTTAAAAGCTCACCACAAGATGAACGCTTAGATTTTGGCACGGCTTAAAGCAAAATTTGATATCTTCTGTATGCACTGTTGATCCAGGGGCTGTGTCGAACAATTAACTGCAAAGTGGAATTAGAGAATTTTCTGAAGAATTCAAGCGGGTGAACAATAGAGTGCTCTGTATTTACAATTTTTTAAAAAAAATCTCCGGTTGAAATTTGAGAGGACAAAAGCGTGTTCCCTCTCCTATGGGTTCGTATGATTTTGTATCTTTGGCTTCTGGAGGGTGGAAAGTGTGCGCTTTCAGATCAGAAATCCAAGCTAAAACGTCCTCCCTAATGGGGTGTCCTTATAGCTTATTCTCTTTTAAGTGAACTCATGGTCATTAATATTTAATGTATTTGAATTCCCACGTAATCGTACCTTTTACTTGTACCATGCTTTCATTTTCCCCCCGTGCTTTCACATCAATGATCACCAATTGTCCTCAAAACATCCCTAGAAGGAAACGAGAGGCAGATTTTCGTATCCCCGTTTTACAGACGAGGGAACTGAGGCACAGAGAGGTTAACTTCTTGCTCGAGGTCACCCAGCAGGCCAGAGGCAGGGGTGGGACTAGAGCCTAGGGCTCTAGTCTTTCCACCAGATTACTCAGTCCCTCTGCTCATTTTTATGTCGAGTATTTTCTGGTGGTTATTAAAAGTAAAACATAGATTTTTGTGCCTGTGGGCTCCCTCTAGACCGGAAGCTCGTCGTGGGTAGGAAATGCTTAATAAATGTCATTATTAATATTATTATTATTATCACAAAAGAAGATGACACGCTAGAGAAACAGCATGGCTCAGTGGAAAGAGCCCGGGGTTGGGAGTCAGAGGTCATGGGTTCAAATCCCGGCTCTGCCACTTGTCAGCTGTGTGACTGTGGGCGAGTCACTTCACTTCTCTGGGCCTCGGTTCCCTCGTCTGTAAAAATGGGGATCAAGACTGTGAGCCTCACGTGGGACAACCTGATGACCTTGTATCTCCCCCAGCGCTTAGAACAGTGCTCTGCACGTAGTAAGCGCTTAACAAATACCAACATTATTATCATTATTAGTTGCTCACTGCAACTTTGAGTCTCCCAAATGAAGCAGGGAGGTGAACCAGTGAAACGACACCTACTGGAAAGAGCACAGGTCTTGGGAGTCAGAGACCCAAATTCTAATCCTTCCTCCACCCCTCGACTGCTGCAGGACTTGGGCAAGTCACTAGACTTTGCCGTGCCTCGGTTTCTCAACCTGTAAAATTGGAGAGAAGTAACGTGGCATAGTGGATAGAGCATAGGCCTGGGAGCCAGGAAGTCATGGGTTCTAATCCCTGCTCCATCACGTATTTGTTGTGTGACCTTGGGCAAATCACTTCACTTCTCTGGGCCTCAGTTACCTCATTTGTCAAATGGGGATTGCGCCTGGGAGCCCCACGTGAGGTGTAGACTCTGTCCAACCAGATTAGCTTGTGACCAGCACTGTTCTCTCCCCTACTTAGACTGTGAGGCCCATGTGGGACCTGATGATCTCGCAGCTGCTCCAGTGCTTAGTACAGTGCCTGGCACACGGTAAGTGCTAAGAACAACAGCAAATAATAACGATAATGATGATGGTGATAATAATGATAGTAACGGAGACAAGAACCCAGCTCTCCTGCTTCCCAGAGCAATGGTCTTTCCCTCGGATCAACATCGGAGCTCTCTGAGGAATTCACACTGCGGCAGTTCCAGAAAGCGGGTAAGCCTGAGAGTTAGAATGGAGTCCAATCATGGCTGTTATAATACCGCATAATCATAATTATATCATGGTGGTAATACCAGTTTGCTGAATGACCAATGGCGATACAAAGTCTTTAAATCCCCTCGCCCTCTCCTACCTCACCTCACTCCTCTCCTACTCCAACCCGGCCGGCACACTTTGCTCCTCTAATGCCAACCTCCTCACTGTACCTTCATCTCGTCTATCTGGCTGCCAGCCTCTCGCCCACTTCCTGCCTCTGATCTGGAAAGCCCTCCCTCTTCATATCCAACAAACAATTATTTCCCCCACCTTCAAAGCCTTCTCTGACTAAGCCCTCATTTCCTTTTCTCCCACTCCCTTCGGTGTTGCCCTGACTTGCTCCCTCTTTTCACTCCTCTCCTTCCCGCTCAGCCCCATAGTACTTTTGTCTATATCCGTAATTTATTTCTATTAATGTCTGTCTCTCCATCTAGACTGTAAGCTCCTTGTGGGCAGGGAACGTGCCTGTTCTATTGTCATAATTTACTCTCCTAAATCCCTCTCAGGATCGGAACCTGGGGAGTTGCCAGTAATCTATCCGTCTCGGCTACGGGAGGGAGAGTCAAGCAGAGGCCCGTCCATTCCGTTCCTCGCTTGGCCAGTGGCTAGCGAGTGGCAGACCATCGGCTACAGGTCAAAATTCCCCCGTGCTGGGCAGCAGAGGCATGGGAGAGAGTCGAGGCCAGAGATTGAAGTTGAAGGCAGTGATGTTTTGACCAAAAAAGCTCTACGGATCCGCTACCAGACCGATTGCAGATGGAGGTGGGGCGTTCTGAGAGAGACGTGTCCATGGAGTTGCTAGGGGTCAGAGACGACTCGACAGCATAAGACAAGACTCTCCCAATCTCTTAGAACAATACTCTGCACACAGTAAAAGCACTCATTAAATAAATATGACTGATTGACTGAATTAGGTATAGACTCCAGCCATTTAAAGTCTGATTTTTCTTTTAAGCTATTGACTTCTTCTTATTCGAGGTATACTTCTCGGGCCTTTTAGACACTGCTGGACTTTAAGCTACCCTAGGGTAGCGATGGGGCTTACAGACACTATTCCCCTAAGCGCCTAGTAGAGCACCCTGAACATATTAATTGCTCAAGAAATGACACTGCTTGATCACCTAAAGATAGTCACGGTTTAGTGTGAGCTGGAACCTTGAAACTCAAAAACAGGTTTGTACTGTGAGTGGTTGATAAAATAATACAACAGAGTTGGTGATACATTCCCTGTCCATAACGAGTTTACAGTCTAGGAGGGGGAGACGGACCGCATTAGAAATAAATAATTTACAGATATGTACAGACGTGATGTAAGGCTGAGGGTCAGGTGAATATGGCATGTATAAATATCATTACTAGTAATTGAGGAGAGGGATCGTGTCTTCAGCTACAGCGAACTAGGCACAGTTGGTGGTCAATCAATACTATTGATTGATTGCTTCAAGGAATCACCTTGAATTCACCACTCCTCCAGAAACTCCAGTGGTGGCCCATCTACCTCCACATCAAGCAGAAACTCCTCACCGCTGGCTTTAAAGGCCTGCCAACCTCTCACCCCCATCCTACCTCTGGCCTGGGAAACCTTCCCCCCTCATTTCAGACAGATAATTGCTCTCCCCAACTTCGGGGCCTTATTGAAGGCACATCTCCTCCAAGAAGACTTCCCTGACTAAGTCCTCTTCTCTTCTTCTCCCACATCCTTCTGCACACCTCTTACTTGCTCCTTCATTCATCCTCCCTCCCATCCCCACAGCACATATGCATATAACTGTATAGATCTGTAATTTATTTATTTTTTAGTTTATCTATTTACAGTAATGTCTGTCTGCCCCCCCGGACAGTGAGCTCACTCTAGGCAGGGCAAGTATTTGTTTGCTTTATGTCATACTGTCCCAAACACTTAGTACAGTGCTCTGCACACATTAGAACCCACGACCTTCTGACTCCCGGGCCAGTGCTCTACCCACTAGGCCACGCTGCTTCTCCTTGCTTTGCACTTTTCTTGCTCTGCTAAAACAGGAGGTTGCTTTTGATTAATTCTACCTTTATTTTTTCAGCGAGCGATGGGAAGTGACTACAGACTGAATGGGATTCTGCCTGATTTGTTGAAGCCGAGCTCTGATGAGTATAAGAATTTCTCTCGCTCTCTTCTCCCCGCTCTACCAATCCAGATATAGTCCACTGTTTGCCAACCCCAGGGGCAACTCATATCTTGTTTCTGGAGGCCCTGCATTCTTCAGGCCCCCTTCCAAGGCTGAGGAGCGCATCTAAGAATGGCCTAGTGGATAGAGCCTGGGCCTGGGACTCAAAAGAAGCTGGGCTCTAATTTCAGATCTGCCACTTGTCAGTTGTGTGACCTTGGGTAAGTCACTTCCCTCTCTGAGCCTCAGTACCTCATCGATAAAATGGGGATTAAGACTGTGAGCCCCATGTGGGACAGAGACTGTGTTGGACCCGATTTGATTGCAACCAACCCGGAGTTTAATACAGTGCTTGGCCCAAAGTAAGCGCTTAACAAATACCCCAATTATTACAATCTGAGGTACAGTCTGGGGGTGACTTTACCCACCAGGGAGAATCGGATGCTCAGCTGATAGTCATGATAGCCCTTTCAGGAGTTTCCAAGACTGTGAGAGGTAAACCTGAGTCATCTACACATCCATTTCACAAAGGGAACATTTCAAAGGTCCTCTCTGGGCTTTCCAAAGTATGCGGGAAAGCTTCTAGCTTCTCTGGGCCTCAGGTACCTCATCTGTAAAATGGGGATGAAGTCCGTGAGCCCCATGTGGAACATGGACCGCCTCCAGCCCTTTTAGCTTGTATCTACTTCAGCAGTTAGTAGAATGCCTGGCAAAGAAGTAAAAGTTTAATAAATACCATTGAGTGGATTAAATGAGCCTGAGAGGGCGTCTTCGCGATCTTGAATCACTGAGTTGGATTGTATAGTGGTGCGTTCCGTCCCTATAATAGGAAAGGCCCTTGTAAAAATAAAAGATGAACACAATATTTTTCTAAGGAAGCCTTGTTGGGTTGTTTTTTTGGGTAGAAAGTAAGAGAGCGTATTGTGAAAGTAAGAGAGTGTACTTTGGTGTCTGACTTAAGTATTCTTTCCCCATGTGGTATTCATTGTTTATGTGACCCTAAGAGAATGGAAACAGAGAACTAAAGCCCAGAAATGTCTTCCTGGCCAAGCTAGTTTGATTTAATCCAGTAGTCAGCATGCCTTGTGCTAAATTTAGTAGGGCAACAGCTTGTGTTATCAATTCATGGAAAGATTTCTTTGGGGATAAAGGAGGGGGAAGTTCCCTGAAGAGAGGGGGCATGAGAGAGAAATGGGGGGGAGCTTGGTTGGGTCAGTCAGTCAGTTGTATTTATTGAGCACATACTGTGCGCAGAGCACTGTACAGAGTCCTTGGGAGAATTCAATGTAACAATAAACAGATACACTCCCTGCCCCATAATGAGCTGGCAGTCTAGAGGGGTAAAAATATCCAGGCCTTTAATGGAGAAGGAACTGTGACCAAAGGAAAATCTACAGTAGGATACTAATTCTGGTATTCCTCCCCTGTCGGGGAACTACTTTTTTAAAAAAATGGTATCCGTTAAGCCCTTAATATGTGGCAGGCACGGTACTATGTGCTAGGGTAGGCACAGGACAGTCAGGTTGGACACAGTCCATATCCTCCATGGGACTCACAGTCACAGTCTTAATCCCCATTTTACAGATGAGGTAATGGAGGCGCAGAGAAGTGAAGTGATTTGTCCAAGGTCACACAACAAAAATAATAATAACTTGGGTATTTGTTAAGCGCTTATTATGTTCCAGGCAGTGTTCTAAGTGCTGGGATGGTGACAAGCGAATCATGCTGGACACAGTCCCTGCCTCGCATGGGGCTTTCAGTCTTAATCCCCATTCTACAGGTGAGGCAGCTGAGGAACAGAGAAGTGAAGTGACTTACACAAGGCCATGCAGCAGACAAGTGGAAGAGCTGCGATTAGAAGCTAGGTCCTCTTACCCCCATACCCGGGCTCTATGCTGCTGCTCATTTACCAGAATTCCAAAGGATTTCATTTACCAGAGGATCCTGGATAACTGCAATTTTCCCGGAGGGGGCAGATCCAGCCAATCAGAGCTCAGAAGACTTTTAAGTCAATCAAAATGTCTGCTAGAGTTTTGAAATACAAGAGAGAAAGGGCTTGGCATCTCTCTCTCTCTCCCTCGCCCTATGGGCTCCTTCTGTGATCTCGTGGTGTGGAATCTTGGACTGGGAGAGTTGGAAGAATCCCAAATCCAACTGGTGTTGGCTGAGTGTCTGGTTCAGGAAAGGCACATCACCGAATCCAGCCAGAAATCTGGGGGAGAGAGTCGGGATGACTGGATTTCCTCAACTCCCTCCCACTTTCCTCCATTCTTCCTTTCTCCTGGCTTCTTCAGGCTTCATCACTGTCCTAACTGCTTCCTTCTCCCTGTCCATCCCCAGTTATTCGTTCGTTTAATCCGCTTTATTGAGTGCTTACTGTGTGCGGAGGACTGTACTGAGCACTTGGGAGAGGACAATAGAACGGTACACAGTCCACCCCTAAAGCCAGGAAAGGAGAGAGGTGGACATGCAGGCCAAGTGGCTGAGTCCAAGTCCTCCTGCAGTCAGCCAATCATATTTAGTGAGCCCTGAAGGAGCGTGGCTCAGTGGAAAGAGCCCGGGCTTGGGAGTCAGAGGTCATGGGTTCGAATCCCGGCTCTGCCCCTTGTCAGTTGTGTGACTGTGGGCAAGTCCTTTAACTTCTCTGTGCCTCAGTTACCTCATCCGTCAAATGGGGATTAACCGTGAGCCTCACGTGGGACAACCCGACGACCCTGTCTCTCCCCCAGCGCTTAGAACGGTGCTCTGCACATGGTAAGCGCTTAACAAATCCCAACATTATTACCATGTGCAGAGCACTGTATTAAGCACTTGGGAGAGTACAGTAGAACAGATACATTCTCTGCCCACAGTGAGCTTACAGTTTAGAGGCGGAGAGAGACATCGATATAAATGCATAAATGACAGATAGGGACATAAATGCTGAGCGGCTGGGAGGGAGGAGGAATAAAGGGAGAGAGTCAGGGTGACGAAGAAGAGGAAAGGAGGGCTTAGTCAGGGAAGGCCTCTTGGAGGAGATGGGCCTTCAGTAAGGCTTTGAAGAGGAGGATGCCGACAGGTGATCTCTCTTAACTTCCACCCGTCTGCGGGGCCGCCGTGGCCGAGTCACTTCACCTCATTCATTCATTCAGTCGTATTTCCTAAGTGCTTACGACGTGCAGGGCACTGTGCTAAGTGCTTGGGAAAGTACAATAAAAGCAACAGAGAGAGACGATCCCTGCCCACCACGAGCTCACCGTCTCCGGGCTTCAGTTCCCTCATCTGTAAAATGGAGATCGAGACTGTCAGCCCCACGAGGGACGGGGACTGCGTCCAACCTGATTTGCAGCCCTTAATAGAGCGTCCGGCACACAGTGAGCATTTAGCAAATACCATGATTATTATTATTGAGTTGTCTTCCACAGCTGTGAGCATTATGTGGAAAATAACTTGTGTCCACCCCAGTGCCCAGTACGGTGCCCGGCACTGAAGACTGTAGCCCTAGACCATAAACTCGTCGTGGGCAGGGAAAGTCTGTTTCTTGTACTATTGTACTCTCCCAAGTTCTTAATACAGTGCCCTGCACACGGTAAGGACTTAATAGATGGGATTGACTGACTGACTGGCACCTAGGAAGGGCTTCACAAACGCCACAGTTATTATTAACCTGTTTAGGAAGTGACTCAGTGGGTTTGTGCACCTCCCTCACCGCCTCCCGCCGCCCCACCCCAAGACATGGATGGGCAAGTTTGGGGGCATTGGCCTCACCCAACCTAGGCCCGGCCCAACCTGTTCTTCTGTCGACCTGCAAGCCTCACTCATCTTATCCCACCAACCTATTACAATTCCTCAGTATCTTCGCTTTTGCCAACGGACCCTTGTTCGTGTCCCCCCTTCTACCTGTAATCTGTAATTTATTTATTTCTATTAATGTCCGTGGGTCCCTCTAGACTGTAAGCTCGTTGTAGGCAGGGAATGCATCTGTTTATTGTTATTTTGTACCCTCCCAAGCGCTTAGTACAGTGCATTGCTCACAATAAATGCTCGGTAAATGCGATTGAATAAATCATTGAATGAATACTGTGTAGAACTCCCTCCTCCTTCATACAGAACACCATGCTCCTCATAGAGAAGCAGCATGGCTCAGTGGGAAGAGGCCGGGCTTGGGAGTCAGAGGTCATGAGTTCGAATCCCAGCTCTGTCACTTGTCAGCTGTGTGACTGTGGGCAAGCCACTTCACTTCTCTGTGCCTCGGTTCCCTCATCTGTCAAATGGGGATTAACCGTGAGCCTCACGTGGGACGACCTGATGACCCTGTATCTCCCCCAGCGCTTAGAACAGTGCTCTGCACATAGTAAGCGCTTAACAGATACCAACGTTATTATTATTATCTTCAGTGCCCTACTAGAATCGTTATCTCCTCCAGGAAGCCTTCCCTGACTAACCTCTCATTTCCTCATCCTATTTTCCCTTCTGCATCGCGCATGCTTTTGGGTCTGCACTGCCTAAGCACTCTGATAACCCACCCCAGTAACACTTACGAACGTAGCTTTATCCTTTATTGCTTCCTCTACCTATGATTATCCTCTCAGGGTGGCACCTGCAGAGTTTCCAGTCCTCTACCAGTCTCAACTACAGGAGGAAGAGTCAAGCGGAGGCCTGCCCATTCCATTCCTAGCTTGGGCAGCGGCTAGCGGGTGGCAGGCCGACGGCCACAAGTCAAAGCTCCCCCGTGCTGGGCAGCAGCGGACGGGAGAGAGTCGAGGGAGGAGAATCGAGTTTACTGCATGGAAGGAGGAGATGGTAAACCACTTCTGTATTTTTCCTCAGAAAATTCTACGGATCCATTACCGGAACGATTGCAGATGGAGGTGGGCATTCTGGGAGAGACGCGTCCGTGATGTCGCTATGGGTCGGAGGTGACTCGGCATAAGACAAGACCTATAATTGGTTTTAACATCTGTTTCCCTCACCGGACTAAACTAGTGAGGGTGGGGGGTCTTGTCTACTAACTCTATCATACCTTCCCAAGCGCTTAATACAGTCCTCTGCACGCTGTAAGCATTCAATAAATACCACTAACTGACTGATCGAGAAGCAGCGTGGCCTAGCGATAATAATAATAATGTTGGTATCTGTTAAGCACTTACTGTGTGCAGAGCACTGTTCTAAGCCCTGGGGTAGATACAGGGTCATCAGCTTGTCCCACGTGAGGTTCACAGTCTTAATCCCCATTTTACAGATGAGGGAACTGAAGCACGGAGAAGTGAAGTGACTTGCCCACGGTCACACAGCGGGCAAGTGGCAGAGCCGGGATTCGAACCCATAACCCCTGACTCCCAAGCCCGGGCTCTTTCCATCGAGCTGTGCTGCTAGCAGAAAGAACATGGACCTGGAAGTCAGAGGACCTGGGTTCTAATCTCAGCTCTGCCCCCTGCTTGCTGTGTGACTTTGAACTTGTCACTTAGCTTCTCTGTACCTCAGTTTCCTCCACCATAAAAAGGGAATTCAATGCCTTCTCCACCTCCTATGCTTAGTACAGTGCTCTGCACACAATAAGTGTTCAATATGATCGAATGAATGAATACTTAGATTGGGACCCCCATGTGGGACAGCGACCACGGCTGACCTGACTAACTTGTATCTATTCCAGCACTTCCAACTGTGCTTGACACATAGTAAGTGCTTAGCAAACAGCAGAATCACACTAATACTACTAATAATAATGGAAATTAAAATGACTAGCTAATCAATCGATGGTATTTATTGAGCCTCACTGTGTGCAGAGCACCGTACTAAGCGCTTGGGGGAGTAGAGAAGCAGCGTGGCTCACTGGAAAGAGTCCGGGCTTGGGAGTCAGAGTTCATGGGTTCGAATCCCGGCTCTGCCACTTGTCCGCCGTGTGACCGTGGGCAAGTCACTTCACTTCTCTGTGCCCTCATCTGTCAAATGGGGATTAACCGTGAGCCTCACGTGGGACGACCTGATGACCCTGTATCTCCCCCAGCGCTTAGAACATAGTAAGCGCTTAACGGATACCGACATTATTATTACAATAGGACAGAGTTGGTAGAATCGTTCCCTGCCCACAGAGAGCTTACAGTCTAGAGGATAATCACGGGCGGGTTAAGGACCTAAGGTGCTTGAGAAAAAGGCGGGCTGGGATCCCAAACGTGAGGCCAAGATCTGAAAAAAAAACGAGTGAGAATGTCACTTGCTGTGAAGAAAATGGAGTGAACCAAATGAGATGTAGTCCGTAAGCTCGTCGTGGACTGGGATTGTGTCTGTTTGTCGGATAAATGAAGTTTACTCAAGGAGAGAGTTTGCTGCATTTCCTAGGGTGGCTTTTTCAGAAGGCTTAACTGAACACTATGAAAGGAGGCGTTGGACTCATCCGGATCCTCAACACCTGACCCACTGGTTCCACTTGATCTTCATTCCTCTCGGTCCCATCCACCCTCATCCTCAGAACCAGACTCAATCAATTCATTCATTGGATCATAATGACTGAGCGCTTACTGTGTGCAGAGCACCGTGCTAAGCGCTCGGGAAAGTGCAATACAACAGAATTGGCAGACACTCTCCCTGCCCACCAGGAGCTTACAGTCTAGGGGGAGAAACAGGCATTAATATAAATGAATTACGGATATTTTCGTTAAGTCCTGTAGGGCTGAGGTGGGGGTTCATCGTGGGCAGGGACTGTGTCTGTTTATTGTTGTACTCTCCCAAGCGCTTAGTACAGTGCTCCGCACACGGTTAACGCTCAATAAATACGGTGGAATGAATGAATGGATATCATTAAGAGATCAAGAGAAGCAGTGTAGCTCAGTGGAAAGAGCCCGAGGTTGGGAGTCAGAGGTCTTGGGTTCAAATCCCGGCTCTGCCACTTGTCAGCTGTGTTTCTGTGGGCAAGTCACTTCACTTCTCTGGGCCCCAGTGACCTCATCTGTAAAATGGGAATTAACTCTGAGCCTCACGTGGGACGACCTGATGACCCTGTATCTCCCCCGGCGCTTAGAACAGTGCTCTGCACATAGTAAACGCTTAATAAATACCAACATTATTATTATCAAGCTCGAACCAAAGACGAGTGTATTTCTTCCCTCCTCTTTGCCACCTGGTGCAGTAAGACTCCAAATTAGATCCATTAGATGTTTAGAACTTAAATAATTATTCTAATATCCTCGGTGGCTTGGGAAAAGCTTGCCCGGGGTAACAAGAAACTCATTCCCATTTGGACCGCTGAGATCCTCGCGTTTTTGTCGCTAATAAACAACACCCCCGCAGAGGCCGCAAAATCCCAGCCTCGGCTAAGCGCCCGAGGGAGAATCTTTGAAATGATCGGCGACTTAATGTACGGCATGCTGATGAATCTTGAGGAGGTGCTGACCGTTTGTCTCCGAGCAGTTAAAAGCACATTATTAGAATTTTTTTCAGTGATAATGAGAATGGAGGCTCAAACTCGCACTGCCGTTTGTTGCTAAGATATAAAAAGGTTCCCGCTAACTCTTTGAGGAGGAAGCATAAATAGGCAGGAGAGCAAATGCACAAAAGTCGGTAATTATATTATTGGCTCTCAGTGAAAGTGTCTCATACAGATTGTCCGTGAGAACAGTTAACCGGTTGGCGGTTAAGTGCCTGGATGCTCCTCCCATGTATAACACTGTATAACTCGTATTCGATTAGACTGTAAACCCATCAAAGGGCAGGGACTGTCTCTATCTGTTACCGATTTGTACATTCCAAGCGCTTAGTATAGCGCTCTGCACATAGTAAGCGCTCAATAAATATTATTGAATGAATGAACACTGATTTTTTTTTTTTTTTGACTAAGAAGGAAGCTTCTCTGTTTCGGCAACTGCTCTACGTAAATTGCAACTGGGTCTGGTTGATTCTGGGGTTTGGACCTTAAAGCAGTTAATTTAACAGTAGTGGGGCTCTGCAAGAAAGATGGGGGACTCCCCTCCTGTTGTCCTGGAAAAGCAAGCCGGCCTTCCTCAGAGAATGATTCTGTAGTCAGAACTCGGTGGGGTAGAGCGCTCTTTTCCTCTCTAGTTTGTAAGCTCCTCTTGGGCAGAGACATGTGCACCAACTCTGGTGTATTGGACTCTCCCGACTCTTCTCGTTGTGAGCAGGGATTGTGTCTCTTTATTGCTGTATCGTACTTTCCCCGGCACGCAGTACAGTGCTCTGCACACAGTAAGCACTCAATAAATACGCCTGAGTGAATGAAAGTGTTTAGAGTCTCCCTCTAGACTGTAAGTTTCTTGTGGACACGGAACTTGCCTAGCAACACACTGGATATTGTACTCTCCCATGTGCTTAGCGTCTCCCTCTAAGCTGTAGGCTCCTTGCGGGCAGGGAAGGTGTCTAAGTCACTTCACTTCTCTGGGCCTCAGTTACCTCATCTGTAAAATGGGGATGAAGACTGGAAGCCTCAAGTGGGACAAACTGATTACCCCGTATCTACCCCAGTGCTTAGAACAGTGCTGTTCTAAGCACTGTTCTAAACACTTCTAAACAGTGCTAAACAATGCCGATTAGACTGTAAGCCTGTCAAAGGGCAGGGACTGTCTCTGTTACCGATTTGTATATTCCAAGCGCTTAGTACAGTGCTCTGGACATAGTAAGCGCTCAATAAATGCTATTGAATGAATGAATGAATGAACAGTGCTCGGCACATAGTAAGCGCTTAACAAATGGCAACATTATTATTATTATCAACTCTTGGTTTCTACCAAGTGCTTAGAGTCTCTCTCTAGACTGTAAATGTAATTATTAATCATTTAAAACCATTTGACCGTTTCATTTTCTTTTTATGGCATTTGTTAAGCGCTTACTATGTGGCAGACAGCACTAAACGCTGGGGTAGATACAAGTTTAGGAGGTTGGACACAGTTCCTGCCCTAGGTGGGGCTCACAGTCTTTAGTCCCCACTTTACAGATGAGGGAACTGAGGCACAGGGAAGTGAAGTGACTTACTCAAGGTCACACAGCAGACAAGTGGCGGGGCAGGGATTAGAACCCAGATCCTTCTGACTCCCAGGCCCGGCCTCTATCCACTATCCCAGGCTTCTTCTCTTTTGTGTTGGACCCTCCCGAGTGTTTAGGGCTCTACACGCAGTAAGCGCTCAATAAATGCCATTGATTGATTGATTTGGAAAAGGTTTCAGGGTCATGGGAAATAAAAATGAAAACAGGAGCTCTGAGGAAATTTTGGACAAAGAAAACCAACCTGGTAGGAACATTCCCGCCCCACTAAGGAGTCTTGTATTTTTACACTTTGCAAAACATCTTTCGGTGTCCTAATTATAGTGTGTGTTTGTGTTTCTTCCGATGCAATAATTAAACGCAGTTGGAGTTAATCCAGTACACGTGGAATATCAAACGGCTGAAAGAAAGATAATATTAGCATGCCAGCCAATTTAATATTCCACATACACTTAGATGACTCGAGCTGTGCTAAATTAGCACTTTGTGGGGAAAGAACACACAGTGTTCAGGAATCTGATTGATACTGTGATTATCTTCCTCATAGTTCTTATGGCAATCTGGTTCGTAGGGCACAGAAAAAAAAATCTCTATAGTATTAAACAAAAATATAAATTGAACCCCATGGCAGCATTCTCTTGGAAACAAAATTCCATTTGTTCAGTTGCATTTCGAAAAGGAATCAATCAACTTTATTTATTGAGTGCTTATTATTCTGTGCAGAACATTCTACTTCAGTGCTTAGAACAGTGCTTGGCACATAAAAAGCACTTAACACTTACCCCCCGGAAGCAGCGTGGCTCAGTGGAAAGAGCCCGAGCTTGGGAGTCAGAGGTCATGGGTTCGACTCCCGGCTCCGCCACTTAGCTGTGTGACTGTGGGCAAGTCACTTCACTTCTCTGGGCCTAAGTTCCCTCATCTGTAAAATGGAGATTAACTTTGAGCCTCACGTGGGACATCCTGATTCCCCAGTGCTTAGAACAGTGCTCTGCACACAGTAAGCGCTTAACAAATACCAGCATTATTATTAAGGGAAGCAGGGTGGCATAGAGCAGGGACCTGGAAATCAGATCATGTGTTCTAATTCCAGCTCCGCCACTTGTCTGCTGTGTGACCTCGGGCAAGTCTCTGCACTTCTCTGGACATTGTGGATCTCGTATGTAAAATGGGGATTGAGACCGCGAGCTCCAAGTGGGACGGGGACTGTATCCAACCCGATTTGCTTGAGTCCACCCAGGGCTTAGTACGGTGCCTGGCTCAGAGTAAGTGCTTAACAAAGACCATTATCGTAATAATAATAATTATCATCATTATTACCAAGTGCTTGGCAGAGTACACTTCAACAGAGTCGGTAGACACGTTTCCCGCCCACCACAAATTTACGGTCTAGAGGATCTTCTATCTCCTCAAGCAGTGCTTGCCGCGTAAATGTCTAATAAAAACCATCGTTATTATGAAGTCCCGAAAGACCAGTGTGCTGGGGGAGAGGGGAAGAGGCTGGGAGATAGAAGAGGTAGCCAAAGAAAAAGAAATGTCACCCCACTCTCTAATCCATCGATCACTGGAATTTATTGAGCACTTTCTATGTTCAGAGCACTGTACTAAGCAGCATGGCCTAGGGGATAGACCCCGGGCCTGGGAATCAGAAGGTCACGGGTTCTAATCCCGGCTCCTCCACTCGTCTGCTCTGTGACCTTGGGTAAGTCACTTCACTACTCTGTGCCTCAGTTACCACTTTTGTAGATGGGGATTAAGACTGTGAGCCCCATGTGGGATAGGGACTGTGTCTCACCCGATTTACTTGTATCCATCCCAATGCTTAATACAGTGCTTGGCACATAGTAAGTGCTTAACAAATACCATAATTATTATTAACATTACTTCACTTCTCTGTGCCTCAGTTCCCTCATCTGTAAAATGGGGATTAAGACTGTGAGCCCCATGTGGGACAGGGACTGTGTCCAACCCTATTTACTTATATCCATCCCAGTGCTCAGTACAATGCCTGGCATATAGTAAACACTTGACATGTTACTATTATTATTGTCATTATTATTATTGTGTGCCTGGGATGGTATGATACAATGGAGTTGGTAGACAACAAGGTGCAAATAAGGAGAGACAGACCTGGCTAGTGTGGGAAGGAAAAAACAGGCCTCAGAGAGACTGATGTCACCACACGGTGTGTCTGTTCATTGTTGAATTGGCCTCTCCCGAATGCTTAGTGCAGCGGTCTGCACACAGTCAGCGCTCAGTAAATACGATTAAATGAGTGAATGAATGTACAGAGAAGCAGCACGGCCTAGTGGAGATAGCACCAATCTAGGAGGTAGAAGGAGCCGGCTTCTAGTCCCGGCTCCGCCTCTTGACTGCTGGGTGAAAAGAAGAAGAAAAGAAGATGGAAATGATGTTGATTAACACAGGGATCGTAATGGTCTTATACAGAGTGTGTGCTTCCTACCTAGAAGCATATATATGATTATCTAAGAGATATAGTAACTGTAAGCTCTTGGTGGACAGGGATCGTATCTACCAACTCTATTGGACTGTATTTTCCCAAGGTTTTAGTTCTCTGCTTTGCACTCAGTAAGATAAATACCAGAAAAAAGCAACAGTGCAGAAACACATTAGTTTTACCTGTTCCTTAATTAGGAGAGAAACAGCGAGGTCTGTGAGAAACAGCGTAGCCCCGTGGATAGAGACTGGGCCTGGGATTCAGAAGGACCCGGGTTCTAATCCTGGCTCTGCCACTCGTCCAGTGTGTGACCATTGGCAAGTCACTTCTCTCTGCCTCAGTTCCCTCATCTTCAAAATGGAGATTGAGACCGTGAGCCCCATGCGGGACAGGGTTTGTGTCCAATCTTATGACCTTGTGCCTACCGCAGGGTTTAGAACAGTGGTGGTCACAAAATAAGCACTTACCGTAATTATTAGTATTAATTACTATTACTAGAGGGCATTCACTTGAGGTGTTGATTCAACCTGACTAAATAGCTTCCCGAGTCAATGGGAAGCAGCGTGGCCTAGTGGAAAGGACAGGGGCCTGTGAATCAGAGGATTTTCTTTTTATGGTATTTGTTAAGAGGTTACCCCAGGCACTCTTCTAAGCTCTGGAGTAGTTCCGGGCTTTGGAGTCAGAGGTCATGAGTTCGAATCCCAGCTCTGCCACTTGTCAGCTGTGTGACTGTGGGCAAGTCACTTACTTAACTTCTCTGTGCCTCAGTTACCTCATCTGTAAAATGGGGATTAAGACTGTGAGCCCCACGTGGGACATCCTGATTCCCCCGTGTCTACCCCAGCGCTTAGAACAGTGCTCGGCACATAGTAAGCGCTTAACAAATCCCAACATTATTATTATTAGTAGTAGTAGTCACAAGGTCATCAGGTAGGACACAGTCCCTGTCCCACTTGGGGCTCACAGTAGTAATACCCATTTTACAGATGAGGGAACTGCGGCACAGAAAAATAAAATGATTTGCCCAAGGTAACACAGCAGACACGTGGCGGAGCTGGGACTGGAATGCAGGGGTCTTTTAACTTCCAGGCTTGTGCTGTATCCACTAGGCCACACTGCTCCTAATCTAATCCCGGTTTGAATCCCAGCTCCGTCACCTGCCTGCTGAGTGACCTTGGGCAAGTGACTTCACTTTTCTGTGTCTCAGTTTCCTCATCTGTAAAATGGGGATTCCAAACCTGTTCTCCTTCCCCCTTGGACTTGAGTCCCATAAGGGACAGGGTCTGTGTCTAACCGGATTATCTTTTATGTACCCTAGTGCTTAGTAAACTGCTTGGCACATTGTCAACAGAAAATACCACAGTTATTATTATAGTTTCTCTCTTATGCACTTGAGTGTGTGTTTGGGGGTGGTGGAAGAAACTGAGAATCAATCAATGGTATTTATTGAGCGCTCACTGTCACCGTATGCAGAGCACACGGTGCCTAATTATTTCTTTAATAAAGAAAATAGGCACTCCCTTCCACATTGCAAGCACCTAGGGATTATCCTTTGCCTTGCCCTGTTGTGTCTGATCCCCCTCCATTCCCGTGAGCCCGTTGTTGGGCAGGGACCGTCTCTATCTGTTGCCGAATTGCACATTTCAAGCGTTTAGTACGGTGCTCTGCACACAGTAAGCGCTCAATAAATACGATTGAATGAATTCCTGTTGCAGTTTTGAAATTTCATAGGACCTTCCGACTCCCAGGCCCATCCCCTATCCACTACCGCCAGGCTGCTTCTGTTTCTAGGGGAGGAAGCCCCGAGCCGGGAAAATGCCGAGAGGGAGAGCACGGAGACGGGAGAATGGAGAACAAGCTACAGTAGGAAGGTGGACTTGGGAGGAATGAATTCTAAGAAACCGAAGAGTTTCTAATTAGTGGAAATCCAAAGACCCCCCCCCAACCCCATCTCTCTCCAAGAAACAGGCAGAATAAAACCACTGTTTCTTCCTGAAAAGAAGATGTGATTGAGACGGAAGCTCGAGACGGCACCCTCCAACGCTTCGGAGTCGTATTCATTTCATAGCTTACAGAGCCATCGTTGGCAGGGAGATGTAGCCAACTTTATCCATAATTAAGATGAAAGATAAATGCTGACAATAAGATCTTTAATAATTCTCCGATCCCCAGCGCTTCCGCCCTGAGAGAGTGAAAGCTAGAGGAGATCATTCATCTTCAAAAACGAAACTCTTAACAGTATCAACTGCCCCGTTTGACGCTCGTAATTGGATTTTCAAGAAACATGCTAGTCACTTCCATTAAAGGGGAAAAGTGAAAAAGAAAGGCTCGTCGTGAAATGAGGTGACGTTTCTAAGCATCTTTTCTTCTTTGAAGAGGAATTCCACGGGTGCCATCAATCTGCGATTTCGGTAAGCTCAGCTCAGGCTGACTAAGGGAAGGGTGATTCATACTTGGTTATTGATTGAGCTGTTTTAATGGGTTTCTGTCCTCAGGAATGGCCACTAAGGAAAGAGACTAGATCCTACCTATTGATTTCTATAGTGTTCTTTTTTTAATGACCTAAATATTTTTCCTTTTTTTCCATGTTAGTGCCTATTAGACCTCATTGACTATGTGTAATAAGAAGCAGCATGGCCTAATGGCTAGAGTACAGGCCTGGGAGTCAGAAGGACCTGGGTTCTAATCTCAGACTTGTCTGCTGGGTGACCTTGGGCAAGTCAGTTCACTTCTGTGGGCTTCAGGTACCTTATCTGTAAAATGGGCAATCAGACTATGAGCCTCATATGGGACGGGAACAGGATTCAACCTGATTAGTTTGCATCTATCCCAGCACTGAGTACAGTGCCTGGCACACGGTAAGCGTTTAACAAATACCATAAAAAATGGAATGGAATTAGAGGTGTTTCACTGGTTCTGCTTTTACCTAAGCGTTCAACTGAGAATGTTTCAGAACCGGGTTATTGCGAGGAGAATTTCCGCTCTTTCTGATGGAGACCCAGCCAAGGAAATAGGCTGTGATCCGGGGTAGCCAATTATAGCTGGTGGGTTACATCAAGTCATCCATCTTTTTTTTCGTATTGTTCGGTGCTATGTGCCAGGCACTGTACTAAGCGCTTGGGAGAGTGCAATACAACAGAATTGGCGGTCACGTTCCTCACCGGTAATGAGCTTACGGTCTGAAGGACGAGACAGACATTAATGCTAATAAATCATTTATAATATATAATTTAAAGATATGACCATAAGGGTCTATGGGGTTGAGGAGAATTAGGTTTTGGCAGTGGCAGTGACACCCCTCCCCTCTGGGCCCGAGCTGGGGTCGGCGGGGAGTGGGACGGGGTTAGGCCTGACTCCGATTCCAGGCCCCTCCCCAGTCGCCCTAGGCCCTCCACTATCAGCACCCCCCTACCAGCAACCCCACCAGCCCGTGGTCCCCTGAGACCCCCTACTTCCTCCTGCTCCATCCCCAACCCCCCCACTCCCCATCTTCAGTTAAAGCATATTTCCAATCTCCGGCTCTTGGACGAAGCACGTTTCTGGTTTGCAGCTCACGAGATGGCAAGCTCGGGTCGGTGGCCATTCAGATAATACTACCACCACTACTACTAATAATAGTATTTGTTAAGCACTTATTATGTGCCAGGCACTGTACTAAGCACTGGGGTGGATACAAGCAAATCACGGAGGACACAGTCCCTATCCTACGTGGGGCTCAATTCCCATTTTACAGATGAGGTAACTGAGGCATAGAGAAGAGAAGTGACTTGCCCAAGGTCGCGGAGAAGAAAAGTGGCACTTGGGAAGCAGAGGGAAGCTCTGGGTATCTTAAACTCTTTTTCTGAGAAATAAAAATTATGGTATTTAGCTAGAAGCTGTGGGGGGAATTTCAGCCTAAGGGTGGTCCACGTCTGGATTGATACAGAAAGCCTTTTCCAGACCGCTATTCAGAGTTGAAAGAATTATGGAAAACCTAAATTAGAAATTCTGGAGTTAATAATGTTGGTATTTCTTAAGCGCTTACTATGTGCAGAGCACTGTTCTAAGCGCTGGGGTAGACACAGGGGAATCAGGTCGTCCCACGTGGGGCTCACAGTCTTAATCCCCATTTTACAGAGGAGGTAACTGAGGCACAGAGAAGTGAAGTGACTTGCCTACAGTCACACAGCTGACAAGTGGCAGAGTCTGGATTCGAACCCCTGACCTCTGACTCCAAAGCCCGTGCTCTTTCCACTGGGCCACATTGAGTTGACGGCAGGTCTTGGCAGGTTAAATGAAACTCACACCACTGCACTGCTTTAAGAGATAGAGAGATGGTATACTAAACAACTTGGGAGGAGCATATGGTGTTTGGCCCAAACACCCTTAATCGATCCCTAAAATTCAAAGAAAGGAGACTTAAAAGCCACCTGTTTCTCTAGCAGTACAACACTGAAAGATAACACCACCGAAAGATCATGGGCCTGGGAGTAGAGAAGGTCAGAGGTTCTAATCCCAGCTCTACCACTTCTCTGCTGTGTGACCTTGGGTTTATCACTTCACTTCTCTAGGCCTCAGTTTCCTCGTCTGTAAAATGGGGATGAAGACTGCGATCCCCAGGTGGGAACAAGGACTCTGTCTATCCCAGTGCTTAGAACAGTGCTTGGAACGTACAAATACCACACTCAGTATTAAGATGCTTGATTAGTTTAACAAATACCACCATTAATATTAAGCTCACACCTGCCTTTCCCTCTCTCCTCATTTTATCCTCAGAGGAGCGGGTGGAAGCTTCATTTTACAAACACGAGGGGAGAAAATGATGCGAAAGGGCTTAGGAAAGATCGAAGAGCGATTAAAAAAAAACCAAACAAACCCTTGGCTATTACCCGAGGCAATTTTTAGGAATTACTGTTATTAACTCGTGAGTTCTGGGCTGAGCAAGAAAGGTTCTGCTGCTTTTAAAGACATTGAAACAATCCTTTACACGGAAAGGATTCCTTGTTCCTCCTTCCTCAGGAACCTCATGCCCAGGCCACTGACCCTTGTGGAGAAATGGTCCCGTGTATATTTCAGTTGTTCTAGCTCCCTATTTTATTCCAGAAGCTAAGCCAGGACTTCCTCCTGGTGGGTTACCGTGGCGATCGTCAATGCTCCTCATTCCCCCACTTCCCTTTCCCTCCTGCCATTTCCTCCCCATTAGAGGCTCCTGCAACCACAAGGGAGTCAGAAGGTCATGGGTTCTAATCCCGGCTCCACTATTATCCCAGCTCTGCCACTTGTCAGCTGTGTGACTGTGGGCAAGTCACTTCACTTCTCTGTGCGCCAGTTCCCTCATCTGTAAAATGGGGATGAAGACTGTGAGCCTCACGTGGGACGACCTCATTCCCCTGTATCTACCTCAGCGCTTAGAACGGCGCTCTGCACGTAGTAAGCGCTTAACAAATACCAACATTATTATTACCTGTCTGCTGTGTGGCCTTGGGCAAGTCACTTTGCTTCTCTGGGCCTCAGTTTCCCCATCTGTAAAATGGGGATTGAGACCGTGATCCCCAGGTGGGACAAGGACTCTGTTTATCCCAGTGCTTAGAACAGTGCTTGGATCATAGTAAGCCCTTAACAAGTGCCGTAATTATTATTATGATTAGGAGATTCCCCCAGTACATTTGAGCGGCTTGCCTAAAGTCACAGAGCAGATGTGGCAGAGCAGGGATTAGAACACAGGTCCTTCTGACTCCCAGGTCCGTAGTCTCTCCGTTAGACTACCCTGCTCCTCAGATTAGTGGATTGGGAAGCAGCGTGGCCTCAGTGGAAAGAGCACAGGCTTGGGAGTTCTGAGGCATGTGTTCTAATCCTGGCTCCGCCACCTGTCTGCTGTGTGACCTTGGGCAAGTCGCTTCACTTCTCTGAGCCTCAGTTACCTCATCTAAAAAATGGGATTGAGACTGTGAGTCCCATGTGGGACATCCTGATTACCTTGTATTCAGCCCAGTGCTTAGAACAATGTTTGACACAGAGTAAGCACTTAACAAATACCATAATTATTATTTGCAAAGCCTAGCAGTCAGCCAACGGTATCGTGAGCCCATGAACGTGGGCTGGGGAGAGGCAGGAAATCACCTGATGCCATATTTCAGCAGGATTGGAGCGTAATAATAATGATAGTTGTGGTATTTGTTAGGCGCTTACTACGTCCTCTACTAAGTGCTGGAGTGGTTACAAGCAAATGGGGTTGGATACAGTCCCGGCCGTACCTGGGCCTCGCAGTCTCGATCCCCATTTTGCAGATGAGGAAACTGAGGGCCAGAGAAGTAAAGTGACTTGCCCCCAGTCACACAGCTGACAAGAGCGGAGCCGTGATTCGAACCCATGGCCGCTGACTCCCAAGCCTGGACTCTTTCCACTGAGGCCACGCTGCTTCCCAATCCACTAATCTGAGGAGCAGTGGAGAGAGCACGGACCCGGGAGTCAGAAGGACCTGTGTTCTAATCCCTGCTCTGCCATTTATCTGCTCTGTGACTTTGGGCAAACCGCTTCACTTCTCTGGGCCTCTTTGACCTCATCTGTAAAATGGGGATTAAGACTGTGAGCCCCACATGGCACATGGACTCTGTCCAGCCTGATTAGTTTGTATCCTCCCCAGTGCTTAGCACAGTGCCTAGCACATAGTAAGTGCTTAACAGATACCATAAAAAATACCACCAATATGCACCTGGAGAGTTTCTAGTCCTCTACCAGTCTTGACTATCTCCCGGCCTCTTCCCCTCTCCCCCAGCACACTGGTCTTCTAGGACTTCATAATAACGATGGTATTTATTAGACATTTCTGCAGCAAGCACTGCTTGAGGAGATAGAAGATCCTCTAGACCGTAAGTCTGTGGTGGGCGGGAAACGTGTCTACCGACTCTGTTGAAGTGTACTCTGCCAAGCACTTGGTAATAATGATGATAATTATCATTATTACGATAATGGTCTTTGTTAAGCACTTACTCTGCGCCAGGCACCGTGCTAAGCCCTGGGTGGACTCAAGCAAATCGGGTTGGATACAGTCCCCGTCCCACATGGGGCTCACGGTCTCAATCCCCATTTTACATATGAGATCCCCGATGTCCAGAGAAGCGAAGAGACTTGCCCGAGGTCACGCAGCAGACAAGCGGCAGAGCCAGGATTAGAATCCATGACCTTCTGACTCCCAGGCCCGTGTTCCATCCACTACAACTTGCTGCTTCTCCAATCGGTGGCAGATTTAGCCTTTGGTATGTTCCTGCCTGGATGATGGCGGCTGAGAGCTCACCTCCTCCGAGAGGCCTTCCCAGACTGAGCCCCATCTTTCCCTCTGCTCTCCCTCCCCTCCTCTGCCCCCTTTCCCTCCGCACTGTGCTCATTTGTATATATTATTTGTTACCCCATTTATTTTGTTAATGAGGTGTCCATCCCCTTGATTCTATTTATCTTGATGATGTTGTCTTGTTTTTGTTTTGTTCTGTTTTGCTCTGCCACCTGTCTCCCCCGTTTAGACCGTGAGCCCGTCGCTGGGCAGGGATTGTCTCTCTCTCTGTTGCCAGATTGTCCATTCCAAGCACTTAGTACAGTGCTCTGCACATAGCAAGCGTTCAATAAATACGACTGAATGAATGAATGAGAGAATGAGGAGGGTGCCCCCACCAGCCTCTCATACTCCTTCAAGCTCCCCGATTTCACATCTCTCCATCGTGTGGGCTCCACCCCAGCCACTTTACCTCTGTGGGAGGGAACCAATCTTCTGGCCAAAATATCCAGCAGCCTCACACTGATCAGCAGGATTCAAATCTCGGATTTATTAATCAATCCATGGTATTTATTGAGCACTTAGTATGTGCACACCACCGTTTTAGGAGCTTGGGCAGTTTTCTAAGCACTTGAGCACTGCTCTAGTCCCAAGACTTAACCAACCCTTAATGAAATGTCATAGAGAACTACTTCTTTTTCTTTTTATTCTTCCTTTTCTTTTCTCTTCCTTTCTTCTTTCCTCTTCTTTCCTCTTTCTTTTCTTTTTCTTCCTTCTTTCTTCTTCTTTCTTCTTTCTTTTTCTTTCTTCTTCTTCTTCTTCTTCTTCTTCTTCTTCTTCTTCTTCTTCTTCTTCTTCTTCTTCTTCTTCTTCTTCTTCTTTCTTCTTCTTTCTTCTTTCTTCTTCCTTCTTCTTCCTTCTTCTTCCTTCTCCTTCTTTCTCCTTCTCCTTCTCCTACTCCTTCTCCTTCTCCTTCTTCTTCTCCTTCTTCTTCTCCTTCTTCTTCTTCTTCTTCTTCTTCTTCTTCTTCTTCTTCTTCTTCTTCTTCTTCTTCTTCCTTCTTCTTCTTTCTCTTTCTCCTTCTTCTTCTTCTTCTTCCTTCTTCTTCTTTCTTCTTCTCCTTCCTTCTTCTTCTTTCTTCTTCTCCTTCTTCTTCTTTCTTCTTCCTTCTTTCTTCTTTCTTCTTCTTTCTTCTTCCTTCTTTCTTCTTCTTTCTTCTTTCTTCTTCTTTCTTCTTCTTTCTTCTTTCTTCTTTCTTCTTTCTTCTTCTTTCTGTCCCCCTCTCTTTGGCAGTGAACCCTACAAATCCCTGCTGCATTTATCCATTCACTACTTAATGGACACTACTGTCTCTTGCCCCCCTTGTCCCTGCTCCCTGTTTCTGCCCAATCTTGTCTCCCCAGGGGCCAGGGACTATCTAAGGAATTGGTGCTCACAGTAAGCGCTCAGTAAATTCAAATGATCGATTGATTGATAGGTGCCCCTCCTTGGTTTGGATTGGTCTAGTCCTTTGGATCCCATCAATTGATTAATAATAGTATTTATTGAGTGCTTACAGTGTGCAGAGCACTGTAGTAAGCGCTTGGGAGAGTACAATCCAACAGAGTTGGTAGAAACATTCCCTGCCCACAGAGAGCTTACAGTCATTCATTCATTCATTCATTCAATCAATCACATTTATTGAGTGCTTACTGCAGGAAGAGCACTGTACTAAGTGCTTGGGAGAGTACCATATAACAGTAAACAGAGTAATAATAATAATGATGGTATTTGTTAAGTGCTTACTATGTGCCAAGCACTATTCAAGGCGCTAGGGTAGATGCAAGGTTAACAGGTTGTCCCACATGGGGCTCACAGTCTTAATCCCCATTTTACAGATGAGGTAACTCAGCCACAGAGAAGTTTAGTGAGTTGTCCAAAGTCACACAGCTGACGAGTGGCAGGGAGGGGATTCGAACCCACGACCTCTGATTTCCAAGCCCGGGCACTTGCCATTAAGCCAACTGCTTCCCTCACATTCTCTGCCTCCAAAGAGCTTCCAGTCTAGGAGGGGAGTCAGATGTGAACATAAATAAGTAGTTGATAATGTAGAACTTAGAAGCAGTAGATATGCATTGCTCATCTACAGAAATACTGTAACTATGAATGCTGCAGACTACTTCTCGACTATCTAGTGACATGAGCCCGTTGTTGGATAGGGATCGTCGCTATCTGTTGCCTAACTGTACTTTCCAAGCACTTAGCACAGTGCTCTGCACACAGTATGTGCTCAATAAATGCAACTGAATGAATGAATACCATCCAGATCGAGATTCTCCAGATCCTGGCACCTCCTCCTCTCTTTCCTGACACCCCAGCTTGCTCTCCCCCAGTGCTTGGCACATAGTAAGCTCTTAACAAATACCATTACTATTACTATTATTATTATCTTGTTCTGGTAATCAACCAATCAATCATCAATCAATTATATCTATCGAATACTTACCAAGGGCAAAGCACAACACAATATGTTTGGGAGAGCATACTAGGCGTCAGACCCACCTTCCAACCCTCGAGGAGCTTCCAGTCTATCCCGAAAGACAGGCGGGTGGAAACAGCTGAAGGAGAAGCAGCGTGGCTTAGTAGATAGAGCGTGGGCCCGGGAGTCAGAAGGACCTGGGTTCTAATCCCGGCTCCTCCACTTTTCAGGTGGGTGACCTCGGACTAGTCACTTCACTTCTCTGGGCCTCAGTTCCCTCAGCTGGAAAATGGAGATGAAGAGCGTGGGACAAGGACCGTGTCCAACCTGATTAACTCGTATTTACCTCAGTGCTTAAAACGGTGCTTGGCAAGTAACAAGCACTCAACGAGTACCACAATTATTATCATTATCTTAAGATAAGACAGGTAATACAGAACTAGCTTTGGTCCATTCAGTGAAAAGGAGATGTCGGCTCATCCATGTCAGCATCCGAAATGGGCTTTAAAATGCCCCATGAAGTCTGGAACTGCCTAATATTATATCCGGAAGCGTCTTCGATATTGGAAAGCCAGCCAGAAATCGTGTCTCTTGACTAAAGGGACAGGAAGCTCAAAGTCAGAGATTTAGGTGAAGGGCACAGCTGTGAGACATCATTAAAAAGCCCACAATGGAGTGGTGATTTGCTCTGTGGCTTGTAGAGCCACCGTGATTTGGAAACCTGATTGAAGCAGACCCATCCTCCAGAAAACAGTTCAAGATACCAAAGCTATATTTAGTTGTTTTCATTTTTTTTATTGACTTTTTATGATAGGTGATATTTCTACAAAATATCACCTATCAAGAGAGTTTTAAAGAAAGAATGAGAGAAACTCTCCCTTTCTGAGATGTGAACATGGCAGAATTCTCATTCCAAGGTTTGTGCGCGTGAGCGCTGTTGAATATTGAAATACAGCAAATTCTGATTTCCATGTAACTGCCCTTGCACTTAATACAATGCCAGACTCCTAGTAAGTACTTAAAAAAACCAATAATGATGATAATAAAAATATGATAATGATACAGTCTAGGATGGGTATCTGGATGTAGAAATGGGCCGTGTTTATTACCTTCAAGGCATTGTTTCTCAGTGAGGTTAAAAGAAACAGGAGAATCAGTCATATTTACTGTGCACTTACTATGTGCAGAGCACTGTACTAGCACTTGGGGGAGAACAGTATAACAAGATAGAGTTGGTAGACACATTCCCTGCCCACAGTGAGCTTACAGTCTGGAAGGGGAGACAGGCATTAATTTAAGTAAATTAATTATGGATATGGATATAAGTGGTGTGGGGCTGGGAAGGGGGATGAATAAAAGGAGCCAGTCAAGGGGGCACAGAAGGGAGTGGAAGAAGAGGAAAGGAGGGGTTAGACAGGGAAGGCTTCTCGGGGGAGGTGTGCCTTCAAAAATACTAATAAAATTAACGGTGAGACTAGAGCCATTACCACAATTTTAAGTCGGGAGTTTTAAAATTTGAATTGTCCACAAATGGGAATAGAGGAGGTTGTGAGGAGACAATGAGGGTGGGAATCAGAACGAAGGATGAAACAGGATGATGACATCAACACTTGAATCGAAATCCTCTCCAGATTTGAAAGGATCAGACACCCAGCTAAAAGCTGATTCACATTAATGTTGCTGTAAATCACTCTGTATTATTTAGGTTTGTCTCCCACGTATCCTGAGTTCCTCGGGGAATATGTCATTTTGTCTAGCACCTTCCGAACGCATAATACAACCGGCAGCGTGGCCTAGTAGAAAGAGCCCAGGCCTGGGAGTCAGAGGACCTGGGTTCTAATTCCTGCTCTGCCATTTACCTGCCATGTGATCTTGTGCCAGAATGGATGCTCACTGAGGGCAGGGATTGTGTCTTTTTATTGTTATATTGCACTCTCCCAGGTGCTTAGTACAGTTCTCTGAACACAGTACACGCTCAATAAATACAACTGACGGACAACTATCTTGTGCTTCAGTTATCTCATCTTTAAACAGGGAATTCGATACCTGTTCTCCTTCCCCTTTAGATGGACAGTCCCGTATGGGACAGGAATTTTGTCCAATCTGTTTATATTTTATCTACCTACGTATACAGTGGTTGGCAAATAGCAAGTGCCCCAAAAGTTAAGTGCCATAAATTCGACAATCATTATTAGTAATAATAGTAAATTGCACCGAATGTGTGCTCGATAAAAGCTATTACTACTACAAACAATCAATCCATCAACTGAATTTATTGAGCACCTCCTGTGTGCAGAGCACTACACTAAGCCCTTGAGAGAGTACTGACATATATTCTACTGATGCTATTACTACTATCACTAGGATTATTAGTGCTGATGTACATATCTCTGGCTCAGTGGAAACGGCACGGGCTTGGGAGTCAGAGGTCATGGGTTCGAATCCCCGCTCTGCCACTTGTCAGCTGTGTGACTGTGGGCAAGTCATTTGACTTCTCTGTGCCTTAGTTACCTCATCTGTAAAATGGGGATTAACTGTGAGCCTCACGTGGGACAACCTGATGACCCTGTATCTACCCCAGCGCTTAGAACAGTGCTCTGCACATAGCGCTTAACAAATACCAACATTATTATTTATGTACATATCTGTAATGTGCATATCCATATATGTCTTTAATTTATTTATATTAATGTCTGTCTCCCCTCTAGACCATAACCTCACTGTGGACAGGGAATGTATCTGTTTATTAATTTCTAGTCCCCTAAACGCTTAATACAGTGCTCTGCACTCAGTAAGTTCTCAATAAATATGACAGAATGAATGATTGAATGAATACCGCTACTTCCTCTCCTTCTACTGCCGCTTCTATTATTATTCATTCCTTCATTCGTATTTATTGAGCGCTTACTGTGTGCAGAGCACCGCATTAAACGTTTGGTAAATAAAATTCGGCAACAGATCGAGACCATCCCTGCCCACAACGGGCTGAGAGTCTAGAATCGGGGAGACAGACATCAAAACAAGTCAATAGGCATCAATAGCATCATTATAAATAAATAGGATTATAGATACATACACATCTTTAATAAAAAGAAATAGAATTACAGTTATAAATATGCACATATATACAAGTGCTGTGTGAGGGGGAGGGGGGTGGAGGAGAGAGAGGGAGTCGGGGTGATGGGGAGGGGAGGGGGAGCAGAGGAAAAGGGGGGTTCAGTCCGGGAAGGCCTCCCGGAGGAGGTGAGCTCTCAGTAGGGCTTTGAAGAGGGGAAGTGTGCTAGTTTAGCGGATCTGAGGAGGGAGGGTATTCTACTATTGCCGCTTTACTTTAGGGCACTTTATTACTACTATTACTGCTACCTAGCGCTTAGAACAGTGCTTTGCACAGAGTAAGTGCTTAACAAATGCCATCATTATCATTACTGCTGTTGCTAATAATAATGTTGGTATTTGTTAAGCGCTTACTCTGTGCAGAGCACTGTTCTAAGCACTGGGGCAGATACAGGGTGTTCAGTTTGTCCCACGTGAGGCTCACAGATAATCCCCATTTTCCAGATGAGGTAACTGAGGCACAGAGAAGTTAAGTGACTTGCCCACAGTCACACAGCTGACAAGTGGCACTCCCGCTTTTACTTCGACTACTGCTATTACTATTACTATTCAGTCGTATTTATTGAGTGCTTACTGCCGGCAGAGCACTTTTACTGCTCCTGAGAAGCAGCGTCGCTTCGTGGAAAGAGCCCGGGCTTGGGAATCAGAGGTCGTGGGTTCTAATCCCGGCCCTGCCACTTATCAGCTGCGTGACTTTGGACGGGCCACTTCACTTCTCTGTGCCTCAGTTCCCTCATCTGGAAAATGAGGATGAAGACTGCGAGCCCCACGTGGGACAACCTGATTGTCTTGTATCACCCCAGTGCTTAGAACAGTGCTTGGCACATAGTAAATGCTAACAAATACCATCATTATTATTATAATTACTATTCCTATGACTACTATGCTTCTGCTACTCCTGGTAGATTACCCATTTCCTGTCTTTAAGGTGACCTTTCTACCCTCTTTTAACGACCTGGTGAGGTTGCGGACCCCCACAGAGCGTCACTGTGGAGTCCGCCCACGGGAGAAAGGCCACATCCCAGGAAGCCAGAAGACCTGGGTTCTAATCCCACTCTGATTTTTGTCTGCTGTGGGACCTTGTACCAGTCCCTTTACTTCTCTGCGCCTCAGTGTTTTCCATCTTTAAGAGAGAGAAATTAAACCAAAAGCAAGACTTCTGGGGAGAAAAGAACGAGAAGTTCATGGAGCTTTTCGATCCCTAAGTAAAAGATAAACCAAAAGTAAAACTCAACTTTCAATATGCCTTTAAGACAAATAATTTCCTGGATCTTATTTTCCCTTTCAGATAATAGTGAATCTCCAGAAGTGAAGAGAAATAGCATCTTTTTGTGCTAAAAATGAAAACTTCTGAATAGGCAATTATCCAATCTGTTTGGTTGTTGCCTCGGGGACAGCTGGGGAGTTGTTAACTCTTGTTTTTTAGCCAAATACTGCACGAGCGGTTCTGGGAATAAGTTTATTCCAACAGAATAATTGGAGAAGCAGAATAGTAGTAGTTGGAGCATTTATTGAGTACCCGCTTGGTCTGCTACATTGTAGTAGATGCTTGGAAAATACAGAATAAACAAAGGAAACACTCCCTTCCCACAGAGGAACTTACAACTCTAATGGAAGACACATGGAAATATTTACAGTGCTGTCAAAATAAATAAATCGAGCCAAAACCGAATGCTAAGGAAGGTGTATCTATGTTTATAAAAACAACAAAAAACCCTGATTAGCTTACATCTACCCCAGCACTAAGCACTTAACAAATAGCATACCATACCATTAAAAAAAAGAGGAAAAAAACCCACTGTTCTTAGCTCACGTTGAGCAGGGAACAGTCTAAACTAGGAGGGAGAACAGGTATTTCACCCCCCTTTTGCAGTTGAGAAAACGGAGGCACAGAGGAAGTGAAGTGCCAAGTAGACAAGTGGCAGAGCAAGGATTTGAACCCAGAACCTCTGACTCCCAGGCCCAAGCTCTTTCCACTAGGCCAAGCTGTAGAGTTTCAGCCCTAGCAAATACCACATCAAGTTATTTTCAGACTTTGGAGATGAAATCCAAATGTTCTGAAAAATGGTTAACCACAAAATGACCGCTCTTCTAATCATTAAATTTAATATTTAGTGGGGTATTGGAGCTGGAAGTCCAAAATTGGAAGTGATGTAAAATAGACATTTGATTGTCTTTTCTATTAATTAAATATGTGTAGTGGCACCTGGCTAATATACACATAATGACTTTCATTGAGGTCAAAGTAAAGACTAATTTATCTGAGAGATTAGTATTGATTAGCGGAGGGTGGAGATCAATATTAGATTTGGAGGGTCAGCTATTTTTAGAATGGTAAAAATATTGAAGGCCGTGTATTGGGATCTGTCCGATATGGAGACCCCATGAGACCTTTGATAAATAAGAGAAAAATGTTAGTGGGAGGAAAGCAGAAAAGGTGGGAGAGAAGGCCTGTGTAGATCCTTGTGATTATGATGAGTATGGCATTTGTTAAGCATTTCCTGTCTAATAATAATATTAATTATGGTATCTGTTAAGCACTTTCTATATGCCAGGTACTGTACTAAGCTCTGGGGAGAGATACAAGCAAATGAGGCTGGACACAGTCCCTGTCCCACATGGGGCTCACAGTCTTAAATCCATTTTCCAGATGAGGTAACTGAGGCACAGAGAAGTTAAGTGACTTGCCCAAAGTCACCCAGCTGACAAGCGGAGGAGCTGGGATTAGAACTCACAACCTCTGACTCCCAAGCCCGGGCTCTTTCCACTAAGCCACGAAGGTTATCAGGTCAGACAGAAACAGATGTGGAAACAGATTATTATTATTATTATTATTACTTCAAACTGGCTTTCTTGTGGTCTAATCAAATCACCCTCCCCAAGACTGACTTAAAACCCTTTCATTGACCGCAAAAAGCTTGAGAAACAGGGTTGCTTAGTAGAAAGAACCCGGACCTGGATTCTAGTCCCCAGCTCTTCCAAGTGCTGCGTGACCCTGGCCCAGCCGCCTAACTTGGCGGTACCTCGATTTCCTCATCTGTAAAATGGGAATTCAATATCTGCTCTCCCTCCTACTAAGACTGTGAGCTCCATGTGAGACAGGGACTGTGTCCGCTCTGATTATCTTGTATCTACCCCGGTGCTTAGTACAGTGCTTGGCACCTAGTGAGCCCTTAATAATTACTACAGTGATTATTATCATTAATAATAATAATCTTAACCCTCATTTTTACAAAGAATCAGAAATTCAAGCGATTAGTACAGTGCTCTGCACACAGTAAGCACTCAATAAATACCACTGAATGAAAATTCCCAGAAAACCTTTGATAGAGGGCAAGCTAGTGAATCAGAGAAAAATGAAGTACCTATTGTGGACCACATTTTTTTCTGACCTGTGTGTTGTTTAATGACATATTCATACACTGTTTCCTCCAGGGGCAAATGTTTTCTTTTGAAAATTGTATGCCCATAGAGAAAATAGCACAACAATAATCCTGCAATTACAGTCTATGGGGCACAAAGAAAAAAAAAAGTAGGTCAGGATTTTCTAGGACTCCAAAGAAATGCCTGACTCAAAACTGAGTTTTTCCTTACCTCTGGCACTGATAAAAAATGACCACTCTCTTAAAAAAATGATTACTTTTAGGGAGAATATGCCCCCCTTCTAAGCCAAATATTCTCCGGGTAAGCGTGCTTGATTTATAGATTCCACAGCCAGGGTGAGGAAAGAAAGCTGGTGCAGTGAGACTGAATTTATTGGGAGAATCAAATTCCTCTTCTCCTTACAGAAATAAAAACAAATCTGTCGGACCAAGCACAGGTTTCATATTTGAGCTATTCATAAGTGATCAAATAAAGCTCTTAAATGTGCATTATTATTAGAATTACACTTGGATCAGTGCCCTTTGGGTAGCTGATATTCACCCCTCTCTGTGCATCGCAGCACTTATGTCCATATCTCTAATTTATTCATTTCTATTCATGCCTGTCTCCCCTTTTGACTGTCAGCTTATTGTGGGCAGGAAACGTGTCAACCAATTCTGTACTCTTCCAAGAGTACAGTGCTCTGCAAACAGTAAGCGCATGTGGCGGAGCTGGGATTTGAACCCAAATCCGAGTTCTATCTACTAGGGACACTGCCTCTCCCCTTTTCTGTTGCATCCCCTTCTCTATCGCCTTCCCTTTGATTCTTTCCTTCCAGGCCACTGCTACTGTCGCTGCCTCTGCCCATTCCACCTTCACAGCGTCACCCAAATCCATCCTTTCCTCTCCATCCAAACTACCGCTACATTCATCTAGTCACTTATCCTACCCCGCCGGGATTACTCAATCAGCCTCCTCGCTGACCTCCCTGCCTCCTGTCTCTCCCCACTCCAGTCCTCACTTCACTCTGCTGCCCGGATCGTTTTTCGAGAACAACGTTCAGGCCACGTTTCCCCACTCCTCAAGAAACTCCAGTGGTGGCCCACCCGCCTCTGCATCAAACAGAAACTTTTCACCACCGGCTTTAAAGAGGTCAGTGACCTTGCCCCGCCGCAACTCGCCTCGCTGCTCTCCTATTACAACGCAGCCCACACGCTTCGTTCCTCTTGGCGCTAACCTTCTCCCAGTGCCTCGGAGCAGCGTGGCTCAATGGAAAGAGCCTGGGCTTGGGAGTCAGAGTTCATGGGTTCGAATCCCGACTCTGCCACTTGTCAGCTGGGTGACTGTGGGCAAGTCAACTTCGCTTCTCTGGGCCTCAGTTCCCTCATCTGGAAAATGGGGATTACCTGTGAGTCTCACGTGGGACAAGCTGATTACCGTGTATCTACCCCAGCGCTTAGAACAGTGCTCGGCACATAGTAAGTGCTTAGCAAATACCAACATTATTATTATTATTATCTATCTCTCCACCAACCTCTCACCCTCACTCTACCTCTGGCCTGGAACACCCTCCCTCCTCGTATCTGACTGACAAATTACTCTTCCTTCACTTCAAAGCCTTACTGACAGCACATCTTCTCCAAGAGGCCTTCTGCTGGTATTTATATGTCAAGTATGTGCCAAGAACTCTAATAAGATTTGGAGTAATAATAATAATAATAATGATGTTGGCATTTGTTAAGCGCTTACTACGTGCAGAGCACTGTTCTAAGCCCTGGGGGAGATGCGGGGGAACGAGTTTGTCCCACGTGAGGCTCACAGTCTTCATCCCCATTTTACAGACGAGGAAACTGAGGCACGGAGAAGAGAAGTGACTTGCCCACAGCCACACAGCTGACAAGGGGCAGAGGACAAAGGTGCTCAATAGATACTCCTGACTGTATAAGGTCAATGCAACATTGCATTGGTTAAGAGAAATTTACATCAGTGCACTTGAATGAATGCTTTCCCAGGCTAAAAGATGCAGTGTGGCCTAGCGGATAGAACCGGGCCTAAGACCTGGGTTCTAATCCCAGCTCCGCCACTTGTTTGCCGTGTGACCTTGGGCAAGTCGCTTCACTTCTCTGGGCCTCAGTAACCTCATCTGTAAAACGGAGATTAAGATTGCGAGCCCTAGGTGGGATAGGGACTACGTCCAGCCCAACCACCTTATATCTTCTTCTTTTGCTGAGTTGTTTCCGACTCTTAGCGACCTTGTGGACGTATTCTCTTCAGAACATCGTAGTCATTCTGGTGTGTGTGTCCGAAGAGTTTTCTTGGTAAAAATGTGGAAGTGGTTTACCATCACTGCCTTCTGCACGGTAAAAACTGAAGTCTCTGCCATTTTTGATCAATATTTTGGTCACTCGATCATCGGCCTTTGACCCTTTCCCAGGCCGCTGCTGCCCATCACAGGAGAAGTGACTTTGTCTGACCCTTCGGCTTAGATCTTTCCATTACGGGTAACTCTGACGAGCGAGTATCTCTCCAAGACACGGCTGCAAACTCTCCTGCCATCGTAAGGTGTTGATTTATAGGAGATACCTTGTATCCACCCCAGCACTTAGTACAGTGGTTGGCACATAGCAAGCGCTAAACAAATGCCTCAATTATTATTATGAAATTATCTTGGTGTAGAATATTTAAAAGGACAGTACTCTTAGTGCTTCCATGGTGATCGTGATATACCTTCTGACAGAGAGAAAAAAAAAGACCCAGTGAAATGAAGTCTGAAAGAGTGTAAAGCTCCTGGAGGGAACTTCTTTTGTTCTCACCAAACCATATGAGTACAGTGTTTCACTCTCACAGGTGCTTGATAAAGCCTTTGATCACCATCGATGATATTTACTCAGTGCTTACTGTGTGCAGAGCACTGTATTAAGCTCTTGGGAGAATACAATTACAACAGAGTGGAAAGACATGTTCCCTGCCCACGATGAGTTTACAGTCTAGACATCGATATAGATATTTATATTATATAATTTATAAGCCCGGTGTGGGCAGGGATTGTCTCTCTTTATCGCTGAATTGTGCTTTCCAAGTGCTGAGTACAGTGCTCTGCACACAGTAAGCGCTCAGTGAATACGATTGATTGAATGAATGAATGGATATGTACATAAGGCATATGGGGTTGAGTGTGGGGTGACTATCCATTGCTCAAAGGTCACAGACCAAACTGCAGTCCCAGCCCGAAATGATGATGATGATGACGACGATGATGATGATGATTAACCATCCACAGTCTAGACATAGTTTAGCCAGCTGAGGTGTGGAAAATAAAGACTGGTCCTGATTTTTGATAACTCTACTAAACCCTCAGGATTCCATTTCAGTGATTGCAAGAAGGTAACGTGCACGACCTTTGTGAATTCTCGTATTTCTTGGTGAATTTTAAAGCTGCCAGACCACGGTCCATAGCGTGGCTTTGTAGATTGCTTTTCTTCTTTAGTATTTGCAGATGAAAAAAAAAACACATTAAAGACATGGTTAAAATTAGTCTCAAACAATGCGGGATGGCATTGGGGGGCTGAGACAACACCGTAGCATTCAGACCAGATAGCAGGCAGCAGCCAAGAAAGGAATGGCTGTTCTCCAACAAAGACATTGTGAAATGGGGGTAGAAAGAGAGAGTGTAGAAATTAAAAACAGCCCCAGTGCAGGATGGCCTCCCGAGCAGCAATATGACCTAGAGGATGGAGCACAGGTCTGGCTGTCGGAATGTCGTGGGTTCTAATCCCGGCTCCATCGCTTGTCTGCTGAGTGACCTCGGACAAGTTAACTTCTCTGTACCTCAGTTCCCTCATCTGTAAAATGGGAATTAAGAGTGGGAGCCCCATGCAGGACAGGGATTGTGTCCGACCTGATTAGCTTGTATCCACCCCAGAACTTAGAACAGTACCTCCAAAGTAGTAAATGCTTAACAAATACCATAATAATTATTATTATTTATTCTCTGCTTTTGTTCGGAGGATTAAACTGTGAGGGGATTTTTACCAGAAGTTAAGATGATCATTTTTTAGAAGAAAATTAAGGAATGCCTGTTCCTGTCAGCACTGAAGAGAAAATACCTGTGTATTCCTCTTAGGAATGTGCAATTGTTGTTGAGATTTGAATTTTGCTTTCACTTCTACATTTTCTTTTTTATCCAGTCACAGGTAAAGAATAGGCTAAATCTTCATCGAGTTTTATTTTTTTAATCCCTGGAAGTTTAGAAGCAGTGTGACTTAGAGGAAAGAGCCCGGGGGGAGTCAGAGGACGTGGATTCTAATTCCGCTCCACCACTTGCCTGCTGTGTAACTTTGGGCAAGTCACTTCATTTCTCTGAGCCTCAGTGACCTCATCTGGAAAATGGAGATTAAGACTGTGAGCCCCATTTGAGTCAACCTGATTATCTTGGATCTACCCCAGTACTTAGAACAGTGCTTGGCACATAGTAAGTCCTTAACAAATACCATGTTAGGGCAATTGCTTTCTATTGGGAGAAGGAGAAAGGGAGAGAAGAGGGAGAGAGAAGAGAAAAAGAAGTGAGGCAAAGGAAAAGGAGAGAGCAAGAAGAAGAGATGGGAGAACGAGAGAAGGGGGAAGAGGAGAAAGAGAGAAATTGGGGAGAGGAGAAAGGAAGATGGGGAGAGGGGAGAAATAGAGAAGTGGAGGAGAGGAGGCAGAGAGAAGGAAAGAGAAGGAAAGAGAAGGAAAGAGAAGGGGAGGTGGCAGGGGGGAGGGAGAGGGAGGAGAGAAAGGAAACACCTTCCCTGATCTTGGTATTTGAAGGTGATGCCATTTCAGGTGCGATCATAGAGAAGCAGCAAGGTGTAGTGGATAGAACACGGGCCTGGGAGTCAGAAAGTCATGGGTTCTAATCCCACCTCTGGCGCTTGTCTGCTGTGTGACCTTGGACAAGTCACTTCACTTTTCTGTGACTCAGTGACCTCATCTGTGCAATGGGGATTGAGACTGTGAGCCCCACATGGGACAGGGATGGTGTACAACCCAAGTTGCTTGTACCTACCCTAGTACAGTGTCTGGCACATGATAAGTGCTTAATGAGTACCATAAAAATTATTATTATTATTATTACCCAGGTCTGCAGGAGTGGTGGAAAAAACAGTGGCATAATCAGCTCTCTCTTCCACCCCATAGATTGGCCTCGATCCCAAATTCGTCACCTGCTTCACCGATTGCTGCTTTCCGACCTTCCCCCTGGTCTTCTGATCTTCCCAAAGCCTCTTCCCAAGGGGATTCTAGCTTGCTTTTCTCCCTCTCTACTCTGTAAATTACCTTGTGGGTAGGGATCATCTAATCAGTAAGTTCCTTGTGGGTCTTGTCTTCTCTTATGCCGTCGAGTCATTTCCAACCCATAGCGACAGCGCGGACACATCTCTGCCAGAACGCCTGGCTCTCCATCCACAATCATTCTGGTAGTGGATCCACAGAGGTTTTTTTGGTAAAAATCCGGAGTGGTTTACCATTGCCGCCTTGGGTGCAGTAAAATCCAGTCTCCGGCCTCGACTCCCTCCCATATCGCTGCCCAGCATGGGTGAGTTTGAGTTGTAGCAAAACTCCCTAGCTACTGGCCAAGCTGGGAATGGACTGGACGGGCCTCTGCTTGACTCTCCCTCTCATAGCCGAGACCGGAAGACGACTGGAAACTCTCCACGTGTGACCCTGAGTGGGGTCCTTGTGGGTAGGGATCATCTAATCAGTAAATATCTCATCAGTAAATTCCTAGTGAAGGGATCATCTAATTGGTAAGTTTCTTGTGAGCAGAAATTGTTCGTACCTACTCTATTTTATTGGATTCTCCCAAGTGCTTAGTACAGTGCTTAGCACATTGCATATACTCAATAAATGCAATTGATTGACTGATGGATGGATTACTCCAGTAGCAGAGAAGCAGTGTGGCTTAGTGGAAAGAGCCCGGGCTTGGGAGTCAGAGGTTATGGGTTCTAATCCCAGTTCCACCACTCTTCAGCTGTGTGACTTTGAGCAAGTCACTTAACTTTTCTGTGCTTCATTTCCCTCCTCTGTAAAAGGGATGAAGACTGTGAGCCCCACATGAGACATCCTGATTACCTTGTGTCTCTCCCAGTGCTTAGAACAGGGCTTGGCACATAGTAAGCGCTTTACAAATACTATCATTATTAATCTCATACAGGACGGGTCTGGATCTAGTCCTCCCAGCCTTCCACTGTGGCCCTTGTCTGATGCTTTGCTTCCTAGAATCAACATTTGGGTTTCACGTTTTCCCATGATCTCTGGATCACCAAGTACGGAAATGTATCACTCATGAGAGTAGAAGTGACCTCTCCTGAAGAAACCAAGGAGTGCATTTCCCACCGTTGCCTGAACCTAAACGGTCAAGAATGATAAGAAGCATAAATCCAGTTTGGCTTTTTCACGGGGAAGGAAAACAAAAATAATTTATAGTTTCAAAAATATATTGGTAGTGTTTTTGTTATTGGTGATGGTAGCGTTGTGGTTTTTTTTTTATAGTCAGGGATTAAATGTTACATAAATTAGGACAGTTTTGAAAAGGATACTCTGGATATTTTTAGGTTAAACACACTCTTCTCACCCAAGTGTTTGAATAGAGTTCAGGCAGTTTAATTACTAACAACATGGAAGTGGTGGTTGCTTCTCTGCTTTTATTTCAATCTCCTGAATGTGGCCTCCAGTTATGTACCACAAAACAAAGTTGGAGGGAAACCACCCACTGTAGGTGTTAGGCAGTTCACTTCTCCCCTTCACAACCCCATAAGGCAAGGTAGTTGTGGTTATTTTTTTAAGCGCTTACTATGTTCCAGGCACTATACTAAGCACCGGGGGTGGATACAAGCAAATCAAATTGGTCACAGTCCCCGTCCCGTGTGGGGCTCACAGTCTTTATCCCCATTTTACAGATGAGGTAACCAAGGCCCAGAGAAGTGAAGTGACTTGCCCAAAGTCATCCAGCAGACAAGTGGCAGAGCCTGGATTAGAACCCATGACTTTGCGACTCTGTCATTTAGGTCACGCTCTTAGCTTCCTTGTGGATCGGAGAGTGCAGTTGAACTGTATTTCAATCGATCAGTCAGTGGTTTTTATTAATTGGACTTATTGTGAGCAGAACGCTTCAGAATGTCTCCACCGTTGATGGAAAATTGTTTTTGTTTTTCTCTCCCTGAGGAGAGTGGTTCAGTGGGAGAAAGGAAGAGGAGAAGGAGGGAGGACAAGATATTCATTCAATAGTATCTATTGAGCGCTTACTATGTGCAGAGCACTGTACTAAGCGCTTGAAATGTACAATTCGGCAGCAGATAGAGACAATCCCTGCCCAATGACGGGCTCACAGGGAGTCGTCCCAGGACTCAAGCATTCATACCCCTTGTTTGAAGGAAACAAAGATTTACTATGGTTCGTAGGCCTCTACTGCTGTTTTAAGGCCAGCTGGCTGAACCTCATGAAAAGGAAGAGAGAAGCAGCATGGCGCAGTTGGATGGAGCCCAGACCTAGAAGTCAAAAGGTCTTGGGTTCTAATCCCAGTTCCGCCACTCGTCTGCTATGTGATTTGAGGCAAGTCCGTTCACTTCTCTGTGCCTCAGTTACTTCATCTGTAAATTGGGGATTGAGACTGTGAGCCCCACATGGGTCAGGGACGGTCTCCAAAAGGATTTGCCTGTATCCACCTCACCGCTTAGTACAGTATACATAGTAAATACTTTACAAATACCATCATTGTTATTATAAACAGGAAGAATTCGACCTTGCCTCGTGGTGAGACTGAACATCATTGAGAAGCAGAGTGGCTTAGTGGAAGGCGCACAGGCCTGGGAGTCAGAAGGACTTGGGTTCTAATCTTGCCTCTGCCACATCTCTGCTCCGTGACCCTGGGCAAAGTCACTTCACTCTTCTTTACCTTATTTCCCTCATCTGTAAAATGAGGATTAAATCCTATTCCCTCCTACTTAAATTGTGAGCCCCATGTGGGTCAGGGACAGTGCTTAGAGCAGTGCTTAGAGCAGTGCTTGGCAAATAGTAATAGTAGTAGTAAGTCAGAAGGACCTGAGTTCTAATCCCAACTTTGCCCCTTGTCTGCTGTGTGACCTTGAGCACGTCACCTCTCTTCTCTGAGCTTCATTCACCTCATCTGTAAAATGGGGATTAAGATTGTGAGCCCCATGTGGGACAGGGACTGTGTCCAACTTGATGATATTGTTTATTGCATCGTTTATTGTTGTATTGTATTTTCCCAAGCGCTTAGTGCAGTGTTTTGCTTAGAGTAAGCACTTAATAAATTTGATTGAATGAATGAATGAGCTAATATTTACCCCAGCTCTTAGAACAGCGCCTGGCACATAATAAGTACTTAAATATTATAAAAATTGTTAAAGGAAAGGTACAACATTGAATATGTCATCTGGAATAAACTCTTTTGTAAGCAGACACTGTGTTAAAGACGTAGCATGAAATTGTCTGTATGAAAATGATTCCAGGCAAATGTAATTACTTGCCTCACTGAATTCAGACATCTCCTATTTGGTAGGAACAAGAATGATTCAGTCTAGGAGAGAAAGGCAGCCAATACCTGGAACAGAGAGCCTGTACTTGTCAGGGAGTTTGTAAAGCTGGTTTCTGGGACCCAATTTAATACAGAAATCGTGACACTCCCTTGCATGTTGATAAAATGAAGTAAAAAACTTTCCACAGTAACTTAAGTGATCAAAGGTGTGGTTAAACAGCATGGCCTAAAGGCAAGAGCCGGGGCTTGGGAGTCAGAGGTTGTGCCTTCTAAATCCTCATCTGTCACTTGTCTACTGTGTGACCTTGGGCAAGTCACTTAACTTCTCTGTGCCTCAATTACCTCATCTGTAAAATGGGGATTGAGACTGTGAGCTCCATGGGGCCTGATAGCCTTGTATCTACCCCAGTGCTTAGAACAGTGAGTGTTTAACAAATGCCATCATCATCATCACTATTATTATTATTATCTGCCAATCTTAATGTATTATTCTATGCCAAGAGTTTAGTACTGTACTCTGCACGGTTCATGTTCAATAAATACCACTGATTGATCGGAGATCATGGAGGGGATCAGCCAGACCACCCCTGGCAGAAAACCTAGCAGTATATTAGGATGCTGACTGACAATTCTGTTCCTTAAGGATTTTTGGCAGCAAGAGGGAATAAGGGAGGGCGAAAATGGTGGAGAGACAGTGAGAGCTCTGGGTTTAATGTATTCATTGAATTTGGAAGTCTGGGGACGCAACGGTAGGTAGAAAAAATAAGAGAACAAGGAAGGTCAGTCAATCGTGTTTATTGAGCACTTACTATGTGTAGAGCGCTGTACTATTAGGTTGGGGGAGTACATTATAACAATACAATGGACCCATTCTCTACCCATAATGAGCTTAAGGTAGAGAGGAGGAGATAGACATTAATATAAATAAATCAATTAGGGATATGTACACGAGTGCTCTGGGACTGGGAGCAGGGGTGAATAAAGGCAGATCGAGGTACAGTGAGCAGTGAGGCAGTACGGTGAGAAGGAACTGACAAAAATATTCTTGGTTGGCTTAATGAAAAGAACATAGAACTCAGAGTCGGGAGACACGAAATAGAATTTCACTTTTGACCCCAGCCTGCTGTGTGAACTTGGGCAAGTCACTTAATTTTTCTGGGCCTCAGTTTCCCCATCCTAAAATAGTGGATGAGATACCTATTTCTTTTATGGCAACTGTTACATGTATATTATGCGGTGGGCACTCTACTAAGCACTGATTCTCCCTGCTTCTTAAATTGTGAGCCTCTTGTGGGACAGAGATTGGCTCCGATCTGATTTTCACATATCTATTCCGACTGGTCCAAAAGTCAATCAGTCGTATTCATCGAGTGCTTCCTATGTACAGAGCACTGTATTGAGTATGCACTTGATAGACACCCTTCTTAATTCTAGGAACAGAAGGAAAAAAAAAATAGCTAAGACACAGGCTTCTGTCTGCCTAACCAGGAGTTAATGCAAACAACCGTGACTAAGACAGCGATGAGCAGGTAAATTCCCTTAAGCAATGTTTTAATGAAGGACATAATCTCAAGGAGACTCAAATGGGGTTAGAGGGGAGTCCAGAAAATGTGTCCCCGAGTCACTGACTTCTGCCTGCTAGAATCTCACAGTAGTCATTACGGCTGTCACGGCCATTTAGGACAATAGAGAATTTCTCCGTTGTACAAAATGCAGTACGTTCCCCCAGTCTATTTCTGGGCAGAATGAAATGTTAATCGAGCCAGAGGAAAGAAAGATCCATCTGAAGGGGCAGTGAGTAGATCAGATGCCGATAAACCATACAACCATCTCTTCACCACCGTGAAAATCGATTTCCTCCAACAGCAGCTTCTCTGGCTTGAGGTCTTTGTCAGTCAGTCAGGCAGTTGTATTTATCGAGCGCTTAATGTGTACAGAGCACTGTACTAAGCGCTTGGGAGAGTACAATAGAACGATAAACACACACACTGCCTGACCGCGACAAGCTTTCAGTCTAGAGGGGGAGATGGGCATTAATATAAATCAGTTATGGATATGGACAGAGGTGCTGTGGGGCTGGGAGGGAGGTGATGAATAAAAGGAGCCAGTCAGGGTGACAAAGAAGGGAGTGGGAGAAGAGGAAAGGAGGGTTTAGTCAGGGAAGACCTCTTGGAGGAGATGGGCCTTCAATAAGGCTTTGAAGGGAGGGAGAGTCACTGTTTATCAGAAATGAGGAGGTAGGATGTTCTCGGCCAGGGGCAGGACGTGGACGAGAGGATGGCATCGGCATAGGCGAGATAGAAGTAGAATGAGAAGGTTAATATTAGAGGAGCAAAGTGTGTGGGCTGAATTGTAGTAGGAGAGTAGTAAGGTGAGATAGGAGGGGCAAGGGGATTGATTTCTTTGTGATTGACCCAAGTGTCTGCCATCGGTTAATAATGATAATTCTGAAATTTATGACATGGTATCTACTTGGTAAGCACTGGGGTAGCTAGAGGATAATCAGGTCAGACATAAAGCCCACCCAACATGGGATTCGTGGACTAAGTAGGAAGGAGAAAATGTATTCCCCATTTTACAGAGTTTACAACTTTATTCCCCTTTCAGAGCTGGACCTGGAGAGTTTCCAGTTTTTAACAGAGTTTTTCCTGCTCACTTGTATCTCTGCTGGAGTAGGGCAAGAATGAAGTCTCCTTCCCCCTATTTGAGTGGTCCCAGGTGAGGATGAACCATTTTTATATTTTTTAATTGGTGTTTTTAATTAAGTGCTTACTATGTGTCAGCCATTGTACTAAGCACTGGGGTGGATACAAGTAAATCAGGTTGGACACAACCTCTCTCCCACATGGGGCTCAAAGTCTTAATCCCTATTTTACAGATGAGGTAACTGAGGCCCAGAGAATAATAATAATTATGACGTTACTTTCATTCATTCATTCAATAGTATTTACTGAGTGCTTACTATGTGCAGAGCACTATACTAAGCACTTGGAATGAACAAGTCGGCAACAGATAGAGACGGTCCCTGCTGTTTGACGGGCTTACGGTCTAATCGGGGGAGATGGACGGACGAGAACGATGGCAATAAATAGAGTCAGGGGGAAGAACGTCTCGTAAAAACCGATGGCAACTAAATAGAATCGAGACGATGTACATTTCATTAACAAAATAAATAGGGTAACGAAAATATACACGGTCCAGCGGACGAGTACAGTGCCGAGGGGATGGGAAGGGAGAGGGGGAGGAGCAGAGGGAAATGGGGGGAAAAGAGGGTTAAGCTGCGGAGAGGTGAAGGGGGGGCGGTAGAGGGAGTAGAGGGAGAAGAGGAGCTCAATCTGGGAAGGCCTCTCGGAGGAGGTGAGTTTTAAGTAGGGTTTTGAAGAGGGGAAGAGAATGAGTTTGGCGGAGGTGAGGAGGGAGGGCGTTCCGGGACCGCGGGAGGACGTGGCCCGGGGGTCGACGGCGGGATGGGCGAGTCCGAGGGACAGTGAGGAGGCGGGCGGCGGAAGAGCGGAGCGTGCGGGGTGGGCGGTAGAGAGAGAGAAGGGAGGAGAGGTAGGAAGGGGCAAGGTGATGGACAGCCTTGAAGCCTACAGTGTTACTTGTTGAGCGCTTACTATGTGCCAACCACTGTTCTTAGCACTGGGGTAAGTACAAGTTAATCAGGTTGGAAACAGTCCCTGCCCCCCATGGAGCTCACACTCTTAATTTCCATTTTATAAACGAGGTAACAGAGGCCCAGAGAAGTGAAGTGACTTGCCCAAAGTCACACCACGGACCAGTGGCGGAGAAGGGATTAGAACCCATGACCTCTGACTCCCAGGCCCGTGCCGTATCCGATACACTACGCTTCTTCCATTTTTAAGCATACGAGAACGAAATCTGCAGTAACCGGCCACTCTCCAGTTGGAACCTGCAGTCCATTAAGATAGAGGAACCGTAGACACCCGGGATTTTATTTTTCCCTACCCTGCTCTGCCTCTTTCAGTCCCTTCTTACAAACCCTCAGGCGCTTTCCTTGTCATCTGTCCTCTGGGGAAAATGTGTCCCCGCTTTCCCATGGCATGCGTGTGGTACTGAAATGACGCCCCACTGTGAGTGTGATGATTCTCACAAAATTCACCTGCTCCACCAGGAGGTGAACGGGTTTTTTTTTTCCTCTTTCCCCCTGCCATGGACAGATGCCGAACAAAAGCCATTCAAAGAGATGGATCTGTCTCTTGTTGTGTGGTGTTTAGCGCTTGCAGTGCCTAAAGATGTTTTCTCTTCGTTCTCATGGTCTCTCTTTTCCTACGAACCATTTTTTATAGCATTTATTAAGCACTTACCGCGCACCAGGCACCGTTCTATGTGCTGGGGTAGCTGCAAAGCTAATCGGGTCGGACACGGTCCCCGCCCCACATGGGGATCACGGTCTTAATCCCCACGTTACAGATGAGACGACTGAGGCCCAGAAAAGTGAAGTGACTGCACAAGATCACACAGCAGACAAGAGACGGAGCTGGAATTAGAACCCAGATCCTCTGACTCCCAGGCCCGGGGTCTATCCACCCGGCCACGCTGCTCTGGGTCCAAGGGAGCCACTCTCTTCTTGACGACAGTGTGCTCTGAAGATGTGTCCTCAGGAACCGATCCATCGGTCAATCAATGAATGGTATTTATTGAGCATTTACCGTGGGTAGAGCACTGTATTAAGCACTTGGGAGACTACAATACAACAATCATAATAATATTAATATTTATTAAGTGCTTACTATGTGCCAAGCACTGTTCTAAGGGCTGGGGTAGATACAAGGTCATCAGGTTGTCCCACGTGGGGCTCACAGCCTTCATCCCCATTTTACAGATGAGGGAACTGAGGCACGGAGAAGTGAAGTGACTTGCCCAAATCCCCACAGCTGATAAGAGGCGGAGCCGGGATTAGAACCCAAGACCTCTGCCTCCCAAGCCTGGGCTCTTTCCACTAAACCACGCTGCTTCCCCGCCCACATTCTCTCCCCACAAGGATCTCCCAGTTTTCCAGTGGGATGAAGCATTGTCGGAAGCTTTCGTTCTGCCACGTCCTTAGACGTGAGCCCCAAATAGGACAGGGACTGTGTCCAACCTACTTAAATTGTATCTACCCCAGGGCTTAGAACAGTGTTGATGCATAGTAAGTTCTTAACAATACCATTTAAAAAAAGAAAAACAAAGCAAAAACAAAAACAAATTTCTTCTGCTTTCCTTGGTTTGGGTTTCCTGATTTCAGCTCAGGACAAAGCAGTTATTCAGGTTTCCTGTCATTTCTTGTTCTTCCCACGTGGCTGTGGGCAAGTCACTTCACTTCTCTGTGCCTCAGTTACCTCATCTGTAAAATGGGGATTAACTGTGAGCCCCACGTGGGACGACCCGATGACCCTGTATCTACCCCAGCGCTTAGAACAGTGCTCGGCACATAGTAAGCGCTTAACAGATACCAACATCATTATTATTATTGTTATGTCCAACCCAGCATAGCTGTTGTAAGGTGTGTTAGGGCGAGCTTAATGTTGAATATTTCCATTTGAAACAATACATCCTCTAAACTGTAAGTGTGTTGTGGGCAGGGAATGGGTCTGTTTTATTGTTGTACTCTCCCCAGCACTTAGTACAGTGCTCTGCACACAGTAAGCAGCGTGGCATAGCGGATAGAGCCCTGGCCAGTGAGTCAGAAGGTCATGGATTCTAATCCCGGCTCTGCCACTGGTCTTCTGTGTGACCTTGAGCAAGTCACTTCTCTTGGGGAGCAGCGTGGCTCGGTGGAAAAGAGCCTGGGCTTCGGAGTCAGAGGTCGTGAGTTCGACTCCCGGCTCTGCCACCTGTCAGCTGCGTGACCGTGGGCAAGTCACTTCACTTCTCTGTGCCTCGGTTCCCTCATCTGTAAAATGGGGATTAACTGTGAGCCTCACGTGGGCCGACCTGATCCCCCTGTATCTCCCCCAGAGCTTAGAACAGTGCTCTGCACATAGTAAGCGCTTAACAAATACCAACATGATTTTCTGGGCCTCAGTGCCCTCATCTTTAAAATGGGGATTGAGACTGTGAGCCCCACCTGGGACAGGAACTGCGTCCAACCCCAAGTGCTTGTATTCACCCCAGCGCTTGCGACAGTGGCTATCACATAGTAAGCCCTTAAATGCCATGGTTATTATTACAATAAGTGCTCAATAAATATGATTGATGGATTGACTGACTGGTTTCATGGGATTTGAGGGGGAAGCTTGGTTGGGAAAATGTCGTAGACTAAAGGAGACAGAAGGGAAGTCAAGTTGAGATCCACATTTCCACCTGCAGCTCCTGCCCGTTTCTCCTGTCAATCAAGCAACCGTATTTATTGAGCGGTTTACTCTGAGCAGAGCACTGAACTAAGCGCTCCCATTTCCTCTCTACCTATCCATCTTTATGCGGGACTACAAACTCCTGCTTTACTAGGGCGGGTGGGAGTTGCTGGAGAGGCCAGATGGGGGAGGGATAAAAATTGAAATGCTTTTAATTGGAATTGGAAGTTGCTAAAGATATTTTGATTCCAATTTGGGATTAGGAGAGGGAAGTGGGGAAGAGGAGTCCCTGTGTCACTGGGAGATAATCATTCAATCCATCGGTCAATAATTGAGAGTTTACTGTATGCTGGGCACTGTACTAAGTGCTTGGGAGAGTACAGCACAACAATATCAAAGACACATTTCCTGCCCACAGTGAGCTTCCAGTCTAAGGGGTGAAAGTTAGTTCTGGAGAGGCATAAATCCTTTCCCGTCACTGTGACTGAGAGGTCCCCAAAAAAGAAAAAGGCAGTTATAATAATCATGGTACTCGTTAAGCACTTCACTACGTGCCAGGCACTGTAGGGGAAGCAGCGTGGCTCAGTGGAAAGAGCCTGGGCTTCGGAGTCAGAGGTCATGAGTTCGACTCCCGGCTCTGCCGCTTATCAGCTGTGTGCCTGTGGGCAAATCTCTTAACTTCTCTGGGCCTCAGTGACCTCATCTGTAAAAGGGGGATTGACTGTGAGCCTCACGTGGGACAACCTGATTACCCTGTATCTCCCCCAGAGCTTAGAACAGTGCTCTGCACCTAGTAAGCGTTTAACAAATACCAACATTATTATTATTATTATTACTGAGCTCTGGGATGGATGCAAGCAGATCAGGTTGGACACAGTCCCTGTCCCTCGTGGGGCTCGCAGTCTCAATCCCTATTTTACAGATGAGGTGACTGAGGCCCAGAGAAGTGAAGTGACTTGTCCAAGGTCACACAGCAGACAAGTGGCAGAGCAGAGATTAGAACCTATGACCTTCTGATTCCCAGATCCGGCCTCTATCCACTACACCATGATACTTCTCTTAGAGGATTAAATGGCGAGGGGGGATTGAGAAACCTTTTGCAATGAGAAACAGTGTGGGCTCGTGGTTAGAGCCCGGGCCTGGGACTCACAAGGACCTGGGTTCTAATCCCAGCTTCACCACTTGTCTGCTTTGTGACCTCGGGCAAGACACTTTACTTCTCTGGGCCTCAGTTACCTCATCTGAAAAATGGGGATTAAGACTGTGAGCCCTATGTGGGACGGGGACTGTATCCAACTTGAGGTTAGCTTATATCTGCCCCAGTGCTTAATACAGTGCCTGGCACATAATAAGCACTTAAAAAATGCCCCCCTACACCCCACTGCCAAAATGCAGAGTGATAAAAGTACCCTGTTTCTCAACTTCTTAGTTCATTGTTTTAATTTTAAGCGCGGTCTGGCACAGCATATCAATCAGTCATATTTATTGAGTGATTTCTTTGCGCGGAACAGTGTACTAAGCTCTTAGGAGAGTAAAATATAACAGAGTGGGTGGACATATTCCCTGCCCTCCAGGAGCTTACAGTCCAGAGGGGGAAATATCCATGAATCTAAATACATAAATTATGGAAATGGACGTAAGTGCTGTGGGACTGAGGGTGGAGTAAAGAAAGGATAAATTCTGAATGCAGCATATACATTAGTTTCTTTGTCAATCAATTCATAATATTTATTGAGTGCCCTCCCATCTCTGTACTCTTTCCCATAGCTTAGTGCATGCGTGCAGAACACTGTACTAAGCCCTTGGGAGAGTATGCTCTACCAGAGTACGTTGACACATTCCCTATCCTTCTCTGAGCTTGGGAGATGTGAATATCCAAGTGGTTGTCACTCCGCTGAGGGTCTTCAGCAAGATAAAGAGGAAGTAACAGATTACTGTGTGACAATCGCAAAATATTCAAAGGTAAATTGTCCATTATTTATGAAATTGAAAACTCGAGCGTGACTTCAGTTGTCACTTTCACGTGGTCTGATTTTTCTGATTTACCCAAACCCACCCATTCTTAGAGAAGCAGAGTGGCTAAGTGGAAAGAGCACGGGCTTGGGAGTCAGAGGTCGTGGATTCAGATCCCGGTTCAGCCGCTTGTCAGCTGTGTGACGTTGGGCAAGTCACTTCACTTCTCTGGGCCTCAGTTACCTCATCTGGAAAATGGGGATTAAGACTGTGAGCCCCACGAGGGACAACCTGATCACCTTGTATGCTCCCCAGCGCTTAGAGCAGTGCTTTGCACATAGTAAGCGCTTAACAAATGCCATAATCATTATTATTATTATTGTTATTTCCCTTTTGGGGTGACGTTCTTGAAAGATTGCTAACCTGAATGCTGGAGGTGGCTCAAACTCTCAATTGATCAGCTGGAAAAACCATTATTATTGCTAATAGCCTTAATTCACATTATCCACCAAACTGAATCCAGGAGAGTCAGCGGATTGAAGCTTATTAAATTTTCACACATCGTTAATCCTCGCCTCCCTCAAGCTTGTAGCATGGATTGTTCTTTTACATCAGTACCTTATCACTGAAGAGTTTTCCAATGGCAAGCAATATTTTTTGCGAGAAATGTCTTACATTTTAGAATAACACTTTTCTCCTCTTTTAAGAATGCTAGATTCCGTGGTCAAGTTAGAGCAGAATTTTTGCGGCTCGTCTACTTCACAACATACAGCACATCCAAATCATTTCTGTGGGAGATGTTGAACGCCAGGTAATCACGTGAGTGTTTGTTTAGTGCTTACTTTTTATCGAGCACTCTTCTAAACTCTGGGGTAAATACAGCAGATTAACTGTGAGCCTCACGTGGGACAACCCGATTACCCTCTATCTACTCCAGCGCTTAGAACAGTGCTCCGCACATAGTGAGCGCTTACCAAATACCAACATTATTATTATTATTGGAAAAGCAGCGTGGCTCAGTGGAAAGAGCCTGGGCTTCGGAGTCAGAGGTCATGGGTTCGACTCCCGGCTCTGCCACTTGTCAGCTGTGTGACTGGGGGCGAGTCACTTCACTTCTCTGTGCCTCAGTTCCCTCATCTGGAAAATGGAGATTAACTGTGAGCCTCACGTGGGACAACCCGATTACCCTGTATCTAGCCCAGTGCTTAGAACAGTGCTCCTCACATACTAAGCGCTTAACAAATACCAACATTATTATTATTAGTAGTACAGACACATTCCCTGCCTACAGCGAGCTTACAGTCTAGACAGGGAGTCACACATTCATAGAAATAAATAAAATGACAGATGTGGATATAAGTGGTCTGGTCCTGGGGTGGGGGGCTGAATAAAGTCAAGGCAGCATAGAAGGGAGTGGGAGAAGAAGACAGGAGGGCTTAGTCAGGAAATGATAATAATAATGATAATATTTGTTAAGCACTTACTACGTACTAAACACTGTTCTAAGCACCGGGGTATTCATTCAATAGCATTTATTGAGCGCTTACTGTGTGCAGAGCACTGTACTAATTGCTTGGAATGTACAATTCGGCAACAGATAAAGACAATCCCTGCCCGACAACGCGCTCACAGTCTAGAAGGGGGAGATTTACCGATCTGGTACAGATCAGCTCAAAACTGGAGGTCCTTTGTGGCACCCGAGGAGGAGGAGGAGTGTTAATAGTATTTTTTAAGCACTTAACTCTGTTCAGAGCACTGACTAAGCACAGGGAATGAGGATCCAACTGGAATTTAGTCGTGAGCCCTGTCATTGAAAGAGCTCACAATCTATGAAGAAATCTCAGGAAGGTCTTTAAAAGCAGCCTAGATCTTCACTGGTCTAGGCCAGACTAAATTAGGACCTTTCAGGAGGGAGATTGACCAATCAATAAGTGATATCTATTGAGCATTTACTATGGGCAGAACACTGTAATAATAATGTCGGTATTTGTTAAGCGCTTACTATGTGCAGAGCACTGTTCTAAGCACTGGGGTAGATACAGGGTAATGAGGCCGCCCCACGTGAGGCTCACACTCTTCATCCCCATTTTACAGATGAGGGAACTGAGGCACAGAGAAGTGAAGTGACTTGCCCCCAGTCACACAGCTGACAGGTGGCAGAGCCGGGATTCGAACCCACGACCTCTGACTCCCAAGCCCGGGTTCTTTCCACTGAGCCACCCTGTACTAAGTGCTTGGGAGAATGCAACAAAATTAGCAGATACGTTCCCTGCCCACAATGAGCTTGCAGTGTAGAGGGGGAGACAGAAATTGAGACACACAAAAAAGTAATTTGTAGTATATAATTGAAAAATAAATGCATTACTGTTATGGGAGATCTATCTACCCACGTACGTATAGACATATATATATGCGTATATATGTACGTATATATAATAATATTGTTGGTATTTGCTAAGTGCTTACTGTGTGCCGAGCACTGTCCTAAGCACTGTGGCAGATACAGGGTAATCAGGTTGTCCCATGTGAGGCTCTCAATCTTAATCCCCATTTTACAGATGAGGGAACTGAGGAAAGGAGAAGTTAAGTGACTTGCCCAATGTCACACAGCTGGCAGTTGGCAGAGTCAGGATTAGAATCCATGACCCCTATCTCCTAAACTCGTACTCTTTCCACTGAGCCTGGCTTTATCTGTTTGGTTACTTCCACCGATCATTAATTTTTCTTTTTTTTTCTGTCTCCACAACTAGTTTGAAGCTTCTTGGTATTAAAGATCGTCCTTATCACCATTATTATACTCCTCCAGGCATCAGCGCTTGCTATAGGGCCTGGCACATAGTAAATGCTTGACAATTGCCCTGATTATTATTATTAAGTTCAGTGCTCTCTACACAGTTAGTGCTCAATAAATACCACTGGTTGATGGGTTAGTCTCATATCTGGCTTCATGTTTCTTCAATTAAATTCTGATCTTTCAAATTTACGCTGCCTAAGTTAATGTACTGCTTATGTGACTGCTAATTAGCATCTAGTTTATTTTAACCGTAAGCACATTTGCAATTCATCCACTCTGACACGAAATCAACAGCCGGCCCATCAAGGGCTGCCTTCCGCTTCCTTGCTGACAGGAATGTAAGGATTTTTACATTTCCTTTATAGTTACTGTTGGCGCTAAGCATTCTCAATTTAAACGTGCATGTATTTAAGAAGATTAGGTTTGATGTGTTTTATGTTTTACGGTTAGGTATTTCTGTTGGACAACCTGTGCATATTAATCATGAAATTACAATAGAAGCATATTTACAATTAGTCATTTAAATACCATCTGTACTCAATTAAGGCACCTAATTGGGAAAGTGGGGCGACTACAGCTGTATTTCATTCTCGGGGAATGAATTAGAAACACCGTGTGGCAGAGAATGTATCGGTGACTCCAGAAAGACATTAGGAACGGGAAACCAGTGAAACGTTGGCCATTGCTTAAGCTCTTTAGCTTAGAAAACATTATGAGCCAAGAAATACATACATAATTGCCTTCTTTGTTTTCGGTTGATGACGCGGCAAGCAGAGATTCCGAAACTTCAGGTGAGGGTAGTAGTTATTCCGGAAGAAATAAGTCCTTCCAGAAGCAAGATGATGTCTGTCACTGCTGTGCTTTATCACAGGGCGGTTTGGCTCATTCTGCTTGTCTTTATGAAAAAGAATATTTATCGTAGAAAGGAGGAAACATGGGAGCGTATGGGGCTATTTCGCTTTATGGCATTTCTGGGATCCGTGCCCTGAGCTGGATCCCAAAAGCACAGGTTTTAGTACAGATTCCTTTACCCCGGAGTTTGCATTTGAGAATAAAAACTTTGTCCCAAAGCCTGTCATTCCTAGTTTCTATTGCTGAAGCTGAAACGGTGGAAATTAAGCCTTTCCCCTCCAAAAATGTATCAAGAGCAGGAATACTGGTCATTATTATCAGTGGTATTTATTGAGCATTTACTATGCACATATTTACTGAGTATTTACTATGCGCAGAGCACTGTACTAAGCATGTCGTCAGAGTAGTCAGACACATTTCCAGCCTACGCTGATTATCTTGTCTACCCTACCGCTTAGTACAATGTCTGGCACATTGTAAGCGCTTAATACATACCATTTTAAAAAAGCACACAGATTCTCATGGACCAGAAGCTACAGAATCATAGGATTATAAGAGGTACGTAGGGAAGCAGTGTAATGAGAATTAGTCATTTATCTTTTTGGTGTATCTTTATTTATGGATTTTTGGTGTGTATGTAGTCACGTTCCTCTCTGCTAATTCCTCGGTTCATCTCAACCACAACCTAGAGCTTGTATTCATGGAAAGCCTGTATTTGAAATTACTTCATCTGCCTCACTATATATTTCCATTACCCTATTTATTTTGTTAATGAACTGTACATCGCCTTGATTCTATTTAGTTGCCATCGGTTTTTACGAGATGTTCTTCCCCTCGACTCTATTTATCGCCATCGTTCTCGTCCGTCCCTCTCCCCCGATTAGACCGTAAGCCCGGCAAACGGCAGGGACCGTCTCTATCTGTTGCCGACTCGTTCATCCCAAGCGCTTAGTACAGTGTTCTGCACATAGTAAGCGCTCAATAAATACTATTGAATGAATTAATGAATGAGTCGGTGGGAGGAGATGGGAAGCAGTGTGGCCTAGTGGAAAGAGCGTGGGCCTGTGAATAAGACCTGACTTCTAACCCCAGCTCCTTTGCTTGTCTGCTGTGGGACCATGAGCAAATCACTTCACTTCTCTGTGCCTCAGTTTCCTCATCTTCAAAGTGGGGATTTAGTACCTGTTCTCCCTCCTGCTTAGACTCTGAGTCCCATGTAGAACTCAGAGACTGTGTCCACCCTGATTATCGGAGGGCCACCGCAACCCTCAGAGAAGCAACGTGGCTCAGTGGAAAGAACACGGGCTTGGGAGTCAGAGGTCATGGGTTCTAATCCCGGCTCCGCCACTTGTCAGCTGTGTGACTTTGGGCAAGTCACTTCGCTTCTCTGTGCCTCAGTTACCTCATCTGTAAAATGGGGATGAAGACCGTGAGCCCCACGTGGGACAACCCGATTCCCCTGTGTCTACCCCAGCGCTTAGAACAGTGCTTGGCACATAGTAAGCGCTTAACAAATACCAACATTATTATTATTATTATTCTAATCCCGGCGCCGCCACTTGTCAGCTGTGTGACTTTGGGCAAGTCACTTCTCTGTGTCTCAGTTCCTCATCTGGAAAAGGGGGATGAAGACTGTGAGCCCTGCGTGGGACAACCTGATCACCCTGTATCCCCCCCCAGTGCTTGGCACGTAGTAAGCGCTTAACAAATGCCATCATTATTAGTACATTGTGCAGCACATAGTAGTTGCTTAACAAATCCCGCGATCCTTAGTATTTTTCCTACCTGCTGCTCTTGTTCATTCTGGATTGTGCCTCAGGAGCTCTGTGAAGCTGCCAGCCTTTTAGCTCTAGCTTCCGGGGACTCTCCTATCTAATCAGGTTCATCCTATTGACCTGCCTCCTCTTCGGATCATTAACAGTCTTTACTAAGTTTATACTCCCTGATAGGAGCCAGGACTAGTACCAAACTCTGCTCCAAACAACCTTATTCCTTGAGGGAAAATTCCTGTTGAGCCCTGGGAAGATGGCTAACTTTGCCCGGAGGCTTCCAGTTTCCATGAAATTGTCCTCGGGGCCGCTTTTATTGCTTTAGCGTTAAACTTCCCCCTAATACTAGAAGAGGGTACTACTGCTAAAGAAATTCCATCTGGACTTTTACCTGGCCAATAATGATATTCTGTTTTGCCCTCCTCTGTAAGGGCAGACGGTGAGATGGATTCTATTTTGCATTAAAAATTTGACTGTGGAAAATTGGACTCAAGTCATAATTCAGCACTGTTCATGCCTCTTTGGATTATTTTACGGACCTCTGTAATTTTGTCGGATTTTTGTTCGTGGAATATGAAAGAGATCAACAGAAATTGAGCGGTAACAATGAACGGCAATTAGATGAAATCTTTCATCTGAGTATCTGAAGATGCTCTAACCGTGGTAATTAATGAAGCCTTTCCACACCCCGTCGAGGTAACTAAGTGGTTTTGCCTCCGACGGCGTTTCCTAAGGAGTTAATGTTCGAAGTAAAATTCAGCTTCCTACTGGAGTTAGATTAAATGGCCTTTCGGTCACCAATCTTAAATTTCTTGGCTTGTGTCAAGTGGATAATCGATAGGTTTTTGGGGGCATTTCATTTGGTAGGGCGGTTTGAATTTGTTTTCTTTTTCTCCGTGAAACGTAATTTACAAGCACAGGCCGCCTTCCAGGTAACATCGAGAGCCATCCCTGCGCAAAGCCTGGTCGAGGAATCCACTCAGATTGATTGTGAAAATGAGCGGTGCGGGCTGCGCGCCAACGGCAGCCCCGGAAGGGGGATGACTATTTAGATTTCAATTGGGAAGAAGTGTCACTGTAAGCACCTTCCCTATCTAGGAAGGAGATTGAATTCTTTTTCTCATCACACCTTAAACACACAATTTTCTCAGGCTGTTTCTGCCGCTGCCGTGAGAAATGTATTTACGAAGACTGTGGGAAATAGTTTTTATTCAGATAGGGAGAGCTGTGGAAAAACAACGTGGCCTAGTGAAAAGGGCCTTGTCCTGGGGGGGGTGGTCACAGGCTCTGGGTTCTAATTCCAGCTCCACCACTGGCCTCCTCTGTGACTTTGGGCAAGTCACTTAACTTTGGAGAAGCAGCATGACTTAGTGGAAAGAGCAAGGTCTTGGGAGCCAGAGGACTTGGGTTCCGATCCGGGCTCCACTACTCGTCTGCGGTGTGACCTTGGATAAGCCTCTTAACTTCTCCGTCCCTGAGTTACCTCGTCTGTAAAATGTGGATTAAGACTGTGAGCTCCACGTGGGACAAACTGATTACCTTGTATCTATCTCACACTTTGAATGGTGCTTGGCACATAGTAAGCACTTAAATACCATAATTATTAATTATTATTATTTGGGCCTCAGTTGCCTCATCTGCAAAATGGGATTTGAATTACTACAACTAATGTCTGTTGGTCATTTTTATTAGCCTGGAGCTCCCTGTGGGCTGACAATGTGTCACTTCCTTATCCTATCTTTCCCAAGCATCTAGCTCAGTACCTTGTACCTAGTGAGCGCTCAGTACACACTCATACTACAACTTTACTTCTTCCAGGGACTTAGCCAAGTCAGATTTAGAAATCAGAGATTTCTTTTACCACCAACCTTGTGAGTTAAGCAGCGGTTTCGGAGAGGATTGGGGGATTTAATTAAGGCTGGTCTGAGCCTCTCCCCCACCCCGCCCCAGCCCAGTCGAACAAAGCACCGTCTGGCCCTCTGTGTTCACCGTGGCTGCAGACTGGGTTCTCCTGCTGACCTCCATGATCCGATGAACTGGACCGGTCACTGACCTCTGCCCCTCTCAGACCCCGGTGACAAAGCTCGGTGACATCGGCCCCAGTGGAAACAAGTGGGGCTTGTGGTGAGGGTCCCTAATGAAGAATATTGGAAATATTTCTTTCTCCCAACACCCGCTGGGTGGTAAATTCAGGGGCAAAGAGGGAGGTCCTGTACAAGCTTTCTAAGGAGGGGTTAGAAAGACTTTGAACCCCCCTTTTCTGCACCTGCTGCTTCCTGATGCCGAAGGGATGGCGTTGCCTTTGTGTCCGGTTTCATCACCCAATTTGAAAAGCAGGTTGGCCTAGTGGATAGAGTACGGGCCTGAAAGTCAGAAGGACTTGGGTTCTAGTCCCGGCTTTGCCACTTGTCTGCTGTGTGACCTTGGGCAAGTCACTTCATTTCTTTGGACCTCAGTTACATCATCTGTAAAAGGGGGATTAAAACTGAGCTCCATGTGGGACGGGGATTATGCCTGACCTGATTTGTTCGTATGTACTTCAGCACTTAGTACAGTACCTGGTACATAGTAAGCACTTAACAAACACCACAGTTGTTATTATTAAATTAAAGGTGGGATTCCCGATATAGGAAGTTGTCCTGCAAAGTGCTTTTTTAGGGTATTTGTTAAGCACTTACTATGTGCCAGACACTGTACTAAGCGCTGGGCATAGATACAAGATAATCAGGTTGGATACGGTCCATGTCCCGCGTGGGGCTCACAGTCTTCACCCTCATTTTAGAGATGAGATCAATGAAGGCCAGAGAAGTGAACTGACTTGCCCAAGGTCGCCCAGCAGACAAATGGCAGAGCCGGCTCTAGAACTCAGGTCCTTCTGACTCCCAGGCCTGTACTCTATCGACTAAGCCATGCTGCTTCTCTGATTTAGGATAATAAGTCATTGTGGTATTTATTAAAAGAAAAATACATAAATAAATGATGGTATTCATTAAGCACTTACTATGTGCCAAGCACTGTTCTAAACCCTGGGGGAGATACAAGGTATTCAGATTGTCCCACGTGGGACTCAGTCTTAATCCCCATTTTACAGATGAGGGAAATGAGTCACAGAGAAGTGAAGTGACTTGCCCAAATTCACAAAGCTGACAAGTGATTAGCATCCACGCAGCCCGTGCTCTTTCCACTAAGCCCTGCTGCTTCCTGTGCTTATAGTTAGTGCTTATTATGAGCCAAGCACCGTAGTAAACGCTGGAGTTGATACAAGATAAACAGGTTGGATACTGTTTCCCATCCCCCATGGGGACCCCAACCCAAATTCCCACCCCCATGGACCCCTCCTGCCCCACCCCGAACCGTTAGGGTGGTCCATCACCTGTCCAAAGAGGACTTAGCACCCGATGAACACCTCTTGTCCCAGAGGTTTTATTTTCAGGGCCCAGCCTTCCCGCACCTCAGTTCCTCCTGCCAAGTTCTGGGTCTCTACCACCTGTCTACTGAATGTCTCTAGGCAACACACGTATCTTCTCTGTGCCTCAGTTTCCTCATCTGTAAAATGGGGATTCAATCCCTTTTTTTCCCTCCTATTTAAACTGAGAGCCCCATGTGGGACAGAATCTTATACCTACCCCAGTGTTTAGAACAGTCCCTTTTTTAATGGTATTTGTTAAGTGCTTATTATTTGCTAGACACTGCTCTAAGCATTGGGGTAAATACAAGTGAATCGGGTCCCTGTCCCACATGGGGCTCGCAGTCTAAGTAGGAGGGAGAACAGGGATTGAATTCCCATTTTACAGTTGAGAGTACTGAGGCACGGGGAAATTAATCAAGATCACACAGCAAGGATTGGCCGAGCCAGGGTTAGAACTCTGGTCCTCTGATTTCAAGGTCTTTGCTCTTTCCACTAGGCCACATTGCTTACCCCGTTGTATCAGCTAATCAGCGATCGTAATCGTTATTTTTAAATTATTATTATCATTTATTATTTTTGTTATTGTCATCACTATCGCTATATTAGCTTGGGAGGAGGATGTAACGGCTCTGGGCCAGGGGTTCCCCAGACTCGAGGTTCTACCGTCTCTGACATCGTAATGTTACCGTCAAAAATGCATTTATTCATTCGGTCGTATTTATTAAGCATTCACTGAGGGCAGAGTAAAGTGCCAAGCACTAGGAAGAGTACAATGTATTAATAAACAGACACATTCCCTGCCCACAACGAGCTTACAGTCTAGAGAGGGAGACAGACATTAATATAAATGCATAAAATGACAGATACGTAATAAGTGTTGTGGGGCTGGGAGAGGGGGATGAATAAAGGGAGGGAGTCAGGGTGACGCAGAAGGGAGTGGAAGAAGAGGAAAGGGGGCTTAGGGAAGGTTTCTTGAAGGAGATGGGCTTTCAGTGAGGCTTTGAAGGAGGGAGAGAATCACTGTCTGACAGATATGAGGAGGGAGATCCTTCCAGGCCAGAGGCAGGGCGTGGGCTAGAGGTTGGTGGTGAGATAGATGAAATCTAGGTTCAGTGAGTAGGTTGGCATTAGTGGAGCAAAGTGTGCGGTCTGGGTTGCAGTAGGAGAGTGGCAAAGTGAGTTAGTCGGGGGCAAGGGGATTGACTGCTTTAAAGCCAATGGTGAGGAGTTTCTAACTGAGGCGGAGGTGGACGGGCAACCCCTGGAGGTTCCCGAGGAGAGGGGAAACACAGGCTGAGCGTTTTTGTAGATGAAACGTGCGACATCACACGTGTCTTACTGTCCGGGTAGTCTCACGGGACACCAGCGGCCTCCCTAGACTCACGGCTGGAGTCGGCAGGTGCCGCTCGGGGTTAAAGAGATGGCTGACCCCTCTGCTAGGAGGACGAGGAGGAAGAGGAGGAGGAGCGGGAGGTGACATATGGTCAGGCGAAGGCTTGGTCAAACATCTTCCGCTCTAATTGCATTTCCGGGCTCTTTGTTCTCTGGAGTTGATCTAGGTTCCCCCCACCCCCAGCTTCTGATTTAGTTACTTAGCCGAGCCCTCAAACAGATGTGGCTTCACATCTTGACAAACAAAAGGCCTCCTGTTTATCGATCGAAAGGCTCCAGTGAAGAGGAGGAAAACCACGAGGAAAGCATTTTTTTGGCCACTCGTCTGCAGCGCGTGACCTCGGGCAAGTCACTTGAGGTCACCGGGCCTCAGTTTCCTCCCCTCCCACCCTCATCCCTTTAATAAGTCAATCATATTTAATGAGTGCTTTGGGTGTGCAGAGCACTATCCTAAGCGTATGGGAGAGTACAATATAACAATGTAAGAGGAGCATTCCCTGCCCACAGCGAATTTATAGTCTAGTCTCTAGATTGTGTGTTGTATGGGACAAGGGCAGTGTATGAACTGATCATCCTATATCTGCCCCAGGACGTAACACAGGGTTTGGTACATAATAAATAATAAATGCTTGACAAATAGCATCATCTAAAATCTAAAAGCATATTGGCTCCTCTTTTACCTACCTTCCTTCAACTGCATAGAAGAGAAAATGATTTTTTTTGTTGTTTTAATGCCTTAAAGATGTCTTTACGTTTCTAGATTCTTTCCTTGATAACGTGCAATCGTACACGAAACTGTGAACCACGGGTAGAGGAAGGAAATGAAACCGACTCAACCTCTTTCCTATTTCCAGCATTAGGTAGTTCCGAAAAGGGGACCCCAAATGTAACCATTCGATAAGAGAATGGAAAAAGCTGATGGTCGCTTTGGAGGCAAACCCATCATGAACAAATCAGCGGGCCTAGCACAGGCTTTGAGGAACGTTATCTAGTCCCTGCTTCGTACCCCACTACGACCTTGCATTCCAATATGATGGAACGCAATTTCAAGCTATCTCTCATTTGCCTATGAGCAATCTGCTGTCCAGCATGCGATTTTAAATCTGGGAATGGTCTCGCTGCACCGTAATCAACTAATCACGCAGTGACTGATGGTATTTGTTAAGAGCTATGTTCTAAGCCCTCCTTCTCAGGGTCACACCTGGAGAATTCCCAGTCCTCTACCAGTCTCGACTACAGGAGGGAGAGTCAAGCAGAGGCCCGTCCATTTCCATTCCCAGCTTGACCAGTGGCTGGCGAGTGGCAGGCCATCGGCTACCCGCCAAAACTCCCCCGTGCTGGGCAGCGACCGCACGGGAGAGAGTCGAGGGTGGAGACTCAAGTTTACTGTGCGGAAGGAGGAAATGGTCACCACTTCCATATTTTGACCAAGAAAACTCTCTGGATCCCCTACCAGAACGATGGCAGATGGAGAGCGGGGCGTTCTGGGAGGGATGTGTCCGTGGCGTCGCTATGGGTCGAAGACGACTTGACAGCGTAAGACAAGACGGATGTGCTAAGCGGTGGGATAGATACAAGGTTATCAGTTTGGATGCAGTCCTGGTCCCACCAGGGGTACACGGTCTTAGTCCCCATTTTCCAGATGAGGTCACTGAGGCACAGAGAAGAGAAGTGACTTGTCCAAGGTCACCCAGCATCAAGTGGCATGGTATGTATTGAGCCCTTACTACGTGCAGAGCACTGTACTGTACTTACCGCTCGGGAGACTAGAATGCAACGGAATTAGGAGATATGTCCCCTACCTCATCTATATTAGAACAGCGCTTGGCACATAGGAAGCGCTGAACAGTACCATTATTGTTATTCTATATTGGAAAGTAGGAGGAAAGTAATTTTGGCCTCTTTCTTTAGATAAGCTATTTCCTGTTTTCAAGGTAACTCCTTAAAAAAAAATGCCTTCCCCCGTTAATCCATCTGAGTCTCTGCTCATAATGGTTGGTCTTCCTATAGGGCTGCTTTTCATTTCCCAAAATAGGCTGGATTCCTAGATCGGTTATGTTGGAGACACTGAAATAACCCACATAATGATTTTGTATTGATCGTCGCGATTTACCTATCCCCTGGCAATGAGATTTACAGCTCATAATTTTACAGCGGGCTCCCCGTATTTTGCTTCTCATTTTCATTTTTCTTTAATCGCTTGTTGAAACTTCCTAGGAACAGCTACTTGCACTCATGAATCGATCAAGTGAGTTTATCGACTGCCTGGTGTGTGCTACGCACTGTACTAAGTGCTTGGGAGAGACCAAACTAGGTAGGAGATGTGATTGTGTCCTCGCGGCTCAGTGGAAAGAGCCCGGGCTTGGGAGTCAGAGGTCATGGGTTCGAATCCCAGCTCTGTCACTTGTCAGCTGTGTGACTGTGGGCGAGTCACTTCACTTCTCTGTGCCTCAGTTACCTCATCTGTAAAATGAGGATTAACAGTGAGCCTCACGTGGGATAACCTGTTTACCCTGTATCTACCCCAGCGCTTAGAACAGTGCTCTGCACAGAGTCAGTGCTTAAAAAGTACCAACATTATTATTATTATTAAGGCGTTTATTACAGTCTAACAAAAAGAGAGTGGCTCAGAAGAGATCTGATTAAAATCTATATTAAGGGGCTGCTTCATGCAGAGCACTGAACAAAGAACTAAGGAGCAGAATGCTGTAGAAATAGTGCTCATTAAGAGCATACTGTGTGCAGAGCATTGTACTATAAGTTGAGAAAGAGTATACAGGTGGCACTTAGACCAGGACACTGACCCTTGAGAGACTCCTACTTATCAGCTGTGTGACTTTGGGCAAGTCACTTAACTTCTCTGGGCCTCAGTGACCTCATCTGTAAAATGGGGATGAAGACTGTGAGCCCTATGAGGGACAACCTGATCACCTTGTATCCCCCCAGCACTTAGAACAGTGCTTTGCACATAGTAAGTGCTTAACAAATACCAACATTATTATTATTATTATTATTATTGTTAATCCTGGTTCTGCCACTTGTCTGCTCTGTGACCTTGGGCAAGTCACTTCACTTCTCAGTGTCTTAGTTACCTCATCTGTAATATGGGGATTGAGACTGTGAGCCCCACGTGGACAACCTGATTACTTTGTATTTACCCCAGTGTTTAACACAGTGCTTGGCACATAGTAAGAGCTTAACAAGTACCATTATTATTATTAAACAAAACACTGTACTAAGCACTTGGGAGAGTACAACAGAATTATCAGACATGTTCCCTGCCCATCATGAGCGTTCACATTTATTCGAACTCTCCACAGAGATCTAAATGGTAATTATCAATCGCTCAACCAGTGGTATTCACTGAGAACTTACTACAAGGAGAGCACTGTCCTAAGCGCTTGGAAGAGTACACTAAAAAAAAAATGAGGGGCAAGGGCAAATCCGAACAAGCCCATCATTAATCTGTTACTCAAACTGTGACATCATCTCTCTTGGAGAAGACTAACCATTCAGATTTATGGGGCGACGTCATTACCAATTTGCTTAGAGAACGGAAAATGGGATCTGTTATTTCTTCAGAAGGCGTCGAGTTTAGCAACGTGCTCTCCCTAAATTTAAGAGGGATGTTGGCTCAAGACTGACGTACGATAAAAAGGAAAAAAAAAAGAGGTTAGGTGGCCGGAGAAGTGAACCTAGGAGACAGCCCTAAGGATTCCTACCTATTATTCTTATCCCTACCACTATGCTTTTCTAAAATTCCTCTTTCGGTGAGTAAGTCAAGACGAGCCTCAGAGCTGTTTTCCCTTATATTGGCGGAGAGGGTTTATTTCAACCCAATTTAGAGATGAGAGCGATTTGGATTTTACAAGGATGTATTTTGGAAACAAATATTTGAACAAATGAAGCTTGAATTCTGGGGCGAGTCTCTCTTTTGATATAATTTGCAGTAATTGAATAAAGAAATAGCTCGCACCAACTGGAAACAAGTATGCTCACTTGGTGCTAAAGAAGAGACGCAGCAGGCAGATCTGATTCATATGTTGTTCCACACTGGCTTTCAGAGGAAACTAAAAGGAGCGAGAAAAAAGCTTCCCATCCGTAGCCTGTGCCTAACTCTTTGAATGAAATTCAGCGGGAAAAGGCTGATTAGAAGATAAAATAGCCCTTCTAGTGGAGTTTAAATACAATAACAGTACAGAGCCTTTCAGAATGCCAGACAATTCCAAACGATCAGTTTAATAACCCTTTGTTCAAAGAGTAGTACATTTCCCGTTCAACGGGCTATAAAACGCTGGAATCACATTAAATCTGCCATCAGTTTTCACTTCTGAAGATTATGATATTCACTCGGCCATTGGTTCTTGCTGTATTGAATTTGCTACTTGTCTGGCCTGCCGTTTTTGGTTTGTCTTTTTTTCCTTTAAATAACGAGACAAATATGAAGTCGAGAAACAAAGTCATGATTCATTCTTATGTTCCGTTTTTCTATATTCCGTGTATCTTTTTCCTCCTTGAGATGGTTTAAAGCAGCACGGCCTGGTGGAAAGAACACAGGTCTGGGAGTCAGAGGTCCTGGGTTTTAATCTTGGCTTTGCCATTTACCTGCTGTGTGGCCTTGGGCAAGTCACTTCACTACTCTGGGCCTCAGTTCCCACATCTGTAAAATGGAGATTCAGTGCCTGTTCTCCCTCCTACTTCAATAAATACGATTGAAGGAACGAATGAATACTACTAATGCTACTGTCAGTATTGCTTATCTTGTCTTATACCGTCGAGTCGTTTCCGACCCATAGCGACACCATGGACACATCTCTCCCGGAAGGCCCCGCTCTCCAACTGCCATCGTTCCTGTAGTGGATCCAGAGAGTTTTCTTGGTCAAAATCCGGAAGGGGTTGACCACTGCCTCCTTCTGAGCAGTCAGCTTGAGTCTCCACCCTCGACTCTCTCCCGAGCCGCTGCTGCCCGGCATGGGTGAGATTTAACTTGTAGCCGACGGCCTTCCACTCGCTAGCCACTGGCCGAGCTAGGAATGGAATGGCCAGGCCTTTGCTTGACTCTCCCTCCCGTAGCCGAGCCTGGTGGAGGACTGGAAACTCTTCAGGTGCGACCTGATAATAATTTCAGTATTTCTTATGTGCTTTGGTGCACCAAGCACTCTGAGGTCTTGTCTTATGCTGTGGAGTCGTCTCCGGCCCATAGCGACTCCACAGACACATCTCTCCCAGGACGCTCCACCTCCATCTGCAATAAAATCAGATCAGGCAGACTTTGCCCCACACTGATCTGACTAGAAGCAGCATGGCCAAGTGGAAAGAGCACAGTCCTGATTATCTTATATCTACCCCAGAGGTTAATACCACGCTCGGCACAGGTAAAGATTGTAACGAATGCCACAGTTTTCGGTATAATTGCATCAAACACTGTTCTAAGGGCTGGGATAGATACAAGATAATCAAGTCAGACATAGTCATTGTCCCACATGGGGCTTACAGGTCTCACACAGCAGACGAATGGTGGAGTCGGGTTTAGAACCCAGGTCCTCTGACTCCCAGGACGGTTCCCTTTCCACTAAGCCAGGCTGCTTCTTGATTCTATTTATCTTGATTCTATTTATTGCTATTGTTTTTGTCTGTCTGTCTCCCCCGATTATTCATTCATTCATTCACTAGTATTTATAGAGCGCTTACTATGTGCAGAGCACTGTACTAAGCGCTTGGAATGAACAAGTCAGCAGCAGATAGAGACGGTCCCTGCCGTTTGACGGGCTTACGGTTTAATCGGGGGAGACGGACAGACGAGAACAAAGGCAATAAATAGAGTAGACTGTAAGCCAGTCAAAGGGCGGGGACTGTCTCTATCTGTTACCGATTTGTACGTTCCAAGCGCTTAGTACAGTGCTCTGCACATAGTTAGCGCTCAATAAATACTATTGAATGAATGAATGCTTCTAATCAGACCGGTGTGGGGTAAGGGCTGCCTCATCTGATCTTATTGCAGATGGACGTGGGACGCTCTGGGAGATGTGTGAGGTCGCTATGGGTCAGAGACGGCTCAGAAACATAGGACGAGATGACGTCAGAGTGTTCGGTGCGTGAAAGTTCGTTGGAAATACTGAAATTATTATTAGTAGTGATACTGGTAGAAGTAGTATTCATTCCTTCATTCAGTCGTATTTATTGAGCCCTTACTCTGTGCAGAGCACTGTACTAAGAGGTTGGGAAAGTACAATACAACAATGAACAGTGACATTCCCTGCCCACAACCAGCTCACAGGCCAGAAGTGGGAAGACAGAGATTAAGAGGAATAAATAAAATGACAGCTATGGACATAAGTGCTCTGGGGCTGGAAGCGGGGCAGAGCAAAGGGAGCAAGTCAGGGAGGAAGCAAGAGGTAGGAGGGGGCAAGATGGTGGACTGCTTTAAAGCCAGTGGTGAGGACTTTCTGTTGGTTGCGGAAGTGGATGGGCAGCCACTGGAGATTTTTGAGGACGGGGGTGACATGTCCTGAATTGTTTTTGTAGACAGATGATCCGGGCCTCAGAGTGAAGTATGGGCTGGCGTAGGGAGAGACGGGGTTGGGAAGAGCAAAGGGAGCAAATCAGGGTGAGGCAGAATGGAGTGGGAGATGAGGAAAAGTGGGGCTTTACAAGGCCTCTCTGGCACCCGGCATTCCCTTCCCCCTTGCAGCATGTGAGGATTTTGTCCCGTTGGGCACTTACAGTTCCTACGCACTTTATCTGGTGAAATTATCCATGTAGCAGATTTCCTAAAGCCTCCATGGTTGCCCCATTTCTTACTGGCCCCTGTCCTGGTCTCCTTCCCTCATCTTCTGGCTGGTTCTCCTGTCTGAGCTTCCTGGCTACACCTCTGGCTCGGGTCTCCTGCTTGTGTCTCCTGCTTGGGTTTGCTGCTAAGGTCTCTGCATTCCTTCAGTTGTATTTATTAAGCTCTTACTATGTGCAGAGCACTGTACTAAGCGCTTGGGAAAGTGCACTACAACAGTAAATAGTGACATGCTTTGCCCACAACGAGCTCACAGTCTGATAATGTTGGTATTTGTTAAGCGCTTACTATGTGCCGAGCACTGTTCTGAGCGCTGGGAGAGATACAAGGAAATGAGGTTGTGGGCTCACGGTTTTAATCCCCATTTTACAGATGAGGTAACTGAGGCCCAGAGAGGTGAAGTGACTTGCCCACAGTCACACGGCTGACAAGTGGCAGAGCCGGGATTCGAACGAGATACCAATACAAATAAATAAAATGACAGATATGTACATAAGCGTTGTGGGATGGAAGCAGGGGGAAGGGTAAAGGGAGCGAGTCAGGGCGATCCAGAAGGCTGTTGGAGATGAGAAAAAGTGGGGCTTAGTCTGGGAAGGCCTCTTGGAGGAGACGGGTCTTCAATAAGGCCTTGAATCGGGGGAGAAGAATGCTCTGCGCTTTCTGTTTGTGCCTCCTGCTGCCAAAGCAATTCCACATCATCCCCGATTGTGCCTCCTTATGCCTGTAAAGCTTTCCTCTGGGCTGAGCCCTGGGGCAGGTGAAGAAATGAAGAAATGCTCGGTGAATCAGATGGCACCCCCAGTCGCTCGTGACAACTTTGCCGTGTTCGCACACTTGGGCCCTCAGCTGTGGGTTTTTAATGGTGCGCTCAGCCTGAGGGCGAGGGAGAACAGGTATCCAACACCCACTTTACAGATGACGGAACTGAGGCCCAGTGAAGTGACTCGCCCAAGGTTGCCCGGCAGGCAAGTGACAGAGCCGGAGTTACAAGCCAGATCCTCCGCCTTGCCGGCCTTGCTCCTTGCTTTAGGCCAAGCTGCCTCAGGAGCGTGTCTTCTCCTGAAGCTTGGAGAGTCCACTCTGCCCCTGTTGGTTGGTTTGTTTGTGTTATGTACTTGTTAAGCGCTTACTGGGTGTCAAACGCTGTTCTGAGCACTGAGGTAGGTACTCGTTAAATAGGTCGGAAACAGTCCCTGTCCCCCTTGGGGGTTCACAGCCTTAAGTAGGAGGGAGAACAGATATTGAATCCCCATTTGACAGTTGAGGAAACTGAGGCCCAGAGCAGTTGCCCAAGGTCACACATTAAGCAATCGGGAGAGCAGGGGTTGCTCAACAGCTCTCCGTGCCCGGAGGCTGGTGCGATGTTTTGGGGGAGGGCACGAGAGCGAGGCTTCTGAGGGAGGACGCGTAGGCAGGGTGAGGCTGGGAGGTTCTGGACACATCATCCCGCTCCTCAAAAAACTACAGTGGCTGTCCGTCCGCCTCGGTAGCAAACAAAAACACCTCTCCATTGGCTTTAAAGCCCTCCATCCCCTTGCCCCCTCCTGTCTCACCTCACTTCTCTCCTTCTACAATCCAGCCCGCACACTTGGCTCCTCTGGCACTGGTAACCTTCTCACTGGGCCTCCATCTTGCCTGTCTCGCTCTCGACCCCAGACCCCATCCTGACTCAGGCCTGGAACGCCCTCCCGTCTCAAATACACCGCACAATGACTCTCCCCTCTTTCAAAGTCTTATTGAAGGCCCATCTCCTCCAAGAGGCCTTCCCAGACTAAGCCCCACGTTTCCTTATCTCCCACTCCCGTCTGTGTCGCCCTGCTCCCTTTGGTCTTCCATCTTCCCAGCCCCAAAGCACTTACGTCCATATCTGTCATTTTATGTATTTGTATTGATGTCTGTCTCCCCCGTCTCTAGACTGTGAGCTCGTCGTGGGTAGGGGATGTCACTATTTATTGTTGTATTGTACTTTCCCAAGTGTTTGGTACAGTACTCTGCACACAGTAAGCGCTCAATAAATAAGGTGAATGAATGAAAGGTCACACGGGGGGTGGCTGCCCCGCCGTCGGTTTGGACAGACGGTGTCAGGCCAGCCTCTTTCTCTGATAGAATGACCTAGGAGAACTACAACAGAAGCAGCGTGGCCCAGCGTTTAATTAATGTTGGTTTCTGTTAAGCGCTTACTATGTGCAGAGCACTGTTCTAAGCGCTGGGGTAGATACTGGGTGATCAGGTAATCAGGTTGTCCCACCTGAGGCTCACAGTTAATCCCCATTTTCCAGATGAGGTAACTGAGGCACAGAGAAGTTAAGTGACCTACCCACAGTCACACAGCTGACAAGTGGCAGAGCCGGGAGTCGAACCCATGACCTCTGACTCCGAAGCCCAGGTTCTTTCCACGGAGCCACGCTGCTTCCCTGTTTAATAATAATAATGATGTTGGTATTTGTTAAGCGCTTACTATGTGCAGAGCACTGTTCTCAGCACTGGGGTAGACACAGGGGTTGTCCCACGTGGGGCTCACAGTCTTAATCCCCATTTTACAGATGAGGGAACTGAGGCCCAGAGAAGTGAAGTGACGTGCCCACAGTCACACGGCCGACAAGTGGCAGAGCTGGGATTGGAACTCATGAGCCCCGACTCCAAAGCCCGTGCTCTTTCCACTGCGCCACGCTGCTTCTCAAGTCCCAAGGACCTGGGCTCTACTCCCGCCTCTCACTCGTCTGCTGGGTGACCTTGGGCAAGTCACTTCACTTCTCTGGACCTCGTCTGGAAATTGGGGATTCAGTCCCTGTGCTTCCTCCTCTGCTTTCCTTCTGTTCCCCAAGGGAGACTCTCATCCCGCCCCCTCATCACTCCACCTGACCTGGGTTTGAACCAGTTTCCTGAAGGTCGCAGTTCCTGCGTATCAGGGATCATCAAACCCCGTGGCTTACGTTATATCACTTGGAAAACGTGCTCTCGGCCCCCATTTTGCCGATGGGTTAGTCTGGTTTGAGGCTGCTTGTCGAACCTTGTCTTGGCGAAGCGAGCAGTTTGATAGCCTGATAGCATAATTAGTATCTCGCCTCCGGTGGCTTCTGTGCGGGCCTGCTCTTTCAACTTTCCAAACCTGTCAAAACCTGAAGAGATATCCTGATTTTTACTGCCGTTGGATAGCCTTCTACGCTCTGCTTCGATTTTTTAGAATTCACTAACTTCAGACTCTGCTGGTCCAAGTAGTTTTTAAGCTTCTCACAGTCTATCAATTCATCGGTTAGATTGATTAAGCCTTTACTGCGTAACCAGCACTGTGCCGAGCGCTTCGCGGAATCCAATATAGCAGAGTCGGTAAACACGTTCCCGGTCCACAGCGGAAGTAGCGTGGCCTAGTGGAAAGAGCACAGGTCTAGGAGTCAGAGGACCTGGGTTCCAATTCTCCCCCTTCGAAGCCCGTTGTGGGCAGGGATTGTCTCTCTTTATTGCTGCATTGTGCTTAGTACGGCGCTCGGCACACAGTAAGCGCTCAATAGACGCCATCGACTGAACGAATATCCGCTCTGTCAGCTGCTTGCTTGTATGACTTTGGGCGTGTCACCTCTATTCTCCGTGCGTCTGTTTCCTCAGCTGTGAAATGGGGATGAAATTCCTGGTCTCCGTCCTGTCCCTCTGTGTGAGACAGAGATTATGGCTGACCTAATGAACTTATATGTACCCCAGCTCTTAGAACAGTACTTGAAGCATGGTAAATGCTTAACAAATATTATGGTAATAATGATGTATTCTGTAATTGTAAGCAAAATACAGAATGGAATTTTAAAAAGCGCTCGTGTGTTTTCAAAGAGACATGAAAGTCCTCCCCAGTAAGACCTGCTTTTTTTTTTTTTTGGAGTCGGTCTGCTCCTTGAAAATGAATCTTCATCGATCAGACTAAGGCAGAAGTAAAAAATAAAGAAATAAAAAACGCTCGTGTGTTTTCGAAGAGACGTGAAAGTCCTCTCTAGTAAAGCCAGCAATTTTTTTTGAGTAGGTTTACTCTGTGAAAATGAATCTTCATCAGTCAGACTAAGTTAGAAGCGACCTTCATTTTTCCAAACGTCATCCTTCTCTTCGGCAGAGAATAAATGGTTTCTAATATTCTGGGATCTACAAGTGGGTTTTCAAAGATAATAATTGCTCTATCAGAGCTGTTACTCAAACATGCCTCTTCTGTCGAGTTATGCTCTTGAGCAACCATAATGAAGTATTTGAATAATTTAGGTAGCCAGAGGCATCTGCCCTCAGAAAACATGGAACAAAACCAATTCACAGAGCTGGAAATGAGAAAGAACATTGTTTTTGTGTAGGTGTCGTCAGCTCGTGTTGATTGATGGTAGCGAGGTTTAACAACCTAAAATGCATTTTTCCAGCAGGGTTTATCATGTCGATTTTCCTGTTGGAACGGAACATTTTGAGTAAGCAAGTCTTGGTGGTAACTCTCCCTTTTTTATTCATTCGATAAAGTGAAATTGTATCCCCGTCTCTGTGAAAGAGAATAAATTGCCAACCTATAATACCCTGGACCTGTTCAGACATCACTTAATCGTATGAGTAACTTTTTCTTTTATCTAAAATATGTGGTACCCGCTGCCAGTTTACTAAAGATTTGTTCAGTCTTCAAATGGTGTTTTTGCACTTTCAGTTTGGGCTTTGAAATCGGACTGAAGTGGGGCTGAAGTTTGAGAAGAAATAATAATGTTGGTATTTGTTAAGCGCTTACTATGTGCCGAGCACTGTTCTAAGCGCTGGGGTAGACATAGGGGAATCAGATTGTCCCATGTGGGGCTCACAGTCTTAATCCCCATTTTACAGATGAGGGAACTGAGGCGCAGAGAAGTTAAGTGACTTGCCCACAGTCACACAGCCGACAAGTGGCAGAGCTGGGATTCGAACTCATGATCCCTGACTCCAAAGCCCATGCTCTTTCCACTGAGCCACGCTGCTTCTCCAAGAAAGCATCGTTAATCTTCACTGAGCACAGTCGGGTTCTGGTTTTGGAACCGTGACGGGTCAGTGGACGGAAGGAGAGTGTCCTCTCCGAGGGTCAAGGTAAGAAATTGCCCAGTTCTAAATTTTATGCCATTTTGGTTTATTTGGAAAAATTAGTTCCGCAACCACATGAAACCTTCCCGCTCTCCTCTCGGTCAAATGCCGCTCTGTTGTTTTAGCGGGAATGTATGACGTTTGTTGGAAATTGGGGATTGTTGAGACAAGACTTGTGAAACGGTGTTCGTTCCCTCCCCCACGTGCCTCAGAGGCAACTGTGTGATTCAGTCGTCCCCATCTTTGGGGTGTAAGTTTGGGTATCATTGTCACGGGAAATCTGGGCATTACTGCAGGTTGTAGTAATAATAATAATTGTAATATCTGGTAAGTGTTTACTATGGGCCGGGCACTGTACTAACCACTGAGGTGGACACAGCAAATGGGATTTGACACAGTCCTTGTCCCACATGGGGCTCACACTCTCAATCCCCACTTTACAGATGAGGGAAATGAAGCCCAGAGAAGTGAAGTGACTCTCCCAAGGTCACACCTCAGACAACAACGACAACAATAATAATGATGGTATTTGTTAAGCGCTTACTATGTGCCAAGCACTGTTCTAAGGACTGGGGGAGATTCAAGGTGATCAGGTTGTCTTACATGGGGTTTACGGTCCTAATCCCCATTTTACAGATGAGGTAACTGAGACACAGAGAAGTTCAGTGACTAGTGACTTGCCCAAAATCACATAGCTGACAAGTGGCACAGTCAGGATTAGAACTCATGACCTCCGACTCCCAAGCCCGTGCTTTATCCAGCTTCCCAATAACACACTCGACAAGGATGCAGCTGGTCCACAGAGACGTGTGGTCCACGTCTTCCCTCTGGACTGGAAGCTCGTTGTGGGCAGGGAACATGTCTGTCAATCCTGTTGTATTGTTCTCTCCCAACCACTTACTACAGTGCTCTGAACACTGTATGTGCTTAATAAATATGATTGAGGGAAATTGTTTGGCTATTTATCCCGGGACGCATGGCTGTGTGACCTTGGGCAAGTCTTTACCTCAGTTTCCTCATCTTTAAAATAGGGATTGAATCCCAGTTCTCTCTTCTACTTAGACTGTGAACCCCATGTGGGCTGGGATTCTGCCCGACCTTATTGTCTTTTATAATAATAATAATAATAATAATGATGGTATTTGTTAAACGCTTACCATGTGCCAAGCACTGTTCTGAGCACTGAGGTAGTTACAGAGTAATCAGGTTGTCTCACTTGGGGCTCTCACTTTTAATCCCCATTTCACAGATGAGGTAACTGAGGCACAGAGAAGTGAAGTGACTTCCCCAAGGTCACACAGCAGTCAAGTGGCGGAGGCAGGTTTAGAACGCACATCCTCCGGCTCCCGAGCCCGTGCCCTTTCCGCTATTTTAGCGCTTAGTACAATGCTTGGCACGTAGTAAGTGCTAATCAACTATTATCATTATTAATGTTGTTGTTGCTATTGTTATTGTTTCTACCAACTCCATTATGTTAAACTCTCCCCAACACATAGTACATTGCTCTGCGCACAGTAAGCGCTCAATAAATGCCACTGATAAATTGACTGAATGTTATTACTCATTCATTCTTTCATTCAATTGTATTTATTGAGCGCTTATTGTAAGCAGAGCACCGTACTAAGCACTTGGAAGAGTGGAATACAATAATAAACAGTCGCATTCCCTGCCCACAGTGAGCTTACAGGCCGGGGGTTGGGGGCAGACTTCAGTACAAATAAATAAATTACCCATTATTATCATTATTATTAGTATTATCATCCTCATCGCTATGCCTTTTCTGCCCACGAGGAGCTTCCACTGCTCCTCCTCCCCTCCCCATTCCCCCTACTCCCTCCTTCTGCTCTTCCCCCCTTCCCCTCCCCACAGCACTTGTACAGATTGGTATATATTATATATTACCCTATTTATGTTGTTAATAATGTCTATATATCGATGATTCTATTTATCTTGATGATATTGATGCCAGACTACTTGTTTTGTTGTCTGTCTCCCCCGTTTAGACTGTGAGCCCATTGTTGGGCGGGGATTGTCTCTTTCTGTTGCCTAATTGTACATTCCAAGCGCTTAGTACAGTGCTCTGCACATAGTAAGCGCTTCATATGAGAAGCAGCGTGGCTTAGTGGAAAGAGCCTGGGCTTTGGAGTCAGAGGTCATGGGTTCGAACTCCAGCTCTGCCACTTGGCAGCTGTGTGACTGTGGGCGAGTCACTTCACTGCTCTGGGCCTCAGTTACCTCATCTGGAAAATGGGGATTAAGACTGTGAGCCTCACGTGGCACAACCTGATTCCCCTGGATCTAGCGCAGCGCTTAGAACAGTGCTCTGCACATAGTAAGCGCTTAACAAACACCAACATTGTTTTTATTATTAATACTAAATACGATTGAATGAATGACCGAGTGTGACCTTCTCTCACAGAGCCGTTTCCCAAAACAACCAGAAACAACAGGGGCATTTGCTGAACACGACACAAAGACCTGTACTCTTTCTGGGAGCCGATTGTCTCTCTGCGGATTTATTGACGGGGTCCCTACCGGGAAAATAAAAGCCGTGTTCATCCCCATCCTATCACCCACAACCACAAGGCTCCGATCGCCCTTGCTCATCCGGCTGTAAAATCGCAAAAGCCTCGCAAAGAGGGAAGATACGACGGAGACCGACATTGGGAATGGTTTAAGTAATACTGAAGACAACTGGGAAGACGCCTCTCCCAGAGGTGGAGCTCTGGTGGTCCGTGAATAGATTCTCATGCCTGCATTTCAACGCCCTGGTTGAGCGGGTGGGCTGGCATTTTTCCCACGGTCGTTTAACGCACTGTGCTTGTTTCTACAATGGCAATATTTACATTTCACTTACAAAGGGTTGATCGAGTGCCTCTGAAGCAGCGCGGTCCAGTGGAAAGAGCACGGGCCCAGGAGTCAGAGGACCTAGGTTCTAATTTCAGCTCCGCCCCTTGTCTGCTGAGTGACCTTGGTCAAGTCACTTCGCTTCCCTGGCTCTCAGTTTCCCTCCTCTGCAGAACAGGGATTCAGTACCCGTGCAGCACGGCCGCGGGGATGGGACCTGGGCTTGGGAATCAGAGGACATGAGTTCTAATTCTGACACTGCCATACTTCTGCTGTGACCTCGGGCGAGTCATTTCACTTCTCTGTGCCTCAGTTATTTCATCTGTAAAAGAGGATTAAAACTTCGGGACTGCGTCCAACCTGATTACCTTCTATCCACCCCAGAGCGGTACTTGGAACGTAGAAAGCACTCGACAAATTCTATTTTATCATTATAGTTAGTATTACTTAGACTGTGGGCCCCGGGTGGGATCTGATGATCTTGTATCTACTTAGCGCGACGCTTGGCACATAGCAAGCGTTAAAAAAATACCACAAGGTTGTGGCTCTAGTCAAGCTGTGCATGCTCAGCCTCGAGTTTTCCTTTGGGTGGGGTTCAACAAGGAAGCGGCCCCCACATGCTCCAACGGACTGTGACAAGGCGGAAGAACCGGTGGGGTCTAGACTATAGAATGTATAGGCCCTTTCTAGACTGGAAGGGAATGTCTGTTTATTATCCTATTGTGCTCTCCCAGATGCTTAGTACAGTGCTCTGCACACAATAAACGCTCAATACATACGACTGACTGGCTGACATTTCCTCTTTCTCACACTAGAGTGGCCCCGGTTCCATCAGAAATAGACGGACATCCCAGCGGTTTCTGAGCTCGGATCCCTTTGCCCACTTCATTACTGTCATTCTTTTTCTTTCAGCATGAAATAATGATGATAATAATAATGATGGTATTTGTTAAGCGCTTACTAACAGGGCGAGCACTGTTCTAAGCGCTGGGGGAGATACAGGGTCATCAGGTTGTCCCACATGGGGCTCACACACTTTTAATCCCCATTTTACAGATGAGGGAACTGAGGCACAGAGAAGTGAAACGACTCGCCCACAGTCACACAGCTGACGAGTGGCAGAGCCGGGAGTCGAACTCATGACCTCTGACTCCGAAGCGAAGGCTCTTTCCTTGAGCCACGCTGCTTCCAACAATCATCCGTTGGACGACAGCGATAACTTAATGGATAATTATGATATTTTCATTTTCCCCAAATCATCGTTTCTCTTCTCTTTGCAGAGGGCAGCTTGACCTTTTTATTTTCTTTTCCCTTTGTCGAATCGTCAGATGGCGACGGGGTTGATCCCTTTATGAATGTGACACTGAAGAGAAGTCGGAATGGCGGGGGCTTTTTTCATCATCTACCTTTGTCTGGTTGGATATACCAAAACAGAGGATTATTTGAATGTCATTGGAATTGATTATCATAAATCTGGAAGGGATATATTATGCTCAAGGCTTTGGTGAATTCCCAATTCTATTCCAGTTGAATTGCAGACCCGTGCAGAATTGCATGGAAAAAAGGTTTCTTTCATTTGGGCTATTCACAACCCCCCCTCCCTTCCCCCAACACCCGCCACCGGACAAGTTGAAATAAAGATCCTTGAGCTAAATTTATTCTGCGATTCTTGGGTCTTTCCTAAAACCATTCCATTCCGAGGCAGTTGATTCTAGAAGAGGTTAGTGGAAAATCTGGGATATTCCTTCCTTCATTCAGTTGTATTTATTCAGCCCTTACTGTGCAGACCACTGTACTAAGCACTTTGGAGAGTACAATAGAACAATAAACGGACACAATCCCTGCCCAGAAGGTGGTAGAATTAAAGCAACAAAATAGTCAGTGAGCGCCTACTGTGTGCAGAGTGTCATACTAAGCCCTCTGGGAGAATACAATATAACAGAGTGGGTAGATAAGTTCCCGGCCCACAGAAATCACAACAGTACAATCACTCATCCTATCCCGACTGGATGACTGCCTCCGCCTCCTCTCTGATCTCCCAACCTCTTGTCCCTCCTCACTTCAGTCTGTACTTCACTCTGCTGCCTGGATTATCTTTCTACACAAACGTTCTGGGCATCAGTCACCCGCCTCCTCGAAAATCTCCGGGAGTTGCCTATCAACCTCTGTATGAAGCAAAAACTCCTCACTCTTGGCTTCCGAGCTGCCCATCCTCTTGCCCCCTCCTACCTCACCTCCCTTCTCTCCTCCTCCGGCGCGCACATTCCGCTGCTCTGGCGCCGCTAACCTCCTCACTGGGCCTCCTTCTCGCCTGCCCCGCCGTCGACCCCTGGCCCGCGTCCTACGTCTGGCCTGGAACGCCCTCCCTCCTCACATCCGCCGAACGATCACTCTTCCCCTCTTCCAAGCCCTACTGCAGGCTCACCTCCTCCAAGAGGCCTTCCCAGACTAAGCCCCGCTTTTCCTCAGCTCCCCCTCTCCTCCGCGTCACCTCGACTCGCTCCCTCTGCCCTTTCCTCCTCCCCACCCTACGGCACTTACGCGTATGTGAGGTGTACACGTAGCTCAGTGGAAAGAGGCCGGGCTTGGGAGTCAGAGGTCGTGGGTTCTAATTCCAGCCCTGCCACTTGTCCTCGATGTGACCTTGGGAGAGCACTTTAAAGCTCACCTCCTCCAAGAGGCCTTTCCAGACTGAGCTCCCCCCTTTTTTCCCTCTGCTCCCTCTACCGTCCCCCCTTCACCTCTCCTCGGCTAAACCTTCTTCTCTCCCCTTTCCCTCCCCTCCTCCCCCTCTCCCGTCCCACCCCCTCGGCACCGTACTCGTCCGCTCGACCGTATATATCTTCATCACCCTATTCATTTTGTTTAATGAATTGTACATCGCCCTGATTCTATTTGCCATTGTTTTCATGAGATGTTCTTCCCCTAGACCCTATTTATCGCCATTGTTCTCGTCCGTCCGTCTCCCCCGATTAGACCGTGAGCCCGTCGAAGGGCAGGGACTAAAGCTCAATAAATACTATTGAATGAATGAATGAACTTCCCTTCTCTAGGCCTCCAGTTACCTCATCTGAAAAATGGGGATTGAGACTGCGAGCCCCATGTGGGACGGGGACCGTGTCCAACTCGATTTACTTGTATCCACCCGGGTGTATAGCACTGTGCCTGGCACAAAGTAAATGCTTTCATTCATTCACTCATTCAATAGTATATATTGAGCGCTTACTATGTGCAGAGCACTGTACTGAGCGCTTGGGATGAACAAGTCGGCAACAGATAGAGACGGTCCCTGCCGTTTGACGGGCTTACGGTCTAATCGGGGGAGACGGACGGACAAGAACGTTGGCAATAAATAGAGTCGAGGGGAAGAACATCTCGTAAAAACAATGGCAACTAAATAGAATCAAGGCGATGTACAATTCATTAACAAAATGCCATCATTTTTATTATTATTATTAACAGCGTTGCATCCTCATGCACGTACGAGTCTCGGGGATGACATTTTAGTTGCTGACATTCTATTTAGTTGGTGTCTTTAAGTATGGTATTGAAAACTCACAAGGTGACAAGCCGGCTATGTGCTAGGCCCTGTGCTAGGGGCGGATTTAGCAAATCATTAAATCAGGGACAGCCCTCGAATGGGCTGAGAATCAGGAGACCTGAATTCTAATCTCTCCCATCAAAGGGCAGGGACCGTCTCTATCTGTTACCGATTTGTACATTTCAAGGGCTTAGGACAGTGCTCTGCACATACTAAGCGCTCAATAAATACTATTGAATGAATGCTCTGCCACTTACCTGCTGAGTGACATCAGGTAAATCACTTAACCTTGTCAATGAGTCAGTTGTATTTAGTCACACTGATTAAGCGCTTACGGTGTGCAGAGCACTGAACTAAGCATTCAGGAGAGTATGGTACAGCAGAGTAGAGTTGATAGTCACGTTTCTTGCCCACCGGGAGCTTTCAGTCTAGAGGGGGAGGCGCATGTGAGGACAAAGAACATAAATAAATATATGAAAGACACCAGGAAGAAAGAAATGAGAAAGACAACAGTAAGAAAGCAGAAGGCAAGAGTGATAGTTATGACTGAATTGGGAGGGAGAATGTAGCACTCCAGTGTCCCTTAATAATTAAATACCATTATTATTATTATTATTACAGTCTATTCAGAAACAGGCAAGGACCTTATTTTCTCTATTCCAGTGGGCCTTGAGTCTTTAGCAAACCACAGGAGCCTCTATTTCATGGAGCAAGGGAGAGAGCAAAGTCCTTGGAATTAGAAGGTCATGGCTACTTTCATTCATTAATAACGTCGGTATTTAAGCGCTTACTATGTGCAGAGCACTGTTTTAAGCGCTGGGGTAGACACAGGGGAATCAGGTTGTCCCACGCGAGGCTCACAGTCTTAATCCCCATTTTACAGATGAGGTAACAGAGACACAGAGAAGTTAAGTGACTTGCCCACAGTCACCCAGCTGACAAGTGGCAGGGATTCATTCATTCAATCGTATTTATTGAGCACTTACTGTGCGCAGAGCACTGTACTAAGCACTTGGAAGGTACAATTTGGCAACAGATAGAGACAATCCCCACCCAACAATGGGCTCACAGTCTAGAAGGGGGGGAGACAGACAACAAAACCCGACTCCATCCCTTGTCAGCTGGGTGACCTTGGACAAGACACCCTGGACCTCGGTTACCTCCGGTTAAGTGATTTACCCGATGTCACTCAGCAGGTAAGTGGCAGAGCAGAGATTCGAATTCAGGTCTCCTGACTCCCAACCCATTCAACGGCTGTCCCTGATTTAATGATTTTACAAATCCACCCCTAGCACAGGGCTTAGCACATAGCTGGCTCGTCACCTTGCGAGACACTCTGGACCTCGGTTATCTCATCTTTAAAATGGGGATTGAGACCGTGAGGCCCATGTGGGACAGCGACCGCGTCCAACCCGATTTGCTTGTGTCCACCCCGGCATTTAGTACGGTGCTCGGCACAAAGTCAGTGCTTAACGAATACCACAGTCATCATCGTCAGTGGAATTTACCCAGAAACCTACTCTCTCCACATTTCCATTCATCTAAAAGATTCAACACACATCACCCTCGCATAGCAAAGGTCTTTTTTTTCATATTCTTCAGTCTCACCAATGCATCTTAAAACACAAACACAACGCCCCCATAACCCCGGGGGCTAGGTTTTGGGTCCAGAGTCACGTGTTCAACAGCATGAATTTTGCTTCTCCTAATTTCTTGTTCTCCCTTAACTACTTGCCATTTGCATTTTTCTCTCTCTAATTGCTTCATTAACGGTTTTGCAGCACGGGGTACTTTGTACGCTGCCCAGTGGCGATCATCACCTGAGGAAGAGTAATGCGTTCGTTCAATTCCAATCTTGTTATCGCCGGAAGCATCATCATTTATGCCCGTGTTTGATGCGTCTGGGAGTAGGGAGATCGGCCGTTTCCTCCGACAGGACCACAGGGTGGCTGTGGTCTGTCGGTGTTATTTATGGACCATCCACCAGATTCAGAGTTTGCAGATAAGTGACGTTGCCTCTCCACCTCTAGACTGGAAGTGTCTACCAATTCCGTTGTGTTGGACTCTCCCAAACACTTATTATAGTGTTCTCCGCACCGTAAGCATTCAATAAATATGACATTGTTTATTTACATTAATGTCTGTCTCCCCCTCTAGACTGTCAGATCACCGTGGGCAGGGAATGTGTCTGTTTTACTGTTCTATTGTCCTCTCCCAAGCATTTAATACAGTGCTCTGCACACTGTAAGTGCTCAATAAATACCATGGATGGATTGAGTGATTATTTATTCCTATGACTATTTCACTCTCTAGACTGTAAACTCATTGTGGGTAGAGAACGTGCCTACCAACTCTGTTCTAGTGTGATAATAATAATAATAATAACGTTGGTATTTGTTAAGCGCTTACTATGTGCAGAGCACTGTTCTAAGAGCTGGGGTAGACACAGGGGAATCAGGTTGTCACGTGGGACTCACGGTCCTAATCCCCATTTTCCAGATGAGGTCACTGAGGCACAGAGAAGTGAAGTGATTCGCCCACAGTCACGCAGCTGACAAGTGGCAGAGCTGGGGGTCGAACCCGTGACCTCTGACTCCGAAGCCCAGGCTCTTTCCGCTGAGCCACGCTGCCTCAAGTGCTTAGTACAGTGCTCTCCACGCAGTAAGCGCTCAGTAAATATGATCGATTGGCTATTTATACTAATGGCCGTCTCCTCCTCTAGACTGTAAGTTTGTTGTGGGCGGGGAATATGTCTACCCACTGTGTTGTATTGTCTTCTCCAAATGCTTAGTAGAGTGCCCAGAGAAGTCAAGCGGCTTTCCCAGGGTCACCCAGCAGGCAAAAGACAGAACCAGAATTAGAACCCAGGTCCTCTGACTTCAGGCCCGGGTTTTTTCTTCAAGGATGTGCTTCATCCATTGCCATTTCCACCAGCCGCTTCTTGCGTGGATATATTCATTCATACCCAGCCTTAGTAGTAGAGAAGCAACGTGGCACAGTGGAAAGAGCCCGGACTGGGGAGTAGGAGTTCATGGGTTCGAATCCCGGCTCCGCCGCTTGCCAGCTGTGTAACTTTGGGCAAGTCGCTTAACTTCTCCGTGCCTCAGTTACCTCATCTGGAAAATGGGGATTAAAACTGTGAGCCCCGCGAGGGACAACCTGATCACCTTGTATCCCCCAGAGCTTAGAACAGTTCTATGCACATAGTAAGCGCTTAACAAATACCACCATTTATTTTTAGTTATGTAGGTAAACACGTGCAACTGAGCCTCTAAATTTATTTATTCTGATTTGAACGCTTGTGACTATTTCCGCATCCGACTCCCCGGTTACAGCGTTAACTTCCTTGTGGGCGATAAAGAGGTCTTGCACTTCTGTCACACTCCCCAAGCGGCTATTACAGTGCATTATGTTCATCAGGCACTCAGTATAGCAATAATGTCTGAAACACAGACATAACAGGATGGGACCAAATGAAGAGAAAAAAAACAACATCTGACTTTATGTTTAGATTGGGGATTCATCTCTTTAGGGAGTTGTTGATTATGAGTTTAGGAAGATTTGACTCTCTTAATGAGTTCAATCTTTTTTGTATTGTTTAATTTAGATTGATTGGAGGGTGGTTTTTTCTTCATTATCCAGCACGTGGCTTACATTAGGTTTCTAAACCTGTAGAGCCATCAGACAGCAGTCTCGGGGGATACTTCAAATGAGGCTAATGAAATTCCGTTAAGCTGTGTCACCTACCGGATAGAGCACAGGCCTGGGTGTCAGAAGGACCTGGGTTCTAATCCCAGCTCCGCTACTTGTCTGCTGGGTGACCTTGAGCAAGTCACTTCACTTCTCTGGGCCTCAGTTCCCTCACTGCGAGAAGCGGCGTGGCTCGGTGGAAAGAACACGGACTTGGGAGTCAGAGGTCATGGGTTCTGATCCTGGCTCTGCCACTTGTCAGCTGTGTGACTTTGGGCAAGTCACTTCACTTCTCTGTACCTCAGTTACCTCATCAGTTACCTCACCTTGCCCCATGTGGGACAGCCTGATTACCTTGTATCCCCCCCCAGGGCTTAGAAAAGTGCTTGGCACATAGTAAGCGCTTAACAAATCCCATCGTCATTAGTATTATTATTGTTATTAAGATGGAAATTAAAAATGTGAGGCCCTTCTGACACTGGGACTGTGTCCAACCCGATTACCTTTTACCCCAATGCTTAGAATAGTGCCTGGCCCTTAGTAAGCGCTTGACAAATACCACAGTTATCATTATTGTAGGACAAAGGAAGAGAAATTATAGCAGGTGGTAATGAAAATGTATAGCATGCCGCTTTGAAGTGAGACTTACATTAAAGAAATATCGATAGATTTCTTCACCGCAAGTTCCGCGTAGATTTATTTATATTTTTAGAAACCAGCAAGCTTCCCAGACTTTGATTATAAGGAGTTTTTATGCACTAAAGTTGGTCGGTCTCTCCCTTTAGATTGTGAGGTCCTTGGGGGTAGAGGAAATGGGTCTGGATTTAATAATAATAATGATAATGTTGGTATCTGGTAAGCGCTCACTATGTGCCGAGCACTGTTCTAAGCGCTGGGGGAGATACAGGGGAATCAGGTCGTCCCACGTGAGGCTCACAGTGAATCCCCATTTTACAGACGAGGGAACTGAGGCACAGAGAAGTGAAGTGACTCGCCCACAGTCACACCGCAGACGAGTGGCAGAGCCGGGAGTCGAACTCATGAGCTCTGACTCCGAAGCCCAGTCTCTTTTCCACTGAGCCGCGCTGCTTCCCCGGATTTGATTTCTAATGCTTAGCAGACTGCCTCACGGTCAATCAGTCAACCAATCACTGGTATTTCTTGAGTATTTACTGTGTGCGGAGCACTGTTCTAAGTGTTTGGGCGAGTACAGCGTAACTGAGGTGCACTGCGCTTGCACTCGCTTGATGGTCAGTAAATGTCACTGGAACCTACGTAGCAGACGCAAGAGGCCTTGCGTCCTAGTGAATACAGCCCAGGCCTGGGAGTCAGAGGGCCTGGGTTCCAATCCCAGCTTCATCGCTTGCCCGCCGTGTGACCTCGGGCAAGTCACGTCACTTCTCTGGCCCTCAGTTTCCTTACCTGTAAAATGGGGTTTCAATACCTCTTCTCTCTCCTCCTCAGACTGTGAGCCCCAGGTGGGACAGGAACTCTGTCCAGCCTGATTATCTTGGATCTATCCGAGTGCTTAGAAGAGTGTCTGGCCCATAAAAAGCACATAATGAATACCTCAAGTATTCATTCGTTCACTCAATCGTATTTCTTGAGCACCTGCTGTGTACAAAACCCTGTACGAAGCGCTTGGGAGAATACAATATAACAACAGACGGACATTCCCTGCCCAACAAGCTCACAGTCTAGAGGGGGTGACAGACATTCAGTGCTTGGTACGTAGCGCTTAACAAATACCATCATTAATAATATTAGTGTTATTTTTATCATTAATGAAAATAAATGAATAGATACATAAATTACAGATAGATGCAGACATAGTGTTGTTGTTGTTGTTGTTATTATTAATCAGGGAAGCTCCCTGGAGGAGGTAGGGTTTTAGGAAGACTTTGAATAGAGGGAGAACTGTTGACTGGCAGTGTGAGGAAAAGAGTCTCACGAGGACAAAATGTGGAGAAGGTGAGATTGGGAGGATTGATGAGTGCGAGCAGGATGAATCAATCATTCCATCAGTCCGTAAGTCGTATTTACTGAGCAGATCACCTTGGATCCTCCTGCTCACCAGGCTTCTCTCCTTCTCCATCCCGGTCCGCACACTCCTCTCCTCTGCCGCCGCTCACCTCCTCGCCGGGCCTCCGTCTCGCCTGTCTCGCCGCCGACCCCTGGCCCACGTCCTGCCTCTGGTCTGGGCCGCCCTCCCTCCTCACATCCGCCAGTCACTCTCTGCACCTACCTTCTCTGTGCCTCAGTGACCTCATCTGTAAAATGGGGATTAACCGTGAGTCTCACGCGGGACAACCTGATGACCCTGTATCTCCCCCAGCGCTTAGAACAGTGCTCTGCACATAGTGAGCGCTTAACAGATACCAACATTATTATTATTACTGAAAGTGCACCTCCTCCAAGAGGCCTTCCCAGACTAAGCTCCACTTTTCCTCAGCTCCAGCTCCCTTCCGCGTCACCCCGACTCACTCCCTCTGCTCCTCCCCCTTCTCGTTCCTTCATTCAATAGTATTTATTGAGCGCTTACTATGTGCAGAGCACCGTACTAAGCGCTTGGAATGGACAGATCGGTAACAGATAGAGACAGTCCCTGCCCTCTGACGGGCTTGCGGTCTAATCGGGGGACAGACAAGAACAATAGATGTATATATCTATAATTCTATTTAGTTATATCGATGTCTGTTTACTTGTTTTGGTGTCTGTCTCCTCCCCTCTAGACTGTGAGCCCGTTGCGGGCGGGAATGGTCTCTGTTGTTTTATTGTACTTTCCAAGCTCTTAGTACTGTGCTCTGGATGCAGTGAGCGCTCAATAAATACGATTGAATGGATGAGTGAATAAATGTACTTTATTTGTTATTCCCTGCCCACGGCAAGCCTCCAGTTAAGAAGGGGAGAAACAGAACTATCCTGATTTCTGTCCGTCTTATTCTGCAGACATAAAGGCCAGGTCATTCAGTCAATCGGCCGGTCAGTAGTGCTCCGACTGTGTGCAGAGCCCTGTACTGAGCACTTGGGAGAGTCCAATAGAGTTAGTCGACTTGATCTCTGCCCTCAAGGAGCTTCCAGTTTACCGGGCACACAGCTCTGTGCCGAGCCCTTGAGAGAGCACAGCGGAATTACGCGTCGCTATTCCTTCCATCAGGGAGATGACATTCTGCTGTTTGCAGAGCCCTGTACTGAGCACTTAATGATAATTCATTCATTCAGTCGCATTTATTAAGCGCTTACTATGTGCAGAGCACTGTACTAAGCGCTTGGAATGGACAAATCGGCAACGGATAGAGACGGCCCCTGCCCATTGACGGGCTTACGGTCTAATCGGGGATGATGGTGCTTGTTAAGTCCCCTCTCGGGGTCACACCTGGAAAGTTTCCATTCTCTCCCAGTCTTGTTCTACGGGAGGGAGAGTCAAGCAGAGGCCTGTCCATTCCATTCCTAGCTTCGGCAGTGGTTAGCGCGTGGCAAGCAATCTGCTACAAGTCAATAATAATGAAGTTGGTATTTGTTAAGCGCTTACTATGTGCAGAGCACTGTTCTAAGCGCTGGGGGAGATACAGGGTCATCAGGCTGTCCCACGTGAGGCTCACAGTTAATCCCCATTTTACAGATGAGGGAACTGAGGCACAGAGAAATGAAGTGACTTGTCCACAGTCACACAGCTGACAAGCGGCAGACCCGGGATTCGAACCCATGACCTCTGGCTCCCAAGCCCGGGCTCTTTCCACTGAGCCACGCTGCTTCTCAATACTCACCCATCCCGGTCAGCAGCGGCATGGGAAAGAGTCGAGGGTGGACATTCAAGTCTACTGCGTGGAAAGAGGTGACGATAAACCGCTTCCGGATTTTTCCGAAGAAAACTCTGCGGATCCACTACCGGAACGGTGGCGGATGGAGAGCGGGGCCTTCTGGGAGAGATGCGTCCGTGGCGTCGCTATGGGTCGGAGACGACTCGACGGCATAAGACAAGACTTGAGCGCTTTGCTACGTGTCAAGCACTGTTCTAAGCTCTGGGGTAGATGCAAGTTAATCATGTTGGACGCGGTCCCTGTCCCCACCTGGGGCTAACATTCTTAATCCCCATTTTGCAGATGAGGGAACTGAGGCTCAGAGAAATGAAGTCACACAAGCAGACAAGTGGCGAAGCCAGGATCGGAACCCACGCCCTTTGACTCTCAAGCCCGGGCTCTTTCCACTAATCCACGCCGTTTCTTGAAGATCTCTTGAAACTTCTTGAAGACTCTGGGTAGTCGGGGATAGTTTCCCTGGTCCAAGGAACTGTCAGAAGAGAGAGAGGTTTGTTTTTATTTTTATTTATTTAATTCAGTTTCCCTCCTCACCTTGGACAAACCGCCTACCTTTGCGGTCGCTCCATTTATCGATGGAGCAGACGGGGAATCGTAACGGCCTCATTCCTGCAAGGGTTACTGAGAGCATCAATCAAACCTCTGCGCCTGCCGCGCGGAAGCGGCAGAGAAACTCGCCGCGTCTATTGGTGGCCAGACTGCTGCGAAGGAGGTCCAAAGCTATGCAGACTCCACGTTCTGACTCGAAGCTGAGCTGTGGGGCGGCTAGCAGAGGTGAGTTTTGTTGGACCAAGGTGAAACTGTGGTGTGGCTGCCGCCGGCGGACTTGTCTTCCTGGAACTGAGTGTGGGATGCTACTACCGATAATAATAATGATGGGATTTTCTTAATGAAATGTACACCGCCTCAATTCTATTTATTTGCTATTGTTTTAATGAGGTGCTCATCCCCTAGATTCTACTTATCGCCATCGTCCTCGTCCGTCCGTCTCCCCCGATGAGACCGTGAGCCCGTCGAAGGGCAGGGACTGTATCTGTTACCGACTTGTCCATTCCAAGCGCCTAGTACAGTGCTCTGCACATAGTAAGCGCTCAGTAAATACTAGCGAATGAATGACTGCAGCCGACAAGTGACGGGGCCGGGATTAGAACTCAGATCCTTCTGACTCCCAGGCCCGTTGAGAAGAGCGGCCTGCAAGGCCAAGAACCGAGGTGAAGGGCTAGATTATTTATTCATTCATCCATTCAACTGTAGTATATCCATCATTCATTCATTCCACAGTATTTACAGGGTAGATACAGGGGAATGAGGTTGTCCCCCGTGAGGCTCACCGTCTTCGCCCCCATTTTACAGATGAGGGAACTGAGGCCCAGAGAAGCGAAGTGACCTGCCCACAGTCACACGGCTGACAAGGGGCAGGGCGGGGATTAGAACCCATGACCTCTGACTCCCAAGCCCGGGCTCTTGCCACTGAGCCACGCCGCTTCTCTAGATCAGACACAGTCCCTGTCCACGGGGAGCTCATAGTCTAGAGGGGGAGACAGACATTAATATAAATAAATCAATTAGAGATGTACACGGATATAAACATATGTGCTGTAGGGAAGGCAAGTAGGAGCGGCTCAGAAGGGAATGGGAGAAGAGGAGAGGAGGGCTCAGGCAGGGAAGGCTTCCTGGAGGAGATGGGTCTTCAATAAGGTGTCAGGGGTGTCTGATTACGGTGTCAGAGGTGTGAAGGGACGGTGGTCTGTAGAGACAGTGGTGTGTAATGACGGTGGTCCTAGCGTTTGGGGGAACCAAGGCAGGGGGGCAGGGCATCTCAGTGGGAGAGAAGGCCAAGACGGCGGCCGGTCCGTTCCCCCGGTGGAGCAGACTTTGAGTCTAGACTGTCAATTCCTTGTGGGCAGGGAACGTGTCTACTAAATCTGTTATATTGTTTTCTCCCAAGCGCTTAGTACAGTGCTGGGCACAGAGGAAGCGCGCAATAAAAGGCATTGACCGACTGGGCCCCCCGATGGGACGGTTATTGGATTATCCTCCACATCCTCCAATTATCCTCCAGCGCTCCTCCACAGTCACACGGGACTGAGTAGAAAGGAGAGAGGATCAAAGGGAGTTTGTGAATGCGGTCCGATGCCACCTGTGAGGGCAGGGAAGCTTTGTTTTTCCCAGGTTTTCGACTGCTGGTCTTATCCTGTGAGAAGCAGCGTGGCTTAGCGGAAAGGACACGGTCCGGACCTGGGTTCTGAGCCCTTCTCTACCATCTGGCTGTTCCGTGACCTCGGACGATCCCTTCGCTTTGCTGAGCCTCAGTTTCCCCAACTGCAAAATGGGGAGACAACGCCTGTTCTCCCTCCAACTTAAACTATGAGCCCCACGTGGGACAGGGACTGTGTCTGACCTGATTATCCTGTATCTACCCCAGAGCTAAGTATGGTAACCCCCTTTCTCTCTTTCTCTCTATGAGTATATTTAAAAGTCAAGGAGCAGTGTGGCTTAGTGGATAGAGCATGGGTCTGGAAGTCAGAAAGGCCTGGCTTCTAATCCTCTCTCCACCCCATGTCTGCTGTGTGATCTCGGACAGTCACTTCACTTCTCTGTGCCGCAATTCCCTCGTCTATTTAAAAAAAAAACGGTGATTAAGGCTGCGAGCCCCACGTGGGACGAGGATCTTGTACAACCTGATTAGCTTGTACCTCCCCCAGCGCTTAGGACAGTGCCGGGCACATGATAAGTATTTAATGAATACTATTAAAAAAGAGAATCGGTCCATGGTATTTATTGAGTAGTTAACGTGTGCAGAGCACTGTACTAAATGTTTGGGAAAGTACAATATGAGAGAATCGGTAGATAAAATGAGCGAGTCTCGATCCCTGTTTCAGCATGTTGTTATTATTATTATTATTAGCGTATGCAGGCAGGCCGCTGCTGACTCAAAAATCTGGTTTCTCCTACATGTCCCAGAACAGAATGGTCTTTTGGCTCCTGTTCCACCGGGGAGGATCCGTTCCGTTTCGAAGGTCACCTTTTCGTGATTGGGTTTCTATCTGCCAGAAAACGCTATCGCCCACAAACCCACTCGCTAAGCAAACAGTACCGCTTGGGAGAGTCACGGTTTCGACATTATGCTGGGACTAAAAGTCCTACCCTTTCTGTCTTGTAAAAGGGCAGGGAACGTATCTACCAACCCTGTCCTATTGTACTCTCCCACGTGCCTGGTACGGCGCTCTGAGCACGGTAAGCGCTCAGTAAATGCGATCGACTGATCGTAAAGGGCGTCCCAGCCTGGCTCACGGGCGGAAGACCCAGCAGGCGGCAGGCCCAAGCGGTTTTCACGGCGTTCGATCTGTGAATGGATCTGCGAGAGGGTTATGGGTCTCCACCCCTGTCTTTTCTGGAGTGCGGCGCTGGGTTCATCACACGACCTCCGTTCTAAGAAGCGGCATGGTGTAGGAAAGAGAACACAGGCCTGGGAGTCAGAAGGTCGTGGGTTCTAATCCTGGCTCCACCACTTGTCTGCTGTGTGACCTTAGGCAAGTCACTTCCCTGTGCCTCACTAATCCGTAAAATGGGGATTGAGACTGCGAGCCTCAAGTGAGACAAGGACTGTGTCCAACCCGATTTGCTTGTATCCAACCCAGGGCTCGATATACTGTCCGGCACATAGTAGGTAGTTAACCAATACCGCGATTATTAATATTACTATAATTATTCTCGCAAGATCCTCTTTCCAGTGAAGATGTTTGGGGTGGGGGACCCTATTAATAATACCTGGATCCTACCTTTCTGGGGTGTTGCGAGGAGTAAATATCGAGGTGATGTCAGGTGCTTTTATAAAAAAAGCAGCACATAAAAATACAGTTTTGAAGCAGCATGGCGTAGCGGCCAGAGCGCTCAGTCAATCATATTTATTGAGCACTTGTCAGTCAGTTGCATTTACTGGGTGATTACTGTGTGCAGAGCACTGTACTAAATGCTTGGGAGAGTACCCTACGACAATATAACAGACTCATTCCCTGCCCACAATAAGCTTACGGTCTTTACCAGCCACTGCACCGCTTTGGGAAGAAAAGGAAGAACAAGGATGATGCAGGAAGCAGAACAGAGCAGAATAATAGTAATAACTTATTATGTACTTACACTTTACTAATCGCTGAGGTAGATACAAGATAATTGGTCTGGACACAGTCCATGTACCACCTAAGGCTCAGACTCTTAACCCCCATTTTACGGATGAGGTAACTGAGGCACAGAGAAGATAAGTGACTTGAGCAAGGTCACATAGCAGACAAGTGGCGGAGTCAGGATTAGAACCCAGAACAAAGAGCTAAATGTACGGCGTGGCTCAGTGGAAAGAGCCCGGGCTTGGGAGTCAGAGGTCATGGATTCGAATCCCGGCTCTGCCACTCGTCAGTTGTGTGACTGTGGGCGAGTCACTTCACTTCTCTGTGCCTCAGTGACCTCACCTGTAGAATGGGATTTAACGGTGAGCCTCACGTGGGACGACCTGGTTACCCTGTATCTACCCTAGTGCTTAGAACAGTGGTCTGCACATAGTAAGCGCTTAACAAACACCAACATTATTATTATTATTATTATTAAAACGAGGTCTATCTCTCCAAGGGTTGAGGAGAAGAAAAAAATCCACAAGTGCAAAGGACATGGGTTGCGGGGAGGGAGAGGTATTGGGAAGGCTTCCTGGAGGAGGTGGCATTTTAGGAGGGCTTTAAAGATCAGGGGAGCAGAAGGCAGCCCTAATCCCCAATGGAAAGGTTCTTCTTTTTCATCCCACACTCAGGTATAGAGAAAAAGGGAGCTGAGAGGGAAGGAAACAGTCTGGTCTTGTGTGAAGAGCACAGGTCTGGGAGTCAGAGGACCTGGGTTCTAATTCCAGCCCCACCCCTTGTCTGCTGTGTGATCTTGGTCAAGGCACTTCACTCCTCTGTGCCTCGCTTCCCTCATCTGCAACATGGGGGTTTAATATCCATTCCCCCTCCTACTTAGACCGTGAACACCATGCGGGCCCCGATTATCTTGTGCGTACCCCAGAGATTAAAAATAATAATAATGTTGATATTTGTTAAGCGCTTACTATGTGCCGAGCACTGTTCTAAGCGCTGGGGTAGATACAGGGTACAGTGCTTGGCATTTCATAAACATTTAACAAAAATTATTATCATTATATTATCATCATCATCAACCCTATTTATTGAGTGCTTACCTTATGCAGAGCACTACGCTGAGAGCTCGGGAGAGGACAAGATAACAATATAACAGAGTTGGTGGACACATTATTATTAATGTTATCATAATGAATGGGTGAGTCTGATTTGGAAGCCCGGGGTCAGTGTATCTCACCATTCCATCTCCCCTGGAATATTGTCAGTGAGATGAAGGGCGGGGGAAGTCAGCGAGCTCGTTGCCGGGAGGGGGAAGAAAGCCAGGTGGGTCTAGCCGACTGCTATGGTGCAGAAAAATAATTGGCTCGTTATCATAATCCGTCATGTCCCCGCTACCAAGGTCGAAGACAATGAGGCTGAGAGTATGGGGAACATCCCAGCTGACAGGGAGATGTGAGGATTAATCCGTCCAAATAGCGATCTGGATCCCGAACCCAGCATTGTGAAGGCGAGCTGGGAGGAGAGAGACAGGGCCGGGGTTGGTCCGGGGGAAGTTTGCCCAGGTGGAGACCTTGCGATGTCTGTGAGTGAGTGAGTGTGTATGTGTGTATGTGGAGCCATGAAGCCTGGGCGAGGCCGAAAAGCCAATGGAGCGAGGGAGCGATCGCGCAGGAACTGGTTTGGGGGCCAAAGGCGTTGTGCTCTGTGAGCGGCCTCTTTCGAGACTTACGCGTCTGGACCCGAGCTACCGTAACCTGGGGGCGAAAGGGGCTCCGCTTCCACCGGCGTCGCGTGGTTCTGACTCGATCGGAAATATTTCTCCCTCCGTTTCCCCTGCCGGGTGTTGATCATTCGTTCATTCAATCGTATTCATGGAGCGCAGTGCAGAGCACTGTACTAAATGGTTGGAAAGTACAGAAAGAGACAATCCCTACACCACAGCGGGCTCAGAAAGGTTACCACTGGGCATCCAATCCTCCGAGGGATGTAGGAGGAAAGGAGACCATATCAGTTCCCAGAACGGGATCTCGGGTGGAGGCATTGCAGGATCCCAAGCTGCAGATGCCGGGGTCATTATTACCTGTTCCCGAGTAATTTATTTATGTATTTTCATGTCTGTCACCACCTCTAGCTCGTTGTGGGCAGGGAACGTATCTGTTTAGTGTTGTATTGTACTTTACCGAGCTCTTAGTACGGTGCTCTGGTAATATTAATAACGATGGCATTCGTTAAACGCTTACTATGTGCCGAGCACTGTTTTAAGCACTGGGTTGTCCCAGCTGGGGCTCATAGTCTTAATCCCCATTTTACAGATGAGGTGACTGAGGCCCAGAGAAGTGAAGTGACTTGCCCAAAGTCACACGGCTGACAAATGGAGGAGCCGGGATTAGAACCCACGTCCTCTGACTCCCAACCCTGGTTTCTTCCCACCAGGCCCAGTAAGCTCTCAGTAAAGAGAAGAGTGCTTTGGAGAAGCAGTGTGGCTCAGTGGGAAGAGCTCGGGCTTGGGAGTCAGAGGTCATGGGTTCGAATCCCGGCTCTGCCACTTGGCAGCTGTGTGACTGTGGGCGAGTCACTTCACTTCTCTGGGCCTCAGTTCCCCCATCTGTAAAATGGGGATTAAGACTGTGAGCCTCACGTGAGACAACCTGATGACCCTGTATCTCCCCCAGCGCTTAGAACAGTGCTCTGCACATAGTGAGCGCTTAACAAATACCAAGATTATTAGCATTACTATTAAATATGCTTGATTGACTGACTGTGACTTTGGCATCCAGGAAGGATCAGTGACAAAAGAACTCAGGCCTGGGAGTCAGAGGACCTGAGTTCTAATCCCGGCTCCACCCCTTACCTGCTGTGTGACTTTAGACAAGTCACTTCACTCCTCTGTGCCTCATTTCCCTTACCTGCAAAATTGGGTTTCAATCCCTGTTCTCCCTCCGACTTAGACTTGGGACCTGATTATTTTGTATCTCTCCCTCTGGACTGTAAAATCACTGTGGGCAGGGAATGTGTCTACCAACTCTTTTCAACCATATTCTCCCAAGTGCTCAGTACAGTACCTCCCACACAGTAAGTGCTCAATAAATACAATGGATGGATTGATCTAACGATTGTTGGCTGTGGGACCTTGGGCAAGTCACTTCAAAACTCTGGGGCTCAGAGTCCTCATCTGAAAAATGGGGATTCAGTCCCCATTCTCCCTCTCTCTTAGACAGCAAGCCCCACGTGGGACAGGACCCGCACCCCAATCTGACAATCTCGTTCCTCTCACGGTGTTTAGGACGGTGTACAGGCACACAGTAATCCACTGTGCCAGACGCATCCGTCAGCTTGTCGCTTAGTACGGTACTTTGCGCGCTGTAAGTGCTCCGTAAATACGATCGAATCGACTGAGTGAACGAAGGGGCCGGAGGAAGCCAGAGGGGTCTCGCTCGCGTCCTGAATGATGATGGTATTTGTTAAGCACTTACTATGTGTCTATTGCTGTGAGAGGCAGCGTGGCTCAGTGGAAAGAGCACGGGCTTTGGAGTCAGGGGTCGTGGGTTCGAATCCCAGCTCTGCCACTTGTCAGCTGGGTGACTGTGGGCAAGTCACTTCACTTCTCTGGGCCTCAGTTACCTCATCTGGAAAATGGGGATGAAGACCGTGAGCCCCACGTGGGACAACCTGATTCCCCTGTGTCTACCCCAGCGCTTAGAACAGCGCATATAGTAAGCGCTTAGCAAATACCAACATTATTATGTGGCAAGCACTGGGGTAGATGTAATCAGATTGGACACAGTCCCTATCCCGCATGGGGCTCACCCTCTCAATCCCCATTTCACAGAGGAGTGAACCGAGGCCCAGAGAAGCAAGGTGGACTAGCCCGAGGCCACGCAGCAGACGAGCGGCAGAGCCGGCATTAGAACCCACGACCTTCTGACTCGCACGGCCGGGATCTAGCCACTTGGCCGCGCTTCTTCCCCTGCCATCACTGAGGATATCGTCTGCTCCCCGGAGGAGATCTGAGTAGCGCGTGTCGTGGGCTGACCCTTTAGCACACTGCCGGATGACAAAAGGAAGGTCCTGGGGGACACCCCATCCTCATTTACAATATTTCCTGACGAGGCCCATGTAAGATGCATCGCATTAACATTTGCTTAATAACGTTCCCCTCTGTGGATTGCTTATTGAGCAGCTGATGCCAGCGACGTGGAGATTCCTGTGAGGACTACCGAGACCTTTAATAGAAAGCCAAGTAAAGGATCTCTGTGGCTGTCCTTGGGAAGTTCTCTATAGATTAGATGTTATCTTTTTTCCCAAAAGCTTGAAAACATTTGGTTTGGGTAGGTGGCTTGTGATTCTCCCAAGTGCTTTCATCTTGAGCAGCGTGGCTCAGTGGAAAGAGCCCGGGCTTGGGAGTCAGAGGTTGGAAGCCCGGCTCTGCCGCTTGTCAGCTGTGTGACTGTGGGCGAGTCACTTCACTTCTCTGGGCCTCAGTGACCTCATCTGTAAAATGGGGATTAACTCTGAGCCTCACGTGGGGCGACCTGATTACCCTGCATCTCCCCCAGCGCTTAGAACAGTGCCCTGCACACAGTAAGCACTTAACAAATACCAACGTTATTATTATCTGCCCTGTGTGGACAGGGATTGTCTCTATTTGTTGCTGAATTGTACTTCCCAATCTCTTAGAACAGTGCTCTGCACACCGTAGGTGCTCAATAAATACGAATGAATGAAATCAAACGTCTTCACTCTCTCCACATGGGTACCGTTATTCCCATTTTGCAGATGAGCAAACTGAGGTCCGGAGAGGTTGACGGAATTACCCTAGGTCACAAATCCAGGCTCCGCACTTGTCTTCTGTGAGACCTTCGGCAAGTCACTTAACTTCTCTGTGCCTCAGTGACCTCATCTGAAAATGTGGGTTAAGACTGTGAGCCCCACATGGGACAACCTGATTACCTTATATCTCCCCCAGCGCTTAGAACAGTGCTCTGCACATAGTAAGCGCTTTACAAATACCAACATTATTACTTATCACAGGGTTTGGCCCACGGTAATTGTTTAACAAATACCCCAGTTATTGTTATTATTACTTCAGCGACAGAAAACAACAGCTTCAGTTTCTAAAGAATAATAAGAATAATAATAATGTTGGTATGTGTTAAGCGCTTACTGTGTGCCGAGCACCGTTCTAAGCGCTGGGGTAGACACAAGGGAATCAGGTTGCCCCACGTGGGGCTCACGGGCTTAATCCCCATTTTACAGATGAGGGAACTGAGGCACCGAGAAGTGAAGTGACTTGCCCAAAGTCACACAGCTGACAAATGGCCGAGCCGGGATCTGAACCCATGACCTCTAAGTCCCAAGCCCGTGCTCTTTCCACTGAGCCACGCTAAGAACCAAGAGAGGTTTTCAAATCTCCCAGTGACCCCTCTAGATGTGCTTCTTCCTCCATGAGCAAGATCCTCTAAAAATGATAATAATTTTATTAGCAGCAATGATAATGATAATAATAATGGTAGTATTTGTTAAGTATGTACTATGCACTAAGCACTATACTAAGAGTTGAGGTAGATAAGAGATAATCAAGTGGGACATGGTCCCTGTCCCACGTGGGGCTCACAGTCATAAAGGGAAGGACAACGGGGATTTCAGTCCCATTTTAAAAATGTGGAAACTAGAAAAGGAAGAGAGAAAGAGAATGAGATTCCTGAGAAGCAGCGTGGTCTAAGGGAAAAAGCATGAATCTGGGCATCTGGGGACCTGGGTTCTAATCTTGGCTCGGCCATTTCCTTCAATAGTATCTATTCATTCATTCAATGGTATTTATTGAGCGCTTACTATGTGCAGAGCACCGTACTGAGCGCTTGGAATGTACAAATCAGTAACGGATAGAGCCAGTCCCTGCCCTCTGACGGGCTTACGGTCTAATCGGGAGATTAATTTGCCTGCTGTATGACCTTGCTGGGCAAGTCACTTCACTTCTCTGTGCCTCAGTTTCCCCATCTGTATAATGGGGATTTAAATCCATATTCTCCCTCCTCCTTAGATTGGGAACCCCAAGTGGGACAGGGATTGGGTCCGACCTGATTGACCTGTGTCCACCCCACTGCTTGACACAGAGCAAGCATTTAATAAATGCCACAGTAATACTATCTGGCCGCTCCCCTCCTTTCCTTCCCCGCCTAAGACCCTCTCACAGTGGCCCTTTCCCCCCCGGTCCACAAATGTGCTTCGGACTCCTCGAAGAAGATCCGAAGTATCGAAATCAGAGGATTTTGCTGGTCTCGAGCTGATTAAAAATGACATCGGCTGGGATGCTCTTAGTAAACAGAAGTCTTTCACGCCCTAACGAACCGATCGCCAACACATTGATTGATTACTTGTCTCTGAGATAGATAGCCACCATAATGATCCACACGCATTCTAGCCACCGGAGTGAAATTCCCACCAGCTGTTGGAGTTATCCGTGCTTTTAACTGCTCCCAACTAAGGCCAGATTGTTGGAAGGGTGATTTTTGTTATCGCTGTTGTTTGCACCTAAATTTCCTCGACTTCATTAGCGCTTTCCAAAGGGCACCAGCGAATGTTATGCTCTTTGATTCTGGGAGACAGAATGAATTCTTTGCGAACAGTCGGAAGTCTTGGGAGTCAGAGGTCGTGGGTTCAAATCCCAGATCTGCCACTTGGCAGCTGTGTGACTGTGGGCAAGTCACTTACTCCTCTGTGCCTCAGTTACCTCATCTGTAAAATGGGGATGGACTGTGAGCCTCAGGTGGGACAACCCGATTCCCCTGTATCTCCCCCAGCGCTTAGAACAGTGGTCCGCACATAGTAAGCACTTAACAAATACCAACGTTATTAAGTGAAGTGACTTGCCTAAGGTCACACAGCAGACACATGGAAGAGCTGGGATTAAAACCCAGGTCCTTTTGACTCCTAGATCCGTGCTCTATTCACTAATCCACGCTGCTTGTGAGCTCGTCGTGGGCAGGGAACGTGTCTGCCTGTTGTCGTACTGTACTCTCCCAGAGGCTTAGCACAGTGCTTTGCACCCAGTAAGCACCCAGTAAACGCGATTGAATGAATGAATGCCTCTCTATGAATTGACGGCATCGGATCTCCATTCTAGACTATCAACACTTTACGAGCAGGGAACGTGTCTGTTAATCCCTTCGTATTATACTCTCCCAGTCGCTTACTACAGTGCTCTGCACATAGTAAGCTCTCAATAAATGCCATCGGTTGATTGATCTACATCTTGAGCGAACCAAAAACCAACCCCACAACCCATAACCTCCTCATCCCCTAAAATATGAATACCAACGTCCCCTTCCAAAAGCTGGATGGGGAGAAAGGACTTTGAATTCTTATCTTGCCTCTGTAAAATGGGGATGAAATAACTGGTCTCCTTCTCCCTTTGACTTTGAGCCACATGTGGGACCTCATGATCTTGTATTTACCCCAGCGCTTAGTACAGTGTTTGACACATCAGTTAATCCATCTATCAGTGCCCTCTAGACTTGTCAGCTCATTATGGAGCGGGAACGTGGCTTCTGATTCTATTGGATTGTACTCCTACCCAGTGCTTAGTACAGTGCTCTGCACATAGAAAGCGCTCAATAAATACAACTGACTGGTCGATTGATGAAAGCAAGAACACTGGAGATGTGTTGACTTATTAGCAAATAATGTGTCTTGTTCACTCATCACATTCCCTGCCATCTGATCAGACTGTGAGCCCTAGGTGGGACAGGGACTGTGTCCAACCCGATTTGCTTGTATCCACCCCAACGCTTAGTACAGTGCCTGACACATAGTATAAGCACCTAAATACCAGAAATATTGTTATCATTATTATTATCTGAGGGATTGGAATGTATCCATGGTGGTTTTCACCTCCAGATCCGCCCACAGCCATATCTGAGAAGAGAGAAGCCCCAAGTTAATTCAGAGCTCTGCGCACGATAAATGCGATTGACTCATCAGTTGGACGCTATCCCTACCAACCGGATGTCTCACCTTAATCGCTCAGTCAGTCGTATTTATTGAGCGCTTACCGGGTGCGGAGCACCAAACTAAGCTCTTGGGAAAGTACAATATAGCAGAGCTGGTAGACGAGTTGCCTGCCCACGACAAGCTTAACGCAGGACTCTGATTCATTTCCTTTTAGACTGTCAGCTCACTGTGGAGGGCGATCCTGTCAACTCTGTTGTACTGCACTCTCCTAAGTGTTTAATACACTGCTCTGCACACAGTAGCACTCAAATGCCATTGATTGTAAGCTTCTTATGGTCAGGGAATGTGTCTACCCACTCTTTTGTACAGTATTCTCCCAAGCATTTAGTACAGTGCTCTGCTCACAGTAAGTACTCAGTAAAACCCGTCAACGGGCAGGGATTGTCTCTGTCTGTTGCCGAACTGTACGTTCCAAGTGCTTAGTACAGTGCTCTGCACATAGTAAGCGCTCAATAAATGCTATTGAATGAGGTAGGGAAGGGAATGTGTCTACCCACTCTTTTGTACTGTATTCTCCCAAGCATTTAGTACAGTGCTCTGCTCACAGTAAGTACTCAATAAAGCCCATCAATGGGCAGGGATTGTCTCTATTGTGCACCTAGTAAGCGCTCCATAAATACTATTGAATGAGGTAGGGAAGGGAATGTGTAGGGAAGGGTAGGGTAGGGAACGTGTCTACCCGTTAAAGCCCGTCAGTGGGCAGGGATTGTCTCTATTGTGCACATAGTAAGCCTCAATAAATACTATTGAATGAATAAATTATGTTGGTATTTGTTAAGCGCTTACTATGTGCCGAGCACTGTTCTAAGCGCTGGGAGAGATACAGGGTCATCAGGTCGTCCCACGTGAGGCTCACGGTTAATCCCCATTTTACAGATGAGGGAACTGAAGCCCAGAGAAGTGAAGTGACTTGCCCACGGTCACACAGCTGACAGGTGGCAGAGCCGGGATTCGAACTCATGACCTCCGACTCCCAAGCCCGGGCTCTTTCCACTGAGCCACGGCTGCTTCTCTTACCACTGATAGAAATACCATGTATACTGATATAAATACCACTTACCCCTGATATAAATATCACCGATTGATTGACTTACCAGTCGTTGCTGTTGGTGACTCCTAGGTGATCATTTTCTCAGTTCTGGCAGGTACTGAGGCTTGCATAATAATAATAATGATAATAATAATGGTATCTGTAAAGCGCTTACTATGTGCCAAGCGCTGTTCTAAGCGCTGGGGGAGTTACAAGGTAATCAGGTTGTCCCACGTGGGGCTCACGGTCTTCATCTCCATTTTAAAGATGAGGAACTGAGGCCCAGAGAAGTGAAGTGACTTGCCCAAGGTCACACAGCGGACACGTGGCAGAGCTGGCATTAGAATCCATGACCTTCTGACTCCCCGGCCTGTGCTCTATCGACTAAGCCTTGCTGCTGAGAGATGCTTGTTGTCACGTCATCAGCACTGATTGTCCTGACTAATCTAGGGAGACAAAATGAGAGAAGCAACAGGGAAAAGGAAATCAATCGATCATTGCTATTTTTTGAGCGCTTACTGTGGGCAGGGCACTGTTTTAAACACTTGGGATGGTACGAGAGGACAGGGTTGGTAGACGCTATCCTTGCCCACGTTGAGCTTACAGTCTCCGGGGGGAGGTAAACATGAAAAGAAAGATAGAGGAAATCACAGTATCTTAAAACTTTATGTATTTACATCCTGGTCTTTGCTTGGGGAGGGGAGATGCAAAGGAAGCTTACGACGGGGCGATACCTCCTCCTTGGCTATGAAATTCTTCTTGAAAATAATGATACCCCTTTGAATTTATAGAGCGCTTGTGATTTTCCCAAGCTCTTTCACGTCAATTATCTCATTTTATCCTCAAGACACCCGGCTGAGGGAGAGCGGGTAATAATTTGCACATTTTACAGATGAGGAAACGGAGGCCCGGAGAGGTTAATAACTTGCCGGAGGGCCCTCGGTAGGCAGAGCTGGGACCAGAACGCGGGACTTCCATTCATTTCATGAGATGCCAGTTGCCCCTTAGCCAGAAAAGGGTTTCCCCTCACACACCTCTTCTCTTTACCAACTGTACTTTAACTTACTGTTCTAGGTTCCAGTGTTTTTAATCCTGCTCCTCCTCCTCCTCCTCCTCCTCCTCCTCGGGTACCTCCTCTCTTCCTTTATGATTTCACTCATCCTCTGACCCCATTCGTTTTCCCGTTTCTCTGTTTCTCTATTTTCTCATCTATCCTCTGATCTCCACTGTCAATCTCGGAAGAGTAGTCACCGACCACTGTACTGAATGCCCGAGAGTGTGTAAGCTCCTTTTGGAGGGGGAGAGGGGCTGTGTCTTGAACTTGGCACCGTGCGTCGCGTTATCTGGGCGCTCGATAACTACCATTTGAGAAGCAGTAAGGCCTGCCGGTTAGATCCCGGAACTGGGAGTCAGAAGGACCTGGGTTCTAATCCCGGATCTGCAATATGTGTACTGTGAGACCTTGGGCAGATCACTTAACCTCTCTGGCCCTCAGTTACCTCTTCTCTGAAATGAGGATTAACAGTGTGAGCCCCATGTGGGACAGGGACTGTGTCCAACCTGAGACTGAGCTTGTCATGAGCAGGTATTGTCTCTCCTTATTGCTGTATTGTATTTTCCCAAGCGCTCAGTACAGTGCTTTGCACACTTAGTGCTCAATAAATACTACTGAATGAATGAATGATTGACTTGATCTACCTCAGCGCTTAGAACAGTGTTTGGCACATAAGGGCTTAAAAATTACCATTATCATCTTTATTATTATCACTATTACCACTATTACAATGAAGATAAAGGTCCAAGACAGACGAAGAAGCATTTGCAGATAAAAAGGAAAAGAAAACAGGGAGATGCGTCGGTGAATAAATGACTGTTGTAATAGTGTCTAGGGTTGGACATTCAAAAATGTCACAAATGGCAAAAATCATAGCTAGGAAAATATAATAAGGATGAACAAGACCGTGGGGTTTACTAGGCACGTACTATGTGCCAAACATTTGACCAAGTGTTGGGGAAGATAGTAGACACCCAGGAATAGTACTCTGCACACAGTAGGTACCCAACACAGCACTTTGCACGTACTAGATGCTCAGTAGATACTATGAATGAAATGCAGGGATTGTGTCTTTTGCTTCTATTGCACCCTCTCATGTGTTTAGTACAGCATTCTACACACGAGGGAAGCAGTGTGGCCTAGTGGATAGAGCACAGGCCTGGGAGAAAGAAGGACCTGGGTTCTGATACCCGCTCTGACCTTTGTCGTTCATTCACTCTGCGTTGTGAATTGTCTCTCTTTATTGCTGAATTGTACTTTCCAAGCGCTTAGTACAGTGCTCTGCACACAGCAAGTGCTCAGTACATATGATTGAATGAATTCATTCATCCAGTCATCCGTATTGAACGCTTGCTGTGTGCTGAGCGCTGTACTAAGGGCTTGGGAGAGTACAATACAACGATAAACTGACACATTCCCTGCCCACAACGAGCTTACATTCTAGAGGGCTTGTCTGCTGTGTGACCGTGGGCAAGTCATTTTATTCATTCATTCATTCGCTCAATTGCAATTACTGAGCACTTACTGTGTGCAGAGCACTGTACTAAATGCTTGGAAAGTACAGTTCAGCAACAGATAGAGACAATCCTTACCCAGCAACGGGCTCACCGTCTAGAAGGGGGAGGAAGACAACAAAACAAAACCGGTAGACAGGCATCGATAACATCAAACTTTACCTCACTAGGTCTCAGTTGCTTCATCTGTAAAATGGTGATTAAGACTGTGAGTCCCATGTGGGAAAGGGGATTGTGTGTCCAACCTGATTATCTTGTTTCTACCCCAGGGCTCAGTACAGTGCTTGGCACATAGGAAGCACTTAAGACATGCCATCATTTTTGAGCAGTAGAGCCAAGAATCGAATCCAGGTTGCCATGCTCTTTCCACTAGGCCAAGCTTCTTATTGAATATGAGACCGTTCAATTGATTATGAGCCTGTCGTTGGATAGGGACGGTCTCTGTTGCCGAATGGTACTTTCTAAACGATTAGTACAGTGCTCTGCACACAGTAAGCGCTCAATAAATATGATTGAATGAATGGATTATGTTTATATACTCATTCATTCAATCGCATTTATTGAGCGTTTACTGTGTACAGAACACTGTAATAAATGCTTGGGAGAGTACAAGAGAAAAGTATGCAGATACAGTCCCTGCCCACGAGCTTACAGTCTAGAGGGGGAGACAGACATTAATTGCATCTGTAATTCATTTATATCTGTAATCATTTACTGAGGCATATTAATGTCTTGTCTCCCCCGTTTGACTGTAACCTCATTGTGGGCAGGGAATGTGTCTCCCCATTGTTGTATTGTCCTCTCCCAAGCGCTCTGTAATGTGCTTTGCACACAGTAAGTGCTTGATAAATACGATTTACTGACTTAATGTTAATAAAATAATTTACAGATATGGACTTAAGCAGCATGGGCAGCAGTGGCATGAGGAAGGGTCAAAGGCAGATGAGCAAATGATCAAAACATCAATCAAAGACAACAGCAGAGACGCAAGCTTTTGTGCACGGAAGAAGGCGGTGGTAAGCCCCTTCCGTGTCTTTACCAAGAAAACTCTACGGATGCACATACCAGAACGACCTTACAGAATAATAATATTAATAACGGTATTTGTGTATTTGTGCCAGGCACTGTTCTAAGCACTGGAGTAATAATAATAATGTTGGTATTTGTTAAGCACTTACTGTGTGCCAAGCACTATTCTAAGCACTGGGGTAGATACAAGGTAATCAGGTTGTCCCACGTAGGGGTCTTCATCCCCATTTTACAGATGAGGTAACTGAGACAACAGAGAATAATAATGTTGGTATTTGTTAAGCGCTTACTATGTGCAGAGCACCGTTCTAAGCGCTGGGGTAGATACGGGGTAATCAGGTTGTCCCACGTGAGGCTCACAGTTAATCTCCATTTTACAGATGAGGTAACTGAGGCCCAGAGAAGTGAAGTGACTTGCCCACAGTCACACAGCTGACAGGTGGCAGAGCTGGGATTCGAACCCATGACCTCTGACTCCCAAGCCCCTGCTCTTTCCACTAAGCCTTGGTTGCTTCCAGAGCAAACTCAGCTCAGACTTATATGGTAGCGGAGGAAAATAGGTTCGAATCGAGGGCCGGAAATTGAAACAGAAACACAGGAGGGGCATTCCTGAATGAAAAGAAATCTGAGGAATTGCTCTGTCACTTCAGCCTTTGCAATATTTCTCTCTCAAACATTTCATTCCACCAATGATTCGTGTCGGGTACACAGGCGCACTCCCGAGAGGTAATATATAGATAGTTTTTTTCCCTCTAGGAATCGCCCCCAATAAACCCGAATGACATTTTTCCCTAATCCCCTCGGACCTTTCTGTAAATGACTCCACTCAAACGTTGCCTTGAAAAAGCTATTAGAGGGTGACATTTTCTCTCAAGTGACGGGCGGGATGTCATACTGCCGGAGACATGTGCCATCCAACGGAAGGGATGATTTGTCAGTGCAGTTAGGACAAGCACGCTCTTCACTGGCAGTGGATGGAGCACACAAACTAACGGGCACAACAAGACCCAACCTTGTTGTGTGTCTGAGGTGGCCAACACTCTGGACCCCACAGTGGTCCTTCCAGCCACATATGCCTGTAAAAGATGAACTCAGGTGGCAGTGACCTGTAAATGTAGTAAATGACAGGCGCTTCCAGATGCTCCCACCTCACCCCGCGGGGCTGAGAAGGCCACGAATGTGATCCCGGTTCTAACCCCGGCTCCACCACTTGTCTGCTGCGTGACCTTGGACAAATCGCTTCACTTCTCTGGTCCTCGGTTCCCTCATCTGGAAAATGGGGATCAAGACTGTGAGCCCCAGGCGGGACAGGGACTACGTCCAAACCGGTAAACCTGTGTCCACCCCAGCACTTAGTACAGTGCCTGGTACGTAGTAAATGCTTAACAAATGCCATAATTATTACTATCCATCTTGCCTGGAGTGGAGGTGAGTGGTCATATTAACGGGCAGTAGTTGAAGGCAAGACTGTAATAATAATAATAATGAGAGTTATAGTATCTGTTAAGCGCTTACTATGTGCCAAGCACTGTTCTAAACATTGGGGAAGATACAAGGTAATCACATTGTCCCAGTCTTAATTCCTACTTTACAGATGAGGTAACTGAGGCACAGAGAGGCGACGTGATTTGCCCAAAGTCACAGAGCAGACAAATGGCAGAGTCGGGATTAGAACCCGTGACCTTCTGACTCCCAGGCCCAGGCTCTATCCACTATGCCATGCCGCTTCACTCTAAGCACTGTAAGCATCTGGAGGGCGGGGATCAAGTTTTACTCACTCTATTGTACTCCTCCACATGCTTAGTACAGTGTTCTGCACACAGTAGACTGTAACCTCCTTGTGGGAGAGAATCAGATCCTCTAACTCTGCTCTATGCTTCCAGATGCTCAGTTCAGCTCTCTGCATGCAGGAAATTGTAAACTCTTGTAGGCGGGAATTAGGTCCTCTAACTGTAATACTCTCCCAAGCATTTACTACAGTGCTCTGTAGTCAGGAGGTGCTCCATAGGTACTGTTGATTGATTGCTCATTGTGGGCAGGGAATGTGTCTGTTATATTGCTATATGGTGCTTGCCCAAGATCTTAGTACAACCAAACCGATAATGCTGTTTATTGAGTGCTTACTATGTGCAGAACTCTGTACCAAGCACATGGGAGTGTACAATGCAACATTCATTCATTCAATCACATTTATTGAGCGCTTACTGTGTGCGGAGCACCGTACTAAGCACTCGGAAAGTACAATTCAGCAACAAACAGAGACTATCCCTACCCAACAATGGGCTCACAATCTCGTTCCCTGCCTATAACGAGTTGACAGTCTAGCGGGGAAGACAGGCGTTAATCTGAATGAAAAAGTAATTTATAATATATAATTTAAAGATATGAAGATAAGAGCTGTGGGGCTGCGGGTGGCGAATATCAAGTGTCCAAAGGTCACAGATTGAAGTGCAGAGATGACCCAGAAGGGAGAGCAAGCCGGGGAAAAGAGGACCGTGCCTCTTCCCTTCACATTTATCCTCTTCTGGCAGTCATTTTCCCCTCCGATAAAGTCGGGGGGGTGAGGTGGGAGGAGATGGGGCAATAACTGGAGGGAACCGTGGGCTCAAGGGTGGGCTTTATTTTAGGGAAGACTGGAGCATGTTTAATAATAATAGCAATTATGGTATTTGTTAAGTTCTTACGATGTGCCAGGCACTGACTAAGCGCTGGGTAGCTACAAGTAAATCGGGTTGGACACAGTCCCCGTCCCACATGGGGCTCACAGTCTAAATCCCCATTTTACAGATGAGGGAACTGAGTTTCAGAGAAGTGAAATGACTTGCCTAAGGTCACACAGCAGACATCTGACTCCCAGGCCCACGCTCTATCCACTACGCCGTGCTGCTTCCTGAAAACATGTTTGAATCAGGCAGGACTGTGCCATTTCGAAGCACCCTGATAGTTAGACTTTAATCACCTGCTCTTGTGTGAGCCTCATTTCCTTCAATATTTCATCTTCCTCTCAGGAGGGTTCCACCTACCTTTTAGCCTTTTTCAGATGGAAGTCAAAAACTTGTATTTTTCATCAATTTTGTACCTGCCGGTAACCTATTTTTATAACCTGTTCTGACTTTCACTGTTTTGTTTTCAGATCCTTTGCAAGGTTTATAGAGGCTTTTATATCCATTTTCTTTTTTTTTTCCAACTGAGCATTTACGTGCCGTGCTAAGACCCATCAATATTTCCGCGTGCTATTTCCTTGTATCCATCTCGAAGTCAAGTTTTTCTTTCAAAACCTAAAGCCCTATAAGACTGTATATGTGAGCTAATCAACAAGCTTTCTACGATGTTAGCACTGGAGAGAAAGGCTTTTTCAGAACCATAAATGAGTCTTAGAGCCGCCTGCCAATGCTAAGTTTTAGAAGCAGGATTTTGTGATTTTTATATTGACTTCTTGTCCAGATATTTATGAGAGTGAATGAGCTAAGTGCTTCCGAAAGAAGGTGAACGTATTGTGTTCATTCAGTTACCTCCTACCTCCTTCCTCTCTCTCACACTGTTTCCCTAGCAGGACTGAACGGTGATTCTGTACTTTAGGCAGCCAATTAGGCTTTAAAGGAAAATTTGATGTGATGTAATCCTCAGTATGAGTCATGGACACTGAATCCTTGTTGTGGGCTTGGGATGTGCCTGTTTATTGTTATACTGTACTCTTCCAAGTGCTTAATACAGTGATCTGCACACAATAAGTGCTCAATAAATACAACTGACTGACTGTATCCATGGAACTGTTATTGGCTCAGATTCTCCCTTGCCTCTAACTCTCCAGTTCTACCAGCCTTTCCCCATCAGTAGCTCTGTTGCTACACACACACACACACACAACAGACACACTTCCTCCCAACTGCCCAGTACAGGCAGGGATTGTCTCTCTTTATTGCTGAATTGTACTTTTCAAACACTTAGTACAGTGCTCTGCACACAGTAAGCGCTCAATAAATATAATTGAATTGAATGAATGAATGATGCTATCTCTCCCTCAACTTTCTCTCCTATCCGTCCGTTTTAGGTTTGCTAGCTGCTATCCTCCCTTATCGATATTTATTTAGTCCATGAAAATAGTAGAAGGAAGAAAGAGAACAAGAAGAAGAGGAAGAAGAAGGAGGAGAAGGAGATGGAGAAGAAGGAAGAGGAGGAGAAGAAGAAGGAAGAGAAGGAGAAGAAGAAGGAAAAGGAGGAGAAGAAAAATAAAGAGGAGAAGAAGACAGAGAAGAAGGAGAAGAAGAAGGAAGAGAAAGAGAAGAAAGGAGGAGGAGAAGAAGAAGAAGAAGAGAGAGGAGGAGGAAGAGGAGAAGAGGGGGAGGAAGTATTTTGTTGTTTGTTAAGAGCTTGATAAGTCCAGGGATAAATATGAGATAATCAGGTCAGACATGGTCTCTGATCCACTGAAGAAGGAGGAAAAACAGGTATTGAATCTCCATTTTACAGATGAGGAAACTGAGGCCCAGGGAAATTAAGTGACTTGCCTGAGATGACACAGAAGTCAAGTGGCAAAGCTGGGATTAGAACTCAGGACCTGTGACTCCCAGGCCCATGCTCTTTCCACTAGGCCATGCTGTTTCTCTAATTAAATATTCCTCGAATCTCTCTGTAGTCTCACTATAGGGGTTAATTTAAATGTTCCGCCTTTAATAGGACCGGCAAATACCTGGACCCTCCGGCTTTATCCAGTTCTTTCCGATGAGATCAGGTGTCCGGAAAATAACCTATCTCCACGGTGACAGTAATCTACAGGAACAGAAAGTGACAAGCAGGGTTTCAACCAAAAACATCTTCAGCTCCCTGGAGAGCAAACAGTTCTTTCCAGCTAAGAAACAAATCTATTGAGTTATCAAATTGCTTGGAGGCAGGTAATTTGTGGTTTTCTCCTTTTTAATTGGCCATGACGAGCTGTGTGGACCACATTCGCAAAACCCATTCAATTGCCCAACGCGGTCTGATCCCGCTCACAGTTTTCTGGATCTCATTGCTAATTCTTCTCTCTGTACTGTCCACTGCCTGAGCAAAAGTCCGGTGATAAAAAGTATAGAGACTCTGGAAACGGAAATTAGAAAGAAAGCAAGACCCTCGGCGCCATTCTACACTGACTGTACCATCTAAATCTAAAGCTACGCGACCCAGTAGGGCCATGAACCACAAAGGAATGTGTTCTCCCCATCGTTATTTGTTACTTCACCATTAAAAACTTTCACTGGCGAGCCCTTGGGGATGACTGGAATTGTGTTTGTCACAACTGTTCTCCCTGAATTCCTTCCTCTGATGAACGGAGGAGAACGTTCCCGCTGAAGAGGGGAAGTGGCAGGCAGGTCCTTATTGGGTCAGCGCTCCCCCAATCATTCATTCATTCATTCAATAGTATTTATTGAGCGCTTACTATGTGCAGAGCACTGTACTAAGCGCTTGGAATGAACAAGTCGGCGACAGATGGAGACGGTCCCTGCCGTCTGACGGGCTTACGATCTGATCGGGGGAGACGGACAGCCGAGAACGATGGCGATAAATAGAGTCGAGGGGAAGAACATCTCGTAAAAACCGATGGCGACTAAATAGAATCGAGGCGATGTACATTTCATGAACAAAATAAATAGGATGACGAAAATATATACAGTTGAGCGGACGAGTACGGTGCCGAGGGGATGGGAAGGGAGAGGGGGAGGAGCGGAGGGAAAGGGGGGAAAAGAGGGTTTAGCTGCGGAGAGGTGAAGGGGGGGTGGTAGAGGGAGTAGAGGGAGAAGAGGAGCTCAGTCTGGGAAGGCCTCTTGGAGGAGGTGAGTTTTAAGTAGGGTTTTGAAGAGGGGAAGAGAATCAGTTTGGCGGAGGTGAGGAGGGAGGGCGTTCCGAACCCCTGCAGGGCCCAGCTTTCACATGAGCCCGCGGGTCGGGTGCCATACCCCCATCACTTGTCTGCTGGGTGACCTTGGGCAAGTCACTTAACTTCTCTGTACCTCAGTTACCACATCTGTTAAATGGAGATGAAGCCTGTGAGCCCTACGTGGGACAACCTGATTTCCTTGTATCTACCCCAGCACTTAGAACATTGCTTGACACATAGTAAGCGCTTAGCAAATGCCATTATTATTATTACTGTACACCCCTGGAAAGGCTGGATTGGAGAATTAAAGGGTGGGTATCAACTAAGCTATCAGCAGTCACCAAAATGTCAACTGTGGCTCTGTGTCATATTGTGTGCTCGAAAAGGTCAGTGGGGTGTTGTACTAGAAACCGTTTCACTTGTTTTTCTCAGTGACTCCTCTTGACAGCGGGGTTTCCCCAGGAGTGGAGGGGTATCGGCAGGAAAGCCTGACAAAGTGACTCAGAGCCCACATGCCATCAAGATTCACTTTTTCTTTACCTTTGTCATCTCCAATAATCCTGCCCTTCCACGTAAGCACGCTCGGGTATTTGCCTTCTGTGTGACCTTGGGTGAGTCACTTCTTTCGGCCCCAGTTTCCTCATCTATTCAATAGGGATGAAATGCCTGTTCTCTCTCACCCCTCTAGACTGTGAGTCCCTTGGGGAACGGGGACTCTGATCTGATTATCTAATTCTCTACCTCAGTGCTTGGCCCCAAATAATCACTTGACAAATACCACAATTATGATCGCTATTATTATTATTCCCGAGCACCCAAAGCTCCTCCTAGAAGTTTGGGGGGAATTATATGGAATGATCAAGAGAAGCAGCATGGCTTAGTGGATAGAGCACAGGCCTGATAGTCAGAGGGACCTTTCATTCATTCATTCAGTTGTATTTATTGAGCACTCACTGTGTGCAGAGCACTGTACTAAATGTTGGGGAGAATATAACAGGCACATTCCTACCCACAATGAACTCACAGTCTAGAGAGGAGCTCACAGCCTAGAGGAAACCTGGGTTTGAATCCTGACTCTACCACTGATGTGCTGCGTGACAGCGGATAAGTCTTTTAACTTCTCCGGGCCTCAGTTACCTCATCTGAAAAACGGTGATTAAGAGTGTGAGTCCCATGTGGGACAGGGACCGTGTTCAACCTGATTAATTTGTGCCTACCCCATAACTTAGAACAGTGCTTGATACATGGTAAGCACTAAACAAGTACCATAATAATTATTCTCTAAAGAGATTTCTCCCTTAGGGACTATCTGCAAATGGATTGGCACCCTGTGTGCCTTGTGTGGCCGGGACTGTAGGTCTCGCATCGACCTTTTCGGCCCCAACAACAATAATAATAATATTTGTGGTATTTGTTAAGCACTTACTATGTGCCATGCACTGTACTAAGCACTGGGCTGGATACAAGGGAATGGGGTTGGACACAGTCCCTGTCCCGCATAGGGTCAAGTCTTATTCCCCATTTTACAGATGAGGCCCAGAGAAGTGAAGTGATTTGCCCAATGACACACAGCAGGCAAGTGGATTTGAACCCAGGTCGTTCTGACACCCAGGCGCTTGATCTATCCACTACATCACGCTGCTTTTACACACACCCACTGGTGAAATTCACCCTCAGTGGTGTCTTCAAATACAGAGGATCACTACTTATCCAGTGTGGCTGGTGCTGTGTTTAATGAAGTGTTCTTGTATCTCTCCCCAGTGCTTCGTATGCAGTCTCGTACAGAAAGGACTTAAGACATGCCTTTCCTTCAGCTACTCCTCAAATGAAGAAGGCATATTCACTCCCGATTGGTCAAATTTTGTGATTCATATCTTTGAAAACTGTCTCTTTCTTCACCCTTCTGATACAGTGTTGGATAATTAAGTTGAAAAACTTCCCAGTAGTTTAATAAAAATCTGAATGGTAATTATTGTTCAATTCCAGTAATTAGTAGTCTCACTGTGGGCAGGGAATGTGTCCGCTTATTGTTACCTCATACTCTCCCTAGCGCTTAGTACAGTGTTCTGCACTCAGTAAGCACTCAATAAATACGACTGACTGACTGAATGAATAGAATTGTGTAGGTTTCCAAAATAATTTTCTCGATTTAGCAGACTAAGAGCTAGTACTAGATTATGGTTTGGTGATAATGAGGCGTTTAAATTTATTTGAAAACTTATAGCTCTTAGAGAAGGACAAGCTATTGGCTTAAAGTGTAGGATGCATTTTCAGCACTCATACTGTATTTTTCTTTTCTAATTGAAGGAGTGGTGATTTCTTCTAGGACTGAGAAACTACATGGGGGTTTGAAAGTGACACTCAGTAAGAATATATCAATTGGCATGGATTGAATACGATGGTTTATTCATGACAATTGAAAGTCGTATCACTGACAGACCGGCTAAAGTTGTGAATTATTGAGCGCTCTTAATGTACTGGTGCTCTCACCTTTGGGAACTGGTTTTAAATCTCTTCCAGACAGTAGCGACTGCAGAGTTTCTATACCGGATGGTTAAAAAGAAAGGTTTGAAATTTCAAAGATATCTCCTCATATTGCTTCGCTTGGAACTCCAAGGGAAGGAATCTGAATTCCAAATAATTCGACATTAATTGAATTTCCTTACTTCTGTGGACTTGCAGGAGTTCTCTTTCAGTCTGATGCAATTATTAGGTTTGGATTTGGTTTGCGGGCATTCGGAAGAATTGAGGGGAGTCCTAGCTTTTTTTACGATTATACGCGGCATTTGGCAAGTACGTCGTTGGGTAGCTTGTGGCCAAATCATACCAAGTGTTTAGTACAGTGCTCTGCACACAGTAAGCGCTCAATAAATATGATTGAATGAAGGAATGAAAACAAGCAAGTGACATATACCCTACTTGTCAGCTGTGTGACTGTGGGCAAGTCACTTAACTTCTCTGTGCCTCAGTTCCCTCATCTGTAAAATGGGGATTAAGACTGTGAGCCCCATGTGGGACAACCTGATCCCCTATGTCTACCCCAGCGCTTAGAACAGTGCTCGGCACATAGTAAGCGCTTAACAAATACCAACATTATTATTATTATTACCCACAAGGAGCTTACAGTCTAACAGAAGAATTGACTGTTTCTGCCCTATTAAATTGTACTTGCTATGTATCACAAAATTAGAAGGCATCAATCAATCAATTGTATTTATTGAGTGCTTACTGGGTTCAGAGCACTGTACTAAGCACCTGTGAGACTAAAATAAAACAGAGCTGATAGACACATTCCCTACCCATTCATGGTATTTATTGAGAACTTAGTGTACGTAGCAAAAGGAAGGCTTTATAGATGTGTAGTGATCATTAAAAAGTATTTTTTTTTCAGCCAAGACTTTTTAATATCCTGGAGCCTTAGGGAGAAGTATTGTCTATAGTAAGAGGAGATTTAGATAATTATGACCATGTGGCAAGATTGAGTAATTTCATTTCAAATGAAATACCTGTTCTCTCTCCAATTTAGACTGTGAGGCTCATGTAGGACAGAGACTTTGCCCAGCTTGATTTAACTTGTATCTACTGCTATTAATTTGCATCTACTATAGCAGGACAATTTGCCTGTATTCATCCCAGTGCTTAGTACAGTGCCCGGCATATAGTAAGCACTTAACACATACCACAATTATCATTATTATCATCACAGTGCTTAGCATGTAGTTAAGCACTTAACAAGTACGATAATAACAAATGTGGGAGAAACCATTGAATTAGTGTTATGCACTGAGCACTTGAGTGCAAAATCTTTGTACTAATTGAATGGAAGAGCACAGTGGAAGCAAGAAACATGTTTCTTGACCTCAAAGAGTTTACAATCTAATGACTATAAGACTTAAAGGTTGATAATTAGCATGGCTCAGTGGAAAGAGCACGGGCTTTGGAGTCAGGGCTCATGAGTTCGAATCCCAGCTCTGCCACTTGTCGGCTGTGTGACTGTGGGCAAGTCACTTGGCTTCTCTGTGCCTCAGTTCCCTCATCTGTAAAATGGGGATTAAGACTGTGAGCCTCACGTGGGACAACCTGATTCCCCTGTGTCCACCCCAGCGCTTAGAGCAGTGCTCGGCACATGGTAAGCGCTTAACAAATACCAACAATAATAATAATAATAATTTAGGAGTCAGAAGGTCATGGATTCTAATATGGCTCTGTCACTTGTCTGCTGTGTGGCCTTGGGCAGTCACTTCACTTCTCCATGCCTCAATTACCTCATCTTTAAGATGGGGATTAAGACTGTGAGCCCTAAGTGGGACAGGGACACTGTCCATTCCGATTGGCTTGTATTCACCCCAGTGCTTAGTACAGTGCCGGGCACATAGTAAGCACTTAACAGATATCATTATTGTTATTATTATTCATTCATTCATTCAGTAGTATTTATTGAGCTTTTACTATGTGCAGAACACTGTACTAAGTGCTTGGAATGTACAATTAGGCAACATTATTATAATCTGAGGCCAATGGAAAAGAACCCTGGGCAGAGTTTGAGAAGTTTGATTTTCAGTCTTGACCACTGCCCCTTAGAATTGATTTGAATGCTCACTTTCTCTTTTCCCTGTATTCTCATTTCCCTAACAATTCTGCCTTCAGCTGGCAGAAGACCCCCGCCAAACGTACTGGGAGAATGGAATAGAATTAACTAAAGATTAGACAATTATCAATGCTTCTAATTAGCCCACATTATCTAGGGAATATCTAGTTTCTAAGACATGAATTTTAGTAAACAAATAGATTTCTCAGCCCACCAAATTAAACACGCCACAAGCTAGTGATAAATTCCTCAGTGGTGTCTCTAAGAACAAACCAAAAAGACTTCATGGAGCACCAATGCATTTCTCTGTTTTGTTTTTCTTTCTCGCTATTAAGATTTAAGCTCCCATGAAGGACTGAAAATCATTTATCTAAGGACCCGGGACATGGAGTTAGCATATAACATATCCAACTTGGTGGGTATCATAGGTAGATTTTGGTTGGAAGCTCCTTGAGGGTTAGGATTATGTCTGTCAACTCTCTCGTACTCTCCCAAGCCCTTAGTACAGTGCTCTGAAAATCAATCAGTGGTATTTATTGAGCACTGTGTGCAGAGCACTAGACTAAGCACTGGGGAGAGACGATGCAACAGAATTGGAAGACATCTTCCTTGCCCATAGCCAGCTTACAGTCTTAGGCTGCTCATTTCACAGTTAGGAATCCACCGGAGAATAAGGTTTCAGAGCTGTGCTCTTAATAATGATAATAATCCTCCTCCTAATCATAATTACGGTATTTGTTAAGTGCTTATTATGTCCCAAACACTATTTTAAGAACAGAGGTAGATACAAGGTAATGAGGTTGGACACAGTCCCTGTCCCACATGGGGTTTACAGTCTAAGTACAGAGCTCTGCACGTATTAAGGGCTCAATAAATACTATTGAATGAATGAATTGGAGGAAGAACTGAATTGAATCCCAATTTTCCAGATGAGGAAATTGAGAGAAGTGAAGTGACTTGCCCCAGGACATACAGCAGACAAGGAGTAGAGCTGGATTAGAACCCAGGTCTTCCGACTCCCAGGCCCAAGCTGGGACGTGGGCCGTGCTGGGCCATGCTGGGCCGTGCTGCTTCATTCTTGATTTGTGTATGTTGTATCTGTGCCTGACTGTACTCCAAGGAAAAGAGAACATGTTATTTATGGCTTTGTTTTGAATCGCAAAAGAAGTGACTCAAAAGGAGTATGCTTCAGAGCCCTCTCCCATTCTGCTTTACAGGTGGGATTTATAATTGCGTTGAGCTAATTTAGGTGAATTAGAGTGGTCTATTGGAATGTCAAATGTTGTCCATAGGGCACTGATTAATGCGTTTTTTCGGTAACCTAGGGAAACATAATACAGGAAAACGCCACGTGGTTTCAATTTTGAAGGTAACTTTATTTGTAACGACCTCCTGGTGATATTCATCGCCATCAACAGAGCATCTAATTCTTCTGTATCCTTGGCCAGGGTGACGTCTCCACAAGCCCCTTGTTAAGGAAATCTCACTCCCTAGTACACGTATACACAGGCCCAAGAGCACAGCCTTGAGAGTCAGAAGGTCATGGGTTCTAATCCCAGCTCTCCTACTTGTCTGCTGGGTGGCCTTGGTCAAGTCTCTTCCCTTCTCTGTTCACCAGTTCCCCCATCTGTCAAATGGGGATTAAAACTGTGAGTCCCATGTGGGTCAGGGACTGTGTCCAACCCTATTGGCTTGTATCCACCCCACCACTTAAGCACTTAATAAATACTACAATTATCATTATCTTTCATACATTGAGCACACGCATGCCCACGAGCATTTCCGAGCGGGCCTGCAATTGGGAGTGAGAGTACCCTAACTTCCTCTCAGCTTACACTCTGTTAGAAGAGCCTGAAATTCTGCACTTCTAGCCACGGTACCCTACTGATTTAGGTTTTTGTTTTGTGCTTTTGTTTTTGTCTTTCTAATCCTGAACTCTGCCACTTGGCTGCTGTGTGACTTCCAGCAAGTCACTTATAATAACGTTGCAGAGCACTGTTCTAAGCGCTGGGGTAGATACAGGGTCATCAGCTTGTCCCACGTGAGGCTCACAATCTTAATCCCCATTTTACAGATGAGATAACTGAGGCACGGAGAAGTTAAGTGACTTGCCCACAGTCTCACAGCTGACAAGCGGCCGAGCCGGGATCTGATCTGTGCTTCGGTTCCCTAATCCTAAAATATGGGTGAAATACCTCTTCTCCTTCTCCCTTAGACTGAGAACCCCAGGCAGAACTGTGCCCGACCTTTCATTCAGTAGTATTTATTGAGCGCTTACTATGTGCAGAGCACTGTACTAAGCGCTTGGGATGAACAAGTCGGCAACAGATAGAGACGGTCCCTGCCGTTTGACGGGCTTACGGTCTAATCGACTTGTGTCTACCCCAGTGCTTAGAACAACGCGTGGTACATAGTAAGCACTTAACAAATATCAATCATATTTACTGAGTGCTTACTGTGCTCAGAGAACTGTCCTAAATGCTTGGGAGAGTAGAATATAATAGAGTTCATTCATTCACTCGATCGTATCTATTGAGCGTTTACTGTGTGCAAAGCACTGTACTAAGCTCTTGGGAGAGTACAATAGAACAAGAGCCCTTCTCAGACTGAGCTTCCCCTTTTCCTTCTGCTCCCTCTGCTGCCTCTCTACCCCCCCACTTCACCTTCCCTCAGCTAAGCCCCCTTTTCCCCCCCTTTCCCTCTGCTCCTCGCCCCCCCCCCCCTCGGCACCGTGCTCATCAGCTCATTTGTATATATTTTTTATTACCCTATCTATTGAGCCGACGAGATGTACATCACCTTGATTCTGTTTATTGCTACTGTTTTAATGAGATGTTCATCCACTTGATTCTATTTATTGCTATCGTTTTTGTCTATCTTTCTCCCCCGATTAGACTGTAAGCCCATCACTGTCTCTATCTGTTGCCAGTTTGTACATTCCAAGCGCTTAGTACAGTGCTCTGCACATAGTAAGCACTCAATAAACACTATTGAATGAATGAAAAAAAAATTGTTGGTATTTGTTAAGCGCTTACTATGTGCCGAGCACTGTTCTAAGCACTGGGGCAGACACAGGGGAATCAGGTTGTCCCATGTGGGGCTCACAGTCTTCATCCCCATTTTACAGATGAGGGAACTGAGGCACCGAGAAGCGAAGTGACTCGCCCAAAGTCACACAGCTGACAAATGGCCGAGCCGGGATTTGAACCCATGACCTCTGACTCCAAAGCCTGTGCTCTTTCCACTGCGCCACGAATGAATGAACAATAAGCACATTCCCTGCCCACAACAAATTTACGGTCTTGAGTTGGTAGACATGTTCCCTGCCCACAATGAGCTTACAGTCTTGAGAAGCAGCATGGCCTAGAGGATAGAGCCCAGGCCTGGGACTCAGAAGGCTCTGGGTTTTAATCTTAGCTCTGCCACTTGTCTGCAGTGTGATCTTGGACAAGTCACTTTACTTCTTTGTGTTTCAGTTACCTCACCTGTCAAATGAGGATTAAGACTGTGAGTCCAGTGTGGGTGGGACTGTGTCCAACCTGATCAGCTTGTTTCTACCCCAGTGCTTAAAACAGTGCTTGATACATAGTAAGTGCTTACCACACGCCATCATCGTTATTAGATGAAGCAGCATGGCTCAGTGGCAAGAGCCTGGGCTTGGGAGTCAGAGTCATGGGTTCTAATCCCGGCTCTGTCACTTGTCAGCTGTGTGACTGTGGGCAAAGTCACTTCACTTCTCCGTGCCTCAGTTACCTCATCTGTAAAATGGAGATTAACTGTGAGCCTCACGTGGGACAACCCGATTACCCTGTATCTACCCCAGCGCTTAGAACAGCGCTCTGCACATAGTAAGCGCTTAACAAATACCAACATTATTATTATTATCATTACTTAGTCCAGTGCCTTGCATGCAGTAAGCGCTCAATGAATTTGACTGATAGATTGAAGAGTATTTACTCCATTCTTTCCTTCGTTCATTCAATTCTATTTCTGAGCACTTACTGTCAGTCAGTTGTATTTATTGAACACTTACTGGGTGCAGAGCACTGTACTAAGCACTTGGAAGAGTACAATAGAACATTAAACAGACACATTCCCTGCCCACAACGAGCTTACAGTTTAGAGGGGGAGACAGACATTAATATAAACAAATAAATGAATGAAATGATAGGTAAGTTTTACCAAGAAAACTCCCTGGATCCACTACCAGAACGATGGCAGATGGAGGTGGGGTCTTCTGGGAGAGGTCATAATAATAATGTTGGTATTTGTTAAGCGCTTACTATGTGCAGAGCGCTGCTCTAAGCGCTGGGGGAGATACAGGGTAACCAGGTTGTCCCTCATGAGGCTCACAGTGAATCCCCATTTTACAGATGAGGCCACTGAGGCACAGAGAAGTGAAGTGACTTGCCCAAAGTCACACAGCTGACAAGTGGCAGAGCTGGGATGTGTCTGTGATGTCTGTGTCTGTGGTGTCGCTACGGGTCAGAGACGACTCGACGGCATAAGACAAGACGGGGATCATCAATGAGGAGTCTGGTCCAGGCCCAACCTGGGCTTCTGGGGGATGAGAAGAGGAGTCTGAAAGGCTCACCCTCTCCTGAAGCCCGCTGTCACAAACATATGCCAACGCAGTGGGTGATAGGGGACAATAGGAACCTAAGCAGACCTCGATTCCAGTTGCCAATTTCTTTTCTCTGCTTGCTGGAAAGATAAAGACAAGGGCATTCGGAGAAGAGGAGACAAACCGAAGGAAGGATTGACAGATGAAAAAAAAAAAAACGCTTAAGGGAATTAAAATTAGAATGGGCTCTACTAAGTAATAACAGAATCAGATCCAGTGCCTGACAGTTGTCATCAGACAACTGGACACTTGCCAAGGGCAGGAGTTATTAGGCAAAGCCAGAGAGATTGTTTTTAACTTAGAAGAGAATTCTTGCCTACGTTGAATGTGAGATCATTAATGGCAAGGAATGTGTCTGTTTATTGCTTTATTGTATTCTTCCAAGTGCTTAGTACAGTGCTTTGCATACAGTAAGGGCTCAGTAAATACACTTGAATGAGCTAATGAGTAATTAGTGGAATGGTTAGGTGAGAGTATTGATTATCGCTAATGCATTTGAAGAGGGATAACTGTGCAAAGCCCTGTACTAAGACGTGGGACAGGTACAAGAGTAATCACTTTTAACTTGTTGTAGGCAGGGAATATGTCTGTTTATTGTTATGTTGTACTCTCCCAAGCCCTCAGTACAGTGCTCTGCACACGGTAAGAGCTTAGTAAATACAATCGCAAGAATAAATGAAACAGGTAATGTTCCACAGGTAAGATGAGCGACCTGCTCAACCTCACACTGCAGCCAAGTGGATTAGAAAGACAAAAACAAAAGCACAAAACAAAAACATAAATCAGTAGGGTATTGTGGCTAGAGAGCGGAATTTCAGGCTCAGCTAACCCCGTTAGAATATAAGCTCCTTGTGGGCAGGGAACTTGCCTCAACCTATTAGTCAATCAGTAGTATTTACTGAGCATTTACCGAGGGCAGAGCACCTTTCTTAGCACATGGGAGAGCACGGTAGAATTAGTAGACATAATTCCTACCCTCAGGAGCTTAAATTCTAGTGAGGAAGATGGATATTAAAATAATAGTTGGCAGCAAACATGTATGTAAGTGTGGTGGGAAGAGATAGAGAGATGAGCACCTATTTATTTCTATTAATGTCTGTCACCCCCTCTAGACTGTAAGCTAGTTGTGAGCAGGGAAAGTGTTGGATTCTCCCAGCGTTCAGTACAGTGCTGACACGCAGTAAGTGCTTAATAAATACAAATGACTGACCGACTTAACGGGTAGGCAGTAAGGACGGATATAGGATCAGATGAGAGAGAGCTTCTGATGTCCTTCTCCAAGTGCTGAGGACGGTGTATTGCACCCAGTGGACACTCAATAAATGTCATTAGTACTACTGCTGTACAACTGACACTAAATGATAATAATAATATTTATTAAGTGGTTACTATGTGGCAAGCACGAGAGGAAGCGTCGGGGTAGATACAAGGGAATCAGTTTCATTCAACTGCATCTATTGAGCGCTTATTGTGTGCAGAGCACTGTACTAAGCAGCTGGGAGAGTACAATACAACAATAAACATACACATTCTCTGCCCACAGTGAGCTTATTCCCTGCCCACAACAAGCTTAAAGTCTAGATGGGGGGGGAGACAGACATCGATACAAAAAAATAAATGACAGATATGGATGTAAGTTATGGGGGACTGGGGCGAGGGAGAATAAAGGGAGCAAGTCAAGTTCACGCAGAAGGGAGTGGGAGAAGAGGAAAGGGTAGAAGACACAGTCCCAGTCTGGGGCCCCCAGCCTAATAATAATGATGATGGGTATATGTTAAGCGCTTACTATGGGCCAAGCACTGTTCTAAGTGCTAGGGTAGATACGAGGTAAACAGGTTGCCCCAGGTGGGGCTCACAGTCTTAACACCCATTTTACAATAAGGTAACTGAGGCACAAAAAAGTTAAGTGACTTGTCCTGAATGCCCATTTTACAGAAGAGGTAATTGAGGCACAGACAAGTCACCCAGCAGACCAGTGGCAGAGCCAGGATTAGAACTGAGGTCCTCTGACTCCCAGGCCCGGTCCCTTTCAATTAATCGATCAGTCGATTGCATTTACTGAGCACTTAATGTGTGCAGAACGCTGTACTTTGCACTTGGGAGGGTACCATATAGTAATATAACAAAGTTGGTAGACACAGTTCCTGTTCTCAAGGGCTTACAGTCTAGAAGGGGAGACAGATATTAATATGAATTACAGATAAGTACATAAGTGCTATGGGGCCGAGGAAGGGGTGAATAAAGAGAGCAAATCAGGGCGATGCAGAAAGGCGAGGGAGAAGAAAAAAGGAGGGCTTGGTCGGGCAAGGCCTCCGGGAGGAGTTGGGCCTTCAATAAAGCTTTGAAGGTGGGGACAATCATGGTCAGATTTGAAGAGGGAGGGCATTCCAGGACAAAGAGAGGATCTGAGTGAGGGTCGGTGGTAAAATAGACTAGATGGAGACCCAGTGAGAAGGTTAGCTTTAGAGAAGCTCAAGTGTGCGGGCTGGGTTGGAGAGCAGCGAGGTGAAGTAAGAGGGGGCAAGGGGATTGAGGGCTTTAAAGCCAATGGTGATGAGTTTCTGTTTGATACAGAGGTAGACAGGCAACCACTGGAGCTTCTTGAGGAGTTGGAAAACGTGGACTGAACGTTTTTTGTAGAAAAATGATCCGGGCAGCAGAGTGAAGTATGGATTGGAGCGGGGAGATACAGGAAGCTGGCAGGTCAGTGAGGAGGCTGATACAGTAATCAAGACGGGATAGCACGAGTGCTTGGATTAAGACGGGAGCAGTTTGGATGGAGAGGAAAGGGTGGATTTTAGTGATGTGAATGTTGAACCTACAGGATTTAAAGATAGATTGAATGTGTGCGTTGAGTGAGAGACCACGATGATCTCGTATCTACCTAGCGCTTAGAATAGTGCATGACACATAGTAAGCCCTTAACCAATACCATCATAATTCCTGTGGTGGCCTACTCTTCCCCCTTCTTCTCCTCCTCCCCCTCCCCCCAATTCCCCTCCACCTTCCCCTACTTCTTCTTTCTCCTCCTCGTGCTCTTCTTTCTCTTCCCGCTCCTCCTTCTTTCAAGATTCTTCATAATCAGAAATGAGTTATGGAACGTGGAGGCCACTTCAATCTAATTTCCCACCTCCCTCTATTCCAGCCAGCTGGTTAGGCATTCAATCGTATTTATTGAGTGCTTACCTTACATAGAGCACTGTTCTGAACTCTTGGGAGAGTACACTAGAACAATAAACAGACCCATTCCCCGCCCACAATGAATTTACAGTCTAGAGAGCCTTCCCACCTCAGGATAATCTGAACAATCAACATTACGGGGAATTCACTCTGCCTCCCAAGAGGAATATGGACCCGTTCGGTCAATGCCACACCATTCCTTCCAGAACAGCTCTCGGCCGCCTCTCCGTCAGAAGGACAACTCTCCTCTCTCCCGCTGAGCCGTGACCTCACCCCATCTCCTCTCTTGCTCTGCCGGGGCCTTGGTGGTGTAACTTGGCAGCTCCTGCCTTCATTTGTTAATTCGGGCTTCCTCGGGAAATTGGGAAAATCTAATTAGAATATCGGTTTGAAGCCTGTCCCTGGACCTCGCAAGGGTGAGTCAGCACCGTTCTGGACACTGTTGTTGTTCCAGTTCTCGGAAGGGAGTCAGATGAAAGAAAGGAAATCCCAAAATGCCTTTCCTCTTTGAAAATTCCTGATCTCATGGGCTTTTGTGGCTAACTTCCGTGATTCGTGCCTCTTCTTTACCTTAAAGCAGTATGGGAGGTTGTTTGTTTTCTGTAAAATACACTTTAACTACATTTCATTTATAAACATGCCTGACCCTATCTGATTTCCATATTGTTTTATGGAACTTGTTAAGCCAGTCAATCATATTTACGGAGTGCTTACTGTGTGCAGAGCAGTGTACTAAGTGCTTGGGAGAGTATAAAAAACAATAAACACACACATTCCCTGCCCACAACGAGCTTACAGTCTAGAGGGGGAGACCGACCTTAATATAAATAGATAAATAAATTATCCATTCATTCATTAGTATTTATCGAGCACGCGCCGTGTGCAGAGCACTGTACTAAGTGCTTGGAAAGTACAATTCAGCAGTAAAGAGAGACAACCACTGCCCACACTGGGCTTACAGTCTAAAGCTGGGGTGACGGACATCAAAACAAGTAAACAGGCATCATTATAAATAAATAGAATGACAGGGACATATAAGAGCTATGGAGCGGGCGTGGGGGGAGGGAGCGAGTGGAGGTGACACAGATGGGAGTGGGAGAGGGGAAAGGTGGGCTTAGAAGAAGAAGGCCTCTGGGGGGGGTGACGTGCCTTCAGTAAGGCATTGAAGGCCAGGGAGAGTCATCGTCCGTTGAACTTGAGAAGAGAGGGCATTCCAGGCCAGAGACAAGACGTGGGCAAGGGGTAAGTGGTGAGATAAAGGAGATTGAGAAGGTTAGATGCTCCCGGGGTTCGTTTTCTAAAAAGCCGGTAGAATGGCTACCTTAGCCCCATTTAACAGATGAGGAAACCAAGGCCCAGAGAGGGGAAAAGCCTCTGTGACATCTGCCCCTCCCCTTATTTCCCGCCTTTTGGATCCCAGTTATCCCCACACCCCCTCTCCCACCCCCAACACAGCTTCAGGACCTCAACAGAGACAGGCTGATGGGATGAGCTTGGAACACGTTTCCTGTGAAGAGACCGTTGAATGCAAGACCTCATTATTCATCCAAATGGCTTCTGGGTGTGTCACACGGGCTCAGCCGAGAAGTTAATTGACTGGTTCCCGGACAGATCGAGCTCCATGTTGAATTTATCAAATTAGGGGTGGTGGAGGGCTTAATGACTTGATTGCCACGGTAATTAAAAACACATCTTGCAAGGTCGAAGAGAATTTACTAATTCACAGTCCCAACTGCAATAGGGAGAGGATGGATGTTCGATCATTAAGCAGGGGGCACGTCTGCCCCGGAGGTTAGAATTTCTAGGTGGTCCACGACTGGTTGTTCCGTGGAGATGCATTTCCTGTTCCTGTGTGATTGGCACCAAAGTCCGAAGTAAAGTTACAGCACCCGCATAGCCTAGTGGGAGGAGCGTGGGCCTGGGTGTCAGGGGACCTGAGTTCTATTTCTGACTCTGCTTCCTGTCTGCTGTGTGACCTTGGGCAAATCACTTCACTTCTCTGGGGCTCAGTTCCCTAATCGGTAAACAGTGTGGCCTAGTGGAAAAAGCACAAGCCTGGGAGTCAAAGGATGTGGGTTCTAATTCTGGCTCTGCCACTTATCTGCTGTGTGACCTTGGACAAGTCATCTCACTTCCTCTGTGCCTCAGGTACCTCATCTCTAAGTAGAGTGGCCTGATGGAAAGAGCACAGGCCTGGGAGTCAGAAGACATGGGTTCTAATCCCAGCTCCGTTACATGTCTACTGCGTGACCTTGGGCAAGTCAAAGCAGCATGGCTCAGTGGAAAGAGCCCGGGCTTGGGAGTCAGAGGTCATGGGTTCTAATCCCGGCTCTGCCACTTGTCAGCTGTGTGACTTTGGGGCGAGTCACTTAAACTTCTCTGGGCCTCATTTACCTCATCTGTAAAATGGGGGATGAAGACCGTGAGCCCATGAGGGACAACCTGATCACCTTGTATCAATCCCAGAGCTTAGAAGAGGACTTGCACATAACTAAGCAGCTTAACAAACATTATTAATTAATTTTAGAAGCAGCGTGGCTCAGTGGAAAGAGCCCGGGCTTGGGAGTCAGAGGTCATGGGTTCAAATGCGGGCTCTGCCACTTGTCAGCTGTGTGACTTTGGGCAAGTCACTTAACTTCTCTGGGCCTCATTTACCTCATCTGTAAAATGGGGATGAAGACCGTGAGCCCCATGAGGGACAACCTGATCACCTTGTATCAATCCCAGCGCTTAGAACAGAGCTTTGCACATAATAAGCGTTTAACAAATACCAACATTATTAATTAATTTTAGAAGCAGCGTGGCTCAGTGGAAAGAGCACGGGCTTTGGAGTCAGAGGTCATGGGTTCAAATGCGGGCTCTGCCACTTGTCAGCTGTGTGACTGTGGGCAAGTCACTTCACTTCTCCGTGCCTCAGTTACCTCATCTGTAAAATGGGGATTAAGACTGTGAGCCCCACGTGGGCCAACCTGATTCCCCTGTGTCTACCCAGTGCTTAGAACAGTGCTCTGCACATAGTAAGCGCTTAACAAATACCAACATTATTATTATTATTATTCTCAGTGCTTGGCACATAGTAAGCGCTTAGCAAATACCAGTATTGTTATTCTCTGGGCCTCAGTTATGTCATCTGTAAAATGGGGATGAAGACTGTTACCCCTATGTGGGACAGGGACTGTCTCCAACGTGATTAGCTAGTTTCTAAACCAGGCCTCGGAACAGTGCTTGACACATATTAAGCGCTTAACAAATACCACAATTACTATTATTAAGATGGGATTCAATCCTCCTCCCTCCAACTTAGACCGTACGCCCCATGTGGGATAGGGGCTGTGTCCAAAATAATAAACTTGTATCGACCCCAGTGCTTAGAGCAGCGCTGGACACATAGTAAGAGTTTGACAAATACCATTTCAAAAAAAAAAAAAAAAAGGTAACGCTTGGTGTCTGTGTTTTATCCGTCTTTTATGCCCCAAAACTCATTATAGGCAGTAAGTGAAACCACTCGGAAACTTTGCTCTTGTTTACCCCCACAGTGTATCACAGATGGAGTAAATGAAGCTGGAAATCCCGGGAGTTTTTATAAATTCACTGTTTTAGTTTAGAAATCGTAGCTGCATCATTGGCTTGGTACTTTAACTGCTTGATTCAGACCGATATACTAGATGTAAAGCTCTGCTAGATTAAGCCGATAGCTCTGCTTAAAATCTCTTTATGGACTGTTAATCACCACAGCAGAGAATTTAATGGATTGCAAATATTTACTGGATTTACTCCTTCTTATACAGCTGTGACTGTGGCTAGATCAAGATTTGAAAGGCAATTTCTTGTGAGCAGTTTTGTTTTCTGGAATTAAAATAAGGAATCAATGGAAAAGTCGTATTCGGAAGCATGACGTGGGTTTTGTTACTTGAATGCGCGTATTTTCACCCAGAATGAAGGTTCTGTAGCAGCAGCTGAAATGGTTCCTGCAACATGCAGGCCTGCAAATTTAAATGCAATCTTCATTCATTCATTAATCAGATTTATTGAGCACTTACACTGTGCAGAGCACTGGACTAAGCGCTTGGGAGGGTACGATATAACAATGAACAGAAACGTTCCCTGCCCACAACAAGTTTACAGTCTAAGAGGGGGATGACAGGCATTAGTGTAAATAAATGAATGACAGATATGGACATAAATGGTGTGGGGTTGAGAAGGGGAAAGAACAAAATGGGCAAGTCAGGGTGACGCAGAAGGAAATGGGAGAAGAGGAAAGTGGGAGGCTTAGTCAGGGAAGGCCTCTTGGAGGAGATGGGCCTTCAATAAGGCTTTGAAGGGGGCGAGAATCTGTCGGATTTGAGGAGGCAGGACGCGGTGGAGGGGTCGGTGGTGTGTTTGACGAGATGGAGGCACAGGGAGAAGGTTAGCACTGTGAACATCTCCGTAAACTCTCCCTCCTCTCCAGGAAGGTGAAAGTTAACTTCTGTTTTGATGGCAAAAGCTAGAATCAAGGTCTTAAATTGAATCTGTGTCTCTTTTTGGTGAACAGTATTCCTCCCACAGGCTGAATGGAAGATTTTTTTTCAGATCCACATAATTTGCACGGGGGATTGAATCAATATATGCATTTTTCTCCTCACCTCCCTCCCCATATGGATTTGCATTTGGCTCTTTGAATCTCGGCTCCACCCACACGACTGCTGTGTGACCTTAGGCAAGTCATTTCACTTCTCTGGACCTCATTTCCCTCATCTGTAAAATGGGGATTGAGAACGTGAGCCCCATGTGGGACAGGGACTGTGTCTAACCCGATTTGCTCGTAGTCACCCCAGCGCTTAGTTCAGCTCTTGGCACATAGTAAGCGCTTAACAAATGCCATCATCATCATCATCATTGTTATAGTGCTTCGTACATAGTAACAAATACCATTATTTTGTTATTATTATTTTAAAAAATGACAAGGCGGGGATTTTTCTCTTAGTCCGAGAATGCTTCTCTAGCGAAGGTGAAAGTTGAGGTAGATTTTAATTCCGATCCTTCCCAAAGATTCGTTTTGAAGACCCCCCCGCCCCACCCCAGCCAGGAGTTGTTCAAGGAGCTGAGCCCTTTGGGGAAAATCCCTCCATGAGGAAACAAAAGCTGCAACAACAACCTCTGCCTAAGGCCTTTTAACGAAGCAATGATTGAAATGATTTCTGTGGGGAGAGGCTTACCTTCATCGAACCTCATTAAGATAAACTCATTATGGTGAGAGGGACCAGGGTAAAGCCAAGATCCCCTCCCTGAGGCCGATGAAAGCTATTTCTCAAAGATGAGATGCTCCTGTTGAGCTTGGTTCATTGCACTGGACCAGCATTGGGGAGAAAGAGTGACCTAGTTGGTTTTCCCCAAATGTAGAAACGATCCAGTAGAAAAAAATGATGGTTTCCACACAATACTCAACCTGGAATGATTTTAGTGTTCCGTGGTGATCCAATTCTGTGTGATCTGAGAGAAATACCTGAAGTGGAAATACTGGAAGCAGCATGGCTTAGTGGCTAGAGCCCAGGCCCGGGAGTCAGTAGGACCTGGGTTCTCATCTCGGCTCTGTCGCTTTGCCTGCTGTGTGAGTTGGAAAAGTCACTTCACTTCTCTGTGCCTCAGTGACCTCATCTGTAAAATGAAGATTAAGACTGTGAGTCCCATGTGGGACAGGGACTGTGTCCAACCTGATTGTCCTGTATCTACCCCAGTGCTTAGGACAGTGTCTGGCATATAGTAAGCGCTTAAAAGATACCGTAAGAAAAAATCCCAGCCTTTGAGCTGAGACTTTATCTTCTTCTCACTAAAGGAAGAAAGGGCTTGTTTGTTCTCCTGCCAAAGAGAAGGTGCCACTGATATTCTCTCAGCCCATCCCAAATGACGGGACAGGAGGCAATGCTGCTTTGCAGAGCGCTTAGCGAATGCTACATGCTTAACGCATATCTCAATTATCTTTCTTCTTCTCCCACTCCCTTTGCGTCACCCTTGCACTGGGATTTGGACCCTTTATTCTCTCCTCCCTCATCCCCCCAGCTCTTATGTCCATATCCATATTTCATTTCTTTATCCTAATGTCCGTCTCCCTCTCTAGACTGTAAGCTCCTCGTGGGCAGGGAACGTGTCTACCAACTCTATTGGCTGCCATAACTCAGTCAATCAATCGCATTTATTGAGCACTTACTATGTACTAAGAGCTTGGGAGAGCACAATATAACAAAGCCGGTGACAAGTTCTCTGCCCCAGGTCACCCAATCAGGCATGCTGGAATCGGCTGGGGAAGGCTTGTCAGAAGAGGTGGGTTCAGATCACTCTTATTCGGACCCATTAATAGCCCTAATAACCACAGCACAGTGACTTAGCCCAACTGATGGTTGCCTTGGCAACTGCTGGGGTCTTCCTCGGCCACATTAGCCAACTGTTCAGGATGCTGTAAGCTCTCTGTGGGCAGGGAACGTGTCTACCAACTCTTTTGTAAGGTGCTCTCCCAAGCGCTTAGTGCCCTGCATTCAATAAGCACTCAATAAACACCACTGACTTATTGGTTGGTTATTTCTATTAATGTCTGTCTTCTCCTCTAGACTGTATGCTCATCGTGGGCAGCAAACGTGACTACCAACTCTGTTATATTGTGCTCTCCCAAGAGCTTAATGCGGTGCTCTGCACTCAAGTAAGATCTCAATAAATGTCATTGACTGACTGATTTATGTTCACCCGACCTATCCACCTCACAGAACATCCTGGGTGGTTTGAGAGACAGAAAATTTCCCCCGATGGCACGACCCCAGCAGACAGTCCCCCACTTGCCATGCTGGGACCAGGAACCAGGTGTCCCGATTCCCAGAGCCATGCTTTTTTCCACTGGACCTGCAGCCCCCTGAAATGACAGTGAATTAACCAATTCTCATTTCTCCAAATCGTTTCCCCTTTGCTACCTTGTCCAAGGTAGCTCCACCACTTGTCTGCTGTGTGATCTTGGGCAAGTCGCTTAACATCTTTATGCCTCATCTGTAAAAAATGGGGATTAAGAGTGTGAGCCCAGTGTGGGACAGGACCTGTGTCCAACCTGATTAACTGGTATCTACCCCAGGGCTTAGAATAGTGCATGGCACCTAGTAAGTGCTAAACAAATACTATAACAATAATTACTATTATTATTACAAGATAATCAGGCTGGACACAGTCTACTCCCCACATGAGGTTCACAGTCTTAATCCCATTTTACAGATGAGATACCCAAGTACAGAGAAGTTAAGTGACTTTGTCAAGGTCACACAGCACATCATATTCTCCCAAGTACTTGGTACAGTGCTCTGCACATAGGAAGTCCACAATAAATACCAGTGATTCATTGATTGACTGATATCTGGTCTGTGTCTGGCTCTTCCCTTGCTCCTCCAAGATCACCCAGCAGATAAATGGCAGAAGCAGGATCAGAACCCAGGTCCTACTGACTCCCAGGGCTGTGCTCTAACCACTAGACCATACCGCTTCTCAGCTTGCTAGCTTGTGAGATTTTACTGTCCTCTCAAAATACCTTGACAGATCCTATCTTGACCTACGGAGGGAACAAATTGGTAGACTGTAAAATCCCTGAGGGCAGGAACCATGTCGACCAACTCTGTTGTACTCTCCCAAGTGCTCAGAACAATGCTCTGTACCCAGTAGACTGTAAGCTCCTTGAGAGCAGGGATTTTATCTATTAACTCCATTGTACTTTCCCAAATGCTCAGTACAGTGCCCTGACAGGGTAGATTGTAAATAATGATGGTATTTTGTTAAACGCTATGTTCCAAGCACCCTTCTAAGTCCTGCGATAGATACAAGGTAATCAGGTTGTCTTCCGGGCCTCACAGTCCACCTTGAGGGTGGGGATCGTCCTCTCTCCAGCACTTAGCAATAATAATATTGGTATTTGTTAAGTGCTTACTATGTGCAGAGCACTGTGCTAAGCGCTGAGGTAGATACAGGGTCATCAGGTTGTCCCACTTGAGGCTCACAGTTAATCCTCATTTTACAGATGAGGTAAGTGAGGCACAGAGAAATTAAGTGACTTGCCCACGGTCACACAACACTCAGTAGGTGCTCAATAAATAGTATCGATTGTTTGGCTGATGGACGCATATCAAATACGCCGTGGCCTGAGTTGTTTGCTGTTTCCTTAGAAAACCAAACACTCTTTGCTCCTTTTCTCTAGGGATTTTACCACAGCCGAACTCTTGCAGATCATTATGCTCTAAAACACTTCACTTGGCATCAGACAATTATCATGGAACTTGTTTCAGTGAACTTCCTTTTCCCCTTTCTTTCAGAAAACAAACAATAGTTCAAAACATGAAAGGAAGTCTAAGTGTGCAAAGAGCCCGGGGATGGGTGAGTGTGAAAATAGACAATGGAAGAATGGTTGCATTAGATTAGAAATGTTATTTCTTACAACCCAAGGTGCAAATTATCCTGGGCCATGCTGTTGCTTTCAGGCAGACCAGATAAAATTTGCATATCTAAATTGGATCAGGCTGAATGGGTTTTTTCCCTCCTGCCTCATGCCCCAGCGGCAATCAGTCAGAAAAGGCCTTGAGGTGGCTCTTCAGAGTGATTTGGGAAAGTCCATTTTCAAAGGCTGCTCTAGAACAAATAACGGTTTTACTCCTTATTGATTTTGGGGGTGGGAACTTAACGGTTAACAAAATTCTTCGGCCGCTGGTTGCAGTTCCAAGCAGCAGGATTATTCCTGTTTCACGATGGAGTTCATTAGTGCTGATTCCTGAATTCTTTTTTTTTTTTTAAATGGTATGTGTTTAGCAGTTATTGTGTGCCAGGCTCTGTTCTAAGTGCTGGGGTAGATTCAAGCTAATTAGGCTGGACAGAGCAGGATTATTTCCATTTCACCTTGGATTTCCCTGCTGCTGATTCCTGGGTTCTTCTCCTTCTTTTTTGAAATAGTACATGTTAAGCCCTTACTATGTGCCAGGCTCTCTTGTAACTCCTGGGGCAGATGCAAGCTAAGTAAATTGGACACAACAGAATTACTTCCATTCCATGGTGGACTTCATTGGAGCTGACTCCTGGGTTCTTCTTCTTCTTCTTCTTCTTTTTTGTCTTTTTAATAGTACATGTTAAGCACTTACTATGTGCCAGGCTCTGTTCTAAGTGCTGGAGTAGGTGAAAGCTAAATAAGTTGGACATAGCAGAATTACTTCCATTTCGTGTTGGATTTCATTGGTGCTGATTCTTGGGTGGTTCTTCTTCTTCTGCATTTTAATGGTACATAAGCACTTACTATATGTCAGGCTCTGTTCTAAGTGGTAGATTCAAGCTAATTAGGCTGGTCAGAGCGGGATTATTTCCATTTCACCTTGGATTTCACTGCTGCTGATTCCTGGGTTCTTCTCCTTCTTTTTTGAAATAGTACACGTTAAACCCTTACTATGTGCCAGGCTCTGTTGTAACTCCTGGGGCGGATGCAAACTAAGTAAACTGGACACAGCAGAATTACTTCCATTCCATGGTGGACTTCATTGGAGCTGACTCCTGGGTTCTTCTTCTACTTCTTCTTCTTTGTCTTTTTAATAGTACAGCACTTATTATGTGCCAGGCTCTGTTCTAAGTGCTGGAGTAGATGCAAGCTAATTAAATTGGACACAGCAGAATTACTTCCATTTCATGTTAATAAGAATAATTGTTGGTATTCGTTAAGCGCTTACTATGTGCCGAGCACTGTTCTAAGCGCTGGGGTAGACACAGGGGAATCAGGTTGTCCCACGTGGGGCTCACAGTCTTCATCCCCATTTTACAGATGAGGGAACTGAGGCACCGCGAAGTAAAGTGACTTGTCCAACGTCACACAGCTGATAAGTGGCTGAGCCGGGATTAGAACCCATGACCTCTGACTCCAAAGCCCGTGCTCTTTCCACCGAGCTACGCTGCTTCTCTAATGTTGGATTTCATTGGTGTTGATTCCTGGGTGGCTCTTCTTTTTCTGCATTTTAGTACATAAGCACTTACTAAGTGCCAGGCTCTGTTCTAAGTGCTGGGGTAGACCCAGCTAAATAAGTTGGACACAGCAGAATTATTTCCATTTCATGTTGGATTTCCTTTGGTGCTGATTCCTGGGTGGGGTTTTTTTTAACGGTTTTTTAAACCGTTTTTTATCGGTTTTACTATGTGCTCTGTTCTGAGTGCTGGGGTAGATACAAGCTCCACCACTTGTCTGCTGTGTGACCTTGGGCAAGCCATTTCGCTTCTCTGTGCCTCAGTTACTTCATCTGTAAAATGGGGATTGAGACTGTGAGCCCCACGTGGGACAGGGACTGTGTCCCACCTGATTTGCTTGTATTCGCCTCAGCGCTTAGTACAGTGCCTGGCACGTTGTAAAGCACCGAACAAATACCGTTAAAAAAAAAGCTACTTAGGTTAGAACCAGCAGAATTATTCCTATTTCATGATAGAGTTCACTGGAGCTGATTCCTGGGTTCTTCTTTTCTTTTTTCTTTTTTTCAGTCAGTCATATTTATTATTAATAATAATAATAATAATAATGTTGGTATTTGCTAAGCGCTTACTATGTGCAGAGCACTGTTCTAAGCGCTGGGGTAGATACAGAGTAAGCACTTAACAAATACCAACATTATTATTACAGGGTAATCAGGTTGTCCCACGTGAGGCCCACAGTCTTCATCCCCATTTTACAGATGAGGGAACTGAGGCTCAGAGAAGTTAAGTGACTTGCCCACAGGCACACAGCTTCACCCCCTAGCTTCTAACCAGCCAACCCAATCAGAGTTTCTCAGTGAAATGACCTTCTGGGTATGTATCCTCCCCACCACCCTCTGAACCCCCCAAGATAGCCCTGGATTCTGGCACCAGAGCACCCGGGGCTAAGGAGGGGAGCCATCACAGGTGATCTGGGAAAATAATCTGGACCAATCCATGCTTAGAGCACCAGGGAGGAGTTTCTCATATTCCATCTTCATCTTCCTCATAGAGAAAATGAACAGTGATAGTATGTAGTAGTAGAATCAGTCGATCGATCGTATTTATTGAGCACTCACTGTATGCAAAGCACTAAATTAAGTGCTTGGAAGAGTCCAATATCACAATAAATGGAAACGTTTCTTGCCCACATTTTCTGCTCAATAAATATAATTGAATGAATATAGCAGCGTTGATAGATGCATTCACTGACAGTGTGGTCCGATAGATGGAGCCCAGGCCTGGGACTCAGAAGGACCTGGGTTCTAATCTAGGAGAAGGGGGGATGGAGTTCTAGATCACCAGACCTTGGGATGAAAGCAGATTCAGAGTTTTGACTCTCTGAATGCTCGACTATTCAGGACCCCTATTCGGTTGACTGAAACCCCCTTACCCTGGAAATGTTTTAAACAAAAGAAAGACACGGTTGTAAGGCTCAGCTCAGATCTCAGTGCGTCTAACTAAAGATTAGCCCTTTAATTGTGGGAAATTAAAAATCGGCACTGTATCTCCTCTTTCCTGAAAGCTTCCTTTTACGACAAATTGATTTGAGGAATTTAATTACATGTTTGTGTTACCTTAATGGGAGTTTGGGTAGACTGTAATAATGAGTCTGTTTCTTAACAACGCCCCTCCGTGGGACTGAAAAGTGTGTTCACCAGCCTTAGGTCCCGTTTAACAAGTCGTTTGATCCATCAAGGGCATTTGTCCAGTGCTTACTGGGTGCAGACGCTGTGCTCAACGCAAAGCACTGTATGTCACCCTGAAATATTCCATCAGAGGGCAGGGACTGTCTCTATCTGTTGCCGATTTGTACATTCCAAGCGCTTAGTACAGTGCTCTGCACATAGTAAGCGCTCAATAAATACCATTGAATGAATGAATGAAATATATGGCCACATATAAAACCGCGTTTCCACTAAAAATCCGTCAAACGATCAACGTATTTTTTTAATGGTGCTTGTTAAGAATTTACTCTGTGGCAGAAACCGTATTAAATGCTAGGGTGGATACAAGATAATCAGGTTGGACACAGTTCATGTCCCATAGGGGGCTTACACTCTTAATCCCCATTTTATAGAAGAAGTAACTAAGGTATAGTGAAGCAAAATGACTTTCCCAAGGTCACACAGCAGGCAAATGGTACAGCCGGCATTAGAACCCAGGTCCTCTAGCTCTCAAACCTGAGCTCTTACCATGTGCCAGGCCAGATTAGGCCAGAACCGTGGCTTCTCAGTGTATTCATTACGCGCTTACTGTGTGCGGAGCACTCGGAAGGGTGAAGTACGGTAGTGTCGGTAGACACGATCCCTGCCCTCAAAAAGTTTCCAGTTTAGTGGCGGAGACAGATGTTAAAATAAAGTACACTTAGGGGAAGCACAGGGTAAAAATATTTGGACTGAAGTGTTGTGTAGGTGCAGAACTGAAGGCAGAACTGCAAAGACACATTCTCTACCCCCTGCAATTTAAAACACTGGCTTGAGAAATCAAGCTGACAGAGGTTCAGAATTTGGGTCAAAGCACTGTCTGGAAAGAAAATGGGCAACAGCTACTTAGATCTATTGCAAAGTACTCTCAGTATGATCCGCTATGGGTCGTTAGGGAATCTCGTGCCCCCACAAAAAGTTAATTACAAATGAAAGAGCCACTGTGCTAGAAGACACCAGATCCCTTCGATGTTGGGTGATTATCTTTGTTAAAAAGCCAAGCCGGTGTTTTGCAAAGAAATAATTTGTTCTGCAGTCGTCAAAGCTAATTATTCTCAGCGTGAACTCGCTGTGTCGGATTGCAAGAGTCACATGGCTGAGGCAGTGGGTTGTAGAAATTAAAACACAATCGGATAAGATAATGAACTGTATTGGATGAATAGGGGCTCAATTCTGCAACGCAAGGGAAGGGAAAGCCATTTATAGAGAAACTTCCAAAAGAAATCATAGTTTATAGAAAGGAATAACCAGCAGTCTAGCAAATGCTTCCTATTTATTTTAATTACTGGCTGCTTAGAGGCAGAGGATTGATCTGTTTACAGGAGGGTTGTGTTTGTGCAGAATACAATATAATACCATTCCGCTTTTTCAGAATTCAATGGCAAATGCCCCTTTCTGAAATATCAGCCCACTGGGGATTCTTCACTGGCTGTATCGCCAAAGAAACAGCATTAATTAGGCAGCAGTAGAAGAAGTAAAGGCGATACATAATAATGATGGTATTTGTTCAGCAATTTCTGTATGCCACGCACTGAACTGAGCCCTGGGACACATAGATCATCAGCATGGGAAGCAGTCAGGCCTAGAGGATCTGGGTTCTAATCTTGCCTCCGCTACTTGCCTGCTGTGTGACCAGAGACAAGTCACTTAACTGCTCTGTGCCTCACTTTCCTCAGCTGCAAAAGGGGATTTAGTACCTGTTCATTCAATCACCGTACTAAGCATTGGTAGAGTATAAGCCTTTCCTGACTAAGCCCTCTTCTCCCACTCCTTCTGCATTGCCCTGAATAGCTCCCTTCATCCCCGCTCTCAGCCCCACAGCACTTATGAACGTATCTGCTTTTTATTTCTTTCGTTATTTGTGTATGCATGTTAATGTCTGCCTCCCCCTTTAGTCTGTGAGCTCCTTGAGGGCAGGGAATGTTTCTGTTTATTCTTCTCTTGTACTCTCCTAAGTGCTTCGTACAGTGCTTTGCACACAGTAAGTGCTCAATAAATGCAATTGAATGAATGAATGAACTGCATCCCTTAAATGCACTTGAGTCCTCCCCCTTTAATAATACTACTAATAATAACTGTACTATCTGTTACTATGTGCCAAGGCCTGTTCTAAGCACTAGGGTAGATACAAGGTAATCAGGTCAGACACAGTCCCTGTCCTACTTGGGGCTCACAGTCTCAATCCCCATTTTACAGATGAAGTAACTGAGGCTCGGAGAAGTTAAGTGACTTGCCCAAGTTCACACAGCGGGCACGTGGCAGAGTAGAGAATAGAACCCATGTCCTCTGACTTCCAGGCCCACGTTCTTTCCACTAGGCAACACTGCTTCTCTGAGCAGATGCTTCTTTAAGCACCTAGGTTAGTCACTCCACCCCTTGCCCTGTCCACGCAACACTTATTCACATATCTTTACATTCAGTTGCTTCTCCCAACCTGAAATTTATCTTAAAGTCTGTCTTCCCCTCTAGATTGTAAGCTCCTTGAGGGTCATCGTGGGCAGAGAATAATAATGTTGGTATTTGTTAAGCGCTTACTATGTGCAGAGCACTGTTCTAAGTGCTGGGGTAGATACAGGGTGAACATGTCCCACGTGAGGCTCACAGTTAATCCCCATTTTCCAGATGACGGAACTGAGGCACAGAGAAGTTAAGTGACTTGCCCACAGTCACACAGCTGATAAGTGGCAGAGCCAGGATTCGAACCCAGGTCCTCTGACTCCCAAGCCCGGGCTCTTCTGTTATACTGTTCTATTGTACTCTCCCAAGTAAGTATGGCACACACAGTAAGCACTCAGTAAATACGACGGAGTCACTGATTAACCGAGGCCCAGAAAAGTAAAGTGACTTGCCCGAGGTCACACAGCAAACCCGAGGCCGAGCCGGGATGAGAACCCAGGTCCTCTGACTCCCAGGCCCAAGCTCTGGATTGACAGGTCCTTGTGGACATAATAGACATGTCTATCACCTCTGTTATACTGTACTCAATGAAGTGCTCAGTACAGTGCTTTGCTCAATAAGTACAACTGATCGATTGATTGATTTTCACTAGACAGGGGATTCAGGGCAGGGAACTGGTTGATTGAGGGTGGGATAGGGGAAAGTGGGGCCAATCAATCAATCGATGGTGTATATTGAGCACATACTGTGTGCAGAGCACTGTACTAAACACTTGGGAGTGTACAATAGAACAAAAGTGGTAGACACATTCCCTGCTCACGAGCGTCTCTAAAATCTTAGAGGTAGGACTACTCTCTTCAAGGACTTGGGGGAGGGAGGGGTGAATATAGATAGAAAGTTCAAGTTGAGTGACAACTGTTCCCGGGAGATTTTCAGTGCCTTTGCAAAAATCTATTGTCTTCTACTGAAGAAGCAGTGCTGCCTAGTGGATAGAGCCTAGGCCTGAGAGTCAGAAAAGGACCCAGCTTCTAATCCCAGTTCCATCACTTGTCTGCTGTGTGACCTTGGGCAACTCACTCCACTTCCCTCTGCCTCAGTTAGCTCATCTGCAAAATGGGGATCAATACTGTGAGCCCGACGTGGCCTGTGTCCAACCCGATTAGCATGTATCTACCACCGACGCTTAGTACGGTGCCTGGCACATATTAAGCACTTAAATTAATCAGTCATATTTACTGAGCACTTACTCTGTGTGGAGGACTCTGGTAAGTATTTGGAAGAGTACCATATAACAATATAAAAGGATTGGTAAACACGTTCCTTGCCCACAAGAAGCTTATAGTCTAGAGGTGGAGTCGGATATTAATATAAATAAATAAATTACAGACATGGGGATTAGTGCTATGGGGCTGAGTGAGGGGTGAATAAAGGGAACAAATCCAAGAGCAAAGGCGATGCAGAAGGAAGTGGGAGGAGAGGAAATGAGAGCTTAGTCAGGGAAGGTGCTTTGGAAGACGTGGGCCTTCAGCAAGATTTTGAAGATGGGGAGAATCACTGTCTGTCGGATAATGAAGAGGGAGGGTGCTTCAGGCCAGAGGTGGGACACGGGCGAGAGGTCAGCGGTGACATAGATGAGATTGAAGCACAGTGAGTAGTCTGGCAAGAGAGGAGAGAAATGTGGGCTGGATTGAATGGTGGCTGGATTGTAGTGGGAGAGCAGTGAGGTGAGGTGGGAAGGGCAGGGTGATTGAGTCCTTTTAAGTCGAAGGTAAGTTTCCATTTGATGAGGAGGTGGATGGACAACCGCCGGATGTTCTTGAAGAGTGGACAATCATGGATTCGATGTCTTTTGGAGAGAAATGATCTTGGCAGCAGAGTGGAAGTAGGGACTGGAGTGGGGAGAGACAGGCGGCAGGAAGGGCAGCAAGGAGGCTGATATTGTAATCAAGGTGGGAGATGAGAAGTGTCTGGATTGACATAGAGGCAGTTTGGATGGAGAGGAAAGGATGAATTTTAGCGGTGTTGTGAAGGTTCGGCTGATAAGCATTAGTGACAGATTGAATATGTGGGTTGGATGAGAGAAAGATGAGTCGAGGATGACGTCAAGGGTAGGGGCTTGTGAGACAGGGAGGAGGATGGTGTTGTATAAAGTGATGGGAAAATGATGGGAAGGACAGAGTTTATACGGGAAGATCAGGAGCTCCGTTTTGGACATATTTAGTTTGTGGTGTCCACGGGACATCCAAGTGACGACGTCTCGACGGCAGGAGGAAATGTGAGAGCGCAGAGAGGGAGAGAGAGCAGGGCTGGAGACGGAGATTTGGGGATCATCCTCAAAGAGGTGGTAGTTGAAGCCATGGGAGCAGATGAGTTCTCCAAGGGAGTGGGTGTAAATGGAGACTAGAAGGGGACCCAGAACTGAGCCTTGAGAGACCCCCCCCCCCCCCAATTAAGGGGTGGGAGGCAGAGGAGGAGTCCGCGAAAGAGGCTGAGGATGAGCAGCCTGAAAGATAAGAGAAGTAGAGTGGCCTAGAGGATAGAGCACAGGTCTGGGAGTCAGAAGGACCTGGATTCTAGTTCTGGCTCTGCTACTTGTCTGTTGTGTGACCTTGAGCAAGTCACTTAACTTCTCTGGGCCTCAGTTCCATCATCTATAAAAAATGGGGATGAAGACTGGGAGCCCCATGAGGCTCATGGATTGTGTCCAACCTGATTACTTTGTATCGACCCCAGCACTTAAAAGAGTGCCTGGCACATAGTAAGTGCTTAACAAATACCATTAAAAGAAAGTACAGGAGAGTACGGTGTCAGCGAAGCCGAGGTTGAATAATATTTCTGGGAAAATGATGTCGGTCGATCGTGTCTGAGGCAGCTGAGAGATCGAGAAGGATTAGAATGGAGTAGAGGCTGTTGGATTTAGCAAGAAGATCAGCTGTGACCTTTGAGAGGGCGGTTTCTGTGGAGCGAGGGGGACAGAAGCCAGATTGGAGGGGGTCAAGGAGAGACTTGGAGAGGAACAAGAGGAAACGATTTAGGCAGACTGCTCAAGGAGTTTGGAGAGGAATGGTAGGAGAGAGAAGGGGATATAACTGGTATCATAACTGAACAAATATCATAAAAAAAAAGGCTGAGCATGCTTATCAATTCCTCTGTGCTGTTTCTCTTTTTTGAAGCCTCAGAGAATGTCTGTTCAGCAGCTGTAATTCCGCTTCCTTTCTTTCCAGATTCGGTTCAACACTTGTTCCGTTCTCTTTATTCAGCTGAGCGCGTGGGAACTGTGGGCCAGAGATGGGGCTTTTGTTCAAATGAAACTCTTCTCTCAAGTCCTTATTTTACTTCTTCTGAAAATTCTTTCCCCATCATTTTCATCTTCCCCTAGCAGCTGAGATGGTTTCCTTTTCCACAGAAAAGCAAACTAAAGGGAGTAACCCTTTCCAGGATGGCCTAATAGAGAGAGCAAGGGAAAACTCATTGGCTCACACGGCTTCAACTAGCACCTCTATGCTGATGACACCCAAATCTCCATCTCCAGCCCTGATCTCTCTCTTTCTCAGTAGTCTCGAATTTCCTCCTGCCTTCAAGACATCTCTACTTGGATGATCAGGAGACAGATAATTGTTCTCCCCCACCTCAGAGCCTTACTGAAGTCACATCTCCTCCGGGAAGCCTTCCCTGACTGAGCCCTCCTCTCCTCTTCTCCCACTCCCTTCTGCACCTCTGATCCTTGCTCCTTCATTCAGCCTCCCTCGTTTTCCCACAGCACCTATGTATATCCCTCTGTATATCCATAATTTATTTATATATTTTTCTATGGATTTATTTATTAATATTAATGTCTGTCTCCCCTTCTAGACTGTGAGCTCTCTGTGGGCTGGGAATGTTTCTGATGTTATACTGTAGTCTCCCAAATGTTTAGTACAGTGCTTTGCACACAGTAAGTACTCAGTAAATGAGAGTATGATTATTGCTAATGATAATACCTCATCTGTAAAATGGCGATTAACTGTGAGCCTTAGAGCAGTGCTCTGCACATAGTAAGCGCTTAACAAATATCAACATTATTATTAGTAGTAATAGCAATAATAATAATGTGAAGTGATTTGCCCAAGGTTACCCAGCAGGCAGTGGGAAGAGCCAGGATTAGAGTCCTCTGACTCCCAGGCCTATGCTTTTTCCAAGAGGCCAAGCTGCTTCCTATTTGTGGAGCACTGCACTCAGTGTTTGGGAAAGGACAGTAGAGTAAGCAGACATAATATCTACCCTCAAGGAGCTTACATTCTACTAGGAGAGACAGATACCTAACTAAAATATAGACAGGAAGACATAATTGGGTATAGCCCTCTATAAGAGGTGGAGGTGAGCACTTAGGTTCCGAGGTGGGTTGGAAGGGTTGGAGTGAAAACTAATTATTGTATGCATTCATTCACTCGATCCTATTTATTGAGTGCTCACTGTGTGCAGAGCACTGTACTGAGTGCTTGGAAAGTACAATTCGGCAACAGATAGAGACAATCCCTACCCAACAACGGGCTCACAGTCTAGAAGGGGGAGACAGAAAACAAAACAAAACGAGTAGATAGGCATCAACTATTATTCAACTGCTTGCAAGATACCAAGTAGTGTACTAAGCACCGGGGTAGATATGAGATGATCAGGTTGGTCACAGTTCCCGTCCCGCACGGGGTTCACGGTTTAAGCAGGAAGAAATAGGATTTAATCCCCATTTTATGGATGAGGAAATAGAGGCACAGAGAAGCGAAATGACTTGTCCAAGGTCACCCAGTGGACAAGTGGCAGAGCTGGGAGTAGAACCCAGGTCCTCTGACACCCAGACCAGTGCCCTTGGGGGAGGGAAGGGAGAGGGCATGAGAGAATAATTGGGAAAGACAGCTGTCACTCTTTATATCCTACAGACAATCACTCTCCCCGGCTTGAAAACCTTTTTAAAGGCTCGTCTTCTCCAGGAGACCTTCATGGACCAAGCCCTTGCTTCCCCAACTCCCTCACCCTTCTGTGTTGCCTGTGCATTGGATTAGAATCCAGCTCCTCCGAGTCCCATGCCTGGGCTCTTTCTACTACCCCTACTAATAATGATGGTATTTGTTAAGCGCTTACTATGTGCCAAGCACTGTACTAGGCGCTGGGGGAGAGACAAGGTCATCAGGTTGTCCCAAGTGGGGCTCACAGTCTTAATCTTCATTTTCCAGATGAGGTAACTGAGGCACAGAGAAGTTAAATGACTTGTTCAAGTCACACAGCTGACAGGTGGCGGAGCCGACCTCGGATTCCCAAGTCCGGGCTCTTTCCACTAAGCCACGCTGTTTCTCTGCTAGGCTGTGCTCCTCTGGACTTCTTCATGCCAAAATTGCTGGCTCCCTAATATTCAACATCTTTTGGTGCTGCTGCCAGTAGAGTAGCTCAAGGAATAGAGGGATGGCAAGCCCCAGTGGACCTGTGGATTTTCGGGAGGTTTACGGGAATACATCCTTCTTAAATCCAAAGCCTCACAAGGTGATAGAATGATTCCGATCGCACCATTGCCCCGAGAGGTGTGAGGAGGAAGATTAAGCTTTCAGTTCCATCACATCCATCTCCAACAGAAGAGACGTGTTCTAAACCCTCATATCATTTTCCTCATGTTATCCTCGGGGAAACAGAAACCTAGAGGAGTGACTTGCTCAAAGCCTGCAGTGAGTCAGTTCTGTAGCTGAGTGATGATGGATCAATAATAATAATGTTGGTATTTGTCAAGCGCTTACCGTGTACAGAGCACTGCTCTAAGCGCTGGGGTAGATACAGGGTCATCAGGTTGTCCCATGTGAGGCTCAGTCTTAATCCCCATTTTACAGATGAGGTCACTGAGGCACAGAGAAGTTAAGTGACTTGCCCACAGTCACACAGCTGACAAGGGGCAGAGCCGGGATACGAACCCGTGACCTCTGTCTCCCAAGCCCGGGCTCTTTCCACTGAGCCATGCTGCTTCTCTAAGCAAGTCAGCCAATCAATGGTATTTGTTAAGTGCTTACCCTGTGCAGAGAACTGTACTAAGTGCTGGGGAGAGGAGAAATTCTGGGCAGAAGCAGCATGATCTGGTGGATAGAGCATGGGCCTGGGAGTCAGAAGGTCGTGGGTTCTAATCCCGGCTCCGCCACTTGTCCGCTGTGTATAGCCCTGTAGTCACGTCACTTCTCTGTGCCTCGGTTACCTCATCGGTAAAATGAGGACAAAGACTGTTAGCCTTATGTGGGACAGGGACTGTGTCCACCCCGATTTGCCGTGTCCACTTCAGGCTTAGTACAGCGTCTGGCACATAGTAATCGCTTAACAAATGCTATCATTATTATAATCATTACAATAGAACAGAGTTGGTAGACAGGTTCCCTGCCCACAAGGAGCATATAGTTTAGAGGGGGAGACAGACATTAATATGAATAAATAAATTGTGTATATGTAACTCCATCACTCCCCTCTCAGGATGGTACCGGGAGAGTTTCCAGTTCTCATTACCATTCTCGACTACAGGAGGGAGAGTCAAGCCGAGGCCTGTCCATTCCGTTCCCAGCTTGGCCAGTGGCTAGCGAGGGCAGGCCGTCGGCTACAAGTCCAAACTCCCCCGTGCCGGGCAGCAGCACAGGAGAGAGTCGAGGGTGGAGACTCAGGTTTACCGCGTGGAAGGCGGCAATGGTGAACCGCTTCTGGATTTTGACCAAGAAAACTCTATGATTGAACTACCACAGTGATTGCAGGTGGAGGTGGGACATTCTGGGAGAGATGTGGGAAGCAGCGCGGCTCAGTGGAAAAGAGCCTGGGCTTCGGAGTCAGAGGTCGTGAGTTCGACTCCCGGCTCTGCCACTTGTCAGCTGTGTGACTGTGGGCGGGTCACTTCACTTCTCTGTGCCTCAGTTCCCTCATCTGTAAAATGGGGATTAAGACTGTGAGCCCCACGTGGGACAACCTGATTCCCCTGTGTCTACCCCAGCCCTTAGAACAGTGCTCTGCACATAGTAAGCGCTTAACAAATACCAACATTATTATTATTGTCAGCTGTGTGACTGTGGGCGAGTCACTTCACTTCTCTGTGCCTCAGTGACCTCATCTGTAAAATGGGGATTCAGACTGAGCCTCACATGGGACAACCTGATTACCCCGTATCTACCCCAGCGCTCAGAGCAGTGCTCTGCACATAGTAAGCGCTTAACAAATACCGACATTATTACTATTATGTGTCATGGAGTCTCTATGGTTCGGAAATGACTCGACAGCATAAGACAAGACAAGATCTCCATCCTTACACTTACTATCTCTCTCTCTCCCTTCCTCTCTCCCTTCTGCCCTCACTCTCTTTCTCTCTTTCTCTTTCCCTCCCTCTCTCCCCCACCTTTCCTTTCTCTCTCTTGCCCTCCGAATCACTTCATCAGTGCTATTGATATGAAGGCTTACTGTATTCAGGACGCTATCCTCGGTGCATGGGAGAGTACGGTAGTTAACAGACCTGATTGCTGACCTCATGCAGTTTACAATTCGGTGAGGGAGGCAGCCGCTAAAATAGCTCACAAATAAGAAGGGGAAAATTCACTCAGTAGTATTTATTAAGCGCTTACTATGCGCAGAACACTGTACTAAGCGCTTGGAACGGACAATTCGGCAACAGTTAGAGAAAATCGCTGCCCAGTGACCGGCTCACAGTCTAAACGGGGGAGACAGCAAAGCGAAGTAGAACAAAACAAAAGCGCACTTGTAAGCGCACAAGTGCCTAGTTGACACACAAGGGCTGAAGTCATAGTTTAAGAAATTTGTCTCCCCGCCTTCCTTTCCCCCTTCTTCCCTTCCTCCATCTTTATCTTCTTCCCTCTCTCTTCCTCCTTAGTCACTGGGTATTTACTCTGTGTGGGTGTCTGTGCTGAGTGGGGAAAATGTGAAAGAAATCAATAGTATCTATTAGTTATTAAAATCAGATCTCCTCCAAGAGGCCTTCCCAACTAAGCCCTAATTTCCTCTTCTCCCACTCCCTTCTGTGTCACCCGTGCACTTGGATTTGCCCCCTTTATTCACCCCACCCTCAGCCTCACAGCACTTATACCTGTAAGTACCTGTAATTTCTATTAATGTCTGTCTTCCCCTCTAGACTGTAAGCTTCTTGTGGGCAGGGAATGGGTCTACCAACTCTTGTTCCATTGTACTCTCCCAAACCCTCCGCTTCTGGTAAGTGCTCAGCAGCTACAATTGATTGATTGATAGATTGAGTGTCTTCCGTGTTTGGAGCACTATTCTAAGCACTTGGAAGAGAATGATAGAATTAATAGACGTGATCCCTGCCCTCAAAAAATGTAGTAATCGAATACATTTGATAGGTGCATAAATGTAAAACAGGGAGAGAGCAATTAACTGCTTCAGTAGAGAGGAAGGGCCGATGTGAGAGTTGGAGACATTCCCCCTCTAGTAATGGTAATAATCATGGTATTTGTTAAGCGCTTTCTATGTGCCAAGCACTGTTCTAAGTGCTGGGGTAGGTACAGGGTAATCAGGTTGTCCCATATGGGGCTCACGCTTTGAATCCCCATTTGACAGATGAGGTAACTGAGGCACAGAAGTTAAGTGACTTGGCCAAGGCCACACAGCAGACAAATGGCGGAGGTGGGATTAGAACCCATGACCTCCGACTCCCAAGTCCGAGCTCTTTCCGCTAAGGCATTCTGCTCTGCTTCTCTAGACCGTAAGCTCCTTGTGGGCAGGGAACCTAGCAACTCTGGTGTATTGTACTCTCCCAAGCGCGGACTACAGTGCACCCAGTAAGCACTCAGAAAGCACCATTTATTGACATGAGGCAATTAGAAATTAATCGGAGAAGGCTCATATAAGATGTGGTCCTTGTCCTTGTGAGGCTTACCGTCTTTGGGAAAGACATCAAAGCTTGGTTTTTCCATTATTTGAAACAATGCTATTAGGAATTTCACTTTCTCGAGCACACCAGGGTCTCAACGGAAAAGTTTTCTAAGGTGTGTGGCAATCCTTCCCCTAATTTCTGTGGGCAGACACGGAGATTAACCTCAAGCAAAGGGCTACCTAAATTTATGTCTTGTCCCAACACTTTTGCTTTTGGAAAAAATTGATTCGGAGTCTTCGTTTCTGGTGATAACACAGCCGCTGTTCATAAGGCAAGAGGTCTTCCTCTGTCTGCAGCCCAAACTAAACGGTTGTGTTCTCGGCTTGTCAGAAATGGAAATAACGTCTGGAGGTACGGGAGGATACACGGACAGAAAAAGGTGCAGATTTCCTTTATTCCCACCGAATAAGGTGGAAGATTCAGGAAAATCCTGGCTGACCTAAATATCGGTCAAGTGTGACACCTAGAGGTCATGTACACCAAATTCCTTTGGGCAGATCCATTTCTTTCTTGGACTGAAAGATAAAGCTGGGGTCAGTGACCTTAACAGGAGAAGCCAATTCCAGGCTTCCGAACTGGGAAATTATTCCGCTCCCCTGGAAGCATGCAAGGTCATATTTTGATAGAAACTAGAGAGCATAAGAGTTGTGTGTAAGAGACTTTGTGTCTTAGTGACCTCCCCACTTCCCATCCGCTTCTTGTATATGATCACCAATCAAGCCACGATACTGACCGAGTGCTTACTGTGTGCCAAGCACTGAACTAAACGGTTGGAAGATTCGGAACCTATTGAAGCAGCCTGGCCTAGTGACAAGAGCATGGGCTCGGGAATCAGAAACTGTGGGTTCTAAACCTGACTTTAGACTTTGTCTAAAGTGACTTGTCTGCCGTGTGACCTTGAGTAAGTCACTTAACGTCTCTGTGCCTCAGTTACCTCATCTGTAAAATGGGGATTAAGAACTGTGAGTTCCATGTGGGAAACCTGGTTACCTTGTATCTACCCCAGCTCTTAGAACGGTGCTTGGCACATAGTAAGCCCTTGGCACGTACCATTATCATTATAGTGTGACTCAGTGGAAAGAGCCCGGGCTTTGGAGTCAGAGGTCATGAGTTCGAATCCCAGCTCTGCCACTTGTCAGCCGTGTGACTGTGGGCAAGTCATTTAACTTCTCTGGGCCTCAGTTCCCTCATCTGTAAAATGGAGATTGAGACTGTGAGCCCCACGTGGGACAACCTGATTCCCCTGTGTCTGCCCCAGCGCTTAGAACAGTGCTCTGCGCATAAGTAAGCGTTTAACAAATACCAACATTGTTATTATTATTATTAAGAGTTCAGTGTAGCAGGGTTGTAGACACCTTCCCTGCCCACAATCAGCTTATGGATGTTTCCTTTGCTACTCATCTGGGGGAAGAGAAATTGCAAGTTTGGTTTTAGAGAGCAAGCCCAGCTACTCACAGGTTGGGGATTGCCGATGTATACTTCCATTCATTCAATTCAGTCATATTTACTGAGAGCTTACTGTGTGCAGAGCACTGTACTAAGCACTTGGAAAATAAAAGTCAGCAACAGAGACAATCCCTGCCCACAACGGGCTCACAGTCTAAAGGGCGGGAGACAGGAATCGAACCAAGTAAATTGACATCGATAGCATCAGTATAAATAAATGGAATTAGAGCTATATACACATCATTAATATAAATAAATAGAATTATGCACATGTACATATATCCATATGCATATTCATATATACACGTGGTGTCAGACTTCTTACCCAGATATGCTATGGCCCGTACACTTGCATCGCATTCCTCTAGTATTCTTACTTCTTTTCCCTCTTTATGAGCCCTAGTGCACTCTCCACCGATATATGAAAACAGGTCCGGATGGATCACTGGTCTGATCCAGAGTGACCTTTCATATGTCCGGACAAATCGGTGAAGCAGAGTGCCCTAGTCGATAGACCTTGGGGCTGAGAGTCAGAGGACTGAGTTCTAAACCGGGCTCTGCCTCTTACTTGCTGTGTGACCTTGGGGAAGTCACTTCACTTTTCTGTGCCTCGGTTCCCTCATCTGTGAAATGGGGATTCAAAACTTGTTGCCCCTCCTACTTAGACGGCGAGCCTCATGTGGGACCTGATTACCTTGTATCTAACCCAGGGCTCAGTACCGTGCTTGGTAGCACTTAACAAATACTATCATTATGATGATGAAGAAGAAGAAAATGTGGCAAATATTCATCTCTGTGGTTGACGGGGGCAGACAAGATGCTTTCTCTTGTCGGGCAAAGGACCGGACAGAGGTGTGGACACAGAGAGTGACAGGCCTTGCCCAGGCTTGTGTCTCCATATCTTTCTCGCGAACATGAAAATAATGAACTTGCAGCACTCGTTAGATCATCAGAGAAGACAGTTACGGATCGTGAGCATTTCATCGTGTCTTATTCTGAGGAGAGAGACTCTGGACGTGGGCCATTTTTCAGCACTGGCTCATTAAAAGGGGAACGGTTCTTCATAAGAAACGAGGAAGATATTACTCGGGGGAATGCTGTTCAGCTGGCCAATTTACTCTCCCCTTTCGGAAATTTCACATGACTCCCTTTTGACATGACATCATAAACCATTTGTATATTATTGATGTCGCTTTCTAGAAAACAAAAGGGGCCTCCATTTCAGTCTGCCTTGTCAATCATTTATCAGGCTTATTTATAGAGTGTATCAGAGTGGTCTCCGTGCCTTCCACAGACGAACACATCTCTGATTATTTATCACGCCTCCTCCACTGAGACGCATATGTTTTGTCGTGAAGTGTGATAATGACATTGTTGTCCAACGGATATTTAGCTTTGGCAAAGACTAATGTTCTGCTGACTTGGTTTCTGAATCTCTGTCCAGAGGTGCCTTTTTGAGCTCTGTTAGACATTTGTTTTGGGGAACGTGAACCGTATTCAACTCGAGTTGACAAGCAAAGTATTTCAGATTCTCCAACGTACCTGGCTCACACGTCGAAGAGACGGATAGAATTTGAATCTTCACGGGGAGGGATCTCGTTCTCTCAAGAACCTTAGCTTGGTGCTCGCAATCAACCGATCAGTCGTATTTACTGAGTGCTTACTGGGTTCAGAGCACTGTACCAAGCGCTTGGGAGAGCACAATAGAACAGAGTTGGTAGATGTGCTCCCTGCCCGCAGCAAGTTTACGGTCTGCAGTAAGCGCTCCATAAAATGCCACTCACTGATTCGAAGTCTATTATACTCTCCCAAGCTCTTAGGACAGTGTCCTGTATACAGTAAGTGCTCTCCATATAAGCCAATGTGAATTTTGGAATGGCTGCCTTTTTCAATAAAATCCTTCTCACAGGATACATTAACTCTGTCAGTGTGCTTGCCTTTACTTATTAATGGTCAAGAAATAATAGTAGAGTTAGTGCTTTTCTGTCCCAAGGGTAATGTTCAGATTATACACTGTATTATGATCCAGGACATTAGCCGTACTAGTGAATTACCCCCTCCCTCCCTGTTCTCTGCAAAACTCCAGCCATATTAATAGCAGTAATAATTATTACGGTTTGTATTCTGTAAGCTCATTGTGGATGGAGAATGTGTCTATCCTTGTACTCTCCCAAGCACTTAGTACAGTGGTCTGAACCCAGTAAGTGTTCAGTAAATGCGACTGAATGAATGAACAGTGGGGTGACAATCATGACCATCTGATACAGTCCTCGTTCCACTCCGGCTCCATAGGTACAGTTGATCGATTGGTTCGAACCCCGGCGCTGCCACTTGGCAGCTGTGTGACTTTGGGCAAGTCACTTCGCTTCTCGGTGCCTCAGTTACCTCATCTGTAAAATGGGGATGAAGACTGTGAGCCCCACGTGGGACAACCCGATTCCCCTGTGTCTACCCCAGCGCTTAGAACAGTGCTCGGCACATAGTAAGCGCTTAACAGATACCAACATTATTATCATTATTACCGATTGGTTGATTTCCAAAGGCAAACGGGTACGTTTATCACCATTTCACAGATGAGGAAACTGAGGTAATAATAATGTTGGTATTTGTTAAGCGCTTACTGTGTGCCGAGCACTGTTCTAAGCACTGGGGTAGACATAGGGGAATCAGGTTGTCCCACGTGGGGCTCACAGTTTTCATCCCCATTTTACAGATGAGGGAACTGAGGCACAGAGAAGCGAAGTGACTTGCCCACAGTCACACAGCCGACAAGTGGCAGAGCTGGGATTCGAACTCACGAGCCCTGACTCCAAAGCCCGTGCTCTTTCCACTGAGCCACGAAGTGTTAAGTGACTTGCCCAAGTCACCACACAGCAGACAAGTAGCGGAGGTGAGATTAGAACTTAAGTCTCCTGACTCCCAGGCTCAGGCTCTTTCCATCAGGCAAAACTGCCTCCTTTTCCCCTTTCCTTTCATAAAGGTGTTGCTTTTAGAAAACAAAGCCACGCATAAAAAAACTCAGTGGTTTCCCCTCTAATTAGATAATAATTCAAGAGGGTTTGCCTATTGCTTTGCTTTTTTCGAAGTCACTTTCATATCGACAGCTACTTTATCCTGATAATGTAGAAGCGGCGTGGCCTAGTGGAAAGAGCCCAGGCCTGGGACTCAGAAGACCTGGGTTCTAAATCCGGTTCTCCCACTAGTCTGCTGTGTGACTTCTCTAGACTGTAAGCTCGCTGTGGGCAAGGAATGTGTTGGTTTATTGTTGTATTGTGCTCTCCCAAACGCCTAGTACATTGCTCTGCACACAGTAAGCTATCAATAAAAACGATTGAATGATTGAATGAATAACCTCGGGCAAATCCCTTCTCTGTGCCTCAGTTTCCTCATCTGTCAAATGGGGATCAAGACGTGAGCCTTTTGTAATAATAATAATGCTGGCACTTGTTAAGCATTTATTATGTGCCAAGCACTGTTCTAAGCGCTGGGGTAGATGCAAGGTAATCAGGTTGTCCCCCGTGGGACTCAAAGTCTTAACCCCCATTTTACAGATGAGGTAACTGAGGCACAGAGAAGTCAAGTGACTTGCCCAAAGTCACACAGCTGACAAGTGATGGAGCCGGGATTAGGACCCACGACCCATGACTCCCAAGCCCGGGCTCTTTCCACTGAGCCACGCTGCTCTGTGGGATGGATTCTACTCCGACTGCTGCTACTAGTCCTGCCGCTGCTACGACTGCTCTACGGGTGCTTCGCACATAGTAAGCACTTAACAAAGGCCATCATTATCATTATTAGCTCCCACTGCTACTATTGCATGGCTCAGTGGAAAGACCCCGGGCTTGGGAGTCAGAGGTCGTGGGTTCTAATCCCAGCTGCACCACTTGGCAGCTCTGTGACTTTGGGCAAGTGACTTAACTCCTCTCTGCCTCGGTTACCTCATCTGTAAAATGGGGATTAAGACTGTGAGCCCCACCTGGGACAACCTGATAACCCTGCATCTCCCCCAGCGCTTAGAACAGTGCTTGGCATATAGTAAGCGCTTAACAAATACCATCATTATTATTGTTTTACTACTGCTGCTACGACTGGTAACGATAATAATAACAATAATGATGGCATTTGTTAAGCACTTACTATGTGCAAAACACTGTTCTATGGGCTGGGGTAGATACAAGGTAATCAGGGTGTCCCGCGTGGAGCTCACAGGCTTCATTCCCATTTGACAGATGAGGGAACTGAAGCCCTAGAGAAGTGAAGTGACTTGCCCAAGGTCACACAACTGACAAGTGGCAGAATCGGGATTAGAACCCAAGACCTCTGACTCCTCAATAATAATAATGTTGGTATTTGTTAAGCGCTTACTACGTGCCAAGCACTGTTCTAAGCGCTGGGGTAGATACAAGGTAATCAGGGTGTCCCCCTTACAAGCTTCATCCCCATTTGACAGATGAGGCCACTGAGGCCCTAGAGAAGTGACTGGCCCAAAGTCACACAACTGACAAGTGGCAGAAGCAGGATTAGAACCCACGACCTGTGACTCCCCAGCCCGGGCTCTTTCCACTAAGCCACGCCTACTACTACTGCTAGGTGGCCGCGCTCACCCAGCAGATCAGCAGCCGAACGGAGATGAGGATCAATAATAATAATGATGTTGGTATTTGTTAAGCGCTTACTAGGTGCAGAGCACTGTTCTAAGCGCTGGGGGAGATACAGGGTCATCAGGTCGTCCCCCGTGGGGCTCCCAGTCTTCATCGCCATTTTACAGATGAGGGAACGGAGGCCCAGAGAAGTGAAGTGACTCGCCCACAGTCACACGGCTGACGGGTGGCAGAGCCGGGATTCGAACCCACGACCTGTGACTCCCAAGCCGGGGCTCTTTCCACTGAGCCACGCTGCTTCTCGGTGTCACCGCTTGATCGATCGAACCCAGTTCCCTTGTCTTCCAGCCCCTCACACCTCCCCACCCAGATCTAGAATATCATGGTGCTAACGGCTGCTCCCCCATCCCGACTCCCCTCACCCTAACCCTTCCCCAACCTAACCCTTCTTCGAATCTAATTGAGGAGAGAGGGAGGGTCTGGGCAGGTTTGGAGGGCTTCTCATTTTAGACGGGGAATGTGTCCCTTATATTTTTTTATACTCTCCCGAGCTGTTAGTACAGTGCACTCTCTTTCTCTCTCGGACCAGCTTTAAGATCAACGTCTAAAATAAAGATGGTTATTGAAGGAAAGGAGTATTTAAATCAATCTCCATTCTCCAGAGATGGGGAACCCCCCGATATAATCCGATGGATTTACAGCGATTGCAAAAAAACCGGGGGTTCAAACTGGGCCGGCGTGTGGTTTTTCCCGGAGTCCAGAAATGGGAACCAGTTTCCTTGGCATTTTAGAGGGTGACATACTTGCTGGAGATGCATAAACCTCGGGCCTCCTGTCTCCCTTACCAACCTCTAATCTCCCGATGGCTGGCACTCTCCACCAGCGGAGAACCAGTAATCCACACTTGTTTATCTCTCTTAATCACAGACACACAGTGTTCGCTGCTGCTGAGCCTTTAATTCCCCTCTTAGAGGCCTAACAGAGTGGAAAGTAAACAAAGAGGAATGTGCAACCTTCAACATTGCTAATTTCCTCTGATGTCGGAATAGTTAAATGGACGGCACCGGGGAAACATCGGCCCCAGGCCGCTTCGAATCTAATAGAGGAGAGAGGGAGGGTCTGGGCAGGTTTGGAGGGTGAAGTTCATGAACGACTCCTCGTTTGCTACTTTTCATCGTCTGCCTGCTCTGTATTGAGAGGGCAGCCTTCCTGGATTAGGGCGTTTCTGCAGTTTCTTCCTTCTGTATGGCTCCTAACTGAAATTTTTATGTCTGTCTTTCCCCCCCTAGACTGTAAACTCATTTTAGGCAGGGAATGTGTCCCTTATATATTTTTTTTTTACTCTCCCGAGCACTTAGTACAGTGCCCTCTCTTTCTCTCTCGGACCAGCTTTCAGATCGACGTCTAAAATGAAGATTGTTGTTGAAGGAAAGGAGTATTTATAGTCTTGCCACCCTTCAGCGTCACTGCTGACTTGGGGAAGGGTGTATGAGAAGAGGAAAAGAAAGGTCAAAAAGCAGGCATTCCTCATTTCCCTTAGTACAGGGCTCTGGACACAATAAACCCTCAATATAATACCATTGATTGACTGAATCTCCATGTTCCAAGAGATGAAATGATATCCACCCTTCCCCCCTGCCAAAAAAAAAAATAATAAAGCCTTAAACGGATCACTCATTGGCAGGATCTCCTTTGGCAGAGCAAAGAAGAGAATTATCTGGATAATTCAGATTCTGCAGCTAAATCAATCTCCATTCTCCAGAGATGGGGAAATTCCATATTTGGTGTAGTTTTGATGTGTAGAGATAGCATTTTTTTTGGTCACAATGGAAATATAATGTTTCCATTTTTCCCCCGGATTAGCCAGCAAGATCCCGTCCAGGGTCCCCTTGTCTGGAAGCTTCCCCAATTTAATTTTTGAGGCTTGATCCTGTTTTCTCAGACTCCGACCATTTGCCCTGGAAACCCTCTCCTGGATCCCAAATCTGGAATCTGTTTTTTCAAATTTCCTTTTCAGTTGTTTGATTTTACTTTTTACCAACTCAGAGTGTCTGCTCATTGCCAAAATGTCATGACTACCGTTTCAAAAATGACTAACCCTTGTTCGTGCTATTCAGAATTTCAGAAGTTCCATCTTTACGGGGGAATAAGGGCTTATTTGAAGTTTTTGTTTGTTTCTTTAAAAGAGAGAAAAACACCCCAACACCCTTAAGCCTTTGATTTCTAGTTCGAGGTCTAGGACGATGATGGATCGGCTGCTTGGAATCGGTTATTCTGAAGCCTGCTTGATAATGTCTCTCCTTAGGGTTTTCTTTGGTTAAAAGAAAAAAAAAAAAAAAGCCCAGCTAGATACAGAGTGGAAGCAGGGTGCCGGACACCTCTCTCTTTCACACATTCACTCCTCTCTCTTGTGTGGATTATTTTCCTTTTTCACTTCCCCTTCCCATTCTTTTTCTCTCCTCTCTCTTGTATTACTTTCTCTCTCCTGCTGTATCCTTTTCCTGGTTTCTTCTTTCCCTTTTGCTCTCTCCCATTTTCTCTCTCATCTCTTCCTCTCTCCCCATCCCTCCCTCTCCTTCACCTCCCCCTTCCTTCCTCTCCCCCTCCCCATTGCTTTGCCTTTCTCTCTCCCCCCCCCCCCCTCCCTCCCTCTCTCTCTCTCTCGTCCTCTTTCTCTCCCTTTCTCCTCCGGGTGCAGGTGTGCGGGGGCCCAGGGAACGAGTGCGGATGCTCCCAGGTGGGTGGGAGGGTGGGCAAGCTCTAGCCTCGGGTCGGAGGGCCACCGAGGTCGTTAGCATCGTCGGTGTTAGCGGCAGGGTTAGCGGCAGTTTTCAGTGTTAGCGGCGGCAGCAGCGACGCTCAGTGTTAGCAGCATCAATTTTAGCAGCAGCAGCGGCAGCGTTAGCGGCAGCAGCCGGGCTCAGGGTCAGCGGCAGTGTTAGGCTCGGTGTTGGCATCATCAGCGTTAGCGGCAGCAGCCGGGCTCAGGGTTAGCAGCGGCAGAGGCGTCGCCCCCAGCATCACCGCCGCCCGTCCCCCCCACCGGTCCTTCCTTCCGTCGGTCCATCCTTCCGTCCACCCATCGGTCCACCCAGCCATCGGGCTGCCCGCCTATTGTTCCCCGGGACCCGGCAGCTGGCGGTTGGTCGGGCCGGAGGAGGAGGAGGAGGAGGAGGAGGGAGTCCGGGCATGGGGACCACCACCCGCAGCGGGACCAGCAACAGGACCGGTGGCACCAGCGGGACCGGTAGCATCAGGACGACGCCGGGCCCGGAGGATGATGCGGGAGTCCCAGAGGTCGTGGCGGGGGTCCCGGGGGGCCACCGGCTACGAGCCTGCCTGACCGTCCTCCTGCTGAGCCGCTGGGCAGTGGTGGCCCATGGGCAGCCCCCTCCCCCGCCCCTCTATCTCTGGAAGACGGGTAAGTGGTCTGGAGCCCCCTCCCCATCCCCCTCTCCATCCCCTCCAGCCCCCTCCTCCCGGGGGTCCTCCCGGCCTCCCGGGGCTCAGGACCGGCTCCCTCGCCCCCGGGGACCCGAGCAAGCGCTGGCCCCTGCAGAGCGCTGCGCGCAACGTTGCGCACCGCTCAGAGCCCGCAGCCAAAGCTCTTTGCACCCAAGGGGGCGGGGAGGAAGGAGTTAAGGGTCTGCCCTCCCCCTCTCCCTTCCCCTCCCCCAATTCCGAATCGGGACGGCCGGACCACGTGGCTATTAATGACCTGTTTATCATCTATCTATCTATCTATCTATCTCTATTTCTATTGATGCTCTTGATGCCTGTCTACCTGTTTTGCTGTCTGTCTCCCGCCTTCTAGGCTGTGAGCCCGTTGTTGGGTTGGGATGGTCTCTCTTTGTTGCCCAGTTGTACTTTCCAAACGCTTAGAACAGTGCTCTGCACCCAGGAAGCGCTCCATAAGTACGATTGAATGAATGGATTAGAAATCAGGCCGCGGGCGGAAGGGTCACCCGTCACTCCTGAATCCTTTTCCTTGTCTTAAAAACCCAGCGAAACCCAATTAATCGGAAGCCGAGGTGATGAACGATGGACTAGGGCAGAAGCAGCATGCTTCATTCATTCAGTCGTACGTATTGAGCGCCACCCGTGACCTACAGATAGAAATCTCCCCGTTTTGGTTTCTTTTGTGCCCCTCCTGAGGACACAGAGAATACCCCCAAACCTCACATGTTTATCGCTTTTTTATAAGTGCAGTAGATCATCATCATCATCGCGGTATCTGTTAAGCGCTTGCTTTGTGCCGGGCACCGTACGAAGCGCTGATGTGGATCCAAGTAAATGGGTTTGGACACAGTCCCTTGTCCCATGTGAGGCTCACAGAGGTCATTCTGGCCGTCCCGGAACAAGTCACCAAGATGTAGAGGAATCTTTTCTCTTTCTTTTTTAATAATTATGACTCGTGAATAGGCTGATCCGATCAATAGGGAAAGGGTGCGTTAATCATTTGGTTGAAAAACAAGTTAGAATCGCATGGTTCTCGCTCTCCTCTCCTTAGTTCCTGGCTGACTGCCCCAGAGGCAGATTAATGTACAATTACGCTGATATCCCGAGTACTTTAAAAGTATCTATCTAGTAGCTCAGTAAGGAGATTAAGGGGGAATTCATTTCAGGGAAGGCATGTTATCTCAGAATCCAAGAGGGGGAAAATAAAATAACTTTTGGGCATAAAAAAAAAAAAAAACCCTTAATGGCTGTTACTTGATAGTGAAGGATCAATAGCTTAATGACCACAGATGTCATCCTAAGTACTCCAGCATCATACTTTTAATGAGATCTGAAAGCTTGTCTACTACACAAAGCCAAAGGTTGGCTTTTCATAAGTAGAAGCGCATGAATCGGCAGGCTGTGATCTAGGCTCATAGCATCCTTCTGAGGGATCTGGGAGTGATCTTCCCTATTAAACAACTTAGTTCCCAGAGTACAATGAGGGTCATGGGAAGAACATTCTTTTACGCTGGATTTAAAAAAAAAAAAAAGCTGCCCGTTTTTGACTTGCTTTGGTTATAGGAAAGGAGCCGAATGGCTCGGAGAGTGAGACTGTCACTTTTTTTCTCTGTAAGAGTCGTCACCGGAGATATGGGGCTTTGACGGTAGACTGTAAGCTCCTTGAGGGAATGAGTCTACCGACTCTGTTATATTGTACTCTCACAAGTGCAGAGAACAGTGCTCTGCAGACCGTAAGGCCGTCAATGGGCAGGGATTGTCTCTATCCGTTGCCAAATTGTACATTCCAAGCGCTTAGTACAATGCTCTGCACATAGTGCTCAACAAATGCTATTGAATGAATAAGGGCTCGATCCATAGGACTGATTTCAGATCTTTCCTGGGAGAAGGAGGAAGGGTGCTTGGTATGAATTAATTAGGAGAGGAAACGATGTTGGAGGTAGAATGATTGGGAAAGGGAGAGTTGTTGGGTTTGGCTTCAAAACTGTCTATCCCCTTGTCCCCTCCTACTCACCTCCCTTCTCTCCTTCTCCATCGCAGCCCTCACACTCCGCTCCTCTGCTGCCGCTAACCTCCTCAATGGGCCTCGTTCCTGCCTGTCCTGCTGTCGACCCCTGGCCCATGTCCTACCTTAGGCCTGGAATGCCCCCCCACCCCCCAAATTCACCAAACTAGCTCTCCTCCCCTCTACAAAGCCCTACTGAGAGCTCACCTCCCCCAGGAAGCCTTCCCGGACTGAGCCCTCCCTTTCCCTCTCCCCCTCCTCCCCCCCCATCGCCCCTCCTCCCTCCCTCTGCTCTACCCCCTTTCCCTCCCCACGGCATTTGTATATATTTATACATATTTATTGCTCTATTTTATTAATAATGTGCATTTATCTATGGTTCTATTTATTTTGATGGTAGTGATGCCTATTTGCTTTGTTTTGCTGTCTGTCTCCCCCTTCTAGACTGTGAGCCCATTGTTGGGTAGGGATTGTCTCTATCTGTTGCCAAATTGTACTTCCCAAGCACTTAGTACAGTGCTCTGCATTCAGTAAGCGCTCAATAAATATGATTGAATGAATGAATGAATGAGAATGAAAATTAAGCACCTACTATGTGCCAACCACTGTTCTGAGCCCTGGGGTGGATACAAGATAATCAGGTCGGACACAGTCCCTGTCCCACATGGGGCTCACAGATGAGGCATCCTTTTACAGATGAGGCAACTTGAACCCCAGAGAAGGGAAGTGTGTTGCCCAAGTTCACACGACAGACGTGAAGGAGCCGGGATCAGAACCCAGGTCCTTCTGATTCCCAGGACAGTGCCCTATCCTCTAAGCCATGCAGCTTCTATTTATTTGCCATTGTTTTAATGAGATGTTCTTCCCCTCGACTCTATTTATCGCCATCGTTCTCGTCTGCCCGTCTCCCCCGATTAGACCGTGAGCCCGTCAGAGGGCAGGGACTGTCTCTATCTGTTGCCGATCTGTACATTCCAAGCGCTTAGTACAGTACTCTGCACATAGTAAGCGCTCAATAAATACTATTGAATGAGTGAATGAAAGTAAGAAGAAAGACGAGTAAGGAGAAGTAGAGAAAGACAAGTTTGGGGAGAAAAGCTCAGATCGAAGGAGGCCGAATTTGGCAGTTAGCAGATTGCGCTTCAGCGGGGTTCAGAGAAATGGGGTGACTAGACTGAAGAAGGGGTCACGAAAAGTGCCATTCAGCACTCGTGATGGGGACCGTTCTGGAAAAACAAGTCAATTCTTAAGTCGGCCCTCTGTTCTAGCCTTATTCTCTCTAGGCTGTAAGCTCATTTGTGGGTAGGGTCACGTCTACCAACTCTGTTGCACTGTGCTCTCCCAAACTCTGCTCACCGTCAGCATTCAGATGCCATTGATTGGTAGTCTTCTGCTCTAACATTTTGTAGATTTACATCTGACCGTGTCCCCCATTAGGTGACAGGACTCTTCTGGGGCAGGGACCATGCGAGAAGCAGCATGGCAGAGTGGAGAGAACATGGGCCTGCGAGTCAGAAGGTCATGGGAGGAGGGTTGGCCAATCTGGATTTATAAGGATTAATGATGATTCTGCCTCTCATTAGGGGTTAAGTTATTCAGGGAGAGAAATTTGGAAGGATGCGAGGAGGCTCGACCTTTACCGTATTTGGGGGGTAGGGTGGGGGTTGCAATTTATCATCTTGGAATTTGTTAAGCACCTACCATAAAAATAATGATAATGATGGTATTTCTTAATTGCTTACTATGTGGCAAGCACTGTTTTAAGCTCTGGGATGTGTCAAACATTGTTCTAACTGCCAGGGTAGATACGAGATAACCACGTTGGACACGGTCCCTGTCCCACCTGGGGGCCCCCGTCTTAGTTCCCATTTAACAGATGAGGTAACTGAGGTCCAGAGCCGTGCAATGAGTTGCCCAAGGTCACACAGCAGACAGGTGGCGGACCTGAGATAAGAACCCAGATCCTTCTGATTCCCAGTTCCGGGCTCTGTCCCTTAGGCCCTGATGCATGTGGAACAAATACTATCGTTATTATTATTAACAAAGCACTTTGAATACTAATGAAAGCAACCACAAATAGACTCTGGTCCACTGCTAATTGTTTCTTCTAATATGAAACCTCTTTTGTTTTATATCTGGAAATCAAAACCGTTGGCTCAGTGGAAAGAGCACGGGTTTGGGAGTTGGAGTTCATGGGTTCCAATCCCGGCTCCGCCACCCGTCAGCTGTGTGACTTTAGGCGAGTCACTTCACTTCTCTGTGCCTCAATTCTCTCATCTGTAAAATGGGGATTAAGACTGTGAGCCCCACGTGGGACAACCTGATTACCTTGTATCCCCTCTGCCCCTAGTGTTTAGCACAGTACTTGGCTCATAGTAAGCGTTTAAAAAATACCATGCTTATTATCATTATTCGGTAACTCGCAAGTGGAGTCACAATGCTTGAGGGCCATCACTCCCTGTCAAATTAGGGAAGATGATTTATATTTCCAACATATTTCTTGGACTTCTAACAGAGTGACAGGAGTAACAGTGTTTATTGAGCACCCGCTGAATGCAGCACACTCTGCTGAGGCTTAGGAATTACAGCAGAAGAACATATGGAGATGTACATATGGAAGCATATATGGAATTTGTTTATATTGATGTCTCCCCCTTTAGACTGTAAGCTTGCTGTGGGCAGGGGACATGGCTGTTTATTCCTTTATTGCACTCTCCTAAGCGCTCTGCACAGTGCTTTGCACACAATAAGTGCTCAAATACAGTTAAAAGACTGAATACAGTACAGTAGAATTGGTAGATGTAATGTATATGGGCAGGGAACATGTCTGCTACTCCTCCTAGTACTCCAGTACTCTCCCAAGTGCTTAGCACAGTATTCTGCACATAATAAGCACTCAGTAAATGCCAGGGATTGCTATCCCTGCCCACAAGGAGTTTATAAGTCTACAGGGATCAGAGTAGAGAAAGGTGAATATTCAGGCAAATAAGCCTATATACTCAAGATTGGAAAATAGGTATAAATCCATGATTGCCCAGAGCCAGTTATTGCATTAAGCTTGTGTGAAAATACAACAGAAGCAGAGTACTCCTTCTCTACCCCCAGGGACCTGCCAATCTAATGGGCCTGTTGGCATCTTGCGGTTCCCTTCCCCCTCCTCCGTGACAGACAGTGCTCCGCACACAGAAAGCGCTCAATAAGTACGGCTGCATGAATGAATGATGTAGAAATGGTCCTCCTTGGATCAGAGGATGGTTTGAGATTGGAATATGAAAAGCAAAATGATTGCTTAGGGTGTGTGTTACCAGCTCCGTTGTACTATTCTCTCCCAAGCACATAGTACGGTGCTCTGGCCAGAGTATGTGCTCAAAACATACCGGTGATTAATTAGCATGGGGCTATCAGGTGAGCCACGGTTATGACGAGCAGCTGACAGTGTGGAGGAAGGGCGACCTCGGGACATCTCCTGAAAGTCAGTGAGATGAGACCTTATTCTGAGTTCCAGCCATCCCCAAATTTCCCTCCAGACTCTCATAGGCAGCTTCAGTTGCAGCGTCTCCTCCAACAATAATAATAATAATAATGATGGTATCTGGTTAGCACTTATTACTACTAGTAATAACAGTTATGGTATTTGTTAAGTGCTTACTATGTGCAAAGCACTGTTCTAGCGCTGGGGTTGATAGAAGGTAATCGGGTTGTCCCACGTGGGGCTCACAGTCTTCATCTCCATTTTACAGAAGAGGTAACTGAGGCACAGAGAAATGAAGTGGCTTGCCCAAGGTCACACAGCAGATAAGTGGCGGGGACGGGATTAGAACCCACGTCCTCTGACTCCCAAGCCCGGGATCTTTCCACTAAGCCACGTTCTAAGAGGTTTCCCCCCGACTAAACCCTCATCCCTCTTCCCCCACTCCCTTCTGTATCTCCCGTGCACTTGGATTTGCCCCCTTGATTCACCCCTCCCTCAGCCCCGGAGCCCTTAAATCCACATCCCCCTCTAGAGTGTCAGCGGGCAGGGGACGTGTCTACCTACTCTGTTCTGTCATACTCTCCCAAGCGCTTACTACGGTGGTCTGCGCATAGTAAGCGCTCAAATAAGACCGACTGAAGCAACAAGGCAGCCGTCCGTTGCCAGTAAAATGAGTCGCCCCTTCAGCTGGGTGTTGAGATACTCCCCGGGGGGGTCAGTGTTTGGGTGGTCTGTTGGGGGGGAGGGTGAAGATGAAAGAGTCGAGACTTCTTTCTTTGGACTGAGCTAAGAGGGACCTCAAGGGATCTCCTAATTTTAGACTGACTTTTGTTCCAGTAAATCTAGGACGGTTCCGGATTTATAGGCGGTCACAGGTAATTTTAGAAAAGGAAAAAAAAAAAAGTATGTCCCCGAAGGGAGATGGTCTTAGCAAGACAGATCCGCCCACCTTATGGATCCTTGGTTTCTCGAGGTCTTTTTATGCTTGTGGATTGCCTCGGCCGAGCTCAAGGGTGACCTGTTTAGACCCCAGTGTCCTCTGGGAGTTGTAGTGGCGGGTGGGCTGTTTGACCCCTACGCAACTCTCCTCTGGGCCCTGAGAAATGAGGGTAAGGTATCTGAAAGGGGAAAGGAAGCAGTGTGGCCTAGTGGATAACGCACAGGCCTGGGCGGCAGAGGACCTGGGTTCTAATTCTGGTTCTGCCACCTGTCCGCTGGGTGATCTCAGGCAAGTCCTTTCACCTCTCTGTGCCTCAGTTACCTCATCGGTAAAAGCGGTATTGAGACGGTGAGCCCCACGTGGGACAGGGACTCGGTTTGCTCAAATCCACCCCGGCGCTTAGTGCGTGTCAGGTGTTTAACAAGTAGCATCATTGTTGTTATTATTCTTTGCACCTTAGTTTCCTCCACTGAAAAATGGGAATCTGATACCTGTTCTCCTTCCTACGTAGGACAGGGACTGTGTCCCACCGGTTGAATTTATATCTACCCTGCGCTTAAAACAGTGCTTGACACATAGTAAACACTTAACAAATACCATTAAACAAGTTGATGTGGTACCCATTATCCTAAATGTCAAAAATAGTATGGTCGGTCTCTCTATTCTATTTCTGTACAATCTTGGCGAGACTTAATCAGCACCGGCTATAGTCTCAGGCCTGCTCTTAAAAACGAAACCAAAGGGGGAGAGGAACTGTGGATAAATGGAAAGAACGACACAATGCCAAGTTGAATGACCCCAGAGATCGATAAGGCAGAGGGGGGACTGCCACAAAGAATGAGAATGAGGCCACATCACTAAAGAGGAATACGAAGAACTAGGTTGGAGTAATAATCGTGTTTTTGGGGGCTCCGGCTAAGCACTTGGGAAGTTGAAAACAAAGCCGTGAAGTTCTCTACCCATAAAGAGCTTGCCCTGTAGAGGAAGGGAAGCTAGCATGTAGGGCAATTACCTGCGTGGCTCAGTGGAAAGAGCACGGCCTTGGGAGTCAGAGGTCACGAGTTTGAATCCCGGCTCTGCCACTTGTCAGCCGTGTGACTGTGGGCGAGTCACTTCACTTCTCTGGGCCTCAGTTACGTCATCTGGAAAATGGGGATTCACTGTGAGCCTCACGTGGGACAACCTGATGACCCTATATCTACCCCAGCGCTTAGAACAGTGCTCGGCACATAGTAAGCGCTTAACAAATACCAACATTATTATTATTACCTGGTCCATCAGTTAGCTAGATGGGCACCCCACTGGTTAGGGTATTGCCCTCGGTGGAGGCGGACCCTCCCTTCTGTATCTCCCTTGCACTTGGATTTGCCCCCTTGATTCACCCCTCCCTCGGCCCCGGAGCCCTTAAATCCACATCCCCCTCTAGAGTGTCAGCTCACTGCGGGCAGGGAACCTATCTGCGCCTTCAGATACAGAAGGCGGAGTAGGAGGCTCTCACAAGTTTCACAGGGGCTTTAGCGCATCGTAAGGTAACAAGTAAGCAGCATGAAGCTGCGTGGCTTAGTGGATAAAGCATGAGCTTGACAGTCAGGTGGTGGGTTCTAATCCCCGCTCTACCACTTGTCAGCTGCGTGACTTTGGGCAAGTCACTTCACTTCTCTGTACCTTAGTTACCTTATCTGTAAAATGGGGATTAAGACTGTGAGCCCCATGTGGGACAACCTGATAACCTTATATCTATCCCAGCATTTAGAACAGTACTTGGCACTTAACAAATACGATCATTATTATTATTAAGAGTAATAAACACCCTATTATTACTACTGTGTATTATGGGAAGCAGAATTGCCTAGTGGAAAGAGTGTTATTATTAGGATTAGTGTTATTATTATTATTAATTCAGGAGATCCCGGCAGGCTCCTGAGGACGATTGGTATTTGGTATTTGTTAAATGCCTACTCTGTGCCTGGCACTGTACTAAGCACTGGGGTAGAGACAAGCAAATTAGGTTGGACACAGTTCCAGTCCCCCATGAGGCTCACAGTCTTTACCCCAATTTTACGGATGAGGCACAGAGAAGTGAAGTGACTTGCCCAAGGTCACACGACAGAGATATGGCAGAGCCGAGATTAGAAGCCGGGTCCTTCTGACTCCCAGGCCGGTATACTGTATGTGTGGGCATGTGTTCATTAAGCTACAGACTTGGTAGATGATACCTTTAGCAATGAGAAGCAGCATGGCCTAATGGATAGAGCCTGGGCCTGGGAGTCAGAAGGACCTGGGTTCTAATCACGGCTCTGCCACCTACCTCTCTGTTGTGTGACCTTGAGCAAGTCGCTTCCCTTCCCTAGGCCTCAACTCCCTCATCTGTAAAATGGGGATTAAAACAGTGAGCTCTATGTGGGACAAGGGCTGTGTCCAACCCGATTAGCTTGTATCCTCCCAGTGCTTAAAACGGTACCTAGCACATAGTAAGTGCTTAAACACCACAGTTATTATTATTATTTTGGTCCACTGGCTTCCTAGGGCAGTGAATTGAGGCTCAAGTCAGAATAGCCTGATTCTGGCTCCTTACAAGGCAAGAAGAGAAGCAAACATTGACTCATTTGCGACTTGAGTGTTTTGATAAACAGTTTTTCCACAGCACTGGAGAGAGTGTTTTCAGCAGTTAACATCTCGTCTCTTGATTTCAGCACCTTCTCTCATGATGGCTTTTTCCAGCTGCTGAAATGAAAAAACAATGTCATTTACTCCTCCAATCTGTTGTCGCTAACCCCCTAAGGAAACACAAACCCATATTTTTTTTTTTTCCGAATTCCCAGAATTCTTTTAAGCGGGCGCACTCGTGACCTTCTGTTCAGCGGAAATTTGCCGTGTCAAATTCTCGGCTCGGTTATGTGTGGTATTCTATCCCAAACAGTTGACCCCCCAACTCCCTTTAATTTCAGGCTGCCTCTTTCAAAATGCGCGTGGTCCTAGCAGATCTCTGAAGTGGAACGGTGTTGACATTAGCAGTGCCCGGCTTCAGGGAGAGTAGCTGTCTCTGGCCCACTTCTTACCCCAAACAAAGCAAACTCTGCCAGCATCATTCTATTTTTAATCTGCAGGCAGTTCAACTGGGAGAGATGTAGGCTAGGCTCCAGAGTGGGATGCGGTGGTGCAATTAGTTGGAATTCATGTTCGTGGGTAAGGAACTGGTATGAACGTATTCAAATTAAGCATCGGAGAAAGCTGCAGCGAATAAGATCTGGGAATCTTTCTGCTGAGCCTCTGGTACTTTAAGACGTGACTTTCTGAAGAAGTCATTACGCGTCTCTGGATTACTAGCGAATGAGATAAATAAGCAGGATTTTCTGTATTCAAAGGTGGCAACTCTGAATCTCCTCTATGCATTTCGGTTGCTTGTTTTAAATTCAGCTCAATGCCGTGCACTTAAAATCTGATTCTAATCTGTCCATGTGTTCTGTTGCACGTGTCTGCTGATTCTGTTGTACTGTACTCTCCCAAGTGTTCAGTACAGTGTTCTGTGCACAATAATCGATACAGTTGATTGCCCACTATCTGACCACTACATGCGCTCACAGGACCCTAGAGTGTTTATAGTAGACCTTTGTAATAATAATAATTGGGGTGTTTAAACTCTTACGATTTGCCAAGCACTTTCGAAGCGCCCGGGTAGATACAAGATAATCAGGTCCCACATATGGAGAGGGAGGGAGCACAGGTATTGAAACCTCATTGTGCTGATGAGGGAACTGAGACGGAAAGAAGTGAAATGACTTGTTCAAGCTCACAAACGGAGAAGTGGCCAAGCCAGGATTAGAATCCAGGTCTTCTGACTCCCAGGTCTAGGCTCTTTCCACTAGGCCAGGCTACTTGCCATTTTGTCTACAACAATGACACTACGCACAATTAATTCATCACACGCACTGATCAGTGGTATTTCTTGAGCCCCTTCTGAGACACTGTGCTAAGCATTTGGGAGAGTCCAGATGAATCGAGAGACATGTTCCCCATTCTTAAGACGCTTAAAGAGTCGTTGCAAAAATGATTACAGATAGGTGGGAGCGAGAGGCTGACGAGGATCTAACAAGAAGCAACACAAATCTACCAAAATGAAATATCAGATTAAGGAATTGATCACACATGTGGCCCAGGGCTGGGGTTGGGTTGGGGCTCTGTAGACGCTGGGAATTAATCAAGGAAGACTTCATGGAAGAAAGGGATTTAGGAGGATTTTGAAAATGGGAATCTCCGAGGGCAGGTATAAATGGGAGGGAAGGGACTTACAAACTTGGGGAACAGGATGAGCAGAGCATCGTATCCTAGTGGATAAAACATAGGTCTGGGAGCCGGAGGGCCTAGATTCAGTCGATCACGAACCCGGGAGGGTGTGTTCTGTAAGAATTCCAGGACTCTATCCCTTTGTTCTTCCCCACCCTGCCACACAGCACATATGTATATATATATAAAATTCTATTTACATCGATGCCTGTTTACTTGCTTTGATATATATATATATTTCTATTAATTTCTACTGATGCCTGTTTACTTGTTTGGATGTCTGTCTTCCTCCTTCTAGACTGTAAGCCCAGTGTGGGCAGGGGTTGTCTCTCTCTATTGCTGAGTTGCACTTTCCAAGCACTTAGAACGGTGCTCTGAACACAGTAAACTCTCAATAAATAGGATCGAATGAGTGAATGAGGGGACGGAGGCTGAAAAGTCTGGAATGACGTACAGCTAGAAGGTTGGCTTGGGAAGGACAAAGACGCGGAGCCGTTGGAGAAGAGAGTCGATCTGTGAGATGGCGAGGTTGATGGGGAGGTTTGCAGCCGGTGACAGGTGGGGGTTGATACAAAAGAAGCCTGAAATGCTGTTTCTTCATCCACAGAGCCCTGTGGCTCTTAATGTATTCATCACTGACCTTGGCTGGTTCTTGGCAGACACAAGTAACTGGCCTTTCATCTTCCTCCGGGCTGTCTCCCTGGCCTTCTTGGATTCTTAAGGTTCATTCATTTATTCAGTCATATTTCTTGAGTGCTTACCGTGTGCCCAGCACCGTACTAAGTGCTTGGGAGACTGCAATAGAACAATAGACTATTTATTCATATAATAGCATCTGTCTCCCACTTTAAGTTGTAAGCTTGATGTGGGCAGAGAACGTGTCTACCCACTCTGTCGTACTGCATTCTCCCAAGAGCTTAGTAGTACCGTCCTCTGTCTGCAGTAAGCGCTCAATAAATACGTAAATATTTATATTACTGAAATTTAGTACTGCTAATAATTAAGTATGATGATAATTCGATTAGTCAGGAACTAATTCTCCCTAGTATGTCTTTTCCCCCAGCATTTAATAGAGCTTTTTGCACACCTTAGGGACTCAGATACTATTACCATTACACAGAGTCCCTGAGGTGGGGTCTGAGGCACCACTAGGTGGTCTGAGCCTCTAGAAGACCTGGGTTCTAATCCCGGCTCTGCCGCTTGTCCGCATTGTCACCTTGGGCAAGCCACTTTCCTGTATTTACTTTACCCTGTATCTACCCCAGCGCTTAGAACAGTGCTCTGCACATAGTAAGCGCTTAACAAATACCAACGTTATTATTTATGCCTCAGTCTTCTCATCTGTTAAATGGGAATTCATTCCTGTTCTCCCACCTGCATAAACTGTGAGCCCCATGTGGGACAGGGAATGTGTCTGACTTAATTCAATCAGTCTTATTTACTGAGCCCTTACTGTGTGTATAGTACCGTACCGAGTGTTTGGGAGAGGACTCTATAACAGAGTTGGAGGACTTGTTTCCTGTCCCCAGTGAGCTTACGGTCTAGAGGGGGAGAACCTGTATCCATCCCAGCACTTAGTACAGTGCTTGGAACACAGTAAGACCTCGCACACTTAATTATTTTTATCATTATTATTATTAGGCTTAGTCTAACCAGCACAGGATGATCGCTGCAGAGAGAACTGTGTTCTTCAAACAGCTGGGTCAAGTCTGAGTTAATTGCCAGGTCAGATGTTAGGAAGGAATGATTAATTTTTGCTCCATCCTCCCACCAGCCTCCACAAAGGGGTTCGAGCTGGGAACCGAAGGCACTCCCCTCCCTCCGCCCCACCGCCGTTATTCCTGGGACACGAGGAAAGAAGCACAGCTGGTCGGTTGTGTGCCCCTCTGTTTCTTCTGTTTTCCGGTAAATCCAGAGGAGCCTCGGTGACCTTTGTCACGGTAAAGAGACAATGCTGGAGGAGGCTCTGGGACGCAGCGGCGGTGTCTTTCCGTGACCTGTGGGATCTCATTAGCTTCGACGGCAGAAGCCCGGGGCACCTGGAGTTGGGAAAAACTGGTCACGAGTCCCTGAGGATATTCCTGCAAAGAAGAATGTCCCTTCCCCCGTCGTTAGGCGGCTGGTGCGAATCCAAATGGCTTCAGAGGACCATCTGAGTCACGTGGGGTGGCGGGGCTAGAGGATAGTTGGACAGACCCAAAACCAGTCTGTCAGGAGATGGCCGGGGGAGAAAGGTGGTGGGATGGGCCCAAGAGTAATCCATGTCACATGGGACTGGGGCAAGAGGGAGCGAGACATGGCAGAGACCCAGCCATGTCTTGAGAATGGGGTGGGGGGGAAGGGGCGAAAGGGGAGACAGCCTAAAGCGAGAGGGGAGGGTCCCAGCTGGAAAAGGAGCCTCAGTGGCAGGAGAGAGGTCTGGGGAGGCCAATGGGAAGATGGAAGGAGGGCTGAGGAGGAAGGAGGTGCAGGGAAGAGAGAAAGAGAATGAGAGAGAGAGTGGGGGGGGCGGTGTTCGGAGCAAGAGACGGGGTCTGTGAAGGAATTGTTGGGGAGGCGGGTTTGCCAGGTTCTCCTCAGTTCCCTTGCCGGGTCAGAGAGGTATGTAGCTGTGAGGAACTGCCTTTGCCTTGCCCCCACTCACCACCCTGGCCAGGTGTGCCCTGGCCTTTAGTAGGGGGGGACTGGATCCTAAGTGGGTCCGAACCTCCAGAGTAAATAGAGAGGTTTCTGGTGACCGGCCAGTATCCTTGAGTGGGAAGAGAGTCAACATTGCCACAGACTCTTGACCGTTTTGTCCCAGGACTCTTCTTTGCACTGAATGTTCTTGTTTTGTCTTAGGAAGGCAGTTAAGCGATGCCAGACTGTAGAAGGCTTTCCTTCAGGGAAAACACCAAACCAAGTAGCTGGCCCTTTTGTGCAGAACTCCTTGGCCTTCCTGTTCCGGAAACAGGAGGTCAATCGGTCTATTTATTGAGGGCCTACTGGGTGCAGAACATTGTACTAAATGCTTGGGAGAGTACAGTAGAATAAGTAGACGTGATCCTGTCCTCCGGAGGCTTTGCAAGCTCTTGGTGGGCAAGGAACGTTGTCTCCCAGCTCGACTGTATTGCCCTCTCCCAAGCACTCAGTACAATGCTTGGCACACAGTAAGCGCTCAGTAAATGCCATTGATTCAGAATGGGGGAAGTGGACCCAAAAATGAGGAGTAGGAAATAGAGTATAAAGATATGAACATAAGTTATGATGATGAGTGTGGTGTTATGAACTAAGCCCTGGGCGAAGTTGTGGGGTAGATAGATAATCAGATCAGACACAGTGTCCCCATACCTTATGGGATTCACAGCTGAGGAGGAGAGACAAGAGATTGAAATGTTACTTCCGGTGAGTTGGGGTGAGTACTCAAGCGTTTAGGTAAGTGGTGAAGTGGCAGTGTAGGGATAATAGGGTGGGGAGATGAGAGACTAATTAGGACACACCTCAATCAATCAATGGCATTTATTGAGCGCTTACTATATACAGAGCACTGTACTAAACGCTTGGGAGAGTACAGTCCAACAGAATGAATGGACATGTTCCCCGCCCATAACAAGTTTACAGCCTAGAGACGAACTTACCTAGAGGCGATGTCATTTCAAAAAACTTAGTATCTTCACATCAATCACTCAATCAGTGGTATTTATCGAGGGCTTCATTTAGTCATTCAATCATTTATTGAGCACTTTATGCAAAGCACTGTACTAAGCACTTGGGAGAGTGCAATACAGTAAAGTCTGTAAGCACATTCCCTGCCCATAATGAGTTTACAGTCTCGAGGACGAAATACAGGCATTCATAGTAATAAAGGGAAGGAAGCCGCTTGCTGTTCCTCTCGGTGTTGCTCTTGCTGCTTCACTGCAAGTACGAGAAGATGTGATTAGTCACAGTATTTACGAGAAGCAGCGAGGCTCAGTGGAAAGAGCACGGGCTTTGGAGTCAGAGGTCATGGGTTCAAATCCCGGCTCGGCCACTTGTCAGCTGTGTGACTTTGGGCAAGTCACTTCACTTCTCGGTGCCTCGGTTACCTCATCTGGAAAATAGGGATTAAGACCGTGAGCCCCACGTGGGACAACCCGATTCCCCTGTGTCTACCCCTGTGCTTAGAACAGTGCTCGGCACATAGTAAGCGCTTAACAAATACCAACATTATTATTATTATTATTATTATTATTTAGTAAGCACCTGCTGTGTGCTAAGCACTGCACCAATCACTGAGAAAGACATGGGCGTTTGATGATGATCATGATTACCATTATTATATCTGTTAAGGACTCACTATGTGGGAGAGTGTGGTTATTTATAGTATTTAGTAAGCACCTACTGTAATAATTTTGGTATTTGTTAAGTGTTTGCTATCTACCAAGTGCTAAGCACCACGGACTGCTGCAGTCATTTAGAAGAAATGTACATGAGTTAGATTATTACTATTATTATTTGCGAAGGGCTTAAACTGTTCTAAGTATTGGGGCAGATCTAGAATATGCAGCTCGCTCACAGCCCCTGTCCACATAAGGCTCACAGTCTAGGAGGGAGGACAGGTAATAAATGCCCTTTTTACAAACAAAGAAACAGAGGCAGCGAGTTAAATAACTTGCCCAAGTTCAGCAGGCAGGCAAGGGGCAGAGCTGGGAGGCGAACCCAGGTCCCCTGATTCCTTGGCCCGTGCACTGTACGCTAAGCCTCACTGCTTCCTCCCTCCCGAGGGATCCTCCCCGTAGAAGGGTACAGGTCAGAGAGGATGTTGGAGGCAGACGCATAAGCAAAGGTGAAACAATAAAATGCCGAAACTCAGCAGTCGAATACTGTTCTTCAGGAAGCAGCCCAATAAAATTCTTGTGAGCCTCATGCGGGTCAGGGTCTGTGTCCAACCTCATTAATTTGTAGCTACCCTAGAGCTTACGATAGTAGCACAGAGTAGGGTTTAACATCAGGAGGACTAATTCCCTGGAGAAGATACTCATGCTAGGAAAAGTCCAGGGAAAAGATGGAAGAGGCAGACCAGGACCTGGTTGGATAGAAACAACAACAATAGAAACCTAACAACGATAACGGAAGTACCGTGAGCAAAGTTACAGATTATGGCAAAAGACAGGATGTTCCGCGGAGTCTCTGTGAATCTGAAACATCGCGACGGCATTTGTTAATAATAGGAATAGGGTTTAACAAATGCCTTAAAAAGACTCTCTGGCTACAACCTTGCCAGCCGTGAAGAGCCGTGAGTACCCACAGATTCCTCCACCCACATTCCCTCTCCCTCCGCTTTCTTCTAGGTGATTTGGAAAATGATGGTGAATTGAGATCCGGGGGCGTTCCCTCACTGCTCCGTATGTGGAGGGAGAGCGCGGAAAGGGCACTGACCGGCTCGTGGTGTGGAAGGGGGAGGTGTGACTTGTTCTGCTCATCCGGAATGGTTAAACGGGTTCTCGTTCTGGGTCTTATCGTGCTTAAGGATTTGAGGGCTCCTTGGCTGCTATAGTGGCAGATGAAAATGATTCATACCAAACTGAAACCCGGATGCTATTGCAAAAGCCTGACAACCCAGTAGGTAAACACTACGTCCCTTCCGCCTACAACTGCCGAATAGTTTGCCCGCTCGAGAATTGCCGTTGAACATAACAGAAGCGGGAAGGTCCTTCTGATGTGCTTTAGGGACGATGACCTGGACAAACTTTAAGTCAAACTAATAGGACAGAGTAGAACTCAGGTTGTCGATAAACTGTCTAGACTCCTTAAAACTGAAAGTTGAAGCAGAAGGCCCCATTTTCACCTTTTCTTCTAAGTGCTCCATTTCCTCAGGACTGTATTTGCCCTCCGCTTTTGTGTATGTCGCAGTTGGAGTCTCTGTCCCACCTGGGGCTCCTGGGCTTAATCCCCAATTTCCAGATGAGGTAACCGAGGCACAGAGAAATGAAGTGACTTGCTCAAGGTCACACAGCAGACGCTTGGTGGAGATGGGATTAGAACCCAGGTCCTTCTGAGCTCCGGGCCTGTGCTCTAGTCACTAGGCCATGCAGATTCTTACCTATTGAGTGCAGAACACTGTACTAAACACTTGACAGAGTACCCTGGGCAAGTCACTTTATTTCTCTGTGCCTCAGTTCCCTCCTCTGTAAAATGGGGAATGAGAGTGTGAGCCCCATGTGGGACAGGGACCGTCCTCAACCCGATTTTCTTGTATTCACTCCAGCGCTTAGTACAGTGCCTAGCACACAGTAAGCGCTTAACAGATACCACAGTTGTTATTATTATCACAACCCAACAGAGTTGGTAGTAGTAATGCATGCCCACAAAGAACTTACAGGCCTCAGGAGTCAGAAACATCAATCAAAGCACGTACTGAGCACTTACTACGAGCAGAGCACTCTACTATGCATGGTGGAGTACATTAGAATATATGATCCCTCCTCTCATGAATCTTACACTGTAGAAGAAGAGACGGATCTAAAATAATTACAGGTAGGGAAGAATGGAAAGATGGCTATGGGCACGGTAAGGGTTTAAGAGAGAGAACGTTGGGAGAGTAGAAAAATAGAATCTGAAAAACATTCTAACTGATTATATGTTTTTCACATTTCTGTGGACATTTCTACCGTTGCTATTGCTTTTTATGGTATTTGTTAAGCGCTTACTATGTATCAAGCATTGTTCTAAGTTCAGGGATAGATACAAGTTTATCGGGCTGACTACCGTCCCTGTCCCATTTGTGGTTCACAGAGTAAGCAGGAGGGAGAACAAGTATTGAATCCCCATTCTGCGATTGAGATAACGGAGGCACTGATAAGTGACTTGCACCAGGTCACAGAGCTAACAAGTGGCAGAGTCAGGATTAGAACCCAGGACCTCTGGTGCCCAGGTCCAGGCTCTATCCACTAGGCCACTCTGTTTCCCTGTTAAAATGGAAGGCAAATAAAGGATAAGATGAGCATTTCCTATTCTTCCACAATGTTTAAAAAGCATCAGACTGCAGAAACCTGGAATATGCACTGAAGATGTAAAGGTATCCTATTTAATGGCTAATTTTGGAAGTGTATTTTAAAAAAATTGAAGGGCACCAATTTTCTGAAGCTCTATTTCATCAGCGCCCAGGCATATTTCTCTTTCAATTTATTCAGTAGAACTAATAATCCCTCACACTTAATCCATCCCAACCAAGAACCCCTGCAGCGTTTCAAGTAGGTTGTGTGGCACTTTTGAGGCAGATGCGAAGGCAGTTCGATTTCTCTTATCAGCACAAACGTGCGGAAGTACGCTTTCGATATGGTAGTTTAGATAACTCGGCATTTTTACATATCTCTTCTCTCTCTTCTCCCGAGCACTTTATATTCCTCTGAGAGATTATGCCTAGACCAGTAGCTGGGCAATCTATTGTTCCCCATAAAATGGCAAATATATAGATATATATAGGCTTAAGGGATTGGAGTCATTTGTCATAATTTTCATCTTGAGACAGCTGAGAAGGGATTGTGTTAAAGGGCAAAATCATGAGCCCTTCTGTCAAGCTCTGCTTTTAACCTTGAGTCCTCCTCCTCTAGAGAGGGAAGCCTCAGAAAATAGAGTGTAGAGTTGTCATATTGTGGGGTTTGATGACACTGCTAACCCATCGGTGGTATTTATCAAGCTCTTACAGTGTGCAGATAATAAAAATGAATAAATATGATTTTTGTTAAATGCTTTCTATGTTCCAAGTACTGTACCGTATTCCTTTCTGATCTCCCAACCTCCTGTCTCTCCCTACTTCGGTCTATATTTCACTCCGCTGCCCGGATTATCTTTCTACAGAAACGCTCTGGACATGTCACGCCGCCCCCCCCCACCCCCCAAAAAATCTCCAGTGATTGCCTATCCACCTCCATATGAAGGAAAACCCCCTCACTGTTTGTTTCAAAGCCGTCCATCCCCTGGCCCCCTCCTACCTCACCTCCCTTCTCTCCTTCTCCTTCCCAGCCCGCAGACTCCGCTCATCTGTTGCCGCTCACCTTCTCACTGGGCCTCGGTCTCGCCTGTCCCACCGTCGACCCTTGGCCCAAGTCCTTATACTGACCTGGAACGCCCTCCCTCCTCACATCCACCAACTAGCACACTTCCCCTCCTTCAAAGCCCTACTGAAAGCTCACCTCCTCCAGGAGGCCTTCTCAGACTAAGCCGCCCTTCTCCTCTGCTCCTCCTTCCCTCCCCATTGCCCCGACTCCCTCCCTCTGCTCTACCCCCTTCCCTACCCCACGGCACTTGAAGCAGCATGGCTCAGTGGAAAGAGCACGGGCTAGGGAGTCAGAGGTCATGGGTTCAAATCCCAGCTCCGCCACTTGTCAGCTGGGTGACTTTGGGCAAGTCACTTAACTTCTCTGTGCCTCAGTTACCTCATCTGTAAAATGGGGATGAAGACTGTGAGCCCCACGTGGGACAACCTGATCACGTTGTATCCCCCCAGCGCTGGGAACAGTGCTTTGCACATAGTAAGCGCTTAACAAATGCCATCATCATTATTATTATTATTATATATATAATTCCATTTATTTTATTAATGATGTGGATATATATATATATATAATTCTATTGATTTATATTGATGCCATTGATGCCTGTTGACTTATTTTGATGTCCGTCTACCCCCTTTTAGACTGCGAGCCTGTTGTTGGGTAGGGATTGCCTCTGTTTATTGCTGAATTGTACTTTCCAAGCTCTTAGAGTGCTCTGCACACAGTAAGCGCTCAATAAAAATGATTGAATGAATGAATTAATTAAGCGCTGGGGTAGATATGGGGCTCAGAGTCAAAGTACGAGGGAGAACAGGTATTGAATCCCCATTTTGCTGATGAGGGAACTGAGGCACAGAGAAGGTGAGTGCTTTACCCAAGGTCACACAGCAGACAAGTGGTAGACCTGACATTAGAACCCAGGTCCTCTGACTCCCAGGCCTGTGCTCTTACCACTAGGCTCCATTTAAGTTTTTGTCGTTGTTTTTTGTGTGTGTTTTTATGGTATTTGTTAAGCTCTTACTATTTGTCAGGCACTGTACGAAGCACTGGAATAGGTATAAACTAAATCAGGTTGGCCAAAGTCCCTGTCACCCGGGGATCTCACAGTCTTAATTCCCATTTTCCAGAGAAGTCAAGTAACTGGCCCAAGGTCACAAAGGAGACAAGTGGCAGAAGCGGGATTAGAACGCAGAGCCTCTGATTCCCAGGCCCGTGGTCTTTCTGCTAGGTGTTGCTGCTTCAGAGAGGGAGAAGAGAAACTTCCTATGCTAATTACTAGAAAGACGAACTATTTTTTTACCAGTGCACTTCCCGTAGTTGGTGTTCATTGCCATCTCGCCTCAAGTGTAATCTTTTTTTGACTTCGATACATTTCATGTGTTCAGAAATTGCTACGATATGCTCCAGGTTGATCGTAGACACTCCTTAAGACGTCAGGGCTCTCATTTAAGTCTGAAATGGACTATTTTTCTGTACCAATGACTAAAGTTTTACCAATTATCTGGGTCCAAACATCTGTTAACTTCCAAGCTAAATTTGGAATTTGGGATTATTTAAATGCCAGGCATGGTTTTCTCTATGGATGAATCGGGAGAAGATCTTTGTTCTGAGCTACATCAGAGGGAGGATTGTGGGGGAAGTCATTAACTTGTTTTTTGTTTTTTCTTTAGACAAAATAAGAACCCTTTCCTCGAAGTGGCTAGGTACAGTTGGAATCATCTCCGGTGGTATTTATTGAGAATTTACTGTTACGGCGAGGTCTAGTGGATTGAGCACGGGCCTGGGCATCAGAAAGGCCTGGGCTTTCAGCCCGCCTCTGCCGCTTACCTGCTGTTTGACCTCGGGCAAGTCACTTAACTTCTCTGGACTTTGGTTTCCTCATCTGCAAAAATGGGGATTCGGTATGGGCCCCATGTGGGACCAGATTATTTTACTTCTACCCCAGGGCCCACATTCAATCTGCGGCACATAGTAAGCACTTAACAAATACTACAGTTATTATTAGTATCACCATGTGCCCAGCACTGTACTAAGCACTTGGGAGAGTACCATGCAACCCTTGTGTTCAACTGGATAGAGAGAAACCTTGGAGGGAGATGGTCACTGGGCAATGAGGGGCAGGTAATGCTTGTCCCACAATAATAATAATAATAATAATGGTATTTCTTAACTTCTTACTATGTGCCAAGCACTGTTCTAAACGTTGGGGTAGATACAGGGTAATCAGGTTGTCCCACGTGGGGCTCGCAGTTTTAATCCCTGTTTTACTGATGAGGTAACTGAGGCACAGAGAAGTTAAGTGGCGTGCCCAAGGTCACAAGGCAGACAAAGTGGCGGAGCCGGGATTAGAACCTACATCCTTTGGAGCCCGTTTTGGGGTAAAAGGAGGAGGATGAGGAGCTCAGTCTTGCTCATGTTGAGTTTTAGGTGGCTGGCTTCCGTCCCCTCCACTCTACCGAGACTGCTCTCTCTAAGGTCACCCGTGACCTCTTTCTTGCCAAATCCAATGGCTCCTACTCCATTCTGATCCTCCTTGACCTCTCTGCTGCCTTTGACACCGTCGACCATCCCCTCCTCCTCCATACCTTATCTCACCTTGGCTTCACGGACTCTGTCCTCTCCCGGTTCTCCTCTCGTCTCTCTGGCCGGTCATTCTCGGTCTCCTTCGCTGGAGCCTCCTCCCCCTCCCATCCTTTAACTGTTGGAGTTCCTCAAGGGTCAGTTCTCGGCCCTCTTCCGTTCTCCATTTACACTCACTCCCTCGGTGAACTCATTCGCTCTCATGGCTTTGACTACCATCTCTACGCGGATGACACGCATATCTACATCTCCGCCCCTGTCCTCTTCCCCCTCCCTTCGGGCTCGCATCTCCTCCCGCCTCCGGGACGTCTCCGCCTGGATGTCGGCCCGCCACCTAAAACTCAACACGAGCGAGACCGAGCTCCTCATCTTCCCTCCCGAACCCGGTCCTCTCCCGGACTTCTCTATCGCCGTGGATGGCACGACCGTCCTTCCCGTCTCTCGGGCCCGCGATCTCGGTGTCATCCTTGACTCGTCTCTCTCGTTCACCCCACGCATCCTATCCGTTACCGAGACCTGCCGGTTTCACCTCTACAATATCGCCAAGATCCGCCCTTTCCTCTCCACCCGAACGGCTACCTTACTGTTACGGGCTCTCGTTATATCCCGGCTAGACTACCGTGTCGGCCTTCTCTCTGACCTCCCTTCCCCCTCTCTCGCCCCGCTCCGGTCTATTCTTCACTCTGCCGCCCGGCTCGTCTTCCCGCAGAGACGATCTGGGCATGTCACTCCCCTTCTTAAACAACTCCAGTGGTTGCCCATCGACCTCCGCTCCAAACAAAAACTCCTCACTCTAGGCTTCGAGGCTCTCCGTCACCTTGCCCCTTCCTACCTCTCCTCCCTTCTCTCTTTCTACCGCCCACCCCGCACGCTCCGCTCCTCCGCCGCCCGCCTCCTCGCCGTCCCCCGGTCTCTCCCGTCCCGCCGTCGACCCCCGGGTCGCGTCCTCCCGCGGTCCCGTAACACCCTCCCTCCTCACCTCTGCCAGACCGATTCTCTTTCCCTCTTCGAAACCCTACTTAAAACTCACCTCCTCCGAGAGGCGTTCCCAGACTGAGCTCCTCTTCTCCCTCTACTCCCTCTGCCATCCCCCCTTTACCTCTCCGCAGCTTAACCCTCTTTTTCCCCTTTTCCCTCTGCTCCTCCACCTCTCCCTTCCCATCCCCACAGCACCGTACTCGTCCGCTCGACTGTATATATTTTCGTTACCCTATTTATTTTGTTAATGAATCGTACATTGCCTTGATTCTATTTAGTTGCCATCGGTTTTTACGAGATGTTCTTCCCCTCGACTCTATCTATTGCCATTGTTCTCGTCCGTCCGTCTCCCCCGATTAGACCGTAAGCCCGTCAGACGGCAGGGACCGTCTCTATCTGTTGCTGACTTGTTCATCCCAAGCGCTTAGTACAGTGCTCTGCACATAGTAAGCGCTCAATAAATACTATTGAATGAATGAATGAATGAATAAAAGGAAAAGTCATCACAGGAGGGGGGCAATAATAATAATAATAATGATGACTTAACTTCTCTGTGCCTCAGTTACCTCATCTGTAAAATGGGGATTAAATCTGCGAGCCCCACGAGGGACAACCTGATCACCTTGTATCCCCCAGCGCTTAGAAAAGTGCTTTGCACATGGTAAGTGCTTAACAAATACCACAATTTATTTTTATTTTCTAACTGTGGTATTTGTTAAATGCTTACTATATGCCAGGCACTGTACTAAATTCTGGGATGGATACAAGCAAATCGGGCAGGGCACAGTTCCTGTCCCACATGGGGCTCACGGTCTCAACCCCCATTATACAGATGAGGGAAGTGAGGCCCAGGGAAGTCAAGTGAGTTGTCCAAGGTCACACAGCAGGCAAGTGGTGGAAGCGGAATTAAAACCCACGACCTTCTGACTCCCAGGCCAGAGTCCTAACCTCTAGACAACACTGCTTCTGGCAGAGATGGTGATGTGATCCCCAGGGAGTACAAAGCCAACTCCTTCGTGTGCAGATGGTGACAGATCTCTTATCACTCAGCTGCACCTTGTGAATATCCGTGTGCATCCAATTAGTGGGAACGAACCTCACAACACTGCTAAAATCCACCCTCTCCTCTCCATCCCAACTGCTACCATGTTAATCCAAGCACTTATCCTATCCCACCTTCACTATCGCATCAGCCACCTCCTCGACCTCCCCGATTCTTGTCTCTCCCCAGTCCGGTCCTTACTTCACTCTGCTGCACAAGTCATTAATTTAAAAAAAAAAATTCATTTTGTATCTCCCCACATCTCACACTGCCATCTTTGACTTTAAAAGGTTCAGTCAACTTGCAGTCTTCTGTTTTAGGGAAACAGCGTGGCTGAGCGGATACAGGACGGACCTCGGAGTCAGAAGGTCATGAGTTCTAATGTTGGCTCTGCTAATATCTGCTGCTGTGTGACCTCGGGCAAGTCTCTTTACTTCTCTGGGCCTCGGTTACCTCATCTGTAAAATGCGGATTGAGACTGTGAGCCTCATGTGGGACAGGAACTGTGTCCAACTCGATTTTGTTTTGTTTTGTTGTCTGTCTCCCCCTTCTAGACTGTGAGCCCGTTGTTGGGTAGGGATTGTCTCTGTCGCTGAATTGTGCTTTCCAAGTGCTTAGTACTGTGCTTTGCACACAGGAAGCACTCAAAAAATACAATTGAATGAATGAATGGCTTGTATCCAACCCAGTGCTTAGTACAGTGCCTGGCACATAGTAAGCGCTTAACAAATGCCATTATTATTATTATCTTAGCTGATTTTCTACTACAGTCCAGCCCACATGCTTCACTCCTCCCATGTCAACCTTCTCACTGTACCATGATCCCTTGGCCAACTTCTTTAGCTCCCTCTCCCACCACTCTTTCCCCCGTTTCCAAGATTTATTAAAATCACATCTCCCCCAAGAGGCCTTCTCTAACTAAGCCTCTTTTCTCCTGCTCCTTTCTTCATCTCCTCTGGACTAATTTCTGTACTCTTTAAGCATTTGATATTCACCCCACAGTCAAATCCCCAGTACTAATGTCCAAATCCATAACTTATTTGTCTCTCTCCCACTCTAGACCACAGTAAGCTTCTGGTGGGCAAGGACCATATCTCCCAACTCTGTTGTAGAGTACTCTCCCAAGTGCTCAGTACAGTGTTCTGTGCATAGTAAGCACTGAATTTATAACGTTGATTGATCAAAGAGGTGGGGTTAGTACCAGGGAGTGAAGCAACGTGGGCCTGGGGGTCATAAGGACCTGGGTTCTGATCCCATGTTTCTGCTGTGTGACCTTGGGTAAGTCACTTAACTCTTCTGGGCCTCAGTTACCTCATCTGTAAAGTGAGGATGTAGACTATAAACTCCATGTGGGACATAGGGGGTCATATTTATCCCAGCGCTTAGTAAAGTGCCTGGAATATTGTAAGTCTTATCAAATACCATAAAGAGGAGGAGATGAACCAAAATCTGGTAACTCGACTACCATCAGCTAGTCAAATTGTTGCAGGATCCTCAACCGGGGAAAACATTTGAGTAAGACACCAATTACAATTGGAATTATTCTACATGAGTTCATTTGTAGAGTAAAAGACAAGCCCGCTCATTAAAAAGGATTGATGAGCACTATTACTCTAAAAAGAAATGTCTTCCTAATGAAATACATTATTAGCCCTTCAAGTTATGCAAAATGAAATAGCTTTATTAACTGAGCATTAATATAATTTTCCCTGAAGGTGTCACAAAGTAGCATATTTGCTGTCTGATATAGTATCAGATCATTAGGAAATAAAAGGAATAATTCTTTCTAATAGAGCATTGATTCGTTTTTATTTGTCACATAAACATTTTTCCTGGAAGCTAAAAAAACTTTCATCGAACAATTCATCCCGCACATTCCATTTGGAGAGCTAAAATTAAGTGGCTTAGTATATTGTGATATAATGGGATGTTTTGAAATTAGTCTCAGATACAGCCCAGGAATCCTATAATTGGAGAAAAGGACCTGAAATCAGGGTGGGGGAGAGAGATTTAAGAATGTCTAATGTTTAGAATGGCCAATATTTGTGGCCACTAAATGAATAATGTTATTATTTAATGTTAGTAAGGTTATTACCCAAACATTATGCCAGGAACTGGTGCTATGGAAGATGTTTATGATAATAATTGTGATATTAGTTAAGCGCTTAGTATGTGCCAAGCATTGAGGTAGATACAGTACAGGCAGACTGGACACAGTCCCTGTCCCACGCAGGGCTCCCGGTCTAAGGGGAGAGAGAATTCCTATTTTATGGATGAGGTAACTGAGGTATTTAAGTAACTTGCCCAAGGCCCCAGAGCAGGCAAGGGTATTAGAACCCAGGCCTCCTGACTCCCAGCATAGTAAAGTGGATAGAGCATGGGCCCCTGGCTGTCAGAAGGACCTGGGTTCAAATCCTGACTTCACCACTCTTCCGATGCGTGACCTTGGGCAAGTCCCTTCACTTCTCTGTGCTTCAGTTTCCTCATCTATAAAGTGGGGATTAAATAAGCCTTCAATAAATATGATGGATAGTTTGATAGTTTGATAGATTGATAGAATAATCTGTTACTTTCAAAAAAGTTGACATTATTTGCAACTTGGTCTAGGTTGTATATATGCTTTGAGTTAAGCAGGAATGGAAGGACCTCAAAATTTAGGAGAACTAAACTGGTTTTCTGAAAATACACTGGGTGCCATGAGAGAAATTATTTTGCAATAGCTGTAAAACCTAGCTTAAAGTAAGATTCTGCATTTTCACTGGAGCAAATAAAAACTTAATGCATGAGGTCTGAGTTCACTGCTAATCAAAAAGACCGTCTGACTGCACCGAATGCCCTAAACAGAATACATTATCTCGGCGAGGGGTTTCCTAAATCTCCAGGGTTGGACTTGACCTGGTTATTGCTGTTGCTTCAGGACTACTTAAAGGAAGATTCATCAGATCCCAGAGGGAAAATAGGACCCAAGTTTAAAAGAGAGAGATTTTTGCAAAGGATATTTTCTGTTCCACTGGATGTGCGCATAGGTGTGTGTGGTTATAGAATAGCCTGGGTATCTCTGGTCCAAAAACTACTTTGCTCCATCTCTAATATGGAATGGATGATAATGATGATAATAGTGATAATCTTGCGCTTGCAAGCACATTTTCTAAAGAACTTTCATCTGTTCACCTCACAACAACCCTATGTGGCATATTTAATTCCTCTCTTGCAGATGAGGAAATTGAGGCCCAGAGAGATAAGGTAACCCAAACACTGAGAGCAGGCCGCATCAGAGTTGGTACTTGTTCTCTCATGCTCTGGACTGGGAGCTTGTTGTGGGCAGGCTTTTTTGTTATATAGTACTTTTCCAAGCACTTAGTTTAGTGCTCTGCACACAGTAAGCACTTAATAAATATGACTGAATGAATGAATGGACCATATGGTCTTTCTGAAAGCTAGTTTTCTCCCCACTGCAGATAACAGCAAGCATCTGATCCCAGTCACCTCTGGAGAACAGACTGTATTGGCACACAGTCATCCAGAGGGTGGAGAAATAGAGTGACTTAATGAGGAGAACACGAGCCTGGAAGTCAGAAAGACCTGGGTTCTAATCCCAACCCCTCCGCTTGTCTGCTATGTAACCTTGGATGAGTCACTTCATTTCTCTGGGCCTCAAGTTGCCTCATCTATAAAATGGGGATTGATTGTGAGCCCCATGTGGGATATGGGCTGTGTCCAACCTGATTAGCTTGTATCTACCCCCGTGCTTAATAAAGTGCCTGGCATATAGTAAGTGCTTAACCAATAACCGAAAAACCCAAAAAACAGGAAAAAAAACTGTTGTGGGCAAGGATTGTGCCTAGCACTCTGTGTGTATTGTTCTTTCCCACGTGTTTACTCCAGTGCTCTGCACGCAGTAGTGCTTAGTAAGCACTTTACAAATACCATCAGAATTATCCACTGATCGCCCATCCATCTCTGCATCAAACAGAAACTCCTCACCATCGACTTTAAAGCTCTCCATCAGCTCGCACCCTCCTACCTCACCTCACTAATCACTCCACAAACTCTGCTCCTCTAGGGCCGGCTTACTCACTGTGTCACCATCTCATCTATCTCGGCGCTTGACCCCTTTCCCTTGTCCTCTTCCTAGCCTGAAGCCCCTTCCCCCTCCATATATGCCAGACCAACACTCTCTCCACCTTCCCAACCTTATTAAAATCGCATCTCCTCCAAGAAGCCTTCCCTGATTAAACCCTCTTTTCGCCCAATTCCCTCTCCCTGCTGCATTGTCTACACACTTAGATGTGTACCCTTTGGGGATTTGGTGTTCACCCCGCCCTCAGCCCCACAGCCTTATGTACACAGTTGTAAATCATCTATACTAATAAATCAAATATCTTGCATTATATTTATAAATCAAATATGTTTATATTTACAAATATAATGCCCTGCCCTGAAAGCTTGTTATGGGAAGAGAACCTCCCTACCAACTCTGTTGAATTTTTTCAATCACTTATTACAGTGTCTTGCACACAGTAAATCCTCAAATACAACTGATTGATTACTCTTACCATTGTTTGATTATACCCCAATGATTGGCACACAGTAAGCATTTAACAAGTACCACTATTATTGTTATTGTCAATGGTGTTACTATGGTTATCAATAATATCTATCAACCTTGTCGTATTGTACTCTCCTAAGCAGTTAGCACAGTGCTCTGCCCACAATAAGCACTCAGTTACCACTGAAAGATTACTGAAAGATGACACGTAGTAAATGTCACATAGTAAGCATTTAGCAAGTATCACTATTATTATTATCATTAGTATTACTATTGTTATCAGTAAGATTTACCAACTCTGTTGTAAAGTGCTCAGTAGAGTGCTCTGTACATAGTAAGCGCTCAATACCATCGATTGATCATCATCATGATCAATGTTTATCTGAGAAGCAGCTTGGCTCAGTGGATAGAGCACAGGCCTGGGAGTCAGAAGGTCATGGGTTCTAATCCCGGCTTTGCCACCTGTCTGCTGTGGGACCTTGAACAAGTCATTTAACTTCTCTGGGCCTCAGTTCCCTCATCTGTAAAATGGGGATAAGAATGTGAGCCCCATGTGGGACAGGGACTGTCTCCAATCTACTGCAGTGCTTAAAACAGTACTTGGCATATAGTAAGCACTTAACAAGTGCCATAATAATAATAATTATTATCTACCACGTGTAGGATAACTGTATTGAGCACCTTCTTAGATCAGAGCCCTAGATTGGACCCTTGTGTATATGCATCAAGAAGTGAACACAAAATCTTGTTTGCCACAGTGCTTGCAGTCTACTGTGGGCATGTGAGTACACAAATGGGCAATGTAGCATAGTGGAAAGTAATCAAGAGCATAGTTATCACTGATAAAATCAAAAACGGGCAAGGAACTGAACACCAGATGAATCCCGAGGGGTGATGGAGTGATGTGATTAGGGAGCAGTGTGGCCCCGTGAAAGGAGCCCTGGCCTGGAAATCACAGGACCTGGGTTCTAATCCTAGCTCTGCCACTCATCTGCTGTGTGACATTGGACAAGGTACTTTGCTTCTCTGTGCCTCAGTTACCTCATCTGTAAAATGGGTCTTCAATAGCTTTTCTCCCTCCTACTTAGTGAGCTCCATGAAGGACAGGGACTGTGTCCGATCTCATACCTACCCCAGTGTTTAATACAGCGTGTTGAAGCAGCGTGGCTCAGTGGAAAGAGCATGGGCTTTGGAGTCAGGGCTCATGAGTTAGAATCCCAGCTCTGCCACTTGTCGGCTGTGTGACTGTGGGCGAGTCACTTAACTTCTCTGTGCCTCAGTTCCCTCATCTGTAAAATGGGGATTGAGACTGTGAGCCCCACGTGGGACAACCTGATTCCCCTATGTCTACCCCAGCGCTTAAAACAGTGCTCGGCACATAGTAAGCGCTTAACAAATACCAACATTATTATTATTATTATTACAGTGCTTAGCACATAGAGTACCATTATTATTCCATGAAGGACAGGGACTGTATCTGATCTTGTGTCTGTCCAGGTGCTTAATACATTGCTTAGCACATAAAATGCCATCATTATTATTTACATTATTATCATTGTTATAATAATTGAGGTAGGTACTTGTTGAGGAATAACTTATACACAGTCATTTTTAAAAAAACAAACTTGAATTCAAAATACAACAGAACCTCTTCGTTCCCATAAGCGTACCAATCAACCGGTTGTATTTATTGAGTGCTTACCGTGTGCAGAGCCGTGTACTAAGTGCTTGGGAGAGCACAAAATAACAGAGTCGGTAGACGCATTCCCTGCCCACACTGAGCTTACGGTCTAGGAGGAGAGACAGACATTAATATAAGTAAATAAATTACAGATATGGACATAAGTGCTGTATGGAGCTGAAGAGGGGGTCAGTTGAATAAAGGGAGCAAATCAAAGTGCCAGGGTGATGAAGAAGGGTGCGGAAGAAGAGGAAATGGGGGGCTTAGTCAGGGAAGGCCTCTTGGAAGAGATGTGTCTTCAGGAAGACTGTGAAGGGTGGGGAGAGTCACTGTCTGTCAGATATGAGGAGGGAGGGCTTTCCAGGCCAGAGGCAGGTTGTGGGCGAGAGGTTGGCGGCCAGATAGATGAGATCGAGGTACAGCAAGAAGGTTGGCATTAGAGGAGTAAATTCTGTGGGCTGGGTTTAGTAGGAGAGCGGCGAGGTGAGGTAGGAGGGGGCGAGGTGATTGAGTGCTCGAAAGCTGAGGGTGAGGAGTTTATCACCGTGTTCCCCATATCAGATGGTTGGCTTGTCATTCGGCAAGATTAGCTCTTCGTGTTTTAGAAGGGCCATATCTTTCCAGTCCTGCAGCCTGACGTTTACACAAGCCCCCTAGAATGTGGGGGACGGGATCTTGACGTCTGTATGTTTAGGAAAATCCACTCTACGTGCGTAAGCCGGAAGCGATGTCTTGCCTGGGAGTTCAGCTGTTCCTGCCGAAACCACTTCGTGTTGGGTCCAGACTGGCGTCTTCTGGACGTTGACCTGCTTCTGCAGTCGTGACCCATATAAGATGCCGTGAAGACGCGTTCTCACAGAGCTGACACTCTACTCTTGGCTCTACTGTGGGTTCGACCTTCACGGCATCGCTAAAATCCACCCTTTCCTCTCCAACCAATCCGCTACCTCACTCATCTAAGCGCTTATCCTAACTCGTCTTGACTACTGCATCAGCCTCCTCACTGACCTCTCAGCCTCCTGTCTCTCCCCGCACTAGTCCATACTTCACTCTGCTGCCTGGCTCATTTTCTACAAAAACGTTCAGTCCTTGTTTCCCCACTCCTCAGGAACTTCCAGTGGTTGACTGTGCATCTCCACATCAAACAGAAACTCCTTACTGTCAGCTTTAAACCCATCAATCCCCTTGTCCCCTCCTACCTCACCTCGCTACTTTCCTACTACAACCGAACCCACATACTTCATTCTTCTAATGGAAATTTACTCAATGTACCTGGATCTCATCCATCTCACCCCCGACCTCTCGTCCGTGTCCTGCCTCTGGCCTGGAACGCCCTCCCTCCTCATATCTGACAATGACTTTTTCCCCTCTTCAAAGCCTCATTGAAGGCCCATCTCCTCCAAGAGGCCTTCCTTGACTAAACCCTTCTTTGCTCCCACTCTCTTCTGCGTCGCCCAGACTTGCTCCCTTTCCTCTTCTCCTCTCCCAGCCCCACAGCACTTATGTCTATAACTGTAATTTTATTTATCTATATTAATATCTGCCGCCCCCCTAGACTTTTAAACTCATTAAGCACAGGAAATGAGTCTGTTAGATTGTTATACTACACTCTCCCATGTGCTTAGAGCAGTGCTCTGCACACGATAAATGCTCAATTAATATGATGGACTGACTCACCGACTGACTTTACACTCCCTGCTACTTAGTACGGTGCTCTGCACACAGTAAGCGCTCAATAAATATGATTGAATGAATGAACGAATGAGGAGGAGGAGGAAGTGAGTGCTAGTTTCCTTCATAAGGACGCTTTTGCTGGAACAAGAGGCGTCCCAAGACTGCTTAGATAAATTTAGGGAATTTTAGGGTCCATTGTGGATTAGAGAAATGAGCCAGGAATGTTTGATGATGGTACGTCCTCAGCCATGAGGATGGATGGCGGTGGAAATTTGACTAATCGATTGTTGTTCTAAATCTCCGCCATCATCATTACTGACTTATGAACTCCATTTCTTGATCATTCTCCACAGGCATTAACTATCACGTGCCTGTCACTTTGCTCTCGGAAAAAAGATAAAAATGAACCATTTTCTCCCCATCTTATGTTCATAGCCCGAACGTCTTTTCTGGGATGTGATGAAAATAGTCCTTCATTTTCTCTTAATGTAATTTGCTGGTCCAGATGACAAAGCAAGAAAGTGATAGTAGCAGAGTGGATTATCTCTGTCAACTCTATTATTTATTCATGGTATATGTTAAGCACTTGCTTTGTGCCAGGCACTGTACTAAGCTCTGAGATAGTTACAAGGTAATTAGGTTGGACACTGTTCACCTTCTACATGAGGCTCAGAGTCTTAATCCCCATTTTACAGATGAGGTAACTGAGGCACCGAAAAGCGAAGTGACTGACCCAAAGTCACACAACAGACAAGTGGAGGAGCTGGGATTAGAACCCAGGTCCTCTGACTCCCAGTCCCGGGCTCTTTCCACTGGGTTATGTGGCTTCTCTTTTTGACAGTCCTCTCCCAAGTGCTTAGTACAGTTGCTTGTACTTGGTAAGCACTCAATAAAAAGCACTGGTCGATGGATCCAAATGGAACCATACCATCATTTATGGTAAAACTACTTCTTCCTCGGGTACGTGGAGGTATTCTAAACTTCTCCCAAAGGTTTGGAAATTCCTTGGATGTTCCTCATCCTTTTCCATGCTGCCTCCTCTTCCTTATTGCTAGACTAGATGATCTTTTTCTTTTTTTAAAAAATTTAAGCACTTATTGTGTACTGCACTAAACACTGGGGTGGATGCAACCTAATCAGGTTACACACAGTCTCTGTCCCACATGGGGCTCACAGTGACAATCCCCTTCGTATTAGCTGAGGTAACTCAGGCACAGACAAATTATTATTAGTAGTAGTAATAATGATAATTGGGGTATTTCTTAAGCACTCACTATGTGCCAGGCACTGTATTAAGAGCTGGAGTAGGAACAAGCGAAATAGGGTTGGACAGAGTTACTGTCCCACATGGGCTCGTGGTCTTAATCCCCATTTTACAGATGAGGTAACTGAGGCACAGACAAGTGAAGTGATTTGCCCCAGGTCACACAGCAGACAAGTGGCAGAGCAGGGATTAGAATCCAGATCCTTCTGACGCCCAGGCCCGGTTCACTAGGCTGAGCTAGCAGTGAGACTCTTGGGTCCACATGTGAAGAGGGAATGTTCAGAAACTCAGAGCTTTGGATTCAAGACTTCAGAGGTGACCAGCTTCAGATCATATCATAAAACATCATATGATGATAATAATAATGATAACTCTGGTATTTTGTTAATCGATAAAAGATGGTCACAGACAGTCAGCCCAAGGGTGAGAAGAGTCAACTGCTTAAACCTTTAAATTACCTTTGAGAAGCAGGATGGTCTAGTGGATAGAGCATTAGCCTGGGAGTCAGAAAGACCTGGATTCTAATCCCAACTCCACCATTTGTCTGGTCTATGACCTTGGGCAAGTCACTTCACTTCTCTGGGTCTTCAATTCTCTGGGTCTCAGTTACCTCATCTGTAAAATAGGGATTAAGAGTGTGAGTCCCATGTGGGACAGGAACTGTGTCCAACCTGTTTAACTTGCATCTAGCCCAGTACTTAAAAAGCTTCTTGGCACAAGAGCTTAACAAGTACGGTTTTTATTTTTATTATTATTATTGCCTCATCTGTAAAATAGGGATTGAAATGAGATTAAGCACAGTGAGAAGGTTAAAGGATTAGAGGTTAGGTTAGTTTAGAGGATTGGCATGAGAGGAGCAAAGTGTGCGGGCTGGGTTGGAGTAGGAGAGTAGTGATGTGAGGTAGGAGGGGGCAAGGCGATTGAGTGCTTATAGTCCAGAGGGAAAGTGGTTTCCTTCCATTTATTCATTCAGTGGTATTTATTGAGTGCCCACTGTGTGCAGAATGCTGTACTAAGAGTTTGGAAAGTACAGTTCAGCAACAGAAACAATCCCTACCCCACAACGGGCTCACAATCAAGAAGGGGGCAGACAGACATCAAAACAAGTAAAGAGGCATCAAGAGCCTCATTATAAATTAATAGAATTATAGATATATCCACATCAATTATAAAATAGAATAATAAATATGTACATATATACACAAGTGCTGCGGGGCGGGGGTAGAGCAGAGGGAGGGAGTCGGGGTGATGGGGAGGAGAGGAGGAGCAGAGGAAAAGGGGGGCTCAGTCTTCCTTCCATCTGCCCTACTCCCCCAAAAGAATGGTTTGCTCTCTGGCTGATTTTTTTTTTTTCAGGTATTTGTTAAGTGTTTACTATGTGCCAAGCTGTGTTCTTCATGCTTGGATAGATACAAGCTAATCAGGTCGGACACAGTCCCTGTCCCAGATGGGACTCAGTGTTAATCCCCATTTTACAGATGAATGAATTGAGGCCCAGAGAAGTGAAGTGAGTTGCCCAAGGTCACACAGTAGACAAGTGTCAGAGTCAGGATTAGAACCCAGGTCCTTTTGACTCCCAGAACCGGGCTCTTTCCACTATAGTCATGATGCACAGCGGGTGGGGAAAAAGTCAAACGGCATGTAAACCTCGCCCGGCAGCTATCGTCTCTCATTCATTCACTCATTCATTCATTTAATAGTATTTATTGAGTGCTTACTGTGTCAAAGCACTTTACTAAGCACTCGGGAGAGTACATTGGAACAATAAAAAAACACATTCCCTGCTCACAAAGAGCTAACAGTTTCTCATCAGTCTCCTATTGAGATTCCATGGCTAAGTCTTTAAAACAAAAGATAAAAACAACATAAGCTTCTTCATTTGGCCAGAGTTGAACAGAATTATTTAATTGCATCTTTGTCTTTCTGCTGGGTTATGAAGCTTCTAAATTTTATGAAGCTTCTAAATTTCCAGATATCTCCTTAAATGCATTAATCTTTCAGCAGTATAGAGAATGAGACGTGGGTGAGGTGAAATTACCTAATGCAACTGTCTGGTTTCCTTCCGTCTTTCATTTCACCTCACCAGAGTGTCTCAACATGTTATTTGGGACAAAAGCAGGTTGGGGAATCATTTTAAGTGATTTGGGTCCTTCTGAACATAGAAAAGTGAGGTAGCCTAGTGGATAGAGTCCTGTCCTGGGAATCAGAAGAATCTGGGATCCAGTTCTGGCTCTGCCACTTTTCTGCTGTGTGACCTTGGACAAGTCACTTCACTTCTCTTATCTCAGTTCCCTCATCTGCAAATTGGGGATTCGGTACCTGGGCTTCCTCTTTCTTAGACAGTGAGCACCATGGGGGTTGGTATTGTCTATTCCTATTTAGCCCGTTGAAACAAGTTGACCCAGTTTGATTTTTGGAAAAGAATTGCAGGCATACAATTCCATGTCATAGGACCTCCTTTAACTCCAAAATGAGAAATGTCCCCAGGTTCAGGGAGTCAGTAACTCAATTATATCTATTGAGCGCTTACTTGATGCAGAGCACTGTACTAAAAGCTTGGGAGAGTACACTATACCAGTATAACAGACACAATCCCTACCCTCATTGAACTTATATTCTAGAGCAGGTGAGACGAGATCAGAAATGGCGGCCCTGGAAAGCACACAATCCAGTCCTTGATCTTCCTTCTCTTGTCAATCAATCAATCATATTTATTGAGCACTCAACACGTGCAGAGCACTGTACTAAGTGACTGAGCAGAATTGGTAGACGTGTTCCCTGCCCACAGTGAGCTTACATTCTGCTCTTCCCTGGTAGATATTATGAGCCTTTGAGCCGGGAGGCAGAACAAATTTACTGAAACGCTTTACTGATTTTGTTTGATCACATAAAGTGCCAAAGACAAGCAACACCTTATCATCTTTTCTGCTTCTCGTCCTTTCCTGCATCAAATCCCCGCATCCCATCTTATGAAAGGCGAACTCTTTGGTCCAAACATATCTTCTTCTTTGTTTGCTTTTTCTGTTTGTTTTATGGTATTGTTAAGCGCTTACTGTATATCAAGCACTGTTCTAGACACTGAGGTAGGTAGAAGTTAATTAGTTTGGACACAGTCCCCGCCCCTCACAGAGCTTGAAGTCTAAGTAGGAGGGAGAACAGGTATCAAATCCCCATTTTACATTTGAGGGAACTGAGCCTCGGTCTCCTTTCGGGATGGAACAAGAGGAATCTCAGCAGAAATCTCTGAAGCTCGTTAAGCACTCCGGTACATCCTGGGTGCTGAACACGTGAAGTGGATTATCCCTGGATATTGCAACCACCCCATTATTGGGAAGTTCAAGAGGAGCTGGAATAAATGAACAACGTTCCGAGAGAAAGGTAGAGCTATACAGTGGAATGGGAAGGGCATGAGAATCCGACTCTCTTGAGTTTTTACGCACCTTTCACTTAAATCAAAGATTCAGATTCCAATTTGAGCTCTGAGAGACAGTTCATAATTTGATAGTACTCTTTGGGCCCCTCTGTCGATGAACAGCAGTCTTTTACGTGTGATGGATAAGCTATTCTCGGTATTACCCATCTTACTTAACTGCTATCATATTGTCGTTCTGATCCCGGAGCGGAAAGGATGGCTTGGAAATGACATGAAGGATAGTGAGCTATGCCTTTGCTTTCTCTTTCTCTCTCTCCGTTTTATTATTTTTATTATGACTACATAGACAAAGTTGTGGGAGAAAGTACGGTGGAATAAGAGGGGCGTGAGCTTTTTTTTTGTTTCTTTTTCAATGATATTATGTGTCCTCTCCTAAGCTCTTGGTGCGGTGTACTGCACATAGTAGGCACTCAATAAATGCCATTGATTGATTGAGTAAAGTGCGTACTATCTGCCAGGCACTACACTTTTTTTTGTTTGTTTGTTTTATTTTTTGAGGTAAAGCTGAAATCCTCTAGAGCCTGAATGGGGAAGGATGGGCCTCTTGATGCTACTGATGCCTGTTTACTTGTTTTGATGTCTGTCTCCCCACTTTTAGACTGTGAGCCTGTTGTTGCATAAGGATAGTCTCTATTTGTTGCCAAATTGTACTTTCCAAGCGCTTAGGGCAGTGCTCTGCACAAAGTAAGTGCTCAATAAATGTGATTGAATGAATGAATGAATGAATGAATACTAAACTCTGGGGTAGATGCAAGTTCATCAGTTTGGACCCAATCCATGTCCCACAAGGGGATTGCAGTCTTAATTGCGTGGCTTAGTGGAAACAGCCCGGGCTGGGGAGTCAGAGGTCATGGGTTCTAATCCCAGCTCCGCCACTTGTCAGCTGTGTGACTTTGGGCAAATCACTTAACTTCTCCAGGCCTCAGTTCCCTCATCTGTAAAATGGGGATGAAGACTGTGAGCCCATGTGGGACAACCTGATCACCTTGTATCTACCCCAGTGCTTAGAACAGTGCATGGCACATAGTAAGGGCTTAATAATTACCATTATCATTGTTATTAATTCCCATGTTACAGATGAGGTAACTGAGTCACAGGCAAGTTAAGTGCCTTGCCCAAGGTCACACAGCAGGCAAGCGGTGTAGCCGACATGAGAAATCGGCTCTTCCCGAATCTCAGGCCTGCGCTCCTTCCACTAGACCGCACTGCTTCTCAGTGGTAATTGGAAGATGGAAGTCTGAAAGGGCAACAGCATTAAGTAGCATAGCTTAATGGATAGAGCCCAGACATGAGAGTCTGAAGGACCTGGGTTCTAATCCCGGCTCCACCACTTGTCTACGGTGTGACCTCGGGCAAGTGACTTCACTCCTCTAGACTGTAAGCTTGTTATGAGCAGGGAACGTCCGCTAATTCTGTTGTATTGTGTTATCCGGGGACTTAGGTACAGTGCTCTGCAAATATTAAGCGCTCAATAAATACCACTGATTGATTAATTCTCTATGTCCCGGTTGTCTTATCCGTAAAATGGGGACTAAGACTGTCAGTCCCACGTGGGACCTGATTTGCTTATGTCTACCCCAGTGCTTAGTACAGTGCCCGGCTCCTAGTAAGTGCTTATCCTATGCCGTTGAGTCGTTTCCGATCCACAGTGACTCCATGCATGGCACATCTCTCCCAGAACCCCCATTCTCCATTTGCAATCGTTCTGGTGATGTATCTATAGAGTTTTTTGGTAAAAATCTGGAAGTGGTTTACCACTGCCTCCTTCCGTGCCGTAAACCTGAGTCTCCACCCTCGACTCTCACCCCTGCCACTGCTTTTTGAGTTTTGACCTGTAGCAGATTGCCTTCCACTTGCTAGCCACTGCCCAAGGACAGGCCTCTGCTTGACTCTCCCTCCCATAGCCGAGACTGGTAGAGGACTGGAAACTCTCCGGGTGCCACCCTGAGAGGGGAGTAGGTGCCTAACAAGTACCTTTTTTTGAAAAGTGGCTATTGCCCCTGAGCTTAATATTAGAAAGCCTGGTCAGCCCTGCCCTAAAATAGGACAAAACCTTTAGGCAATGGCCACAGGAAGGTATTGGCTCTTCTGAACCTTCATCAGCAAGGGACTCTTGGAAAACCCAAAGTGGCTGAATTCAGTCATTTATTGAGTGCTTACTGGGAGCAGAGCACTCTCCTAAGCGCTTGGGAGAGTACAGTACTATAGAATCGGTAATAATAATTTTGGTATTTGTTAAGTGCTAATTATGTGCAGAGCACTGTTCTAAGCGCTGGGGTAGATCCGGGGTAATCAGGTTGTCCCACGGGAGGCTCACGGTTAATCCCCATTTTACAGATGAGGTACGTGAGGCACAGAGAAGTGAAGTGACTCGCCCACAGTCACACAGCTGCCAAGTGGCGGAGCCGGGATTCGAACTCATGACCTCTGACTCCCAAGCCCATGCTCTTTCCGGTAGACACGATGACTGCCCACAAGAAGATTACGGAGTCATGATGGGGGAGTAATCCAGGGAAATAATGAAAAAAGCAGAAACAGATTTGAGGAATGCATCTCTACAAAGAAAAGCAAATTTTCTAGAGGCGAGGTCTCTCTCTTCTAGACTGTAAGCTTGTTGTGGGCAGTGAATGTGTCTATCTACTGTTGTATCGTACTCTCCCAAGTGCTTAGTACAGTGCTCTGCACTCAGTGAGTGTTCAATCAATATGATTAGCAGCGTGGTTCAGTGGAAAGATCGCGGCTTAAGAGTCAGAGGTCCTGGGTTCGAATCCCGGCCCTGCCCCTTGTCAGCTGTGTGACTGTGGGCAAGCCACTTAACTTCTGTGTGCCTCAGTTCCCTCATCTCTAAAATGGGGATGAAAGACTGTGAGCCTCATGTGGGACAACCTGATTACCCTGTATCTACCCCAGCACTTAGAACAGTGCTCAGCACAGAGTAAGCGCTTAACAGATACCAACGTTATGATTGAATCTTGTACCTTGTTTCGATGTGTGTTCGTCTTTTGCGTAATTTTTTTCTTACGTCTGCCGACACGTGGACGGTAAACTACTTGTGGGTAGGAGATGTGTGTACCAACTTGATTATATTATACTCTCCGAAGTGTTTAGTTCAGTCTGCACACAATAAGCACTCAATAAATATGATTGGTTGACTGTTTTCTGACCGCTAAGTAGGGTATTTGTTTTTACAGGGGTCTTGGCGGACTAGGGCTAGAGAAAGATTCATCTGTGTAAAAACCGTGAAACCATTAAAAGGTATTTTATAGCCTGCTGATTCATTTTTCATCATCCGAAACACAGCGTTGCCTCGCTACCTGCACTCTAGTCCTTTGGATCCAAGAATGCCGTAAATCTCACTCCCCAGTGGAGACGGGATCACTGGGCTAGGGGAATCCGAGAGAATGAGATGGATTAACGTCGTGTCACCGCACGTTTCCGAGTAGAGAATGGAGCCGACGGGAATCAAAGCAGGCTGATCGTCGGAACCGACAAAGGACATCGGATGCTAAGTCCGCTAGGGATGACTGTGGCCGGACCAGCCAGCTGACAGTCCAGAGAAACGGCGAAGCCGACACTCTGGTGTGGTCATAATGACAATAACTGTGCTATTTGTTCCGCGAGACTGTAAGCCCGTGGTGGACAGGGATTGTCTCTCTTTATTGCTGTATTTTACTTTCCAAGCGCTTAGTACAGTACTCGGCACAGAGCGAACGCTCAGTGAATACGGTGGAATGAATGAATGAATGAATATATGACAGACATTGTACTAAATTCTGGGCGAGCTAATCAGATTGGACTCAGTCCCTGTCCCACATTTTACGGATGAGGTGACTGAGTCATAGAGAAGCTAAATGACTTGCTCAAAGGCACAGAGCAGATGAGTGGCGGAACTGGGATTAGAATCCAGGTCCTTCTGTCTCCCAGACCCACGCTCTATCCACTAGTCCAAGCTGCTTCTCTTTGGAATTTAGAACCAGTGTAGAGTAATTTTCCAGTGGAAATCTCAACCACAAAAGGAAAGATGAGACTATTTTATTCCTCTTTGGGCTCTGGCCAACTAAATGAATGCAGCTGATGCCAAGGCATTTCCATTTCCCAGTTCCCAAAGGTAAAACGGTATTTTTCAATCTCTCTCTGCCCCGGACGCTCAGACGCAGCCTCCTCTGTGCATCGGCAGCTTCCGAACCAGGCGATCGACCAACCCTGAAGCCAAAGTGCTGAGGATGTGCTGGCAAGCTCATTTCCATCCTACGGCATCCATCTGCCTGGTCATTTTCCTGACCGATTCCCCAAAGAGGATCACGGGAGAGGAGCGGGAAGAGAGATTTTTATGGCTCTCGGCCGTCCAATGCCCACTCAACTCAAATTGCTGCTATGACTGGTACTTTAAGTTCGTGTTCCTGTGTTGGGTGGCCAATATCCTATCCTTTTTTCTCTGTTTATTTCGGTGATATTCATAAAGTAAAAATAAAATTAAAAAAATAAAATAAAATGTTGGTATTTGTTAAGCGCTTACTATGTGCCGAGCAGTGTTCTAAGCGCTGGGGCAGACACAGGGGAATCAGGTTGTCCCACATGGGGCTTACAGTCTTAATCCCCATTTTACAGATGAGGTAACTGAGGCACCGAGGAGTGAAGTGACTTGCCCAAAGTCACACAGCTGACAAGTGGCCGAGCCGGGATTCGAACCCATGACCTCTGACTCCAAAGCCCGTGCTCTTTCCACTGAGCCACGCTGCTTCTCGTGCTTACTATGTGTCAAACACTGTTCTAAGCCCCGGGGTACAGAGAAGCGGCGTGGCTCAGTGGCAAGAGCCCGGGCTTGGGAGTCAGAGGTCACGGGTTTGAATCCCAGCTCCACCACTTGTTATCTGTGTGACTGTGGGCAAGTCACTTCACTTCTCTGGGCCTCAGTTACCTCCTCTGTAAAATGGGGATTTAATGTAAGCCCCACGTGGGACAACCTGATTCCCCCGTGTCTCCCCCAGCGCTTAGAACAGTGCTCTGCACATAGTAAGTGCTTAACAAATACCGACATTATTAAGTTAATCAAGTCAGACACAGTTCCTGTCCCACATGGGGCTCGCAATCTAAGTAGGAGGGAGCACGAGTGTTTAATACCCATTTTCCAGTTGAGGAATCTGAGGCACAGAGAAGTAAAGTGATTGCCCAAAGTCACACAGCAAGCGGGGACTGGAGTCGAATTAGAAGCAGTATGGCTTAGTGGACAGAGCACATGCTTGGGAGTCAGAGGTCGTGGGTTCTAATGCCGGCTCCACCACTTGTCAGCTGTGTGACTTTGGGCGAGTCACTTGACTTCTCTGAGCCTCGGGTACCTCATCTGTAAAATGAGGATGAAGACTGAGCCCCACGTGGGACAACCTAATTACCTTGCATCTACCCCAGTGCTTAAAACAGTGCTTGGCACAGAGCAAGCACTTAACAAATACTATTATTATTATTAGAACCCAGGTCCTCTGTCACCCAGGCCCGGGCTCTTTCCATTAGGTCACGCTACTTTCCATAAGACAATCGTAAAATTGCAGACTAAATATTTAGTCACTTCCAGCCTCTCTTCCCTAGGCTGAAATCCATTCCTCCTAGGAATTATTTTCCAGCCTTTCATTTTCATCCCACATCTCTGGACCGTGTGTGGTTTCTTTTCAGCGTAAGTGGAGTCTGATGAATGGACGGAACAGTGCCGGGGGATCTTCCCATTCTTGCTTATTATCGTCTGGTTGATGCACTGTGGCTCCATGTTGTAGTAACCCCTAAACACTTACATACTCGCTTCTTCCTGCAACACCACAACGCTTTCGTACAGGTTTTTTTATATTTGGTAATGTTCTCTGCCTGTAATTTATTTTAATGTCCGTCCCACACCCTGCCACTGCTAGATTGTCAACCTCCTGAGAGCAGGAATCAGGTCTGCTAATTCTGAATTAATAATGTTGGTATTTGTTAAGCGCTTACTATGTGCCGAGCACTGTTCTCAGCGCTGGGTCATCAGGTTGTCCCACGTGAGGCTCCCAGTTAATCCCCATTTTACAGATGAGGTCACTGAGGCACAGAGAAGTGAAGTGACTTGCCCACAGTCACACAGCTGACAAGTGGCAGAGCCGGGATTCGAACCCATGACCTCGGACTCCCAAGCCCGGGCACTTTCCACTGAGCCACGCTGCGTCTCCTGGCAGACATGATCCCTGCCTTCAAGGAGCTTACAGTCTACTCTAAGTGGATCACTGTAATGAGCACTTGAGTAATGAGTTCATTCACTCAATCGTATTTATTGAGCGCCTACTGTGTGCAGAGCACTGTACTAAGAGCTTGGAAAGTCCAATTCAGCAATAAAGTCCCTCGGATTAGTAGACACGATCCCTGTCCTCAAGGAGCTTACAGTCTACTGTGTGCGGAGCACTGTCCTGAGCACTTGGGAGAGCACTGTGGGGTTTGTAGACATGATCCCTGTCCTGAGGAGTTTGGCCTAATGGCAGGAGCCCAGGCTTGGGAGTCAGAGGACGTGAGTTCTAATCCCACCTCTGCCACTTGTCTGTTGTTTGAGCTTCGGCAAGTCCCCTCACTTCCCTGTGCCTCACTTCCCTCATCTGTAAAATGGGGTTTAAGACGGTGAGTCCAATGTGGACAGAGACTGTGTCCAAACTGATGACCTTGTATCTACCCCAGGGCTTAGGACAGTCCTTGGCACGTAATAAGTGCTTAAAAAATGCCATAATAATTGTAATTATTATTACAATTATTTTGACTACTGCAGAGCACTGTACTGAGCACTTGGGAGAATGCAGTAGAGTTAGTAAACAGGATCTCTACCCTCAGGAAGCTTGGGAGGAGCAATTCTGGCTTAGTCGTAGACTTGTATGTCAAGGTATGAAAATCTTCCCTAATTTAATCTGAAAGGGATTTTGACGACAGGGATCGGGTGTATTAACTCTACTGTAGCCTCCTAAACGCTTAATATGTTGCCCAGCACACAGTAGACTGCAAGCCCTAGGAAGGCGAACATCGTGTCCGTCGCCTCTACTGTGGCAGATAAGCAGCATGGCCTAGTGGAAAGAAGCCCGGACCTGAGAGTCAGAGGGTCCTGGGTTCTAATTCCCGTTCCACCACTCATCTGCTCTGTGATCTTAGGCAAGTCAGTTCACTTCTCTGGGCCTCACTTATCTGTAAAATGGGGATTGAGACTGTGAGCCCAACGTGGGACAAGGACATGTGAGTCCCATGGGGAACAGGGACTGGGGCCAAACCGATGACCTCGTATCACGCTGCGAGAAGCAGCGTGGCTCAGTGGAAAGAGCCCGGGCTTGGGAGTCAGAGGTCGTGGGTTCTGATCCCGGCTCCGCCACTTGTCAGCTGTGTGGCTTTGGGCAAGTCACTTACCTTCTCTGGGCCTCATCTGTAAAGTGGGGATGAAGACTGTGAACCCTATGAGGGACACCTGATCACCTTGTATCCCTACAGCCCTTAGAACAGTCCTTTGCACATAGTAAGCGCTTAACAAATACCACAACAACAACAACAACAACAACAAAAAAGGACTGTGCCCAACTTGATTTACTTTTATCCATCCCAGTGCTTAGTACAGTGCCTAGCACTTAGTAAGCACTTAACGGATACCATCATTATTATTTAACTTCTCTGGGCTTCAGTTCCCTCATCTGTAAAATGGGGATTAAGACTGTGAGCCCAGTGTGGGACGGGGACTGTGTCCAACCCGCTTATCTTGCATCTACCCCGATCTCGGTACAGTGCATGGCATATAATAAGCTTTTAACAAATGCCATTTAGAAAAAAAAAATTACTGCCAATTCCAAATGTGCATTTATTGTGTTATCTGTATTGCAGATAGCTGAAGCTAATACTTTTTAAGCCATTTCTCCCTTACCTGGGAGATTAAAGGCTCTCTACCAACATTTGCTTTCTCAGAGAAGCAGCGTGACCTGGTGGAAAGAGCCCAGGCTTGGGAGCATGAGGACTTGGGTTCTAATCCCTGCTCTGCCACATGACCAAGTCACTTCACTCTTCTGGGCCTCAGTTACCTCATCGGTAAAATGGGGATCAAATCCTACCTCCTCCTACTTAGGCTGTGAGCCACATGTGAGACAGGGACTGTGTCCAACCTGCTTAATAATAATAATAATAATGTTGGTATTTGTTAAGTGCTTACTATGCGCAGAGCACTGTTCTAAGCGCTGGGGCAGATACAGGGTATTCAGGCTGTCCCACGTGAGGCTCACAGTCTTAATCCCCCTTCTACAGATGAGGTCACTGAGGCACCGAGAAGTGAAGCGACTCGCCCACAGTCACACAGCTGACAAGTGGCAGAGCCGGGATTTGAACCCATGACCTCTGCCTCCCAAGCCCGGGCTCTTTCCACTGAGCCACGCTGCTTAACTTGTCTCTATGCTAAGCACAAGGAAAGAGTACAGTGGAATGAGTAGACACCATCCCTGCCTTCAACCCACTTACAATCTACTTTGTGTGGGTCACAGTGTTCAGCACAAAGACACGTGTGATTGAACGAATAATAATAATAATGGTATTTGTTAAGCGCTTACTATGTGCCAACCACTGTTCTAAGCACTGGATAGACCGGATCCCTCCCGTCAAGGAGTTAACGGTTTACTGGAGAAGCAGCGAGGCTCAGTGGAAAGAGCACGGGCTTTGGAGTCAGAGGTCATGGGTTTGAATCCCGGCTCCGCCACTCGTCAGCTCTGTGACTGTGGGCAGGTCACTTCGCTGCTCTGTGCCTCAGTTACCTCGTCTGCAAAGTGGGGATTAAGACTGTGAGCCCCACGTGGGACAACCCGATTGCCCTGTGTCTACCCCAGCGCTTAGAACAGTGCTCTGCACATAGTAAGCGCTTAACAAATACCAACATTATCATTATTATTATTACTGTGTGCAGATCACTCTCCACTCCGCAACGTTACTTCTCACAATTGTCGTGTTCCACTGTCACGAACCATTAATTCTAGTTGTTAACGGGATCTCAGGGAACGACTCTTCTTTCATACTTGCTTCATCGTGGAGGACGCGAAACCCTCAGACTTCGCCGCTAATCCCCATGTTTCAATACGTAACGCGTTATCAAATTTCATCCTTCGCCAGAGGGCACGAGGCAGAGAGCAAATTCTTCTTCCGCTCTTTTGAATTCCCATGAAAGCGCTAATCACCGTAACATGGTGATACATGAAGTCGACGACGATTTTCAGCGGGGGAATCTTGTTCTAGAATATAATCCTCATAAATTGCGGGCTGGTTAGACATTAGCATCTCGCTCTAACCCGTCCCTGTGCCGTGTAGAAAGGCTTTTCCCAAAATAAGGACAAGCCAAATGTGCTTTTTATTGATTTGAGGTGCTGAGAAGTCACCGATGTCACCTTGATTCTTTGAGGCGTTTGGTCCAGGAGAAATAATAACAATAGTAATTATGGTACCTATTAAGCGCTTATTATGTACCAAGCACTGGTCTAAGCGCTGGAGTAGAAAAGCAGCATGGCTTAGAGGAAGAAGCTCCAGCTTGGAAGTCAGAGGATGTGGGTTCTAATCCTAACTCTGCCACGTCTGCTGTGTGACCTTGGGCAAGTCATTTCACTTCTCTGTGCCTCAGTTCCCACATCTGTAAAATGGTGATTAAAGACTGTGAGCCCCACGTGGAACAACCTGATTATCTTGTATCTACTCCAACGTTTAGAACAGTGCTCAGCACATAGTAAGGGCTTAACAAAATACCCTATTATTATTATTATTACAAGTTAATCAGGCTAGCTACAGTCCCTGTCCCACAGAAGGCTCACAGTCTTAAGCCCCATTTTTCAGATAAGGGAACTGAGGACCAGAGAAGTGACGTGACATGCCCAAGGTCATACAGCAGAAAGATGGCAGACCTGGGATTAGAATCCAGGCTCTTCTGACTCCCGGGCCCAGACTTCATCCACTAAGCCAAGCTGCTTCTACAGCAGCATGATAAAACAGTGATATCTTTATTACGGTTTGTCATTTAAAATTTTTTTTTTTATGCTGTTGAAGTGCTTACTATGTGCCACGTACTGTAGAAAACGCTGTGGTAGATGCACATTAATGAGGTTGGCCACAGTCCCTGTCCCACCAAAGGCTCACAGTCTTAATCCCCACTTTTCAGGGGAGGGAACTGAGGCCCAGAGAAGCAAAGTGACTTGCCCAGGGTCGCACAGCAGAAGGATGGCAGTCCTGGAATTAGAACCCAGGTCCTTCTCAGGTCCCAGGCTCCATGTATTAGCCCGTGTTGCTTCACTTGGTTCCCTCAGAGTGGCTAGGGTTGTTTGTGGTTAATACGCCAAAAAAGAGAACCCTCTGTGACATTTGGGGAGACACTCAGTGAGCTGTGAGCCCCACGTGAGATGTGGTCTATGCCCAGCCTGATGTTTATCTTGATTCTATTTATTGCTATTGTTCTTGTCTGTCCGTCTCCCCCAATTAGACTGTAAGCCCGTCAAAGGGCAGAGACTTTATCTGTTAGCGATTTGTACATTCCAAGCGCTTAGTACAGTGCTGTGCACATAGTAAGCGCTCAATAAATACTATTGAATGAATGAATGAATCTTGTATGTACCCAACTGCTTAGTACAGTGCTTGGGCATACAGTGAGCTTTTAATAGCTAGTATTATTATTGTTATTATTATTATTGTTGTTATTGAGCGGTAATAAGCATGTGCCCTAATCGCTTCCGGTCTGGTCCTTCGCTGCCTTCCTGGCCGGTGGTTTTGTTTTCTGGATCTGAGTTCCAGAGAAGCAGTGTTGCCTAGTGGCTAGAGCATGGGCTTGGCAGTCAGAAGGATCTGGGCTCCAAACCCAGTTCTGCCACCTGCCTGCTGGGTGACCTTGGGCAAGTCACTTAAGTTCTCTGTGCCTCATTTACCTCCTTGTAAAATGGGGATTAATACTGCGAGCCCCACGTGGGATATAGACTGTGTCCAGCCTGAGTAGCCTGCATCTTTCTCAGTGCTTAGTACAGTGCCTGGCATATAGGAAGCGCTCAACAAATACTAGGGGATAGAGCCTCGGCTTGGGAGTTAGAAGGACCTGGGTTCTAATCCCGGCTCTGCCGCTTGTCTGCTGGGTGACTTTGGGCAAGCCTCGTCACTTCTCTGGGCCTCTGTTACCTCATCTAGAAAATGGGGACTAAGACTGTGAGTCCCATGTGGGACAAGGGACTCTGTCCAACCCGTTTAGCTTGTATCTACGCCAGCGTTTATCACAGTGCTTGACACAAAGTAACACATAGCATCATTAATTCACTGAGTCATCAGTGTAGGTTAAATATGGAGAAATCTGTTGCTCGAACTTGAAGCTTGGACATGATGAAATGAACGTTCACAGAAAATGTTCATCCAAGACAAACCAATTCAGTTCAGTACGTTCTCTTAGAATGTGAGGCTTATGAAATGGAACTCCATATTAAGAAAACCTCATGGGATCCTCATGCCGTATGTTGCACATGCGTGTGCAAATATATTTGTTCCGATTCCGGTTTCCATTGAAAGCGGTCGTGTACTATTAGAAGAATTTCCCTAAATCTGCCTTCGTGCTCTAACCGAAACATGGCTTCTTGAAGCACTGACTCTCTTGAATAATGAGGCAAATGAATGCTCACGTTCCTTCCACAGACATATTTGACATGCCAGTCAATCAAACTTATTTATTGAGCGCTTTCCGGGAGCAGAACATTTTACTAACCATTCGTTCATTCAATAGTATTTATTGAGTGCTTACTACGTGCAGAGCACACTATAGCCGAGTTGGTAGACGTGTTAGACAGTAGACATGTTAGACATGTTAGAGAAGCAGCCTGGCTGGGTGGAAAGAGCACGAGCTTTGGAGTCAGAGGTCATGAGTTCGAATCCCAGCTCTGCCTCTTGTCAGCTGTGAGACTGTGGGAGAGTCACTTAACTTCTCTGTGCCTCAGTTCCCTCATCTGTAAAATGGGGATTAAGACCGTGAGCCCCAGGTGGGACAACCTGATCCCCCTGTGTCTACCCCAGTGCTTAGAACAGTGCTCGGCACATAGTAAGCGCTTAACAAATACCAACATTATTATTATTATGTTCCCTGCCCACAGTGAGCTTACCGTCTAGAGGAACATATTGTTATGCAAAGTCTGTCAGTTAATGGAATTTAATAAGTGCTTTCTGTGTGCAGAACACTGTACTAAGCACTTGGGAGAGTACAATATAACAATCTAACCGACATTCTCCATTTAGGGTAGTTTTTCTGTTGTTATTTCTTTTCTTCTGTGAACTTCAAAAGCATTCAGCTATCAAAGGGATTTTTTAAAAGTAAGAGTAATTTTCCCAATTATTTTAATGGACATACATGTTCAAATCTGCATTTCAGTTGTGAAAATTCTGGGCAGCCGGGATTTTAGAGCACTTAAATGCTTCTGTCCTAACTTGTGAATTGCGTAGTTTCATTATGGAATGGAAAGCTGGGTTTCCTTTCTTGGAAAGCTTGCGATTTATAACTCTGCATCTGAGAGTGAATGACACACCCAGACGGAGTTGTAACCAACTGTGAATCGAAATACATTACGGTAAACTCTGGGATCTCTGCCTCCTGTTGTCTGGGAGAATCAGATGTTCACTCATTGAACGCTTACTGTGTGCAGATCACTGTACTAAGCGCTCGGGAGAGGACAGTACTGCAATAAATAGACACATACCCTGCCCACAGTGAGCTTACAGCCAAGAGGTGTTCTTCGAGGGATCCAGGCCCCTGAAAATTGTGGTGTAATATCATCTCACCGTTGTCCTGTCTCCCCACCGTACAAGCAGCATAGTGTAATGGACAGAACATGGGGATGGGACTCAGAAGGCCACGGGTTCTAATCCCACCTCTGCTACTTGCCTGCTGCGTGACCTTGAGCAAGTCTCTTCACTTCCCTGGGCCTCAGTTCCCTCATCTGTTAAAATGGGGGTTGAGACTGTGAGCCCCACGTGCGACAGGGACTGGGTCCAACCTGATTTTCCTGTATACACCCCAGCGCTTAATACAGTTCCTGGCACCTACTAAGCACTTAACCAATACCATAACTATTATCATTACTATCATGGATAGTAGAGGCAGAGGCAACCAGAGTGCTTCAGGAGGAAAGAGATTTGTCAAGCATCCACTCGAGGCAGGTAAACTCGTCGTAGTCAGGGAATATGCGTTACTGTCCTCTTCCCAGAGCTTAGTCCAGTGCTCTGCACACAGTAGACGCTCAATAAATACCATTGACTGACTGCAGGGCACTGTAATGATAAAAATAATAATAGAAGAATAGTATTTAAGTGGTTACCGTAGGCCAAGCACCGAATATAACAAGTGCTGGGGTAGAGACAAGGTAATCAGATTGCTGGTAATCACAAGGGGCTCACAGTCTTAGGAGGGAGAACAAATACTGAATCCCCATTTTACAGATGAGTAAATGGAGGCCCAGAGAAGGCAAGTGACTTGCCTGAGGTCACAAAGTAGGAATGCGGAACTAGAGCATAGGTCCTAAGAGAAGCAACGTAGTCTAGTGGATAGAGCACTGGTCTGGAAGTGAGATGGATCTGGATTCTAATTCCGGCTCCAACATTTGTCTGCTGTGTGACCTCGGGTAAGTCTCTTCACTTCTCTGGATCCCAGTTCCCTCATCTGTGAAGTGGGGATTAAGAGTGTGAGCCCCTTGTGGAGCGGGGACTGAATCTACCCCAGTGCTTAGAACAGTGCCTGGCACATAGTGAGTGCTTAACGACTACCATAAAAAAAGGGTCCTCCGACTCCCAGGCCCTTTCCATTAGGCCATACTGCTTCCACTGTACCAAAATGGGTAGGTATACTTAGAATAGTATTCTCATACTCAGAGCAGCATACTTAGACCAGTGTTTGACATATAGTAAGCACTTAACAAATGCCATTATTATTAATGTTATTATCATTATTACCTCCCCAGCACTCTCGCCGACACTTGCCCATTTTTCCTCACCGAGGAGAGAGGCGAGTGTTGGCTCCCCTGATCCTTTTTGGCCTCATCGTGGTTGATTCCTGCCACGTGAAGTGTGGGTAGACAGGGCGCTGACGTGGGAATTATAGATGATTCCATCCGTCCGTCCATTCAGTAGGCAGCGATTAAAAACCACAAGATCTCGGAGCGGGGTTCTTTATCAGGGACAGTTTTGGGGACAGCTAGGACTATTTATTGTGCTTAAGTTGTCTTGTTTTTGTCCGTCTGTCTTCCCCGATTAGACTGTAAGCCTGTCAATGGACAGGGATTGTCTCTATCCGTTGCCGAATTGTACATTCCAAGCGCTTAGTAGAGTACTCTGCATGTAGTACGCACTCAGTACTATTGAATGAATGAATTGTCCGGTTCTTGGGTGGTGGGCCGTGGCCTCGGAGTTTTTGACCTGTGAGTGATTTTCAAGATGGTTTTCAATGGCTTCCCGTTGTGGTTGGTTTCTGGCAGTAATGAAGGCGAGGATGCAGCCTCCATGTTCTCTGGGCCTGAGCGGTGACTGAAATTGGGCAGAAAACCAGCTTCTTCCCACCCTCTGTTATTGTCTGTCTTGCCCTCTAGACTTCAAGATCGTTGTGGAGAGGGAATGTGTCTGTTGAATTGTTGTGGTGTATTCCCCCAAGCGATTAATACAATGCCCTGCGCACAGTAAGCACTCAGTAAATACCACTGATTGATAGATACAATAGAATAATAATGATGGTATTTGTTAAGCACTTACTATGTGTCAAGCACTGTTCTAAGCACTGAAGCAGCATGACCTAATAGGTAGAGCACAGGCTTGGGAGTCAGAAGGACCTGGGTTCTAATCCCACCTCTCCAACTTGTCTACAGCATGATTTTGGTCAAGTTGCTTCACTTCTCTGTTCCTCAGTTCCCTCATCTGAAACTGTGAGCCCCAGGCGAGCCGTGGATTGTGTCCAACCTGATTAGCTTTGATCTATCCCAGCGCGTAGTACAGTATCTGGTACATTGTAAGCGCTTAATAAATACCATAGATAAATGTTAGAATGTAAGTTCATTATGGGCAGGAAACCTGTCTGCTAATTCTGTTGTATTGTACTCTTCCAAGCACTCAGTACAGTGCTTGGCATAGAGTGAGCACTCAATAAATACCGTTGAGTGATTAATAGAGTTGGTAGAATACAATAGAAAACCCAAACCTCCTGAAATATCCGTTACTATGTATCCAATCTCCAAGGTATCTCCGGGTTACTTCCCTTCACCCCCGGCACCTCCCCGAGATCTCTCTTTGGGGTAACTCCTCTTGACAACCGACGGGGCCGAGGTATCCAATCCTTGCTTGCCAAAATGAATGTCCCCTCCTGCAGGAGAAATGTTCTTTCTCTTTCTTTCTGAAAAAAAAAAAAATGGCCCGGATGTATCACTGGCTTACTCATTAACAAAGATTCCTCGTATTTATTTGTAGAGATGGTGGATGAGATAACCCAGGCTTCAAAATAGAAATGATTACTCCCCCTGAGGAGACCCTTTCATGCTTCTCTGACTTTGAAGATCTATGAGGATTTTTCTTTGGGATGCAACCCCCAGCCTATGTGATTTTAAGAGAGAGGAGAAAATAGAAGGGGCTGGAGGGGGAAGATGGGTTTCAGGAAGGAAGAAAAGGGCTGGAGAGAAGAAGAGAATGGAGGGAGAAATGGAAAGGGGGATGAGGGGGTGAGAGGGAGAGGGAAGGAGCAAATTATGGAGGGAATGCCAATCCACTCACTGTATCTGTCTCTATCTGTTGCCGACTTGTTCATCCCAAGCGCTTAGTACAGTGCTCTGCACATAGTAAGCGCTCAATAAATACTATTGAATGAATGAATCTCCATCTCAACTGTCTCGCCGTCGACCTTTCGCCCCCCTCCCGCCTCTGCCCTAGAACACCCTCCCTCTTCATATCCGACCGACGTTCATTCCCCGCCGCTTCGAAGCCATATTGAAAGCACATCTCCTCCAAGAGGCCTTCCTAGACGGAGCCCTCATTTCCTCTTCTCCCACTCCCTCCTGCATTGTCTTGCACTTGGATTTTCCCCCTTTATTCACCCCTCCCTCAGCCCCTCGGAACCTCTGTCCATATCCTTGATTTATTTCTCTGAATGTCTGCCGCCCCCTCAAGAAAGTAAGTTTGTTGTGGGCAAGGAATGTCTCTACCAACTCTGTTCCATTGCACTCCCCCAAGTGCTTAGTGTGGTGCTTTGTACACGGTAAGGGCTCAGTAAATACCATTGATGGATGGAGTGGTTAATTGGGCGAGCTGCAGAACCCCAACTTCAGGAAGAGCCTGTGACCCAGCTCGCAGTAAACTTGTGTGTGGCTGAGATCCTGTGACATGGCTCAAGTGAAAGAAGGGTAGAAAGGTCATTTCACCCCATCGATTTCCAGATTTTGCCAGTAACGACTCCTTCGGAGTTCAACTCCCTTCTGTGTCACCCTGTCTTGCTCCCTTGGTTCTTCCCCCCACCCAGCCCCACAGCTATGTCCATATATGTCATTCATTTATTTCTATTAACTTCTGTCTCCCCCTGTAGACTGTAAATTCGTTGTGGGCAGGGAATGTGTCTGTTAATTGTTCTTTTGAACTCTCCCAAGTGCTCAGTACAGTGCTTTGCACAAAGTAAGTGCTCCATAAATACTATTGAAAGAATGAATAATAAAATGCCAGGCATTCATCTTCAACCCAGTCCTGCTATGGGGATTCAGTGTCTTAAAATAAAAATCCTTTCCTGTTCTTTGGAAAGCATAATTTCTAATCCTGTTTCTCCTGTGCCGAAGAGCCAAACCCGACAGATCAGACACCCAAAAACAGTGGCACAGAGAAGATCCTGCTTTCAACCAGCTGTGTCTCATAATCAATCCATCAGTGGGATTTAGCGAGCGCTTATTGCCTGCAGGACACTGTACTAATGCTTGGGACCACAAGAAGCAGCATGACCTAGTGGATAGACCAGGGGCCTGGGAGTCAGAAGGACCTGAGTTCTAATCCCAGCTCTGCCACTTGTCCACTGAGTGGCCTTGGACAAGTCACTTCACTTCCCTGTACCTCAGTGCTCTCATCTGTAAAATGGGGTTAAGACTATGAGCCCCACGTGGGACAGGAACTGTGTCCAACCTGATTTGCTCGTATCCACCCCAGCATTTAGAACAGTGCCTGACACGTGGTAAACGCTTAACAACTACCGCAGTTATTAGTAGTAGTAGATATGATCTCTGCCCTCAAAGAGCACTGCATTAACTATTTGGAAGAGCGTAATAGAATTAGTAGTTACAATCCCTGCCTTCTAGAAGCTGATTACACGCTTGTCTCCCCTCCGTTCTCTCTCCCCCACTCCCTTTTCCTCTCCTTCTCTCCTCATCCCTTTGCAACACTTCCTATCCCTCTCCCTCCCCTTAAGGGCCAAGATTTCTCCCCTAATCCCACTCATGAACCTTTTACTTATTACTTATTACTACTCCCTTTCAGGCCTCTCCAGAAACACGGTCTTATAATCAATCATATTTATTGAGTATCTACTACTTACAGAGCACCGTACTAAGCGTTTGGGAGAGTACAATACAACAGAATCGGCAGACACATTCGCTGCCCGTAACGAGCCCGTAACAGTTTACAGTTACAGTAAGGCGTTATGCCCGCTCCTCAGTTTCCTACAGTCTCTCAAGGAAACTGTTTCCTTCACTGTCTGACCAGCCTTCTGTGGGATACTGTTAATATGAGACCATCTTGCTTCTCACTGTATTTTGACCTTGGAAAGGCTGAGATAACATTTGGGCAATTAACTTCCAACTAATTAATTATCCTTCTCTGATGGAGAAACCATCTCCCATTTGACAAAGAAATCTGGATGAAAGGAAGAGATGGAGAATGCAAAAACATCTACCGGGCTTCCCTCCTTAATTTGATTCCCGGGCAGAATTCTGTTCTCTGCGGCTTTTGCACTCAACTGAGGGAGGTGGTTAGGAAAATGGGGAATATAAATCTGATCCCGCTGGAAAGGTCTTGATTCTTTGTGACCGACAGGTAATAATCCAAATTGCCATTTTTGCCGGCGCTAAGAGATGAGGAAATGTGATCTTGGTAGGGATGGAGGTTGAAGACGCTTCAATTTTTCAGCATTGAGCCTCCTTGTGAAGTGCTCATAAATTAATAACAAATTACTAAGTACCTCATTCATCAGTGCTATAGAGAGAGCTGTAAGCATTCTTAAATGTTAAGGCAAGGTGAGCTGTAAACAAATGCTACTGGTTAGCTATTTCTTATCCAAGATTGCGGCGTGCTTTTCTGCCCTGTAGCTGACAGAATATGTACACAAGTTTTCCTTCCAATGAGGCAAGATCATTCTAGAAGGTGATTTAGGGGTAGAAGTATCGGGGTGACTTATTGCCCTTGGTTCTCCCTCGCACTCGGATATGCACCCTTTATTACCTCTCCCTAAACCCTACAGCACTTATGTCCACTTCCGTAATTTAATTATATTAATGTCTGTCTCCACTCTGGACTGTAAACTCACTGTGGGCAGGAAACGTGTCTACCAACTCTGTTGTATTGTCTTCCCACTGAGTAGAGTGCTCTGCACACAGTTAGAACTCAATATCCACCACCTCCTACCTCACCTCGCTACTCTCCTTCTGTAGCCCAGCCCGCACACTTCAATCCTCTAGTGCTAATCTTCTCCCTGTGCCGCCACACTGCCTATCTCGCCACCAACCCCTAGCCCACATCCTGTCGCTGGCCTGGATCGCTCTCCCTCCTCAAATCCGACAGATAATTACTCTCCCCACCTTCAAAGCCTTATGGAAGGCTTATATCCTCCAAGAGATTTTCCCAAACTAAGCCCCCCTTTCCTCTTCTCCCACTCCCTTTGGCGTCCCCCTGACTTGTTCCTTTTATTCGTCCCCCCTCCCAGCCCCACACCAATTATGTACATAACTCTCATTTATCTGTATCGAGGTCTGTCTCTCCCTCCTGAACTGTAAGCTCATTGAGGGCAGGGAATGTGCGTTTATTTTTATATCGTGCTCTCCTAGGTGCTTAGTACAGTGCTGTGCACACAGTAAGTGCTCAATAAATATGATTGAATGAATAAATGAGTGATTATTGCAGAGTTACATTTCTCCCATTAAAGAATTATGCTCAAGAGCAGGAATTTGTTTTCTAGACTCCCATATCATCGTCTCTAAACTTGGATCTGTGCCCTTTAGGCATTTGGTATTTGCCTTACCCTCGGCCCCACAGCATTTATGTCCATATCTTTTGAACTTTGTCCCCTTCTTTTCTATCAATCATTCCTTCGCTGGTATTTTGTGAACGCTTCCTGTGTGCAGAGCACTGTATTAAGAGCTTAGGAGAGTACAATACGATAACCAATGGTATTCATTGACTACTAAGGGAAGCAGCGTGGCTCAGTGGAAAGAGCACGGGCTTTGGAGTCAGAGGTCATGGGTTCGAATCCCGGCTCTGCCACTTGTCAGCTGTGTGACTGTGGGCAAGTCACTTAACTTCTCTGGGCCTCAGTTACCTCATCTGTAAAATGGGGATTAAGACTGTGAGCCCCATGTGGGACAACCTGCTTCCCCTATGTCTACCCCAGCGCTTAGAACAGTGCTCGGCACATAGTAAGCGCTTAACAAATACCAACATTATTATTATTATTACTTACTGTGGACAGAACACTGGACTAAGCATTTGGGAGATTAAAATACAACTCAGATCTGTGTCCTTAACCCCTGCGAAAAGGATTTCTGTGGTGAGTATACATCAATCAATGCCTCTCTTTAAAAATAGATTTGGCTTGAAGCAGTGTGGCTCAGTGGAAAAGAGCCTGGGCTTCGGAGACAGAGGTCATGAGTTCGAATCCTGGCTCTGCCACTTGTCAGCTGTGCGACTGTGGGCAAGTCACTTAACTTCTCTGTGCCTCAGTTCCCTCATCTGTAAAATGGGGATTAACTGGGAGCCTCACGTGGGACAACCTGATGACCCTGTATCTACCCCAGCGCTTAGAACTGTGCTCTGCACATAGTAAGCGCTTAACAAATACCAACATTATTATTATTTTCAACCTCCCCATCTCACTGGTTACAACACGTTGGCTGTGTTCGCAATAACTGATCTAGAAGAATAGACATCCTCTAGGAAATGCTCTAGGACTGTAAGTTCCTTGAGGGCAGGGATTCTGTCAACTCATTCAGTCATATTTATTGAGCGCTTCCTGCTTGCAGAGAACTGAACTAAGTTCTTGGGAGAGTACAATAGAACAATAAAGAGACACATTCCCTTCCCGTAGTGAAGCTACCGACTCTTCTGGATTGTTCTCTCCCCCGTGCCTAATGCGGTGCTTCGCAAACAGACAGCGCTCAATAAATACCATTGGTGGATCGGTTCCCTTTTGCCGTATGCCCCTTCGCAGCTAAGCCCCCTTTCCCTCTGCTCCTCCCCCTCTCCCTTCCCCTCCCCTCAGCACTGTGTTCATTTGTATACATTTTTATTACCCTATTTATTTTGTTAATGAAGTGTATATCCCTTGATTCTATTTATCGTGATTATGTTGTCTTGTTTTTGTCCATCTGTCTCCCCTGATTAGACTGTAAGCCCGTCATTGGGTAGGGATTGTCTCCATCTGTTGCTGAATTGTATATTCCAAACGCTTAGTACAGTGCTCTGCACATAGTGAGTGCTCAGTAAGTACTAGTGAATGAATGAGTATGCATCCCTATTCAATCGGGAAGAATGATCTGCTCTGGAAGTTCTGTCATTTATTAGATTTACAAACCATTAAACCGCAGTGTGGTTTCACATTGAAAATCATAATGTGGGTATATTAAAGCTTGGTTTTAGCCCCTTCGGCATATTAGTGATATTTATTAAGCCCCATCTCTGCAGAACTAGGTACCAGGCCCTGGAGGAGCACCGAGAAAGGGTTAAAAATGTGATTCCCAGACTTGGAATTGCTTCTAAAATAATGACACACACCCACACAAGCCTTTCCCCCACCTCCCCACCACACACACATACATTTGGACAAGTAGCTAAGAGTGTGAGAATACATCAGTCGCTAATGACCGCAATACATAATTTTCTACATGCAGAAATGTATTTCTAGTGTTTGAACGCAAAAAAATCACCACTGGTGGTGAAATTCCCCAATAACTACAAATGTGTGTAATAAGTGGATGAATATATAAACGTTCTGAGCTGGCTGAAGGTCTGATAGAGTCAACAAGATGTAAGGTGTAAGTCCCTTCTAGACAAAAAGCCTGTTCTGGGCAGGGGACGTGTCTACCAACTCTGTTATCTTTTACTCTCCCAAGTGCTTAGTACAGTTCTCGGCACACAGTACGCACTCAATAAATACCATCCATCAATGGAGGGCTCTGGAGGAGCCCAAAGAGAGTGTGAAGAAGCTGAGGAAGTTCGTGAAGGAGCATTTCATTGAGGGGTTCAGACGTTGGAGGGATATTTCCCAGAAATAAGAATTGTTTTGGAAAAAGAAAATGTCATCGTTCAGTGTCTGTGAAGTCAGAGATAAGACGTGATCTGAACCTTGAAGGGAGGTGCGGAGGTTTTTGCGGGTGGGTGTCCCACCTCTAACATGTTAGGGTGTTCTGGCTATCTCCCCCTCGACAGCCTTTGGAGAGTAATGAATAATGATGGTATTTGTTAAGCGCTTACTTTGTGCCAGCCGTCGTAATATACCCTGGAGTGGATACAAGCAAATCGTGTTGGACACAGTCCCCGTCCCCATTTCCCAGATGAGATAACTGAGATCCAGAGAAGTGAAGTGACTTGCCCTAGGTCACACGGCAGACAAGTGGTGGAGCCAGAATTAGAACCCATAACCATCTGACTCCGGAGGCCCATGCTCTATCCGCCAGGCCATGATCGGAATCCCAGATGGAGTTTCGACCACTGAATTGGTCATTTCCCAAAGGGTCAAGGGAAAGTGAAGACCAGACAGGTAGGTAGCAAGTAGAAGAAGTGTCTAAAAAACAAGAAGTTTCACCCGAAACGATGGAACGAGTAAGCTTGCGGGAAGTGAAGCAGATCTTTTTCCCCAAGGCCGTCTTTTCAATATCTTCAGTGGATCCTGGAGGAATGGATTCATCCTCACCCATCTCAAGGGGTGTTTTTTGTTGTTGTTGTTGTTAGTTTCCAGGTCCTGGGGTTGTGGACAAAGTGAAAGTTCTCCCCCTCTAGATTGTAAGGTCGTTGTCGGCAGGGAACATATCTGCCATCTCAGTTGTATTAGACTCTCCCAAGTGCTTAGTACTGTCTTCTGTATACAGTAAGCACTCAGATACCATTGATGATGACGAGGATGATGCTGACATAATATATTTGATCCCTCTTTCATGAGCTGGGAAAAAATTGGACCCCCATTAATTATTTTTTCGAGATAGAAGGCTCGAAATGGCCTTCTTTCATCCACCCAAGAGAAAATGATAACTCCATTGTTTAAAAAGCCAGCAAATGTAGAATATGTGCCTACCAGACTTCCCTCTCAAGAAAGGGGCTTTTATGGGCCTATTTATAATGGGGGTGCTTTTTTGTATTTTGAGAACAGTAAAACACTCACTAAATCTAATCTTGATATAGTGTCCGATGCTTTTATGTTGCCGTTTCAGCACGCAGGTGGAATGTTCTTGCGCTCTCTATCGATTTCATAATGAATTATTTATTTCCGATCCTCCTGGGTTCCTAAAGTAGTCAGTTATCAGGCTTTGTACCAGACAACCCAGTTGCAGTCGAACCGTCCCTCGGATCTGGAATTTTTATATTCAGCGTCTCCCTCCCCGGTTCCAAGAACGTGGCTAACTTGCCGGAAGTTGGGCTTCGGGGGTCCCCTTGGAGAAGCGTTCTAGATTTGCGTGAATTCAACTTCCTTACTCGAATTGACACGGTTGAGTCTGTGGCGCTCTACGTTCCTCGCCTCACACCTGCGACATCGCGTGTCTCTTCTTCTCCGGAGATGCAGCCTGGCCTAGTGGATAGAGCACGGGCCTGGGAGTCAGAAGGTCATGAGTTCAAATCCCGGCTCTAATCACACGTGCAAGACCGAAGAAGGGATCTGATCTGATTGGCGAGGCTTCCGCTCTTGGGGGAACGGGTATTAATAGAAGAACTGACTTACCCTTGAGTAATGTAAATGAGATTCAGCGAGGAGACATCAGATGACTTTCTCTTGTAGAAGGGGAAATCCCCAGTTTCTCTGCAAGGGAGCTGTTATACATGGAGCCTTTTGGAATCTTGCAGTCATAAATTTGGAATGAAATTCTCCCAGGATACAGTGCCACAACCCCGAGCGACATCGATTTAGAAGGAACTGATGAAATCGTACAACGTCGATGCCAAAGGCCATTGCAAAACACCGGGGGGATAAAGAGAAGGGGAAGGCGGCAGAAGCAGCGTGCCCTAATGGATAGAGTACGGGCCTCGGTGTCAGAGGGCTTGGGTTCTAATCCTGGCTCGGCCACTTGTCTGCTTGTGACCTCAGGCAAGTCGCTTAAATTCTCTGGGCCTCAGTTACCTCATCTACAAAATGGGGATTCAGTACCTGTTTTCCCTCCTATTTAGATTGTGAGCCCCATGTGGAACAGGGTCTGTATATGACCTGATTATCTCGCATCTTCTCCTGCGCCTAGTAGAGTGCTTGACACATAGTAAGTACTTAACCGGGACCACTGTTAATATTCCCATATCTGATATGGATTATATCCACAATGTATTCATTTATTATTGATATCAATCATATTTATTGAGTGATTACTGTGTGCAAAGCCCTGTACTAAGTGACTGAGAGAGTACAGCGTAACAGAGCCGGTAGAAACGTGCCCTGACCACAAACAAGCTTACAGTCTAAAAATAATAATTGTGGTACTTGTTAAGCACTTACTGCCAAGTACTGTTAGAGAAGCAGCGTGGCTCAGTGGAAAGAGCCCGGGCTTGGGAGTCAGAGGTCATGGGTTCGAATCCCGGCCCTGCCCCTTGTCAGCTGTGTGACTGTGGGCAAGCCACTTAACTTCTCTGTGCCTCAGTTACATCATCTGTAAAATGGGGAAGAAGACTGTGAGCCTCATGTGGGACAACCTGATTATCCTGTATACCCCAGTGCTTAGAACAGTGCTCTGCACGTAATAAGCGCTTTACAAATACCAACATTATTATTACTGTTCTAAACCCTGGGGTAGATACAAGGTAATGAGGTTGGACACAGTCCCTGTCCCACATTGTGCTTACAGTCTTAGTCTCCATTTTACAGATGATGTAACTGAGGCCCAGAGAAGTGAAATGATTTTCCCAAGGTCACACAGAAGACATGTGGCGGAGCTGAGATTAGAACCCATGACCATCTGACTTACAGGCCCGGACTCTAGCCACTAAGCGATGCAGCTTCTCATCAAGAGAGGGAAGACAAACGTGAATGCAAATCAATAAATTATGGGCACGAGGCCCCTTATGGTTGGGCTGACCACACATCCTGCTCTGTGGGGGCACTGTCCCAGATTTTGGGGGGCCAGTTGTAACCTCCTTCAAAAAAACATGCCAGTGTTTAGAAGTGAGGCAGTTCTGTCTGAACTTTTCAGTCTAAATGGGCATGCATTCACCCTCAGCTCTCCTTGCTCAATTAATCAATGGTACGTATTTTTCAGTGGTATTTGTTAAGCGCTTATTATGTGCCAGGCACTGTTCTAAGCGCTGGAGTGGATACGAGCTAATCAGGTTGGACACAGTCCCCATCCCGCATAGGGCTCATTGTCTTTATTCCCATTTTACCGATGAGGGAAGCAAGGCATGGAGAAGTGAAGTGACGCCTAAGCAGTAGACAAGTGGCGAAGTTGGGTTTAGAACCCAGCTCCACAAGGCCATGCTCCTTGATTACTAATGCTCTGCACACTAAACTAAGCACTTGGGAGAGAACAGTACGTTAGAGTTGGTAAGCACTATTCCTACCCATAAAGTAATTACAGTCTAAAGGGGGAGAAAGACCCGAAAATAAATTACAGGTGGATGTGTACGGATAGGCTAGAGATGGTATCACTATCAAACCACTTGCTCACTTTATATGATAGGATTTCTATGTCCTACCAGGCTTCTCGTTGAGGGCAGGGAATGTGTGTGTTTGTTGTTATATTATACTCTCCTAAGTGCTTACTACAGAGTTTTGCACTCGGCGTTCAATAAATGTGACTGAATGAAGGGATGAATAATCAACCAATCGATTATATTTATTGAGAACTTACTAAGCACAGAACACTGTACTAACTGCTTGAGGGAGTTCAGTATAACAAGAGTTGGCAGACATGTTCCTTGCCTGCAGCGAGCTTATTGTCCAGGTCATTGTGATTCCTATGACTGATTATTTTTCAGGCCCACTGTTTTGCCCTAGAGGGATTTTAAAACCTCCTTTCTCATCATCTATACCTCACTGATCAGCAGAGATCCCCGTGCAAAAAGAGAGAAATGGCAGGATGGGTAGCTCGAGAATTGATAAACAGTTAGAGGTAAATTATATCCTGGAGAAATTATTTTTGTATTTCCATTTTAAGTGGCAGTTGCTCTCTGAGAAGACATTTTGTCCGGGGCCCCTTCTAGCCTGCTAGCCCGTCACTGGGCGGGGATAGTCTCTTTCTGTTGCCGAATTGTGCTTTCCAAGGGCTTAGTACAGTGCTCTGCACACAGTAAGCACTCAGTAAATATGATTGAATGAATGAATGGCATTTATCGAGCATCCAGTGGGTGGAGCCGATCAATCAATCGATCATATTGAGTACTTTCATTCATTCAGTTGTATTTATTGAGCGCTTACTGTGTGCAGAACACCGGACTAGAGGCTTGGGCGGATACAGTAGGACAGAGTTGGTAGACACGTTCCCTGCCCACGACAAATTTACAGTCTTGAGCGGGAGACGGTCATTCACATAAATAAATAAATTACAGAGATGGACATAAGTGCTGTGGGGCTGAGGGGGGATTAGAGGGGGCAAATTCAAGTGCAAGGGTGACACAGAAGGAAGTGGGAGAAGAGGAAATGAGGGCTCAATCAGGGAAGGCCTCTCGGAGGACCTGTGCCTTCGATATTCATTCATTCAATAGTATTTATTGAGCGCTTACTATGTGCAGAACACTGTACTAAGCGCTTGGAATGAACAAATCGGCCACAGATAGAGACGGTCCCTGCCGTCTGACGGGCTCACGGTCTGATCGGGGGAGACGGACGGACGAGAACGATGGCGATAAATAGAGTCGAGGGGAAGAACGTCTCGTAAAAACCGATGGCGACTAAATAGAATCGAGGCGATGTACATTTCGTTAACAAAATAAATAGGGTAATGAAAATATAGACAGTCGAGCGGACGAGTACGGTGCTGAGGGGATGGCAAGGGAGAGGGGGAGGAGCAGAGGGAAATGGGGGGAAAAGAGGGTTAAGCTGCGGAGAGGTGAAGGGGGGGTGGTAGAGGGAGTAGAGGGAGAAGAGGAGCTCAGTCTGGGAAGGCTTCTTGGAGGAGGTGAGTTTTAAGTATATAATAGGCTTTTCAGGCGAAGAGAGTAATCAATCGTCTGTCGAATATGAAGAGGGCAGGCGTTCCAGGGCAGGGGCAGGTCATGGGTTGCTGGGGCGGGTACGACCGAGGCAGAAGATACATTCCTTGCCGACAAGGGATGATTTCCCCACTACCTAGGTCCTGGACTTTTTCATGTTTTCCGGTTGGATCCTCATTTTATGCTATCCCATGAATAGGTTGACCAGTGATTTTGTCGGTGGAGCCCGCCCATCCTGCGTTTTTAAATAGTATTTTGATAGAAGGTTTTGATTCCAATGTACAAATAGTTCAGAAAATATGTAGGGTTTCTGCTCTGAAACAGAGAATGACCTCTTTCCATGTTCCTTCAGCTCTTCTTATTATTCGTACATTCATTCAATTGTATTTATTGAGCACTTACCGTGTGCAAACTACTATACTCAGCACTTGGGAGAGTACAATAAAACAATAAACAGACACATTCCCTGACGATAATGAGTGTAGACTCTAGAGGGGGAGACCGGTATCAATCAAGAAACCAATCAATTAATCATATTTATAGAGTGCTTAGTGTGTGTAGAGCACTGTACTAAGTGTATATATTTTCGTTACCCTATTTATTTTGTTAATGAATTGTACATCGCCTTGATTCTATTTAGTTGCCATTGTTTTTACGAGATGTTCTTCCCCTTGACGCTGTTTAGTGCCATTGTTCTTGTCTGTCCGTCTCCCCCGATTAGACTGTAAGCCCGTCAAACGGCAGGGACTGTCTCTATCTGTTGCCGACTTGTTCATCCCAAGCGCTTAGTCCAGTGCTCTGCACATAGTAAGCGCTCAATAAATACTATTGAATGAATGAATGAATGAATGAATGAATGAATGAATGGGAGAGTAAAATATTGCAGAGTCGTGCGACACGTTCCCCGGCCAAAACACGCTCAGCCAACAAGTCAAGCATCTTGGAGATCAGAGGATTGGTAACAAGAGGAATCAACTAATCAATCATAGTTAGTGAGTGCTTACTGTGTGCAGAACACTGTACTAAGCGCTTGGGAGAGGACAATATAATAGTATGAGACATATTCTCTGCCCACAACGAGCTAGCAAAGTACCCACTCTCTGACCAAGTAGTAATCATCTAACCTATGCCAGCGCTTAGAACAGTGCTCTTGCATGTGGTAAATGCTTAAATATTTACTGTTATTAATAATAATCATTATTATTTCTACAGGGGTTAAGAAAAAACTGAATTTTGACTCAGTGTAGGCAAACCCCGTTAGGTATAATGTGCCATTGGTTGTCGATTCTTGTGAATGACATTGGCTTTATGACATCATTTCATTGTTTCATGTCTTTAAAACGTTAGAGGATTCTATTTTCCAACCAGGTTGACAATGGGGTTTGTGGTTAACCAGTCTGATACAATGTTGACTCATAAAAAAAACAAAAACCTGTTTCTTCTGATGTTGAAAGGGACTTTAATGAGAATATCAGATGCCTGACTCTTCTCAATTCAATGCTTGTGCCAGCTGTAGGTTTAGCAGAAAGAGCGGGTTATGGTTCAAAGATAGCGCTAATTAAGTGATCATCTAATGTATTCTGGAACCTGTTTGGTTTTCCGCTCAAGCCTGCGACTGTTGCCAATTAAAGCCCAATTAATTTCCGTTTCGCTGTCCAAAAACGCCGCTTCTGGAAGGCCATTTGATTCCCACAGCTACATGCATTTAAATGAAGTGGCAGCGTGCCGTCGGCTCGGCTCCTCGTGGGGAAAATCAAAGAGACGATGAGGTACAGTCCACCTTTGGGGGGAGACCCGTTATTAAACACAGAGTTTCTGATCAAGCCTCTCCTTTGCGGCATAGAATAATTATAAAATAGCAATTGTAGTATTTGTTAAGTGCTCCCTGTTTGCCAGGCACTGTTCTAAGCGCTGGATCCAAGGTAATCGGGTTGGACACAGTCCCTGTCCTACATGGGGCTCACAGTCTTAATCCCCATTTTACAGATGATGTCACTGAGGCACAGAGAAGTGAAGTGACTTGCCCAAGGTCACACAGCAGATAAATAGCAGAGTCGGTATTAGAACCCAGGTCCTTCTGACTCCGTGGCCTGGTCTCTGTCCAATAGGCCATGCTGCTTCCTGTCCGTCTCCCCCGATTAGACCGTGAGCCCGTCATTGGACGGGGATTGTCTCTATCTGTTGCCGAATTGTACATTCTAAGCGCTTAGTATAGTGCTCTGCCCATAGTAAGAGCACAATAAATACTATTGAATGAATGAATGATGGACAGGGCTATGCTCACGGCTTAGTGGAAAGAGCACAGGCTTGGGAGTCAGAGGTCGTGGGTTCTAATTCCGGCTCTGCCACTTAGCTGTGTGACTTTGGGCAAGTCACTTAACTTCTCTGGGCCTCAGTTCCCTCATCTGTAAAATGAAGATTAAGACTGTGAGCCCCACGTGGGACCACCTGATTACCTTGTATCTCCCCCAGCGCTGAGAACATAGTAAGCGCTTAACAAATACTATCATTATTATTATCATTATCTCTCGGGTGTGAAACTCAGTTCTGATGAAAGCCAACTCCATCGTGCTGCCCATTTGGAAAATGTCACTAGGCGGAGAGTGTTTTCAACAGAGACAGCCTGTCTGAATGAATTCAAGGAAAGCTATAGTTGGCTACCGAAGGCCACAGGGAAGGGCAATCTCGCTAAATAGGAATTTGAAAATTTCTTTTCATGAAGTCAGGTGGTTCAGTGGCATGAGAACGATAGCGATTGGTGTGGCACCAAAAAGTTCTGTTCCAGCTGGGGCCTTGAGAGAAGATAATGATAGTAATAATAAGAAAAATAATAATAATAATAGTGCACTAAGTGTCGGGATGGGTAGGAGCAAATCTGTTCGGAAGCAGGGTTGGAAGCTGGAAGAGAAGCAGGGAAGCAGCATGGTCTAGTGGAAAGAGCCTGGGCCTGGGAGTCAGAGGACCTGGGTTCTAATCCAGGTCCAATCTAATCTAATTAGAGAAGCAGCATGGCTCAGTGGAAAGAGCCCGGGCATGGGAGCCAGAGATCATGGGTTCGAATCCCGGCTCGGCCACCTGTCAGCCGTGTGACTGTGGGCAAGTCACTTCACTTCTCGATGCCTCAATTCCCTCATCTGTAAAATGGGGATGAAGACTGTGAGCCTCACGTGGGACAACCTGATTACCCTCTATCTACCCCAGTGCTTAGAACAGTGCTTGGCACATAGTAAGCGCTTAACAAATACCAACATTATTATTATTATTATTAGAGGCTGATGCAGTAGTTGAGGTAAGACAATTCTTTTGGACCAGTGTGATAGCTTGGAGGGAGAGGGAGGGGTAGATTCCAAAGATGGGGCTTGAAGCTGGTACTAACTTTTGCCTTCTGTTTGCACCTTCCAAGATTCTGAGTGTCTCTATTCAGCATTTCTTGCGTGACAAAGACAAGTTTGTTCTTCTCCATTCCACATCCTCGTGAAAGGATAAGAACTATTTTTGTTGTTATTATTTGTCAAAGAGAATCGTTTAAGAGCCATCTCTGGAGGCAAATGCTTGCTTCTGCTTTTTCAGTTCCAGTGGTCTCTGAAATCTTTTACTTTGTGACAAGCTCTTTTTTCTATTCAGGACAAAGCTGAAATTGCGTGTGTCCTGCTGCTTCCTCCGCCTACACTTAGGGCCTGAAGCAATCAGTAATATCGCCAGATTCAATCAAACCAGCAGATGATGGTAGTGTCACGCACTGAACTCTCCCCAACCCCCCTAAAACACAGGGGTTACGTTCCCATGTTTGGGAAAAATTGGGAAGCAGCATAGCTTAGTGGAAAAAAGCAGGGCATTGAACATTCACTCCTTCAGATATATTTATTGAGCACTTACTGTGTGCAGAGCACTGTCCTAAGTGTGTAGGAGAGTCCAATATTACAATAAACAGATACATCTCCTGCCCACAGTAAGCTTACAGTCTGGGAGGTGAGGAGACCTGGGTTCTAATCCTGGCTCCACCCCTTGTCTGCTCACTTAACTTCTCTGTTTCTTCCACTGTGTGATGGAAATTAAATAGCATTCTGAAGTGGCCCGGTGTCTGATCTGATTGTATTAGTCACGGTGGCATTAATTAAGCACATATTCAGTGCCACTCCCTGTACTAAGTGCTGGAGGAGAAACAGGATGATCCACTGAGGCCCAGGCCCTCTGCATCAGCAGTTCATCACAGTGCTTGAAACATAGTAAGCACTTAACAAATACCGCTATCATCATCGTTATTATTTTTTTATTGTTTGTATTATTACTAGAAGCCCAAGAGAGTCAGAGAGCTTGGTGACAGCGATCTGGGGAGGCAGACCTTTCATCATCTTAATATGGAAACAGTTTTGGCTGAATCAATCCAATCAGTAGTATTTATGGAGCACTTACTGTGTGTAGGACAATGGGACAGTACAATAAAGCAGGTTTGGTAGACACGTTCCCTGCCCACAACGGTCTTGCAGTCTAGAAGGGGAGACTAATTTAAGTATTATGGATATGTACATAATCAGTGGTGTTAATTGAATGCTTACCATGTGCAGTGCATTGTGTTAAGCACTTTGGAGAGTACAACAGAGGTGAAAGAAATGTTTCCTGCCCGCCACGCGCTCGTAGTCTAATAATAATAATAATTATGGTATTTGTTAAGTGCTTACTATGTGCCAAGCACTGTTCTAAGCGCTGGGGCAAATACAAGGTAAACAGGTTGTCCCAAGTGGGGCTCACAGTCTCAATCCCCATTTTACAGATGAGGTAACTGAGGCCCAGAGAAGTAAAGTGACTTGCCCAAGGTCACACAGCAGACAGGTGACGGAGCAAGGATTAGAACCCACGACCTCTGACTCCCAAGCTCGTGCTCTTGCCGCTAGGCCATGCTGAAGGGCTGAAAATCTTCCTTCCTAAAGTCATGCTTCTGAACCTGTGTAACATTTTCCAAGGGGTCTATGGTTTACGCTTTGTCGACGACATGATCGTATTTTGTTAGAAATAAACTAAAATGCTGACCCAGCAGTGGAAAAAGCAGAGCAGCCCCAATCCACAGGCAGGACAAAAGAATCTCGTCATCTTTGGCTATGGGGGCCATTTGGTACCTATCTTTCCCCAGGATCTTGTATTTCCCTAGATTATCTTGCATTTTTGATAAGCTAATTGTCACTCGTTGATTAGGGATAAAAAAGGCTCATTATTTTTAATGAAGGTTGTGAGAGAGGAAAACATAAATAATGAATGTGTTTCAGCCTCTCTGTGTGTGTGTGTGTGTGTGTGTGTTGCGTGCGTGTGTTGTGTATGTGTTTATACACGTCCATTGGGGTAATTTCAATTCTCCAGGTGCAGGAATGAATAACGCCAGATTCCCCGGCCACCAGACGGAAGTCAGATTCGTGATGGGTTGAGGATCTGTTTAGAGTCGCCTTTGTGGGGGCTTTGTTCTGGGACAAGCTGTATAGTGGAAACTAGTTTTCCAATTCCAGGCCAGTGCTGTATCCACTTAGACCAGGCCGATCAATCGTATTTATTGAGTGCTTACCGTGTGCCGAGCACTGTGCTAGGCGTTTGGGAGAGTACTATACAACAGAGTCGGTAGACACGTTCCCCGCCCATAGTGAGCTACCGTCTAGAAGGGGGATCGGACATTAATATAAATGAATAAATTATGGCTCTATACTTAAGTGCCGTGGGGCCGAGGGAGGGGTGATTAAAGGGTTCAAATCCAAGTGCGAGGGTGACACAGAAGGGAGTGGGAGAAGTGGAAATGAGGACTTAGGGAAGGCCTCTTGATGGAGGTGGGCCTTCAGTAAAGCTTCGAAGGTGGGAAGAGTGGGGTTCTGATGGATATGAAGAAGGAGGGAATTCAAGGCCGGGGGAGAATACGAGCGAGGGGTCAGCAGTGAGATATATTGCCTGTCTACTTGTTTTGTTTTGTTTTCTGCCTCCTCCTCCTAGACTGTGAGCCCATTGTTGGGTAGGGATTGTCTCTATCTGTTACCGAATTGTACTTCCCAAGTGCTTAGAACAGTGCTCTGCACACAGTAAGCACCGAATAAATACGATTGAATGAATGAATGAATATACAGGTCAAATTGTGGGGAAAGCTGTCTCCAGAGGTCATTTCTGCCTGAGACGACCAAGTCACAGCACTCAGCGCAGGGCTCTGCACACGATAGGCCCTCAATCAGGGAACCTATCTGCTAGTTATGTTTTAATGTACCCTCCCGAATGCTTAGTACAGTGCTCTGCACATAATAAGCACTCAATAAATACCATACTGCTGATTGAGGAGAGAGATTAGTGGATCCCTGTGGTCGAAGGAAATATATTTTTTGGCTGGGAAGGTTTTTATTCACCGCTTATTATGGGGTCAAGGGCTACTTTAAACCTTAGTGTAGAGCCCATGTAATCAGATAATAATAATAATAATAATGTTGGTATTGTTAAGGGCTTACTATGTGCAGAGCACTGTTCTGAGCGCTGGGGTAGACACAGGGGAATCAGGTTGGCCCACGTGGGGCTCACAGTCTTAATCCCCATTTTACAGATGAGGTAACTGAGGCACGGAGAAGTTAAGCGACTCGCCCACAGTCACACAGCTGAAGAGTGGCAGAGTCGGGATTCAAACTCATGACCTCGGACTCCAAAGCCCGTGCTCTTTCCACTGAGCCTCGCTGCTTCTAGTCCAGGTACAACCTGAGGCTCTCAGTCTACCTCCCAGGCAGGTACCTTGCTCCCTTTTACAGATTATGAACCTGGAGCCCAAAGAGGTTAAATGACTTTCCCAAGGTAGCCCAGCACTCAAATCGTGGAGCTGGAGTTTGAGCCCTACTGAGTTTCAAAGACCAACTGAATTCTCACCTCACCTCCTCCAGGAGGCCTTCCCAGACCGAGCCCCCCTTTTCCTCCTCCCCTCCCCATCGCCCTGACTCCCTCCCTCTGCTCTACTCCCCTCCCCACCCCACGGCACTTCTGTATATATGAACATATTTATTATTCTATTCATTTTATTAATGATGTGTCTATATCTATAATTCTATTTATATTGATGCTATTGATGCCTGTCTACTTGTTTTGTTTTGTTGTCTGTCTCCCCCTTCTAGACGGTGAGCCCGTTGTTGGGTAGGGATTGTCTCTGTTGCCGAATTGTACTTTCCAAGTGCTTAGTGCAGTGTTCTGCACACAGTAAGCGCTCAATAAATACGAATGAATGAACCCCGGTCTTGGCTCCCAGTTCCGTGCTCTTTCCACTAAGCCAGGATGACTCTCCCGGCCGTAACGACACCTGAAGAGACTCCGGGTGTGATAGTGTGGATGTGGGGGCTTCCAGATAATCTTTTTTAGTGTTAGGGTACTGGCTTTTTTTTCTAAACTAAAACAAAAACTCTGCGGAGTCTAGATCCGATTTCTTCAATTAGAATGTCTTAGAAGGTTTAGAAAGCTGACGATCCTCATAACTAATCTGACCCTCTCCAACCGGTCAGATATATTTACTGAGCACTTACTGTATGCAGAACACAGTACTAAGCGCTTTGGAGAGTACAAGAGAACAGCTTAACAGACACATTCCCCTCCTACATCGAGCTTACAGTTTAGAGGGGGACGTCCGGAAATCCCTTAGAGATGGGGTGATCACCAAACAGGGATTTCGGTGTGGTATCTGAGCTGCCTCAGCCCAAAATAGCCTCGTGATATGCTGGGAAATGAAGGGGTCTCTGGGGAAAGACAAGTCCAAGAACAAATTAGCTTAAAATAGCGGGATTTTGTCTGGAATAATTTTCAGGCTTTGGCGTGTTCAGTGGTAGGGGGTGCCTGGCAACTCAACTCTTCTTTTCCACATCTGTCAGCTGGAGCAAAATGCAAAATGTACCATTTGGGAGCACGATGTGGATCGAGGCCATTCCTTAGGGACAAAGCCAGGCGCGTGGATTGCATGGAGTCGACTATTCTTGGTTATCTAATCGGGCTCATGCAGTTTGAAGATTAAAGCTATCCATTGTTCTTGGGACAATCACCCCCCACCTAATTCACCTAATCACCTCTGAATAAAATTAAAGAAAAAATATTGGTAAACACTGGGTTTCAAGGGTGGCTACTTTAGTGTCTCTGAATTTTTATTTGTCTATGCAAATCTCCTAAGTAGCTGGCGAACAAAAGAATTGTGTGCGCAGATGGGTTGAGGATAAATACCTTAGATTTAGGCCGAAATTGAAAAGCATAAATTTCCCAAGGGCCTCATTCTTGCCGCATAACTTTGCAAGAGTAATTTTCCAGGTGTGACCTTACCTTCTTGAGAGCTGTATTTTAGTTTTCGAGAAATCTTCAGCACCTACATTTTAGAGGCTGAAAGAAACTCAGATTGCTTTGGGACTGAAGTAGGTGCAGAATTATCAGAACAAGTATTATTATGATTCTTCTTCTTATTATACTGATTAAGTGCTTACTTTGTGCCAAGCAGTATACTAAGCGCTGGGGCAGACACAAACTAATCAGGATGAGGTGTTCCATTCTATTGTGGGTTTTGTTAAATCCTAAATCAGCCTTTTCTCTATTTGGGACAGAGCCCATCTTTGTCTTATTGTTTCTGGTGGTTCGTAATCACAGCAATCACGAGGAAAGGCTTATTTAATTTCAGCCTTGAGCGGAGCTGAATTTCTCAGCTTGGCTTAAAGCAACAGCAGACCGTTTTATCCTGGAATCGATCCATTAGTGGAATTTATTACCCAGCACTGTAGTGAGCGTTTGGGGAGGGTACAATACTTAGTCGGTAGACACATTCTCCACCCACAAGGAGTTTACATTCTAGAGGGGGAGGTGCTAGCTGATAGATTGTTTGACTGGGGTTCAGGATTAGTAGTAGGGGAGCAGGGTGGTGTATCCGATAGTACCAGGATGGGGGAGTTAGAAGATCTCCTAGTACAGCCCAGCCCACACACTTCGCTCCTCTAATGCCCAACTACTTACTGTATCTCGAACACATCTGTCTTGAAAGCTCTCAATCACTTTGCCCCCTCCTACCTCACCGCTCTCCTACTAAATCCCAGCCCTCACATTTCGCTCCTCTAAAGGCCAACCTACTCACTGTACCTGCGTGTTGTCTATCTCACTGCCAACCCCTCGCCCACGTCCTGCCTCTGGCCTAGAACTCCATCCCTCTTCAAAACTGATGGACCGTCACCCCCTCCCATCTTCAAAGCCTTCTTAAAATCACTTCGCCTTCAAGAGACCTCTCCCGACTATGCCCGCTTGTCCCTTATTCTTTCTCCCTTCTGTGTCACTCTTGCACTTGAACCCTTCATTAACCCCACCTTCAGTCCAACAGCCTTATTTCCATGTCAGTCATTTATTTTAATGTCTGTTCCCCCCCCCCCCCCGCCCCGGAGACGATAAGCTCACTGTGGGCAGAGATCGAGTCTACCAACTCTGTTGTACTTATGCTCATGAAGATCAGCCTGGCCTAGTGGAAAGAGCCCAGGCCTGGGAGTCAGAGGATGAGGGTTCTAATCCCGCTTCTGCCACACGTCTGCTGTGTGACCTTGGGCAATTTACTTCATGTCTCTGGGTCTCAGTTATCTGAAAAATGGGGATTAAGAACTTCGAGCTCTTTACGGGACAGCGACTGTGTCCTGCCCGATGACCTTGTTTCTACCCCAGTGCTTAGTACAGTGCCTGGCACATAGTAAGCATGTAGCAAATATGTAAAAAAAATCAGAAAACAAAATAAAAAAACACAGTGGGTGTTGTATAAATATCAGTGACCGACTGAAGTATCTTCTCCCCACCCATAATTTATTTGATGAATCAGTTATAGAATGGGAGTAATATGAGGCAGTGCTCCTCCTCGAAATAGCCTCCTTAAGAGACTGCTTTCTCAGGTTATGTAATAATAATAATAATAATGGTACTTGTTTAGTGCTTACTATGCATTGCTCTAAGCACTGCGGTAGGTACAAGCTAATCAGGTTGGACTCGGTCCCAGTCCCACATGGGGCACACAGTCTTCATCCCCATTTTCCAGGAGAGGTAACTGATGCCCAGAGAAGTGAAGTGACTTGCCGAAGGTCACACAGCAGACACGTAGTAGAGCCGGGATTAGAACCCAAGTCCTCTGACTCCCAGGCCCGGGTCTTCTCCACTAAGCCCCGCTGCTTCTCATTTAAGCGATAGGTCTAAGGTTCCCCATCTGCCGATGGTGGGTACGCCATCTCCGGATCCCAGCAAGGAGCCACTCTGTCCACCGCTAACCTTTCCTCTCAACCACAGCGGAGGCGCGACCGATTTAATTGAACCAAGCTCCCCCTAAGATACCTCTGCCACCCCGTTCTCTATCGATTTCCGAGGATTTGACCTCTTTCTTCTATTTTTCCCCGGCTTCGCCTGAAGGAGAATTACCCACCAGGAATGACATTTCCATTTCCTTAAGTAATGCGGCCAAAGACACGCGGGAGCCAAAAGGCCGGCCGTCTGGAGCCTTTGTCCCTTAAGAGGACAACTTCATCTATTTAACTTGATAAGGATAAGCAATTCTCCCTCTGCCCGGCGGTGACAGGTGCGGAGGCCAAGCCGGCTCCCTCATTACCGGCCGCTCTCCGCCGAGGTCTCCCCTTAATGAACGTGGTCCCGAAACCAAGGTCAGTGTTGTCGGAGGTGACTTTCCCGGCCAGAGAATCGCTCAAAGTCAGAAACCGGTTCCGGATGAAGTCAGTTCTTTCACTGCGATCGCATTAGAGAAGGAGACGGACAGAGGCCGGGAGGGAGCTTTAAGTCAGGACTGGGTATCCTGGCTCGCGTCCTCAAAGCCGTCACGGCTTCATCCGAATTGCACGGTAGACAGTTTTTCAAATAAATCATGCTTCTGCTTTTAATCCCCCAGCCTGCAGCCTGCTAAACATATCTCTTGCTAGACCCAGGATTTTCACCAGTGCGTCCTGATACGATATCTTCAAAGTCACTGTATAGGTTTTCCTATTTATTTTGTATTTGTTTATATTTGCTTTATAGTTATATTCATCTTATTTGTATTTCTTTATTTTCCTAATTATTTTAAATTTATTTTTCCATTTATTTTATATTATATATATGTTTTATTCATATTAACATCTTTCGTTCATTAAGCGCTCAGTACAGTGCTTTGCATGCAGTAAATGCTCAATAAATGTGAATAATGAAATTCATATTAATGTCTGTCTCCCCCTCTAAACTATAAGGCCATCTTGAGCAGGGAACATGTCTGCTAATTCTGTTGTTTTGTGATCTCCCAAGCACTTAGTACAGTGCTCTGCACATAGTAAACACTCAATAAATATGGTTGATTTATATATATATTTGCCTGAATATTTATATTAATATTTATTATTATTATTGTGGAATTTAAGTGCTTACCTTGTGCCAGGCACTGTTGTAAGCGCTGGGGTAGATACAAGATAAACAGGTTGGACACAGTCCCAAGGCTCACAGTCTAAATCCCCGTTTTATAGATAACGGAACTGAGGCTCAATGAAGTGACTTGTCCAAGGTCACCACAGCAGACAAGTGGAGGAGCGGGGATTAGAACCCATGACCTTCTGACTCCCAGGCCCTGCCTCTATCCACTGGGTCATGCTGCTCCTCATACATATATATATATATACATAAATATATATATATAGTTAAATGCCAATATATATTTTTTACATATTAATACTTATAACATTTATAAAAGTTGTGCTATTTACTGTAATATATAGCTATGGCATTCCCCTGTTAGACTGTAAACTCCTTGAAGGCAGAAATGGAGTCTACAAACTCTATTGTACTCTCTCAAGCTCTCTCAAGCACTCACTAAATACTTTTGATTGATTCATTGATTGACTGACTATAGCCCCCGATTACCTCTCCCTTCTGTGTCACCCTTGAACTTGATTTGGACTCTTTATTCACCACACCTCAGCCTTTATGTCCGAATCTATAGTTTATTTTAATGTTTTATTTACATTCTTGTTTATTAAATTTTATGGTTTATTTTATAGTTAATTTTAATCATCTCCTTCCTACCATTCCTCTTCAAAACCCTTGAGCGAGCTGTCTACACCCACTGCCTCAAGTTCCTCTTCTCCGTTTTTCTCCTCGACCCCCTCCAATCTGGCTTTCGGCCCCTTCGCTCCACAGAAACCGCCCTCTCACAGGTCACCAATGACCTCCTCCTTGCCAAACCCAACGGCTTCTACTCCATCCTAATCCTCCTCGACCTCTCAGCTGTCTTTGACAATGTCTACCATCCCCTTCTCCCGGAAACATTATCCAATATCGACTTCACTGACACTGTCCTCTCCTGGTTCTCCTATCTCTCTGGACTCTCATTCTCAGTCTCTTCTGCAGGCTCCTCCTCTGTCTCCTTCCCCCTAACTGTGGGGGTCAAGGTTCACTTCTGGGTCCCCTTCTTTTCTCCATCTACACCCACTCCCTTGGAAACTCATTTGCTCACACAGCTTCAACTATCACCTCTATGCTGATGACCCAAATCTCCATCTCCAGCCCTGATCTCTCTCCCTCTCTGCAATCTCGCATTTCCTCCTGCCTTCAAGACATCTGTATTTGGATGTCCTCCCATCACCCCAGACTTATTATGGCTGAAACTGAACTTCTTATCTTCCCACCAAACCCTGTCCTTCATTCACTTTCCCATCACTGTTGATGGCACCACCATCCCTCTTGTCCCACAAGCCCGTAAACTTGGTATCATCCTTGATTCCTCTCTTGTTCCACCCACATATTCAAGCCATGACTAAACCTGTCAGTTTTGCCTTCACAGTATCGCCAAAATCCACCCCTTCCTCTCCATCCAAACTGCTACTACACTGATGCTAGCATTTATCCTATCCCACCCTGATTATTGTATCAGCCTCCTGGATGACCTCCCTGCCTCTTGTCTCTTCCCACTCCAATCCCTACTCCATTCTGCAGCTCAAATCATTTTCCTTCACAACCATTCAGACCATATTTCCCCACCTCTCAAGAAACCCCAGTGGTTACCCATTCTATATCAAACAAAAACTCCTCATCACTGGCTTTAAAGCAGTCAGTTACCTTGCCTCTTAGCTCACCTCACCATTCTCCTACCCCAACCCAGCCCGCACACTTCGTTCCTCTGATGCCAACCTTCTCACTGGGCCTCCATCTCATCTATCTCACCGCCGACCTCTCACCTACGTCCCACCTCTGGCCTGGAATGCCCTCCCTCCTCGTAGCAGAGAGATAATTGCTCTCCCTCATTTTGAAGTCTTAATGAAAGCGCATTTCCTCCAAGAGGCCTTCCCTGACTAGGCCCTCCTCTCCTCTTCTCCCATTCCCTTCTATGACTCCCTGACTTGCTCTTTCATTCATCCTCCCTCCCAGCCCCACAGGACTTATGTCCATATGTGTCATTTATTTATTTGTTTTAAAATCCATCTCCTCCTCTAGACTGTAAGCTCATTGTGGGCCGGGAATGTATCTGTTTATTCTTATATTGTACTCTCCCAAGAGCTTAGTACAGTGCTCTACACACAGTAAGTGCTCAATAAATACGATTGAATGAATGAGAAAGGAAGGAAGGGATTTATTCTAGAGAGCAGCAGGACACTACACTTCATCTGTTGTTTTCATTCCAGAAGATAGTCTTCTAGGGAACCAAAGCACGAGGTAGACGCACTTCCAAGTGGGTACATATGGTCCCGGTGACTGGATCCTGCCACCTTAACAAGATCCCATAAAGAGTTTGATTGTGTCCTGGGTTGACCCCCTTGATCCGATTAGCATTTCCAGGGAATGACCAAAGGCCGATTGTTCCCAGGATATAAGAACAGTACTGTATCCAAGAACAGCGGGCGGCTGCTTAACTGAAAAGACCCATCTCGGAATGGCCAGTGGGTTTCATGGGTATTCGACAAATGGCCATGGACAATGAGTAATATATTCGTGTTTGGTAAAATGCTTCCCGGCGAGACAGAACGTCTTTGTGAGGCTTCAAACGATATCTGACTAGAAAGTTTATTTCACTCTTTACATGTAGTTTAAGGAGTGAGGGATCTGGATTTTAATAAAGAATCCCAAATTTGATTTTAAGCAGCACGGCCTAGTGGAAAGAGCACAGCCCCACGATCAGAAGGATGTGGGTTCTAATCCCAACTTTGCCATTTGTCTGCTGTGTGACCTTGGAAAAGCCACTTCATTACTATGGGCTTCAGTTCCCTCATCTGTAAAATGGGGATTGAGACTGTGAGTCCCATACGGGACAGGGACTGTGTCCAACCCTATTGCTTTGTATCTACCCCTGTGCTTAGAACAGTGCCTGGCACATAATAAGCACTAACAAATATCCCCCTTAATATTATTATTCTTTTAACATCCCAAATCAAATGGAAGCTTTGGACAATGCTAAGAATTCAGTGGATTTGTTTTAAAACTGTGAGCCTGTGACACGGTGAGATGACTCAATCAGTGGTATTTACTGTGTGCCTCAAAGCACTGTATTAAGCGTCTGGGAGAATAGAATAGATTCTCTGATCTCTGACCGCAAGGAGTTTGCATTCTAGGCAGGGAGACAGACATTAAAATAAATAATTTATAAAAGAATTTATAAAAATTTATAAAGATAATGGGAGAGTTTAAGGATATGCAATGTAGTGTTCTCCCACAGATATGGTCTGCTGGGTGACCTTGGGCAAATCTCTTCACTTCTCTGGGTCTCAGTTACCTTATCTGTAAAATAGGGATTAAGAATGTGAGCCCCTTCTGGGACAGGGACCGTGTCCAACCTGATTAACCTCAGCTCTTAGAACAGTGGTTGGCACGTAGTAAGTTCTTAATAAGTACCATAATCATTATTATCATTATTATTATTACAAAGCCCTAAATGGAAACTAGGGCAAACCCAGAACAGTAGCAAAGGTCATCATTAGGTTGATTTCAGTCATTTTAGGGGTATTTTTAGTACTAGAAGCTTCTGAAGACCAAGGTCAGTGGGCACTTAGAACTAAGATGATTGATGCGGAAGGATTCAGGAATAATGGAAGTGTCATATAAATTCATTGTGTTTTTTTATGGTTATTATTGATTGTTCAGGAGTTCTAGTAGGAGGAATTCTTTAGCGGTCTCTTAGGGGCCTCCAAAAATGATTCTTCCTAAAACACGAGAAGACAGCAGCAATGTGAGGCCCGCTTCTCTTAAGCCTTCTTGTCTCCAGCTCCCTCTGCTCTGGGATCTGTGACCTTTGGACATTTGAAATTCACCTCCCCCTTAACCCCACAGCACTTAGGTATGGATCTTTAAATTATACTTTATAAATTATATTAATGTCTGTCTCCCCTTCTGGGTTGTAAGCTCGTTGTGGGCATGGAACATATCTGCCATCTCCTTTGCATTGTCCTCTATCCAGAGCTACGTACAGTGCTCTGCACAGAGTAAACGCTCAATAAATATCACTGATTGGTTTTAGAGGACTCGGTAAGCAGTACTAGCTGACGTGCGAATATAACAGCTGGACAGGTGTGTTTGAAAGGTCTTTCAAGCCTAGATTGTTTTTCCCTGAGAGGAGGGAGTAAGGAACTGTTGGTGGTATTGGCAACTTGGACCTGATTTCAAAGAAATAGGTATCAAACCCTTAATTGAATCAACTGGGATAGTGATCATAGTAATGGTATTTATTGAGTGTTCACTGAAGAAAGTGAGCTCCACTAAGCCCTTGTGAAAGTTCATCAGAGTCACAAGATGTACTCCCTGCCCGCAAGAACTTTACACTCCACTTAACTTTTTCTGATTATAATAATAACTATGGTATTTGTTAAGTGCTTACTCTGTGCCAAGCACTGTACTAAGCACTAGGGTGGTTATAAACAAATCGGGTTGGACACATAGGGCTCACAGTCTGTATCCCCATTTTACAGATGAAGTAACTGAGGCACAGAGAAACCAAGTGGCTTGCCCAGGGCCACACAGCAAGACAAGTGGTGGAGCTGGGATTAGAACCCATGACCTTCTGACTCCCAGGCCCAGACGTTATCTATTCTGCCGTGTTGCCGATTATTAGCTTGGGCAATGTGATATCAGAGTAAAGAAGTGTTACTACAGTAGAAATTGTTAGCAAATCAGTTTTGGTTTCTCTCTGACTTTTTTTTTTCCAATAGTATTCACGAGCTTACTACATGCCAGGTACTGTATTAGGTGATGGGGTAGATATGAGAACATCAGGTTTGGATACAGTCCCCATCCCACATAAGGTTCACAGTGTTAATCCCCATTTTACAGATGAGGGAATTGAGACATAGAGAAGTTAAGTGACTTACCCAAGGTCACACAGCCGGCAAGTGACAGAGTTGAGATTAGAACCCAGGTCCCTCAGTAATTAATTTATTTATATTAATGTCTGTCTCCAGCCTCTCTAGAATGTTGTCTGTCTCCACCCCCTCTAGACTGTAAGCTCGTTGAGAACAGGAAATGTGTCTGTTTATCGTTGTATTGTCCTCTCCCAAGGTCTTAGTTCTGTGCCCTGCACACAGTAAGAGCTTAATAAATAAGATTGACGCACTTACTGAGTGACGGGGGGCTCCTCTTATAGCCAGATCCTGGAGTCCTGTGGATTCAGGAGTTGATGCTGGGAAACTCTGCTTGAGAAGACAGTTCAGGGTGAGGGGAGTCTAATGAATATCCAGAACTCCTACGAGATCCGCTTCCACGCTAAGTTTGTAATTTAAAGCCTCACCACGTCTTAGAGTATTTCTGCCATAATGCAACTTGGGGAAAAAGGATTGCTTCTTAGGACCAAAGGAAAATATTTTCTCCTTTAGTCTCACATCCTCCCCAGTAGCCCATAAGCTCCACGAGGACAGAACTGACTGGAAGTCAAACAGTCGGTGAAATTTACTGAGTGCTTACTGTGCGCAGACCACTATGCTAAGTGGTTGGGAGAGGACAATATAACATTATTCATTCAGTCAGTCAGTCGTACTTATTGAGCGCTTACTGTGTGCAGAGCGCTGTACTAAAAGCTTGGAGGTTACAATTCGGCAACAGATAGAGGCAATCATCATCATGATGGTATTTGGTAAGTGCTGACTATGTGCCAAGCACTGTTCAATCCCTACCCAACAATGGGCTCACCAGTCTAGAATATCAGACACATCCCCTGCCCTCAGTGAACTTACAGTCTAGAGGGGGAGACAGACATTAATAGAAAAAAATAAATGTCAGATATGGACATAAGTGTTGTGGGGTGGGGACAGGGGAAGAATAAAGGGAGCTAGTCAGGGCGACGCAGACGGGAGAGTAAGCTTGTCTTGGGCAGGGAACGTATCAGCTAATTCTGTTGGATTGCCCTCTCCCACGCACTTAGAACAGTGTTCTGCCTCTAGTAAGAGCTCAATAAATCTCATCGATCGACTGAGGAAGGAAACGTGTCTTGTCTCTAATGGAGTCTCCCAGATGCTTATGACAACACTGAGCACTCTCTGGGTGTTCGATTAATACCATTGACTGCTACAGCTTAAGCATTTAGGTGCTACTCACCCATCCTCCCCCACCCCCATAAGCACTTACAAAAATAACGGCCCAGAACGTGACCTAGTGGATCGAGCACTTGACTGAGAGTCAGAAGGTCGTGGGGTCTAATCCTGGCTCTGCCTCTTATCTGCTGTGTGACCTTAGACAAGTCCCTTCACTTCTCTGTCCCTCAGTGACCTCATCTGTAAAATGGGGATTAAGACTGTGAGCCGGATATGTGACAGGGACTGAGTCAACCCGATTTGCTTGGATCCACCCAGGTGCTTAGAAAAGTGCTTGGCTCATAGTAAGTGCTTAACGAATACCATAATTATAGTTATGATTATTATATCCTTAAATTCAGTTGCTTCCTCAGCTTGTAATTTACTTCAATCTCCCCTACTACACCGAAAGTTAGATGAAGGCAGGGATAATGTCTACCAACTGTATTACACTATCCCAGATGATCTGAACAGTGCTCCGCGCACAGATTTTAGACTCCTCGAGGGCAGGCATCGTGCCTGTCAACTGTGTTGCCCTTCCCCAGGTGCTTAGAACAGGACTCTAAGCACACCAAGACCTCCGTAAATACCATTCATCGATGGACCGATACTGCGTAGCTATAGGATCAAAGCCTAATAATTCCCCTTCAGACCATAACTGTTTCTCTTCCTCGTTTACTCCGGCTACTGAGATTCAGGATTCGTCTCGTCTCTCCCCTCCACATCCATTTGGGCAGCTGCCACTTCTTCTAGCCTACGGTCTGGAGCAGCAGAGAGTCCATGGTGTGAGGAAAGACGAAAGAAAGAGTCTTCAAGAGGAAGAAGGGTTTAAAAAGCGAAATACGACCGAGGCCAACCCGGTTTTTAGCTAGCCGAGACGAATCGATCCCATCAGAGGTCTGTGACAAGCAGTTAGGGCATAATCACTCTTCATGGTAGGTGCTTCTGGATGTGGATATATTTCGGAGACTCCACTTAATTATAGACATGAACCGTTGCCTCGGAGGCTCCTGATGTTTCCATTATAAATCCTGGTTTGGGAAGACGTACACTTCAGGGCTGTCAGATTGCATCGGGCAAGAGAGGGCCCCAGGCGCCTTCTGGTCGGCCCTTTTTCAGTGGTTGGTGTTAATTGTGAAACACTGAAATAAATGAGCACAAACAGTATCAGCGAAACACTAAACTTGCTCTTGGAAATGACAGTCATTTGCCTCAGGTTACTGAAGAATGCATCTGGCAGATGGGCACTTGTGAAATTAACCTCTATTTGGATTGCCTCATCCTAGACAGTGAGCTCCATGTGGGACAGGGACCGTGTCCAACCTGATTATCTTCTATCTACCCCAGCACTTCGTACGCTGCTTGGCACCTAGTAAGCACCTAACGAACACCACCGTTATTATTATTAGGAAGAAGACGTATCCCGGCTCTGCCACTTGTCAGCTGTGTGACTGTGGGCAAGTCACTTAACTTCTCTGTGCCTCAGTTCCCTCATCTGTAAAATGGGGATTAAGACTGTGCGCCTCACGTGGGACGACCTGATGACCCTGTATCTACCCCAGCGCTTAGAACAGTGCTCTGCACATAGCGCTTAACAAATACGAACATTATTATTATTAAGACATCCATTCTCTGCTCTCGAGGAATTTATGATGCACGTAGCCAAAGATAATTTCGAATTATCGAATTTCTCTTCTTGTGCTTCTTTTTTCCTTGAGATTTCAAGTGATGCTCTCCAATGAAAGTCTCTAAGCCAGCCATGGGATGGCCTCTAATTTGCTAAAATTGCTCCTCAAGAGAGAGCAGAGAGGAGGCCGCTAATGGAACCAACACCTATAAGACCAGAGGCTGCCTCTTGGCAGATCAGACTCAGTAGATGCTATTTGACTCAGGAAGAAGCGCAGCCTCGTGTAAAGAATGTGGCCCTGGGAGTCAGAGGACCTGAGTTCTAATCCGCTCTACCGATTGCCTCAGTAGAGCAATCTCTGTGCCTCAGTTTCCTCAACCGTATAATGGGGATCCAATACCTGTTCTCCTCCCCAAATTAAGGCCGTGAGCCCCTCGCAGATGGGGACATTATCTGACCTAATTGACTTGTACCTCCCCTGCCGCTTAGAACAGTGTTTGATACATAGAAAGTGCTGAACAAGTACTGAAAAACAAACAAGCTTATGTAGCAATCACAAAACTCTAGGCAGATAGCATTTGGGAAAATATTTTCTCACATGTGTGCGCACACCCACCCACACACGGGAAAGTTGTCACCCTGAACCAATGGCATTGGGATAATTAGCCGACCGATCTTAACCCCGCGGCGACGAGATGACGCTAAAATAAGGGCAGCACTGTCAACACCGGCTTGAGATCACCTCCATCTCCCGGCACTCATCAAAAGCTCATTTATAAAATACACAACAGCCAGAATCAAAAACTCGGAGAAAAACATGAATTTGTTTCCCACTCAGCTAACTCCCTGGGACAGAAAATAATTCAACTGAGAGAAGAAGGCTGGTGTCATTTTCAAAATCCACTTTTGGGGTACATATGTCTTTGTGTGTGTGTCCCTGGAGATGATGCAGTATCCTTCAAGGTTCAGCGGTGACACAACAGCCCGGGAGGTTGTGTCGGAGTGGTTCAGTGTGGCTGAAAGCATTGAAAAGATTTCTATAACACCTAATACAGTGCCTGGCGCGTAGGAAGTGCTTAACAAATACCATCATTATTGTTATCTTCCTGAAGCCACGGGTCTAAGAGGAAGTTCCCTACCCCATCTTTAATTACTTCCATCACAGCTGTCCACAGCTCTGACATTTTGTCCAATGTTTTGCTCTATTATGCCTTCAAATCATTTAATAAAAGAAATAGTTGGAATAGTAATATTAGCCGTTGAAGTCAATAGTAGCCATAGCATGTATTGGGCATCCAATCAATCAATCAGTAGTATTTATTGACCGCTTCCTATGTGCAGAGCACCGTATTAAGTGCTTGGGAGAGGACAAAAGAGCAATAGGACGGACACATTCCCTGCCCACAACGAGCTTAGAGTTTAGAGGTGGGCTAAGGGCAAAATAAAACAGAGAAGAGACACACAAGGAGCTTTCACTCTAACATGGGAGATGAACAGAAAAGTCATTTCATCTGTCCTCCTTCTGTGTGAACCCTCCCACCTTATCTCCCCCTAACTTCAGCTCAACATTCAACTTAAATGTCCCCAGAAGGTCAACAGAATCTCCCCATTATAACTTTTCTGGACCATCCACTGAATTAGAATCCAGATTGGCAGAATCCATCTGGAGCTCTCTGGGTTTATTTCCCCCTTCCCTATAGAGATCGTATTATTAATTATCAATATTGTCATTCTGTGCTAGAAGATTCTATGAACTATCAATCGGGACTTTTCAATGAGCTCTTACGAGGTGCCGCCACACACTGTACTAAGCACTTCGGAGAGTACACTAGAATAGTTTGTCGTGAACCCTGTTCTCCGCCCTGGTTTTCAGTCTAGCAAAAGAGCTTTCAATCTCCCCAGAGATCTGGGCAAAATAAAGTCTTTTCCCCAGCAACCTATCCAAAGCCCTCCTAAAATTCCATCTCCTCCAATATCCCTCCTCTAATTAATTTCCCAACACCCCAATTTGTATAAATTGCCTATGACTGATATAAATTCATGTGTTTATGGAAAGTATATGAAAATATAAGATTTGTACAAATCTATGAGTCATTCTTGGCTCTTATAAACTGAATCTATACCACTCCTCGGCAGTCATGTGTAAATGTTTATTCAGTTGTCCTTTCAGATATTTCTTTCGCTCGCTCTATTTGTAAATCTATTTATGTCTGTCCTCCTCAATTAGAGGGCAACCTCCCTGTGGACAGGGAATGTGTCACTGTTTTGTTTTGTCCTTCTCGAGTGCCTAGTACAATAGATTGAACCTAGTGGATTGAGAAGCAACGTGGCCCAATGGATAGAGCACGGGTCTGGGAGTCAGAGGACCTGGGTTCTAATTCAAGCTCTGATCTTGGGGTAGTCACTTCACCTCTCTGTGCCTCAGTTACCTCATCTGTAAAATGGATATTGAGATTGGGAGCCCCACATGGGACGGGGACTGTGTCCAACCCGATTTGCTTACGTCCACCCCAGCGCTTAATACAGTGCCTGGCACTTAGTAAGGGCTTAACAAGAGTTACGATTGGTATCATTGTTGTTATTGTTATTATTGGCACTAGTATTATTATTATTAGTCCATCATATTTATTGAGCACTTTCTGTCTGCAAAACACTGTAATAAGCACTTGGGAGAGTACAATATCACAGTATAACAAACACATTCCCTGCCCAAATTAAGCAGTGGATGGAAAGGAGAAACAATTACTATTTCTACTTCTACTACTATTAATGATGATGGTATTTGTTAAGCGCTTACTAGGTGACAGGAACTGTACTAAGCACTGGGGTGGATACAAGCAAATTGAGTTGGACACAGTCCCTGTCCCATGTGGGACTCACAGTCTCAATAATACTAATAATAATAATGATGGTATTTGTTAAGTGCTTACTATGTTCCAAGCACTGTTCTAAGCGTTGAGGTAGATACAGGGTCATCAGGTTGTCCCACGAGGGGCTCACAGTCTTCATCCCCATTTTACAGATGAGGTAATTGAGTCACAGAAAAGCGAAGTGGCTTGGCCAAGGTCAGACAGCTGACAAGTGGGGGAGCCGGGATTAGAACCCACACCCTCTGACTCCCAAGCTTGGGCCCTTTCCACTAGGCCACACTGCTTCTCTATCAGTCTACCCATACTCTATCTCCTCCCCCTACTCTACTAGGGCTTGTAGAGTTGGAGCTGGGCTCATAGCTGCATACGTCTCTCACCGGTGACCGGGAAAGGATTCGAAAAGGAGCTGCTTGAAACCGAATGAACTACCTATGGATTTGAAGACCATCAGCTTCCTTTTCCCCATCCTTGCTGTCTGCCTCGTCTTTGATCCCTTCTCGTTGCCGCAAAGCTTTCGGAACCATTTGGGGAAGAGGGTTGTGAGAATGCCGAGAGTTAATTCCAATTACGACAGATCGGCTTCTGTCGTTTTATCTTTCTTCGCTGCTGACGGTCTGTCGAGAGGCAGAGAGATCGCCCGGCACTTTTGCCATCGAGGTTCCTGGCCCTGGGCCTTTTAATATAGATAGTCCCATTAAAATGGCATTCCTGGAATGTGCCTGCTAATTTTTAATTCTGTTCCTATGGCAGGTGGGAGATGCAGCAATTCAAGGGGCTGGAGGTAATCAGATCTTAACGCTGAGCAAATATGCAGATCATTTAGCGGGGAAACCAGAAATAAATTGCAACGGTAGTTTGGAAACCCTTGAGGCTTTGGAATAAAAATGGTTCTCTCTGGTGGGCACTTCTAGATGTTTCAGTGAGAGAACCTGGCCTTTAAATGTTGGCATTGGAGCTGTTATTTAGTGAGCACTAAGGTTCCCTTGTGTAATGGGAAGCAGAGGGGGATTAGGCAGTCTTAGAAAAGCTTTGAAAAGGATGGGTTTTTTTTGTTGTTCTTATTAGCAGCCCACGAATATGAGCAGAAGCCTTTTCACTGGATTCCACAATAGATTCAGAAGTATCTCTTCCCGTTACAAATCCATTGATTGGGAACTTAAAGTTGACCTTTACACCCTGTAATTTCTTTCAGCTGGAAAAAATAACTCTCAGGTGCTCAAAACTCCCAAAGTGACGACACACACGTTGGCAATTGATTATTCCGTAGACTCCCCATCCTTTCAGGCATTCCCTGCAGGATGCAGATTGAGGGGAATCCTTAAGGCTGGCGCCTGCTTAAATCCTCTTATCAGCATTCAGAAGGAGATTCCCTACTCAGTGAGAGAGGGAAGCCTTCTCCCTCCAAGCCTAATTCTTAATACACTTCTTACCGTGAAATACCCTGTCCCTCCCTCAAGGCTGATGCTCTGTGACAGCAGGTGGATACAGAGAAGGAAATCTCCCTCTTGAGTTATGGCCGGCGAGGTTGCAGCCTGAGTCCAGTGCAACAGTGGGAATCTGTGGGGCCTAGTGGTTAGAGCCCGGGCCTGGGAAATAGGAGGAATAGGCTTCTAGTCCCCACTCTGCCGTTTGTCTGCTGTGTGACCTCGGACAAGTCACTTCACTTCCTTCCTTCTTCAACACAGTAAAAACGTGAGTCTCTGCCGCTGTCTCTGTTCAATGTTTCAATCCCTTGGTCAACGGCTTTTGATTCTTTCCCGTGCCACTGCTGTCCAGCACAAGCACTGGGGTAGATATTGTTTTTACGAGATGTTCTTCCCCTCGACTCTATTTATCGCCATTGTTCTTGTCCGTCCATCTCCCCCGATTAGACCGTAAGCCCGTCAAACGGCAGGGACCGTCTCTATCTGTTGCCGACGTGTTCATCCCAAGCGCTTAGTACAGTGCTCTGCACATAGTAAGCGCTCAATAAATACTATTGAATGAATACAAGTACGTCAGGTTGGACACAACCCCATGGGGCTCACACCCTTAATCCTCATTTTACAGATGAGGAAACTGAAGTTGATAAGTGTCGGAGCCACAGTTAGAACCCACAACCTCCGACTCCCAACCCCAGGCTCTTTCCACTAAGCCAAACCGCTCCTCATGTCTTTTCACTCCACTTTCCTCTCCCAAGCACTTAGTTTCATTCAGTCATATTTATTAAATGCTTACTACAAGCAGAACACTGTACTAAGCGCTTGGGAAAGTACAGTACGACAATAAACAGAAACATTCCCTGCCCACAGCAAACTTAGCGAGTAAGTGGCCAATCTATATTTTGGGTGAATCTACCCTAGGTGAGGAAAAGGTGTTTCACTCAAATGCACAAGAGGTTATTATGTGTTTCATAGGCACACAGTGGAACAATAATGTCCTACAGGTTATTTTGCAGAAATCTGCCAGATTCTGTGACAGTAATGTAATAACTGTACATTCAATTATTTATTCTGCCTCCTCTCGTCGTGGATATTTTTATAGCTTTTTTTGCCATTAGATTGTAAACTTCTTGAGGGTAGAGAAGCTATCATTACTACATCCTGTATTCCCCAAGCACCTGCTACATACAATGGAGTGAGCCCTTCACTGGGCAGGGATTGTCTCTATCTGTTCTCAAATTGTACATTCCAAGCACTTAGTACAGTGCTCTGCACATAGTAAGCACTCAGTAAATGCCACTGAATGAATGAGTGACAAAGTGGGGCATTCAGTAAGTACTGGCATTACCGATAGTAGGAGTAGATGATAAACACATCATCAGTGTATTGTATCAAGCAATCAGTGGTACTTATTGAGCACTTACTGTGGGCAGAGTACTGTACTAAGCACTTGGGAGAGTACAGTATAACAGAATTAGCGGACACACTCCCTGCCCATAATGAGCATACAGTCTAGAGGGAGGGAAAAGACATTAATAAAGATAAATACTCTCCAAAGGGCTACTGCTAAGGGCGATTCTGGGCTAAGAAGGGAATGGAGCATAGAGAAGGGATTGAGAATCAAGCAGAGCCTTGAATGGGTTAGAAATACAGGCTGATTATTATTATCATGATGATATTTGTTAAGCTCTTACTATGTGTGAAGCACTGTTCTAAGTGCTGGAGTAAATAGCAGTTAATCAGGTGGGACCCAGTCCCTGGCCCACATGGGGCTTACAAACTAAGTGGGAGAAATAACAGATATTGTATTCCCATTTTACGGTTGAGGAAACTGAGGCACAGAAAAATTAAATGACTTGCCCTAGATCACCCGGCAGGTAAGTGGCAGGGCCAGGATTAGAATCCAGGTCTTCTGACTCCCAGTGTCATGCTCTTTCCATGAGGCCAGGCTGCTTATCATAATAATAATAATAATAATAATGTTGGTATTTGTTAAGCACTTACTGTGTGCAGAGCACTGTTCTAAGCGCTGGGGTAGATACAGGGGAATCAGGTTGTCCCACGTGGGGCTCACGGTCTTAATCCCCATTTTACAGATGAGGTAACAGGCCCAGAGAAGTGAAGTGACTCGCCCACAGTCACACAGCTGACAAGTGGCAGAGCCGGGAATCGAACCCATGACCTCTGACTCCGAAGCCCAGGCCCTTTCCACTGAGCCATGCCTTTCTAATGTCAGTTTAAAGCTTAAAGGCAAATTTGCCCTGGGCGGATTCAGGCTAGAAAATTCCTTTTCCCAGCCTGCCCTCTGGAAGGACTGGGGAATAGCAGGCGGATTCAGCCCCATCTGGAAGTGATAGGTGTTTATTCGGTCAGTCAGTCAGTGAATCGTATTTATTAAGCCTTTAATGTACGCAGAGCACTATACTAAACGTTTGGGAGAGAACAATATATAACAGTATAACATTCCCTTCTCACAGTAAGTTTGCATTCAAGAGGGGGTGTGAGTGGGTATTGTAAGGGCTGTGAAGCGTAATGTGATGGAATCATTCATTCATATAATCGTATTTATGGAGCGTTTTCTGCATACAGAGCACTGTACTATGTGCTTGGGAGAGTACGATAGAACAATGAACAGACACATTCCCTGCTCTGGAACCTTTTTCAGAAACCCACAGACTCTGTAACGAAGGGCCCGTCTTGACCTCCGTCCCTCCCGCTTCACGGCTGTTGCGTTCCCTTCCCGGATCCCTGGGAATGCGGGCTCCGCTTCCGAGACGCGGAACTCAGAAGAGGAGCCGAGGTCGAGGGAGGCTGGATGTTTAAGATAAAAATATCCCACCTAAAGACATCATGGACCTCCACAGTGGGCCAGGAGAGTTCTAAAGCGAATTTTCCATTACCTGGCACTAAAAAGCATTTTATATTTGAAATTGTGTATTTTACTAGATCCTGGACGCTGTCTGGTTGTTCTATATTTGACCGAGCACCAAAAATCCAATTGATTCTTAACCTTAATACTTGCTCGTAATAAAATCAGTTCTATCGAGGTTTCAGAATCAAGGACACCGGATGCTCTATTAATCTCTGAATGACTCGAGAGGAGACGATTTCTCTCTGTCTCGGTTCGTGAAAACTAGTTATCGTATCTCAGAGGAGCCCCGAAATGTAATACTCTATGTGTTAAACCGTTCAGTGTCTCGGCACTTATGTTAACTGATACCAGTAATCGGATGACTGAGAAATCTAACTTCAAGGTACGTTTGAGAACAAAGAAAGGATGCTACATTGAATTAAGGGATTTTTTTTTCCTTTACTGATCCTAAAGTGCTTTTTATTTTTCACCACTTTGAAAAGTCAGGGGAGTATTGAGGTCTTGGTGAAGTTTCCTCTGCCAAAGTGCAGGTCAGGGGTTACAAGCCTGTTGTTAAATCAATCCATCAGTGGTATTTAATGAGCACTTAATGTGTGCGGAGCACTGTACTAAATGCTTTGCAAAACACAATACTATAAAAATGGTTGACACAATTCCTACTGACAAGGAGTTTACAGGATAGTTTTCATCCGCAGAGGCTCAGTTGATCACCGTTGGCATTATGTGTCCAAAGACTGATACTTAATCGATCCAGCAATCAATCCTATTTATTGAGAGCTTATTGTGTGCAGAGCACTGTACTAAATACTTGAAAGAGGACAATATAATAGAAAAGATGCACAATGAGCTTACAGTCTAGAGGGACCAGAGTAGCGTGTGGGGGCCGATGGACTCTTCAGAGGAGAGAGAGAATCTTATTTGATGGAAACCTTCATTGTCTGGATTACTTCAACCAGGGGCATCATATCGCAGCTCATAAATGCCCCAAGATCTGCATGTCAGCCCATCGGTGGTATTGATGGAGCGTTTACTGTGTGAGGAGCACTGAAGTGAGCGCTTGGGAGAGTACGATACAGCAGAGTCGATAGACGACCCTTGCTCACCGTGAGTTTACGGTTAGGAGGGGGAGATGGACGTTAATATAAATAAGCAAAATAAGTTACGGTTATGTGCGTGAGTTTGGAGGGGGAGGCAGACAATGTAAATAAATAAAATAAGTTAGGGATGTGTGTGTAAGTGCTATGGGGCTGAGGGAGGGGTGAATTAAGGTCCAAATCCTAGTGCAAAAGGGCACAGAAGAGAATCAGAGAGGGTGGGGATATGTCGCAAGGTCAGAAGATTTCAGACTGTCTCATCAACGTGACGTAGTGGAGAGTACAAGGGGCTGGGAGTCAGAAGGCCATGACTTCTAATCCCGTTGTGTCTGTTGTGTGGCCTTGGACAAGTCACATCATTTCTCTATGTGCCTCAGCTACCCATTTCTAAAATGGGGATTAAGACTGTGAGCCCCATGTGGGACAGGGACCGGGTCCAGTCGTATTTACTTGTATCCATCCCATTAGTACAGAGCCTGGCACAGAGTAAGCACTTAACAAAAACCACAATTATTATTATTTTCATCAACAACTGGTATCGGTATTTACCGGGCACCTATAGGTTACGCCGTATTTCACTGCACCAAAATCACGAGAGAAAACTGTAGAAGTTCAGAGTGTTCTGGAAAGCCCGAGGGCCCGATTTGAAACTAGGACAAAAAGCATCTTCAAACAGTGACAGAAGAGTAATCATTGTGGAGTTTAAAAGCTTACTTCATGCCAAGAACTGTACTGATGCAGCGGTAGATACAACACAAGCTGATCGGACCCAATCCTTGTCCCACATGAGGTTCACAGTCTAAGCAGGAGGGTGGCAGGAATTGAATCCCCACTTTGCAGATGAGGAAACAGAAACATCTCGAAGGAAAGAGACTTGTCCAAGGTGAACCAGCAGGCAAGTGGCAAACTGCAGCATTAGAACCCAGGTCCTTTGACTCCCAGGCCCGTGCCATAGAGTTTGTTCTACTGAGCCAAAGTCATGCATCTACTTGGTTCAGTATTCTGCAGCAATCCCGCTACTAAAAGATTAAGGGTAAGTAAATATCCCTAAGTTAGCTTTTTGCCCTTGTACTTAGCAAATAAAAATTTGCCATTTAATAAACAATGCAGGAGGGAAAGTCAAGCTTATTTAAAGGAGGCAGGCATAACTTTTAGAGGGAAAATAAAGCTCAATTGAAAGTTTTCTGGCGAACGAGAACAAGAAGCTGTTGCTTGCATAATTTCCGGGTGTTTTTTTTTGCACCGCTCTTCTGTTTTCAAGCTCTTGGGAACAGTTTCCACCACTCATGTCAATATTGAATTTCACTGCAGACACAGTTACCATTGTCCAAGTGTCCTGGCCTTATAATGAACCATTATGTGAACCTGGACATCAGAGTGAGATATGCAAACAGCCAGCTTTAATGGAAAATCAGAAATCCAACCTTTAAATAAAATGGCATCTCTTTGGCAGCGAAAAGAGAAGAAAGTGCAAGGCAAACATTTGACCATGAGGGCCTTTCTGGCACCGCATGAGTTTTCGTCGCTTGATTCCAGTGATTGATTGGCACTTGCTTTAGTACAATACTTACTGAGTATTGGTGCTCACTAAATTATAATACTGCTGATAGCATTTCTTGAGGACGTCCATGCTGAGGCTAGGAATAAAATGCACACATCGTCATCAATCGATCGATGGTATTTATTGAGCACTTACTATGTGCAGACTGCTGTACTGAGCGCTTAGGAGAGCCCAAAACAGAATTAGCGGAAACCCTCTCTGCCCACAACAAGCAGGGAACGTCCTCTAGACTGTAAGTTGGTTGTTGACAGGGGCCGGGTCTATCAACTCCATTATAATGTACTCTACCAAGCGCTTAACATAGTGCTCTGCATGCAATAAGTGCTCAATTAACTATGATTGATTGATAGAGGAGGAAAACATGTTGATGCAATTAAGATGTAAATACACGGAGGAGGTTTCCTGAAGGAAGTGAGATTTATTGCTGCAGTAGAGAAGCTTGTCATTCTGTTACTTGTCTTTAGGTTGACATTTAGGTTTGCTGACTGTTTTTTTGTTTGTTTTTTGGTGATTTGTGGCATTTGTTAAGCATTTACTATGTGCCAGTCACTGTTCTAAGCACTGGAGTTAGATACAAGCTAATCAGGTTGGACACGATCCATGTCCCACATGGGGCTCACAGTCTGAATCCCCATTTTACAGAGGAGGGAATTGAGGCCCAGGGAAGTGAAGTGACTTGACCAAGGTCCCTCAGCAGACAAGTGGTGGAACTGAGATTAGAACCCACGTCTTTCTGACTCCCAGGGCTCTGACTTTGTTGTTGTAACCCACTGTTATGGTTGTCTGTCTCTGCCTACCCTGACCCTGAGCCCCGTATGAGACAGACTGTGTCTGCTCTGGTTTGTTTGTATCTGCCCCAGTGTTTAGCACAGTGCATTGGCATACAGTAAGCTTTTAACAAATACCCTTATCCTAAGGAAACCTTGAAAGATGGGGAAAGCTTGGTCTGGCAGATTTACACAGAAAACTAGACTCCACTGGTTCTGAATCATTGAGTTGGGAATGGACGAGAAAGGAGATATTTCAGACTATCCTTCCAGTTACTCTTTTTTTAATATTTTTTATGATATTTAAGTGCTTGCTATGTTCATTTATTCATTCAATTGTATTTACTGACTGCTTACTGTGTACAAATCACTCCACTAAGTGCTTGGGAGACTACACTGTAATAATAAAAAATAGACCTATTCCCTGCCCACCGCGAGCTTACAGTCTACTGTACTAAGCGCTGGGCTAGGTACAAGATAATCAGGTTGGACACAGTCCATGTCCCACATGGGGCTCACAGTCCTAATCCCCATTTTACAGATGAGGTCACTGAGGAACAGAGAAGTGAAGCGACTTGCTGAACCAAGTTTTAAACACCACCGGATTGTTCCAATTTTGTAGAAATTCCTGCCTAAACCCGAGAGGCGGGGTTAGGAGGGCCACTTTGCAGCTGCTGCCTTGACAAGCTGACTTCACCTGTCTCATCCCCATCTTCACGTGGCACCTATTTTCATCGCTGGAGTTTCCCAGAGATGCTCTCCAATAGCACCCTCTGAAGTATCTGCATGACTCTCATTCATTCATTCATTCAATCATATTTATTAAGCGCTTACTTACTGTGTGCCCAGCACTGTACTAAGTACTTGGGAGAGTTCAGTACAATAAACAGACACACTCCCTGCCTATAACAAGCTTACGGTCTTGGGGGGCAGAGGTTGGAGAAGACACATTAATATAAATAAATAAACCACAGCTATGGACATAAGTGGTGTGGGGCTGGGAGGGGGGAAGAACAGAGGGAGCAAGTCAAGGAAACACAGAAGGGAGTGGGAGAAGAGGAAAGGAGGGGCTTAGGGAAAGGCCTCCTGGAGGAAATGTGCCTTCAATAAAACTTTGAAGGTTGTGGGGGGGAGAGTCATTGTCTGTGGGATATGAGGAAGGAGGGCATTCCAGGCCAGAGGTAGGATGTGGGCAAGAGGTCGGCGGTGAGATAGACGAGACGGAGACACAGTAAGAAGGATTGGCATTAGAGGAGTCAAATGTGTGGGCTGAGTTGGAGTAGGAGAGTAGCGAGGTGAGATGGGAGGGGGTGAGGTGAAGGATCCCAGCTTGGCTTGCCAAGGATTTTTTTTTTTAGAGTTGGCATTCTCTTTGATGATCGGAAAGTGCCCGAGGAGTCAGCCAGTCAGTCGTACTCATTGAGTGCTTATGGTGTGCAGAGCACTGTATTAAGTGATGGGGAGAGTACAGTAGAACTATAAAACTATAAAATAGACATTCTCTGAGGAGCCATCTAGAGGATGCGGCGGGGGGACGAGCAGGAGGGTGCATGTGGAAGGGCACAGATACCTTCTGGACGTGAAATTCTATTAAATGGAAGCACACGGGTAACCCAAGGTGCAGCTGAATGGCAAGATATGTGTCACCCATCTACACTCGGAAGGAGTTGGCTTTGTACTCCTTGGGGATCACATCGCCCTCTCTGTCAGAAGCAGCTTGGCCTAGTGGTTATAGCCCAGGTCTGGGACTCAGAAGGACCTGGGTTCTAATCCTAACTCTACTGCTTGCCTGCTGTGTGACCTTGGTCAAGTCACTTCACTTGTCTAGGCCTCAGTTCCCTCATCTGTAAATGAGAATTAAGACCGTGAGCCCCATGTGGAACAGCGGACTGTGTCCAACCTGATTTGCTTGTATCCATCCCAGCTCTTAGTACAGTTCTGGGCACATGATAAGCGCTTAACAAATACCGCAATTATTAAGCTCCACTTTTCTCATTCTCCTTCTAATCAGTTCATGTGCTTAAATCGTCTGCGCTGCAGTTTTCTGGGCTACGTAAATGTACTTGGAATGAAGTTAAATACAACCATAAGGGGTTCGTCTGTGGAAGGCTGGTTCGAAATAAAAACAGGTGAACCATAGTTATATGAGAACTGAACCCAATTTGTATTTAAAATATATTTTTTTTCTCCCAGGGTTTCGCACTAAACCTTGGAAACCCTAATTCAAACTTCATCAGACAAAATAGTGTAGGAGTTTCTCTGGGCTGGATTAGTGTCTACCAGCTGGCGTTTCTTTCAATCATGTAATGCCCACAATATTAAAATCCACTGTCCAAACACAGTGCTCTGTGTAGGCATAACTGAGGGAATGTACCAAAAGAGATGTCGTGGGAATTAAAGGATATGATCAGGATATTGATTAGCACCAACTCTTCCATTCAAATAAGTGAGATCAGAGGGTATCAACCTAAACATGAAATTGGAAAGATTGTAGAGGGTAGCTGAATGTAGTAAAATTGAAGTAGGGTGGCTAAGTGGACAGAGCAAAAGCCTAGGAATCAGCGACCTGGGTTCTAATTCCAACTCTGCCCGATGGGTGATTTGGGGAAGGTCTTTCCCCACAGGGCAGGGATTGTCTCTATTTGTTGCTGAACTGTATTTCCCAGTGGCATAGTACAGTGCTCTGCACACAGTAAGCGCTTCATAAATAAGATTGAATGAATGAATGAACTAATAATAATCAGAATCCCTGCCCTTATCAAGCTCACAGCCTTAGTACAGCGTCTGGCACATAGTAAGGCCTTAAAAAAAATCACAGTCATTATTAATATCATTATCATCACATCATTATGTGGACTTTTCCAAAAATATTTTGGTTATATTTTTTATTAACATTTGGATCTCTCTCAGTTATAGGCAGTAACAATAAGGGTGAAATGGGGCAGAGGGCTGGGTCTTCTGCCCATCCTGGAGTGTTGAAAATGGGCTTCCAACAGCCAGGCCACCAAAGGGAAATCAGACTGGGCAAATTATTGGAAGTTTTTTGGGTCATTCATTTACCTTTGGTACCTCCTTTAAAAGAAGAGTTCTAAATGATCTGAAATTGACATCTAAAATTCTGAGGTCATCTCTTTTTCCCAGTTTGAAAATCAATCCATCTTGAGAACCCCAATCGTGGTTCTAATCCTGGCTCCTTCACTCGTCTGCTGTGTGACCTTAGGCGAGTCACTTCGCTTCTCTGTGTCTCAGTTTTCTCATCTGTAAAATGGAGATTAAACTGTGAGCCCCATTTGGGAGAGGGACTGAGTCCAACCTGATTAGCTTGTATCTACCCCGGTCCCTATTACAGTCGATGGCGAGATAGACCAGATAGAAGTACAGTGAGTAGATTGGCATTAGAGGAACAAAGTGTGCGGTCTGGATTAGAGTAAGAGAGTAGGGAGGTGAGGTAGGAGGGGCAAGATAATTGACTGCTTTAAAGCCGATGATGAGGAATTTCTCTTTGACACGGAGGTGGATGGGCAACCACTGGAAGTTCTTGGGGTGTGGGGAGACATGAACTGAACATTTTTGCACTTGGAGGATGTCGCATTGCTTGTCTCCTTGGCGTGGGGAGAAGGGGGCAGTCGGAATCCCCTCCTTGTGGGTTGAAGTCACAGATTCTGTCTTCATCGGGGTCAGCTTCTGGGTCTCCTGGGGGAGGACTCTGAGAGTCTGGCACACCTCTGGGGTATCAGGGTGATGTGAGAGCGAAAGCACATTTTGTCTTTATGAGTTCCCGTTGCGTGTGAAATCTGCCGATCTTCACTGTCTGGCAGACGGATTTCTGAGAAGAAATGAGCAAGGCTTGAAGGCTTTTCCGGGAATCCCCAAGTCTCTCCCATTTGAGTGCATTCTCACTTATCTCCAAATTTGTTGCTTGTAATCATTTTACTTTTTCCAAGAATGTGAAGTCCTTGCTCAGTCTCTGGGCTGGGCCCCTGGGGATTGTTGGCATTTTGGGGGTTGCTAGAATACAGACTGGATGCTCACTTTTTTCAGAAACATTCTCAGGCCGGACCTTCACTATCCATTTGAGTTTTTTTTTTTGTTTGTTCATTTTTTAGAAAACTCCTTGACCTTCAATCAGCTTCTTCTGAAAATGAGCAGAAATTTATCCTGTGAAAAATGATCAGTACAGTGCTCTGCACACAGTAATTGCTCACTAAATATGATTGAATGAATGAATGATCATGTTTAGTGAATTCGTTTCTGGTGGATTTTTTAATAATGCATTCCAATGCCAAAAAAAGGAGGGTTTGGCACCAATGATGATAATAATAACAATTATGGTATTTGTTGAACACTTACTATGTGCAAGGCACTCTACTAAGCAGGGACTGGAGCGGAGGAGAGGAAATACAAGAAATTGGGTTAGACACAGTCCCTGTCCCAGGTGGGGCTCACAGTCTTAATCCCCATTTTACAGATGAGGTAACTGAGGCACCGAAAAGTGAAGTGATTTGCCCAAGGTCACCCAGCAGAATAGCAGCAGAGGCAGGATTAGAACCCATGACTTTCTGACACACAGACCCATGCTTTATCCACTGTGCCATGCGGCAAACTTTTGCATCCGGAAAGATGGTGGCACTGATGGAGAGGGAAAGTTAGGAGGACAAGGAGATCTGGGAGAGGCGACGATAAATTCCGCTGGATCTGTGTTGAGTTGGAGGTGGCATTTGGGAGGTTGGCAAGAGACAGATGCCCTGGGAGCAAGAGCAGAGGTGGGATTGGAGAACAGGTGAGAACTCGTGTTTGGAGAAGCAGAGGAAAGATCTCTGAAAAAGCTGAGCTTGAACCAGCCGGTTGACATAAGCAAGGAGGTGGAGCCGGGGCGGTGATGATAAAAGGGCTAGAACAAAGGAAATAGAATATAAATCTGCCACTTGGACTTTCTGGCCCAACTCCTGGACAAACGAACCAGTAGTTAATCTTAAATAATCAAATGAGTTTTCAAAATGGGCTGAAACCTCCTTTCTTTGTTATATTTAATATATCAGTGACTATCAGGGTATAAACAAAACCCAGAAAGTCTTAGCTCTGGGCTGAATAACTAGTAATGAAGTAAACTAGAGAAGCAGCGTGGCTCAGTGGAGAGAGCATGGGCTTTGGAGTCAGAGGTCATGGGTTCGAACCCCGGCTCTGCCACTTATCAGCTGTGTGACTGTGGGCAAGTCACTTAACTTCTCTGTGCCTCAGTTACCTCATCTGTAAAATGGGGATTAAGACTGTGAGCCCCACGTGGGACAACCTGATTCCCCTGTGTCTACCCCAGCGCTTAGAACAGTGCTCTGCACATAGTAAGCGTTTAACAAATACCAACATTATTATTATTATTATTTAACTTCTCTGTGCCTCGGTTACCTCATCTGTAAAATGGGGATTAAGACTGTGAGCCCCACGTGGGACAACCTGATTCCCCTGTGTCTACCCCAGCGCTTAGAACAGTGCTCTGCGCATAGTAAGCGCTTAACAAATACCAACATTATTATTATTATTATTCTTCACCACCCCAGAGAGGAATGACATTACCCTTCTCTTCCCAATGATGGCTGGAGCCAAGTTGGTTCTGAGAAGCTGGGAGCTATGAGCTTTTTTTTTGTCTTTTTTTAAAAGATTTTATGGTACTTGTTAAGCACTTATTATCTGCCAGGCACTATACTAAGGGCTGGAATAGAAGAAGATAAGCCCTTTGGACACAGTCCCTGTCCCACATAGACTCCCAGGAATAGACTCCCAGGTCCGGGCTCTTTCCACTGGGTTGGGTTGCTGTACTGGATCCTCCCAAGTGCTTAGTACAGTGCTCTACGAGCAGCAAGTGCTCAACAGGTGCCACAGGTGGACGGATTGGGCGGATGGATGGAAGGGCGGGTGTCCCAGCCGGCTAACATCGGCGCATTGTGTCTCCTAGGTGCGTGGGGCAGGTGCATGGGCGAGGAATGCGGGCCCGGAGGCATCCAGACGCGGGCGGTGTGGTGCGCCCACTCCGAGGGCTGGACCACCCTGCTGACCAACTGCAAGCAGACCGAGCGGCCCGACAGCCAGCAGGACTGCTTCCGCGTGTGCGACTGGCACAAGGAGCTGTATGGCTGGCGTCTGGGGCCCTGGAGCCCCTGCCGCCCGGTGGGGTCTCGCGGCCTCGAGAAGCCCCCCGAGTGCCTCAAGGGGGAAGAGGGGATCCAGACGCGGGAGATCACCTGCGAGCACCGGGCCCCGGGCGGGTCCGGGGTGGCCGAGGACGCCATCTGCGAGTACTTCGAGCCCCAGCCGCGCCTGGAGCAGGCCTGCCTCATCCCCTGCCCTCAGGACTGCGTGGTGTCCGCCTTCACGCCCTGGTCCTCCTGCTCCAAGACCTGCGGGGGCGGGCTGCAGCACCGCACCCGCCACGTCGTGGCCGCCCCCCAGTTCGGCGGCTCGGCCTGCCCCAACCTGACGGAGGTCCAGCCCTGCCGGCCCCAGCCCTGCGTCGGAGAGGAGAGCGCCCACAGCTTGACCGTCGGGCCCTGGAGCGCCTGCGGCCTACCCCACCCTCGCCAGACCCGCCACGCCCGCCACGCCCGCCGGACCCGCAGGCAGGCCCGCTCCAAGGTGCGCGACCGGGAGCGGGACAAGGCGGTGAAGGACCCCGAGGCCCGGGAGCTGATCAAGCGGAAGAGGAACCGCAACCGGCAGAGCCGACAGGAGAACAAGTTCTGGGACATCCGGATCGGCTATCAGACGCGGGAGGTCACCTGCGCCCACAGGAGTGGGACGACGGCCGCTCTGAGGTAACCGTTGCCTCCTTGTGTCTGTGTCTCTCTCCGTCTGACTGTCTGGGTGACGGGACAGGCGTCCCTAGAAACTGGGGTTCTGAGATAACTGTCGCCTCCTCCCCTTTGCTGGCTTGTGTCTCTGACTGTCTGGGTCATGGGACAGGCATTCCCACAGACCGGGGCTCTGAGGTGACCGTTGCTTCCACCCCTGCACCTGCTTGTGCGTCTGTCTGTCTGTCCGGGTGATGGGGCAGGAGTTCCCCGAGACTGGGCCTCTGAGGTAACCGTTGTGTGTCTGTCTCTGTCCGGGTTATGGGGCGGGCATCCATGGGGACTGCGTCTCTGGGGTAACCGTTGCCTCCTCCCCTTTCCCTGCTGGTGTCTGTCTCTGTCTGTCTGTCTGATTGTCCAGGTTTCTCCTCTGGGAATGTTTTCATGATTTCTCCTACGGGAATGAATTGGTCCCTTTCTCCTTAGGTCTCCATCTCTCTCTCTCTCTCTGAGTGACACCTTTTATTGATCTTTTCCCTCTGGATCTCTTTGCCTCCAGTTTCTGTGACCCTCTGTTTTCCCATCACCCCCAAGAGATATTCTGTGACTGCTTCGGACTGATCTCCCTCCTTTGCCCACCACTCATTCATTCATTCAATCATATTTATGGAGCGCTTCTTGCATTAAGTGCTGGGAGAGTACAAAACAACAGACACATTTCCGGCCCACAACAAGCCTACAGTCTAGAGGGGGAAACAGATATTCATCTAAATAAATAAATGACAGATAGGTACATAAGTGCTGTGGCACAGGGAAGGGGGATGGATAAAGGGAGCGAGTCAGGGTGATGCAGAAGGGAGTAGGAGAAGAGGAAGGGAGGGCTTAGTCAGGGAAGGCCTCTTGGAGGAGATGGGCCCTCAACAAGGCTCTGAAGGGCGGAAGAGTAACTGTCTGTCAGATTAGAGGAGGGAGAGCACTCCGGGCTGGAGGCAGGACACGGGTGAGGCGTTAATGCCAAGACTGAAGAGATGTAGGTACAGTGAGAAGGTTGGCATTGGATCAGGGAAGTGTGAAGACTTGGTTGGGGTAGGAGGGTAGCGAGATGAGATAGGAGAGGGCAAGGTGTTCGAGTGCTTTGAAGCCAATGGTGAAAAGATCTTGTCTGACGCAGAGGTGGATGGGCAACCACTGGAGGAGTGGGGAAACGTGCCCTGAGCGTTTCTGTAGAAAAATGATCCGGGTAGCGGAGTGAAGTATGGACTGGAGTGGGGAGACACGGGAGGCTGGGAGGTCAGCAAGGAGGCTCATGTCGTAATCAAGGCGGGAGAGGATCAGTGATTGTGTGAACATGGTAGCGGTTTGATGCCGTTCCCCATCTGCCAGCCGTTCTCCCTGTTCTCCGGTAATTTGTCCCTCAAGAATCGTGAGATACCAGTGGCCTGGGCTCCCACTGTTTATTGAACGAACCATGAAGCCCATTCCACTCGCCACCTGGTGCTGTTCGGGTTATCAGCCAGGGAAGGCATTCCATACAGACTTTTCCCATTCCTTTGAACTTTACTATTCAATTAGAATGGGTAATTAAGAGAGGAACTACTGCAGCCCAGAGCCTAATGTCCCCATTTACTCATCTAAACTCAACAGAAGCCCTCAGTTCTGCGAGGAGTTTTTGTTCTGTATTTCTGCTAAAACGTGTCTGCCAATTTTGCTGAATTACACATGGAAAGCGCTCTATAAATTCCACTGATTGATTGATATAGCAACAGGACAGATAGAGAGAGTTCTTCCATCGGGGGCCGTCTGCCTGAATACAGCAGGATGAGTTTTTGGAAGAAAAGTGCGGCCTTGGACATGAAGATCACAACAGCCTGAGTTTCCTTTAATGTGGGCACGGCAAGGGCACATCTCCTGTGTCACAGAAGAAATGGTCTATGAAATAAGATCCTCAGTGGGACTTGTTGAGTGCTTACTGTGTGTCGAGTGTGGCTTAGTGGATAGAGCTCAGGAGTCAAAAGGACCTGGGTTCTAACCCCAGCTCCACCACATGTCTGCTGTGTGACGATGAGCAAGCCACTTCACTTCTCTGGGCCTGATACCTCATCTGTAAAATGGGGATTAAGAGTGTGAGCCCCATGTGGGACAGGGACGGTGTCCAACCTGATTAACTTGTATCTATCTACCCCAATTCTTAGAACAGTGCTTGGCACATAGTAAGCGCTTAACACGTATCATTATTAGTATAATTCCTTCATTTAATCATGTTAACTGTGTGCTTACTGTGTGCAAAGCACTGTCCGAAGTGCTTGGGAGAGTAAAATATAACAATAATAATAATAATGTTGGTATTTGTTAAGCGCTTACTATGTGCAGAGCACTGTTCTAAGCGCTGGGGTAGATACAGGGTAATCAGGTTGTCCCACGTGAGGCTCACAGTTAATCCCCATTTTACAGATGAGGTAACTGAGGCACAGAGAACAACAACAGACAGACACATTTCCTGACCACAGTGAGCTCGCAGTCTAGAGGAGGTGACAGACATTAATATAAATAAATCTATAGGTAAATAAATTACAGATATGTACATATGTGCTGTGGGGATGGGAAGGAGGATGAATGAAGGAGCAAGTGAGAGCAGTGCAGAAGGGAGTGGGAGAAGAGGGCTTAGTCAGGATAGGCTTCCTGGAGGAGATGTTCCTTAAATAAGGCTTTAAAGGGAAGTAGAGTGATTGTCTGTCTGATATGAGGAGGGAGGGCTTTCCATGCCAGAGGTGCGACAGGGACGAGAGGTCAGCAGTGAGGTAGACGAGATTAAGGTACAGTGAGAAGGTGAGCATTAGAGGAATGAAGTGTGCAGGTTGGGTTGGAGAAGGAGAGTAGCGAGGTGAGGTAGGAGGGGGCGAGGAGATTAAGTGATTTCAAGCCAACGGTAAGGATGTGGAGGTGGATGGGCAGGCAACCACTGGAGTTTCATGAGGAGAGGGGAAACGTGGTCTGAACGTCTTTGAAGGAAAATGATCCGGGCAGCAGACTAGAGAATGGACTAAAGTGGGGAGAGACAGGAGACAGGGAGGTCAGCAAGGAGGCTGCTAAAATCATCAAGGTGAGAGAGGAGAAGTCCTTGCATTAATGTGGTAGCATTTTGGACGCAGAGGACGGGGAGGATTTTGGCTATGTTGTGAAGGTAGAACTGACAGGATTTAGGGATGACTTGAATCTCTGCCTAGATGCTGACTGCCAAGAAAGGGAAAACTGAAATTTGTGGTAATAGTTCTAAATGTATTTATTTACTGCTTACTGTGTTTAGAGCGCTGAGTGAGAATACACAAGTAATGAAATAGTTGTATTTTTTAACTGCTTGTTTTGTGTAGAGTGCCCAGAGAGAATACCCTGGTAGTATAAGCAGAAATTGTACTTATTAACTGGTTATTGTGGGTAGAGTGTTGAAAGAGAATGCAAAGGTAGATATGATAGTAATTGTATTTATTAACTGCTTATTGTGTGTAGAACGCTGAGAGAAAATACACAGCTAGTAATAGAAATAAATGTACTTATTTACTACTTATTGTGTGTAGAGTGCTGAGAGAGAATGCACAGGTAGTAATATAAATAACTGCACTTCTTAACTGCTTATTGTGTGTAGAGCGCTCAGAGAGAATGCCCAGGTAATAATAGTAATAATTGTACTTATTAACTGCTTATTGTGTTTAGAGCGCCGAGAGAAAATGCACAGATGGGAATTAGATCCTCACGTTTCCATGATCCAGTGCCTATGACCCAGGACTCATAAAGTTTGTGCTAGGAAGTGTAGAAAAATTTGGTTTCATTTCCCTGGACAGAGAAGGAGGGCATCTTAAAAATAATCATAATTAATAATAATTATATTTGTTAAGCACTTACTATATGCCAAGCACTGGTCTAAGTGCTAAGGTAGATAGAAGGTCATCAGGTTGTCCCACGTGGGGCTCACAGTCGAAATCCCCATTTTACAGAGGAGGTAACAGAGGCGCAGAGAAGTTAAGCGACTTGCCCACGGTCACACAGCAGACAAGTGGTGGAGCCGGGATTAGAACCCTCGTCCTCTCCGGGCTCTTTCCACTAAGCCATGCTGCTTCTCATGATAATAACTGTGGTATTTGACTTAAGTGATTACTCTGTTCCAAGCACTGGACTAAGCACTGAGGTAAGTACCAGATAAGCTGATCAGACACAGTCCCTGTCCCACAAGGGGCCTACAGTCTTGATGGAGAGAGAACAGATATTGAATCCCCAGGCAGAGTCAGATTGAGTACACTGATTCCACTGACTCCGAGGGCCGGGCTCTTTCCACTAGACCACGCTGCTTCCCGTGTAGACTAGTAAATGTTTTGAACCTCCTTCCAAATATCACTGGCAGACCCGCTTTTGAAAGTTCTTCCTTTCAGGAAGGGTTCTCTAGCGTCTTTCAAATGGATTCCCCCCAGTCCAGAGCAAGGCTCTGAAAGTTCTTCCTTTTAGGAAGGTTTCCCTAACGTCTTTCAAACAGAGTCCCCCAGTCCAGGGCAAGGCTTTGAAAGTTCTTCCTTTTAGGAAGGTTTCTCTAGCATCTTTCAAACGGATTCCCCCAGTCCAGAGCAAGGCCAAGCCACCGCTGCTCCAACAAGAGTCCTTGCGATGGCGGTGCCTGGATTTTCTGGGATTTTCCAGCCCAACTCGGAGCCGGGCCAAAGGACACGCAAAGGCTCCCGGGAGCCTCTCTGGGCGTCAACATAGCCCTTGGAAAGGGGCAGGCCCCGAGAGGTGAGGGGTTCCTGACGAAGGCGATAAGCGGTAATTAGAAACCAATCAGGGCCGTTGCCAAGGGGTGAAGGGAACTAGGCATGGAAAACCTTCCCAGAGGCAGCAAAAGGAAGTGGGTATAAAAATAGGTTCCAATTGGGGCCCTGCCAAAGAAAATGGAAGCAAAATCCCCTAAATCGAACAATGCAGGTCTCGCTGTCAGCCGAGGTGGGGCGGGCGGGCACAGCCTGCACAGAAGCCTGTTTTGAGCTCCCTGAAAACAATTTCGACCTCACGCCTCACAAGCATTAGATCACAGTCATTTCTACCTTCTGGGGGAAATGGCTTTGTTTTCTCTGTCGAGGGTGTGGTGATGACCTCACCAAGTGTCATCAGGGTAGCTCGGGCCCCTGGGGTGAAACGGCAGCATTGCCTAGTGGTTAGAGCCCGGGTCTGGGAGTCAGAAGGACCTGGGTTCTAATCCCGGCTCTTCCACTTGTCTGCCGTGTGACCTCGGGCTAATCATTTCACTTCTTTAGGCCTCAGTTCCCTTTTCTTTAAAATGGGGATTAAGAGTGTGAACCCCATGTGGGACAGGGACTGTGTCCAACCCAATTTGTTTGTATCTGCCCCAGTATTTAGTACAGTACCCGGCACATAGCAAGTGCTTAACAAATACCGCAATTATTGTTATTATCGTTATTTTACGGAACTGGACCAGAGCAGGAGTGGATTCAAGTTTCCTCTCAAATTAAGGTGGTTTATGAATGCACGTGGGAAATCTGGACTGTGAACCCGTCACTGGGCAGGGATTGCCTCTGTCTGTTGCCGAATCGTACATTCCAAGTGCTTAGTACAGTGCTCTGCACATAGTAAGCGCTCAATAAATACTATTGAATGAATGACATGCATGCACTCGTCATGCACTGGCTCCCTGTCAATCAATCAATCAATCAATTGTATTTATTGAGCACTTACTGTGTGCAGAGCATTGTACTAACCGGTCTGGCAAGTACACTATAACAATATAATGGAGTTAGTAGACATACCCCATGCCTTCAATGAGCTTACAGTATAGAGGGGTCCTTCTTAGATTGTCCCGCTTAGACTACGAGCCTTGTGTGGGACAGGGAATGTACCCAATTTGATCTTCTTGTACCTACCTCAGTGCTTAGCATAATGCTTGGCACCCAGTAAGCACTTAATGAGAAACAGCATGGCCTAGTGGATAGAGCATGGGCCTGGTAGTCAAAAGGACCTAGGTTCTAATCCCTGCTCCTCCACTTGTCTGCTGGGTGACCTTGGGCAAGTCACTTCACTTCTCTGGGCCTCAGAGACCTCATCTGTAAAATGGATACTAAGACCTTGAGCCCCGTGTGGGACAGGGACTGTGTTCAACCCCATTTGCTTGTATCTACCCCAGCGCTTAGTATAGTGACTGACAATAGTCAGCACTCAGCGAACACCACAAATATTAATATATTTAGTATTATTACCCTCCCAAAAAGGTTTTGTGAGGTCTTGCCAGTTATGCAGCATTACATAATGATGAAATGTTTGAAATGTTTGGTGGAAATCGGTCCATATCCACCCAGATTTAAGGCAGTTCTCTGGGCGAGCTCGGGAAACTCTCTCTCCTGTTCTTCCCCCTCCTCCTCCCTCTTCCCTTCCTCCTTTCTCCGTGACCCCCTTGCTCTTGAGCCATTCTGTTATCTTACGAGATCTTTCTGAACCACTGCTGCTAAGGCACAGAACTTGGCAGAGGGAGCCACGGTGGGAGGCTGAGGATTTTTAAATAGGACACCAGAGAGAAGGCATACAGAACTGTGCCCTTGCCACACACACAGAACGGGCCAGCTAAAAGACTGGCTGCTTGGTAGACGGCCCGGGTTTCCAGATCTCCCCACACCCTCCTCTTCCCCTCTGAAACTGCATCCACATGTTTGTTCAGCTGGGGTTCTTCCGAGCCCAGTTTCTTTCCCAGTAATTTAGTTCCATGCTTCTTCCCGAAGATGAACTGGTGGCTCCCAAATTTAATTTTCTGGGGTGGTAGCTGACTTTTTTCCTTGTCCCCCATAGATTTAGCTTATTTTTGTTGTCGTTGTTTCCTTTTTTTTAAAATGGTAACTGTTAAGTGCTGGCTTAAGCGCTTAATACAGTGCCTTGCACATAGTAAGTGCTCAATCAGTACGATTGAATGAAGGATAACATACACAACCATAAGAAAATGAGGCCCTGGACTAGGGAAGAGAAGGAGAAGAAGAAAAAGAGGAAGAAGAGGAAGAAGAAGAAGAATTATTATGGGATTTGTTAAGTGCTTACTATGTGCTGGGCACTGTGCTATGTGATGGGGTGGATACATGTTAATTAGACTGGACTCAGTCTGTGTCCCTCATGGGGCTCACAGCCTTAATCCCCATTTTACATATGAGGTCGCCGAGGCACAGAGAATAATGTTGGTATTTGTTGAGCGCTTACTACGTGCAGAGCACTGTTCTAAGCGCTGGGGGAGATACAGGGTCATCAGGTTGTCCCACATGAGGCTCACAGTTAATCCCCGTTTTACAGATGAGGTAACTGAGGCACAGAGAAGTTAAGTGACATGCCCACAGTCACACAGCTGACAAGTGGCAGAGCCGGGAGTCGAACCTATGACCTCTGACTCCGAAGCCCAGGTTCTTTCCACTGAGCCACGGTGAGGTGACTCACCCAAGGTAACAGAGCAGACAAGCCGAAGAGCCAAGATTAGAATCCACATCCTAGACTCCCAGTCCTGATCTCTTTCCATTCGTTCATTCATTCATTCAATAGTATTTATTGAGCGCTTACTATGTGCAGAGCACTGTACTAAGCGCTTGGAATGAACAAGTCGGCAACAGATGGAGACGGTCCCTGCCGTTTGACGGGCTTATAGTCTAATCGGGGGAGACGGACATACGAGAACGATGGCGACAAATAGAGCCGAGGGGAAGAACGTCTCGTAAAAACAAATTCCACCAGGCTTCACTGCTTCCCGTTAATGATCTGACCATAACTGCTCAGGAGGGAACCTGGTGTGGACTGTTGGCTTTAGAGAAGCAGCGTGGTCTATTGGCAAGAGCACGGGCTCAGGAGTCAGAAGATGTGGGTTCTAGTTCCGGCTCCGCGAATTCTTCTCTGTACACAGTTGCTCAGTAAACATCAGTGATTGGATAAATAGCAGTGGAATCCATTGAACGATCGCTGCACGCAAAGCAGTGTACAGAACGCTTGGGAGAGTAAGTTGGAGTTAGTAGACAAACTGCCCCGTGGAGTTTCCAACCTTGTTCTGATTGGTGTGGCTTAGTAGACAGAGCACAGGCCTGAGAGTCAGAAGGACCTGGGTTCTAATTCTGGCTCCACCACATGTCTGTAATGTGACCTGGGGCAAGTCACTTAACTTCTCAGGGCCTCAATTCCCTCCTCTGTAAAATGGGGATCAAGACCGTGAGCCCATATGGGACAGGGACTGTGTCTGACCTGATTACCTTGTATCTACCCCACCTCTTAGAACAGTGCTCAGCCCGTAGTAAGTAGTTAACAAGTACCATTATTTTTATTACTATTATTATCATTATTACTTTAAATATCCTGAAGGATATCCTGCATATCCTTTAAAGTGAGCAATTTTCTTTCAGTTGTCATTACAGATTCTACTGTCTGTGCACAGACAGCACAGTACCAAGTTCATTCATTCATTCAATCGTATTTATTGAGCGCTTACTATGTGCAGACCACTGTATTAAGCTCTTGGAAAATACAACTGGGTAACAAATAGAGACAATCCTTACCCAGCAACGGGCTCGGGAGAGAACAGTGGTAAACACAACCCTGCTCTAAGTTCTTGGAGAGAGGAATGAACAGCTTTGGAGGGAAAGTTTTAGTTCACTGTTTTTGCCCTTTCTTGCCAGAGGTCCTTTTAAAGGACAATATCGATTCCTGTCCTGTCGGCATTCCTAGTAGCCAGCTACTTCGGTCCCTCTGGGATCTCTTCAATCGCGTCCATTAACCCGCCGCGGTGTCGTCAGCTTCCGACACAAATCCCGGCTTCCCGTGATGGGCCTTTTCCTCCCACCTCCGATGAATGCAGTGGACCAGTGACCTTGGGCAGAGGCAGAATGAAACTCTCTCTCATTTCCCCTCGTCTTCTAGACACCCCCCCTTGTAATAATGATAATAATAAATAATTATGGTATTTGTTAAATGCTTACTATGTGCCAAGCACTGTATTAAGTGCTGGGGTGGATTCAGGCAACGTGGGTTGGACACAGTCCCTTTCCCATTTTGGGCTTACGGTCGTAATCCCCATTTTCCAGATGAGGTGATGGAGGCACAGAGAAGTGAAGTGACTCGTCCAAGGTCACAGAGCAGAGAAGTGCTGGAGCCGGGATTAGAATCCACGACCTTCTGACTCCTAAGCGTGCCCTATCCACTACGCCGTACTGCTTTTCCTTCAGTCATAGTAATTGAACACTTCCTGTGTGCAGAGCACTGTACTAGGTGCTTGGAAAGTACAATTCGGCAACAAATAGAAACAATCCCTACCCAACAACGGGAGTGTTGCTGGAGGCTGTGCTCCAGAGTGACCAATCAATCAATCAGTGGTATTTATTGAGCACTCACTGTGTACAAAGTATTCTATTAACTGCTTGGGAGACTACACTACAACAGAGTTGCCCACAACAAGCTTACATTCTAGAGGAAGACGAGCGAGCTTAGGTCACGTGAACAAGGGAAGGAATTAATTATAACGCACGAGGTGGGCTGCAGAGAGTGTTCGCTTGGCTCACGTGAAAAGGGAAATCGTCATTCCAAATGGAAGTTGGGAAAAGGGAGGAAATGAGTCCTCCACTGGAGAGAAAAACGAGATCAGGTGTTTAACAGAACTCCCCAGCAGCCTCACTCTCTGTCCCGACAGCCCCGCTCATGATAATTGAATAATTATGGTATCTGTTAAGGCTTACTCTGCGCCAAGCACAGTGCTAAGCACTGGCGTAGATAAAAGGTCGAACACAGTCCCTGTCCCACGTGGGAATCACAGTCTAAGGGGGAGGAAGAACAAGTATTCCGTCCCTAGTTTACTGATGAGAAAACTGAGGCCCAGATAAATGAATTGCCCAAGGTCACACAGCGGTCCACTGGAAGAGCCCGGAATTAGAACCCAGGTCCCCTGACTCCCAGATCCATGTTATACAAGCAGGCAGTTAGAGTGCTCAGTAAATATTAAACAGCAAGCCCAAACCCCTGTTCTAGCCCCTCTCCGTTTTCATTTCAAAAAATAGATTTTTAGTGTTTTTTCCATTCCTTTACATCTTCACAAAGACATCACTTCTACTCAGAAATGTGTGCACACAAACCACTTCCACCCACCCATGGTCTATCCCTTCTACATTTTTCATTTCAAAAAAGTCATATTTTTAGCTTTTTTTTTTCCATTCCTTGACATCTTTACAAAGATACCACTTCTAACTCAGAAATGTGTACTCACACACTCCCACCCAGGAATGTGTATGCCTAAACCGCACTTCCACACAAAAATGTGTTTGCACACACCTCGGTCCAAACAGATAGGTACACATGCATCCACTTCCACACCGAAGTTTCAGTCAGACATATTCATTGAGCGCTTACTGTGTGCAGGGTGCCTTACTAAGTGCTTGGGAGAGTACAGCAGAGCAATGTAATAATAATAATAATGGTATTTGTTAAGCGCTTACTATGTGCCAAGCACTGTTCTAAGTGCTGGGGTAGATACGAGGTGATCAGGTTGGCCCACGTGGGGCTCACAGTCTTCATCCCCATTTTACAGATGAGGTCACTGAGGCCCAGAGAAGTTAAGTACTTGGCTCAGTGGAAAGAGCACGGGCTTGGGAGCCAGAGGTCATGGGTTTGAATCCCGGCTCTGCCACCTGTCAGCTGTGTGACGGTGGGCAAGCCACTTTACTTCTCTGGGCCTCAGTTCCCTCACCTGTAAAATGGGGAAGAAGACTGTGAGGCCGAAGTGGGACAAGCTAATCACCTTGTATCCACCCCAGCGCTTAGAACAGTGCTCTGCACGTAGTAAGCGCTTGACAAATACCAACATTATTAATTAGACTGTAAGCCCGTCAATGGGCAGGGATTGTCTCTATCTGTTGCCGAATTGTACATTCTAAGCGCTTAGTACAGTGCCCTGCACATAGTAAGCGCTCAAATACTACTGAAAGAATTTGCCCAAAGTCAGCAAGCTGATGAGTGGCGGAGCAGGATTAGAACCCATGACCTCTGACTCCCAAGCCCGGGCTCTTGCCACAAAGCCACACTGCTTCTGCAGATATATAGCGGATAAATGCGAGCCACCCCCCTTGCACAGACACACACATACCCCACTTCCACGGACAAATGCTCTCACCCGCAGAAACCCTTATCCCACGAAGAATCTTTGACATCGTGGCCTGTCAGCAAAGGGTGGAGGCACAGCAGACTTCAGAACTCACCGTGGACGGCCAAGTGGAAATTAGAAACAGGATCCGCCTCTCAGCCAAGGCGTTGAGAAGATCCCAGGTCCCAAGGGAGACCAACGAATGCCACACTCTGAGATGAGTTTCTCAGTTGCATCATTAGCTGGCGTCTTGAATTTCTCTACTCGAGGAGAGTATAGAATTAGAAGATTAATTCTACACATTAAAAGCATGACTTCAGCGGGCCGTATTTCTTTGTCCCGATCTAAATTATTTTCTCAGGCGGAGAGGCCTTTTCAAACAGTCAACTGAGAAGTCGGCTGCTTTAATCACCGGGCTTTTAAGTCCTGCCAGATTCAGTGTGAGAAAGATATGTCTGACAGGGTCAAATGATGCTGGTAAAACAGTCGGTGTAGAAAACTGTGGGATGCTACAAACCCCTCAAAAATGCACACTAGAAAGCAAAACCGAAGCCCGAAGGAAGCAGTGAGCGGAGGCTGAAAAATCCCAGGTAATCACATTTTGGCTCTTCAGTGGGATTCAGAAAAACCTTCAGTCAATCAATCCATCGGTGGTATTTATTGAGCAATTACCGTGTGCGGACCACTAAACTAAGCGCTTGGGAAAGTGCAGTATAGCATCTGCCAACAAGGAGGAGAGTTTCTACTTCACAGACTTGGGTTCAGAGGATGAATTTATATGACCTTCCAAAATTAAACCCAAATGAATATCTCTCGGACCACGTGAGAGGCTTTACTGTGGCCCAATCTGGAGAGGAAAAAGGCTTCATTTGTTTATTTCTTGAGGGTGTTTCCGTCGCCTGTGTTTTGCAGTGTTTTCACTGAGATATCCCCTCGTTAGCCAGTTCAGAACAGTGTTTGCTACTGTACAGCATTCAAAGGCAAATCGAGGAGAGGGAAACAAAAGCTATAATAGCTGAGCATCAGGAATGGAAAACTGGGTCCTAATTACAGAGAAAATTCTGAAAGAATGAAAAAAACCATAGAGAAGAGTTAAGGACAATTAGGAGGGGGCCAAAGAAATCCGAACTGAATCAAATTAATCACAGATTAGAGACTGTGCACTCGGAACAGAGAATGGCACATCTCCGCCAAGACATATGTATATATCTTTTACTTATGTGTTTATGTATTTATTTATTTATGCATATTAATGTCCGTCTTCCCCTCTAGGCCGTGAGCTCTTTGTGGGCAGGGAGTGTTTCTGTTTGTTGCTGCACTGTACTTTCCCAAGCTCTTATTACGGTGCTTTGCACACAGTAAGCGCTCAAATAGCCGTGCTTGGCACACAGTAAGCACTTCACAAATGCCATCGTCATTAAATATGATTGAATGAATGATGAATGAAAGAGTGAATGAATGAAGAATGGAACGTGCCTCGTCAATGTTAATTTTGACAACAGCAGAGTAGTGCTCTGGAAAATACTGAGAACTAATTCTAGGGGAGTCCTGAATTCCCCTCTAGACTGTAAGCTCGTGTGGGCAGGGAACGTGTCTACCATCCCTGTCGTTCTTTCCTTTCCCAAGCGCTTAGTACAGTTATCTGAGCACAATAGCATTCAGTAAATGCAACCGATTGATTCCTGGATCATCCTACTCTTTGGCTCACAAATTTTGTTTATGAACCTACCTGCTCTTGACTAGTCAGCGTGGCTCAGTGGAAAGAGCACGGGCTTTGGAGTCAGGGCTCATGAGTTCGAATCCCAGCTCTGCCACTTGTCAGCTGTGTGACTGTGGGCGAGTCACTTAACTTCTCTGTGCCTCAGTTCCCTCATCTGTAAAATGGGGGTTAAGACTGTGAGCCCCACGTGGGACAACCTGATTCCCCTATGTCTACCCCAGCGCTTAGAACAGTGCTCGGCACATAGTAAGCGCTTAACAAATACCAACATCATTAGTCGTATTGAGGAGAAAGAGAGAGAGAGAGCACTCAGAGGAAAATGGTTCAGTCTGACTCGAGGGTTTCATTATTTGGGTCTGACATCTCTGTATTAATTGTGGTGCTGATTCAGGGTTCCTGTTTGGGATATGAATAGTATGTATTAAGGTCTTATTATGCGCAGAGCGCTGTACTAAGCTCTGTGGCCTATTGGATAGAGCACAGGCCTGGCAATCAGAAGGACCTGGGTTCTGATCTCATTCTTCCACCTGTCTGCTGTGTGACCTGGGGCAAGTCACCTAACTTTATACCTCAGTTAGCTCATCTTTAAAACAATGGGAATTCAGACTGTGAGTCCATTGTTTGACAGGGACTGTGTCCAACTCAATTATCTTGTATCTACCCCAGTGCTTAGAAGAGTGCCTGGCACATAGTAAGCGCTTAACAAATACCATAATTATTATTATGATTATTATGATTATTACACGGGGGGGGGGGGCATTTGGACACAGTCACTGTCTCCAGAGGGACTCAAAATGTAAGACTCTAAGTGGGGAGGTCAAATTGGAGACAGGCTCATCAAGAGTGATAAAACATTAAAGCCCAACATAGATAAGTCCAAAAAAAAGAAAACAATTTTGGCTATTAATAATAATGGTATTTGTTAAGTGTTTACTATGTGCCATACACTGTTCCAAGCACTAAATATATTCCAAGCACTGGGGTGGATATGAACAGATCGGGTTGGACGCAGACCCTGTTCCACATGGGGCTCACAGTCTCAATCCCCGTTTTACAGATGAGGTAACTGAGCCACAGAGAAGTGAAATGATTTGCCCAAGGTCACGCAGCCGGCAAGTGGCAGAATCAGGATTAAAACCGAGTTCCTCTGACCCCCAAGCCCGGGCTCTTTCCTTTTATGTTAATGAAAGTTGAACTCCATGCTTGAGTCAGACGGGGTTTATCTGCCACACGGAAGCATCATTAACCCAAGAATATTCCTTGATCAAATGCACATGACCCGACCACTGTGCTTCTGAACAAGACAAACTTATTCCTTTTGAAGGAAACGCAAAGCATTGGCAGTTGAATGTTTTTGCTCCATTAATTCCTACTTTAGCCAAGAACCAGTGTCAAGACCTAATAGTCTCATTCAACCCGTTGTCTCTCCCTTCTGATTGCTAAATGAAAGTAAATTCTCGGTAACGGCAATTTGTAATTAGCCCTAATAGCTTATCGGGATTGCTAAAGAAAAGTGCCTTTATCCTAGTTATTTACCTTTTGTGCCGTGCTAATGCCTCTTCCCATTAGTCAAGTTAATATAACAGTTAAAGAATTGATAGTTGGTGATTTGCGATCCTTTGGACGGCATTCGAAGCGATGTGGCGTGTTAGTAGTATTCGGAAGGGAGGGGCAATAGATTAAAAAGTAATTTTCATTTAGAAAAGCGTATTAATAATCTTGGCCGGCTCTAAGCCTGACTCTACGTGCTGATTCGATGTAATACCGGTGGGTTCTAGTCTTCTATTAAGGGAAGTGTTTATCGATATTTTGAAAGAATTCTTTAAAATCTTGCAATCGTGATGTTAATTACTCGCTTCTCTGTCTGCTGATCCCTTTCTTCCTTTGGTTCCCGGAGGCTGCCTCCCAGCACATACAGTAAGCTCTCGGTAAATATCACGGAATGATGGGTGTCTCCCTCCACAGCACGACATAATAGATGAGGACACGCAATGGTCTGGTGTTGAGAGGGCACAGGGAGCTTTTTCACCCTGATCACGAGTCTCCATCCATCCCCCAACCAACCATCTGCTGGTGGCTTTGGGGAGAGTGAGGGAGAGAGTGTGGATGGCCCAGTGCAAACCATCACCGCTACTGTAAAAACAACTCAAGAGCACATCCCACTGGCAAGGCCCATTAGGTCTAACCAGTCCATATTGGAAAACTTAGATTCTGCTCATTTGTGGTGTGGTCTTTGGGTGATCCAGTACTGTGGTCCTGACTCTTGAGCCCAAGCTCGGGTTTTATGCCTTTGGATCACAGGGTCCAGCAGCAGATAGCAGGTAGCACTCAGGACAGAGGAGAGAGGTGGCCCAGAGGAAAGAGCATGAACTCGGGAGTCAAGAGAAGTGAGTTCTAATCCTGGCTTTGTCAGTTGCCTGCCGTTTGACCTTGGACAAAGTCCCTGCACTTCTCTGGACCTCTGTTTCCTCATCTATGATATGGGGATTCAGGGCCTGTCCTCCCTCCTACTTAGACTGTAAGTCCTGTGTTTACTGCCCTATTAGCCTGTGGTAATAATTGTGATATTATGATTTGATATGCCTATTTGTCCATTCCAAGCGCTTAGTACAGTGCTCTGCACATAGTAAGCGCTCAATAAATACTATTGAATGAATGAATGATATTTGTTAAGCACTTAGTTTTTATGAGGTACTGTACTAAAACCTGGGGTGGATACAAGCCAATCAGGTTACACACAGTCCCTGCCCCACGAGGGGCTCACAGTCTCAACCCCCATTTTCCAGAGGAGGTAACTGAGGCACAGAGAAGTGAAGTGACTTTGCCCAAGATCACACAGCAGACAGATGGCAGAGTCAGGATTAGAACCCATGACATTCTGACTCCCAGGCCCATGCTCTAAGCGCTACTCCGTGTTGCTTCTCCCTCATTGCTTAGAACAGCACTTGACACATAGGAAGCACTTAAATACCATAATAATAATAATAACACCTTTTAAGAGGAAGTCAGAATGTTTCTCCCCTCTGGAGATTATTAAGCATTTACTATCTTCATTCATTCATTCAATAGTATTTATTGAGCGCTTACTATGTGCAGAGCACTGTACTAAGCGCTTGGAATGAACAAGTCGGCAACAGATAGAGACGGTCCCTGCCGTCTGACGGGCTCACGGTCTGATCGGGGGAGACGGACGGACGAGAACGATGGCGATAAATAGAGTCGAGGGGAAGAACATCTCGTAAAAACAATGGCAACTAAATAGAATCAAGGCGATGTACATTTCATTAACAAAATAAATAGGGTAATGAGAATATATACTATATGCCAGACGCTGTGCTGAGCACTAGGGTAGATGCAATACAATCACATCATAACCTGTCTCTCTCCCATATGGAGCTCACCACCTCACAGAGGAGGAGACCAGATGTTGATGCCTCGTGTTGTAGCTGAGGGAACAGATGCACAGAGAAGTGAAGTGACTTGTCCAAGGTCACATAGCAAGCAAGTGGCGGAGCCGGGATTAGAACACAGATCTCCTGATTCCTAGTTCTGTGTTTTATCCAGCTAGGACATGCTGCTTCTCAGTGGGTATTTCTGCCGGAAAAGTCCCCCGTGAAAATATAATCTCCCTGAAAATGAAGTAAAGTGAGGAAAATGAGGCCTGGATTAGTCACCTGACTAAAATCAGAAAAGATGGAGCTGAGGTCTCCCGGTTTATCAAGGAGTCTTCCTAGCGTCGTATGCTTAGCCGGACTGCAAACTAACTGTCTGAAGTATTTGGCTTGGTCCGTATCCTAGTTTGTTGGGTTTGAAATGAATTATGTCCTATTTTGTGTGTCTTCATTCAGAGATGACATACATTGAGGTTAATGGCATATAACACAGCATCTCTTAATGCTTAAAATAGCAAATCATCGTATGATTTCATTAGTTCTATTAATCTAATCAAAATGTGGATGCGTCAATAATAGACACATAATTGGGTAGCCTCTCTAAAGCAAAAATGATGAAGTTTAATGTCGGACAAACCATTAAATCAATTAGAGTAGTTATCATTCATATCAGTGGTTCAGTAATCATCGATATTAACGATCTTATGGGCAGTAAGTGTATGAACATTTTTCTACCAGGTTTATCAGTAGGCAGATGTCTGAGCTACCCAGATGGTTATATTGATATTGGATTGAATAACTACGATCAACATCATTGATATTCATGTTTCATATTTTCCCCTCTGTTGAGTACAATGCTTGGCACAAAGCAGAAATTGAATGTATTCCACTGCTCTTACTACTTCATTCTCCCCCAAAATCAAACTTATAAGCTCATCATGGGCAGGGATGGTGTCTGTTTATTGTTCTGTCATATTCTCCCAGGCTCTTAATACAGTGCTTTGCACACAGTAAGCGCTTAATAAATATGATCGAAGAGTAAATGAATGTGCACACGTATTTGCAGGCCAATGAACCCACTCATCTCCCTGCCCCCAAGAAAAGAGCTGTAGTAGTAGATGTAGTATTTACTGAGTTGTCCCGTGTGCAGAAGACTGTACTAAGCGCTGCATGAGAAGAGAGGAGTGGGGTTTAGACAACGGTCCCTGTCGCTTGCGGGGAGGTTCCCAATCCAAGAGTATAAGGGGGAGATGGACACATCAGGAGCGATATGTCGTGAGAACGCAACGCGGACGTATACGCAGAATAAAAACCAAATCTGTCGGTTTCTGGGTCCTGGGGGTTCAGAGTTTGGGGGGACACCCACAGATACCTGGCTTCCCAGGGTTTAATAGAGGCCCTGTGCTGGGGAGGTGTGTGGGAGCGGCCCGGAGGACCCGGATCATGGTGGGAGGAGGGAATCTAGGTGACAGGAAGGAAGGCGGTGGTTATACGGTGCTTTCTTTAGCTGCAAAGGAGGTGTCCGAGAGTACGCGGGAGTGGGTTTTATCCCCGGGCTACCAATTCCGGAGCACACTGGCAGCAGGGACCCTCAGTGGCAGCAACTTTTACCTCAGGCATAGAGGACACGGGGTTTGCCCGGAGCTGGGACTCTCACTGGAGGAAGGAAAGGCCACGGTTCTTAGCGCAGATATTTTTTCTCAGCAGCCCATGGCTGATTTCAATATGAGATGGCTTTTTTTTTCCCTAGAGGAGTTTTTCCCTCTTTAGGTCTACTGGACACTCTTCGTTCCTTTTGACCAACAGAAGCCTGTCAATAGAAGAGAGTGTTGCTTAATGCCATGTGATCCACTCTCTTAACATCCACAACCTTTGAAGTTGACAAGAGATATTTTGTACTCAGATTTCCAAGGTCTTTCGCGTCTGTTCTTGCTACAGTCCAGATGAATTGGCGCTGTGTAGCTTGGAATCATTTCATATTCTTTCGACGGGTGGGTTTGTGGATGGTACTAACTTTTATCCATTGATTTATCAGCCTTTTCCCCTGCAATTAAGCACAGAATTCCCTGGCTAATCCCGGTCATGAAGAATGGGTGGAAAAGAGATGATGATATAGAGAAGCAGCGTGGCTCAGTGGAAAGAGCACGGACTTGGGAGTCAGAGGTCATGAGTTTGAATCCCAGCTCTGCCACCTGTCAGCTGTGTGTCTGTGGGCAAGTCACTTAGCTTCTCTGTGCCTCAGTTACCTCATCTGTCAAAGGGGGATTAACTGTGAGCCTCACGTGGGACAACCTGATGACCCTGTATCTGCCCCAGCGCTAAGAACAGTGCTCTGCACATAATAAGCACTTAACAATTACCAAAATTGTTATTATTAGTCATTCTTCCTGAACTCTACTTTGCCCATCTGCCAACACCTTTTTTTATGGTATTTGTTAAGTGCTTATTATGTGCCAGGCACTGTTCTAAGCACTGGGGTAGATACAAAGTAATCAGGTTAGACACAACCCATGTCCCACACGGGGCATAAGGTCTGAATTCCCATTTTTTACAGATGAGGTAACTGAGGCCCAGAAAAGTTAAGTGACTTGCTCAAGGTCACCCAGCAGACAATTGGCAGAGCTGGGATCAGAACCCAGATCCTGATGAAGACGGTATTAGTTAAGCACTTACTATGTGCCAAGCACGGTTCTAAGCCCTGGGGTAGATAAAATGTAATCAGGTTGTCCCACATGGGACTCACAGACTTATTCCCCATTTTACAAATGAGGTAATTGAGGCCCAGAGAAGTAAAGTGACTTGTCCAAAGTCACACAGCTCCCCCGATTAGACTGTAAACCCGTCAAAGTGCAGGGACTATCTCTATCTGTTACCGATTTGTACATTCCAAGTGCTTAGTACAGTGCTCTGCACATAGTAAGCGCTCAATAAATACCATTGAATGAAAAGTGGCAGAGCCGGGACTAGAACCCACAACCTCTGACTCGCAGGTCTGTCCTCTTTCCACTAAGCCATGCTGCTCCTCTAAGCCACGCCGCTTCTCTGACTCCCAGGCCCTTGCTCTATCCATTAGGCCGCATTGCTTTACAACTTCTCCAGGTGTAATAACAATAATAACAATTACTGTTATTATTATGACACTTTTTACTCTCTGCCAAGCAGTGTATTAAACTCTGATGTAGATACAAGCTGGACATAGTTCCCGTCCCACATGGGGCTCACGGCCTAAATGGATATGAGCGCTGTTTATTTTTTTTTTTCGTTTTGATTACCTTTGCTTCAAATAGTACTTTTATATTTGCCCTTCAGGTGCTTTCCCCTTCTCTTCTTATGGTTGAAGACCTTCTGAGGAAAAACAGAATTCTCTCCACTTGGAAATGCAAGAATCCTCTTGAATTCTCTTCTCACGGCAGCTAGCTATTTAACTTGCCCTTTATGTTTTTCCCCGGTGCTTTAGCTTCGCCTTTCAGTAGGCCGCTTATTTTCTTAAACTCTGTCCCTAAGGCAGTCCGTAAAATGTTTCTAAAATACAGTAGAAAGCAGAGAGCAGGATCTTAAGTCTCAGTCTTTGTGTGTGATAATCTCGTCTGGTTTTATGCCGTCGAGTTGTTTCCGACCACAGACTCATCTCTCCCAGAACGCGCCACCTCCATCTGCCATAGTTCTGGTAGTGGATCCAGAGAGTTTTCTTGGTCAAAATACAGAAGTGGTTGGTCCATGCCGCCTTCCGCTCAGTGAACTCGCGTCTCTGCCTTCGACTCTCTCCCTTACCACTGTAGCCCAGCACGGGTGAGTTTTGACTTGTAGCCGATGGCTTTCCCCTCACTAGCCACCGACCAAGCTAGGAAGGGAATGGACGGGCCACTGCTTGACTCTCCCTCCCGTAGCCGAGACTGGTAGAGGACTGGAAACTCTCCAGGTGCCACCCTGAGAGGGGGTGAGATGGGTGAGACATCACTCAGCCGTGAAATGAAATGCACTGTCACTTACCCATACATTCACTCACACTGGAGGTCACTTACTTCTTCATTTTTCTAATTCCTTCACTTGAATTGTAACACCTCCTATCAGAACTCCTACCAGTCCATCAATCATGTGGTATTTATTGAGTACTAACTGGGCGTATAAGTGCTTGGGAGACTCCAATAAATTTAGGAGACGTGATCCCTAACTTCAAGGGGCTTACGGTCTGCTGCGTGCAGAATATTGTACGGAGTGCTTTGGGAGAGTACTAATAATAATAATGTTGGTATCTGTTAGGCGCTTACTATGTGCGGAGCACTGTTCTAAGCGCTGGGGTAGATACGGGGTAATCAGGTCGTCCCACGTGAGGCTCACGGTCTTAATCCCCATTTTACAGATGAGGTAACTGAGGCACAGAGAAGCCAAGTGACTTGCCCACAGTCACACGGCTAAGTGGCAGAGCCGGGATTCGAACCAGGACCTCTGACTCCCAAGCCCGAGCTTGTTTAATGGAGTACAATGGAGTTAGTAAACTTGATCTGTGCCCTCAAGGAGGTGACAGTCTACTAGGTACAAAGCACTGTACTGAGCGCTTGAAAGGTTACAGTAGTATTGGTATTTGTTGAGCGCTTCCTATGTGCCAGGCACTATGCTAAGCATTGGGATGGATACAAGCAAATCAGGCAGGACACCGTCCCCGTCCTACTTGGGGCTCACAGTCTCAAGCACCATTTTACGATGAGGTGACTGAGGCCCAGAGACGTAAAGTGACTTACCCAAGGTCACCCAGCAAAGACGTGGCAGAACCGGTATTAGAACCCATGACCTTCTGACTCCCGGGCCTGTGCTCTTTCCACTATACCACGCTGCCTCTTGAGATTTCTTAATTAATTCTCATTTACAAATATTCACCAAAATATCAAATACATCGCATTCCCCTAATAGGATTTAATAACACTTACAGCATGCAGAGTACCGTACTGAATGTTGGGGAGAGTACGAGATAGTAGACTAGAAAGAAATGATCCCTATCTTCGAAGACCTTACAGTCTAGCCAGGAGATACACGTTAAAATATTACAGGTAGGAGGGAGCAATGGAAAATTAAGATTTGCACCCAGGTGCTATTCGGAGTTCTTTAGCTGTTCCTCCTTTTGTTAACATTTTTAAGACACCGCAGTTATTTTCCCCGGCTGAGCAAGCTTCTTTAGTATTGGTCCCTATCTAATGCTGGGACTCTTTATACCGGACACACTAGATTTACTTTCTCTCTCATCCACAGCCAACTGGCTTAATTTCTGTTATAACCTGCTCATCTCCCTCCTGGGATTTTGGTGGCTGTTGTTTTCTCTGGAGAATCTTCCGTTTACTTTCAAATTTCATGGAAACCTGGAACAAGTGCATGTTTTATTTTTTCCGTGCTTTGCCAGGGAGTGCTCTCGTGAATACTGATGGAGTGATGCTAAGAGATGGTTCTGGTGGTATTTATTGGGCACGAACTGAGCGCAAAATACTATACTGAGCACTTGGGAGGTGACTGTGAGAACACTGCGGGCGTTGAGCACGTCTCCTAAGAGATGGTCCTTCAACTGGTGGTATTTATTGGGCACGAACTGAATGAAAAATACTATACTAAGCACTTGGGAGGTGACTGTGAGATCACTGTGGACGTTGAGCATGTCTACCAACTCTGTTGTATTGTCCTCAGCCAAGCGCTTAGTACAGTGTTCTTCCCCTCGACTCTATTTATTGCCATTGTTCTCGTCTGTCCGTCTCCCCCGATCAGACCGTAAGCCCGTCAGACGGCGGGGACCGTCTCTATCTGTTGCCGACCTGTTCATCCCAAGTGCTTAGTACAGTGCTCTGCACATAGTAAGCGCTCAATAAATGCTATTGAATGAATGAGTAAGCTCTCAATAAATACCACTGATGGATTGATTTGACTGGACGTGGCAGTCTCAGTCTCAGCCTGTCCTCCTTGTTTCTACACTAGGAGTCGACGCAGCTGTGGGAAGGTGTGAACTGATCTGTATTTTCCTCCTTTTTTATGGTATTTGTTAAGTGCTTGCTGTGTGCCAGGCACAGTTAGATGCAAGCTAATCGGGGTCGCACCTCGAGAGTTTCCAGTCCTCTACCAGTCTCGGCTGCGGGAGGGAGAGTCAAGCGGAGGCCTGTCCAGTCCATTCCTAGCTTAATAATAATGTTGGTATCTGTTAAGCGCTTACTATGTGCCGAGCACTGTTCTAAGCGCTGGGGGAGACACAGGGGAATCGCGTTGTCCCACGTGGGGCTCACAGTCATAATCCCCATTTTGCAGATGAGGGAACCGAGGCACCGAGAAGTGAAGTGACTCGCCCAAAGTCACATGGCTGACAAGTGGCCGAGCCGGAATTTGAACCCATGACCTCTGACTCCAAAGCCCATGCTTTTTCCACTGAGCCACGCTGCTTCTCTTGTGCTGCTTCCCTTGTGCTGGGCAGCAGCGGTGTGGGAGAGAGTCGAGGGCAGAGACTCCAGTGGACTGCGCGGAAGGCGGCGATGGTAAAGCGCTTCCGGAGTTTTCCCAAGAAAACTCTGTGGATCCACTACCTGAACGACTGCAGATGGAGAGCGGGGCCTTCTGGGAGAGATGTGTCCGTGGTGTCTCCATGGGTCGGAAATGACTCGACGGCATAAGTCAAGACAATCAGGTTGGACACGGTTCTTGTCCCACATGGGGTTCACATCTTAAACTCCATTTTACAGATGCGGTAACTGAGACTCAGAGAAATTAAGTGACTTGTCCAAGATCACCAGGCAGAAACGTGGCAGAGCTGGGATGAGAACCCAGGTTATCGTGACTCCGAGGCTTGTGCCGTATCCACTGCTTCTTCTCTTGAGTTGAGAAGTGTAGCCTAGTGGAAAGAGCCCGGGCCTGAGAGTCGGAGGGATCTGGGTTGTAATATCGACTCTGCCACTTGCCTGCTGTGTGATGTTTGATGTTTGACTTTTTTTTTCGATGGTATTTGTGGAGAGCTCACTATATGCTCTAGACTGTAAGCTCATTGTGGACCAGGAATGTATCTGTTTATTGTTCTATTGTAATAATAATGATAATGTTGGGATTTGTTAAGCGCTTACTATGTGCAGAGAACTGTTCTAAGCACTTGGTAGATACAGGGTAATCAGGATGTCCCACGTGAGGCTCACAGTTAATCCCCATTTTACAGATGAGGTACCAGGAACAGAGAAGTGAAGTGACTCGCCCACAGTCACCCAGCTGACAAGTGGCAGAGCCGGGATTCGAACCCATGGCCTCTGACTCCCAAGCCCGGGCTCTTTCCACTGAGCCACGCTGCTTAGTAGAACACTCTGCACATAGTAAGCTTCAATAATAGAGAAGCGACGTGGCTCAGTGGAAAGAGCCCGGGCAAGTCACTTAACTTCTCTGTGCCTCAGTGACCTCATCTGTAAAATGGGAATGAAGACTGTGAGCCTCATGTGGGACCACCTGATTACCCTGTACCTACCCCAGCGGTTAGAACAGTGCTCTGCACATAGTAAGCGCTTAACAAATACCAACATTAAATACAATTGACAGGCTGATCGACTTTACTAAGCCCTGGGGTAGATACAAGCTTGTCAGGTTGGACACAATCCCTGTCCCCCATGGGGATCACAGTCTTAATCCCCATAGAGAAGCAGCGTGGCTCAGTGCAAAGAGCCCGGGCTTCGGAGTCAGAGGTCATGGGTTCGAATCCCAGCTCTACCACTTGTCAGCTGTGTGACTGTGGACGAGTCACTTAACTTCTCTGTGCCTCAGTTCCCCCATCTGTAAAACGGGGATTAAGACTGTGAGCCTCACGTGGGACAACCTGATGACCCTGTATCTCCCCCAGCGCTTAGAACGGTGCTCTGCGCATAGTAAGCGCTTAACAAATACCAACGTTATTAATCCCCATTTTATAGATGAGGGAACTGAGGCCCAGAGAAGCAAAGTGACTTGCCTTAGGTCACCCAGCAGACAAGCGGCGGAGCTGGGATTAGAACCTGGTTCGGATTCCCATGATCTTTCCGGAGATCCTTCCAGCAGGCCTCGCTGCTTCTACCTACTCCAGGGTCACTGAGAAATTGAAAGACTATGTGGCAGAGTGAAAGATGGACCAGGATCTATGTATACTCAGCACTTGAGAGAGGATATATCGCAAGTTCCCTATTTATTCTGTTAATGAAATGTACATCGCCTTGATTCTGTTTATTTGCTATGGTTTTAATGAGATGTTCATCCCCTTGATTCTATGTATTGCTATTGTTCTTGTCTGTCCGTCTCCCCCGATTACGAGTTAGGTTGTCCCACGTGGGGCTCGAGGTCTTCATCCCCATTTTACAGATGAGATAACTGAGGCACAGAGAAGTTAAGTGATTTGCCCAAAGTCATAGAGCTGATAAGTGGTGGGGCTGGGATTAGTCTACTTAGTCTAGTAGCGCACCCTCCCAAGCGCTTAGCACAGTGCTCTGCACGCAGTAGACTGTAAACTCCCCGAGGGCTTGGGAAAGATTGGGTCTACTCTCCCTAGCACATAATACAGTGCACATAATAAGAGCTCAATAAATGCCACTGAATGATAGATGGATCAATTCAAAGACCACGTCTTTGATTCAAAGACTCATGCTCTATCCACTAAGCTCAGTTCAGAGCTCGGGTCTGGGAGTCTGAAGGAGCTGGGTTCTAATCCCGGCTCCTTCTCGTGTCTGCCGGGTGACCTTGGGCCGGTCACTTCACATCTCCGGGCCTCAGTATCCTCCTCTGGAAAATAGGGCTTAGATATCAACCCCATGTAGGACAGGGACTGTGTCCAACCCGATTAGCTTGTATCTACCCCCGTGCTTAGAACGGTGTTTGGCATATAGTAAGCGCTTAACAAGGCGTCTCTGCTGTACTAGGGAACTGCCCATTCTGATGCCTTGCTATGTTTGTATCTGTAATAAAGCAAAACCGATTCTGGTAAGCTGTGAATTTCCCAGCTCGTAACCGATTAGTGGAGCATTCCACAAAAATGAATATCATCCATAATATTTTCCCAGCACTGCATCTCTTCCTCATAGGAGGGAACTTTTCATTCAATAGTATTTATTGAGCGCTTACTATGTGCAGAGCACTGTACTAAGCGCTTGGAATGTACAGATCGGTAACAGATAGAGACGGTCCCTGCCCTCTGACGGGCTCACGGTCTAATCGGGGGAGTCGGGCAGACGAGAACAATGGCAGTAAATAGAATCGAGGGGAAGAACAACTCATTAAAACAATGACAACTAAATAGAACCAGGGTGATGTACATCTCATTAACAAAACGAATACGGCGATGAAGATAGATACAGTTGAGCGGACGGGTCCAGTGCCGAGGGGATGGGACGGGAGAGGGGGAGGAGCGGAGGGAGAGGGGGGAGAAGAGGGTTTAGCCGCGGAGAGGTGAAGAGGGGGGTAGAGGGAGCGGAGGGAAAAGGGGAGCTCAGTCTGGGAAGGCCTCTCGGAGGAGGTGAGCTTTAAGTAGGGTTTTTGAAGAGGGGAAGAGAATGAGTCTGGCGGAGGTGAGGAGGGAGGGCGTTCCGGGACCGCGGGAGGACGCGGCCCGGGGGTCGTCGGCGAGATGGGCGAGACCGGGGGACGGCGAGGAGGTGGGCGGCGGAGGAGCGGAGGGTGCGGGGTGGGCGGTAGAAAGAGAGAAGGGAGGAGAGGTAGGAAGGGGTGAGGTGATGGACAGCCTTGAAGCCTAGTCAAGCCCAGTAGTTTGATTAACCCAAACTCCCTGGTTAGTTGATTTACTAAAAGCCAAGCCCAGCTATTTGATTGACTCAAATAACTTGGCTATACGATTGACTCAGTAACTTGGTTTTGTGTTTGACTCAAATTGAGTAGCCGAGCTCCATCTCAGTCAAGCACATTACAACATGGTGAAACTATGTCCTCGAACCAATCAAGGCCCTGACCCTACTTATCACCTTATCAAAGGAGGTCCAGGACTAAAGAGAAACGGCCCCAGGGACTCACTGCTTTCTATCCTAAAGTATCTCTCCTATTGTATCGTTCTGATCATTATGAATGCCGTACTAACTGTATATGAAGAAACTCTGTATTGCTCGAGCTGGCCTTGACTAGCAGGGGAATCTCTACCACTCAAAGCTTCCCCTTACTAGTGCCGGATAAAAAGCCCTAGTAATAATAAAACTTGTCTCTGGCATTCCCTTTTCTGAACGCAACACAGAGTCTGTAAAGTTTTCCTTCCACAGTAAATACCATTTCTACTAATGATAATTCTCCGCTGCTTCTCTGCTGTGTGACCTTGGTTAAGTCCCTTCACTTATCTGTGCCTCAGCTGCCTTACCTGTAAAATGGGGATTGAGACTGTGAGCCCCAAGTGGGCTAACCCGATTACCTTGTACTTACCCCGGTGCTTAGAACAGTGCTTGGCATATAGTAAGAGCTTAAAAAATGCTATAATAATAATAGTAATTTTAATGGGTGTCTCCTCCGTTAGTCTGTAAAGTCCACAAGGGCGGGGAACGTGTCTACCAACTCTGTTGTACACCCCCAGGAGCTTAGTACAGTGGTCTCGCACACTGTAAGTGCTCAATATACCGTTCTGTCGCCCAATTAGACCGTAAACCCCATGTGGGACAGGGACTGGGTCCAAACGTGATCATCTCGTATCTACCCCGACTCCTAGTACGGTGCTTGGCATATAGTGAGGGTTTGACAAATTCCTTTGAAAGAAAAATAAATACCATCTGATCGATTGAGAGATGAGAACACATGGTCTGCAACCCGTTACTAAAAGAGACAGACTTTTTCAATCAATCCATCCATCAGTGGTATTTATGGAGCGCTCCCTGAGCACTGGACTTGGCTCTTGGGAAAGTGTGATCTTAATAGAGTAGATAGACAGGGTCCCTGCCCGCAATGAGTTTTCCCAGTAAATCACGAAAAAAAGGGAATTCCCCGAGAGGAATTGGAGCAGCTGTTGCCATCAAAGGCAGAGACGGAATTCTGGCAGGTTCAGTCTTCTGTGCCGGGGTGATTTTATCCAAGAAGAACAGATCGTCTCCAAGGGCTCGGAACACACTTAGCGAATGATGGAGGGCCACCGCCTTCCGGAAAAGCCGGAACTATAAATGTGATCAAGTAAAAAGGTGGTAAAAGTGACAATTTTATTGAACTAAATAATAAAGAGATGATCATATTTGTAGCCCGTTCGGACTGGGTAGCTTAGGGTATGGAAAATATTATCCTCAGATCGTCAGAAGAAAAAGAAGCGTCGTTTAAAAAGACGAGAGGTGGGGAAATGATGACGGCTGAGATTTACTAGTGTGTGGGGCCTAGCTCTCTTCACAGGTAATACTCTGCATCATCAGTATTCATCAGGAACATTGTAAAGACCACCAGTGTGCTAATGATCATAAAAATAAATATAATTATGCCAATAATAATCAGAGAAGCTGTATGGCCTAGTGGAAAAGACCCAGGCCTGTTAGAGGACTTGGGTTCTGATCACACCTCTACCATTTCCCTGCTGTGGGACAAGTCACTTCACTTCTCTGGGCCTCAGTTTCCTCATCTGTAAAATGGGGATTCGATCCTGATCCTCCCTCCTACTTAGACAGTGAGCCCTATGTAGGACAGAAACTGTGTCCGGCCTGATTATCTTCTATCTACCTTCTTCTTCTCTATTAGAAGAAGACTATTAGAAGACTATTAGAAGAAGTCTCTATTAGAAGAAGACTATACTATCTTCTCTATTAGAGAAGCAGCGTGGCTCAGTGGAAAGAGCACGGGCTTTGGAGTCAGAGGTCATGAGTTCGAATCCCGGCTCTGCCACTTGTCAACTGTGTGACTGTGGGCAAGTCACTTAACTTCTCTGGGCCTCAGTTACCTCATCTGTAAAATGGGGATTGAGACTGTGAGCCCCATGTGGGACAACCTGATTCCCCTATGTCTACCCCAGCGCTTAGAACAGTGCTCTGCACATAGGAAGCGCTTAACAAATACCAACATTATTATTCCCTCAACGGTTATTATAGTGCTTGGCACGTAGCAAGTACTTAACAAGTACCTCCATTTGTGTATTACTAATTATAATAATAATAATATACTAACTGTGGTATTTGTTAATAATGATAATAATAATAATAAAGGAGTTTTCAAGCAAATACTATATGCTAAAGCATGGCACTAGTATTGGGTTGAGGAGCGGTGTGGCTTAGTGGATAGAGCCCGGGTCTGTGAGTCAGAAGGACCCGGCTTCAATTCAATTCAATCATATTTATTGAGCACTTACTGTGTGCAGAGCACCGTACTAGGCACTTGGTATGCTGGCTCTGCCATTTGTCTGCTGTATGACCTTAGGAAAGTCATTTCACTTCTCTGTGCCTCAGTGACCTCATCTGTAAAATGGGGATTAAAAGTGTGAGCCTCATAAGGGACAGGGACTCTGTCCAACCTGAATGAGTTGCATCTACCCCAGCGTTTAGAACAGTGCTTGGCACATGGAAGGGCCTAAGAACCATAATAATAATAATTAGTCGCAGTAGTAAACATGATTCTCCGCCTCAAGGAGTTTGCTTGAAAATCCATTTGTTTATCTTTCAGGCAGTTCATGGTATTTGCAAAAGCCTTCTCCAACACCACGTTTCAAAAGAATCGATGATCTTTCTATCCTATTTTTTCACTGCCCAGCTTTTGGATCCATACGTTGTCACTGGAAATACCAAAGAGTTGACAATTTGTGTTTTTGTGGCAGTCGTTACATCATATCATTATTATTATCGCTGGCAAATTTGCGATTAGAACCCAGTTGCCCCGACTCCCAGCCCGGTGGGCACCAGGCTGACAATCTCCTCTCTCTCTCTCTCTCTCTCTCTCTCACAGCTTCTGCCCTCAAGACAAGTTGCCCATCCCCTTCCAGTCGTGCGTCATGGCGACGGAGTGCCAGGTGTCAGAGTGGTCCCACTGGAGCCCGTGTTCCAAAACGTGCTACGACGCGGCCTCCCCCCAAGGGAACCGCACCCGGACACGGACCGTGCGGAGGTTCCCGGTGGGTGGCGTCGAGGGCTGCCCCGAACTGGAGCAGGCGGAGCCCTGCGGACCCCAAGGGGATGGACTGCCCCCCTGTGCCACGTAAGTCTCGGGGGCGATGGTAGGGGGAAGGCGGAAAGGGGCCTAGCCAGGGGCCGGGGGTAATGAGACCCCACTCGTCGGCTGAGCCGTGGGGGATCTCACAGAACCGACCCCTGTCGGATCCGCGGGTGGTCCCAGCGGGGAGGAAGGGCGTCCAACGTGACGACCATCTGGTTCGGTCCTGCTACGACTTGGGCCCTGGCCTGGATCCGGTCGGATCTGGAAGAGGGGACTGGCAGGGAATGTATCAGTTTATTGTTGTATTGGACTCTCCCAGGCGCTTAGTACGGTGCTCTGCCCACAGTAAACACTCAATAAATACCATTGAATGAATGATTGAATAAATGAATGGGAAGACCACCTTCGCCCACTCCACCACCTCCTGCATCCGGTCCCTCTGGACTGTGAGTTCCAGGTGGGCAGGAAATGTATGTGTTTGTCAGGGTACTGGGCTCTCCCCAGCGCTCAATACAGTGCTCTGAGCACAGTAAGAACTCAATAAATACAATGGAATGAATGAATGCGTGGGGTGGAGGGGCCCAGGATCCAATGGGCATGAGGACCGAGCGGCAGACTGTGAACGAAACCCCGGTGAACGAGACCCATCCGGAGAGAAGGTCGAGACGGTCAGCCCGTCAAAGCCAACGGTTTCGTTTAATCCCGTGGATCCTATCGAGGCGAACCTCAGCACCGCTGCCGGTACTTTTTCCGGCCTTTAACCTGCTGGCGAAAAAATGGAAAAGAAGACTTTCCGTCTTGGAGGAGCTAATTCCTGGGTGTTACGGGATATCATTTTTTCCTTGAGGTAGAGACATAGCTTCGCTTCTCGCCTCTGGAGGCTTCGGGACCTGTCTCCCGTTTCCGCCCCCGCGTCGGGGCTCCGGGACACTCCTCACTCCATAAGGTTGCTCGTGGACGGGAGCTGGAATGCTTTTTCCTTGCTCGCGCGCTGCAGTGGGAATGCTTTTCCGGCTCACCTCTCAGCTTCCGTTTCTCAGGGCTGTTGAGAAACCGTCAAGTTCTCCAAGGACCAAGAGGAGGAGACTAAGTCACACAATACCCAGACACCCCCAGTTAGGGGAGTCACTGTAAGGAGCATCTCTGTTCCACTTTTCCAACCGGAGGGTGGTCACCCTCTCCCAGCTTCACCGCATTCCGTGTTTCTCCAGGCATTGGTGTCCTTTGGTTCATCCTTCTCTGATTCCTTTCCTGCTCGATAGAAATCGCTACCAGGAGGGGACAGGCTGCCCTTATCTCAGTCGATCGTAAAACTTTGTCTCCCTTCACAGTAGAGTTGTTTTGACCGTACGGTATTGCAGTCATTCATTCATTCAGTCAATCAATCGTACTTATTAGGCGCTTACTGTGTGCAAAGCATCGTACTGAGCCCTTGGGGGAGTACAATATAACACTAAACAGACACATCCCTTTCCCACATTGAGCTCACAGTCTAGAGAGGGAGAAAGACATTAATGTAAATAACTGCATGATGGTGATCATCCTCATAATAATCAGGGTATTTGTTAAGCGCTTACTCTGGGTCAAGCACTGTACTAAGCACTGGGATTACAGAGGTCATTCTAAGGGAGAGGGAGAGCAGGGATTGCTTCTCCATTTTACAGATGAGGAAACTGAGGCTCAGAGAAGCGAAGTGACTGGCCCAAGGTCCTACGGTCTCCCAGCAGGAAAGAGCAGAGATTAGAATCCAGGTTCTCTGACTCCTGAGCCTGGGAACTCTCTACTAGGCCACACGGCGTCTCAGATGCCTGTTCAACCTGCAGAGGGTGGGTGGGCTCTTAAACCCCTTTGGGCCCAGGTGGAGTTTCAGAACACTGTGGAAATGAGCGTAATCGGGCTCTGCTGGGCTCAGCCCACGGCCTGGCCCCGGGTGAGTTTGACCCAATCAATCAATCAATCAATTCATCAGTCATATGTATTGAGCCCTTCCTGTGTGCAGAGCATTGGAATAAGTGCTTGGGAGAGGACAGTGCAACAGAGTTGGTGTCAGCTGTGTGACTTTGGGCCAGTCACTTCACTTCTCTGTACCTCAGTTCCCTCATCTGCAAAATGGGGATTAGAAATGTGAGCCCCACGTGGGACAACCTGATGACCTTGTATCCCCCCGAGCGCTTAGAACAGTGCTCTGCACATAGTAAGCGCTTAACGAGTGCCATCGTTTATTATGAGCTTACAGTCTAGAGGGGAGAAAGACCTTAATAGAAATAAATACATCACAGAAATGCCTATAATCAGCCAATCGTACTTTTTGAGCACTTTGTGCAGAGCACTGTATTAAGGGCTCCGTGAGGCCGAGGCAGGATAGAATAAAGGTAGCAAATCCAAGTCTGAGGGTGACGTGGAGGGAGTGGGAGAGGAGGAAATGAGGGCTCATTTGGGAAAGGCCTCTTGGAGGAGATTGCGCCTTCAATAAGCCTTTGAAGGGGAGAGTGATCATCTGTCGGATACGAGGCGTTCAGTGATGTTTACTGAGCGCTTACTGTGTGCGTAGCACTGCATTAGATGCACGGGAGAGTCCAGTATAATAAAAAACGGTTACATTCCCTGCCCACGGTGAGTATATAGTCTACGGGAGGAGACGGACGTTAATATAAATAAATAAATTGTGGATATGGACATTAGTACTGCGGGGCTAGGAGGGGGAGGTTGAACGAAAGGAGCAAATCAGGGTGACGCAGAAGGGAGGGGAAGAAGAGGAAAGGAGGGCTTAGTCAAGGAAGACTTTGAAAGTGGGAAGAGTCATCGTCAGATACGAGGAGGGAGGGCGGTCCGGGCCAGAGGCGGGACGTGGGCGAGAGCTCGGCAGTGAGACGGATGGGTCGCCACGGCGGCCGGTGACGGTTGGCTTCGGTCCCCGTGTCGGGCGAAGGTACGGCTGGCAGACGTCCGAGTGGTCCGAGTGTCGGGTTGGCCCGCTGCTCAGTCAGCAGGACAAGAGGCGAAGCAACTTGACGGCGCTCTGTGGAGGGGGAATCCAGACCCGCCAGGTCTTCTGTGTCCAGGCTAACCAAAACCTCCTCTCCTACCTCAGCACCCTCAAGGACAAAGAAGGTAAGTGGCCCTTCCGGACGAGCCGAGCTGTGCGGGCAACCCTAGTCTTGCCCCAGAAACTCAGGCTTCTTCTTCCCCTCGTGTTCTAACAACAGGCTTTACAGAATCTGTCAAGTGCTTCTTAGGTTCTTATTAGGTTCTTATGACAATCCCTGATAATAACGGTAATAATAAGAGTCGTGGTATTTGGTAAGAATCCCCCATGTTCCTTTGAACTTAGTACCGTACTAAGTGCCGGGGCAGATACAAGATAATCCAGTAGAGCATAATCCCTAATAATAATATTGATAATAATAATAGCTGTAGTCTTTGGTAAGAATTTCCTATATTCTAAGTACTGAACTAAGTGCTGGGGCAGATACAAGATAGTCCAGTAGGGTACAATCCCTAATGATAATAATAATATTATATTGATAATAATGTTGTTATTTGTTAAGCGCTTACTATGTGCAGAGCACTGTTCTAAGCGCTGGGGGAGATACAGGGTCATCAGGCTCACAGTTAATCCCCATTTTATAGATGAGGGTTACCGAGGCACAGAGAAGTGAAGTGACTTGCCCACAGTCGCACAGCTGACAAGTGGCAGATCTGGAACTCGAACTCATGACCTCTGACTCCCAAGCCCGGGCTCTTTCCACTAAGCCACACTAATAACTGTGGTATTTGTTGCTTCCTATGTGCTAAACCTTGTAATGAGCACTGGGGCAGGTGTGAGATAAACCAGCCGGACGCATTCAATAATGATAACAATAAGAATGATAATGATAATCAGAGCTGTGATATTTATGAAGTGTTTCCTAAGCGCTAAGCCCGGCCTATAATAGGTAATGCAGTTGAACACGTAATAATAGTAATAATAATAATAATAGTATTTGTTAAATGCTTTCTATGTGCCAGGCACTGCACTAAGTCCTGGAGGGCCATGGGGGTGGGTGGCTAAGTCTAAGAGGGTGACGTACTAGGGGAGAAAAAGGGTAAGGAGTGATGAGAAGCAGCACGGCTTAATGGAAAGAGCACGGGCTTGGGAGTCAAAGGTTGTGGGTTCTGATCCCGGCTCCGCCAACTGTCTGCTGTGTGACCTCGGGCAAGTCACTTAACTTCCCTGGGCCTCAGTGACCTCATCTGTAACAATGGAGATTAAAAAATGTGAGCCCCACGTGGGACGATCTCATTACCCCGTATCTACCTCAGCGCTTAGAACAGTGTTCAGCACATAGTAAGCGCTTAGCAAATACCATAGTTATTATTATGAGAGTTAGTCAGGGAAGGCCTCCTGGAGGAGATGTGATTATGGTAGAGGGTTCTGAAGGTGGGGAGGGCAGTGGTCTAGACTCAGTTTATCCATGTCAGACGCCCGGAGGTCAAACTTCGCTTTTCCAGTACGACCCCCGAATCTCCCATGGGCGGGGCTGGAAAGCCCACAGATCAGTGAAAGACCAAACCCGCCTCTTTCATTCTTCCGGATGGATTTAACGTCCGCTATCCTGGAAAAATATCCCTCCGTGCAGCCGTAATGATGTCTCTCTCTTCTCGACACCCCAGCCGCTCACTCTTAGTGGGGTTTTTTTTATTTTCTATTTCAAGAGTTCCTGGCCGGGTTTGGTTTCTTCAACTTGATTCATTGCCGGCGGAGATTTGTTTTTCATCCCCCAAAGGCAGAGGAGGAAGGATTTTTTTTTTTTATTATGCTATCAAGAAGCTCCAGCCAGAATAAAGCAAATGTCAATATAGGGATCGGAAGCCATTTTTCAATGAATATTTATGGCACTGGGGGGGGATTTCTGTCCTCTCACTTGGTGCGTTGTGAGGTTTTACAACTACGCTTGCCCGGAGGAGTATTTTAAAGTGCTGTCCCAGAGTAATAATAACAGTAATTATAATAATGACGACGGTAGTGTTTGTTAAGCGCTTACTGTGTGCCAAACACTGTTCTAAGCACTGGGATAGATACAAGGTAATCAGACTGGACACAGGGGGCTCCCAGTCTTAATCCCCATTTTTTACAGATGAGGGAACTGAGGCCCAGAGAAATGAAGTGACTTGCCCAAGGTCACCCGGAAGACAAGTGGCGGTGCCAGGGTTAGAACCCACATCCTCTGACTCCTAAGCCTCTTCTCTTATTATTATTATAGTATTTGTTAAGCGTTTACTCTGTGCCAGGCACCGCACTAAACGCTGGGCTGGAGACAAGCGACTCGGGTTGGACACGGTCCCGGTGCCATGTGGGGTTCTCGTGCTCAATCCCCATTTTCTAGATGAGGACACTGAGGCCCAGAGAAGTGAAGTGACTTGTCCCAGGGATTAGAACTCATGACCTCTGACTCCCAGGTCCGTGTTCTAACCACTACGCCACGCTGCTTTGCTACCTAGCGCTTCTCATGGCCCAGAGGAAGTAAGGAGACCTGCCTACGGTGGATTCGGCAGCGACTTCTGCCTCTGCCGAGCCACTTCCTCCTGGCTTCCCCTACCAGAGAAGAGTCCTTCTTGCTCCTGCTCCCGCCCATCGTATTTATTGAGTGCCTACTGTGTGCAGAGCACTGTATTAAGCGCTTGGGAGAGTACGATACGACAATAAACACATTCCCTGTCCACATGGAGCTTACAGTCCGGAGGGGGAGGTAGACATTAAATTAAATAAGTACATTTCAGTTGAGACTTACCCAAGATCACAACAGGCAGGTGGTGGAACTGAAATTCATTCATTCATTCGAACGTATTTATTGAGCGCTTCCTGAGTGCGGAGCACTGTACTGAGCGCTTGGAAAGTACAATTCAGCAACAAATAGAGACAATCCCTACCCATCGATGGGCTCACAGTCTAGAAGAAGAGAAGTAGAGAAGCAGCGTGGCTCAGTGGAAAGAGCCCGGGCTTGGGAGTCAGAGGTCATGGATTCGAATTCCCACTCTGCCACTTGTCAGCTGCGTGACTGTGGGCAAGTCACTTCACTTCTCTGTGCCTCGGTTACCTCATCTGTAAAATGGGGATTAACTGTGAGCCTCACGTGGGACGACCTGATTACCCTGTATCTCCCCCAGCGCTTAGAACAGTGCTCGGCACATAGTAAGCGCTTAACAAATACCAACATTATTATTATTACCACTTGTCTGCTGTGCGACTTTGGGCAAGTAACTTCACTTCTCTGTGCCTCCGTTACCTCATCTGGAAAATGGGGATTAAGACTGTGAGCTCTAAGTGGGACAACCTGATTACCTTGTATCTACCCCAGTATTTAGAACAGTGCTTGGCATATAGTATATAGCTCTTAACAAGTACCATTATTATTATTATTAGAAGGGGGAAGACAGACATCAAGACAGGAGATCAAAAAGAGTAAATAGCAATGAAATTAGAACCCAGGGTCTCCGATGCCCAGTTCCTTGCTCCTTCCACTAGACCGTGCGGCTTCCCAGTAATAATAATAATTATGGTATTTTATGGTATTGATGGTATTTTATGGTATTTTACCTCATCTGCAAAAATGGGGATTAAAAACTGTGAGCCCGACGTGGGACAACCTGATTACCCTGTATCTCCCCCAGCGCTTAGAACAGTGCTCGGCACATAGTAAGCGCTTAACAAATGCCGTAATTATTATTAATAATAATGACACCTTCCCTCTAGATTATAAGCTTTCTAAGTGCAGAGCACTGTATTAAGCATTTGAGAGAGTACAGTAGAGGGAGTAGATTCAACCCCTGCCCTTAGGGAGCTTACAATCACTTGCATATCAGAGTATAACAGAGATAATAGACTCAATCCTTACCTTCCAAGAGCTTATACGTTTGTCTTTGGATTCATAGGTGTGAGAGCCTACTTTCCGAGAAGCAGCGTGGCTCAGTGGAAAGAGCCCGGGCTTGGGAGTCAGAGGTCATGAGTTCGAATGCCGGCTCTTCCGCTTGGCAGCTGTGTGACTGTGGGCCAGTCACTTGACTTCTCTGTGCCTCGGTTCCCTCATCTGTAAAATGGGGATTAACTGCGAGCCTCACGTGGGAGGACCTGATTCCCCTGTATCTCCCCCAGCGCTTAGAACGGTGCTCTGCACATAGTAAGCGCTTAACAAATACCAACATTATTATTACTCTGGGGAGCTCTCATGGAGGATCCAGGGAGTCTGGCTAAGCCACTCTTGTCTAGGGTGGCCGGGACAGAAAATGGAGGATCCAGGGAACCTGGCTAAGCAATGCTTGTCTCCAGACTGTAAGCTCACTGTGGGCAGGGGATGTGTCTATTTTTCTATTCTACTCTCCCGTTAGCACGGAGCTTCGCACACAGTAAGTGCTCGGTAACTACCATTGAACGAATGCATGAACGGGATGGCCACGACAGAAAATGGATGATTCGGGGAGCTTGGCTAAGCAACACTGGTCTAATGTGGCCAGAAAATGGAGGATCCAGAGATTGTAGATAAGTGGCCGTGACAGAAAGTGGAGGGGGGCGGGGCGGTTGGGCCTCTTTAAGATCAAAGCCGGGAACCCCCAAATCCAGCAAAATGCCGAAGGGAGCAGCCCCGTGATGACCGAGGGCCCGCCCCGTGGAGGCTCGTTAAAGAGCGTCACGGCTTGGCTTCGCAGAGAGGGATGGATTTTTCTCCAGGGCGGCCTGGTGTGATGAAGTGGGCCAGCGAGAGAAGCCGGGATAGAGGAAGGGAGGGACAGTCAGCTCCCCTGGCCAGGCCCCCCATCACTGACCTTTTAGAGTGGAAGAACCCTGCGAGGAAGGAGATGATGAAATGAATGAATGAATGGACCAGGTCGCTCTGTTACTCTGTACTTCCCGACTGCCCGATGAATCCAGTGACTTTTACTCCAACCGCCCGTAGCCTCGGGCTCTCAGGAGCCGTTAGCCCGTGCCTTTGCCCGGGTCCGCGCTGACGGTGGTGTTTCCGTGTTATTTCAGAAAGTCAGTCTCAAAGCGCGAGGAAGTCTAGTGCCGCACCCCTCCTATCCATCACGTTTGAAATAACAGGTAGGTGACCTCTCCGCTCCAGGGAGACGGCAGCGGCGGAGAATCACGGGATCCCGAGGGGTCAGCCGGGCCAGCCTCCTGCCTCCGGGAAGGCTGACCTAAGTCACTCCTCACAGAGACCTCTCCCGATCCCACCCCGCCGTCCTTTTCCTTCTCTCTCCTAGAGAGATTCCTTGGGTGGTGCCTCTGGGCAGCTTGTAGTCTCCAGATGCGACGTTCAAAATATCGGGATGAATCAGTCGATCGGTGGCCTTTATTGAGCGCTTACGTGTGCGGAGCGCTGCACTGCACGCTTGAGAGAGGGCAGTGTGACACATTCCCTGCCCACGGAGAGCTTACAGTCTACGGGGACAACAGAGCCGATGAAGGAGGAATAACAAGAAGCGAATGCATTCGTTCAATCCGTCGTATTTATTGAACGCTTACCGTGTGCGGAGTACTGTAGTAAGCGCTTGAGAGAGTACAATAGAACAATCAACAGACACATTCCCTGCCCACGACGTGCTTAGGGTCCAGAAGGTAGATACCCGACACGGCGTCGATGGCGTTCAAGATAATAATGATAATCGTGGTATTTGTTAAGCGCTTACTGTGTGCCGAGCACTGTTCTAAGCACTAGGGTGGATGCAGGGTGATCAGATTGTCGCACGTGAGGCTCACAGATTGTCCCCCGTTTTACAGATGAGGTAACTGGGGCACAGAGAAGTGAAGTGACTTGCCCACAGTCACACAGCTGACACTGTGATTCGAACCCGTGATCTCTGACGCCCAAGCCCAGGCTCTTGCCACTGAGCCACGCTGCTTCTGTGAAACCCACACTGAGGAAAAGTTGTGCTGCGGTGCCAATCCCGTATGCTTCCCCACAACCGTTTTCCCCTGACACCGTGGGGTGTTTTCATTCATTCGTTCATTCATTCATTCATTCATGCAGTTGCATTTACTGAACGCTTACTCTGTGCAGAGCAATATTAAGCGCTTGGGAGAGTACGATATAACAATCAACAGACACATTCCTGCCCACAACCAGCTCATGGTCTAAAGGGTGAGACAGACATTAATAGTAATAAATAGATAAATAAATGCATGATTATTGAAGCAGCATAGCTTAGTGGAAAGAGCACCGGCTTGGGAGTCAGAGGTCGAGCACCGGCTCCACCGCTTTTCAGCTGTGTGACTCTGGGCAAGTCACTTAACTTCCCTGTGCCTCAGTTCCCTCATCTGTAAAATGGGGAATAAAAGTGCGAGCCCCACATGGGGCAACCTGATTGCGCTGTATCTACCCCAGTGTTCAGAACGGTGTTTGGCACACAGTAAGCACTTAACGGATACCCTAATTGCTATTATTATAATTACAGATAAGTGCTGTGACGTTGGGAGGCAGGATGAATGAAAGAGAAAGAGCAGCGCAGAAGACGTGGGAGGAGAGGAGGGCTTAGTCAGGGAAGGTTTCTTGGATGTGATGGGCTTTCAGTAAGACTCTGGAGTCGGGGAGAGCAATTATCCATCTGATATGAGGAGGCCGGGCGATCCAGGCCAGAGAAAGGACGTGGGCGAGAGGTCATCGGAGAGATAGACGAGACCAAGCCACGGCGAGAAGGTCGGCATTAGAGGAGCGAAGCGTGCGGGCTGGTTGGAGTGGCGGAGTAATGAGGTGAAGCAGGAGGGGAAGCAGCGTGGCTCAGTGGAAAGAGCCCGGCCTTCGGAGTCATAGGTCATGGCTTCGACTCCCGGCTCTGCCGCTTGTCAGCTGTGGGACTGTGGGCAGGTCACTTCACTTCTCTGGGCCTCCGTTCCCCCATCTGTAAAATGAGGATTAACCGTGAGCCTCACGTGGGACGACCCGATGACCCCGTATCTCCCCCAGCGCTTAGAACAGTGCTCGGCACATAGTAAGCGCTTCGCAGATACCGACATTATAGGAGGGGGCAAGGGGATTGAATGTTTTGAAGCCGACAGTGAGGAATTTTTGTTTGATGTGGAGGTAGATGGGCAACCACTGGAGGTTCTTGAGGAGTGGGGAAACATGTCCTCTTTCCATCATTATTATTATTATTATTATTAGGAAGGAAGGTAAACAAACAGTCCAGTGCAAGACCTGAATAGGAGGATTCCCTAAGTTTATCGATACAGAATTCTCCCCTTTGTTATGGGCAGGGAACGTGGCTACCAACTCTGTAACGTACATTCCCAAGCTCAGTACAGTGCCGTGCGTACGGTAAGAGCTCAATAAATATAGATATAATTGATGATTGATAAACAAGTGCCACCAGAAGACATTCTGATCCCAGGATTTTATGGAGTTGGGGATATAATAATAATAATGTGGGTATTTGTTAAGTGCTTACTACCTGCAGAGCACTGTTCTAAGCGCTGGGGTAGATACAGGGGGATGAGGTTGTCCCACGTGAGGCTCACGATCCTCATCCCCATTTTACAGATGAGGGAACTGAGGCCCAGAGAAGTGAAGTGACTCGCCCACAGTCACACAGCTGACAAGTGGCAGAGTGGGGATTCGAACCCATGACCTCTGACTCCCAAGCCCGGGCTCTTTCCACTGAGCCACGCTGATACGTTTGTAAAGGGACTTGTAGAAATCTAGTAACATTTATTTATATATACATTTGGCAGTGTCTGGATAGGTTTTGAAAAAGAACACGTTTTGAAATGGAACATCTCTGGAGGAGACTGTAATCTCGGGGGGAGTCTGGTAGTTTAAAATTAGTGAAGCGTTTCCCTTAATACCCTCTATTGAGACCCAGAGAACGAGGTAGATTTATGGAAGATATAGAAAAAGAATTAGGAAATCGGGATCCCTTTGGTTCTTAAAATTCTCCATTGTTTTATTTAACACCGAAGGAATCATCAAAGAAGATTGGCTTTATTTTTTTTTTTTTTGGAATGATATTTGTTAAGTGCATCCTCTGAAACAGGATGGGTTCGAATCCCGGCTCGGCCACTTGTCAGCTGTGTGACTTTGGGCAAGTCACTTAACTTCTCGGTGCCTCAGTCACCTCATCTGTAAAATGGGGATTAAGACCGTGAGCCCCACGTGGGACGACCTGATGACCCTGTGTCTACCCCAGCGCTTAGAACAGTGCTCGGCACATAGTAAGCGCTTAACAAATACCGACATTATTATTATTATTATTATTAAACAGGCACTGTCCTAAGCACTGGGGTAGATGCAAGATAATCCATTCGTTCATTCATTCAATCGTATTTATTAAGCGCTTACTGTCAGTTTGGACACAGTAGACGTTCCCCATGGGCCCACGGTCTGAATCCCCATTTTGCAGATGAGGGAACTGAGGCACAGGGAAGGTATGCGACTCATCCAGGGTCACCCAGCAGACAGGTGGCGGAGTCGGAATTAGAAGTCGGGTCCTATGACCCCTAGGCCTGTGCTTATGGAGCCTTTTGTGCTTCTGAGCTCACTGTGTGTATCAGGCACTTACTGTGTGCAAAGCACTGTACTAACCGCTTGGGAGAGTATGCTATAACAATACAGCAGGCACATTCCCTGCCCACAATGAGCCCAAGGTCTAGATCCTTAAGGAGGTAGACACACAAACACCCTCACAGGAAAACAGGCACCCAGGACTCTCCAAACCCTTAGGCCTCCTGGCTACCAAGCACACTTCCCCACCCCTCTTCAAAGCCCTACTGAAAGCTCGTCTCCTCCAGGAGGCCTTCCCAGACTGAACCTCCCTTTTCCTCTGCTCCTCCTCCCCTCCCCATCCCCCGACTCCCTCCCTCTCCTCTACCCCCCTCCCGCCCCACAACGCTTGTATATATATGTACGTATTTATTATTCCATCTATTCTATTCATGATGTGTCTATATCTCTAATTCTATTTATATTGATGCTGTCGATGCCCGTCTACTCGTTTTGTTTTGTTGTCTGCCTCCCCCCTTCTAGACTGTGAGCCCGTTGTTGCGTAGGGATTGTCTCCACTTGTTGCCCAGTTGTGCTTTTCAAGTGCTTAGTACAGTGCTCTGCACACAGTAAACTCTCAATAAATAGGATTGAATGAATGGATGCCAATTCTGTCCGTCTGTCTCCCCCGATGAGACCGTAAGCCCGTCGCTGGGCAGGGATCGTCTCTCTCTGTTGCCGAATTGTCCATTCCGAGTGCTTAGTACAGGGCTCTGCACACAGTAAGCGCTCAGGAAATACTACTGAATGAATGAGTGAGTGAAAAAGGAGAACCGGTGTGACACAGAGGTCGGGCCTAACTGCCTTTGTTCACAGAACGGCCACTTCCCCAGTTGCATTAATCAATACGTATTCTATTTACAAGAAAGCTCATAAAGCAGCGCTCCTCAAAGGAGTGGGGTTTTATAAAAAATAGATTTGTAGAGTGTCTCCCCGGATGTGTTTGATTAACGAGAGAGGTACTGGTATCGTGAAAGGAGAGGCCCGGGAAAGAGATCATTTCTCAAGAATTGGATTAGCGTTTCCAACGGAGCCACGGCTCCAGGGATCTGCCTCTGTATCCAGGCTTCTTCCTCCAGCTCCAACATGCCCCCCTTTCCCTCTAGAAGAGGGGATCGCTTTCCTTCCCAAAAACCCCTTTAAAATGCAGGGAAGTATAGTGGAAACAGCTCGGGTCTGGGAGTCGGAGGACCGGGGTTCTGATCCCGGCTCTGTCACTTGTCTGCCGTGTGACCTCTGGCGAGTCGCTTTGCTTCCTCTGGGCCTCCGTTCCCTTGTGTAAACTGGGGATCGATACTGGGAGCCCCATGTGGGGCAGGGATTGTGTCCTACTTGATTAACTGGTATCTACCCCAGTGCTTAATAGAATGCCTGGCACATAATAAGTGCTTAGCAAATATCATTAAAAAATTTGAATTCCCTTCTCTCTACGGTAAGGATGAAACACCTGTTTTCCTTCTTCCTACGGGACGGGGACAACATCCCACCTGATTATCTTGCAATAATAATGTCGGTATCTGTTAAGCGCTTCCTATGTGCAGAGCACTGTTCTAAGCGTGGCTCGGTGGAAAGAGCCCGGGCTACGGAGTCGGAGGTCGTGGGTTCGACTCCCGGCTCTGCCACTTGTCGGCTGTGTGACCGTGGGCGAGTCACTTCACTTCTCTGTGCCTCAGTTACCTCATCTGTAAAATGGGGATTAACCGTGAGCCTCACGTGGGACGACCCGATGACCCTGTATCTCCCCCAGCGCTTAGAACGGTGCTCTGCACATAGGAAGCGCTTAACAGATACCAATATTATTACTATTATACGGGGCAATCAGGTTGTCCCACGGGAGGCTCACGGTTGATCCCCATTTTACTGATGAGGTAACTGAGGCACAGAGAAGTGACTTGCCCACGGTCACACAGCTGACAAGAGGTACCTATCCTAGGATTTGGTACGGTGTTTTGCACAGAGTAAGCGCTTAACAAAAGCCCTGTCATTTTTATTATTATTATTATCATCATCATCACCTGAATCCACATCACCTACAAGAGTCTTCCTGGCCTACGCTTGGGACATTCACTGGGCCTTCCCGTGACCGGGATGGACACGTACAGAGTCGTCCCAGATTCCAGCCCCTTCCCCCACCCCCGGGCTCATGTGACATCACGTGTGCTACCCTGGACACGTGGTGACGACGTAACCCGGGACAGTATGCGGAGCATGAGTCCCATGTGGGACGAGCACTGCGTCCAACCCGATTTACACATATCCACCCCGGCACTTAGTACACTGCCTGGAACACAGTAAGCGCTTAACAAATACCGCAGTTATTATAATTAAGTCTGGCCGAGGCCACCCAAATCCAGAGCATTTCTCTGGGCGGAGGACTCTGACCTCTTCCCCCTCCCCGCAGAGCCGTTGTGCTTCCCTCCCGCATTCTCAAGAACACGGGGCACCGCCTCTGGGCCATGGAACTCGGACAGCAGGAGCCCACGGACGCTGGGTCCGGGCGATGGAACCACCGGCCAGCGGCCAGACTGGCTAATAACCGATCTAGGCCAGTGCAAAACTGGGGGAACAATAATCATAACCATTATGAGATTTGTTAAGTGCTTACCATGTGCCACGCGCTGTTCTAAGCGCTGGGGTAGATACAGAGTAATCTGGTTGGACACAGTCCCTGTCCCACATGGGGCTCGCAGTCTTTATTCCCATTTCACAATGGGAAGCAGCGTGGCTTAGTGACAGAAGCGTAGGCTTGGGAATCACCACTAATCCCCGCTCTGTCACTTGTCAGCTGTGTGACTTCGGGCAAGTCACTTAACTTCTCGGTGCCTCAGTGACTTCATCTGTAAAATGGCGATTAAGAACGTGAGCCCCACGTGGGACAACCTGTATCCACCCCAGCTCTTAGAATAGTGCGTGGCACGGAGTAAGCGCTAAACAAATGCCATTACTTTGATTATTATTATTTTACAGATGAGGTAACCGCGGCCCAGAGAAGCGGCCACTCTGGTCAGGTCAGAAGGTTTTTGGGGGTTGGGAGGGAATGTAGGCTTCCAGTCAAAGACCTTCCCGATTCAGAGACGTGGCCCAAAATGATCCTCTCTGCCTGTGAGATCCTGCTCAGAATAGGGTCACCAACGTAGCCATCCCATCCCAATCAAAACAATAACAATAATAATAATAATAATCATGAGTTGCTTAGTGCTCACTGTATAATAATGATTTCAGTATTTCTGAAGCGCTTACTATGTGCCAGGCACTGAACTAAGCACTGGGGAGATAGTAGTAAATAGGGTTGGACACAGTCTCTGTCCCACGTGGTGTAGATGAGATAACTGAGGCACAGACCACTGAAGTGATTGCCCAAGGTCACACAGCAGACAAGGGCACAGCCGGGATTAGAACTCAAGACCTTCTGACTCCCAGGCCTGCGCTCTACCCACCGTGCCATGCTGCTGCTCGACACTGTGCTAACTGCTGGGGTTGATTCAAGTCGATGAGATCAGACATGATCCCCGTCTCACGTGGGACTCACAGTCGAAGTAGGAGAGGGAACCGATTTTACAAATGAGAAAATTGGGGTCCGGGGAATTAATCAGTCAACCGATCATTTGCATGTATTGAGTGTTGGTTGTGTGCGGAGCACTGTACTAAGTGCTTGGGAGAGTACACCACAGCAATGTATCAGATGCATTCCCCGTCCACAACAAGTTTACCCCGGGGGGAGACAGAAAAGAATATAAATGAATAAATTATGGATATATACATGTGTTGTGGAGCTGGAATGGGGGTGGTGAATAGGGGGAGCAAGTCAGAGTGACGCGGAAGGGAGCGGGAAAAGAGGAAATGAGGGTCTAGTCGGGGAAGGCCTCTCGGAGAAGTGAAGTGACTCGCCCGAGGTCACACGACGGGCAAAAAGTGGAAGCAGAATTAGAACGCAGACCCTCTTTTAGCCGGGCCGCCCTGATCAATGTCTCCAGAACAGCTCTGGCTCTGTCATGAACCGAACAACCTGAAGTGGAAAATTGCAGGGAACTGAAGGTCTCCTAATTAGCCACTAATTAGAAGAGCACCTTATTTTTATTATGGTATTCTTTAAGCGTCTGCTATCAGTCGAGCACTGCTTTGGTCACTCTGAACTTCTGACTGGGAGACTACTTTTTCACGCTACCAATCATTCAGTTAATATTCTCCGAACCCTTACTGGGTGCAGAACACTGTACTGAGCACTTGGTAGATTGCAGTACAAGAGAGCTGATAGACACCGTCACCGCTCACAAGGAGCTTAGAGGCTAGAGAGGGAGATTCATTCAGTCATTTATTGAGCTCTTTCTATGTGCAGAGCACTGTACTAAATGCTTGGAAAGTACAATGCAGCAGTAAAGAGAGACAATCCCTGTTCACAACGGGTTCGCGGTCTAGAACGGGGGAGACAGACTTCAAAACAGATTGCAAACACGCATACGAGAAGCAGCGTGGCTTAGTGGAAAGAGCCCCGGCTTGGGAGTCGGAGGTGGTGGGTTCTAATCCCAGCTCCACCACTTGTCAGCTGTGTGACCTTGGGCAAGTCACTTCACTTCTCTGAGCCTCACTCACCTCCTCTGTAAAAATGGGGATTAAAAAATGTGAGCCCCACGTGGGACAATCTGATTACCCTGTATCTCCCCCGGCACTTAGAACAGTGCTCTGCACAGAGTAAGCGCTTAACAAATACCATGATCATTATTATTACATCAATTCTACGGGGCTGAGGTGGGGTGAAGTGTTTAATCAGTCAGTTCCTCGTATTTGCTGAGCGATGAGCATGTTCAGAGCACCGTACTAAGCACTGGGGGAAGGACAGTATAACGATAGCCGCATCCCCTGCCCACGATGAGCTTACAGTCTGGAGATGAATTTACAGTCTAGAAAGGTGAGGCAGGAGAGAGTAGGGAGTAAGGGAAATGTGGGCTTAATCCGAGAAGGCCCCTTTATCATTATGACAATCAATCATATTTAATCACTCGATCCTATTTATTGAGCCCTTACTGTGTGCAGAACACTGAACTAAGCGCTTGGGAGAGAGTCCAATAGAACAGTATCACAGAAACATCCCCTGCCCACAATGAGCTTAAAGGAGAAGCTGCATGACTCAGTGGAAAGAGCTCGGGCTTGGGAGTCAGAGGAGGTGAGTTCTAATCCTGCCTCCTCCACTTGTCTGCCGTGTGACCTTGGTCAAGTCACTTCATTTCTCTGTGCCTCAGTTACCTCGTCTGCAAAATGGGGATTAAGACTGTGAGCCCCGCGTGGGACAGCCTAATTACCTTTTATCTACCCCAGCGCTTAGAACAGTGCTTGGCACATAGTGAGCGCTGAACAAATACCGTCGTTATTATTAATAGTATTACAGTCTAGAGGACTGCATGTCCCACAGTGGTGCAATTCTCCCTTGAGAAGATGTATCTGGATGTGTTCACTCATTCTGGCCGAGCCCGCTGATGCTTTACATGCGAGATTCAGAAAACCAGGTGCCCATCCCGGCTCCACCTGCTAGCCTTCGACCCCGGGGCCAACTCTTCGCTCCGCTGGATAATAATAATAATAATAATAATAATAATGTTGGTATTTGTTAAGCGCTCACTATGTGCCGAGCACTGTTCTAAGCGCTGGGGTAGACACAGGGGAATCAGGTCGTCCCACGTGGGGCTCACAGTCTTAATCCCCGTTTTACAGATGAGGTAACTGAGGCACAGAGAAGTTAAGTGACTTGCCCAAAGTCACACAGCTGACAAGTGGCCGAGCCGGGATTTGAACCCATGAACTCTGACTCCAGAGCCCGTGCTCTTTCCACTGAGCCACGCTGCTTCTCTACGACAGAATTCACCTTTTCCAAACACTTCAGTGCGAGGGCTTAGCGCATTAGCGGCTGAGCGAGGTACGAAAGCGCAGATTTATTTGGACCACGGCCGAGAAGGAAAATTAAAATTTGCCCGGGAGGGAGTAGGAAGCCCAATCTCGGGAGGGACGATTTCCGAACGACTGAGTCCCGGAATGGATGACGGTTAGCAATTTGATATCAACTCCCTGACTGGAGTGAGTTGGCTGGCTGCAGGATTAAATGCTGCGATTACTTAAGGGGGAGTGTGTGTGCGTGTCTGTGTGTCTGTGTGTGTGTTTTTTAGTACATGGGGGTGGGGGTTTGCCCCACACAGCTTTAGTCCCAGAAGGCAGTTGCTGCCAAGTTTGGAAGCGTGAGTTTTCCTCTCTGCTAAAGTCATCAGTGTCAGAGTAATCATTCATTCATTCATTCAATTCTATTTATTGAGCACTTACTGTGGGCAGAGCACTGTACTAAACGCTTGGAAAGTACAACCGGGCAACGGATAGAGACAATCGCTACCCACTCCACACAGACCCACAGAGATCTCAGGTCTGTTTTGTCAATGTTTGACATTCATTCACTCAGTGACCTCATCTGTAAAATGGGGATGAAGATTGTAAACCCCACTTGGGACAGTCTGCTTACCTCGTATTTACCCCGGCACTTAGAACAGTGCTTGGCACGTAGTAAGCGCTCGACAAATACCATCATTAGTAGTGTGGCTTAGTGGAAGGAGCCCGGGCTTGGGAGTCAGAGGTCGGGGGTTCTAATCCCAGCTCTGCCACTTGTCAGCTGTGTGACTTCGGGCAAGTCACTTCACTTCTCCGTGCCTCAGTTACCTCATCCGTAAAATGGATTATTAATAATAATAATAATAATGTTGGTATTTGTTAAACGCTTACCATGTGCAGAGCACTGTTCTAAGAGCCGGGGTAGACACAGGGGAATCAGGTTGTCCCACGTGGGGCTCACAGTCTTAATCCCCATTTTCCAGATGAGAGAACTGAGGCACAGAGAAGTGAAGTGACTTGCCCACGGTCACACAGCTGACAAGTGGCAGAGCTGGAATTCGAACTCATGACCTCTGACTCCAAAGCCCGGGCTCTTTCCACTGAGCCACGCTGCTTCTCTAAATGACTTGCCCACAGTCACACAGCTGACAAGTGGCAGAGCCGGGATTCGAACCCATGACCCATGACTCCATAGCCCGTTCTCTTTCCACTGAGCCACGCCGCTTCTCGTGGATTAAGACTGTGCACCCCACCTGGGACAACCTGATTGCCTTGTATCTACCCCAGTGCTTAGAACAGTGCTTGGCACATAGTAAGGGCTTAAAAAAAAATCATCATTATTAGTAGTAGTCGTACTAGTAAGCGCTTAACCAATGCCATCATTATTATTAGTAGTAGTAGTAATAAGCGCTTAACAAACACCATTATTATTATTATACTTATTGAGCACTTAGTGAATGCAGAGCACAGGGCTAAGCGCTTGGGAGAGTAAAATACAACAATAAACAGACGCATTTCCTGCCCACAACGAGCTTGCAGCCTAGAGCGGGGAGACAGACATTATTAGAAATAGATAAATGACAGATCTGGACATAAGGGCCGTGGGGCTGGGAGGGGCGATGGATGCTGCAGAAGGGAGAGGGAGAAGAAGAAAGTGGGGGGCTTAGGGACGGCCGGATGCTAAACCGTGCGTCAGCTCACGTGATCGAAGGTACACGGACCGTCCTCGGCGTCTAAGGCCGCCGCCGGGACCTTCTGAAAGCTAACTGGAGTTTGACGGTATATCATCCGGTCAGCGTAGTTTCGGAGAAAGGATTCGGAGCGGAAAAGAGGCTGTGGTGAGGAAAGAGCCTGAGAGACTCCTCGTAGACAGGCAAAGGGTCATCGGTTATTTTGGACTTCCCCAGCGCTTAGCGGAGAAGTAACGTGACCTAGTGGAAAGAGCCCGGGCCTGGGGGTCAGAAGGACCCGGGTTCTAATCCCAGCTCTGCCACTTGCCTGCTGCGGGACCTTGGGCAAATCGCTTCACTTCTCTGGGACTCCGTTCTCTTGTCTGGAAAACGGGGATTAAGACGGTGAGCCCCGTGTGGGACAGGGACTGTGTTCAACCCGATGACCTTGTATCTGCTCCAGCTCTTAGTACGGTGCCTAGCACCCAGTAAGCGCTTAACGAATACCAGAGTTATTATCATTATTACCACACAAGCGGGTACTCAATAAATGCTACTATTCCTACTATTCTAATCCCGGCTCCACCGCGTGTCTGCTGTGTGACCTTGGGTAAGTCACGTCACTTCTCGGGGCCTCAGTTCCTTCATCTGGAAAATGGGGATTTAGACTCTGAGTCCCAGATGGGGCTTGGACCGGGTCCAACCTGATTAGCTTGTATCACCCCAGCACTTAGAACTGTCCCTGGCACATAGTGAGTGCTTAAGAAACACTTTACTGTCGTTATTATCATTATTATCGTAGTCGTTGATGATGTTAATCAACCCCGACCCTTGTACGGAACCAAGACGTCGAGGCTGTCTGGCAAATCCGAGGGTTTCCCTCGGCCTCACCATCCGATTCCCCGTCCCGGTGCCCCATCCATTCGATTCCTTTCTGGGTGGAACACCTCCCTTCCCCTCAGCTGGTGGTGGGCAGGGAACGCGTCCGTTTATCGTTCCCTCGTCCTCTCCCGAGCGCTTAGTACAGTGCTCTGCACACGCTAAGCCCTCAATAAATAGGAACGAATAAACGAAAGAGCGAATGAATTCCCGCCGCTTTCCCGTGGAGCCCTCACGGGAGCCGTGTCGGTTCTCTCCCGTCAGCGTCCAAGCCCGTGGATCGGAATTTATGCACGGAAGCTCCTCCCAACACCACTCAACTCTGTCACATCCCTTGCCCGGTGGAGTGCGAGGTGTCCGCCTGGTCAGCCTGGGGACCCTGTACCTTTGAAAACTGTGAGGACCAGCAAGGCAAGAAAGGTAGGTGAGCGGGAAGAGCCGGGCGTTTGTGAAGAAATGGTTGGGGTGCGTCACGGGCGGTGGGCATCCGTGTTATTTCCCGGGATCAGTCAGTGGTGTTTACTGAACGCTTACTGTGTGCAGAGCACTGGACTAGAGAAGCAGCGTGGCCTAATGGGTAGCGCGCGGGCCTGGGGGACAGAAGGAACCGGCTTCTAATCCGGGCTCCACCGCTTGTCCGCCATGTGACCCCGGACCAGTCACTTCACTTCTCTGGGCCTCGGTTACCTCCTTTGTAAAATGGGGATTAAGACGTGGGACGGCGATTCCGTCCAATCCGATTTGCGCGTATCCATCCCAGCGGTTAGCACAGTTCCCGGCACACGGTAAGCGCTTAACAAATTCCACAGAAAAGGGGGGCAAAGCGGGCCTTCCCGATATGGACGTCTTCATCCAGGCCTTGGAGGATTCCGACTTCCCTTCCTCCATCGCCAAGGAAAGATGGGGGAAAGACTTCCTTCTTGCAAAGGACCGTGGCCGATCCCATTGGCGTGAGCACGGCCCCTAAACTCCGAGCTCGTTGCGGGCAGGAAACGTGTCTGTTCACTGTTGTATCGTCCTCCGCCCAGCGCTTAGTACGGCGCTCTTCACGCGTTAAGCGCTCAGTAAATCCGAGCGACTGAACGAACGGAGAGGGGAATGTCGGGATCAGGCCAGCGATGGTGCCCCGGTCTGTGTCCGGCAGGTTTCAAGCTGAGGAAGCGTCGGGTGAGCCCGGAGCCCCCGGGCGCGGCCGGCGGGGCGGGCGGCTGCCCCCACGCGCTGGAGGCCATCCCCTGCGAGGAGCCCTCCTGCTACGACTGGCGAGGCGGGCGGTGGGGGCCCTGCCAGCCGGATCACGGACGCCCCTGCGGACCCGGGACCCAGGTTCAAGAGGTCGTCTGCGTCAACAGCGACGGTAAGAACGAGGGGACCGTGGGAAGGGGAGGCCGGGGAGGCCGGGGAGGCCGGCGGGGCCTACCCCTCCTGGACCCTCTGCTTGTCGGTGGCTGGGGCGGTCAGCCCGACCTCCCCTTTCGCCCTCCCCGAGGGCTGGCTTTTTGGCAGGGGACGGAAGCTCCTTTCGGTCCAGCATCTCGCACTCCTGAGGTGCGATCCTGAGGTAGCGTCTGTTTTCAGAGCCCGTGAGGGCGTGAGGGGAGCGGGCCTGTTAGAAACCGCAAAGCCCCCGAGGAAGAGCGGGAGGCCGGTGAAGCCAGGTGTGGCGGGAAACAGCGGGGAGGAGGAGGAAGGCGATGGCGGAGAAGGGGTGGCGGGGTTTCTTGTGAGAAAAATATCCATCCGGGAGGAGCCAGAGAAGCAGTTGGCCTGGTGGCTAGAGGACGGGCCTGGGAGTCAGACGGACTTGGGTTCTAATTCCAGCTCCACCGCTTGTCTGCAGGGGGGCCTTGGGTGAGTCACTTCCCTTCTCTGAGCCTCAGTTACCGCATCTGTCCAATGGGGATGAAAAGCGTGAGCCCCACGTGGGACATGGACTGCGTCCAACCTGATTTCCTTGTACCTATTCTAACGCTTAGAACGATGCTTGTAAGTGCTTAAAAAATGCCATCATCATTTTGAGCTGCTCTGGGGATTCCCTGTCAACCAGTGGTATTTAGTGAGAAGGAGAATGGAGTAGTGGATCGAGCACAGGCGTGGGAGTCAGAGGTCATGAGTTCGAAACCCCACTCTGCCACCTGTCCGCTGCATGACCTCGGGTAGGTCACTTCACTTCTCTATACCTGTTACCTCATCTGTAAAATGGGGATGAAGACTGTGAGCCCCACGTGGGACAGGGACTGTGTCCTACCCCATTTGCTTGTATCCACCCCAGAACTTAGTATAGTGCCTGGAATATAGTAAGCACTTAACAGATACCAGTTAATATTATTATTATTATTATTCTCGAGGGCAGATCACTGTGTGCAGAGCGCTTTGTTCCCAGGACCAAATTTCTGGAATCAAGAATCCTCCCTCGTACCCAACTGGATCATTTGTGCTCATCTAAAGCAGCGTGGTTTAGTGGAAAGAGCCCCCAGGCTTGGGTCAGAAGTCGTGGGTTCTAATCCCGGCTCTGCCATTTTTCAACTGTGTGACTTTGGGAAAGTCACTTAACTTCTCTGTGCCTCATTTACCTCATCCCTAAAATGGGGATTAAGACTGTGAGCCCCCCATGGGACAACCTGACTACCTTGTATCTACCCCAACGCTTAGACTAGTGCTTGGCACATAGTAAGCACTTAACAAACACCCTTATTATTATTATCTGAGCCAAGAAGACCGAGTTGAAACCGGAAGATAGTCTTAGAAGGATCCCTGTTCGTCCAGCTTTGGACCTAACAGTCTTGTTATCTCTCTCTCTCTCTCTCTACGTATATATATATACGTAGAGAGAGAGAGATAACAAGACTGTATATGTATAACAAGACTGTACATATATATATACGTAGAGAGAGAGAGATACACACATACACTAATTCTGAATTTCTCACTCCGTGCCAGGCACTATACTGAGCGCAGGGGGAGACATGAGATAATCAGGTGAGTTACAGTCCCTCTCACATATCGGACTCCCAGTCTAAGTGGGAGGAATCCCTATTTTATAGATGAGGCTCAGAAAAGTTAAGTGACTTGTCCAAGGTCACAGAGCAGCTCCATGGAAGAGCTGCAGCTAGAATGCAGGGCTCCTGATGCCCAGCTCGTTGTCCGTTCCCAGAGCGTGAGTAGTTACCAGCGGCTTTCTCAATCCCCTGGCCCCCTTCCTACCTCACCTCGTCCGTCTCCTCCTACTGCCCAGACTACACACTTTGCTCCTCTAATACCGACCTATTCATTGGATCTCGTCTACCTCACTGCTGACCTCTTTCCCCATCCTGCCTCTGGGCTGGAATGTCCTCCCTCCTCGTATCCACCAGACAATTACACTCTCCACCTTTAAAGCTCACCTGAAGGCCCATCTCCTCCAAGAGGCCTTCCCTGACTAAGCCCTCATTTCCTCTTCTCCCACTCCCTCGATTGGCTCACTTTATTCATCCCACCCTCGGCGGCACAGAACTTATGTCCAAATCTGTCATGTATTTATAATACATTCATTTCTATTAATGTCTCTCTCCCCCTCCAGACTGTAAGCTGGATGTGCGCGGGGATTGAGTCTGTTATGTTGTATATTCTACTCTCTCAAGAGAAGCAGCGTGGCTCAGTGGAAAGAGCACGGGCTTTGGGGCCAGAGGTCATGGGTTCGAAGCCAGGCTCAGCCACTTATCAGCTGTGTGACTTTGGGCAAGTCACTTCACTTCTCGGTGCCTCAGTTACCTCATCTGTAAAATGGGGATGAAGACGGTGAGCCCCACGTGGGACAACCCGATTCCCCTGTGTCTACCCCAGCCCTTAGAACGGTGCTCGGCACATAGTAAGCGCTTAAGAAATACCAACGTTATTATTAGTACAGTGGTCTGCACACTGTAAGCACTCAATAAATACAATTGAATGAATGAACCCAGTACAGTAATAATAATGGTATTTGTTAAGCATTTACTATGTGCCAGGGACTGTACGAGAGCTGGGGTGGATACAGGCAAATCAGGTTGGACACAGTCCCTGTCCCACGTGGGGCTCACAGTTCAATCCCCATTTTACAGTTGAGGTAACCGAGGCACAGAGAAGTGAAGAGACTTGACCGAGGTCACACAGCGCCCAAGTGGCGGAGCCGGGATTAGAACCCGTGACCTTCTGACTCCCAGGCCTGGGCTCTATCGACTCTGCCTTGCTGCTTCTCTGAACTCTGTACAGTACTCTGCAGTATGTGCTCGATTAATACCATTGATTGGTAGTTTGACTGGGGCCTGGATGCAAATCCAACTACGATTCTGCCTCTAAAACCCTGGGGGGGAGTTGATTATTCGGCTCGGTTGCTCAGGGCTCACAGGGCAGAGATCAGAACTGTACCTCTGGACGGTTTTAAAGGCACGATTGCTATCTAGAACGGAAAGCCACTCTTTAAGGCAAATTAAACGGCCACTCCGTGAGCGAAGCCGATAGGTCACGTACGGGAATTAATGCTCTAACCAAATTGTTTTTCCGGAATCCAGACAATAAATCGACCAAGAGTTTTCTTTGCCCGTCAGGGCCTACATCATTAGATGTTTTCAGCACGAAATGAGCCCGGGCATTGTCTTCAAGTCTCTTACTTGACAATTATAATCAAATCACGCTGAAAGAGAGTTCCGATTATTAAATCAAGATTCTCTTTTCACGTTGCTGTGAAGATGGAAGTCGTTTTTATCACCTTTCAGACGATGCGAGACGATAGATCTATCCCTCAGTGATTTTGCTGGAGAGTTTTGCTCTTTTACGTCCACTTTGGTTTGCGGTTATCAGAATTTTCGATCAGAGGGACGAGATCTGACCGTCGGTTCCTCGACTGCCGCCGTGTACGTCATCACACCGTCGAATGTAGTCATTAGAAACATACAACTTCATCTCGTTCCCACTGACCAAGTAATCAATCAATCACTCGTATTTATTGAGTCCTTACCGTACTAAGCGCTTGGGAGAGGACAGTATAACAGAGTTGGTAGACACGGTTCCCTGCCCACGGCAAGCTCACAGTTTAAAGAGGGGCAGTCCGACGTTACTAAAAATAGAGAAATTACAGATAGGTACATAAGTGCTGTGAGGCTGAGGGGTGAAAAATCCAAGTGCAAGGATGACGCAGAAGGAAGGGGGAGAAGGGGAAATGAGGGCTTAGGCAAGGAAGGCCTCTTGGAGGAGATGTGCTTTTAAAAAGGTTTTGAAGGTGGGGAGAGGGACCGTAGGATACGGAGAGGGAGGGCGTTCCAGGCCAGAACTAGGATTTTGCCATAAATGTAACAGGGAGAGCATTCTTTCATTCATTCCGTCATATTTCTTGAGCACTCACTGTGTGCAGAGCACTGTATTGAGCACTTGGAAAGTTCGATTCAGCTACAAAGAGAGACAATCCCTGCCCACGATGGGCTCCCAGTCTAGAAGGGGGGAGACGGACATCAAAACAAGCAAACGGGCATCAGTAGCATCAATATAAATAAATAGAATTAAAGATATATATGTACATCAAAACAAGTAAACAGTCATTAGTATAAATAAATAGAACTGTAGATATGTACATACACACACAAGTGCTGTGGGGAGAGGAGAGGGGGTAGAGCCAAGGGAGCGAGTCGGGACGATGGGGAGGGGAAGGGGAGCTGAGGAAAAAAGAGGGGCTTAGTGAACATCCAGGTTCCTTGGTGGCTGAGAAGAGCCCAAGTGGTAGTTGGTAGGGTCCTGGCAGGTGGGAAACGGAGTGGGGGATGTAGAATTGGTAGATGAGAATTGAATCAGGGAAGGGGGCCTGGAGGAGATGTGATTTCAGAAGGGCTTTGAAGATGGTGAGCAGTAAAATCTACAGGAAGTTAAAGGGCAAAGAAATCCAGGGGTCCAGGAGCTGGAGGGGGCGAGGGGGTGTGAGTAAGAGGTCAACACCAGAAGACATAAAAATGAGGTTCCTCGAGGGCGGGGATCTTGTCTACCAACTCCGCTGTGCTCCACTAAGCGCCGAGTACAGCGCTCTGCATGCAGAAAGTGCTCGGTAAATACCACTGATGGATCGACTGATCGAGGAAAGGCAGGAAAAGACCTCATTTTGGGCTGGGAACATGTCGACCAACTCTGTTGTACCACCCTCTCCCAAGCGTCGAGTACAGTATTCTGCACATAGTAAGTGCTCACTAAATACCATTCATTTATTCGATCGTTTTTATTGAGCGCTTACTGTGCGCACAGCACTGTACTCAGCACTTGGGAGAATACAAAATAACAATAAACAGACACATTCCAAACCCACAACGAGCTTACAGTCTGGGAGGGGGAGGGACAGACAATGATACAAATAAATAAAGACAGTCTTGGACACAGGTGCTGTCTGACTGAGAGGTAGGGAAGAAACATTGACGTGGAGCCGGAGAATGTTGACACAAGGTACTCCGGGTGACGCTACCGTTCATTTGTCCCGGTAGTTTTCTGTATTTTCACGGCGAGCGATGATAGATTGCCTCAATAAATGGTATCGGGCCGTGAAACAGGGAAAACGTCGGGCTGACAAACGGAGACCCTCAAGAGCAGCCTCATTAGCTCATTGTTTCCTCTCGCTTGACAACTCCAGGATGCCGTTTTCCGTGTTTCAGGCCCCAGCGGTGGATAGTCTGACCTTTCGTTCACATCGCAGGCCAGATTGGCTTCCGACAAGCCTCGAAATCACTCTTTCGGTGTGGGGAAATAGCCAATTTTGTCCACGGCCACCAGCGGGGTGACAGCCTAAAACCCCGTGGGGTAGATCGTGGCTAGAGAAGCAGCGTGGCTTAGTGGAAAGAGCACAGGCCTGGGAGTCAGAGGTCATAGGTTCTACTCCCGGCTCCACCACTTGACTGCTGTGTGACCTTGGGCAAGTCACTTCACTTCTCCGTGCCTCAGTTACCTCATCTGTAAAATGGGGGTTAACTGGGAGCCTCACGTGGGACAACCTGGTTACCCTGTATCTCCCCCAGCGCTTAGAACAGTGTTCTGCACATAGTAAGCGCTTAACAAATACCAACGTTATTATTATTATTATTATTATTCTCTGTGCCTCAGTTACCTCATCTGCAAAAATGGGAATTAAAAAATGTGAGCCCCACGTGGGACAATCTGATTATCCTGTATCTACCCCAGCACTTAGAACAGTGCTCTGCACATAGTAAGCGCTTAACAAATACCATATTTATTTATTTTTTACAATGGGGATTAAGACCGTGAGCGCCATGTGGGATAACTTAATACCCTTGTTTCTTTCCCAGTGCTTAGAACAGTGCTTGGCACGTAGTAAGCGCTCAACCAATACCATTATTATTATTACCGCCTCTGTCCTACCACAAGGGCTTTACTGAGCCCTGAGTGCTCAGTAAATAGCACTGATGGATTGGTTGGTCGATAGCCTGTGGGTGGGCAGAGTCAGTGGGACGATTGTCGATCCCACCGAAAGAACAGGCCCAAGTGCTACCGATGTGTTCAGTGATAGTGATCGTGATGGTGATATTTGTTGAGTGCTTAATATGTGCTAGGCACTGTACTAAGCGCTGAGTGAGATACAAGAGCATAAAGTTGGACAAATCCCCTGTCTCAGATAGGGCTCACAGTCCTCATCCCCATTTTACGGATGAGGGAACCGAGGCCCAGAGAAGTGAAGTGGTTTGCCCAAGGTCACACAGCAGGCAAGAGGCAGAGCTAGGTTTAGAACCCAGATTCTTCTGACCCCCCCCAAGCACCTGCTCTATCCACTAGGTCATGTTGTTCTGGATGTTGTGGAGAGGCAGAATTCAAAAGCATCACCTGCTCTGAGAAAGGCATGGGAGGCCTTCTGGAAAGACCGCTCGTTTGGGAGTCGGAGGCACTGACTGCTAATACGCTGGCCTGCTGTGTGACCCGGTGCAGTTTACTTACCTTCTCTGTGTTTCAGTTTCCTCATCTGGAAAATTAAGTGTAACTACCGGATCTCCCACCCCCTTAAACTGGGAGCTCTATGTGGGACAGGGACTGCGTCTGACCCGATTAGCTCGCAACTACTCCAGTCTTTAGTAACAACAACCATAATAATAACTGGGGTATTTACTAAGCCCTTACTTGGCCAGGCACTTTACTAAGCACTTGTGTGAACGCAAGCAAAGAGGGTTGGACACAGTCCCCCTCCCACTTGGGGCTCCCAGTCTTAATCCCCCTTTTACAGGTGAGGTAACTGAAGCACGGAGAAGTGAAGTGAGCTGCCCAAGGTCACACGGCAGAGAAGCGGCGGAGCCGAAATTAGAACCGAGGTCTTGCTTGCTCCCAAACCCCGGCTCGATCCACTAGGCCGTGATGCTTCTCGGCGTTTAACAAATGCTGAAATAATCATAATATTGATTGTAATGGTTATAACCAGTGGCCTTGGGGACAGTCAAGGAAGCAGGTGGGTGAGACGTCGGTGTAACTGGTCAATCACATCCCGTCCCCTAGCCAAGCACAAACTCCTCCAGACCCCTGTCTTGACGATTTTAAAGAAGGGGCAAAGACAGAGGGCATCAGATGAACTCCAGCCCTAAAGTTTGCATAATGATAGGCTCCGGCTCTTTAGGGAGGAATATGTGGCAGCTTGCAAATAAATGATGAATGAGAAAAGTTTCTTGAAAGAGGTTTTCTCAGAGGAATGGAGGGGGAAAATGTGAGTTTCCACTCTCATCCAAAGGCAGAGCCAAAGCACCAATTTCACCCCCGCAAAATGTCGGCGTTTAAGGGCCGCATCTGTCGAAAATCTCCCTGACCCACAACACTTATGTATAGATGTCTAAGAAGCAGCGTGGCTCAGTGGAAAGAGCCCGGGCTTGGGAGTCAGAGGTCATGGGTTCTAATCCCGGCTCTGCCACCTGTCAGCTGTGTGACTTTGGGCAAATCACTTAACTCAGTTCCCTCATCTGTAAAATGGGGATGAAGACTGTGAGCCCCACGTGGAACAACCTGATTACCTTGTAACCCCCCTAGCGCATAGCACAGTGCTTGGCACATAATAAGCACTTAGATACCATTATTGTTATTATTATCTATAATTCGACTTATTTATATGGATGCCCGTTTGCTTATTTTGATTTCTGCCTTACCCCCTCTAGACCGTAAGCCCTTGGGGAGCAGGGATTACCTCTATTGCTGAATTGTACTTTCTAAGCCCTTAGTACAGTGCTCTGCACACAGTGAGCGCTCAATAAATACAAGTGAATCAATGAATGAATGCAGAGGATTTTCAGGTAATCTTATTTTGCCTAAGAGCTGCATGTCTGCTCTGCCACTTGTCAGCTGTGTGACTCCGGGCAAGTGACTTAACTTCTCTGTGCTTCAGTTCCCTCATCTGTAAAATGGGGATTAATTGTGAGCCTCACGTGGGACAACCTGATTACCCTGTATCTCCCCCAGCGCTTAGAACAGTGCTCTGCACATAGTAAGCGCTTAACAAATACCAACATTATTATGTCTGGATGTAAATTTTAAGCAACAGCAGTATTTCGGCGCGATTTCAGTAATCGGCGATTAGACCGTAAGCCCGTCAAAGGGCAGGGACCGTCTCTATCTGTTGCCGACTTGTTCATCCCAAGCGCTTAGTACAGTGCTCTGCACATAGTAAGCGCTCGATAAATACCACTGAATGAATATTTCAGGCCTTTGACCTCTCCCGCCCTGACTGGGCTCCATCTGACAATGTCCAAAGTCTTCCCACGATGTCCCTGCCTTCACGGCTCCATCGCCTGCCTCCCCCAACCCCTCGTCCACAGCCTCCCTTAATCTCCTGCTCCCCCTCCCCACTCCCAGTCCCTCCCGCCCACTCCCTCCACTGTCACCATCCCACAGTCCCTCCCTCCCTCCCGGCTGAGCCTTCCTACAATCCCCACAATCTGTCCTCTCCCGGCCCACGATGCCCTGTGCGGAGAGGCCCTACATATCGATCCCGCTTGTCCTCCTGACTGAAATCGATTATTTTTTTCCCCGATACCCCTCCCCCTGCCCCCCTGAGACCTTTGCCTGTCATCAAACTTACTTTTTCCTTTGTACCCAGATGACATTTGATTGGATTATTCCACAGAAGAGGGCTTCTGGGGCCAGGGGTGATCAATAGGCCAGCAATCACAGCCTTTATCGCTCTTGTGTGACCAAACTGACACGTAAAGCTAGAGGAGATGACCACATCATCTCCTCTCCCCCGACACAGCCCACCCCGGCCCGAAGCCGTGGCCCCCTCGAATCAGGAAACGCTGGACTGTTCCGGCCCTCGCCCTTCCCGAGAGACCAAAACCTCAACCAGCAGCCGGATTTTAGCACATTGGACCTACGTCCCCCGTAATAACAATAATAACTGTGGTATTTGTCAAGCGCTGACTACGTGCCGGGCACTGTACCAAGCCCTGAGATGGACACGAGCAGATCGGGTTGAACACGGTTGCCTGTCCAACGTGGGGCTCACAGTCTCAATCCCCATTTTCCAGATGTGAGACCCGAGGTATAGAGAAGTGAAACAACTTGTCCAAGGGCTCACAGCGACAAAGGGTGGAGCTGGGATTAGAACCCCTGACCTTCTGACTCTCAGACCCGGGCTCTAGCCACTAGGCCGTGACCAAGCGTTGAGAGCCCTAGGACCCTGGGAAAGGAGAATGTGGGTGTCAGGAGAGATAGAAATCATGGATACAGCTGCTACTGATCTCTCCTTGACGTCCCCACTCGCCGCTTCCACAGCGGTAGGGAATGGCATCCGCTGTGAGGTGGGGATGTCGATTTTTGTTAGGATTTATCTTTATTTTTTTTTATGGCATTTAAGTGCTTACTCTGACCCAGCACTGTACTAAGCCCTGGGGAAAATGCAAACTAAACAGGTTGGACACGGTCCCTGCATGGGGCTCTCGGTCTTAATCCCCATTTTACAGATGAAGGAACTGAGGTCCAGAGAAGTGAAGTGACTTGCACAAGGTCACACAACAGTGACTTGCAAAGATGGGATTAGAACCCAGATCCTCTGCCTCTCAGGCCGGAAATCTATGCCCTAGGCCATGCTCCTTCCTTTTGCACTGATTACCCAGTTTGGGTTCATTTTATGGATGACTGTTGCTAACCAAACTCCTTTTTATGATGTTGAAGCACTCACTATGTGCCAAACTCCCTCTCAGAGTTGCACCCAGGTGATAGAGTTTCCAGTCCTCTCTCCGTCTCGACTATGGGAGGGAGAGTCGAACAGAGGCCCGTCCATTCCGTTCCTAGCTTGGCCAGTGGCTAGCGAGTGGCAGGCCAGCGGCTACCAGTCAAAACTCCCCCGTGCTGGGCAGCAGTGGCCCGGGAGGGAGTCGAGGGCGGAGACAACTTCACTGCTCAGAAAGCAGCGATGGTCAACCGCTTCTGGAGTTTTACCAAGAAAAGTCTCTGGATCCGCTACCGGAACGACTGCAGATGGAGGTGGGGCCTTCTGGGAGAGTTGGGTCCACGGCGTCACTATGGATCAGACCCGACTCGACATCGTAAGACAACAAAGGTGCCAAGCACTGGACTAAGCTAATTAATTAATTAATGTTGGTATTTGTTAAGCGCTTACTATGTGCCGAGCACTGTTCTAAGCGCTGGGGTAGGCATAGGGGAATCAGGATGTCCCCCGTGGGGCTCCCAGTCTTAATCCCCATTTTACAGATGAGGGAACTGAGGCCCAGAGAAGTGAAGTGACTCGCCCACAGTCACACAGCCGACAAGTGGCAGAGCTGGGATTCGAACTCATGAGCCCTGACTCCAAAGCCCGTGCTCTTTCCACTGAGCCACGCTGCTTCTCCAAGCTCCGGGGTGGATACAAGCTAATTAGGTTAGACACAGCCCCCGTCCCACTTGGGGCTCACGGTCAAAGTCGGAGGAAATAGGATTTAATCCCCATTTTACAGATGAGGCAACGGAGGCGCAGAGGAGTGAAATGATTTGCCCAAGGTCACACGGCAGATAGGCGGTGGAGCCGGGATTAGAACTCAAGGCCTGTGACTCCCAGGCCACTTCAATAAAGGCGGGGTGGGGGGCATTAAAACCAACCAAGGTCCTATGGATTTGCGGGCCCGGGCTCTTTCCACTAGGCCATCCTGCTTCCTATAATGCTCTGCGTATCATTTCATTCAACCGTATTTATTGAGCGCTTACTCTGTGGAGAGCATTCAGTCGTATTTATTGAGCGCTTATTATGTGCAGAGCACTGTACTAAGCGCTTGGAAAGTCCAGTTCGGCAACAGATCGAGACGATCCCTACCCAACGATGGGCTCGTAGTCTAGAAGTAGTATAGGAGGATGCACGTAGTGGGATGCTTTCCCTCATCTGTAAAATGGGGCTGAAGACTGGGAGCCCCACGTGGGACAACCCGATTCCCTTGTGTCTACCCCAGCGCTTAGAACAGTGCTCTGCACAGAGTAAGCGCTTCACAAATACCAACATTATCGTTATTATTATGTAAGCTTCTTGAGCACAAGGATTGTGTCTCCTCACTCCGAGACACTCCCACCCTCTTCACACAGTACTTTGCAGGCCGAATACTGTAAGCTCCTTGAGGCCGGGGATCGTGTCTACTGACTGTATTGGATGCTCCTAAGAATGCGGTACGGTGCTCGGCAGAGTCAGGACTCAGTAAATACTATCGTTGATTGAGCAGGTATTTATTCTAGGAAATGGGTTATGGGGCCAGAAGACAGGTTTGGCAGGGGAGAGAAAGTTAAGTCGTCACGGATCTCAAGGAAGCGGCTTGGCCTGGTGGATAGAGCTCGTGCCTGAGCCCGTGAGCCCGTTGGTGGGAGGGGAGTGTCTCTATCTGTTGCTGAATTGTACTTTGCAAGCGTTTAGTGCAGTGCTTTGCACACAGTAAGCGCTCAATAAGTATGACTGACTAAATGAATGAATCAGAAGGCCCTGGGTTCTAATTCTGGCTCTGCCACACGTCCGCTGCGTTTCCTTGGGTAAATCGCCTCACCTCTCTGTACCTCGGCTACCTCATCTGTAAAATGGGGATTAAGACTACGCGCCCCATGCGGGACAGGGACCGTGTCCAACCTGATTGACCTATAGCTACCCACAGAATTTGGCACGGTGTCTGGCACATAGTGAGCTTGGTTTAATGGAAAGAGCAGGGGCTTGGGAGCGAGAGATCGTGGGCTCTAATCCCGGCTCTGCCGCTTATCAGCTGTGTGACTTTGGGCAAGTCACTTCACTTCTCTGGGCCTCAGTTCCCTCATCTGTAAAATGGGGATTAAGACTGTGAGCCCCACAGGGGACACCCCGATGACCTTGTATCCACCCCAGGGTTTAGAACAGTGCTTGCCACATAGTAAGCGCTTAACAAATACCACCACTGTCATTATTAAGCACTTACAACTAATAATGCCGGTATTTGTTAAGCGCTTCCTATGTGCAGAGCACTGTTCTAAGCACTGAGGTAGATACAGGGTAATCAGGTTGTCCCACGTGAGGCTCACAGTTAATCCCCATTTTACAGATGAGGGAACTTAGGCCCAGAGAAGTGAAGTGACTTGGCCACAGTCACCCAGCTCACAAGTGGCAGAGCCGGAATTCGATCCCGTGACCTCCGACTCCCAAGCTCGGGCTCGAACTACCGTCTCCCCTGTAAAATGGGGATCGAGACAGTGAGCCCCACGTGGGACAGGGACTGTGTTCAACCCAATTTGCTTATATCCACCCCAGCGCTTAGTACAGTGCCTGACGCATAGTAAGTGCTTAACAAATACTGTAATCATTATTGCCATTATTATTATTAATAATAATAAATACCTTTTTAAAAAAAAAAAGAATTAAAACCCCTTTCCCAGTTTATTCCAGGAGGCTTTAGCAGCTGTGCCTTCTTGTGGTGGTGTTGAGGGAGAGCGTTTCTCGCCCATCCGAGCACAATTCATGCAGGGGGAAAAAAAAAATAGGAACAGATGGGGAAGTTAAAAATGTAGATTTTTTTTAGCAACCCACGTGCAGTGATTCTCCATGCAGATTGACATCGGCAACCCAGCTCCTAATATACACCTCTCCAAGCGTCTCCCTAAAGCCTGCATCTCTCAGGAGATGCTTGTGGGACATTTCTTTTGCTTCCAGTCGTATGGTATCAGCGACCGCTGACGTCTCAGATCGGAGATGGGCACCTGGCCGCAGAGATAAAATGGCCCCGGGAGGAAATTGGGAAGAGGGAAACTAGTCCAAAATGAAAAGGAACCCCACACTTTCAGCCCCGGCAATCTACATCTGCTTTTGAGAAGGCTCCGAGGCAGGGAATGGTCTGCTCAGTACTCAGGTCTATAGTCAAAATACCTTAGTGAGTTGTTAGCATTTATAGGCTGGATTCCTCCTCTCTTTGTTTAATTGGTTCTTCCTCTCCATGTGGCAGATGGCCGAGTGTTTTACATCTAAAAACGATTATTTGGAGGGGGAAAATATGATCCCTTTCTCTGTTTTATTCCCGTCTCAAGTGGAAACCCTACCTCCATGACTGTAATGCTGATAGACGACTGCAGCATAAACGGGAATGCATATATATTCTCTGAATTCCAAAGATTCTGAGGGAAGCTCGGGACACCTTAGTATTCTTTATTCTCCACCCCCCACCGCCCAAGCCTCACAACACTTATGTATATTTCTTTCATTTATTTATTTTTATTAATGTCTGTCTCCCCTTCTAGACTATAAGCTCGTTGTGGGAAGGAAATGAGTCTTTTTATTGTTATACTGTAATAATGTTGGTATCTGTTAAGCGCTTACGATGGACCAAGCACTGTTCTAAGCGCTGGGGTAGACACAGGGTCATCAGGTTGTCCCAAGTGAGGCTCACAGTCAATCCCCATTTTACAGATGAGGTAACTGAGGCACCGAGAAGCGAAGCGACTCGCCCAAAGTCACACAGCTGACAAGTGGCCGAGCCGGGATTCGAACCCATGACCTCTGACTCCAAAACCCGTGCTCTTTCCACTGAGCCACGCCGCCGTACTCGCCCAAGCGCTTAATACAGTGCTTTGCGCACAGTGAGGGCTCAATAAATACAACCTAATGAATGAATATCACATCGCCAAATATGGCCCCATTCGTTCATTCAGTCGTAATAATAATCATGTTGGTATTTGTTAAGCGCCTACTATGTGCAGAGCACTGTTCTAAGCCCTGGGGGAGAAGCAGGGGAACGAGGTTGTCCCACGTGAGGCTCACAGTCTTCATCCCCATTTTACAGATGAGGAAACTGAGGCCCAGAGAAGAGAAGTGACATTGAGCACTTTCTCGGCACAGAGCTCCTCCGCACAGTGGCCTCGCAAGACGTCCCGGGGAATTATTTAAAGCTGTTCTTATTTCCGATGTGAAGTCACAACTGGGATAAGAACGTGGGTGAGGATGATCCAGGTTTATATTTGTTCCTCTTGTGCTGCTGTTGTGGAGTCAGAAGCTTTGGCTTCTTAGAGTTGGGAGGGAAAAACCTTTTTTAAAAACTGACTTTCGCTCCACACAGAGTTGCAACCTGGCTCTCGAAGAGCCAGACTCTGATAGAAAATCAGGCTGTGATACAGGATAGCCATAATAAAATAATAATTGGTGAGTGTTTACTCTGTGCCAAACGCCGGGGCGGATACGGAGCCTGGCCTTGAGGGTCAGAGGACCCGGGTTCTGATCCTAGCTGTGCCACTCAGCTGCTGTGGGACCTTGGGTGAGTCACTTGACTTCTCTGGGCCTCAGTTCCCTCATCTGTAAAATGGGGATTCAGTCCCTGTTCTCCCTTCTACTTGGGCTGGGAGCCCCATCTGGGTCCTGATTATGTTGTTTCTACTGCTTAGAACAATAAGTGTTTAGCAAATGTTATTTTATGATTAGCAAATATCATTATTATATAATTATCATTACTGTGATCAGATCAGACGGCAGGCCACTTAGGGCTCCCTACTGAAGTGGGAGGGAGGACGGATATTGAATCTCAATTTTACAGATGAGGGGACTGAGGCCCAGAGAAATGACTTGCTCAAGGTCACACAGCAGGCAAGCGATGATTCTGGAATTAGGATGAAGGTTTCCCGACTCACAAGCCCGTGCTCTTTCCACAAGATCGTTATGCTTCTTGACAGAAAGGTTGAATTAGGGGCAAGGAAGGGTAGCCATTTCAGCTGCTTTCCGGCGGACCATCTGGTTACTGTCTAACCTCTCTCCTTTCTGCTGTCGAGATGAGATCAGACCACTTGTCCGCGGGGTGACCTTGGGCAAATCCCGTAACTTCTCTGGGCTTCAGTTCCCTGTATAAGGGAGATTCAATATCCACTCATTCATTCAGTTGTATTTACTGAGCGCTTACTGTGTGCAGAGCACTGTACTCAGCCCTTGGAAAGGGTAGGGACCGTCTCTATCTGTTGCCGATTTGTCCATTCCAAGCGCTTAGTACAGTGCTCCGCACATAAGGAAGCGCTCAATAAATACTATTGAATGAACGAAAGGTACAGTTCGGCAACAAATAGAGACAATCCCCGGCGACGACAGGCTCACGGTCTAGAAGGGGGAAGACGGACATCAAAACAAGCAAACGGGCATCAGTAGCGTCAACGGTGCGCTGCGCAAGTAAGCGCTCAATAAATACGACTGCGTGAATTTAAATAAATAGAATTATAGATATGTACAGAGCATTAATAAAATCAATAGAATTATAAATAAGTACGTGTATACGCACAAGTGTTGTGGGGCGGGGAGGGGGGTAGAGCCGAGGGAGCGAGGGGGGCAAAGGGGAGAGGAGGAGGAGCAGAGGAAAAGGGGGCTTAGTCCGGGAAGGCCTCCTGGAGGAGGTGAGTGAGTTCGTTCAATAGTACTTATTGAGCGCTTATACTATGTGCAGAGCACTGTACTAAGCACTCGACCTGAAGGCTGATCTGACCTGACCCGATTTGCTTGTATCCATCCCAGCCTCAGTCCGGTACCTGGCACGTAGCAAGCATTTAACAAATACCACTAATATTATTAATTATTCATTCAATCACATTTATTGAGCGCTTGCTGCGTGCCCAGCACTGTACGAGCACGGGGGTAGATTGAAGATTTTCAGAAAGAGATCTGACCCAGGCAGTTTTAACAGTCTAAGCGATAGGGTTTATCGCTGTATTGCACTCTTCCAAGTGCTTATTACAGTGTTCTGCACACAGTAAGAGCTCAATAAATGTGATCGAATGAATGAAAAATAATCGTTACGGTATTTGTTAAGCGCTTACTATGTGCCAGGCACTGTACTAAGCGCTGGGGTGGATAAAAGGAAATCAGATCGGTTGCAGTCCCTGTCCCATGTGGGGCTCACAGTCTCAATCCCCATTTTACAGACGAGGTAACTGAGGCACAGAGAAGTGAAGCGACTTGCCCACAGTCACACAGCCGACAAGCGGCGGCGCCGGGATTCGATGAAAATAGGTCTCATCCCTGTTTTACAGGTGAACAAATGAAAGTCAGGCGACTTGCCCAAGGTCACACAGCGGGCAAATGGAAAAGCGGGAAGGAGAATCCGGTGGCCTGTTTCCCGTCCTGTGGTCTTCCCCCTAGGTTACGCTTCCTCGCGCAAGTTAGGAACACTCAGTGTCAAAAGATCCTGCCGTCAGGCACAGAGGTAGAGGAGATGGGCTTCGATCTCTGTGCCTCAGTGACCTCATCCGTAAAACGGGGATTAAGACTGTGAGGTCCGTGCCCAACCCCATAATATAAATAATGATGTTGGTATTTCCTCAGTGCTTACTGGGCGCCAGACACTGGGGTGGAGACAAGCAGATAGGGTTGGGCACAGTCCCTGTCCCATGTGGGCCTCACAGTCTCAATCTGTGGGATTGAGGGAACCGAGGCCCAGAGAAATGAAGTGACTTGCCCAAGGTCACCCAGAAGGCAAGCAGTGGAGCCGGGACCACGGCGCGTCTAGCCCAGCGCCTGGCACTTAGTAACCGCTTCACAGATACCAACGTCATTATTATTATTATTATCATTGTCTCCAACTTCGGTCCCCTGCGGGCACCGTGGAGGGAAGATTCCCCCGACGGGTATTTTTATGGGTCGAGAAATTCCTCCCGCTGCTTGGCAAGACACTGTGCAAAATGATTTATGAAAACCCAAGCCCCAGTGCGGAAGGCCAGCCGGCGTATCCATCTGCCGGGATCTCCAGACGCCCCGTCGGAGACGCGCAAACCCGGAGCTCATAAATCCAAGTGCCAGGCTTTCCCGGCCGCTGCCCCGAAGTCCCTGCCCCGCAGGGACCGTCGTAGGGGGCCGTCGTAGGGGGCCGCCGGCCTCTCCTTCCCTTCCCTGACCTCCCGGGGAGGCCTCGCTGTCATCTTAGTCCGGTGCTCGGCACACAGTAAGCGCTCAGGAAATGCAGTCGACTGAATGTCCGTTATATGCTTCTACTGTCCTCTCCCAAGCCCTCAGTCCGGTGCTCTGCACACAGTAAGCGCTCAACAAGTATGACCGAGTGATAATAATGATGTCGGTATTTGTCAAGCGCTCACTATGTGCGGAGCACCGTTCTAAGCGCTGGGGTAGACACGGGGGAATCGGGTTGTCCCACGTGGGGCTCCCAGTCTTCATCCCCATTTTCCAGATGAGGGAACTGAGGCCCAGAGAAGCGAAGTGACTCGCCCACGGTCACACAGCTGCCAAGTGGCCGAGCCGGGATTCGAACCCATGACCTCCGACTCCAAGGCCCGCGCTCTTTCCACCGAGGCACGCTGCTGCGGCGTTCCCACAGAGTTCGGCATGACCGAGCCGCGATCTTACGTCCCTAGATCCAGCCTTTCACGGTTGTCGCCTCGGGGAGGGAAGGCTTCGTTCCGTTGCCTCTGACCTGACTGCCTTTTTTTCTTCTTTTTTGGTGGGTTTTTGAATGATGGTGATGTCGTTAAGCGCTTTCTCTGTGCCAAGCGCTGGCCATTCGTTCAGAGAAGCAGCGTACGGAACAGCACTCAGTACGGTGCCTAGAACGTATTAAGCGCTTAAATACCAGCGTGGCTCAGTGGAAGGAGCCCGGGCTTGGGAGTCAGAGGTCGTGAGTTCAAATCCCGGCTCTGCCACCTGTCAGCTGTGTGACTGCGGGCGAGTCACTTCACTTCTCTGGGCCTCAGTTACCTCATCTGTAAAATGGGGATTAACTGTGAGCCTCACGTGGGACGACCCGATTCCCCCGTATCTCCCCCAGCGCTTAGGACGGTGCTCGGCACATAGTAAGCGCTTAACAAATACCAACGTTATTATCATTATTATTAAATACCACAATTATCATTATTATTCATTCAATGTTATTGAGTGCTCACTATATGCAGAGCACGGTACTAAGCGCTTGGGAGAGTCCAGTAGGACAATATATTCCAAGCGCTTAGTACAGTGCTTTGCACATAGTAAGTGCTCAATAAATACTATTGAATGAATAAATGGATGAATAGATAGATACATTCCCTGCCCACAGTGAGCTTGCAGTCTAGGGGACTGTTCTAAGCGCAGGGGAAGATACAAGCTCATCAGGTCAGACCCAAAAACTATATAATTGTTAGTAGACACAATCTCTGCCCTTGAAGTACTCACAGTCGGATGGGGAAGGCAGACTTTGTCAGCTGTGTGACTGTGGGCAAGTCACTTCACTTCTCTGCGCCTCAGTTCCCTCATCTGTAAAATGGGGATTCACCGGGAGCCTCGCGTGGGACGACCCGATGACCCTGTATCTCCCCCGGCGCTTAGAACGGTGCTCTGCACATGGTAGGCGCTTAACGGATACCAATATTATTATTAAAAGGAGAAGTAGGTAGGTATATCGGTCTGGGATTTGGGGAAGGAATGTGCTACTTATTAAGCCCTTACTATAGGCCAGGCACTGTGGCTCAGGGGAAAGAGCATGGGTTTAGGAGGCGGAGGTCATGGGTTCTAATCCCGGCTCCGCCACCCGTCAGCTATTTGACTTTGGCAAGTTGCTTACCTTCTCGGTGCCTCATTTACCTCATCTATAAAATGGGGATTAAAACTTTGAGCCTCACGTGGGACAACCTGATTCCTCTGTATCTACCCCAGCGCTTACAACAGTGCCTGGCACATAGTAATCGCTTAACAAATACCAACATTATTATTATTACTAAGCATTGGGGTAGATCCAAGCAAATCAGCTTGGGCACAGTCCCTAACCCACGTAGGGCTCACAGTCTCAAACCCCACTCTACAGATGAGGTCACTGCGGCCCAGAGAAGTGAAGTGACTCGTCCAAGGTCACATAGCAGACAAGTGGCAGAGCAGGATTGGAACCCACAACCTTCCGACTCCCAGGCCCAGGCTCCGTCTGTTGATTGTTGTTTTGTACTCTCTCAGGCCCATAGGAGAGCTTGTTGTGGCCAGGAGATGTGTCGGTTTATTGTTAGATTGTACTCTCCCAAGCACGTAGCACAGTGCTCTGCACACAGTAAGCGCTCAGTAAATACAATCGGCAGACTGACTACAATATAACAGAGTTGGTAGACATGTTCTCTAAAGCAAACATAGAATCGGCCAGTCAATTAAGCAAAGGTATTCATTCATTAAATTGTATTTATTGAGCGCTTTGTGTGTGCAGAGCACTGTACTAAGCGCTTGAAAAGCACAACCTGGCAACAAGTGGAGACAAGCCCTCCCCAACGATGGGCTCACAGTTACTGAGCGCTTACTGTATACAGAATACCGTACTAAGCGCTTGGGAGAGAACAATACAGCAGAGTTGGAACGCAACGTTCTCTAAAGCAAAGCATAGAATCAGTCGATCGATCACTGGTATTTATTGAACGTTTACTGTGTGCGGAGCACCGTACAGAGTGATTGGGAGAGGACAGTATAACAGAGATGTTAGTCATATTCTCTAAATCAAGCATATTATCAATCCAACAAGCAGTGGTATTTATTGAGTGCTTACTCTGCGCAGAGCGTACTAAGCTCCTGGGAGAGTACAATACGACAGAGTCGGTGGACACGTTCTCTAAAGCAAGAGTAGAATCACTCCATCGATCGGTGGTATTTATTGAGCGCTTACTCTGTGCCGAGCACCGTACTAAGCGCTTGGGAGAGGACATTGGAACGACGAAGCAGACTTATTCCCTGCTAGAATGATCCGGTGCCTTCTCGAACGGGCCGCCGGCTTTCCATGACGCGCTTTCCGCTTTCATTCCTTACCCCGACAACTTACCCCGGAGGTGGGCCGGGAATCAGGTGATGTTTGCCAAGCACTTTTCTATTTCCAGAGAGACAATCACGGAGTGCAGTAAGAGCAAATTATAACCTCGCCGGAGTCTTCCTGGAAGCGAGTACGGTTAAATGAATATACGGCCCGTCGACGGCTAAATCTCCAACCTTAATGCACGTTGCTATTGTAATGCGGTCCTTGGCCGGAGGGAATCCAATTAGAAGGTCCCACGTCCTAATTATTCCCGAATCTTTAACTGGCCTTTGGCCATCGGGACGGGCTCTCCTCTCCCCTGGGTCTGCCTCTCCCAAAGAGTCCGACGCTGGGGGACGAGGGTTAACTCTTTCGGACCGCGGCGGACCCATTTCGTGCCGGTGTGGACCGCCGGCCCCGTTGCCTTGACTGGTCCGAAACTGGGGCCTCCGTGGTAGCTACGCACGTGGCGGGGCGTGGGCCAGGCGAGGGTCAGATGGCATCGCATGACTTGCGGATGTCAATCACGGGGGAGGGTCGTTCGACCCCGTCTGGTGGGGATTGGCGAGTCCGATGGCTCGTCCAGGGCCGTTCCTCTCTCGTTGTAGGCGGGGAATGTAATGTGTCTGTTATATCGTTCTGTCGTACTCTCCCCAGCGCTCTGTAGAGTGCCCTGCACCCGGTAAGCGCTCAATAGATGCGATCGGCTGACATTTGTAATTCCATCAAATGCCTCTCGGGCAAATCACCCCTCTCTGGAGACCCGTTTCCAGCACTTCCAATCTGCAGGCTGATGGAGAAGAAACTGGAGATCGTTCCAAACCACACTGAAAAATGGGCGCATATTTCATTCATTCATTCATTCATTCGTGTTTATCGAGTGCTTACTGTGTGCAGAGCACTGTACTAAGTGCTTGGGAAGTACAATTCAGCAACAAATAAAGACAAGTCCTGCCCACAGTGGGCTCACAGTCTAGACAGACATCAAAACAAGTAAACAGGCATCAGTAGCATCATTATGAATAAATAGAATTATAGATATATACACATCGTTACTAAAAATAAATATAATTATAAATATGTACATATAAACATGAGTGTTTCTTTTCATGTCTGTCTCCCCCTCTAGACTGTAAGCTTGCTGTGGACAGGGAATGCGTCACCAGTGATTAGAACAGTGTTTGGCACTTAGTGCTTAACAAATACCGTAATTATTATTATTATGGCAATTTATTGTCATATTGTACTCTCTCAAGGGCTTAGTGCAGTGCTCTGCACAGAGTAAGCGCTCAATAAATACGATTGGCTGACTGACTGAAGGATGAAAATTTCCAGAGCCCCTAGATTCTGCAGGGTGAGTTTTTAGGGGCAGGCCTGGAGGAGAGGAGCTTAGCATGATAATAATAATGATTATGGTATTTGTTAAGCTCTTACTATGTGCCAGGCACTGTACTAAGCGCCGGGGTGGAGAAGCAGCGTGGCCCAGTGGAAAGAGCACGGGCTTTGGAGTCAGGGCTCATGAGTTCGAATCCCAGCTCTGCCACTTGTCGGCTGTGTGACTGTGGGCGAGTCACTTCACCTCTCGGTGCCTCAGTTCCCTCATCTGTAAAATGGGGATTAAGACCGTGAGCCCCACGTGGGACGACCTGATTCCCCTATGTCTACCCCAGCGCTTAGAACGGTGCTCGGCACATAGTAAGCGCTTAACAAATACCAACGTTATTATCATTATTATTACAAGCAAATCGGGTTGGACACAATCCCTGTCCCACGCGGGGCTCACAGTTTCAATCCCCGCTCTTACAGATGAGGTAACTGAGGCCCGGAGAAGCGAGGCGGCTTGCCCAAGGTCACACAGCGGACAAGTGGCAGAGAAGGGATTAGAACCCGGGTCCATCTATTCAATAGTATTTATTCTATTCAATAGTATTTATTGAGTGCTTACTATATGCAGAGCTCTGTACTAAGCGCTCGGAATGAACAAGTAGGCGACAGATAGAGACGGTCCCCGCCGTCTGACGGGCACACGGTCCGATCGGGGGAGACGGACGGACGAGAACGATGGCGATGGATAGAGTCGAGGGGAAGGACGTCTCGTAAAAGCCGATGGCGACTAAATGGAATCGAGGCGATGTACATTTCATGAACAGAATAAATAGGGTGATGAAAATATATACAGTCGAGCGGACGAGTACGGTGCCGAGGGGATGGGAAGGGAGAGGGGGAGGAGCAGAGGGAGATTGGGGGGAAAAGAGGGGTAAGCTCAGGCCCGGGCTCTATCCACTAGGCCACGCTGCTTCTCATTTTGCGTGTAATCTTCCGCTCTGCCCCTCCCCGCCTGCCCAGTTGTTACTGGGGCATCTCCTATAAGCAGACCTGGGATTTAAAATTCGCACCTTTTCCCTTCCTCGTTATGGCCCGTGCAGGAAGAGAGATGAACGCGTCAAAATCGTCAGCTCGGGTTGAGCCAGATTTCACACTGGAGACTCTCATTCCTGTGCCTCAGAGTAAATAGAAAAGAGGAGCTGGGTGAAAAAAGAAAAGCACCAACCACTCCATAGAACACAACAGCTGTCCCAGGGGTGGACAAAGACTGAACTGCTTCGTAAATTGATCGGGTCCATCCCACCGTTTGGAACTCAGCCCTGGAGCCTCCGCCAATCCGCTTCCCAGAGGGAAGGCGCCTCGGTCCTAGAGAGTGGGAATAACCACTGGAATGCTTAGATACAATAGCCTCCCTTTTCCTCTGCTCCTCCTCCCCTCCCTGTCGCCCCGACTCCCTCCCTCTGCTCTATCCCGCTCCCCGCGCCGCAGCACTTGGTGTATACACATGCCTATTTATTACTCTATTTTATTCATGATGTGTATATATCTATAATTCTATTTATTTATTCTGATGCCATTGATAATAATGTTGGTATTTGTTGGTTTTTTTAAGCGCTTATTATGTGCAGAGCACTGTTCTAAGCGCTGGGGTAGGTAGAGAGTCATCAGGTCGTCCCACGTGAGGCTCACAGTCTTCATCCCCATTTTCCAGATGAGGGAACGGAGGCCCAGAGAGGTGAAGTGACTCGCTCACGGTCACGCAGCTGACGAGCGGCAGAGCCGGGATTCGAAACCATGACCTCTGGCTGCCAAGCCCGGGTTCTTTCCGCTGAGCCACACCGCCCGTCTACTTGTTTTGTTGTCTGTCTCCCCCCTTCTAGACTGTGAACCCGTCGTTGGGTAGGGAGAGAAGCAGCGTGGCTTAGTGGAAAGAGCCCGGGCTTGGGAGTCAGAGGTCATGAGTTCGAATCCCAGCCCCGCCACTCGTCAGCTGTGTGACTGTGGGCGAGTCACTTCACTGCTACGCTGCTTCTCCCTTCCTCTTAGCCTGTGAGCACCATCTGGGACAGGAGCTGTGTCTGATGTGATTGCAGGGTACCCACCCCAGGATTTAGCACAGTGCGTGACACATATAGTATGCACTTTACAAATACCACAGTTATTACGATTTAAGCTATAATTTTTCAACACGGATTTGCAGTGAGGGTGAGGTAGGAGGAGGCTGCTTAAATACTTCAGGAAAACAGGCCCCACAGCACCGAAACACCCAAGGGTGTTAGATTCGGATATCTTTGACCAGAAGCGGATACATAAACAGGGTTGTGTCCGTTTATTGTTATATTGTACTCCCCGAGAGTTTAATACAGTGCTTTGCACACAGTAAGCACTCAGTAAATACGATAGAATGAACAAATGGCTGAATAAATGTGTTGGTCCCAGAGAATAAGGCCCTTAAAGCAGCGTGGCTTAGTGGAAAGAGCCCGGGCTTGGGAGTCAGAGGTCATGGGTTCTAATCCCTGCTCCGCCGCTTGTCAGCTGTGTGACCTTGGGCAAGTCACTTAACTTCTCTGTGCCCCAGTTACTTCATCTGTAAAATGGGGATGAAGACTGTGAAGCCTACGTGGGACATTCGGATTACCCTGTATCTACCCCAGAGCTTAGAACAGTGCTGGCACATAGTAAGCGCTTAACAAATACCAACATTATTATTATTATTATTAAAGAGCACTTTGGCTGGTTCAATCTTTGGTCTATGCTGGTCTAGATGGGAAAGAGCTGCTTAGTTTTTCAAGTGAATTAACCGAACGAAGCTGGATTCGGCTACCTGAATTGGGGTCGTGGGAGAAGCGGGAGAGCAGAGGTGACCGGTCGCAGGGTTTTGTTTTTTTTTTTTTTTTACTTTAAGGTCACCGGGGCACACGCATGTCTCTCAGGAAGGGCCTGGATAAGGAGGGCGTCGGGGATGGCAGAGGAGGCTAAGGACAGAAAGGCCCTTGGAAAATACAAGAGGTGGCTACAATTCTATCCGCCATCTGAAAAATATCACTGCATTGAACGCAGAGTCCTGGAAGGCCAGGGGGAGATCGGACCAAGGAGAGGAGAGCCAGGAAGAGAGGCAAAATTATGAAAACAATAATACAATAATGCAAGCGATAATAACATAGGACTAGCGGTTCCATCATCACTGAGAAGGGTCGGGATTCAGTAGATGCTTTCTGTTGAAACACGGTTGACTTCAGGCGTCTGTAGCGAGGTAGCCTTCGACTTCAAAGAAGATGGTGAGATTCCTCTGTGTGTGTCTGTGTGTGAGACTGTGAATGAAAAGGTCAAACTAAGACCCACAGCCCCAATTACACTGTGCCCGCACAGACGAGGCCTAGTGAAAGAGCCCAGGCCTGGGAGTCAGAGGACCTGGGTTCTCATCCCGGCTCTGCAAATTGCTCCGCCAGTGGCTGGCTGCGTGACTCTGGGCAAGTCACTCTACTTCTCTGTGCCTCAGAATGAACCCTCAAATTTCACCGGGATGGAGTGCGGGCTGACTCCGGGAAGAGTCGTTCCGTGTTCAGCCAGTCCGACAAACCCGCTTTTGGAATTTTGCAAACGTCAATCCCATCCTCCCGCTCAGCTTCTCCCTTTCCCACGCCATTCTGGCCGGAAGTCAATTAAGGATAGAGCTCGTAGGCAGAGGCGGCGGTCTGCCCCCTGTGTCACCTTCACGTCCGCACAGAAAGCTTCCCCGATTAGCTGTCTTCTACTCGAACTCGTAGACAAAAGCCCCCGGCTGGGTTGACTGACAGTTTGGCTTCCTCCCTTTCTTATCTTCTTCTCCCTTTCTAGGGCTTTTCAGACAGACAGCACAGAGCGGGGACGGTCAGAGAACCCGCTACAGTCCAGAGAGACTGGTCTTCTGCACGTGCAGCTTGAGGGTATTCACCGGTAGCAGATTCGGGCTCTTTTCCGGTCACCCTGCTTGGGTTTTTGGACTGTCGTACCTGACATCCCGATAATATTCGTAGGCATAATCAGAGTATCCGTCGAGCATTTACCGTGTACCGGGTGCTGGGGTAGGTAAGCGAGCGTCGGCTCAAACCCAGTCCCTGTCCCTTGTGGGGCTCGTGGTCCGCGAGTGGGATGGAGAACATTTATGGAAGGCCCATTTTACAGAGGAGGAAACTGAGGCCCGGAGAAGTGAAGTGACTTGCCGAAGGTCAGTCAGCAGCCAGAGGGCAGAGGCGGGACTAGAATGCGGATCCCCTGACTCCCGGGTCCAGGTTCTTCCCACCGTGCCACCCTGCTTCTCCAAATAGGCAGGGAATGTGTCTATTTTACTGCTGTGTTGTACTCTCCCAAGTGCTTAGTGCGTTACACGCAGTAAGTGCTCAATAAATGCCGTGGATGGGTTGATTGATTGAAACAGAGCTAAGCCTGCCTCCATTAAAGCCGCAAATTTGATCTGTGGCTGAAAGCTGATGTATTGAGTTTTTCGTTCACTCTCCTTAAACGAAACTGTGAAAGATAGGATGAAAATAGATTTCCTCAAAGCAGAGCATTTTAAAGTTTGAATATTTTCCCATCGGTAGTAGTGTAAATATATCTAGTACCAATTCTTTAATTGCTCATCTCCTCATTTGGCCTTTTCTGTTAAAATTGTTCCTTATAAATACGAATAACAAGAGTATTTATTATGGTACTTATCTATAAATCATATATTCTGAAGTGATTATGTTAACGTCTGTCTCCATCTTTAGACCGTTAGCTGGCTGAGGGCAGGGAACGTGTCCACCGGCTCTGTTGAACTGTGTTCTCCAAGCGCTTGTTACAGTGCTCTGCACAGAGTAGGTGCTTAATAAATTCCATGGATTGATTGATGTATTGATTGTATGGGTTAAGCATTTGTTTCGTGCCCAGCACTGTGCGAACTGCTGGAGTTCGTACAGTGTAATCTGATCAGATCCAGTCGCGGTCTCACAGGAGCCTTAAAGTTTAAGAGGAAGGGAGAAAGGAATTTTATACCCATTTTGCAGAAGAGGAAACTGAGGCTCAAAAGGATTAAGTATCTTGCCCAAGGTCATACAATAGGCAGGTGAGTTCCATGCTCCTGAATCTCTATTCCATGCTCTTTCCACTAGGCCACACTGACTGGCTTAATCAAATACTTGCAGGTGGGTCCTCTGTTGAAAAGGAAGTGTTTGAACATAGGAATAATAAATTCTATTATTTACATTTGGAATAATAATAATAATGGTCTCTGTTAAGCGCTAGGTGCCACACACTGTTCTGAGCGCTGGGGTAGATACAAGGTAATGGGGTTGTCCCACGTGGGGCTCCCAGTTTTAATCGCCATTTTACAGGTGAGGTAACTGAGGCACCAGAGAAGGGAAGTGATTTGCCCAAGGTCACCCAGCTGACAAGCGGCGGGGCTGCGATTAGAGCCCACGACCTCTGACTCCCAGGCCCGTGCTCTTTCCACTGAGCCACGCTGCTTCTCTATGCCTGAAACAGTACTGTTAATTTAACCATCCAATCAGGGACAGGTTGAGGAGGAGAAAAACTAGTCAAAATGTACGATTCCAAGAGCGGAATCTAAGAACCTGGTCTCAGAGAGACTCGGGAGGAAAAACAAGTTGGATTGTTTTGCGCCAGGAGTCTACGACGGGGCTGAGTCGATGTCAGGAATGAAGCTACGGCTAAGACTCCGGGGTGCCGACACCTAGACTCTCAAAGTCTCACACCAGTGGAGTGGCTAATATAATAATTATGGTATTTGTTAAGCGCTTACTTTGTGCTGAGCACTGTTCTAAACGCTGGGATAGGTACAGGTCACTTAACTTCTCTGTGCCTCAGTTACCTCATCTGTCAAATGGGGATTAAAACTGGGAGCCCCCCGTGGGACAACCTGACCACCTTGTATTCCTCAGCGCTTAGAACAGTGCTTTGCACATAGTAAGTGCTTAACAAATACCACAGTTTATTTATTTTATTTACAGGGTAATCAGATTGTCCCACGTGGGGCTCACATTTTTTTTAATCCCCATTTTTACAGATGAGTTAACTGAGGCACAGAGAAGTGAAGTAATCTGCCCAAGGTCACCCAGCAGACAAGTGGCGGAGCTGGGATTAGACCCCACGGCCTCTGACTCCCAAGCCCGTGCTCTTTCCACTAATACGATACATGTGAGAGAAACCGAATGCTTAGGTTTTTTTTTTTTTTAATGGTATTTGTTAAGCGTTTATTATGTGGTAGGCACTATACTAAGCACTAGGGTGGATACAATCTAATCAGGTTGGACGCGTTCCCTGACCCACGTGGGGCTCGCATTTTATACCCTGTTTTGCAGATGAGGTGACTGAGGCCCCGAGAAGTAAAGCGACTTGCCCGAGGTCTCCCAGCAGACACGTGGCAGAGCCGGGATTAGAACCCAGGACCTCTGACTCCCAGGCCGGTGCTTTTTCCACTAGGCCATGCCGATAAGCTGGTAGGGCTAAAACTGGAAGGGAAATGGCTTGGTTGGCTCTGCCGAAGCCCAGAGAAACCGGGCCCTTCCCTGGAAAGTCCAGATAGAACCCGGATCGGGGTCTGGGGTTGTGGAGGAGACGCTCTCCTCGGTCGGGGTCCTCCGCCGGAGCCCGTCACCCTAAACACGGTCAGGCGGGTTACGTTCGTGCCAGAACGAAGAAGCAGCATGGCGTAGAACACGAGCCTGGGAGTGAGAAGGTCGCGGGTTCTAATTCCAGCTCCTCCACTTTTCTGCCGTGGGTCCCTAGGCAAGTCACTTCACTTCCCTGGACCTCGGTTCCCTCTAACCTGTAAAATAGGGATGGAGACGGCGAGCCCCATGTGAGACAGGGACTGCGTCCAACCCAATTTGCTCGTACCCGCCCCAGTGCTCAGTACAGTGCCTGGCACATAGTAAGCGCTTAACAAATGCCATCCTTATGATGAACGAAGGACACCGGACGGTCTCTCCCTCCCGATCTGGGCCCCCGCGGCCCACGGAGCTCGAGCCCCCCTTTCCCTCTGCACCCCCTCTCCCGTCCCATCCCCTCAGCACCGTACTCGTCCGCTCGACTGTATATATCTTCAATACCCCATTTATTTTGTTAATGAGATGTACATCACCCTCATTCTATGTATTTGCTATTGTTTTAATGAGACGTTCTTCCCCTCGATTCTATTTATCGCCATCGTCCTCGTCCGTCCGTCTCCCCCGATTAGACCGTGAGCCCGTCAAAGGGCAGGGACCGTCTCCATCTGTTGCCGATTTGTCCATTCCAAGCGCTTAGTACAGGGCTCTGCACATAGTAAGCGCTCAATAAATACTATTGAATGAATGATTCTCTGGTGACGGATGGCTTCTGGCCCCGTGTCTCTCAGGAGAGGAGGTGGACAGGCAACTGTGCCGCGACGCCATCTACCCGACGCCCGTGGTCTGCGACACGCCCTGCCCCAAGGATTGCGTCCTGAGCGCGTGGTCCCAGTGGTCCTCCTGCTCCCACACCTGCTCCGGAAAGACCACCGAAGGCAGGCAGATGCGAGCGCGCTCCATCCTGGCCTATCCCGGCGACGAAGGTAAGGGGCCACAGGCCACGGGGCCTGGGCTCAGAGCCCTCTGACCCAGCCTGCCCTCAATTTCGGTCAGAGAGTTGGGGAGGATAAACCTAACCGCTGCCGGCCTTCTTCTTCCTCTCCCTTTTCATCCTCTTGCTCTTCCTCCTTCTCTTCCCCTTCCCTTTCCCCCTTGGGTCACTGAGTCTTCCTACCTTTCGAAGACACCACGTATGTATATATGTGTGATTTGATTTATTCGTATCCCTGTCCGTCTCCCCCCCTCGAGACTGTGAGGCTGTTGTGGGCAGGGAATGTCACTGTTTATTGTTATATTGTCCTCTCCCAAGTGCTTAGTACAGTGCTCTGCACACAGTAAGCGCTTAATGAATATAATTGAATGAATGAATGAATGAATGAATGAGCAATGGCCTGTCTCTTTCATTCATTTTTTTCTCTCTTTTATCTGAGTGAGAGAAATCTGGGTTTCTAGACTGTAGGCTCATCGTAGGAAGGGAATATGTCTATTATATTGCTATATGGTCCTCTCCCAAGTGCTTAGTACAGTGTTATGTGCACAGTAAGCGCTTAATGAATATGATTGAATGAATGAGCAATGGCCTGTCTCTTTCATTCATTTTTTTTTCCCTCTTTTATCTGAGTGAGAGAAATCTGGGTTTCTAGACTGTAGGCTCAATGTCGAAGGGAATATGACTATTATATTGCTATATGGTCCTCTCCCAAGTGCTTAGTACAGTGTTATGCACACAGTAAGTGCTTAATAAATATGATTGAATGAATGAGCAATGGCCTGTCTCTTTCATTCATTTTTTTTCCTCTTTTATCTGAGTGAGAGAAATCTGGGTTTCTAGATTGAAGGCTCATTGGGGAAGGGACTGTGTCTATCATATTGTTATAGGGTCCTCTCCCAAGTGCTTAGTACAGTTCTGTGCGCACCGTAAGCGCTCAACAAGCTCGTTGTGGGCAGGGAATGTGTCTGTTTATTGTTCTAGTGTTCTCTTCCAAGCGCTTAATACGGTGCTCTGCACACAATAAGTGCTAAATACGACTGGATGAAAGATTGAGTCTCCACTTGCTTTAGAGAACTTGTCAACTCGGATATATTGTCTTCTCCCAAGCACCTAGTACAGCGCGCTGCACACAGTAAGCATTCAGTAAATACGATTGACTGACTGATTGACAGCAGACGAGTGGCGGAGCCGGAATTAGAACGCAGGTCCCTCTGACTTCCAGGTCCGTGGTCTATCCACTAGGCCACACTGCTTCTCTAAAATCCTTTACTGAAGGGATCTGTCTCTTTCATTCGTTTTTTTTTTTTTTCTAATTTATCTAAGTGGACAAATCTGGGTTTCTGAGTGGTTTTGAAAGGCTCTTTATTTCAGTGATCACTTGATGTAGTTACTATTCTCATTATTAATAATGATATAGTGCTAGTTTTTTTATGGTATTGGTGAACCACTTACTATGTGCTGGGTACCATTCCAGGGGCTGGAGTAGGTAGAAGTTCATCACAGTCCCTGTCCCACACAGAGGACGAACGAGGTAACCGAGGCACAGAGAAGTGAAGTGACTTGCCCTAGGTCACCCAGCAGACAAGCGGCAGAGCTGGGATTAGAACCTGGAACCTTCTGACTCCCAGGTACGGGCTCTATCCACCAGGCCACACCGCTTCTAGATGGTGACGTGGACCAAATGTAGTTCTAAAGGACCCGGCCTTAAATTGAGGAAACGCCCCCTCATCTGAAAAACCTACAGAAACGAAAGCCAAAACTTGATTTGTGGACAACCTCTGATCACCTGGGTGTCCTCAAATGTGACTAAAGGCTCCTCAGACACTTAGAGCACAGGCCTTGGTGATCGAGTGCTCAGTACAGTGTTCTGCACACAGCAAGCGCTCAATAAATACGATTGAATGAAGGGTCTCCTACGGGAATTGACGGACGAGCTTCGATCCTGACATTTGAGGATGGAGAAACGATGGGGAGGAGTTGATGATAGGGTTATTGGCTTGCTTGACATCACTCGCATTCTCTGCCTGTCGTTCTCTGGTCGGGGCACCGAAGGCAAGCAGACGGGCAGGCGTTCAGTACGTTGCAGTGTGTGTATGCGGCCTTCTCCCATTTTATCGGTAATAATAATTATTATTGTTATGTCTGTTAAGCACTTAATATGTGCCAAGAACTCTAAGTGCTGGAACAGACCCAAGATCATCACGGGGGGATACAGTCCCTGTCCCACACTCAGTCTAAATAGGAGGGAGAACTGATATTGAATCCTCATTTTACAAATGAGGAAACTGAGGCACGGAAAAGTCAAGTGATTTGCCCAAGATCACACACCAGGCAGAGCTGGGATTAGAATCCATTTTTTCTGATTCCTAAATCCGTGCTTTTTCTAGGCCACGTAACAGCAGGAGCCCCAGACATGTTCCCTGTCCTTAGGGAGTTTCCACTCTAATCAGAGACCCACATCAAATATTTAGTAGAATTAATAATTGATTATAAACGGAGAGGCGCTGAGGAAGAGCCGCACTAAATATGTAAAGACTGGGAAAATCTACAGTTCAAAAATATCAACGTGGCTTAGTGGATAGGGAAGCAGCGTAGAGAAGCAGCATAGAGAAGCAGCGTGGCTCAGTGGAAAGAGCACGGGCTTTGGAATCAGAGGTCATGGGTTCGACTCCCGGCTCTGCCACTTGTCAGCTGTGTGACTGTGGGCGAGTCACTTCACTTCTCTGGGCCTCAGTTACCTCATCTGTAAAATGGGGATTAAGACTGTGAGCCCCACGGGGGACAACCTGATTCCCCTGTGTCTACCCCGGCACTTAGAACAGTGCTCTGCACATAAAGTAAGGGCTTAACAAATACCAACATTATTATTATTATTATTATTAGGGTACCAGCCTGGGACTCAGAAGGACCTGGGTTCTAATCCCAGCTCCGACACATGTCTGCCATGTGGCCTCGGGAAAGTCATTTCACTTCTCTGTGCCTCAGTTCCCTTGTCTAAAATGGGAATCAAGACTGTGAGCCCCCTGTGGGACATGGATAGCGTCCAACCGAATTAATCGGTATCTACCCCTGTGCCTAGTTCAGTTCCTGGCGCATAGTAAGCATTTAACAAAGACCATTTAAAAAAACAAAAAAAGAGACTAAGAATCCTAAAAAAAACCTAAAAAAAAAAAAGATAGAACTTGTATTCGTCTAAGAAAGGTGTAGTGAAGTGCTGTTTAACAATCAATCAATGGCATCCTCTAGATTGAAAGCTCGTTGTGGACAGGGAATTCATTCATTCAGTAGTATTTATGGAGTGCTTACTATGTGCAGAGCACTGTACTCAGCGCTTGGAATGGACAAATCGGTAACAGATAGAGACGGTCCCTGCCCTTTGACGGGCTTACGGTCTAATCGGGGGAGCCGGACGGACAAGAACAATAGCAGTGATAGCAATAATAGTAACAATAGCAATCAATAGAATCAAGAATATCAACGTTTATTGCTGCACGGTACTTTCCCAAGCGCTGAGTACAGTGCTCTGCACAGAGTGAGCGCTCAATAAGTAGGATTGAATGAATGAATTTCCTGAATGCTTACAGCATGCAGAGCACAATCTTAAGCACTTGAGAGGGGTACAATGCAACCCGGTTGGTAGACCATTTCCCTGCCCACAAAAAAATAACTAACACACTGGTTCAGTCTGCTTTAACAGCTGAACGTTAAGGGGAAATAATAGGCCCTAAATCACTGTTTCTGCAGCGTAGTCTCCAATTCTTCATACAGGTTCTGCGTTACCCTGAAATACCGTGTCAAGCCCCCTCTGGACTGTAAATTCTCTGCGGGCAGGGGCCGTGTCCGCTAATCGGTTGCATTATCCCCTCCCAGGCGCTCAGTCCAGTACTCTGCCAATAGTAGGTGCTCAATAAACACCGCCGATCGATCGGTTGATTGGGGCTTAACGTCATCATTCTCTAAATTAAGAACACACAAGACAAGCCATTGAGTAGCTCCGGTTCTGCCTCCTGAAACCACAGACAACCCTGGAGAGCAGTGCCTGCTATTTGAATTTAATAGAACAGGTGCATGTCATTTAAATTTAATCGAGACAACGACCTTCCTCTTTCTTAACACTCTGCCATCCTCAGTGAGTTCTCCTAGAGAGAGCCATGTAGAAGTCACGGATAAAAGCCGTGTGTTTTCAGCAATCTCTGACGTTGCCCCAGTGGGAACCGTCTTTTGGAAGGTAGGTAGATTTCACAACCATCGAGGAGATGACTTTATGATTTATCCACTGATTTCTCAAAAAAAAAAAAAAAAACAAAACATTCACGGAACAGTGCAGATACGAAGAGGAGGGTGACACGTTCTCAGATATAGAAATGGTTTGGGGGGCGGAAACCTGAAAATAGGTTCGGCAACGTTATAGAGCTTGGAAATATCACTCCCTTATCTGAACGTCGACCTTGTGCCTCGGGAATTCTCACGAATGCCGAGGACGCCCCTGATAGAAAAATAAAGAACGCCCCTCCGCTGTTGAGAGCGGATCTGAAAGGCTCGCCCTTTGCCCGGAGTGATTCCGTCTCCAGACTGTATCAGTTCCTGTCACTTCCTGGAGCTTCATTAAAATTAGATCTGTGTCAGGCGGTTTCCCGTCAGATCCATTATATGCCGCAGACGGTTGCTGAATCACTAGTAATGAGTGACTCTTCACCTCCAGAAAAACATGGCAAGCATTATTTCAATAGACGGGGGCGCTTCCCATTGAAAGGTCACGGAAGGTTTTTGAAACATACATCCGTGATGGCTTTGCATCCCCCCAAAAAGGGTGGGGGGAGCGGAATGATATTTCATTTAATTAAGCGTATCGTTGGCTATACAAAGAATTGAGCGCTAAAAATATCTCTGATCTCTCCGGTCCTATTTCCTCTTGGAAATTGCCCTGAGATGAAAATATTTGCATAGATTCTACCTCCCCCGTTATTATTAGTAGTAGTAGTAGTAGTGATAACGGTAATTATTATATATTTGCTAAGCACTTATTATTTGTCAGGCGCTATTTTAGTTTATGAGAAGCGGCGTGGCTCAGTGGAAAGAGCCCGGGCTTGGGAGTCAGAGGCCGTGGGATCTAAAATCCCGGCTGCGCCACTTGTCTGTTGTGTGATCGTGGGCAAGTCACTTAACTTCTCCGTGCCTCAGTTCCCTCATCTGTAAAATGGGGATTGAGACTGTGAGCCCCACGGGGGGCAACATGATTACCTTGTACGTACCCCAGCGCTCAGAACGGTGCTTGGCGCACAATAAGCACTTAAATACCATAGTGATGATAATAATAATAGACACTGGAGTAGATATATATTCATCATGTTGGGCACAGACCCTTGTCTAGAGGGGCCTCACAGTCTACGTAGGAGGGAGAATGGGTATTGAAACCCCTTTTAACATCGGAGGAAACTGAGGCACGGAAGTGACTTGACCAAGGTCACTAATCTGTCACACGGTAAAACCGGGATTAGAATCCAGGTCTTCTGACTCCCAGCCCCGAGACCTTTCCACTAGACCATGTTGCTTCCCGTTAAATCGTAGCCTCCTGGAGGGTAGGGAACATGTACCTTGTTACCACTGAACTCTCCCAAACGCTTAGCACAGTACCTCATCCCCAGTCGCTTGTTGATTGATTAGTCGATGAGGAATTCTAGGAGTAAGATGAGATTCGGGAACTACTCTTCTTGCTTTTCTCTGTAAGATATTGGCACAGTCCAAAACGCTGATGATTCGGGGCCTCTGGCGGCCCCATTAAGCAGTTAGATTTGCCCTGTTGTTTTCCTGGAGATCTGGGAGTAATAATAATAATAACAATAATGATGAGGGCATCGGTTAAGCACTCACTATGTGCCACGCCCTGTTCTAAGCGCTGGGGTAAATTAAAAGTAATCAGGTTGTCCCACGTGGGGCTCGCAAGCAGCGTGGCTCGGTGGAAAGAGCCCGGGCTTGGGAGTCAGAGGTCATGAGTTCGAATCCCGGCTCTGCCACTTGGCAGCTGTGTGACTGTGGGCGAGTCACTTGACTTCTCTGGGCCTCAGTGACCTCATCTGTAAAATGGGGATTGACTGTGAGCCTCCCGTGGGACAACCTGATGACCCTGTATCTACCCCAGCGCTTAGAACAGTGCCCTGCACATAGTAAGCGCTTAACAAATACCAACATTATTACAGTACAACAACATAACCATCCGTCACTCAGTCGATCGTATTTATTGAGCGCTTACTGTGGGCAAGGCACTGTACTAAGTGCTTGGGGGAGTACAATCCACCTATACAACCGTGGATCATTCAATCGTATTATCGAGCGCTTACTGTGTGCAGGGAGTGGCTTAGTGGAAAGAGCACAGGCTTGGGAGTCAGAGATCGTGGGTTCTAATCCTGGCTCCACCACGTGTCAGCTGTGTGACTTTGGGCAAGTCATTTCACTTCTCTGTGCCTCACTTACCTCATCTGTAAAATGGGGATTAGGACTGTGAGCCCCACGTGGGACAACCTGATTATCTTCTCTCTACCCTAGCGCTTCGAAGAGTGCTTGGCACAGAGTAAGCGCTTAACAAATACCATCATTATTACTACTAAGCACTTGGAGAGTACAAGAGGAAAATATGACAGTCATTCAGTCGCTCGTATTTATTGAGTGCTTACTGTGCGCAGGACACTGTGCTAAGTGCTTGGGAGGAGACGATACGACAATATAACGGTGAGTCATTCAGCGAATCATATTTATTGAGCACTTAACTGGGTGCAGGGCACTGTACGAAGCACTTGGAGAGGATAGTAGAATAATATAACAGTCATTCAATCAATCGTATGTATCGGGTGCTTACTGTGGGCGGGGCACTGTACTGAGCACTTGGGAGAGGACAGTACAACAATATAACGGTCAGTCATTCAGTCAATCACATTTATTGAGTGCTTACTGTGTGCGGGGCACTGTACTAAGCACTTGGGAGAGGACAGTACAACAGTCATTCGGTAAACCGTATTTATCGAGCGCTTACCGTGTGCAGGGCGCTGTACTGAGCACTCGGGAGAGGAGAGTACAACAGTATAACAGTCATTCGGTAAATCGTATATATCGAGCGCTTACTGTGTGCAGGGCGCTGTACTGAGCACTCGGGAGAGGAGAGTACAACAATATAACCGTCATTCGGTAAATCGTATTTATCGAGCGCTTACTGTGTGCAGGGCGCTGTACTGAGCACTCGGGAGAGGAGAGTACAACAATATAACAGTCATTCGGTAAATCGTATTTATCGAGCGCTTACTGTGTGCAGGGCGCTGTACTGAGCACTCGGGAGAGGACAGTACAACAATATAACAGAGTCGTTCAGTCACTCGCATTTATCGAGCGCTTACTGTGTGCAGGGCACTGTACTGAGCACTCGGGAGAGGAGAGTACAACAATATAACAGTGCCGTTCAGTCACTCGCATTTATCGAGAGCTTACTGTGTGCAGGGCACTGTACTGAGCACTCGGGAGAGGACAGTACAACAATATAACAGTCATTCAGTCAATCGCATTTATCGAGTGCTTACTGTGTGCCGGTCACTGTACTAGGCGCTTAGAGAGTACAACGGAACAATAAAACAGTCAGTCATTCAGTCAATCATATTTACTGAGCGCTTACTGTGTGCAGAGCACTGTACTAAGTGCTTGGGAGAGGCCAACAGAACAATAGAACAGCAAGTCAGTCATTCAGTCGATCGTATTTACTGAGTGCTTACCTTATGCAGAGCACTCTGCTAAGCGCTCGGGAGAGGCCAGTAGATTAGACCGTAAGCCCGTCGAAGGGCAGGGACCGTCTCTATCTGTTGCCGACTTGTCCATTCCAAGCGCTCGGTACAGTGCTCTGCACATGGTAAGCGCTCAGTAAATGCTATTGAATGAATGAACAGTATAAGAGACAGGCGGTCATTGCATCAGTAGTATTTATTGAGAGCTCACTGAGCCGCAGCGCACTGTACCGAGCGCTCGTCTCGTGCCGTCGAGTCGTATCCGACTCACGGCGACGCCGTCGCTGCCGGGACGCCCCGCTCTCCATCGGCCATCGTTCCGGTAGCGGACTCGCGGAGTTTTCTCGGTCAAAATCCGGAAGCGGTTGACCAACGCCGCCTTCCGCGCGGTCAACTCGAGCGTCGCCCCGCCTCGACTCCCTCCCGTTCGGCCGCCGCTCCGGGAGAGTCCGATCCGACGCTACCCGGTCACGTCCCCCGCCGGGAAGGCGCTTCCAGCCCAGCGCGGGGGCGAAGGAGACGAGGCGGGACGGGGCGGTGAGCGGGTTTTCCGGTCGCCCTGCGCAGGAGGTGCCCGGTGCCCCAACGGCAGCGCCCTGCAGGAGAGCCGCAGCTGCAACGAGCACGCCTGCACCGTCTACCACTGGCAGGCCAGCCCCTGGGGCCAGTGCGTCGAGGACTCCTCCGTGGCCGCCTTCAACTCGTCCGCCCGCTGGCACCGCCACGCCGCCTGCTCCGTGGGCATGCAGACCAGGAAGGTCATCTGTGTGAGGGTCAACGTGGGACAGGTCGGACCCAAAAAGTAAGGACGGAGGGCACGGGGTGGCTCCCGCCCGCCCGGTCGCCCGGGTCAGGGCCGGGTACGGCCTAGTGGAGAGACCACGGGCCCGGGAGTCGGAAGGACCCGAGTTCTGATCCCCGCTCGGCCGCTCGGCCGCCGGGTGGCCTTGGGCAAGCCGCTTCACCCCGACCCCACGGGGCTTGGGTGCGTAGTCTTATACGCCACCACTTTCCCTAGCTGTAATTTATTTTCCCGTCCGTCTCCACGTGAAGCAGTGTGGCCTAGTGGAGAGAGCCCGGGCCTGGGAGTCAGAAGGACCCGAGTTCTGATCCCCGCTCGGCCGCTCGGCCGCCGGGTGGCCTTGGGCAAGTCGCTTCACTTCTCTGGGCCTCGGTTCCCTCATCTGGAAAAAGGAGACCGAGACCGTGCGTCTCGTGCGGGACCTGATTTGCTTGTATCCACCCCAACACAAACTACAGTGCCCGGCACGTAGTAAGCGCTTGACAAATACCGCAGTGATTATTACTATGATCTTCCTGTTTAGGCCTGGAACCTGTACACATAATTTTGTGACTATTAAGGATTTTAATCCTCACCCCGACCCCGCGAGATTATAGTCCATAGCTTTAAACTCTTCCACTCTCCCTAGCTCTAATTTATTTTCATGTCTGTCTCCCCCCGAAGTAGTGTGGCCTAATGGCGAGAGCACGGGCCTGGAAGTCGGAAGGACCTGGGTTCCAATCCCGGCTCCGCCCCTCGTCTGTTGTGTGTCCTTGGGCAAGTCACTTCACTTCTCTGTGCCTCAGTTACCTCATCTGTACAATGGGGATGAAAACTGTGAGCCCTGAGCCGGACAGGGACTGTGTCCAACCCGATTTGCTTGTATCCACCCCAACGCTTAGTACAGTGCCTGGCACCTAGTAAGCGCTTAACAAATTCCACCATCATTATGGTTATCATTACTTCACTTCTCCGGTACTCGCTTGCTTCATCTGAATAAGGGGGATTAGGACCGTGAGCTCTTATTGTTGTATTGTCCTCTCCCAAGTGCTTAATACAGTGCTCTGCACACCTTAGGCGCTCATTAAATATGATTGAATGAATGAGGGACAGGGAATGTGTCCGATCTGATTAACTTGTATCTGCCCCAGCACTTAGCGCAGTGCTTGGTACAGAGTAATAATAATAATAATGTTGGTATTTGTTAAGCGCTTACTATGTACAGAGCACTGTTCTAAGCGCTGGGGTAGATACAGGGTCATCAGGTTGTCCCACGTGAGGCTCACAGTCTTAATCCCCATTTTACAGATGAGGTAACTGAGGCACAGAGAAGTTAAGTGACTTGCCCACAGTCACACAGCTGACGGGGGCAAAGCCGGGATTCGAACTCATGACCTCTGACTCCCAAGCCCGGGCTCTTTCCACCGAGCCACGAGTAAGCCCTAGAGCAAGTATATAATTATTATTATAATAATTGTGATATTTGCTCAGTGCTTACCGTGTTACAAGCATTGTGCTAAGCGTTGGGGTAGATACAAGATAATCAGGGTCACTCATGGGGCTCACAGTCTAAGTAGGAGGGAGAACAGGGATCGAATCCTCATTTTGAAGAGGAAGGAACTGCAGCACAGAGAAGTGAAGTGACCTGTCCAAGGTCACACAGCAGACAAGTCACACAGCCAGGATTAGAACTCAGGTGCTCTGACTCCCAGGCCCCAGCTCTTTCCACGAGGCTAAACAGCTTCTTGGGCAGGGATGGGTGTCTACTCTATTGTACCCTCCCAAGTGCTTAGTACGGTGCTCTGCAAAGAGTGAACACTCAGAAAATACCATTGATCGATTGATTGGGCAGCCCTGACTTTTCCCCTCAGTCCCCGACTTTTTTCTCCCAGAAAGCCGAAACGATCCGATGCTTGTCCCATCCCGCAGCGTGACGATAATGGTGGTATTTGTCCAGAGCGAACTATGTGCAAAGCACTGTGCTAAGAGCTAGGATCATTACCAGATCATCAGGTCGGACACTGCCCCTGTCCAACTTGAAGTTCACAATTCATTAATTCATTCAATCATATTTATTGAGCGCTTACCATGTATATAGTAATTGGGAGAGTAAAATAGAGCAATAAACAACATATTTCCTGCCCACAACCTAAGGGGAAGGGAGAACAGGATCGAATCTGCTGTAAAATGGGCATTCAGTCCTGTTCTCCTTGCCCTTTTAGAAGGAAACGGAGGCCCAGGCAGGTTAAGTGACTAACCCGAGACCAAACAGCAGACCCGTGGGAAAACGGGGACTATAATTGGGAGCTCCTCGCTCCCAGACCTCTGCCTCCGTTGCGTCTACATATTGAAGCCGAATGGGTTGTTTCTGCCCTAAAAATTCCAGCCAAAGGACTTGGAGTTCCCAACAGTCCCAATATTTGTTTGGGAATTCAGAGGAAAACATCAGCGTTCCCTTTTTCAAAGCCCAGGTTTAATTCCCAGAACCGTTTTCAAAACCACACATTTGACACAGAGTGTAAATAAGATCCCTGCTTAAAGCTTTCCTTACTAAAACAGATTACCGAGCCGGGGTCAAATCAATATTATTGGACTTATCTACCCTCCAAGGATCAGACCGCACCTCCTATCGTTTCTGGTTACTTTGACCTTGAGTAAGATATGGGATGAAAATCAATTCCCCACTGCAAAGCCCAGATGCTAAAAGGCAAACTGAATAAAGGGCAAAGTGTGGTGATTAAACCAATCTCCTCTCTAAAGGAAGTCTGAATTAGCTTTATTGGATATAATCTGGGCAGTTAAATTCAAGTTCTCGAGTTTATTGAGGGACATTGTCGTCAATCATTTTTTAATTCAGACCTACGGTTTGAAAGTAGATGGGTTGTGGCTGAAATACTTGGAGGCTCATTATGTCACCCTATAAATGCGCGCAGAGTTCCTGGAAGAGAATGTGATCTACTCCCTGACACTCTATCAATCAATTAATAGTATATTTGAGCATTTACTCTGTGCAGAGCACTATCTTAAGTGCTTGGGAGAGTCCAGTTCAATAGCACTCACAGACACACTTCCTGCCCAAAACGAGCTTAAAGTTGACACGATTCTCCGTCTTCAAAATCGTCTGAGACAGGAATAGCATCTTGGGGACCAGAACGCCTTCATTCACCCAATTCTGAACTTTCCAATCGATCGATCTGTCGATGGTATTACCGAGGAGGAAAATTGCTATTGTACTCACTTGAGAGAGCCTAAGAGAAGCCAGAGGCCTGACCTTTGCCCTTACAGTCTACTGGGGCAAGATTAACTACAGTCTAATCCCACCTATCTTCAATCAGTAATATTCACTGAGGAATTTCTAAATGCAGAACACCATACCGGACACTTGGGAGAACACACAGGAGTTAAGGAGATAGGACCCCTATTCTCAAGGAGCTGACGCTCTAGCGGGAAAGGCAAGCTTTAACTAATTTACAGAGGAAAATTCTCAGGGATTTGCACTGAGATTTACTGGCTCACCTCTCTCGAGAGGGTGGTTTCCTGGTAATAATAATAATGGCATTTGTTAAGTACTTAATATTTGCAAAACACTGTTCTAAGGGCCAGGGTAGATGCAAGGTAATCAGACTGGGGTGGGGGGATACAAGGTGATCGGGTTGTCCCACGTGGGGCTCACACTCTTAATCCCCGTTTTACAGCTGAGGAATCTGAGGCACAGAGAAGTGAAATCACTTGCCCAGAGTCACACAGCTGACAAGTGGCCGAGCCAGGATTAGAATCCACGACCTCTGACTCCCAAGCCCGGGCTTTTTTCACTACGCCACGTTGCTTTTCTAGCGAGATTTTTCTTCCATTTCTCTCCCGAGGGTTGTTTTCTGGTAGACGGCGGAGGAATCCGAGGTCTTAAACAGACGTCGGCGGTCTCTGTTTCTCAATTTCTACATCTCTTTGGCCCTTAGCTAACAACAGATACCTGGGCTTCCTATTTCCCATCCTTCTGAGCTCCTTTTGGTTTATGTTCCTTTCCCTGGGGTTTTAAAAACCCGCTTTTTAACAATACTGGATGAAAGAGGTGACTGTAGTTTCTTCATGCCGAGCAAAGACCGGATATGGGGTTTTTATGTAGTTACCAATACCACAGACATGTTACTTAGAGAAGAGAATATGATGAATGTGTTTTACAAGGGAGTTATGAATTCACAGAGGAGAAAAAAAAAAATCAATTGAAGTTTGGTGGATATAGAATGCATAACTTCACAGTTAACACATAGCTGAGAGCGTAACAAAATATGAAGCACTTGTGCTGGGCTTCAACTGAGATGAGAAGATATATAGTGTTCAAGGATGCACGGCGAAAAACTAGTAGATTCAAAATTGGATAACAAATGGAGAGGAGTTGATATTAAAGTAAATTTAAATGTTACCATAGCTATCCTGGCCCAACCATAATATCTTTTTGTTTCCTGGAGTCGTTGGTTTATTATGATGCTCGTTAGGGGCTTATTATAATAATAATATTGCTATTTGTTAAGTGCTTACTATGTGCCAAGCACTGTTCTGAGCGCTGGGGTAGACACAAGGTAATCAGGCTGTCCCGCGTGGGGCTCACAGTCTTAATCCCCATTTTACAGATGAGGTCACTGAGGCCCAGATAAGTTAAGTGACTTGCCCAAAGTCACACAGATGATAAGTGGCGGAGTCAGGATTAGAACCAGTTATGTGTCAAGCACTGTTCTAAATCCTGGGCAGATAGAAGTTAATCAGGCCGGATACAGTCCCTGACTGAGGCGGAGTTTATAATCCAAGTGGGAGGCAGAACAGGAATTGAATCCCCATTTTGCAGTTGAGGAAACTGAGGCGACTTGCCTAAGGCCACACAGCAGACAAGTGGCAGAGTCATAATTAGAACCCATGTCCCCCGCAACCAGGCCAGTGCTCTCTATCCACCAGGCTATGCCGCTTACTGCTCTGGAAGTAACGGGTGACGGTGGTCAGAATCAGGAAGACTTTTGCCGTGAAGATTGCAAAAGTCATGGAAAATGTAAGCAGTACGGTGTAGGAGAAAGAACGTCTGTAAAATGGGAATTAAGACTGTGGACCCCATGGAGGACATGGAATGTGTTTAACCTGATTAGCTTGCTCACTGTGGGCAGGGAATGTGTCTGTTAAAGTGTTGTGTTGTACTCTCCCAAACTCTTAGTACAGTGCTCTACACACAGTAACCATTCAGTAAATCCCATTGATTGACTGATTGATTGGTATCCACCCCAGCGTTCAGTACAGTGAACCGGCGCATAGTAACAAAAACCATTAAAAAAAAACCTCACAAAACAGAGACATCTTGACGGTATCTGTCAAGTCCTATATGAAGTCTTAAGAGTAGGTACAAGAGAATCAAATCGGACCCAATTTCTCCCTCATTATCTCTCCCACAATCGAAGAAGAGGGAGAACAGGTTTTTAAATGAAATGAGGAAAATGAGGCACAGAGAAATTTAGTGACTGCCCAAGGTCACAGTCAATCGATGGTATTGATTGAACACTTACTATCTGCAGAGTGCCGTACTAAGCGCTTGGGAGAGTACTAAAAGAACAGATTTGGTAGGCATGATCCCTGCCCATGAGGAGTTTATCGTCTAAAGGGGGAGACGGCAGGCAATAATAATAACTGTGGCATTTGTTAAGCGCTTACTAGGTGCCGGACACTGTACTGAGCTCTGGGGTGGATACAAGCAAATCAAGTGGGACGCAGTCCCTGTCCTGCTTGGGGCTCACCCTCTGAATCCGTCCGTTCCGCGCTCTTTCCATCAGGCCACACTGCCTCTCCTCCTTTAGGATCGTGGTCTCGGTTTGCAGTATTGCACTGGCCGGTTCTCCGGGCTAACGTGTTTCCTTTCTTCCCCAGATGTCCGGAAAGTCTTCGCCCAGAAACAGTGAGGCCTTGCCTGCTTCCCTGCCGAAAAGACTGTATCGTGACTCCCTATAGCCAATGGTCTCCGTGCCCTGTCTCGTGTCAAGAAAGTAGGTTTGCTGGATTCCCTTACAAGTGCCTGCAGACTTTCCATTCCACACTCCCATGCCCCTCTCTTTTTCCACCCAAAAAAAAAAGGCCCGGGGTCTCTTAACAATAATAATAATAATAATGGCATCTGTTCAGCACTTACTATGTGCCGAGCACTGTTCTAAGCGCTGGGGAAAATACAAGGTAATCAGGTTGTCCCAACTGGGGCTCACCGTCTTAATCCCCTTTTACAGATGAGGTCACTGAGGCACAGAGAAGTCAGGTGACTTGCCCAGAGTCACACAGCTGATCGGTGGCGAAGCCGGGATTAGAACCCACCACCTCTGACTCCCAAGCCCGGGCTCTTTCCACTATGCCATGCTGCTTCTCAGCATTCCTTCCACAGCAGTTAGGGACGTGTCTGTGATTGGAACGCCCTCCGTCCTCATAACCGACAGGCAGTGACTCTCTCCCCCCATCTAAACCTTATTGAAGGCACGTCTTCCTTCGTTCTTTTGTTCATTCGGTCGTTCTTTTGTTCATTCGGTCGTCTTTTCTGAGCACTCACAGTGTGCTGAGCACTGTACTCAGTGCTTGGGAGACTACAATAGAACAATAAACGGACACATTTCCTGCCCACTAAACCTTCCTTTCCTCTTCTCCCACACCCTTCTGCTTTGCCCCAATTTGCTCCCTTTATTCACCACCGCCCCCAACCCAGGACTTCAGGATCCAGTACAACAGAGTTAATAGATAGTTTCCCTGCCCATAACGAGCTTGCAGACAACCCATCGAGCCAGCAATCATTTTCTCCGGTCTTTATGACGCGATGGCGTTGTGGTTCATAATCTGAGCTTCGCACTTAGCGTAACATACCTCCGTTCCTTCCGGGTGGGCAAAGAGGGGTCCGGGAGCTTGGAGCGTCATCCCGGATCTTCCCGATGGCGGTCCAGCTGAGAACTGAGGATCGCAGAGCCCCAAGCGGAACACAAGCCATAATCCATAACCATAAATTGTCTTTCTCACCTCTTTCTCACCTACCCTAGGAGTCTAGAAATCTATATAAATACCCATCACAGCAGCCTGGCCTACTGGAAAGAGCATAGGCCTGGGAGTCACAGGACCTCGGTTCCACGTCCAACTCTGCCACTTGCCACTTGGGGACGTCACTTCACTTCTCTGGGCCTCAGTTTCCTCCTCTGTAAAATGGGAGTTCAGTGCCTACTCTCCCTCTTACTTAGACTGTGAGCCCCAGACTGTGAGACTATATCGGACCTGATTGCCTGGTGTCTGTTCAAGTGCTCAGTACATAGTAAACACTTGACCGGACCTGATTATCTCGTGTCCGTTCAAGTGTTCAGTGCCTATTAGGCACTGAACTAATAATAATAATGTTGGTATTTGTTAAGCGCTTACTATGTGCCGAGCACTGTTCTAAGCGCTGGGGTAGACATAGGGGAATCAGGTTGTCCCACGTGGGGCTCACAGTCTTCATCCCCATTTTCCAGATGAGGGAACTGAGGCACAGAGAAGTTAAGTGACTTGCCCACAGTCACACAGCCGACAAGTGGCAGAGCTGGGATTCGAACTCATGAGCCCTGACTCCAAAGCCCGTGCTCTTTCCACTGAGCCACGCTGCTTCTCTATACTGCGATTATTATTATCATCATCATTATTACTATTACTATTGGTATCGTTACCCTTTAGCAGCTTACAGCCTTTGCTCCTTTTCCGGAAATAACGATACTATAGTCTCAGTTTCTTAGTACCGTTCATCGTTGCTTTTAGGATTGGCGATACAGAGATCGCGACCTCCTGTACATAATAATTGTGGGGTTTGCTAAGCGCTTACTATGTGTCAAGCGCCGGTCTAAGCGCCGGGGCTGAAACAAGGTACACCAGTAGGACACAATCCCCGTACCGCACCACTGTTTCTTCCTGCTCTCGTCTCTAATGATTGACTGACTCAGGATAACTCGTCATATTGTCTTCTCCCAAGCACTTAATACAACGTTTTGCACACAGTAAGCATTAGATAAATACGATTGATCAATCAGAAGCATGATTTCTAAATGGTAGATCTGAATGTAGACTAAATACTTACTCTAAATACCACTGAATACTTAAATATCCTAAAAATCTCGACTCCACAAAGCACCGATTCTCATAACATCAGCGATCAAATTTATCTTCCACTAGAAGAGCACTTCCCTTGGCTTTTAGACTCCCTCCCCGAGAATGAAACACTTAGCATTTTTATTGTCTTGCAACAAGATCATCAAAGCCAAGTTTCAGGCCGCAGGACAGTTTTTAATTCCTTTCTGTATTAACCTTTTAAAAAATGTTTATCCCTTTCGGGTCAAACAGGTCCCAACCCTCCTTTATTCAAGTCCAGGCAGGGCCAGGATTCCGTATCTTTGTCGCTCCTGGTATAATTGGGCAATTTACTCATTTCTGACAATTATCACCACGTCTGAGGTTGGGCTCAGCAAACGCCCATATATGCAAATGTCAGTCGATCACTGATGCTTTGTAAAGGTCACAGATATCAAGTCATTTTTAGTCATTCCGAGTAATAATTAGAAACTTCCACACCTTGTTAAGAATGAATAAAATCACCTTTCTAATAAAAACCAGACTGTAGAAAGCAGGTAAAATGATGACTGCACTGAAAGAAAATTCCCCAAGGCAAAAGCATTTGAGTTTCAAGGACTATTATGAACTGTTTCCTCCCTGAATTTCTTTTCGGACCAGTAAAACGAATCCGTCGGTCCCTCTCGTTGCTCCAAAGCGGCTCAGATCGGCTACTGGGAGAATCGTCAAAGAGAGGTCGATCAGTCCAGTCAATCGTATTTATTGAACGCTCACTGTGCGCAGAGCCCCGTACTAAGCGCTTGGGAGAGGACGATGAGACAGGGTTAATGTTGGTATTTGTTAAGCGCTTACTTTGTGCAGAGCACCGTTCTAAGCGCTGGGGTGGACACAGGGGAATCAGGTTGTCCCACGTGGGGCTCACAGTCTTCATCCCCATTTTACAGATGAGGTCACTGAGGCACCGAGAAGTTAAGTGACTTGCCCATAGTCACACAGCTGACAAGTGGCAGAGCCAGGATTTGAACCCATGACCTCTGACTCCAAAGCCCATGCTCTTTCCACTGAGCCACGCTGCTTCTCCAGGGTTAGTAAGACATGTTCCCCGCCCACAAGGAGCTTAGAGTCTAGAGGAGAAAATGTTGAGTCGCTGAGGTTGGAAGGCTTCTCCAACCTATCGTGAGGGTTCTCATCTCAGATCTGGGTCTGGATTGAGCTAGGTGTGGCTTATGATATTGATATAGATTAAATATGTCTGTATAATATAATACTACATAATAATAATAATGACATTTGTTAAGCTCTATGGCACAGCTGAGGAAACTGAAGGACAGACAAGTGAAGTGACTTGCCTAAGGTCACACAGGAAGCAACTGGCAGAAGTGGGATTAGAACCCAGCTCCTCTGACTCTCAGACCCGTGCTCTTTCCACTGGGCTACACTCCCTCTCTGTCCGCCCTTGGGTCCAGACCCTAGAGTTTTCCAACTGCAGTGGGTCGAATCCACAAAAAAGAGGATGGGTGGGATATCCAGTCCGATGCAGGGATTTCATGAAATATAGCAGGATAGGTTACAAAAACTGTAGACTGTAGGTGTGGATGCTGTAGGCTCTAAGTTTCTTGTAGGCAGAGATGACGTCTACAACTACATTTTATTATATTCTCCCAAGTGCTCATTACAGAGCTCTGTATATAAGCGTTCGATAAATATGATGGATTGATTGATTGACTGGCAAACTGGAAAAGTAGAAGGAAGGAGTCAGAGACCCTGCTCCTTAACAGCTCTGCTCTGCATAATTTTTGGTGATGTTAAAGGGGACTTTACCCTTTTTTATGTTTTTTTTTAAGCTCTTACTATGTGCCAGGCACTGTACTAAGTGCTGGGGTAGATACGAGCAAGTCAGATTGGACACGGTCTCTGTCCCGCATGGGGTTCACAGTAAATCGACGAGCGAGGGCAACGCGGAAGGGGAGAAGAGGAGGTGGGGGCCTAGTTGGGGAAGGCTTCCTGGAGGAGGTGTAAATTCAATAAGACTTTGAAAGTGGAGAGGGCGGTGATCTGTTAGATATGAAGAGGGAGGGCGTTCCAGGCCAGAGGCGGGAGGTGGGCGAGAGGTCGGCGGTGAGATAGACGTGATGGAGGGACAGTGGGTATGTTGGCAGTGGAGGAGTGAAGTTCGCGGGCTGGGTTGGCGCGAGGAGAGGTAGGAAGGGGTGAGGTGATTGACGGCTTTAAAGACCACGCTACTTCAGGTGCTCTTTAAGGTCAGCAATAGTGTCTACCAACTCTCCTCATTGTAATAATAATAATGATGGTATTTGTTAAGCGCTTACTATGTGCCAAGCACTGTTCTTAGCGCTGGGGTAGATACAGGTAATTAGGTTGTCCCACTTAGGGCTCACAGGCTTCATCCCCCTTTTACAGATGAGGGAACCCAGGCCCAGAGAAGTGAAGCGACTTTCCCAAAGTCACACAACTGGTAAATGGCAGAGTGGGATTAGAACCCACGACCTCTGACTCCCAAGCCCGGGCTCTTTCCACTAAGCCACGCTGCTTCTCGCTGTAGCCTCCCATTCATTCAATCGTATTTATTGAGCGCTTACTGTGTGCAGAGCACTGTACTAAGCTCTTGGAAAGTACAATTTAGCAACAGATAGAGACAATCCCTACCCAACAACGGGCTCCCAGTCCAGAAGAAGCTCTCAGTACAGTGCTCTGCACATGGAAGTGCTCAATAAGTACCACTGATTGATTGATTGAGGTTCAGTCTTAGAAAACTCGGTAAGCATTACCCGATAATGTACATATCGATTGACCCTAGCCTGACCTTTCCCGTTCAGCAAGTCTTCATATTGTCTCCTGTCCTTCAGGTTACGACAAGGAATGGAAATCTTGGGGTTATTTTTTCCAATATTGAGAGCTGATTTGATAAACTTCGCATCCAGAGACCTCTGGGTGCCACCGTGCCCTGCGAGATTGCGGCCCTGCGTCAGGGGACTGTGAGCCCCACGTGGGACAGGGACTCTATCCAACCTGATTAGCCTGTGCTTAGTACAGTGCCCGGCACATAATAATAATGTTGGTATTTGTTAAGCGCTTACTAGGTGCAGAGCACTGTTCTAAGCGCTGGGGGAGATACAGGGCAATCAGGTCGTCCCGTGTGAGGCTCCCAGTTTACAGATGAGGGAACTGAGGCACAGAGAAGTGAAGTGACTCGCCCGCAGTCACACAGCTGACAAGAGGCGGAGCCGGGAGTGGAACCCACGACCTCTGACTCCGAAGCCCGGGCTCTTTCCACTGAGCCACGCTGCTTCCAGCAAAGCCGATTATTGTTATTATTATGACACTGTAAGCTCATCCTCTAGACTGTAAACTCATCATGTCAGTCAGTCAGCCGTATTTGGTGTACGCTTCCTGTGTGCGGAGCGCTGTACTAAGCACTTGGGCCAGTACAGTACAACAGTAAACACTGTCAGGGAACAGGGAACATGTCAGCTACAGTGCACTCTCCCAAGTGCTGAGTTCAGGGCTCTGCAAACAGTGAGCACTCAATAAATACGGTTGATTGGTTGCTAAGTGGGAAGAGAGGAGCTTCTGGGATGAGCTTAATTATGAAATATTTTGTCCTGTTAACTGATTTTCTGCTTAAGGCTACCAGATCGCTGTGAGAGAGACAAAGAATGCTCTCTCTCTCTCTCTCTCTCTAGCCAGGAGAACTGAAGATATATACTTGTTTATAAATCCATTGTCTCATAGATAGATACAAACACACATATTGGCTCAGTGGAAAGAGCCCAGCCTTGGGAGTCAGAGGTCATGGGTTCGATTCCCGGCTCTGCCATTTGTCCGCTGTGTGACTGTGGGCGAGTCGCTTCACTTCTCTGGGCCTCAGTAACCTCATCTGTAAAATGGGGATGAAAACTGTGAGCCTCACATGGGACAACCTGATGACCCCGTATCTCCCCCAGCGTTTAGAACAGTGCTCTGCACATAGTGAGCGCTTAACAAATGCCAACATTATTATTATTATTCTCTCTGTCTCTCAGAGTACTGAGGATAAACACATTTTTAAACCCGCTACCTCATTGGTAGCCTTACACACATACTTTCTATTTTTCTTAGTTTCTGTTTCTCCCTCTCTTCCTCCCTCCTTTTTCCCTCCCTTTTCCTTCTCTCTCCCTCTTTGTCTCTCTCCAGGATTACCGAGGATAAACACGTTTTTAAACCTGCTGCCTCATTTAGTAGCCACATACCCATTAGGGGAAGCAGCGTGGCTCAGTGGAAAGAGCCTGGGCTTGGGAGTCAGCGGTCATGGGTTCGACTCCCGGCTCTGCCCCTTGTCAGCTGTGTGACTGTGGGCGAGTCACTTCACTTCTCTGTGCCTCAGTTACCTCATCTGTGAAATGGGGATTAACCGTGAGTCTCACGTGGGACGACCGGATGACCCTGTGTCTCCCCCAGCGCTTAGAACAGTGCTCTGCACATAGTAAGCGCTTGACAAATACCAACATTATTATTATTGTTCTCTCTCTCTCTGTGTCTCTGTCTCGCTCTGTCTCTTCATCTCTCCAGGAGAAGCGAAGAGAAACACATGTTTTTAATCCCGCTGCGCCTTTGGTAGCCAGGGATTGGGTCTTCCACCGGGTGAGAAAGACGGAGGTTTTTGCTCAACTGTCTCCCTGCTGTGTTTTCAGGAGACACCACCATAAGGAAGCAAACTCGAACCCGGGTCATCATTCAACTTCCGGCCAACGGGGGCCGCGAATGTCCCGACACCTTGATTGAGGAGAAGGATTGTGAGCCCCCTCCGGTCTGCCAGGAATACAGGTAACATACTAATAATCCAGAAGCAGCGAGGCCTAATGGATAGAGCAGGGGCCTGGGAGTCAGAAGGATCTGGGTTCTAATCCCGGCTCCGCCACTTGTCTGCCGCGTGACCTCGGGCAAGTCACTTCAGTTCTCTGGACCTCAGTTCCCTCATCTGGAAAATGGGGATTGAGACTGTGAACCCCATGTGGGACATCAGTCAGTTAATCAGTGGTACTCATTATTATCGTCATTATCATTATTTTTATATTTGTGAAGTGCTGTGTGTCAAGCACTGTTCTGTTTTGGGTTTTATTTTTCTTTAATGGTATTGAAGTGCTCACTGTATGCTAAGCACTGTTCTGATCACTGGGGTAAATACAAGCTAAACAGGTTGGACACAATCCGTGTCCCCTGTGGGGATCCCAGCCTCAATCCCCATTTTATATTTGAGGGAACTGAAACCCCGGCAGGTTCAGTGACTCGCCCAGGGTCACTCAGCAGACAGATGGGGGTGGTGGGATTAGAACCCAGGTCCTCTGACTCCCAGGCCCGTGACTTTTCCACTAGGCCATGCTGCTTCTGCTCACCGATACAACCTAATCGGATTGAACACAGTCCCTATCCCACACGGGGCTCACGGCGGGAAGGCGTGTTTCCTGTGTGCAGAGCACTGTACAAGAAACTATTCCTGCCCACTGCGCTTAGTATAGTGTCTGGCACTTAGCAAGCGCTTTCCAAATACCATCGAATTAAAAAAATAGATGAGAAGGTTGACCGGTGGGGGGGGGGGGGTCCTGCTGACATCCTGTGTAGCGGATCCGTACTGCTGTTGCTGACGCTCCTCTCTTACTTTTCCCTCTCAGTAGAAGCGATTCCTTCCCTTAGCGCTCAGTATAGTGCCTGGCACATAGTAAGTGCTTAGCGTAAAATCAAATAAAAAGATGAGATGGAGGGCCTGCTGACATCCAGTGTGGTGGCTCTTCGCCGCTGCTGCTGACGCGCCTCTCTTCCTTTTCTCCATCCCCGACTTTGGATTCCTCCCTAGGTGGAAGTCCCACAAGTGGCGGCGTTGCCAGCTGGTGCCCTGGACCGTGCGCCAGGACAGCCCCGGTGCCCACGAGACGTGCGGACCGGGGCTGCAGGCCAGAGGTGAGGACGTCCCGGCGCGCCGCTCCTCGCCTCCTCTCCCTCCCTTCCCCTCCCCCTGCGCCCCGCTCAAGCCAGCGGTCCGACCCATGGGTGTACATCCCTCTAGATGTAGGCTGGATGTGGGCCGGGAATTTGTCTGTTTACTGTTGTATTGGACTCTCCCAGGTACTTAGTACAGTGCTCTGCAAACAGAAGCAGTGTGGCTTCGTCGTAAGAGCACAGGCCTGGGAGTCAGAAGGACTTGTCAGCTGCGTGACTGTGGGCAGGTCACTTAATTTCTCTGTGCTCAGTTACCTCCTCTGTAAAATGGGGATTAACTGTGAACCTCACACGGGGCAATCCGATGACCCCGTATCTACCCCAGCGCTTAGAACTGTGCTCTGCACATAGTAAGCGCTTAACAAATACCAACATTATTATTATTATTATTATTATTAATCCCCGTTTTGCAGATGAAGTAACTGAGGCTCAGAGAAGTTAAGTGACTTGCCCAAAGTCACACAGCTGACGAGCGGCAGGGTCGGGATTAGAACCCATGACCTCTGACTCCCCAGCCCGTGCTCTTTCCACTGAGCCACGCTGCTTCTGTGAGATCGAGAGACCTGGGTTCTAAATCTGGATCTACCGTGGGACCTCGGGCATGTCCCTTGAGCTCACCTCCTCCAGGAGGCCTTCCCAGACCCAGCCTCCCTTTTCCTCTGCTCCTCCTCCCCTCCCCATCGCCCCGACTCCCTCCCTCTGATCTCCACCCCTCTCCACCCCACGGCACTTTTGTATCTATGTACGTATTTATTATTCTATTTATTTTATTAATGATGTGCGTACATCTGTAATTCTATTTATTTCTATCGATGCTACTGATGCCCGTCTACTTGTTTCGCTGTCTGTCTCTCCGCTTCTAGACTGTGAGAAGGGATTCTAAACTGTTGGGAAGGGATTGTCTCTCTCTGTTGCCGAACTGTACTTTCCAACCGCTTAGCACGGTGCTCTGCACACAGTAAACCCTCAATAAATAGGATTGAATGAATGAATGATTGCTCTGTGCCTCAGTTTCCTCAAAAGTAAAATGGGGACGGAAGACCTGTTTTCCCCCCCTCTCCGACCGTGACCCCCCCCCCCCCCAGGTGGGACGGGGCTGGTGCCTGACCTGATTATCTTGCACCTCCCCCCGGCGCCCAGCTCAGTGTTTGGCACGTAGCAAGCGCCTCACAAGTACCGCCCTTATTATTGTTACTTTCAGGATTCGACTTCTGGCCAGCCAGGGGCCGGTGGTGACCGGGGTGCCCTTCCTCTGGTGACGAATCATCTCAGTTCGGGTTCTTGGCCCCTGTGCGGGCAGCGGCCCAACGTCCCCAGCCGGGTGGAGCAGGCCTGCCCGGCCCAGGCTTCGTCCCCGCCTCCCCCGGCCCCCCGCCGCCACCGCCCCGGACCCGAGGTTCTGAAAGCGGGACGGGGGGAGACCAGCTTCCTGTCCCGCACTTGTTCTTTCTCACTTTAATAGGAGGAAGTTGGTTTCTCAGAGCCAGTTTTCCTGCCTTTGAATGACCGTTTTTCCTCCACGCCCGGGCCCGGTGACATGATGGACGAGTTGGGGACTTTTTATTATAACCACCCATTTGTGCTAAGGCCCATGGTTATGTGTTTCTTTTGCTGGCAAATGGTATCCGTTAAGCCCTTCATTCCGTGTCAGGCACCGTACTAAACGCTGGGGCGAATACAAGCAAATCGGGTTGGACGCGGTCCCTGTCCCACGTGGGGCTCCCAGCCTCAAGCCCCATTTTACGGATGAGGGAAACTGAGGCCCGGAGAAGTGACGTGACTCGCCCGAGGTCACGCACAGCAGATAAGTTGCAGAGCCAGGATTAGAAGTCATGACCTTCTGAATTCCAGGCTGGTGCTCTCTCCACTAGGCCACACTGCTTCTCGGTGATGATGACCGTTGATAATGTTGGTATTTGTTAAGCGCTCACTATGTGCAGAGCACCGTTCTAAGCGCTCGGGTAGATACAGGGTCATCGGGTCGTCCCACGTGAGGCTCGCAGTCTTAATCCCCATTTTACAGATGAGGTCACTGAGGCCCCGAGAAGTGAAGTGACTCGCCCACAGTCACACAGCTGACAGGTGGCAGAGTGGGAATTCGAACCCATGACCTCCGACTCCCAAGGCCAGGCTCTTTCCACTGAGCCACGCTGCTTCTCAATGTTGAGGATGATGGCGACCTTGCATCCACCCTGGCGCTTGGCACATACTGCACCTATTACTATCATCATTAATAGTAGGGTGCTCTGCGCACGATAACTGCTTAATATTGCTTTATACTATATAGGAGATTTTTTTTGTGGTGTTCATTAAGCGCTTACCATGTGCCAGGCGCCGTTCCTGAGGCTGGGAGAGATGGGGGTGGTGCTGAATGAAGGGAGCAAGTCAGGGTGAAGCCGAAGGGAGTGGGAGAAGAGGAAATGAGGGTTTAGTCAGGGAAGGCCTCTTGGAGGAGGTGGGCCCTCGATAAGGCTTTAAAGATCATTTTCTGTCAGATATGAAGAGGGAGAGCGTTGCAGGCCTGAGTCGGGATGTGGGCGAGCGGTCGACGGCGAGATAGATGAGACGGCGCTACCGCGAGGAGGTTGGCGTCAGAGGAGCGGAGTGTGCGGGCTGGGTTGGTAGTAGGAGAGCGGCGAGGTGAGTTAGGAGAGGGCAAGGCGATTGACTTTTTTAAAGCTGACGGTAAGGAGTTTCTGTTTGATTTCTGATTATCGTTATTATTACTCGCATCGTGATCGCTACTGCCATCGCGGCTCTCGCCTCCGGTCCCGAGGAAGTGGCCGAATCCCGCCGCGTGGCAGCCCCGGTACGTGGTCCTGAGGCAGACGTTCTCTCTGTCCCTTCAGCCATCAGCTGCCGCCGGCAGGACGGGGGCCCGGCGGAGGTGGGCGAGTGCCTGGGCCGGGCCGGCCCGCTGCCCCCGCTCACCCAGCCCTGCCAGATCCCTTGCCAGGACGACTGCCAGCTCACCCCCTGGTCCCGCTTCTCCTCTTGCAACGGAGACTGTGGCGCCGTCAGGACGCGGAAGCGCCTGCTAGTCGGTAAGGGTCGGTGGGCCGGGCCCCCCCGGGGAGGGGACACCCATCACTACCATCCCCGACCCCCCCCGTGGGGGCCGCCAGAGGCCCAGGGGTGGCAGAGCGCTCCCCTCTGGGAGCGGGAGGACCCGGGTTCGGGTTCCAGCCCACTGCGAGACCCTGGTGTGGTCATTCACCCCTCCCGGCCCCGGTTTCCTCCTCCCCAAAATGGGGATGATAATAATGACCCGGGGTCTAATCCCGACGGCTCCACTGGTCTGCCGTGTGCCCTTGGACAAGTCACTTCACTTCTCTGGGCCTCGGGGACTTCAACTGTAAAATGGGGTTTGGGATTGAGCCCCGGGTGGGACGGGGACTATGTCCAACCTGCTAAACTTGTTTAGAACGGTGCTTGGCACATAGTAAGCATTTGACAGGTGACCATAATTCTTATTATTAATAATAATGATAATAATACCTGCCTCTTCCACCTCCCTCTGCCCTCACACATCATTAACGGGAGAGGCTGCGGGGGATACTAATGTTATTTTATTGCCATTGTTCTTGTCTGTCTCCCCCGATTAGACCGTAAACCCGTCAGAGGGCAGGGACCGTCTCTATCTGTTGCCGATTTGTACATTCCAAGCGCTTAGTACAGAGCTCTGCCCATAGTAAGCGCTCAATAAATACTATTGAATGAATGAATACTTTGAATAATAAGAATAATAGTGATTACAGTATTGGGAAAGGGCTTATTGTGTGGCAAGCACTGGAGTAGATACAAGGTAATCAGGTTGGACGTAGTCCCTGTCCCTCATGGAGAACTCACAAGTCTCCATCCCCATTTTACAGATGAAGTAACTGAGGCCCAGAGCAGTGAAGTGACTTGCCCACGCAGCAGGAAAAATGGCGGAGTCGGGATTAGAAGACACGACCTCTGACTTCCCAAGCTCGTGCTCTAGCCGCTAGGCCGCACTGCTTCTCTTTGGGTTTCAGTAGTTGTAAAAACGGAAAGAGCGTATGAGAACATCGCTACACTCCCCTACTATGCCCCGATCATCGTCCTTTAGAGAGCGGACCAGAAGCAGACCTTCAGGCCCTGGAGGACCCGTTTTCTGCAACGGGACTTGTGTTTTTCTTCATCCAGGAAAAAGCAAGAAGAAGGACATCTGCAAGAACTCACAGCTCTACCCATTGCTGGAGACCCAGTTCTGCCCGTGCGACAAGTACAGGGCGCAGCCGGTGGGCACGTGGTCGGACTGCATCCTGCCCGAGGCCCGGCCGGAGGGGCCGCAGGGGGCCAAGGTGCCGGGTGACGGCAAGGAGTGTGGCCAGGGCTACCGCTACCAGACCATGGCCTGCTACGACCAGAGCGGCAGGCTGGTGGAGACCTCACGATGCGACAGCCACGGTAACCGAAAGACCCCGGGGCTGGGGAGCGGGTCGGGGGGTGTCCGGGGCGGGGGGGGGGGCGGGTGGGGTCCCGTCGGCCTCCCTCCTCTCGTCTGCCTTCGGAAGCACCCCGGGCCGGGGTACAAGAAGGTTCTGGGAAATTCTTGGGGGAGCCGGGAGCCCTCCCTCATTGGAAAGACCCATTCATTTCATCGTATTTATTGAGCGCTCCCTATGTGTGGAGCACTGTACTAAGCACTTGGGAGAGTGCGACAGTGAAGGGACACGGTCCCGGCTCACAACGAGCTCACGGTCTAGAGGGGGAGACAGACATTAATAGAAATAAATTACGGATGCGGACATGAGCGCCGTGGGTGCTGGGAGGGGGTTCGAATGAAGGGAGCAAGTCAGGGCGATGCAGAAGGGAATGGGAGAAGAGGAAAGGGGGCTTAATCAGGGAAGGCCTCCTGGAGGAGATTCATTCATTCATTCAATAGTATCTATTGAGCGCTTACTCTGTGCAGAGCACTGTACTAAACGCTTAGAATGTACAAGTCGGCAACAGATAGAGACGGTCCCTGCCCTTTGACGGGCTCACGGTCGAATCGGGGGAGACGGGCGGACGAGAACGATGGCGATGAATAGAGTCGAGGGGAAGAACGTCTCATAAAAACAATGGCAAATGAATAGAATCAGGGTGATGAACATCTCATTAAACGAAATAAAGTGATGAAGATATATACGGTTGAGCGGACGAGTACGGTGCCGAGGGGGTGGGACGGGAGTGGGGGAGGAAGAGAGGGAAAGGGGGGAGAAGAGGAGATGGGCCTTCAGTTAGGCTTTGAAGCAGGGGAGAGTACCCGTGTCTGTGGACAGTTGATCTTTGTAGTTATCGTTAACCCTAATGCGGAGCGGACACCTCACCGTGATTCGGTCAGATCTGTGCTCCATCCAGGCCGAGATTCTGTCACCGATAGCAGCCACTGGATAATTATCATTATTATTATTATAAATGACTGTGATATTTATTAAGCACATACTATGCACCGACCACTGAAGTAGATACGAAATAATCAGGTCAGACACAGTTCCTGTCCCAGTTGGGGTGCACAATCTTTAATCCCCATTTTACAGCTGAGGTAACTGAGGCCTAGAGAATAATAATAATGGCATTCGTTGAGCGCTTACTATATGCCAAGCGCCGTTCTAAGCACTGGAGGGGTCCAAGGGCATCAGGTTGTCCCACGTGGGGCTCCCAGTCTTAATCGCCATTTTACAGATGAGGTAACTGAGGCCCAGCGAAGTGAAGTGACGTGCCCAAAATCCCACAGCAGAGAAGTGGTGGAGCCAGAATTAGAACCCAGGTCCTCTGCTCCCAAGCCCGGCTCTTGCCGCTAGCCCATGCTTTAGCCCATGTTTCCTCTTAATAATAATAATGTTGGTATTTGTTAAGCGCTTACTATGCGCAGAGCGCTGTTCTAAGCGCTGGGGGAGATACACGGTAATCAGGTCGTCCCATGTGAGGCTCACAGTTAATCCCCATTTTACAGATGAGGGAACTGAGGCCCAGAGAAGTTAAATGACTTGCCCAGTCACACAGCTGACAAGTGGCAGAGCCGGGAGTCGAACTCATGACCTCTGACTCCGAAGCCCACGCTCTTTCCACTGAGCCACGCTGCTTCCACTTAAGCCGTGCTGCTTGCCACTTATGTTGCCTCCTCCATTCGAATAAGCCAGTACTGGTATTGATTGAGCACTTTCTGTGTGCAGGAGCACTTTACTAAGTGATTGGGAGAGAATAATAAGCCCGTCAAAGGGCAGGGACCGTCTCTATCTGTTACCGATTTGTACATTCCAAGAGCTCAGTCCAGTGCTCTGCACATAGTAAGCGCTCAATAAATACTACTGAATGAATGAATAATAGAGTTAGTAGAAATGATCCCCGTCCTCAACGAGCTTACGATCTCCTGTATACAGAGCACCGTATTGAGTGTTTGAAAGAACCATCGATTTGGTGGACCCCATCCCTGCCGTCAAGGAGCTTCCAGTCTAGCAGGAGAGACAGCCTCTAAAGCAAATTACACGTAGGGGAATTCTTTGTTTTCTTAAAAAGAGGCATAATGAAGTCTGATTTTCGAGGAGAATGTTTCTGAGAATGACGGGGCCAGAAGACAGCCGTATTTAATATAAGGGAGGGGAGCAATGCTGATTTTCTCTGCAGTGGCCGGGGATTGAAGGAGGCGGGGAGGAATTTCTTCTTCTTCATCAAATGCCGTCGAGTCTTTCCCGACCCATAGCGACTCCACGGACACACCCTCTTGAGAACATCCCATCTTCCATCAAAAAGTCGTTCTGGTATGTGTATCCGTAGGGTTTTCTTGGTAAAGATTTAGAAGCGCTTTACCACTGTCTTCTTCCGCGCCGTAAAAACTCGCGTCTCCGCCGATGTCTTCGATCGACGTTTTGATCCCTTGATCGTCCTCCTTTGATCTTTCCCGTGCCGCCGCTGCCCGGCACGGGTGAATCGACCTTGCTTAGGCCTTTTGGTGGAAGACTGGTTGAAGAACACAGATATCCTCCCATTTTTGTCCTCCTATAATAATAATGTCGGTAATTGTTAAGCGCTTACTATGCGCAGAGCACCGTTCTAAGCGCTGGGGGAGATACAGGGTCATCAGGTCGTCCCACGTGAGGCTCACGGTTAATCCCCATTTTACAGATGAGGTCACTGAGGCCCAGAGAAGTGAAGTGACTCGCCCACAGTCACGCAGCTGACGAGTGGCAGAGCCGGGAGTCGAACCCATGACCTCTGACTCCACAGCCCAGGCTCTTTCCACTGAGCCACGCTGCGCGATTAATAATAATCGTGTTAAGTGCTTACTAGTTGACAAGCACTGTACTACTACTACTAATAATGTTGGTATCTGTTAAGCGCTTACTATGTGCGGAGCACTGTTCTAAGCGCTGGGGGAGATACAGGGTAATCAGGTTGTCCCACGTGAGGCTCACAGTTAATCCCCATTTTACAGATGAGGTCACTGAGGCACAGAGAAGTGAAGTGACTTGCCTACAGTCACACAGCAGATGAGTAGATTAGATTAGAACCCATGACCTCTGACTCCCAAGCCCGGGCTCTTTCCACTGAGCCACACTGCTTCTCTAAACAATAGGGCCGTTACCCTACCAGCAGATCAGACCCAATGTGTGCACCTCATGTGGCGTACAGTCTAAGAGGGCGGGAGAACAGGGATTGAATCCCCATTTTACTGAGGCCCGCAGAAGAAAGCTATGCGATTTGCCCAAGATCAGTCAATCAATCAATCGTATTTATTGAGCTATTACTGTGTAGAGAGCATCACACTGTACTAAGCACTTGTCTTATGCCGTCGAGTCATTTCCGCCCCACAGCGACGCCACGGACACGTCTCTCCCAGAGCGCCCCGCTCTCCATCCGCAATCGTTCCGATAGTGGTTCCAGAGAGTTTTCTTGGTAAAAATATGGAAATAGTTTCCCATCGCCTCCTTCCACACAGTAAACTTGAGTCTCCGCCCTCGACTCTCTCCCGTGCCGCCGCTGCCCATCACGGGGGAGTTTTGACTTGTAGCCGATGGCCTGCCACCCGCTAGCCACTGGCCAAGCTAGGAATGGAATGGAAAGGCCCCGGCTTGACCCTCCCTCCCGTAGCCGAGACCGGTAGAGGACTGGAAACTCTCCAGGTGCCGCCCTGAGAGGTGTCTAAGCCTTCGGGAGAGAGTTGGTAGACACGTTCCCTGCCCACAGCAAGCTCGCGGGTCGCACAGCAAGCAAGCCGTGGCGTTGGAATTCATTCATTCATTCATTCAGTTGTATTTATTGAACGCTTACTGTGTGCAGAGCACTGTACTGAGCGGTTGGAAAGTACAGTTCAGCAACAAATAGAGACAGTCCCTGCCCACAACAGGCTCACAGTCTAGAAGAGGGGAGACAGACATCAAAACAAGTAAACGGGCATGAATAGCATCAGTATAAATAAATTGAATTAGAGAGATATTTACATCATTAATATGAATAAGTAGAATTAATTTATTGATTAAAGTAGTTTAATTTTTAAATAAATTGAATTAAATAGAATTAATGGGATTAGAACTCAGATCCTCTGACTCTCAAGCCTATGCTCGTTCCATTAGGCCACACTGCTTCTCTTCGCTGCATTTACTTCATCCAGCCATCCTGGCAAGGCTAAGGCGGAATAAATTACATTTCACATGGGGAAATCAAAGCACAAGGCAGCTCTGCCCTTTCAGATGAGAACTCCCGAGCCTGTTTTCTAGAGAGCCGTCTCTCTCATCACTGAAGTCATCTTTTGGCTTGTTTTCATTTCAGAAGGAGGTGCTTCGGACTAGATGTAGACGAGAAATCCCTCACAGCTGGATTCCTCGAACAAAGGAGAGAGTAGAGAATTCTAATTCTGACTTTAAAAGTCTGGCTTTGGCGAGGAATAAAAACCGTACTTTCCAAAGCGCTTAGGGCAGTCTTCTGCACAAAGTAAGTGCTCAGTGGATACCATTAATTGACGGCCTCGTGGTGAGAACACGGGCTTGAGAGTCAGAGGACGGGGGTTCCGATCCCGGCTCTGCCACTTGCCTGCCGTGCGACCTTGAGCAAATCACTTCACTTCTCTGGACCTCAGTTATGTCATCTTTAAAATGAGGATTAAGACTGTGAGCCCCATGTGGGACAGGGACTGTTTCCAACCTGATTACCTTGTATTTACCCCAGCACTTAGAACAGCTTGTCACACAGCTGACAAGTGGCAGAGCTGGGATTCGAACTCATGACCTCTGACTCCAAAGCCCGTGCTCTTTCCACTGAGCCACGCTGCTGGAACATGGGTGAAAGGTCATTAGTGAGACAGATGAGATGGAGGTACAGTGAGAAGGTTAGTATTAGCGGAGCGAAGTGTACGAGGTGGGTCGTAGTCGGAGTAGCGAGGTGAGTTAGGAGGGGGCGAGGGGATGGACAGCTTTAAAGTCGATGGTGAGGAGTTTTCGTTTGATGTGGAGGTGGATGAGCAACCGCTGGAGGTTCTTGAGGAGTGGGGAAACGTGGATTGAACATTTTTATAGAAAAATGTAGAAAAAACGTCTTGCCTAAGGCCACTCAGCAGATGTGGCGCAATCGGGATTAGAAACCAGGTCCTTCTGACTCTCGGGCCCGGGCTCCCCTAGGCCACGGTGCTTCTCAGCAGGCCACTTGCCTGCTGTGTGACCTTGGGCAAGTCACTCATTTCTCTGTGCCTCAGTTACCTCGTCTGTAAAATGGGGGTTAAGACTGTGAGCCTCATGTGGGACATGGGTTGTGCCCAACCTATTTAGCTTGTCTCTACCCTAGCACTTAGTACAGTGTCTGTCTTGTAGTTAGCACTCAACAAACGCCATAAAAAAATCTACAAGAAACTGAGGAAAAGGATGATTCTCAATGTGGACAGATAGATACAGATGCAGATGACATTTTACCCTAATGTGATCATATGCGGAAAGATAGCTTTAATAAGAAAATAAGACTGAAAAGCAGATCGAACTTTGGCCTCAAAATCATTCCGTAAATGGTACTTATTGAGCACCTGCTGTATACAGACCACAGAATATTGGACAGTTATCAACTATGTATTGGCAATCCATTTATGTGGGTTTCCATAGCTCACAGTGGAAGGATTTTAAGCTGCTCCTCTAGGCTTAGTAGGGAGTATATAAAATCACTTTAGCCCATAATGTCGAGTTCTTTTATAGCCAAATAAATTGGAATAAATTGAGGGGATTGATGGGCAGTCATTAGCATATGACTCTCCAATAATCACTGACCTTCAGTCTTCTAATGGGGATTAAATCACGATCATCAACTCCACCTCGCACACCCTTGGACTCAAAATCTCAGCATCGTGAACGTGTTGTGGGCAGGGAATGTGTCAGTTTATTATTGCGTTGTGCTCTCCCAAGTGCTTAGTGCAATGTTCTGCACCCAGTAAGGACTCAATCAGTATGACTGACTGATTGAGGCACATCCACTGCCCCCGGCCGTAGACTCCTGCCATCAGCTGCTGGTCAGCTACTGGTCAGCCATCTGAGGTCACTCAACAAATAGGCGTTGACCGGCTGACGTCACACTCGAGAATAATATTCGTAGTTGTTAAGCGCTTACTATGCGCAGAGCACCGTTCTAAGCGCTGGGGGAGATACAGGGTCATCAGGTCGTCCCACACGAGGCTCACAGTTAATCCCCATTTTACAGATGAGGTCACTGAGGCCCAGGGAAGTGAAGTGACTTGCCCACAGTCGCACAGCTGACGAGTGGCAGAGCCGGGAGTCTAACCCATGACCTCTGACTCTGAAGCCCAGCCCTTTCCCCTGAGCCACGCTGCTTCCCTAAAAGCTGCTTAGTCCAGAGGCCTGTTGTCTCTCCACTGGAGGCCAGGACCATCTGCTGGCATTACCGACCTCTCCTCTCGGAACAAATTGCAAGTTATTCCCAGAGGGAGATGCATCCACATCTGACCTTAGCGTCCCTGAAAATGATCGGAAATGGGGAAAAGAAATCAAAAGACAACCTTTACCAAACCTAAGCAGAAATGCCCGTCGGGTCTGGTGTGGAAAATGAGCCGAAGTGAGGAGAGTGCTTCTTGTAAGCAATTTATTTACCATCCTTTCTGGGATCGGATGTCTTTTATTTGATTCCAGGATGCTTCTCGCCCTCTGGCAAGATGGAAACAAATTATTGCAATATGCTGAAAGCTTTGGGGCACTTAGATCTAACTTGGAAAATTCGGTTCCCATAACTTCCTCCTTTCTTAGTTCCAAAGCCTCTTGGCTTTGCTTGCTTTTTTTTTTTCTGGTTTACAACATTTAGAACACTTAGGATGGGGCTGTATCCGTCTTTGTGATGGTATAGATCCCCTGGAGATAGAATGAGAGGGAGACAGAGTCCTTTTGGAGATGTATAGAAGATCATGAAGGATGCACCAACTTAGACAGAAAACTTGGGTGGTATTAAGACAAGATACTCAAATGCCAAAGGAGGACTACAATCACTTCTCTGGGATTGTCCAGGCAAAGTTACTAGAATTCCTCACCTTGGAAAAATATGTTGTCCTTTGTGACTCCTTTGCCTCCACTGCCCAAGGGATTGAAGTGAAATGTCCTAAAAAATAAGAGAAAATCAAGCCAAATAAGAGAAATTTTAAAAACTGAAGAGGGACTATAAACTCTTCATGGACACTGACTGTGTCATTCTTTTTTGCTAAACTTTCCCCAATGCTGCTGCTGCTTCTTAACAACAATAAGGAGAAAAACTGTTTTTTGTTGAGCGCTTACTTTCTGCCAAGCACTATACTAAGCATTGTGGTAGGTACACAGTAATCTGGTCCCACATAGGGCTCAGAAGCTAAAGTGGAGGAGGACAGGTAGCGAAATGAATTTAACAGAGAAGTTTAATGACTTACCCTAGGTCACAAAACAGACGAGTGGGGGAGCCGTGATTAGAACCCGGGCTTATTTAATGTTGGTGTTTGTTAAGCGCTTACTATGTGCCGAGCACTGTCCTAAGCGCTGGGGTAGACTCAGGGGAATCAGGTTGTCCCACGTGGGGCTCACAGTCTTAATCCCCATTTTACAGATGAGGGAACTGAGGCAGCGAGAAGTTAAGTGACTTGCCCAAAGTCACACAGCTGACAAGTGGCCGTGCCGGGATTCGAACCCATGAACTCTGACTCCAAAGCCCGTGCTCTTTCCACTGAGCCATGCTGCTTCTCAATTCACAGGCTTGGGCTCTTTCCACTAGGCCACAGCTACATTCACTCTTTCTGCTGCCTAGAAAAGTCTGTTGTATCCAGTGAATGTTCAATAAATACGATCACTATTTCTACAACTCCTCCTACTAGTGCTTAGTAAAGCCTTTGGAACATAGTAAACGCTTAAGAAATATTATCATCATCACACTGCTGCCGATTATATTACTAATAGTACTGCTACTGCTATTATTTCTATTATCATGGACATAGTCCTGTCCTCGGTTATTAGTGAAAGGGCAAGGTGAGCGAAATTTCATCCTTTTTCTCAAAGCATCGAAAGAATCTCCTCCCTCCTTGTAGGGTGCTAATGAGGTTGGGTAGATTTTCAAAAGCAATTCGTAATAATAATAATAAAGATGGTATTTGGTGAGCGTTTATTAAGTGCCAAGCACTGTTCTAAGCGCTGAGATAGATATAAGGTAATCTGGTTGTCCCACGTGGGACTCACAGTCTTCATCCCCATTTTAAAGATGAGGTAACTGTGGCACGGAGAAGTTAAGTGAATTGATAAGTGGCGGAGCCGAGAATAGAACCCGTGACTCTGACTCCCAAGCCCATGCTCTTTCTACTAAAGCCACTCTATTTCTAAAGAAACCAATTAACTGGATGAATTTCTATTTCATTTCCCAAACTCCAAAAGGGGTACAATGGCGTTTATTAAGCGCTTACTATGTGTCAAGCACTGTTCTAAGTGCTGGGGTAGATACAAACCAATCAGGTTGAACAGGGCCCCATTCCCACATGGGATTCCCGGTCTTAATCCCCATTTAAGTTACTGAGGCCCAGAGAAGTGAAGTCATTTGCCCAATCCACACAGCAGACAAGTGGCAGAGCTGGATTAGAACCTATGACCTTCTGACTCCCAAGTCCAGCCTCTATCCACTATGCCATGCTACTTCAAAAGTAATAATAATAATAATGTTGGTATTTGTGAAGTGCTTACTACGTGCCGAGCACTGTTCTAAGCGCTGGGGTAGATACAGCATGAGGCTCACAGTTAATCCCCATTTTCCAGATGGGGTAACTGAGGCCCAGAGAAGTGAAGTGACGTGCCCACAGTCACACAGCTGACAAGTGGCAGAGCCAGGATTCGAACTCATGACCTCTGACTCCCAAACCCGTGCTCTTTCCACTGAGCCGCGCTGCTTGTGTGGGGGAAGATACAAAATAACATCTCCAAGCCCAGATGAAGATTAGATTCTAAGAGAGAGGGAGATCAGGGATTTTACTGTCCCCATTTTCCAGGTGAGGATACTGAGGCCCAGAGAGGTTAAGCATCGGACCGGGATCACACAGTAGGTCCGTAACAAACCTGGGATTCCTGATGTTCAGTCAGTCAATCAATTAATGGTATTGATAATAATGGCATTCATTAATGATAATGGTGTTTGTTGAGTGCTTACTATGTGCCAGGCACTGTATTACACACTGGGGGAGATAAAAGCTAATCAGGTTGGATAGAGTCCCTGCACCCAAAAGGCTTGCAGTCTCAATCCCTATTTTACAGATGAGGGAACTGAGGCCCACAGAAGTGAAGTGACTTGCCCAAGGTCACACAGCCGACAAGTGGTGGATCCGCGATTAGAACCCAGGACCCTCTGACTCCCAGGCCCGGGCTCTAGTCACTAGTCCATGCTGCTTCTCAGTGAGGGCCAGTGGGTGCAGAACACTGTACTAAGCGGTTGGGAGAGTGTAACACAACCCAGTTGGCAGACTTGTTCTCTGCCCACAAGGAGCATACCAGAGGGACCACTCTGTCCACACTGTTCTAATTCTCCATGCGGGTAAATATCCCAACCTCACACTGGGCCGTTCTTGAGGGACAGAAGGATCTTATTTCCAAGATGGCCCCTCACACGTCAAGTCAAACGATCCGTCAGCCGTCCGTGCTGCGGAAGGGTGAAGCCCGCCATTTTGCGCTTTTTTTTAAACAGGCGGGTTTCAGGCTCCACGGTGGCCCTCGGGAAAGCCCGGTTTGCTACTTCAGTGGCCTGTCCAGGGCTCTTTAATTTGCACATTCATCACTCCGAGGAAAGATGTGATTGGAGATTTCTCAAGGGCGCTCTGTCCTCTAGGGCGCTTCTTCTCCATCGGTCACGATTTTGTGTTAAATACGCAGAGGCTATTAGACAGATTCTGGATGCAGGAAACGTGGCCAGGTCTCAAGGGACTGGTTTCTTTTTAGAATTTTTTTTTCTGAGAATCTGTAAAAGAGAAATGCCGCCCGCTTTAATTCTCTAATTGTAAAGTTGTTATCAATAATAATGGAATTCGTTCAGCACCTACTATGTGCCAAGCACTGTCCTAAGGACTTGGGGGATAGAAGGTAATCAGGTTGTCCCATGTGGGGCTCACAGTCTTAATCCCCATTTTACAGATGAGGTAACTGAGGCACAGTGAAGTTAAGTGACTCACCCAAAGTCACACAGCAGACAAGTGGCAGAGTCGGGATTAGAACCTAAGACCTCTGACTCCCAAGCCTGGGCTCTTTCCATTAAGCCACACTGAGGCCTGAGGACATGAGAGAGTACAGTACAGTTCGTAAACATGATCCCTGCTCCCAAGAAGCTTACAGCTTACACTGTGCGCAGAGCTCTGTACTGTGCGCTTGGGAGAGTACTCCCGAGTTAGTAGACACAACCCCTGACCTCACCGAGCTTACATTCTAGTAGAACCCCCTGAACTTCGGTCAGAGTACGGAGAAAGTTTCTTTCCATTCCCGGTTCGGAGTTCTTCACACAGTGAGCGCTCGGTGAATACGAATGAATCAATGTCAGCGACAACCTTCGTGTAGTTCTAAGGGTAGTTTGGGTCAAAATAACATGGTTTCAGGGCCTGATGACACCTCTTTGGGCGGGAAAGATTTGAGAGGAATTTGCTCCCGAGATGTCTTTGTGGAGACGTTAAGGATGGTGGTCTTCAGGAAAGTGACTCCTTTTCGAGTTTATTGAGTTTATGTTTATTGAGTCAGGCGACCAGTCTGCCAGTGGAGATTTCTTGACCCCTTTCAGAGCACTGTACTAAGCACCGGGGAGAGAACAATCCAGTGGAGTTTGTAAACACGATCTCCGCCCTCAAGAAGCTTATGCTCTAGGATAGTCTTTCAGGAAATGTGCACTGCCCCTTCTCCCCCTTTCCCTCCTTCTCCTCCCCATTCTCCTCCTTCCCACCTTCCTCCTCTTCCTCCTTCTCCCCTCACCCCCTTCTCTTCCTCCCCCTCCTCCTCCTTCTCCTCCTCCTCCCCATCCTTCCCTCCCTCCTCCCCCTGCCCCAGTTCTGCCACTTCCCTTCCGGGTGACCTTGAGCAAGTCACTCACTTTTCTCCTATATAAAATGGAGATCCATACCTGCTCTGCCACCTACGTAGGCTGTCTTGACATCCAGTAAATGCTCAATACCATTATCATTATTATTATTGTTATTATCATTATCATTACTATCATCATTCTCCACCGCCTCCTCTTTCCCTACCCAGGAGGCCCTAATTAAAATCTTTAACAGACCACTAGAGTTAATAAATCACAGCCCAACCCATAGTTTAGCTGTGCCCAACCTCATCCCGAGAATGGAGTTGTTTGGATGCCTCTGCCCTTGAGGCAAGCTACTTGAGGAGAGAAAAATTTTGCTTCTCTCGTTCGAATGACTTTTGGCCCTGTAGCAAACAGCTCAAGAACCAGTCCACGGGCCTGCGGGAGGCTCCAAAATCCGGCTACGAGCCTTAGCTCCCAAACTGTTTGGGATGATGGTGATGATAATAATGATATTTGTTTAGCGATTACTATGTGCCAGGCCCTGTACTAAGCACTGGGGTAGATAAAAGATAATTGGGTTGGACGCAGTCCCTGTCCCACAGAAGGCTCTCAGTCTCAATCCCCATTTTACAAATGAGGTAACTGAGGCCCAGAGAAGTGGAATGACTTTTCCCAAGGTCACACAGCAGACGAGCGGCAGAACCGGGATTCAAACCCAGGTCCTTCTGACTCCCAGGCCAAGGCTCTGTCCACTGGGCCACGCTGCTTCTTGAGCCCTTCTGGAGAGATGCCCCCAGGGCGGGGCTGTTTGGGGCAGTTGGCCCGGGGCCCGTAAGTCGGTGGGGGAGAGGGGACCCACACCCATTTCAGGAAGACTCCATGACCCCTGGGATCCCCTTCTCTCCCCCTGTAGCCAGCAGGGAGCAACCCGAAGCTGTCGGCGGGGCCAAAGTGAAGAGAAAGGTGCTCAGATTTGATAACCTACTGCATGCAGCGAGAACTATGCTAAACACTTGGAAAAGCAGCAGGGTGAGAAGCTTGGGGCCCCGAGGTGGATCAAAAAGATTCTTTCAAATGCAGACAATCCCCTCTTTCTCTCCCCAACCCACCTTTCCTATTTTATTATTCTTGATTTATCCGCAGCCGATTTACCTGAAATTCTTTCCAGAGTCCTTAGCAAAACCGTCGGCCTGTCTCTTCAGAAGGTTACCCGATGTGCAAACTATATTCCATTGTGAAATGAGGAGACGACTGGACTCTAACGGTCTGGGAGCAACGTCCTCCGGACCGTTATCAATCCCTGTTCTCCCTCCTGCTTAGACTGTGAGCCCCATGGGGGACAGTGACTACAGTGACTGTGTCTGACCTGATGACCTAGTATCTACTCCCCAGTGCTTAGTACAGTGCATAGCACATAGTAAGCGCTTAACAAAGATTATCATTATTATCGTTATTTATCCTTGAGCTTTCTTGTGACTGACTGAAGAGGCACGGGAGACTAATCAGTCAGTCAGTCGTATTTATTGAGTGCTTACTGTGTGCAGAGCACTGTACTAAACCCTGGAAAGAATACAATATAGCAATATCACAGACACATTCCCCACCCACAGGGAGCTTACGGTCAGAGGGGGAGACAGACATTAATAGAAATGAATGAAATGACAGATGTGGACGTAAGCGCTGGGGGGGCTGGGCGGGAGATGAGCGAGTCAGGGTGACGCAGACGGGAGTGCGAGAAGAGGAAAGGAGGCCTTAGTCAGGGAAGGCTTATTGGAGGAAATGTGCCTTCAGTAAGACTTTGAAGCGGGGGAGAGTCATTGTCTGTCGGATCTGAGGAGGGAGGCGTTCCAGGCCAGAGGCAGGATGTGGGCGAGAGGTTGGTGGTGAGATAGATGACGTCGATGAACCAGAGGTTGGGAGGTGAGCCTGGGGTCACTCTGAGCTTGCTGGAAGGCACTGCCAAACCCAGGGGGGAGTGGTAGGGGATTCGGGGCAGGGTCTATAGTCAAGTCCCAGACATGACGATCCCAACTAACATCCTACTCACTTTCCCTTGATCTCCTCTTTCTCGCCTCTGACTCCTTGCCCAGATTTTCTCTCCAGCCTGGAGCTCCCTCCCCATACATATGCAGCAGACCACCCCCTCTCCCCACCTCTAAAGTCTTACCAAAATCACATCTCCTCCAAGAAACCTTCCCTGATTAAGCCCTCATATCCCCTCTGTGCCCTCCCTTCTGTTTCACTTCCCTTATCTGTCCCAGGCCTCACCCCCCCCCCCCCCCCCAGGCCCAGCCCAGGTCCGCTCAACAGGATGTTGTGGGGGCTGATTGGGAGGATGGTGGTCGGTGTCGGCCAACCCTCCTCGCACACGGCCTTGGGTTGGAAGGTGTCGTCGCGGAGGGCGTGGGACGCTGAGGCAGGAGGCTGCTTCCGGAGGCCTAGATGTCAACTGTCGGGATGGCTTGCCACGTGGGGACAAGGTGGAGGGTGATTGAGGGGCCCGCAGCCCCCACAGCCGGGCATTCGGGCCCATGTGACCACCCCTCACCCCCTCCTTGATGGCAAGGAAATCCCCGGCCAATGCGATCCCGTCGAGGGAACACCAGGTGCCTCTCAGAGAAGGCGCAGGCTCCTGGCAGGCTGCCGAGCGGGTGTTTGGTTTTGTGCCCCCGGACCGGCCCGGCTCACCACCCCCCCGACCCTCCTCAGGATACATCGAAGAGGCCTGCATCCTCCCCTGCCCGGCAGACTGCAAGCTGAGTGAGTGGTCCACCTGGTCACGCTGCAGCAAGTCCTGCGGGAGCGGAGTCAAGGTCCGCTCCAAGTGGCTGCGCGAGAAGCCCTACCACGGAGGCAGGCCCTGCCCCAAGCTCGACCACGTCAACCAGGTAGGCCCCACTCAACACACTCCGCTCCGCCTCGCCCCGTCGCCCGCTCCGAGACCCTTGCTCATTCCCATCTCATTGGCCGGACCTAGAACCTTGGGGGAATCCCAGCTCATCACCATTTCTTAGACCCTTGGGTATCCATCCCATTGCTGATCCCTAGCCCACTGGAGAATTCCGATGGGATGGGAATTCCCCATGGGAAATCCATTCCTAATCCATTGGGTATTCCCACCGGATCAGGTATTCCTAGCCCATTGGATATTCCCAGCCAATAGCGTATTCCCAGCCAATCTGCTACTCCTAGCCCTTTGGGTATCCCCAGCCAGTTGCGTATTCCTAGCCTATTGGACATAATAATAATATGAATTAGGTATTTGTTAAGTGCTTCTTATGTGCCAAGCATTGTTCTGGGGTAGATACAAGGTAGTCAAGTTGACCCACGTGGGGCTCACAGTCTTCATCCTCATTTTCAAAATGAGGCAATTGAGGCCCAGAGAAGTGAAGTGACTTGCCCCAGGTCACATAGTAGACAAGTAGCGGAGCTAGGATTAGAGCCCATGATCTCCTGACTCCCAGGCCCGTGCTCTATCCTCTGTGCCATGTTGATCGGGTATTCCTAGGCCATTGGTTATTCCCAGTCAATCATGTGTTCCTAGCCCTTCGGATATTCCCGCTGATCAGATATTCCTACCCCATTGTTTTTTCCCAACCGATCGGGTATTCCCAGCCCCCTGGGTATTCATTATTGGCTGCATATTGGTATTGGCTGGGGGTATTTCCAGAGAATGTGTGCTCCCATCCGACCCGCCTTCGGCAGGAATCCTCCAAATAAGGGGCCAGAGGGCGTCCCTGAGACCACACGTGTTAGACGGAGGGTCGCGCGACGAGTTGGGGAGAAAAGCAAACTCCCGGACCACTTACCTGATGAAGAATGACCCCCTCGCAGGCCACACCGGGCCTCGGGTGGGCTGGCTTCCAGCTGCTCCATGGGCTGGGGCAGGTGACTACAGAACCTCCATCTAGGGGCACCTTCCCCTGCACCCCCCGTCCCCCAGTCCTCCCGACCCCCCACCCCTGTGCCCTCAGTGATGCTCCCTACAGGACTCTGAAATGTCTCATGTCATTGGCTGATACTCCCTGACTTCCGACCAAAGAAGCTCTGGCCACAACTCATGGAGAAGGTTCTCATGCGGTAGACCTGCCCTGCCTGTGTGTCTGTGTGTATCTGTGTGTGTGTTGCCATTGGAATACAACTGTGCTCCGGGACAGAGTCTGGATTGGAAAGCGAATGCCCCTTAGGGATCCCCTCCCCTTCGCACCCTTCGGGTCCAGAGAAACTCTCTCCACGACAACCCTCCTCTCCGCCTCCCTCCCCTTTCTCTTCCCCGCCGCTCAGCCGAATCCCAGATTTAGTGGGCCTTAATGGTTAAACTAGGCGCTCAGAAGGAGACTCCAATTATCCCCTCCTGCCACCTGAGCTTAAATCACAAAGGGTGGAGAAATGAGCAGGTTGGAGGCGGCGAGAAAAAATCACCCCGAGCTGCTCCATGGAGTGGGAAGGTCCAAGCTATAAAAGTGCCCCGGGGTTTTGTTTCGTTTCGTTTTTGCTTTCATCAGACCGTCGCCCCGAACTGCAATTTACCACCTCTGAACTCTCCATCATGCCTTTCAAATGAATTTGGACCTCTGTCTGGCTCAGGTGCACGTCTGGCTTCTTATTTGGAGTTGAAATCGGGCATGATATTTTCAAGGGCTCCCGGAGGGGATTTGATAAGACCGGAGAGAGATTATGCGACTTTCTACCTCACAGAATAAATATTATAGCTGAGCTTCGTCATGCTCATCGGGGGCCAAGATTAAACAAAAATAAGGGTTAGGGTTGAAAGAAATTAAAAGTGAGCTTCGACAGCAAGTTTGTATATCAAGTGATTTAAGATTATGAAGTATTTTGCCTACAGAAAGGGCCCTGAGTCAGTCTAACCCAGTGGCTTCTTTTTACGGTATTTCATTCCGTCGTATTTACTGTGCACTAACTCTACGCAAAGCACTGAACTAAGCGCTTGGGAGAGACAGTATAACAACAGACACATCCCTGCCTGCAACGAGCTATCTAGAGATGAGTGTTTGCTAAGCACTTACTATGTGCCAGGCACTGTACTGAGCGCTGAGATAGCAGCTAATCAGGTTGGACACGGTCCATGTCCCATATGGGTTCACAATCTTAATCCCCATCTTCCGGGACTGAGGTAACCGAGGCCCAGAGAAGTGTGTGCTCTGCAGACATTAAGCGCTCAATAAATACAGTGGACCGACTGAAGTGACCTGTCCTAGGCCACACAGCAGACGAGCGGCGGAGCCGGGATTAGAACCCAGGTTCTCCGATTCCAGGGCCGGCGCTGTATCCGCTGGGCCGTGCTGCTTTTTTCCGCGTGCTGTGTGTGTCCCACTGAACCTACTGGAAACCCCGAGGGCAAGGACACCTACGGGCCGGGGAATAATTCTGCGTTTCTCAGTGGGCGGCTGTTCCACAAAGAAAGCGGTCTTCCGCGCTCGCCCTTCCTCTTCCGCGAGCATCCCCGGCTTCTGGTGGAAGGACGGGCTCGGGAAGGCTCCCAACACCAACATCGGTGGACTGCTGCCGCCCTCTACTGTCTCTCCCGGCCCCGGGCTCCCCAATAATCCTGGGAACCACAGACGACCCCCATCACTGCCGATCCCAACCCGGATTGCGGGGGGATTGCGGTCCCGGGGAGGCCGGAGATCTGGTCCCTGAGGACCGTCCTCGCCTCACGGAGTTGCTCCCGGCTTCCGGGCCCGAGGAGGACTCTGAAAGAGGGTGGAGAAATCTAAGGGCGACGCGTCCGCAGACGGTGGCAGGGTCTGCGTGTAGGTGCCCGGAAGGCAAGTCTTCATTCAACCGGACATCCAAGAAGCCAACCCCGAGAAGGGCGGCGATCCTCCGAAGCTGCGGCCAATCCCGGCCCCTGAGGCCGCGGGCGCCGCTTCCGAGCCACGGACAGGCTGCGGCCATCCCCCAGTGGAGGCCTTAGAGGGGAGGGGGCTGGTTTGTGCCCTCAGCCATTTCATTTCTCCACTCATTCGATCGTATTTATTGAGCATTTACTGTGTGCATAGCACTGTTCTAAGCACTTGGCAGAGTACAATATACAACGTGCAGTGACCAGACACATTCCCTGCCCACGACAAGCATAAAGCCATCTGTCCCCTCTAGACTGTAATCTCGCTGTGGGCAGGGAATGTGTCGGTTATTTTCTTTTCCGTGCTATTTGTTAATTGCTTATTATGTGCCAGGCACTGTCCTCGGCGCTGGGGTAGATACGAGATAATCAGGTTGGACGCAGTCCCCGTCCCGTGTGGGGCTCACCGTCTTAATCTCCATTTTACAGATGAGGGAACTGAGGCCCCGAGAAGTGAAGTGATTCGCCTGAGGTCAACCAGCGGACAAGTGGTGGACGGGGGATTAGAACCCAGGTCCTTCTGATTCCCGAAAGGAATCTATCCACCGGACCAAGCTGCTTCTCTATTGTTGTATGTTGTATTGTAACTCTCCTGAGCGCTTAGTGCAGTATTCTGCACATGGAAAGCGCTCAGTAGGTGCTGTTGACTGACTGATTGACTGATAACCAACGGTCCATGTGTTGTTTCCCGAGTTGTTGACGGCTCTCTCTGCTTTCTCTCCCTTTGTTCCTTTGCTCCCGTTCCTGTTCCTGCTCTCTCTAGGCTCAGGTAAGATTCAGCCTCCTGTCGGTCCCTCTCTACTTCTCCTTCAGCCCACCATTTTGATTCCCGTCTTCTCCCGCTCGAGGGGCCATAGCTGGCCTCTGGGATTCTCCTCGGGAGGGATATGACCTTTGTTTACGGTATTCGTTAAACGCTTACTACGTACTAAGCGCAGGGGTGGGTACAAAAAAATCAGGTTGGACACCTTCCATGTCCTACGTGGAGGGGTAGACACAAAAAAATCAGTCCCCATCCCACATGGAGTTTACAGGCTTAATCCCCATTTTACAGATGAGGGAACTGCGGCACAGAGAAGTGACATGCTCGAGGTCACACGGCAGAGAAACGGCAGAGCCGGGATTAGAACCCAGGTCCTTCCGACTCCTTCAACCGGGCTCTATTCACTCCCGAAGCCGCTCTGCTTCCTGGGTGATTTGGGGATGACCTCGATTTCCATTCAGAGGAGGGACAGATTTCCCATTGCTGGGCTTTGCTGTGGTTTTCTGGGAGTGATGTCGGGGGACGCCCACCCGGAAGCTCCGCCGCCCACAGGGGACTAGCTCAGGAGAGCCAGTGGTGCCGTCAGAGTCAGAGGGAAGACCGACTTTAACGCTTCCGGAGGAAGCAGTGAGGCCTGGCGGAAAGAGCATAGGATCGGGAGTCCCACGATACAGCTTCATAGCTCTATCTGGGCCTGCTGTGTGCCCTTGGGTAAGTCACTTCCTCCCAGTCTCTCCCTCTAGACTATAAAGCTCCTGGTAGGGAGGGATCTACCGGCTTGATCGTATGGGACTCTCCCAAGCACTCGGCACGCTTCTCAGTGAGTGCTCAGTAAATAGCATTGATTGATTGACTCCTGAAGGGCCGTCCCAGCCCCCAGCTAAGCGGTAAAATCTAAGGGCAGAAACAGGGTTTAATAACTCTCTTGGTCTCTCCGATGCGCTTAGAACAGTGCTCTGCCCACAGTAAGCAGTCAGAAGCAACATGGCGTAGTGGATAGGGCACGGGCCTGGGAGTCGGAAGGTCATGGGTTCTAATCCCGACTCCTCCACTCATCTTGGGTCACTTCACTTCTCTAGGCCTCAGTTACCTCATCTATAAAATGCAGATTGAAACTGTGAGCCCCATGTGGGACGGGGACTGCGTCCAACCCCCAGCTGCTTGTATCCACCCCAGCGCTTAGTACAGTGCCTGGCGCATAGTAAGCGCTTAATAAATAGCGTAATTATTATTTTTCTTACTACCACATTGATCGACTGACACTTTTCCCGAGCTCAACCCCACTGGGAGACACACTCTGTAGGCAGTGTGAGCAGGATTTAAAACAGCTTTCTCTCCCCAGTGGTAAGCTCTATGGTAGCGTATTTTCCCAAGTGCGCACTACAGCGCTGTGCACGCAGTAAGTGCCGAATAAATACGACTGAATGAATGACTTTGCTTCATGGCTGTACTGCCTGGTTATTTGTTTAACTCCAGTCACACCCAGGAAATAAAGTTTACTACTTGGAGGTGCAAACTTCATACAGAATACTAGCTGTGGGAGAAAAATGACAATAATAATAATAATAATAATAGTGGTATTTGTCAAGCACGGCGCTAAGCACCGGGGTAGGATCAATCGGTCAGTGTCATTTATTGAGTACCTACTGTATGTCGAGTATATACTAGACACTTGGGCAAGATAGAGTTGGAAGACATGATCCCTTCCCTCAGAAAACTTAAAATCTAGTGGATAGAGGAAACCGAGGCACGGAGAAGTGAAGCGACTTGCCCCAGGTCACACAGCAGGCAAGGAGTGGGGCCTGGATTAGCACCTAGGTCTCCCGGCTTTCAGGCCTGGGCTCTTTCCATTAGGCAACACTGTTTCTTGGGGCTCAGTAGACTGAACACCCCCCGAAGGCCACCCCGCGGCCATCGATCCATCCGCTTCCTCCTCCCCTCGGGCCGGCCCCCGTATCCCCCACTCCCACCCTGCGGATGGGGGGATCGACTCAGCCTTCGTGCGTGTGGGTGGGTGGGCGGGGGGTCCGGTTTCCAGGTGTACGAGGTGGTCCCGTGTCACAGCGACTGCGGCCAGTACATCTGGATCGCCGAGCCCTGGAGCGTCTGCAAGGTGACCGTCGTGGACATGAAGGACAACTGCGGAGAGGGCGTCCAGACCCGAAAAGTGAGGTAACCCAGAAGCTCCGTCAACCGACGCTATCTACTGAGTGCTTCTCGTTGGTGGATTGGTTGGTTTTACGGTATTTGTCGAGTGCCTACTCTGTGCCAGGCACTGCAGTCAGCGCTGGGCTGGATCTAAGCTAATCGGATTGGACACAGTCCAACGTGGGGCTCAGAATCCTAATCCCCATTTTACAGATAAAGGAACTGAGGCCCAGAGAAGTGAGGTGGCTTGCCCGAAGTCACACAGCAGACGGCGACAGAGCCGGGATTAGAACCCGGGTCCTTCTCCCTCCCAGGCCCACAGTCAATCCACTAAGCCGTGCTGCTTCCTGTTATATGCATAGCGCTGTACCGAGCGCTTGGAAGAGGACAATCCCACAGAATTAGTGGACACGGTCCCTGTCCGTAATGAGTTTACAGTCTAGGGGGGAGACAGACGTTAACATAGATAAGTAATTTATAATAATTTAATGATATGTGTGTAAGAGCAGAGGGGCTGGGGGTGGGGGGAAATTACAAATGGCCAGATCCAAATGCGAAGATGATGCAGAAGGGAGTGGGAGCCGGGGAAAAAAGCAGTTAGAACTGGATCATCCCCAGGAGGTCAGAGGGTACAAAGCCAGGGGGGAGAGGAATTGTCCATTTCCTCATCATCTTCCTTCCTTCCTGGGAGTTTGTACTTCCGCAAGAGTATTGCGATCAGATCAAGGATGATCAGAGTATTGTGATCATCCGCCCTATAATCCTGGGGACGGGGAGAGCGGGACACTAAGAGGGAGAAACGCAAGCAGAGCCAGGAATTGTGGGTAACAGATAATAATAATAATAATTACGGTATCTGTTAAGCGCTTACTATGTGCTTACTATGGTATTTGTTAAGCACTTAATAGATGCAGTGGGGTGACAAGGGGCCGTCTTTTCCTGCCCATAATAATAATAACAATGATGGTATTTGTTAAGCACTCACCATGTGCCCGGGACTGTTCTAATGACTCAGAAGTGACTGTCAGTCACCCTTTTTGTTTGCATCCACCCCAGCGCTTAGTACAGCTCCTGGCTCCTGACACATGGTACGATCTTAACAAATACCAGAACGAGAATTAACAGTATTTATGGCATTTGTTCAGCGCTACTTCTCTCGTGCGCTGCTTCTCACAGTGCCAACCACTGCACTAAACGCTAAGACAAATCTATGTTAATCAGGTTGGACCCAGTCCCCGTCCCACTTGGGGCTCACGGTCTTAAACCCATTTTACAGATGAGAGAACTGAGGCACAGAGAAGGGAAGTGACTTGCTCGAGGTCTCCCAGCAGAGAGGTGGCGGAGCCGGGCTTAGAACCCAGGTCCCTCTACTCCCAGACCCGGGCTCTATCCACTAGGCCACGCTTCCTACATGGGGCTTATAGTCTGAGTCGGAGGGAGAACGGGTATCGAATCCCCATTTTGCAGATCAGCAGCAGTAGGAATAGTAACATTCATTCATTCACTCATTCGATGATATTTATTGAGCGCTCACCGTGTGCAGAGCACTGTACTGAGCAGTTGGAGAGTACAGTACAGCAATAAGGAGAGACGGTGCCTGCCCACGACGGACTCCCAGGCGAATAGCAGCTGTGATAGCTTAGTAGTATTAGCTCCTCCTGTCTCCGGTGGAACTGGAGACGGCAAAATCTCGAAATCGATCCTCCTGGTGCCAGAATTCTTTCTCCTGAAGGAAGAAAGCCGGAGGATTAACCCGCGGGCTCCCATTTTCTGGGTGACGACTCTCCTTCCGGCAGGAAACCGATCCCCGCCCGTGCCAGCGAGCGAAAGGATTCCGAAAGACTCTCCTTCACGCTAAGCCCGAGATCCAAACGCTCTGTTCGTGCACGGGAGCAGATAAACTCAACCTCAAGCTCAGGTCTCCTGTAATGAAAGGCCAGCGAGCTCCCCGGAAGAGTCCTGCGGATTTGTTACGCGCAGCCTGGCGCGGCGGGTGATTCGAAGATTTAATCCTTTCTACACGTTGTCGGTTCCTCAAGCCAGAGAATTCGGAAGCTTCAAGGCTCCCGGGTCCTGTTGCATTAGCTGAGAGGTGAACTTCGCGGAGCTTGTGAAATTGTAAACCGTGTGGGAAAATAGATGCCACCCGCAAAGTTCGGGCTGTCCTCAAAGAAGGTTGCTATTTTCATTTTCTTTTGTCAGGGCGACTTGTGTCCTGATCCCCAGCAGCTAGAGTGAGAGGTGAGCCTTTGAGGCTACTGCGTGAGGAGCTTTAGTGGGATCAAAAGCCTTGCTTCGATTTTCCCATTCAGGCAGGGGAAGGAATTCATCCAGCGTCAAACTTTTTCTCGCCTCAGGGCTTTGCCTCAGAAGCATAGAGAAGCAGCGTGGCCCGGTGCATAGAACCCGGGCCTGGGAATCAGAAGGACCTGGGTTCTAATCCCGGCTCCGCCACTTGTCTGTTGTGTGACCTTGGGGCAAATTACTTCTTTACCTCATCTGTAGAATGGGGGTTAAATGGCCAAATGGTTGCCATTTTATCCAGGAATTTAGTGGTGAAAACTAACTTTTTTTAAATAGTACTTATGATTATGCTCACGGTGTGTCAGGCACTGTACTATCTGACTAACTGACTCTCCCCCCCGCCCTTCAAAGTCTTATGGTAGGCCCGTGTTAATAGAATTAGACATGAAGGGGCGTTCGGGGGGGGGGGGGGGAGGGGCCCAGACATGTGGCGGAGCCAGGATTAGAACCCAGGTCCTTCTGACTCCCAGGCCCGATAGTTAAGTGTTAAAGGTGAAAGCCGGACACTATTCTGCCACAGCCCCAGGACTGTGAGTTTTTAAACCATTTTCCAAAGAAATTGCTCAAAGAAATGACAAGGGTGAAAATAAATTGTAAAACAGAGTTCTCCCAGCATTACTTGTATCTACCCCAGTGCTTAGTACAGTGCCTGGCACATAGTAAGCACCTAAAAAATACCACTATTATTATTATTATACTAATACTGCTGCTACTACAATAGCTACTATTTATTTATCCATCTATTTATTTACTTATATTAATGTCTGTCTCCCCCTCTGGACTGTGACTCGTTGTGGGCAGGAATGTGTCTGCTCGCTGCAATATTGTACTCTCCCAAGTGCTTAGTACAGTGCTCTGCACACAATAAGCACTCAATAAATAGGATTGAAAGAAAGAATGCTCACCGAAGGACAATATAAACCGCGTCTGGTCCAGATCAGGAAGTGCTATTGATTCATTCAATTGTATTTATTGAGCATTTACTGTGTGCGAAGCACTGGACTAATGCTTAGGAGAGTACAGTGCAATAATAAATAGACACATTAGCTGCCCACGGTGAGCTTACAGTCTAGAGGGGGAGACATCAGTGAGGAAGGGGAAGTTGGTTTCCAATTGAGCAAAGGCTGGAATATTTTGGGGGGACCCCTCCCCAAGCAGCACCCAATCACGTCAGTCGTCGTCCACATCACATCCTTGACTCCGTCCCCTTGCCTTTTGCTGACTGACTCTATGACTGAAGGAAGGGGCAAAAGGTTACAGGTGGTTGAAGAGAGCTCCTAAACTGGAATTCATTCATTTAATAGTATTTATTGAGCGCTTACTATGTGCAGAGCACTGTACTAAGCGCTTGGAAGGTACAGTTTGGCAACAGATAGAGACAATCCCTGCCCAATGACGGGCTCACAGTCTAGTCGGGATCTCACAGTCTAACCGGGGACACCTTTGGAGACACCGTCTCCCCTCTTCTAGACTGTGAGCCCGTTGTGGGCAGGGATTGTCTCTCTTTATTGCTGTACTGTACTTTCCAAGCGCCGAGTACAGTTCTCGGCACACGGTAAGCGCTCAATAAATACTACCGAATGAATGGAGGAATGAAATCTCAAACTGGTCCTTGGCCAGGGATAAAATCATCGGTATCATCTGAGGAAGCAGAATGAAGCAAAGGGGTGAGGGGCAAAGACCCTTGAGGGTGCCTCCTTGAGAGAAAACATTGCTTTTTCCCCCAGGGATGTTTTGGTTATCGGGTTGAATCGGATGATGGAAAAGGACGCAGTGTGGCCTAGTGGATGGAGCCCGGGCCTGAGAACCGCCGGAAGGACCTGGCTTCTAATCCTGCCTCTGCCACTTGTCTGCTGTGTGACGTTGAGCGAGTCACTCAACTTCTCAATAATAATAATTATGGTATTTGTTAAGCGCTTACTCTGTGGCGGGCACTGTACTAAGCGCTGGGGTGGATACGAGCAAATTGGGTTGGACACAGTCCCTGTTCCCTGTGGGACTCCCGGTCTCAATCCACATTTTACAGATGAGGTAACTGAGGCCCAGAGAAGTGACGCGACTTGTCCGAGGTGACCCAACTGACGAGTGGCGGAGCTGAGATTAGAACCCATGACCTGCTGATTCCCAGGCCCGTGCTCTATCCACTGCGCCATGCTGCTTCTCAGTTCCCTCGCCTCAGTTCCCTCATCTCTAAAACGAGGATGAAGTCTGTGAGCCCTATGTGGGACAGGGACTGGGTCCCATCTGGTTTGCTTGTATTTACTCTCCCTCTAGACTGTCAGCTGGTTGTGGCCGGGGCAGGTGTCTGTTTATTGTTCGATTGTCCTCTCCCAAGCGCTTAGTCCAGTGCTCTGCTCATAGTAAGCGCTCAGTAACTACAGTTGAATGAACGAACGAATGAATGAGGCTCTCCCGGCTCCCGGAGGGAGCTTCGGCTGCTATTGTCCACATCCTCACCTGCCCGAGTTCTCCCGCAGGTGCATGCAGAACACGGTGGACGGACCTTCGGACCACGTAGAGGACTACCTGTGTGACCCGGAGGAGATGCCCCTGGGGTCCAGGGAGTGCAAGTTGCCCTGTCCGGAGGACTGTGTCATGTCGGAGTGGGGCCCGTGGAGTAGATGCTCGTTGGTAAGTGGGTGTCCCGAGGTGTCCTCTCTCTCTGCCACCCGGGCCCTCCTTGTCTCTCTGAACTCTGGTCCCACTGTTCCGCGAGTCGCCATCTTGGAGTGGCCATCGTGGTTGCTCCCAAGCCGACCTTCCGGCCGGCCCTCGCTCCGTCCCGCTTCCATCCCCTCAGCCATGCCATTCTCCCAGCTTGGAATTCCCTCCCTCCCCAAGGCTCTCCCCACCTTCGGATCCCTCCTTAATTCCCAACACTTCCAACAGGCTTTCCATGTACCCCCAAGCTGTATCATCTCCTCGATCGCTTAGGATCTTTTTCCATCATCTTTAGGACAGACGTGTCTGTGGAGAGAAGCAGCATGGCCTAGTGGGTAGAGCATGGGCCTGGGACTCAGAAGGATCTGGGTTCTAATTCTGTCTCCTCCACTTGTCTGCTGTGTGACTTTGGGCAATTCACTTAACTTCTCTATGCCTCGGTTATCTCATCTGTAAAATGGGGATTAAGACTGTGAGCCCTATGTAGGACAGGGACTGGGTCCAACCCAATTTGCTTGTATCCACCCCAGCGCTTAGAAGAGGGGCTGGTACATAGTAAGCACTTAACAAATACCACAATTACCATTATTATCATTATTATTATTATGCCAGCATGATTTGCTTGTATTTGACCTTTCTAGTCATAAAAGTTTCAGTGCTCATTGATGATGATGATAAAAATAATAAGTAGAATAATGATAATGGTGACATTTGTTAAGTGTTAACTTTGTGCCAAGGAACGTACTAAATGCTGGGGCACACACAAGATACTCAGGCCAGACACAGTCCCTTCCCGACACGGGGCTCACAGTCTAAGCAGAAGGAAGGACAACGGATGAGAAAACTGAGACATGGAGAAGTAAAATGGCTTGCTCAAGATCACCCGGCAGTCAAGTGGGAGAGCCGGGATTAGAACCCCAGTCCTCAGGCTCTAATGTCCAGGCTCTTTCCACTCAGCCACTCTGTTCCTCCCTCGTTAAAGCGTTGTATCCTCCATTAGAATATAAGCTCCTCGTGGACAGGAAATATTCTACCTCACTCTGCCGTACTTCCTAATGCAATGTATTGTACCATGTGAACACTCAGTACATTCAGTTGTATTTACTGAGAGCTTACTGTGTGCAGAGCACTGGACTAAGCCCTTGGGAGAGTACAGTACAACAATAAACAGACACAATGCATGCCACTATTACTACAGAATACAGCGCTAAACATTTGAAAGACTGAAACAGGGGGAGAAGACATGACTCCTGCCCTTAAAGAGCTTCCAGTCGAACAGGGAAGACAGCTGTGAAATGAATGACAGACAGGAGGAAGAAGAGAAGTTGCTTTTAAGTCCTGACACTGACCAAAAAAAATGAGACCTGCAGAGAATGTACTGTCAAATGCTAAGGGGGTTAGTGACTATCAAGGGCTTAAGGGGAAATAATAATAATAATGGTATTTGTTAAGCTCTTACTATGTGCCAAGCACTGTTCTAAGTGCTGGGGTAGGTACAAGGTAATCAGGTTGTCCCATGTGGGGCTCACAGTCTTAATCCCCATTTTCCAGATGAGGCAACTGAGGTCCAGTGAAGTGACTTGCCCAAAGTCACACAGCTAAGAAGTGATGGAGCCGGGATTAGAACCCACGACCTCTGACTCCCAAGCCCGGGCTCTTGCCACTAAGCCACCGCTGCTTCTCTATAGTGACGGGATTTGTTAAACGCTTTCTATGAGTCAAGCAGTGTTCGAAGCGCTGGGGTAGATACGAGCTAATCAGGTTGGACACAGCCCATGGCCCACATTGGGCTCGGAGTCTTAATTCCCATTTTACGGTTGAGGGAACTGAGGCCCAGAGAAGTGAAGTGACTTGCCCGAGGTCACACAGAAGACAAGTGCAGAGCCGGGATTAGAACCCATTCATTCATTCATTCATATTTATTGAGAGTTTACTATGTGCAAAGCACTATACTGAGTGCTTGGGAGAGTACAGTATAACAACCAAAAGACACATTCCTGCCCACAGTGAGCTTACAGTCTAGAGGGGGAGACAGACATTAATATAAAAACATAAACAAACAAACAAACAAATAAATAAATAAATAAATAAATACATCGATTATAGGTCCTTCTGACTCCCAAGCCCGATGCTCAGTAGCTTACAGTCTAGCGGGGGAGACAGACATTAATATAAAAACATAAATAAGTAGATAAAGAAACCAACTATAGGTCCGTCTGACTCCCAGGCCCGTGCTCAATCCACGAAGCCAAGCTGCTTCTCTCCAGATCCGCGTGCAAAGACGATGTAGAAAGGAGAGTGGTGAGGAGAAATGAGGTCTCAGTCGGAGAAGGCCTGTTGAAGGAGGTGTGATTTCAATAATGCTTCGAAGGTGGGGAGAGCCGTGGTCCGTCGGATACGAAGGGGGAGAGGGTTCCGGGCAAGGGGCGGGACCTGGGCTAGGGGTCGGCGGCGAGATAGACGAGATCGGAGTCCAGTAAGTAGGTTGGCGTCGGAGGAGCGAAGCGTGAGGTTACAGGGCCCCTTGACGGGGCGATCAGGCACCTTTAAGCCGTGGAGCCCAGCTCGCCCAGCCTCATTAGGGACCCGTTCGTCTCACTCTTCCTCCTCCTCCTCCTCCTCCCAAAAAAGCCCTGCAACCAGACCAGCTTCCGGCAGAGATCGGCAGATCCCATCAGACACCCCGACGAAGGGAGGGCCTGTCCTCAGGGGATCCAACGGGAGCCCTGTAGCCTCAACAAAAACTGTTACCACTACGATTACAACGTCACAGGTGGGCTGTCTCTTTGTGTGTGTCTGTGTGTGTCTGTGTGTGGGATCTGGGGGGCTGGGGGAGACGGGGGGCCTTTTCTGGGGTCCAACCAGAGCACTCCGTGGTACAGAATGAACGTGATGTCCGGCAGGATTAGCTCCGCGTCCATTTCTGGAAGAACTTAGTGCGAAACACTAGCGAACTCCTGGGGGAGTGGATAGAGTCCGGATCTGGAGGTCAAAAGCTTCCAGGCCTGGCTCCGCCACTTGTCTGCTGTGTGACCTTAGGCGAGTCACTTCGCTTCTCTGGGCCTCAGTTACCTCATCTGCAAAAAATGGGAGGAACGCACTGTGGGGCATGGACTGTATCCAACCTGGTTATCCTGGACCTGCTCCACCGCTCAGTAGGGTGTCTGGCACATAGTAAATGCTGAACAAATACCCAAGCAGGAGGAAGGGTGTGAGCTAGAGGTCAGCAGCGGGAGAGACTAGAGGAAGGCACAGTGAGTAGGTTACTTGAAAGGGATGAAGAAGCAGCGTGGCTCATTGGAAAGAGCACGGGCTTTGGAGTCAGGGCTCATGAGTTCGAATCCCAGCTCTGCCACTTGTCAGCTGTGTGACTGTGGGCAAGTCACTTCACTTCTCTGTGCCTCAGTTCCCTCATCTGTAAAATGGGGACTAAGACTGTGAGCCCCACGTGGGACGACCTGATTCCCCTGTGTCTACCCCAGCGCTTAGAACAGTGCTCGGCACATAGTGAGCGCTTAACAAATACCAACATTATTATTATTATTATGAAGAGCATGAGCTGGGGTGGGAGAAGAAAGTGGGTAGAAAGGAATTCACCACCAACATGGGAAGTCGATCCTATCAGGGACCTGTGGCCCTTTCCCATCGCCCATAAGGTAGTGGTTGTAATAGAAAAACTAGAGAAGAGCTTAGTGTAAGGGATAGAGCCTAAGCCTGGAAGTCAGGTTATGGGTTCTAATTTTGGCTCTTCCACTTGTCTGCCGAGTGACCTTGGGCAAGTCACTTCACTTTTCTGGGACTCAGTTACCGTAGCTGTAAAATGGGGTTTGAGACCGAGAGCTCCATGGGGGACTGGGGCTGTGACCAACCTGATTACCTTGTATCAAAACCAGTGCATATGGCAATGCTTGGCACAGAGTAAGCTCTGAACAAATGCTATAATTATTGTTGTTATCATTAGGACGTAGCAGTAATTGTATTTATGAAGCACTAATTGGGCACGGAGCAGTGTAGTAAGTGATGGGAAATAGTAAACAGGAGGGAATTAGACACAGTTCCTGTCCCAGTCGACATTGGATACACTGGGAACCATGTAATCCTAAAACATGAAAAGAGCAGAAGAGACCAGGACAGGAACACAAGACACAAAATAAAAACAAAAGTGAACAGGGAACCGTGGCTCGTCTTGCCTTATGCCGTCGAGTCGTCTCCGACCCATAGCGATGCCATGGACACGTCTCTCCCAGAGAGCCCCAGTTTCCATCCGCCATCGTTCTGGTAGCGGATCCGGAGAGTTTCCTTGGTCAAAATCCGGAAGTGGTTTACCATCGCCTCCTTCCACGCGGTAAAACTGGAGTCTCCTCTCTCGACTCTCCCGTGCCGCTGCTGCCCAGCACGGGAGAGTTTTGATTTGTAGCAGATTGCCTTCCACTGGCTGGCCGCTGCCCGAGCTAGGAATGGAACAGATTATGCCTCTGCCTGACTCTCCCCCCAGTAGTCGAAACTGGTAGAGGACTGGAAACTCTCCAGATGCGACCCTGACGGGGGAAACTGTGGTTAGAGGAGCAGAATTTGCCTTCGTGATTCAGAGTCCACAGCGGTGGCTGGCTACGTAGGCCTGGCTTTTCAGAGGTTCAAGTGGCCTTATGCTGCAGTTTCTCTTCTCGTTCCCACCAGTGTGGTGGAGAAAAATAAGACGGGATGGGGTCTTGTTTATGGTATTTTCTAACTTAATACTGGGAGATTCTACAGTTAGATCTTTTTTTTTTCCAAGCTGTTCATTCCCAGTGGAGACAGGATGGTTTTTGGGGTACATTATGAAAAAGAGAACATCCCGCGAGTCTAATGTGATGAAACAAAAGCGAGAAATTCAAGAATAGATCAGTTCATTCGGGGGCCGCCCACTGGGTGAATGGGAAACCTCTTGGGAAAGGTTTTTAATTCTTTAAAAAACAGCCTCGCCCCTGAAATTTGCAGTCTGTGGAGGGCATGGAGAAAGGGGTGCCTTGAGAAGCAGCGTGGCTCAGTGGAAAGAGTCCGGGCTTGGGAGTCAGGGGTCATGGGTTCGAATCCCGGCTCTGCCACTCGTCAGCTGTGTGACTGTGGGCAAGCCACTTCACTTCTCTGGGCCTCAGTTCCCTCATCTGTCAAATGGGGATGAAGACTGTGAGCCTCACGTGGGACAACCTGATGACCCTGTATCTCCCCCAGAGCTTAGAACAGTGCTCTGCACGTAGTAAGCGCTTAACAAATACCGACATTATTATACCCATTCCATTCCTAGCTTGGCCAGTGGCTAGCGAGTGGCAGGCCTTCTGCTACAAGTCAAAACTCCCCCGTGCTGGGCAGCAGCGGCGTGGGAGAGAGTTGAGGGTGGAGACTGGAGTTTACTGTGCGGAAAGAGGCGACCAAGAAAACTCTGTGGATCCACTGCCAGAACGATGGCAGACGTAGAGCGGGGAGTTCTGGGAGAGATGTGTCCGCGATGTCACTCTGGGCTGGAGATGACTCGACGGCATAAGGCGAGACAATTCTTCTCCCACTGTGAAAAGGCCCAGGTGATGATGATTATTTTGCTCATGAAATGTACATCGCCTCGATTCTATTTAGTCGCCATCGGTTTTTACGCGACGTTCTTCCCCTCGACTCTATTCATCGCCATCGTCCTCGTCCGTCCGTCTCCCCCGATTAGACCGTAAGCCCGTCAAACGGCAGGGGCCGTCTCTACCTGTGGCCGACTTGTTCATTCCAAGCGCTTAGTACAGTGCTCTGCACATAGTAAGCGCTCAATAAATTCTATTGAATGAATGGTCATTGATGTGGAAAGAGTCAGCGTTCGTGAGAACCCCTGTTTTGCCAGAGTTTTGGAAGAAGAGTTCAGGGAGTATATTCCAGTAATAACAATAACAATTAAACGGTACTTGTTAAGCGCTTGCTATGCGTCAAGCATTGTTCTGGGTGCTGGGGTAGATACAAGTTAATCAGGTTGGACACAGACGCTATCCCACATGGGGCTTTTAGTCTTAATCCCCATTTTATGGATGAAGGAACTGAGAAGTGAAGTGACTTGGCCAGGGTCACCCGGCAGACAAGAGGCAGAGCTGGGATTGAGGCCTTTCTGGACTAAGCCTCCCTTTCCCTCTGCTCCCTCTCCCCTCCCCATCGCCCCCACTCGCTCCCTCTGCTCTACCCCCTTCCCTCCCCACAGCACTTGGGTGTGTATATATATACAGATTTATAATTCTGTTCATTTTATTAATGAGGTGTATATACCTATAATTCTATTTATATTGATGCTGTTGACGCCTGTTTTCTTGTTTTGATATCTGTCACCCCCTTCTAGACTGTGAGCCTGTTGTGGGCAGGGATTGTCTCTATCTGTTGCTGAATTGTACCTTTCAAGTGCTTAGTACAGTGCTCTGCACACAATAAGCACTCAATAAATATGATCGAATGAAGGAAGGAAGGATTAGAATTCTGTTCTTGATTCTATTTACTGCTATTGTTTTTGTCTGTCCGTCTCCCCCGGTTGGACCGTAAGCGCGTCAAGGGGCGGGGACTGTCTCTATTACCGATTTGTCCATTCCAAGCGCTTAGTACAGTGCTCTGCACATAGTAAGCGCTCAATAAATACTATTGAATGAATGAATGACTAGAACCCAGGTCCTGAGCGGCTGCCTTTCGCTTTCAGACTGGAGCACGTGCCGGCTGAGCGACAAGGCCGTGTGCGGCAGCGGGGTGAAGGTCCGGATGCTGGACTGCGTGCGTAGCGACGGGCGCTCGGTTGACCTGAGGTTCTGTGCGGAGGTGAGTGGACGTCGGCCGACTCTCCGGGAGCTGCCCTGGCCCAGGTTGGGGCCGGGGGAGGGAGGGGTGAGCACTCTCCCCATCGCCCCTAATAATAATAATAATGTCGGTATTTGTTAAGTGCTTACTATGTGCCAAATACTGTTCTAAGCGCTGGGGTAGATACAGGGTCATCAGGTTATCCCACGTGAGGCTCGCAGTCTTCATCCCCGTTTTCCGGATGAGGGAACTGAGGCACAGAGAAGGGAAGTGACTCGCCCAAAGTCACACAGCGGACGAGTGGCAGAGCCGGGATTAGAACCCATGACCTCTGACTCCCAAGCCCGGGATCTTTCTATTAAGCCACGCTGCTTCTACTGCTCCCTTACTCCCTCCCTCCCTCTGCTCTACCCACCCTCCCCGCCCCACAGCACTTGTGTATATTTACACATTTATTATGCTTTTTATTTTATTCATGATTTGTATAGATCTATAAATCTATTCATTTGGATGTTATCGATGCTTGTCTACTTGTTTTGTTGGCCATCTCCCCCTTTCTAGACTCTGAACCCCTTGTTGGGCAGGGATTGTCTCTATCTGTTGCCGAATTGGATTTTCCAAGTGCGTAGTAATAATAATGTTGGTATTTGTTAAGCGCTTACTATGTGCAGGGCGCCGTTCTAAGCGCTGGGGTAGATACAAGGTAATCAGGTTGTCCCACGTGAGGCTCCCAGTTAACCCCCATTTTACAGATGAGGGAACTGAGGCCCAGAGAAGCGAAGTGACTCGCCCACAGTCACACAGCTGAAGAGCGGCAGAGCCGGGAGTCGAACCCATGGCCTCTGACTCCGAAGCCCAGGCTCTTTCCGCTGAGCCACGCTGCTTCCCCAGTGCTCTGTGCACAGTAAGCGCTCAGTAAATATGCCTGAATGAATGAATGACTGGATGAATCTTCGCTGGGAGGCTCGTCGTCTTTTCGGCACGATGGAGATTGTGGGAAACGCCCGAATCAGCCATGCCGAGGCGTTTGATTTCAGTGGACTTTGGCGCTCGTTTCTAAGCGCTTTGGAGAGCACAAGTTAAGAATAAACAGACACATGCTGCTGAGCCCTCGGCCTTGCACGCCTAGTTCCTTGCCCAGAACTATCCCTCTCTAGAGCTGACAGACCACAGATCTCCCCATCTTCAAAGCCCTCCTGAAATCACGTCTCATCCGGGAACCCTTCCCTGATGAATTGATGTAATTATGGATAATTCAGGGAAGAAGCGTGGCTTAGTGGAAAGAGCTCGGGCTTGGGAGGTCGTGGGTTCTAATCCCGGCTCTGCCACTTGTCAGCTGTGTGACTCTGGATAAGTCGCTTCACTTCTCCGTGCCTCAGTTACCTCATCTGTAAAATGGGGATTAAGATTGGGAGCCCCACGTGGGACAATCCGATCACCTTGTATCCCCCCTCCAAGCGCTTAGAACAGTGCTTTGCACATAGTAAGCGCTTAACAAACGCCATCATTATCATTATTTTTTTTTCACCTCCTCACCATATGTCCCTCTGTCTTTATCTGGCAGGCACGGTCCTTGACCTCAAAGAGTTTGAGGTCTAGGGAGGGGGGAAGATATCGAAACAAGTTGAACCAGGGAATCTCTTTTGATTTTATTCTCGTAAATGCCAAAGCATGAGCGCTTAGTACAGTGCTCTGCACATAGTAAGCGCTCAATAAATACTACTGAATGAATGAAAAGCCTCCCTCTAAATACTCAAAACACAAACAAAAACATTTCCCCAGCACTAACGTACATGCTGGCCCTTTTACGTGTATACAGCCGAATACCCGTTTGCTCTCGTAATTGAGACCACGAAAATACAATATTGACTGGAAGTGTTTGAAGCGATTATAGTTTTTCATAGGAAATAATGCAAACTGTGTTCGTATATTCCCAAGATCTGAAATCACTGGCCAACCAATAAGGAGAAGTGCGGCCTGGTGGAAAGGACACAGGCCTGGGGTCAAAGAGCCTTGGTTCTGATCCAGGCCCTACATCTAGATCTAAGCTCCCTGTGGGCAGCGAGCTTGTCTACCAACTCTGTTATGTTGTACTCTCCCAACCGCTTAGTAATAATAATAATAATGTTGATATTTGTTAAGCGCTTACTATGTGCAGAGCACTGTTCTAAGTGCTGGGGGAGATACAGGCGAATCAGGTTGTCCCACACGAGGCTCACAGTTTTAATCCCCGTATTACAGATGAGGGAACTGAGTGAAGTGACTTGCCCAAAGTCACACAGCTGGCAACCGGCAGAGCCGGGATTCGAACCCATGATCTCTGACTCCCAAGCCCGGGCTCTTTCCACTGAGCCACGCTGCTTCTCGACAGTGCCCCGCACACGTAAGCGCTCAGTAAATACGACTGATCGGTCGATTCTCCGGGACTCAGTTCCTCATCTGCGGTGTGACCTTAGGCAAGTCACTTAACTTCTCCGGATCTCACCGTCCCCATCTGTGATTGTAGATTAGATGCTCCTTGTGGTCAGAGATAGCACCTACCAACAGCGTGGCTCAGTGGAAAGAGCCCGGGCTTGGGAGTCAGAGGTCATGGATTCGAATCCCGGCTCTGCCACTCGTCAGCTGTGTGACTGTGGACAAGTCACTTCACTTCTCTGTGCCTCAGTTCCCTCATCCGTAAAATGGGGATAAAGACTGTGAGCCTCGCGTGGGACAACCTGATTACTCTGTGTCTACCCCAGCGCTTAGAACAGTGCTCTGCACATAGTAAGCGCTTAACAAATACCCACATTATTATTACTCTCCCAAGCTATCTTAGTACACTGCTCTGCACACAAGAAGCGTTCAACATAGACCGATGAATGATTGATTGATTTTTTTTCATGTGTGTTATTTAAGGGTTTACTTTGTGCCAAGCACTGTACTAAGCACTGAGATAAATACCAGCTGATCAGTTTGGACACAGTCTCTCTTCTTCCCGGGGCTCCCGGGCTTAATCCCCATTTTACAGATGAGGTAACTGAGGCCCAGAGAAGTGAAACGACTTACCCAAGGTCATACAGAAGACACGTGGCAGAGGCGGGATTGGAACTGAGATCCTTCTGCCTCTCAAGCCCGGGCTTTATCCACTAGGCAACATGGCTTCATTGGCGATTAAATACCCCTTCTCCCTCCCGCTTAGACCGTGAACTCCAGGGAGGACAGGAAACTGCGTCTGATCTGATATAGTGCATCGACCCCAGCATTTAGCAGAGTGCTTGGCACATAGTAAGCGCTTAAATAAAGACCTCATTTGCGGTTATTGTTATTATTAGCCGTGATATCATCAGTTCTCTACTCAGCCTCGTGTCTGTTCATTCATTCATTCGGTAGTATTTATTGAGCGCTTACTATGTGCAGAGCACTGTACTAAGCGCTGGGAATGTACAATTCGGCAACAGATAGAGACAATCCCTGCCCAGTGACGGGCTCACAGTCTAGTCGGGGGAGACAGACAGCAGAGCAAGAAAGAACAAAACAAAAACAAGACAACATTATCAAGAAAAATCGAATCAAGGGGATGTACACCTCATTAACAAAATAAACAGGGTCATAGGTTTATTGTCCTATCGTTTTCTCCCCAGCGTGTGGTACAGCGCTTTGCACACAGTAAGTGCTCAATAAATATGATTGAATGAATGAATGAATAAAACCGGCCGGGGATCGCCCCAAGGCAGCAGGGGCTTTGGGGGCACCCTTGAAAGCGAGGTCGTGGGGCTCCTGTCGACGGTCGTTGTGGGCAGGGAATATGTCTGTTTATCGTCGTATTGTCCTCCCCCAAGCGCTCAGTACAGTGCTCAGCACACAGTGAGCGCTCAATAAATACGATTGACTGCGTATGCCTCCCTCTTCCAGCTGGTCCTGGAGAAGAGCTGGCCGATGAACACGTCCTGCACGGTGGAGTGCCCCGTCAACTGCCAGCTGTCCGACTGGTCCCCGTGGTCCGCGTGCTCCCACACCTGCGGGCTCACGGGTGCGTAACGTCGGCCGGAGCCCGGCCCGCGAGCGGATTCGGGAAGGGGAACGGGTGGGACGCCCCCCCCGGGACGTGGAGAGGAGGAGCCGGGAGGGCCCATCCAGAAAGGGAGATTGGGTGGAGGTCATAGGCTGGGCCGCGACCTCCCGGGCCCGGAGAGGAGCAGCGGCCGGTCGATCCGCCGCCTTATTACCTGTCAAAGATCACGACCTAGTTCCCGTGGCGTGACTAGTTTCGACGTCGGTCTTCCGGGGGAAGGAACGGGGAAAAAAACCAAACAAATCTAAAAGAGCGTGCCCCCCCCGAGGAATAGAATGGGCCGTTTCACTCAGGGTGGTGGGAGATGGAACCTTGGGCATTCCTACGGCTCAAGCCTGGAATTTCCTGGCCCAGGTGTCCACTGCGGAAGCCACAACATTGCCAATTCCCACAAGGTCAAGTCGCGCGGCCTAGTGGATAAGGCCCGGGCCTGGGACTCGGAAGGATCTCAGTTCTAATCCCGGCTCCACCACTTGTCTGCTCTGTTCATTCAGTAGTATTTATTGAGAGCTTACTATGTGCAGAGCACTGGACTAAGCGCTTGGAACGTACAAATCGGTAACAGATAGAGACGGTCCCTGCCCACTGACGGGCTGACAGTCTAATCGGGGGAGACGGACAGACAAGAACAGTAGCAATAAATCGAATCAAGATGATGTACATCTCATTAACAAAATAAATAGGGTAATGAAAATATATACAATTGAGCGGAGGAGCACAGTGCTGAGGGGAGGGGAAGGGAGAGGGGGAGGAGCAGAGGGAAAGGGGGGGAAAAGGGGGCTTAGCTGAGGGGAGGGGAGGCGGGGGTAGAGGGGCAGCAGAGGGAGCAGAGGGAAAAGGGGGAGCTCAGTCTGGGAAGGCCTCTTGGAAGAGGTGAGCTTTAAGTAGGGTTTTGAAGAGGGGAAGAGAGTGAGTTTGGCAGCGGTGAGGAAGGAAGGCGTTCCAGGACAGCGGGAGGACGTGGGCCAGGGGTTGACGTGTGGGATTCTCCGCAGGCCAGAGGGTTTTGAGGGTTTTGAGGGTGGGCAGCCTGAAAGGCGAAGCGGAGGGGCGTAATAATAATAACGTCGGTATCTGTTAGGTGCTTACTAAGTGTTGTGTGTGATCCTGGGCAAGTCATTTTATGACCTATCTGAACACTCAGAACTATAGGGGTTCCCAAGCCACCCTTAAAGCAACATAGATGAATTAGCCTCAAAATGGATTCTATTTGACTTTTTGCTCTTTGCTGATTTTACTACCCTCTGTCCATGGAAAATGTTCATTGAGCAACTAAGGTAAAGAGAAAGTTCCTCTTGCTCTTTGACGAAGTGATATTCTTTTCCAAGTCTCTGGACTGTAAGCTCTTTGTGGGCAGGGAACATGTCTACTAACTGTTGTACTAAACTCTTCCAAGCACTTAGTGCACTGCTCGGCCCACAGTAAGCGCTCAATAAATACCATTGATCGATTTATTAAATTCCTATCGATTGATGGATTCCACGGGTGTGGCCTAGTGGCTAGAGCCCGGGCCTGGAAATCAGAAGGACCTGGGTTCTAATCCCAGGTCTACCATGTGTCTGCCGTATGACCTCGGGCAAGTCACTTTACTTCCCTGTGCCTCAGTTACCACATCTGTAAAATGTTGGATTAAGGCTGTGAGCCCCATGTGGGATATGGACCGTGTCCAACCTGTTCAGGTTGTATCCACCCCGGCGCTTAGATCAGTGCTTGGCCCATAATAACACTGAAAAATGTATCCAAAAGGTACGGATCCTGGTCAAGTACTATTACTCTTATTTATTATTTTCCTTCGCGGATCAGAACGGCTCAACTCCTCGAACCGGACGCCATCAGCTGACAGACATTTGCGGGTTGGAGTCTTCGCGGGGCCCCGACATGTCAGTGGAGGCTCAGAGTTCTGTCACAGATGGCCAGCACTTACAGAGTCCAGAGAGGTTAAATAATAATGTTGGTATTTGTTAAGCGCTTACTATGTGCAGAGCACTGTTCTAAGCTCTGGGGGAGATACAGGGTAATCAGGTTGTCCCACGTGAGGCTCGCAGTCTTCATCCCCATTTTACAGATGAGGTAACTGAGGCATAGAGAAGTGAAGTGACTCGCCCACAGTCACCCAGCTGACAAGTGGCAGAGCCGGGAGTCGAACCCATGACCTCTGACTCCGAAGCCCGGGCTCTTTCCACTGAGCCGCTGATGCCGGGGGAGCTTGGAAACCAGGATATCAGTCAATCAGTCATATTTATTGAGTGCTTACTGTGGGCAGAGCACTGTACCAGACACTTGGGACGATACAATAAAATAGAGCTGGTAGACGTTTGCCCTGCCCACGTGAAGATTACAGTCTAGAGCGGAAGGCGGGCAGTAATCGAAATAAATAATTGATGGATCTGGACCTTAGTGCTGTGGGGCTGGGAAGGGGGATGAATAAAGGGAGCAAGTCAGAGCGACGCAGAGAGAGCGGAAGAAAGGGAAAAGAGGGCTTAGTCTGGGAAGGCCTCTTGGAGGAGGTGGGCCTGCAATAAGGCTTTAAAGGGAGGGAGAGTCATTGTCTGTCACCTTGAGAGAATGGAGGAGAAACATTCTGATAGAAAGTCTCCCTCCGCCAGACGGGTTCCAGGTTACCAACATCTGAGGAAATCACGCCTCACCGTGCTGTTTCTCTCGTCTGTCCTTCTTCCAGGGAGAATGATCCGCCGGCGGACGGTGACCCAGCCCCACCAGGGGGACGGCAGACCGTGCCCGGCACAGATGGAGCAGGCCAAGCCCTGCCCGGTGAACCCGTGTCATCGCTGGCAGTACAGCCCGTGGTCTCCGTGCACCGTGCAGGTACGGGCGGGTACCGGCCGATAGCGGCGGGGACCGGCTGGATCCAGGAACTTCAGAGCCTTTCCTTTCGGGGTTTCAGAGCTACGGAGCCTTTTGGGGTGGGCAACAGCCGATGGAGATTTTGAGTGCTCAGACCCCAAGGTCAGCCGTTACATCGCTGCTGGGTCTGACCGGTCTCTGAGAGTTTCGGTCGTGGCGGCTCTGGGTCTGACCAGTCTCTGAGACCGTCGGTCGTGGCGGTGCTGAATCTAACCCGAGTTCCTCATCTTCCCTCCCAAGCCCGGTCCTCTCCCTGACTTCCCTATCACCGTGGACGGCACGACCGTCCTTCCCGTCTCTCGGGCCCGCGACCTCGGTGTCTTCTTTGACTCGGCTCTCTCGTTCACCCCACGCATCCGATCCGTCACCAAAACCTGCCGGTCTCGCCTTTATAGTATCGCCAAGATCCGCCCTTTCCTCTCCACCCAGATGGCTACCTTACCGCTACGGGCTCTCGCAATATCCCGGCTAGATTACTGTGTCAGCCTGCTCTCTCATCTCCTTTCCTCCCGTCTCTCCCCGCTCCGGTCTATTCTTCACTCCGCCGCCCGGCTCATCTTCCTGCAGAGACGCTCTGGGCCTGTCACTCTCCTTCTTAAAAACCTCCGGTGGTTGCGTATCGACCTCCGCACGAAACAAAAACTTCTCCCTCTAGGTTTCGAGGCTTTCCATCTCCTCGCCCCTTCCTACCTCTCCTCCCTTCTCTCTTTCCACCGACCACCCCGCAAGCTCCGCTCCTCCGCCGCCCGCCTCCTCGCCGTCCCCCGTCCTCGCCCATCCCGCCGTCGACCCCCGGGCCGCGTCCTCCCGCGGTCCCGGAACGCCTTACCCCCTCATCTCCGCCAAACTGATTCTCTTCCCCTCTTCGAAGCCCTACTTAAAGCTCACCTCCTCCGAGAGGCCTTCCCACACTGAGCTCCCCTTTTCCCTCCGCTCCCTCTACCCCCCCCTTCACCTCTCCGCAGCTAAACCCTCTTCTCCCCACTTTCCCTCTTCTCCCCCTCTCCCGTCCCATCCCCTCGGCACTGTACTGTCTGCTCAACTGTATATATCTTCATGACCCTATTTATTTTGTTAATGGTATGTACATCACCCTCAATCTATTTATTTGCTATTGTTTTAATGAGATGCTCTTCCCTTTGATTCTATTTATTGCCATCGTTCTCGTCCGTCCGTCTCCCCCGATTAGACCGTAAGCCCGTCAGAGGGCAGGGACCGTCTCTATCTGTTACCGATTTGTCCATTCCAAGCGCTTAGTACAGTGCTCTGCACATAGTAAGCGCTCAATACTATTGAATGAATAACCAGTCTCTGAAACTGTGAATCATGGTGGTGCTGGGTCCGCCTCTGAGACGTTCAGTCATGGAAGTGCTGGATCTAGCCAGTCCCTGAGAACAACAGTCATGGTGGCGCTGGGTCTGACCAGTCTCTGAGAGAGTCATTCATGGTGGTGGTGGATATAACTGGTCTCTGAGTTCATCAGACAGGGAGTCACTGGGTCCGACCAGTCCCTGAGACTGTCAGTCATGGAGGCTCTGGGTCTGACCGGTCTCTGAGAGTTTCGGTCATGGAGGTGCTGGGTCTGACCAGCCTCTGAAATCATCAGCAGGGAACTTGTCTTCCAACTCTGTTGCGTTGCCCTCTCCCAAGCGCTTAGTACAGTGCTCTCCCCGCTGTAAACACCCTGTAAATATGATGGATCGATTGAGAATGCAGATTCCATCTCTTTCCTCTTGGTTTCCCAGGATGCGCAGTGTGGCGAGGGTATCAGAACCAGGAACGTATCGTGCGTGGTGAGCAACGGCTCCGTTGAGGATGCCGGCAAGGAGGTGGATGAGGAATTTTGCGCAGATCTCGACCCCGTGATTGATGGAGAGAAGATGGTTCTGGAGAAACCCTGCACGCAGCCCTGCCCAGGTAGTGGATGCTCAGAACTTGGCGTTCGGTCTGCTCTACCACTTTGGGAGTCCGAGGTCCTGGGTTCTAATCCCGGCTCTGCCACTTACCAGCGCAGTGGGCTTAGACAAGTCATGTAGCTTCTCTGGGCTTCAGTTCCCTCATCTGCAAAATGGGGGTTCGATCCCTGTTCTCCCTCCTACTTGGACTGCGAGCCCCACATGGGATCTGATGACCTCATAACAATAGTAATAATAATAATAATAATAATGTTGGTATTGGTTAAGCGCTTACTATGTGCAGCGCACTGTTCTAAGCGCTGGGGTAGTTACAGGGGAATCAGGTTGTCCCACGTGAGGTTCACAGTCTTCATCCCCATTTTACCGATGAGGTAACTGAGGCACAGAGAAGTGAAGTGACTCGCCCACAGTCACACAGCTGACAAGTGGTGGAGCGGGGATTAGAACTCACGACCTCCGACTCCCCAGCCCGGGCTCTTTCCACTGAGCCACGCTGCTTCAATCTATCCTTCAATCAATTCATATCTATCCCAGTGGTCAGTACAGTGTTTGGCACAGAGTAAGCGCTTAACAAATACTATGATCATTGTTAACATTATAATTGGCATTGAGAGAAGCAACAGGGAGGTAGTGGATAGAGGAGAGTACAGTGCTCAATAAATGCGATTGAATTAATGAATGAATGAATGAATGAATGAATGAACGAACAGACCAAAGCGCAGAGGTGACACAGGAGGGACAGGCTAAGACAGGGAAGGGAGGGATAAATCAGGAAAGACCTCTTAGTGGAGATGTGATTTTCGGAGGGCTTTGAAGGTGGGGAGAGTGGTGTCTGTCAGACGTGAAGCGGGAGGGAGTTCCAGGCCACAGGGAAGAGGCGGGCAAGGGGTCGGTAGTGAGATAGACGAGATCAAGGAACAGCGAGAAGAGACTTACCCAAGGTCACACAGCAGGCAGGTAAGGTAATCTCCAAAATGCTTTAACGCAGTTAAACATAGGGTTTAAAGTTTAAAATCAATACGCAACAGGGACACTGTCTGATCTGATGGTATTGTATCTACCCCAGTACTTAAAAGCACGGTGGTTTAGACCCCTCAACATTTCACCGATACTATACAAATACTCCAAAAATACCGGAAGCCCCCTAGTAAGCCTTCGGGACATATGAGCGATCGATCGATTGATTGAAAGTCACTAGCCCAAGGTGACACGGCCGACGGATGGCAGAGCCAGGATGAGAACTCAGGTCTTCTTTCTCCCAGGCCTTAGCTCCTTCCGCTAGACCACCCGGCTCCTCCATCACCACCACGCTTGCTCCAGCTGCCTGTTCTTCGATATCGGATGGGTTTTTAAAAGTCATACGCTGACGACGACCACGCCCCCAACCCCACCCCCACCCCGCATCCTCCCCAAGAACCCACCGACACCTGTGGCGGAAAAATTCATATTGTGACACAACAGGTCATCCCTTAAGCATCCGAGCTCTGATTATCGAGGTTATTCTGTGCTTCCCCTCCAGCTGTGATGTTCTCTCTCCCCATTTCTGCTTAATAATTGAAGTCTCCATTACCCCAAAGCGGCCATGGCACCGGGTTACAATCAAGTCGGGAAAAACGTCGATATTTCGGTCTCTCCCGACTGCCCGCATGACAACCTCAGCCCAAGCGGTGCCACAGTTTCCCAGGGAGGATGACGATACCGAGAGCACGTTTTAACGAGTCACCCCCAAAGTCTCTCCGACGACCCTGTTGCGGTACGTCCGCGGGCCGATAATTCACGTCCAGACACGCTTCTCTTAATGTTGCTACGAGGAGGCTCTTCCGTTAATCAGCCAGCCAGGCGACATTGTGTCCAGCTTTCGTGCTCCCTCTCCACGTAATGTAAAACGGCATGAATTATTAACGCCTCTCCCGGCCTGCGATAATTAAAGCAGTAGGAGACTATTTACAAACTTGGGCCTGTTAGAGCTTATTTCTGAGGGGATTCGGAACGAGGGCGATGAGGAAAGGGGTGGGGGAGGGTCACAGAAAGCTGTCTTTCAGGACCCAGAGTAGCATTGGTCAACAGCTCCGTGAATTTCTAATGGCCTATAAATTCAACGGGGCTAGATGGAATGAGTCGTACTCTAATAATCGATAAAGACCGAGTAGCCAAATAGCCAGGATCCGGCTACTCAGATCCTGGTGTGACGATTCGTGGAAGACAGAGAACGTGGAACTCTATATTCATCCATTAATTCATTCAATCGTATTTATCGAGCACTTACTTTGTGCAGAGCACTGTACTAAGAGCTTAGAAAGTACAATTTGACGATAGAGACAATCCCTCCCCATCAGTGGGCTCACAGTATGGGAAGGAGATGTTAAGGTGACTGAGAACGTAATTGCTCTTCAGTATATACACATTAAATATGGACCTTGATGTATGAGGTATATCTTGCTCCTGTTTTTTTCTCCCCAGCATTTAGTATAATGTTGAACATTCAAGTGAATGTTCGGGAGGTATCATTATATTTATACATTCTCTCCTAATGATAATAATATTTGTGGTATTTGTTTAGCGCTTACTATGTGCCGGGAACATAGATATAAGGTAATCAGGTCGCAAATGGGGCTCACGGTCTGAGCGCAAAGCAGCTGGGCCTAGTGGATAGAGGACGGGCCTAGGAGTCAGAAGGACCTGGGTTCTAATCCCGGCTCCACCAGGTGTGTGCTGTGGGACCTTGGACAAGTCACTTCACTTTTCTGTGCTTCAGTTTCCTCATCTGTAAAATGGGGTTTAAGACTGTGAGTAGCATGTGGGACAAGGACTGTGTTCAACCTGATTAGCTTGTATCTAGCCCAGCACTTAGTACAGTGCCTGGCACTAGTAAGCACTTAACAAATGCCATTTAAAAAAAAAAGTAGGGAGGAGAACAGGTATTGAATCCCCATTTTGCCAGTATGGGAATTGAGGCACCGAGATGTTAAGTGATTCGCCCAAGGACACACAGCAGACAAGGGAAAGAGCCGGGATTGGAACCCAGCTCTCCCGTCTCGCAAGCTGGGGATCTTTCCACGAGGCCTCACTGCTTCTCTTCTTGTTTCTCTCCCTCTTTCTGAACCTTGTGCTGCCTCTCTCCCTTTCCCGTCTTCCCATTTCTCCCCCGCCCCTTTCCTGAGAAACAGGAGTCCACCACGGACTAATGGGAAAGATCACGAGCCTGGGAGTCAAGAGACCTGTGTTCTAATTCTGGCTTTTCCCCTTGGATGCTGTGAGACCTAGACAGGTTGCTTAACTTCACTGTGCCTCAATTTCCTCATCTGCAAAATGGGGAGTCATTGCCTGTAGAACAGGGACTGCGTCCAACCTAATTAACTTGTATCCACCCCAGTGCTTAGAACAGTCCTTGGCACATAGTGTTTACCAAATATAACAATAATAATAAAAATAACCCCAGCTTCACCGCTTGGCTGCTCTGTGCCCTTAGGAATGTCACGTAGCACCTCGGGTCCTTCATCTCCTCATCTGTAAAATATGGATTCCGTCCCTATTCTCCCTCCAACTCGGACCGTATGCCCTGTGTAGGACAGAGACTGTCTGTCAGTAGCTTGTATCTGCCCCCAGCGCTTCGTACAGTGCTTGGCACATAGTAAAGTCTTAAGAAATACCATCACCGTTGAATAAGAACCCAATGAGGACAATGTCGAGATGGTAATATTTCAATCCAAGGCAATCCAAGAAGAAGGAGCATGGCCTAATGGATAGAGCACGGGTTTGGGAGTCAGAGGATCTGGGTTCTAATCCTGACTCCACCACTCGTCTGCTGTGGGGCCTCGGGCAGGTCACTTCGCTTCTCTGTGCCTCCGTTACATCATCAGTCAGGTGGGGGTGAAGACCGTCTTATCTACCTAAGCGCTTAGAACAGTGACCGGCACGTAGAAAGCGCTTCACAACCGTCACCATAAAAGAGACATTATTTAACTTATTTAGGGTCTCTAGTCACCGAGCTCTGTACCTCCCGGCAGGCGATTGCTACCTCCAGGAATGGTCTCCCTGGAGCCTCTGCCAGCTGACCTGCGTCAACGGAGAAGATCTCGGCTTTGGAGGGATCCAAGCTCGATCCCGGGCGGTGATCATCCAGGAACTTGAGAACCAGCATCTCTGCCCCGAGCAGGTTCTGGAAACGAGACCGTGTGACGGTAAGCAGCGATGGCCCCTCTGGGAAAGCCAAAGGCAGTTAGGAATCAGAACGGGACCCGAGGTACTTCCCGTCGAAAGAGAAAATTTCAATCGGTTGACCGATGGTATTTACTGAGCGCTTACTGTGGGCTGGGCATGGTACCGGGCGCTTGGGAAGGTCATCTTGAAATTCCTGGGAGGAGCAGTGTGGGGTAGTGGATAGGGCAGGGGCCTGGGAGTCAGAAGGTCATGGGTTCTGATCCTGCCTTCGCCATTTGTCCGCTGTGTGACCTTGGACAAGACACTTCACTTCTCTGAGCTTCAGTTACCTCATCTGTAAAATGGGGTTTGAGACGGTGAGACCCATGTGGGACGGACCCGATCTGCTCGTATCCGTCCCAGCGCTTAGTACTGTGCCTGACACATAGTAAGCGCTTGACAAGTACCATAATTATTATTATTTTGTAACCGGAGAGAAGCACCCCTTGAAGCCCAAGTCTCATTTACTTTCCAGATTTCAAAGAAGGAAAAAATTGTCCTCCCGCGCTGTGAACAGAACGGAAAATCGTTTGTTTTTTTCAAACTTTTGCACTTTCTCCATTAAATGGGGGGGAAATTCCAGCACGAAGAGATTTCTGGCGGTCACGTTCCACCAGGACGTGTTTTTTCACATGGCAAAAGATCTCCAGCCAGGCTGGGACTTATCTTTCCACACCCATCCTTCCCCATTCCCAGATGAGGCCTGCCCTCCCCAGCAGGTCCGGGGTCAAATTCAGACAGAAGCGGGGAAGCAGCATAGCCTAGTGGTTACAGCTGGGGCCTGAAAGTCAGAAGAATCTGAGTTCTAATTACCACCCTTAGACTTGTCTGTTGTGTGACCTGGGGCAAACTATTTCATTTCTCTGGGCCTCAGTGACCTCACCTGTAAAATGGGGATTAAGACTGTGAGCCCCATGTGGGACAGGGACTGTAGCCAGTCTGGTTAACTTCCCCAGCCCTTAGAAAAGTGCTGAGCATATAGGAAGCGCTTAATAAGCACCGTAAGTATTATTATTATTAGCGCCAAGATCTCAAACAGCACGGAGCATGGGTCAGATCAACTGAGACCTGGGCGGTGGAAAGCAGATTGGGGATGAGGTAAGCGATCTTTCACCTGTCTCAGAATCCTTTGATTTTCACCATATTTTGTGGAGAACGAAATGGCGTCGGACCCTCGTTGGGGATATGGCCTTCAAATCTCGAGTTACCGGCTCACAGGATATCTTGGATGATTCTCTAATTCTCAGCGCCGCTCTTCTTCCCTGGTGATCAATGCTCGCACTCACATCGGTGCCCATTTTTACTCTCCAGACGGTCACTGCTACGAGTACAAGTGGATGGCCAGCCCGTGGAAAGGATTGGCGCGGACCGTGTGGTGTCAAAGGTCAGACGGCTTAAACGTCACAGGTAAAAAAACGCCATCCCCTTTCTTTCCCCGGCCGGGAATACGGCATCCCCGATTTCTAAGCGCTTGGGAGAGTCAGAAGGTCATGGGTTCTAATCCAGAGAAGCAGCGTGGCTCAGTGGAAAGAGCACGGGCTTGGGAGTCAGAGGTCATGGGTTTGAATCCCAGCTCTGCCACTTGTCAGCTGTGTGACTGTGGGCAAGTCACTTCACTTCTCTGGGCCTCAGTTCCCTCATCTGTAAAATGGGGATTAACTGTGAGCCTCACGTGGGACGACCTGATTACCCAGTACCTACCCCAGCGCTTAGAACAGTGCTCTGCACATAGTAAGCGCTTAACAAATACCAACATTATTAATCCCAGCACCATCACTTATCTGTTGTAATAATGATCGTATTTGTCAAGTGTTTACTATGTGCCAAGCATGGTTCCAAGCTCTGGGGTAAATACAAAGTCGTCAGGTTGTCCCACGTGGGGCTCACAGTCTTCATCCCCAATTCACAGATGAGGTCACTGAGGCCCAGAGAAGTGAAGTGACTTGTCCAAAGTCACACAGCTGACCAATGGCAGAGCCGGGAGCAGACCCCACGACCTCTGTTGTGTAAACTTGGGCAAGCCACTTCACTTCTCTGTGCCTCAGTTCTGTCATCTATAAAATGGGGATTGAGACTGTGAGACCCACATGGTACAGGGACTGTATCCAACCTGATTTGCTTGTATCCACCCCAGCGCCTACTACAGTGCCTGGCATATAGTAAGTGCTTAACCAATACCAAAATTATTAGTATTATTATTTATGAAGTACCTATTGAGTGTAAAGTGCTTGTTTAAACCCTGGGGGAAAGAATACAAGTTTGAAAATTAGACACGGTCCCTGGCTCTCCAAGAGGATCATAATCTAAGAATAAGGGGAGGGAGAGAAAATTGTAATCAGATGTAAAGAAAGGATTATTTCCTCCAGTCATTCCTGTCCTTGTTTATTATGTTAATTTTGTGTTCCTACTGTTTTAGTTTTTCCAGCTCCCTTTCCCAATTTTTTAAAACCAAAATTTAATTTTTAAATTGAGCCCAGCCTGAGGGCCACGAGGGACCCTGTCAAATTCTCACCCGCTTTCCTAGGGCTTAGAACAGTTATGTGCACCCAGAGGGCTCTTCGTAAATTCTAATACGACTATTAAAGAACAAGCACAACAACAAATACGAAGAAAGCAACAGAGTCCTTGGTGAGAGAAGTAGAATCTCACGGCCTGCGAGGCTCAGAATCCAACAACCTCTCCCGATCCCAATATTTCAGCCGCTGCTTCTCCCTCTTGGGACGTCGCGGGGAAGCGACGGGGGAATGGTCATTGGTCTCCTCGGGCTCTTCTCGGCTTCAGAGCCTCCCGGACACCTGCAAGGAACCGAAGACCTCCCTTCCAAGTGGGAGTGGGGTGGCCAGGAAGTAGAAAGAACAGTAATGTGGTAGTCATAGTGTTTATTAAGCGCTCACTCTGGGCAGAGCACTGTACCGAGTACCGGAAGAGAATACGCAGGTGGGAACTGGCCCTGATCTGTCCGTCAGAAGGGCTCAAATCTAAGAGTATCGGGGTAAGAAGGAGTTGGAGACACCACATCAGGAGCGTTGGGTGGCTTAGTGGAAAGATCCCAGGCTTGAGAGTCGGAGGTTGTGGGTTCTAATCCAGGCTCTGCCCCTTATCAATTGGGTGATTTTGGACAAGTCACTTCACTTCTCTTGGCCTCAGCTACCTCGTCTGTAAAATGGGGATGAAGACTGTGAGCCCCACAGGGGACAACCCGATTACCTTGTGCCTATCCTAGGGCTTAGAACAGTGCTTGGCACATAGAATACCATCATTATTATTAGAACACAGCGCGGACAAACAGGCAGAATAAAAACCAAACCCGTTGGATTGTGTGGCTGGAGGAGGAGAATTTCAGAGTTTGGGGCGCACCCAGTATTCTCAGGGGTAGGTTGAGGCCTCGTGTGGTGAACGTTCGAGAGGGAGCAGCTTTCTTCCTTGGCCCGGTGGGCCCGAAGCTTGCCAGGAGTAGATACCCTCTGGGGCGAGAAGGAAGACGGTGGTTACGGGATGCTTTCCTCAGCGGGGATGGAGGTGTCGGAGAGCACACGGGAGCAGCTTTTATCTCCAGCCCGGTGGACAGGGAGCATGCTGGCAGCGAGGACCCAAGGTAACGGGAGGAAAGGAGGCGGTTACACGGTGTTTTTCTCGACGGAATCCGAGAGCGTGCAGGATAGGGTCCCTGACAGTCTAAGCGCCCTAGATTCCCCTCCCTCTCCGCTGGGGCTCTCGCTGGCGGAGGCAGGAAGATGAGGAAGTGTGTGACGGAGAGAAGTGAAATTGGGGTAACCTCTGCCTCGTTGATTCCTTTGTCTTTTCTTAGAGGAGATGATGGTAGCCAGGAGCCCCTCGTGAGCCACCGTGTTTATTTTGCTTTAGGCCTTGTTTAATTGTGTGAGGGTCACGAGCCAGGATAGACGTTTAAAAAATTCACCCAGCCCTAGGAGGGGATGGAGATTAAGGAGCCTTAGGAGCCACTTGGATTAGACCTGCAGACCCTTCCCCTCCAATTTGCTGCTGCGTAGCCCCCCCCCCCCGCCAAATTACCTCCAAGCTCCCCCCTAGAACAGTCCTTTTGCTAAAAAGCGAATCTGTGGTCGAGCCATCTGTGTTTTCAGGTTAGCAGCTGCCAAGTGCCACCGATAAATTATTTATGATAAATTAGATTGATGTTTGGAAGCGAGGATCTGGATTCTCTATCGGCCGCGCATATGTGTTTGCATAGTTTTCTTTGTGCGTGTGTGTGTTTGGTCCTACGTCTCTTGGGGAAGATCAGATTTCGTACGGAGCAGGAGCCAGGATGTGCAGTTTCTGAGACCTTTTGATCGATAGCTTTAATCTAATGGGCAGCCGTGCTCTAGCGTTGGGAAAGGATTCTTTTGTTAATGAAAGGCGTAAATAATGACACTTACTGCAACTGAACATCTTTTCCTCCCGCTGGCGTGTTTCTTGGGAAGCAGCGTGGCCTAGTGGATAAAACACAGACCTGGAAGCCGGAAGTCCTGGGTCTTAATCCCAGCTCCATCACTTGTCTGTTGAGAGACTTGGGGCAAGTCACTTCACTTCATGAAGCAACACGGCGTAGAGGATAGAGCACGGGCCTGGGAGTCGGAAGGTCATGAGTTCTAATCATAATAATGATGATGATGGTATTTGTTAAGCGCTTACTATGTACCCAGCACTGTTCTAAGCACTGGGGTAGATACAAGGTAATCAGGTTGTCCCACGTGGGGCTCACAGTCTTAAACCCCATTTTCCAGATGAGGCAACTGAGGCACAGAGAAGTTAGTGACTTGCCCAAAGTTACACAGCAGACAAGTGGTAGAGCCGGGATTAGAACCCACGACCTCTGACTCCCAAGCCCGGGCTCTTTCCACTAAGCCATGCTGCTTCCCAGCTCCTCCGCTTCTCTACTGTGTGGCCTTGGGCAAGTCACTTCACTCAACTTCTCTGTGCCTTAGTTACCTCAACTGTAAAATGGCAATTAAGACCGTGAGCCCCATGTGGGACAGGTACTGTGTTCAACCCGATTTGCTTGTGTCCACCCCAGCGCTTAGTACAGTGCCTGGCGCATAGTAAGCCCTTAACAAATACCATAAGAATAATTCTCTGTGCCTCAGTTTCCTCAACTGCAAAATGAGGATTCAGTACCCGTTCTCCCTCCTATTTAGACTGTGAGTCCCACATGGGGCAGGGTCTGTTATCCGACCTGATTAACTGGTATAATAATACTACTAATGATGGCATCCTTAAGCACTTACTATGTGCCAAGCACTGTTCTACCACTGGGTTAGATACAAGGTAATCAGGTTGTCCCACGTGGGGCTCACAGTCTTAATCCCCATTTTACAGATGAGGTACCTGAGGCCCAGAGAAGTGAAGTGACTTGCCCAAAGTCACACAGCTGACTAGTGGCAGAGCCAGGATTAGAACCCATGACCTCTGACTCCCAAGTCCCGGCGCTTTCTGCTAAACCACGCTGCTTCTCTGTATCTACCCCAGCGTTTAGAACAGTGCTTGGCACATAGTAAGAGCTTAGCAAAGACCTTAAAAGAAATCAGATGGGGTAGATACAGTCAGAGCAAGATCCGGTTGGTTTGGGGAGCAATTCTATGTTTTTCCCATGATCACAAACGCTGTTTGTTACCCAAAACCCACGACTCCTCTAGTCCCGGTGGGGAGATGTCATCCCAAAAACCCACCTTACCGACATCGCACCCGAGCCGGAAAGTTACCGTAGTTCCGGCCCGCAGCTGGAGTCGTTTCGTCGCGGAGGCGAGACGTCTTGCAAAAGAACCCACCTTCCCGAGATCCCACCTGAGCCGGGATATTGACAAGATCCCGGCCCCGGACTGGAGCCGTCTTGACTCGGCGGTGAGACGTTCTTGGGAAAAAAACGTGTGGTTTTGTGTCCTGCAGGAGGATGCCTAGAGATGCGCCAGCCGGATGCCGACAGATCCTGCAGTCCGTCTTGCAGTCAGCCCCACTCCTTCTGCAGCCAGGTGGGGGTCCCGACCGCATCCGCCTTTCTTTTTTCAGTCGTATTTCTGAAGCACTTACTATGTGTCAGGCACTGTTCTAAGCCCCGGGGTAGATACAAGCTAATCGGGTTAGACACGGTCCCTGTCCCACATGGGGCTCACAGTTTGCTTCCCCATTTTACGGATGGGGATCTGAAGCACAGAGAAGTGAAGTGACTTGTCCAAGGTCATGCAACAAAGTGGCAGAGCTGGGAATAGAACCCGGGTCCTTCCATCTCCCAGACGTGTGCTCCGTTCACTGGGCCAGGCTCCTTCACACATATTCTCTGCCCAAAACAAGTTTGCAGTCCAACAACCGATATGTCGATAGACTGTTTCCAACCCAATTTGGTTGTATTCCTCCCCAGAGCTTAGTACAGTCCCCGGACCACTGTAAGCGCTTAACAAATACCCCAATTATTAGTAGTAGTAGTATTGGCTGCATCCGTACCAGTGCAGAACACTGTGCTGAGCACCTGGGCGAGGATAGAGTGCTTATCAGCTGCTGCTAGACAGATGCCAAGGCTGCGTCACGAGATGAGGGCCTGGGAGTCAGAAAGTCACTGGTCCTAATCCCGGCTCTGCCGCTCATCTGCTGTGTGACCTTGGGCAAGTCACTTCACTTCTCTGTACCTCAATTACCTCATCTGTAAAATGGAGATTGAGACTGTGAGCCTCACGTGGGGCAGGGACTGTGTCCAACCTTATTTGCTTGTGTATCTGCCCCAGCGCCGGGTACAGTGCCTGGCCTATAGTAAGCACTCAACAAATACCATTAATATCATTAGGATTATTATTAACTAGCTTGAGGCGGGCAGGGCGCGAGGCGGTAGTTTCGGAGGCGGTGCACGACGCTGTGATCTCCCCCGGCCCCCGTTTCCCTCTCGTTCCCCCCCAGATGAGAGTGTGCAGCTGTGAAGAGGGCTACACGGAAGTCATGTCGTCCGCCGGGAGCCTGGTGGAGTGCAGGCTCATCCCCGTGCTGGTCGTCCCCACCGCCGCCGACAACGCCCACGACGCCCACAACGCCGACGACGCCGACGGCGGCCACGGCGGGGACGTCAAAACCAGCCGCGCCGTCCACCCCACCGAGCCCTCCGGCAGCCCGGCCGGGCGCGGGCACTCCTGGTTCCTTCAGCCTTTCGGGCCAGGTGAAGCCAGACGGGCCGTGGCCGCCCAGGGCGGGAGGTGGGGGGAGACGGGGGATCCTCACTCGGTCCTGCAGCTTGGCCCAGGCCTCAACCGCCCAAGGTTCAAGGATCCTCATCGTAATAATAATAAGGATGATGATGATAATCGTGGCATTTGTTAAGCATTTTCTATACGCCAGGCACTGTACTGAGCGCTGAATGCTGCGACTGCCGCCGGCCCCTGACCTCCCCCAACCCCGCAGAACAGCGACAGGCCTAAAAAGACATTCATTCATTCATCCAATCGTATTTATAGAGCACTTACTGTGGGCAAAGCACTATACTAAGAACCTGGGAGAGGACAGTAGAACGCTATGACAACACTCTCTGCCCACACGAGCTTACTCATCAGAGTCCGAGGTCCTATTGGTTGTCTGGGAGATGGTTTTCTATTTTCTTTCCTCCAGTGTTCCCTCCTCCTTCCCCAGCCGGGCATTGAAAAAGAAAGTGGGTGTTAAGACAAAATTCCCATGCCTCCTAAGGAAAGCCTGGTGAAAGAAGCGGAGTCCTAGATGTGATGCCTGTCTCCCCCCTTCTAGACTGTGAGCCCCCGTGGGCAGGGATTGCCTCTCTTTGTTGCTGAATTGTACTTTCCAAGAACTTAGTATAGAGGAAGGAGGGAAGGAAGGAAGGCGGGAGGGAAGGCGGGAGGGAAGGCGGGAGGGAAGGCGGGAGGGAAGGCGGGAGGGAAGGCGGGAGGGAAGGCAGGAAGGCAGGAAGGCAGGAAGGCAGGAAGGCAGGAAGGCAGGAAGGCAGGAAGGCAGGAAGGCAGGAAGGAAGGCAGGAAGGAAGGAAGGCACACTTAAGCTAAAGAAAATTGGCTTTGCCAGAGAGCCCACTCATTTTTCTCCTAGGATCACCACTCTGCCACAGGAGACAACATAACTATCATTTTCTGCTTGGCACTTGGATTTCAACAGGCCTATTTCAGACAGGCAGAAAACAGAGGTCTTCTGGAAAACTATCCTGCACCACCCTGCTCCCTGAGGTGGAGACGGAGAATTCCATCTGCCCAAAAGGGAGCAACCTGGAGCATTAATTTCATTTTCTCCCCCACCTCCGACAGTCTGCTTAGTACAGTGCTCTGTCCACCCAATCAGTGTTCAATAAATACCATTGACTGGTTGTTTAACTTTGCTCTTTTCCCAAACCAATCACAAGTGGGCTCCCTTTTCTCTTTTGCTAGTGATAGTCAAGCCAAAGAAGCAGCAGCATAGCCTAGTGGATAGAGCACAGGCCTGGGTGTCACAAGGATGTGGGTTTTAATCCCAGATCCATTACTTGTCTGCTAGGTGACCTTGAGCAAGTCACTTCACTTCTCTGGGCCTCAGTTCCCTCATCTGCAAAATGGGGATTAAGACTGTGAGCCCCATGTGGGACAGGGACTGTGTCCAACCTGATTAGCTCTCATCTACCCCAGCGCTTAGAACAGTGCTTGACGCATAGAAAGCGCTTAACAAATACCATCACTATATTGAAGCAGCGGTGGCTTCCTGGCAAGAGCCCGGGCTGGAGAGTCAGAGGTCATGGTTTCTAATCCTGGCGCCATCACTTGTCAGCTGCGTGACTTTTGGCAAGTCATTTGACTTCTCTGTGCCTCAGTTGCCTCTTCTGGAAAATGGGAGTTAAGACTGTGAGCCTCACGTGGGACAACCTTGTATCTACCCCAGTGCTCAGAACAGTGCTTTACCCATAATAAGTGCTTAACAAATACCATCGTGATTATCATTAACTCGGAGAAGCCTCATGCTGAAGAAACTCTGAGGAAGTTCCGTCTGTCCAGGGAAACGGCCGAACCTCTAACCCCTGCTAGCACTCGTGCGATCGTCCTTAACGGGGCCTCCGACGGACATCTAGTCCCCAAATCGAGCCTCCGCATGTGATTGCTGCGAGGCCCCTCTCACCGTCTCGAGCCCCGACTAACAGATACTAACGACTAACATCCCTTTCTCCTAGATGGAAGGCTGAAGACGTGGGTTTACGGCGTAGCCGCTGGCTTGCTAGTATTACTCATCTTCATTGTCTCTATGATTTATCTAGCCTGGTGAGTTCTCCAGTTCTCCTTCCTCTAAAACATGGGCACCCCCCCCCCAATCTCTTTCTTTCCCTCTCAGAGCAGAGGGAGCCACGCAAAACGTGTCATGGAGAGCCTCCTCCTGACTTTGGCTCCCGGGATGAATGGCGGAAACTGTGGTTATCTATCTCTAAGGCCCCCTTGTTTTTGGTAGGAGAAAGATGATTGCAAACTCGGGGGCTTGAAGGGGAAGGACTGTGTTTCTTCTCAGTCACTGGCTTTCTCAGAAATGGCCTTTCCACCCCCTTCCCTGTAAGACCGATTGTTTTGTGCCAAACAAACGCATCTTGGCATTGGTTTGGGGAAGTACCTGGGTCTCAGCTTTTCTCGTTTTGAGACCTCAGGTGGAGATGGGGTTTTTCTATCTACAACAGAGAACAGGTAAGTGGTCAGCCTGCCACACTCATGGTTAGAACGGGGAAAGGAACGTTGCTGAATTCGTCCTCCTTAGGGTACGAGGGAGAACTTTAGACACCTCCTAAAACCGGGCCGAAGGGATCAACTCTGTGTGATATTACTTTACCGGTAGGCAATTTACTTTGGATAAAAAGTTCATTAAAATCTTGAGCCTCTGACCGTCCTCTTTCACTGATTTCCATTCAAATGCATGTTTCCCCGTGACTCGTTGCAGTAAAAAGCCAAAGAAACCGCAGAGAAGGCAGAACAACCGACTGAAACCTTTAACCTTAGCCTACGACGGAGACGCAGATATGTAAAGCAGAACGACGACCGAATTCTGCATCCTGCTTGGAAATGGCCATGCGGGTATGGGGGGGGAGGGGAGGGCCGCAGAAGGAAGCATTTTGACTCTTTTAAGAATCGCCTCACTAGAGGAAACGGAAGACTGGGGAGAACGGAGTTCTTAATACGCCACTGAGGAGAGTCAAGGCACCAACTCTAGACCGTCAGCCCCGAAGAGGCCGCGGAGATCATCCTGAGACCCCGCCTGGGTCTTCCCGCAAACCAACCAACCACCAAACCAAGCCGCCTGCATCGCCAAGCCCTCTCGTCAAAACACAGAGTTAGCTCGCTTGGACCAGATCTTCCCCGCGATGTAACCCATCCGCATGAAGAGCCTCTAGCCAGCTCTCGCTACCCAACGTTCAAATAACGCAGCATAAGAGCGTCTATGTTCAGCCAAAACCTAAGTATGATCCCGTCCGATTATATCCTCGTTGCCAAGCAGTTTAGAGCTTCGTAAGAGGTTGACTCTTTCCTCAGCGGAGCCCGTCTCCGTGGACCATCTCGGCACCTTGGTCGTGGATGGTAGCGCCCGCTCTCGTGCGGTTCACAGGGTGGACACTCAGTTCTGGTCTCTCTCTCTCCAAAGCTGACGGAAATGTACCAGTTTCTAGGAAGAAAGCGTCTTCAGGTTTGGTATTTTATAGTGGTTACTGTCCGGATAATTAATCCCCGTGTGTTAATACGACATTTCTACTTTCTCTAACTCTCTAACTTGTTGCCTGCATCTTTTTCTGGTTACATGTAAGGCAAATTTTTGCACTATATTAGTGCAGCATGATATATGCACTTAACTAGCCTAGCCGTAGAAACTGCCTCTTTTCCAATGGGTTGAGAACACTTAGTGCCGAGAAGGTTCCCCGCGGCATATGCGAAGGAAATCCTTGGATCCTGAAGAGAAGAGCGTTTGGTTTGGCCCGCGATGGGCCGGCAGCAGTCGACCCGGATGTGTTGTAACTGTTTCCCGTCTCCTCGGCCATCTCACAATCTCTACCAAGGCAGCCATGAAAGTGTCTAGTTTGCTCCCCCAGCAGCAACCTCTGTAGATCTCCCCACTACCCTCTGGTTTCTAACTGTACTTCGAAGGCTGTTGATGACTCAGTTTTTTTATATTTGTTACCTTTGTTTAAAAAAAAAAAAGGGAAAAGCGTTTTGTCCCTCTGCGTTTGAGTGAACTATTTGTGTGTACCTGAAAAAAAAAACGCCTAGTCATTTTCTGAGCGCGGAGGAATCGAAATTACCGGCCGCTTGACCCGTCCGTCCCTCGGTCACCTCTCCGCGTCGAAGGCCCGCCGATGAAACTCATCTTTTACCTCTGGAAACGGCGGGGCTGAAAGGGATCGTCCGCTCGCGTGATCTGCAGAAAGGATCCAAGGAGATGCTCAGGACGTGGCCAGATCTTCTCCTCCTCCTGCTACCTGCCCGTGTCTTCCTTGAATTCCGTTGGGCCTCCGCCACAGAAAGAGTGTTGTCCATCCATACCGGCAATCCCGATTTCCCCTGCACTGGCTCGGGGATCCCGCCACCCCCAAAGGCCTGGGTTCGAGGACAGGCCCATCCAGAGGTCTCCCAGATTTCAACCACCACTATGGGAGGAGGGGAGAAGAAGGCAGGCGGGTGCCACCCTGGCATAACCCCAAGGCACCTGAATGGGCATCTAGACTCTAGACTGGAAGCTGGCTAGGGACAGGGGACGTGTCTGCTAATTCTTTTGGATTGCCCTCTCCTAAGCACTTAGTACAGTGCTCTGCGCATAGTAAACGCTCAATAAATACTATCGTTTGAGTAATCACCTTAGTCCCTCTGTGGGCTCTCGGTTCTGTCCTGCTCGGCCATAACCCAGGACAGGTTGAGGGTCCACTCAGTAGTATCTATTGAGCACTTACTGTGCGCAGAGCACTGTACTAAAAGCTTGGGAGACTACAGTCCAACAGAATTAGCAGACACGGTCCCTGACCATCGCAATAAACAGACACATTCCCTGCTCTCAGTGAGCTGACAGTCTAGGCGGGGAGATGGACACTAAAAGAAATAAATTACAGATATGGACACAAATGCTGTGAAGCAAGGGTGTCACAGGGTGTGTAGCACAGGGTGATCGCTTCTTGGAGAATAGAAGGAATTCAAGGGCTTTTCTTGGGCACCTAGATCGGATGGTCTCTAGACTTTGGTTGGCATCCCAGGGAGAGTCTGTCCCCAGACAACCAGTGGGATGGGGCTATACGAGCTTGCCAGCCATCGGAATTATCTCCTAAGGAACCGGATTACGTTTCCCAAGCCCGCAGGTGCTGGCGTGGGCTCCAGGTCGAGGCAGAAAGACTCCTCATTCCCACTGGACTCCCCCAACGTATTCAACTCCATCGGAAGCCGAGTGTTTGCGTCTTGAAAGAAGCAAATGGAAAACCATGGAAAGCATCAACCCACGCTGTTGCATTGTACTCTCCCAAGCGCTCAGTACACACACTGCTCTGCACACAGGAAAGAGCTCAATAAATACCTTTGATTGATTGATAAAATGCATTTGCCTGCTTTACCGGGTAGATGATAGATGAAGGGCTTGGTTGTTGTAGAAAGGAAAAGTTAAGATGTCCTGAAAAAAAAAAATTAGCTATTTCCATTTGCTGAACTGTTTCCAGTGAAACCTTTCGGAGCTGAAATTTAAGTACCAGAATAATTCCCTTAGAAATCGGTCAAGCGATTGAATTTATTGGCCATCTCCTGTGTGCCGAGCACTGTACTGAGTGCTTAGGAGGGTGTAATAGAATTAGGAGGTATGAGCCCTGCACTCGAGGACTTTATAGTCAAGCGGGGAAGTTAACTGTGGACTGAATCATTCACTGATAATTCCTTAACTCCTTAATTCACAGCTGATACTATAAATGGCAACTTTTTATTTTGAGCATTGGGGGTGGGGGGGTGGAAGACTGTAAGCTTGGAAAGCATTGGTGAGTGGAGGGAGGGAAATTTGGAGGGGTCTCGGTGTTGCGGCAGACAAAGGTCAAAGAGCTCAGGTGATCGGGGGTCTGCTCTGCCCCGCTCAGAAGCTGGCGGGTCTATACGGTGCTAAGCGCTTAGTAGAGTGTTCTGCACACAGAAAGCGCTCAATAAATTACACCGATTGGTGATCAGGAAGACAAGGGGAGACAGGGCCTCCGATGACTCCCCACCCCCAAAGGAGGGAGGTCGGTCAACTGACCAAATTTCAGAACTGCTCAAAGGAATGTAAAGCAGAAGATGCCCCCTGAAGCTTTTTGCTAATAAAATGCAACCACAAAAATTTGCAAGATGTTTGGCTTCTGTCCCCCAGATTCAACAGTCCCAAGCAACAGGAGAAACATTCTCATTTAAGGCCCTTCCTACAAGTTTGTTCGTTCTGAGCTTTACTTTCACCCGCTTGAGTCTTCTTGAGGGCCTGGTGAGTATTCCCTCTTTCTCCATCCCCTTTGCCCAAGGCTTTCACCTCTCACCCTCATTCCTTCCAAATCCAGTCTCCCTGCTCACTCCATCTGCCTCTCCTCGAATCCCTGGCTGACCCACGTTCTAATCCTCTCCAAGGGAGTCAAGTATGGCGTGTTCTTTCTCCACCTGGCGCGCCCGTGAGGAAGCTACGGAAATTATAGACCTCCACTCGGGCCTCCCTCATCCTCAACCTCTCTCCCTCAGAGACTCGCGTCTCTGGGAAAGGAAAGAGGGCTGAATTCGAGCAGAGACCCCGGGCCAAGGAAGCCTCGAACTGCGGCCTTCACCCTGTCTGTTCACCCCTGCCTTCTCCACTCTCAGATAGCGGGGCACGGAGAAGGCCCGTCCCGGCCAGCTTCGTCGGAAGAACGTCCCCCCAAATTTCCGATCGCTTTAGGGTCAAGATTCTCGGTGAATCGCCCCTCAGGGCGGAACTGAGGGCATCGTTATTGGTTTTGGGGGGTGGGAAACCGGGGAGGATTTTGTTTAAAAAAGATAAAAAAAAAACCCACAAAAACTTTTAGTGCTTTTACTCTGCTAGAGCTTAGAGCAGATAGTGTACAGAGTGTTTCTAGACTGCGCCATCAGAAATCTCTCTTCCGTGGAGAATGTAGTCAAATGGTGATTTTCTTGTCGTTGTGCTTTGTAATTTCTTTAAAAGTCCATCGTTTCTAGAGTACAGTTTCTGCTCTGAGCTGTGCGATTCTCTCTTTCCCAAACCTCTGCTGGTGGATACAGCGCAAATCAGTACAATTCCTTTCCTCCCATTCCTCGCTTTCCTTCTTCCTTATCACTTAAACCTCCTCCACTCTTCCTGGACCAGCTCCTCTTCCTCCCTCAACCCCCTACAACTCGGAAAAGAAAAAAAAAAACTAACTCTGTGTAGAAACCAGTGTAAAATGGAGTCACCTACTACTCCTCTTTACTCCACCCCAAGTTTTTCACGTGGTGATTTCCCGAGGTTATGAGAGTTTATTTTGCCTAGTTTCATTTACTTGAATATTTATTTTGTTGAAAGGGGCAGCTGTCCGAGGGATGGGTTTTTGTTGGGGCAGGGGGGAGGGGAGGGTTTTTTTTGGTTAATGTTCATTTGTAAATCGTATAATGCATTCTAATTTTTTTTTAATTCTGTACATTCCTTTTTTAAGGCACAAAACATTTACATACAATTACTTCGGATTTTTATGTTCTATCACCGAGCTTTAACCAGTTAACACAGATGGCTTGTGAAGGTGTTTTGTTTTTTTTTTTAACATTTTCATATGGGTTATTTGTATGGAACTGAATGGCTGACAATAAATATCAACCCCAAAAGTCTATGTTTACATCTCCTGGAGCCTGAGGGCAGCGAGATCCCTAGCGTCAACAGTCCCTTTCCTTACCGACAAGGCAGAGAGAGAGATGGTCAGAGATTCGATTCATTCGATCGTATTTCTTCGGCACTTACTGTGTTCAAAGCACTGTACTAAGTTCTGGGAGGGTACAATGTGACAACAGAGATGAGAGTCAACTTATCAGAACTTGCTAGCCAAGGACTCCCAAAGCGATTTATCTTTTTTGCCACCTCTGGGCAAAGAGAGACTTGAAGAGAGTGTGGATGACTCTGTGCAAGCCATCCCTGCTACTTCCAAAAAAAATAAGGGCCTATCTTCCTGGTGCTAAGACTCTGCCCTTCCTACCCCCTCGGGTCTAAGCAAAATTTACCCCAAAAGGGCCCCGGAGCAGAAGGGGTGGGCTATTATTATTAGTAGTGATATTATTATTCATTCAGTCAGTCATATTTATTGAGCACTTACTGTGTGCAGAAGACTGTACTAAGCACTTGGGAGAGTACAATGCAACAGTAAATAGGCACATTCCCTGCCCAAAATGAGCTTACAGTCTCGTTGTTATTCTTATTATTATCATATTTAAGCATTTCCTTTGTGCAAAGCACTTTAAGGGCCAGGGTAGATACAAGTTAATTGGGTCAGACTCGGTCCCTGTCCCACTGGGGGCTGGCAGTCTAAGTACGACAGAGAACAGGTACTGAATCCTCATTTTACCGATGAGGAAACTGAGGCCCAGAGAAGTGAAGAGACTTGCCTAAGGTCACCCAGCAGGCACGTGTCGGAGCCTGAATTAGAACCCAGGTCCTCTGAGTCCCAAGCCTCTGCTCCTTCCACGCTGCTGACTTCTCCTATCTCTCTCTCTCTTCTCCTCAATTTATTTTGTCAGCTCTTCCTCGGGGCTCAGACAACCCGATTAATTGACGGGGAAGGGGGAGACGGAGGTATTGGGCCAGAGGCACAACTGTAAGCTCGTCGTGGACGGGGAATGTGTCTCTGCATCTCGGGTTAACCCCAGTGTGCTCTGGGCCTAGTAAGTGTTCAGTAAATACCATGGATTGATTGACTGAGGACACAGCTACAGGCCCCTCTCCCCCAGCAGCCACATCCTCCCAGAGGACCACTTTGAGCTAGGGGTGGGGCAGGGCATGCGGGGGCTAGAGATACCAAGATGTGGCAACCGGACACTCAGAGTCACATGATGCTTCCCAAACTACATCAGGCACATGGTGCGGGCCAATGACGTCATTCCCTCAATCCCTGCCTGGTCGTAATATGTGCCAAGCACTGTTCTAAACACTGGGGTAGATACAAGGTAATCAGGTTGTCCCACATGGGGCTCACAGTCTTCATCCCCATATTACAGGTAACTGAGGCACAGAGAAGTGAAGTGGCTTGCCCAAGATCACACAGCAGACAAGTGGCGAAGCCGGGATTAGAACCCACATCCTCTGACGTGCTCGGGCTCTTTCCACTAAGCCCTGCTGCTTCCTGAACCTGGACATTCCTCCAGTGGGACCCTTGAGCTCCTTCCTTGCCCTGCAGACGTTGACGCCTCTTCCCAGGACCTTCTGAACCTGTCCCGGCCCGAAGGTCGGCTAGCCAGAAAACAGATTGTCCCACCATAAAATAATAATAATAATGGCATTTGTTGTGCACTTATGTGCCAGGCACTCTTCTAAACCCGAGGGTGGATACAAGCAAATCGGGTTGGACCCAGTCCCCGTCCCACGTGAGGCACATGGTCTCAATCTCCATTTTACAGGTGAGATAACTGAGGCCCAGAGAAGCAAAGCAATTTGCCCAAGGACACACAGCAGACAAGGGACAGAGCCGGGATTAGAACCCAGGTCCTTCTGACTCCCCGGCCCGGGCTGTAGCCTCTAGGCCACCCTGACTGGATGATAGCCATGTTGAAGACAGAGCAGCCATGGCGAAGACAAGCTGCTGCAGCCAAGAGTTCATTTTCTCTTTGTTTCTCGCTGCTGGAATAAGCCTAGGGCCCGTTCAAGCTCATTACTCATAGCTAATTATCCGGAATGTTTTTCGAGCCACAGGACGACTGCAGCTCTTTCCAACTCAAAGTATCCCGGTCCCTCTTTCCCATGGTGTGACCAAAGGCGATTATTCAGGCAGCGACCCTCTTTCCCTAATTCAAAACAGGAGCCGTTGTCTCCGGAGACCAAGTTCTGAGGGACCGATTCTGTCCCCTTCTGGGGACAGCGGAACCCGGTAGTTAGAACCCGGTCCTGGAAGTCAGAGGATCTGGGTTCTAATCCCAGCTCCGCCACTTGTCTGCTGGGTGACCTTGAGTTAGTCACCTCACTTCTCTGGGCCTCTGTTCCCTCATCTGTAAAATGGGGGTGAAGACTGTGAGGTCCATGAGGGACATGGACTGTATCCAACTTGATTAGCTTGTATTCCCCCCAGTGCTTAGTTCAATGCCCGGCACACTGTAAGGGATTAACACATTCCATTAAAAAAAAAATAATGAAAGAGACTCTCATTTATCAAATCATCCCAAGAGTTAGGCATCTGTAGGAGAGCGTGGGCTGAGAGACATGGGTCCGGGGTTCTAATCGCAGCTTTGCCACTAATCTATTATGTGGTCCTAGGTGAATTAATAATAATAATAATAATAATAATGGTACTTGTTAAGCACTTACTGTGTGCCAAGCACTGTTCCTAGCACTGGGTTAGATACAACTTACAAAGGTCAGACACAATCCCTCTCCCACAAGGGTCTCACAATCTTAATCCCCATTTGACAGATGAGGGAACTGAGGCCCAGAGAAGTGAAGCAACTTGCCCAAGATCACACAGCAGACAAGTGGCGGAGATGGAATTAGAATTCAGGTCCTTCTGACTCTCAGGCCTGGGCTCTTTCCAGTGGTATTGGTATTGGTATTTGGTATTTGTTAAGCGCTTACTATGGGCCGGGCACTGTTCTAAGCGCTGGGGTAGACAGAGGGGAATCAGGTTGTCCCACGTGGGGCTCACAGTCTTCATCCCCATTTTACAGATGAGGTAACTGAGGCACCGAGAAGTTAAGTGACTTGCCCAAAGTCACACAGCTGACAAGTGGCTGAGCTGGGATTCGAACCCATGACCTCTGACTCCAAAGCCCGTGCTCTTTCCACTGAGCCATGCTGCTTCTCTGGGCCATGCTGCTTCTTACTTACCTTTCTGAGCCTCAGTTTCCTCACCTATAAAATGGAGATAAAATGCCTTCTCTCCCTACCTCTTGAGAAGCCTGCGAGAGTCAGAGCTGAATATTCTGTGTCTATCCCAGATCTTAGAATAGTGCTTAACTCAGGAATCCTTTGTGGGCAGGAATCAAGCCTACCCACTCTGTTTGTGCTCTCCCAAGCGCTTAGTACAGTTCTCGGCACACAGTAAGTGCTCAAGAGGTACCATTAAGTGCCTAATAAATGCCATAATTAAAATGAATACCCTATTACACCCACAAAGATAGATTTAGCTGACTGTACAAATCAGGAGCACAGCTTTTTGGACTGATGGTATTTACTGAGTGCTTAGTGTGTGCAGAGCGCCGTACTAAGCATTTGGAAGGGTACAACACAAGTCCACAAATTGGCAAACACATTCCCAGTTCACAGTGAGCTCACAGTCTAGAGGATTAACAGTATTTATGAAACACCTAGTATGTGCAGAGCACTGTACTAAGCACTTGAAAGGGTACAACACAACAGAATTGGCAGATATATTCCCTGTCCACAATGAGTTTACAGTCTAGAGGATCAATAGTATTTATTAAGCACCTACTATGTGGAGAGCATTGTACTAGAAAGTAGTATGGCATAGTAATAATAATAATAATAATAATGTTGGTATTTGTTAAGCGCTTACTATGAGCCAAGCACTGTTCAAAGGGCAGGGGTAGATACAGGCTAATCAGGTTGTCCCACGTGGGGCTCACAATCTTAATCCCCATTTTACAGAGGAGGTAACTGAGGCACCGAGAATAATAATAGTAATAATGTTGGGATTTGTTAAGCGCTTACTATGTGCAGAGCACTGTTCTAAGCGCTGGGGGAGAGACAGGGTAATCAGGTTGTCCCACGTAGGGCTCAGTCTTCATCCCCCATTTTACAGATGAGGTAACTGAGGCACCGAGAAGTGAAGTGACTTGCCCAAAGTTGGCGGAGCCGGGATTAGAACCCACCCTCTCTGACTCCCAAGCCCGGGCTCTTGCCACTGAGCCAGGCTGCTTCTCTAGTAGTCGCGGCAGTACCGGGAAGCACTGGGAAGCAGGTAGGAAGCCGCATGACGTAATGAATAGAGCCCAGGCCTGGGAGTCAGAAGGTCGTGGGTTCTAATCCTGGCTCCACCACTTGTCTTCTGTATGACCTTGGGCCAGACACTTCACTTCTCTGGGCCTCAGTTACCTCATCTGAAAAATGGGGATTGAGACTGTGAGCCCCACGTGGGACAGGGGTCCATGTTCAACCTGATCTGCTTGTATTCATCAATTCACTCATATTTGTTGAGCACTTACTAGGTGCAGAGCACTGTACTAAGTGCTTGTTGGAGTGGACAATTCAGAAACAGAGACAATCCCTGCCCAACATCGGGTTCGCAGTGTAAACGGGGGAGACAGACGGCAAAGCCAAACAAGTAGCCTGGCATCAATATCATCAGGATAAATAGAATCATAAATATATACATATGATTAACAAAATAAATAGAGAAATAATATATACAAGTATGCACAAGTGCCGTGGGGAGAGGAAGGGGAAGAGCAGAGGGAGGGAATCGGGGCGAAGGGGAGGGGAGGAGGAGCAGAGGGAAAGGGAGGGCTCAGTGTGGGAAGGCCTCCTGGAGGAGGTGAGTTCTCATTAGGGCTTTGAAGGGGAGAAGAGAGTTAGTTTGGTGAGAGAGCACCCCAGGGCTTAGTACAGTGTCTGGCACATAGTAAGCACTTAAATATCATCATTATTATTATTATTAAGCACCTAGGAGGGTACAACACACATAGTAAGCACTTAAATATCATTATTATTATTACTAAGCACCTAGGAGGGTACAACACAAAAGAGTCGGCAGATCCGTCCCCTTCCCACACGGAGCTTAAAGCATTTATTAAGCCCCTAAAGTGCCGGGCGGGAGTGGCAAGGAGAGGGTCCAGGGTGGAGACTCAGGTTTACTGCACGGAAGGAGGCGATGGTAAACCGCTTCCGGACTGCACATAGTAAGCGCTCAATAAATACTATTGAATGAATGAATTTTGACCAAGAAAACTGTGGATCCACTACCGGAACGACTGCAGGTGGAGAGCGGGGCGTCCTGGGGAGAGACGTGTCCGCGGCATCGCTCTGGGGCGGAAACGACTGGACGACATAAGAGAGAGGACAAATGTGTGTGAAGCAGTGTACTATGTTTTTGAGAGAGGACAGCAGAAACCCGCTCCCTGCCCTCAAGGAACTGACCATCTAGTAGGAAGAGAAGGACGATCACTAGTAGTGTTTAAAATAGTTGGCTCAGAAAAAGAGACAACAGGGGTACAGTAAGATCAATAAATAATATGGAAAAATGTAAGGAATCAAAATTACTGTATATGAAAGTGGCAGGAGTATGTGAATGTAATATCAATACTACTAATAATGATAATTAACAATATCTGTTAAGGGTTTAATAATAATAATGATGGTATTTAAGCGCTTACTATGTGCCGAGCACTGTTCTAAGCAGTAGGGTAGACACGGGGAATCAGGTTGTCCCACGTGAGGCTCACAGTCTTAATCCCCATTTTACAGATGAGGTAACTGAGGCACAGAGAAGTGAAGTGACTTGCCCACAGTCACACAGCTGACAAGTGGCAGAGCTGGGATTCGAACTCACGACCTCTGACTCCAAAGCCCGGGCTCTTTCCACTGAGCCACGCTGCTTCTCAGCGTGTCTTAGGGTAGACACGGGGAATCAGGTTGTCCCACGTGGGGCTCACATTCTTAATCCCCATTTTACAGATGAGGCAACTGAGGCACCGAGACGTTGAGTGACTTGCCCAAAGTCACACAGCTGACAAGCGGCCGAGCCGGGATTCGAACCCATGACCTCTGACTCCAAAGCCCGTGCTCTTTCCACTGAGTCACGGTTTACTTTATGCCAAGCATTGTACTGGGTTGGAGCAGATGCAAGATAATAAGGTTATACCCAATCCCTGACCCTCATGGGATTTAAAGTCTTAGAGAGAGGGTGAACGAGTATTGAATTCTAACAATAATAATAACAGCATTTGTTAAGTGCTTATTACTTGCCAAGCACTGTTCTAAGCACTGGGGTAGACACAATCAGGCTTATCCCACACGGGGCTCACAGTCTTAATCCCCATTTTACAGATGAGGGAACTGAGGCCCAGAGAAATGAAGTGACTTGCCCACGGTCACACAGCAGGCAGGTGGTGGAGCCGGAATTAAAACCCAGGTTCTCTGAGTCCCAGGCCTATATATTTTCCCTCTCTTGACTATAAGCTCACTGTGGACAGGGAATATGTCTGAGATATTGTCATATTGTACTCTCCCAAGGGCTTAGTAATAATGTTGGTATTTGTTAAGCGCTAACTATGTGCAGAGCACTGTTCTAAGCACTGGGGTAGATACAGGGTCATCAGCTTGTCCCACGCAAGGCTCACAGTTAATCCCCATTTTACAGATGAGGTAACTGAGGCACAGAGAAGTGACTTGCCCACCGTCACACAGCTGCCAAGTGACAGAGCCGGGATTCGAACCCATGACCTCTGACTCCCAAGCCCGGGCTCTTTCCACTGAGCCACGCTGCTTCTCGACACAATAAGCGCTCCAAAAATACGATTGAATGAATGCTCCGTGCACAGGAAGTACTCAATAAATACGATTGATTGATCGATGCTACCTTACCTCACTGCTTTCCTACAACGACCTACCCCTTCCACTCCTCCGATGCCAACCTACTCTCTGGATCTCGATCTCGTCTCTCTCTGCCGACCCCTTGCCTACATTCTCCTTCTAGCCCGGAACTTCCTCCTTCATCATATCAGACAGACCACTCCTCTCCCCACCTTCAAAGCCTTATTAAAAACACATCTCCTCCAAGAGGCCTTCCCTGACTTCAGCCCTTCATTTCTCCACTCTGTTCGACCTCCCTTCCGGTGCCTACGCGCTCGGATTTGTCACTCACCCCAATCCAGCCCCACCCCCATTACCTGTGAACCCTCGTATTCTGCCATTTTCTGTATCCGAGGTGAATTTTAACATCTGCCTCCACCGCTCCTTGAGGGCAAAAATTGTGTCTACAAACTCTATTGTATTATACTCTCCCAAGAGTTTAGGACAGGGCTCTAAACATGATAAACGCCCAATAAATGCCACTGATTGATTGATTTAGAGTGCAAAAGAGTCAATGCGGTCCCTGCTCTCAAGGAGATTACAATCTACCTTATGCCATTCATTCAATCGTATTTAATAATGTTGGTATTTAAGTGCTTCCTATGCGCGGAGCACTGTTCTAAGCGCTGGGGTAGATACAGGGTCACCAGGTTGTCCCACGTGAGGCTCACAGTCTTAATCCCCATTTTACAGATGAGGGAACTGACGCACAGAATGTTAAGTGACTTGCCCGCAGTCACGCAGCTGAACCCATGACCTCTGACTCCCAAGCCCGGGCTTTTTCCACTGAGTCACGCTGCTTCTCTATTTAATAATAATAATGTTGCTATTTGTTAAGCACTCACTATGTGCCGAGCACTGTTCTAAGCGCTGGGGTAGACACAGGGGAATCAGGTCGTCCCCTGTGGGGCTCACAGTCTTAAACCCCATTTTACAGATGAGGTAACTGAGGCCCAGAGAAGTGAAGTGACTCGCCCACAGTCACACAGCTGACAAGTGGCAGAGCTGGGACTCGAACTCATGACCTCTGACTCCAAAGCCCGTGCTCTTTCCACTGAGCCACGCTGCTTCTCAAAAACGGTGGTATTTGTTAAGCGCCTACTATGTGCAAAGCACTGTTCTAAGCGCTGGTGGATACAAGGAGATCAGGTTGTCCCACGTGGGGTTCACAGTTTTAATCCCCATTTTACAGATGAGGTAACCGAGGCACAGAGAAGTTAAGTGACTGGCCCAAAGTCACACAGCTGGCAAGCGGTAGAGCTGGGATTCGAACCCATGAACTCTGACTCCCAAGCCCGGGCTCTTTCCACTGTGCCACGCTGCTTCTCAAGTATTTATCGAGCACTTACTGTGTGCAGGGCACTGTACTAAGTGCTTGGAAAGCACAGTTCGGCAACAGATAGAGGCAGTCCCTACCCAACAATGGGCTCCCAGTCTAGAAGGGCGAGAAGACAACAAAACAAGTAGACAGGCATCATAGTAAACACTGCAGCAGCGTGGCTCAGTGGAAAGAGTCCGGGCTTGGGAGTCAGAGTTCATGGGTTCGAATCCCGACTCTGCCCCTTGTCAGTTGTGTGACCGTGGGCAAGTCACTTCGCTTCTCTGTGCCTCAGTTCCCTCATCTCTAAAATGGGGATTAACTGTGAGTCTCACGTGAGAAAGCTGATCACCCTGTATCTACCCCGGCGCTCAGAACAGTGCTCTGCATATAGTAAGCGCTTAACAAATACCAGCACTATTATTATTATTTGGGAGAGTACAGCTTGGTAAAGCTAAGTAGACATAATCCCCGGCCTTAAGGAGTTTACAGTCTACTGTGAGCAGAGCACTCTACTGAGCATCTGGAAGAGAACAGTATAGTAGACACAATTCCGGCCCTCAAGGAACTTTCGGTCTCCTTAGGGCAGAGCACTCACCGAACAAATCCTCTGGGAGAGTGGAACAGCATTAGTTGATAGGATTTCTGTGCTCAGGGACCTTCCAATCTAGCTGAAATCGGTACAGATACTGTACTCGTACTGCCGATCTCCATTCCTTCTGGGTCCCTCCTCCTCCCTCTAGTTTTCCCAGCATTTTCCAAAGACTCCTGGAACAAACTTCAGAAGGATCAGAGCATCAGGAGCGAGGCAGTAACCAAAAAATACTCACCGAGCGTTTTTCGCCGTTGCCTCAAGAGGAATTTAATGAAGGGCAGAGAAAGCTTTCTGCAACATTAAGGAGAGCAGCTGGAGAAGAAGCCGCCCCCTTTCCTTTCTCCCCCCGGCCCCACGGCCCGCACTTAATGCCTAATGAGGAAAATGTTGTTGGCGGCGCTCAGCTGGTCTTCCGGGAATACGAAATGCCTCCTGGCCAGCACAAGCCAAATCTCCGAATTGTCCGTGTCAGATTGGATTTCTGGTTTTGTCCCGGAGGCTTCAAGAACAGCCCCCTCTGAAAACCATCACCAGAACAAATCCTCGAAACCCCGGGGGTGAGCTTCAAGGGCCAGGGAGAGTCGGTCATCGTATTTACCGAGTACTTACCATGTGAAGAGCGTTGGACTAAGCGCTTGGGAAGCAGCGTGGCTCAGTGGAAGGAGCCCGGGCTTGGGAGTCAGAGGTCATGGGTTCAAATCCCTGCTCAGCCGCTTGTCAGCTGAGTGACTTTGGGCAAGTCACTTCACTTCTCTGTGCCTCAGTTACCTCATCTGTAAAATGGGGATGAAGACTGTGAGTCCCATGTGGGACAACCTGATCACCTTGCATCCTCTCCAGCGCTTAGAACAGTGCTTTGCACATAGTAAGCGCTTAACAAATGCCATCATTCATACTTACTTTCCCTGTGCCTCAGTTACCGGGGACACGGAGGTCATGGGCTCAAATCCCAGCTCCGACGCTTGTCAGCTGTGTGACTTTGAGCAAGTCCCTTAACTTCTCTGGGCCTCAGTTCCCTCAACTGAAAATGGGGATTAAGACCGTGAGCCCCACGTGGGACAACCTGATGACCTTGTATCCTCCCCAGCGCTTAGAACAGTGCTTTGCACATAGTAAGCGCTTAACAAATGCCATCATTATCATTAGTATCATTATCATCCGCAAAATGGGGAATAAGACTGTGAGTCCCACGTGGGACAACCTCATCACCTTGTATCCTCTCCAGTGCTTAGAACAGTGCTTTGTACATAGTAAGTGCTTACTTAACAAATGCCATCATTATTATTATTATAATAGTCACCATCCCTGTCCACAACAAGCTTACAGTCCAGAGGGGGAGATGGACATGAATATTAATGAATAAATAAATGACGGATCTGGACATAAATGGTGAGTGGGGCTGGGAGGGGGGATGAAGAAAGAAAGCGAGTCAGGGCGATGCAGAAGGGAGTAGGAGAAGAGGAAAGGGGGACTCTTAGTCAGGGAAGGCCTCTTGGAGGAGATGGGCCTTAATTAGCAGTTTATTCTGTGCCAAGCACTGTTCTAAGCACTGGGTAGATACGAGGTAAACATGCTGTCCCACGTGGGCTCACAGTCTTCATCCCCATTTTACAGAGGAGGGAACTGAGGCCCAGCGAAGTGACTTGCCCAAAGTCACACAACTAATAAGCAACATGATGTAGTGGATAGAGCCCGGGCCTGGGAGTCAGATGGTCATGGGTTCTAATCCCGGCTCCTGCATTCATCTGCTGTGTGACCTCGGGCAAACACTTCACTTCTCTGGGCCTCAGTTCCCTCCTCTGCAAAATGGGAATTGAGACTGTGAGCCCCATGTGGGACAGGGATTGTGTCCAACCTGATTTACTATGTCCACCCCAGCGCTTAGTGCAGTGCCTGGCACGTAGCAAGCGCTTAACGTTGTAGTAAAGACTTGTACTACTTGTAGTAAAGTCTGTTGCCGACTTGTACATTCCAAGCGCTTAGTACGGTGCTCTGCACATAGTAAGCGCTCAATAAATACTATTAAATGAATGAATGAATGAATAAAGAAGCAGCATGACTCAGTGGCTAGAGCCCAGGACTGAGAGTCAGAAAGGCCTGTGCTGTAATTCGGGCTCCACCACTTGGCTGCTGTGTGACCTTGGGCAAGTTGCCTCACTTCTCAGTGTCTCAGTTCCCTCATCTGTAAAATGGGAATTAAAACTGGGAGCCCAACGTGAGAGATGGATTGTGTCCAACCTGAATACCTTGTATCTATCCCAGAGATTAGAGCAGTGCCTGTCACGTAGTAAGCGCTTAACAAATACCTTAAAAATAAAAAAAGAGGTTCATGCGGGGCATAAACACTTGTTCTAAGGATGGGTTTAGGAGACTCAGAGGTAAAATGAAGGCAACTCTCTGGGTGGGGGGTTAGGACGGTGACACCCTAACAGCTGTCCTAGAAAATGGAGAGTGTGCCCATTAACAAGTGCTTAATAATAATCATTGTGGTATTTGTTAAGCACTTAATATGTGCCAGACACCGTATTAAGCGCTGGGGTGGATATGAGCCAATCGACTCAGACTTGGTCCCTGTCCCACCTGGGGCTCACAGTCTCAATCCCCATTTTACAGATGAGGTAACTGAGGCCCAGAGAAGTGAAGCGACTTACCCAAGGTCACACAGCAGACAAGAGGTGGAGCCCATTCATTCATTCAATAGTATTTATTGAGCACTTGCTATATGCAGAGCACTGGGCTAAGCGCTTGGAATATACAATTCGGCAACTGATAGAGACAATCCCTGCCGGGGTCACAGTCTAATTGGGGGAGACAGACGGACAAAAACAAGACAACATAATCAAGATAAATAGAATCAAGGGGATGTACACCTCATTAACAAAATAAATAGGGTCATAAAAATGTATAAAAATGAGCGGACGAGCACAGGGCTCAGGGGAGGGGAAGGGAGAAGGGGAGGAGCAGAGGGAAAGGGGGCTTAGCTCAGGGGAGGTGAAGGAGGGAAGGGGACCTTCCGACTCCCGGGCCCGGACTCTATCCACTATGCCATGCTGCTTCTCATAACCAAAGCACTGTACTAGACGCTTGGGAGAGTACAATACAACAGAGTTGATCCCACGTTCCTAACCCAGAGGAGGTTACAGTCTAGACAGAGGTAGTAATAGTATTCATTAAGTGCTAATGTGCATAGAGAAGCAGCGTGGCTCAGTGGAAAGAGCACGGGCTTGGGAGTCAGAGGTCATGAGTTTGAATCCAGGCTCTGCCACTTGTCAGCTGTGTGACTGTGAGCAAGTCACTTCCTTTCTCTGAGCCTCAGTTACCTCATCTGTAAAATGGGGATTAACTGTGAGCCTCACGTGGGACAACCTGATTACCCTGTATTTATCCCAGCGCTTAGAACAGTGTTCAGCACATAGTAAGCGCTTAACAAATACCAACATTATTTATTATAGAGCACTGTACCCATCTCTGGAAAATAATGCATATTTTTCCTCTCCCGAGCACTCACTACAGTGTTCCACACCCACTATGCACTCAATAAATACCACTGATGGGCTAGCTGATTGGTACCGATGTGCTTCGGGGAGTTCTGCGGCCAGCAGCTGATGAAAAGGGAGCCTGTCGGGTCTCAGCTGGAGAGAAGATTAATCAGGAAGAACCTCCTGGGGGAGGTTGAGTTTCCAAAAGATTTTGAAGATGGAGAGAGATTTCAAGCCACCTTAGCTCATCGGATTCGTGGGTTGTTCCCCTGGTCTGGAGAGGGTTTCTTTGGTACCAGGAGAAGCAGTGTGGCCTAGAGGAAAGAACACAGGCCTGGGAGTCCGTGGACCCGGGTTCTAATTCCGGCCCCGCCACTTGTCTGCTGTGTGACTTTGGGTGTATAATAATAATGATGTTGGTATTTGCTAAGCGCTTACTATGTGCAGGGCACTGTTCTAAGCACTGGGGTAGATACAGGGTCATCAGGTTGTCCCACATGAGGCTCACAGTTAATCCCCATTTTACAGATGAGGTAACTGAGGCACAGAGAAGTGCGGGCAATTGCGCACAGTCACACAGCTGACAAGTGGCAGAGCTGGGATTTTGACCCAGGACCTCTGATTCCCAAGCCCGGGTTCTTTCCACTGAGCCACGCTGCTTTGCTTCCCTGGACCTCAGTTACCGCATCTGTAAATTGGGGATTAAGACTGTGAGCCCCAAGTGGGACAGGGGCTGGGTCCAATCTGATTTGCTTGTATCCATCCCGGCGCTTAGTACAGTGCTTGGCCCAGAGTAAGAGCTTAACTAATACCAAAATTATTATGCCCAGCACATAATAAGCACTTAATAAAAACCATATTTGTTTTTAAAAAAAAAAGGAAGGTGGAGGTTTTTACCTGCCTGTGACTCTTCCCTCACTAATAATAATAATAATGTTGCTATTTGTTAAGTGCTTACTATGTGCAGAGCACGGTTCTAAGCTCTGGGGGAGATACAGGGTAATCAGGTCGTCCCACGTGAGGCTCACGGTATATCCCCATTTTACAGATGAGGTAACCGAGGCACAGAGGAGTTGAGTGACTTGCCCACAGTCACACAGCTGACAAGTGGCAGAGCCAGGATTCGAACTCATGACCTCTGACTCCCAAGCTCTCTGACTAGAGAGTCTGGTGAGCTCCGAAGTCTTCCAAAGCCCACCCGCACTCACCGACCACCCTCCCTCTCTCTCCTGCCCTCCCACCTCCCCCCGCCATCTTTCTTCCTCCAGCTCTTTCACTAAGAACATTCGAGCTCATCAAAAGAGCTCTTACAGTTCCAACCCTTGTTCTTCCCCTGCAGAGCCATTGAGCACCGTTTAATGCAATTTCAAGGGCTCGCTGCAAACGTTTCCTCCATTGGAAGCCAGGAGCAGCTTGGAAACTGATCCAAGCACGGTTTGTGCCGGAAGCAGGTCCTTAAGCGCTGTGGCTTAGTGGCTAGAGCTCGGGCCTGGGAGTCAGAGGGTCGTGGGTTCTAATCCCGACTCCGCCGCCTGTCTGTTGTGTGACTTTGGGCCAGTCACTTCACTTCTCTGGGCCTGTTACCTCATCTGTAAAAATGGGGATGAAGAGGGTGAGCCCTATGTGGGACAGAGGCTGTGTCCAACCCAACTTGAATCTACCCCAGAGTTTAGAACAGTGTGTGGCACAGAGTTAGCTCTTAAGCACTACCATAATTATTATTATTAAAGGGTGGGCTTTGGCGTGAGCACACTTCTGCCAACCGCTTTGTCTATCCATACCACCAGCAGAGCCATTTCTTAGGAAAAAAGCACTGTAAGTGAGCTGAGCTGCACAGAGAGGGAAAAATTGAGGGGGGGGCATTGCCATGCCAACCACTATGGATGCTGGACAACGAGACACATCTTTTTTTTAATCACTTTTATTTAGCACTTACTGTGTAGCAAACACTGTTCTAAATACTGGTGTAGTTAATCTAGCTAATCATGTAGGACACAGTCCCTGTCCTATATGGGGCTCACAGTCTGAGTAAGCAGGAGAACAGGTATTCAATCCCCACTTTGCAGCTGAGGAAACTGAGGCCCTAGAGAACACAAGTGACTTACCCGAGGGCACAGAGCAGGCAAGTGACAGAGCAGGGATTCAAACCCGGTACCTTTGACTTCCAGGCCATGCTTTATCCACAAGGCCACGCTGCCTTCTCATCGGTTCAGAGGCATATGTGACATCACAAAATGATTATGATGATGACAATCATCCATTCGTTCGTTCAGTTGTATTGATTGAGCACTTACTGTATGCAGAACACTGTACTAAGTGTTTGGGAGAGGACAATACAACAATAAACAGTCGCTAAGGACAGTGAAATTACAGTTTAGAGTTGGGGAGACAGGCATCAATACAAATAAATAAATGGCAGATATGGACATAATAATAATAATGTTGGTATTTAAGTGCTTACTCTGTGCAGAGCACGGTTCTAAGCGCTGGGGGAGATACAGGGTCATCAGGTTGTCCCCTGTGGGGTTTACAGTTTTAATCCTCATTTTACAGATGAGGGAACCGAGGCTCAGAGAAGTGAAGTGACTTGCCCACAGTCACACAGCTGATGGGTGGCAGAGCCGGGAGTCGAACCCATTACCTCTGACTCCCAAGCCCGGGTTCTTAAGTGCTGTGGGGCTGGGCGTGGAGGAGAGCAAAGGGAGCAAGTCAGGGCGACGAGATGAGGAAAAGTGGGGCTTAGTCTTGGAGGAGATGGGCCTTCAATAAGGCTTGGAAGTGGGGAGAAAGCAACTGTATTTGTTTATTTTGATGTCTGTCTCCCCGCCAGACTGTAGACTCGTTTTTGGCAGGGAATGTGTCTGTTTACTGTTGTACTGTATTCTCCCAAGTGCGTGGTACAGCGCTCTGCACCCAGTCAGCGCTCAATAAATACATCTGAATAAAGGAAGAAAGGAAGGACTGCAGCTAGTGAGAGCGGCTGCCTCAGGAAGCGAGGATCATTCGTCTCAGTGCCACAAGATGACGCTCAAAAGCTTTCCAAACCCGGTTTGAGGGCCAGATCGCTGTAACCTCTACCTGAAAATAATCATAAAAACCCGAGGTGCTGCTAATCCCCCTCAATGCCACAGTAATAATAATCGTGGTACTTGTTAAGCGCTTCCTTGGTGACGCTACAAAGCCTTTGTGCTGGGTTTTAGGGTGAGATCAGTGAAAGATCTATCTGCAAAGAATAACAGGGAGAGGAGCGACGTGGCCTAGTGGAAAGAGGACAGACCTGGAGGTCAGAGGACCGGGGAATCTAATCCCGGTTCTGCCAGTTGACTGCCGTGTGACCTCGGGCGATTCACTTCTCTCATGTGGGCTTCAGCTTCCTCACCTGTAAAATGAGGATTAAATACCTGTTCTCCCCCCTCCTACTGTAACTGCGAGCCCATATGTAACTGTGTACGACCTGATGAGGATGAGGATGATGACGGTATTTCTTAAGCACTTACTATGTGCCAAGCACTGTTTTAACCGCTGGGGTAGGTACAAGGTAATCAGGTTGTCCCACTTGGGGCTCACAGTTTTAATTCCCATTTTACAGATGAGGTCACTGAGACAGAGAGAAATGAAGTGACTTGCCCAAAGTCACACAGCTGACAAGTGGTGGAGCCGGGATTAGAACCCACGACCTCTGACTCCCAAGCCCGGGCTCTTGCCACTAACCCACGGTGCTTCTTTTCATCTACCCCAGAACTTAAAACAGTACTTGAAACATAGTAAGCACTTAATAGTTCCATAGCAATAAGAATAATACTTAAGTGCGTACTATGTGCCAAGCACTGTTCTAAGCACTGAGGTAGATAAAAAATAATCGGGTAGTACACAGAGACAATGTGTATGTTGAAAGGCCCGATTAAACTTGCACAACATCAACACAACTGCCATCGACCAGAACTGAGACACAAGTTACACAAACTTATCTAAGAGCAGGAAGGTCAAACAACTGGATGGAGACACTGGAGGGCTGGATGAATTACGTCGTATCTGTTGCCGAGTTGTACTTTCCAAGCGCTCAGTACAGTGCTCTGCACCCAGTAAGAGCTCAACAGATACAATTGAATGAATGAATTAGAAACGAAGCCAAGAATTGAACTTGAATGGGACCCTCTAGATCCCGCCTCTGCCACTCGTCTGCTGTGTGACCTCGGGCAACTCACTTTACTTCTCTGAACCTCAGTTCCCTCATCTGGAAAATGGAGTTTGGGACTGTGAGCCCCATGTGGGATGTGGACTGTATTCAGTCTGATTACCTTGTACTTACCCCCAGCGTATATAGCAGTGCCTGGCATGTAGTAAGCGCTTAACAAATCCCATAAAAAAAACCCTGTGTCCAGAGGGAGCAAAATCCATGTACTGGCATCCGTGTGATTTCCCGCAAACCCAACATAGCTCAATGTGGGGGTCTGATGTGTAGAAGCAACATGGCCTAGCGGATTGAGCACGGGCCTGGAAATCCAAAGGAAGTGGGTTCTCTTCCTGGCTCCACCCCTTGTCTGCCCTATGACCTTGGGCAAGTCACCTCACTCTTAGTACACAGCCTGGCACGTAGTGAGCGCTTAACAAATGCCATCTCTCATCTGTAAAATGGGGATTAAGTCAGGGAGCCCTATGTGGGACAGGGACCGTGTCCAACCCGATTGTCCTGTATCACTTAGTACAGTGCTTGGGATATATTAAGCGCTTAGCAAACACCACATTTACCACAGTTATCATAGATGAGGGAAGGACTTTCTCTGGACTAATCCTTGACTCCATGAGAGGGCAGTACGCCCTCAGTTTTGGAAGAATCCACTTGCCAGCTTCAATTTCACTATCCATTCTTTCCTCCTCCTTAATGTCTTTTGGAGGCAAACAGCTGATGGCTGCAAAGAGTTTTCCCTGCCGTTAGCAGACGGTCACGAGCACAACAAATTTTGCAGACGTGAACCCGAATTAACCCTCTGCCCAGCTGACACGGCAACCCAAAGGCGATAAATAAGGGCAGGGCCCGCTCCTAGAAGAGGTGAACAGAGGTTTAATCAATCAATCAATCATATTTATTAAGCGCTTTCGGCTTGCAGAGTAAGGGCTTGGGAAAGTACAATATAGGAGAGTTGGTGGACACGTTCCCTGCCTACAGTGAGCCCCGGGTTCTTACCCTTACACTGCCACTTGTCCGCTGTGTGATCTTGGGCGAGTCACCTCAAGTCTCTGGGCCTCGGTTTCCTCATCTGTAAAATGGGGATTAAGACTGTGAGTCCCATGTGGGCCAGGGACTGCGTCCAACCCGATTAACTTGAATCTCCCCCAGCGCTTAGAACGGTGCCTGGCATAAGGTAAACGCTAAACAAATGCCATTTAAAAAAAAATGAGCTAACAGTTTATACTTTAAGCTGTAGGAATTTTGGAGTGTATTGTATAGCTTCTCAAGCAATCAATCACTGGTATTTATTGAGCGCTCACTCCACATTGTCCCAAGAGCTTGGTGAAGTACAATACAACAGAGTTGGTGGACCAATCCCTACCTACAAGGAGTTTACAATCTACAGGGTTTGGGAAAATTTAACGTGCTTCAAGTACGCTCACTGTGAGCAGGGAATGTGTCGGTTTACTGTTATATTTTCCTCTCCCAAGTGCTCAGTACAGTGCTCTGCACACAGTAAGCGCTCAATAAATACAACTGAATGAAAGAAGGGAAGCTACTCCGTTCTTTCGCACTAGTAAATATTCATTAAAACCTGTCCAAAAAATGCATCATCCTAACTCTGCCACTTGCCCGCTGTGTGATCTTGGGGGAGTCACTTCACTTCTCTGTGCCTCAGTTCCCTCATCTGGAAAAGGGGATGAAGACTGTGACCCCCATGTGGGACATGGACTGTGACCGACCTGATTAGCTTGTATCGACACCAGGGCTTGGTACAGTGCCTGGCATTCATTCTTTCAGTCGAATATGTTGAACGCTCATTGTGTGCAGAGCTCTGTACTAAGCGCTTGGGAGAGTACAATAGAACAATAAACAGAACCATTCCCTGCCCACAACGAGGCTACAGTCTAGAGGAGCTCTTAACAAATATCATAAAAAATGAAAGAACAAATCATCCATCAACTAACGTAGAAAGAGTTTCAGAACTCTGCAGACTCTGCGGACTGCTGTATTCATTATCTTGCTGTGAGTTAACATTTATTGAGATCAAACCAGAGGCTGGAACCCCTATGAAGTGAAGCATTAAATAAAATCTGCTTGGACTTTCACCTCCTTGGGCAGGCTCATATGTTCATTTCCAAATCCTCCCTCTACCCCTTTAGCCAGGTGACATTTCAGAAGAAAACTCGCCGCATGTTTTCAATGCAGAAAATTCTATCCTAGGGTCAGTGTGCCTTCTCCACCACACAGGCAAAACAGACTGTTTGGTATCTAATAATAATAATAATGATGGTATTTGTTAAGCGCTTACTATGTGCAGAGCACTGTTCTAAGCGCTGGGGTAGACACAGGGGAATCAAGTTGCCCCACGTGGGGCTCACAGTCTTCATCCCCATTTTACAGATGAGGTCACTGAGGCACAGAGAAGTGAAGCGACTTGCCCACAGTCACACAGCTGGCAAGTGGCAGAGCCGGGATTTGAACTCATGACCTCTGACTCCAAAGCCCGGGCTCTTTCCACTGAGTCACGCTGCTTCTCTAAACACCTCGATTCCCCTATGCCACGGAAACGTTCTCCTAAGAAAAGGTGTTTCTATCTTTCACACCCACTAGTTGGGAGTTGAAGATTTTCTTCCAGGATTTTCCCCAAGCTTGGACTGTCATCCTCCTTTCAAACCCATTAGCTGGAAGGTGGAAATTTCTTCCGGGATTTTCCCCAAGTTTGGGCTGTGGTCTTGTAAGAGCAAATGGGGACAGGTGTGGTTTTTGTTGTTTTGTTTTTTTCCCCATAAAGCTTCTCCACCTTCAGCTTCTCTCTCCTGAACTTGAGATGCCGCATGGCCTAGTGGAAAGATCACGGGCAAAGGACCTGGGTTGTAACCTCGGCTCCTCCGCCGCCCTTTTGTATGACCTTGGGCAAGTCACTTCACTTCTCTGGGCCTCAGTTTCCTCATCTTTAAAATGAGGATTCAATGCCTATTCTTCCATCCTACTTGGATCCGGGACTGAGTCCAAACTGACTAACTTGTATCTGCCCTGGCGTTCAGAACAGTGCTGTGCATACAGTAAGGGCTTAACAAACGCGATAATGGTAATCAATCGATCGTATTCATTGAGTGCTTACTGTGCGCAGAGAACTGTACTAGGACTAGGGAGAAGACGATATTACAGAGTTGGTAGAAACGTTCCCTACCCACAGTGAGCTCACTGTCTATAGGAGGAAACGGACACAAATAGAAATAAATAAATTACGGATATGTCCGTAAGTGCTGTGGAGCTGAGGGGGGAGTGAACGAAGGGAGCAAATCCGTGTTCGGGGATGACGCAGAAGGGAATGGGCCAAGAGGAACTGAGGACTTAGGGAAGGCTTCTTGAAAGAGTTGTGCCTTATTGAAGGCTCTGAAGGAAAACAATATTCTCCACCTCTCACAGCTGATTCCTGATTCCTTGTGTAAGTGTAAAAGGACCAGGGTAAGCTTGCTAAGCATACCGATGCATACATTTCAAACTTCTCTTTTCCCACCCTCTGGAAGACCAGTATGCAGAATCCTCAAATTCCTCTGAAGAGCAAGCATTTTATCCCCACCTCACAGATGAGGAAACTGAGTCCCAGAGCAGTTGACTGTCTTGCCTAGGAGGGGGTGGATCAGGACCAAAACCATGTTTCACAACTCTCAGTTTCAGGCACTTTCCATTCGGCCACACTGCCTTCTCATTTCCCTTTCTCCTTCTCCCTTCTGCTTCATCTATTCGTTTAGATTTGTCCCCTTTATGCACTTGATATTCACCCCACAGTGCTAATGCACATATCCAGAATTTCTTTTATAATTTGTCTCCCCTCTAGATTGTAAGCTCCTTATGGGCAGGAAGCATGTCTACCCACTCCGTTATATGGTACTCTCCTAAGCCCTTTGTACATTGCTCTGCACAGAGTTAGTGCTTAATATAGGAATGTGTCTACCAACTCTGTTGCATTGTACTCTCCCAAGCACTTAGTACAGTGTTCTGTACACGGTAAGTGCTCAATAAATGTTGTTGATGATGAATAAATATGGTGGATGGATAGGTGGATGGGTCAGCTTGAATCAAATGTCACCCCTCACTGAAACACCGAGACCCTCTCCCATCCCAAGATCGGTCAGTACTGTCCAAAAGGGCCTGATCCCACTGTGACCAAGACCAGAGGGACCCCTCTAGTTAGCCCCGGACCAGGCCGACTGCCCCAAAATGCCTCTGGCAATTTACCGTCGCAGGTTTTACTGCTCCGGAAGTGTGGCGTCACCAGTCCACTGGCAAAAATCCATGGAGGACTTGGGGCCCTTATTAAGAGATGTGGCGTCCGTCAGTGGAGCCGGCATCTATAATCTAACCCTCCCAGGGAGCAGACCCAGGCTTCTGGCAGGAAACAAATGGCCACATTTAACACGCTAGTCCTCCAGAAGGATTAGACCGGTGACAGGAAAAGTTGATTCTGCTGAGGTTAGACTTTAATAGGCTCCTGGCCTTCTTAGAATATTCAGGCAGACCTATAGATCACCATCTGCCTCTCTGTATCTCCTTCCTCCCTCTTCTCTCTTCTCCTCTCTTTCTCCTTTTCACCTCCCTCCCTCGCTCTCCATCCTCCCTCTCTCCTTCTCCCACTCTCTCCTCTTCTCCATCTCTCTCCACCCTTCTCACTCTCCCACTTCCGCTGACCTTCTCCCTCTCCTTCTTCCCCTCTCCCACTCTCTCTCCTCTCCCACCTCTCCCTCTTCTCTCTCAATCTCCTGCTCCCCCTTCACCCACTATCCTTCTCTTCCCCTTCTCTCTCTCCCACTCTCCTGCTCTCCCCCCGCATCTCTCCCCCTTTTCTTTCTCTTCCCCTTTTGTCTCTCTCTCCATCTCTCCACCTTCTTCTCCCTCTCTCCCCCTTCTTGCCCTCTCTCCACCTTCTCTTCCTCGCCCGAACATCCAGTCAGAGCTTAATGGCCTCTGTCCCGGTTTTTGACCTTCTTCCGCTAACCCCAGGAGGGTGAGGGAGGGAACAGGAGGCAAGGAAGCAGGCAGCCAGTCAGCAGAACAAATGGGCTCGGTCACCCCAGGACAGGACCCACTTTTAACCGCACTCTGGATATCAGGACATCTCCACGGCGGTGTCGGCGGCATCGCCTCCGTCCTCCGTCTCTTGGGGAGAGTGTCCGCCTCCGCTCAGCCCCGGGCCCTTCCCCAGCACTAATTGTGTTCCCAGATGCCCTAAAAGAGAGACGGGAACTTTTTCCCCAATTAAGGACCTTAAGGGATAGTTTGGCCTAGAGGAAAGAACCCGGGCCTGAGAGTCAGGGGACCAGAGTTCTAAATCCGGCTCTGTCACTCGCCTGCTGACTGACTTCACTTCTCTGTGCCTTAGTTCCCTCATCTGTAAAATGGGGATTCAATCTCTGTTCTCTCTCCTATATACACTGTGAACCCCATGTTCATTCATTCAATCTTATCTATTGAGTGCTTACTGTGTGCAAAGCACTATACGAAGTGCTTGGGAGAGGACAATTAGAGCAATATTCAGACACATTCCCTGTCCACAGTGAGCTCCCAGTCTAGAAGGGGAGACAGACATTAATATAAATAGATAAATAAATAAATTACAGATATATCCAAAACATGTGATGGTGGGACATGTGAGACAGGAGTGGTGTCCAAACTGATTATAATACTACTAATAATGATGGCATTTGTTAAGCGCTCACTGTGTGCCAAGCACTGTTCTAAGTGCTGGGGTAGATCCAAGGTAATCAGGTTGTCCCATGTGGGGCTCACAGTCTTAATTCCCATTTTACAGATGAGGTCACTGAGACACAGAGAAGTGACTTGCCCAAAGTCACATAGCTGACAAGTGGCAGAGGCGGGATTAGAACCCATGACCTCTAACTCCCAAGCCCGGGCTCTTTCCACTAAGCCACGCTGCTTAACCCTACCCCGGCACTTAGTACAGTGCTTGGCACATCCAGTTCTTAACAAGCACCACCATTATTATTATAATTATTGATGAAGTTCTAATTATTCACTTTCCTGGCCTCTGACCGATGAAAAACTATGTTTCTCCCTTATCCTGAGCTCTGGCACTACAGAATCCATGGGTGACTGAGGAGAGTTCTGGAGCAATTGGATTTTATAATCATTATTATTATTATTATTGTATTTGTTAAGCACTGTTCTAAGCAGTGAAGCACATACAAGTTTATCAGGTCAGACACACTCCTTGTCCCACATGGGGCTCAAAATCTAAATAGGAGGGAGACAAGGTATTGAATCCCCATTTTACAAATGAGGAAACTGAGGCATAGAAAAGAGAAGCAGCGTGGCTCAGTGGAAAGAGCATGGGCTTGGGAGTCAGAGGTCATGGGTTCGAATCCCGCCTCGGCCACTTGTCAGCTGTGTGACTTTGGGCAAGTCACTTCACTTCTCGGTGCCTCAGTTCCCTCATCTGTAAAATGGGGATGAAGACTGTGAGCCCCACGTGGGACAACCTCATTCCCCTGTGTCTACCCCAGCGCTCAGAACAGTGCTCGGCACATAGTAAGCGCTTAACAAATACCAACGTTATTATTATTATTATAGAAGTGACTTGCCCAGGGGCATAAAGCAGGAATGAGACAGAGCCAGGAGTAGAGCCCAAGAATGCGACTCACTTTCCCTGCCTTAGGCAAGTGGGCAATCCTTCTACCACAAAATAGCTGTGTTCATACAAATCCTATGTATTAGACAAAAAATACAGGCATACCCACTATACAGTGGGGTTAGGCTCCTCAAAAATGCAGCTCCTTCCTGAACTGTTAGTTACACTGTGAGGCGTCTAGCAACTCTGTCTTCCAAGTGCTTAGTACAGTTTTCTGCTCACAATAAGCGCTCTCCTAAGTCAGTTACTGTATGTTTTCCATTTTTGCTTAATAGTATATAAGTTAAGATCTGCACCAGAACTTCTGGAAACTAACAGGGAATTCCTTTGTGTGCTCAGTGCTGTAAGGATACACGCCACTAAACTATTGTTTGATGTTAATAAGATAGCATAATATCAGAACCCTCATTTTATGAATAAATAAGGAATTCTAATCTAACTGTGAGTCAGAGAGGACTGATAGGGAGATGCGGAGGCTTAAGGAGGGAAAGAGACTGTGTTCTTGGTTCAAGTGGCAAGCCGGCAGCATCCTGAACTGAGAGAGGTTGTCTTGACCCTCGGGGTCACTTCTAGAGAATCCCACAACTGAAAGGCCAACTGAATCCCCCCTTTCAAGCCCCCTACCCCCGACCCGGCCCACCTGCCTCCCCGCCGCCTCTCCAAATCCATGTGTCTCCGACGCCATCGTCATGCAAAGCAGCATGGCCTACTGGATAGAAACCCAGTTTGGGAGGCAGAGGACCTGGATTCTAATCGCGACTCCACCACTTGTCCCCTGGGTGACCTTGAGGAAGTCACTTCAATTCTCTATCGCTCAGTTACCTCATCGGTAAAATGAGGATGAAGATTGTGAGTCCCTAAAGGGGGATAGGGGCAGTGTGATATGCACAACGTCTAACCTGATTAGCTTGTATCTACCCTGAGCACTTAGTACAGTGCTTAGTACATAGTAAGTGCTTAACAAATTCCATTTAAGAAAAAAATCATTACACACAAGGGGGAATAGAGGAAAAGAAGAATTTTCCGCTTGGGCGAACGATGACCTTTCATCAATATGCTAGGTGAACTCTGGGATGCCAATATCCCCTACAGCAGAGCATGGCTGCAGATGAAGGGCAATCATCTCTATGATTTATGGGGAGGGGAAGCAGATGGTTTTTTGAATATCTGGCCTGTTTCCCCAAACCCGCATGCAAGCTGGGCTGTCGTTTCTCCTTGCTACGAGAAGTCGGAGGTGTGGGTATCGCGGCCTCCTTCCGAGAACCGAGATCGAACAGCTGGGAGAGAAATGGTTCCAACCGTCTCCGCATAGCCAAAAGTTGCTCATCCTTCCCAGCGGCCAGCGGAAGACAGCCAATGCTTAGGTTGGAAAGATAGAGATGTCCACCCCCTTCCCCATCCCCCCTCAGCCTTAGCTATCGATCAGATTCCAGATTTTCTCTCCTTGGTGGGTGTGGAGCTTGTGGGGGTGAGGCCCTGGTGAAAATTATGGTATTTATTAAGTGCTTACTATGTGCCAACCACTGTTTTAAGAACTGGAATAGGCCCAAGTTAATCAGGTTGGACAAAGTCCCTGTCCCACATGGGGCTCACACTCTTAATCCCCATTGTACATATGAGGTAACTGAGGCACAGAGTAGTGGAATGACTTGCCCAAAGTTACACAGAACCAGGTCCTTCTGTCTTCCGGGCCTGGGCTCTATCTACTAAGCCACGCTGCCTCTCAAAGATGAAGGTGATTCTCAAGGAGTTGATGTCTGCCGGGATGAGCTGAACGGAAAGAACAGAATCGTTCTATCCACTGAGCGCTAAATGTGTGCAGAGCACTGTACTTAGCTCTTGGAAGAGGACACTACCACAGAGGCGGTAGACATGTTCTCTGCCCACAAGGAGCTTACGGTCTAGAGGAGCTTGTCTACACCGGCTGCCTCCACTTCCTTTCCTTCAAATCTCTCCTTGACTCCATCTAATCTGAGTTCCACCTGCTTTGTTAAACTGAAAAGTCCTTCTCTAAGGTCACCAATGACCTCCTTCTTGCCAAATCCAGTGGTCACTACTCCATCTTAATCCTTCTCGACCTGCCTTCGACACTGTGGCCCACCCCCTTCTCCTGGAAACATTATCCAACCTCGGCTTCACTGATACCGTCCTCTCCTCGTTCTCCTCCTATCTCTCAGGCCGCTCATTCTCAGTCTCCTTCTCGGGTTCCTCCTCTGCCTCCTACCAGCTAATTGTGGGGGTCCCTCAAATTTCAGTTCTGGACTCCCTTCTATTCTCCGTCTACACCCACTCCCTTGGAGAACTGAATCGCTCCCATGGTTTCGACCACCATCTCTACACAGGTGATTCTCCAATCTACCTCTCCAGCCCTGACCTCCCTCTTTCTCTGCAATCTCATATTTCCTCCTTCCTTCAGGACATCTCCACTTGAATACCTCGCCAATACCTCCAATTGAATATGTCAAAAACAGAACTTCTTATCTTCCAACCCAAACTCTGCCCTTCCCCTGACTTTCCCAACACTATAAAAACACCACCATCCCCCTTGCCTCACAAGCCTGTAACTTTGGCATTATCCTTGACTCACCTCTCTCCTTCAAGCCATAAATCCTATTTCTCACCACATCCTGTCACACCACCTCTAGAATCTGCTCTTTCCTCATCATAGGAACGGCTACCACTTTAATCCAAGAATTTATTCTATTCCTCCTTGACTGTTGCATCAGCCTCCTGACTGACCTCTCTGCTTTCTGTCTCTCCCCATTCCATTCCATACTTTACTCTGCTGCCTGGATCATTTTTCTACAAAAATGTTCAGTCCAGGTATCCTGACTCCTCAAGAACCTCCAGTGGTTGCCCATCTACCTAGGCATCAAGCAGAAACTCATTATTTTTGGCTTTAAAGGACCAATCTCCTCCTACCTTACCTTGCTAATTTTCCAATAAGCCTAGCCCACAAAATAGGCTTCTCTAATGCCAATTAATTGAGTTAACCTCAATCTCGTTTATCTCGTCACCGACAACTTGTCCACATCTTGCCTCTGGCCTGTAACGCCCTCCCTCTTCGTAACCGACTACCGCTCTCCCCACCTTCAAAGCCTCTCCCTAGCATTTAGTACAGTGTTCCGCACATGGTAAGTGCTCAATAAATGCAATTGAATGAATTAAAATCACATCTCCTCCAAGAAGCCTTCCCCAAATAAGCTTCCATTTCCCCTACTCCTTCTCCCTTCTCCATCGCTGTTGCATTTGGATCTGTGATAATAATGATGGTATTTGTTAAGAGCTTACTATGTGCCAAGCACTGTATTAAGCACCAGGGTAGATACAAAATAATCAGGTTGTCCCATGTGGAGGTCATATTCTTAATCCCTATTTTACAGATGAAGTAACTGAGGCCCAGAGAAGTGAAGTGACTTGCCCAAAGTCACACTGCTGACAAGTGTCGGAGCCAGGATTAGAACCCACGACCTCTGACTCTGAAGCCTGGGCTCTTTCCACTAAGCCACACTGCTTCTCTATTGTACTTTTCTAGACTGTGAGCCCGTTATTGGGAAGGGATTGTCTCTATCTGTTGCCAAATTGTACTTTCCAAGTTCTTAATACAGTGCTCTGCACACAGTAAGCGCTCAATAAATAGGATTCAGTGAGTGAATGTACTCTTTACCAACTATTCACCCCACTCTCAGCCCCTCAGCGTCCATGTTCATCTCCTTACACTCTGCCATTTTATTCATTCAGTCAGTCAGTCAGTCAGTCAGTCAATCGTATTCATTGAGCGTTTACTGTGTGCATTCATTTATTCAATCGTATTTATTGAACACTTATTATGTGTAGAGCACTATACTAAGCGCTTGGGAGAGTACAATACAACAATAAGCAGATACATTCCCTGCCCACAACGAGCATCCTGTAATTTATTTTCATGTCCACCTCCCCCTCCAGCCTGTAAGCTCCTCGTGGGCGGGAAGCATTTAATACAGCGCTCTGCACACCTGAAGCGCTCCATACACGCCACTGATTGTTTAGAATCTACTTCTACACTGTGAGCCCGTTGCACTGAGGATTGTCTCTGTTGCCGAATTGTACTTTCCCAGTGCTTAGTACAGTGCTCTGCACGTAGTAAGCACTCAAAAAATACGATTGAATAAATAAATGAATATGTAGACCACTGAACTAAGTGCTTGGGAGAGCATGATAGAGTTAGTAAAGGCAATTCCTGACTTCTAAGAGTTTGTAACTCCAGAAATGGGCCATGTCCCCTGACTAACTCTCAGTCTCCTCCTTTATTCCTTTTTTTCCTTTTTCTCCTTCTCCTCTCTCCTTTTGCCTGGGTGGAATTCTTCTTTAATCTCCCATTGCCCGGGAGATGTAATGAGAAATGCGAGTAAGCAAAGTACACCACCGAGAATGTCTCTAATCAAATCTGATATGTTTTTCCTCCCCCCGCCCTCCGTGGACTTAAACTTTAGCTTGTCGACTTAATTTAAAAATGCCAACACAGATTGATTAAACGCTGACTTCCAGACCCCCGGATTTTTGGATCTTAATCTCTTGTAATGAGGTTTCTCTGAACTTGCCACACCCTCATTCCCACCTCATCGACCAAGGAGATCTCAGCCCAGGGGGTGCATGCCCTGTGAATATCATTCCGCTTCTTGAAGACTATTTCGAGGTACACTGTGGGCTTCGTTGGTGGTTCATCGACAGAATAGAGATGCGTGGCCTAGTGGATAGAGCACGGCCCTGGGAGTCGGAAGGACCTGGGTTCTAATCCCAGCTCTGCTGTATGTCTGCTGGGCAAGTCACTTGTGCAAGTCACTTCACTTCTCTGAGCCTCAGTTCCCTCATCTGTAAAATGGGGGTTAAGACTGTGAGCCCCATGTGAGACAGACACTGTGTCCGACCCGATTAGCTAGTTATCTACGCCGAGTGCTTAGAACAGTGCCTGGCACACAGGAAGCGCTTAACAAATAGCATAGAAAACCAGCTTTTAGGTTGTTGCCTCTCATCTGCAGTACATATTAGTGCGTACTGTGAAGAGGGCATATTACAAGTATTTGTTAAGCATTACTATGGGTGCTAAACACTGGGGTAGATACAACGCAATCAGCTCAGGTACGGTCCCAGTTCCATACAGGGGTTCACAGGTTAAGGGGAAAGCATTAAGTCCTCATTTTACAGAGGAGGAAACTGAGGCCCAGAGAACTGACTTGCCCAAGGTCACACAGCAGAACCTACTAAATTGTACAGTGCTCCGTACACAACAAGCGCTCAATAAATACCACGGATTGAAGTGGTGGAGCTGGGACGACCTAAATAATGATCCTCAGTTAACCAATGGTACTTACTGAGCATCTCTCGTGCTGTATTAAGTGTTGGGGGAGAGGACATTGCAACAGAGGTGCTCTTTTTCTGAAGTCTCTTTTTCTTAAATCCTATTTGCTTTGATAGTTTGGCAGAATAACTGTAGTACTTGTTAAGCGCTTACTACATGCCAACCGCGTACTAAGTGTTGGGGAGCTCAAAGAGAAAGTAGGAGGGAGAACAGGTATTGAATCCCCATTCTACAGATGATGGAACTGAGACCTAGAGAAGTGAAGCGACCAAAGTCACACAGCAGGTAAGCGGAGGAGACGGGATTAGAACCCAAGTCCTCTGACTCTCTGGCCCAAACTCTTCCCCCTCGGCCGCCCCGCTGCCCTATCTGAGTTTACGATTCAGTGTGGAAAATAAGGATGACCATTTAACTCTAGTGAAGAGAACCAGAGAACAAATAAAAATGACTAGCCCGAGGGGATAATTCATCAGTGTGAGGAATATCACGTAGCAGGTTGTCATCACCTCTGCACTGAGGCATTGTACATTTCATCCTTGAGTTATATCTTACAACATTCGGTGTGATGTCGGGAGCCCTTAATCATAGGGGCAGAAATGGAGTCACACCTGCCTGAGAGATACACAACCACAAACGGTGAAAAACAAATTCATAGAATTTCCTGAGTCTTGAGGCCCTTGATTTCATTAGCTAGGACACTACGGGAGGCGGGCGGAGAATTAGTAGTAGCTCGTTGTCAAATCTCATGACAGGAGGGCTAAAAAACGATAGACTTGCAGAAGGAGAGGCCTCAGCACTAGTTTGACTGCAGGGGAATCTCCTAATTGGCTCTGGAGCCCATGTGATTGACAGCTCCTGCCCAGGGATGCTAAGAGATCAACAACAACCTCTCCCCTCCTCACATCCCTTCTCCCCTTTTAATCTGGAGATTTACCAGCAGTCGTCGGGGCGTGGATGGGAATTGAAGCCTGAGATTCAATCTGCCAATTCAAGTGCTTAGTACAGTGCCCTGCACCCAGTAAGCGCTCAATAAATATGAATGAATGATTGGCAATGTGTCAGTATCCCAGTACCCGGAGCAGGTCATTCATTCAATTGTATTTAATGAGCGCTTACTGTGTGCAGAGCACAGTGCAAAGCACTTGAGCACTGTCCTAAGCGCTTGAGCACTGAACTAAATTCTTGGAACTGAGTGAGATGTACAGTACACATCTCCCAGAGTTCAAGCTGATTCTCGCTCTCTCACTCTCTTTTTCACCCAGTCCTCACCACAGTTAGTGATGCGCTAAAAACGTTTTTTAAAAGTGGCCTAATAGAAAGAACATGAGCCTGGGAGTCCAAGGACCTGGGTTCTAATCCCGTCTCCTCCATTTACATGCTGTGTGACTTTGGGCAAATCACTTCACTTCTCTGGCCCTCACTTACCTCATCTGCAAAATGGAGATTCAATGCCTGTTTTCCCTCCTACTTATTCTGTGAGTTCCATGTGGGATCTGATTATCCTTTATAATAATAATAGCAATAATAATGGTATTTGTTAAGCACTACGCGCCAAGCACTGTTCTAAGCACTGGGGTAGATACGAGGTAATCAGGTTGTACCACCTGGGGCTCACAGTCTTAATCCCCATTTTACAGATGAGGTAATTGAGGCACAGAGAAGTTAAGTGACTTGCCCAAAGTCACACAGCTAAGTGGCAGGGCCGGGTTTAGAATCCACAACCTCTGACTCCCAAGCCCGTGCTCTTTCCATCTATCCCAACACTTAGTACAGTGCTTGGCATATAGTAAGCACCTAACGAATACAATTATTATTATCATTTATTATTATTATTAGGCTAGCACTGGGATTCCTTGTATAGATTTGAATCCAAACCAGACTTTTCTATCCAAAATCTTTCTAAAAATACACTTGTCCTGGATAGAAAAGGGGATATTGCTAGAGAACGTCTAGACGGTGAGCCTACTGTGGGCAGGGATTGTCTCTAGCTGAATTGTACTTTCCAAGCGCTTAATACAGTGCTCTGAACACAGTAAGCGCTCAATAAATACAATTGAAAGGATAAATCCCCCAAAAGGCAATGTTTCTAATCATCTCCCCAGATGCCTAACCACTGAAATCATTCAATTATAAGACTTTTGTAGCAGCAGTTATGAGCATTTACTGAACACTCCCTTAGTGGAAAGAGCCCGGGCTTTGGAGTCAGAGGTCATGGGTTCGAATCCCGGCTCTGCCACTTGTCAGCTGGGTGACTGTGGGCAAGTCACTTCATTTCTCTGGGCCTCAGTTACCTCATCTGTAAAATGGGGATTAAGACTGTGAGCCTCACGTGGGACAACCTGATTCCCCTGTGTCTACCCCAGCGCTTAGAACAGTGCTCTGCACATAGTAAGCGCTTAACAAATACCAACATTATTAATTTGGGAAGCAGCATGGCTCAGTGGAAAGACCCTGGGCTTCGGAGTCAGAGGTCATGAGTTCGACTCCCGGCTCTGCCACTTGTCAGCTGGGTGACTGTGGGCAAGTCACTTCACTTCTCTGTGTCTCAGTGACCTCATCTGTAAAATGGAGATTAACTGTGAGCCTCACGTGGGACAGCCTGATTACCCTGTATCCACCCTAGCGCTTAGAACAGTGCTCTGCACATAGTAAGCGCTTAACAAATACCAACATTATTATCACTTGGAAAATACTCACACAAAAAAGGACATGTTCCCTAACCACGAGGAGCTTAAACTTTTAATGGAATAGTCTGCATAAATATGCATAACTAAAGTACTTGAAAATAATTAGGCATAAGTAGGCATAAATGAAAGTACTTCAAGCACTTAGTACAGTATTCTGGACATAGTAAGCACTCATTAAATATGATTGAATTTTTTAAAATTACAGATAATAATAATGATGGCATCGGTTACTGTATGCCAAACATTGTTCTAAGCGCTTGGGGTAGACACAGGGTGGTCAGGTTGGACACGGTCCCTGCCCAACATGGAGCTCAGAGTCTTAATCCCCATTTTACAGATCCAGTCTTTTCATTCAATCGTATTTTTTGAGCGCTTGCTATGTGCAGATCACTGTGCTAAATGCTAGGGAAAGTTCAGTGCAAAAATAGATAGTGACATTCCCTGGCTTCAATGAGCTTAGAGTCTAGAGTGGGGGAGACAGACATCAGTACAAATAAATAAGTGGTGTGGAGCTGGGAAAGGGGAAGAGAAAAGGGAGCAGTTCAGGGCGACACAGAAGGGAGTGGGAGATGAGGAAAAAGTGGACCTTAGTCTGGGAAGGCTTCTTGGAGGAGATGGGCTTTTGGCGGCGAGACAGCTGAGATCGAGATGAGGTAACTGAGGCCCAGAGAAGTGACTTGCCCACGGTCACCACTTTTCTACTGTGTGACCTTAGGCGAGTCACCTCATTTTAATCGGTGGCTCAGTGACCTCATCTGTAAAAGTGGAGATTGAGACTGTGAGCCCCACATGGGACAGGGACGGTATCCAACGCATTTGCCTGTATCCACCCCTTAGAACAGTGCCTGTCACATAGTAAGCGCTTAACAAATGGCATCATCAGAATTATTATCATTAGACAAATGGAAGAGCCAGGATGAGAAAGCGGACATTCTTACTGTTTCTCTGATCACTGCTCTCTGGACTGGTCCCTTGCCACCGTTCCCTCCCCAGCAATCTGCCGGTTACATTATCCCACCTCTTCCCACTGCTGACAGATATTCCTCCCCTCTCCTCACACCTCCCGCTCAGCAAGGGACGGCCCTGTTCAAGAATCAGCCCGGGGGAAAAAGCCCGGACTTGAGAACCAGAGGATCTGGGTACTCCTCCCGGCCGTGTGACCTTGGACAACTCACTTCACTCCTCTGTGTCTCCATTTCCTCAACTGTAAAATGAGGATTCAACACCTGGTCTCCTTCCTACTGTGAGGCTCATGGGATAATAATAATAATAATAATAATGATGTTGGTATCTGTTAAGTGCTTACTATGTGCAGAGCACCGTTCTAAGCGCTGGGGGAGATACAGGGTAATAGGGTTGTCCCCAGTGAGGCTCACAGTTAATCCCCATTTTACAAATGAGGTCACTGAGGCACAGAGAAGTGAAGTGACTTGCCCACAGTCACACAGCTGACAAGTGGCAGAACCGGGATTCAAACCCCTGACCTCTGACTCCCAAGCCCTGGCTTTTTCCACTGAGCCATGCTGCTTCTCTGATAGCAGATAAGCAGATAAGACCTCTGACGGGCCTGGGAGTCAGAAGGTCACAAGTTCTAATTCTGGCTCCGCCACTCGTCTGCTGTGTGACCTTGAGCAAGTCTCTTTACTTCCCTGGGCCTCAATTATCTCATCTGTAAAATGGGGATTGAGACCGTGAGTCCCACGTGGAACAGGGACTGTCCAACCTGATTTGCGAGTATCCACACGAGCGCTTAATACGGTGCCTGGCACATAATAAGCGCTTAACAAATACCACAGTTATTATTTTACTATTATTAACATAAGCTCCTTGTGGGCAGAGAGAGGGTTTTTTTCTTTCTGTTGTATTTTCCCAGTGGATGCTCAACATATAAGTAGGGTTTTACAGAGCCAAGAAGATGCTCTGAAATTTACAATAACGGGAAACTTTTTCGAAAGAAAGCCAATGTTTGATCCATGATTTAAATGTATAGTAATACCCATACCTAGAGTAAATTCTATAGTTAGGTGGTGGCTTTGATGTGGCTTTTTTGGAGATATATTTGTTTAAAAATAAACCCCGGGGTGTAATGGTTGCTTTTCTTCTCTGACTACATCTCTCCATTTCTCTGGGTGCCTGCTATTGTTTACCTCTGTGACTGTGTTTCAGAGCAGAGTAAAAGCCCATTACCTAAGAAAAGAGCCATTTACAGAATAAAGTGGTCTGTTACAGACTGCCTGGCTCGTCCAAACAGATGGGAGGTCGGGTTTTTGTAGAAACAAATCAAAAGGGAGTCAGGGTTCATTCATTCAAGCGTATTTATTGAGCATTAACTACGTGCAAAGCCCTGTACTAAGCGTTTGGGAGAGTACGTGACAGTAAGCAGACACCTTCTTTAAAGCAACAGACAACCCACCACCACCAGCTTCACTATCACCACATCTCAATCAATCGATTTCATTGAGCGCTTACTGTGTGCAGAACACTGTACTAAGCGCTCGGGAGAGTACGATACGAAAGAATTGGTGGACAGGATCCCTGCCCCCAATGAGGTTACAGTCTAGAGCTCACGATCTCCTCATCGTATCCTCGCAAATGTTCCAGCCGGTGAATCACTGGTATTTATTGAGCGCTTGCTGTGTGCAGAACACTGTATTAAGCGCTTGGGAGAGTACAATTATAATGTTGGTATGTGCTAAGCGCTTCCTATGTGCAGAGCACTGTTCTAAGCGCTGGGGTAGACATAGGGGAATCAGGATGTCCCACGTGGGGCTCACAGACTTACAGATTTTACAGATGAAGTCACTGAGGCCCAGAGAAGTTAAGTGACTTGCCCACAGTCACACAGCTGACAAGTGGCAGAGCTGGGACTCTTTCTCGTGGCTCGGTGTAAAGAGCCCGGGCTTTGGAGTCAGAGGACATGGGTTTGAATCCCGGCTCTGCCCCTTGTCAGCTGTGTGACTGTGGGCAAGTCACTTCACTTCTCTGGGTCTCACTTACCTCATCTGGAAAATGGGGATGAAGACCGTGAGCCCCACGTGGGACAACCTGATTCCCCTGTGTCTACCCCAGCGCTTAGAACAGTGTTCTGCACATAGTAAGCGCTGAACAAATACCAATATTATTATTTTTACAGTACAACAATAATGGACACATTCACTGCCCACGACGAGCTTACCGGTCTAGATGGGGAGAGGTAGATATTAATACAAATAAATAGATTATGGATATGGACATAAGTGGTGTGGGGCTGGGAGGGGGGAAGAACCAAGGGAGCAAGTCCAGGATGCTCAGAAGGGAGAGGGAGAAGAGGAAATGAGGGCCTTAGTCTGGGAAGGCCTCTTGGAGGAGACGGGCCTTCGATAAGGCTTCGAGGGGGGTAGAGTCATCGTCTGTGGGATTTGAGGAGGGAGGAGGTTCCAGGCCAGAGGCAGGACGTGGGCGAGGGGTCGGAGGTGAGATAGGCGATCTTTCTGGACACGTCCATCTTGCAGAAATAAAAGCAGAATCCAGAAAAGATGTTAAAAAAAAATACCCACAAATTAACACGGCTCTGTTATTTTTGCCCATGTCGCAACTCCGCAGGGACGGGCTCCTTTGGTGCCTTATCCTTCACCTTTCTCTCCGACGGTGTTTCGGGTAAACCACCCTTTATCAAATTTAACTTTGAAAGACACGGGTCTCGCATCCTCTCAGTCATTCCCCGTGGATCTTCCCTGGGCGGAGAGAATTATGACCAAAGCATATCTTTAAAGTCAGTCTGTTGGCTTAAGCACTGGCTAGATCCGGCACAAAGGTTCTTTATGACTCATAAATCAAGTGAAGAGCATAATAAAATCCCACATCTTTGGGCGGATCCATAGAATGCATTTTCCTGAGAAAGAATCTCCAGTCTCTTTCCCCTTCAGAAACCAAGGAAGTTAAAGAAAAATAGGTCCTATTTATCCAAATCCAGACGCTCTGTCCCTTTTTTTCTTTCGAATTAAAAAATAAAGGAAAGGGGGAGCATTATTTATTCACAATGTGTTCTCCAGAGACCAGCCTTCTGAGAGGCGACATCTTGCTTTCATAGCTCTCTCTTGGGATTGCAGGCATATAAACAGACGTTCCGCAAGCCATTCCAATTGAAACAAAACAACGCTTGATCATACAAATCAAACAGAGGTAATGGAAAAAGTATCCCTGGACGGGCAGGTTAAAAGAAACCACATAGGGTCATTCACAAAAGTTGCCTAAGTGTATCTCAAAGTGCTTTGGCATGAGAACGGTTAGAGTTTTTCCCCGGAGAGTTTTTCTCCAAGATTAAGAAGAAGGAGAACAGAGCAGATTTCCAATCACCCTGCCTTTCCCACCACCCTTTTTCATACTTGTGACTCTCAGAGTTGGGAAAAGAGATGGAAAGGCTTCGAAGAAAGGGAAGCAGCATGGCTTAGTGAAGCTTGGGCCTGGAAGTCATAAGGACCTGGGTTCTAATCCCGGGTCTGCCACATGTTGCTGTGTGACCTTGGGCAAGTCATTTCAATGCCTCTGGGCCTCAGTTCCCTCATCTGGAAAATGAGGATTAAGACTGTGAGCCCCATGTGGGACAGGGACTGTGTCCAACCTGCTTCTCTAATGGAGGGCTGGGATGGGGGGGGGAAGGGATAATGACCCCCAGCTAAAATAATGATAATAATAATAATAATGATGGTATTGGTTAAGCGCTTACTGTGTGTCAAGCACTATTCTAAGCACTGGGGTAGATACAAGGGATTCAGGTTGTCCCATGTGAGGCTCACAGTCTTAATCCCCATTTTACAGATGAGGGAACTGAAGCACAGAGAAGTGAACTGACTTGCCCAAAGTCACACAGCTGACAAGTGGCAGAGCCGGAATCAGAACCCACAACCTCTGACTCCCAAACCCGGACTCTTTCCACTAAGAAACACCCACTGTGGTGCTGGGTGAGGGATGGGAAGGGAAACGACCGGAAGCTCTTCATAGCGCACACCTCTGCCGACTTCCGTGACTATTCTTTTTTAATGGTATTTGTTAAGCACTTACTAGGTCAGTCAGATGGTCAGTCAATCCTATTTATTGAGCACTTACTGAGTGCAGGGCACTGTACTAAGAGCTTGAGAGAGTATGGTATAACATTATAACCGACATATTCCCTGCCCACGAGTCCACAGACAGACATTAATAGAAATAAGGGACAGATATGGACATAAGTGGTGTGGGGCTGGGAAGGGAGGATGAATAAAGGGAGCAAGTCAGGGTGACGCAGAAGGGAGTGGGAAAAGAGGAAAGGAGGGCTCAGTCAGGGAAGGCCTCTCGGAGGAGATGTGTCCTCAATAAGGCTTTGAATTGGGGGAGAGGAAGTGTCTGTCGGAAATGAGGAGGGAGGACGTTCCAGGCCAGGGGCAGGTTGTGGGCGAGAGGTTACTAAGGTAATCAGGTCGGACGCAGTTCCTGTTCAACATGGAGCTCACAACTAAGTAGGAGGGAGAGCAGGTATTGAATCCCCATTGTACAGTTGAGGAAACTGAGGCCCAGGGCTGCTGTGACTTGCCCAAGGTCACCTCTGACTCTCAGACCTGTGTTCTTGACACTAAGCCTCGCTGGTCTTCTAAACATTGCCCCCACCTCCTTTAAGGTCATTCTGCCCAGTTGGAGAAAGCAGAGCTCTAAGCTTCCTCGCGGTTTCAATACACGGCAACTCCTGGGTGGTAAAAATAATGAGGCGATAAAACCGCACTCCTCCTCTTTAGAAACACGACAGTAGGTCTTGCAGTCAAGAATCTCAAAAGTCAAAAAACTGGGATTTCAGCAGGATGAGAAAAATGGAGAAGCAGTGTAGCCTAGTGGACAGAGCACAGGTCCGGGAATTCAGAGGGACCTGGTTCCTATCCCCGGCTCCTCCACTTGTCTTCTGGGTGACCTTGGGCAAATCACTTCACTTCTCTGTGCCTCAGTAACCTCATCTGGAAAATGGGGATTCAATACCTGCTCTCCGATTATCTTATCAGTGCTCAGAACGGTGCCTGGCACATAGTTTAATTGTCTTGTCTTATGCCATCGAGTCAAATCCAACCCAAAGCGATTTCATGGATACATCTCTCCCAGGAAGCCTCACTTTCCCTCTGCGATCGTTCTGGAAGTGAATCCATAGAGTTTTCTTGGTAAAAATCCAGAAGTGATGTACCATCACCTCCTTTCACTCAGTTAATTTGAATCTCCGCCCTCGACTCTCTCCCAGGTCGCTGCTGCCCAGCACGGGGGAGTCTTGACTTGTGGCAGGTGCCTTGCCACATGCTAGCCACTGACCAAGCTAGGAATGGAATGGACAGACCTTGACCCTCCTTCCCGGGAGACCGGTAGAGTACCAGAAACTCTCCAGGTGCCATCCTGAGAGGGGAAGCCCTTAATAAATACAATAATAATAATAATAATGTTGGTATTTGTTAAATGCTTACTATGTGCAGAGTGCTGTTCTAAGGGCTGGGGTAGATACAGGTAATCAGGTTGTCCCACGTGAGGCTCACAGTCTTAATCCCCATTTTACAGATGAGGGAACTGAGGCACAGAGAAGTTAAGTGACTTGCCCACAGTCACACAGCTAAGTGGCAGAGCTGGATTCGAACCCGTGACCTCTGACTCCCAAGCCCGTGCTCGTTCCACTGAACCACGCTGCTTCTCTACCATACACACACACACACACACACACATACATACATTTTTATCTCTACCCAAGTGGGTCATTCCATGTAGTTTCATGAAAATAGAGTGTTAAATGAGAGGACGCTAAATGAAGTGTAGTTTCCCCTGGGAAATAATGTAAAGTGAATTCACGCAGTCCCAAGGACCACAGAATGCACCCAAACAATATAAAAAATACAAAAATAAAATAAATAAATAAAAGTGACAAATATAAGAAACACAGCTACGTGATCAAATAGCCATTCAATATGTACCGTTAATGAAAGATTTTGAATTTCATGACTTTGTGGATATATTTAAATACAGTACTTAATTTCCAGTCATCTTTCACATCCCGTTCAGCAAAGTGGCACTGTGCTCACAGGAGAGATCTAATTACTCTTTTCAAGACAGACAAAAGACTTCAAACAAGAAGGGGAAGACAAAGTAAATTACACAGCAGAGTACCCTAAGTACGACTAGCATTCAAATCAATCGACCAATCAGTGGCATTTATTGAACACTTACTATGTGCTCGAACACTGTACTACATGCTTGGGAGAGAACAATATGGAAGAGTTTGTAGACACATTCCAATCAGTCGATCACTCGTATTTATTGAAGACTTACTGTGTGCACAGCATTGTACTAAACTCTTGGGAGAGTACAATACGACACAGTTGATAGACACATTCGCTGCGCACAACGAGTTTATAGTCTAGAGGCCTCGCCCACAAGGTACTTAAAATTCAGTGTTACCTTATGTTCACCTCTCCGTTTGGCACATACCATAACTATCTAATGGGATTTTCCTGCTCAAAGAAGATTATAATGGGGGATTGGCTGTTAACCAATTAACCGCTTCACCACCACAATTATTTTAAAATTTCCTTTAGGTTGACACCAAAGTAGGAACAACCTTGAACCTAACGAACAATTCCTGGAGGTTGGTTTTGTTTTTTTTAATTTTGTCCAAAACCAGAAGGCGGCCACACGCCGGCGTCTTTGTCCCGTTGGCAAATGGCTGGTTACTTTGAAAACTCATCAGATCCTCTTCACTTTGGGGAGCTCCAAAATCTGCCACTAGGATGAAGACAGCCCAGTCTCCTCGCCTGACCTGCCTCCAGGAAATAAGGTGGGAACTTTGGATGCACAGGAATAAAACAATTAGGACTGGCTGCCTGAACAGTTCGGAAGGAGAGTAATGACTAAATCCCAATGCGACTCCTGTAGACTGTAAACTCCTTGTGGGCAAGGATCAGGCCTACCAATCTGTACTTTCTGAAGCGGTTAGTATAGTGCCCTGTCCTCAGTAAGCACTCAGTAAATACCATTGATTAATTAAAACATTGCCAAAAATACATTATCGACCCTCCCCTTAAAAGGCGAAATTGAAATCCACTTGCAGGAGTGTTTGTGCTGCTCCTTTCTTCCACAGAACAGTTCAGGCGCGGCGGCTGAGAAGAAATCAGCTTAAAGCTGAAGATTCTATCTAGTTTATTGGCCACTGTTCAATCTCAAAGGCCATTTCTCCTCTCGCTGTTCAGTTTAAACTGGGGCCGGGACTGGGGTCTGACACGGAAGCGGAATGAAAATAATGTCACCGCTCTTCGGCTGACAACTGGTCCGTAACACTCGGGTCGGCGTCGAGGGGAACGCTGCTTTCCATCCGCAGTGACCAGCCACATTTGAGAGGAGATTAAATGAGAAGTCGTCGTCAGAACAGCTGTTCATTTGATTCGCTTTATTTCGTACTGTCATTTAACCTCGACGTAAATTCCGGGGTGACCGAGAGAGTAGAATTTGCATTGTGTGTGTGTGTTTGTGGCTAGGTGTTTGTAAATTAGGGGAGAGTGTGAGAGACTGGAGATTTTATTCCTTAATAATATGGAGGACAGAGGATAGAAAAACCTTGTTGGCACGAGGGGTCTATAACTCTGTAGCCTCATCTGCTCCTATCTATTACCATTTAGTAGCTACTGGGGGACATATTTCGTTTTACACCATTTTCATCCAATTAATGTGTCGTGCTTGTTTGAAGATCCATGAGCCCATCAGCTCTTTAAAAACACATTTTAAGAAACGGCAGCTCACATTTCAATAACACCTTGCATATTTTCAAAGGCTCCTCTTTTTGTCCTACTCAAAAAAAAAAAAAAAGTCCCCAAAGCAGGGAATCATATTTTTGGCTCAAAGCTGAGGTAACTTCAAAGGAAACTGCTAACAAAGAGTGGCTTCCAAATGTCGGTGATATTTTTCACAGATCTTCACCAAAAGAACCTGTGAGGGTCCAGAAGACTGGGGGAAGGGAAGAGAGATGGGGGTTTATTGGATGTATACTGAGGAGAAAACCAGCAAGATTCTAAAACAACTAACAACCTGTATACATCTCGGAAAAAGTCTTTGCGTTAGAAAACAAGCGGAACTGCATTTCTACTTTTCGTCAAGAATTCTCCCGACCGCACAGTGAGAGTTCAATAGATTCCATTGATTGATCGACTGACTGATTGATTCAAGGCCTCTACTATATTTGCGACTTACCGTCAAAGCACTGAAGCGAAGCAGTGAAGCAGCGTGGCCTAGGGGAAACAGCATAGGCCTGTGAGTCAGAGGACCTGGGTTCTAATCCCGGACCTGCCACTTGCTTGCTCTGTGACCTTGGGCAATTCTCTTCACTTCTCTGGGCCTCAGTTTCCTCAACTGTAAAATGGAAATTCCACATCTGTTCGTCCTCTTAGACTGTGAGTTCCATGAAGTGCAGGAACTGTGTCCAACCTGATTCATTTGTATTTTTCCCAGTGCTTAGAACAGTGCTTGATGCATAGTAAACTCTTAAATACAATAATAAATAAATACGGTAACAAAAAGATGAATTGTATTTCAGGGGTGCGTGGGTGGGATTCATAGGAAGTCTATCCAAAGCACCAGAAAACCAGTAAGTCCAAAGATCCATTTCCTGCACAATTCTATTTAACTCTATTAAATAATTGAGTTAATTCTATTTAAGAGCTCTATACTCTAAGCTCCTTATGGGCAGGGAAGCATCTGTCAATTCTGTTATTTTGTACTCTCCCAAGCACTTAACACAATGGTCTGCACACAATAAGTACTCAGTAGGACTGATAATAATAACAGTGATATTTGCTAAGCACTTACTATATGCCTAGCACTCTACTAAGTGCTGGAGTGGAGTGGATACAGACTCTACAAACTGATTCTATTTATTCTTAATTCTACTTATTCTTGATTCTATTTACTGCCATTGTTTTTGTCTGTCTGTCTCCACCGATTAGACTGTAAACCCGTCAAAGGGCAGGGACGGTCTCTATCTGTTACCGATTTGTACATTCCAAGCGCTTAATACAGTGCTCTGCACATAGTAAGTGCTCAATAAATGCTATTGAATGAATGAATGAATGAATACAGACAAATCGAGTTGGATACAGTCCCTGTCCCACGTAGGGCTCACAGTCTCAATCCCCATTTTACAGATGAGGTAACCGAGGCCCAGAGAAGTAAAGCGACTTGCCCCGTCACCCAGCAGACAAGCGGCGGAGTCGGAATTAGAACCCGTGACCCTCCGACTCCCAGGCCCGGACTCGATCCCCTACACCAGGCTGCTTCTCCGGTCGTTCTGCTATCTTTCACACGGGCCTTATGCTCGCCATTTCTCCACCGCCCTTCCTGCAACAAACATCTGCTACTGATGACTGCTGGTTCCGGGAAGGAGGAGGCGTGATTAAACCAAGTAAGCAACCTCTCAGTAGAGCTGAAAGATTTCTAATACAATCTACCGGTCGTCTAGCCTGGCGTTATCGGAAGGGGAAAGAAAACTGTCCGCCTTTCCAAAGTCTCGGCTTCTTTGTCCTGAGGGTAAAGCCAGCTAGAGTAGAAGCAATCTGTCCTTCTGTTCTACTTCCCCAAGAGGTTAGTACACAGTGTGAAATTTGATGGGCTCTAAAATTATCTAGACTTTGAGCACAGCCTCTCCCTGTTCCTAGATCACCTGCACAAGGAAGCGGCCATCTTTTTGCGTCGCCTGGAGTATTCAATGGATTTACTGAATGGATTTTCAAATGTTTCTGCACATCTCTCCTTCATTGAAAGTCATTTCTGTTCTGGGTGTCATGAAAGAGAGCTTTTTAATCGTTCAGCAAATCGGTCCATCGATGGTATTTATTGAGCACGTACCAAAGCACGTTCCCTGCCCTCTATGAACCGACCGTCCAGAAGGGAGGACAGACGTTGACATAGAAAATATGGATACGTACATAAGTGCTATAAATCTGTATAAATCTGAATAAACCTGAAACCTCTCTCAGGATCCTAATGATGATATGAGAATTATGGCATTAAGCATCTATTATTGTGCTAAACCCTGGCTTTACCTCAGTCTCCCAGATGGGAACTCTCCAAATACTCTGGAATCTTGAGAAGCGTAATGGTCTAGTGGAATGAGCACGGGCCCGGGAGTCAGAAGGACCTGGGTTTTAATACTGCCTCTGTCACCTGCCTGCTTTGTGACCTTGGACAAGTCACTTCACTTCTCTCGGCCTCAGTTACCTCATCCGTAAACTGGGGATTAAGAATGTAAGCCCCATAAGGGTCATGGACCATGTCCAACCTTATTTTGTATCTACCTGAGTGCTTAGTATTCATTCATTCAATAGTATTTATTGAGCACTTACTATGTGCAGAGCACTGGACTAAGCGCTTGGAATGTACAAATCGGTAACAGATACAGACAGTCCCTGCCCTTTGACGGGCTTACGGTCTAATCGGGGGAGACGGACAGGCAAGAACAATAGCAATAAAGTACAGTGACTTAGTACACTAAGTCCAATTAGTACAGTGACTGATACGTAGTAGGTGCTTAACAAATGCCATTAAAGGAAAAAAAAAATGATTCCCCTTACTGAAGGTATTCCCCTTTTAGGTAACTGAACAATCAGAATCCTGAACAACAAATGGGGGTTTGAATTAATACACCTTCAACAATGAAATAATTGAAAAAAATATGGTGTTTGGAAGTGATTCCAGGTGGGGTTTTTTGTTTCTTTTGTTTTATTTTGTTTATTATGCGATTTGTCAAGGGCTTACTATGGAGCAGGCACTGTTCTAAGCATTGGGGTAGATACAAGTTAATCAGGTTCGGCACAATCTGTGTCATAGATAAGGCTCACAGTCTTAATTCTCATTTTACAGATGAGGTAACTGAGGCACAGAGAAGTGACAAGTCCAAGGTCACACAGACGACAAGTGGCGGAGCCGGAATTAGAACCCGGTTCTATTCACTAGGTCATCCTGTTTCTCTATTTCTGCTTTGTTTTATCTGAGGATTTTGGTCTAAACTCCAAGCAAATGAAATGTACAAAGGAAAAGGCATTTGAGCATGTCACTGTTCTTTAAAAAAAAATATATCAAGCCGGAGAATAAAGTTTGAAATGGCTCCTTGTGCATTTCCTATTTCTAGGACTTGCTTTAATATGGTTGGGCCTGACCGTTTGAGGGCGGTGGATAACAGTTTGTGTCATTCAAGCCGTAATCGGAAGAGATAGACATTTGAAGGGTATTGGTTTCTCTCCCGACAGCCAATTTAGCTGTCTTTTGTAACAGCCAATAAATATCAGCAACGATGAAGGCAGACAAAGTGACCTTCTCTTAAACTTAGTTGAACACATCACCACATTTCCCACTTGATATACTCAGTACTTTGATGAGAGGGTAAGAGAATCGGCGTGATCTAATAGAAAGAGTCCGGGCGAGGGCGTCAGAGGACCTGGGTTCTAATCCCGGTTCTGCCTCGTGCTTGCTGTGTGACCTTGAACAAGTCGCTTCACTTCTCTGGTCCTTAGTTCCCTCATCTGCAAAGTGGGGATTCAATTCTCCCTCCTACTTTGACTGTGAGCCCCATGCGAGACCTACTTAACTTGTAATAATAATAATAATAATAATAATAATGTTGGTATTTGTTAAGCGCTTACTATGTGCCGAGCACTGTTCTAAGCGCTGGGGGAGATACAGGGTAATCAGGTTGTCCCACGTGAGGCTCACAGTTAATCCCCATTTTACAGATGAGGGAACTGAGGCACAGAGAAGTGAAGTGACTTGCCCACAGTCACACAGCTGACAAGTGGCAGAGCCGGGAGTCGAACTCATGACCTCTGACTCCGAAGCCCAGGCTCTTTTCCACTGAGCCACGCTGCTTCCCTCCCCAGCACTTAGTACCATGCTCGGCACATATTAAGTGCTTAACAAATACCACAATTTATTTTAGTTTACTGATGTGGCGATTAAACATGTATTTTGTCCAAACCGACACTGAGGAAGGTCATCATCATCAGTGGTACTTATTAAGCACTTACTGTCTGCAGAGCACTCTATTGAGCCCTTGGAAGAGGACGATACAACAATTAACGGACACATTCCCCACCCACGATGAGCTTAAGGTCTAGAGGGGGAGACAGACACTAATATAAATAATTTATAGTGTATAATTTATAGATATGTAAGTAAATGCTGCGGGATTGAGGGTAGAGAGAATAATGAATGTCCAAAGGTCACACATCAGTGACCCTTCCAACCTAGTAGTCCCAGAGGACTCTAGAACTCTCTAGCCTGAAAGCTCACTGTGGGCAGAGAACGTGTCCACCAACTCTGTTGGACCGTACTCTCCCAACTGCTTAGTACAGCGCTCTGCCCCCAATAAGTGCTCAATAAATATAATTGACTGATTGACTGGATGGAATTCTATTCCATCCATCATCCATCCATACATCCATCTATTACATCTTGAGATCCATCCTCGTGGCCTGGAATGTGGTGACGCACTTACTGTGTACAAAGCACCGTTCTAAGCGCTGGGGTTGATACAAGGCAATCGAGTCGTCCCACGTGGGGCTCACAGTCTTCACCCCCATTTTACAGATGAGGTAACTGAGGCACAGAAAAGTTGAGTGACTTGCCCAAAGTCACATAGCTGATAAGTGGTTAAACATCTTTCATTTTTCTTCCCCGCTGTGTAGCTGATTTCATTGTCTGTCCTAGATTGGAAGCTCTTTGCGGGCAGGGACGGTGTCTAGAGAATGCACTGTATTCTCCCAAGAAGTTAGGATTTTGGGGTCTTATCCTGGCTCTGCCTCTTGCCTGCTGTGTGACTTGGAGAAGTCACTCAACTTCTCTGGACCTCAGTTTCCTCATCGGTAAAATGGAGATTCAATAGAGAAGCAGCACGGCCTAGTGGCGAGAACACGGGCTCGGGAGCCGGAGGACCTGGGTTCTAATCCCGGATCTGCTGCCTGTCTGCCGTGTGACCTTGGGCAAGTCATTTCACTTCCTCTGTGCCTCAGTTCCCTCATCTGTAAAATGGGGATTAAGACTCTGAGCTCCACCTGGGACAACCTGATTAAATTATGTCTACCCCAGTCCTTAGAACAGTGCTTGGCGCATAATAGGCGCTTAACAAATACCATAATTATTATTATTATCATCATCCCTGTTCTCCCTTCTACTTGTGGAATGGGGATAGTGTCCAACCTGATTAGCTCATATCTACCCCAGTGCTTCCTACAGTGCTTAGCACAGGGTATATAGCCAACAAATACCACTCTTACTCTTATTATTATTGTTAAAGAGGGTTTGGACAAGAATGTAAGACTCTAAGCTCATTGTAGGCAGGGAATGTGTTTCTTATCGTTCTATTGTTCTCTCCCAAATGCTTAGTACAGGGTTTTGCACTACACAGGAAGCACTCAATAAATATGATTGAATGCATGAATGAAAGGGATCAGGTAGACTACATCTACCATACTCTCCTAAGCGCACAGTACAATACCCTGCATATAGTAGTTGCTCAGTAAATGCTATTGATTGAATATCATCCTTTACTCATCTATAACAGACCAAGTACCCAATTTTTTGGTAAAAATAGGATATTTGACCTTGGTTCAGGTACTAATCTGCCAGTGAGCGCTCGATAAATATGACCGAATATTGAATTTTCCTATAAGAAAGTTAGTTCCAACTTACACTGTGTCTTTAGGAACGGTTTTCTGGAACCGATCCATGGTGGATAGAGCCCGGGCCTGGGAGTCCGAAGGTCATGGATTCTAATTCCAGCTCTGCCACTTGCCTGCTCTGTGGCCTTGGGCAATCACTTCACTTCTCTGAGCCTCAGTTACCTGATCTGTAAATTGGGGATGAAGACTGTGAGTCCCATGTGGGACAGGGACTGTGTCCAACCTGATTACCTCCTATCCACCCCAGCACTTAGAACAGTGCTTGGCAAATAGTAAGCGCTTACTAAATGTCCCAGTTATTATTCCCACACTCAGGAATGCTGTAGAACCACAACCTCTATGGGGAAGTGAATATAATTCAACCTCTGCCAGGTGGGAAGAAATGCTTAAAGGTAGAAGTATTCCTGTGTCTGGTCTGCTTATCCTGTCTTGACTCCAGTGCTTAGTAGAGTGCTTGGCACCTAGTCAGCACTTACTACCACAATTATGAAGCAGCATGGACGAGTGTATAGAGCAGGGGCGTGAGAGTCAGAGGACCTAGGTTCTAATTCTGGCTCTGCCACTCATCTGCCCTGTGACCTTGAACAAGTCATTTTACTTCTCAGGGCCTGAAGCAGTGTAACCTAGGGGAAAGAGCTGGGGCCTGGGAGTCAGAGGACCAGGATTCTAATCCTGGATCCCCCACTTACCTCCTGTGTCGCCCTGGGCAAGTCATTTCACCTCTCTCGGCCCCAGTTTTCTCATCTTAGAGAGTGAACACTGATTCAGGCATTCTGACCTGAATGCCCTGTATCTACCCCAGTGTTTAGTACAGTGTTTGGAACATAGTAAGCACTTAAATACCATTATTATTATTATTATTACTAATCTACTATCACAGCTGTAAAATGGGGATCAAGACTGTGAGCCCCACGTGGGACACAGACTGTGTCCAACCTGATTAATTTTTATCAATCAATCAATCAATCGTATTTACTGAAGGCTTACTGTGTGCAGAGCTCGTTGTTGGGTAGGGATTTTCTCTTTCTGTTGCCAAATTGTACTTTCCAAGTAAGTGCTCAATAAATATGATTGAATGAAAGAGAAGCAGCATGGATTAGGAGAAGGAGCACTGGCTTGGAATTCAGGAGTGGTGGGTTCTAATCCAGGCTCTGCCACTTGTCAGCGGTGTGACTTTGGGCAAGTGACTAAACTTCTCTGTGCCTAAGTTATCTCATCTGTAAAATGAGGATTAAGACTGTGAGCCCCACGTGGGACAACCTGATAAACTTGTATCTCCTCCAGCGTTTAGAACAGTGCTTGGCATATAGTAAGTGCTTAACAAATACCATCATTATTATCACTATTAATGAATGAATGAGAGTACAATATAACAGAGTCATAGTAAGCGCTTTAACGAATGCCCTAAAACATATTATATCATTATTATATTAGCGAGAGAATCCCTGGCCTTCCAAGTTTCTCATTCTAGCTTTCAGCCTTCTCCAGAATGCTCTGAATTTGCTTTGACAAAGAACAGGACTTTGGCAGAGGGAGGAGGGAGAGATCAACGACGTTTTAAAAAGGCGACTGCCGAAATCGTCCAGGTGCGGCCTCGTGCTGGGATCGGATGGCCTCCGCGAACACCGTTTTCACTCGACGAGGGTCACCGATCCTCCGTGCCCTTGATGTACCAAGAGAGCCGCTTGGCCAAATGTCCCCGAACCCTTCCTCCCCACGTCCTGCCCAACTGATCGATGAAGACGAGGCCGCCGGACGTGACCCCGGCCCGCCCGGGCCAGCTCCGGCCTAGCAGAAAGCCGCTCCAACGGAGCCGCGTAAGAACGCCCTCCCCCCGCCGTCGAGTACTGTCACCCCGCCCCCCGCCGCCCCCCGATTTTTCTCCACTGAAGAGAGCCGCTATTAGGGAAGGAGATCGCTGTGCAGTTAAGTGTGGCAGATGGCATCTAGGAGTGAGCGGTGAGCAATTTACAGTAAACAAATCCTTTATCTCTGACGGGTCACGGGGAGAACGGAAAGGAAAATCGGAGACCGCGGGAGGAGACCGTGACGTGCGGATTTGCTAATTATAGTGAAATATGTTTGAAAAATCTGAGTTCCCCCCTCCTCACCAACACGCACACAGAGGAAGGGCCTAGTCCCCACGGGAGACGGGAGCTGAGAGAAGGCAAAGGCCCGGGCTCGTCGGTCTGACGGCGGGGGGTGATTTTAGAGGCTCGCTTCAGGCTGGTGGGACTCGGGTCGGAGGAGATCCCCGCCGAGGCTTTGGGGAGCTCAGACGTGGTCCGGGAGCTATCCGGGCACTTTGGGAGCGAGGTACGGGCCGAAACCCCTGTCTCTGGGCCTTGGCTCGGATACAGAGATAAACAGCCTTGTTATCCCTGAAAAGCAGGAGACCAGAGGTCTGTCTGTGGGAGATGAGGGAAGCAGCGTGGCCTAGTGGATAGAGCCCGGGCCTGGGAGTCAGAAGGTCATAGGTTCTAATTCCGGCTCCGCCACTTGTCTGCTGTGTGACCTTGGGCAAATCACTTCACTTCTCTGGGCTTCAGTGACATCATCTGTAAAATAGGGATTAAGACTGGGAGGCCCACGTGGGCCTTGTATCTACCCCAGAGTTTAGAACAGTGCTTGGCACGTAGTAAGCACTTAACAAATACCATGATAATTATTATCATTATTTCTGCCATTTCTCGAGGGTTTCGGCTCCGTGGCTGAATAGTGATAATAAGAAGGGTGGTATTTGTAAAGTGCTTACTATGTGCCGAGCACTGCTCTAAGCGCTGGGGTGGATCCAAGCTAATCAGGTTGGACACAGTCCCTGTCCCACATGAACTCACAGTCTCAATTCCCATTTTACAGATGAGGTCACTGAGGGCCAGAGAAGTGTTGGCCTCTACCCTAAGGGAAAAAGAGAAAAAGGAGGTCCAGAGACAGGAAGTGACTTTCCAAGGTCATCCAGCACGTGGAGGGGGGAGAAGGGAAGGGAAATAGAACCCAGGACGGCAGGCCAGGTACAAAATGGAATTATAATCCCAGTCTCCTGTCTTCTGAACCCATGCTGCCTTCTCTGTTACATTAGCTAATTCAAGCAAGATTAGACTAGAAACTTCCTTTTAGATTCTAAGCTCCCTGGGGAAAGGAAAGTGTCTCGCAACCCCATTTTATGTTCTCTCCCAAGCACTTAGTACAGTGTTCTGCCCACAATAAGCCACCCCGCAAAATACCATTGGTTGATTGATTAATGAGAGGAAAAAAAATGGAAAGGGCGAAATTGTCCAAAGGCAGAGGAGCCATTTGCTCCAATAGCAGCTACTCTCACCGTTTAGAATCATTAGTATCATTTAGAATTAGCATTATTTATATTTTTTAGATCCTTCTTAAAGGGTCAACTTTCAAGGGAACCATTGAAGGCCCTGATCTTCCCTTTGGTGCAGATGGATTTGGGAAAATCCATATCTCCCTTTGTTACATTCCTTTCCTTTTACTCAGCAAAGTAGAGAGAGAAGCTAAACTAGGCAGAACAAATAGAACTTCTTTGACTTCTCTGGCAGAAAATTCCCTCAGGTGGAATCTTCAAACGGCTACAATAAATCTTGATTTATAGAAGCATAATATTTCATGATAGCAGATATTTCATTTTATTAAACCACAGCATCGCCTATATCTACAGGAACACACGCAAAAAAAATGTAAATTTCAATCGGCTGTTGGAGCAGAGCAGGGAGCTGCGTAGATTTTTTTAAAAAGGTAGAATCCCATACAACAAAGTGAAACGGGATGGATTAAACTGTGCAATTGATTTTTTAAAAGCTTGCATTTACAGAGAAAATTTCATCTCGACTCAAATTCACTCTTTCACTCTTTCCTACTAGGTTTCGCTCTCACCTAGAAAACCCCGGTTGCCCCTAGGTATTCGATCAAAAGCATTTATTGGGTGCTTATTTTGTGCACGGCGCTATACTGGGCACTTAGGAAAGTACAATAGAATTAGTAGAGACTAACCTGCCTGATGAGGTAACTGAGGCACACCGAAATCAAATGACTTGACCAAGATCACACGGCAGGCAAGTGGCAGAGTTGGGATTAGAATCTGGGTCCTCTGATTCCCAGGCCCAGGTTCTTTTTACTAGGCCAGGCTGCTTCTCTTTTATCTAGCCCAGTGCTTAGAACAACACTTGACACAGAGGAAGGACTTAACAAATACCACAGTCATTATTATTCATTGCTTAAAGTGCGCCAAGCACTGTAATAAAAACTGGGGCACATATAAGACATGTTCCAACGGTGCTTGACATATAGTAAGTGTTTAATAAATGCCATTTTTATTATTATTATTATATATGCATAGATATGCACATTATGTATATATACTCTGGTACTTCATATAGTATCACTCTTTTCCTGGGGTATTGAGAGATGGAACATATATAGAGATTTATATAGATAGGTAGGTGCATACGTATATAAAGATAGACGTAATAAATAATAAATGATATAAATATATATATAATCCATGTCTCAATATCCCAGGTAAAAAGAGTGGCACTAAGTATACACTGATAAAAAGTTCACACATGATAATCAGTCAATTGATTGTATTTATTGAGAGCTTACTCTGTGCAGAGTACTGTAGTAAGCTCTTTGGAGAGTCCAGTAGAGCAGAGTAGGTAGACACGTTGCCTGCCCACAAGGAGCTTACGGTCTAGACGGGGAGACAGACGTGGATATAAATAAATCTTTGGAGAGTCCAGTATAACAGAATAGGTAGACACGTTGCCTGCCCACAAGGAGCTTACAGTCTAGACGGGGAGACAGAGGTGGATATAAATAAATCAATTACAGATGCGGACAAAAGTGCCGTGGGGCTGAGGGAGGAGTGAATAAAGGGTGCAGATCTAACTGTAAGGATGAGCAACAGAATCACCCTCTGAGAGAGAGCATGAATGCAATTGCAATCTAAGAATCAAGAAAAGCTCCATCTGTGCAGAAACAGGGAGCGTCTCTCAGGAATTATCGTTCTGTCCCTTGCTAGAACTTTCAAAGGAAGCTCAAATCTCTCTTCGGTGAAAGCAAAGACATCTCACAGCCCATAAAAGCGGGGGATAAACATCGCTCAGAACTATTAGCCAGTTCCCAGAATTTCAGGCTGAGTAGACCACCGGTCCGAGCCGCTGGTCTTAGATCTTAGAGATGACATTTGTTAGGCGCTTACTATGTGCCAGGCACTGTACTAAACACTGGGGTGGTCACCAGCAAATCGGGTTGGGCACGGTCCCTGTCCCACATGGGGCTCACAGCCCCAATCCCCATTTTACAGATGAGGTAACTGAGGCCCAGAGAAGTGCAGTGATCTGCCCAAGATCACAGAGAAGATAGGTGGCAGAGCCGGGATTAGAACCCAGTCCTTCTGACTCCCAGGCCGGTGCTCTATCCACTAGGCCGCTTGGCTTCGCTGTACCCAGCGAGGCCTAATGCTTTCCCAGGTCAGGGTCGGTAGGCTACATCTCATAGGCAATAATAATAATGTTGGTATTTGTTAAGCACTCACTATGTGCAGAGCACTGTTCTAAGCGCTGGGAGAGATACAGGGGAACGAGGTTGTCCCACGTGAGGCTCACAGTCTTCATCCCCATTTTACGGATGAGGGAACTGAGGCACAGAGAAGTGAAGTGACTTGCCCACAGTCACACAGCTGACAAGTAGCAGAGCCGGGATTCGAACCTTTGATCTCTGACTCCCAAGCCCGAGCTCTTTCCACTGAGCCACGCTGCTTCCCAAGGCAAGGAGAGTTGGCATCTGGCGATATCTAATAGGAGCTGAGAAACAGGGGTCTGACCCTCAGAAAACCAAGACTTTCATTAGCATCTCATCTAGCCGTTACGGTCCCCGGAACCCAACCTATAATCATACGGATCCGTGCCTTCTAGCGTAATCAGAGTGACCGCTAATGAAATACGCAACCCCGTCTGGAGCCGTAACACGCCCCGAGCTTTCTGGATTTAAAAAAAAAACAACAAAAAAACAAGCAAGTCCAATTCTTTCTAGTTCAGAGACTCCTGATTGTATTCAAGTCCGTGATCCCTAAATACATGTCTGAAAATTCTCACCTCCCCGCCCCTCTCCTCTTTCCCACTTGGAAAGACAATTTTGGATCCATCCCGCTGAGTCTCATCGCCCTTCAGAGCTCTCAGCTCGAAAACTGTGAGACAGACAGACTCAGCTTATGAATTCATTTTCATAATGTTCGAATAGCCTCATCATGGCTCTGTGCCTGACAAGTGGGACTTTAAAAAAAAAATAAGCGCATTATCAGCCAGCAGGAGTCATTGCGCTAGTTACATTTTTATGCAAGGATTAGATATTAGGAAATTCCTAGGTCAGTCTAATCAAGCGGTGATTTTTGCAAAAATGTAGGTCTGTCAGCTTTTAAAGAAACACGGCATTCAGTGTTTCGAGTCTTCAATATCTGCCGTCTTTATCCACTTTTCTCCAGTATCCACTCAGGCCTCAATCCAGTCCAGTGCTCTGCACACCGTAAGCGCTCAATAAATACGATTGAATGAATGAATGAACTCATCTTCTATTTCGCTCCCTCGCTTCTCTTGGCTTTTGCACAGAACTCACTCCGCAGGCCCAGCCAAATCCAGAGACCACAGTTCTCTTCACATTCCAAACCCTCAAAAAATCCTCCCCATCCATCGAAACTCTCATTTTCCGGGGCCCCTAGGTCGAAAAAACCCATCAGTCATCTCTCCCGCTTTTGAACGTATTCATACCCTTATCTTCAGCACTTTTGACTGTATGTTTAATCAGCTGGACAATTAATGATTTATTGTGGTTATTCTAAGTAACTTTACATCTGTGTCTCCCCTTAAGAGGATAAACACTGTGGGAAAGAAATAGGTCATATTGCACGACGAGGGCACTCAATCGATCAATCGATGGTATTTATTGAGCCTTTACTATGTGAAGAACGCTGTACGAAGCTCTTGGGAGAGTACAATACAACAGAACTAGCAGACGCGTTCCCTGCCCATAATGAGCTTACATTCTAGAGGACAAGCTTACAGCCTAGAGACGAATTACAGAATAGTTTACGCTCAAAAATCCAAGTATTTATGTACAAGTATCTGCTTTTGTTGTCTGTTTTGTTGTCTGTCTCCCCGCTTCTAGACTGTGAGCTCATCGTTGGGTAGGGATTGTCTCTATCTGTTGCCAAATTGTACTTTCCAAGCGCTTAGTAAAGGGCTATGCACACAGTAAGCGCTCAATAAATACGATTGAATGAATGAAAGCATTCGTAGAAATCCCTTGAGAAGGCCCCTGCTTTCTTCCCCAGCTCTGTGCTTGACACCTAACAAGCGCTTAACAAATATTATTATTTGTTAAGCACTGTGGCATTGTGGATAGAGCTTGGGTCTGGGAGTCAGAAGGACCTGGGTTCTAATCCCGGCTCTGCCCTTTGTCTGCTGTGCGACCCTGGGCAAGTCACTTCGTTTCTCTGTGCCTCAGTTACCTCATCTGCAAAAATGGAGATTAAAAAAATAAGAAGAAAAATAATTATGATATTTGTTAAGCTCTTAGTATTTGCCAGGCACTGTACTAAGCACTGGGATGGATATAAGTAAATCAGGTTGGACCCAGTCCTTGACCCACATGGGGCTCACAGTCTTCATCCCCAATTTACAGATGAGGTAACTGAGGGCCCAGAGAAGTGAAGTGACTTGCCCAAAGTCACACAGCTGACAAGTAGCAAAGCCAGGATTAGAGCCCATGACCTCTGACTTCCAAGAATGTGTTCTTTCCACTAAGCCACGCTGCTTCTCATACCGAATGCTGAAGACACTGAAAGTCAGCTTTTTTCTTTTTTTATGGCATTTATTATGGGGCTTACTAAGTGCCAGGAACTGTACTAAGCACTGGGGTGGATACAAGCTAATCAAGTTGGACACAGTCCGTGTCCCCCATGGGGCTCGTAGTCTTAATCCCCGTTTTACAGATGAAGTCTGGGAGTGAGAAGGACCTGGGTTCTAATCCTGACTCCGCTGTGTGACCCTGAACAAGTCGCTTTTCTGTGCCTCAGTTACCTCATCTGTCAAATGAGGATGAAGACTGTGAGCTCCATGCGGGACATGGACTGTGTCCAACCTGATTAGCTTGTATCTACCCCAGCGCTTAGTATGGGGCCTGGCACATAGTAAGCGTTTAACCAACACCATTCCAAAAAAAGAGGTAATTGAGACAAAGAGATGATAAGTGACTTACCTAAGATCACACAGCATTTCTCACCTGATCAACTGTATCTATTGAGCGTTTAGTCATTCAATCATCTTTATAGAGCACTTGCTGGGTGCGGAGCCTCTCCTAAGTGCTTGGAAAGTACAATTTGGCAACCTAGAGACAATCTCTACCCAACAACAGGTTGGTGTTGCTGGGAGAGGACAACACAGAGGACATATTCTCTGCCCACAATGAGCTAACAGAGAAGCAGCGTGGCTCTGGGGAAAGAGCCCGGGCTTGGGAGTCAGAGGTAATGGGTTCGAATTCCAGCTCTTCCACTTAGCTGTGTGACCGTGGGCATGTCACTTCACTTCTCTGTGCCTCAGTTACCTCATCTGTAAAATGGGGATTAAGACTGTGAGCCTCATGTGGGACAACCTGATTACCCTGTATCTACCCCAGCGCTTAGAACAGTGCTCTGCACATAGTAAGCGCTTAACAAATACCAACATTATTATTATTATTTATATATTATATCCTTGCCTTCTGCGTCAGAGTCAATGAAAATTGCTAAAGCACCAGACGTAGACAACATTCTTCATTTTCCTTGAGCTCCTGAGGACAGAGCTCTTACATCTTCCACTTGGAAGAGGCTGATAGATCGTCTAGAAGCTTTCACACTACTTGCCACAGTGTCAGTTACCTACAGTGCACGCAAAACTTTCCTCATGCCCTGTGGAGAGTTTCCTTTTTGCTTTTCTTTTTTTTTTTTTTTGAGTGAAATAAATTTGTTTTAAACAATTGGGACGCACCAGATGAAGAACACTGTCGTTAGCTTCCAGCTTGGAAAATGAACTTCGCTTACTGTTTCATCTTAGTCACTCTACTCCTCTAGATTGGAAGCTTGTTGCGGACAGGGAATGTTATCTGCTAATTCTGTTGTGTTGCATTCTCCAAAGCAGTTAGTACAGTGCCCTGCGCATATTAAGCACTTCAGAAATACCATCGATTGATGATCACGATGCTTATCTTGTTTAGGTCCTTTGAAGCGAAGCTTGTTGTGGGCAGGGAATGTATCTGCTAATTAATAATAATAATAATGGTATTTGTTAAGCGCTTACTACGTGCAAAGCACTGTTCTAAGCCCGAAGGGGCGAGGGGATACAAGGTGATCAGGTGGTCCCAAGTGGGGATCACAGTCTTAACCCCCATTTTACAGATTTACAGATGAGGGAACTGAGGCCCAGAGAAGTGAAGTGACTTGCCCAGAGTCACACAGCTGACAAATGGCGGAACTGGGATTTGAACCCACGACCTCTGACTCCCAATCCCAGGCTCTTTCCACTGAGCCACGCTGCTTCTCCAAATTCTGTTGGGTTGTATTATTGTGTTGTGTTGTGTTGTATTCTCCCAAGTGCTTAATATGGTGCTCTGCATATAGTAAACGCTTTATAAGAAGCAGCATGGTGGAGCGGATAGAGCACAGACCAGGGAGTCAGAAGTTCATGAGTTCTAATCCCGGCTCTGCCACTTGTCAGCTGTGTGGCCTTGGGCAATTCACTTCACTTCTCTGGGCCTCAGTTCCCTCACCTGTAAAATGGAGATTAAGACTGTGAGCCCCCTGTGGGACAGGGCCTGTGCCCGACCCATTTCCTTTGGATTCATTCATTCTTTCATTCAATTGTATTTATTGAGGGCTTACTGTGTGCAGAACACTGTACTAAGCACTTGGAAGGTACAATTCGGCAACAGATAGAGACAATCCCTGCCCAACAACGCGCTCACAGTTAGAAGGCGGAGACAGACAGCCAAACGAAACAAGTAGACAGGCATCAGTACCATCAAAATAGATCAATAGAATCATAGATATATACACATCATTAATAAAGTAATAGAGCAATAAATATGTACGTATACACACAAGTACTGTGGGGAGGGGAAGGGGGTAGAACAGAGGGAGGGAGTCGGGGAGATGGGGAGGGAAGGGGGAGCAGAGGAAAAGGGGGGCTCAGCCTGGGAAGGCCTCCTGGAGGAGGTGAGCTCTCAGTAGGGCTTTGAAGGCGGGATGAGAGCTAGGTTGGCGGATGTGAGGATTGAACGATTGAATGAATGAATCGCTCGATGGTATGTATCGAGCACTTTCTGGTGCAGAGCCCTGTACTAAGCACTTGGGAGAGTACGATAATACAGAGCCGGCAGACACGTCCCCTGCCCCCGGCGGAGAATTACACTGGTAATTCTAACCAGGCTGCCTTATCTTCCGAGCGCTTCCACTGATCCACGGCGACTTTTCCGAAATCACTATCATTCCATCTTCATTAGCAAGTTGATTTCCTTTCTCTCCAAGCCGGTCGGCGATACAAAGAAGGCCTTAATTCCACTCCTCGCACAAACCTCTCAGGGAATCAATAGCTTATTGTTTTCGACCAACTCCAGGCAGTCAATAATGCTTTGTAATTTTGTCTGTAGCCCAAATATTTCTAGAAGCAAGAAAGTTCCCGCTGTTGTGTTGGTGAGCGATCAACACTCTAAGACTTTAATTCCTGCGATGAGCTGGGTTTCTAACCCATCCCCCTCCTCTAGAAGCCTCTCAGTTAAGTGCCTCTCCAGTTGAGCCTTTTTTCACGCAGATTTTTCTTTCTCGGAGACCCCCCCAAAAAAAATCCCCACAGAATTGAAGACTCCAGAAGAGCCGGGTCTCAACATGAATGAGAAGCTCACTATGTCTCCCAGATTTTGATGCCCTCTGGATGTAAGCACAGCATGGCCTAATGGATAGAAAGCAGGCCTGGGAGTCAGAAGGACGTGGGTTCTGTTCCCAGGTCTGTGCTGGGTGACCTTGGGGAAGTCACTTCACTTCTCTGCACCTCTGTTCCCTCAACTGTAAAATGGGGATTAAATGTTCCTTCTCACTCTAGACTGGGAGACCCACGTGGGGTAAGGACTGTGTCTGACCTGATTAAACTTCACTGTTTGGTATGTAGTAGTAATCACCTCTCAGGGTGGCACCTGAAGAGTTTCCAGTCCTCTCCCAGTCACGGCCACGGGAGGGAGAGTCAAGCCGAGGCCCATCCAGTCCATTCCCATCTTGGCCAGTGGCTAGCGAGTGGCAGGTCATCGGTTACCAGTCAAAACTCCCCTGTGCCGGGCAGCGGCGGCACGAGAGAGAGTCGAGGGAGGAAATTCAAGTTAACTGTGTGGAAAGAGGTGATGGTCAACCATTTCCGGATTTTTCCCAAGAAAACTCTTTGGATCCACTCCTGGAACGATGGCAGATGGAGAGCGGGGCCTTCTGGGAGAGATGTGTCCTTGGCGTCGCTATGGGTCGGAGACGACTCGACGGCGTAAGACAACGAAAACAACAAGAAGTTGTAAGAGCAGTGGTAGGACCAGCAGGAGTATTCATTCATTCGATCGTATTTGAAGGTCATGGGTTCTAATCCCGGCGCGGCCACTTGTCAGCTGTGTGACCTGAGGCAAGTCACTTCACTTCTCTGGGCCTCAGTTCCCTCATCTGGAAAATGGGGATGAAGACTGTGAGTCCTGCATGGGACGGGGACTGAGGCTATCCCGATTTGCTTGTATTCCCATCCTCCTGGCCCCCAGCACTTAGTACGGTGCCTGGCACATAGTAAGCGCTTAACAAATACCACGATTATTGATATTAGTAGCAATAACAATAGTAGTAATAATAATAGCCGTAGCGATAACAGCAGGAGAAGCAGCGCGGCTCAGTGGAAAGAAACCGGGCTTGGGAGTCCGAGGTCGTGGGTTCTAATCCCGGCTCTGCCACTTGTCAGCTGGGTGACTTTGGGCAAGTCATTTCACTTCTCTGGGCCTCAGTGACCTCATCTGTAAAATGGGGATTAAGACTGTGAGCCCCACCTGGGACAAGCTGATCACCTTTTATCTCTCCCAGCTTAGAACGGTGCTTGGCCCAGAGTAAGCCCTTAACAAATCCCATCATCATTATTATTATTATCATTATCAGTAGTAGTAGCAGTTAGTAGCAATAATAGTAAAAACAGTAGCAGTAATTATTGTGTTAAGTGTATGCAGATCACTGTACTAAGCACTGGAAGAGAATATATGATTCGTCACAATCTCTATTCCTCTGGGGGTTCCCAACCTAAGTCTTTATGTGGGGAAAAGGGATTGGAGACAGATACTTCAGGGGAGATGAAATATTAAACCACGACTCCAAATAATACACAAAAGAGTAATATCGGTATTGGACGTACAAAGGGTTCTTTCATTGTGTTCTCGAAGAACCTCGACTTATGAGAAAAATCACAGTAGGATAACGAGAAGCAGCGTGGCTCAGAGAAGCAGCGTGGCTCACTGGAAAGAGCCGGGGCTTTGGAGTCAGAGGTCATGGGTTCGAACCCCGGCTCTGCCACTTGTCAGCTGTGTGACTTTGGGCAAGTCACTTAACTTCTCGGTGCCTCAGTTCCCTCATCTGTAAAATGGGGATGAAGACTGTGAGCCCCACGTGGGACAACCTGATTCCCCTGTGTCTACCCCAGCGCTTAGAACAGTGCTCGGCACATAGTAAGCGCTTAATAAATACCCAAAAAAAAAAAAAACTACTGAGTCCGTGGGAATCAATGAGTTAGGCATCGATTGATTGAAGATACCACCACAGTCAACCAAGTACACAACGCAGGCTGGGGTCGAGTCTAGAACCCAGGACTCCTAACTCTCAGGATGTAGCTCTTCCCGTTGAGCCCCACTTCCTTTAGCCTTCCCTGGCAGAATAATAATAATAATAATAATAATAATAATAATGGTTTTCGTTAAGCCCTTACTATGGACCAGGCACTTTACCAAGGGCTGGGGTGGATACAAGCAAATCGGGTTGGACACATTCCCCGTCCCATTTGGAGCTCACAGCCTCAATCCCCTCAATCCCCAGAGAAGCAGCGTGGATCAGTGGAAAGAGCCCGGTCTTGAGAGTCGGAGGTCATGGGTTCGACTCCCGGCTCTGCCGCTTGTCAGCTGTGTGACTGCGGGCGAGTCACTTCACTTCTCTGGGCCTCAGTTCCCTCATCTGTAAAATGGGGATTAAAACTGTGAGCCCCGCGTGGGACAACCTGATCACCCTGTATCTCCCTCAGAGTTTAGAACAGTGCTCTGCACCTAGTAAGCGCTTAACAAATGCCAACATTATTATTATTATTTTCCAGGTGAGGGAACTGAGGCACAGAGAAGTGAAATGACTTGCCTAAAGTAACACAGCAGACAAGTGGCGGAGCTGGGATTAGAACCCATTACCTTCTGAATCCCAGGACCGGGCTCTAGCCACTGTGCCATGTCCGTGCTCTTCCGCTAATTTACAGTCGGAGTGAATGCTGACTTCACCCAGGTAAGCTGCTCTTCCCTAGATCGGGGGAACTGCATTCAGAACAAAAACAATTCCCTCAGATTCGGTAAAAAGGCGAATTTCCAGCTACTGGCCACATGATTTGTCAGTTTCTCACTTCATCCCAAGCGTAAGGGCGGAACCGGGAGAAGGTCACTGTTAATTGGAGTGAGTTGTTTAAAGGGTAAATGGTTATAAACGACTCCTTTTGGGCCTCATCTTCTATTGTTCTAGCAGAGAAAAATGCCATGTAGTTCCTTAACAATTTGCGACAAATTATGCACAAGGAAAGTTTTCTTATTTCGCTTCCCGCGACTCATCGCAGCCTTCCACGAAGGGAGTTTATGTGCAGCAATTAAACATTTTACTCAGAAAGTTGCTTTGCATGCATCAGGTCTGGCCTCTCATCCCCCCTCAAACATTAGATTCCTAGAAATCAAAAATAAACATGCCGTTTAGCGAACCTTCTGTTTAATGTAGCCAGTGACCCCAGAGACCCTGAACATCTCTGCATACAAACAGCCTCCATAATCCTGAGAGAACACATGAATCTCACAACCTCTCAGACATAGTAACCCACCGAAACCATCTGGGGAGCCGGAAATATTTCTGCCGTGGAAATATTTAAATTGTATAACCGCACATTCAATGGATTGGGATGATGACTGAACATCTTAAATAGATTCCACCACCTTTAGTGGTAAAGGTAGCTTTTAACGGCCTCTGAAAATCTCTTTTATTCACCGGCGTTTGGCTTTTTACGTCAGCACGAACAGTGAATGTTTTGATCCCGGTGTAATTGGTCCCCGGTCGCTTGTCTGGAGCGTTAAAGACAGTTTCAGACAAGTCACAGAACACCGTTTCACCAATTCCGGACTCTGGGAGAAGGTATGGGTGGAGCTGGGGTATAAAATCTCATCTCACGGCACTGAGGCTGCAGCAACCCCTGCTCGGAAGGAAGATCATGGGCCTAGGAGTTGAGTTGAGGAGCTGAGTTGAGAAGTTAAGTGAACTGCCCTCACGCAGCTGATCAGTGGTGGGATTAGACTCCGGACTTTCTGACTCCCAGGCCCGTGCTCTATCATTCATTCAATCGTATTTATTGAGGGTTTACTGTGTGCAGAGCACTGTCCTAAGCACTTAGAAAGCACAATTCAGCAACAAATAGAGACAATCCCTGCCCACAACGGGCTCACAGCTCTATCCACTAAGCCGTGCTGGTTTAATAATAATAATGTTGGTATTTGTTAAGCGCTTACTCTGGGCAGAGCACTGTTCTAAGCGCTGGGGTAGATAAAGGGTAATCAGGTCATCCCACGTGAGGCTCACAGTTAATCCCCATTTTACAGATGAGGTAACTGAGGCACAGAAAAGTGAAGTGACTCGCCCACAGTCACACAGCTGACAAGTGGCAGAGCAGGGAGTCGAACTCGTGACCTCTGCCTCCGAAGCCCGGGCTCTTTCCACTGAGCCACGCTGCTTCCCTGAGCCGCGCTGCTTCCCACACAGACAGCACTTGGATAGTTTCCACGCCGCTCAATAAATTTGATTGAATGAACGAACGAATGTGTTTATGGTCTAGAGGACCTTAATGACATCATACCCCCTTGTTTCCTCTCCCCCCAAAAATCGTAAACCTGAAAGGCAGCATGCCTTTTTCTGCTCTACTGCTTCCTCCTATCTGTAATTTATTTCAGTGTCTACCTCCTCCATTCGATGGTAAAATCCTTGAGGGCAGGGATCATATCTACCAGTTCTATTTCCCTCCCCAAGCTTTTAGTGCAGCACTCAATAAATGCTTTTGATTGACTGTGGAATGATCAGGTCATATGTATTGAGTGCTTACCGTGGGCGGGACACTGTACTAAGGGCTTGAGGGAGGATTCTATAACAGCAAACAGACACATTTCCTGCCCAAAGCGAGCTCACAGTCTGGAGAGGGATAATAAACTCTCCGGTCTCATCTGTGATCCTAAATGCTTAAAAGGGTGAGAACGTAGATGATGTGGAAGTCTTAAAGTGGGCCACATCCCACCTCCGGCCTGGAACACCCTCCCTCCTCAAGTCACTTCACTTCTCTGGGCCTAATTTCTGTCATCTGCAAAATGGGGATTCAATGCCTGTTCTCCCTTCCTACTTCAACTGTGAACCCATATGGGACCCGATTATCCTTTATCTACCCCAAGGCTTAGTACCAGGCTTGAGAAGTAGCGGGGCCTAACGGAAAGAGCCCGGCCCTGGAAGTCAGAGGCTGTGGGTTCGTATCCCGACTCCCTCATTTGCCTGCTGTGTGACGTTGGGCAACTCGCTTCACTTCTCTGGGACTCAGTTACCTCATCTGTAAAATGGGGGTAAAGAATGTGAGCCCCATGTGGGACAGGGACGGTATCCGACCTGCTTAGAACAGTGTTTGGCACATAGCAAGCGCTTAGCAAATGCCAAAAATCAATATTATTATTATTACTCGGAACAAAGTCAGCGCTTGACAAACAGCACGATTATGTTTTATTCTTATTGACAGGAAGTATGGGAGGAGTGTGTCTATGGCGATAATGTTTACTGTGATGAGGTGCTTTATTGCACAGCCTCCGATTCCCCACCACTCTCCCAAGGGAAGGGCAGGAATTTCATAATCCTTTGGAAAGTTGCCCAGGACTGCTTGGATCGCGGGCTCTTGTTAGTCAATTTTCCAACACATCAAATGCTCTCTTCTTCTCCCCAGCTGCACCAACTGTCGGATTTCTTCCTTTTTTTCCTCCCATCAGACGGCCGGAAGACAGACAGATGCCTGGAGGTCATTTCTAATAGGGCGAATCTTTAAGCAAAAAGAGAAGAGGACAGAAGTTCCATTCGCAGGCGCGGGGCCGGGTGGGAAGACACGTTCTGGCCGTCTCCGTCTCTCCTGTCGTCCACAGCTGTCGGAGCAGGCGACCCCGACGACAGACATGAATAAACGCTAGATTTAACACATCTTCCCGGGAACGACCGATCTTGCGGAACAACGGGGCGGAGAGCTGTCAGTTTGGCAATTCCCCCGTTCCCGGACCTTTCCTCTCCTCCGGTACGGTATTCCCATCCAGAGCTGGCCCCCGGCCCCCAGAAGGAGGAGCGCCGGATCGCTGTCTGCCTCCAGCTCATCCGTGATTGAGTGCGGAGGGACTTGGGTTTTCGGAAGGCTTTCTCTTGGTGAGGGAGGGTGGATGGTTGGAGAAGAAATGAGCAGATTGAGCTCAAACAGCTGCGGTGACCCCTGGTGACCTCGGAATGCTCGATGACAGCACTCAACGATGAGCCGACACATCGACAGCTACGCCTCCGCTCGGCTCTGTGTGAAGAGAAGCGGCGTGGCCGAGTGGATAGAGCCCGGGGCCTGGGAGTCCGAAGGATCTGGGTTCTAATCCTGGCTCCTCCACCCTTCTGCTGGGTCACCTGGGACAAGTCATTTCACTTCTCTGGGCCTCAGTGACCGCATCTGTAAAATGGGGATTCAAACCCTGAGCCCCATGTGGAACAGGGAGTGGGTCCAACCTGATTTGCTTGTAGCCATCCCAGTGCTTAGTACAGTGCCTGGCACACAGTAAGCACTTAACGAATGCCACGGTTATTACGATTACTATTATTATTGATAACAATGTTGGTATTTGTTAAGCGCTTACTATGTGCAGAGCACTGTTCTAAGAGCTGGGGTAGACACAAGGGAGTCAGGTTGTCCCACGTGGGGCTCACAGTCTTAATCCCCATTTTACAGATGAGGGAACTGAGGCACAGAGAAGTGAAGTGACTTGCCCACAGTCACACAGCTGACAAGTGGTGGAGCCGGGATGCGAACCCATGACCTCTGACTCCAAAGCCCGTGCTCTTTCCACTGAGCCACGCTGAGTATTTACTATATTCCCAGTACTGTACTTAGGAGGAAAAAAGTACGGGAGTCAGACCAGATATGATCTCTGTCCCACGGGGGCTCACAATCTGAGAGAAGAGGGGGATGTCTTTTCCCCATTTGACAAATGAGGAAACTGAGGTTCCCAAGAAGTTAAGTGACTTCTCCAAGGTCACATGACCGGCTGGTGTTGGCGCTGGGTTTAGAACCCTAGTCTTCTTACTCTCGGCCCCGTGCTCTTTCACCAGGCCACCCTGATGTTATCTGCCGAAGGGAAAGCGGCTGACTCTTTATTCAAATTTTCAAGCGGCAAGTTTAGAGGGTGGTAAAAGGGTAAATCTTCTCCGTGCTTCAGTTACCTCATTTGTAAAATGGGGATAAAGACTGTGAACCCCATGTGGGACAGGGACTTGGCCAAACTGATTATCTTGTATCTATGCCAGCGTTTCAGAAGAGTGCTTGTCACAGAGTAAGTGCTTAACAAATACCGTAACGAACAGCTCCGCCGAAAGTAACCAGCGGAGCTTACTCTCTAAGGGGAAGAGCAATGAACGATAACCAACAGCTACGCTGAAAGTGGGAGAGGGGAGCTTACAACCTAAGGTGGGAAACCACCGAATGGCGTCAAATAGCTAGGCTGAAAGTAGACAGGAGAGCTTCCACTCTAAGGAGGGAGACACTGGACGACGACAAACAGCTACTCTGAAAGTAGTGAAGCTTTTTCTCTAAAGCGCGAGACCCCTGAACGAAAGCAAACAGCTAGGCTGAAAGTAGCCAGGGGAGCTTCCACTCCAAGGCGGAAGACCACCCAACGGTGTTAAAAAAGCTAGGCTAAAAGTAGCAGGGGGCCATCGGTCTTTGCACATTCATCCCCGTTGATAAGAAACAAGCCTTGGAAACCCTCTGTTGAGTGACATCTTCCCTGAGGAGATGGGACAGTGATAATAATTAATGATGATAATGGTATTTTTGTTAAGTGCTTACTATGTGCCAGGCACTGTTCTAAGTATTGGAGTAGATACAAGGTCATCAGGTTGTCCCACGTGGGGCTCGCAGTCTTCATCCCCATTTTACAGATGAGGTCACTGAGGCCCAGAGAAGTGAAGTGACTCGCCCAAAGTCACCCAGCTGATAAGCGGTGGAGCCGGGATTAGAACCCACAACCTCTGACTCCCAAGCCCGTGCTCCTGCCCCTAAGCCACGCTGCTTCTCATTATTATCATGCAATCATGATAATGATAACAATCATAAAAGAATAATAATCGTGGTATTTGCTAAATGCTTACTAGGTACCAAGCACTGTACTCAGCACTGGGATAGATACAAGCTAATCAGGTTGGACACAGTCCATATCTCACATGGGCCTTACAGAATTAATCCCCATTTTGCAGATGAGGTAACCGAGGCACAGAGAAGCGAAGCGACTTGCCCAAGGTCACACAGCAGATGAGCGGCAGAGCCGGGATTAGAACTCAGGTCCTTCCGGCTCCCAGGCCCGGCCTCTATACACAAGGTCACGATGCTTCTGTAATTAATGGTAATTATTGAGGACTTAATATGTGCACAGCACAGTATTAAGTGCTTGGGAGGCTAAAAGGGAGTTGGTAGACACGTTCCCGGCCCACAACCAGCTTACAGTGTAGAGGGGGAGAGAGACATGAATATAATTAATTTCCAGATAGGTACATAAAAAACTATCAAAGACCCAAAGCCAAACAGAACGGTTTAATAATGCACACTATCAAATTCTGCTCTCCATAATCTGCTACATCTATTTGTCTTCCTCTGTGTAATTAGCATTCACAGATCAATCGCTTTTGGTTTGTTGGATTTAGTCAGAGTGGGATAATTATAAGTAAATTGAAGCGCAAGTCCTGAATAAATTTGTTTCCGAAGAGAAACCATGAATCAAGTGGCCTCTCCGGCAACCCAGGGTTTTGCTACTCGTCCTTTAAGCGCCATGACCTTCTCTGCCCTAAACCTCTTCAAGAAATCGGTGACAGCTCAAGACGGATCTCCGGTTTCCTGTAAATTACTCAAAAGGAGACTTTCTTTTCCCCTCGGTTTGCTGAATTAAGTCTCTTAACAGGTCCTGAATCAATCATTCACTGAATCGACTGTATTTACTTAAGACTAATTCCGTGTAGATCAATGGTATTTATTGAGCACTTACTGTGTCCGGAGCACTGTAAGAAGCGCTTGGGAGAGTACAGTATAGTCAATAGATACGATGCCTGACCTTAAGAAGCTTACGATCAATGGAGGAAAGTAGATACTAAAATAAATTCCAGGTAGGAGGAAGCCATAGATTTTAAATATAAGAAACTATGTGTAAATATACGTAAAATATATGATGTCAAGTAGCTAGGCTGAAATTAGCCAGGGGAGCTTACTCTCTAAGCCAGGAGAGCACTGAATGACAACAAACAGAGCACAGGCTTGGGAGTCAGAGGACGTGGGTTCTAATCCCGGCTCCGCCTCTTGTCTGTTGTGTGACCGCGGGCAAGTCACTTCGCTTCTCTGTGCCTCAGTTACCTCATTGGCAAAACGGGGATTAAGAGTGTGCCAAGCACTGTTCTAAGCGCCGGGGAAGATACGAGGTAATCAGTTTGCCCCAAGTGGGATTCACAGTCTTAATCCCCCTTTTACAGATGAGGTCACTGAGGCCCAGAGAAGTGAAGTGACTTGCCCAAAGTCACACAGCTAACTGGTAGAGTCAGGATTAGAACCCACAACCTCTCACTCCCAAGCCAGTGTTTTTTCCAAGAAGTCACGCTGCTTCTCAATGCTTCTTCTCTATTTTCTCTGCTTCTCTCTCTCTCTATAATAATGTTTTTATTTGTTAAGCGCTTACTATGTGCAGAGCACTGTTCTTAGCGCTGGGGTAGATACTGGTTGTCCCACATGAGGCTCACATTTAATCTCCATTTTACAGATGAGGTAACTGAGGCACCGAGGAGCTAAGTGACTTGCCCACAGTCACACAGCTGACAAGTGGCAGAGCCGGGATTTGAACCCATGACCTCTGACTCCCAAGGCGCGGGCTCTTGCTGCTGAGCCATGCTGCTTCTGAATATATACACATATACATGTACATACATATACATATATATTTATTTGTAGGGGTGTGTGTGTGTTTGTATATATCTAGTCCCTCCCTAGACTGTGAGCTCAGTGTGGGCAGGGAATGTCACTGTTTATTGATGCATTGTACTTTCCCAAGCGCTTAGTAGAGGGCTCTGCATACAGTAAGCACTTAATAAATATGATTGAATGAATGAATGTAACAATAATAATAATGATAGTATTTGTCAAGTGCTTACTACGTGCCAAGCACTAGCTCTAATCACTGAGGTAGAGTCAAGGTAATCTGGTTGGACCCAGTCCCTGTCCCACGTGGGGCTCACGGTCTTCATCGCCATTTTACAGATGGGCTAACTGAGGCCCAGAGAAGTGAAGTGACTTACCCAAGGTCACACAGCAGGCAAGTGGCAGAACCAGGATCAGAACCCACATCCTCTGACTCCCGGGCCCGGGCTCTGTCCCTTAGGGAACACTGCTTCTCTATTTGTAGGTCACACCTACTAGGGATGCCAGGGATGCTGTGGAGGAAATAAGTAACAAATGGCAAGGAGATGCCGACATCTGAAATGCCATTTGGGGGGGAAATAGGGTGGAGGGATGAGAGATCAATCAGGGAAGGCATCCTGGAGGATTATGAAGACATGAATTTAGGGGAAAGCGGAAATAACGATAATTATGGCATTTGTTAAGCACTTACTATGTGCCAGGCACTGTACTAAAAGCTGAGAATTGTGGTATCTGTGAAGTGCTTACTATGTGACAGGCACTGTACTAAACGCTAGGGTGAATCCAAGCAAATCGAGGTGGACACGGTCCCTGTCCCGTGTGGGGCTCACAGTCTCCATACCCGTTTTCCAGATGATGGAACTGTGGCGCAGAGAAGAAGTGAAATGATTTGCCCAAGGTCACACGGCAGATAAGTGGAGCAGCTGGGATTAGAACCCATGGCCTTCTGACTCCCGGGCCTGGGTTCTAGTCACTACCAGACAGGGTGGTGGAGCGTGTGGTCTAGTGGAAAGAGTCCGGGCCCGGGAGTCAGAAGGTTATGGGTTCTAATCTCGGCTCTGCTCCTCGTCTGCCGTGTGACCATGGGCAAGTCACTTCACTTCTCTTCACCTCAACTACCTCTTCTGGAAAATGGGGATTAAGACCGGGAGCTTGAATATACGATTCAATCCATCACTAAATCCTAAATCTGGAAAGACTCGGGACATTTCCCACATACCGTCAATCAATCCATCGGTCAGTGGTATTTATTGCGTGCTTACTGTGCGTAGAACGTTGCTGTAAGCGCTTGGGAGAGTACAGCCAACAGAGTTGGTCGATACATTCCCTGCCCACAATGAGCTTCCAGTCTTGAGGGAGAGACAGATCTCTCTTTCGACCAATCAGTGGTATTTATTGAGTGCTTACTTTGTGCAGAGCACTGTACTAAGCACTTGGGAGAGCCCGAGAGAACAGGGTCTGTAGACATGCTCCCCGCACGACAAGAAGAGAAAGAATTAGGACATTCTCAACATACGGTCAATTAATCGGTCAATCAGTGGCGTTTACTGAGTAATAATAATAATGACATCTGTTAAGCGCTTACTATTTGCAAAGCATATGTTCCAAGCGCCGGGGAGGATACGGTGATCAGGTTGTCCCGCGTGGGGCTCACGGTCTTCAACCCCAATTTACAGATGAGGTCAGTGAGGCCCAGAGAAGTTAAGTGACTTGCCCAAAGTCACACAGCTGACAAGCGGCGGAGCCGAGATTAGAACCCATGATCTCCGACTCCCCAGCCCGGTCTCTTTCCACTGAGCCACGCTGCTTCTCTGTACCTTAGTCCACTTGGAAGAGTCCATTATACAGGGAGAATGTGCAGTTTCCCTTGATGAAAGTGCTCTATTTTGAGATAGAAGATGCAGGTTCAATGGCTCAGACCAGAGAAAAGACTAATTTTCCCCAATTCCCTGCTACCGCTCTCTCTCTCCGTGATGATCTAATGGCATCGCCATAAATCTGCGAGCTGAACTACACATCGACGGGGAATAAGTTTGGGAGGCAAAAGAGAGTAGCTCAGCCCGTAATCGATCGGTGGGATGGATGGCGATAACCACCGACACCAGAAGACGCTGAATCTGGGTGAATCTTGGAGAGTCTGCTTATTTTTCCTTCGTATCCCCCTCCTTTCTGGTCACTACAGGAGGATCTATCGAACTTCACTTTCGGACATTACTCTCCCACCTCTTCCACCTTTCATTATCTTTCCCCCCCGTATAATTCACGTCCCTGCGGCCTTCGGTCGGATAAGCAGCTTCTCTCCCAGCCGCGATCGATATACCTCCACATTGATAACCCAGTCAGCCAACGAAGAGTGGAGGAGCGTAAGGCGAATGGCCCCTTCTTTCCAAGACGGCGTTTGTCATTTTTTCCGACGCTTTTAGTCTGTGAGTCTTTAGAAAGCTACTTGCTGAAGCCCGGATTAACGTAGGTGCCTTGCCTCTGGGGGTCGCATGGTCCAAGATCTGTTGAAGCATCTTGGCTGAGTTGCCAGTCTTGATATTTACTAAAAAAAAACAAAAGGTATTTGTTAAGCGCTTACTATGGGTCAAGCACTGTTCTAAGCGCCGGGGTAGATACAAGCTTATTGGAGTAGCAGCATGGCTCAGTGGAAAGAGCCCGGGTTCGGGAGTCAGAGGTGGTGGGTTCTAATCCCGACTCCGCCACCTGTCAGCTATGTGACTTTGGGCAAGTCACTTCTCGGTGCCTCAGTTACCTCATCTGTAAAATGGGGATTAAGACTGTGAGCCTCACGTGGGACAACTTGCTTACCTTGTACCTCCCCCAGTGCTTAGAACAGTGCTTGGCCCAGAGTAAGCACTTAACAATACTATCATTATCATTATTATTATTATTAGGCATAGTCTCGGTCCCACATGGCGCTCACAGTCTTAATCCCCAATTTACATATGAGGCAACTGAGGCACAGAGAAATGAAGTGACTCGCCCAAAGTCACACGACAGACAAGTGGCAGAGCCGGGAAATAATATTATCTAGAAGTAATCGAATCTACTGAACGTTTACTGTGTGCAAAGAACTGTATTAAGTGCTGGGCAAGAATACAAGGATGAGAATTAGACAGGACCCTTAGCTCTCAAGGAGCTCACCAACGATAGTCTAAGGAGATTAATGGTATTTATTGAGCACTTACTATGTGCTAAGCACTATATTAAGTGCTGGGGAGAGTAAAATATCACAGAGTTGGTAGGCACAGTCCCTGACCACCAGAAGCTCACAATCTAGAGATAATTCATTCATTCATTCAATAGTATTTATTGAGCGCTTACTATGTGCAGAGCACTGTACTAAGCGCTTGGAATGAACAAGTCGGCAACAGATAGAGACGGCCCCTGCCGTTTGACGGGCTTACGGTCTAATCGGGGGAGACGGACAGACGAGAACAATGGCAATAAATAGAGTCAAATAATGATTGTGGTATTCTCTAAGTGATTACTATGTACTAAGCACTGTACTAAGCAAGATGCCACAGGGGCTCACGGTCCAAGTAGGAGGGAGATGGGATATTAAATCTCCATTTTAGAGATGAGGTACGTGTGTTTGGGTGAAACTTGGAGAGTTTGCTTATTTTTTTCCTTTGTGTCTCTCTCCTTTCTGCTCACTAGAGTACGGTCTATCCAACTTCACTCTAGAACATTACTCTCCCACCTCCTCCACCTTTCATTACCTTTCCCCCATATAATTCACATCCCCGTGGCTACCAGCATTGATTAATAATAATAATAATAATAATAATAATAATAATAACCGTGGTATTTGTTAAGCTCTTACTATGTTCCAGACACTGTTCTAAGCATTGGGGTGGATACAAGCAAATAGGATTAGGCACAGTCCCTGTCCCAAGTGGCGCTCACATTCTCCATCCCCATTTTACAGATGAGGTAGCTGAGGCCCAGAGAAGTGAAGTGACTTGCCCAAGGTCATACAGCAGACAAGTGGCGGAGTCAGGGTTAGAACCCATGACCTTCTGATAATAATAATGACGGTGTTCGTGAAGTGCTATGTGCCAAGCACCGTTCTAAGCGCTGGGGAAAATCAAGGCAATCAGGTTGTCCCACGTGGGGCTCACAAGCTTCATTCCCATTTTACAGATGAGGGAACAGGCAAAGAGAAGTGAAGTGGCTTGTCCAAGGTCACACAGCTGACAAGTGGCAGAGCCAGGATTAGAACCCATGTCTGACTCCCACGCCTGGGCTCTTTCCACTAAGTCACGCTGCTTCTCCAGCAGCTTCTTTCCCAGCAGCGACCACTATACCTCCAGATTTACCCCAAGCATACTCTTCATTAGACTGGAAACTCCCAGAGGGCCAAGATCCTGTCTACTAACTCTATCGCACTCTCTAAGCTCTCACTACACTGCTCGATCCACAGTAGACTGCAAGGTACAAATACATACACAAAATCAATTAAAAATAGACAGGATCAACTCTTTCTGAGGCCGTTTCCACCCCACCTTTCTGATGAATATGCCTTAGAAGCAGCGTGGCGTGGTAGATAGACCTGGAAGTCAGAAGGAACTGGGTTCCAATCCTGCCTCAGCCACGTATCTACTGTGTGACCTTGGGCAAATCATTTCACTTCTTCACAACTCAGTTATCTCGTCTTTAAAATGGAGATGAAGACTGTGAGTCCCATGTGGGACAGGGACTGTGTTCAACCTGATTAACTTATATCTGCTTCGGAGCTTAGAACAGTGCTTGGCACATAGCAAGTGCTTAACAAATACTGTAATCATTATTATTCAATCTGATTAGCTTGTATCTGCCCCAGTGCTTAGTACAGTGCCTGACACATAACAAGCGCTTAACAAATACCAGTAAAAAAGGGAGAAAGAGAAATGGGGAGATGCCAGAGATCCATTTTGAAAGGATCACGGAGGTCAGCTCAGAATCATCAAGACTCACCCTTCTGCCTTCTATGATCAAACTCATTCATTTATTCATTCAATAGTATTTGTTGAGCGCTTACTATGTGCAGACCACTGTACTAAGCGCTTGGAATGTACAAATCGGTAACAGAGACAGTCCCTGCCCTTTGACGGGCTTACAGTCCATAATACCTGGCTCCCATTACGTTAGAACCTGATTTTTTTCCTTCCCTCCAACCTAATTTATAGAGTATTCATTCATTCAATTGTATTTATTGAGCACTTACAATGTGCAGAGGACTGTACTAAGTGCCTGGAAGAGTATAATACAACAATAAACAATCACATTTCCTGCCCACACATAGAGTCTAGAGGGGGAGACACAGACATCAATACAAATAAATAAAACGACAGATATGGACATAAGTGGTGTGGAGAGGAGGGAAGAGCAAAGGGAGCAAGTCGGGGTGACGCAGAAGGGAGGGGGAGATGAGGAGAAGTGGGGTTTAATCTGGGAAGGCCCCTTGGGGGAGATGGGCCTTCAATAAGGTTTCGAAGAAGGTAGGAGAGTCATTGTCTGGGGGATTTGAGGAGGGAGCGCGTTCCAGGACAGAAGCAGGATGTGGGCCAGCGGCCAGCGGCGAGCTGGAGGCCCACAGAGAGGGTTTGCGGCACCAGAGGAGCTGAGTGTACGGGCTGCGATGGAGACGGAGAGAAGCGAGATGAGGTAGGAGGGGACGAGTTGGTGGACGGCTTTAAAGTCGATGGTGAGGACTTTCTGTTGGATGCAGAGGTGGCTGGGCAACCCCTAGAGTTTTTTTGAGAAGCAGGGAGGCGTGTCCTGAACTGTAGAAAAGTGATCCGGGCAGCAGAGTGAAGTATGGACTGGAGTGGGGAAGAGATAGGAGGCAGGTAGGTCAGCGAGGAGTTCTGAGGCCGTAATCCGGGAAGGATAGGATGAGTGATTGTATTAATTGAGTTACACCGCGCAGATGGAGAAAAACCATCTATTTTTCCCCGAATTCTACTCCTCGCAGGATCCCAAACCAGAGCCCCACCTCCGACTTACCAAATCGCCCCGCCGTGATTCTGCATAAACCTCTTCGCCATTCCATGGCGCTTTCTCCACTCCCGTTTATCCTCCTGCATATGCTTAATCTCCCCCACCTCATCCCGGGGAAGGAAAACAAATATTTGGAGATTAAAAGAGAACCGCCTTCTCATCCTTTACAGCTGCTGGCAGAGGAGCCGTTAAGAACGGAGAGTTTAATTAATGGATAGATATCATTAGAGAAACAGCTGGACTTGCATTCAGATGAATCGGGGCAGAAGGCGCCAGAGGAGGAAGAGGGTGGGTCGGGAAGGGAGACTCCATTTGGAATTGTTTAGGAAGAAGGCCGCTAAAGGTCAGCGGTGTTGCCCGAGCTGGAGATGAAGAGAAGCTATTAAAAGCAATTGGGAAGTGATTCCCGAGGGAAAAGGAAGCTTCCGTTGTTTAATTCATTTTCTTTCGGGGAGCGGTGTGTGCATGACAAGGAGATAGATACGCCTCAAGAAAAATCAAGCTTTTGGAAAAGGTCCGTAGAGCCTCTCTCTCCCGGCTAAGGTGCTGCGGAGGGCTTGAGCCGTTGACATCCACCTGATTGTCGGTCCCTTCGACCCACCCGCCCCACCCCAATTCTGCCAATCTGCACATGCAATGAAGGGGCCGTGTGCAATCCCACTGTCTATTATCTAGCCCAGCGTTTAGTACAGTACCAGCACACAGTAAGTGCTTAATACATACCATAAAAAAAAAAAAAGCGCAGGCCTGCAAGTCAGAGGACCCGAGTTTTAATTCCAGCTCTGTTATTTGCTTTCCAGGTGACTTTGGATGACTCATTCCCAAAAGCTATAATAATAATTATGGTACTTTGTGTAAGTGCTTACTATGTGCCAAGCACTGTTCTAAGCGCTAGGGTAGATAATAATAATAGTGGTATTTGTTAAGGACTTACTATATGTCAAACACTCTTCTCAGCCCTGGGGTAGATATTCATTCATTCAATTTATTCAATAGTATTTATCGAGCGCTTACTATGTGCAGAGCACTGTACTAAGCGTTTGGAATGTACAATTCGGCAACAGAGAGAGACGATCCCTGCCCATTGATGGGCTTAGGGGGAGGAATAAAGGGAAGGGAGTGGGAGAAGAGGAAAGGAGGGATTTAGTCTGGGAAGGCCTCTTGGAGGAGGTGCTCACCCACCACTTCCCCCTCAGTGGAAAGAGCCTGGGTTTTGGAGTCAGAGGTCACGAGTTCGATTCCCGGCTCTGCCACTTGTCAGCCGTGTGACTGTGGGCAAGTCACTTCACTTCTCTGGGCCTCAGTGACCTCATCTGTAAAATGGGGATTAACTGTGAACCTCACGTGGGACAACCTGATGACCCTGTATCTACCCCAGCGTTTAGAACAGTGCTCTGCACATAGTAAGCGCTTAACAAATACCAACATTATTATTATTATTACACATCATTAATAAAATAGAATAAAAATATGTACAGATATACCCAAGTGCTGTGGGGCAGGGAGGGGGGTAGAGGCCAGGAGTAGGGGCGATGGGGAGGGGAGGAGGAGCAGAGGAAAAGAGGGGCTCAGACACTATACTAAGAGCTGAGGTAGATACAAGGTAATTGGGTGGGGCACATTCCACGTCCCACATGGGGTTCACAGTTTTAATCCCCATTTTACAGATGAGGTAACTGAGACACAGAGAATGAGAATAATAATAATAATAATGTTGGTATTTGTTAAGCGCTTACTATGTGCCAAGCACTGTTCTAAGCGCTGGGGTAGACACAGGGGAATCAGGTTGTCCCACGTGGGGCTCACAGTCTTCATCCCCATTTTACAGATGAGGGAACTGAGGCACCAAAAGGTGAAGTGACTTGCCCAAAGTCACACCACTGACAAGTGGCAGAGCCAGGGTTTGAACCCATGACCTCTGACTCCAAAGCCCGTGCTCTTTCCAGTGAGCCACGCTGAAGTGAAGTGACTTGCCAAAGGTCACACAGCAGACATGTGGCAGATCTGGGATTAGAACCCAGGTCCTTCTGACTCCTAGGGCTGCGCTGCGTGTGGTGACATGATACATTTTTATTTCTCATCTGAATCCTGGGTTTTTCCTTCGCTGGCGCTCGACAAAAACTTCATCTGTTATCATATTTTTTACATCAAGTCTAAAAAGCCTGACAGGAGGCAATTGCTTTTAAGAGTGGGAAGCGTTGGGCTGGAGTGGAATGTCTTTGTCTTCCCGGGGGGAAGACTGATGGGCTCGAGGAGTGAAATTATTTATTGCTCTCTTCTTCTTATTAGGCCCGAAGATTAATTAGGTCTTCTCCGGCTTTCTAATGCCAAAATGATCCCGAACGATGTCTTGGGTAGCTGGAGAATTGAGAAAGACTCAAACCCGGATGATAACGATAGTGGTATTTGTTACGTGTGCTTATAAGCACTGTACTAAGCACTGGAGTAGATACAAAATCATCAGGTTCCTCATGGGGCTCCGAGTCTAAGTAGGAGGGAGAACAGAGATTGAATCCCCATTTTGCAGAAGAGGTAACTGAGACACAGCGAAGGAAGTGACTTGCCCAAGGCCACAAAACAGGTAAGTGGCGGAATCCAGATCCTCTGACACCCAGGTCTGTGGTCTTTACGCTAACCACGTATCTCTATCGGAACCCATTCATTAACCCATTATCAGTTAATCAAATGTATTTATTGAGGACCCCCTGAGGGCTAAACATTGTACCTATGTACCTTGGTGAGTAGAAGAGAAGCAGATGAGGTAACTGAGGCACAAGGAAGTTAAGTAACTTGCCCAAAGTCACATAGCTGACAAGTGGTAGAGCCTGAATTAGAACCCAAGATCTCCAACTCCCAAGCCCAGGTTCTTTCCACTAAGCCAACAAGAAGTAGTACAAACGTTATCTTTTAACCCTTCATGATGAGTTGATTTGGTAGTTGCTTAATCAATCCACTGTCATCAATTAAACTGGTGTTTCAACTAATAAGTGATGATATTTATGAAGTGGTTTCTATAGGCTAAGCATCATGCTAAGCCTGGGATACTTCCAAGATTATCCCACCAGATGCAGTTCCTGTTCCACATGGGTCTCCTAGTCCAAGAGGCGGGGAGAGCAGTTATTTTTATCTCCAATTTCAGATGAAGACAACGAAGACCCAGCGCACTAAAGTGACTTGCCCAAGGTCACACAGCAGGTCAGTGATACAACTAAGATTAGAACCTCAGGCTCCTGATTCCCGTCCTGTGCTCTTTCCACTAGACCACAAATTTTGGTTAAATAAGGACCTGCCTTTTGCATTGAGAATTGGGGAATTTAAATAATTTTTTTAAAAAACTGCCTATCTGCAGCACTGACTATTTTCTTTCTCTCTGCCTTCTTTTTATTCCTTGCTCTGGCTTTGTCTCTCAATTTTTCTCCGTCTTCCTCCTTAAGATGCAGAGGGAGGAAATGATCGGTCCATTCATAGTCTTTACCTCTTTCTCTCACTCTCTTTCTAGCTATTTCTGGGTCTCCCTTTCCTCCTGCTACTTTTTGGACACCTAGAAAGACATCACATCATCCGGAAGGTTCTTCTCTTAACATTTCCAGCCCTAGCAAGAAAGTCCCATAGTCTCTGGAGACAGGCTATGCTACATTTCCTTCCCAAAGAGCTGGCCTAAATCTCCTTGGATTAAACCTTCAGAGCAGCAGTTGACTACTCTTCCAGATTGAAACGCCTCTTTCTTTGATGCGACTTTCCCCTAATATAATATACTTTTTGAAACGCTCCACGTTAGCCGTCTCAGGATAAAAAGGATTGTCGGTGAAGTTCGGAAAGGCCGAGCCCCGTTTCTAATCGCTCAGACGGTATCGAAAAACTTGGCTTCTTGCAGAATTAACTTCTACACTCACTCTTTGACCGCTTTTGGCAAACTGGATCTTTGGAATGAGAAACTAAAGGGGACGTGTGCCTTTTCCTAGCTCGGTAACTCTAAGGTGGAAATCTTCAAAAATTCAAATTTACCTGTGATTAAATCTCCTAGGGAGGATCTTCACTTGGAAGGGGAAAAATGTGCTGATTCAGATTGTTTCTGAGGACTTGGTGATTTTCTCCCACATCGTTCTTTTAAAGACATGTGAGCCCTGTGAAGTTCTTTCCTGTTTAGAGGGAAATTAGGCTTCTTGAATCAGAGACCTGGGTTCTAATCCTGACTCCACCACTTGTCCACTGTATGATCTTGGGTAAGTCACTTCACTTGTCTTTGCCTCGGTTCGCTCATTTGCAAAAATGGGGGTTCGATACTGGTTCTCCCTCTTAGACTGTGAGCCCCATGTGGGACCTGATTAATTTTTATCTACCCCAGAGCTTGGTACAGTGCTTGACATATAGGAAGCATAACAAATGTCACAATTTATTTTTGGTTTTGGTGTCACTTAGAAATGGCAAAAAAAAAATTCACACGGACCTGATCCATAATTCAACTTCTCGGTTCCTCAATTCCCTCATCTGTAAAATGGGGACAGGTGTGTGAGCCCTATGTCGGACAGGGACTGTGTCCAACCTGATTAACTTGTATCTACTCCAGTGCTTAATACAGTGCCTGGCACATAAGAAATGCTTACAAGTGCCATAAAAAATACAGTGAATCATTTGACGGAATTAAAATTTTCTCTCCAGTCTCCTCTCGAGACTGTAAGTAAGCTCGTTGTGAGCAGGGAACGTTTCTCCCAACTCTGTTTTACTGTACTCACCCAAGCGCATAGTACAGGGCTCTGCACACAGTAGTAAGCATCCAATAAATACCACTGATTGATTGATGGTCGGGTTCTATTGTCTGTTGATCTATCCTACCTCTCCCTGCCTCTATCTACCCTGAGGTCCGTTGGCCCAGGGGCTGCTGAGAAGAGCATTATGGAGTAAGCCCATTGTGGGCAGGGATTGTCTCTACTGCTATATTGTAGTTTCTAAGCACTTAGTACAGTGTTCTGCACAAAGTAAGTGCTCAATAAACACGATTGAATGAATTATGGAGAAGCGGACCGACCTTAGGGATTTGATGAAGGGAGAGTGGAAACCCCACTTTGAGTTTTGTTGCCAGGAAAAGGCAAGACCTGGCAGATCAATGGATGAGGGATATAGTTGCTGGAGGTGGAGAGCACCTGGAGGGGAAATATACATATGAAAAATTATCCTAAGGAATAAGGAATTGTACAGCAGGAAAAAAAAAAACAAACACTCACTTGGAGGAAATCAGCAGCCATCTGTTTTGTCATGGTACTTATTAAGCACTTACTGTGTATCAGATATTGTACTAAGCATTGGGGTAGGTACAAGCTAGTCACATTGGATACAATCTAATTCATATGGGGGTCACAATCTTAATTCCCATTTTACATCTGAGGGAACTGAAGCCCAGAGAAGTAAAGTGATTTACACAAGGTCACCAGACAGGTGGTGGAGCCGGGATTAGAACCCAGGTCCTTCTGCCTCTCGGGCCCAGGCTCTTTCCGCTAGACCACAGAGCTTGTCACCAGAAGCATCTGACCAGAAGCTTATCCACTTTGGGAATCTGGCCTTGGTGGAGGGAGAGATTTAGAGGCTAAAAATTCTGCAGCCAAGGGATAATCAGAAAATACATTTCGTAGTCTCTAAATCACCTATGTAAGAATTATAAATGAACTTAATAAGAAGAAGAAGAAGAATTTTGATATTTTGCTAAGTGCTTACTATGTGCCAGGCACTAAGTGCTGGGGTAGATATGAGATAATTGGCTTGTCCCACACAGGGTTCACAGTCTTAGTCCCCATTTTACAGGTGAAGCAACTGAGATCCAGAGAACTTAGGTGGCTTGCCCAAGATCACACAGCAGACAAGTGGCAGAGCCGAGATTAGAACCCTTGACCTTCTGACTCTATCCACTAGGCCATACTGCTTAACTTCAGCGAGGCAGAGTGCCCTAGTGGAGAGTCCACAAGATTGGAAGTCTGGAGTCCCAGGTTTTTCCCTATTCTATTCCTTCCACCTGCCCATAATTTATTTTCATGTCCACCTCCCTCACTAGATTGGAAGCTCTTGGAGGGCAGGGATCGTGTAAACTAATTCTGACTCTCCCAAGTGTTTATTAGAACAGGATTCTGCACATAGCAGGCACTCGATAAATATTAGTGATTCTAGTCCCACCTCTGCCACTGGTCTGCTCTGAGCCCTTGGGCAAGTCACTTAACCGCTCTGGGCCTCTGTTTCTTCATCTGTAAAATGGGGGATACGCATGGCGTAGTGGCTAGAGCCCGGGCCTGGGAGTCAGAAAGTCATGGGTTCTAATCCCCATTCCGCCACTTGTCTACAAGTCACTTCACTTCTCTGTGCCTCAGTTCCCTCATCTATAGAATGGGGATTGAGGCTGTGAGCCCCATGTGAGAAAGGGACTATGTCCAACCTTATTTGCTTGTATCCACCCCAGCGCTTAGTAGAGTGCCTGGCACACAGTGAGTGCTTAACAAATACTGCAATTATTATGTATTATGAGCCCTGTGAAGGACAGAGAGTGTGCTTGGTCTGCCCTAGTGCTTAGCACACAGCAAGTGCTTATTAAATGCCACAGTTATGTAGTCAAAGCTATTAAAACGCTCATCTTTCCAAGGGAGTAGGCAAAAGAGAGAGAATATATAAAGATTTCTCCTGTTATACTGGGCCTCCCCAGTTATAATACAAGGTCACTGAAACCTTATCTATGGACAATGTATCCACCCTCAAAGCCCATCTCCTCCAAGAGACCTTTCCTAAGTCCTCCTTTCCTTTTCTCCCACTCCCTTCTGCGTCGCCTTGATTTGCTCCCTTCATTCACTCTTCCCATTTTACAGATGAGGTAACTGAGGCCCGGGGAATAATAATGTCGGTATTTATTAAGCGCTTACTATGTGCAGAGCACTGTTCTAAGCGCTGGGGGAGATACAGGGCAATCAGGTCGTCCCACATGAGGCTCACAGTTAATCCCCATTTTACAGATGAGGTAACTGAGGCACAGAGAAGTGAAGTGACTTGCCCACAGTCACCCAGCTGACAAGTGGCAGAGCCGGGAGTCGAACCCGTGACCTCCGACTCCGAAGCCCAGGCTCTTTCCACTGAGCCAGGCTGCTTCCCCACTGAGCCACGAGGTGACTTACCCAAGGTCACTCGGCAGACCCTGGAGCCGGGATTAGAACCCATGACCACAGGGGTCCCTTCAGGAATCGGTGCCCAAGAGAGAAAGAGTCAAGTTCCAGCCATGGTAACTAACAGGCCTGTCAACGAGCCAACGGAACGCGTCACGGAAGCTGACGTTCTTTCGAGGCGTCCCCGGGAAGACTACATCTAGTTTGGCCAACGTTCAAACCATCTCCTCCTCAGCCTTCCCTCGAAGGAACCTCCCAGATGGAATCGTAAGAGAAAGGACGCCAAAGGAGGTCCGATGGTTGGCGAGACGCTCACAGTTCAGGAGTAGAGTAGATTTCCCGAGAGATAGTTAGCATGCCGTAGGTGTCAACGGAAGACGGAATCCAAGCGTCAAAAGTGAACCTCCCCGACGTTAATGTAACAATAGCTGGGCTCTTATGAGGCTAATGATATCGAGCGCACACCAGAAGCCATAGGAGCCATGCTGGGAAGCCAATGAAGTGGGTCTCATTTTGACTGCGGGCAAAGAATATCTCATCAGAGCTATAAATTTCACGATCCCGCTCCCAAATTTAAAACCCTTAAGGAAATGGCTTGCACGGTTCAACAGTTTTAAAGGGTTGCTCTTACTTGGCTCCGTAACGAGGAAATTAATAGTTCTTCCCAAACAAATCAGAATTATGCCAGAGACGCCTGCATTTCCGCGCCGTTGTCTTCAGCACTTAACTTCTCCTCTGGAGAACTTCACTGTCGAATCCACGCTGGAGTCACCGCGGGGAGACACCCGTTACCTGTTGTGACCGCTCAGCCTGATCTAGAACAGGTGCTGCAACCTGTTCGTTCTTTGCTGTGGAAAAATCACTTTCTTTAGGTTGGCCGACAGAGTCGGTTTCCCATAATCCTCCCCTTTATTCAGAAGGATTAATCCCTGGTATTTATTGAGCACCTACTCGGTGCAGAGCACTGAACTAGGGCATTCAGGGAAGCAGTGACCCCGTTGTTGGGCAGGGATGGGCTCTATCTGTTGCTGAATTGTACATTCCAAGCACTTAATACAGTGCTCTGCACATAGTAAGCGCTCAATAAATACGATTGAATGAATGAAGAGTGGAATAGTCCAGATCTGGGAGTCAGAGGAACTGGGTTCTAATCCCGGCTCTGTCACCTGTCTGCTGCGTCACTTCACTTTTCTGGGCCTCAGTCCCCTCATCTACAAAATGGGGATTCAATACTCGTTCTCTCTCCTATTCGGACTCTGAGACCCAGGTGGGAGCTGATGAGTGTGTATCTACTCCAGCGTTTAGTACAGTGGTTGGCCCAGAATAAGAGCTTAACTAATCATACAATTATTATTATTATTATTATTATTATTATTAGGAGAGTACAATAAAACAGAGTTGGTAGACACATTCCCTGCTCATAATGAGCTTCCAGTTTAGAGAGAAGCAGCGTGGATCAGTGGAAAGAGCCTGGGCTTGGGAGTCAGAGGTCATGGGTTCTAATCCCGGCTCTGCCACTTGTCAGCTGTGTGACTGTGGACAAGTCACTTAACTTCTCCGGGCCTCAGTTCCCTCATCTGTAAAATGGGGATGAAGACTGTGAGCCTCACGTGGGACAACCTGAATACCCTGTATCTACCCCAGCGCTTAGAACAGTGCTCTACACATAGTAAGCGCTTAACAAATACCAACATTATTATTATTATTAGAGGGGGAGACAGACATTAAATAATTTATAACGTATAATTTGTAGAGATCCTAATGACCAAATGCAAGAACGGAAATGCTGTGGCAGCTAATGGTGAACTTTTCGAATCCCCCTCCCCTTCCCAAACCTTTACGAGGAGAGAGATTCATGTATGGAGAAGGATTTTCTTGTATTTAAAGAGAAATTATCTAATCTAAAGGATAATCATAAACATGGTGTCGGTTAAGCACTTACTATGTGCCGAGCCCTGTGCTAAGCACTGGGGTAGGTTCATGACAATCAGATCAGACACTGCCCCTGCCCTACATGGAACTCACAGACAAGGTAGGAGGGAGAACAGGAACCGAATCCCCATTCTACTTTTGCGGAAACGGAGGCCCATAGAAGTGAAGCGACTTGCCAAAGGTCACACCGCAGAGTCGGGATTAGAACCCAGGTCCTTGAACTCTTCTAGAAGCCCACGCTGCTTCTAGTGATAGCATATGACGTCAGTAACAAACACGAAACAGCTTGAGTGAGAGATAGAGACACACAAACAATTCTTCTCTAACATGGGGAGATTGCATATTCTTGCGGATAAATCTACGTTGAACTACTTACCCGTCTCCTCCACGTAGACACAATGTGACTGCTTACATTGCAAGAGTGGATGTTCTCTTATATCGCTATTGCTTTCTAATAGTAACAATAATTGTGGTATTTGTTAAGAGCTTACTCTATCCCAGCTCCACAAGTTGTCTGCTGTTTGACCTTGGCCAAATCACTTCACTTCTCTGGGCCGCAGGTCCCTCATCTGTAAAATGAGTAAGTCTGTGAGCCCCATGTGGGACAGGGACTTTGTCCAACCTGATTAAGTTGTCTCTAATGCAGCACTTAATATAGTTCCTGGCACATAGTAAGTGCTTAATAAATACCATTTTTTTAAAAAAGGCATTGTACTAAACACTGGGGTGGAGAGAAGTAAATCGGCTTGGACACAGTCCCTGTCCCATATGGGGGCTCACAGTCTCAATCCGCATTTTACAGATGAGGGAACTGAGGCCTAGAGAAGTAAAGTGACTTGCCCGAGTTCACACAACAGACAAACGGTTGAGCCGGAATTAGAACCCATGATCTTCTGACTCCCAAGGTCCGTGCTCTCTCCGTTACGCCATTTCTAGATGCCATGTGTAGTAAAAATGCATTCTGGCAGGACTGAGTATGTATGAAGTATCTTTCATTCATTCATTCAATAGTATTTATTGAGCGCTTACTATGTGCAGAGCACTGTACTAAGCGCTTGGAATGGACAAATCGGTAACAGATAGAGACAGTCCCTGCCCTTTGACGGGCTGACGGTCTAATCGGGGGAGACGGACTTGTGTGGGTCACGTTTGGAAGAGAGGTCCGTCATTAAACCCCCACTCACCGAACGATGAATGCAAACCCATCGTCTCTCAAACCACATTAAGAAAAAGGAACCAATTAGGTTCACTAAACACTCTCATCCATTAAATAGGGAGTTACAGCTATAAATCCCCATTTACCACAGTGAGAATTCTCCCCTTGGGGTGCTTAGACATGGTGCCAATGTAGAACAGACCCACGTGCCCCCTCTCTACAGTATGGCAGACAGGGGACTTCCCTGGGCCTCAGTTTCCTCATCTACAAAATGGATATTCAATACCTGCTCTCTCTCCTTAGACTCTGATCCCCATATGGGACCCGATCATTTTGTATCTACCTTAGTGTTTAGGACAGTGCTCGGCACATAGTAAACACATAATGAATGCCCAAATATCATCATTAGTATTTTTATTAGTATTGTTAAGGTTCTAAAAACTGGGGGAAACCGCTGGTTTGGCTAGAGGGAGAAATCTGGGATTAAAGAAGCAGCGTGGCTTAGTGGAGAGAGCCCAGGTTTGGGAGTCAGAGGTCGTGGCTTCTAAGCCCAGCTCCGCCACTTGTCTGCTGGGTGACTTTGGACAAGTCACTCAACTTCTCTGTGCCTCAGTTACCTTATCTGTAACATGGGGATGAAGACTGTGAGCCTCACGTGGGACAACCCGCTTACCCTCTACCTACCCCAGCGCTTAGAACAGTGCTCAGCACAAAGTAAGCGCTTAACAAATACCAACATTATTATTAAAATGGAGATCAAGACTGTGAGCCCCAAGTGGGACAACCTGATAACCTTGTATCTATCCCAGTGCTTAGAACAGTGCTTGGCACATAGTAAGCACTTAGCAAAAGCCATCATTATTATTATTATTTTATTGTTATTGAAACTTCAAAGTGGATTTAAAATTTCTTCTTTTGGGGGAACGATTATCAAAACCTTAGCCCTTCCCACATAGGACCAAATATTTAACCTTCTGACTGGATTAAATACATTCGTGGAGTCCATGACACTAAAGAAAACCTACAAATGAGATGAAGTTCCGAATTTAGTAGGGTATGAGATGAAGCACCTTCCTTTTGGCAACAATGAAAGGTCTGTTGGACAACTAAAGATAATAAAAGCATGGTAGCACTGACCCATCATGTTCTGAGAACCAGCTGTAGAACGGTTGACTCTACCATAAAAAGAAAAAAAGATTTACGAGTAGGCGTTAAGAGAACGATTGCAGATGGAGGTGGGGCGGTTCTGGGAGAGATGTGTCCCGGTAGTCGCTGTGGGTCGGAGGCGACTCGACGGCATAAGATGAGACAATTTCAGAGTCTCGCTATCCAGCAGGCCGGTGGCGAAGGAGGGTTCTGCTCAGTTTAAAATGTTGGCTAAAGAAGAGTTAAACATGCACAATCAGACCCTGCAGATCTGCGGGGTTGGGAGAAAAATGTTTACTGATTGGATCGGGTGACTTTTAGCTGAAGCTGAGAGAATGGATGAGAAGCAGTTTGACCTAATGGATAATAATAATAATAATGTTGGTATTTGTTAAGCGCTTATTATGTGCCAAGCACTGTTCTGAGTGATTTTGCTTCTTTTAGGAAAAGATTTATGCAGCAGAGTGCAGTATGGGCTAGAGGGAGGGGTGACAGGAGGCAGGGAGGTCAGCAAGGAGGCGGATGCAGTAGTCGAGGCCCGATAGGATAAGGGCTCGGATCAACGTGGTAAAGGTGTGGAGAGGAAAAGGGGGATTTTAGAAATGTCGTGAAAGTAGAACTGACAGGATTTGGTGACAGATTGAATATGTAGGTTGAATGAGAGATGATTCACTTTTCCTCAGTTCCCACTCCCTTCTGCATCACCTTGACTTGCTCCCTTTGCCCTTCCCCCCTCCCAGCCCCACACCACTTAGGTTCATATCTGTCATTTGATTTATTTGTATTGATGTCTGTATCCCCTCCCTAGATTGTGAGCTCATTGTGGGCAGGGAATGTCACTGCTTATTGTGGTAATTTCCCAAGCGCTTAGGACAGTGCTCTGCACACAGTAAGCACTCGATAAATACGATTGAGTAAATGAATGAATGAACGATAACGCCAAGGTTACAGCCTTGTGGGACAGGGAAGAATAGTGGTGGCGTTGTCTTTGGTAATGGGAAAGTCAGGGGGAGGACAAGGGTTGGAGGGGAAACTGCTTGGAAACGGCTCAAATGACAGTGACAAACGATACGGGGAACGATAAAGAAGCCTCTCTCTTGAGACTTCAGGATCGAGAGGATGTACAGAGGAATTGATGCTAGTGATAGTGGCTTCCCCAGGGTCATGGGGACTCTCCAGGCTCCATCCACCGGGTTCCCGTTAGGGTACAGGATGCAACAGGAGAGTCGGCAGGCAGGGCTGCAGCACCTGGCAAATGCCTGGGTCATCTTTACCTGCTTTTTTAATTTTTTCTTAACTGTATTTAAGTGCTTAATATGTGTCAGGCCCTGTACGTGGTGCTGGGGTAGATACAAGCTAATCAGACCGGACACAGTCCATGTCCCACATGGGGCTCACAGGCTTCATCCCCAGATCTTAATTATTAATCAAATAATTCTTCTTCCACAGGAGGTTTGGGTAATTCATTATGCTGGAGGTGAAAATGAGTTTTGAGCAGTCACAGGCCAATCTGGTCTTTTCCGACTCCACCGTATTCGTTTTCTACCCATAAAGGCGCTTGTCTGACTAGTTGAACTCTGCCCCAAGGTACCCTCAGCACCAGCTAATACGGGGGTTCTTAATAATAATAAGGCTTGTTACAAATTTACTTTCTGCTTGGCTGTGAGGTATATATAAGGTTATGAGATCAGATAAAATCATTGTCCCAAACCCTCCCAATTGACCTTACCTCCATTTTGCAGATGAGAGAACTGCACAGTGCTTTGAAAAAACGCTGTCTCTAAAGCACTTTCTCATCTCATTTCCTCCTCACAACATCCCAGGGCAGTAGTGAGAGGTGGACATTATTATTCCCGATTTATAGATGAGTAAACTGAGGCCCAGAGAGGTTGAGTGATTTGCCCAAGGTCACAGAGCAGTCCAGATAATAATAAATAATGTTGGTATTTGTTAAGCGCTTACTATGTGCAGAACACTGTTCTAAGTGCTGGGGTAGATACAGGGCAATCAGGTCATCCCGCGTGAGGCTCACAGTTAATCCCCATTTTACAGATGAGGTAACTGAGGCACAGAGAAGTGAAGTGACTCGCCCACAGTCACACAGCTGACAAGTGGCAGAGCCGGGAGTCGAACCCATGACCTCTGACTCCGAAGCCCGGGCTCGTTCCACTGAGCCACGCCAGATGCAGGGCGAGGACTTGAATCCGGATCTCCTTTTTTTTAATGGTATTTGTTAAACACTTACTATGTGTCAAGCACTGTTCTAAGAGCTGGGTTAGATACATGCTAATCAGGTTGGATGCAGTCCCTGTCCCACATGGGGCTCACAGTCTTCATCCTCATTTTTCAGATGAGGTAACTGAGGCCCAGAAAAGTGAAGTGACTTGCCCGAGGTCACACAGCAGGCAAATGGCGGAATAGGGCTTAGAACTCACTTGTTCAGGTTCTTCTGACTCCCACAATCAAGTTATACACAGTTCCTGTCCCACAAAGAGCTCACATCTTCATCCCACTTTACAGATGAGTGAACTGAGGCACAGAGGAGTTAAGTGACTTGGCCAAGGTCACAGAGCAGACAAGTGGCAGAGCCGGGATTGGGACGACTGCCATTCTGCTCGACGGCACCTTCTACGGCTCCCTTTTCCAGCCCTGCCTCCTGAGGTGCAAAGCCTTCCTGCCAGGCGATACCCGAGTCCTAGGAGCCAGGGATTTCTCAGGAGGGGAATTTTCCCCTCTCCACACACTCCCAATCTTGAAAAAGAATCAACGGCACTGACGGAGCACTTACTGTGTACGAAACACCGTACAAAGCGTTGGGAGAGTCCAATACGATCGAGTTGGTAGGCACCTTTTCTGCCCACAACAAGCATAGAGGAGACTTGGGAAGTTTCATTTTGTTCAAGGAAACTCTGAGCCAATCTATCAAAAAGAAGTACCAAAGGCATTTAACGATGCATATTTCTCTGCTCAGTGAAGCCAAGAGAAGGGGAGGGAGGTTCAGAGATGTTGAGTTTAGTAGTAGTAAAAGGAGTCGCCTTTCCCAAACACTTAACGATGACGATGATGACAGTAATAATAATATCAATAATAGCGGATTTGATAAGCACTATATGCCAGGCACTGTTCTAAGCGCTGAGGTAGATACAAGATAATCGAGTTGGACACAGTCCCTGTCCCACATGGGGCTCACAGTCTTAATCCTCGTTTTTCAGATGAGGGAACTGAGGTACCGAGAAGCGAAGTGACTCTCCCAAGGTCACAGAGCAGACTAGTGGCGGAGGCAGAATTAGAACCCAGGTCCTTCTGCATCCTAGGCCCGTGCCCTATCAACTAGGTCGAACTGCTTCTCAGTCGGTATGAGATGCTGCACCAGTCATTTGGGAAACAAAGAATGAAGAAGAGACCTCTTCCCTAACCACCAGGACCTTACACCTTAATGGGAGAGATAAACATAAAAATATTAATAATAGTAATAATGGTATTTGTTAAGTGCTTATTATGTGCCAAGCACTGTTCTAAACACCGGGGTAGATACGAGTTAATCGGGTCGGACACAGTCCCCGTCCCACATGGGGCTCACGCTCTCAATCCCATTTTACAGATGAAGTAACTGAGGCCTAGAGAAATGAGGTTTAGAGCTTAGTTTAGACTGTCAGCTGGTTGTGGGCAGGGAATGTGTCTGTTTATTGTTATACTCTACTCTCCCAAGTGCTTAGTACAGTGCTCTGCACACAGTAATTATAATAATAATAATGTTGGTATTTGTTAAGCGCTTACTATGTGCAGAGCACTGTTCTAAGCGCTGGGGTAGATACAGGGTCATCAGATTGTCCCACGTGAGGCTCACAGTCTTCATTCCCATTTTACAGATGAGGTAACTGAGGCACAGAGAAGTTAAGTGACTTGCCCACAGACACACAGCTGAAAAGTGGCAGAGTCGGGATTCAAACCCATGATCTCTGACTCCCGAGCCCGTGCTCTTTCCACTGAGCCACGCTGCTTCCCTATTAATAATCAATCATTATGCTATTTGTTAAGCGCGTACTATGTGCCAAGCACCGGTCTAATCCCCATTTTACAGATGAGGTGACTGAAGCCTAGAGAAGTGAAGTGCTTCGTCCAAGGTCACGGAGCAGACGAGCGGCGGAGCCAGGATTAGAACTCAGGTCCTTCTTACTCCCAGGGCCGGGCTCCATCCATTAGGCCACACTGTTACCACATGCCAGGCACGGTACTAAGGGCTGGGATAGAGACAAGCTAGGCAGTTGGACACAGTCTCTGTCCCACAGGGGACCCAGTCTGGAACCCCATTTTACAGATGAGTCAACTGAGGCCCAGGCGCGTGCCCTACGCGGAAAGCCCATGCGACGGGAAGGGGCATTTTGGCTTGGCGGAAAATCTGCGGGAGAGTCAAGGATCGCGAAGTGCGGCTTCGGATTTTATTTCTAACAACTTTATTGAGAATGTTCTGTGAATTGTACAATGAGAGAGTTTGCTGGCTGTTCCGTGAATTACCCCCACGCCAGCCCGGTGGGGCTCCTTTATTTCTTGGGATTTTTCTGTTCCGCGCTAAGCTCTTGAGATCCATCTTTTCTATCGCCTTCGTTGTCATCTTCCTGAGAAAAGAAGTACAGGACACAGTGACTACGCATGCTTTTGAACAATTTACTGAGAACGCCAAAATCCTAAGGAAAGGGAACTTGGAAATTCTTCACTCGGAAGGCGAATGCGTCGTCGGGCCGTTCAGGTCCGCGAGCTGCCGTCGGGCTGGTCCCTTAAAATCGGCTCACGCAGTCAACCTGCAGCAATCTGTGCTTTTCACACCATCCCCTGGCCAGACAATGCTCCCATCCCTTACCCCGGTCTTCAAAATTCCTCCCCAAAAGCAGCTGCCGCTGAAAAATATCCGGTTCGGAGGACACCGGCTACTTTTAGTTCCCTGCCTGAAAGAAGGCAGTAAATTTCGACTTCAGAGACACGTGACGTGGCGCAGTGTAGTCCTTCGGGCCCGTCGAGCGTATTTTCTGGACGGGACTGCCGATTTTCCAATTATTCGTCCCGCCGTATGTCATCCGAGGCTCGGTCGGGTCTAAAACGGGACACGCGAGACGGTCGGACGACCGGCAGACTTCTCATCTGCCCCGGGCTTTCTACTATCCGATCTGGACTCATAACTCACGGCAGGCTGCGGCCGCAGCCGGGGAATCGACGAAGCGACGTCGCCGTGTCCGGTACTGTGAGGAGGGGCGCGGTTCTCGCCCTCCCGGGCCCCCTCTCCCCCAGAACCCCTCCGTCGCGGGTCCTCTCGCTTGTGGGAATGGCGGGAGTGCATTTCAAGGTACGATCGGCAAGATCCCGCCTCATCGACTGTGGGCCCGTTGTTGGGTAGGGATCGTCTCTATCTGTTACCCGAACTGTACTTACCAAGTGCTTAGAAAAGTGCTCTGCACACAGTAAGTGCTCACTAAATATGAACGACTGACTGAATGAATGAATGAATCGACGGTCCGTCGATCCGTGGTATTTATTGGAGCGCTCACTGTGTGCACAGCACTGCATTCGGCGTGGCCCGGTGGAAAGAACGGGGGCTTAGGAGTCGGACGACCTGGGTTCTAACGCCGGCTCCGTCGGTGGCTCGGTGTGAGGCCCTGGGCCCATGACCACTTCTCATCTGTGAAATGGGGATTCAGGGCCTGTTTCCCCTCCTACTTAGACCTCGTGTGGATAAGGCCCGGGCTCAGGAGTCAGAAAGACCTGGGTTCTAATCCCGGCACTGCCACTGGTCTGCTGTGGGCCTTTGGCCGAGTCATTTCACTTCTCTGGGCCTCAGTTACCTCATCTGTAAAATGGGGATTAAGACTGTGAGCCCCATGTGGGACAGGGACTGTGTCCAAACTGATTAACTTGTATCTACTACAGCTCTTAGAACAGTGCTGGGCACATATTAAGTGGTTAACAAATACCAGTTATTAAGTAAAAGGGAGAACAGGTATTGAATCTTTACAGATAAAGAAACTGAGCTACAGAGAAAGGAAGTGACCTGTTCAATGTCACACAGCAGGCGAGTGGCAGAACTGGAATTAGAACCCAGGTCCTGACTTTCCCAGGATCCTGTTCTTTCCACCGGGCTGGGCTGAACGAGGTGCTCGGACACAGTAAACGCTCAATAAATAGCACGGATGGACAGTCGATGAGGCGGTACCTTGCCAACGGTACCTTGAAATGGATTTTGGCCGCTCCCACGGGGGGAGACAGCAGAGGCCCAGGCCCCAGGCTCTTTCCCCTAGGCCAAGCTCCTCCGGCAAACGCCGTGCTGAGCGTGTACCGTGAGCAGAACGCTCTGAGCCTTTGACGACACAAACGCACAAGCCAACGCCCGGCATCTGCCTGCCCTTTAGCAGTAGATGACTATTTTACAGAATGTTCGATGGCGGTGTGGGAAAGCTAAAGAATGAATATGTATTCAAAATGAAAACAGGATTTATCTTGGCAAGAAAGTTGTACTCACAGCGTGCAAAACAATGGAGAATCAAGCATTCTAAATCAATTAAATGGCTCTTTGATTTATTAAACAATCCCGTAACCTGAACGCCTCTGGGTATATGTAGAAAAATGTGTCTGAAGAATGTTAAATAATCAGCGAACAAAAGGCAGAAAGAGGGAATTAAAAGATCTGCCCGGTGTGGATTTCCAAATCCCATGAATATTGGCTGCATACCGAAACAGAACAAGTTGCACCCGAACAGACCCAAAATTCCCAAGTTCCCAAATTTATCCCCCAGGAATCTGACTGCCGGTCCCGGGAAAGCTGAAATCGCTGGCACCGTGTATCTACTATGTGCCAAGAACAGGACTAAGCCCTGGGGCAGAGAAAATAGGATCAGATCGACACAGTCGCTTTATTTATATCTAACCATCGGTACACATACCTATATCTCTACATGCATATCTACTCTCAGTTTCCACACCTGTAAAATGGGGATTTGATACGTTTTGTTTTTTACCGATATTCGTCAAGAGCTTACTATGTGCCAGGCGCTGTACTAAGCACTGGGCTAGAAACAAGCTAATTAGGTTGGACAAAGTCCCTGTCCCACATGGTGCTCATGGTCTTAATCTCCATTTTCCAGGTCAGGTTACCGAGGCACAGAGAAGCGAAGTGACTTGCCCCAAGTCACACAGCAGACCATTGGTGGAGCCAGGATTAGAACTCAGGTTTTCTGACTCTCTTTGCACTAGGTCACACTGCTTCTGCCTCCACCTTAGACAGTGAGCCCCAGGTGGGACCTGATTTATCTTGTATCTACCCCAGAGCTTAGTACAGGAGCATAGTAAGTGCTTAACAATCACCACGATCATTATAACATAATCTATATCTCTACATGCATATTTATCATCTATCTCTCAGGGCCCAACACACAGTTAAGCGCTTAAGAGCGTGGCGTAGTGGAAAGAGCACGGGCTTGGGAGTCAGAGGTCGTGGGTTCTAATCCCGGCTCCGCCACTTGGCTGCTGTGTGACCTCGGGCGAGTCACTTGGCTACTCTGGGCCTCAGTTACCTCACCTGTAAAATGGGGATTAAGTCCGTGAGCCCCACGTGGAAAGCGGACTGGGTGCCACTTGATTAGCTTCTATCTAACCCATCACTTAGAATAGTGCCTGGCACATAGTAAGCACTTAGCAAATACCGCAATCGTAGGGCTGAACTTAGACGGGTGAATGGATGGACGGCTGGTTGGGGGGATGGGTCAGTACAGTGCCTGGTTCACAGTCAGTGCTTAGCAAACACCATCGTCATCATCATCATCACTATTACTGTTAACTCTAACGTACTCCCCCAAGCACAGCGCTGAAGAGATACACTGGATTGACTGATGGATCCAGCAGGTTCACCTCGTCGGATGAGCATTCCTTAATTCCCTCTCAGCCTTCCAGACCTACGTCATGACAGAAGCGGGTGCATTCCAAAACCATAGCAGGGGGTCTTTTTAACGAGCGGGAGACAGGTACTTAGGGGCCCAGAGACCGTGGAAGGAAAGGATTATAATTGGAGTCGCGCCTGACGACGCATCTTCCCCCCTATGACAAGGTGACAGGACACATCTATCTTCCCTGAGCTTTCCTTGGGTGCCTGGGGTCTTCCCTGAAACCGCGGGCCTAGTTCCCGGGGCTTCTCTTCAGGGTGGCCGCGCGACCCAGTGGATAGAACAAGGACCTCTGGTGCTTTTCTACAAAAACGTTCAGGAAATGTTTCCCCCTCCTCCTCGAGAACCTCCAGGGGTTGTTCATCCACCTCCACATCCAACAGAAACTCCTCGCCATTGGCTTTAAAGCCGTCAATCCCCTCGCCCCCTCCTACCTCACCTAGCTCCTCTCCTACTCCGACTCGGCCCGCACACTCCGCTCCTCTAATGCCAACCTACTCAGGGGGCCTCCATCTCGTCTATCTCTCCACCGACCTCTCACCCACGTCCCACCTCTGGCCTGGAACACCCTCCCTCCTCAAATCCCACTGACGACGACCCTCCCCCTCTTCAAAGCCTTATTGCAGGCCCATCTCCTCCAAGAGGCCTTCCCTGACTAAGCCCCCCTTCCCTCTTCTCCCGCTCCGTTCTGCGTCGCCCTGACTCGCTCCCTTTATTCATCCCCCCTCCCAGACCCACGCCACTGATGTCCACATCTGTCATTTATTGATTTCTATTTTTGTCTGTCTCCCTCCTAGCCTGTTATGGGCAGGGAATGTGTCTGCTTCCTGTTGTATCGCACTCCCCCAAGCACTTAGTACAGCTCTCTACACACAGGAAGCGCTCAATAAATATGACTGAATGAATGAGTGAATGAACGAAAGGGCCTGGGAGTCAGAAGGACCTGGGTTCTAATCCCTGCTCTGCCACTTCTCTGCCTTGTGACCCTGGGCAAGTCACTTTGCCTCTCGGCATCTCAGTTATCCCGTCTGTAAAATGTGGATGAAGACTGAGGGCTTTGAAAGGAGGGAGAGCTGGGTTCTGTCGCTCTAATGCGTTCTATCTCCCTGGCCTGGTTCCAGGGACTACAAGTAGCGTGGCTTAGTGGAAAGAGCCCAGGCTTGGGAGTCAGAGGTCAAGGGTTCTAATCCCGGCCCCGCCACTTATCAGCTCTGTGACTTTGGGCAAGTCACTTTACTTCTCTGTGCCTCAGTGACCTCATCTGTAAAATGGGGATTAAGACTGTGAGCCCCACATAGGACAACCTGATGACCTCCTATCTACCCCAGTGCTTAGAACAGTGCTTGGTACATAGTAAGCGCTTAACAAATGACATCATCATTATTATTATTATTATTAATAATAATAAGTCACCCCCCCGTCCCCCGTCCCCCACAAATAGAGTCAGAGCAATCCAATATCGAGATGGAGGGTCCAAGGACTAGATCTCGGGGAAGGCAGTTCTCTCCACCTCGGTTTTCTCATCTGTAAAAAGGGGACTCCATATATGGAATGGGGGATAGAGCTTGGACTTGGGAGTCCGGTGGATCTGGGTTCTAATCCTGCCTCCGCCACTTGTCTGCTATGTGACCTTGGACAAATCACTAATCTCCTCTGGGCCTCGGTTACCTCAACTGTAAAATGGGGATTAAGACTTCGAGCCCTATGTGGGTCAGGGACTGTGTCCAATACAATCTGCTTGTATATACCCCAGCGATTAACACAGTGCCTGGCGCATAGTAAGACCCTAACAAATACTACAATTATTATTATTGTTATTATTATTATCCTCCCCCTTTATATCTGACAGACAATGACTCTCTTCACCTACAAAGTCTTACTGAAGGCACACCTCTTCCAAGAAGTCTTCCCCGACTAAATCCTCCTTTCCTCTTTCCCACTCTCTTCTGGTTCACCCTTGACCTTGGATTTGTATCCTTTATTCACCCCTCCCTTCAGTCCCACAGGATTTACGTCCATATCCCGAATTTCTATTAATGTCTGTCTCCCCTTGTAGACTGTAACCTCCCTGTGGGCAAGGAATGTGTCTATTAATTCTGTTATCTTGTACTCTCCCAAGAGCTTAGTATAGTGGGCCGCATGATAAGCGCTCAATAAATAGTATTAATTGGTTGTTTGGTTCTCCCATTCCCACTGGACACTGAGCCCCGTATGGGACAGTGACCAGATCCGATTGCACTGAATCCTCCCAGCACTTAGTACAGTGCTCAGTGCTTAGAAAGCGCTTAATGAATGCCACAAGCTTTTTTTTCTTTAACGGCAATTCGTAAGAACTTACTACGTGCCAGGTCCTGTTCTCAGCGCTGGGATAGATACGAGCTAATCGGGTTGGACCCGGTCCCTGTCTCACAGAAGGGTCAGAGTCTTAGTTCCCATTTAAAATGAGGTAACTGAGGCACAGAGCAGTGAAGTGACTTGCCCAAGGTCTTGCAGCAGACAAGTGTCAGAGCTGGAAATAGAACCCAGGTCCTTCTGAGTCCCAGGCCCGTGCTCTATTAAGACTGTGAGCCCCCTGTGGGACAGGGAGTTTATCCAACCCGATTTGCTTGTATCCACCCTAGCGCTTAGTACAGTGCCTGGCACGGGCTTGGGAGTCAGAGGACGTGGGTTCCAATCCCAGCTCCGCCACTTGTCAGCTCTGTGACCTCGGGCAAGCCACTTCCCTTCTCTGTGCCTCAGTGACCTCATCTGTGAAATGGGGATTAAGACTGTGAGCCCCACGTGGGACAACCTGATCACCCTGTATCTACCCCTGTGCTTAGAACAGTGCTCGGCACAAAGTAAGCGCTTAACAAATACCATTATTATTCCTTCTAGTCTGTAAACCCGGTGTGGGCCGGGATTGTCTCTTTTTATTGCTGAACTGTACTTTCCAAGCGCTTAGTACAGTGCTCTGCAGCCAGTACGTGCTTAACCGTTGTTGGGGAGGGATTGTCTCTGTCTGTTGCTGAATTGTACTTTCCAAGAGCTAGGACAGTGTTCTGCCCACAGTAAGCGCTCAATAAATACCACTGAATGAATGAACAAACACCATCATCATCATTATTATTATCCACTAGTCTGTCGTAGACTCTGTCCTATTGTCCTCTCCCAAACTCTTAGCATAGTGCTCTGCACACAGTAAGGGCTCAATAAATATGATGGTCTGCCCGCGGGATGCTCAGATGCAGGTTTTTCTTCTTGGCCGTTTCTCAGAGCTCAGCAGAGAGGCTAGAATCCTGGGGGTGTGTAGTTTCCGCGGGATCCTCAAGATGGAGACCAAAGAGCGGATTTCGCATCAGCGGGCTGAGGCCAGGGGATGCTGCCCTAGCCTCCTTCACCTTGGGACTTTTAGTGATTTTCCTCTCATCCCTAACACGCTTTTCCCATCGACTTCTTCTCCGAACGGAAGGCTCTTGGGCGGGGGGAGGGAACACCCTGTCATAGGCCATCTTGGGAAGAGATAAACTCCGGCGAGCGTGTCTGGAGAGACCAACTGGCGTCTCCCCAGTTCCCAGGCTTGGGAGTCGGAGGTCGTGGGTACTAATCCCGCTCTGGGCAAGTCATTTAACTTCTCTGAGCCTCTGTTCCCTCATCTGTAAAATGGGGGTTAAGACCGTGAGCCCCCACGTGGGACAACCTCATTGGCTTGTATCTACCCCAACGTTTAGAACAGTGCTTGGCACACAGTAAGCGCTTAACAAATACCAACGTTATTATTATAAGTAATCATAGTGAAGAATGAACCCCCGGGATGGTTTACTTGTTTCGTTTTGTTTCCCGTTCAGACTGTGAGCCCGTCGTTGGGCAGGGATGGTCTCTATCTGTTGCCGAACTGTACACTCCAAGTGCTTAGTACAGTGCTCTGCACACCGTAAGCGCTCAATAAATACGACTGAGTGAATGAATGAATGAAAGTTCCTACTTCAGGAAAGTTTATTCAGGTGTCAAGAAGCGGTGCGGCCTAGTGGCCAGAGCCCAAGCCAGAGGGGTCAGAGGACCTGGGTTCTAATCCCGGCTCTGCCGATTTACCTGCTCTGTCCCCTGGGTGCAAGTCACTTCCCTTCTCTGGGCCTCAGTTCCCTCATCTGTAAAATGAGGATTAAGACTGTGAGCCCTGTGTGAGACAGGGAACGTGCCCCACCCCATTAGCTCGGATCTACCCCAGCGCTTAGCACAGTGCCTGGCACATAGTTAGTGCCTATCAAATACCAACCAAAAAAAAAGGAAGAAAGGAAAGTATTGTAGTAAGCGCCGAGGCAGATACAAGCTAATCAGGTTGGGCACAGTCCCTGTCCCACATGGGGCCCCTAATCTATGTAGTATGCAGTAAATGCTTAATAAATACCCTGATTAATATGTCTCCTTGGTTTGCAGGTGAACTTTCCCCTTTGGAAGATTTCTGGATTACACAAAGGACACCCACGAACACCTTCTCAAGCGTGTCTCGGAAGCTTTAGTACAGCTGTTTCACCACAGGCACGGTTCTCTCTGTGTAAACAAAACATGCCGGGGAAATGGCACCGTACTTTAGCTACACCGGAAGGCCGCGGTGATAAAAAAAATCCCTCCTTTAAATACGCCTGGCGGGAGGAGATGGTGGTGGTGTTCTGTTCAGAACAAAAGCAGCCTCCTGGTGCTTGGCCCGGGAAGGAAGTGGGAATGGCCCTTCTGACCGACCCTCACTGCCAGGCAGTAACTACGTTTTTCTCATATCGATCAATCCATCGATCAGTCGATCGATCGATCGGTCTCCTACGACAACCCAGCTCACACACCCCACTCCTCTGACGCCAAAGGAGGGCGGTCGGTTTGACCCTTCTGCCTGATCCACACTGCTAGATGGTAACTCTGTCTTATGATCAATCGATCGATCAATCAATCTCCTATTATAACCGCTCCTGCACACTCCACTCCTGTAACACCGACCTCCTCTCTGTACCTCGATCTCGTCTTAGCGTGACCTGGGGATCGAGCCCGGACCCGGGAGTCAGCAGGACCCGGGTTCTAATTCCAGCTTCGCCATTTGTTTGTTGGGTGACCATGGGCAAGTCACTTCACTTCTCTGTGCTTCAGTTCCCTGACCTGTGAAATGGGGATTATGACTCTGAGCCCCAGGTGGCACAAGGACTGTGTCCAACCCGATAGACTTGTATCTCCCCAAGTGCTTAGTACAGTGCTTGGCACAAAGCACTTAATAAATGCCATTAAAAAAATCCAACCGTTCTCCCCACTTTCAAAACCCTCCTAAAATCCCATTTCCTCCAAGAAGCCTTCCCAGACTAAGCCCACATTTCCCTCTCCGCCCTCATTCATTCATTCATATTTATTGAGCGCTTCCTGTGTGCAGAGCACTGTACTAAGCCCTTGGAAAGTACAATTCAGCAACAAATAGAGACAATCCCTGTCCACAACAGGCTCACAGTCTAGAAGCAGGGAGACAGGCATCAAAACAAGTGGGCGGGGAACACGTCTGTTATATTGTTCTCTCCCAAGTGCTCAGTACAGTGCTCTGCACACAGCCTCAATAAGTACGACTCCCCTCTGCATCGACTATCGCCACGGCCGTGTACCCCTTAAATGGTCCTAGAAATGGCCCTGTTTATTTCCTGGTCTTTCCAGACCCACAAGCACAAAAGACTCGAGGTCGTCTACTTGGATTGGCGGGTGAAGTGAATGTCAGGCTCTCAATCAATCGGCCAATCGAGCGTATTTATTAAGCACTTACCGGGTCCAGGGCATCGAACTAAACGATTGGGAGAGTCCAACAAAATATAACGGACACATTCCCTGCCCACAACGAGCTTACAGCATGGCTTAGCGGATACAGCACGAGAGTCAGGAGGTCCTGGGTTCTAATCCTGGCTCCGTCAGGTGTCTGCTGATTGACACTGCCACTTAACTTCTCTGGGCCTCGGTTACCTCATTTGTAAAATGGGGATTAAGACTGTGAACCCCAAGGGAGACCGTTAACTTCTATCTACCCCGGTGCCTGGAACAGTGCTAGGCAGACAGTAAGTGCTATCAAGTACCTCAGTTCCCTCATCTGTAAAATGGGGATTAACTGTGAGCCTCACGTGGGACAACCTGATTACCCTGTATCTCCCCCAGCGCTTAGAACGGTGCTCTGCCCATAGTAAGCGCTTAACAAATACCAACATTATTATTATTATTACCATAATTATTTTTACAGTCTAGAGGGGATGACAGGCATCAATAGAAATAGATAAAATTATGAACATGGACGTAAGTGCCGGGGAGCTGGGCGACGCTGAAGGGAGAGGGGAAAGAGGAAATGACGCCTTAGTCGGGGAAGGCCTCTCTTAAGCACTTCCCCGCATGAGCTCATGAATGGTCTTATATACTCTCCCAAGATCTTAATAGAAGGCTGGATGCCGATTAAGTGCTCAGTAAGTACTACTGATGGATCTGGCCCGAGTTTCACAATCACTAGATTATTTAAAAAACAAAAACAAAATTCCCCTAGGGCAGGGACCTTGTCTCCTCTCAAACTCCTCCAAGAGTTTAGTATATTGCTTTGCATCAATCTTTCTTTTAATGGGGTTTGTTAAGAGCTTACTCTGTGCCAGACCCTGTACTAAGCCCTGGGGTAGAAGCAAGCTAAATCAGGCTGGGCCCCGTCCCTGTCCCCCGTGGGACTCACAGTCTTAACCCCCATTTTACAGATGAGGGAACTGAGGAACAGAGCAGTGATGTGACTTCCCCAAGGTCACGCAGCAGACAAGAGGCAGAGCCGGGATTAGAACCCAGGTCCTTCTGACTCCCAGGCCCGGGCTCTTTCCACTAAGCCAGGTTGCTTCTCAGTCAACCAGTCGATGGCATTTAATGAGCACTTACTGCGTGCAGAGCACTGTACTAAGTGTTTGGGAGAGAACAAGAAGAGATGGTAGATACATTCCCTGCCCACAAGGAGCTACTCTGCATGGAATAGGCACTCTATAAATACTATTGCTTGAAAGAGTCCTTAAAACTGGATTCAAAATATCAGTCCGGTAATCAGTAATGTTTTGAATACCTAAGGCGTGCAGAACACTGACCGAAGCATTTGGGAGAGTACGACAGAGCTAACAGACGTGTTCCTTGCCCGTGAGGCACTTACAATCTAACACTGTGGGCCAAACACTGTACTAGGCGCTTGGGAGAGTACGAGAGTTAGGGCTCAGGGGCTTATCCCCTACCATGTGCACAGCACTGGGCCAAGCACTGGGGAGAGCGCAACAGAGCTAGTAGACGGGATCCTTCTCTTCAAGGAATTTACAATCTAGCGGGGGAGAAGGACACGAAATAATAATAATAATAATGTTGGTATTTGTTAAGCGCTTACTACGTGCAGAGCACTGTTCTAAGCGCTGGGGGAGATACAGGGGAATGAGGTTGTCCCACGTGAGGCTCACGGTCTTCATCCCCATTTTACAGATGAGGGAACTGAGGCACAGAGAAGTGACGTGACTTGCCCACGGTCACCCAGCTGACACTCTCCAAATGGGAGGAAAAATGGAACGGAAAAGGAGGGGGGCGAATAAGTACGTGCTTAAATACCCGAGTGTTTAAATCAATACGTACACGGGTGCTATGTGTGAGGGTCTAGTCTCTGGGAAGAAGGAAATTCAATCAAGGAAGGCTTCTTGGAGGAGAGGTGGAATTTCAGGAAAGGTCTGACCGATGGGTGGGCTGGGTGTACCCTCCCAAGCGCTCAGTCCAGTGCTCTGTACCCAGTAAGCGCTCAATAAATATGACTGCAGGAACAAATGAATGATCCGGGCGGATTTAAAGGGGGACGGGGCTTGAGATCGGAGGGCCCGAGCCAAGAGCTGGAGTTTGGAGAGTCCAGCCTGTCGTTCAGTAGCCACGTGCCCGGAGAAGAGCGATAGATAAAGCGGCCTCTTCTGACTTGACTGGGCTTAAGAACCAGCCGATTTCATCCGTGGAAAGCGCTCTCACCCTTGGCAACCCCCTAGGGGTGTGCTTTCTAACCCGCAGAATTTGCTGCTGCTGCAGCTTGCGAGCGGAAAGAATCTCCAACGTAATGAAAATGTTTTAGATCAAACGAGCACGCTGCATGCTTCCGACCAAAATTAATTAGAGATTTTAATGTTTTACAATTCCACCGTAATTCTTTAAATGGCGCATTTATTTCATAGTAATAAACACTTGGTTCATTAAGTAAAGTTCAAAACGCGTGTTACGCGCTACATTTAACAACCTTTGGCCCTTTCCTTCTGTACTTCTGGATTTCGGTTTTCCAATGCATTGAATAAGCAATTGAGGGACACAGTTAAATTTCCTGACTCGGCATATTTGGGCTTCTGATTTCATTTAATACAAAAGGCAATTAATTTGCCGTTTTACCACCGGATCCCAACTTTAGTGGGCCATGATAGATACTGAAATGAACTTACAAGAAATGCTTAATTAAATTCACTGTAGAAAAGCCCAAGTGAAGGGTTTTTTTTCCTTTCCCTCCCGCCCCCAAAGAATGTGACAGGAGAAGATTCCTATCTAATTAGAAGAAAGCTGAATTCTAGAATCAAAGTCACTTGAGAAGCCTGGGTGAAGCCAGATGAAACATGAGCCGGTATAGTCCCACGGCTTGAAGGACGTGGGTTGTTCGAGACTCTGATCCGAACCGTTCCTCTTTCCTCTGACTAAAGAAGACGCTTTCGGCTCGACGGCTGGCCATTTGCTAAGCGTCCAGGGGATGTATTACCCCAGACTAACACGAAGTCTTCAGATATTTCTCGGTCCCTACAGACGCAAAGGGAAATAGGACAACTACAAAAACTAACTTTTCTGCATTTAAGGACAGTCGAGTGTAGGTTATTCAAGGAGCGATTATTTGGTTTATGGATCGGTGTCGACGCCCTGTAAACGGAGGTAAATTCTAGTGCAGTTTTCTCTGCCGTGTTTCATTCCCCAATCAATCGATGATATTTCTTCAGTGCTTACTGTGTGCAGAGCACCGCACTAAGCGTTTGGGGGGGAGCGGGTACAATATAATGTTCATATGGGTACAATATAACGCTAACCGTGACGACGGTATTCGTTAATTGCTTACTATGTGTCAAGCACTGTTCATTCACTAGTATTTATTGAGCGCTTACTATGTGCAGAGCACTGTACTAAGCGCTTGGAATGGACAAATCGGTAACAGATAGAGACGGTCCCTGCCCTTTGACGGGCTTACGGTCTAATCGAAGCTGATTAGAACACTGTTCGAAGCGCCCCGGTAGATACAACCTAATCAGGTTGGGTACATGGGGTGCACACTCTTAGACCCCATTTTACAGATGAGGTACCTGAGGCCCAGAGACGTGAAGTGACTTGACCAAGGTCACACAGCAGACAAGTGGCGAAGCCAGAATTAGAACCCAGGTCCTTCCCAGGCCTGTGTTCAATCCACTAAGCCGTACCGCTTCCCTATATCCGAGTCAGCGGACGCGTTCCTTGTCCACAATGAGTTTACAGTCCAGAGAACTATTCCCAACTAGACTGTCAACTTGTTGCGGGCAGGGAACGTCCTCTCCCAAGAGCTTAGTAATAATAATGGTGGTATTTGTTAAGCGCTTACTATGTGAAAAGCACTGTTCTAAGCGCTAGGGGAGATACAGAAAAATCTGGTTGTCCCCCGCGAGGCTCACAGTTAATCCCCATTTTACAGATGAGGTAACTGAGGCCCAGAGAGGTGAAGTGACTTGCCCACAGTCACACAGCTGACGAGTGGCAGATCCAGGATTAGAACCCATGACCTCTGACTCCCAAGCCCGGGCTCTTTCCACTGAGCCACGCTGCTTCTCTGCGCAGAGTCAGCGCTCAATAAACGCCGCTGATGAGGATGATGAACTCTGCCTCTCTGGTTAAGCAGCTGCCCAAGAGCTCACAGTCATTGTTATGCCTGGGGTTGGGATATCATCGGCTGGGTCATATCTAAGTGCTCTGCTGCCTAATAATGATAATTATAATTGCGGTATTTGTTAAGCGCTTACTTTGTGCCAGGCACTCTACTAGGCGCTGGGGTGGATACAAGCAAATCGGGTTGGACACAGTCCCTGTCCCACGTGGGGCTCACGGTCTTAATCCTCATTTTACAGATGAGGAAACTGAGGCTCAGAGAAGCGACTTACCCTAGGTCACACCGGAGACAAGTGGCAGAGTCGGGATTAGAACCCCCAACCTTCTGACTCCCGGACCCGGGGTCTATCCACTAAGCCAAGCTGCTTCTGCCCAGGGGAGGGAGCGGGGGCCCGGGAACCAAAGGACCTGGGTTCTAATCCCGGCTCTGCCCCGGTCTGCTGTGTGGCCTCGGCCAAGTTGCTTCGCTTCTCTGGGTCTCGGTTTCCTCACCTGTAAAACGGGGACTCGAAACGAGAGAGAAGTGGGGCGGAGGGAGGGGGTGACTGACTGGCGGCCTCTGAGCCTGTCTGAAAGAGTCCCTCACCCGATCACAGTGGGAATGAGAAAGAACAAAGATACAACGAGGATAACGGAGAAGGAAATAACAGAAGGACCCACCGTCCTTCAGAATACCGTTCATTCGAAAAAGAGCCCGAGAGGCAGTGTGGCCAGGTGGAAAGACCTTGGGCCTGGGAGTCAGAAGACCTGGGTTCTAATCCCAGCTCTGTCACTTGTTTTTTCCATGGTATTTGTTAAGCCATTACCCTGTGTCAGGCACTGGGGTAGACACAGCCTAATCGGCTTGGACACACTCCACGTCCCACGCGGGGCTCCCATTCTTAATCCCCATTAGACAGACGAGGGAATCGAGTCCCAGAGAAGTGAAGTGACTTGCCCAAGGTCACCCAGAGGACAAGTGGCGGAGCCGGGATTGGAAGCCGGGTCCTTCCGACTCCCAGGCCCGTGCTTTATCCATCAGGCCTCGCTGCTTCCGGTGACAGGCTGCCACTTGTCCGCTGCGTGACCTTGGCCACGTCGCTCAACCTCTCTGGACCTCATCTGTAAAATGGGGATTAAGACTGCTTGACCCATGTGGGACGTGGACTGCGTCCAACCAGGTGACCTTGTATCTATCCCAGAGCTTCGGACAGTGCCTAGCACATGTAAGCATTCAACGAATACCGTTTTTTTTACCTCTTGGTGAATTTCTGACCGTGCATTCCTTCCTTTGAACAGTTCCGGATTTAGTCAGGGTGGGCTGGGGAAGAAAAGTAAAAAGGCTGCCCTTCTCTTTTCTCAGATAAGTCCGAATCGATAAGGTCACAGCGGACCTCACCCGCAACACTGCGAGATCGATCGACCTCGCGATAGGCCGGGGTGGACATCAACGCTGCCGATGAAAAAGATTTATAATCCGGCTTTAGTTTTTATCCCTGGCCACAATGACAATGAGGGAGTAACGCTGAAACAGCTCGGGAACAACAAAGAAGATTCTTGATTTTTTTTTTCCTTTAAGCAGAAAGAGGGGTGGCCTAAAGGGAATCGACACTGCTCACTGGTGTAAAAATCCAGCCGGGATCTTCACGGGAAACAAGAGGGACGTACGAATAACGCTTCGAAAGTATACGCCCTGTCGCTAATTCTAACGAACTGTACTCCGTAAGTGCTTAGTCTGGTGCTCTGCACGTGGTAAGCTCTCCGTCGATACCTTACTCTGATTGCTTGATTTTTAGGATCTCGGCATTTTTCTAGCGAGGTGAAATGCAAACTGTGCTTTCGAACTGCACGCCGTGCACCGATCAGCTCGTATTTTAGACGACCACGTTCCTCTCCCTCCTTGGGATGGAGGGGGCAACCGAGAGTTCCCCCGCCCCGCACTTCCCTGACTGTTGTCCAATTCGGAACCGATGGGAAACGATCCGGCATCCAAACGCCGAGCAGCGGCGTGGCCCGGTGGTAAGAGACCGGGCTTGGGAGTCAGAGGTCGTGGGTTCTAATCCGGGCTCTGCCACTTGTCAGCTGGGTGACTTTGGGCAAGTCACTTCACTTCTCTCTGCCTGAGTTACCGCATCTGTAAAATGGGGACTAAGACTGTGAGCCCCACATGGGACAATCTGATAACCTTGTATCTACCTCAGTGCTCAGAACACTGCTCGGCACATAGTAAGCGCTTAACATACACCATCATTATTATTATTATTACGGCCCTCATTGTTCGCGTTTAATTTGGGAAACTCAGGGGCATTGCCCAAAGAGGACTTCAGTGACGGAGCGATAGTACTCTCCCAGAACTATCACCTGTCAAGAACATCATGGACTGGGACTGCTTATTGTTCTATTGGACTCCCCCGAACGCTCAGTACAGTGCTCTGCATTCATTCATTCAATCAATCTACTTTAGTGAGCGCTGTGTGCAGAGCACTGTACTAAGCGCTTGGAAGAGTCCAGTAAGCACTCAATAAAGATGACTGACTGACTGATCGTCGGGTGAAATTCAAAGGGAGCCTTTTGGTCGGATCTGGGCAATGAGGAGCAACTTGGTTTTATTCTCCTGGATGATTCGCTACAATATCTAGAGGCCCGTCCTCCCCGATTCTGGCTCCAAAGTGATTCCATCTTCGCCTCAAAAAACTAAAAAAATAAAATGAATAAAAAGAGGTTGTTTGGAAGATTTTCTGGAAAAACTCACGCCGAAGCAGTTCATTCCATCACTGCCAAGCTCCGCGTGAAGAAGATATGCCCGCGTCGTCACAGTTGGACCAGAACTAATTAGAGTTCCGCGGTCTTTCGGTGGCAACATCTTATTAGGGGGCTGATGTTATCAATCACTATTTCCCTCTCCACACTAACCCTCTGCAACCATTTAGTACCGTTACCCGAATGAGGTGACGGTGACGTCCATCTTGATGACGACTTGCGGGTCCCTTCTTTCCAAGTGGGCTCTGGGGGGGCTTCACGTAAGGAATCCAAAAGGGTCCTGGGGTGAGAACTCACTGCTAGCTTCGCATAATAATCATAAGGACTGGGGTAACTGCTAAGCGCATACTGTGTGCCAGGCACTGTTCTAAGCGCCGGGGTAGATACGAGGTAAGCGGTTTGGACACAGTCCCTGTCCCACATGGGACTCAGTCTTCATCCCCATTTTGCAGATGAGGGAATGGAGGCACAGAAAAGTAAAGTGACTTGCACAAGGACATGCAGCAGACGGGTGGCGGTGGCCGGGATTAGAACCCAGGGACTTCTGACGCCCAGACCCGGGCTCTATCCACTGGGCCACGTTGCTTCTCGCGCTGTACTAAGCGCTTGCGAGAGTACTATACGACAGAGTTGGTAGACCCGTTCCCTGCCCACAAGAAACAAAATTAACCAACGGTATTTATATCCGTATTAACGGTACTTATTGAGCACTTACTATGTGCAGGGCAGTGTACTAAGCCCTTGGGAGAGCATAACCGAGTTATCCTGAGGTGACTGAAAGCACGCTGTGGGCATGAAATATGTCTGTTAAATTAATGATAGTAATGATGGTATTTGTTAAGCGCCAGGCACTGTTCTAAGCACTGGGGTTGATATTCACTCAATAGTATTTATTGAGCGCCTACTATGTGCAGAGCACTGGACTAAGCGCTTGGAATGGACAAATGGGTAACAGACAGAGACAGTCCCTGCCCTTTGACGGGCTTACGGTCTAATCGGGGGAGACGGACAGATGATATAAGATAATTGGACACTGTCCCTGTCCCACTTGGGGCCCACAGTTTCCTCATTTTACAGATAGGGTAACTGAGGCCCCCGAGAAGTGAAGTGACTTGCCCAAGGCCACACAGCAGACAAGTGGCGGAGCCGGGTTTAGAACCCATGACCTTCTGACTCCCAAGTGATTAGGACAGCGTTCTGCACACGGTAAGCGCTCGATAAATACGATCGACCGACTGACTGTCCAGGTTCCTTTCGAAGATCGGGATTCACGGACTTCGTGTGGGGAGGGAGGGAGGGAAGGAAGGGAATCGGAAAAGGTGGCCGAGATCAGCTCCTGAGCCATGTAAAGTTCCGGTAATACCTTGGGCGGATCGTCCTTTTATCCTCAAATAAGCGGATGGTACAGAGGATTTATCATCGAGGCCCCTCGGTGGCTTTCTCAATCCTTGACAGCAGCTCGTGGAAAAATGTACTTTCCAAGTGAGGCCTGCCAGCTTCCTATCTATCTGTCAGAAGCAGCGGGGGCGGAAACTTCCTTACAGCCAGAGTCAAGTAGGACTTCAAAAGCTTTTGTGGTTTGGGAGATGCTTTGGTTACAAAAGTCTTAGTGGGAAAATGCGCCAGGAAGATGCAATTCGAAGCTGAACTGCGATACGAGGGAACGAATAAACCGAGGAGCGGTGTACATTAAAAAATATAAGCCTGGGGGTAAAATAATAACAATGGGGGCGTTGGTTAAGCGCTTATTATGTGTCAGGCGCTGTACTAAGCGCTGGGGTGGATACGAGTAAATTGGGTTGGACACAGTCGCTCGTCCCCCATGGGGCTCCCGGTCTTACTCCCCATTTTACAGAGGAGGGAAATGGGGCACAGAGAAGTGAAGTGACTTGTCCCAGATGCCCCAGCAGACAAGTGGCAGAGCCGAGATCAGAACCCAGATCCTCTGCCTCCCAGGCCCGGGCTCCTTCCACTAGGCCGCCCTGCTTCCCAAAATACCCGCTACAAAAGTTAACGATTCCACAGGTACATGAAGCCAACTACGCTGAACGGTGGGAAGTTATACATCAAAATGCACCGAATCCCCAGAAGACAGATGTTCAATAATCAACTCATTCAGTCCATTTCAACTCCACTGATAGCGTGTAACTATGGATTTGATCTACGATTTCTAGGATTTTATTTTAATTTTCTTCTCTTCTCCTTATGGGTTCAGCAGCTAAGCCCCGGGGGAAAGATGTAAATTTACCGATGCCAGTGACAGAAAAATCACTGTTTTACCAGGGCATCACTGATCTCGCACCCAGATTCTCTTCGGTATTTGAGCCTGAAATGTGTTTCTTCTGTCTGAGCTGGGAATGCCTTTTTGATATGGATTTTTCAAGGTCCCTAGGATACTTGGGGGGTGCTATTAAGTCCCCCTCCCCAATACACACACACACACACACACACACACCGATCTACTCTTGACACAGAAATCTCGGGTATTGAAACTAGTTGGCAAGTTTTTCCAGTTCATCTGCCATCACCTCTGGACAGATAATCCACGGCACTCAGAAGAAAACCGTATTCAAGGAGTGGTTTTAATAAGGCGGTGTTGTTTCCGTATAATGTGGATCGGATGTCTACATGGCATGGTTTAGGAGTAAGGGTAGGCGCCTGGGAATCAGAGGACCCGGGTTCTGATCCCAGCTCCGCCACGTGCCTGCTGTGTGACCTTGGACAGCTCACTCAAATCTCTGGGCCTCAGTTTCTTCATCTGGAAAATGGGGATTCGATACCTGTCTTCCCTCCTGTTCAGACTGTTGGCCCCATAACGCACAGGGGCTGCGTCTGACTTGACTATCCTGTCTCTACCCCACTACTCGGTACAGTGCTTGGCACAGAGTAAGCACTTAACAAATACCGATTTGTTATTCTTTTTATCATCCCAGTCCCAATCCACTGGATAATTACCCATACTCAGTTGGGGCCCTTGGTAGAACTAGGCCAATCAGTCAGTTGACCTTTGGATTTATTGAGCACTTATTGCGTGCAGAGCACTGTACAAAGCAGTTGGGAGAGTATGATATAACAGAAACAATCTACGAGGAATTGGAAGAGGCCAATGACGGTGAACTAAAACCCTGGGTCAACATCCCTCAGCTTTGCAATAATCGACTCCGGAAACGTCGTACGCCGCTTTAAAAAACACCCCAACTCCCCAGCTGAGAATCTTAGAAGAAGTGCTCTAGACTCAAATGGGGAGTCGTATAACATAATACGTCCGGCTAAGATAAAGAAAGCTGAGATAGCTCCCTAATCTCATGACTTTCTGACCGATTTAATGTTATTTGATTAACTTTCCATTTGAATCTGGCACTCCAAGCGAGCGGTTAAACGGAGGAGAAGGAATTCACCCCCCTAAAAGGGAAGGGCTATATTTCACCTCAACTTTCTTCCGGTTCTCAGAGCGGGGTCTGGAAGAAAGAGTGGGGGTCCGGGAATGAAGAGAGGTGGATTTTACCATATTAGATGTCATCAATCTGCAGAAACAGAAAGTTCCGCCCATTAAGGCGGAAGCGGGGGCTGGGAAGAACTGCAGCCACAATAATAATAATGAAAATAATAATTATGGTATTTGTTAAGCACCTCTTACGTGCCAAGCTCTGTTCTAAGCGCTGGGGGGATCCAAGTTGATCAAGTTGGACCAAGTCCTTGTCTCACATGGTGCTCACAGTCCTCATCCCCATTTTCCAGCTGAGGTAGCTGAGGCCCGGCGAAGTGAAGTGACTTACCCAAGGCCACAAAGCAGACACGTGGCGGAGCCGGAATTAGAACCCGGCTCCTTCCGGCTCCCAGGCCCAAGCCATGACCGACATATGCGTGACTGTTTCCCCCACACCATCGGATCTCCTTCTGTCCACGAGCGGATCGTGTTCCGGCGATCAATCGATCGATCGTTGGTGCAGAGAACTGTACTAAGCGCCTGGGAGAGTACAATATGGTAATAGTCGGTAGACACGGTCCCTGTCCTCAAAGAGCTTGCAGTCTAGAGGGGGAGGCAGACGTTGAAAGATATTATGGATATGGATATAAGTGCTGTGGGGCTGAGGGCGGGTGAATATCAAGGGCTTAAAAAGAGTCAAATGCTCAGATAGCAATAATAACAATAATGCTGGTATTTGTTAAGTGCTTACTATGTGCCAAGCACTGTTCTAAGCGCTGGAGTAGGTCCAAGATAATCAGGCTGTCCCATGCGGGGCTCACAGTCTTCATCCCCATTTTCCAGATGAGGCAACTGAGGCACAGAGAAGTGAAGTGACCTGACCAAAGTCACACAGCTGATAAGTGGCAGAGCCGGGATTAGAACCCACGACCTGTGACTCCCAAGGCCGGGCTCTTGCCACGAAGCCACGCTGCTTCTCAGATGATGCAGAAGGGAGCGGGAGGAAGGGAGGGAAGGCCTGAGTGGGGGAGAAGGCCCCTTGGAGGAGTTGGGATTTTAGTAAGGCTTTGGAGGTGGGGAGAGACAATGGTCTGTTGGATTTGAGGAAGGAGGGCGGTCCAGGCCAGAGGAAGGACATGGATACAGTGAGTAGGTTAAGAGGGGCGCAGCATGTGATTTCTAGATCGGAGAAATCAGGCAAGAGAGGGAGAGTCGATCCAGTACCGTAAAGCAGATGGTAAAGAGGTTTACCTACCAGTCATTCATTCATTCATTCATTCAATCAATCGTATCTACTGAGCGCTTTCTGTGTGCAGAACACTGTACTAAGCGCTTGGAAAGTACAATTCGGCAACAGATAGAGACGATCCCTACCCAACAACGGGCTCACGGTCTAGAAGGGGGGAGAGAGACAACAAAACGAAAACCGAAAATGGCCGAATGACTTTGTCGCCACCACATTTAACCATGAGAATGGGAGAATTCTTTTCGAAAAAATTGGCGACTGAATCCCCCTAAGAGCATAAATTGGAATGTATGTTGGGGAGTTTATTTTTAAGTCGCCGGCCGTGTGCTGTTAAATGAGTTTCCTTGCCTTATCTCACAGTAATTAATTTCTTGAATCACGCTAATGACATTCTTATCATCAGTAACATGCTAATGCAATTTGAATATACCACATGATCAATTAGTTGATTTATGTCACTTTCCAAACAAACTGCATGAGTGGCACGTAATTATTTGAAAACAGATCACTTCCAAAAGTACAATCGTTCACCTTGTGGAAGCTATTTCAGCCTAAGCAATTCTCGCGTGAATCAAATATTATTTTCATGTCCCTCGAATGTCATCCACGCCGAGATCCAGGGAACCCGTACCTTCCGACTAGGTCATCGGGACTCGATTTCTTTTTCTAACCGCCGGCCATTTATTCATCAAAGCCATTACACTCGACGAACTTTAGTCTGTTATTTTTCTCCATTAAATCAGAAACCGCTAATAAACCCTTCGAGGGAAACGGGTCGGACTCCAAAAACGGCTTCCCGTTTTTGTTCTTTATTTGGTCGCGGTTTAAAACAACCGGGTAAGATGTTGATGCATGACTGTTGACACATCCCCCTCCCCCCCGAAAACATTTAATCTAACCGGAACTAGGTATTTAATGCGAGGAAGCCCAGATGATGTATGGCTTATTTCAAAAGCAAATTCCTCTGAGAAGCAAGTGGTTCCAACGGAGGAGAGGTTCTTTTGTCCCCTTTCCCATGTGTTTATCATTCCTTTCTAGAAAAGCCTATAATAGTTCCGCTATATAAGTACTTTAATAAAAATAATTATGGTGTTTAAGTGCTTGCTATGTGTCAGGAGCTGTACTAAGCGCTGGGGGAGAAACAAGCAAATTGGGTTGGACACAGTGCCTGTCCCACATAATAATTATGTTATTTGGTAAGCGCTTACTACGTGTCAGGCACCGTACTAAGCGCTGGGGTGGATTTGGACACCATCCCTGTCCCACGTGGGGCTCACAGTCTCCATCCCCATTTTACAGACGAGGTAACTGAGGCACAGAGAAGCTAAGTGACTTGCCCAAGGTCATGCAGCAGAGAAGGGGCGGAGCCAGGATTTGAACCCATGACCTTCTGACGCCCAGGACTGAGCTCTCTCCGCTACTCCATGCTGCTGCTTTACCGTCATTCAATCGATTCATCTATCAATGGTATCGATCGAGTGCCCGATTTGTGCAGAGCACCGGACTAGTACTAAGTCCTTGGGAGAGTAGGAGTTGGAAGCCATGATTGAAGCCATGTACAAAGTGCTTAATACAGTGCTCCGCACACAGTAAGTGCTCAATAAACACGATGGATTAATTGCTTCCTCCCCTCGAGGAGCTTGCTAAGTGGGGAGACCTACGCAAGACAAACAAGGAGTCGGAGCTGGATAGGGATAAGCTAAAAGAAAGAAGCCGTGTACCCTAGTGGGTAGAGCCCGGGCCAGGGAGTCAGAAGGATCTGGGTTCTAATCTTGGCTCCAACACTGGTCTGCTGTGGGACCTTGGGTGAATCACTTCACTCCTCTGGGCTTCGGTTCCCACTTCTGTAAAATGGGGGCTGCGACTGGAAGCCCCTCGTGGGACATGGGACTGGGATCCAGAAGACCTGGGTTCAAATCCCGGTTCTGCCACATGTCTGCTGTGTGAACGTGGGCAAGTCACTTCACTTCTCTGGGCCTCAATTACCCCATCTGCAAAAGAGGGATCGAATCTTAGTGGAAGCAGCGTGGCTCAGGGGAAAAAGCCCGGGCTTGGGAGAAAGAGGACATGGGTTCTAATCCCGGCTCCTCCATTTGTCTGCTGTGTGACCTTGGGCAAGTCACTTCATTTCTCTGTGCCTCCGTGAAAATGGGGATGAAGACTGTGGAACAACCTGATTACTCTGTATCTCCCCAGTGCTAAGAACAGAAGTGCTTAACAAAAACCATCATTATTATTATTATTATTATTATGCCCAGTCTGTGAGCCCCATGTGGAACAGGGACTGTGTCCAACCTGCTTAGCTTGTTTCCACCCCAGTGATTAGAACAGTGCTTGGCACATAGAAAGCACTGAACAAGTACCATTTCAACAAAAACAAAAGTCAAACTCCCCATGGTTTGGATCATTACAACACACTTATTGGAAATACCATTTATTTACACCTTCTATAAATACCCATCAGAATCTCCTTGGTGATAGTTTTATTATAGAGGTTTTATTTGCCAAGTAAGCACGCCTTGACTCTTCTGACACAACGTTTGCATAAAGGTGTCTCCACGACCTGACAGTATTTCAATGCTCAGAAAAGCCAAGTCACTCAATCAAGAGAATTTAATGAGTGCTTCTTTTGTGCTGGGCACTGTACTGAGCACTATAATCGACCGATCGATCGTATTTACTGAGCGCTTACTGTGTGCATGCTTGAGAGAGACCAATATAATAATAATAATAATGATATTTCTTAAGTGCTTACCATGTGCCGAGCACTGTTCTAAGCACGGGGGAAGGGGGTATACAAGGTGATCAGGTTGTCCCACGTGGGGCTCCCATAATCTCCATTTTACAGATGGAGTAACTGAGGCACAGAGGAGCTAAGTGACTTGCCCAAAGTCATAGTTGACAAGTGGCAGAGGCGGGATTAGAACCCATGACTTCTGACTCTCAAGCCCGGGCTCTTTCCATTGAGCCACGCTGCTTCTCTGAATAAAACAGAGTTGGTAGACGTGTTCCCGCCCACAACGACCTTACAGATTAAGGGGAGAGATAGATGGGAATATTAATTGATTAGTCAATTAATTACTTGCGGATATGTCCATCAGTGCTTTGGGGCTGAGGGAGGGGTGAACAAAGGATGCAAATTCATTCATTCAATCGTATTTATTGAGCGGTTACTGTGTGCAGGGCACTGTACTAAGCGCTTAAGTGTACCTGGACGAGTAGAATAATTATTAGACATGATCTCGGCCCACGAGGATCTCACAATGTATCGTATAAAAAGCACTGTACTGAGCGAGCGCCTGGGAGAGTACAATGTAAATGAAAATAATAATGATGGCATCTGTCAAGTGCTTACTACGTGCCGAGCACTGTTCTAAGCGCTGGGGCAGATACGAGGTAATGAGGTTGTCCCACGTGGGGCTCAGTCTTCATCCCCAATTTTTTCCAAGTCAAGTGACTTGCCCAAAGTCACACAGCCGATCAGTGGTGGAGCCGGGATTAGAACCCACGACCTCTGATTCCCAAGCCCGGGCTCTTTCCGCTAAGCCACGCTGCTCGGTAGATACCGCAGAGATGGCTACTTTCTTGGGCGTAGGTGAATTTCTCTGCCATTCACGAATTCTGATGTGTGTGTTCAGACTCTAGTTAGCTGATCTAATGGGAAAAAAAAAATGAGATTTAAAAATAGGCGTTGGAGGCGTAAAAAAAATAATTCTCATTAAATTCTAACGGAGACAAGTAAAAGATGGGAGGATTGTGCTCTCAGTTCAAACAATCTAAGCGCTCAGAACAGTGCTCTGCACAGAGCAGGCCCTCAACATGTACAACAGGTCGACTCAACACCTAGCAAATAAAAATAATCTGCAATCTGCCCATAGTCAGCATAGCATTTGGGCTATGAAGTAGACCTGTAGAGCGATAATAATAATAATCATGGTACTTGTTAATCGCTTGTTATGTGCCAGGCACTGTATCTAAGGGTTGTCGTCGATACTAGCAAATCGGGTTGGACGCAGTGTCTGTCCCACGTGAGGCTCACAGTCTCAATCCTCATTTCATAGATGAGGGAACTGAGGCACAGAGAAAAGAAGTGGCTTGCCCAAGGTCACACAGCAGACAAATGGAGGAGCCGAGGTTAGAACCCATAACTTGTATCTCCCCCAATGCTTAGAACAGTGCTTGGCACATAGTAAGTGCTTAACAAATACCATCACCATTATTATTATTATTATTATTTAGAACAGGGCTTAACACATAGTAAGCGCTTAACGAACGCCACAATTATTATTTAGTGGTGAGAAGACTGAAAATCCCTGCTCAAATAATCCCAACCAAGATAAATGTTTCAGAAAGAGTCATGAGACAATCAGGCAGAATTATGACATGGCTAAATATGCATAATCCACTAGATTACAAGAAAAAGCAGACCAAAATAAATAAGTGAATCAGGTATTTCATTTGGGGAACAAAATATTCATTTTTTAAAATGATTCCGGTCAATGTTTGTTTTCCATCAATTTCATATCAATTTGTAGAGGAAATATGATTTCTAATTTTTTCTCATTTGCCTGTTCCATGAAAATACCATTAAAAAGAGGAATTAGGGCAGGAAGGTAAACAAAACAGAAAACCCTTCTGCTATCGCATTCTCATTCTATCACTGAAGTCATCGATCCACTAGTCGCTAACACAATAAGGCTTTTTAGCATGAGGAAAACTGAAATGAATTGTGACTCCTTTCGCATATCCCCTTTATCAACAGTACAGACAATTCCCTCTGTTTGCCTGCCTGCCGTCCCCCAAATTTAGTAAACCCACAGAATTAACATTTGTGAATAATGAAATTCTCTACAGGAAACACTGGGAAAAAACTAATTACTTGATGGGGCTGAACCGATTATTATCTTTGAGATAAAATGCTTATAAACAACGTAAGGACTTGATTAACATCTCTATCATGATAACAACTGTACATTATTGCAAAAACCAATCTGGAAATAATGGGCTTTTATCTCCTGGTGCCTAAGTCACTTCATGGGAGCAAATGAGTCCTTGATGTCGCTGGGGGTGGGAGGAAGGAGGAGATGTCAGAGATGGAGAAGGAGCACATTAAGAGTCCCATGACCAACGAGTACCATTTTTTTTATATGGTAGTTTTTTAAGCACTTTACTACGTGCCAGGCACTGTGCTAAGCACTGGGGTAGATACAATTATCCAACAGACAATGAAACTCTCCGGCCTTCAAAGCCTTATTGAAGGCCCATCTCCTCCAAGAGGCCTTCCCTGACTAAACCTCCCTTTCCTCTTCTCACACTCCCTTCCGCGTCGCCCTGACTCGCTCCCTTTCTTCATCCCCCCCCTCCAGCCCCACACCACTCATGTCCACACCCGTCATTTACTTATTTATAATCATAACGATGGCATTTGTTAAGCGCTTACTATGTGCAAAGCACTGTTCTAAGCACTGCGGGGGATACAAGGTGATCAGGTTGTCCCACGTGGGGCTCACAGTCTTCATCCCCATTTTACAGATGAGGTCACTGAGGCACAGAGAAGTTCAGTGACTTGCCCAAAGTCACCCAGTTGACAAGTGGCGGAGCCGGGATTGGAACCCATGACCTCTGACTCCCAAGCCCGGTCTCCTTCCACTGAGCCACGCTGCTTCTCTACTGATGTTGTCTCCCCGTCTAGACTCTAAGCTCGCTGTGGGCAGGGAATATATCTGCTTATTGTTCTATCGTCCTCTCCCACGTGTTTAGTACAGTGCTCTGCGCAGAGTAAGCACTCAATAAATATAATTGAATGAATGAATGAATATAAGCTAATCAGGTTGGACACGGTCCCTGGTCCCACATGGGGTTCACAGCCTTAATCCCCATTTTATAGATGAGGGAACTGAGGCCCAGAGAAGTGAAGTGACTTGGCCAAGGCCACGGAGAAGAGACGGGGTGGAGCTAGAATGAGAACCCAGGTCCTCTGATGCGGTCACTGAGAACACAATTAGAGACCGGGGAACCATCTCGGCGGTCAGCACAGCTTTCGCTGCCCACGCCAACCACCCTCCTCCAGGATTCATATTAACAACTGTCATATTTGTGAAGCGCTTACTATGTGTCAAACACTGTACTAAGGGCTGGGGTAGATACGACCTAATCAGGTTGGACGCAGCACCTGTCCCCCAAGGGGCTCACAGTTTTAATCTCCATTTTGCAGATGAGCTAACTGAAGCCCACAGAAGTGACGTGACTTGACCAAGGTCCCCCCAGCAGACGTGGCGGAGGTGGGATTAGAACCCACGTCCTCTGACTCGCAGGGCCCGGTCTCTTTCCGCCAGGCCACACTGCTTCATGCTGAGCCTCCCCATCCCTCAGAAGCCCTGGGAATTTCTTTGGTCCAGAACCTTCCCTGTTCTTTACCCTGGCCCGACAGCTCTCCGTGCGATAAGTTACTCCTGAAACGGAGCTGAAAGGTGAGAGTAAGTAGTAAGCGTCAGAACAGAATCCCCGATTAGAATTAGGCATGATCCTTGTCCCGTGGCGGGCTCAAAATCTAACAAATCCTGGCATCTAAAACTCAGTAAAACTACGAAGGGAATTTGATTTCTCCTTCTCAAAAATGAGGTGGAGCTGAAACGATCTGAAGAAGAAAAATCCCTCCAACTACCCAGCAGATGAGCGGCGGAAAGGGATTAGAACCCGTGACCTTCCGTGACATAAACCCGGGCAGTAGTAGCAGGAGCAGTAGAAATACTTATTGAGCGCTCCCTGGGGATGGAGTAGTATTCTCCATGGAACTTGAGAAGAAAAAAGTGACACATTCCCTGTCCGCAAAAGGCTTCCGCTCTAAAGGGGGAGGCAGACGTACACACGACAAGCAGCGTGGCTCGGTGGAAAGAGCCCGGGCTTGGGAGTCGGAGGTGATGGGTTCTAATCCTGGCTCCGCCGCTTGTCAGCTGTGTGACCTTGGGCAAGTCACGTCACTTCTCTGGGCCTCAGTGACCTCATCTGGAAAATGGGGATGAAGACCGTGAGCCCCACGTGGGACAATCTGATCACCTTGTATCCCCCCACCCAGTGCTTGGAACAGTATTTGGCAAATAGTAGGAGCTTAACAAGTACCATCATCATTATTATTATTATTATTATTATATTTACAGCTAGAGTGTTCAAAATACATGCCCAAGTAGCCATAGGCACGTCTCGTGCGGAGGAGAAGAAGGGTGGCAAAAAACACCCTCTTACTTTAACCTAAAGGGCTTCATTTTGGCACGACCACCCGGCATCACCGAACGGGTGGCGGAGCGCGATTTCTAGTACCGGTGACCCGTTATGCACTTGGGAGTGTCCCGATCTAGCCGGAAAAACTACTAGGAATTCAATCGTGGATTATTCTTTATTGAGCTCCTACCGGGAGCAAAACATCGTTCTGGGCGCTAGGGGAAAATACGAGCCGAATTGACCTGAGACACGTCTGATCGCGACGGGGCCCGTTTCCATTTTAGACTTGGCCCGAATTCTCGCCGAACGAATAAGAGGGGGCAGCCGACACCTTTCATCCGCCCTTCTCTCTATCAGGAGCTTCTTGGGACGAGGAGGAGGAGGGGGTTCGGCTTGACACGGGCATTTTAATACAATACTGAAGCCCGCCCTTTAATTTACGGCAGATATATTTTCGAAAAGGAAAATGCTGATGTTATCTTGGTTATAAGCTTGCCGCCCACATGATTTAGATACTTTCCCCCCTTCCCCACAGTATCAGCAGAAAACCTTTCTCTGCCGGCAATGAATTACACTTGACACTTCCAGCCTATTCTCTCTGTATCTTCTAGTTCGGAAAAATGAGAAAACATAAATATTTATTCTCTCTCTACCGAACGGGCCCGGGAAGCAGATAAAAATGATCCATTATGGGGTGTTGAATGATGGTTACCTGTTTTAAGGTGAGAACGACGAAGGACAGAGGGGTCTCTCCCGACTTTTAATTGGAGAACGTCTGAGGCGGGCGAGTAAACAGAGATGCCGTCGTTCGATGTCTTTGGGGAGCCTCAGGTGGGACCGTGTCTGGCCTGATTATCTTGTCGCTACACTAGCGCTTCGCACAGTGCCTGGGACCCGATCAGCGCTTAACGAATACCGTAATATTGTTATTATTTGGACCCGGGGATTTCCGGAGCGGGAGCTTCGCTGTGGGCAGGGAATGTGTCCGTTGGTTGTTGCACTGTCCTCTCCCAAGTGCTTTGCACATAGTAAGCGCTCGATAAATACGACTGCATGAAAGAATATTCCACCCCGATAAAATCAATAATAGTCATTATAATGATAAGGACGACAATCATCGCAGTACTTGTTAAGCGCTTACTAGAAGCCCAACGCTGTCCTAAGCGCTGGGGAAGAAAAGATTGCGAGTTTGCATGAGGAATGGCAAACGGCGTCAGGAAAAGTAAGACCTTCGTTGGCATAAACAGTTCCCGGGTGAGGGAAGCAGTGGAAAGAGCACAGGCCTAGAGTCAGAGGACCTGGGTTCTAATCCCGGCTCTGCCACTTGTCTGCTGTGGGAGGAGGGAGAACAGGTGGCAATCCCAGCTGAGGTAGCTGAGGCCCAGAGGAGTGAAATGACTTGCCCAAGGTAATAGAGCAGCAGGTGGCAGAGCCAGGATTAGAACCCAGGTCCTTTTGACTCCCAGGCCCGGAGTCTTGCCACTAGGCCAAATTGCTTCTTGACTGTGGAGAATCCGCAGCAGCTCCGTTTCCGGTTGGGAGACGCTCCTAAAGCAACTAAAGTCCAGGGACACTTTCTTCCCATTTTGTCAGCTCCTACATCCACTATCCCCATAATAATGATAATAATAATAATGATGATCACTGTGGTATTTGTTAAGTGCTCACTAGGTGCCAGACACTGTACTCACCACTGGGGAAGACACAACATAATCGATTTGGACACAGTCCCTGTCCCACACAGGGCTCACAGTCTTCACCCCCATTTTACAAATGAGGTAACTGAGGCCCAGAGAAGCTAAGCGACTTTCCCAAGGTCACACAGCAGACAAGGGGCAGAGCCGGGATCAGAACCCAGGTCCTCTGACTCTAGGCCTGTGCTCTTTCCACTAGGCCACGCTGCTTCCCTCACCGGGGAGCTGTTTGTGCCTACGAAGATCTGGCTTTTCCTGACGCCGTTCGCCATTCCTCATGCAAACTCACAAATGCTGTACCCAAAAGATAATGGTGGCCTTTATCGGATTCGGGAGCAAACAGGCCCCTCCTCAAATAATGGAGAGTGCACACCTACTTTTCCTTTGGTAAAACAGAGTTGTGGGAGAAAGGAAGGAGGTTGCAGTATCTTTACTGAACAGTTGAAGAGCATCGGGAAAGAAATCCTAAGCAAAAGGATGAGAAGCAGTGTGGCCTAGTGGAAAGTGCGCGGACCTGGGCGACAGAGGACCTGGGTTCCAATCCCAGCTCCGTCGCTCGTTCGTTGTGTGTCCTCGGGTATGTCACTTCTCTGGGCCTCGGTTCCCTCATCCGTAAAATGGGGATGAAGACTGTGAGCCACTTGATTATCTTGTATCCACCCCAGTCCTTAGTACAGCAACTGGCAAACAGTAAATGCTTAACGGATACCATTTAAAAATCACAATAAGGCGTCATATAAGTGCATACCTTAACCACTCAAATATTCCAGGAGTCTTATCTTTTGAAGTCATAACCTCTAAACTTCTGGAAAAAACGAACATTCTAAATCTGAAATCCAAATCATGGGTTCCAAGCAAATTTTTAAGTTTTATCATGCCACCGCTCTATGTGATTATAAAAGCCGTCCATCCCCTGGCCCCATCCTACCTCACCTCCCTTCTCTCCTTCTCCATCGCAGCCCGCACGCTCCTCTCCTCTGCCGCCGCAAACCTCCTCGCTGGGCTTCGTTCTCTCCTGTCTCACCGACGACCCCGGCCCACGTCCTACCGCTGTCCTGGAACGTCCTCCCTCCTCACCGCCGCCAAACTAACTCTCTTCCCCTCTTCAAAGCCCTACTGAGAGCTCACCTCCTCCGGGAGGCCTTCCCAGACTGATCCCCCCTTTTTCTCTGCTCCTCCTCCTCTCCCCATCGCCCTGACTCGCTCCCTCTGCTCCTCCCCACAGCACTTGTAAATATTTATACATATGTATTGCTCTATTTTATTAACGATGCGCATTTATCTATGGTTCTATTTATCTATTTTGATGCTATTGATGCCTGTCTACTTGTTTTGTTGTGTTGTCTGTCTCCCCCTTCTAGACTCTGAGCCCGTTGTTGGGTAGAGATTGTCTCTATCTGTTGCCAAATTGTACCTTCCAAGTGCTTAGTTCAGTGTTATGCACACAGTAAGCGCTCAATAAATACAATCGAATGAATGAATTAAAAATACAAAGAAATACACTGGATTTTTAATGCAATCAGAGCTCTGTGACTTCATAAGAAAATGATATCTCTTCTGTGTATACATGAATAAATAATCTCCCTCTAGGCTATAAGCTTCTTGTGGGCAGGGAGCGTGTTCTATTGTATTCTCCCAAGCGCTTACAACAGTGCTCTGCACACAACAAGAGTTCAAAAAATATCATTCACTGATAGGTGAATAAACTTAGAGATGCACGCGAACTATAACCGTACCCTTGAAAGGAGCAACCCTTAGAGCTTTTACCTTTTGACAAGAATACTACTGATGGTATTTATTAAGTGCTTATTACTAACCAAGCACTGGGCTAAATGTTGGGGATAGATCCAAGAAATCCGACAGGTCAGAGTCCCTGACCTACCCGGGCTCTGACCCAACCCGAAGTCGCCACCAAAGATGATGCTGCTTTGAGCAAAATGTCACTTTGGTTCGCCTCAAAAATATTTTGTTGAAAAGGGATTTCTTTCTTTTTCAGTTACGCAAACTGTCCAAGATCTGAACATCCGATGCCAAAGTTGATCTGTTCAGTTCAACTGAGGAAACGTGACCAAACGAGAAACCTCAGTCCTAAGCAGCCCCTGACAAGCAGTGTGGCCTAGTGGGTAGAGCCCGGGCCCGGGACTCAGAAGGACGTGGCTCCTAATCCCGGCTCTACCAAGGGTCTGCTGTGTGACCTTGGGCAAATCACTTTGCCTCTCTGGGCCTCACTTTTCTTATCTGTAAAATGGGGATTAAATCGTAGTCTTTACTACTTAGATTGTGAGCCCGATGTGGACAGAGATTATGTCCTACCTGATGATCTAGTATCTACCCCACCACTTAGTTCAGTGTTTGCCACCCACTGAGCACTTAGCAAATACCACCATTATTATTTCTATTAGATACAATAATAATAATAATAATAATAATGGTACTTGTTAAGCGCTTACTAGTACCATTAAACAACTATCACCCAAGCCAAAGTATTTGAAAGAATTTAAGAGGCGGCTTTGGTATCCTACTTATTTGATCAAATTGCATTCTGGTAGCACTGGAGTGTGTTTGCAATTCCAAGATAACCCTGAAACAAGGAGGAAGGGGGGAAAAAATCTATATAACGACATTATTAATGACTACAGTTTGACCTGTTCTTATCTTCACTAACTTAAAGATGACATTGAATTTTTCAATAACGTTCAAGCACTTTTGCCTGACAATGGGATCTTAATGATTTAAAGGCTGTTCTGGAGATAGCTCCAAAGCTCCTTCCCGATTTAACGTGCGGAATAAAAACACCTTCCCGCCGAGCGGGAAAGTGTACGGGAAACGGACCTCGGGGCCGCATCGAGAACAGATACGGGTGCGGGCTCATCTTAAAATTCAAGGAACCAAAAGGTTTTGCCGGTTGTCTTGGCTGCTGTCGGGTCCAGACAATCTCTGTCAAATCTGGTGACGTCCAAGCCGTGTTCGGGCTGAGAATGGCTTGATACCTGCTTTTACCTCAGGTGGTTTTGTGGCTGGGGTATTCAATCATTCAATAATAGTACCTATTGAGCGCTTACTGTGTGCAGAGCGCTGGATTGAGGACTTGGGCCAGTATAAACAGACACATTCTCAGCCCAAGACGGGCAGAAGCACAATCCCTGCCTACGTGAACCTTAACAGAAAGTTCTGCTAGACTGTAAGCCCTTGAGGGCAGGGATGAGTTCAAATCATTTATAGTCTCCCAAGTGCATAGTACAGTGCTCTGTACGGAGTAAGCACTCAAATCTAACGTGCGCACGCACCAAGACGGTAACTCCACGTTCAAATACATGTGGTGTTGCCCATCTCGGAATCAGTATGAATGGCATTCACTGAGCACTTCCTCGGTATGGGGTACTGTACTAGACAGGCACTGTACTAGACATTTGGGGAACACATTTGGGGAACATTTGGGACGGTGTGACCCCGTCCCTGAGAAAATGGAAAATCAATCTAATGGGGGAAACAGCATCCGGATGACGTGTCTGTCTGGGTCAGTGGGTCAGTCAATTGTGTTTATTGAGTGCCTACTGTGTGCAGAGCACTGTACTGAGCGCTTGGGAGAGTACAATAGAGCAATATAACTGACACATTCCCTGCCCACAACCAATTTATAGTCTAGAGGGGGAGTCTTGGTGCACTTTCAGGTATTTGTTAGGTGTCTACTGTGTGCTCAGCACCCTATTAAGTGCTTGGGAGAATACAAGGGAAGGGACGAGGCCGAACTAAAGATTTTGAACTTCATAAATGCAAGATTAAGGCCCTACCTATCCTTGGAATCTCTGTAGAAAAAGTGGTCAATTTGTCCCTAAATCAGGCAAAAGAAAGTACCATCTGCCACTGCAGAATGGCAGAATCAGCCAGACTGCTTCACCTCCCCCCCTTCAAACTTCAATCAACAATCAATTCAAGGTATTTCCAGAGCCAGAATAAGAAGCCAGGACCTTCTGACTCCCAAGCCTGGACTCTATTCTCTAGGCCACATAGTGCCAAGCACTGCACTAAGAGCTGGGGTGGACACAATATCATCAGGTCCTTTATGGGGCTCACAGTCTAAGTAGGAGGGAGAATAGGAATTGTATCCCTATCTTGCAGATGAGGGAACTGAGGCACTGAAGTTTGGTGACTTGCCCGAGGTCACACGGCAGACGAGCGGCAGAGGCGGGATTAGAAACCAGGTCCTCTGACTCCCAGGCTACGCTGCTTCCAAGGTCATGTGGATCTGTGACCATTGGACATTTGATATTCACCCCACTCTCAGCCCCACAGCATTTACGTACAAATCTATAAATTATATACCATGAATTAACTGTTCATATTAATGTCTGTCTCCCCCTCTAGACAGTAAGCTCGTCGTGGACAGAGAATAGTGTTCTCGTCCAAGCTCTCGGTACACTGCTCTGCACACAGTAAGTGCTCAATAAATACCACTGATAATAATGATAATAATACTACTTATGGTATTTGTTAAGCGCTGAACTATATGCCAGGCACTGTACTAAGCGCTGGAGTGGATACAAGCAGATTGGGTTGGACTCAGTCCCTGTCCCACATGGAGCTCACCATCTCCATCCCCATTTGATAGATGAGGGAAATGAGGCCCAGAGAAGGGAAGTGACTTGCCCCAGGTCACACAGCAGACACGTGGTGGGGCTGGGATTAGAACCCCTGACCTTCTGACTCCCAGGTCTGGGCTGTAGCCACTGTGCCAGACTGCTTCTAATGGTTCACTGGGCCTCAGATTCCTCAGCTGCAAAAAATGGGGATTCAATCCCGTTCTCCCTCTTACTGGACTGTGAGCCCCATGTGGGACAGGGACTGTGTCCACCCCTGACTGACTTGTATCTACCCCAGTGCTTAGAACAGTGCTGGACACATTGTAGTCGCTTGACAAATATCATAAATAAAATCCCAGTGCTAAGCAACGGGGTAGGGATGAGAAAATCAGATCGAACGCAGTCCCTGTCCCATACGGGGCTGACAAACTAAGAAGAGAAACACGTTCCCCGCCCTTGGAGAGCTACCATTCTAATGGGGGAGGCAGAGGTAAAAAAAAAAAATGCCTAGAAATAGAATTCATAAAGCCAAGGGCATCGGATGGGAATGAGGAGAAATCCAGCGACACAACATCGATAAAAGTTCCCTTCCCGACTCCTTCGGCTGGTACTCACATATGAACGGAAGCACGTTTTTCAGTTCTGTGGATGCTAAATTGATTGCTTGTGAAATTAATTTTTCAGGTCTTTGAAACTTTTTTCTCTCCTCGGGAGCAAATTCAAATGCCAAGCAGTATGGTTGACTACCCCACGAGCGCTCATTATTTAGCCTTTTTCATTTTCTATACCGTGGTCATTACGCCATGGCTATTTTCTTCACCTAAATACAATGATCTTTGTAAATCCTTCAAACTATGATTCCAAATCAATGGCTGCTCATGTCTATTTGCCTTTCATTTCCTCTCAATACACAATTCACCAGAGTGTGACAATTAATTAACTTAATTAGGCCAACTTAATTATGCTCTTTCATAGGTCAATATGGAGAGCTATTCAGATTAACTGCCGAGCTCGGGAAGTTCATCTCCTTGAGCCGCGTATTAAATACCTTCCGCCGAACAAAGAAATCTGAGCGGAGAGGACTTGAAGGAGAGCAGTCAATAGGAAAAGGTTAAATAAAGACAAATGGCCCAAACGGAGGAGAATCTAAAACCTAACATTCCTTTTGGTAAAATAAAATGGATGACGCTCTTTCAAAACGCCCAGATGGATAATTCGGAAAGCCGCGGACAGACCCCGCATTCGGGTACTTGAAAACGGCCACCGCTGCTGTCGGAGAAATCAAGATCCATCAGAACTCGGCGCTCAGAACAGAGACCGATACATCGTAAGCGCTTAAAAAGGCAGGAAACGCTTCATGTCCTACCCACGGGGAGTTTACAGTCTAGAGGGGAAGACGGCCATTAAATGATAAAAATAATTATTATAAGTTAAGTGTTATTAAGTGTTCCGTGTTGTTAAGTTCTAAGCACTGGGGTAGATACAAGCTCATTCATTCATTCATTCATTCATTCATTCAGTCAGTCAGTCATATTTATTGATCGCTTACTAATAATGTTGGTATTTGTTAAGCGCTTACTATGTGCAGAGCACTGTTCTAAGCGCTGGGGTAGACACAAGGGAATCAGGTTGTCCCACGTGGGGCTCACAGTGTTAATCCCCATTTTACAGGTGAGGGAACTGAGGCACAGAGAAGTGAAGTGACTTGCCCAAAGTCACACAGCTGACAAGTGGCAGAGCTGGGATTTGAACCCATGATCTCTGACTCCAAAGCCCGTGCTCTTTCCACTGAGCCACGCTGCTTCTCTTCAGAGCGCTGTACTAAGTGCTTGGGAGAGGACGACTATAAACAGTCACAATCCCTGCCCACAACCAAGTTACAGGCAAGAGTAAAAAACAAAAAAAAACCCCAAAAAAGTGCTTACTATGTGCCAGGCACTGTACTAAGATTTAGGGTGAATACAAGCAAATAGAATCGGACGCAATCCCTGTCCCACACGGGGCTCACAGTCTCCATCCCCATTTTACAGATGAGGTAACTGAGGCACAGAGACGTGAAGTGACTTACCCAAGGGCACACGGCAGATCTGTGATGGAGCCGGGATTAGAACCCAGGTCCTTCTGACTCCCGGCCCCGTGCTCTCCACTAAGCCAGTCTTCTAGACCGCAACATCTTTGTGGGCAGGGAATCTGTCGATCGCCTCTGTTACTACTCCCTCTACTCTCTCTACTCCCCCAGTCAATCAACCAATGGTACTTATTGAGCTCTTACTATGTGCAGAGCACCCCTTAAAGCACTTGGGAGAGCACACAATCCAAAAGAATTAGCAGACCCATTCCCTGCCCCCGAGGGGCTTCGATCCTAAGGGGGGAGACAGACGTTAATATGAATTACGTCCTCGAGAGCTTAGTACAGTGCTCTGCACACAGTAAGCAGTCAATCGATACCATTGATGGGCCGACCGATCGCTGGATCCCAAAGTCCTCTGGGTCTGAAGACGGGTAGACTATGGAGGGTTTTAAAGATACAGATCCAAATGCACAGGCGATGCAGATGAGAGAGGGAGTCGGGAAAGGGCTCCGTCCGTTTTAGGCCCTGAGAGCTACGTGGCCACAAGCCGCCTGATTAAAGAAGGATCCCGTGGCCACCGTGGCCACCGACGGCTTCTAAACCCTGCCACTTGTCTGCTGTGTGGCCTTGGGCAAGTCGCGTCACGCTTCTAGCGTCCCTCGTTCCTCTCATCCGTAAAGCGCTCAGGGACTGTAAACTCCTCTCGACTGTACGCTCGTTGTGGGCAGGGAATGTGTCCGTTTACTGTTGTAACATCCTCTCCCAAGCACATACTACAGGGCTCTGCACACGGTAAGCGCTCAATAAATACGACTGAATAAATGAATGTAAAATGGAGATGAAGACTGTGAGCCTCATGCGGGACAGACACTGTGTTCAACCCGATTTGCTCGGATCCACCCCAATGCCTGGTGCTGAGTAAGAACTTAACAATATCCTATTCTTCTGCTTTCTGCAGGAATCCCAACAGCCGTTCCGTTTAAAACCTACCCCGATCCGCCACCCGACCCCGACCTGCATCAGACATGCCTTCACAGACCTGCTTCTACCAAACGCCTTTAAAAAGACACACACACACACACACACACACACACACACACAAAAAAAAAAACACGGACACTGTTCACGCCTCCCAAGAACCCACAAAATTAGCCCGGGCACCGGACGATCGGAAATTTAAACTGCGGTTTCAAAGCCATCGTGTTTACCTCCCCACAAAGCTTACCAATTATTTTTCTGCCATTTCTGCTCCCCTCCTACCCCCCCCCCTTTTTTTTTTACATCCGTTGACTTCAACATGACAGATCTGAATATATTATGTTAACTCTGTATCGGTTTTCATACATCATCCTTTACTCTGGTCCAGTTGGAAATTATGCCAGCCATAAATTAGTTTTAAACAAGCTTTGAATCAGGCTAGAACTGGTTTTCAAATTAAAGAGCCGTCAGTATATTACAAGGTGCTGTCATTTTATTACCCCAATCAATTCTCGGTGGCCCGAGGTGAAAGTAAAATGGATGCTGTCTTCATTTGCAGCGGCTTTTTATCTCTTGCAACAGGCTCTGAGAACCTGACTGTCGTAATGAATCGGAAGCCAAAGTTCCTAACAATGACTTTTCACGATGGTGAGGAGAGAAGGAGCCGCTCCCCGTCTGAAGCTGGGCTTTCTTTTCCAACATTCGACTCATTTCTTAAACCTTCGGGACACTGGAAATGAAGCGGATGCCTGTTTCATTAAGTTCAGCTTAGCTTCCCATAAAGGCCTATTTCGGATGGTCCGTTTACCTCCAAAGCTGTATCGAAGCCAATTAAAACTGCTTTCTCTTGAAATACCGAAAAACAAAAAAACCAGCATTGGAGATGGATTCTTCATTCCTGTGGACTGGGGGTGGGGAGGGGGGTTAAAGAACTAATGAGAGCAAAATGTTTTCTATTTCCATCACACAGAGTCTGTTTCATTCCCTCAGTGTTGTCATATTCCATCTTTTCTTTTGAATCCGACGCAACTGTTTCTAAAGCGGTTTCCGGTATACTCTGTGAGCGTACTTTTAATAATAATTGTGGTATTTGTTAAGCCCTTACTGTGTGTTGGCGATGCGGTACGTTCAAGATTGGATACGGTCCACGTCCCGCTTGGGTTTCACAAGCCAAGCGAGAGGGAGAACTTGGTAGTGAACTCCATTTTACAGAGGAGGTCACTGAGGCACAGAGAAGCTAAGCGACTTGCCCAAGGTCACACAGCAGATGAGCGGCAGAGCCGGGATTAGGACCCAGGTCTTCTGACTCACAGGTCCGTACTCTTTTCCACGCTGTTTCTTCATCCGTTCAATCGTATTTATTGAGCGCTTGCTGTGTGCACAGCATTGTTCTAAGCGCTTGGGAGAGTACAATATAATAATAAAAAGATACGTGCCCTGCCCACGACGAGTTTATAGTCTGGTCAGGGGAGACACACGAAGCAACGTGGCTCAGGGGACAAAGCCTGGGCTTGGGAGTCAGAGGTAATGGGTTCGAATCCCGGTTCTGCCACTTGGCAGTTGTGTGACTGTGGGCAAGTCACTTCACTTCTCTGGGCCTCAGCTACCTCATCTGTAAAATGGGGATTAAGACGTGAGCCTCATGTGGGACAACCTGATGACCCTGTATCTCCCCCAGCGCTTAGAACAGTGCTCTGCACATAGTTAGCGCTTAACAAATACCAACATTACTATTATTATTATTATTATTATTATTATTATGTTACGAGAAATAAGTTAATGACTGATATGGACATAAGTGGGGTAGGGCTGGGGGGAGGGGCGGAGAACAAAGGGAGCAAGTCAGGGCGATGCAGAAGGGAGTAAGAGAAGCGGAAAGGGGGGGCTTAGTCAGGGAAGGCCTCCTGGAGGAAATGTCATCTGCCGGGTGACCTTGGGCAAGTCACTTCACTCCTCTGGGCCTCAGTTGCCTCAGCTGGAAAATGGGGATTAAGATTGTGAGCCCTATCTGGGACATGGACTGTATCCAATCCGATTAGCTTGTATCTACCCCAGCGCTTAATACAGTGTCCGGCACATAGTAAACGCTTAACAAATACCATAAAAACATATATCGCCATAAATATTTCACCACTTAAGCGCATCCACATTCCCGCTTTTCCATTCTCTCTTTCCCTCCTTTCAGTAAACTACTTCATTTCTTTCTCCCCTGCTAGATTGTCCGCTTCTTCAAGACGGGGATCACGTCTTCTAACTCTGTTGTATTCTCTGAAATGCTCAGTTCAGCGCTCTGTCGGTGCTCAATAAGCGACTGTTAGCGGGAATGCGAAGGACTCCATGGGGATGGGAGTCGCTCCCGTCCCGGGAGAGTCCGGAAAGTCTGAGACTTTTTCGGATTGAGACGGACAGGGCGCGTGCTGAGAAGATTGAAATTGGCCGGGCATGTCTTAATTCCACCCAGATATTCTTCCGACAAGTTTGATACTGTAAAATATTTGTCGGAGAACGCTGAGTCATCTAGAGTTACAAATGCCCCCCACGTTCCGTGGTTTAAAACCCGCGACACGACTATTTTCCTCTGTCTCTCTCTCTCTTTCAGCAGACTTAGACCCTGCCAGGGGCGAAAGGTACATTTTCGATGCCCTGTGTCGCCTTAACAAATAGCCTTCGGCCCCTCAAGGCAAGAATCGGACCTGGCATCGCTTTCAGTGCCCAACTCAGCAGAATTTCAACTCCAAAATATAACTCGGTACTAAAGTGGCACAGACACGGAGGGGCCGAAGAGGCCTACCGGCAGAAGCTGCAAGACTTGACGAGGAAAAATAAAAATGAAGCTGGAAAATAGATCAAGTCGAAGCAGTCTGGGAAGGCTAGAAGAGTGCCTGAGAACACGTTGGCTCATAATGAGAAGGCGCATGGCGCAGTGGATAGAGCTTGGGTCTGGGAGTCGGAAGGTCTTGGGTTCTAATCTCGGCCCCGCCGCTTATCTGCTGGGTGAGCGTGAGCTAGTCAGTTCACGGCGTGGCTCAGTGGGAAGAGCCCGGGCTTGGGAGGAAAGGTCATGGGTTCGAATCCCGACTCTGCCACTTGTCAGCTGTGTGACTGTGGGCAAGTCACTTCACTTCTCTGTGCCTCAGTTACCTCATCTGTAAAATGGGCATGAAGACTGTGAGCCTCACGTGGGACAATCTGATTACCCTGTGTCCACGCCAGCGCTTAGAACAATGCTCTGCACGTAGTAAGCGCTTAACATATACCAACATTATCACTGGGCCTTCGTTACCTCATCTGTAAAATGGGGATTAAGACTGTTCATACATTCATTCAATAGTATCTATTGAGCGCTTACTATGTGCAGAGCACTGTACTAAGCACTTGGAATGTACTATTTGGCAACAGATAGAGACCGTGCCTGCCCGATGATGGGCTCACAGCCTGAGCTTCATGTGGGATAGGGACTGTGTCCAACCCGATTACCTTGTAATTCCCCAAGTGCTTAGAACAGTGCCCGGCACATAGAGAAGCAGCAGGGTATAGTGGATAGAGACCAGGCCTAGGAGTCAGAAGATCATGAGTTTTAGTCCTGGCTCCGCCACTTGTCCGCTGTGTGACCTTGGCCAAGTCACTTCACTTCACTAGGCCTTTGTTACCTCATATGTAAAATGGGGATTAGGACTGTGAGCTTCATGTGGGATACGGACATGTCCAACTGGATTACCCTGTATATCTCCAAGTGCTTAGAACAGTGTCTGGCACATAGTAAGTGCTTAACAAACACCAGCTTCATCATCATCATCATCATCATTATTATTGTTATAGCAAGCACTTAACAAAAACCACGAAAAGAAAAGAACAGATTGCTTATTCCTTTTTCTAGCCTCTCCTATTGCCCTGATCAATCAGTCAATCAAGCGATCTCAATCAATCGAGAAGCAGCGTGGCTCAGTGGAAAGAGCCTGGGCTTGGGAGTCAGAGGTCATGGGTTCTAATCCCAGCTCCGCCGCTTGTCAGCTGTGTGACTTTGGGCAAGTCACTTCGCTTCTCTGTGCCTCAGTTCCCTCATCTGTAAAATGGGGTTTAAGACTGTAAGCCCCACGTGGGACAACCTGATCACCTTGTATCCCCCCCAGGGCTTAGAACAGTGCTTTGCACATAGTATTCATTCAATAGTATTTATTGAGCGCTTACTATGTGCAGAGCACCGTAGTAAGCGCTTGGAATGTACAATTCGGCAACAGATAGAGACCATCCCTGCCCAGTGACAGGCTTACAGTCTAATCGGGGGAGACAGGCAAAAACAAGACAACATAATCACGATAAATAGAATCAAGGGGATGTACACCTGATTAACAAAATAAATAGGGTAATACAAATACATACATAGTAAGAGCTTAACAAATACCATCATTGTTATTATTATTATATTTATTGAGTGCTTACTGTGTGCACAGCACTGTACTAAATGCTTGGGAGGGTACGAGAGAACAGAGTTGGGAGACGGGTTCCCTGGCCATAAGGAGCTTACGGTCTAGAGGGAATGGTAAAGCGCAGCTGATCGTCCCAGAAAGTAGAACGATCTTTCATCGCTTCAAACACCCTTCGCTGCTTCTCTTTCTCTTAAATTCCTGCCTGGTGTGGGACAGGGGCCTCATCTGTTCTGATGCCCCTGTCTCCACCTCTGTGCTTAGCAAGCTGTGGAAGCCCTTAATATCCTGATTATTATCGGGCCCCATCCTATCACCGTAATTCTTTAAAACTTTCTGCATCGGGTCTACTCTCTGGCCCTTTATTTGTTCGCGTCGCTCTCATAAATATTAACGAGGCGCATAGGTTAAAAAAACCCATTGAAACCAACAAAAACAAACAGATTCCTCAAGGCCTCCCGACTCACGGTTGAATTTACTTTATCTCGTCTTCGTAATTCTACTTTTGGGTGGAAATGAAAAAGTTGGAAAAATCCAAGCCCAAGGCAAACGCCTATCTTCTACTCTCATCCTCTGTGGTAAGGAAGAGAAAAAGGGTGGCTTATTCATTCACTCATCGCTACGTTGGCTCGATCGTACTTACTGAGCGCTCACTGTGTGCAGAGCACTGTACTAAGTGCTTGGGAGAATACGCTATAACGCTAGGCCAGGTGGAGAAAGCATAGGCCTGGGAGTCAGAAGGACCTGGGTTCTAACCCCGGCTCTGACACTTGTCTGCTGTGTGACCCTGGGCAAGCCACCGACCTTCTCTGTGCCTCAACTACTTCATCTATAAAATGGGGATGAAGACCGGGAGCCCCAGGTGGGACACGGACCGTGACCAACCTGACTAGCCTGTATCAACCCCAGCGCTCAGTACAGTGCCTGGCACAAAGTAAGAGCTTAACGAATACCATAAATAAAAACGCTCCTGGCACATAGTAAGCACCTAACAAATAACATTATTATCACCATTATTATTATTAACGCCTGCCAACTCTATTGTATTGTACTGTCAGCTCGCTATGGGAAGGGAATGTGTCCGATACGTTGCGATATTGTCCTCTCCGAACCGCTCCGTTATCTTATATTCCCTCAAGTTCACAGTATGGTGCTCCTCACACAGTAAGTGCTTAATAAATACAATTGATCGATTCCTTTCCCTAGGATACAGTGCTCTGCGCAGAGCAAGCACTCAATTGATATCGTTAATTGATCGACTGATCCAAGTAGTCAGGGCATCGCCAATATAACCCTAGCCTTTCAATTATTTCGAGTTAAAAGTGGCTGCATTAGAAATGATGGTGTTTAGGATAAAGGAATGAATGGCGGATCTGGAGTGGATTAAGGTCCACCATTTATCAGCCGTCTTCTGCTGAATCCACAGTAAGTGAAAGGTCAAAAACCGATATTGCTGTGCATAGGATTACTTGAAAATTCTTCATATCTCAATAAATTAAGGGCAAGGAAGATACTGCCCAGACCTTGATGGCTTCTACCATTTGCCACGAACACGGATTTTTAAAATCCGAATATTCCCTCATCTTTTCTAACCTACCTCAAACCTACAACAAACTAACATCACAGCGTTCATTGAGATTTTTATTTCCAATGATTTTTGATTGTGTGAATTGCAGAGTTTAATTTTAGATCAAAATAGGGCACTGGAAGACAGTGATGCGCAATACACAGAATGCTCATTTATTCAGCAAACACATTCTCTAATAACTTTTTTGTTCTGAATGAACTCATCATTCAATCATATTTATGAATGAATGAATGAATGAACTCATTGTGTGATGATAATAATAATAGTAATTATTCCTAGTAAGCACTTACTACGTACTAATTGCTGGGACAGATAAACGATTGTGAATGAATGAATGAACTCACTGTGCAATGATAATAATAACAATAATAATAAAAATAACAATAATAGTAATTATTCCTAGTAAGCACTTACTATGTACTAAATGCTGGGACAGATAAATGATTGTGAGATCAGACCCAGACCATCTTGGGGCATTCAATTTTTCTTGTTCCCATTTTCTAGATGAGGAGACTGAGATCCATTACACCAGACCAGGGAAACTCACTGATGCTTGAAAATGTAGGTTGAAAACGAACATGAGGAAGCACTTCACACGGAGAAGGTCTGAACGATCGATCGGTCGAATTTAATGAGCGCTTACTGTGCTCGCCGCACTAAGCGCTGGGAGACTTCAATATACCAGAGTTGGTAGACACTTTCCCTGCCCACATTGAGCTTTTTCAGTCTAAAGGAAGAGGTTTCACTCTAATGGATAAGGAAATAGAGATGAAAGAAATGGAGTTAACTTCTTATACGTTTGGCTTCTTCTTCCTATAATAATAAATAGTATTTGTTAAGCGCTTACTATGTGCCAAGTAAGTGTGATATCTGTTAAGAGCTTACTGTGTCCCAGGCACTGTACTAAGCGCTGGGGTGGATACAAACAAACAGAATTGGACACAGTCTCTGTCCCATGTGAGGCTCAGAGTCTTTTTTAGGGTCTGTCTCTTCCCGCTAAATTGTAAGCTCCTCGTGGGGAGGGATTACGTCTACAAACCCTCTTGAATTGTACTCTCCGAAGCTCATAGTCCAGTGCTCTGCGCACGTAGGTCGTAAACTTCTTGAGGGCAGGGATCATGTCTATAACTCTGTCACACTTTCCCAAGCACAATAGTAGATTGGAAGCTTGTTGAGGGCTGGGATTGTGTCTACTAATTCATTTGTACTCTCCCAAGCCCTTAATATACCGCTCACTCCCCAGCAGACACTCAATCAACACGCCTGATTGATTGGATTTGTAATCTTAGGAAGCTGTGTGGGCCCGAATTATTAGACATCTGGAGAGGGGCTGAATAAATTCACGGAGGAAAAGAGGCTATTCAGAGGGAAAATTAGGGATGTGAGGGAGAGAGTAACGGGGCCATAGGAAAATAACCGGAATGCGGGGAGGGAAACTTCATATCCTGGAGGGAAAACTCTAGACATCTAGTGACAGAATTTATCCTGGACGGAGAATAACTCCAAATCCACGCTAGCCTCACCGCGTCGAGCCGCTGCAGGATAGCGGCTTATGCCCAGATAACCAAGCAACTATTTTCAAACCATATTTCATTCCTGTTCCGTGGCGAGAAAAACGACTTAATGGAATCGGGAGATCAGATGGAGCCTTTAATTGGATTTGGGTCACGAGCATACACCACCTTCTTCACTGGTTTGTGAGGGGAAGTGTCTTTCCCAGCAGGGAGACAATAAAAATAAAAAGGGAGACAACAACCTGACCTGGTCAATCAATCAGACAATCAATCAATCAGTTACTGGTATGTACAGAGGGTTTACTGTGTGCAGAACATTGTACAACGAGCTTGGGGGCATACAGTCAATCGATGGTATTTATTGAGTGCTCACTGTGTGCAAAGCACGGCACTGAGCGGTTGGGAGAGGACAATATCGCCATGTATTGGACACATTCCCTTCCCTTAGCGAGCTGACAGTACAATACAATAGAGTTGGCAGGCGTTAATAATAATAATGGTAATAATAATGGTATTTGTTAGGTGCTTACTATGTGCCAGGCATGTGCTAAGCGCTGGGGTGGATACAAGAAAATTCGATTGGACACAGTCCCTGTCCCACGTGACCTCACAGTCACAATCCCCATTTCACAGATGAGGTAACCGAGGCCCAGAGCAGTGAAGGGACTTCCCCAAGGCCACACCGCAGACAAGTGCTGGAGCCGGGATTAGAATCCACGACCTTCTGATTCCCAGGCCCAGGCTCTATCCACTACACCATGCTGCTTCTCAATCGTATTTATTGAGCGTTTACTTGGTGCAGAGCACTGTAGTAAGCACTGGGGCCAGTCCCATACAACAGAGTTGGTAGATATGTTCCCTGCCCACAATGAGCTTCCAGTCTAGAGATGAGCTTCCTGTTGTCCCGGCTGTGAGATCGGGTGAGCGGGAGCTGAAGCCAGGAATGTCCCAGTTCTTCTGGAAAGCATGGAAGAAAGGGAGAGGGGGAGGGTGAAGGGAGGTGGACAGGGCTTAGTACCCTGAAAATGCTTCCGGGGCAGAGTTCAAAGGACACTGCCTTGCGCACTATCGATCAATTAATGATATTCACTGAATAACAATAATAATAATAATTATGGTATTTGTTAAGGGTTTACTTTGTACCATTGTACTTTGTATGAGAAGCAGCGTGGCTCAGGGGAAACAGCCCAGTCAGAGGTCATGGGTTCTAATCCCAGCTCCACCACTTGTCAGCTGTATGACTTCGGGCAAGTCACTTAACTTCTCTGTGCCTCAGTTACCTCATCTGTAAAATAGGGACTAAGACTGTGAGCCCCACATGGGACAACCTGATTACCTTATATCCGCCCCCAGTGCTTAGAACAGTGCTTCGCACGTAATAAGCACTTAACAAATGCCATCATTATTATTGTTATTATTAATACTAGTCACTGTACTAAGTGACTAATACAAGTAAATCGGGTTGGACACAATCCCTGTTCCACTTGGGGCTCACAGTCTTGAGCCCCATTTTAGAGATGAGGTAACTGAGGCACAAAGAACTAAAGTGACTTGTCCAAGATCACACAGCAGACAAGCGGCGGAGCCGGGATCAGAACCCATGACCCTCCGACTCCCAGGCCCGGGCTCTAGCCACTATGCCATGCTGCTTCTCTTCTCTCATTGAACTCTTACTGTGTGAAGAGCATTATTCCAAGTTCATTCACTCAATCGTATTTATTGAGTGCTTACTCTGTGCAGAGCACTGTACTAGGTGCTTGAACTCCCAAATGCTTGGGAGCGTCTAATAAAGTAGACATGATCCTTGGCCTCAGGGAATGTGTCTGTTTTATTGTCCTACTGCAGTCTTCCAAGTGCTTAGTACAGTGCCCTGCACACGGTGAGCGCTCAATAAATACGAATGGTTATTGACTGGTTATTCAGAAGAATTAGGGATATCAGAAGAAGCCATGGACAGGGACAATCAGAATAAAAATAACAATAATTATTATTATGGCATTTCTTAAGCTCTTACTATGTGCCAAGCACTATTCTAAGCCCAAGTTTAGCCCAATCTTGAAATTTTTGACTGTTCAGGGACAATCAGAATAATAATAACAAGAACTATTATTACGGTATTTGTTAAACTCTTATTATGTGCCAAGCACTATTCTAAGCGCTGGGGGAAATACAGGTTTAACGGTTTGCCCCACGTGGGGCTCACAGTCTTCATCCCCATTTTCCAGATGAGGGAATTGAGGCACAGAGAAGTGAAGTGATTTGCCCAAAGTCGCACAGCGGACAAGTGGCGGAGCGGGATTAGAACCCACGACCTCTGACTCCCAAACCTGGGCTCTTTTCACTGAGCCACGCTGCTTCTCCAGTGAATTGTCAGGGCATGTTTAAGGGCATTAGTTTATCCTGAAATACGATTTGAATCGAGCACCGCATGTGAAGAAAACTCAACGCTTTTTAAAGATGACATTACGCTCTTAGCCATTTTTAGTCTCCTTTCAAACCAGACTACTGTTTATTGTGAGGCGTCTTCAAGACAAGCTGAGAATCACAACTGCTCAGTATTTTCAAGTTTCGTTGAATGGCATGTTTTGATACGATTTGTCTTTGAACTTTTCAAACTGACTGCAAAAAAATGTTAACCTTTTAAGGGCTTTCTAGCCGCTGAACCAGATAATCATTTGCAACTATTAACCAAAGGCATGTTTCATAAAAAGTCTAAATTTACTGTTATCGGAATTTCACAGTGCGACATAAATCTTGCGGAAACCCTGCCGAGAACATTAAGAGTTCCTGCACCGAGGGTGATTAGATATTTTATTCCAACATATTCAGATGGTTTCAGGGGAAGGTGCAGGAAGATTCAAAAGTCAGGAGCAACTTTTTGAAGATGGAAACCACAGCCAACTTTCTTTGTGACTCAAATCTGCGGTCAGCGTGGGAGGCTTAATCATTTGCTCCTTGAAGGCAGGGGGTCGTGGTCCCCAACTCTTTCATATTCTCTCCCAAGCGTTTGGAACAGTGCTCTGCACGCAGTGAGTGCTCAGCATATAACAGCCGATCAATCCATCCACCAATGATATTTATTGAGCGCTTACCGTTCAATAAATTCAACAGAGGTTGGTTTGTTTTTCAATAAACAATAAATTAATAATTTTCAATAAATAAATTCAATAAATAAACAATTCAGCAGAGGTGGGTTTGTTTTTTTATGGTATTTATTAAGCACTTACTATGTGCCAGGCACTGAACTACGTGCTGGGGTAGATATAAGTTAATCAGTTTGGACACAGTCCCTGTCCCACATGGGGCTCACATTCTTAATACCTATTTTACAGATGAGGTAGCCGGGGCACGGAGAAGTGAAGTGACTTACCCAAGGTCACCCATGAGACAAGTGGGGGACCTGGGATTAGAACCCAGGTCCTTCTGACTCCTGGGGCCGTGCTCAACCCACTAGGCCACGCTGCTTCTCTAGATATACACCTCGCCCTCAGTGAGGTTACAGTCCCAGAGGGGGAGTCGGATAGTAATCTAAATAAGTAAATAATGGATATGGATATGTGATGATGGTATTTATTAAGCGCTTCCTATGTGCAAAGCACTGTTCTAAGCACTGAGGGGAATACAAGGTGATCGGGTTGTCCCACGTGAGGCTCAGTCTTCATCCCCATTTTACAGATGAGGTTACTGCGGCACAGAGAAGTGACTTGCCCAAAGTCACACAGCTGACAAGCGGCGGAGCCGGGATTAGAACCCATGACCTCTGACTCCCAAGCCCAGGTTCTTTCCACTGAGAGCACGGAGTGAGCACTGTGAGCACAGATCCAGGTGCGTAGGTGACGCAGAAGGGAGAGGGCACAGAGGAAATGAGGGCTTAGTCGGGGAAGGTCTTTTTGGAGGAGTTGTGATTTTAATAAGCCTTCGAAAGGGGGAGAGGGGTGGTCTGTAGGACAGGAAGCGGAGGGAGTTCCATTCATTCAATCGCATTTATTGAGTGCATACTATGTGCAAAGCGCTTGGAATGTACAATTCGGCAACGGATAGAGACAATCCCTGCCCAATAACGGGCAGGCCGGAAAGAGGATGTCGGGGAAGAGTTGGCGACGAGATAGACAAGATGTAGGTACGGTGAATATATTGGTGTCAGAGGGGTGAAGTGTGTGCAGACTGGGTTGGAGGTGGACATCGCTGAGGAAGGTAGGAGAGGGGAACCGACTGAGCGCTTTAAAGCCAACGGAAAAAGGAATTTCTGTCTGACTCGGAGGTGGATGGGCAACCCCCGGAGGGTCTTGCGGAGGAGGGAAATGTGGACTGAGAGGTTTTTTAGAACAATGATCGGGCTAGCGAGGGGCAGGCCATCGGATACAAGTCAAAACTCCCCCGTGCCGGGCAGCAGCGGCCCGGGAGAGAGTCGAGGGCGGAGACTCGAGTTGACGGCGCGGAAGGCGGCGATGGTCAACCGCTTCCGAATTTTGATCGAGAAAAGTCTATGGATCCACTACCGGAACGACGGCAGATGGAGGTAGGGTGTTTGGGACAGACGTGTCCACGAGTCACTGTGGGTCGGAGACGGCGGCATAAGACGAGATTCTCTCCCAGTGTTCACAAAAGTGCTCCGCACACAGTAAACACTTAATAAATTGAATTGTCCATTCCAAGCGCGCAGTACAGTGCTCTGCACATGGTAAGCGCTCATTAAATACGATTGAATGAATGAATAAGCACTATTACTACTGCAGGCAGAAGTAGCAGTGACGGTGCTTTTTATTGATCATCCACTGGGTAACGCATTGTATTGAGTGTCCGCGAAGCCCAAAACAAAGAACTGACACATCCCCTGCCTGCACGGAGCTCACACTCTTGCAGGGAAGACAGACAGAAAAGACGAACCCGTCGAGTCATAGTGCTGTTTCTTCAGGCGATGACCCCAAAGGAAGGTTGGGATCATTTCCTGCAATGCACCCGCTCCATGTCCGGCTAATCCAGAAGACTTGCGGTAGTTTCAAGAGGTCACCCAAGCGCTGGATGGGGCGGCGGGAAAGACCCGGAACCATCAGTAGGTCTCGACGGGACGTGCCCGCCGAGACGTCTTCCCAAATTAAGCCCTTTATTTCTTCTGCGTGCTTTCCTCTCTGCCCTCTCCCCACCTTGGCCGTGAACGTTTTAAATCCCTTGGCTCCGGTCTCCCAGCACTCATGTAAATATTCTTCTAGTCTGCTATTTTGCCGACCCCTAATCTCTTGAAATGTCAGGTTCCTCCCCGCAATGAAGCTAATATAAATCGATCGAACGATGGTGCGTACTGAGTGCGTACTGTGTGCGGAGCACTGTACTAAGCACTGACATGATACTGAAAATGTTCCTTGGGGCATTTTTGCTCTTTGTAGGTCTCGTCCAGCACTAAGATGTGAATCAAGACTCAAGAGGCAGGAGTTGAAAACTCAGTGATAAGCTCTGCATTTAGGCCTAGGGGATAGAGTATGGGCCTGGGAGGCAGAAGGACCTGGGTCATTCTTATTATTATTGTTAATAAATGCATTTATCAAACGCTTACCGTGCGCAAAGCACTGTACAAAGCATTTGGGAGAGTACAAAAGAACATCAAACACATTCGCTGCTCACAACGAGCTCATTCTAATCCCAGCTCTGCCAGCATTCCGCTGTGTGACCTAGTGCAAGTCACTTCACTTCTCTGTGTCTCAGTTCCCTCGTCTATAAAGTGGGGACTAAGACTGCGAGCCCCACATGGGACAGGGACTGTGTCCAACCTGATTTGCTTGAATCCAACCCAGCGTTTAGAAAGGTGCCCGGCACATAACGGGCTTGGGAGTCAGAGGTCATGGGTTCGAATCCCGGCTCTGCCACTTGTCAGCTGGGTGACTGTGGGCAAGTCACTTCACTTCTCTGGGCCTCAGTTCCCTCATCTGGAAAATGGGGATTAAGACTGTGAGCCTCGTGTGGGACAATCTGATTCCCCTGTGTCTACCCCAGCGCTTAGAACAGTGCTCTGCACATAGTAAGCGCTTAACAAATACCAACATTATTATTGTTTAACAAACACCACTGAAAAAATAAAATTTAAAAAAATCTGTGAGCATAGGGTAGGTGTATTTGGCTACTTAGAATCCCTTTCTACTTCAGGAACTGAATAAACCCCATTCACAATTTCCTAATCACAGGCTGATAATACTAAGTAGTAACGGTCCATTACAGTGCATTAATGCATTTGTTTACGGTTCCATTGTCAGCATGGAATCAATTATTAGAAACATGAGCATTTTCAAAGGCCCTTGAGTTCTTTTATGTTGCGAAATACGAGAGAGCAGAAAAAGCTATCAAAAAAGCCATGTTTCTCCAGACCCCCAGATTTTTCAGGCAGTCAACATTTTGACAAATCCGATATTTTAAGTGATTAGACAATTATTATACCCATTTAGAGAAGAGGAAAAGACATTTTAATTCCAGGACTCAAAAATTGTTTACATGACTTTTTTTTTTTAGCACCACGAAGATAGAAACATGCCCAAGTTTACTTCAAGGATATCTAGAATAAAGGAGTAATTTTCTCCTAACAGTAATGACAATAATAGTGATATTTGTTAAGTGCTTACTATGTGCCAGGAGCTGTACTAAGCACTGGGGTGGATGTGAGGTAATTGGGTTGGACACAGTCGCTGACCCATATGGGACTCGCAGTTTCAATCCTCATCTTCACAGATGAGGTAACTGAGGCACAGAGAAGTGAAGTGACTTGTTCAAGGTTACACAGCAGGTGAGTGGCGGAGCCAGGATTAGAACCCAGATCCTTCTGACTCCCAGGCCCGCGCTCCATCCATTAGGCCACAAGGCCACGATGCTTCCCACTGCTCCTTTGACTGATACTCAAGTAACACAGTGGAAAGAGCACAGGCTTGGCAGTCAGAGGTAATGGGTTCTAATCCCGACTCCGCCACTTATCTGCTGTGTGACCTTGGACAAGTCACTTAACTTCTCTGGGCCTCAGTTACTTCATCTGTAAAAATGGGGATTAAAAATGTGAGCCCCACGTGGGACAATCTGATTACCCTGTAGCTACCCCGGTGCTTAGAACAGTGCTCTGCACATAGTAAGCGCTTAACAAATACCATAATTATTATTATTATACTGACCACTCTGGAACCTTTATGGCTTAGGAAGACACTATCACTGAGCCCCTCACTGGGCAGGGATTGTCTCTCTCTGTTGCCGAACTGTACATTCCAAGCGCTTAGTACAGTGCTCTGCACATAGTAAGCACTCAATAAATACTATTGAATGAATGAATGAATGCTCTGCACATAGTAAGAGCTCAATAAATACTACTGAATGAATGAAAGAATGAATCACTAATAATAATAATAATTGTGGTATTTGCTAAGCGCTTACTATGTGCCACAGTATAAGCACGGGAGTAGATACACGCTTATCAGGTCGGACACAGTCCCTGACCCACAAAGGGCTCACAGTGTCGATCCCCATTTTACAGAAGAGGTAAACTGAGGCGCAGAGACGTGAAGTCACTCCCCCAAGGTCACTGAGCAGACAAATAGCAGAGCCGGGATTAGAACCCGTGACCTGCTGACTCCTAGGCCCGGGGCTCTATCCACCTCGCCATGCTGCTTCAAGAGACCCACGCGCAGTACACGTCACCGTCCGTGGCGTCGTCTCTGAATACGAAGGACAACTCCGTGCTGTCGCTACGTAAGGGTTGCCTCTGGGAATTAACCAAGGGAGGTTCCCTGCAGGAGGAGAGCGTTCAGGAGCGCCCTGAAGATGGGGCGACCGCGGGTGGGCAAGGAATCAACCTCTGATTGATTGTTACTGTTTTCAGTTCCTTGTTCTAAGCACTTGGGAGGGTGAGATATAACAGAGTTGGCGGAAATATTCCCTGCCCACAACGGATTTATAGTTTAGAGGAGAACACGAGTAATACGAGCAGATTAATGACAGATATGTATGTGAGGGTTTGGGGGCAGAGGGAGTGGTGAGTAAAGGCAGCAAATCGGGGCGACGCAGAAGGGAGAAGGAGCCGAGGCAATGAGAGCTTAGTCAGGGAAGGCTTCTTGGAGGAGAGGTTCCTTCAAGATAGGTCAATTCAGTGAGGCAAGTTTGTCTGGTTTTGTTTAGTTTTTTCCCCAGTGGTAATTTGTTCAGCACTTACTAAGTTCCCAGGTTCCTTTCCAAGGGCTGGGATAGAGACAGATAATCAGATTGGACACAGTCCGCGTCCCATTGAGGGAGCCCAGTCTTAACCCTCACTTTGAGCTTTCACTCTTGACAGGTGACTACTGAGCACCTCATTCATTCAATAGCACTTACTGAGCACTTACTGTGTGCAGAGCACTGTAATAATAATAATAATAATAATGATAATAATGTTGGTATTTGTTAAGCGCTTACTATGTGCAGAGCACTGTTCTAAGCGCTGGGGGAGATACAGGGTAATCAGGTTGTCCCACGTGAGGCTCACAGTTAATCCTCATTTTACAGATGAGGGAACTGAGGCACAGAAAAGTAAAGTGACTCGCCCACAGTCCCACAGCTGACAAGTGGCAGAGCCGGGATTCAAACCCATGACCTCTGACTCTCCAAGCCAGAGCTCTTTCCACTGAGCTGCGCTGCTTCTCTTGTACTAAATCCTTGGACAGTATAATACAACGAACAGACACGTTCCCTGCCCACGGTGAGCTTACGGTCCAGGGCCTTCCACTGACACTAATAACAAGGGTTTGTTTGGGGTTTTTCTTTTGGATCTCAAGTCCATGTTTCTCGTTGACCTGTGCTCTGATCGCTCCGCTTGTACCCACCCGGGCGCTTACTACAGTTCCTGGCACATAGTAAGCACTTAACAAATAGCACAGTTATCATTACCATCGTCATCGCTTCTTTCTTTTGTACACACCAGTCGCTCAGCACAGTGCACTGAGCCAAGTGGACACTCAATGGCCGCTATCGCTACTTCCTACTCCCACCCCTGCTGTTATGACAAGTCATCCTGAAGCGGCTAACGTTTAGGCCATTAGGAGATGATCAAGATCCGTTCGTTAGTTCTATAAACGGCCGCGGTCTTCTCTCGCAGAGGCCTGTTTAATAGGCCTCTGTGAGAAAGAGATTTCAGAAAATTTTATCAATTCCCCATTGGTGACTTAAAAAATGAATTTGTGAAAAAAACGTAAGCGCTTCACAAACGAGCACAATTTTTCATGCCTACCATCCATAACCTCCACGGTAACAAATAAATTAATTGATGAATTACCCGGCCCAAAAATCCATAGTAAAAATAAATTCATTGCTGAACCATATATTTTTGATTCCTTCCCAGCATTTCTTAGCAATGAACTGAAATGATAAAAAAAAGAAAATTATCTTTTCCAATTTTTCCCCTCAAATTACACACAGTTGTGTGGGCATTTGTACGGACTGAAGTCAACACCGTATTGCTGCTTCCAAAGAGAACTATTTTTTTGTTACTTAAATACATCCAATTCTGGAAAGAAAATATTTAATCAGTTTCTCTCACACTTTGTCTTCAAACCCTAATCTGTTGTTTCCTTCCAGAGTTACCTTTCAGATACAGGCCTGGTAATTACTTTCTCAGAAAGGCGAGATTTGGATCTTAAATCCTAAACTCTTTCAGAACTCTATTAATTATCTTGGCTTCTCAACGTGTATTTGTCTGAGGGGATTTTTATTAATAATGTCTCTGGCGGGACAGAACGGGAAGATACTTTTAAAATTACACTGCTTAGGCAAAAAAAAAAAAAACCCGTGCTCTCCCCAGGGATTTACCTAAAACTAATTTTGGGGAAAACTTTAAGCAGGAAAAATGAACCAGAGATCACCCTCGACTCCTTTACACCACACAGCCCAGTCAAGCGAATTGGCCTGAAATGGAGGAGGGTCAGAGAAGTGGAATTCATTCATTCAATAGTATTTACTGAGCGCTTTCTATGTGCAGAGCACTGTACTAAGCGCTTGGAATGTACAATTCGGCAACAGATAGAGATAATCCCTGCCCATTGACGGACAGAGGAAACTGGGCGGGAACGGGGTGATTTTCTTTTGGGGGCGCGGGCAGAAGAAATAGCAGTTGATTGTCACCAGATTATATTTCTCCAAGCAAAGGCCATGTCCCTCCCTTCAACTGTACCTAGCAATCGATCGCCTTCATTCAATCGTATTTTTGGAGCGCTTACCATGTGCACAGCGCTGTCCTGAGCGCTTGGCAGAGGATGATACAAACAGTAAACAGACACATTCCCCGCTCACAGCGAGCATCCAGTCTAGAGGAGCTTAGAGGCCCTGAGTGCTTCCTGTGTGTAGAGCGCTGAACTAAGCATATGGGAGAGTACGATGGAAAGAGTGGGTAGACATATTTCCCGTCCATGACGAGCTTCCAGTTTATTCTATCGTACGCTCCCAACAGATCTTTAATAATGATAATAATAATAATAATAATAACATTGGTATTTGTTAAGCGTTTACTATGTGCCAAGCACTGTTCTAAGTGCTGGGGTAGATACAAGGACATCCGGTTGTCCCACGTGGGGCTCACAGTCTTCATCCCCATTTTACAGATAAGGTAACTGCAGCCCAGAGAAGTTTAGTGATTTACCCAAAGTCACCCAGCTGACAAGTGGCGGAGTCGGGATTAGAACTCAGAGAAGCAGCGTGGCTCAGTGGAAAGAGCACGGGCTTTGGAGTCAGGGCTCATGAGTTCGAATCCCAGCTCTGCCACTTGTCGGCTGTGTGACTGTGGGCGAGTCACTTAACTTCTCTGTGCCTCAGTTTCCTCATCTGTAAAACGGGGATTAAGACTGTGAGCCCCACGTGGGACGACCTGATTCCCTTATGTCTACCCCAGCGCTTAGAACAGTGCTCGGCACATAGTAAGCGCTTAACAAATACCAACATTATTATTACATTATTAACTCACGACCTCTGGCTCCCAAGCCGGGGCTCTTGCCACTAAGCCACGCTGAGATCTTTTCAATACTCTTCATAACACATGCTGCAGAAACATTCAATTTCCAACAACATTCATCCATCCATCGACTAGTCAATCGAATTCACTTAGTGCTTACTGTTTTCAGTTCCCTGTTCTAAGCACTTGGGAGGGTGAGATATAACAGAGTTGGCAGAAATATTCCCTGCCCACAACGGATTTATAGTTTAGAGGAGAACACGAGTAATACGAGCAGATTAATGACAGATATGTATGTGAGGGTTTGGGGGCAGAGGGAGTGGTGAGTAAAGGCAGCAAATCGGGGCGACGCAGAAGGGAGAAGGAGCCGAGGCAATGAGAGCTTAGTCAGGGAAGGCTTCTTGGAGGAGAAGTTCCTTCAAGATAGGTCAATTCAGTGAGGCAAGTTTGTCTGGTTTTGTTTAGTTTTTTCCCCAGTGGTAATTTATTCAGCCCTTACTAAGTTCCTAGGCTCCTTTCCAAGGGCTGGGATAGAGACAGATAATCAGGTTGGACACAGTCCCCGTCCCATTGAGGTAGCCCAGTCTTAACCCTCATTTTACAGTTGCGGAAACTGAGGCACAGAAGTGAAGTGAGTTGCCCAAGGTCACGCGGCAATCAATCGATCACTTGTATCTATTGAGCGCTGACCATGTGCAGAGCACTGAATTAAGCACCGGGGCGAGTACAATACAAGAGAATTAGCAGAGAGCCGGGATTAGAACCCAGGTCCTCCGACTCTCAGGCCCAGGCCCTTTCCACTAGGCCACGCGGCTTTTTTGTCACAGTCTCTGCTGGTTGCTGCGGCTCAGAGAAGCCACCCTCCGAGGATCTCGGAGGCAGAAGGAAATCGTGGTGGGTTTTTCCCTCCTCCAGATGAAAGACCATTTTGCCCCAGGTGGTGCGTTCTGAATATCTAGTCCCGGAAAATTTTCCGTGGGGGACTTAGATGAGCATCCGATGCATATGCATTCCCCACAAATCACCGCCGAAGATGTGCGGTTCGGAAGAAAAATAGATAAAGAGGGAACTGATTGGAAGTCTCCAGCCTAAGGCAGCTCATCTTATAGCAGTCAGATAATGATCTGTCATGTATACTCCACTGCTCCGCACGAAATAGATCTTAAATCGGGATGAAGGACTAGAGAAGACCCCTGGCCGGCCACCGAAACCAACGTGATGTACACTTTTAACTCTTACCTACACCTAGGGGGTGGAATGATAAAAAGAACACCCGTACGCCCATCTTATATTAGAAGAAAACATTTAAAAACACAGTTTTAGTACGTGTTTGCTAAGGCACTGTGGGAAAAGTCGACCTGTCAACAGCATTTAGAGAGTACCTAGTCGGTACTGGGCACTGGACAAATGATAATAATAATGTTGGCATTTGTTAAGCGCTTACTATGTGCCAACCTTGTCCCACGTGGGGCTCACAGTCTTCACCCCCATTTTACAGATGAGGTCACTGAGGCCCAGAGAAGTGAAGTGACTTGCCCAAGGTCACACAGCTGACAAGTGGCAGAGGCGGGATTAGAACCCTCGCCCTCTGACTCCCAAGCCCGGGCTCTTTCCACTAAGCCACGCTGCTTCTCAAAGAGCGATGGTATTTATTGAGCACTTTACAACGTGCAGAGCACTGCTGCCTGGCGACCTTGGGCAAATCACTTCTCTGGGCCGTGGTTCTCTCATCCGGTTTAATCCGGCATCCGGGTGCATTCACGAAAGGCACTGTGGTTTTGTGAGGTGAAATGATAGTAAATGATAATTGTGGTATTTGTTAAGCTCTTACTACGTACTAAGCGTTGGGGGGGGGGGGCGGGGATACAGGTTGGACACAGTCCCTGTCCTATGAGAGGCTCACAGTCCCCATTTTACGAGGAGGTAACTGAGGCACAGAGAAGTGAGGTGACTTGCCCAAGGTCACATAGTAGACAAGCAATCTTGTCAGAGGTAGGTGGCGGGCAGTGCCATACCCCCAAAACTGACAAGCGGGAAATCCGCCGGCTAAGACGCTGCCCTCCTGGCCTGCAGCGAAGACCCTGTCTGTCTCCGATTTGACAGATAAGGTAAGGTGGGAATACGTAGCCCCGGTGGGTAGTAGAGAACAGACAATTTTCCAGAGCTCCTGTGCCATAGTTTGAGGAGAAATTTAAGTGGTCTCTAAAAAAAAATGGTGAAAAAATAGGCTGTCGTTCCACATTAAGTGGGGAATGAGGCGACTGCTGGCTTGTTGTATGCTTACGCCTTCAGAAGAGAAAACCTGAGAAGTCACTTGCATTTCTGTCAAGCCCCGGATAGCTGAGATAAGAAGTAGGCCCATCTGTTCGTCCGCCTGGGTTGAAGAGACGTTCCTTTCTTCTCGGCGCCTCCTTTTTTCCATCTCCCTGGAGTTTCCCTCCCATCGATTCTTCTCTCTCTTCTAGTTCCTCAACTCTTTCGCAGGTGGGTGTCTCTTTTCTCTCTCCCGTCTTCCTCAAATTCGTCCCCCTCTCTCCCGTCTCACCGCGACACCCTCCTCATCCGCCCTCTCTTTCCTCTTTTTCCTCTGCCCCTCGACGTATCGCTAGGGTGTCGTCCCCTGGGCCTGCGAATCCATCGATCCTTCCTGAATTCTCTGTCTCTTCTTCTGCTCTTTCTATTGTATCGGAAGTCTCTTTCCCCCATTCTTTTGCCCACTGCACTCTCTGATGGCCTCTTCAGTCATTTCTTCTCCTTTCTTCCTTTCCCAGTGGTCTCCGTCTGTCTGTCTCTCATGGTATCTGTTAAGCGCTTACTATGTGCCAGCCACTTTTCTAAGTACCAGAGTAGATGCAAGGTAATCGGAATGGACAGATGAGGGAACTGAGGCCTAGAGAAGTGACTTGCCCGAGGTCACCAAGCAGACAAGTAGCAGAGCCGGGATTAGAACCCAGGTCCTTCCTTACTCCCAGGCCCGGGTTCTATCCATTACGAAACTCTGCTTCTCTGTCTCTCTCTCTCTCTTTCCATTATCATTTTTCCCTGCTTTCTCTGCTCTCCAGGTTCCCTCAGGTGTTCCTCTGATCTGGTAATGGGGGTCTGGGTGCGAGAGATGCAGTCATCGACTCCCCTAGAAGCCCAGAGGTCTGTTATTGAAGGGCAGCTGCCCGGCAAACGATCAGCGGCATTTACTGAGTGCGACCCATGTGCAGAACACTGTAGAAAGTGCTTGGGAGAAGCAGGACAGATTAAGCAGACGTGAACCTTGCCCTAAGATCTTACAATCGAGAAGATTGCGTACCTACCCCTCTAGAGGGGAATAATAATAATAATAATTATGATGTTGGTATTTGTTAAGCACTTACTATGTGCAGAGCACTGTTCTAAGCTCTGGGGGAGATACAGGGTAATCACGGTTGTTCCACATGAGGCTCACAGTCTTCATCCTCATTTTACAGATGAGGGAACTGAGGCCCAGAGAAGTGAAGTGACTCGCCCACAGTTACACAGCTGACAAGTGGCAGATCCAGGATTCGAACCCACGACCTTTGACTCCCAAGCCCGGGCTCTTTCCATTGAGCCACGCGAATGTGTCTGTTATTATATTGTACTTGTCCATGAGCCTAGTACAGCACCCTGCACGCAGTAAGCAGCATGCCTCAGTGGAAAGAACACGGACCTGGGAGTCAGAGGACTTGGGTTCTAATCCCCGACCCGCCGCTTGTCTGCCGTGTGTCCTCGGGCAAGTCACTTCCCGTCTCTGGGCTTCAGTTCCCTCATCTGTAAAATGGGGATGAAGTCTGTGAGACCCACGTGAGACAGGGACGGTGTCCAATCTGATTAGTTTGTCTGTACCCTAGCGCTTAGTACAGCGCATGGCACATAGTAAGCACTTCACAAATGCCATAATTATTACTATTAGTAGTAGTAATAATGCTGAGAGTAGTAGGGTAAGTATTTACTAAGTACTTACTCTGAAGAAATAGCCAAACGAGCAGTCTTATGCACCTATCTCTAAATTATATTACTAATTATTCATTTATATTTATTTCTGTCTCCCCCTGCAGACTCTAAGTTCGTCACAGGCAGGGAATGTGTCTACCAACCCCTTTGCATTCTACTGTCCTCAGCGACCGGTACAGTGCTCTGCACACCCAGTAAGTGTTCAATAAATAGGATCGATTGATTGAGATATTCTTAAATCGCATCTCCTCCAAAAGGCCTTCGTCGACTAAGTCCTCATTTTCCCTACAACCTCTTCCTTCTAAGTCACTTGAGCACCTGTATCTGCCTTGCAACTTGCACCTGTTCTAACCCCAGCGCTTAGAACAATGCCTGACCTAGAGTAAGCGCTTAAATGCCATCATTCAGGGTAGTGGATGAGCCCGGGCCTGGGAGTCGGAAGGTCAGGGGTTCTAAACCCAGCTCTGCCCCTTGTCTGCTGCGTGATCTTGGGCAAGTCACTTCGCTTCTCCGTGCCTCCATTTCGTCATCTGTAAAACGGGGATTAAGACTGTGAGCTCCATGTGGGACAGGGACCGCGGCCAACCCGATTTGCCTGTATCCACCCCAGTGCTTCCAACGGTGTCCGGCACAAAATTAAGTGCTTAACGAATACCGTGATCATTATTATTATTATTGAGAGGCTCCTTTTCGATCTCCCCCGGATTGAGCCCGGCCCAGCCTCATCTCCTCTGGGAACTGACCGTCTGCAAAGGCCGTCCTCTAGATTTATAAGCCTGTCTTATCTCCTTACTAGACCGGCAAACACGACAATACCTCGCCCTGTCCCTCAGACCAATTTTACCACAAACCATTCAGCTCGCTGCTGCCAGAGCCAATTTACTCCGCTGGCCGGCATTTACATTCCAGCGCCGACGATGACCAAGATTGGATCAAGACAGCAAAGCAGCCGGGAGAATAAATTAAAGCCCCCCTGATTAATTTCCCGTTTAAAATACTACATTCAATTTGACTTTCTCCATCCAAGGGAGTGCGGCGGCGAGGATAGTCATCTCAGCCTAAACGAAAAATGAAATCCCATTTTCGCTGCGGTAATCCTTACGGGAAACTCGGCTGTGACATCCCAAAAATTGGATTTCGTGTTTGTGTGAGAGATTGGAAGTGTCGGCTGCTCACATCTGCTATCCATCCACGGGTCAGACAGAGTGCAGCCAACACGGAGCGAGAATCCCGACCATCTTCCTTCTCTGTCCTCTCCGTTCTACTGTACTCGCCCCAGGGCTCCGTGCGGCGCCCTGAACGTGCTCAGCGCTCAATACGTACCATTGATCGATGGGTCCATCGAGCCGCTCACGGCTCACAATAGACCCTCTGGAGGTGGTTGAGCGATTCCCTTCCTTGGGAAACTCACACACTGTGTGCGGATATGAGAGTGAGAGGAGGAGTAAACAAGTTGGCACAGCCTTCTAGACTGTGAGCCCGCTGGGGGCAGGGATTTGTTGCTGAAATGTGCTTCCCAAGCGCTTAGTACAGGGCTCTGCACACGGTAAGCGCTCCATAAATACGACTGAATACCTGGATGAATGGACTATTTCAAATACTATTCGGAGCTCGGTAAATGACGAGGTTCAGATGACCGGCGTTATGACCCCCCCCCCCCCCGTTCAACATACACCTGTGTGTGTACATGCATACATATATACACGTGCATTACATGTGTATATATGTATGTAGTCACATACCTGCACTTATTTGCTGGTACCTACGTACATAATATATGCACATAAAATAATGGTATTTGTTAAGCGCTTACTATGTGCCAGGCAATGTTCTAAACACTGGGGCACGTAAGAGGTAAACAGGTTGGACACAGTCCCTGTCCCACGTGAGGCTCACACTCTTCATCCCCATTTTACAGGTGAGGTAACTGAGGCACAGAGAAGTGAAGTGACTTGCCCAAGGTCACGCAGCAGACCAGTGGTGGAGCTGGGATTAGAACACACGACCTCTGACTCCCAAGCCTGGGCTTTGCCACTAAGCCGTGTGTGTGTGTGTGTGTGTGTGTGAGAAAATGTGTACATGCATATATACACATTCATATATAAAAACATACACATATATACACATACACAAACATATACACATACAAACACAAACACACAAGTTTGAATATTGCTGAATTGTACTTTCCAAGCGCTTAGTGCAGTGTTCTGCACACAGCAAGTGCTCAATAATTTCAATTGAATGGATATTTAATGATAATAATGATGGCATTTGTTAAGTGCTTACTATGTGTCAAGCACCGTTCTAAGCACCGGGGTAGATACAAGTTCATCGCGGTGTCCCACATGGGACTCACAGGCTTCATCCCCATTTTACAGATGAGGTAACTGATGCACAGAGAAGTTAAGTAACTTGCCTAAAGTCACACAGCTGACAACTGGCAGAGGTGGAATTAGAACCCACGACCTCTGACTCCCAAGCCCGGGCTTTTTCCACTAAGCCATGCTGCTTCCCATATACATATATATGGAAATGCAAAAGAAAAAGCCAAAAACAAAAAAAAGTTTTAAATGAGGAGATCCGCCAGAAATGAGCCGAAATCAACATTACTAGATTGGGTTTTTGAAATTACTGTGCTGGGGCTTTCCTTGCAGGCGATTTAAAGGAAAAAAAACTTACTGAGAAACTGTACAAAGCCACAAGGAGGCCCCATAAGACAAGAGTTTCATCGTGTCTCCTTCTCCGCTTTTTCCTCATTGAAGTATAATTACAGCGGGCCAGCTCTTCTTTAAATTGCGTAATAAATCTTTTCAATGATAAATACGTTGGCCGCTAAACCCGACTCTTTAGAAAATGACGAGAAAATCGTTCTTGATAAAAACATAGGTTGCTTCCCTTAACGTGCGGCGACCGCCGGAGCCAAAGTCTTTGGATCGTGTTCAGAAAATGAGAAAAATCGGGGTATTGTTCTATCTGTGAAATCTTCCCTGGACTAGAAAAGGAAAACAATCCTAACATTAATTACCTTTGGTAACAACGGGGCCGCCAACACCGGCGTCAGTTTCCGGTGGAAACTTAAACTCGCTAAACATTATATTTTACCCGCGTACCGCCCCGACCTTTGAAATCCGAATCCGAATGTAGTTTGCAAAAAAAAAAAAAAAAAGAGAGGTTTTCGCAGCACCTCCCCAATCATCGCCGGAGCGGGTCATTTTAACTAATGATGAAAGAACCCTGACAGGAATTCGATATCAATTTTAATTCACCCCAGGAGTGACCATTGTATTTAAGTGGTATTGAAGAAAGATCGCTTGATGTCCAAACTACAGTAGACAGCTAATTTCCGATGTCTATCTTTGAGTCTCCTCGAGGAAGAAGAATTTCATTAACCCACGGCAGCCTGGAGTCCCTTATTTTTCTTGGTTTCATGGGGCTCCGGGGCTCGCGGTAACCTCGCCCGTAAAACAGGGACCCACCACAGACAGACATACGCACGCACAATGACACGCGGCACGACGCACGATTCGACCTTTCATTAAAAGCATTTTCCGCAACGCTAAGAAGGCTCACGAGAATCCATCTTCCACAACGCGTGACATCTGCGCTCGACGCCAAACACGCGATCGTCCCTCCAACTCGATCCGGGCGACACGTGAAATTAGTTACTTAGCAGGGGAGAAGAGCCCAAATAATTGGGCTTAATTTCTCCACGTTCGATGGATCGGCCCTGGGGCTCAGGTCGCATCGATCGTGCCCAGAGGAGAGGGAAGAGTGTAACGGTAAACAATAGTAAACATTTGATAATCATTTCCAGACCTCGTTACTATTGTAGAACAGAGCTATTTTGGGGGGGGGGGGGAGAAAAAAAGAATAGTGTTATCTGATACGATCACCCGGGGTTTCGCATTTGTCATTCCTCCGTTTCAAACCGCTGAAATTCCCCCGGTCCCTTCTACGCTAGGTGGCCTTCATTCTCCCACGTTCAAGAACGGAAGAATGCCGCTGATAAAAATAATAATAATAATGTCGGTATTTGTTAAGCGCTCACTATGTGCAGAGCACTGTTCTAAGCGCTGGGGGAGATAGAGGGTCATCAGGTTGTCCCACGTGAGGCTCACCGTTCATCCCCATTTTACAGATGAGGTAATTGAGGCACAGAAGAGTGAAGTGACTCGCCCACAGTCACGCAGCTGACAAGTGGCAGAGCCGGGATTCGAACCCATGACCTCGGACTCCCAAGCCCGGCCTCTTTCCACTGAGCCACGCTGCTTCTCACTAACTTCTCACTGCTGATAACCGGGTTTGGGAGTCCGAGGTCATGGGTTCTAATCCAGGCTCTGCCGTTTCTCTGCTGCGTGACCCTGGGCAAGGCAGTTCACTTCTCTGTGCCTCAGTGACCTCATCTGTAAAATGGGGATTAAGACCGTGAGCCCCACATGCGACAACTTACCTTGTATCTCCCCCAGCGCTCAGAACAGTGCTTGGCACAGAGTAAGCGCTTAACAAATACCATCATTAATATTACTATAACCAACTCGTCAATCAGTGGTATTTACTGACAGAGACTGCGCGCCCCACGTGGGACCGGGACTCGATCCAACCCGATCCGCTTGATTCCACCCCGGCGCTTAGAACAGTGCTTGGCACAGAGTAAGTGCTCGACCGACTCCGCAAGTATTAGGATCGTTGGGCGCTTACAGTGAGCGGAGCACTGGGCTATGCGCTCCGGAGAGTCCGCTCTAATCCTGGAACGGACACGTTCTTGCAAACGGAAGGCCTCCTTCCTCGGATCCCAGGAGAGGTTGGACTTACTTTGGAGGATGAGGAATCGCACTCTTGGCAGATCCAGCCGTAGCCTGTTTGTTTGGGAGACTTTTTCAAGGGAGGCTCCAGGCAGCCGAAATGATAGCAGAGTCGACATTCATCGCACCTACAAAGGGAACAGGTAGATGGTGTTTCGGCAGAGAGGCAGGGCCAATCAATTCATCCGTCCGTCGGCCGGTGGCATTTATTGAGCGCTTACTGGGAACGGAGCACTCTACCAGGCGCTCGGGAGAGGTCAGCGCGAGGAAGCGCTTAACAAATACCATCATCGTGATCGTTATTGGTTCGACAGAGTCGGTGGACTCGCTCCCCGCCCACGACGAGCTTCCGATCCAGAGGGGAAGACATCGATCAAGGGTACTGACTGATATTACCATGTCACTGCATATTACATATTGCTACGTGCAGAGCACTGTACTAGGCGCTTGGGAGAGGACAATTTAACAGAGTTGATGGACTCGTTCCCGACCCGTGACAGGCTTACGGGCCGGAGGGGGAGACGGACAGCGATAGAGATGAGTAACTGAAAATATATAACTTGGAGATACGCACACGAGAGCGATTATAATGTGCTGAGTATTCGGGTGAGGTTCTGGGGGAGTTGGATGGACACAATTCCTGTCTTGAAGGAGCTTCCCCGTCTACCATCCTCACGACATATGGAAAATATCTTCCCAACTTCACGAACTCGATGCTCGTCTGGCACTTCGGATCCAACACCGGCATTGTTCATACAGAATATCCAAAACTTAGGGAAACAATTTGAATCGGTTTCTATTTCACTAAGAGATTGTGATGGAGAAAATGTCAACGTAGTGAAGACCTAATCCTCACCGCTTATTCCTAAAGCCTTATTTCTCTGGAGTGCAAGCTAAATGGGGGCAGGGAATGTGTCTACTGTTCTACTGCACTCTCCTAAGCGCTCAGTACAGTGCCTTGTACACAGAAAACGCTCCATCAATACGATTTAACGAATAAACTACAGCACCTTCTGTATCTTTGTCCTCAGTTGCTTCAGCTACCTGGAATTTATTTTAATGTCTGTTTCTCCCAAAGAATTGTCCACTCCTTGTGGGCAGAGATCATGTCTACCCACTCTATTGTGCTCTCCCTAGGACTCTGAACAGTGCTATGCACAGATAAGCACTCAGTACATACCACTGATTGATTTATTCAACTGCACAGTTGAACACGATTCTATTCCTGCTATCCAATGCTCGCTTCTCTCCTGCTCCAACCCAGACCGCACGAGTCGTTCCCCTAATGCTGATCTTCTCACCCTGCCTCCACCTAGTCTATCTCGCCGCCGACCTCTCGTCCACATCCGACCTCAGACGGGGAACGCCCTCCCTCCTCATATCCCCCAGACAATTGCTCTCCCCCACTTCAAAGCCTTATTGAAGGCACATCTCTTCCAAGAAGCCTTCCCTGACTTCACTTCTCGCACTCCCTCCTGCACCGCTCTTACTCGCTCCTTCATTCATCCTCCCTCCCCGCAGCACATATGCATACATCTGCTATTTATTCATTTATTTTAATGTCTGTCCCCCCCTCTAAACTGTGAGCTCGTTGTGGGCAGGGAATGTCTTTTTGTTGTTACACTGTACTCTCCCAAGCGTTCAGTACAGTGCTTTACACATAGCAAGTGCTCAATAAATAGGATTGAATGAATGAACATATACACACACGCCAAAATATTCCTCTCACCCAACTTTTCATGTATGAACATAGGTATCAAAAAATCTGCCTATACACTTCTCAATTTCCTGTACAATTGAGCACACATTCTACCTTTGAATGAAATGAATATTCCCGCAACTAATTTTATTTCGCCTAATCAGTGGCATTTATTGAGCACTTTCTGCAGGTGGAACACTGTACTAAGCACTTAGGAGAGTACAATTCAACCAAGTTGGGAGACACAATCTAAAGGGAACTGCAGAACTCTGCAGAATATCCAGACCTTTCTCGGCTGAGTTTCTTATGGATGTCCACATTGAATACTTTACAAAGGGATCACTGGCAGTCATTTCCCTTCTAACACCGCTAACATCCCATCCTTCGTGTTTTAGACATCCAGAATAGAGAAACACAGAGGTAAGCGAGACTCTTTTCTGGAAGAGGCTAAACGGGTCACACACTTGAAAACTCTCTAGCGTCACAGATGATAAATATGTCCACTCCGCACACATTGTTCCCAACCAGTAGATAAGTCGTTTAATAATGATGAGAGTGGTATTCATTAAGCACTTAACACTGTACTAAGAGCCGGGGTTAGGCGGAGCAGCGTGGCTCAGTGGAAGGAGCCCGGGCTTGGGAGTCAGAGGTCATGGGTTGCGATCCCGGCTCCGCCACTTGTCAGCTGTGTGACCTTAGACAAGTCACTTCACTTCTCTGTGCCTCAGTGACCTCATCTGTAAAATGGGGATGAAAACTGTGAGCCCCACGTGGGACAACCTAATTACCACGTACCTACCCCAGTGCTTAGAACAGTGCTTGGCACATAGTAAGCGCTTAACAAAGACCAACATTATTATTATCATACAAGATGATCAGGTCCCACATGGGGCTCACGGTCTAAGCAGGAAGGAGAACAAGAATTGAGAACCCATTGTGCAGATGAGGGAAATGAGGCAGAGAGAAGGGAAATAATAATAGTAATAATAACAATAATTATGGCGTTTATGGAGTCTGTAAAGCACTTACTATGTGTCAGGCGCTGGAGTAGATACAAACGAATCGGGTCGGACACAGTCGCTACCCCACATGGGGCTTAAAGATGAGGAAATGGAGGCCCAGAAGTGAAATGACTTGCCCAAGGTCACACAGCAGACAGGTGGCAGAGCCGGGATTAGGACCCGGGTCCTTCACTCTCCCAGGCCCGGGCTCTAGCCACTAGGCCACGCTGCTTCTCTAATGTTGTGGTCGGGAGATGGCCCAGACAACCGAAAATATCTCTCAAAACCAATTTTTTTCCCCCTCATCACTTTAACTCTCTGCCAACGAACAACATCTGCCACACTGCAATGTTTTGTTAACAGAATTTTCATCTGACAAGAAACCGGGGGAAAAAAAAGAATTTATCTGCAAATAAGGGAGATTCATACATCTTAGTGAGGGACTTGTATCCCTTGCTTTATTTACATACACCGGGTGTTATTTTGTAGTGAAAGGTATTCTCTCAAAACCAATTCTGTCAGATTCTGTTTATTTGTTCTGGTCTCTTGACTATTTGAATTAAAGTCTTTGGAGGCCAGAAATCCACACATAAGAAACTAGAGAGGAAAAAAAAATATCAGAAGACATATTACTAGCGAGGTACAGAATGCAAAATTATTAGTCGACAGGCAAATGAGCTACCTAGACTAGAAAAGGAAAAAAAAACACTTTGTGTTGCTAGAAACAATTCAGAGGAGAAACAGAAAATGTGTAAATAATGACAATCCCTGTAAGACACAGGGGAAAGCATAACCCATTTTTCCAAGTTTGGGGCATAACCTCCCCATTTGAAATCAAATTCATAAGTACCCCCTACCTCCCAGTAGACAATAATTCAAGTATTTCCAACAAGAATTTGGGCCAGATGAAAATCACAATCATTTTCTTAGAGTACAAGCAGAAGTTGGCTCAAAACTTCTTCCCTGCTAATAATAATAATGATAAGCACTGAATCCCTACTTTGCAGATGAGAAAACTGAGGCCCAGAGAATAATAATAATAATAATAATGACGGTATCTGTTAAGCAATCGCTATTCACCAGGCACCGTACTTTGCGCCGGGGCGGATACAAGAAAATCAGATTGGACGCAGTCCCTGTCCCACGTGGGGCTCACAGTCTCCATCCCCCTTTTAGAGATGAGGTCTCCGAGGCCCGGAGAAGTGAAATCATTTGCCCAAGGTCACCCCGCAGCAAAGTGGCATAGGCGGGATTTCAACCCAGGTCCTCTGACTCCCAGGACCCGCTCTTTCCTCTAGGCCAGGCTGCGACTGTTGCTTACCTTGGGAAACATCCCCACCGTTGAGTTAAGCTTTGATTGGAAAGACGGCCGTCGAGTGAGAACGCTTAGACCTGTTTAGTCTCCCGGTTAGACAGCTAGTAGCTCATTCGCTCAACCTCACTCAAATATCAGCCAGAGTTGAGCGTTTTTCACGTGATCACCCAACCTCCGTCCTCCCCACGACACCCATGAAGACTTTCGGGCATTAAGAATAAATATCATTATTATGCCTTACCTCCCCTGCCCTAGGACGATGGGTCTGAGAAAGAATACGTCTGACGGGTAAGACTTGCCGAGTTTTCCTTCCCAATCTAGACTGTAAACTTGTTATGGGCGGCGAACGTGTCTCCCAACTCTGTTCTATTGTTCTTTCCCAAGAGCTCCCGCACGCCGCAAGCGCTCAGTAAATAGCACCGATTGAAATCGGGCCCCGATACGTTGTGGGTCCAGAGGAGAGTCAGAAATGTGTGTGATGGTGTTCTAAGGAATAACGGCAATCCTAGTGTTTTATTTCACTTTCCGATCTCCAGGACTCTCCTGACTTTATTGGCGAGGTTTCCTCAGGTGAACGTGCAGATAGAACAGACAGCAACTATGCAGAGAGAACCTGTTTGATCATAATAATGATGAATGTGGAATTTGTTCAGCGCTTACTAAGCGCCAAGGACTGTACTACGAAGTGTGGAAGATACAAGATTATCAGCACGACTTGGGGCTCACAGACTAAGTAGGAGAGAACCGGTGTTGAACTCCCATTTTGCGGATGAGGGAACTGAGGCTCAGATAAGTGAGGTGACTTACCCAAGGTCACACGGCAGACACGTGACGAATCGGGGATTAGAACCCAGGACTCCCAGCCTGGTGTTCTTTCCACTAAGCCTAGGTGCTTCCCAAATTTTGTATTTTTCATGTTTTCCCTACCACTTACTGTGGTGCCCTGAACTCAATAAGGATCCCAATAAACACCACTTCTATGACTATGCATTTAGCAACTCGTGTTAAATACAGTTTCTCCTAAAAGCCTGGAGCAGAATGAAATGGGCCGCTAAGAGCCACAGTGTTGCTTCAATGGCTACCCATCGATCAGTCCATCAGTAGTATTTATTGAACACTTACTGTGTGCAGGGCACTGTATTAAACGCTTGGGAGAGTGTGATGTAACAGAGTTTATATAATACGATCCCAGCCTAAGATGAGTTTATGGTCTAGAGGGGGAGCAATAAAAGAAAAGCCCCAGCGGCAGCTTGGTTTTCTCTGGGTCAATTTCCCACTGGGAGAGAGTCAGGTACTTTTTGGGACACTGGAACGGCGGCACTTTTCATGTTTATCGACGCTGGGTAGCGAGACACTGTGACCCACCTTCTCCCCGAATACTTGCTTCTTGACGAAGGACGGATTTCAGGACGGGAGAAAAGGTGAAGGAAAAAAAGTCTCTCAAAAATGAACAGAAGGACTGAAATTACAAATTATTTGAGATCAAAAGGGGAAAAAAGCATCTCAAATACTTGATCAATGGAAGTGTCCTTCCTGCTCAAAATGCAAATGGACCCTGATGTGAAATGATGAGAAATCATTGGTTTTTAAGTGGGTGTAACAAACCCCGGTGGTAAAGTTCACTATCTTATTCACTATCCACCCTCGGCACTTACACATGCTTCTATAATTTACTTTAATGTCTGTCCCTTTCTCTAGATCGTAACTTCTCATGGGCAGAGAACGGGTCTACCGACTCTATTGGATCTCCCTTAGGCTTAGTACAGTGCTCTGCGCCCAGTAAGCACTCACTCAATACCACGGATTGACGGATTGAACGGGTACGCCGAATTTTATCTCCAGCAAATGTTACTACACATCTGATCCCTTCTAAGTGGAAATGCCCGAGTCATTCCCTCAGGGTAGCGCAATGGGGTTTGCGCACGGAGGAACTTGGAACTAGAAGAACGGTCACGCAATCAGTCGATCATATTTATTGAGCGCTTACTGTGAGCAGTACACTGTACTAAGTGCTCAGGAGAGTATGACATAAGGGTGTTGGTAGACGCGTTTCCTGCCCACAGAGAACTTACAGTTTAGAGGGGGAGATGGACATAAATTATAGAAATAAATTATGGATGTGTACCCAAGGGCTGTGGGGGAGGGGTGAAAGACGGGTGCAAATCCAAGTGCAAGGATGATGCGGAAGGGAGCGGGACAAAAGGAAAGAAAGGGCTTAGTCAAGGAAGGCCTCTTGGAGGAGGTGGGCCTTCAAGAAGACTTTGAAGGCAGGGAGAGTCCCTGTCTGTCAGATTTGAAGAGGAAGGGCGTTCCAGGCCAGAGGCGGGATGTTGAGCGAGAGGTGGGCGGCAGATGGACGAGATCGGGGTAGGCTGTAAATCAATCCATCGGTGGTATTGAGCGCTTACCGTGTACCGAACACTATCCTGAACGCTGGGGAGAGTGCCGCATACTGGGCAGACCCAATCCCTGCCCTCAAGGTGCTTACAATCTGATGGGGGAAACCGGCATCGACATAAATCATCGGTAGGGAAAGCGGTCTAGTAGAGGATATTTAAATGAGCGCTGTTTGGGGCCGGAGTAGGATGAGTTGTCCAAGAGCTTAAAAAATACAGACCCAACTGCGCAGGGGACTTAGAATGGGAGGGCGAACACAGAGGGGAAATGTGAAATTAGTCAGGGATCAGATTCCCAGAGCAAATATGGCAAATCTTTTCAGATGGCTCCCTAGCCCACCGTCCGTCGAGGCAACGGGGTGGGTGGGTGGGGGGGGGGGGGGGGCTAATGATCGAAATATCCTGCAACAAGGCGACGTTCTGAAGTTCACGCCTCGCCTCCCCCAAAGCCGACTGCCGTTGAAAAGAACGGGACAAAACACAACGCTCATTCAAGAAAGTCTCAGTTTAATTGGGGTACAGGAAACACCTATGGGGGAAAAAGAAGAACCGAGGCAGCTTTCTCTCCGGACCCCAATTTCCACCCTGCTTTTAAGTATCTGGCGGCGGGGAGGGAGGTGGCTCGGGAGATGACCTTTAGCCTTTCTCGGCCATTACAGTACCCCTGGCTGAATCGTTACAGCACGAAGAGCCTCCACTTAGAAACAATGATAATAATAATAATAATAATTGCGGCATCTGTTAAGCATTTGTTACTACATGTCAAGCACTGTTCTAAGCGCTGGGGAAGAAAAAGTCCCTATCCCACACAGCGTTCACAATCTAAATAGGAGGGAGAAAAGGTACTGGATCCCCATTTTACAGATGAGGCAACCAGGAGATACGCAAGCGAAGTGACTCGTCCTAGGTCACGCAGCAGACAAGTGGCGGAGCCGGAACTGGAACCCGGACCTTCTGACTCCCAGGACCGGGATCTTTCCGCTACCTGCTCCTCTAGTGGTAAACATCCACTGAGCGCTAGCCATAGGGATTTCCAGAGGAAAGCACAGCTCTTCAGAAATATCAGCAGAGTGTGAAGTAGCCCAGGGCAAACAGAGAGCCCGGTATGTTAGGAAGGCATTACGTTTGCGGGAACGTACCTGTACGGCATAAATTCCATGTTCTCCCCTACCTAAGCCCTCATTTGTCCACCTTTCCGGTCTCCTTTTCCTTCCTATCTGCAAATTATTTTGGGACTGCAAGTCGACCCCATTAGATCCTAAGCTTCTCAAGGGCGGAGGTGGGATCTTTGGCCTCTACGGTACGTCCTCAAGCGGTCGGTACGACGCTCTTCCTAAGGACGTCCTGTCAGTGAGCCCTGCCGATCGACTCTTCTGCCAGACTTTAACTTCTCCAGGTCATCTACGTCCAGTGTTTCTTAAGAGACTGTCACCTACCAACCTCGGTCAGGTTGAGGAGAATGAGCCTCAGATTGAATTTTAAGATGAACCTAACTTTATGATTCCTGCGGGCAGGGATGGTCTGTCTATTGTTACACTGTACTCTCCCAAGCGGGTAGGACAGTGCTCTGCACACACTAGACGCTCAATAAGTAAGACTGAATGAATGGTTTCATCTTGGGACTCGAAAAGTCGCTTGCGTGTCTGGACCACTGAAGCGGGGGGAGAGAGAGGGGGGTTGGGGTCGCTGACCTGTGAAACTGCAGTAAGCACAGGAAGCTGCTAGGTCCCCTGAGTGTTTCAAAGGGAAGAAAATAATGAGCTCGGTCTTCCTGTTTAAAGTGGAATCTCGATGGCGGCTCAAACAGTTATTCAAATATCATTTTAGAATACCGTAAAATCTCATTCCCTCAGTCGGAGGGGGGAGCAGCCTAAATAAGAAATATTTTGGAACTGCACAAGAGTTTTTGAAATTCAATTTAGCGGGATGACTGCCCACCTTTTTGGGTGCCTGTGGCAAGCATAGGCTTTTTAATAATAATAATAATAATAATGATGTTGGTATTTAAGCGCTTACTGTGTGTAGAGCACTGTTCTAAGCGCTGGGGTAGACACAGGGTCATCAGGTTGTCCCACGTGAGGTTCACAGTTAATCCCCATTTTACAGATGAGGGAACTGAGGCACAGAGAAGTGGACTTGCCCACAGTCACACAGCTGACAGGTGGAAGAGCTGGGATTCGAACCAATGACCTCTGACTCCCAAGCCCGGGCTCTTTCCACTGAGCCACGCTGCTTCTTTTTAAAAAAATGGTATTTATTAAGCGCTTACTATACGCCAGGTGCCGTACTAAGCACTGGGGTAGATGCAAACTAATCGGGTTGGACTGGCCCACATGGGGCCCACAGTCTTAATCCCCATTTTACAGATGAGGAAACTGCAGGCCAGAGAAGTGAAGTCTCTAGACCGTAAGCACTTTGTAGATAGAGAATGTATCTGTTTACTCTTCTACTGTACTCTCCCAAGAGCTTAGAACTGTGCTTAGCACACGTTAAGCGCTAAAAAAATACGATCGAATGAACGAATGAGAAGTGACTTGCTCGGGGTCCCACAGCAGAAAGGAACAGAGCCGGAATTAGAACCCAGGTCCTCTGACTCCCACACCCGGGATCTTTCTGTTAAACCATGCTACTTCTCAGTGGGGCAAAGCTTTCTTGAAGAGAAGCAGCACGGCGTTGTGGATAGAGCACAGGCCTGCGAGGCAGAAGGTCATGGGTTCTAATCCTAGGTCCGGCACTGGTCGGCTGTGTGACCTCGGGCGAGTCACTTCACTTCTCTGGCCTTCAGTTACCTCATCTGTAAAAAGGGGATTAAGACTGTGAGCCCCACTTGGTCCAACCCGATCTGCTTGTATCCACCCCAGTGCTTAGTACGGTGCTTGGCTCTTATCATTATTATTATTATTATTATTAACAGTGCTCTGCTTACAGTAGACTGCAAGCTCCTTGAGGCAGGGATCATGTCTCTTAGCTCCTTATGGGCATGGAACCTGTCTACCAACTCTGTTGTGTAAGCCCGTCAAACGGCAGGGACTGTCTCTATCTGTTGCCGACTTGTTCATTCCAAGCGGTGCTCTGCACATAGTAAGCGCTCAATAAATACTATGGAACGAATGAATGAATAATAATAATAACAGTAATAATAATCGTGATATTTGTTAGGTGATTAGTACGTGCCAGGCACTGTACTGAGCTTTGGCAGAGGTTGAGGCAATTGGATTGGACACACTCCCTGTCCCACGTGGGGCTCAGAGTCTCAATCCCCATTTCACAGATGAGGGAACTGAGGCCCTGAGAAGTGAAGTGACTTGCCCGCGGTCACACAGCATACTCACACGAGCGCTCAGTACAGTGCTCTGCATTCAACAAGAGCTCAAAAGATACCATTGATTAACTCTACTGTGCTCTCCCGAGTGCGTAGCACGGTGCTCTTAACTGACGGATTCTGAGCCAACCTGACGGCCGGGAACAGCAGCCGACCAATGTCTCCGGGGGAAATCCACGCTCCCGCCCACCAACCGACGTCTCCGCCACCGAAGACGAAAGAAGCTGGATGGTCTGTGACTGCTTACTATGTGCCAAGCACCGTTCTAAACGCTAGCGCTGTGCCACATACAATCTAATCAGGTGGGACGCGGGCCCTATCCCATATGGGCTCATAATCTGAATCAGGGGGTGGACGATTCAATCCCTATTTTACAGATGAGGTAACTGAGGTTCAAGTGCCTTGTCCCATGTCAAACGGCTGACAAGTGTGGGAGTCGGGATTAGAACCCAGGTCCTGACTCCCAGGCCTGTGGTTTTTCCTCTAGGTCATGCTGCTTCCCAGTTAAGGCACACACGTGGATGGCTTGATAAACTGCAGAAGGCGGCCATTCAGAAAAGTCTGGATGGAATATGTTATCTCTTCACTGCCTGAGACTGAATAAGTATTTGCTCGGAATGTTGTCCAATCTATGGGCTCCTGACTACAGTCTGTCGACGTGAGGGCGGTGCTTCTAAAACCGCTTCCAAATTCTTTCCTCTCGACTGTAATCCTCTTGATTCTATTTAGTTGCCATTGTTTTTACGAGATGTTCTTCCCCTCGACTCTATTTATTGCCACTGTTCTTGTCTGTCCGTCTCCCCCGATTAGACCGTGAGCCCGTCAAACGGCAGGGACCGTCTCTATCTGTTGCCGACTTGTTCATTCCAAGCGCTTAGTACAGTGCTCTGCACATAGTAAGCGCTCAATAAATACGAACGAACGAACGAACGAATGAATGAATGAATGAATGAATGAATGCTCGTTGTGGGCCGGGAATGTATCTTTTTAGTGTCGCATTGGACTCTCCCGAGCGCTTACTCTGGAGTTTCGCACACGGTGAGTGCTCAATGAACATGACTGACTGACTGATCTTCCCCGCACGGAATCCAGTGCTCTGCACGCTGTGGAAATTTTTAATTAAGTATTACCGCTACTCTCTTTGTTTACACCAGTGAGGGAAAGATAAAAGGTGGAACGACCAAATTTTGAATTAATCGGGTCGGAATGAATGAGGTCTTTCCGTACCACAGGCTCTGCTGTGGAACGAACGTGCTCTAGGCAAAAATCGTTTCTGAATTGGAGCTTTATGTTCCTGCTATTACCTTTGCCAAGATCCAAACCGTATAGGGATATAAAGATGAAAACAACCCATTTCTTCTTAAAGTAAAGCTTCACTTTGCCCCTGACACGACGCGTTGACGGATGAGGCCGGAAATAGTTTTATCCTTTCTGTTGTTTACACGTCACGACCGGGTGAGGTCCGGCAGTTTTTTAAGGGCAGCAGCGTGGCCTAGTGAAGAGAGTACAGGCGTGGGAGTCAGAGGACCTGGGTTCTAATTCTGGCTCCGCCACTTACCGGCTGCGTTGACCTTGGGCGTGTCGCTTCTCGGAGCCTCAGGTTCCTCGTCTGTAAAATGGGGATTACATCCCTCCTACTTAGACTGCGAGAACCTTGTGGGTAGGGACTATGTCCGATCTGATTATCTCGTCTCTCCACCGGGGCTTAGTATGGTGTTTGGCATAAAATAGGTGCTTAACCATAAAAAAAGGGGGACATTGTAACCCGTCTATTTACTCTCCCGGAATATTTTTCCAGGACGGGCTTTATAAAAGGAGCTAGAGAAGCGGCATGGTGTAGTCGATAAAGCCCGGGCCTGGGAGTCAGACGGTCATGGGTTCTATTCCCGGCTCCACCACATGAATGCCGTGTGACCTCGGGCAAGCCGCTTCACTTCTCTGGGCCTCCGTTACCTCATCTGGAAAATGGGGATTCAAGCCGTGAGCCCCATGTGGGACAGAGACCGTGTTCAACCCGCTTATCTGGTATCCACCCCCGCGCTTAAGTACAGTGCCTGGCACATAGTGAGCGCTCAGCAAAGACCACGATCACTGTTATCATTGCTATTATTACCCTTTCGGGAGTAAAATGCATTTGAAATTTCTTTTCAGGGGAACAAACAGGCCAGCTGGATAAAAACGAGCATTTTCATAACGCGAGTCGATGAAACGCCGCGGATAAATCCGCAGTACCTGCAGCAGGCAGGTTACCGGCTTCAGCTCCGCACCGAAAATCCATCCACCAGAAGGAAACTATTCACGTGGACGAAATGTAGAACGGGGTCAAGTATTCTCCTCCCAGGCAGGGGGTCGATTAGGCCCTTTCAGACCTGAAACACGTCTGTTTTGTTCTTTAATAATGGGATTTCCATCTGCTTTTGCCCTTGGAGATTTTGCAGCAGACTCTCTTTCTCGACACCGCCTAGCTCTGTATTTTCCTGCTCGTAATGAGCTAATTCTGCCCTGATCAGTCGGGTAGATCCTGATTTTTACCATGTAAATCAGATCGATGAGATAACGGCCAAGCGGGGAGGGGAGAGAAGGGTTCGGGGGCGAGGGGGGGTGGTCAACCTTATTTTATTTACAAAGCCCAGCACACACATCCAATTTCCTTCTCGGGGGTCTACCTCCGCGGCAGTGAGCCTTTATCAGCTGGCCTGCAGAAATCTCAGTGTGAACACGGGGGGGGGAGAGGACTGCATTTTCATAAAAGAACAGTAGATGCAAAGTGTTCCCATCACAGAAACATTTGTAAGTCGACAGAGTTGATCTCATGTAAATTCTCAAAAAGCTGACTCAGGGGGAGTGGTGAAAACTATTTTGTATTCATAAGGCAGAAGTGAACCTCGGTAGCTGGAAAAGTAATTACCTACAAGTCCCCGAAACACAACATTAATAAGCTAATCTTTAAATACAACTTCACAGCTACAGCTTTGGAGCCTGAGCCCCCCTCCCCCAAGCCCCTCACCCTCCACACACACACACACACAAAATCCTCCTCACTCCGATATACGCCGCAGCACACGGCATACAGAGTCGCTTAAAAAAACCCAAAACACCGTACTATGGCCGAGATACAATTAAGAACGGAAAATTCGATACGAGGGAGCTCTGTGGATCTGACTAGGCTTGGAGGGAAAATTCTAATTTGTAGCATGAGGCGTTTCGGCAGATGGATTTATCTTCGGAAGGGAAACTCTCTTCCCCCGGGTCAGAGACGGTCTGGCCCAGCGTGGACAGATATTTTCCGTTTACGGAAAGGAGGGACTGCAAATTTAGGCCTCCATAGCGGGAATCGAGTAGGTTGTCGAAATTTCCACAGACCCTGCACAAACCCGCCCCGCCTAGGCATTTCTGGACTTGAAAGGGCCGGGGGCCGAGATGCCGCTTCTGAATTTTTATTTTGCGCGCACAAGCCCAGTGGACATCTGGGCTTTTCCAGAAATGGGTGGGGGACTTGGGCTCCGCTTTTGGGGTGTTTTGACGATTTTCAAGATGGCGCCCGACCTCCCCGCTCAGTCGACCGGGGATGAATTTTTGCCTTTAGGATGGCGGGGATTCCTCAACACCGATACGGACCGAAGGTGTTGGATCTGTTTGGGAACTTGTGGTTTCTTTAGCCCTGGAAACGCCGGATTCCCTTCAAGCGCTCGACTGAGGATGGGCCAGCTACGTTCTCCAACGAGAAGACTGTACGACTATGCTCGGGCACCGGCAATAAAATCTGAGCCACCGTGGCCCCTCTGAGGCTGGGTTACTCGTCCATACCCACCTCCTTTTTCTCCCTCTCCACACCGCTCCCGGTTTTCACCTGTCGGTTTTCCCTTCTCCCCACCGAATGATAAATGCACATTATCTTCATGACGTGCAATCTTCCCCAGCATATAACCACATATTAATATCAGCAGGGAGCGCTGAAATCTTTTTTTAGTCCTTAAGAACGCATTAATGTCACCTGTGAGGAGCAGTTGGCCCCAGTATGGATAAGGTCGGTTTGACAGGGTGGAAAACTGAAGGGTTTTCGGGGCGCTTGAATGGTACGGAAGAGCTCCACCCCACCCCCGCCATCGCTTCGGCAAGAATCCCTCATCTCGTGAATTACAGAGCTTCTCTTTTATGGGTCAGTCAGGGACTCGTAATATTTGCCAGGCTGAGCGAGGCAGAGAGGCCGGCTCCCTCACCCTTGGAAAGAGAAGAACGGAAACCCCACGGTGTCCGCCGGGAACTGAGTCGGAGCGCTTCGGCCCTAAGTCGCGGGAAGGGAGGTTTCCTGGAAGGGATGCCGATCGAATGCCTCTCCTTTCGCTCGTCCTCGGTCGTTAAGAAAGGGCCGAGGAGGAGAGCGTTAGCACTTTTCTCCTTTGCAAACTGGCCACTGGGCTTCCAGAAGGCGGTCGGATCCTGATGAGGGTAAAAGTGGGCCGCCCCGTATCCTGAAAACAGCCTAAATACTGGCAATCTGCAGCCCCTGCAGGAGATGGGATGAGGGGAGCGGCAGAGGTCGGATTTTTCGTGTTCCCGCAAAATATCGAACCTTTCCCGAAAAGCCATTCCTAACGGATCTTTTCCACACCCTGGTTATATCAGATGTGTACACCATTTTAGACAGTTGAGTATGTTTCTTTTATTGAGTGTCTTATCTGAACACGAAGCCCTACTTCCTATGGCTTTAATATACTCGCATAGACCCATTTGCATTTATAATCTCTTTCAACACTTAAAAACATTTCTACCTCTCTTTCCACATGCCAGTTCCAGGAAGGGCGAGAGGCAGGCTACGCCGATCTTGGCGTTTCGGCCGAAAAAAAAAGCAAAGCAAAGAAAAAGTTTCTTCCAAGCAAGCTCGAGATGGAGGGTCAAAGTGCCGGGGTGTTCCCGCCGTTGAATTAAAAACTTGACCAGAAAGGCTTGGAGATCAGAATGGTATTTCTGTATCTCTCCGAACGGGCCGTCTCTGTAGAAGGAGTCCTGTCAGCTGCTCGCTGTAGAGTCAATGGGGTCGCGGACATTGCCTTTCATCTGGAATAGTCATCATTTTTACGTGTGGGGTTTAAAAAAAAAAAAATCGATCAAACCGCGACCAAACCGGCCGTCGCGGCTCAAATCGGTCATCGGAGACCACCGATGAGTTCCGATTTTCCTCAACGGACGTGCGAGGATAACGTAAGGGAAATGGTTCTGCCCAAAAGGAGTCCCCTCTTGCAGACGTAAACAATTAGTGAATCTTAATAGGCATCTTAATAGGCACAAAATCAATTCTTCAAAACACACGGCTACAAGTTCAGAACCCAAATGACCGCAACGCCCGGCAGGTCTCCCGCGGCCACTGAACTGAACGTTTTTATTAGCGACAATCCTTGTACACAGACTTCTAGGTTTACTCCACAACACAGTAGCATATTTTAGATACGGATACACTTCTTAAGCTGCGTCAAAAGGATCGGCAAACCAATCGGCAGCCGTTGCCTTTTTCGTTCTACGACACACGACAACACACTGCATTCCATTTTTCCCTTAGGTTTCTGTCAGTCTTCAGCGAATCCAAGCACTGGATATCATCATTTGCCAGGGAAGCACAAGGGAAAAAGACATTTCTTAATAGGACAATTCTGACAAGACATTTTTCCAGCACTTTCCAACAATGCGCATATCAAATGTTTCCGATTAGTGCAAAGAGAAAGAAAAAAAAAGAGAGAAAGAAACAAAATAAAATCGCAGGCAAATTAACTGCCTCGTCGGTCCGGGGAACGAACCGATCGATCGCTTTCTATCCAAACCTGACTCGCAAACCCGACTTTCGGTTGTGAGAAGCTTATGGGGAGGACAAGGTAGCTGTTCTCCTTTTACTTTTAGGTACTCTATCGAGGGTTTTATCCGCGCTTTTAAATCACATTTATAAAAAAGAGTTTTCCAGGCCTGTCTCCAAGGCTGAGTGCTGTCTGGTGTGGCAGACTGGTGTCTCATGATGGGAATCTATACAGTAAAGTGATAAGAAAAGAATATTAACATTTGAAAGATCAGAGCAGCTCTGCACTACGTCTTACGGAGAAAAAAAAAAAAAACATTCCGATAACATCGAGGCAGATTCGAACGGGATGTGAGGGAGCCCCGACGGGGAGAGCCTAACCTAAACCCCTTCGGGGCCTTCAGGATTTGCCGGGAACCAGGTTAAACGGTCCGAGTTGCCTCCTGAGAAACCCTCCTGAGAGGGTGTCAGCCCCCTCTCGCTCTCCCCCACCCCGAACCCGGCCACCCTCGAAAACGGTCCCGACGCTAGTCGAGGCGTCCTTTCCGATCGCACGGAGGGGTAGAAGAAAATGGACTCGGAAGGCGGACGGTTTGAAAGCCGCACGGTCCGAGCGCCCCGCGTCGGCCCTGGGGAGGGGGCGAGAGCTCGGACGGAAGCTGGCGGTTCCGCGCCGGACGAGCGTCTCTCGCGTCTCGCCGGGGAGATCCGGTGGGGCTGAGGGGGCCGGAGGTATCCCATCCCCTGGGGAGCGCAGAGAGGGTCGGATGGATGCCGCAGCTCGCCTCCTTTCTGAAAACCCCCCCTCGGGGCCGAAACGTCCAGCGGCGGGCGGACCGTGCCGCTTGCCGGACGGGAACACGGATCCGCTCTAAGGCTCGTGCGGGGGCCCCGGTGGATTTCCCGGACAACCGGCCACCCGCGGCCCCGACTATCTCCAAGAGGGGAGTGTCTTTTAAAAAGACGGGCTCTTCCCGATGCAGGCGGAGGAGGCCACCGTCCTGTCCCTCATTCTGGCCCACGCCTCAGAGCGTCCCCCGTTAAACCCGCGCTTATCTCGCCCCGATCCGTTAAGCGCCATCTCCGTCTCGGGGTCTTTTTGTTTCTGTCTGTGAAATTTCAGGGCCTCGGTAATTTCCCCTCACGACTCCCCGGGTTACGGTAAATTGACTCTGACGGGCGAAAGGCACCGGCTGGCTCCCCGGGGACGGTAGCCGGTGGCCGGGACTGAGCAAACGCCTGCCCGGCTCTCCGCGGTCACGGTCTTTTGGGAGGAAACGAGACTCGAGATGTGTTTAATGCTTCGGATTTTCATTGAGAGAAAGAAAGGGAAAAGTGGCACAGACACAGATAGAGTGCTACTGAGAAGAGCTGCTGTAAACCGAGGTCCAAGACTATTCGCCAAATTAAAAGAAAAGAAAAGAAAAAACAACAACGAAAAAGGATCGAAAAGGAAAGAAAAGACAGACAATGACCGACAGCTCTGAGGGGCCGCTTGCCCAGGGCAGAAGTCCTGCGGGTCCTGAATGTTAGGGAAACCAAACTGGAGAGGTTTAATGCCCACCCAACCCCTACCACCTGCTACGGATCCCAAAGTCGTACCGCAGCCCTGAAGGAAAGCAGCGGGCGACCCCAGGGCTGTGATTACGGGGTAGCCGCCCTCCGATAAAACACACTGTGCTTCTGAGAGCCAGGTGGGTGTCGAGAGAGTAAAGCTGTGAGGCGGAAGGGAAAGACCGAGAAACTTGTGATCCCAGACCGTTTAGTGGAAAGATCCCGGGCCTGGGAGTGGAAGGACCCGGGTACTAATCCTGGCTCCGCCGCTTATCTGCTGGGTGACCTTGGGCAAGTGATTTCACGTCCCTCTGCCTCAGTTCCCTCATCTGTGAAGTGGGGATTAAAGCTGCGGGCCCCATGTGGGACCTGGACTGGGTCCAGCCTGACTTTCTTGCATCTACCACAGTGCTCAGTATAGTGCTTGGCACATAGTAAACGCTTAACAAATACCATAACTATCGTTATTATTACTATTATTGTTATTAACAAATGCCGTTTAAAAAAAAGTCTGGCTGCATTTTATGATTTTATGACTGGTATATCTTCCCTTTCCCTCTGGGCGGACATGAGGGTGGGAAGGAGAAGAGTTGAGTTATTCAAGCCCCCCCAATCTATAGAATCAAAAATATTTACCTTGCATCTACTGTGCGCAGAATGCCATGCTAAGCATTTGGGAGGGTGCGATTTAGCTAAAAGACACGATCCCAGCGCTTAGGACAGTGCTTGGCACACAGTAAGCGCTTAATAAATGCCATCGTTATTCTTAGAATCCCTGCCCTCAAGGAGTTTACAGTCTACTGTGCGCAGAGCACTGGACTAAACGCTTGGGAGAGGACACTTGTAGATCCCTGCTTTCTAGGAGTTTACATTCTTGCAGGGCAGGCGGACACAAAAAGAAACTGCAATTGGTATTTCTTAGTAAGTAATATCCCAAGTCAGTCAGTCCGTCAGAATCCTATTTTTTGAGCGCTTACTGGGTGTAGAGCACTGTCCTAAGCGCTTGGGAGAGGATGATGTAACAGACACATCCCCCGCCCACGACGAGTTTACAGTCTATAGAGAAGTCCCAGAATGCTGCTGGAGCCACTCTAATACTACTATTAATGATTACGGTATTTGTTAAGCGCTTAGTAGGTGCCAAGCACTGTTCTAAATGCTGGGGGAGATACAAGGTAATCAGGTTGTCCCACGTGGGGCTCACAGTCTCAACTCCATTTTACAGATGAGGTAACTGAGGTCCAGAGAAGTGAAGTGACTTGCCCAAGGTCACGGAGCAGACAAGTGGCAGAGCCGGGATTAGAACCCTCGTCCTCTGACTCCCAAGCCCGGGCTCTTTCCACTGAGCCACGCTGCTTCTCCTAAGCATGGACTGAGTGTAACCAAGCCCAGAGGTGGCATTCAAAGGGAACCGAACAGCAGAAGAGCGAATCCAGGAGCAGAGGATCAGCCAAATAATAATAATAATAATAATGATGATGATGATGGCATCTGTGAAGCGCTTACTGTGTGCAAAGCACTGTTCTAAGCACTGGAGAGGATACAAGGTGATCAGGTGGGCCCACATGGGGCTCACAGTCTTAATCCCCATTTTATAGATGAGGTCACTGAGGCACAGAGAAATGAAGTGACTTGCCCAAAGCGGCTGAGCCGGGATTAGAACCCACGACCTCCGACTCCCAAGCCCGGGCTCTTTCCGCTGAGCCACGTATGGCATCGGCCCTGCCCCGGTCCCACTCCTGGAGCCTGTCGTTTCCATCGCCCCCAAAGTCCCGGGACCCTTCCGGCTGTGGGACCTGCGAAGTTCCTCAAAGTTTCCAGGCGTCACACGCTCTACCGGGGTTCAGTTCGGGAAAATGGCAAACGTCATTCGGGAGTCGCTTAGGATTCACTAGGGAAGGCTGCCGCGCAACGCTAACCCGAGCCGCACGCTGACTGGATGGCCAACGCCTCCCTCGGTCCCGCGTCGCTTTCGCCGATTTCCGCGGTGGCTTCCTGCTTCCCTCAGGGCAACCATTTGAAATATATAATGGCATTTGTTAAGCGCTTACTACGTGCCAGGCACCGTTCTAAGCGCTGGGGGGATACAAGGTAATCAGGTTGTCCCCCGTGGGGCTCACGGTCTCAACCCCGTTTTCCAGATGGGTAACTGAGGCCCAGACAAGTGAAGTGACTTGCCCAAAGTCACACAGCTGACAAGTGGCGGAGCCGGAATTAGAACCCATGACCTCTGACTCCCCAGCCCGGGCTCTTTCCACGGAGCCACGAAGGCTGATAATGGAAATCCTTTCGACCCGACGCTCGTTTCCATCAGTCCTATTGTCATTTGCGGAGATTCTACGGTTCAAAGCGATGGGGAGCGTTACGGATTCCGTTTGGCTTCATTCGTACTCCTTTTCTGGAGGCCAGTATATTTCAACGCCTCACGTCAGTTAGTGCATTTTCCTTCCGGCCCGGTGAGCGCCCCCGTGGACGGGGAACGTGTCGCCAGTTTGGCACCTTGGCCGCCCGCGTGCACGGTAGACGGAACTGCGTCAGCCACTGTCCAGCGCTTAGAACAGCGCCTGGCACCAAGTAAGCGCTTAACAAATACCACTGTTACACGGCTGCATCGTGGCTCCGTGGAAAGAGCCCGGGCTTAGGCGTCAGGGGTCGTGGGTTCTAATCCCGGGTCCGCCGCTTGCCAGCTGGGTGACTTTGGGCAGGTCACTTCACTTCCCTGTGCTTCAGTTACCTCGTCTGGAAAATGGGGATTATGACTGTGAACCCCACATGGGACCTGAATACCTCGTATCTCTCCCAGCGCTCACAACGGTGCTCGGCACATAGTAAGCGCTTAGCAAATACCAACGTTCCCGACCGTCCGCTTTGAAGCCGCTGCTCTCCTCCTCCGGCCCGCACACTCCGCTCCTCCGGCGCCAGCTTCCTCACCGGGCCCCCATCTCTTCTATCCCGCCGCCGACCCCTTTCCCACGTCCTCCCCCTAACTTGGAACTCCCACCCCCTCCACCTTCAAACCGTCATTAAGGTCACACCTCCCCCAAGAGGCCCTCCCCGCCGAAGCCCTCTTTTCCCCGGCTCCCTCTCCCTTCTCCCTCATCTCCGTCTCTGCCCTTCGGACACTTGTCACGCGCCCCAACCCCACGGCACTTCTGGGCGACGCTTTAAATGATACATTATAAATTATTTGTTCGTTCCCATTAATGCCCCTCTCCCGCTAGGCCGTAAACGCGTCGTGGGCAGGGATCGTATCTGCTGACCTTGTTGTCCCCTACTCTCCCGAGAGCTCAGGACAGCGCTCTGCCCGTAGAAGCGCTCAATAAATAGGATCGACTGATGGATTACCACTACTCTCCCTCTCTACACTGTAAACTCCTTGCGGGCGGGGAACCCGGCACGAGTTTTGCACCGCCACCCAAGCGTTCAGTATCGTCATTCGGTGGGTCGGCGGTATTGACTGAGCGCATGCCGTGGGCAGGGCGCTGTTCTAAACGCTTGGGAGAGTAGCATATAACAACGAACAGACAATATAACAGAAACAACTCCCGCCCACAACAAGCTCACAGCCTAGAGGGGGAGACAGACAATAATCCGAATAAGTCATTTACGATATCTACTTTAAAATACGCACAGAAGTAGAGCGAGCTGCACCCGCTGGATCGCCGAGAACGTTACTCTCCCCTCTGGCCTGTAAGCTCCTTTTAAGCAGGGAGTCGACCGATGAATCGATTAATGATATTTATTGAGCCCCCACTGTGTGCAGAGCGGCGCTCTATTAAGCACTTGGGAGAGTGCAATCCAAAAGAGTTGGTAGACAAATTCCCTGCCCACGAGGAGCTCGCAGTCGAGATGGGGAGACAGACGTTTATATAAATAATTTACCACCGTGACGTCTCCCAAGCTCCCAGCACAGTGCCCCGCACACGGTGAGCGCTCAGTAAATAGCCCCGATGACTACAATCTAATCCGTAGATATTCTCAATGGATATCGAACGAATCCGTAGATTCATCAGTGAGTGAATCCGTAGATACGCTCAATGAATCAACACCTACTCATCACCGGTTCTTAGGAGATGGGTTTGGGAAAATCGACCTTTTTTTATTCTTCCCCCTCACACGCGGTATGATATCGTCTTTTGGATCGGAAAATCTTGAGGTCTGGACATGCCTTCTCTCACGCTTAAGGACTCAGAGAACCGTGGCCCGGCGGCTAGAGCCCGGGCCCGGGAGTCGGAAGGACCTGGGTTCTAAACCCGGCTCTGCTGTATGTCTGCTGTGGGACCCCGGGCAAGTCACTTCACTTTAAGCAAAGCAGGACTGTGTAGTGGATAGAGCACAGGCCAGGGAGTCACGAGGTCATGGGTTCCAATCCCAGCTCCGCCACTCGCCTGCTGTGCGACCTTGGGCGAGTCACATCGCTTCTCTAGGCCTCGGTTCCCTCATCTGTAAAATGGGGATTGAGACTGTGAGCCCCGCAAGGGACGGGGACTGTGTCCGACTTATCTGCTTGTCACTTGTGTGACTGTGAGCAAGTCACTTCACTTCTCGGTGCCTCAGTGACCTCATCTGTAAAATGGGGATGAAGACCGTGAGCCCCACGTGGGACGACCTGATTCCCCTGTGTCTACCCCAGCGCTTAGAACAGTGCTCGGCACATAGTAAGCGCTTAACAGATACCAACATTATCATTATTATTGTATCCATTCCAGCGCTTAGTACTGTGTCTGGGACACGGTAAGCCCTTAACAAATCCATTAGTATTGTTATCATCTCTTTGCCTCGGTTCCCTCATCTGTAAAATGGGGATTGAGACTGTGAGCCCCGCAAGACACAGGGACTGTGTCCAACTTGATTTGCTTGTATCCACCCCAGCGCTTAGTACTGTGTCTGGGACACGGTAAGCCCTTAACAAATCCCATCATTATTATTATTATTATTATTCTCTGTGCCTCGGTTCCCTCATCTGTAAAATGGGGATTGAGACTGAGAGCCCCACAAGAGACAGGGACTGTGTCCAACTTGATTTGCTTGTATCCACCCCAGCGCTTAGTACAGTGTCTGGGACATGGTAAGCCCTTAACGAATCCCATTATTATTGTTATTATTCTCTGCGCCTCAATTCTTTCGTCCAGAAAACGGGGCTCGAGACCGTGAGCCCCACGTGGGACCGGTGATTGTGTCCAATCCAATTTGCTTGCCGGCATCTACCCCAGCACTTACTACGGTGCCTGGCAACTGATACGTGGACTCTGTCCAACCTGATTAGCTTGGATCTACCCCATCGCTTAGTAGAGTGCCTGCCACTTAGTAAGCGCTTAACGAATACCGCAGCGATCATTATGACTATTCTATCGTAGAGAAACGACCCCAACGACCGTAGACCGGCTTGCACGGATCAAAGGGCCGAGTGACATCCAATCATCGCTTCGATTTTACGGTTTCGGAGGTGAGCCCACGACAGGCCGCCTTATTTAGTGACCGTCTGTGATCCCGCGAACCACAGAAAGGAAGAGACGGGCCAAGGCGCTGACGGGCTCTACCCGAGGCAGGTGAGCGCGGGCCTGCGGGCGGGCGGAGCGTGGACGGAGACGGGGTTTTCTCTCCCTGGTCTATCCGGTAACGGGCCTGGACAATTCAAAGACTGCCACGCCACGTAGAGCCCCAGCTGCCAGGCTCAGGGCAGATCGAATTCCGTTGCTCTGAATCACGAGGAGGCCCGCCGAAGGCACGCGGAGAAGCAGCACGGGGGTGCCCGCCAAGGGCAGAAGCAGCAGCATCGGCAGAACGGGCCCCTTCGACCACAGGCCGGGACCGGACCCTCGACGGAGCGCAGTAAGTGAACGTGTAGGGGTCCCCGGCCCGCCGGTAAAACTAATAACCTTCCACGTTAACCTCGGCGATCAGAGGCGTGGTTTGACTTCCGCTACGTGTCACCGAGGCTCCCCCGGGTCCAGGGAGGTCCTGGCTGGCGCGAGCCGGAGGGGAGCGTCCGCGACATCACCCGCGGCGACATTTGAGGAAGACTAATCTCCCGGCCCTCGCACGAGTGCTTCGCACGGAGTAAGCGCTCACTGAATACGATGGAGGCGATTGAACAGATGGGAATTTTGGTGCACCTGACCGGTCTGATATTTACACGTTTTCAATGATTTCTTTATCGTTTTCAGGCCCGAAATGACGGTGAATTCGCCAAATGAACACAAAACAAAGACACGGTATCAAGCCATGCGGACAGGGAGCTTAAATGAAGTGTCCTGCGCCAACGGGGAGGGGAGAAAAAGCAACTCAGCATGATGTTTATTTAAATTCTCGGGTGTTTTTTTTTTTTTTTTTTGCAGTTGCCATTGGCTCTGTTATTTCAATCGAATGCGATGCGTTATTGAAACAACAAATAACTTCGTCTCGTCGAGTGCTTCCCACCAATTTGATTTCCCTATATTTCTTGTGGAGATTTTTACAAAGCGATTATTTATGTATAGCTGTCCACTCTGACCAGACATTTCACAGACGAGCATAATTAACTCCCTCTTGATAGAAAGCAACCGACTGAAACAAGAGCAAATTCGCCGACGTGTAAAGAAAATGGATGAAATTCCACAGCGGTGAGAAACAAATTTTATCTACTCTGTGACAAATGACGCGTTCTGGAAGCACCCACACTCCAATGCGTAATATACTTGACACCCAGACTGTTATTTTTATTTAATTAGGCCATATCTGCATACTCATTACTTTCATCTGGGGGAAGCTCTGGCTTCTTTTAAAGCCCAGACACTCCCAAGAAGGAGTCACGGGCAGGGGACAGGGAGTCTGAAAAAGTCGAATGGATGTATCTCCAACTAATCTTGAGGACAGACAAAAGCTTTGCACTTTCAAAGGGCCCATGACATCATTTAGTGTCGTTAACAGATAATGGCTGCTGGAACACGTCGGCTAATTCCGTCGCATCGGTGTTCCGCACACGGCACTCATCATATACGATCGATTTTATACATGACGATTAAGTCACTGAGCATCGTCGGCAGGAAAAAAAAAGTCAGAAATTTGTCTATTGACGTGTCCTACCGTATCCCATCAAATTCAAGATGACCGTGGGGATGTCAAATTGAGAGACTGCCCCTGTGCGATCTATCAATCCGTTTTATTTATTAAGTGCTTTTTTAAGGTACTTAGTAAGTGTTTATTATGGGCAGGGCACACAAGTGAGAAGTAGCGTGGCCTAGCGGATAGAGCCCGGGGCCTGGGAGTGAAAAGGACCTGGGTTCTAATCCCGCCACTTGTCCGCTATGTGATCTTGGGCAAGTCACTTTGCTCCTCTGGGCCTCAGTTCCCTCATCTGTTAAATGGGGATTAAGAGCGTGAGCTCCATATAATAATGTTGGTATTTGTATTTGTGAAGCGCTTACTATGTGCAGAACACTGTTCTAAGCGCTGGGGTAGACACGGGGGAATCGGGTCGTCCCACGTGGGGCTCCCAGTCTTAATCCCCATTTTACAGATGAGGGAACTGAGGCCCAGAGAAGTGAAGTGACTTGCCCACAGTCACCCAGCTGCCAAGTGGCAGAGCTGGGATTCGAACTCATGACCTCTGACTCCGAAGCCCGTGCTCTTTCCACTGAGCCACGCTGCCTCTCTGGGACGGAGAATGGGACGGAGACTGCCTCCAACCTGATTATCTTGTGTCTACCCCGGCGCCCGGTACAGTTCCCGGCACGTAGTAAGTGGTTAACGAACACAGTGCTCTGCACGCAGTAAGCGCTCAATAAATACGACTGAATGAACACCATAAAAAAAAACCAACGTGGGAGAGTAGAATAGACTCCACTGGAGTAGTAGAGAGCTAGTGGACACGTTCCCTACCCACTACGAGCTTCTAATGAGGGTGTCTGAAGAACGGGGGTGAGGAGAAGACCCCCGTCTTGAAGTAAACGGAGTTCTCTCGGTCCGGGGACACTTTCCAAGCCTGCGTCTTCTTCCTCGGTCATCGATGTCTACGACTACTCGACTTCAAGATCCAAGGATCGACTGAATTTAAGACCTCCCTGTACCTCGACTTTGACCCCACGGGTAGACGAGGAGCGGTAGCGGTACGTCTTGAGTACCCCCCGGGTGTGGAGCACGCTACGTACGAAGCACTTGGGAAGAAGGCAAGCACAAAAGTGACGGGTTCCCCGCCCGAGACCCATCGATGCCTCGGTGGAATTAACTGAGCTCTCGCTGCGTGCCGAGCACTTTAATAATGTTGGTATTTGTTAAGCGCTTACTATGTGCAGAGCACTGCTCTAAGCGCTGGGGGAGATACAGGGTAATCGGGTCGTCCCACGTGGGGCTCACAGTTTTTTAATCCCCATTTTACAGATGAGGTAACTGAGGCCCAGGGAAGTGAAGTGACTCGCCCACAGTCACCCAGCTGATAAGTGGCAGAGCCGGGATTCGAACCCATGACCTCTGATTCCCAAGCCCGGGCTCTCTCCACTGTGCCACGCTGCTTCTCTAAAATAATAACGTTGGTATTTGTTAAGCGCTTACTCTGTGCGGAGCATTCATTCATTCATTCAGTAGTATTTATTGAGCGCTTACTATGTGCAGAGCACCGTACTAAGCGCTTGGGATGAACAAGTCGGCAACAGATAGAGACGGTCCCTGCCGTCTGACGGGCTCACGGTCCGATCGGGGGAGACGGACGGACGGGAACGATGGCACTAAACAGCGTCGAGGGGAAGAACGTCTCGTAACAACCGATGGCGACTGAATAGAATCGAGGCGATGTACGATTCATTAACAAAATAAATAGGGTGACGAAAATATATACGGTCGAGCGGACGAGTACGGTGCCGTGGGGAGGGGGAGGGAGAGGTGGAGGAGCGGAGGGAAAAGGGGAAGATGAGGCTTTAGCCGCGGAGAGGTAAAGGGGGGATGGCGGAGGGAGTAGAGGGGGAAGAGGAGCTCGGTCTGGGAAGGCCTCTCGGAGGAGGTGATTTTTAAGTAGGGTTTCGAAGAGGGAAAGAGAATCGGTCTGGCGGAGGCGAGGAGGGAGGGCCTTCCGGGACCGCGGGAGGACGCGGCCCGGGGGTCGGCGGCGGGACGGGCGAGACCGGGGGACGGCGAGGAGGCGGGCGGCGGAGGAGCGGAGCGTGCGGGGCGGGCGGTGGAGAGAGAGAAGGGAGGAGAGGTGGGAAGGGGCGAGGTGACGGAGAGCCTCGAAGCCTAGAGTGAGGAGTTTCTGTTTGGAGCGGAGGTCGACGGGCAACCGCTGGAGTTGTTTAAGAAGGGGAGTGACGGGCCCGGATCGTCTCTGCGGGAAGATGAGCCGGGCGGCGGAGTGAAGAATAGACCGGAGCGGGGCGAGAGAGGAGGAGCACTGTTCTAAGCGCTGGGGTAGATACAGGGTAATCAGTTTGTCCCACGTGAGGCTCACAGTCTTAATCCCCATTTTACAGATAAGGTAACTGAGGCCCAGAGAAGTGAAGTGACTCGCCCACAGTCACACAGCTGACCGGTGGCAGATCCGGGATTCGAACCCATGACCTCTGACTCCCAAGCCCGGGCTCTTTCAGTGGACCACGCTGCTTCTCTACTTTAGTGAAGCGGCACGGTGTAGTGGACGGAGCCGGGGCCGGGGAGTCAGAGGGCTATGGGTTCTGATCCCCCGGTTCCGCCACTTGTCTGCTGTGTGACCTCGGGCGAGTCGCTTCACTTCTCTGGGCCTCGGTTGCCTCGTCTGGAAAACGGGGACTGAGACTGGTGAGCCCCGCACGGGACAGGGGCCGGGGCCAGCCCAGTCTCTTGTAACAACCCCAGCCCTTAGTAGGGTGCCTGGTACCAAAAATTGCTTAACAAATGCCTTAATTATTATTAGGAGAAGCAGCCTGGCCTAGTGGATAGAGCCCGGGCCTGGGAGTCGGAAGGTCCTGGGTTCTAATCCCGGCTCCGCCGCTCGTCTGCTGTGTGGCCTTGGGCGGGAGACTTCACTTCACTTCTCTGTGTCTCAGTTCCCTCAACTGTAAAAGGGGGGATAAGACTGTGAGTCTCATGCGGGACAGGGACCGTGTCCAGCCCGGTTTGCTTGTATTCACCCCAGCGCTTAGTACAGTGCCTTGCACAGAGCGAGTGCTCAATAAATAGCGTATTTATTTTTATTACTGAACGCTTCGGGGGGTGGGGGGATGACAGTCCCACGGAATTGGTGGACGGATCCCCGTCCTCAAGGAGACACTGTACTGCTCAAAACAGTTCTTGACGCACAGAAAGTGTTTATATCAACGTCTGTCTCCCTGCTCTAGATGGTAAGCTCCTTGTGGGCAGGCAATGCGAACTTGTCTGTTTACTGTCTTGTACTCTCCCAAGCGCTTAGCACAGTGCGCTGCACACAGTGAGCGCTCAGTAAGTACGAGGGAATGAACGAACGAACGAAACGTACAGCAAATACCGTAAAAAAGGGAAAATAAAGCACAACTCTCAGTCCTGGATTCTTTCCCCTGGGCAACTGGCCCCCGGCAGCAGAATTTCCCCGGGACCGACCGAGTCACGGGGCTCCGTCTGACCCCTTGCCCCTCCGCCCCGGCCAGGGCAAGGGGGAGACGGGGGGCCGCGTCCAGAGACCGGCGAGCAGGATTTTGGTCGACAGGTCCAAATCCCCTACAGGAAAGCGGGCTTTCTTTGGAGAGACTGCATTTCCCGACCGTGTCACGACAAGCCGTCGAGGCAATTCTGAGACCCGACCGGGAGACCCGACGAGAGAAACCGGGGCCCGGGAGATTCCCGGCCCTCGAAAGGGAGCTTACTGACCGGTGGAATTTCATCGGGTTCGGCCGGCACCCGAAGGACGTGGCGGGGGTCGGGCGAGGGGAGCCCCATCTCCACGCCGCGGCTCGTCCCGTTGGATCCGATCCCCCGGAAGACGCCGGCTTCCCCCTCCCCCGTCCCCGTTATTTCCAACGGTCGCACGTAAAGAATGGCTTTCATCGACTTGCCTCTCTCTGCTTGGGCCGTGAGGAAAAGCTGACTGCCTATTTATGAACTCGACCAATTTGGCCTCCGTTTTATTCCATTAGTTCCTGAAAATGACAAGCGGCGAGCGTGGGAACGATTCTTCACCGGCATCTCGTCGCAAGACCGGGGAAGATCTTTCGGGGGAGTCTGAAGGAGGGAGGTAACATTCAAATGATTTCTCACCGCCCCTTCTGGGCTCGCCACTTTGGGCCGGGGGATCCGACGGGAACCAGGTCCGTCACGACAGCTGGGCTACCGGAGAGCTCACCTCGGAGGGTGTCGGCGCCCGCCCGAGCCCCCGAAAGCCGGGGATCCTGGCTAATTCTCACCGGGGGGATGATTTCCCCGTGTGCACGGTAAATTCAATAGTATCTATTGAGCGCTTACTATGTGCAGAGCACTGTACTAAGCGCTTGGAACGTACAAATCGGTAACAGAGAGAGACGGTCCCTGCCCTCTGAAGGGCTAAATGCGTGAATAATAATAATAATAATAATAATAACAATAAAGATGATGATGTCATTTGTTCAGCGCTATGTGCCAAGCACTGTGGGAGATACGGGTTAATCAGGTCAGACACGATCCCTGCTCCACACGGGACTCACAATCTAAGTAATATTACTTGTACGGCTAAATCCTCTTACAACTAATGCTTCCGTCGGACCTCCCCCGAGCTCTTCGCACAGTGCGCTGCACCCAGCGGGCGCTCGACAAGTCCCGTTCGTGTCCGTCACGACTATCTACGGGGGCCAATGTGGCACAGTCGGTCCTTGAGGTGCGTGAGCTGGACGCCCATCCTCTGATGAGATCTCGGGATTTCCCAGAAAGGCCGAGGAGAACCAGAATGGCGGCTTCCTAGCCTGTCCCTCGAAGACGGTTCCCTCCCATGCTCCGTGCCTGGTAACTGTTATAAACCATTTATCGTTGTATTATAATCTCCCGAGTGCTCAGTACAGTGCTCTGCACTGAGTAAGTGCTCGATAAAGACCACTGACTGACTGAATGTCAAGTCCTCGCAGAGAGGCCGCAATAGGCCGCACCCCCGTCCGCCGACTTGCTTGTCGCATTAGGCGCCTCGGCAAAAACGTGACCGCGATCGACTCATCCACGCTGGTTCTCAGGCCCCAGATCTCCGGGACCGGATAGAGAGGCCCAGCTACGGTTTATGATGGGACGCGACACTCGTTCATCCATCCATCCACTCCCCCCAACCATCCACCCACCTATCCATCCATCCATCCATCCATCCATCCCATCCATTTGCCCATCCAACATAAATAAAAATATTTGTGTATATTTATGTCTGCCTCCCCCTCTAGACTGTAAGCTCGTGTGGGCGGGGAATTTTCTACCGTTTTATCGTACTCTCCCAAGTAGAGCACGCAGTAGATGCTCAATAAATACTGACCGATCCATCCACCCAACTAACCAACCATCCATCCAAGTTCAGCCATATAATTGCGGTATTTGCTAAGCGCTTACTATGTGCCAGGCACCGTTCTAAGTAGTGGGGCTTAGAACAAGCTAATCAAGTGGCACCCAGTCCACTTGCCACGCGGGGCTCACAGTCTTAATCCCCATTTTACAGAGGAGGTAACCGAGGCCCAGAGTAGTCAAGTGACTTGCCCGGGGTCACGGAGCAGACAAGTGGCGGAGCTGGGAACAGACCCGGGTCCTTCTGACTCCTAGGCCCAGGGTCTATCCATCGGGCCATGCCGCTCCTCTCTATAAGCCACGTAAGGAGAACGGCATGAAACACAACATACTGGAATACTGTTGGGAATTTGACTGTGTTTCCAACCTGTGCATCCCACCCGATCTCTGGGTGCAGGATATATAGCCATCAAAAGGGGAAAAGAAACGAACATTATTTTCCAATTACGAATCTGTCACTTTTCTCCTCAAGTGAAATCAATCAAGCAATGGTATTTATTGAGCACTTACTGCACGCAGAGCACTCTACTAAGTGCTTGGGAGGGGACAAGAGAACAATAAACAGACACACTCCTTGCCCACAAGCAGCTTACAGTCTAGAGGGGGACACAGACATTGAAATAAATGACAGGATAAAGGAAATGGGGGAAATATAAGAAAATCTATCCAAGTGCGGGGGGCCTGAGGGTGGGGCGAACAGAAGACTCGAGCACTCGATTAACAGCGCTTATCGTGTGCAGAGCCCCGTACTAAGCCCTCGGGAGACGCACCAGAATCGGTCCACGGAATAAATCCCCGCCCCCGCGAAGCTTGCCATCTAGCTGGGGAGACAGAACCTAAAATCAATTCCGGATACGAGGAGGTGAGAGGAGTAAAACGCAATGGCAGTTCATTCGTCCATCTATTTAATCGTATTTATTGAGCGCTTACAGTGTGCAGAGCGGTGTGCTGAGCGTTCGGAGAGTCCGCTACAACAAACGGACACATTCCCCGCCCGCAACGGGCCGACAGCCTGGAGGAGGCACCGGAAACACTCACGGGCAAGGAATCTGCCCCTCGACCTCGCCTGCCTCGACCCCTCGCTCAAATGCGCCCTTCGTGTGGGACAGACCCCCGCTCTCCCCCCGGACCCCACCTCCTCCAAGGTCTTCCCACCCTAAGTCCTCATTTCCCCTACTCTCTCCCCCTTAAACATCACCTACGCGCTTCATAACCGCCCTATCCTCAGCCCCACAGACCTTACGCAGCGTGCTTTAGTGGGAAGAGCCCGGGCTTGGGAGTCAGAGGAAGTGGGTTCTAATCCCGGGCTCCACCACTTGTCTGCTGTCTAACCTCGGGAAGCCACCTCACTTCTCTGTGCCTCAGTTACCTCAACCGGAAAATGGCCACGAGGGACAAACTAATTACCTTATATCTACACCAGGGCTTGGTTCACAGCAAGCGCTTAATAAGTACCATTATTATTATTATTATTAGGTCCGTCTCCTCCCCCTCTGCCATTTCCCCTCTCTAATTAATTTTAATGTCTGTTTCTCCCCGTAGACTGTAAGCTCCTTGTGGGCAGGAGTACCGTCTATCAACTCTACCGCATCATACTCTCCCAAGCGCTTAATACACTGCCCCGCACACGATAAACGCTCCAAAGAATAACGTGAAAAAGAGTACGCGGAAAAGTTAGCGGGGCAGTCATAAGGGAACGTCTGTTTCTCTAGATGCATGTTGATGCGTATATCTGCGATTTATTTATTATTTATCTGCTTATTTATTTCTATTCACGGCCGTCTGCCCCTCTAGACTGCGAGCCCGCTGTGGGCAGGGAATGTGTCCGTTTGTTGCTATATTGTACTCTCCCAAGCACCCCGTCTGCAGACAGTAAACAGCGTTCGGTAAATACGATCGAACGTTTACTGTTCTCTGGTCTCTCCCAGGTGCTCAATAAATGCAATGGACTGAATAAAATCTAGGGTTTCTCCTAGTTGTCCGAATCGGAGAAGTCTGGAGTTGCCTCGGAGCCGGGTCTGGAGAGCGCACCTTTTCCGACAGCCTCCTCGCCGATCTTCTGTTAGTGACTGCCTTCTCCGGCCCTTAGATAACGGCACGGATTCATCACGGCAGCGGAAGTACAATTAAGCCGAGAACGGCCCCGCGATACAAGTCAGTAAGACGAAATGCGGCCATAAATTGATCTGCAGGAACAGAAGTCAGACGCTTAGCAGCGTCCTCCGTAATATACCGTCTGGCCGGTTCCTGCGGAAGTCGCAGTTTGCTCTAATTATTTAATTTTAATAAACAACCTGACGTGGGAGTCATCCATTCTTTGGAACGAGCCGGTCGGCTCAAGAGCTCCCGTTGGTTAGTTTAGTCATCCCGACAGGCCGGCACCTCGGCATCGCATTCGTCCCTCTTCCCGTATCGGTTGGATTCACCGCGTTCGTGAAGCGCTTACTATGTGCCAGGCACCCTGCTCAGCGCCGGGGCAGATACGAGCTAATCGGGTTGGACGCGGTCCCCGTCGCCCACCGAGTTCACAGTTTCAATCCCCATTTTGCAGGGGAGGTCTCTGAGACGAAGAAAAGGTAAATAATGATGATAATAATAATGGTCTTTGTTAAGTGCTTTCTACGTGCCAAGCACTGTTCTAAGCACTGGAGAGGACACAAGGTGATCGGGTTGACACCCGTGTGGGGCTCATGGTCTCCACCGCCGTTTTCCAGGTGGGGCTCACGGTCTCCACCCCCGTTTCACAGATGAGGTAACTGAGACACAGAGAAGTGAAGCGGTTTGCCCAAGGTCACCCAGCAGACAAGTGGCGGAGCCGGATTCAGAACCCAGATCCTTCTAAACTCCCACGCCTGGGCTCTATCCTCTAGGCGACACCGTTTCCCTCATCTAAATATGAACCCCTCCCGGGCTGCAGAGACATAGAATGGTGCCTTTCTTGGCTTTTTAGTTTGTTTGTTTTTAAGCATTAGTTCGGCACTTACTAGGTACCGGGCACTGTACTAAGCACTGGGGAAGATCCAAGCTAATCAGGTTGGGCACAGTCCCCGTCCCATATGGGGCGCACAGTCTTAATCTCCATTTTCCAGATGAGGGAACTGAGGCCCAAGTTCCCAGAAGGAACTTGCCCCAAATCGCCCAGCGGGTGAGTGGCGGCGGCGGGATTAGAACCCAGGTCCTTCTGACTCCCAGGACCGGGCTCTAGCCGCCGGGCCGGACCGCGTCTCGTCTTAAGGATCGAGGAAAACACGTTAAGGTCAAAGACAACGGGCAACTTGAACGTGATGCCCCCGCAAGCAGCGTGGCTCGGTGGAAAGAGCCCGGGCTTGGGAGTCAGAGGTCGTGGGTTCCAATCCCGGCTCCGCCGCTTGCCGGCTGTGTGACTTGGGGGCGGGTCACTTCACTTCTCGGTGCGGCAGTTCCCTCGTCTGTAAAATGGGGATTAAGACCCGTGAGCCCCACGGGGGACAACCTGATCACCTCGCATCCCCCAGTGCTTAGAACAGTGCTTTGCACATGGTAAGCGGCTAACGAACACCAGCATTTATTTTATTTTTAACGGACTGAGGTTGGACCGATTACCGGTAACGGCCGCATTCGAGTGAGGGGAAACAACCGCCCCGTCGACCCTCACGGTCTCTTTCCCGAAAGAGCGACGGGCCAAACGACGTCGGCCACCTCTTCCGGCCCACGAGTACGCTGATATTCGCCGGCCGCCTCCTCCTCCTCCGGTGGCAATCTTGGAATCCCACGTATTCCAGCAAGGAAATCTTGGAATCCCATCGATTCCAGCGAGGACACCCTTTGGCCTCCTTTAAAACGTTCTCGTTTCCGGCCTCGCCTCCAGGCCAATGCGCTCGCAGTGATGACGACGATGGTGTTCGTTGTGCGTGTACTCCGTGCCAAGCACCGTTCCAAGCGCCCATCTCAACCCAACCTACTCTCTGAGCCCCGGTCTCGTTTCTCTCGCCGCCGACCCCCTTATCGTGCCCTCCCTCCTCGGCATCCGAAGGTCGGGTACGTTACGGGCCCTGATAAAGTCGCACCTCCTCTTCCTCCTCCTCCTCCAGGAAGCCTTCCCTAATTTCTCACCTCCCCACCCGATCCTCCCTCCCTCCCTCCTTCCCTCCGGCCTCGGCCCGCTTGCCGCTCACCCCCATCCCCACAGCCCCAGTGGCTCCGCCGCTTCTCTGCTGCGTGACCTCGGGCAGGTCGCTTCGCTCCCCTGGGACTCGGTTCCCTCGTCTGGAAAATGGGCATCGGGACCGTGAGCCCCGAGTGGGGCAGGGACTGCGTCCGACCCGATTCGCTTGCGATCACCCCGGCGTTCAGTACAGTGCCCGGCACGTAGTAAGCACTTAGCTGATTCCATCGTCGTCATAATGTACGGATCCTTCGACCTGGCTGCTTCCCCTCTCTTTCTCCGTGCCCGGCACATAGTAAGCGATTGCCAGATACCATAATTATCATTACTATTATTGTTATTTCCTTTAACGTCGATCTCCCCCCTAGACCGTAGGCGCCCAGCGGGCGGGGATCTTGCCTCTCAGCTCCATGCCAACCTCTCGGTTCCGTGCTCCGCGACTAGTAAACGTCGCTGATTGACCGCTGACCTCGGGCGAGTCGCCTATCTGCCCTGAGCCTCGGTTTCCTCATCTCTACAATGGGGGTTCATCGCTCCGTCTGCCCAGTCGTATTTACTGAGCGCTTACCGTGCGCGGTGCACTGTACTAAGGTGACGGGGACTCCGTCTAAACTGACGATCTAGAGAAGCGGCGTGGCTCGGTGGAGGGAGCCCGGGCTTTGGAGTCAGAGGCCATGGGTTCGAATCCCGGCTCGGCCACTTGTCAGCTGTGTGACTTCGGGCGAGTCACTTCACTTCTCGGTGCCTCAGTTCCCTCATCTGTAAAATGGGGATGAAGACCGTGAGCCCCACGTGGGACGACCCGATTCCCCTGTGTCTACCCCAGCGCTTAGAACGGTGCTCGGCACATAGTAAGCGCTTAACAGATACCAACATTATTATTATTATTACCTTGTATCTACCCCAGCGTTTAGAACAGTGTTTAGCATAGAGTAGAGAAGCGGCGGGGCTTAGTGGAAAGAGCCCGGGCTTGGGAGTCAAAAGTCGTGGGCTCTAACCCCGGTTCCACCTCCTGTCTGCTGTGTGACCTTGGGCAAGCCACTTCACTTCTCTGGGCCTCAGTTCCCTCATCTGTAAAACGGGGATTAAGGCCGTGAGCCCCACTTGGGACAAGCTGCTTCCCTCGCATCTCCCCCCAGCGCTTCGAACAGTGCTCGGCACGCAGTGAGCGCTTAAGGAACACCATCGTCGTCGTCGTCACATCGGAAGGGCCGAACAAATACCGCAGTAATAATTATAATTACTAAGCACTCGGGGAAAGCCCAAGACAACAATAAACCGTGACATTCCCTGCCCACGTCGCGCTTCCAGTCTAGAGGGGGGAGAGGAGGAGGACGAGATGTAGCTTCTCCTGAGACCGTGAGCCCGTACGGGTCACGGAACGTCTGATCTGGTGAGCTCAGCGCGAGGCTTGGCACAGAGTAAGCGCTCGATCAATACCCCAGCGATTCAGAACCGCCGGCGTGACAGCAGCTGACCTGAGAGATCGGCTCGCTTCCGTCGAGAACGCCCCCGTCCGCCGTCGGCCGGGGACGGACCTGACGTCGTCCAAGCTGTTAAAGTTCCATCTCCATCAGCCTGCCCGTTAATATGAAGTGGCGTATTTAGAGGTGGTCGGAGCTAAAAGCTCTCCGTTTGTCAGCGATGTCCCAAGGCGCTTTTGGAAGGAACTGCCGAAGAGATTTAATCACCTGAGAGCCCTCGAGGGCGGATCCCTTTCCACGTTGCATAACTGCGAGACGGTCGAGAGTTTCGCCACGCGTCGCGCGTCCGAGACTTTATATTAATAGAAAACGGCGCAACGGACAGGGAACGTCAGCACGGCTCAGTGGAAAGAGCACGGGCTTTGGAGTCAGAGGTCATGAGTTCGCCTCCCGGCTCTGCCACCGGTCAGCCGTGTGACTGTGGGCGAGTCGCTTCACTTCTCTGGGCCTCGGTTCCCTCGTCTGTAAAAATGGGGATGAAGACTGTGAGCCCCACGTGGGACGACCTGATTCCCCTGTGTCTACCCCAGCGCTCAGAACAGTGCTCGGCACATAGTAAGCGCTTAACAAATGCCATTATTATTATTATTTCTTATCTAACCTCCCGGAATTGCGTGGAAGGGCGAATTTCCCCGGAGGTTCCTTGGGTCGGGAGCCCTCCCCGGCGGACAGGGACCGCGTCCGACGGCCGAACGCCGGGGTCCCCAATGCCAGGAGCCAAGAGGCCGGCAGGGACGCAGCCCGGTGACCACGGGCGCTCGGGAGCCGCCGGGAAAGCTCGTTGTGGGCGGGGGATGTGTCTTTTCATTGGTAGATCGGACTCTCCCAAGCGCTTAGTACAGTGCTCTGCACACGGTGAGACTAACGCCGCCCCCCCACCCCCTTCCTCCGCTTCCCCCTCCTCCCCTTCGCTCTGAATCGCTCCCTCTGTTCTACCCCGCCTCCTCTCCCCACAGCACTTGTGTAGATATGTACATATTTATTATATTTATTTTATTGATGATGTGCCCATAGCTCTAATTCTATTTATTTATATCGATGCTATTGATGTCTCTTTACTTGTTTCGATGCCCGTCTCCCCCCTTCTAGACTGTGAGCCCGTTGAGGGCAGGGATTGTCTCTTTGTTGCCGAACTGTACTTTTCGAGCGCTTAGTACGGGGCCCTGCGCACAGTAAAAGCTCAATAAATACGACTGAATGAATGAATGGATATGGATGAATGAATGGTCTTAGTGACCCCAGTTTAGCCACCGTTTTCCAGGATTTTCGCTAGGCCTGGATAGTGTGCGTGCGCGCGCGCGCGCGCCTGTGGGGGTACCTGCGAAGCGCTTACTACTTGCCCAGCGCTGTACTAAGTGCCAGGGTAGAAACAAGCTAATCAGATTGGCCACAGTCCTCGTCCCACATGGGGCTCACGAGTCTTCATGCCCATTTTACAGCCGAGGCACAGAGGCGTACTACTGAGACGGAGAGAAGCAATAATGAGAATTATAATAATTATGGAAGTATTAAGCGCTTACCGTGCGCCAAACACCGCACTGAGCACCGGGGTGGATCCGAGCAAATCAGGCCGGACACCATCCCGGTCCCTCACGGGGCTCACAGACCTACCCCCCGTTTTGCAGGCGAGGTAACCGAGGCCCAGAGAAATCAAGTGACACGCCCGAGGTCACCCAGCAGAAGGGGGGCGGAGGCGGGATTAGAACCCAGGTCCTCCGGACTCTCGGGCCCGGGCTCCGTCCAGTGGGCCACGCCGCTTCGTCTCGCGGAACGCCCTGCCGTCACCCACCTCCGCTCCCTTCCCCTACTTGCAGGGCGGGGGCTGGAACCCAAGGCCGTGCTCTAGGCGCTCAGTACACTCTAGCCACCGGGCAAACCGGGAAGGGCACAGAGGACTGTCGCGTTCAGTCCGGCAGGAGGCGGGTTCGGGCGCGAGGTCGGGAACGCCCGGATCCCACCTCCCTCCCGCGTGCTTCCGTGGTTTCTTTTTTTAAACGGCATCCGCCCGGCCCTTTCTACGGGCACCGTCCTGAGCTCCGGGGCAGGTACCCGGCAGAAGCTAGAGAAGCCAGCATTAGAACTCGGGTCCCCGGATTTCCGGGCCCGGCTCCTCCCGCCGGGGCACGCCGCGTCTCGGGATCCTGACCCACTGGCGGCCGGGCACCCGGCTCTTTCCTAATTTCCTCCCGCCTGACGTCTTTCCGAGAGGAAATCGGAGTTCTGGCTCCGGAGTTCCAGACCGAACCCCTCCGGGCTTTATAGCCCTCTTAGATATCCCACGAAAGCAACTCACGGCTGCCAAATCCACTCCACCACACCTCCTTACTTTTTAGGGCCGCAGGGAAAGAAGCGGCCCGCCATCGTCACTCGCGCGTCGTTGGCGGATCGAAGTCGACAAACTGTCGCCCGGGTTGCCGCCGAGAGGGCTTCCTCAGTTATTTGGAAACTTCACTAGAATAGACTCTTTTAAACCATTTACCGACTTGGTCGTCTCGCCCTCCTCGGACTCCTCCGGAGGCTTGGGTCGAGGTCGAATTTCTCCTTTCGTCGTTTCGGGAGACCTCCGGAGGGTCTTCCGCATTAGGCTGAATCTGATCACCGGCGGTACGTGACGGTTACGCAGGACAGAGTGACGTACTGAGCGCTCGCGCGCACGCAACTAAAACCCCCATCGGCCGCCACATTCGAGGGGGTGACGATTTCCGAAACTGCCGCGACGCACCTCCCCGCCCGTTATTCTAGCATTTTCAAACAGACTTTCCCACTCGCCCTCGTTTCCCATTCGCTTCTTTCATCGACTCCTGTCAGATGGCCATTTCCCCCGATGAGGCCCGGGCCCTAAGGTCCGAAGGGCCCGGGTTCTAATCCGACTCCGCCAGCCGTCTGCCGGGTGACCTCGGGCAAGTCGCCTCACGCCTCTGGGCCTCCGATACCCCATCCGTAAAATGGGGATTAAGAACGTGAGCCCCACGTGGGACGGGGGCCGCGTCCGACCCGATTAACTCGCACCTACCCCAGTGCTTAGAACGGAGCAAGCGCTTAACGGGTACCCTAATTATTATTGTAATTATCATTAACGTTATTATTATTTCCCCATCTCTCCCGTGCTAACTCTGCCCGCAGAAACGTCTCCCAAACTCTCAAGCGTTCCCGCGTTCTTCCTTCCACTTCCGGTCTCCCTCGCTTTCTCGGTGGGCCCCCGTCTTCGATTCTCCCACTTCCAGGCGGAAAGCGGGATGTGAGCGTGGGGTGGGATCTCCCCGCCCCAGAGACCGGCCAAACCAAAGCTCTTCCCATCTTCCAGGTCCGTGGGAAATCTCACCTCCTCCAGAGGTCGTCCCTCATTGCTCCTCCCCCAAGTCACATAACAGTAACCGGGATAATAACGGTAAGGACCGTGGCGCTCGTTGAGCCCCTGCTACAGGCCAGGCACCGTACTAAACGCCGGGGTAGGTAAAAGCTAATCGGGTTGGACGCAGCCCCCGTCCCACGTCGGGGCTCACAGAGTCTTCATTTTACGGAGGAGGGAACTGAGGAGTGAAGTGACCCGCCCGAGGCCACAGAGCAGACAAGTGGCAGAGCGGGGATTAGAACCCAGATCCTCTCACTCCCAAGCCCGGGGCTCTTTCCCCTCGGCCCGGATCCGTTCATTCAATCGTGTTCACCGAGCGCTCGCTGTGCGCGGAGCGCTGTGCCGAGCGCTTACCTGAGCACTTGCTATGGGCCGAGCGCCACGCTAAGCGCCGGGGTGATTACGAGTTAATCCGGTTGGACCCGGTCCCCGGCCCTCATGGGGCTGCCGGTCTAAGTAGGAGGGGAGGAAGATTTAAACCTCGTTTTTTGCGGACGAGGAAACCGAGGCCCAGGGAAGTTGAGTGACGCGGCGGACGAGGGACGGAGCCAAGATTGGGAGCCGGGTTCTCCCTCTTTCCACTAGGGCGGGGGGGGCTACTTCTCGCTTTAGGGAATCGCATCCTCTATTACTCCTTCGCTTTTTCTCACCCCTCTCCGGTCTGTTTCCTACCTTCTGTCAGTAGGCTCTTAATAATGACGACAGCGATGATGATGACGTCATCTTTTAAGCCCTTACTACGTGCCTCGCGCCGCACTAAGCGCTGGGGCGGACACGAGCAGAAGGAGATGGACGCAGTCCCTGTCCCACGAGGGGCTCGCCGTCCCGATCCGCATTCTGCAAACGAGGTCACCGAGGCCCAGAGAAGGGAAGTGACCCGCTCGAGGTCACACGGCGGGCAAGCGGAGGACCTAGGATTAGCACCCACGACCTTCCGCCTCCCAGGCCCCGGGCTCCGGCCACTAGGCCACGGCTGGGATTCGATCTTTTCTACCACACATCCCCAGGCGCTTAGGACACGCTCACTTCGGAGCCAGGCCGACGTCTCTCCCCCTCCTCTCAGAGTCCCTCCTCCATCGCGACCTCCATCGCGGAAGGCCCGGCGGGTCCGGGAGAACGTCCTCTACCCTAGCGGAGTCGCGGCTTCACGGGAGGAGTTTCAGGACTCCCGAGGAAGGGAGACGGAGCTTCCAAAAAAAAATCTGTCCCCGTCGCACCCTGTCCCCGAAACCGGCAGATCCGGCCGAGGCACGGAAGAAGAGACGACGGCTTTCCGGCGGTACAGCGGGGGACGATTCGGCAACGCGGTCACAGTATAAATATCACAACTGCCTCGTTTCCTTCTCGATCTAGCGCCGATTCCTCCGTTCGCCTTGATGACGGAGAGCCCGTCGTCGGGTAGGGATGGCCCAATTGTACTTTCTGAGCTCTTAGTCTAGTGCTCTGCACACGGTAAGCGCTCAATAAACACCCCTCAATGAATGAAGGGATCTGCCAGGCAGGAGAGAATCTGGATGCTGTAACGATAATGATGATGTTGGTGTTTGTTAAGCGCTCACTAGGTGCACAGCACTGTTCTAAGCGCTGGGGGAGATACAGGGTAATCGGGTCGTCCCACGAGAGGCTCACGGTCTCGATCCCCATTTTACAGAGGAGGGAACCGAGGCCCAGAGAAGTGAAGCGACTCGCCCACGGTCCCGCAGCCGACGAGTGGCAGAGCCGGGAGTCGAACCCGTGACCTCTGACTCCGAAGCCCGGGCTCTTTCCACGGAGCCGCGCCGCTTCCCTGCAGTCTCTAGCCCGCAAGCTCCTAGTGGGCAGGGAATGCGCCTACTGATTCTACTGTGACGTCCTCCCCTAGGCGCTCAGTAGGGTGCTCTGCACACAGTAAGCGCTGGATAAATACCTCCGAGTGAGCGGGGCTCCCGGCAGTATAAGGTGAGAAAGCCCACCCTCTGAAAATCGGCAATTTTCACACGGAGGTTTCCGGATTCTCCACCGAATCACGGTCCCTTACCCCGCCTCCGTCCGGGACCTTCCCCCGGCAGACGGTCGATCGTATTTACTGAGCGCTAACCGTGTGCAGAGCGCTCCGGAGAGTACGATACAACTCTGATCGGTCACATTCCCTGCCCCCGGTGAGTTTACAGTCTTGGGGTGGGGGGGATAAGAACGATAACGGTCCCTGTTAAACTCTTACCGTGATGATAATCACGGTACCTCTTAAGCGCTCAGTATGTGCCGAGCGCTGTTCTAAGGGCCGGGGTGGCCGGGTTGGACACGACCCCCGCCCCGCATGAGGCTCACGCTCTTAATCCCCATTATGCGGACGAGACGACCGGGGCCCAGAGAGGTCAGGTGATTCGCCCAAGGTCGCCCGGCGGACACGTCGAAGCAGCCCGGCGCGGCGGAAAGAGCCCGGGCCTGGGAGTCAGAAGGTCACGGGTTCGAACCCCGGCTCCGCCACTTGCCTGTCGTGTGACCTTGGGCGAGTCACTTTACTTTTCTGGGCCTCAGTCCCCTCACCTGGAGAACGGGGATTGAGACTGTGAGCCCCACGGGGGACGGGGACCGAGTCCAACCCGCTTTGCTCGCATCTACCCCGGCGCTTAGTATAGCGCCCGGCACACGGTGAGCGCTTCAGAAACACCGCAAGTACGATCATCATTATTCTGCGGCGGAGCCGGGATTGGGACCCGGGACGGTCTGGCTCCAAGGCCCGTGTTCCAGCCGCTAAGCCACGCTGCCTCCCGGGAGGCTTGGCTCCCGCCCCGTCGTGACCGGCTGCGGATAAAGTGAGACGCCGCCGAGGACGGCCGCAAACGCCCCCCGCGCCGAAAGGGCCAATCCGGACTAATTTACGGTCTCGGAACCGGGGAGGAAACGGAACGCATCTCTCCCCCGGGGCCGGCGGGGCCGGCGGAGGCCTCGGGAGGCCGCCCACATCACAGAAGCCACGAAACGAAATAAATTCACGCCCGACGCCACCGACGCAGAAAATCCCACCCAACTCCGCCAAGGACGACGACGTTCCACTCTTGCCAGCGCGTACTGAAGAGGGCTCGTAAACGCCGTTCGAGCGGAAGCTCCTTCAGACTGCTCAGTACAGCCGTCCGCGCCGAGACGGTGCTCGATAAATCCCGGCCACGCGGCGCGGCCCGGCTCGGGAAGGGAGGCGAGGGGATCAGCCGTAGCCGCCGGCTCCGTGACCCCCACCCCGGGAGGCTCCAGGAGCGCCGTGGCCTAGTGGAAAGAGCCCTGGGCTGGGAGTCGGAGGACCCGGGTTCTAATCCCGGCCACGTACCCGCTGCTCGTCCTCGGGCAAATCGCCTAACTCCTCTGGGCCTCGATCGCCTCATCGGTCAAATGGGGATTAAATCCTACACCCGTCTCCTCGGGCGGTGAGCCCCGCGTGAGGCCTCGGTTCCCTCCCTTCTAGACCGCGAGCCCGTTGTTGGGCGGGGACTGTCTCTACCTGTGGCCGGACTGTACATTCTGAATGCTCGGCACGGTGCTCGGCGCACAGCGAGCGCTCAATGAGTACGATTAAGGAACCAACGAATCCCCTCAACCGTACAACGGGGCTCCGACATGGCGTGCCCTTTTTTTTACGGTATCTGCTAAGCGCTTACTACGTCACCAGGGACCGCACTAGGGGGGATACAAACTAATCACTTAGTGGATAGTGGATACTTGCCACTTAGCAGCTGTGTGACTCTGGGCAAGTCACTTAACTTCTCTGTGCCTCGGTGACCTCATCTGTAAAATGGGGATGAAGACTGTGAGCCCCACGAGGGACAACCTGATTACCTTGTATCTACCCAGCGCTTAGAACAGTGCTTGGCACATAGTAAGCACTTAAATACCAAATTATTATTATTATTACTATTATTAATTGGGTTGGACACAATCCACGTCCCACACAGCGCTCAGTCTTCACCCCCCCCCCCCTTTTCCAGATGACGTAACCGCGGCCCAGAGAAGTAATAATGACGATAATTATATCTGTTCAGGGCTTACCACGAGGCGGGCACTGGACTAGGCGCTGGGGTGGATGCAAGCCAGTTAGGTTGGACGCGGTCCCCGGCCTACGCAATCCCCATTTTCCAGACGAGGGAACCGAGGCCCGGAGAAGTGAAGCGACTTGTCCACCGTCACGCGGCAGGGACGTGGCGGAACCGGGATTAGAACCCGTGGCCTTCTCACTCCCAGGCCCGGGCTCTGTCCACGGGGTCCCACCTTGGAGCTGACCTCACATCATCTACCCGAACGCTCCGGGCGGTCTTGGGCTCGGAGTCGGTTTTTAATAAACGCCATCCGTCGTTGCCGCGGGTGCAGCCGGCTCGAGTCCGCTGTAACGTGGGAGAACTTTTAAGTCTTCGCTCTCCCCGGGAATTCATCTTCTCCCGAGCGACGGACGGCCGACGGGAAGACTGACCCTGCCCCGCTCGACTCCCTTCTCTCGTCACTTCTCCTGACCCGGTAATCCCCGTTAAGATGCTCTCCTTTCAGGCGTTGCCCGTGGCAGGTCGACTGAATTTTACTGCCAACAGAGCCGCGGAGGGTGTTTGGCCTTCAACGGCTCTCTCCTTCTCTTTGTCCACCTTCCACGTGTTTTGACGGATTTGGCGATACGGACAATCATAAGGACAATAATCGTGGCGTTTGTTACGCGCTCGCCGTGCGCCGAGCACCGTCCCCCACGCTGGGGCGGAAACGGGATGACCGGGTCCCGCGTGGGGCTCGCGGTCCAAGGGGGAGGGAGAGCGGGGATCGACGCCCCACTCTGCAGATGGAGGGGGAACTGAGGCAGAAGGAAGTGAAGCGACTTGCCCAAGGCCACACGGGAGGCAAGTGGCGCTGTCGGGATTAGAACCCAGGTCTTCCGACTCCCCGTTCCGGGGTCTTTCCATTACGTTCGCGGGTGAGTAGCGTGGCTCAGTGGAAAGAGCCCGGGCTTGGGAGTCGGAGCTCACGGGTTCGAATCCCGGCTCTGCCGCTCGTCGGCTGTGTGACGGCGGGCGGGTCGCTTCACTTCTCTGGGCCTCGGTTACTTCATCCGGAAAACGGGGGTTAACCGTGAGCCTCGCGTGGGACGACCCGATGACCCTGAAACTCCCCCAGCGCTTAGACCAGCGCTCTGCACATAGTAAGGCCTTAACAGATACCAACATTATTATCATTATTAATAAACCCACTTCAATTTAGCAATAGGCAATGGCGCCTCTTTTTAAGAGCAAAAATAAGGGTAAAAAGTCACCTCAGTCACACACAGTATAGGGTGTGAGCTCTCTCGACTGTGAGTTCGTTGTGGACATTTTCCTCTCCCAAGCGCTCAGCACAGAGCTTTCCCCACAGTAGTCAGCACTCAAACAATATGACCCAATTGCTACCCTCGAAAAATTCAGTATCTGCAGATCTACGCATCCAAAAAAGTCTAAATTCTACATTTTTTAAAAATTTCCGCAGCCCATTCACACCGCTCTCTGACCGTGCCGCATCTACTTTATCTTCAGTATTTTTACCGAACTCTATTTGGGTTGAGGCTCACTTTCTGAATCAATCAGTGGCATTCAGCGAGCGCGTACTATGTGCGGAGCCCTGTACTAGGCGTGACTCCCGCGTTCACGTACCTTGCGTCACCCCCTAAGAGAAAACAGAGTGAGTTGACGGCTCTCGCGTCTTGGACCCTGTTTTCAGGGAACGACGGAGAGGGGCCGACGGGTTAGGGCGGCCCGCGGCCCAAATGACAAGTCACGGCAGAGCCGCGGAGGTACCGAGGGCTGAGTCGGTCATCCGATCGTATTTACTGAGCGCCGAACTGTGTGCGGGGCACTGTGGCGAGCGCCCCGGAGAGTCCGAAAGAGCAATACAGCAGACACGTTCCCCGCCCGCGGCAAGCCAAGACTCTAGATTTTCTAACGCCGGCTCCGCCACCTGCCTGCTGGGTGACCTTGGGCAAGTCACTTCACCTCTCCGGGCCTCGGTGGCCTCATCTGTAAAAAGGGGATTGAGACCGCGAGCCCCACGCGGGACAGGGACCGTGTCCAGCTTGACTCACCTGTAAAACGGGGGTCACGGCTTCGATCCCCACACGGGACAACCCGATTAGCTCGCATCTACCCCGGCGCTTAGAACGGGGCTCGGCCCATGGCAAGCGCTTAACAAATACCGTCATCGTTATTACTGCCGTTACAGAATCGATCGCATTTACCGAGCGCTTACTGCGTGGGAGAGTCCGACGCAACAACCTAACAGACGCACTCCCTGCCCACAACGAGCTATCGGTCTGGAAACGACGGTATTTACCGAGCGCTTACTGCGCGGAGAGCACCGTGCCGAGCGCTTGGGAGAGTGCGATACACGATTTAACGGGCACATTCCCGGCTCGCGGTGAGCTCACGGGCCGGAGTCCACCCTATCTACCGAGCCCTCGGCGGGTGCGGAGCACCGTACGGGATCGCTCGGGAGAGTCCGATAGGGGAACCGCGTAACGGACGAGAGTCCCCGCCCGCGGCGAGCTTCCGGTCTCGAAGGACGAAGGACCACGGCCTCGGTGGTACGACTCCCCGCCGGGCCCGCGGTGGGAAACGGCCACGGAGACGAACCTCCAGGAGAAGCAGCGGGCCCGGGCGTCGGGAGGAGCCTGGGTTCTAATCCCGGCTCCGCCTCTCGTCTGAAGGATCCCGGAAGGCTCTGTTCATCGACGCCCCGAAGGACTTCAGACGCTTCGGGGAGCACCGTGGCTCCGTGGAAAGAGCCTGGGCTTTGGAGTCGGAGGTCGTGAGTTCGAATCCCGGCTCTGCCACCTGTCGGCCTTGTGACTGTGGGCGAGTCACTTCACTTCCCCGGGCCCCGGTCACCTCATCTGTAAAATGGGGATGAAGACCGCGAGCCCCACGTGGGACGACCCGACTCCCCTGCGTCTACCCCGGCGCTTAGAACGGCGCTCTGCACGTAGTGAGCGCTTGACAAATACCAACATTACTGTCTGCTGCGTGACCTGGGGCGAGTCGCTTCACTTCTCTGGGCCCCGGTTCCCTCATCCGGAAAACGGGGATCGAAAATGGGAGGCCCATGCGGGGACAGGGACAGGGACAGGGACTGCGTCCAACCGGCGTCCGGCCATTAGTAAGCGGTCGACGAGTATCAGCTCGCCCTCTAGACGGTAACCTCGTCGCGGGCGGGGAACCTGACGGTTTGTCGCGCTGTCCTCCCCCCCCAAGGGCTTAGTTCGGGGCTTCGCACCCAGTGAGCGCTCGCTGAAGACGGCCGAAGGAATGAACGAACCATTAACAAAAAGAAAAACGGCTTGATAGGACTCCGGGGAGCGTTGGCTCAGGGATATCTTTCAGTGAAACGATGGCGCTCGTTAAGCGCTCGTCAAGTGCCGAGCACCGTTCTGAGCGCCGGGGGGGGAGGGAGCGGGCGATACGAGGTCCTCGGGTTGTCCCCCGTGGGGGTCCCAGTCTTCGCCCCCGTTTTCCAGATGAGGGAACTGAGGCACGGAGAAGCGAGGTGACTCGCCCGGAGTCACACGGCCGACAAGCGGCGGAGCCGGGATTAGAACCCACCACCTCTCTCTCCCGAGCCGGGGCTCTTCTCCCGCTGAGCCGCGCCGCTTAATTGGGAGGCGGGGGGGGTGGGGCGGGGACGCCGGGCCAGGCCGAAGGATCCCGGAAGGCTTTATCCGTCGACGCCCCGAAGGACTTCGGACGCTTCGGCCCTTCTGCCCGTCCTCTCCCCCACCTCCCTCCCGTCTCCCTTTAACGAGAAAAGGAGAGCGTGGGCGAGACGGAACGCCGGCGTTAAATCACCGGGGCGGCGTCCCGTGTCGGGGACCCAACGGGAAGCGCGGCCGTCGAGCGAAGGGTCACCGCCCTTCCGGAACATCTCTCCCCCTCGGCCCGCGGCTCGGGCCCCTCCCTAACTGCGCGCCGCCTCCCGCCGCCCCTTCTCCGCGGGCTCAACGCGGCGGGTGACGGATCGCGGCGTTTTCGGGAAACCGCGGCGCGCTGATCCGAGGGGTCATCCGGCTCCGAGCGACGCCGCGATTCAGGATGACCGCTCCGTTTACGTGTGACGGTAAAAGTCAGCGGCTCCGCCGTGTCGCGACGTCAACCTGGAGGTTCAGCGTCTCCTCTGCTCCCACGCCATCGCTCCACAGCGTCCAACTGGCTGGAATCAGGCTTCCTGGAAGGATTCGGCTTCGTACGCGCTTGAATTCCCGGGGCGGGGGCGGGGATCAAAACGATCCCTGCCGTAATCCGCTGCCCTTAAGTCCGTATCTTCAATAATAACGCTAATGACGATAACGTCGGTATCCGTTAAGGGCTTACCGTGTGCAGAGGACTGTTCTAAGCGCTGGGGGAGACGCAGCGTAATCGGGTGGTGCCGCGTGAGGCTCACGGTCTTCATCTCCATTTTACAGATGAGGGAACTGATGAGGCGCACTGAGAAGTTAAGTGACTCGCCCACAGTCACACAGCTAAGGGGCAGAGCCGGGATTCGAGCCCATGACCTCTGACTCCCCAGCCCGCGCTCTTTCCACTGAGCCACGCTGCTTCTCTATAACAACGTTGGCATTCGTCAAGCGCTTACTACGTGCAGCCCACTGTTCTAAGCGCTGGGGTAGATGGGGGGGAGTGAGGTTGCCCCTCGTGCGGCTCACAGTCTCCATCCCCGTTTTACAGATGAGGGAACCGAGGCACAGAGAAGTTAAGAGACTGTCACACAGCTGACAAGGGGCGGAGTCGGCATTCGAACCCATGACCTCTGCCTCCCAAGCCGGGGCTCTTTCCACCGAGCCACGACGAGAAGCAGCAGCGTGTTAAGCGCTAACTAGCTGCCAGGCTCCGTTCTCGGCCCTGAGGGAGAGGTACAAGTTAACGAGGGTGGACACAGTCCCCGACCCCGCGGGACACACACCCTCAGTACAGTGCTCCGCACGCAGTCAGCGCTCCATAAATACAGTTGAATGGATAATCCCCGTTTCACAGACGAGGGAACGGACGCCCAGAAAAGCGAAGTGACTTGGCGAGGTCGCGATGCCGACGTGTGGCAGAGCTGGGATTAGAACCCAGGTCCTTCGGACTCCCCGGCACACGCTCTGGCCGCTGAGCCACGTTGCTTCCCGTGAATTTTAAATCAAATCATTTTTTTTTATTCCTATTCACGGCCGTCTCCCCCTCTAGACCGCACATCCGTTACGGGCTGCCGATTCCGTTGTCCCGTACTCCCCCGAGAGCTCGGTACAGTGCTCTGCACATAGCAAGCGCTCAATGAATGCTACTGATATGCGTTAAGCGCCTACTACGGGCCAGGTATTAAGCGCTGGGGCAGATGCTAGGTAACTGGGTCGGACACCGTCACCGTTCCAGCTGGGGGGTCGGCACACTCTTAATGCCCATTTTGCAGATAATAAAGTTGGTATTTGTTAAGCGCTTACTTTATGCGGGGCACTGTCCTAAGCGCTGGGGTAGATCCAGGGTCATCAGGTCGTCCCACGGGAGGCTCACAGTCCTCATCCCCATTTTACAGCTGAGGGAACTGAGGCCCCGAGAAGTGAAGCGACCCGCCCACAGCCCCACAGCTGACGAGTGGCAGGGCCGGGATTCAAACCCACGACCTCTGACTCCAAAGTCCAGGATCCTTCCACTGAGCCATGCTGCTCCTCCTGAGGCCCAGCGAAGGGAAGCGGCTCGCCCACAGTCACACAGCTGACGAGCGGCAGAGTCGGGGTTCGAACCCATGACTTCTGACTCCCAGGCTCGGGCTCTTTCCACTGCACCACGCTGCTTCTCATCATAATAATACTAGCGTTGGCATCTGTTAAGCGCTTACTACGGGCAGAGCACTGTTCTAAGCGCCGGGGTAGACACAGGGTCGTCGGGTCGTCCCACGTGAGGCTCACGGTCTTAATTCCCATTTTACAGATGAGGTCACTGAGGCCACTTCGAGAAGTGAAGCGACAAGCGGCACGCAGCTGACGAGCGGCGGAGCCGGGATTCGAACCCACGCCCCTCTGCCTCCCAAGTCCGGGATCTCTCCACTGGGCCGCGCCGCTTCGCGCCGAGGCCCGGAGAAGCGAAGCGGCTCGCCCAAGGCCACACGGCAGACAAGCGACGGAGCCGGGATCCGATCCCACGGACCTTCTGACTCCCGGGCCCGGGCTCCAGCCACGACGCCGGGCCGCTTCCCCAGTCTGGACTCCCAGCCCGGCCCAGCCCAAAGATCCAAAACGGTGGCTTTCCGGCCCATCGGCTCTCCGCCGCCCGTCTCCTCACCCCTAAGTCCATCTAGCGATTTCCTTAACCACTGACCGCGCAGAGCGCTGAGAACCTGAAGGGCCAGAAGCGCCGGGGCTCAGCGGAAGGAGCCCGGGCTTGGGAGTCAGGGGTCGTGGGTTCTAATCCCGGCCCCGCCGCTCGTCCGCTGTGTGACTCTGGGCAGGTCACTTCGCTCCTCTGGGCCTCGGTGACCTCGACTGGAAAACGGGGAGGAAGACCGTGAGTCGGGCCCCACGTGGGACGACCCGACTACCCTGTATCAACCCCGGCGCTTAGAACAGTGCCCGGCACATAGTAGGCGCTTAACCAACGCCATCGTTATCATCATTATTACCGTGTAACACGGCGGATAGACACATTCCCTGCCCATAAGGGCCTTACGGTCTAGAGGGGAAGAAAGATTTAAATAGTCGACTAAATTACGGACGTGGACATAAGTGCTGTGGGGCTGAAGGCAGGTTGGCTCTCGGTTACTTACGGGACACAGACCCAGGACCGGTCAATCGCATCTACTGAGCGCTTACCGCGCGCGGAGCACTGTACTGAGCGCCTGGAAGAGGACGGTGCGACAATGAACGAACGATGGGGGAGCAGCGTGGCTCAGTGGAAAGGGCCCGGGCTTCGGAGTCAGGGGTCACGGGTTCGACTCCCGGCTCTGCCGCTCGCCAGCCGTGTGACCGTGGGCGGGTCGCTTCACTTCTCCGGGCCTCAGTGACCTCATCCGTCAAATGGGGATTAACCGTGAGCCTCACGTGGGACGACCCGATCGCCCTGCCTCTCCCCCGGCGCTTAGCACGGTGCTCCGCACGCAGTAAGCGCTTAACAGATACCAACATTATTATTATTATCATCATTATAATGAATGAAGGTGACGGCGGTATATCCAGGTGGAGATGTCCTGAAAGCCGGAGGGAGTGCGAGAGGGCAGAGAAGGAGAGGGATCCCTCCGCTCCCGCCCTCGAGGCGCAAAGATGGCTCCTCTCGGGGCCGGGACCGACAAGCTCTTCTAATTCACCGGCTCGGTGCCGTCGGTCCGGGAGGGAACGGGGAAGGGAGCGGGGATGACCCGGCGCAGGCCATCCCCACCGCTGGAAAAAACCGAAAAGAAAGGAAGAAAAGACACCCCGGTGCACGTCCCGCCGGCCGGAAGGCGGGTCTCCCCGGCTCAGGGGTAGGAGTCGGAGCAAAGCTCGCCCCGAACCACACGAGCCAGAACGGGAGCACCAGTGAATTCCCCCGGATTTCCCGCCGGCGCGGGCGGGGGGTCGGCAGCGTGACGCCCACGCCCGGCCTGGCTCTCGCCTCGCCGTCGGCAGCGTTTCCTATCTTCGAGGCCCAAGGCAACTTACACACGTTTTCCTGAACGGGGTAAAATGGTGTATCTTCTCAGAGACGACGACCGGCTTCTCTACCGTTGTTTTTCTAAGCAATGACTCCCCGCCGCCTCAATCGCCGTCGGCGAAGGGATCGATGTCAACGTGTCCATCGGCCTTCTCACGGCCACGAGGATTCCGCAAAACCCTCCCGGACGAATCTCTTCCCCGAGGCCGATCGCAGAGACGGGGCCCGTCGATACGATTCGATTTTCCTGCCTTCATCGAAATGATATTATAGGTACGGCATCGCCTCGGACCGAGATGACCGGAGCATTAAGGCACGGAGGGCCGTGTACGGGAGTCCGTTTTGTGAGGGTGACGATACCGTTAATGAGCAAAAAGGAAATGGCGATATTCATTAAGGGCTTACTGTTTTCCAAGTACCGTTCCTCCCGCTGGACTTTGAATGAGATAATCGCTCGAGTCAAAAAGACGCGGAGGGAAAAGGTATCCTCACCCCATTTTACAGACGAGGAAATTGAGCCTCGGGGCGAGGCGGTGTGGCCTACCGGAAAGAGCACCGGCCCGGAGTCAGAGGATCTGGGTCCTAATCCCGGCTCCGCCGCCTGTCTCCCGTGCGACGGCGGGCAAGTCCCTTAGCTTCCCTGTGCCTCGGCTGCCTCGGCTGTAAAATGGGGACGGCGACCGTGAGCCGCGTGCGGGACAGGGACCGTGTCTGACTTCATTCACTCGTTCGGTCGTACTTACTGAGCGCTCACTGGGTGCAGGGCACTGTATTAAGCACTTGGAAAGTACAATTCGGCAACAGAGAGCGACGATTCCTGCCCACAACAGGCTCACGTCTCGTATCTGACTCTAGACTGACTGCGGCCAGGGAACGTGTCCGTTTACCGTCGTGTCGTACGATAACGGCGATGACGGTACCCGTTAAGCGCTTACTACGTGCCGGGCCCTGGTCCGAGCGCGGCGGTCGACACGGGCAAGTCGGGTTGGACGCGGTCCCCGTCCCGCGTGGGGCTCACCGTCTCGATCCCCCTTTTCCAGCCGATATCGCTGAGGCCCAGAGGAGGGAAGTGACTTGGCCGAGGTCACACGGCAGACGGGCGGCAGAGGCGGGATCAGAACCCTCGGCCTTCTGACTCCCAGGCCCGTGATGACGACGAATTGGCCGAATCTAGCACGTGCTCAAGAAATACCGCCGCCAGACCGGCCGACTGAGAAAACCGCACTCTCCCTAAGAAGCGCTGCGCACGGGGCCGCTGGCCTCTCGGGAGCCAGCGACGGCCAGCGCGGGGCGAGCCGCCGACGCCGAGGAGTGACCCCCGTGACCAGGAGGGCCAGCTCCATTTATCCGGGCTCGCTCGGGTCCAAGAAGCGGCAGCGGCTGAAAGACGTTCACCTTGAACAAACCGCCGGGTCCCCGGCTCCCTGAAACAAAAGCCCGCTGAAAAGTGGGACCAAAAAATGATGGAAACGGGACCCCCAAAATCATATTGGCGAAAAAGCCTCGCGCTGATGCAGAAGAGGAAGAAAGGTTGTTTTCTGAGGGGATGGCATTTAAGCGCTTACTGTGAGCCAAGCACCGTTCTGAATGCCGGAGTAGCCACCGGGTAATCAGGTTGGACACAGCCCCTGTCCCGCACGAGGCTCGCTGTCCTGACCTCCATCTGACAGATGAGGTAACCGAGGCCCAGAGAAGTGAAGGGACCGGCCCAAGGTCACACGGCAGAATGAATGAATGAATCCAGACCCATCTGCCTCCCAGGCCCGGGCTGAGGCCGGGAAGAACCAGCGAGGGAAAGCGACCGACGGTCCGTTCGGACAAGCCTCCCTCGGCCCCGGCCCGGATCCGGGAAGATACCGCCGGGGGGGGGGGGGTGTCGCCGTCCTGAAAAATCACCGCCTCGTAAATGTCAGCGTCCGCCTCGCCACGGCCCTTCCAGTCGCCCGCCGCCGTCCGTCTCCCAGACTCTATCGCGCGATTTTAACGGCGGAACGGGAACGCTTTAAGGTTATGGCGTTCGGAGGTGATAGATTCCTGGAGCGTAACTGCTTCGCGGAGGCTAGAGGGAGCGGGTTGGCTTAATGATGCACGTCTTCGGAATTGATGAAGGACCCGACATTTGTTTTATGAAGATCCCGTACTAGCAGATGCTCACTTTCGCTAAGCTCGCCGCCTCTCCGACGATCGAAACCAATCCCCTAGAACCATCCGCTGGGCCGTCTGCTCAAACGCCCGGGAAATCGGATTCCCAGGGGAACGGGCTGGTTGTCCCAGAGCTTCGCCCGGGACGGGCCGCTTTTGAGCCCGGCGAGGCTGACCTTCATTTACCCCTCCGTAATAACGACAAAGATCGTCACGGCGATAATCACCGTGCGCCAGGCACTGTGCTAAGCACCAGGGCAGATGGGAGCAAACTGGCTGGACGCGGTCCCCGTCCCACGTGGGGCTCACCGTCTCCGTCCCCATTTTTACAGACGAGGGAACGGAGGCACAGAAAGGGAAGTGACTTGCCCAGGGTCATACAGGAGACAAGAGGAGGAGCCGAGATTAGAACCCATGACCTTCTGACTCCCAGGCCTGTCTCTCTCTACTAGGCCACGCGCCTTGGGCTCCGGACTTCGAATGACTAGACGGGTCCGCGTTCGAGGACCACTATGGGTTTGGCCAGTTTCCTCACCTGGGAAGGAATAACGACGACGATAATTGTGGTATTTGATAAGTACTTACTATGCGCCCGAGCACTGTTCTGAGCACTGGGACAGATACAAGGTAATCGGGTCAGACACAAGTCCCCGTCCCCCATGGAGCTCACGGTCTTAATCCCCACTTTAGAGATGCGGTAGAGAGAATAACGACGACGGTATCCGTTAAGCGCTCACGATGCGCCCGGCGCTGTTCTAACCGCAGAGGTAGATACGAGGTGATCGGGTTGTCCCACGTGGGGCTCGGTCTTACTCCCCATGTTACGGATGAGGTAACCGAGGCACAGAGAAGTGAAGTGAGCCCGTCGTCGGGCAGGGATCGCCTCTACCTGTTGCCTAGCCGCACATTCCAAGCGCTTAATCCAGTGCTCCGCACATAGTAAGCGCTCAATGAACACAACTGAACCAAGTGACTTGGCCGAGGTCACACAGCAGACAAGTGGCGGAGCCCGGATTAGAACCACAGCGCCGTACGCTCGCCCTCTAGACCGCGAGCTCGTTGCGGGTAGGGAATGTGTCTATCGTCCCATCGTCCTCTCCCAAGCGCTCTGACCGGTGCTCTGCACGGAGTAAGCGCTCAGTGAACACGACCGAAGGGATGAGCGGACCGAGGACCCATCCGGCTCGGCGGCCCGTGCTCTTTCCGCTAGGCCCCGAGGGAGCACCGCTTGCCCCGAGCCCGCCCGGAGCTCAGCGCCGACACGCCGAGGATGGCCGCTGGCAGGAGTCCCGACAGCCCCAAAAGGCGCCCGCTCACGGAGGGGAAGCCCAGACTCTTTTGGCCGAGGGCGACCCCGGAAGGGGACGACGGGGGGAGCGGATACGAAGGATTTCTCGGAGCGGCACAAGAGGAGACCGACGTTCTCGCCCCGAGAAAGGGAGGCCCCCCCCCCGCCCCCCCCGGCGCGGCCGGAAGCCGACGGGGGGCCGCGGGCCCCGGCCGGGAGGGTCGGCCCGCCCTCCCTCGGCCCGGTGACGGACGGACCCCCGCCCCGTCGCCGCCGCCGCCGCTCCCCGCCGCGCAGTCCTCCGAGGGGACCCGGGCCCGGGTCGAATTCGGACGGCTCCCACCCCGCCCGCAGAAGCCCCGACGCCGGCGGCGTTCACCGAGCGCCCGATGCCGTACCGACCGCTCGGGAGGATGGGCTGCGACGGAGTCGGTGGACCCGGATCGGAGATCGACGGGTTTCCCCAGCCCCGGCCGAAAGAGAAAAGATCTTCGGAGAATCCCGTCCGTCGGAGGCGGCGGCCGCCGGGGGGGTAGGTTGGCTACGCCTTCGGGACCCCGCGGGAGGTGTGAGATCCATCAACCCACCCTTCGGCCGAAACTAACGCCTAGCGGTCCGCGGACGGGACGGCAGAGCCCTCTGGACACCGTCAGGTTCCGCTGTGGAATCCGACGGCGTCGATCCGTCGGTCGGTGGAAGGTACTGAGCGCTTACTCCGTGCGGAGCACCGTACGAAGCACTTGGACCGAGTCCAGTACGGTAGAATAAGCAGACGTTCCCCGCTCCTGACGAGCTAACGGTCTAGAGGACGGGCTTACGGTCTAGAGGAGCAGAGCCCTGTACTGAGCGCTTGGGAGAGTCCAATACGGTACAACAAGCGGACGCAGTCCCTGCCTCCGACAACCTGACAGTTTACGGGACGATCTTCAAGAGGGGCAGGGCCCTGTACTGAGCGCTTGGGAGAGTCCAATACAGCAGCATTAGCAGATACGTTCCCTGCCCGTAATGAGCTTAGAGTCCAGAGGACGCGCTTGGAGTCGAGAGGAGCAGAGCCCTGTGCTGAGCGCCTGGGAGAGTCCAGTACGGCAGACTTGGCAGATACGTTCCTTATCCATAATGAGGGGGCACAGCCCTGCCCTAAGCCCTTGGGAGAGAACGAGTAGACACGCAGCAGCGGCGTGGCTTAGCGGGTTGAGCCCGGGCCTGGGACTCGGAAGGACCGGGGTGCTAATCCCGGCTCTGCTGCCTGTCTGCTGGGTGACCTTGGACGAGTCACTTCATTTCCCCCCTGCCTCGGTTCCCTCGTCTGTAAAACGGGGATGAAGCCCGGGAGCCCCGCGTGGGACAGGGACTGAGTCCAACCCGATTAGCTGGGACTACCCCGGCGCTTAGAACTGTGCCTGACACACGGTAAGAGTTTAACGGATACCAGGAGACCAAACATTTCCCCAGGCATAAAGAGCAGGCAGTCCAGCGAGGCCACCGGTCCCTCGCGGACGGACCGACGGCCGCTCCCCCCGCCCGCCTCCCCCTTCCGGTTCCCCAAACCCCCGAATCTGCGGGCACGGTTCCACCCTCGGTTGCGTCACTTTTCCTTGGAAAACATCCTCGGCTCCATCATTTTTCCTCGGAAACCGGGAGACGACGACTCCGTCGGCTGGGGGAAAGATGGTACAGAGGATAAGCTCCTTGAAGACTGTTACGGGCAGGGAGCGTCTGCCACTTAATAATAACGTCGGCATTTATTAAGCGCTTACTACGTGCAGGGCACTGTTCTAAGCGCCGGGGTAGACACGGGGGAAGCAGGTCGTCCCACGTGGGGCTCACGGTCTTAATCCCCATTTTACAGATGAGGTAACTGAGGCACAGAGAAGTGAAGTGACCTGCCCACGGTTCTGTTCTAATTCCGTTGGACTGGACTCTTCCAAGCGCTCGGTACGGTGCTCTGCACACCGTAAGCGCTCAGTAAACACCATCGTTGGATTATCATTATATATTAATTTTACTAGTATGGCATCTGTAAAGTGCTTACTACACACCAGGAACCGTACTAAGCGCTAGGGTGGGTACGAGCAAATCGGGTTGGACACAGTCGCCGCCCCACGTGAGGCTCACGGTCTCAATCCCCATTTTACGGGTGAGATGACTGACGTTTACTAAAGGCGACGACAATAACCGTGGGATTCTTTCTTAAGCGCTTACTACGTGCCGCGCGCGCTAAGCGCTGGGGTAGATACAAGGGCATCGGGTCGGACTCAAGTCCCCGTCCCTCAGGGGGCTCCCGGGCTTCATCCCCATTTTCCAGATGAGGGGACTGAGGCCAGAGAAGTGAAGTCACCCGCTCAGGGTCACACAGCAGATACGGGGCAGATTAGAACCCAGGCCCCGGCTCTTTCCACTAGACCCCGCTGCTCCCACAGTGGCCCTTCCGAGGGCGCCAGATGCCACGACGACGAGCCCCGCGAGAAGGACCTTGGTTTTATCCCCCCTCCACCCGCCCCTTGAAAACTGATTTCAATGAATTCTACCTTTCGGGAGAACCCAGTCCCGTTCAGCTACCGCAAGCTACGATGACATCAACCTGGAAATACACGGCTAGGAGCTGTGACCTTATGAAAGAGATAAGGACACAGTTACGATTCAGGCAATTTCTCTCCGGGACATCCTCGCCTCTCAACGATTCATAAAATCTAAGATCATAACGAAGCGATACCAGACAACCACCTGTAATTTAAGGAACAGACGAACTTTACGGTCTGCGTCGGCCGCACGGACTGAGGGGGGTTGAAAACACATTACCCGGGGATGGCGAAGAAGTCTCCAATGTGGAACTGGGACGTCGTTCGGAGCTTAGGCCGTGAAAGCTCAATAACACTGGCCAAGATTAAGGACTCCGATCGATTCCTTTTCTTTGCCCTTTTTTTTTTTTTTTAGGCAACCACCCGATAACCGCCGTCCACAAAACATTTGATATTCCAGCGCTTTAAAGGAAGGGGATCCGTCTCAAATCCCTCACTGGCTTAGGTGGGCAAAACCTGACGTCTTGGGTCGGGTATCGCCCCGAAGCCTGACGTTCCGGACCGGATTGATATCTTTTTTAAAAGGGAAGTTTACCCAATCACTCGATTGAGGTTACATCTTTCCCAAAGGTACCGTACGGCGCGTTTTGTCTAAAGCGGCGATGCTCAATTTATCTTCGCTATAAGGCTACCACTCTTCTCACGGGGGAGGCACGCGACGCGAAACCGTACGGTGAGCGAGTGGGATTTATAAGCTTCCGACGTCCCCCGGGAAACTCATAAATGAGGCGTCGCGGCCTCGTGGAGTCGGGGGAACCCGCGTGACCTTGGACAAGTCGCTCAACGTCCCGGTGCCTCAGTCTCCTCCCGACGAGGCAGCGAATGGGATTACTCCGAATCCACTACGGGGCTTAGCGCAGAATTAACGCTCGATGAGAACGAACTTCACTATTATCGCGTGTGGAGGCTTAATCTCACCTCCGTTTTTCTGTCCCAAAAAACAATAATGATAATCGCCGTATCTGTCAGGCGCTTACCGGGCACCGTACTAAGCGTCGGGGTCGATTCAAGCTAATCGGGCCGGACGCAGTCCCCGTCCCGCAGAGGGTCTGCAGTCTTTACTTCTTTTCTTTTTCCCTGGGAGAATAACCCTAGCCAAAGGTTTCTTTTAAGCGGGTTACCTCCCATCCTCCATTTCTACTTCACGATTCCACACCCCATTTTAGAGGCTCAGAATGTTTTGGATGTTTTATACTCATCACGATCCAATAATATTTGTTACTGTTATCACTATCGTTATCTTCGCTTCCCGGTCCGGGAAACCTCGGCGCGGGGAAGCGGCGCGGTTCTACCGGCTACAGCCGGGGTCCGGGGGATCGGATCACCCGCCGGAGAGCCCGGACCCCAGAGACGCGTGGGGATTCCACGGGTGAGACTGGCAAGCGGCAGCTGCCGCTGACTCGGAAACCCAGCGGCAGAGCCGCCGCCCGCCCGGACGACCGGAGCGTGGACGGGACAAGGGAATTATCGAGGGGAAATTCGATCTCGCAAGCCGACGAGGTGGCCTTAATGGGCCGTGGACACTTCTCCTACCGCGCCGGCAGGCTGGGAGAGGCGACCGGAGCCGCCGTTCGGGAAGCCTCATCGTGACGCTATCACGTCCCCGGGCCCCGTTCGAAGCGCTGAGGTAGACGCGGGTTAATCGGGTGGGACACGGTCCCCGCAGTCCAAGGAGCAGCGCGGCCCGGTGGAGAGGGCACGGGCCTGGCGGTCAGAGGATCCCGGCTCCGCCGCCTGTCTGCTGCGCGACCTCGGGCAACTCGCTTCACTTCTCTGAGCCTCGGTCGCCTCATCTGTACGATGGGGATGAAGACCGTGAGCCTCGTGTGGGACAGGGACCGTGTCCGACCTAATGATCTCGGATCTACCCCGGTGCTTACGACAGCGCTCGACGCATGAGCGCTTTACAAACTCCACGGTTATCATCACCGTCATCCTCCCGGCTCCGCCGCTTTACCGCTGTGTGACCTCGGGCGAGTTACCTCATTTCTCCGGGACTCGGTCCCCTCGTCTGCTAAATGGGGATAAAGACCGGAAGCCCCAGGTGGGACACGGGCCGCGTCCAACCTGAGTAGCTTGCATCTTAGAGAAGCGGCGTGGCTCGGTGGAAAGAGCCCGGGCTTGGGGGTCAGAGGACGTGGGTCCCAATCCCGGCTCCGCCACTCGCCTGCTGCGTGATCTCGGGCGAGCCGCTTAACTTCTCTGTGCCTCAGTTACCTCATCTGTAAAATGGGGATTAAACACCGCGAGCCCCCCGTGGGACAAACTGATTCCAGAGCTTAGAACGGCGCTCGGCACATAATGAGAGCTCGATAAATACCGTCATTATTATTATTATTATCATCATCTACCCCAGCACTCAGTACAGTTGACTGACACACAGCAGGTGCTGAACAAATACCATGGGGCAAAAAAAAAGGAAAAGTTAGGAGGGAACAGGCTTCGATCCTCATTTTACAGACGGGGAAACTCAGGTACAGAGAAATTAAACCACCTGCCCCGGGTCACACGGCAGGCAACTGGCAGAGGTGGGATTAGAATGAAAGACTGACGTGGGGAGGGAACGTGTCCGTCTACCGTTGGGTCGTACTCTCCCAGACCTTCGGTACGGTGGTCGGCACGGAGTCAGCCCTCAATAAATAGGACTGACGCCTCTGACCCCCAGGCCAGGGCTCTTTCCGTTAGGCCACGCTGCTTCTACGGGGAAAAGCCTTCAGAGAAGATGGGCAGATCCGTAAGATACGATACTTAGGACGCACTAAGCAGGTTGGTGTAGTGGAGAGAGCCCGGGCCCCAGTAGGTCACGGCTTCTGATCCCAGCTCCGCCACTTAACAATAATGATAATAACTGTGACATCTGTTAAGCACTTACTACGTGGCAAGCACCGTTCCAAGCGCTAAGCACTTGTCTTCCGTTTGACCCTGCGCCAGTCACTTCGCTGGGCCTCAGTTCCCTCATCTGTAAAATAGGGATTGAGACTGTGAGTCCCACACGGGCCAGGGACTGCGTCCAAACCCCATTCGCTTCCATCTACCCCTGCGCTCGGCACACTGCCCGGCACACAGTAAGCGCTTGACGGAAACCGTCGGCCTTATAATAATGTTAGTATTCGCTAAGCGCTTACTGTGTGCAGAGCACCGTTCTAAGCGCCGGGGTAGATACGGGGTCATCGGGTCGCCCCACGTGAGGCTCGCGGTTAATCCCCATTTTCCAGATGAGGGAACTGAGGCCCAGAGAAGTGAAGCGACTCGCCCACGGTCACACAGCTGACGTGGCAGAGCCGGGATTCGAATCCATGACCTCCCAAGCCCGGGCTCTTTCCACGGAGCCGCGCCGCTTCTCCGACTGTTAAACCAGCAAGGCGAGCTGTCTGGCGGCACCCCCTGCCTCGGCGTCCGCGTCCGCGGCACTCGTCCGTATCTGTCATTTCTTTATATCAATGCCTGACTCCCCCTTCTAGACCGTAAGCTCGCCGTGGGCGGGGGACGTGTCTGCCTACTGCTCTACTGTCCTCTCCCAAGTGCTTCGGCCAGTGCTCCGCACCCATTGAGCGCTCAGTAAATACGACCGAGCGAATGAACACCCGGGTCCGGCCGTGGTCCCTCGAGAGGGCAGAAAGGGGCCGAGGTGGGAGAGCTCGGGGAAGGGACCAGTGGCCGGCGAACCTAGGCCACCGACGGTCCAGTCCAACGCTGCTCCTGTCCAACGTTAATGATAATAATGATAACGGCGGCATTCGTTAAGCGCTTACTATGCGCCGACCACTGTTCTGAGCGCCGGGGAAGATACAGGATCATCAGATTGTCCCACGTGAGGCTCACGGTCTTAATCCCCATTTTACAGGTGAGGAAACTGAGGCACAGAGAAGTGAAGCGTCAAACAGCTGACAGGTGGCAGAGGCGGGACATTGGGTCGGGTCCCCCCAGCCCCCTCGCGGCCACGTCTCCCGATGCCACCCAACCCCCCTGAACTGCTACGCCGGTCTCCCCCAAGCTATCATCCCAATCCCCCGCCCCCCCCCCCCCCCCCCCCCGGGCACGTCTCCCGATGCCACCCAGCCCCCAGACCGCCAGCCCCTCCCCCTCCGCCCGGCGGAGTTGGCCCTTCCAGCTGCCGTCATTTGCTCTCCCGCCCCGGTCCAACGGGCCGCGGATCCCGCCGGACCCCGGCCGGGGCCGTCGCCGGAGATCCCGGCGCGTCCGTCTCCGACACGGCCCGCCCCGGGCCGGGACCCGAAACGTCCTTCCGGCCAAGAGAGGGAGAGGCCTCCTCTTTGGGGCCGGAATCCGAGCGGCCGTCCCGGTTCCCCTCCCCTCCTTCCGCGTCACGGACCTTCACACGCCGCTGAGAACGGAAGGCTCCGAACTCTCAACGCAAAACTCCAAGATGCCGTAAATTACATTCACGAGAGAAAAGAACAAGTAAAGAGAGAATCCGGCACCTTTCGGACGTTGGGGAAGAAAATGGTCTCACGATCCATCGGTGGACCAAGCAGAGGAAACCTTTGATGATCCCGAGCCCTTCTTCAGTGGCACAAGATCTCCGTCTCCCGAATCCCCCACAAGCCCGGCCCCGCCTGTAGGTAAACTCTTCCCGGCGGTGGGAACGAGGACGGCGCCGCGTTCTCGTGAGGCGTCGAGAAACGTCCCGTCTACCGCGCCGCACCCCCGGGTCCCCTCCTCCGAATGGAACGGGTCTGGGGTCTGCGAGTCCGCGGTCGCCTCGACGGGCCCCGCTGGAGCCCGAAGGGGTGCGGACCGGGTCCCTCGCAGCGGGACGGCGCCCGTGGGCCCCTGGCTGAGGGGGGGAGGCGGGGTCCACCCTCCTCAAAGCATCGCGTGGGAAGCCAGAGATCCCTCCCTGCCGGGCAGAGACTCGCACGCGAAGACGGCCCCCCGGCCCCGTCCTCCTCTCGGCTCCAACGCCTGAAAACTCGCTGGGGGCGTCCTCGGAGCCGGAAGGGATTCCGTTCGCTCGCCGGTTTCCGTGCACCGAGGAGGGTTTTTTTCCCCCGCCCGGGTTTGGGCGGACGGGGCTGGGTTCGGGTAACACTACGTCCTGAGCTTGGGCCTCGGGTTGAGGGAATATTAAGGAGACTTGGGCGCTGACGACGTATTTTATCCCGGTAAGATTTCGAATGAATTCCACCGCACCCAGCGCCGGGCACGGGGAAGCGCCGGGCCGAAGCCACGGCCTTTTACGGAGCACCAAGTCCATCGGGGATGAATTCCGACCCCCCGGACGGGGCCGGGGCCCACCTCCGTCTTAATCGGTTTCTATCGTCTTCCCCGGAAGTTGGGATTCGGGGGGGAATCTATAGAGGCCCTTAAACGGCGCGGGACCTACGGCTTAGGTTAAAGCGGCCTCCTACGGAGAGCCGCCGATCCGGCGCGGACCAGGTCTTGGTCGAGAGGGTTTCCCATCCAAGGGTACCGCTAACTTCACGCTCTCCTCCCCCACGACGCTGCTCACCGGCCTCATCTCGGCCAGGGAGAGAACCCAGAGTAATATCACGTGCTGACTCGGGGCGAGGAGCGAGGTCGTCGATAAGGGGCGCCGCTCACCGGTCCGTCACCCCCCCCTCGCCCCAGACGCCCGCGGAGCGTTGCGATTTGACTACACGTACAGATTAAAGGAAAAAAAACGAAACGAAACGAAAAAAAAAAAAAAAAAAAAAAAAAAACACCCGGGCCAGCTTTTCACCTTTCTTTGTTTCGGAAGAAAAGAAGCATTTAACACATGTGTTGGCACGCTCCATCCAGAGCGGGGAAAACGTATACGGGGAAACCGTGTCCCGCGTGCCAATTCAAACGAATCCGCTCGGCGATCGTTCCGTCAGGGGCGCTCCCCGGTTTTAAGTCTTTCCGGCCGAAAGCCCCGGAAGTCCGATACCGACGCTGAGCCCTGACGGAGACTCGTCCGGACGGGGACCGCTCGCCCTGACGAGAATGAATGGGTTCTCTCGGGTGAGAAGAAACAAGAGGACCCCGGTTTTCTGCCGTCTAAGTGCCCGGTGTAAACGTGTCCGTGTCTGCGGGGGCGGGTTCGTCCGCGGATGGCCCGTGGGCTCCCCGAAGGCGGTCTCCCCGCCCGCGGGTTTCCTTCCCCCCCCCGCGGTTTTCGGGACGGTGAATGTGCGTGCGCGGGTTGGCCTACCTGACTAGGTTCTCGTTGTCTCCGGTTCCCTTACAGGTGGCACATTCGGTTCTCAAATCCTCCGCCTTGGGCTTCTTCTGCAGCACTGACTGCCTCTGCCTTCTCTCCCTAGGAACCCGCTCCTGCCCCAACACAGAGGGAACGGCGGGGGGCGGGCCGGGGGCGAGGGGGGGCGGGGGAGAGGAGGAGAGAGAAGACAGTTTTACTGGAGGCCCGGGAGCCACATTTCACATTTAAAGGTTACTTTCTGGGAATGCTGGGGAAAATAAGCGGACGTCCCAACCTCGGGTTTCTCCTCCTCAGGAACGAAGCTTCGTTTTCGCCCCCTGGTTCTCTGCGAGGGGGAAGAAAAAAAACAGGAACCGTGAAAATCGATGAGGTGAAACGCGTCTCCCGTTTTGGTTCTTTTCTCTAAGGGTAACATCCTGGAAAACGCACTGAGTTGCGAGAGCCCGAGAGGTGGGGTTCATGGAGCGCCTTTACTATAAGGGAGCACCGGACTGAGCACCTGGAAGAGCTGGTGGATACGGTCCCCGCCCGCAAGGAGCGTACAGTCTTCGCTACTCGGATCGCTAACGCAGTGGCGCCCGTTAAGCGCTTATTACGTGCCGAGCGCTGTTCTAGGCGCCGGGGGAGGTACCAGATAATTGCGTCGGACGGAGCACCTGACCCGCGTAGGGCTCACGGTCTTAATCTCCACTACAGACGAGGGAACCGAGGCACAGAGGAGGCGAAGTGACTCGCCCGAGGTCACCCGGCAGACGAGTGGCCGGGCCGGCACTGGGACCCGGGCCCTTCCGACTCCCGGGCCCGGGCTCTGCCCGCTAGGCCGAGCGGCTTCCTCCCGACGGACACGAACGCCTACGGAAAGAATTAAGCCCATCTCTTCCGGAACGACGGGCCAGGGCGCCGAAGACGAACGGCGGACTAAACCCGCCCCCCCCCGTTAACGCTGAGAGCGGGGAGGAGGAGAAGCCCCCGGCCCAGGCTCTCCCGGTGACTCACCGCAAGCCATCTGTCCCGCTCGGCCGGCGGCGGCCGACAGCCGGACCGCTCATCGCCGAGAGCGAGAGCCGTTCCCGCGGCAGGGCCAACTGGCTGTAGAGTTTATTTTACCTAATCTGATCCGGACTCACGGCGTCGGGGAGCGTACGACAAGGAGACGAGAGAGGCTGCGCTGAACGGAGGCTACGTATCGAGGCCGCCGACGTAGAGAGGGGCCAGGTGGAAGGATTAGAAATCGCCACTGTCCCGTTTCCTCTCCCCGAGGACCGGTTATTAACGGCCCCTTTTAAGAGCCGGTCATTTCCGCTCCATCCACGGGTGCTCTGGACCCTCTCCTCTTCTCTCCCCGCCTTCGGCGTCGCCCTGACCCGCTCCCTTTGTCCTTCCCTATCCCAGCCCCGCACCACACGCGGCTGTCACGTATTCATTCATTCATTCGGTATTCACTGAGCGCTTACTACGTGCAGGGCACTGTACTAAGCGCTTGGAATGGACAACTCTGTCTCCCCCTTTAGACTCTAAGGAGCTGGGAAAGTGCCTATTATGAATAATAGTGGTATTTGCTAAGCACCCACTACGTCCACGTGCCAGGACGTACTGAGCGCCGGAGTGGAATCAAGCACATCGGGTGGGGCCCGGTCGCCGGCCCACGTGGGGCTGGCCGCCTCGATCCCCATTTTACGGACGAGGGAACTGAGGCGCAGAGAAGTGAAGTGACTCGCCCAAGGTCACACGGCGGACCAGTGGCGGAGCGGGGATTAGAACCCGTGAGCGCCCGACTCCCGGGCCCGAGCTCCATCCGCTACGCCACGCCGCCTCTCCACTCTGTATTCTACTCTTCTCCCCCAAACGCTCAATACGGTGCTCCGCACACGGGAAGCGCTCAATGCACGGTATCGACTGACCGACTGTACGCGCACTTGATATCCACCCCTCCCCCGACCCCGCAGCACCTAGGGACCCATCTTCGAATCCTCTATTACCCATCACTCATTCATCCCTATTAACGGCCGCCTCGCCCTTAACGAACACCGGAATCACAATCACCAGTTCGCTTCTAAGATCTCCGGCGGCTTTTACGAACTGAAGGATCACCTGCTTCCCGTGTCCAAATCATTTCAGACGGCGGGCGAGTCCGCCGGGCGGACGGCGCACGCCGGTCTGGGCCCCCGATCCCAAGAGCCCCGAGTTACGTCCCGACCGTTCAGGGGAGGAGAACGCAGATACGGAGGCCGAGAGGTCATTTCAGATGATTTATCCTCCGTGCGGCCTACCTTCCCTCCGTCCTCGATCGTCATTTCCTGTTGCTCTAATCGTTTCCTGTCGCTCTCTCGTCCATTCTCAACGAGCCGAGTTTCGACGGCCCCATTCCGCCGGCGGCTCGGCCCCGTGCGGGGGAAAGGCGAGGCCGTGGGGGTCCGGCGGAGAAAGCAGCGTGGTCTGACGGCCGCGGCACGGGCCCGGGAGGCAGAGGGATCCGGGTTCCGATTCCAGCTCCGGGCCAGTCACTTCACTTCCCCGTGCCTCGGTTACCTCGTCTGTAAAACGGGGATGACTGCGAACCCCACCTGGGACGGGGACTGCGTCCGACCCGGTTTCCTTGCATCCGCCCCAGTGCTTAGCACGGTGTCTGGCACGCAGTAAGTGCTTAACGGATGCGACAGATATCATTATACCTGACGATTATTACGTGTCACGTCCCCCCCCGAATCACTCACTCAGTGGTATTCCCCGAGCACCTACCAAGCACAGCGCATTGTGAGCCCCACTCAGAACAACCCGATGACCTTGTACGTATCCCAGCGTTCAGAACAGCGCTCGGCACGTAGTAAGCGCTTACCAAATACCGTCATGATTATCATTATAACTAAGCACTTACGAGAGGACAGTACGATGTCCCGCCCACGACTAGCTTACGGTCCAGAGGGGATCGGCCATTGACATAAACAATCAGAGGCACCGCTTGAGCACTTACTGGGTGCAGAGCACCGTACCGAGCGCTTGGGAGCGTGACGCGGCAGAACGAGCGGACGCGTCCACCGCCCACATCGGGCCAGGGCACCCCCGTTCGCCCGTTCCGTCCCGCGCCGAGGGGCGACGCCTTCACCCCCCCCCCCCCACGTCGCCCCACTCCCGGCCCATCCAGTCGGTCGGGCGGGCCGAGCGCTCACCGCGTGCGGAGCGCTGTACTAAGCGCCGCGGAGAGTACACCAGTACGAGAGTACGAGCAGCAGCGTGGCTCGATGGAAAGAGCACGGGCTTAGGAGTCAGAGGTCATGGGCTCAAATCCCGGCTCTGCCACTCGTCAGCCGTGGGACCGGGGGCGAGTCGCCTCGCTTCTCTGGGCCTCAGTGACCTCATCTGTCAAATGGGGATTAAAACTGTGAGGCCCACGCGGGACAGCCCGATGACCCTGTACCTCCCCCAGCGCTTAGAACGGTGCTCTGCACATAGGGAGCGCTTAACAAACACCGACGTCGTCATTACACCGGGACCGTAAACCGACACATCCCCCCCCTCCGAGCCCCCTTCGGGACCTGGAAGAACGGGGCCTCCGGCCACACCGGGGTCGCTCCCGCGCACATCACGTCATCGGCGACGATATTCTCTCGCCCCGCGTTTCCAGAACCTGACACGTCGCCGAAGGGGCCCGGTCTCCCACCTTGGGAACTCCATCCGAGACCCTCGCTCTTCTTCTCATTTTCAAGCGCCCTCGCGAGAGACAGAGACGGAGCAAGGGGCTAGCTGGAAGGGAGCGGGGTGGCTGGCCGGATTTTTGTCAGGCTACATTCATTAAAATACAATCCCTCTTTTTACAAATTAGAATGCAAATACTTATCGGGAAGGACCAGGTGTTAAAAGCCGACCCCTCGGAGCACACCCGAGCGACAGAATAAACATCGCGCTGATGAATCCGAAAAGCGGGGGGGGGGGAGGAGGAGGGACCTCGAGTCCAAGCCGCAGGCACCCCCGTGTCCGGGTACCAGACGGGGGAGGACGGGGGGTGCGTCCGTCCAACCTCGGATGGCCGGACTCAGATGCTCCCCCGGAGGAAACGAAAGATTCAGGACGGAATAAACCCGAGGCTCTGTTACCAGATGCAGGGACGGGGGAAAACCACCCCGCCGATGCGCCCTGACGTCATCTTTAACGTCTACCTCGCCGCCGACCCCCGGCCCCCGGCCCGCCCCCGGCCCGGACCGGCCTCCCTCCTCGGATCCCACGGACGACGGCCGTCCCCGCCTTCGGAGCCTTCCCGGAGGCCCGCCTCCTCCGGGAGGCCCCCCCCCCCCCCCCCCCCGGCTAAGCCCCGCTTTTCCTCCTCTCCCGCTCCCTTCCGCGTCGCCCTGACTCGCTCCCTTCGCTCCTTCCCCGCTCCCGGTCCCACACCGCTCACGTCCCTGTCGGCACGTGATTCATCTCGATTACCGTGCGCCTCCCCGCCTGGGCCGCGAGCTCGCTGAGGGCGGGCCAGGTCTCTCCCATCTCTGTCCTCCCGTACTCTCCCCTACGCTCGGGACAGCGCTCCGCGCACAGGCCAGCGTTCGACACCTACCGGGGGGGGGTCGACGGACCGAACTAAAACCGCAGAGGCAGAGAGCTTAACCGTCAGAGAAGCAGCGCGGCTCGGTGGAAGGAGCCCGGGCTTGGGAGCCGGAGGTCGCGGGTTCTAATCCCGCCCCCGCCACCCGTCAGCGGTGTGACTTCGGGCGAGTCACTTAAATCCTCTGCGCCCAAGTCGTCTCGTCCGTGAAAGCGGGGTTAAGACCGTGAGGCCCACGTGGGACAACCTGATTACCTTGTATCCTCCTCCGGCGCTCACAACGGTGCTTGGCACACGGTAGGCGCTAATCAGATACCGTCGTCACTACTATTATTAAAACAGCGTCCTCCGCAGAGAAGTCCGGGTGAGCAGCTGGACAGGAGGCCCGGTGAGGCGCGGCGCGGCGCGGCTTCCTGGACAGAGCCCGGCCCGGGGAATCAGAGGACCTGGCTCCTAATCCCAGCTCGGCCACCCGCCTGCGGCGTGACCTCGGGCGAGTCTCGCGGCACTTCTCCGCGCCTCGGTCTCCTCAACCGTAAAACGGGGACTCGGTACCCCTTCGCCCTCCCGCTTCGACCGTGGGCCCCGTCGGGGCCAGAGGGACCGTGCCGGACCCGACCGTCTCGCATCCGCCCCAGCGTTCCCGACGGCGCCCGACTCACGACACGACGCCGTGATTACGGAGGAGAACAACGGAGGCACCAAGGCGGACGATTCGAGTCTGACTCCGCGCCTCCCCTACCTGTAACTTCTCTTCACGTCCGCCTCCCCCGCTGGACTCTGCGTTCCTTGAGGCCGGGGATCGCGTCTCCCGACTCCACGGCACGCTATCCTCCCCGGTGCTCAGTACAGGGCTCGGCGCCCAGCAGTAAATACCTCCGAATGACCGACTGATCGCGAGGAGAGGGAAAGGCGAACCCCGGGGAGGCTGGAAACGGCCGCCCCGGAGCCAGAGGGTGGGGCGAGGGTTCGTCCGGGCGTCGTCGGCAGCGCGTCGCGGGCAGGGGACGGGTCCGAATAGCGCGTCGCGGTGTCCTCCCCGAGCGCTCGGTACGGCGCTCGGCACGCAGGGGGCGCTCAGTAAATACGACAGTGAAAGGAATGAGCTAGAACGGCCGGCGCGGGACTCCCGGGACGGCCACAACTCTGCCCCTGAAGCTGTCGCGACCTTCCCCGTCCTGACCGCCTCGCGCCTTCCCTTCCCCTGCCGGGAAAGTCAACCTCCCTCCTCCTGGTGGCTCCGATTTTAGCAGAGCCTCCCGATCGATCGGCGGTCCGCTGCCGGGGTCACGCGGCTGTAGAGAAGCAGCGCGGCTCAGTGGAAAGAGCACGGGCTTCGGAGTCAGAGGTCACGGGCCCGAATCCCATCTCGGCCACCTGTCAGCTGCGTGACTTTGGGCGAGTCACTTCACTTCTCGGTGCCTCAGTTCCCTCATCTGTCAAATGGGGATTAAGACCGTGAGCCCCAAGTGGGACCAGCTGGTTCCCCTGTGTCTACCTCAGCGCTCAGAACAGTGCTCGGCACACAGTAAGCGCTTAACGGACGCCAACCTCATCGTCATTATTATCATTATCATTATTATTATTACTGACCGCTGGGGAGAAGACAGTCGAGTAGACGTGATTCCCCCCACCCTAAGTCCTTGGGAGATTCCTGAAGGGATCAACCCCCACCCCCCCCGCCCGCCTCTCCTCAAGGCGCTTACGAACCGCCGGGGGACACGGGTGCAAAACCTACTGGAAGAGAGTCAGTCCGGCAGTCCCTCGTATCTCTTGAGCGCTTACTGTGTGCCGAGCACCGCTCTAAGAGCTCGGGAGTGCTGGTTCTAAGCCTCTAGACTGTAAGCCCGCGGTGGGCAGGGAACGCGTCCGTTCATCGCTCCCCCGTGCTCTCCCAAGGACCCAGCACAGTGCTCCGCATACAGTAAGCACTCAGTAAATACGACCGGATGAACGACCGAATACCAGATGACAATGAACAGACACAACCCCCGCCCGTATCGACCGTACGGTCCAGACGCTGACAGAGGGCTCGGAACAGAGACGGCGCTCGATAAATACTCCCAATTCATCGGACGTAAACCCTAAGCGCCTCATTCTGCCGGACGCAAACGGAGCTCATCCCTCTCGTGTTGATCCGAGGTACGTTCCGGCACGGCAGCGAGCACTACTCGACACCGCTCCGGAAATCCTTCGTCTTACCGAAAGGTGGGGTGGGAGGGTAAAAATTAAAAAAAAGGAAAAGGGAAGGCGGGGGGGGGGGACGGGGGGGACGAGAGACAGCGGCGGACGAAAGAAATCAAAATAGGACGGAAGGGGAAAAGCCGCCAACGAAGGAACCGGAGGGCCAGGGGTTACGATCTCGGGAGAATACATCCGCCGTCTTTCTCTCGGGCGGTCTGGCCACGCGGCGGGCCGCGAGGGATCTTGCCAGCCGCCCGTCGGTCAGTGGACGGGGGAGCCGCGGGAGCCGCATGGATCCACCCGGAGGCCCGGTCGTTTTACGGCCGGCGCCTGCCGGCGTTTCCGAAAGAGGAGGAAGACGTAGTTCCCGGGAGACTGTTCAAAATCGGGAATGAGGGCCGGGCCGCGAAATCTCCCTGTCGGTATTTCTGACGGTCTCCGGGGATATCGACGGAGAAACAAAAGTCGTCGGATTTCCGCTCCCCGTCGACGCCCGCTAAGCTCCAGCTTCCTGGAGACCAGACGACCGTGGGGAGAGAGGGTAACGAGGGGAGCCGAGAAGCGGCGCTGCCTGACGGAGAGAACCCGGCCATCCTGCCACTTCGCCTCTCTGGGCCTCGGTTTCCTCATCTAAAAACCCGTCCTCCCTCTCCTAGACTGTGAAACGGGGACCGTGACCGGTCGGACTGCTTCGTATCCACCCCGGCATTTAATACAGCGCTTGCCACACGATCAATCTCGAAGCGACACCACGGCGTCATTATGACCACTACTTAAAAACCCCACATTTAAAGACAGAAGGACCCTGAGAACGGCAACGGCAACCGGGAATCCTGAAAAAAAAATACCGCCTCGATCCTTCTCAAACAGTCAGCACAGCATCCCACGCACAGTCGGCGCCGTTCCGACGACGGACCGTTCAGTGGGCTCCCACGGGAGCTCCCTCTGAAACTCGAGTTTCCCGAGGCCGGGGACAACGCCTCCAGCCGTCCCCCGGTCAGAGCGGCGCGGCCCAGGGGAGGGGGCCCGGGCTTCGAGTCAGAGGACCCGGGGTCCGGTCCCGGCTCCGCCGCTTGTGGGCCGCGTGACCCGGGACGAGTCACTCCGCCTCTCGGGGCCTCGGTTCCCTCATCCGTCAAATGGGAACTGGACCCGGGGGGACCGCGGGGGACGCGGACGGCGTCCAACCCGAGCGGCCCGCCACAGAGCGAGAGCCCAACCAATACCACGGGCGTCACTGACCGACACGACGAAAATCACGCATCCCACTACCGAGGCCTGGTTTACTTCCCTTAGAGATCGCGAGCCACCGCATCGATCCGTCGATCGATCGCTCGATGGTATTTACCGAGCGCCGCGCTTCGGGTGAGCGGAGCCGGTCGCCGCCGGGCCCCGAGCTCACTCGCCACCAGGGGAAGCTCCGGGGCAGACTGAGAGAAGCGGCGCGGCTCGGTGGAGAGAGCCCGGGCTCGGGGGTCATGGGTTCGAATCCCACGTCAGCCGCGGGACTGCGGGCGAGTCACTTCCCCGGGCCTCGGCGACCCCATCCGTAAAACGGGAATTGACCGGGAGCCTCACGTGGGCCGACCCGATGACCCTGTATCCACCCCGGCGCTCGGCACGGCGCTCGGCGCGTACCGCGGCTCAGTGGGAGGAGCCCGGGCTCGGGAGTCAGAGGTCACGGGTGCGAATCCCGGCTCCGCCGCTCGGCAGCTGTGCGACCGCCGGCGAGTCGCTTCACCTCTCGGCGCCTCAGTGACCTCATCTGTAAAACGGGGATTTAACTGGGAGCCTCACGGGGGACAACCTGATCGCCCCGTCTCTCCCCCAGCGCTTAGAACGGTGCTCTGCACACAGTAAGCGCTTAACAGATACCAACGTTATCATTATTATTACGTTCTAAGCGCCCCTCCTCCAATCTGCCGATCGGCAGTATTTACTCCAAACCTACCGTGGGCCCGGCCCTGATTCCCCTCAGAAAATCAAGGAAAAGAGTGAGGATTCGGTGAGCCGCATCCTTATAAAATTAAGGTGGGGGGAACAAAAAAAGCGGGGGGGGGGGGGGGGGGGGGAGGGGGGGGAGGACTCTAAAATGCCGACAAAGGAGGCGGCGTGGCCCGGCGGCAAGAGCCCGGGCTGGAGAGTCAGAGGTCGCGGGTTCCAATCCCGGCTCCGCCGCGCGTCTGCCGCGCGACCTCGGGCGAGTCGATTCAGGTCACCGTATCTCCGGTCCCTCGACCGTCAGATGGGGATTGAGACCGTGAGCCCCATGTGGGGCAGAGACCGGCTCCAACCCGACCCGTCTGCGATAATCATAACGCTGGCATCTGTCGGGCGCTTACTACGTGCCGGGCACCGTTCTCGGCACCGGGGTAGATGCAGAGTCATCAGGTGGTCCCACGTGGGGCTCGCGGCCTTATCCCCGTCTTCCAGAATGTACCCGCCCCGAGCGCGTGGCACCCAGCGAACGCGCAACGGATACCGCCGCCGGAGAGAACCCGGGCCCGGGAATCAGGGGGTCGCGGGTCCCGATCTTGGCTCTGCCACCTATCCGCCGCGTCGCCCCGGGCGAGTCCCCGCGCTCCTCCGTGCCTGCGTGCGACCCCACCCGCCTGCATCCGCCCCGGCGCACGCAGTGAGCGCTGAACGAAGGCCACAGTTACATCATCCTCCTCGTCATCACTATCATCACCTGCTAGGTGTCTCGGGCCAGGTCGCTTCACTTCCCGGTGCCTCGGTTTCCTCGACGGAAACCGAGAGCTCCGCCACTCATTCCTTCTCCCGCTTAGACCGCGTCCGCCCCGCCCCGCCGCCGCGACCGCGGCGCGCGCTTATTGGGCGGTACCGTGTTGCGGATGGGAATCTTCTTGGGTTCCGGCTGCACGTCCTGGGGGACGAACTTGACCGGTTCCTTGATCTGCCTCCTGGATCGCTTGGTCCCGTCGGGGAGGGTCTCCATGGCGACGTCCGTCTCCAGGTCGCTGCTTCCGGCCTGGTCGCATTCGGAGCATTGCCTTGGGTGGGCGGGACGGGACGGGGAGGGGAGAAAACAAGCCGGGCGCCGTCAGCTCCTCCCGAAAGAAGCGCCCGGCGGCCCCGCGTTCTACAGATCCCACGCTCCGCCGCCCTCCCCGTCCCCGGATTTCTCCCCTCCGCCCTCCCCCCCGCACCGGACGACGACGACGACGACGACGGAGACCTTTTAGCGCTTCCTGTGCGTCAAGCACCGCTCTGAGCGCCGGGGTGACAATGATGATAATGCCGGCATCCGTTAAGCGCCTACTAGGTGCCGAGCACCGTTCTAAGCGCTGGGGGAGGTACCCGGTCATCGGTCGTCCCGCGTGGGGCTCCCGGTCTCAATCCCCATCTTGCAGAGGAGGGAAGTGAGGTACGGGGAAGTTAAGTGACCTGCCCGAGGTCACGCAGTCGGCACAGTGCTCTGCACAGAGCAAGCGCTCGATAAATACCATCGAATGAACGACGAGCGGCGGAGCCGGCATCGGAACCCACGACCGCTGACTCCCGAGCCCGGGCTCTTTCCACCGAGCCACGCTGCCCCTTTTCGCAATGACAGCGATAGAGACGACGGCGCTCGTTAAGCGTTTACTATACGCCCAGCACTTCGAGGCGATCGGGTCGTCCCCCGGGGGGCTCCCGCTCTTCATCCCCATTTTCCAGGTGGGGTCACCGAGGCCCAGGGGAGCGAAGCGGCCCGCCCGGGGTCACGGAGCGGCGGCGCCGGGATCGGGACCCACGTCCCCCGACTCCCGAACCCGGGCTCTCGCCACCGGGCCGTGCCGCTCGGACGGGAAGCTCCTCGTGGGCAGGGGATGCGTCCGTCACACCGCCACGCCGTCCTCCCCCGAGCGCTCAGTACGCCGGCCCGCAGCCACGCACCTGGCCGGGTGCCCTTCAAGCGTCCGAGATCTCCGAGAAGCGGCGCGGCGGGCGGGGCCCGGGCCCGGGAGCCGGAAGCTCCGCAAGATGGGGATCGAGACCGCGAGCCCCACGTGGGAAAAGGGACCGCGTCCAATCCGACCGTAACCGCTCCCGCGGCCCGTACGGGCTCCGGTCCGTGGTCGGCGCCTAACCGACGCCATCGCCGTTCGTTCAATAGGATCTATCGCGCGCTCACTGCGTGCAGAGCGCCGCGCGATGTATAATTGGGCAACAGAGAGGGACGGTCCCTGCCCGACGACGGGCTCACGGTCTAGAAGGGGGGAGACGGACGGCAGAACGGGTAAACGGGCATCGGCGGCGTCCGTACGAACGGGATCGGAGATACGGATACCCATCCAGACAAGTAAAGGGGCGTTGATATAAACAGAGTCATGGATACGGACAGATCCACAGGAGGGCTGCGGGGCGGGGATGGAGCGGTAGAGCGGAGGGAGGGAGGCGAGGAGAAGGGGGGCTCGGCCTGGGAAGGCCTCCTGGAGGAGGTGAGCCTTCAGCAGGGCCCCGACGGGGGGGGGGATTCCTTCTTCGTCTTTCCCCCAGCCGTCATTTCTTTTCCCATCTGTCGGCCCCCGTACGCCGCGTGGGCTCCCGGGCGGCTTCCCCGGGCCCCCGCCCGGCGGTCCGCTCGCCGTCGGCGCGCGACGAGAAGCCCCCCCCCCACCCCCGAGAGGGCCGGTTCTGCGGGAGAGCGGGTTCCCGAGGACGGGGAAGGCCGGAGAGGGAGAGGAAGCCTCCCGACCGGGAAGGGGCCCGGGGTCGGCGCTGACCTGCCCGGACCCGTCGTCGACCTCGGGGGCGGCGTCTTTACCGAGGGCATCGGGCGAGCGCTCGCTCGGTGCCGAGCCCCGCGCGGGCCGCGGGGGGGAGGATCCCCGGTCGCCAGGTCCGACACCGTCCCTGTCCCGCCCGGGGCTCACGATCCGAGGGCCGGGGAGAACGGGGACCGGATCCCCACTGGGGAGACGAGGAGACCGAGGCCCGGGCGAGTGACGGGGACAGACCGGGGGGGGGGGGGGGGGGGGGGGGGGGGGGGCAGAGCCGGGATTAGAACCCAGGCCCTCTGACTCCCGGGCCCGGGCTCTTTCCGCGGGGCCGCGCTGCCTCCCGTCTGAGGGGAGGGCAAGTGGGAAAAGAGGTCATAACGGCAAGGCTGATAACAAGAATTATGACACGAGCGACCGGGGTACGTGGGAAGACCAGCGCTTGGCGCACAGTAAGCGCCTAACAGATGCCGTCATTATCATCACTGGTTAATGACAATAACGTCGGTATCCGTTAAGCGCTTCCTACGTGCAGAGCACCGTTCCAAGCGCCGGGGGAGACACGGGGGAATCGGGTCGTCCCACGTGGGGCTCGCGGTCTTCATCCCCGTTTTACAGATGAGGGAACTGAGGCCCGGAGGAGCCAAGTGACCCGCCCACAGTCGCACAGCATTAAGCGCGTACTGCGAGCCGAGCACGACGTCGGTAACGGCAGAGCGCCGTTCCAGGCGCCGGGGGGGACGCGGGGCGACGGGGTCGTCCCCCGTGAGGCTCGCGGCTAACCCCCGTTTTCCAGATGAGGTCACTGAGGCCCAGAGAAGCGAAGCCACCCGCCCACGGTCACCCAGCCGACGAGCGGCAGGGCCGGGCCGGGAGTCGAACCCGTGACCTCTGACTCCCGGGCCCGGGCTCTTTCCGCCGAGCGCCGCTGCTTCTCCAGGGAGATGAGCGGGTCCCTTACGGAGCCCGGTCTAAAGAGGGCGGAGAACGGATCTCGAACCTCCGTCTCGCAGGCGAGGAAACCGAGGAATTCGCCGTACGGGGTCCGGTCCGTCTCGCCGCCTCCGTCTCGCGCATCTCTCCGATCCCCTCGGCCCCCGTCCCTCGCTGCCCCCCCCTCCCCCTCTCTCATCTTCCCGTCTCTTCCTCTGTCTCTCGCCGCCCTCTCTCTGTCTCGGTCTCCCTCCCCGTCCCACCTCCTCTCCGAGCCCCCGAACGGATCCCGGCTCCGCCCCGCGTCTGCCGCGGGGCGGCCCTGACCCGGTCAGCCCGCTCCTCCGTGCCACGGTCCCCTCCGTAAAATGCCGGATCCCGGCTCGGCCGCCCGTCGGCCGGGGGACTCCGGGCAAGTCGCTTGACTTCTCGGCGCCTCAGTTCCCTCGTCCGCAGAACGGGGACGAAGACCGGGAGCCCCACGTGGGACGACCCGATTCCCCCGGGTCTGCCCCGGCGCTCGGGACGGTGCTCGGCACACGGCGAGCGCTTAACCACCACCGACGTTGTTATTAAAACAGGCGTTGGGAGGGGGAGCCCCACGTGGGACGGGGCCCGTGTCCAACCCGACTAGCTCCCGTCGCCCCCGGCGCGCGGGACGGCGCCCGGCACACGGTGAGCGCTTAACGGATACCGACGTCATTACCGCCGCCGTTACCCGGCCGGGGACGTCCCGAAGGCGGGAGGAACCGAGAGGCCGCGGCGGAGGAGGGGGATCGGGGCGGCAGCCGATTTTTGCGCCTGCGCCTACTGGGCTTTCCCGGGAGCGATCCCGCCGGGGTCCCGGCGATCCCGCCTCCCCGGCCGTCGCTCGCTCGCGTCGACCCCATCTAGCGAGCGCTTACCGTACCGGGCCCGAAGCCCCCCGAGGGCTTCCGACCCGAGGGGGGAGACGGACGCGACGACGAATCGGAGCGGCGGCTACGGAAGAGTACCCTCCCGGGGGCTCCCGTCTCCCCTCCCCCCCCCCCCGGGCGCTCACCACGGAGCTCCGCGGACCCGACCCGGCTCCCGGAGGGGAGGGGTCGGGTCCGCTCGCTCTCCGGCGGTCGCCCGGGCGCTCGGCACGCGGCGGGCGCTCCCCGGCGGGGTGGGGGGAGTTAGGCGGAGGGGGCGGGGGGGGGGGGGGCCCTCTTGGCTTCTCGACGTCGGGCCGCCCGGCTCGAGCCAAGACGGCGCCCCGCGCGCGGGAGGCGCTCGACGAACGCCGCCGGCTGACGGCCGGACGGCCGACGGAGCTCCGCCCGCGAGCCGGCTTCTCCCCGGACCACCGCCGTCACTCCGGACCCTCTCCGGCGCTCGGTCGTACCAGCGACGACGGTGGCCTCGGGGGAGCGCCCGCCGTGGGCCGGGCGCCGTACCCGGCGCCGGGGCGGCCGCGGGCGGATCGGGGCGGCCGCGGGCCCCGTCCCACGTGGGGCTCCGTCCCCCTTTTCCGGATGAGCCGACCGGGGCGGAGAGAGGTAGGGCGACTCGCCCGAGGTCACGCGGCAGACGGGGGCGGGATTGGAACCCACGGCCTCCCGGCTCCCGGGCGGCGACCATCGCGCCACGCGACTCCGCCCACGGCGGGAGCTCCATCGATCCGACCGGTCCGTCGACCGACGGCCGCGGGCCGGGAGGGGAGGCGGGCGGCTCCGCCGGCGCCGGGCTTCCCACCGAGTCCCGGGAGGGTGCCCTCCCGCTCGACCTTCACTCCTCCTTCGGTCGGTCGTTCCACTCTGCCGAGCGCTCGGGGGAGGACCCGATCCCCGCCCACGACGAGCCTCCCGGCCGCGGGGCCGGGGCCGGCGGGTCCCGCCCCTCTGCCCGCGAGGGCCCGTCGGGCCGGCGCGCCCTCCGCCGGTCCCCGCTTCCCGACGCCCAGCGTCCTCTGCCCCCTCCCGTCGCGCCCCCCTCCGGCATCCCGCGACGCCCGCTCCCCTTCCCTCCCCGTCCGGTCCCGGCCGTTACCAGTAGCTGTTCTTGGTCTTGCGGGGCATGCGGGTGAGGGGCGGATCCAGGCAGCCCAGATGGTAGTGGAGCTTGCAGGTGTCGCAGAGCAGGAGGAGATGCTGGTCGTGGTTCTTCTTACAGATCCCGCAGCTGGCGAGAAGGGGACCGACGGAGAAGAGACGACGTGAAAACCCCCCCCGCCCCCGCCTCCCCCGGAGCGGCCCGAGCCCGCTCCGCACCGGCCCCCGAACGGACGGGGGGGGGGGCGGGCACCGGGAAGACGCCCGGGACGTGCGAGCCGCGGCCGGGCCGGGACTCGGGAGACCCGGCTTCTGGGCGGCGCGGCGCGGCGGGAGGAGCCCGGCCTTCGGGGTCGGGGGTCACGGGTCCGAATCCCGGCTCCGCCACCCGTCGGCCGGGCGCCCGCGGGCGAGTCGCTTCACTTCTCCGGGCCCCGGCTCCCTCCTCTGGAGGACGGGGACCGACCGCGAGCCTCACGCGGGGCGGCCCGACGGCCCCGTACCCCCCCCCCCCCCCCCGGCGCTTAGAACGGCGCTCCGCGCGCAGTAAGCGCCTAACGGGTACCGACCTCGTTAGGCCCGTCTGGGCCACTTTAATTCGGTCGCTCGCATTTATCGAGCGCTGACACGTTCCCTACCCCCAAGGGGCCACGGCCTCGCCTGCCGTAGGGCCTCGGGCCCGTCAGCCCGTTCACCCTCATCCGTAGAACGGGGATTACAACCGTGAGCCCCACGTGGGACACGGACCGGGTCCGGACCGAGCCCTCCGGACGGCGAGCTCGTCGCGGGCGGGGAACGCGTCTACTATTCCCGTAGCGCGGCACTCTCCCGAACGTTCACCACGGTGCTCTGCGCTCGTCGGATGACGCCGGTCGGCTGACCGGCCCCCGGCGCTCGGCCCGGTGCCCCGCACGCGGTAAGCGCTCAAGGAACACCGCACCGAGGGACCCCGAACGCGGAGCGGCCGCCGAAAGCGCGGCGAGGAGGAGACCTCGGAGATCCCCAGAGGCGTTGGGACGGGCCCGGCTTCTCTCAGAACGGTAGCGACGACGACAGCGGCGCCTAGTAAGGGCCGACCGGGTGCCCGGCACCGTTCCGAGCACCGAGGTGGATCCGGGTCAGTCGGAGACGTGCCGAGAGGAGAGACGGTGGGCCGGGGCGGGACAGGCCCGAAATCCAGCCGACTGCAGAGACCCCCGACGGAGCCTCGAACGCCTCGGCCCGTCTCCGGGGCTCCTAATAACGACAATCATGCCGCCGCCTGTCAAGCGCTCACTACGTGCGGAGCACCGTTCCAAGCGCCGGGGGAGACACGGGGGAATCGGGCCGTCCCCCGCGGGGCTCCCGGTCTTGGTCCCCGTTTTACAGACGAGGTCACTGGAGGCGCGGAGAAGCGGAGTGACTCGCCCACGGTCACACGGCTGACGAGCGGCAGAGCCGGGATTCGAACCGTGCTCTTTCCCCCGAGCCACGCTGCTCCTCCGGGGTCCGCCCGCCCGAACCCCGCCCAACGGTAACGACGACGACGGCATTCCCGAGCGTCCACTACGCGCCGGGGTGGATACGGGCAGACCGGGTTGGACGCGGTCCCCGTCCCCCGTCTCGCTCCCCGTTTTCCAGACGAGGGAACCGGGGTCCCGGAGTGAAGCGACTTGCCCGAGGTCACCCGGCAGAAGAGTGGCGGAGCCGAGGTCTGAACCCGCGACCTCCGGGGCGCTTACCGAGTACAGAGCACCGGACCGAAGCGCTGGGGCGAGGCCAGCACAACGTGCTTGGCGGAGATGGTCCCCGCCCACCACGGGCTCACGGCCTTCTCCGGGCCTCGGTTCCCTCGCCTGTAAACCGGAGACCGAGACCGCGAGCCCCGCGTACTCTGCGGCGGCGTATCCTCCCGGGCGCTCGGTACAGGGCTCTGCCCACACCGGGCGCTGGCTGAACGCCGCCGACGGCCAGATGGTTCGTTCATATTAACGTCCGTCCCTCCCTCCAGATCGGAAGCCCGCCGCGGACGGGGAACGCGTCCGCCGACTCCGCCGGGCCGGACTATACCGGTACGGCGCTCCGTCCGCGTTAAGCACCCGATAAATCCCACGGACGGACCGCTCGATTATTTGCGTATACAGATACATATCGTCTTCCCCTCTTCTGGACTGGCAGCTCGTTGCGGGCAGGGAATGCGTTCTCTCGTCGTACGGTCCTCTCCCCGGCACCTAGCGCAGCGCCCCGCTTCTCGGCAAGCGCTCAGTAAATACGATCGACCCACCGACCGCTCGACGGAGGCGTCGGATCGGACGGGGGAGGGCGTTCCGGGCCCGAGGGGTCCGGGGTGAGTCCGGGGTCGGGACGGAGCCCCGGTGAGGGAGGCGGAGCCGGAGGGGAGGGAGGGGCGGGCGAGGCGCCGGCGGGCCCGAGGATCTGGGGGCGCGGGGCGGACGGGCCCTACTCGCCTGTAGAGGACCGCCGGGAGCGCCGAGGTCTTCTGGACGCCTCCTTCCTTTTTACTGGGCTTTTTCTCCTTGGGCGCTCGCAGGATGGCCGGCACGTTCAACTTCTGGCGGCGTGAAGAGACGCCGTTGGCGTCGTCTCGGGGAAGGCCCCGGGGAGCGCGGCGGCGGGGTCCCCTCCCCGCCCTCCCTCCCCGGCCCCCCGGGGACGACGGGGGAGCGGGATTCTCCGCGCGGCTCCCGTCGAGGCCTAAACGACTCCCTTCCCGGGATCGGCGGCGACCTCCGCCGGCGGCGAGAGGCGGGAGGTCCCGCCCCGCCCCTCCCCTCCCTCTTCTCCCCGGAGCCCGAAACGGCCACCGACGAGAACCCGGCGGTTCGGGAGCTCGGAGAGGAGGTGGGACGGGGAGGGAGACCGAGACGGAGAGAGGGCGGCGAGAGACAGAGGAAGAGACGGGGAGATGAGAGAGGGGGAGGGGGGGGCAGCGAGGGACGGGGGCCGAGGGGATCGGAGAGATGCGCGAGACGGAGGCGGCGAGACGGACCCCGTACGGCGCTCCGCCCGCAGTGAGCGCCCAGATGCCACTGAAAGAACGACGGGGCAAGGGAGAGACGCGGAGGAGAAGGCACGGAGAAACCTATAGCCGGAGAGCGGCGGAGACGCAGCGGGGGGGAGACGTAGAGTGAGAGGGATCCGGAGTGAGGGAGACACAGAGAGCGAGGGAGACAGAGCTTGGGACGGAGAGACGGAGACGGAGTGAGAGGCGCAGAAAGCGAGAAAGCGGAAGGAGATGCAGAGAGCAAGACAGACAGCACAACGGACTCGGGGTAAACGCCAGAGAGAGCGAGACGGAGGGAGAGAGACGCGGAAAGCACAGAGAGACGTGAAGAGAGAACAGAGAGAGCAAAACCGAACTAGGGACAGACGGTAAGAGGCCAGAGCGAGACGCCGACAGCAAGAGACAAAGAGTGAGACGCAGAGAGCGAGAGACAATCAGTTGATCCTGTTTACCGAGTGCTCACTGTGCGCAGGGCACCGAACTGAGCGCCAGGCAGAGGACGCCACGACAGTACGACTCGTTCCCCGCCCAAAAGGAGCAAGAGGGACAGGGAGAGCGAGAGGGACCCGGACAGCGGGAGACAAAGAAAAGGAGACCCAGAGAACAAGTGAGATGCACGGAGTGAGGCGCCGCCAGGGCGAGAAACAGAGCAGGACGGAGAGAGTGACAGACGCGGACAGACGGAGTGAGACAGATACAGAGAAAGAGGGAGAGGGCGAGAGAGAGACAGAGGAAAGAAGAGACAGAGGAAAGGGAGAGAGAAAGGAAAGAGAGAGGGAGAGAGAGAGGAAAGAGAAAGGAAAGAGACGGGGGAGAGAGAGGAAAGAGAGGAGGGGGAGAGAGGAGAGAGAGAGAGAGGAGGGGGAGAGAGAGAGAGGAGGGGGAGAGAGGAAAGAGGAGAGAGAGAAGGGAGAGGGGGAGAGAGAAGGAGAGAGAGAGGAAAGAGAGCGAGGAGAGGGACGAGAGAGGGGAGAGAGGGGAGAGAAAGGAGAGAGAGAGGAGAGGAAAAAGAAAGGGGGGGAAGAGGGAGCAGAGGAGGAGAGAGAGAGAGAGAGAGAGGAAAGAGAGGGGAGAGAGGGAAGAAAATGAAGAGGGACGAGAGAGGAAAGAAAAGAGAGAAAAGTAAGGAAAGGCGGGAAAGAGCAGGGAGGGAGAGAGAGAGAGAGAGAGCAGGGGGAGAGAGGAAAGAGAGGAGATAGAGGAGAGAGAGTGGGGAGAGAGAAAGGAAAGAGAGGAGAGGAAAGAGAAAGGAAAGAGGGGAGGGACAGAGGAAAGAGAAGGGGGGGGGGGGGAAGAGAGAAGAAAGAGAAAGAAAAGGCGGGGGAGAGAGAAAAGGGCTGGGGAGAAAGGAAAGAGAAAGAGGAGGGGGAAGGAGGGTGCGTACGCACGTGCCCAGAGAACGCGGTGCGGTTGAGCAGAGCGGAGCGAGAGGCAGTTTCCACGGCACGGCTTCCGCCGGCGCAGCGTGGCCCCGGCGGGCCTCTCCAGGTTCCCGAGAGGCACCCCATCCCGTTGGAGCGGAGGGCGGGGCGCGCGGGCCGGCCTCCGTCGGACCGGGGGCTCCCGCCCGTTTCCCGCCGGCGGCCCCGGGGGGCCGACCGGAGAGCGGAGCGGCGGCCACGACCCCCGCCCACACCTCGGCCCCGGCCGGCGTCCGGGAACCCTCGGGCCCGCCGGGGGCGGGCGGCGAGTTGGAGCCCGGCGGAACCGGCTCGCACCGCGCCGAGGAGGAGGAGGAGGAGGAGGAGGAGAGAGGTCAGAGGAAGGGGACGGGGAGAGGAGGGGCCGGAGGCGGTCTCGGGGGGCCCGGAGCGCCCCGCGGCGGCCCGGCATCCCCGAGGATTCTTCCTCCGATGGAGCACGTGAAGGCAGGCGGCCGGGATCGCCGGGATCCCGTGTTTCCAGCGGCCCCCGGGCCCCGGGGCGACGGCCCCTCGGGGGGCCTCCGCGGACCCTCGAACCCCTCCCGCGCCCGGCCTCCGCCGGCCCGCCTGCCACCGGCCACCCGCCGCCGGCGCCGAGGGGATGATGAGGGCGGCGGCGGGGAGGCCTCCCGGACCGGCCTCTCTCCGACCGCCCGTGCCGGCCGGGCCCCCGGGGTCCACGGCGGACGCGCCCCCGGAGGCCGAGGACGGGGCGTCGCCGTCCGTCCCGGGAGGACCCGTCGCCCGCGGCTCCCTCGGGGACCGGCCTCCCCCTCTGGCCGGAGCCCGGCCCGGGGCCACGAGGGCCCGCCCGCCGGCCACGGGGACCCGCTCGGCCCGGCCCGGCCCGGCCCGGCCGGGCCGCCGGGGGGGAAAATCGCCCCCCGCCGGCCACCCCCGGCTCCTCGGGCTCGCTGGGAAACCACCCACCCCTCGTCCCACCCGGAAATACGGCCGGGCCGGGGACCTCGGAGACCCGTCTTCCCGGCGCCTGGCCCGCCCACTGACCTGCCCGGCGATCCGGCCCAGGAGGGACCACATGCCCTGGCCTTCGTGGCGCAGCTTCCCGTTCAGGTTCTGCAGCTCCTCCAGGGACTCGCACAGCTGGGGAAACCAAAGGAAGGAGGAGAAACCCCGGAGAGCGGTCAGTCGCGTCTACCGAGCGGGCGCTCGGCGCGGGACAACGGAACGGTACCGCGGACGCGCGCCCCGCGCGCGAGGGGCTCACGGTCCAGGGGAGGAGACGGACGTGAATCCGCCCGGGGGCCGAAACGGCGGATTCCTCGCGGAACCCGGCCCGTGAGAAACGAGCCGTCCCGACGCCCCGCTCACCTTATTGTACTCCACGTGAAGCTTCTCTTGTTCGTTCTCTAGTTTGTCTTTTATATTCTTCTGTTCGGCCATGTTTTCCTGGATTTGCATCATGCGCACGTTTCTCTCTGTCGGAAACAGACATCTCCGTCGGCTGGCTTCGGCGGAAAAGTTCAAGGCTCGGGACCGACGGCCCAACGCGTCCCCGGGAGACGAAAATCCGGACAGGCTCGCCGACGAGAGCGGTCCGGGGCCGCCTACCCGTGAATTTCGGACGCTCGGTCAGGGGGCCGGCACCCGATAAACCTACGGTCCTCGGGCTACGACTTAATCCGGCCGGAGCTCAGAGCCACGCACGGCTCCTCCTCGTCCGCCGGTTCCCGTTTTCGCTCCGTGGCCGCCGGCCCCGCCTCACCCGTCCGTCCGTTTCGCCCGCCGCCGGGCTCGCCGATAGCAGAGGGTAGCACCCGCTCCTCGCCCTTCTTTTCCTTCTGCCCTTCGCCCCCCTCCTCCCGGGTTTGCCACCCGGAGGGCTCAACCGTGGCATCGCCCTCCCCGCTGCTCTGTCCGTTCCGCCCCACCTCCAGATCCCTCTCTCTCCTGTCGATCGACGGCATCTACCGAGGGCGACGACGACGAGGGTATCCGTTAAGCGCTTCCCACGTGCCAAGCGCCGTCCTAAGAGCCGGGCTAGATACGAGGCGATCGGGCTGTCCCGCGTGGGGCCGCTCACAGTCTCGACTCCCCCCCCACCTTTACAGACGAGGCGACCGAGGGCCCGGAGAAGCCCAGCGCCGGGCCCGGAGTCACACGGCCGACCGGTGGCGGAGCCGAGACCGGAACCCACGAGCTCGCCGTCGTTCCCGTCCGCCCGTCTCCCCCCCGGTTAGACCGCGAGCCGGTCAGACGGCAGGGACCGTCTCTCTCTGTCGCCGACCCGTCCGTTCCAAGCGCTTAGTACGGTGCTCCGCGCATCGTGAGCGCTCAACAGATACTACTGAACGAACGAACCAACGGACCCCCGGGCCCGGGCCCTCGCCGCGCTGCTCCGCCCTTGGGAGAGTACGATCCGACGGAACCGGCAGACGCCTTCCCCGGCCACGGATGGGCCTACGGCCTAGAGACGACGGTAACGGCGAGGACGACGACGGTGAAGGCATCTGTTAAGCGCTGCCACGTGCCAAGCACCGTTCTTCCGGCCTAGGGACCGTTCACTCCCTCCCCTCGACCGTCCCGGTTCGATCTCCCTTCGCCCGCCGGGCAGACCGACGGCCTCCCGACCGACCTCCCTTCGCCGGATCCCCGTCCCCGCGGGTTTAGCGGCCCAAGGGGGGGGCGGCGAAGGGGCGGGGCCCGGCTCTGCCACCGGCCCGCCGCGTGACCTCGGACAGGTCGCTCGCCTTCTCCCGGCCCGTGGCCTCATCTGAAAAACGGGCACTCGACCTCCTCCCTCCTACTCAGACTGCCAGGCCCGAGCGCCTGGCATCTCGCCCGGCACTCAGCACGAGACCCGACGCGTGGTGGGTGCTCGACGGAGAGCACGACTATTATTCGTGAGCGTGCCGATATCCCCAGTGACGCTATCCCCTCTCTAGACTGTAAGCCCGTCACGCTTCCTCCTTGTAACGACGACGACGACGACGACGGTGTTATCTTTCCTCCAGGCTACAAGGTCACCGCCGCGCGGGGAATGCGCCCGCCAATTCCGTCGAGCCGCACGCTCCCGAACCCTTAGCCTTCTCTCCGGCCTCCCTCCCTCCTCTCTCGCCCCGGCCCGTCGTCCCGCAGAGACGCTCCGGGCCCGTCGCTCCCCTTCTCGAACGCCCCCGGCGGTCGCCCGTCGACCTCCGCTCCGAACAGAAACTCCTCACTCTAGGCTCCGAGGCCGTCCGTCCCCTCGCCCCCTCCCACCTCTCCTCCCTTCTCTCTCTCTCCGCCGCCCGCCTCCTCGCCGGCCCCCCGGTCTCGCCCGGCCCGCCCTCGACCCCCGGGCCGCGTCCCCCCGCGGTGCCGGCAGGCCCTCCCTCCTCGCCTCCGCCAGACCGGTCCCCTTCCCCTCTTCGAAGCCCTACTTAAAGCTCACCTCCCCCGAGAGGCCTTCCCGCACTGAGCCCCCCTCTTCCCTCCGCTCCCCCTGCCCCCCCTTCGCCCCTCCGCGGCTAAACCCTCTTCTCCCCCCCGTCTCCCTCCCCTCCTCCCCCTCTCCCGTCCCACCCCCTCGGCGCCGTACTCGTCCGCTCGACCGTCTGTACCTTCATCGCCCCATTTATTTTGTTGATCTTGTTGAACGAGACGTACGTCGCCCCGATTCTACCCATCTGCCATCGGTTTTTACGGGACGCTCTCCCCCTCGACTCCATCTATCGCCGTCGTTCCCGTCCGCCCTCGTCTCCCCCGACGGGACCGCGGGCCCGTCGGAGGGCGGGGACCGTCTCCGTCTGTTGCCGACCCGTCCGTTCCGAGCGCTCGGTAGGGCGCTCCGCACGTGGCGGGCGCTCGATAAATACCACCGAATGAACGAACGAAGGAACGGAGGGACAGCACGGTACTCGGCGCGCAGCAAGCGCCCCGTCGGGAAGCGACACGGCCCGGCGGAGAGGGCTCGGGCCCGGAGGTCACCGCTCCGCCCCCCGTCCGCCGCGCGCCCCCGGACGAGTCACCTCCTCTCCCCGTGCCTCGCTTACCTCACCCGTAAGCGGGGGATCGGGACCGCGGGCCCCACGGGGGGTAGGAGCCGCGTCCGACCCGTTGCCCCGCACCCACCCCGGCGCCTAGTACGGGGCCCCGGCGGACGGTGAGCGCCGAACGGATGCCGCCGGCCGCGACGACGACGAGAACGCCGCGGCTCCACCGACCGACGGTCACTCCGGGGGTCCCGCCCAACCCCGGAGCCGGGCCCGGGGGCCCCCTCACCGAAGTAGTAATTGACGAAGTCGGCGGTGAGGGCGGGCTGCTTGTGCTTCCTGCGACCGTCCACGCTGGAGCTGGCGTCCGAGGTGTCCACGGGGAAGATGTCCGTGCTGATGCCCATGAGCTCCGCCTTGCGCATGAGCTTGCGGATGGCCGAGGCGCTGCTGGTCAGGGGCCTGGGCAGCTTCTCGCGGGGCACCCAGGCCTGGGGCCGGCTGCACCGGGCCACCTCCGCCTTGGCTCGGTACTGCTGCAGCCTGGCGTTGATGCGCGCCTGCCCGGGGGGACCGCGGGACGAGGCCCGGCGGGAGGGAGGGAAAGAGGGAGGAGGGTCACCCGGCCGAGCCGCGCGGGCCGCCGGCAGCCCCCCCCCCACCCCGGGGGCACCGGGCCTCGCCTTTTACCTCAGCTCGCAGCTTAGACTGCCGCCGTTTTCTGTCTCGGGGCGTTTCTTACCCGCTTACTCTGCCTTCGTCCTTCTGCCGTCCCCTCCCGGGCGCTCGGTCCAGCGCTCTGCGCACGGTGAGCGCTCAATACCGACGACCGGAGGGACGGACGTGTGCCGGGCACCGGACCGAGAGCCGGGGGGGGGGGGGAGGGGGTGGGCGATCGTCAGGCCGGACCCGGTCCCCGTCCCCCTCGGGGCTCAGGGTCTCCGTCCCCACCTTACGGACGGGGGAACCGAGGGCCGCCGAAGGGAAGCGACTTGCCCGAGGTGAGGCGACGGACAAGTGGCGGAGTCGGGATTCAGAACCCAGGTCCCTCTGACTCCCGGGCCCGGGCGCTGACCGCTCGGCCCCCCGGTTCGGCCCCCCCCCCCCCGACGCTGTTCCCCCGAGAGAGCGCGCTCCGGGGAAGCGGAGGACGCGGGTCCTCATCCCGGCTCCATCGCGAGCCCGCTGGGTCGCCTGGGGCAAGGCGCTTGACTGGTCCGCGCCTCAGTTTCCTCAGCTGGATCCCATTTTGGACCGCGAGCCCGTCGCCGGGCAGGGACGGTCTCTACCTGTTGCCGGACTACATTCCAAGCGCTCGGTGCAGTACAGCGCTCCGCGCCCAGTAAGCGCTCAATAAATCGACGGTACGGGGCTCCGCACCTGGTGAGCGCTCCGTAAGTACTATCGAACGAAGGAACGAACGAAAGTCCTCCCTCCTACTTAGACCGGGGGAACCCGACGGTCCTTCACCCGCGCCGGGCACCGACTGCGGTGCCCGGCACACGGTAAGCGCTTGACGGACGCCGCCACGATGGCTCTCCTGCGACTTCCGTTCCCTTCCCGATCGAGCCCTGATGGACGACGCGCCGGTCCCCGGTCCCCGCCTCTACCCGTCGCTTGCGCGGGCCTCATTCCCGCTCCGGGAATTCTTCCCCGTCGCTCGGGCCCCGGTAGGTGTCGGAGGCGCGACGTGAATAACCAACGATCCTGCCTTGAAGGAGGGAATCCCCCGACCGGCCTCCCACTCGATCGATCGATCGGGGGGCACTGCCCGAGCGCTCACTACGGGTCTTCCGGCGTGGCTCAGTGACGGGAGCGTGGGCTTGGGAGTCGGAGGTCACGGGTTCGAATCCCCGCTCCGCCACGCGTCGGCTGTGTGACCGTGGGCGAGTCGCTTCGCTCCTCCGGGCCTCAGTTATCTCATCCGACCGTGAGCCTCGGGCGGGCCCACCCGATCACCCCGTATCCATCCCAGCACTCAGAACGGTGCTCTGCACATCGGGAGCGCTTAACCAACGCCGACGTCGTCATTATTATCATCATCATCATCATCATCACGTAGGCAGCTCCGTACTGGGCGGCCGGGGGGGAGAGCGACGGCAGAGAATTGGGAGACGGGTTCCCGGCCCACCGGGACTTTACGGCCCAGAGGGGGAGACGGACGGTAGAGGGAGGGGCCGTGGGGCCGAAGGCGGGGCGACTCCGCCGAGAGCGCGGCTCCGCTCCTCCACCCGTCGGCTCCACGCTCCCGGAAGGCGGGAGCCGCGTCTACTGGTTCCGGAGCCGGGATTCGAACCCGTGGCCTCTGACCCCCGAGCCCCCGCCGCCGAGCCACGCCGCTTCGCTGATCTACCCTCTTCCCCCGAACGTCTGGTACGGTGCTCCGCGCACGGCGGGCCGAGCATCCCTGAGGGCGGGGATCACGTCTACTGAGCCCGCTGTCCTCTTACTGCGTGTAGGGCGCCGTGCCGAGCGCCTGAGAGAGAACGATACAACTACAAACGGGCACCTGCCCCGCCCGCGATGAGCTTACGGTCTAGAGCGCCGCTTCGGGGAAAAGAGCCCGGGCTTGGCAGTCGGGGGACGTGGGTCCTGATCCCGGCTCCGCCTCTCGTCCGCCGCGTGACCCCGGGCGGGCCGCTTCGCTTCCCTGGGCCTCGGTTCCCTCATCGGTAAAATGGGGATTAAGCCTGTGAGCCCCACACGGGACAGCCAGATTACCTCGTGCCCACCCCGGCGCTTAGAACAGAGCACGGCGCGTAGCGAGCGCTTACCAAACGCCGTCATCCTTACTACCACGACTGTCGCAGAGAGGGAGACGGGCACTGACAGAGAGAAATCGCAGACACGGACGTCGGCGCCGTGGGGCCGGGACTCACGGTTCGATGAGATATTCCCGCGGCTCCTCGTCCTCGGGGAGCCGGAGCGGGAATTAACGCTCCTTTCATCGTCGTCGTCGTCGCCGCCGCTACTCTCACTTCCCACCCCGGCCCAGATCCTGCCACCACGCGCAGGCCACTCTGACTGAGACCGACCGACCGACCGGCCGAGCGGGTTGCCTTCCCCTCGACCCCATCCATCGCCGTCGTCCCCGCCCGCCCGTCTCCCCCCCCCCGCACCCCGATCGGGCCGTGAGCCCGTCGGAGGGCGGGGACCGTCGCTCTCTGTTGCCGACCTGTCCGTTCCGAGCGCTCAGTACGGCGCTCTGCACACAGTGAGCGCTCGATAAATACCGCTGAACGAACCAACGAACGGAGCCCGGGCCCGGGTTCCGATCCCGGCTCCGCCGCTCGTCCGCTGCGTGACCTCGGGCAGGTCGTTTCCCTTCTCTGGGCCTCGGTTCCCTCCCCTGTGGGGATGAAGGCTGCGACCCCGGGTGGGACCTATTTATTTTGTCGACGAGGTGTACATCAGCTCGATTCTATTTATTCGCTGTTGCTTTAACGAGCCGTTCTGCCCCCCGATTCTATCCATCGCCGTCGTCCTCGTCCGTCCGTCTCCCCCGATCGGACCGTGAGCCCGTCGGAGGGCGGGGACCGTCTCCATCTGCGGCCGGACCGTCCGTTCCGAGCGCTCGGTACGGCGCTCCGCGCGCGCAGTGAGCGCTCAGGGAGTCCTGGCGAGTGGACGGACGACGGGGACCGTGTCCGACCCGACTGGCTGGGACGCGCCCCCGAGGTGGTCGTTCCGTGCCTTCGGTTCAGTCGTAGTTATCGAGCGCTTGCCGCGGCGCGCGGAGCAGCGCACTAAGCGCCTGGAAAGTACGGTTCGGGCAACGGATGGAGACGATCCCTACCCGACGACGGGCTCAGGGCGCAGAAGGGGGGAGAGCGAGCGCGCGGTGAGCGCTTACCAGATGCCCCGGCCACCACCGTTGTTGCGATTATCCCCGACTGAGCGAGGGAGGAGAAGCAGAGGGCCGACCGGCCCCAAGGCGAGTCCCCCGCCCGCCCCCGGGGAGCCGGGACCCAACGCGGGGGATCCCGCGCGTTCCCGCCGCGGCCCCGGCCGTCCCCCGCCCCGGCGGCACCTGGGCTTCGGGCGACAGCTGCTTCTCCCGCTCCTGCAGCGACATCTTGCAGTAGGACTGCAGGGCCAGGTAGTTCTTGCGCTTCCACTTCCTGTCCAGCCGGTCGGCGTGCTGCTTGCAGTACGCGAAGAAGGGGTCCGCGATGTCCTGGGGTCCGACGGGGGGCGGGGGGGAACGAGAGGAAGCGCTCGACAGTCGTGACGACGGCATCGGTTAAGCGCTCGCCGCCGCGCGCCGGGCACTGGGGCGGTACCGGGTCCGCGGGGCGTCCCCCGTGGGGATGAGAGACCCCGTCCCCGTTTTACGGACGAGGGAACCGAGACCCGGAGAAGCGGAGGGGCGCACGGCAGACGGGCGGCGGAGGCGAGGTCACGGACCGCGACGCCCGACCGCCGAGGCCGGGCCCTCTCCGCCGAGCCGCGGCGCCCCGGGAACGCGGCGGGCCGTCGGCCTCGGGGTCCCCGGGGCGGGAGGGCGGGGGTCCCGGGGCCGCCCTACCTCCTCGGCGGCGGCTTCGGACAGCAGCCCCTCCTTCTGGGCGCAGGTGACGTGGAAGTAGGCCCGGCACATGCCCGCGTCACAGCTGATGCACACGCCCGTCCGCGCGAACCGCGCGTCCTCGCAGAAGCTGCATTCCTGGAGGCCCGCCGGGCGCAAGGGGGACACCGGCACCCCGTCGGCGTCCGCCCCGCCCTCCCCGCCACCCCCAGCCACGCCCGCCTCTCCCCTGCGGGAAAAAGCCCGCCGAGACGTCAGGGAGCCGGAGCCCGGGCCGTCCGTTCCGCGAGGGCAGGGTCCGGGTCCACCGACCCCGTTTCGCTCCCCCGAGCGTTGGGTCCGGTGCCCCGCGCCCGTCGGGCTCCTCGAGGGCCAGGGATCGGGTCCGCCAACTCCACCTCGCTCTCCCGCCCGCTCGGGAGTGCCCACGGTCGATCCCGAGCTCCCTCGGGGGCGGGCATCGGGCCTACCGTCACACGTCCCCCCGAGCGCTCGGCGCAGCGTCCCGCACGCGGCCGCCAGCTCCTCGAGGGCGGGGACCGTGTTCAGCTCTAAGCGCCCTCCCCCGAGCGCTCGGTACGGCGCTCCGCCCGCGGCGGACGCCGAGCTCCTCGGGAGCGGCGCGGCGGACGGAGCCCGGGCGTCGCGGGGTCACGGGTTCCGATCCCGGCTCCGCCCCTCGCCCGCCCCGGGGCCTTAAGCGAGTCCCCTCGCTTCTCCGGGCCTCGGTTCCCCCGTCCGTAAAACGGGGACCAAGACCGCGGGCCCCTCGTGGGGCGGGGGCCCGGGCGCGGGCGGGTCCCGACGCTCGGTACGGTGCCCGGCACCCGGTAAGCGCCTGACGGGTCCCCGCCTCGACGAGGGGACCCGGGAACCGTTCCCCTCCCTGGACCGCGAGCCCGTCGCGGGCGGGGAACGGCCCTCTTTCCCGTCGGATCGTCCTGTCCCGGGCGTCGGGTGCGGCGCCCCGCGCGCGCCGAGCGCTCCGTAAACAAATAGGACCGAATGACCGGACGGACGAACCCCGCCTTACCTTGGCTCCGTACTTGGAGTAGTTCATCTCGGTGAGGGTGACGGGGCGCAGCTTGTCGATGTCCCCGAAGGCCACTCCGGGCACGTAGAGGGCGCAGACGATGTGAACCCACCTGGCGGGCAGGGAACGCGTCCGTCGGCCGTGTCGGACGCTCCCGGGCGCCTAGCGCGGCGCCCCGCGCGTAGTAAGCGCCCAGCAGACAGGACTGAACGGGCCGAACGAACGTCTCGGGGGAGCGTGCGGGGACCGAGGGTCCGCACCCCGAGGGCCCGACACCCCGGACTCGGTCCCTCCGCCTCCGCCCGAGGAAACGGTAATGACAGTAGAAACAGTACTCGTCGAAGCGCTTACCACGTGCCAGGCGCCGCTCTGAGCGCCGCGGCAGATACAAGGTAACGGGGTTGGATCCGGTCCCCGTCCCACCCGGGGCCCCCGGTCTTCGTCCCCATTTGACGGACGAGGCAACGGAGGCCCGGAGAAGGGAGGTCGCCCGCCCCACATCGCCCAGCCGACGAGCGTAACCCATCTATCCACGTTAACGTCCGTCCTCCCCCGCCCCCTAGACGGTAAGCTCCTCGTGGGCGGGGAACGGGGCCGTTCCGTCGTTCTGCTGTCCTCCCCCGAGAGCTGAGCAGCGGGGCCCAGTGGAGAGAGCCCGGGCTCGGGACTCGGAGGTGGTGGGTTCCGATCCCGGCTCCGCCGCTTATCGGCTGTGTGGCTTTGGGCGGGTCGCCTTCCTGGGCCTCGGTTCCCTCATCTGGAAAACGGGGATGAGAAGCGTGAGCCCCGCGTGGGACAACCCCATCCGTCACCCCGTAGCTACCCCGGCGCCCAGAACGGTGCCGGGCACGTAGTAAGCGCTTAAATGCCATCGTTATCGCCACGGGGCTCTCTATAATCCGCCTTCATCTCCCTTCGCTATCTCCTCCCCGGAGGCCAGGAAGACCGCTCAAACCGCCCTCGGGGCTCTGGCTCCGGAGGATGCCTCTCTCCGGCTCGGCCGGGAGATCCGTCGCCTTCGAGTGACGACAACGATCCGTACGGTCATCGAGGACCCGCTCGGCGCTCGCCACGGGCCGGGCCCCGTCCTGAGCGCCGGGGTGGATACGAGTCAGTCAGGGCGGATCCGGTCCCCGTCCCGGGTGGGGCTCACGCTCGACGGAGACACGGATCCCCATTTTACGGACGAGGGAGCCGAGACCCGGGGAGGCCAAGCGGCTTCGCCCCAGGCGCACCGCAGGCGCGCGGCGGGGTCGGGACTCGGGCCCTGCCTTCCGACCCTCGGGCCCGCGCTCATCCACTCGGCCACGCTGCTCTTCGAGCGTCCCGACCGCATTCGTCCAGACCCACGGACCGCGATCGACCCCGCGGGGCCGCGCGCGCCCGGACGGGAGGCGGCGTAGCTCCGCGGGGAGGGCCCGGACCTGGCTCCCGGTAGGACCCCACTGAGAGCTCGCCTCCTCCAGGAGGCCTTCCCGCCCTGAGCCCCCCTCTTCCTGCGCTCCTCCCTCTGCTCCCCCCCCCCGTCCCTCCCCACGGCGCCCGTGCATATCTGTGCATATCATCACGCTGTTTTACCGATGACGTGTACGTATCTGTAATTCTACTGATTCACGCTGACGCCTGTTCACCTGTCTCGCCGTCTGCCTCCCCCCTTCCAGACCGTGAGCCCGTCGTCGCGTAGGGATGCTCTCTATCTGTCGCTGAACCGTACTTTCCAACCGCTCAGCACGGTGCTCTGCACCCGGTGAGGGCTCAGGGGACACGGTCGAACGAACGAAGGCGCCGGGTTCTGATCCCGGCCCCGCCACTCGTCCGCTGGGCCACCCCGGACACGTCGCTCCACTCCTCTGGGCCTCCTCTGTAAAATGGGGATGGACACCTCGTGGGGGACGGGGACTGCGTCCGACCCGCCTGGCTCGCATCTACCCTAGCGCTCAGGACAGCGCCTGACACGTCGCGAGCGTTCGACGGACGCCGGCGGCGCCGCCATCAACCCGCCGGGGGCTCGGCGGTCAGGAGGAACGCTGACCGCCTCGGGTTTCTCCGCCTCTCGTTTCGTTCCTTTGGCGACCTGCTAGGCCTCGGCGTTCACCTGGAGACTTACCCGTGCAAATCGATCCGACGGGCCTCCCGGGCCCGGGCGGACACAGAGAAGGCAAATGCCCCTTCCGATCCGTAAAGGCGAACCGTCCTTCCGCCCGCTACCGTCTCCAGCGCGCACCCCTCCCACCCCCTGCCCCATCTACCCGACGGCGCTCAGAGAACGTGCCGCGGGAAGGGCGGCGGCGCCTAACGCCCAGGCGAAACCGAGGGAGGCGTCGGTGGGCTCGTCATTCCGATTCACATCTTTTTGAAAACTCCCCTCCGCGCGCCTGGGCTTCGTCTTTGGAATGTTGCCGCCTCCCTCCTTGCCCGCTCCCAGACACGCTGACGATCCCGCGCCGAGGATCACCCGCCGTGAGATTTTAAGAAAAACCGCAGCTCCTCCGCTGAAGCCACGGAGAGGGGTGGGAAATCACGGCTGACCGTGGCCAACGTCCTCGACCTCCCTTAGCTCGGTAACAGAATCTCAGCGTCACCGGGAACGGAGACGCTTGGAGGTCCCACGCCGCCTCCGTTCGTGGTCACACGAGGCCGGTTTGGCCGGAACAAGGCCGGGTGCCTCTTTCATACGGACGGTGGGGGGGAACGGTTCCGAGGCATTACGGTTCTCCGGGAGGAGGAACAACCAACAAAAAGCCGCCGGGGGGGGGTTGTCTTTTAAGATTTCCGAGAGCACGTTTCATAACGCCCCTCGAAGACGTCCCGCGGGGCGCGGACGTAGAGCCACGCGTCTTCGATGAGCCGCCGCCCGTCACTTCGATCTGCCGGGTCTTTCTCCGTCTCACGCTCTGCCGGCGTAAGGGCCGCCGCCGTCCTCCGTAGGAGTTTATCTCCGCCGAGCCGACGAGCCGGCCGCCTGCGGCACGCTCATCCTCTTAAGACGTTTTGGTGCCCGCCCGCTCAAGTGCCGCGGATTTAAACTGCCATTTCGGGGTGACGGGCGCCTAAGCAGCTCATCTCCGGCAACACCCCTCGAGGGAGACCCCGGCACCGAGCGGCCCGGGGAACCGCAAAAGCCGCAGAGCGGGGAGGCCAGCCCCACGGAGGGGCGTCCTCGGTGGCTCTTCGTTCCACTTCGAAACGTCTTCTCGCTGCCCGCGTTGAGCCGGGCGGGCTTCGGGAACCTCGTGATTAAGACGAATCGGCTAATCAGAGAAGGGTGATCTCCCCCGTTACCTGACCGGCCGTTCCGCTCCGAGCGCCGACGACAGACGTCGATTAAGGGGAAGAAACGAGAGGAAGGGGGACACGGAAAAACCGACGCCACACACCAGACTCCAAGCCCTGACCTAGTTAAGAATTATGCCAAGTTTGGTGCTCGGGTTTTTGTTTTTTTTTTTTTTTTGAGTTGCTAATTTTTGAACTCACACGTGTTTCTACCGCCAACTACTCCGGAGGGGCTTCAAATAATCGACCCATCAAACGGTACCCATCGCCCACCTGCCGTGCGCAGGGGGCTCTACTGAGCGCAAGGGGGAGTCCGACACAACGGGGTCGCCAGGCGCGCTCCCTGCCCGCGAGAGGCAAGATCGACCGATCGCATCACTGTCCTCGACATCTACGGTATTGATCGAGCGCTCCCTGTGCGCAGAGCGCCGTCCTGAGCGCTCGGGAGGGGACGGCACGACAGAGTCGGTGGGCGCGTTTAGCCCCCGTGCCCCTCCGACGCCCAGGCCCGTGCTCTATCCGCTGGGCCGCGCCGCCTCGCCACCCTCCTCCTCTTCGCCGCTCGGTTCTGGCCGGTCGGGGTGTTTTCCGTTTTCCCGTGCCCAGTGGCTTCTGGAGTCCAGAGGCCCGGGTGAGGGAAATTCAAAGTCGAGCCGATTCGGAAGCGAACCGGGGCGACACGAGGCGGGACTTTTCACCGGAAAGTTTCCCTCGAGTCCTACTCTAGGCGGTCGACTCACTGTGGGCGGGGAACGCGTCTCTTCCTTAATAATGTTGGTATCCGCTAAGCGCTTACTACGTGCAGAGCACCGTTCAAAGCGCTGGGGGAGATACAGGGTCATGGGGTCGTCCCACGTGAGGCTCGATCCCCGTTTTACAGATGAGGTCACGGGGGCCCAGAGAAGTGAAGTGACCTGCCCACAGTCACACAGCCTTGTCGCACCGCCCTCTCCCGAGCCTTCAGTACGGCGTTTTGCCTACGGTGAGCGCTCACTAAACCCGCCCCAGCGAACGAACTAGAATCCGCCGCAGGGGGAGGGGACGGTTTGAACCCCCGCCCGCCCGCCCGCCCGGCTCTCCACCCGCCGGACCGTCCGTCCGCCCGCTGACCTGCCGGCGTCGGTCTCCTTGAAGATGCCGTCCTGGTTGGGGCAGAGCTCGCAGCTGGGGGAGACGCCGCACTTGCAGGCATCGCAGAACCAGGGCTCCGTGGAGTTCTCCGAGGCCGAGCTCATGATGGAGTCGCTCTCGCCGTCCACGCCGTAGCAGCCTGTGAGCGGACGCGCCCGGGGGGGGGGGGGCCGGCTCAAGTCCCCGGGCCCCCGGGCCCCCGGGCCCCCGGCCCCCGCCCGCCAGACCGCACCGCCCCTTCCCCGGCCCCGGGAGGACCCGGTTCTCCATCCCGGATGGGACCCCGGGCCCCACGTGGAGCCCGGCTCCACCCCGGCGCTTCGCTCGGCGCCTGGCCCCCGGTAAGCCCGCTTAACCGCCGCCGCCCTCGCTACTGCTGTTTCGCGCCGGGGGTGGAGCCGGGAGGTCCGGACCGGCAAGAGCGACATCGAAGAGAGAAAGGAGGAGCCCGGGGTTCAGCAGCCGAAGTGGGGGACGGACGACGCCCTAGAAGGGGACGGATCCCGGGCCCGGGCCGGAGCAGAAATTAACCTTCGCCCCAAATCTCAGACCGGAGGCTCGCCGTGGGCAGGGAACGCGACCGCTTATCGCTCCATCGGGCTCCGCACACTGCCAGCGCTCGATCGCCGCGACCGAATGAACCCAAGAGAACCCGTCTGACCTCGAGCCGGTTCTACCGGGGCACCCTGTTACCGAACCCCGTCCGGTCGCAATCACGGCGCGCGTAGAGCGTGCGAAGCATCACGTTAAGCGCTTGGGAGAGTAAACATCCACAACCACACACGGACACATTCCCTGCCCGCAACGAGCCCCCGGGCTAGAGGGGGAGACAGACGTGCGTATACCTAGATAAAGAAATCACAGGATATACGGACACACGCGTATGCGCTTGGGGCCGGGAGGAGGGATGAAGAAAGGGAGCGGGAGAAGAGGAGAGGAGGGCGCAGTCGGGGAAGGCTTCTAGGAGGAGACGGGCCTTCGCTGAGGCTCTGAAATCGGGGGCGAGCATCTCTCGTCTAGGCTAAACCCGAGCGGGGGCTTCTCCGTTTCGAACTCTCCTCGGAGGGGGTGGCTTTAAACGGTGGGCGAGCCCTCCCCGCCCCCCACTACAAATCCTCTGCCGCCCGGCCAACGGGGTGGGCGAACCCCGAGACGGAGCCCGATCCGCATCGTTTGGCGGTCAAACGAAGCACCAGAGAACAGGCCTCTAATAACGTGCACTTTTCAAAACGGAAACGTTTTCAGTTCCGCTTTGGAAAAACACACTGAGGTGTAAAAAGTAAAAATAAATCACACGAATAACCAGTCGACGACGCTCGGGGCCGCTCTGAATATAAACGGAGCGCGTTCGGAGCCGTTAATATCGGGACGGAGACCCAGGGATGTATCTTCCATAAATCGCTGCGCGATTTCCCTTCCCAGAAGGGGAACCTCTGTTCTTCCGCGGACAGAGGACGCGGGTTTGATTTTTGCGGGGAGGGGGGTCAGACGGGCGCCGGAAGACACCTCTGAGGAAGTCGGCGGACGGCGGAGCAGAGAGGCGAGGGTTACGTGAACGGGGTGAGCCGAACCGTCCGGTCCAAGCGCTCAGTACGGTGCTCTGCACGTAGTAAGCGCCCAGTAAATGCTACCGAATGAATGGATGAGAAAGACGCTTTCCTAAAAAACAAAGGAAGAGCAGGTTTCGGTCACAGTCACTCACACGACCGTCCGCCTCCCCTTCTAGGCTGGAAGCCCCTTACGGGCAGGGGACGTGTCTGCCCACTCCGTGGGACGGCGCGCTCCCAAGCACTCACCTCACAGCGCTGCGCTCGGGAAGCGCTCAATGAGAGAATAATAATCACGGTATCTGTTACGCGCTTCCCACGGGCAGCGCTGGGGCGGGTACGCGGTCACCGGGTTGTCCCACGGGGGGCTCACGATCTTAACCCCCGTTTTCCAGATGAGGTCACTGAGGCCCAGAGAAGTCAAGTGGCCCGCCCAAGGTCACCCAGCAGACGAGTGGCGGAGCCGGGGTCAGAACCCACGACCTCCGACTCCCAAGCCCGGGCTCTTTCCGTGCACCGAGCGCCGTGCCCGGGGCACTGTACTGAGCGGTTGAGAGGGGGTGGATCTAGCAGGTCGGTAGCCACGTCCCCCCGCCCACGACGCGCTTACGCGCTCACCGCTCGGGAGGGCACGACCTAACCGAGCCGGCCGGCACGGTTCCCGGCCCGCGAGGAGCTCACGGCGCGGGGGGGGAGACAGACGGGAACGTAAACAAATAAATCACGGGCGCGGACACCCAGACGCCGTGGGGCCGGGGGAAGGGTGGCTCTACCCCGGCGCCCAGTTGGGTGCTTGGCACACAGTGGGCGCCTGGCAAACAGCCCGGTGATCATCGCATTCGTCCCGGCCGTGAGCTCGTCGTGGGCGGGGAGCGCGTCTGTTAAACTGTCGCGCCGCACTCTCCCGAGCGTTCGCTGCAGTGCCCCGCACGCGATAAAGCGCTCAATAAATAGGACCGACCGACCGATTCCCCCTTCAGGCGTCACACGGTTAGAGAGGTCGGGGTTCCTGTCATCACGAGATCGGGTTTATTAAGGATCCCCACTCTGACCGGGAGCCCCGTGCGGAACGAGGACCGCGGCCAGCCTAATGGACTCGCGACTAATTCCGGCGCTTCGAACGGTGTGAGCGCTTAAAGGAAAGCGAAACAAGAAACGTGTCCCACTCAAGGCGCGCCGGTCCGCCCAGTTCGGTCCCAGATGAGGAGCAGCGCGGCCTAACGGCAAGAGCCCGGGCTTGGGGGGTCAGAGGACGTGGGTTCCCATCCCGGCTCCGCGACCCGTCTGCTGTGGGACCTTGGGCAAGTCGCTTAATAATAACAATTCGGGCATTTAAACGCTCACTACGTGCCGAGCACCGTTCTACGCACTGGGGTAAATGCAAGGTCGTCGGGTTGTCCCACGTGGGGCTCGCCGTCGGGATCCCCATTTGACAGACGAGGGAACTGAGGCACAGAGAGGTTAAGAGGCGGGGCCGGGGTCGGAACCCCCGTCCCCTGGCTCCCAAGCCGGCGCTCGTCCCACTGAGCCACACGCCATTCCTCAAGGCCTCGGTTTCCTCGCCTGTAAAACGAGGACTGAGCCCAACGTGGGACAGGGACTGCGTCCAACCTGAATATCTCGAAACTACCCCAGCGTTCAGAGCAGCGGGCGTGCGCCAAACAAATACCATAATAATAATCACGACCCTAAAACTAAAAAGGTGAGAGGTGCCCGTCTGACTCAAAAAAAAAAAAAAAAAAAGTCCTTCCCCACTAAAGCTTTTCGAGTTTTCCGAGGCACCGAAATAGCCCCGAGGACCAGATCCATTACCCAGCTCCGCCGTGCCCCAACGGAAATGAGGAATGAGCATCCGCGCCACCAGACCGTCTCGGAACCGGCGCACGCTGACCGTCGAAGCGCCTCGGCTAAATAACCGACGTGTCAAGGGCAACGGGAGACCTCCCCGTCTAAAACCCGCGCGTCTCGAGATACGGAAGAGACGGCTCTCTTCCCACTGGCTCGGGTGCCGCGGCTACAGAGACCCGAGACGAGGACTTGGCCGTGGCGCGAACAGGAGAGCCGTCTGGATCCGAAAAGCCAGTCCGGACGAGAGATTTCCGTACCCCGGCGAGGACGGAGGGCGAAAGGGGCTATCGTTCACTGGACGTCCGCCGCGTCCGCCTTCTCCGGTGCGGCGGCCGGGGCGAACGACGGCGGGCGCCGCGACCTCTAGCTCGGCGTCGGCCGGTTTCGAGCGGTCCCATCCGAGCGCCGCGCGTAGAGCACCGCGCTGAGCCCCCGGGAGAGTAGGACGGTCGACGGACGCGCTCCCCGCCCCACCGGGAGTCCGCGGTCTGAGGGAGGAGACGGACGGGAATGTAAATAATAGACTACAGCTCCGTACCGAAGCGCTTCCCCCTCAGGGCGGCACCCGGAGAGTTTCCGGTCGCCTACCGGTCTCGGCTACGGGGGCGGGGGGAGGGTCAAGCCGAGGCCCGTCCGGTCCATTCCCGGCCCGGCCGGTGGCCGGCGAGGGGCGGGCCGTCGGCTACCGGTCGAAACCCCCCCGTGCCGGGCAGCGGCGGCCCGGGAGAGAGTCCGGGGTGGACGCTGGAGTGGACTGCGCGGAAGGCGGCGAAGGTAAACCGCTTTCGGGTTTCTGACCCGGTGGATCCGAAGGATCCACTGCCGGCAGGATGGCGGGCGGAGGCGGGGCCTCCCGGGAGAGATGCGTCCACGGAGTCGCTCTGGGTCAGGGCCGCCGCCGCGGGAGAAGACGAGACCCGAGCGCCGCGGGGCCGGCGCGGGGGATGAGAAGAGGGGAGGAGGAAGGAAGGGGCGGGAGGAGAGGAGAGGAGAGGAGGGCGCAGTCGGGGAAGGCCTCCCGGAGGAGACGGGCCCGCAGCAAGGCTCCGGAGACGGGGAGGGTGGTCGTCTGCGGGATCCGCGGAGGGAAGGCGGTCCCGGCCAGAGGCGGGCCGCGGGTCGGAGGTCGGCGGTGAGACGGACGAGCCCGAGTTGGGATGAGGGGGTTGGCGTTCGAGGAGCCAAGTGTGCGGGCCGGGGTGGAGACGAGGTGGGGGCGGAGGGACCGAGCGCTTCGCGGCCACCGGTGAGGCTCGAACCCGGGGCCGCTTCTCCTCGGGGGCGGCTCGGCCGGAGAAGAGGAGTTAGCCCCGTGGAGCGGAGGTGAACGGGAACGATGCCGGTATCTGCTATCCGCTGCCGACTTGTTCATTCCGAGCGCTCGGTACGGTGCCCTGCACGTAGTAAGCGCTCAACGGATACTACCGAATGAACGGATGAATGGAGGTTACGAATTCCGCAGGCTGCCTTTCCACTCCCGGGCCTCAGAAGTCCCCCGTTCGGCAGCTTTGCGAAAAAGAACCCCCGACTCTCTTTTTAAAGTGGACACGAGTCTACGGATTTCTAGGAGTCGAGGCGAATCTCAAGTCGGGAACGAGAGAGTAGCGAGGGACTCTTCCAGGCCCGGCTAGCCACTGGAAAGGCCAGGCGGTCCGGGGACGGACCCAGACGGACCGAGATTCGCCTCAGAAGAGACGGCGGCGTCTCGGGAATCGGCTTCCTTTACCCAGATTTCAACGCCGCGGCCTCGGGCCGGACGATTGCGATCCGGGAATCGGGCGGGGGATCTCCGCTTGAGCGGAGTCCCGAGGAGGCGGAAGAGGACTCGACATCACCTGGCCCAGGTGTTCTCACAGACGGAGAAAAGGGCGCGGAGGCTCGCTCGCCCGGCCGGAGAAGTCCGGGCCGTGATTCGCAGGTGCCCGGTCCCCTTCTCTGACGACGCCGACGGTAGCGTTTTTTAAGCGCCCGCCGTGGGCCGGGCGCCGTACGCCAAGCGCCGGGGTGGAGACGGGCAAATCGAGTCGGACACGGTCCCGGTCCCACGCGGGGCTCGCGGTCTTGATCCCCGCTTTCCAGCTGAGGTCACCGAGGCCCAGAGAAGCGAAGTGACCCGCCCGAGGTCACGCAGCAGACCACCCTCCCAACGCCCAAAGCGCCCCGAGAGCCAAAATAAAAGATGTACCCGGGGGAGGGGGTCCTTAAAAGATTCCCGTACGCGCACAGGGAAGTAAAGCAGGCCTTGTGGCTAGAGCCCGGGCCCGGACGTCAGAAGGACCTGGGCTCTGATCCCGGCTCCGCCTCTTCCGCTGGGTGACCTCGGGCGAGTCCCCCTCGCTTTCGGGGCCTCGGTCACCTCATCTGTGAAATGAGGATTAAGGCCGCGAGCCCCCCCCGCGGGACAGGGACGGCGTCCAACCCGATCGCCTCCCACCTGCCCGTGCTCAGCGCGACGCCCGGCACGCGGTAAGCCCTTAACCGATACCACGACCGTCGTCCTCACAGCGTCCGCGGGTGCCCGCACGGCTCCCGTCGGCCTCTTGCCCGCTTCCGCGGAGTAAGCGGAATGCCAGCCCGCAGGTCCCGACGGAACCGCTTTAGGTCCAGGGGAATCGAAAGGAGTACCTCGGCGGCCGGAGTCCCCGCTATTAAATTCCAACCTCCTTTCTGACCCACAACTACAGGGGCCCTCCGCTACCCCGGCAACCCCGACGGAGGAGCGGCGCGGCCGGCGGGAGGAGCCCGGGCTCCGGAGCCGGAGGTCGTGAGCTCGGCTCCCGGCTCCGCCGCTCGTCAGCCGTGCGACCGCGGGCGAGTCGCTTCACTTCTCCGTGCCCCGGCGACCCCGTCTGTAAAACGGGGATTGGCCGCGGGCCTCACGCGGGACCACCCGGTGCCCCCGGATCTCCCCCGGCGCTCAGGACGGTGCTCTGCGCGTGGCAAGCGCCTGACGGACGCCGGCGTCGTCGTTATTACCGGTACCATTACGGGGCTGCGCGGTAACACGGCTTCTAGGTTTCGGGGGGAACCTCGCTCTACAAAATCTCCCGGTCAACCGCCTGGCATTCCGCCCGGGCGGTTGGGTTCTCCCGAACCGGACTCGGCTCCGTCGGTGATTTCGGCCGTTCCCCGTCTACTCGGGCTGGGAGCCCCGTGCGGGACAGGGGCTCGGTCCAGCCGGAATGACCTGTCTACCCCGGTGCCGAGAACGGGGGCTCGACGCGCGGTAGGCCCTTAACGGATACCGTCATCGTGACTGCTCTTTTCCCCGACCCGTCGTCGGCCCGACGCCGGAACCGGCCCCGGGCCGTGCGGCTTCGGCCCCCGGATCCTCCCCCGGGGCTCCGCGGCACGCAGATCCGCAGCCGACCGCAAGCCCGGGGTGGACGGCTTCGCCCGGCCCGGCGGGAAGGAACGGCCTCAAAACCTAACACCTCCGGGTGCCGACCCTTTTCTGGGGGGGGGGGGGGGGGGGGCGTCCACCGAGGGCAAGTCGGGAGGGAGCGTTTTCCGAAGGGAGACATCCTGAGCACGCACGGCAGCCGACGCCGCGGACGCTGAGGCCGCGGGAGGAGAGGGGGAGACGGGAAGGGGAGGGCCGATGCCACGGCGGTGCCGGGGAGGACCGATGGCCCTAGCCCTCCGTCGACGACCGGCGCCAGAGTTTCGTTCCGCTGTCCGCCTCCCCCTCTGAATAACAATAACGTTGGCATCCGTTAAGCGCTTCCTACGCGCAGGGCGCCGTTCTAAGCGCCGGGGGAGATACGGGGTCATCGGGTCGTCCCACGTGAGGCTCACGGTCTTAACCCCCATTTTCCAGATGAGGGAACCGAGGCACGGAGGAGCCAGGCGACTCGCCCGCAGTCACGCGGCTGACGAGCCGCAGAGCGCGTATTCCAACCCGTGACCTCCGACTCCCAAGCGCGTGCTCTTTCCGCCGAGCCACGCCGCGGACCGTGAGCCCGCCGTCGGGCAGGGACGGTCTCTCTCTGTTGCCCAACTGTCCGTTCCAAGCGCTCAGTACAGCGCTCCGCACGCGGCGAAGCGCTCGACAAATACGGTCGAATGAACGAACGAATCATCACTATTACCGGCGGGATCGCTCCCTGAAGCCAAAACGGGCATCCGGAACCCCCGGGCCTGGTCCGCCAAAGCGGTCAACCGTACCGAGGTTGCGACCGCTGCCCCACCGTGGTTAGCGCTCTTAGTTATTGATTCGTCATTTATGTCCCATTAACGTCCGTCTCCCCCCGAAGACCGTGACCTCGCCGCGGGCGGGGAAGGCGTCCGTTTATCGGGACGCGGTCCTCTCCCAGGTGCTCGGTATTGCGCTCTGCACTCGGCCAGGGCCCGGTAAACATGAACGGATCGACTCGTGGAAACTGGATGGCGGAGAACGATCCTAACGGTGGCACCTGTTAAGCGCTTACTATTTGCCGAGCACCGCTCTAAGCGCCGGGGGAGTACAAGGTAATCAGTTCGCCCCCACGCGGGGCTCACCGTCTTTACCCCCATCTTCCCGACGGGGGTAACTGAGGCCCAGAGAAGCGAAGCGACTCGCCCCAGGTCACACGGCCGACGAGGGGCGGGGCCGGGATTCGAACCCATGACCTCCGACTCCCAGGCCCGGGCTGCCTCCCCTGAGCCGCGCCGCTTGGCAAATGAAAGAGCGCTCGAGGAAGCCCACCGGCCCCGCAGGAAGTGACGGGGAGCTCACGAAAGCACCTCCGAGATCAGAAGGGAGAAAACCGAGCGGCTCGGCACCGGCACGGTACAGCGACGTCGAAGCCGGGGACTAAAAAGACGCAGCGACCCCACGGCAAGGTACGGAAGCGCGGAGGAGGATATTTAATCGGAACCGGGAGCTCACCGCGGGGCAGGGGACGGGTCCGTTCACGGTCGCCTCGGACTCGGAGAGGCAGCGGGGCCCGGTGGAAAGAGCCCGGGCTCGGGAGTCGGAGGTCACGGGTTCGAATCCCGCGCCCGCCACCCGTCAGCTGCGGGACCGCGGGCGAGCCGCTTCACCTCTCGGTGCCCGGGTTCCCTCATCCGCAAAATGGGGCTCGACCGTGAGCCTCACGCGGGACGACCCCATCGCCCCGTATCGACCCCGGCGCTTCCAACGGCGCTCGGCGGGCGCTTAACAAATCCCGACATTACTCTCCCGGGCGCTCGGGACAGCGCTCCGCGCGCCGTAAGCGCTCGGTAGGTAGGTACGGCTGAACGAACGAACCCGTGCAAGCACGGTATTCGACTGTGGGCAGCGACACTGTAGTCACCCGAAAGGCGGCCTGCGTTCCCAGCTCGGCCCGCCTCCGCGCTCAACGGTCCCGACCGGCTGAGGCTGACCTGAGATGGGCCCCGGACCCTCTCCCCAAGTCTCCCGGGTAATAACGGTCACGGCATTTCCGAAGCGCTTACTCCGTGCACCCAGCGAGCGCGCCCAACAGATACGACCGGACGCCGCGATCCCCGGCAGTCGAGCGGGAGGAACGGGGGCTCGACCGTCCCGGCTGCCGACGGCCGAAACGGCAAGTCGAGCGCTCGGCAGAGCCCACCGAAACCACAGCGATCTATTCGTCCCCTCTCGTCAACGCCTGGCTCCCGCTCCGGACCGTGAGCCCGTCGCGGGCGGGGACGAGCCCGCTCGCCGTTCCGCCCTTCTCTCCCCGGCGCTCGGTACGGCCCGGCTCGATGGAAAGGGCGCAGGCTCGGGAGTCGGAGGTCGCGGGTTCTAGTCCCGGCCCTGCCGCTCGTCAGCTGTGCGACTTCAGGCAAGCCGCCCGACCTCTCTGTGCCTCAGTCACCTCATCTGGAAAAGGGGGATTACGACGGTGAGCCCCACGTGGGACGACCCGATCACCCTGTGACTCCCCCGGCGCTGAGAACGGTGCTTGGCACACAGCGAGCGCTCAGCAAATGCCGTCATCATCAGGGGAGCAGCGCGGCTCGGTGGGGAGGGCCCGGGCTCGGGAGTCGGAGGTCACGGGTTCGAATCCCGGATCCGCCGCCCGTCAGCTGCGTGACCGCGGGCGAGCCGCTTCACCCCTCGGTGCCTCGGTTCCCTCATCCGTGAAACGGGGATCGACCGCGAGCCTCACGCGGGACGACCCGATCGCCCCGTATCGACCCCAGCGCTCAGAACGGTGCTCCGCACACGGGAGGCGCTTGACAAGGTACCGACATCATCACTGTCACTGCGGTGCTCCGCGCCCCGCGAGCGCTCGATAAGTACAACTGAACGGATGACCGGAGGAGGAGCGCGCTTAAGCCAAGCTGAATCGGGCAGAGGGAGAGAGGAGGAGAAAGAGAGAGACCGAGGGAGACGGAAAGAGCGAGAGGAGGTGCGAGAGACGGAGAGAGGCCAGAGGGCAGGAAAGACGGCCGAAGAGCGGGACAGAGAGCGGCGGAGTGAGACTGAGAGAGCGGGGGGGAGACCGAGAGACGGAAGGGCGAACGAGAGAGAGTAACAGAGGCAGAGAGGGCGCGCGGCCCGGGGGAGACGGGGTAACGGAGCCGGAGTGAGAGACGGAGAGAGGGAGGGCCGCAGAAAGAGACAGAGAGGGAGGGGGCGAGAGAGACGGAGAAGCCGGTGAGAGACAGAGGGCAACGGAGGCAGAGAGACGCAGCGTGAGGGGGAGAGGACGAGAGGGAGAGGAGCGAGGACGGAAAGTGACGGAGAGCAACGGCGCACGTGAGGGAGACGGAGCGCGCGCCACGGAGCAGGAGAATGCCAGAGACCCAGAGTGAGGACGAGGGACGCAGAACCGGAGCCGGAGAGGGTGAGAGGCAGAGAACGGGAGAGAGCAACGCGGAGCGAAAGGGCAAGAGGCCGAGACGGAGGGAGAGGCGGAGGGAGAGAAGCGAGAGGCGAGAGAGAGCGCAGCCGTGCAAGGCGTTCGACCTTAGTACTAGAGAGAGGTCCTGGCAAGGGGTAGGCCCGCAGGTGAAAGGCACGAAGGAGACGGGTTTACACAGAGAGAGAGAGAGAGAGGGAGAGAGGGACAGAGCTCAGAATGCAAGAAAGGAAGTAATCGCGAACCACAAAAAATGCCTTCCCCGATTAAAACTCCCCAAATCGTCTCTGGAAGCGGAGCAGTGCCCTGAAAAATCCCCGCGTGCGCACAAAACCTCGACTTTCAGAGACACGGATCCTACCCCGGGGGGGGGGGGGGAGCGGCAACAACGGACCCCCGAACCTCACGGCCGACGGTCCCCGGTCACCCACGCAACCGCGAGGAAAGGCGGCCCCCCGGCCTCCTCGCTCCTCCCTCCTCAACCGAGAGACGTGCGTGTCGCTCCCCGGCCCGCCCGCCGGCCCACGGCGGGGCCGGTCGGTTTGGCCGGGCGCAGACTGGGTCACGGAGGTTCGCGGCGGGGAGGACGCCGGCCCGCGCGGGCCGCCGGCCGCGACCGTCGGCCTCTCCCCTCGCCCGGTCCCGGAAGGGGCGACGGCCCCAGCCGATCCCGCGAGCGACCGAAGGAGAAAGAGCGGCAGATTTCCCGGGGAAACTGGGGCGGCGGCGGGACGCCGCCGCCCCCGCGGAGGGATTCCATCCACTCGTCCGTTCGATCGTACTTCCCGCGCGCCTACCGCGCGCGGAGCACTGGACCGGGCGCTCGGAAAGCACGACCGGGCACCAGACCGAGACGGCCCCCGGCCGCCGACGGGCTCGCGGGCGGTCTAGAAGGGGGGGACGGACGGCGGGACGAGGAGCCGTCGGCCGGCATCGTCGCAAACGGGATCCACCGGGGCTCCGGGGAGGGCGGCGGCGGCGGGAAACACGGTCCCTGCCCTCCGGGAGCTCACTGAAAGGGAAGACGGCCACCATTCACGATAACTATTACCGTCGTGGTAGTCGTTAGGCGCTTACTGCGTGCCCGGCGCCGTTCCGAGCGCCGAGGTGGCCACGGTCCACGTCCCAAGCGGGGCTCGCGCTCGGCCCCCGTCGCGCAGCGTGGAAAGGGCCCGGGCCCGCGAGTCGGAGGTCACGGGGTCGGGTCCCGGCTCTGCCACCTGTCAGCCGCGTGACCGCGGGCGAGTCGCCTTCGCCTCTCTGGGCCTCAGCGACCTCATCCGTCAACCGGGGATGAAGAGCGCGAGCCTCACGCGGGACGACCCCATCGCCCCGTATCTCCCCCGGCGCCTAGGACGGCGCGCGGCACACGGCGAGCGCTTGACGGATACCAGCGTCACGATCCGCAGACGAGGGAGCGGCGGTCCAGGGGACCGAAGCGACTGGCCCAAGGTCGCGCAGCAGGCACGTGGAGGAGGCGGGATTAGAACCCAGGTCCTCCCGACTCCCGGGCCCGGCCTCTCTCCACGAAGCCGCCTGGCTTCGAGAGGAATCACAATCGTCATCCGGCGCGACACCTAGCTTTACCGTCCGGCGCAAAGGGAATTACTGCGGCGATCATCGTTCCCCGCGACGGTGAATCCTCGGGATAGATCAGAACCGCTGATCCCATCGCGATGTACTCTCCCAAGCGCTCCGTACGGTGCTCTGCACACGGTGGACTGTCACCTCCTCAAGGGCAGGGATCGTGTCTACCGGCTCGACCTGTCACGAGAAGCGGCGTGGCGCAGTGGAAAGAGGCCGGGCGGGGGGGGGGGGGGGGGTCGGGTCGGCGGTCACGGGTTCGAATCGCGGCTCCGCCGCCCGTCAGCCGGGCGACCGGGGGCGGGTCACGTCACCTCTCTGGGCCTCGGTGACCTCCTCCGGGAAACGGGGATTAAGTGGGAGCCCCCCGTGGGACAACCCCACGACCCTGATTCTGCCCGGGCGCTTCGAACGGCGCTCTGCGCCTAGTGAGCGCCTAACGAATGCCGACGCCACTGTCCTCTCCCAAGCACTTAGTACAGCGTCCCGCCCACGGGACGCCGCCGGCTCTCCGGGGGAAGGGATCGGGATCCAATTCCGCCGCGCCGCACTCTCCCGAGCGCTCGGTACACAGCGCGGCTCAGCGGCAAGAGCACGGGCTCCGGAGTCAGAGGTCACGGGTCCGAACCCCGGCTCGGCCCCCCCGTCAGCCGCGTGACTCCGGGCGAGGCACTTCGCCTCTCGGGGCCTCGGCGACCTCGTCTGGAAAACGGGGATGAAGACCGTGAGCCCCACGGGGGAACCACCCGATTCCCCCGTGTCTACCCCGGCGCTCAGAACGGCGCTCTGCACACAGTGAGCGCTTAACAGATACCAACGCTAATCAATTAATTACCCGGCGGGTGCTCGAAAGCTACCCCTGAAAGAACACGTCTGCCAATTCTCTCGCCTTATACTCTCCCGGGCGCTCAGAGCGGCGTCCCGCAGGTAGCAGGCAGCGTGAGAAGCAGCGTGACTCGGCGGAAGGAGCCGGGCTCGCGAGTCAGAGGTCGTGGGCTCTAATCCCACCTCCGCCGCCCGTCGGCCGCGTGACTCTGGGCGAGTCGCTTCGCTTCTCTGGGCCAGGTTTCTTTCACCTCGTCTGTAAAACGGGGGCGAAGACGTGGGACGCCCGATCGCCTGCATCCCCCCCGCGCTTAGAACGGTGCCTGGCACAAAGTAAGCGCTCAAATACCGTCATCGGCGGCAGCGGCGAGCGCTCGGGACGATCGACGGATCGACCGACGGCGATCCCGCCCGCGCCGCGGCCGGGAGGAGGAGCGGGGCTCTAGGAGCCGAGCGGGACCAAGACGGTCGCGTAAATAAGCGGACGTACGAATCCCCGGGAGGACCCCCCAGGTCCCGCGGACCGGTCGCTGACGGCCGGGCGTCGACCGAGATGTCGCATTCACCTGGAAGACCGTGACCGTGAGCCCGCCGTCGGGGAGGGATCGTCTCCATCTGGCGCCCGACCGTACCTCTCGAGCGCCGGGCACGGCGCTCCGCACACCGTGAGCGCTCGACAAATACGCCCGGACGAAAGAGAGTGACCCCGAGGACCACCGACGGGGCTCAGGGCGGCCCCCGAACCTCCCGCGTGCCGACCCGATCCTCACCCGTTCGTCCGTTCGATGGTATTTACCGAGCGCTCACCGCGGGCTCGGCGCGGCGCCGAGCGTTTGGGAGCGTCCACTCCGACAGTGAACGGACACGTTCCCCGCCCGGTCTCCGGAAGGGGAGACCGTACGGCGACGAGTATCACGTAAATGAATAGAAGTCAATAAAGGGCAGATCCGGACCTAAAGCGGCGCGGGGCCGGGCCGGACGGAGCGAGTCCGGGTGACGCGGGCGGAGGGGGGGGGGGGAGGGGGGAGGGGTGCAGTCAGGGAAGGCTTCCCGGAGGAGGAGGAGGAGGAGGAGGCCGGGGCGGATTTACCCTCGTGAACGGTGATCCCGCAGTTGTCGCACTGGATGATCTCGTCGGCGTCTTCGCTGTTGTCGCCCAGGCAGACGCAGCAGATGAGGATGTGGTCCATCTTCTGGGCGCTCCAGTTCTGACTCTTCTCAAGAATCAGCGAGTCCTAGCGGGAGACGGCGAGAGGCTACCTTAGGCGGGGGGACACCGTTTCCCTTCTCGTCCCATCGCCGGCGGGGAAGGGGGAGGAGACGGATCCCCCCGGCCGGACCCGGGCGGCCGGGAGTCGGGTTCCGGTGACCTCGCGACCGGAGTCGCGTCCGAGGCCGGGGCGGGGGGGGGAGGGGGCCGACGCTTCCCCGGGACTGGCCGGCTTCCCTCCGGGTCCCGCCGGCGCCCATCTTCCCGCGACCCTCCGGGCCCCGGGCGGGCGGCCCCCTCCCGCCTCGGTCTATCCGACTCTCTCCTTCCGCAGGACGGAGAGCCGGCGGGTATCCGTCACCCCGCCTCACCCCCGCGCGTCCCTCCCCCTCGCCGAGCGCCGATCCCCTCCCGCCCGCCCGGAACCGATCGGTCGAGGCCATCTATCAAGCGCCGACCGGGCGCGGGGCGCCGTCCCCGGCGCCCGGGAGAGGACGCCGTACGCCGCGGCGGCCGCTCCCCCTTCGCGTCGGCCGCCCCCCCCCCCCCACCTTCGGAGCCCTCCCGAGATCACACCTCCCCCGGGGGGCCTTTCCCGAGAGGAGCGGCGAGGCCCGGCGGGCAGAGCCCCGGCCCGGGAATCGGAAGGCCGTGGGTCCGGACCCCGGCCCCGCCGCCCGTCCGTCGGGCGGCCCCGGCCGACCCGCTTCGCTTCTCCGGGCCTCGGTGCCCTCGTCCGTAAAATGGGGACGGAGACCGGGAGCTCGATGCGGGCCCGGGACGCCTCCGATCGTATCCCCCCGGCACGCGGCAAACGCTCAACGGGTACCACGGTCGCCGTGATCGTTACCGTCACCGACATTCATCTCGCCTATCGATCCGCGGCGGCGCAGAACGCCGTACCGGGCGCTGGGGAGAGTCCACCGTAACGGAGCGGGTAGGCGGGGGGGGGGGACGGGACGGGGACGGGACGGGGACGGACCCGAAGCGGAATAGGCCGCGGACACGGACGGACCGCCCACTTCCCCTGATTTCGTCCCGTCGACCCCCCCCCGCCCCGCCCCCGATATTCTGCACCCGACCCACACTCACGACCCGCGCCGCTTCCACCCGTCGGCCGCGTGACCGTGGGCGGGTCGCTTCACTTCTCTGCGCCTCGGTCCCCTCGTCCGTGAAGCGGGGATTAACCGTGAGCCTCACGTGGGACGACCCGATGACCCCGTATCTACCCCGGCGCCTAGGACGGTGCTCGGCACGCAGTAAGCGCTCAACGGATACCAACGTTATCATTGTCGTCACTTCCTTCTTCCCCCCGGGGAGAAATGATTTTCGCCCCTCCTTCCTCCTCGAGGCCGTCAACCCGTCGCGGGGAGGGATCGGCTCTCCTGCCCCTGCCGTGCCCTCCCGACCGCTTACCGGTAATAATGACGACGACGACGGTACTCGTCAAGCGCCTACTACGTGCCGACCGCTGTTCCGAGCGCCGGGGGAGATACAGGGCGACGAGGTTGTCCCACGCGGGGCTCGCGCTTTTAATCCCCATTTTCCAGATGAGGGAACCGAGGCGCAGAGAAGCGAAGCGACCCGCCCACGGTCACCCGGCTGACGGCCGGCGGAGCCGGGGTGAGAACCCGCGACCTCCGACTCCCAAGCCCGGCCTCTTCCCGCTGAGCCGCGCCGCTTCTCCGCGGTACGGCGGGCGCTCGGTGAACATCGCCCATCGACTGCCCCGCCCGTGCCGCCCCCCCCCCCCCTCCCACTCCCTCCTGCGCCGCCCCGACCCGCTCCTCCGTTCATCCTCCCACGGCACGTGCGGACGTGCCCCTAAATACCCGTCCATTCATTTATTTACGGAGCTACCGACATCAGCGGCCGTCTCCCCCTCCGGACCGTCGGCTCGGCGGGGGCGGGGACGCGTCCGTCCGCCGTTCCGCTGTACTCTAGAGAACGTGGCTCGGAGGAGAGAGCGAGGGCTCGGGAGTCGGAGGTCGCGGGTTCCAATCTCGGCTCTGCCACCCGTCAGCTGCGCGGCCTCGGGCGGGTGGCTCGACCTCCCCGCGCTTCGGTTCCCTCCTCTGTAAAATGGGGACCGGGTCCGCGAGCCCTACGTGGGACGACCCGACTACCCGGCATCCGCCCCGGCGCTCGGGACGGTGCTCGGCGCACGGTGAGGGCTTAACCAACACCGCCACGATCACTCTCCCGATCGCACGGCCCGGCGCCTCGCCCACGGCGAGCGCTCGACAGATCCCACCGAGGGAACGGAGGAGCCGCCGTCCGCCCACTTTTTCCGGCGGGGGAGGCCGCGCCGGGAAAGAGACGGGTGGGAGGAGGGCGAGGGGGGAAGCGGGACTCGGGTCTGACCGAGGGAAAGGGGCTGGGGGCGGAGGGCCGGGCGCGCCCGGGTCCCGCCTCCTCCCCCGGGGGGGTCGGACGGGCTGACGGCCGCGGCCGGTCCTCCCGAGAGCGGGGCTCCGCGAGGCAGCGGTCGAGGAGGGGCGGGAGGATCCGATCCGGGGCCGGGGAGACGGGCTTCGGGGAGGGCCGGAGGACCCCCCCCCCCCCCCCCGGCCCCGGCGGGGCTCCCCCGACGTCTACCCCGAACGGCCTACGGCACCGGGCCCGACGGGAACCTCCGTTCGTTCGGTAGCATCTGTCGGGCGCCTACCGCGCGCCGAGCGCTCGGCACGGACGGTCGGGGTCGCCCGCCCGCCTCCGACGGGAGCCCGTCGCCGTCGGCCTTGAAACCCTCCATCCCCTCGCCCCCTCCCCGCCCCCGGGCCGCACGCTCCGCTCCCCCGCCGCCGACCTCCTCGCCGCCGCGTGAGCTCGGGCACGTCGCACGCCCCTCTGGGCCTCGGTCACCTCGTCGGGAAACGGGGACGGGGCCCGGGAGCCCCGGGAGGGACGGGGACCGCGTCCGACCCGATCGCCTCCCGTCCGCCCCGGTGCTCGGCACGGCGCCCGCGACGTAGTAAGCGCTAAACGGCCGTCACGGTGATCGGCGTCACGTACCTCCATCCCATCCGTCCGGCCGCCAACTACCGGCCCACGGCCTCCCTCTGGCCTGGGACCCCCTCCCCCCTCGTACCCGACGGACCCCGCCCCGTGGCCTTATTAAAATCCCGTCTCCCCCGGGAGGTCTTCCCCGACCGGGCCCTCTCCCCCTCCGTTTCCTCCCCGTCCCGCGTCCCCGTCCCCCCCTCCCCCCCCCGCCCGCGCTTGAATCCGTCCCCTCGCGGTCGCCCCGTCCTCGGCCCCGCGGCACTCGCCTTCAGATCCAGACTCTATCTTCACGTCCGCCCCGTGTCCACGCCCGTCGCCGCCTCCAGACCGCAAGCCCCTCGTGGGGAGGGGACACGTCTACCCGCCCGACCGTACCGGACTCTCCCCGAGGGCTCGGCATCCGGTGAGCGCTCGACAAACACGGCCGACCGATGGAGCGTATCTGGCGAGGGCACTCGTGCCGCGGTGATATGTACTGAGCGCTTACCGCGCGCCGAGCACCGCGCCGCGCGCTTGGACAGAACGACTCGGCGACGGATCGAGAGCGACCCTACCCGACGACGGCCAGACGGCAGCGGCGGAAGGGACGCGTCCGTCCGTCCTTTCGTTCGATCGGATTTATCGAGCGCGGACCGGGCGCGGAGCGCCGTGCCAGGCGTTTGGGAGAGGACGATGAGTAGACCCATTCCCTGCCCACAGCGAGCTGCCAATCTCCGATACACATCCTATCGCTCGCTCTCTTTCCTTTAAAGTAAAAGTCGCGTCTCTCCCTCACCCGGCCAGCGCTCGGCTTCCCCCCATCCAAGAAAGCCGACGGACGAGATGCTTCCGTCCTCTCTCTTTCTCTTTTTTAACGGTACACGTCAGGCTCCCGCCACGCGCTCGACGTCGTACCTAGGCGCCGGGGGGGATCCGGCCGGACGCGGCCCCCCGATCGGTCCGGGGCCCGGCGTCTCCGCCCCCTCCTCCCCGCGCCCGCCATCCCGCAGCGCGAGGGAGCCGGAGCCGGGAGAGACGACGTGACCGGCCCGGGGGCCGGCGGCAGACAGGGGGCCGAGACGGGGCTCGAACCCAGGTCCTCCCGACCCCCGGCCCCTCCGTCGGTCGAGGGCGCCGACCGGGCGCCTACCACGGGCGGCGCGCCGTACCGAGCGCTCGGGAGAGTCCGGCACGACCGGGTCGGTCGCCCAACGCCCCCGCCGCGGGCTCCCGTCGGATCCTCCCGCCGGACGCCAAGATGGCAGGCGGACCCCCGAGAGATAAACGGCGCCATCCGTCCACCCACGGATGGCGCCTGTCGAGCGCCGACCCCGTGCGCGGTCCCGTACTGAATGCCCGGGGGGGGGGGGGGGGGGGGACGACGACGACGAAACCACGCGGCGGAACGGGCGGGCCCGCCCGTCGATCTTACGCGCTTCCGGCGAGGCTCGGGAAAGGACAGGGCGTCAGCCGGCCGGTCCGCGCTACCGACCGGGCGCTCGCCGCGGGCACGGCGTCGGCCCGAGCGCCCGGGAGAGCGCGACGGCGAGTGGAGGAGGGAGGAGGGACCGGGTCCGTCGACCCCCGGGTCGGGACCGGCTCATCCGCTCGCCGTCCTCGGACGAGAGGAGGGTTCGGGGCGGGGGCCGGGGGCCTCGGGGGCCTCGGGGGCGACGACGCGCCGCGGACCGACGCGTCCGCTGTCGTTTCGGGATTCCTCCCGCCCCCGGAATCCCCGGTACGGGACGTCCGCCTCCCGGCCCGACGCCCCAATGCGTCCCCCGTCCCCCGCGTTCCCCGACTGGCGCGTCGTCGGGTCGGGGGACGCCGCTCCCCGCGGGAACCGTTTTACGGGAGGGGGAACCGGTCCCGGATCCCACGGGCGGGCCCCCCAACCGTCACCCGGGCCAGCCGGGATCGGGGTTTCCGAAGCCCGACGGGGAGGCGCGTCCGCGGCCCCCGATCCGGGGGGGAGGACTCCTCGACGACGCCGACCCTCGCGGCGTCTGTCCGACGCCCACTACGTGCCGAGCGCCGTCCTGAGCCCCGGGGCCCTGACGGCCTGTCCCACGGGGGCCCGCGGTCCTCAGCCCCACTCGTATCACCGCCCCACGACTAGCGGGGCTCGGCGGGAAGAGCCCGGGCTCGGGGGTCGGAGGTCACGGGTCCGACTCCCGGCTCCGCCACCTCGTCGGCTGTGGGGCCGCGGGCGAGTCGCTCCGCTCCTCTGCGCCTCAGCGACCTCATCTGTAAAACGGGGATTAACCGTGAGCCTCGCGTGGGACGACCCGATGACCCCGTAACGGCTCCGGCGCTTAGAGCGGGGCTCTGCACCCAGTAAGCGCTTAACGGATACCAACGTTAATACTAACCACGGCATCCGTTAAGCGCTCACTAGGTGCAGAGCCCCGTTCTAAGCGCTGGGGGGGACGGACACGGGGCGATCGGGTCGTCCCACGCGGGGCTCACGGTCTTCATCCCCATTTTACAGACGAGGGAACCGAGGCACAGAAGGGAAGTGACTTGCCCAAAGTCGCGCGGCTGACGCACGGCGGAGCCGGGATTAAAACCCACGACCCGACTCCCAAGCCCGGGCTCTTTCCACCGAGCCACGCTGCTTCTCGTGAACGACCGTGATGACGACGACGGCGGCGGCGGCCGCCGAGCGCCTACTACGCGTCAAGCGCCGTTCTAAGCTCCGGGGGCGATACAAGGCAGTCGGGCCGGACACGGCCCCCGCCTCACATGGGGCTCCCGCTCTTCGTCCCCATTTTAATCGTAAAAATAACGACGACGAGGGTATCCGTTAAGCGCTCGCTACGCGCCAAGCGCCGTTCTAAGAGCCGGGGTGGATACGAGGTCATCAGGTTGTCCGTCCCACGGTCTTTTAATCCCCATTTTGGAATAACGACGGTAATGACGACGATGGCATCCGTTGAGCGCTTACTCTGTGCGGAGCACCGTTCGGAGCGCCGGGGTAGACACGGGGGAATCATCCCCGTTTTCCAGATGAGGTGCCCGAGGCCCAGAGAAGCGAAGCGACCCGCCCACGGCCACACGGCTGGCAAGTGGCGGAGCCGGGATGCGAACTCGTGACCTCTGACTCCGAAGCCCGGGCTCTTTCCGCTGAGCCAGATGAGGTCGCTGAGGCACGGAGAAGTGACGTGACCGGCCCAGGGTCCCGGCGCTGGCAAGCGGCGGGGTCGGGATCGGAACCCGCGACCCCCGACCCCCCGAGCCCGGGCTCCTTCCACCGAGCCTCCGGTCACGGAGCAGACGGGCGACGGTCCCGGGATCACAACCCGGTACCTTCCGACGTCCCCGCCCGTGCTCTGTTCATTCGATCGTGTCTGTCGAGCGCCCACTGCGTGCAGGGCGCCGTACCGAGCGCTTGGGACGGACAGTTCGGCGACAGACAGAGGCGGGCTCGGGGTCTCCATCCGCTACGCCGTGCTGCTTCGCCCGCAAGACGGGGATGAGGGCCGCGGGGCCCACGTGGGACGCTGGACCGCGTCCAACCCGACGGGCCCGCGTCCCAGCGCTTAGCACGGTGCCCGGCACACGGTAAGCGCTTAAATGCCGTCACCGAAGGGAGGGGAAAAAAAAAGGAGGGAGAGCGAGCCCGGCGTCGTGAGATCCAAGCCCAAGTGCGGAAAACGTGAGAGAGGCGGCTGACAGCCCCACGTGGGTCAACCCGATCGCCTTTCACCTCCCCCAGCGCCCGGGACGCTGCTCGGCACGCAGCGAGCGCCGAACCAACGCCGTCGTTATTATAACGGTAGCGGTCGCGGTGTCCGTCGCTTACTAGGCGTCGGGCACCGTCCCAAGCGCTTACAGGGGCGCTTACAGGGTCATCGGATCCCAAACCGGGGCTCGCGGCCGGGTCCGGGGGGAGAACGGGGGGCGGACCCCCCCACTCGCGGATGAGGAAACCGAGACCCGGAGAAGCGAAGCCACTCGCTCGAGGTCCCGCGGCGGACGAGCGGCGGGGCCGGCCTCAGACCCGTCCGAACCGAGCGCCCGGCACGGCGCTCCGTAAATACGACCGGACGAATTAGGCCCCGGGCCCTCCGCCTCCCAGGGCCCGGGCTCCTCCCGCCAGGCCGCGCCGCCCGTCGTAACCCGGAGCGGCCGCGGTCGGTGATTTCCCGGGTTCGCCGACGGAAACGACGGGTTCTTACCGAGGGAACCGGGTGGGGGGGGGGGATAGAAACCCCCTTGAGACACCAGGGAACCGGGAAGATCCCCGGGCCCGATCCATCCGCGAATGACGCCCGACCGGGGAGCCGGGCGCCTCCCGGGCGCTGGCCGGCGTGCGGGACGCTGCCCCACGCCACCCGTCGGCCGGCCCGTCGCGGCCGAGCCGCCTCGCCCGCCGAACGGGGAGGGGGACGGCGGGCCCCACGCGGGCCGGGGACCGCGTCCGCCGTACCCGTCCCGGCGCCCGCTCCGGTTCCCGGCACGCGGCGGATCGCGACCGGGCCGTCGGGGGGGGGGGGGGGGGCGGCCGCCGCCGCCGCCCCCGTCCCGCCGCCGTATCGGCGTTCCGTTTCGCGTCTCCCCGCCCGGCCGCCGCCGCCCGGCTCCCCCGGCCCCGACCCGCTTCCCACGTCGGGCCCGGGAGCCCCGCGGGGGACGGGGCTCCCGCGCCCTCCCTCCCGGGGCCGAGCTCGACGCTCCGCGCGCGGGGAGCGTCTACCGCGTACCCCGACGTCCGCTCCTCTCCCTCCCCTCGAAACCTCACCCAGGGCCCGTCTGGTCCGAGAGGCCTTCCCCGACTCCGCCCCGCTCCTCCCCTCCTCCCGCTCCCTTCCGCGTGGCCCCGACCCGCTCCCTTTCTTCATCCCCCGGCTCCCGTCCCCGCCCCGACGTCCACATCCGTCATTTATTTCCGCCGATCCCCGTCTCCCCGTCTCGCGCCGCGGGCGGGGACCGTGTCCGTTCTTCCAGCGAACCCTCCCAAGTGCTCCGTTCGGCGCCCCGCACAGAGTAAGCGCTAGATAGACGGCACCGACGGACCGACCGGATCGGTCCGCCTCCCTCCCCGCCAGTTCGGGGCACGTCCGGCCCCGCCCAGGGTCAAGGGAAGTAAGTGGCGATGACAGAACGATGACGAGGGTACAGGTATTTACCAGGCGCTCGCTCCGTGGCGGGCGCCGTCCCCAGCCCCGGGGTCGACGGGAGGCGAGCGGGTGGGAGACGGTTCCCGTCTCGCGGGGGGCTCGCGGTCTCCACCCCCGTTTTACGGACGAGCCGACCGAGGCCCGGGGAGCCGGAGCGATCCGCCCCCAGTCACGCGGCGGAGCCGGGATCGGGATTCACCTCCCGGGGCCCTCCGGACCCGCGCTTCACCCACTGGGCCACGGTGCCGGACCCCTCGAGGCGATGACGACGTCGGCGTCTGTTAAGCGCTCACCAGGCGCCGGGCACCGTTCTGAGCGCCGGGGCGGACTCGGGGCCGTCGGGCCGTCCCACCTGGGGCTCGCGGTCTTCATCCCCATCTTCAGGGCCGAGGGAAGCGAGACGCCGCGAAGTCGAGCGGCTTGCCCAGAGCCGCCCGACTGACGGGTGGCGGAGCCGGGATCGGAACCCACGGCCTCCGACTCCTGAGCCCGGGCTCTTTCCACTGAGCCGCGCCGCTCCTCGACTCGAACCGAGAGTATCTGGAGATACTTTTCCACTCCCAGGAGGCTCCTCAATAATAACGTCGGTACCCGGTAAGCGCTCGCGACGTGCAGGGCACCGTTCGGAGCGCCGGGGTAGACGCGGGGGAATCGGGTCGTCCCGCGTGGGGCTCACGGTCTTCATCCCCATCGGACAGACGAGGGAGACGAGGCGCAGAGACGTGAGGCGACTCGCCCACGGTCACGCGGCTGACGAGCGGCAGAGCCGGGATCCGAACCCACGGCCTCTGACTCCGAAGCCCGGGCCCCTTCGGCCGGGCCACGCCGCTTCCCTGAGCGAGCGGGACTTTCGGGGAGGCTCACGGCCGGATCTCCCCCCACGGCCCGACGGGACTCTTTCGGAAGACCATCTGAAGACCACCCGGACCCCGCGTAGAGGTCGCGGGGGCTAGCGGGAGAAGCTGGGGGCCGGGGGGCCGGGGACCCGGCTTCTAACCCCGCTCCCACCCCACACCCCCGGTTCCTCTATGGCGTCCGTCGAGCGCTCCCTCCGAGCCGGGCGCGGCACAGGGCGCCGGGGCGGCCGCGGGCCGAGCGGGTCCGAGCCCGACGCGGGACTCACGGTCGTCGGCCCCGTCTTCCGGGGGGGGGGACCGGGGCCCGGAAGGCGGCCGCGGGGCGGCCGCGGGATCGGAAGCCGGGCGGCCCGTCTCCGCGGCCCGTGCTCTCTCCGCGAGGCCGCCCCGCTCCCTCTCCCCGCCGCGGCCCCAACCTCGCCCTGCCGCCGGGCTCGTTTTCCCACGCAGACGCGCGGGCCGTGCTTCCCCGCCGCCGGAGGACCCCCGGCGGTCGCCCGTCCGCCTCCGCGTCCGACGGAGACTCCTCGCCGTCGGCTTTAAAGCCGTCCATCCGCTCAGCCCCCTCCCGCCTCGCCTCGCCGCGCCCTCCCGTCGCGACCCGGCCCGCGCGCTCCGCTCCCCCGCCGCCGACCTCCTCGCCGGGCCTCCGTCCCGCCCGTCCCGCCCCCGGCCCGGAACGCCCTCCCCCTCCACACCCGCCGGACCGCCGCCCCCCCCCGCCCCCCCCCCCCCGCCTCGGCGGCCTTAACGACGACGGCATCCGTCCGGCGCTCGCTACGTGCCGGGCGCCGTTCTGAGCGCCGGGGGGGGGGGGCACACGGGGCCGTCGGGTCGTCCCTCGCGGGGCTCACGGTCTCGATCCCCATTTCGCGGATGAGGTCGCTGCGGCCCGGGGGAGGGAAGCGACTCGCCCGACGTCACGCGGCCGACGAGCGGGGGAGCCGGGATTAGAACCCATGAGCTCCGCCTCCCGAGCCCGGGCTCTCTCCACGCGAGCCACATCTATTAAAATCCCACCTCCCCCGAGAGGCCTTCCCCGATTAGAGCTCTCACGTCCCCTCCTCCCTCTCCCTTCTGCTTCACCCGTGCCCTTTAAGCACCTTAAGCGGCGGCTAACGACGACGACGACGACGACGATCACGCCGGTACCCGTCGAGCGCCCGCTACGTGCCGAGCGCCGTTCTGAGCGCTGGGGGAGATACAGGGTAACCGGGTGGTCCCAGGCGGGGCTCACGGCCTCGATCCCCATTTTACGGAGGAGGGGACCGAGGCCCAGGGAAGCGAAGCGACTCGCCCGAGGTCACCCGGCAGACGGGCGGCGGAGCCGGGATCGGGACCCACGGCCCCGGACCCCCGAGCCCGGGCTCCCGCCCCGGGGCCGCGCCGGTCGTCCCGTCGCCAGTCGGTCCGCCCTCCCTCCCCCGACGCCCCGCGTCCCGTGCTCTGACATCTAGCTCCCCGTACGGAATCGGAGTCCGCCGCGGGCGGGGACCGCGCCCGCCGACTCTGCCGCACCAGACCCTTCCACGCGCCGAACGCCGCGCTCCGCGCGCGGCGGGCGCTCACCGACCAATGGTACATAACGACGCAGGTGTCCGTTAAGCGCTCACCGCGTGCAGGGCACCGTTCTAAGCGCCGGGGGAGATCCGGGGGTCGTCGGGTCGTCCCACGTGAGGCTCCCGGTCTTCATCCCCGTTTTACAGACGAGGGAACCGAGGCGCAGAGAAGCGAAGCGACCCGCCCACGGTCACGCGGCTGACAGCGGACCGAACCCCGGCGGCCTTTCCATCGAGCGAGAGGTGGGCCCGGCCTCAGGAGCCAGAGACGGGCCCTCGAGAAGCTCGCCGGGAAACCCTCGACCCCCTCTCTCCGGGTCGCCGTCGAGCGGACCCCGCGGTCGTCTTCGACGTCGACGGCACTCGCCGAGCACTTCCCGGGCGCGGGGCACCGCGCCGGGCGCCTCGCGGAGGGCGATACAACCGCGGGGGCGTTCGGTCACTCACTCCAGCGAGCGCTTCCCGCGCGCGGGGCGCCGTGCCGAGCGCTTCGGAGAGGATGACACGACGGAGCTGGCGCCCGGGGCACTCGTTCGCTCGCGTTCGGCGAGCGCTTCCCGAGCGCCCGGGAGAGTACGCCGCGACGACCAACGGCCACGCTCCCCGCCCGCCACGAGCTCAGGGTCGGGGGGGGGGGGGGGGGGGCGGGGACGCTCACAGAAACGTGTCATTCATTTACGGGGCGGGACGCCGGGGCGACGGACGAGCGGAGCGCGCGGACGACGCGGGGGCGGGAGGGAGCCGGGGGAGGGGACGGCTTGGTCGGGGAAGGCCCGCCGGAGGAGACGGGACCTCGGCGGGGCCCGGCGGGGAGGCGGCCCCGACCCCGCCCCTCCGACGCCTCGCCGCCGGCCCCGCCCCGCCCCGCCGTCCCCGCCGCGCGGATCGGCCCCGAGATCTCCCTCCCCGGGCCGGGGGCTGACGCTCCCCGGGCGAGGCGGCGGCGGGCGGACGGCCCCGAGGATGGCGCCTCCCGAGACGCGGCCCCCCCCGACTCGCCCCCGCCCCGGGACGGACGGACCCGGGCGCCGTCGGGGACGCGCGGACGGACCCTCCGCCGCCCGGGACGCGCGGCCGGCAAGGCAGGCGACCGCCCGGACCCGTTCTTCCCCGCCCGGGGGGGGGGGGGGACCGCGGGGTCGGGCGGGCGGAGGGGGGGGGGTCGAGGGTCGCGTCCGTCCCGAGCGGGACCCCGGGAGGCGCGGGGGCCCTCGACGCCGCCGCGGCCGTCGGCCCGGGCGCCCCGCCGACGGCGAGGTTCCCCGGGGAGGGCGCCGGGGAAGCCGGGAGGACCGCCGGGAGGGACCCCGGGTCCGCCCGTCGGGAGACCCCCTCGGCGGGACGGACAGACGCGGCCGCCGTCCGCTCCGGAGGTCCGCGGGCGGCGGGCCCCGCGGCGACGCCCTCCGCGGCCGGCCCTCCCGTCGCCCACGTCGCTCCCGGCCCCGGGGGCGCCGACGGGGCGGGGGAGGGACCGGCCGGGGGCCGGGGGGGGGGGGCCGCTCGGGACCCCGGCCGCCCGCCCGCCCCCGCGCCGGCCGGAGAGATAGCAGAGAAAGGCGGAGCCTCTACCTCGTTACTCTTGCTCTGGGACAGGGCCAGGCTATCGTTGGTCAGTTCCTCGTCGTCCGCGCCGCCGCCGCCGGGCGCCTTGGCCTTCTTCCTGCGGCCGGCCGGGGGGCCGCCGCTGCGGGGGTCTCGGCGCTCCCGCCGCCGCCCCTCCTCCTCCTCCTCCTCCTCCTCCCGCTCCTCCCGCGGCGGCTCCTCCTCGTCCTCGTCCTCGTCCTCCTCCTCCTCGCTGACGTCGTCGTCGTCCTCGTCCTCCTCGTCGTCGTCGTCGGCCCGGTCGCGGTCGTCCCCGTCGGCGCCCCGCCGCCGGGCGGCCGCCCTGCCCTTGCGCCGGGCCGCCGCCGGCCGCCAGTCGTTGTCGTCTTCGCTGTCGTAGTCGTCCATGTCGTTCAGCTCCTCCATGGACACGAAGTCCAGCAGCGGCCGGTTGCGCCGCAGGTTCCACTTCTTGGGCTCGCGGGCCCGCCCCTCGGGGGCCGGGGCCCCGGCCGCCGCCTCGCCGGACCCCCCGGCCGCCGCCGCCCGCTCCTTCTCCTCCTTCTCCTTCTTCCTCTTGGGCTTCTCTCGGCTCTCCTCGCCCCGCCCGCCGCCGCCCACCTCCCCGGCCTCCCTCTCCTCCTCCTCCTTCTCCTCCTCCTCCGCCGCCGCCGCCGCCGCCTCCTCCTCCTCCTCCTCGCGCCCCGACGGCCGCCGCTCTTCCCGCTCTTCCTCCCCGCGGCCGCCTCCGTCGCCGCCGCCGCCCTGCTCCTCCTCCTCCTCCTCCTCCTCCTCCTCCTCCTCCTCCTCGTCCTCCTCCGCGCGGCTCCCGTCCGGCTGCTTCCCCCCGGGCGGCATCTCCCGGCCGGGCCCCCCGGGCCCCGGGGCCCCTCGCCCTCCCGGCGGGGCGGCCTCCTCCTCTAAGGGGTTCTCCTCGGCGGAGCCCTCGCTGCTGTCCTTCGAGGGGTCGTCGCTGCCGTTCCCGCTCCCGTCGGAATCTGTCGGAGACACGAGAGACGGGGCGGGGGCGGGGGAGAGAACAGAAACCACACGGATGTATGTACGGACGCACGCCCCGGCACGCGGAGACGCGCACGGGAGGCCCGGGGGGGGGGGGGCGACCGCGGACGGAGACGGGTCGACGGCGCCCGGAGAGCCGGCCCCCCGCCCGCCTTCCCGGCCCGCTCTCCCGCCCTCGGTCCCGAGGCGGCCGGCGGCGGGCCCGCTTCCCGCGGACGTCCCGGGGCCGCCCGGCCCCCCGGGACGGCCTCCCCTCGGACCCCGCCGGACTAGGGCGCCTCTCCCCGGGCTCGGGAGGGAGAGGCGGGGGGCCCGCGGGCGCCGAGACGCCCCCCCCCCGCCCCCCTCCGGGGCAGAGCCGAGGAGAGCCCGAGGGGAGGCCCCGGCGGCCCGAGGCTCGGGACGGAGACGAGGCGATCGGATTTCCCCGAGCGGGGCCCGCCCTCTCCGGCCCCGTTTTCCGGATGGGGTCGCCGGGGGGTCAAGCGGCCGCCCGAGGTCACGCGCCGGGATCGGAACCCACGACCTCCCGCTCCCGAGCCGGGCTCCCCCCGCCGGGCCGCGCCGCTCCTCCCGTCTGCCGTGCGGCCTCGGGCAAGTCACCTCACCCCGCCGCGCCTCGGCGGCCTCGTCCGCAAAACGGGACCGGGGCCGCGTCCGACCCGACGCGCTCGGATCCGCCCCGGCGCTCAGTACGGCGGCCGAAACACGGCGAGCGCTTGACGAACGCCACCGTCGTCACGACCGCGGCGCCTCCCCCGGCCCTTCCACCCTCGCGTCGTCCTTCCGGTCCGCGTCGAGCGCCGGGACGCATTCGAGTCGATCGGCCTGGGCGCCGGGGAGAGGACGATCCAACGGCACGCGTTTGAACGGCTGCACGGCCGGTTCATTTATACTGATGTCCGTCTCCCCCTCTAGACCGCGAGCTCTCCGGGGACGGGGGTAACCACGACGACGGCATCCGCTGAGCGCTCTCCACGGGCCAGGCGCCGTTCTAGGCGCCGGGGCAGGCACGAGGCCGTCCCACGTGGGGCTCACGCTTCTAAGTCCCATTTGACGGATGGGGGAGCCGAGGCCCGGGGAAGCGGAGCGACCGCCCGAGGTCACACGGCAGACAGGCGGCGGGGGCGGGGTTGGAACCCACGTCCTCTGACCTGCCGCCGAGCCGCGCCCTTGTCCCGGTGGACTCTCCCAGGCGCCCGGCGCGGCGTCCGCCCACAGTAAGCGCTCGGGCGTAGCGCGGCGCTCCGCTCCGCGCACGGTGAGCGCTCGGCCGACACGACCGGACGGACGGACGCGACCGAACGGATGAATCCAACGGACGGAGCCGGTAGACGGGTTCCCCGCCCGCGAGGGGCGTCCGGTCTGCGACGTCGGTCTACCGGTGACGATCACTGCCGTTACGGCATCCGTGAGGCCCTCGCGGTGCGTCCCACACCCCTCCGAGCGCCGTACCCGAGGTAACCGAGGCCCGGGGAAGGCGGGCGACCCGCCCCGGGTCACCCAGCGGCGGAGGAGCGGCGGAGGCGGGATCGGAACCCGGATCCTCGTGACTCCCAAGTCTATCTCGGCGCGTCTCTCCGCGAGAGCGCCGATCCGGGGAGGGCGGGCCGTCCCGCGGTTAGGAATGCGGAAGGAGCCGTCCCTTCCGCCCCCGCCCGGGGGGGAGGCCCGCATCTTGGGCCTAAGACGACGCCTCGCACGCCTCCGCTCACATTCTCTGCAAGCACCTCCTGTTCCAGGAGAGCCGGGCGGAGAGTTGCATCCCTTAACGCCGCGTAGGTGAGAGGGCCCCCCGCCCGCCCCCAGCCCGGGTCCGAAAGGCCGACACGGGCCCGGCCCGGCCGGATGCCTCCCGCTGACCAAATTATCCGGGGGTGACTGGCCCGACTTGAGCGGCCGGACGCCCGGCAGGTGAAAGACAGACTTCTCTGACCCTCGTTCCCAGAGGAATCTCACCGCCCGTCCGACTTCTCGGAGCAAGCGGGGTCGGCGGGGAGTCCGTCCGTCGCGGGGGCCCATCGCGCCACCGAGGGCGGGGGCCGTCCGACGGCCGCGGGCGGGGCGGACCGCACGCCTCCGGGCGGAGCGCGACAGAAAACCGAGTCTCCGCGGGGAACGTCCGCCTGGCGGCGCGCATCTCTCCGGGAGAAGCGCGACGCGAGGAACGGCGGAGGCCGGCGGCTGCCACGGCGCCCGTCCGCCTCGGTACCCGGGGGCGGTTAGAGAACCGAAGGGTCTGCCCGGACCTTTCTGCCCGACTCATCTTAGCCCCCGCCCCCGCCCCGGGGAGCTCGGCCGACACCTTCCGTTCATTCGGTCGATTTTACCGAGCGTCGCCGAGCGCACGGCACGGTACTAAGCGCTCGGGAGAGGACGGCATAACCACGGACGGGCACGTCCCCCGCCCGCGACGGGCCTTCGCCGCGTGAGACGGGGATAGCCGGGCCGGGTGGAATCCATTCCCGCCCGACCCGAAAAGCCCACCTCAACTCATTCGGTCGTACGTACCCAACGCCCACCGCGTGCAGAGCGCCGTACTACGCGCTCGGCGGAGTACGCGAAAGGGACCCGGCCCCCGGCCCCCTCGACTTTCCTCTCCATCCGCCGCCGCCGCTAGGCGGCCCGACCCGTCGCCGTTCGGTACGGGCCGAGCGCTTCCCGCCCGCACGGCACCGCGCCGAGCGCCTCGGAGGGCACGGTGCGCCGGGGTCGGCCCGCGCCCCGCGCACAGAGAGCGCTTCGGACGGGGCGACGGAATCGGGGAGGGAATTCAGCGCGGACCGGCGGATGCCGGATTCTACCTTCCGGGCGCTCGGTGCCTGTAGTGAGTGCTCCATAAATACGATCGAACGGATGAATGGAGCGCGGGCCTGGGAGTCGGCGGGTCACGGGTTCGAATCCCCGGGGCAGCCGCCCGATAGCCGCGTGACCTCGGGCAAGTCGCTTCACTTCTCCGGCCCTCAGTTCTCTCATCCGTAAAATGGGGAGTGAGACCGTGAGCCCCACGTGAGACGGGGACCGCGCCCAACCCGACCCGCCCGTCCCCGCCCCGGCGCTCGGTACGGTTCCCGGCACACGGCCAACGCGAGACGCCGCTGTCGTTCCTCATCCGTAGAACGGGGATCGAGACGGGGAGGCCGGAGCGGGACGGGGACCGTGTCCGAACTCTTCATCCTGTACCCACCCCCGCGCTTAGCACGGTGCCCGGCCCGCGGTCGGCACCTCGCAGATACCACTGTTCCTCCTCATCTGGAAGACGGGGACGGAGACCGTGAGCCCCACGTGGGACGGGGACCGTGTCCAACCCGACCTGCCCGGATCCGCCCCGGCGTTCGGTACGGCGCCCGGCACACAAGCGCTTAATAAGCGCCACGGTCATCGTCGTCGCCATCATCAGAGACGATCCCGGCCGGGCCCCGGTGCCCCGACGATCGGTCAGAGGAAAGGGACCCTAAAAGAAGTTCCCGTCAGGAAAAGGACAGCTTTCTCCTTGTGGACGTGCGGGCGACGCGGACTGCGAAATCCCGACCGCGAGCGATATCCGGTCTTCACCTTCCTGGCGCTGATAAAAAACCACTCGTGCATTCATTCCATCGTATTCCCTGAGCACTTACGGGGCGGAGGCGGGGAGGGCAAGGCGCTCTACTAAGCGCCTGGGAGAGAACGGTGGAACAACGGACAGACCCATTCCCGCCCACCGGGAGCTCAGAGTCTACGGGGGAGAGGGACGCTGAGGTACGTGAATAAATAACATCAGCGGGATTTACTGAGCTTCGGCTTCCGGGCCGTCCGTCCCCTCGCCCCCTCCTACCTCTCCTCCCTCCTCTCTCTCCTCCGCCGCCCGCCTCCTCGCCGTCCCCCGTCCTCGCCCGTCCCGCCGTCGACCCCGGGCCCCCCCCCCCCGCCGTCCCGGGACGCCCTCCCTCCTCCTCCGCCAGACTCACTCCCCCCCCCCCCCCGCCCCGCTTCAAAGCCCTCCCGAGAGCTCCCCTCCTCCAGGAGGCCTTCCCACGCTGAGCTTCCCCTTCTCCCCTTCTCCGTCGCCCCGACTCGCTCCCCGCATTCATCCCCCCGGCCCAGCCCCACACCGCTTAGGTCCGCGTCGGTCCTTCGACCATTTATACTGACGCCCGTTTATCCGGATCGACGTCCGCCCCCCCCCCCTTCTAGACCGGGCGCTCACCGCGGGCGGGGACCGCCGCTCTCTACTGCCATATTGTACTTTCCCGAGCGCTCAGCACGGCGTTCTGCACACGGCAAGCGCTTAAGAAATACGACCGAACGAACCGAGCGCCCAACGGGCCCTCGGGCCAGCCGGAACGGTCAAGCGCCCGTTTCTCCGGCTCCGTCGCCGGCTCCCCGAGGCCTCGGATGACGGCGTTCGATCCTATCTACTCGAAGCGGCGCGGCGCGGCGGCAAGAGGCCGGGCTTGGGAGTCGGAGGTCACGGGTTCGAATCCCAGCTCCGCCGCCTGTCGGCCGTGGGACCGCGGGCCAGCCACTTCGCTTCTCTGGGCCTCGGCTGCCTCGTCTGTCAAACGGGGATGAAGACCGTGAGCCTCACGAGGGACAACCTGACGACCCTCCATCCACCCCGGCGCTCAGAACGGTGCCTCGCACGCAGTAAGCGCTTAAATACCAACATTACTATTATCTACTGAGCGCTCACTGGGCGCACAGGTCTCTCTCGAGAGCTCGGGGGACCACAACGAGAACGTCCGAAACCCACAACGCTCACGTCCGCGTCCGGATCGCGCTTCGGTACGCCCGCCTCCGTCTGGAGACGGTAAGCCCCCAGTTTGGAAAGGAACCCGTCTACCAACTGTCTGCTGCCGTACCGAACTCCCCCAAGCACCGGGCACGATGCCGCGACCGCGGTCAGCCCCCGGCGTCCCGTACGGAGCGCCGACCGCTGGGGCGACAGACCGCGAGCTCCCGAAGGGTCGGGATCCCGTCCGCCAACTCTACTCCGCTCTCCCGGGCGCTCGGTACGGCGCCCTGCGCGCAGGGGTGGGAACGGGAGAATCGGGTTGATAATAACGTTGGTATCTGTCCAGCGCTTACTATGTGCCGAGCGCCGTTCTAGGCGCCGGGGTGGACGCGGGGGAGTCGGGTCGTCCCACGTGGGGCTCACGGTCTTCATCCCCACTTTACAGACGAGGGAACCGAGGCCCAGAGAAGTGAAGTGACTCGCCCACGGTCACACGGCTGACGCGTGGCCGAGCCGGCATCCGAACTCATGACCTCTGACTCCAAAGCCCACGCTCTTTCCGCTGAGCCACGCTGCTTCTCTAATGGGTCAGGGGCGGGCCCCGACTCCCACGGGGCTCACGGTCTACTCGGGAGGGAGGAGAGGGGAAGCGAGGCGGGGCCGGGGGAGGCGACTCGTCCAAGGCCACCCGGCCGACGAGAGGGAGAGTCGGAGCGAGCTGCCGGGTCAGGTCGTCTGACCTCCCCTCCCCAGCGGGGCCGCGCGCTCTCCGCCGGGCCGGGCCGGGCCGGGCCGGGCCGCCCGTCCCTCGTCCTCGAGTCCTCCGGGACTGAGGGGCGGGCGGGAGGGAGGGCGGGCGGTGTCCGCTCCGGGTCGTCTCCACGGCGTCCGACCCCCTCGGACGGCGCCGCGCGGGCAGCCCCGGCCCCCTCGGGCGGCGCCGCGCCGCAAGCCCCGCGGCCCCCGGCATCTGACCCCCTCAGACGGCACGGCGCCGGAAGCCCCGGCCCCCCCTAAGGGAGCGCTGCACCGGAAGCCCCGGCCCCTTCAGGCGGCGCGGCACGGCACGGCACGGCGAGCCCAGGCCCCGCTCAGAGAGCGCTGCACCGCGGGCCCCGTCGCCCTCACCGTCTGACTCCCTCAGCCGGCACCGCACCGGGAGCCCCGGCCCCCCTCGGACGGCGCCGCGCGGGAAGCCCCGGCCCCCCTCGGACGGCGCCGCGCCGAAAGCCCCGGCCCCCTCACGGGGCGCCGCACGGGAAGCCCCGCCGCCCTCGGCATCTGATCCCCTCAGAGAGCACCGGACGGGAAGCCCCCGGCCCCTCAGGCGGCGCCGCACCGGAAACCCCGGCCCCCTCGGACGGCGCCGCACGCGAAGCCCCGGCCCCCTCGGACGGCGCTGCGGCGGAACCCCCGGCCCACCGGGAATCCGGGCGGACCGGCTCGGCCCGCTCGAGGCCCACACGACCTCGGGGTCCCCCCCCCCCCGACCGCGCGGCCCCCTCCACCCCGAAACTAAGCCTCCGAAACGCCCCCCCCCGACCCGGCGGAATCGCTCGCGTGGCCCCGTCCTCGCCTCTGCCGCCGCTGGCCTCTCGCTCCCGCCCAGCAGCTTCCCCGGTCTCACGAGCCCTTCTGAAATCCCGTCTCCTCCCGGAGGCCTTCCGCGATTTAACCGCTCGCCTCCCTGGCGTCCCTCTGTCCTCCCCCCGCCGCTCGGGCCGCGCCCGCCGGGCGCCCGCGTACCGGCCGACCTCCCAAACCCACCTTCCGGGCCCTAACCCTCCCTCCGGGCCGTGAGAGACCTCGCCGTCGGCCTCCCCCGCTAGACCGTGAGCCGGGTTCGGGTCTACCGACCCCGTCGTGGACTCCCCCAGGCGCTCGGCACAGCGTTCGGCGCCCGGCGGGCCCCGTGAGGGCGGGGATCCCGTTTACTCGCTATCGTGCCGCCCCGCGGGCTCCCGTCCGGCGCTCCGCACGTGCTCAACAGACACTCGGGGCGAACCGTCCGGCAAGGGGAAGACGTCTGCCGGGAGGAAGGGCCGAAGGCCCACGAGCCGAGACCCCCCCCCGAGTGGATCCTAACCCTAGGCCCGCCCGAGTCGGCCGAGGCCGGGAAACCGATCTCCGAGATGAAGCGGGGCGAGAGGGAGAGAGTCCGCGTGCGGGCGCGATCGTTCCCCGCCGATCGTTCCCTCGGGCACTGTCGAGGGGGAGCGAGGGAGAAGAGGAGGAGAGAGGGGCGAGGCGGGCGGGAGGAGGGCGTCGATTTACCTGAAGCATCTCCGACTTTAAAATCACTGTCATCGGAACTATCGTAATCTAGAGCTTCTAGCAGGGAAGCTGCCAGGGTCTTCACTTGCCTCCTCTTCGAGCTGCGATCCACTGTCAAGGAGAAAGACGGCACACGGTCGGTCGGGATGACGCTCGCTCCCGGCAGCGGCGGAGGGGTGCGGGGGAGCGATTCCGCGGTTACGGTCCTCTCTGCGGCGCTCGGGACAGAGCTCGGCGCCGAGGAAGCGCTCAATGAAGCACCGCTGATTGGCGGGGCGCTTTTGTCCGCAGAAGTCCCCGGGGAGCGGGAAGATGCACCCGGGGAAGGCCGGCCGACGCACCGAGCGGCGCGTCAAGGCAACGTGTCGACCAACCCCTACCGGACCGGACTCTCCCAAGTGCTTAGCACGGCGTTCTGCCCCCCACGAATACCACCGACTGTCGGGCTGCGGGGTCGGGAGGTGCTCTTCCCAGGTTTTCCTCTTCCCGACCCACCCCGAGGCGCGCCCCTTCCCTGTCAATCAACTAGTAGTAGTTCCCGAGAGCTTACGGCGCGCAGGGCGCTGTGCGGAGCGTTTGAGAGAGTCCGACTGGACGGAGCGGGCGGACCTGTTCCCGGGCCCCAAGCCGTCGCCTCAGCCGGCCCTCGAGGATGCGGGACGGAGCGCGCCAACCAGGGCGCCGAGTGGACTCTCCCAAGCCCTCAGCCCGGTGCTCTGCGCGCAGTAAGCGCTCGATGAATACCACTCAATGAATGAAAGGCACGTGCTGTGGCGGGGAGGAGGAGGAGGAGAAGAGGAGAAAGAGGAGGAGAGGAAGGAGGAGGAGGAGAAGCAAAAGAAGGAGGAGGAGGAGAAAGGGGAGCAGGAGGAGGAGGAGAAAGGGGAGCAGGAGGAGGAGGAGGAAGAGAAGGCGGAGGAGGAGAAGCAGAATAAGGAGGAACAAGAGGAAGAAAAGGAGGAGCAGGAAGACGAGAAGAAGGAGGAGAAACAGAAGAAGGAGAGAAGGTGGAGGAGGACAGAAGGTGGAGGAGAGAAGGCAGAGGAGAAGGAGAAGCAGAAGATGAAGAAGCAAAAGAAAAAGAAAAAGAAAAAGAAAAAGGAGGAGGAGAGGAGAAGCAGGAGGAGCATGAGGAGAAGGATGACGAGGAGAAGCAGAATAAGGAGGAGCAGAAGAGAAGGAGGAGATGGAGAGGCAGAGAGAGGAGGAGAGGAGGTGGAGAAGAAGGAAAACAAGCAGAAGGAAGAGAAGAGGAGGAAGAGAAGCAAAAGGAGGAGGAGGAGGAGGAAAAGAAGCAAAAGAAGAAGGAGAAGCAAAAGAAAAAGTAAAAGGAGGAGGAGAGGAGAAGCAGGAGGAGGAGCACGAGGAGAAGGATGACGAGGAGAAGCAGAATAAGGAGCAGCAGAAGAGAAGGAGGAGATGGAGAGGCAGAGAGAGGAGAGGAGGTGGAGAAGAAGGAAAACAAGCAGAAGGAAGAGAAAAGGAGGAAGAGAAGCAAAAGGAGGAGGAGGAGAAGGAAAAGAAGCGAAAGAAGAAGGAGAAGCAAAAGAAAAAGTAAAAGGAGGAGGAGGAGAGAAGGAGGAGAAGCAGAGGAGGATGAGGAGAGGACAAGAAGGAGAAGCAGAATAAGGAGGAGCGGGGAAAGAGAAGGAGGAGGAGATGGAGAAGCAGAGGAGGAGGAGGAGAGAAGGTGGGGAAAGAAAAGGAGGAGAAGCAAAAGAAGAAGGAAAATGAGGAGAGAAGGAGAAGCAGAAGGAAGAGAAGGAGAAAGAGAAGCAAAAGGAGAGAAAGAGGAGAAGCAGAAGGGGGAGGAGGAGAAACAGGAGGAGGAGGAGGAGAAACAGGAGGAGGAGGAGGCGAAGAAGCAGAAGAAGAGGAGGAGGAGAAAAGGTGAAGCAGAAGGAGAAAGAGAAGGAGGAGGAGGAGGAGGAGCAAAAGAAGGAGAAGCAGAAGGATGAGGAGAGGACGAGGTGGAGAAGCAGAATAAGGAGGAGCAGGAGAAAAGGAGGAGGAGGAGATGGAGAAGCAGAGGGAGGAGGAGGAGAGAAGGTGGAGAAAGAGGAGGCGAAGAAGGAGGAGAACCAAAAGAAGAAGGAAAATGAGGAGAGAAGCAGAAGGAGAAGAAGGAGGAGGAAGAGAAGCAAAAGAAGGAGGAGAAGCAAGAGGAGGAGGAAGGGAAGCAAAAGAAGGGGGAGAAGGAGGAGAAGCAGATGGAGGAGGAGAGGAGGAGAAGCAAAAGAAGGGGGAGAAGGAGAAGCAGGAGGAGGAGGAGGAGGAGAGAAGGCAGAGAAGGAGGAGGAGAGAAGGCAGAGAAGGAGGAGGAGAAGCAGAACGAGGAGGAGCAGGAGAAGAGAAGGAGAAGGAAAAGCAGAATCAGGAGGAGCAGAAAAGGAGAACCGGAAGGAGGAGGAGAGAAGGCAGAGAAGGAGATGGAGAAGAGAGGCGGGGAAGGAGAGGGAGAAGAGAGGCGGGGAAGGAGAAAAAGCAGAAAGAGGAGAAGAGACGGAGAAGCGGGAGGAGGAGAAACAAAAGGAGGAAGAGCAGGAGAAGAGGAGGAGGAAAAGGTGAAGCAAAAGGAGGAGGAGAAGCAGAATAAGGAGGAGCAGGAGGAGGAGAAGCAGAAGGAGGAGGAGAAGAGGAAGGAGAAGCAGAAGAAGAATGAGGAGAAATAGAAGCGAGAGAAGAAGGAGAAGCAGAATAAGGAGGAGAAAAAGCAAAACAAGGAGAAGCAGCAAGAGGAGGAGCAGGAGGAGAGAGGCAAAAGAAGGAGGAGGAGAGTAGGAAGAGGATGAGGAGAGGAGGAGAAGCAGAATAGGAAAGAGAAGGAGAAGCAGAAGGAGGACAGAAGGTGGAGCAGAAGCAGAATGGGGAGGAGAAAAGGAGGAAAAGGAGAAGGGGAAGGAGGAGGAGATGGAGGAGGGGGAAGAGAAGCAGAAAAAGAAGAAGCAGAATAAGGAGAAGCAGAAGACGGAGGAGGAGGGGAACAGGAGGAGGAGAAGCAGAAGACTTTCCAGGAGCTCAGTCTGATGTTCTGCACAGAGGTAGCGCTCAATCAATACGACTGAATAAATGAATGAATGAAGACGGAGGAGGAGAGAAGGAGAAGCAGAAGGAGGAGGAAGAGGAGGAGGAGGAGCAGCAGGAGGAGGAGAAAAGGAGAAGTAGGAGAAGAAGTGAAGGAGAAGCTAAAGAAGAAGTAGAGGAAGGAGGAGAAGACGCAGGAGGAGGAAAGAAGGTGGAGAAGAGAGAAGAAGCAGAAGGGGGAGGAGAAAAGGAGGAAGAGGAGAAGGAAAAGCAGCAAAAGGAGAAGGAAAAGAAGGAGGGGGAGAGGAGAAGCACAGGGAGGAGAAGATGGAGGAGAAAGAGAAGCAAAAGAAGGAGAAGAGGCAGAAAAAGAAGCAGCAGCAGGAGGAGGAGAAGCAGAAGACGGAGGAGGAGAAGCGGAAGGCGGAGGAGGAGAAGCAGAAGGCGGAGGAGGAGAACAGAAGGAGGAGAAGCAGAAGACTTTCCAGGAGCTCAGTCTGATGTTCTGCACAGAGTTAGCGCTCAATCAATACGATTGAATGAACGAATGCAGAGAGATGGAGATGGAGGAGGAGGAGGAGGAGGAGAGAAGGAGAAGCAGAAGGGGGAGGAGAAAAGGAGAAGTAGGGGAAGAGAAGGGGAAGCTAAAGAAGAAAAAATGGGGAGGAGGAGAAGCGGGAGGAGGAGAGAAGGAGAAGCAGGAGGAGGAGCAGGAGGCGGAGAAGAGGAGAAGAAGGAGAAGCTAAAGAAGGAGGAGGAGGAGGAGGAGAAGAGGAGAAGAAGGAGAAGCTAAAGAAGAAGGAGGAGGAGGAGAGAAGAGGAGGGAGAGAGGAGGAGGAGGAGAAGGAGGGAGAGAGGAGGAGGAGAGAAGAGGAGGGAAAGAGGAGGAGGAGGAGGAGAAGGAGGGGGAGAGGAGGAGGAGGAGAAGGAGGGAGAGAGGAGGAGGAGGAGAAGGAGGAGAGAGGAGGAGGAGAGAAGAGGAGGGAAAGAGGAGGAGGAGGAGGAGAAGGAGGGGGAGAGGAGGAGGAGCAGAGGAGAGCAGGGCGCGCAGCAGATGGGGCGGCATGGAGGCAGATGGGTGGGGGGGCGCGGGGCGGTCACTTACTAAAGGCTCCGGGTGTGGGGCGGCGGGCGGGGCCCGGGACCGGGACCCACCCCCACGGGGAGGACCGACACCGGGACCGGGACCGGGACCGGGAGCGAGCGAGCGAGCGAGGGAGGGAAGGAGGGGGCAGCTGCACGCGGCGTCCGCCCCGCCCCCGGAAAGGGCCGGTCTGGGCGGGCGGCCGAGCGGGGAGACAATGGGGGCGACCCCTGACCCGGAAGCGCCTCCCCGACCCCCGGAAGCGCCGGGCGCCGCCGCCCCACCCAGGGCCCCGACACGCGCATGCGCCACGCCGCCGCGGGAACCCACGGCCCCCCCCCCCCCCCCCACCCCTCCCCCTCCCCATTCGCCCTCCCGGGCTTCGTCCCCGTTTGACAGAGGAGGGAACCGAGGCCCGGAGAAGAATCACAATCATCATCATAATCATCATAATGTGGGTATCTGTTAAGCGCTCACTATGCGCAAAGCCCCGCTCGAGGCGCCGGGGGACCCGAGGCGATCGGGCGGCCCCACGTGGGGCTCTCACGGTTTTCATCCCCGTCTGACAGAGGCGGGAACCGGGGCCCGGAGAAGTGAAGGGACTTGCCCAAAGTCACGCAGCTGGCCAGGGGCGGAGCCGGGATTAGAACCCACAACCTCCGACTCCCAAGCCCGGCCCCTTTCCACGGAGCCGCGCCGCTTCTCATCATAAATAATGAGGACGTTGGTGTTGGTTGAGCGCTTACTACGTGCAGAGCCCTGTCCTAAGCGCCGGGGGACGATGCGGGGGTCATCGGGCGGTCCCTCGTGAGGCTCCCGGTTAATCCCCATTTCACAGACGAGGTCACTGAGGCGCGGAGAAGCCAAGCGACCCGCCCACCGTCAACACAGCCGCCGAGCGGCGGAGCCGGGATGCGGACCCACGACCCGCGCGTCTCCCAAGCCCGGGCTCTTTCCCCTGAGCCACGCTGCTTTCCTTCCTTCCTCCGTTCCGTCCGTTTATTGAGCGCCTACTCCTTCGATTCGTTCGGCGTCGGATGGGCCGAGCGCCGGGAAGGGACCATCGGGCGACGGAGAGACGACCCCGGCCCCACGACGGACCCGCGGCCTAGACGGGGCGGGGGGCGAGGCGGGCGACGAAACGAGGAGACGCCGACACCCTGGAGAGAAATAAATACGATCAGAGATCTGTACGCATCATCGATACAATAAATAGAGCGACAGATAATATATACGGATAGACCCGAGTGGTGCGGGGAGGGAGGAGCGGAGGGAAAGGGAGGGCCCGGTCCGGGAAGGCCTCCTAACGAGGTTGGTATCGGTTAAGCGCTTACTATGCGCACAGCACCGTTCTAAGCGCCGGGGTGGACCCGGGGGGGGGGATCGGGTCGTCCCCCGTGGGGTTCGCGGTCTTCGTCCCCCTTTTACGGATGAGGGAACTGAGGCGCAGACAAGTGAAGCGACTGGCCCACGGTCACCCCGGCTGACGAGTGGCAGAGCCGGGGTTCGAACCCATGACCCCCGACTCCACAGCCCGTGCTCTTTCCACTGAGCCGCGCCGCTTCTCGGCCCGTCTCCTTCGCTACGATAAAAATGATGGCAATGGTATCCGTTAAGCGCTTACTACGTGCCGGGCGCTGGGGGAGATACGCGGTCCGTCGGGTCGTCCCACGTGGGGCTCACGGCCTTCGTCCCCATTTTCCGGCTGAGGTCCCTGAGGCCCAGTGACGCGTGCAGAGCTGAAAGGGGGAAGATGGAATCCAGGAGGGCGGAGGGGATGTTTCTGCCGCCCTGTTAAGATGCAAATTCAACTTGATAATCATAAGGACGATGGTATTGGTTAAGCGCTTACTAGGGCCCGAGCACCCATCTAAGCGCTGGGGGGGGGATACAGGGCCGTCGGGTTGTGATACTAATAATAACAATAACGACGTTGGTAGTGGTTAAGCGCTTACTCTGTGCGGAGCGCTGTTCTAAGCGCTTGGGGGAGACACGGGGGAATCGGGTCGTCCCACGTGGGGCTCAGGGTCTTCATCCCCATTTTACAGATGAGGGAACTGAGGCCCAGAGAAGTGAAGCGACTCGCCCGCGGCCACCCGGCTGACAGGCGGCAGAGCCGGGATTCGAACTCAAGACCTCTGACGCCAAAGCCCAGGCTCTTTCCACCGAGCCACGCTGCTTCCCCCGCGGGGCTCAGCGTCTTAATCGTTTTCCAGATGAGGTACCCGGAGGCACGGAGACGTGAAGCGACTCGGCCAAAGTCACACGGCTGACGAGCGGCGGAGCCGGGGATTCGAACTCACGACCCGCGACTCCCAAGCCCCGGGCTCTTCCCGCTGAGCCCCGCCGTTTCTCTGACTTCGAAGCGTGTAGCGAATCCAAGCCGTTCCCCGTCCTGCCTGGCCGACGGTTCCCGACCTGTCTCCGAACCGGGCGAAGACCAAGGCGAGAGGGGGAGGGTCTCCCCGTTCGCACTTTCCAGCTTTCTCCTCTCCCGCTTCCCGCCTCTGAAGAGCGGACGGAAGGCTTCCCCTCTCTCTGATGAGATTTAAAACGCGTGGCCTAAAACATACGGATCGGGTCCTGAAAACCGGTCGGTTTTACCAGCGCGTCCGTCTCCGCGTGGCGGGCCGTCTTCCACGTAGCACGCTCTGGCCTGGAGTACCGCGCGCCGTACGGAGATATTCTGGCCCCGGATGTGCTCCGCTAGACCATTTAGGTGAGAAAAATACGCCAGTTAAATTTAAAATGACTCGGATCGTTTTGCTTCTGGTCGGGAGGTCTCGGCAACCCCCCCCCCGCCCCCCGAAATAGCCGAGGTTCTCAACGTACGGTGTCGGAGACGTGCGGATCTCTGCGATTTATACTGTGGGCAGAGACTTCCCCTGACCCAAAAAATACCCCTAAGGGAAATCTATCAATTAAATACAGGTTGGGTTAAATACCCACAGTGCTCGCCAAACACTCTATTTACTTTTTAACCTCAAAATAAACCTCGTGCTTTTACTGAGAAGGTGGTGCAATTTGCGTTTCTGTTATCAGAGGAACGACCTTAGCTGTCAATTCATCTCACGGAAAAATAATTCTATGGCTAAAGGCACAGTTTTTTTAAAAAAAAATCTTCAATTTGCCTGAATATAATTGTATTCCACGGCTCGCTTATCAAATTACTCCACTCTAAAAAAGCGATTTCTTTTCTGTCACCCCCTAATAGTAACATATAATCGCCGTGTTTTCCAGCAGTTTCTGTTCCGACCCTTCGGGGACGTCGCTCGGCAGACACGCTCCTTTCTTGGGGTGCCGGTGATAGACGCTTAGCCGGGGTCCCGCGGATTCAGTCGCTGGAAGATCCCAGATTCCACCGAGGCGGACTCCAAACTAAACCTTCCCCGCCCGAGGGGTCTGCGGCATCCCGCAAAAGCCAGAAAAGCTGAGAGAGTCAGAAAGGAGCAGCGGGGCCTGGTGGAAAGGGCCCGGGCCTGGGAGTCAGAGGACCTGGGTTCCAATCCAGCCCCCGCCCCTTGTCCGTTGCGCGGCCTCGGGCAAGTCACTGCATCCGTCAACTGCCTTTCCGGAGCGCTCCCCGGGGCCAGAGCGCTGTACTAAGACGCTCGGGCGCGGACACTCAAGATGGAGTTGAGGACGCTCCCTGTTCACCACGAGAGGGGGAGAACGCTTCTCTTCTCTGAGCCTCAGTTCTCTCATCTGTAAAAAGGGGATTCAATCGTCCTCCCTCTTGGCCTTTTTTTTTTTTTTCTTTTTTAAAACGGTCTTCGTTCGGCGCTTCCGACGTGCCAGACGCCGAACGGAGCGCTGGGGTGGCTCCGGGGATGTATGCGGTCCAGGTCCCACGTGAGGCTCACGGTCTTTAATCCTCATCTTACAGAGGAGGGGTCGGAGGCCCAGAGAAGTGACCGTGACCCGCCCGAGGTCCCGCAGCAGTGGCGGAGCCGGAATTAGAACCCGGGTCCTTGTGACTCCCAGACCCGCGCTCTTTCCACCCTAGGCCACGAAACCCACGCGGACCGCGTCCAGGCTGACGCGAGCCCGTCGTCGGGCGGGGACGGTCTCTATCCGTTATCCGAACTGTCCGTTCCAAGCGCTTCGTACAGCGCGCTCCGCACGCGGTAAGCGCTCAATAAATACGATCCGATGACTGAACGAATGACGCTCCTGGATCTAGCCCAGTGCTTGGCACCTCACCTTTGGAGCCCCAGATCAAGCCCCGCTTTTCCTCATCTCCCCCTCCCCGCTTGCCTCGCCCCGACTCGCCCCCTTCATTCATCCCCCCTCCCAGCCCCACACCACTTAACGTGCGCCTCCCCCATCCATTTATTTCGACTGACGTCTCTCTCCCCCTCCAGACCGGAAGCTCACCGTGGGCGGGGAATGTGCCCGGTTCCCGTGATCTCCGGCTCTCCCAACCGCTCAGTACAGCGCCCCGCACTCAGAAAGGGCTCAAGAAATACGACTGAATGAATAATACAGTCCTCGACACATAGTGCTTCACGAATATCCTAAAAAAAAGAAGCGATTTCGAAAAGAGAACTATCCCCACCCCTCGAACCGCCAGCTGCGCTGTTGCCCGGTCTCGGGCGGAGGAGCGCGGCTCAGTGGAAAGAGCCCGGGCTTGGGAGTCAGAGATCGTGGGTTCGAATCCCGGTCCCGCCGCTTGCCAGCTGTGCCGCTGCGGCCGAGTCGCTCCACTCCTCTGGGCCTCGGTTCCCTCGTCCGTCAAACGGGGATTAACCGCGAGCCTCCCGTGGGACGGCCCGATGACCCCGTGTCTCCCCCAGCGCTTGCAACGGTGCCCTGCACGTAGTAAGCGCTTAACAGGTACCGACATTATCGTCGGGAGTCGGCGATCATGGGTTCGAATCCCCGTTCCGCCGCTCGCCAGCCGTGTGACCGCGGGCGAGTCGCTTCACTTCTCCGGGCCTCAGGGACCCCATCTGGAAAACGGGGATGAAGGCCGTGAGCCTCACGTGGGACGACCCGATGACCCCGTACCTACCCCAGCGCTCAGAACGGTGCCCCGCGCGTAGCGAGGGCTTAAATAGCAGCGTTCTTATGATTAACTGGGGTATTCAGGTGCTCGTTAGGCGCCGGGCGCCGTATCAAGCGCCGGGGTGGGTACGGTAGGATTGGGCTGTAGCCCTTCCCGACCAGGGAGGGTCATCGGTCCCGAGAAGCCGACCCGGCGAGAACCGCCGGCTCGCCGCTCCCTCTTCTCGGCCCGCGACGGTCCCGCGTTTCCTCTCCGGTGTTCCCGGCTGGGCCCTAAGAGCCGCGTTCCCTCTCCGGTGGCCTGCCCTTCGGGGGGGGGGCCTGCTCCGCTGGGCCTCAGACCCCAGCCCGACCCGACCCCGAGGGCCCCCGGATGCGGATCCGCCGTCCGGCCCGGCTCCTCCGCTCCCCTCCGTCGTCGTAGACGTTCGTTCCTCTCCCCGCCGTGGGGTTTCGGACGCCGAGTTTCGGTTCGGTTCCCTGCAGTCAAAGGTATCCGTGCAGCGCCTACTGCGCGTGGAGCACTCCTCACCGTGGTCCTACCGAGAGCTCACCTCCTCCAGGGGGCCTTCCCACACTGAGCTTCCCCTCTTCCCTCTGCTCCCTCTCTGCCCCCCCCCCTTGGCCCCCCTTGTCCCCCCTCTCCCTCTGCCCCTCCCCCTCTCCCTTCCCCTCCCCTCAGCACTGTGCTCCTCCGCTCATCCGCATCTATTGTCATTACCCTATTTATTTTGTCGAGGAGATGTTGTCCATCGCCTCGATTCTATTTATCGCTATTGTTTTAATGAGCTGTCCATCCCCTCGATTCTATTTATTGCTACTGTTTCTGTCCGCCCGCCTCCCCCGATCAGACCGTGAGCCCGTCACCGGGCGGGGACGGTCTCTCTCTGTTGCCCAATTGTCCGTTCCAAGCGCTTAGTGCGGTGCTCTGCGGCCTAGTAAGCGCTCAGTAAATACTACTGAATGAATGAATTGGCTCTAAAGCCACCCATCCCCCGGCTCCCTCACCTCCCTTCTCTCCTCCTCCATCGCGGCGCGGACCCTCCGCTCCTCTGCCGCCGCTCACCCCCTCACCGGGCCTCCATCTCGCCCGTCCCGCCCTCCCTCCTCTAATCCCCCAAACGATGACTCTCCCACCTTCTTCGGAGCCTTCCCGAAGGCCCCCCCCCTCCTCCGGGAAGCCTTCCCGGACTAAGCCCCGCTTTCCCTCCCCTCCCGCTCCCTCCCGCGTCGCCCCGACCCGCTCCCTCGGCCCTTCCCCTCCTGCCAGCCCCACGGCGCTTGGGTTTTCATCTCTCAGTTGTATCTGTGTCGATGTCTGTCTCCCCTCCAGACCGTCACTGCTTATCGTCGTATCGTACTCTCCCAGGCGCTCAGCACGGCCCTCCGCACCCGGTAAGGGCCTAGTAAATACGACTGAATGAGGAACGAACGAATACCCAACGCTCGGATCCAACAGGGTTGGCGGACACGTTCCCTTCCCCTAAGGAGCTTGAGCCTTTCCGTTTCTCTGAAGCCCCACGTCCCGGTCGGCGAGAAGAAAGACACCGAATCCACCGGTCGGTCGTACTTATTGGGCACCTACTATGCGCAGAGCGCCGTGCCGAGCGCTCGGGAGGGCGCGGTGCAACGGAATTAGCCCACACGTTCCGCCCCCCCAGCCGTCCCCCGCCCCCGAGCTTACCGTCTACAGGAGACAGGCGTTAATGGGACGTTATAAATCAGTCTTTTATAACATCTAATGTAAAGATACGCACCTAAGCGCTGTGGCGTCGGGGATGGGGTGAATATCAAATTATAATAATAATAACGTTGGTATCTGTTAAGCGCTTCCTACGTGCCGGGCACCGTCCGAAGCGCTGGGGGAGATACAGGGGAATCGGGTCGTCCCACGTGGGGCTCCCAGTCTTCTTCCCCATTGTACAGATGAGGTCACTGAGGCCCAGAGAAGTGAAGTGCCTTGCCCACGGTCACACAGCTGACGAGTGACAGAACGGGGATTCGAACTCATGACATCTGACTCCCAAGCCCGGGCTCTTTCCACTGCGCCACGCTGCTTCTCTAATGTCAAATGTCCAGAGGCCACAGATACCAGTGGACATATGACACAGAGAGGGACAGCGAGTGGGGCTAAAAACGGCTTCGTCGGGGAAGGCCCTTTGGAGGAGAAACCGAGGCAAGGGAGGGGGAATCTGACAATAATACTATTTGTTCAGCGCTCAGGATATGCCAGGCTCTGTACTGAGCACCGGGGGCGGGGGGGGGGGGGGGGAATAAAAGCAAATGGGGTCGGACCCAGTCCCTGTCCCACGTGGGGCTCACAGGCGCCATCCCCATTTGACAGATGAGGTCACTGAGAGGTGACGTGACTTGCCCGAGGTCACACGGCAGACAAGTGGCCGAGTCGCGAAATTATATTTTCTCCAAGAGGCCGCGGTGCGACCTTAATTCTTTTTTCTGTGGTATCCGTTAAGCGCTTACTAGGCGTCGGGCACTGTACTAGGCGCCGGGGTAGTTCCCTGCATCCTCCCGGGCGCTCGGAACAGTGCCCCGCACGTAGTAAGCGCTTAACGAATGCCATCGTCATCCGAGCTTGATCGGGTCGGACCCAGGCCCCGCCCCCGGCGGGGCTCACCGTCTTCATCCCCATTCTCCAGAGGAGGGAACCGAGGCAGGGAGAAGTGAAATGACTCGCCCAAGGTCACCTAGCGGGCAGCTGGCGGAGCTGGGATCAGAGAACCTTTCATTCATTTAATGGTATTTAGTAAGCGCTTCCTCTGCGCATGGCGCTGTACTAAAAACTTGGGAAAGCACAAGAAATTCTGGTACTCGTTAAGCTGTATCTACCTCAGCGCTTAGAACGGTGCCCTGCACAGAGTAAGCGCTTAACAGACGGCAACATTTCCATTTAGTCGCCGTCGGTTTTTACGAGACGTCCTTCCCCTCGACTCTATCCGTCGCCATCGTTCCCGTCCGTCCGTCTCCCCCGATCGGACCGTGAGCCCGTCAGACGGCGGGGACCGTCTCTATCCGTCGCCGACTTGTCCGTCCCGAGCGCTCGGTCCGGTGCTCTGCACCTAGTAAGCGCTCAATAAATACGACTGAATGAATGAATGAGGTGCGAAGCCCTGTTCTCAGCAGTAGGCCCCGTTGCCTCTCTATTTCTTCTCTCTGCGTGCTCTGCACAGGGTGAGCGCTCCATAAATACGATCCAACGAACGGAACGAAAGCTTCCCGCGGCCTCCATTTCCCCAGCTAGATCCTCCTCATTCCTTCGGTCGTATCTATCGGGCGCTTACTAGGTGCAGAGCACTGGACTAAGCGCTTGGGATCGCCAAGATCCGCCCTCTCCTCTCCACCCGAACGGCTACCTTACCGTTACGGGCTCTCGTCATATCCCGGCTAGACTACCGGGTCGGCCTCCTCTCCGACCTCCCTCCCTCCTCTCTCGCCCCGCTCCGGTCTATCCTTCGCTCCGCCGCCCGGCTCGTCTTCCCGCAGAGACGATCCGGGCCCGTCACTCCCCTTCTTAAACACCTCCGGCGGTTGCCCGTCGACCTCCGCTCCGAACAGAAACTCCTCACTCTAGGCTTCGAGGCTCTCCGTCACCTCGCCCCTTCCCACCTCTCCTCCCTTCTCTCTTCCCACCGGCCGCCCCGCACGCTCCGCTCCTCCGCCGCCCGCCTCCTCGCCGGCCCCCGGTCTCGCCCGTCCCGCCGCCGACCCCCGGGTCGCGTCCTCCCGCGGTCCCGGAAGGCCCTCCCTCCTCGCCTCCGCCAGACCGATTCTCTTTCCCTCTTCGAAACCCTACTTAAAAATCACCTCCTCCGAGAGGCCTTCCCAGACCGAGCTCCTCTTCCCCCTCTACTCCCTCCGCCATCCCCCCTTTACCTCTCCGCGGCTAAAGCCTCATCTTCCCCTTTTCCCTCGGCTCCTCCACCTCTCCCTCCCCCTCCCCACGGCACCGTACCCGTCCGCTCGACCGTATATATTTCCGTCACCCTATTTATTCTGTTCACGAATCGTACGTCGCCTCGATTCTGTTCAGTCGCCATCGGTTTTTACGAGACGTTCTTCCCCTCGACGCTGTTTATCCCCATCGTTCATGTCCGTCCGTCTCCCCCGATCGGACCGTGAGCCCGTCAGACGGCGGGGACCGTCTCTATCCGTCGCCGACTTGTTCGTCCCGAGCGCTCGGTACGGTGCTCTGCACATAGTAAGCGCTCAATAAATACTATTGAATGGATGAATGAACAAATCGGTAAGAGCGAGAGACAGTCCCTGCCCTTTGACGGGCTGACCGTCTAGCATCTCCTAGAGAAAAGATGACAGGGAAAGGAGAGGGAAAGAGGGAGAGAAAAAGAAAGAAGTTGTGAGAAATAATGAAAGGGAAAGCAGAAAAGGAAGACAGAGAAGGAAAGACAAAAGCAACCAAGGTAGAGAGAGTGAGGAAAGGAAAGAAGAAAGAGGTGAACGAAGAAGGAGAGAGTGAGAAACTGAGAGTTCAAGAGGTCAGGAAGAGAAAAAGAGATGAAAGAGAAAGGCAGAGGTAGAATGAAAAGAAAGAAAGAGGGAGAAAGAAGGACGCAAGGAAGTTCCTACCGTTCTCAATTTGCTGTCCTCCTCAGCGCCTTCCCTTCCGTCCGGGATTCCTCCTCTCCGAGAGCCACACGGCTACTACCGATGACGGCGGTGGTATTTGCTAAGCGCCTCCGACGGCGCCCAGCACTGTTCTAAGCGCCGGGGTGGATGCCGGCTCGTCGGGTCGTCCCGCGTGGGGCCCCCGGTCTTGGTCCCCGTTTTAGAGAGGAGGGAACCGAGGCCCGGAGAAGTGACTGGCCCACGGTCACGCAGCTGACGGTGCCGGGATTCGAACCCACGACCTCCCGCCTCCTCAGGCCGGGCCCTTTCCAGTGAGGCAGGCCGTCTCTCCCGCCCCCTTCCCCTGTGTTTTCTCGGCCCTCTTTCTCCCTCCGCTCGCCCCGGACCTGAACCCATCCCCAATCCCGGCTCCGCCGCGTGTCAGCCGTGTGACCGCGGGCAAGTCACTTCACTTCTCTGGGCCTCGGTGACCTCATCCGGAAAACGGGGATGAAGACTGGGAGCCCCACGCGGGACAACCTGATCCCCTCGGGTCTCCCCCAGCGCTTAGAACGGCGCTCGGCACAGAGTGAGCGCTTAACGAATCCCGACATTATTATCATTATCATTATCATCCTTCCCACCTTTATCATCCGTTCCTTCGTCCGTCCGCTCGATCCTATCGATAACCGCGCGCCCGGCACCCAACTAAGCGCTCAGGAGAGGACGGTCGGACAATACGCACACGCACCGCCTGCCCCCAGGGAGCTGACGGCCCTAGAGACGTCGCCGCTCCTCCCCTCCGTGAGAATGATCGATCACGATGCTCGTCGATCGCTTCAGTCATTCATTCTTATTTACTGAGCGCCTCCTGTGTGCCGAGCACCTGGGACGTGGCTCAGTGGAAAGAGCCCGGGCTTTGGCGTCAGGGGTCGTGGGTTCGAATCCCGGCTCGGCCACCTGTCGGCTGTGTGACTGTGGGCGAGTCGCTTCGCTTCTCTGGGCCTCGGTGACCTCATCTGGAAAATGGGGATGGAGACCGGGAGCCCCACGTGGGACGACCCGATCACCTTGTACCCTCTCCGGCGCTTAGAACAGCGCGTGGCACGTAGTAAGCGCTTAACAAATGCCATTATCATTATTATTATTATTACTGGAGTAGATGCACCGTTTTGACCGTTCAGAGAAGCGGCGAGGCTCAGTGGAAAGAGCACAGGTTTGGGAGTCAGAGGTCATGGGTTCAAATCCCAGCTCTGCCACTTGTCAGCCGTGGGCAAGTCACTCAACTTCTCTGGGCCTCAGTTCCCTCATCTGTCAAATGGGGACTAACTGGGAGCCCCACGTGGGACCACCTGAGGACCCTGCATCTACCCCAGCGCTCAGAACAGAGCTCTGCACGTAGTAAGCGCTTAACAGATACCAACTTTTTTTTTTTAATACAGTGCTCTGCACATAGTAAGCGCTTAACAGATACCAACTTTTTTTAAATACAGCGCTCTGCACATAGTAAGCGCTTAATACCAACTGTTCTTTTAATACAGTGCTCTGCACATAGTAAGCGCTTAACAAATACCAACTTTTTTTTTAATACAGTGCTCTGCACACGGTAAGCGCTCAATAAATACGATTGAATGAACAAGGCAGTCAGGTCGGTCACAGTCCCCGTCCCACGTGGGGCTGACAGTCTTCGTCCCCATTTTACAGATGAGGGAACCGAGGCCCAGAGAAGCGACTTGCCCAAGGCCACCGAGCGCTCCTCTCTGTCGAGGAGGCCGCAGCTTGCAGGCCACCTCCTTCGCCAGCCCCACCGATGAACCGACCGCTGGATCCTTCTGGGCCAATATGAAGCAGCGCGGCTCAGTGGAAAGAGCCCGGGCTGGGGAGTCGGAGGCCGTGGGTTCGAATCCCCGCTCGGCCACTTCTCTTCCGTCTGACCTCGGGCAAGCCGCCTCATTTCTCGGGGCCTCGGCGACCTCGCCTGTCAAACGGGGATTTAGTCCGTGAGCCCCACGTGGAACAACCTTTCATTCATTCATTCAATTAATTCATTAATTAATTAATGTTGGTATCTGTTAAGCGCTCACTATATGCCGAGCACCGTTCTAAGCGCTGGGGTAGACACAGGGGAATCGGGTCGTCCCACGTGGGGCTCACGGTCTTCATCCCCATTTGACAGATGAGGGAACTGAGGCACCGAGAAGTGAAGCGACTCGCCCAAAGTCCCACAGCTGACCAGTGGCCGAGCCGGGATTCGAACCCATGACCTCTGACTCCAAAGCCCGTGCTCTTTCCACTGAGCCACGCTGTACTTATGGAGCGCTTACTATGTGCAGAGCACTGTACTAAGCGCTCGGAGGGAACGAGTCGGCAACAGATGGAGACGGTCCCCGCCGTCTGACGGGCTCACGGCCCGATGAGCCGGTCTCTGCCCCAGTGCTTAGAACGGCACTCGGCACACTGTGAGCGCTTAACAAATACCAATATCGTGATGATTATTATGAAAAGCCCGGCTGGCTCCCAGGCCCGTTTGGTCCCGGCGCTCAGGACAGCGCTTGGCACACAGTAAGCGCTTAACAAATACCATCATTATGAAAAGGACGGCCGCTTCCAAGGCCCGTTTGGCCCCAGCGTGGAGAACGGCGCTTGGCTCCCAGTAAGCGCTTAGCAAATACCACTCATTCATCGAGTGGAAGCAGCGTGGCTCGGCGGCAAGAGCCCGGGCTGCGGAGTCGGGGGTCATGGGTTCGACTCCCGGCTCTCCCCCTTGTCGGCTGCGTGACGGCGGGCGAGTCGCTTCGCTTCTCTGGGCCTCGGTTCCCTCATCTGGAAAATGGGGATCAGCCGTGAGCCTCACGTGGGGCAACCCGATGACCCCGTGCCTCCCCCAGCGCTTAGAACGGTGCTCGGCACATAGTAAGCGCTTAAATACCAACACTATTATTACCCAAAGTATTTATTGAGCGCTTACTACGCGCAGAGCATGATTATGACGATTATTAGGAAAAGCCTGGTTGCCTCCACGGCCTGTTTGGCCCCGGCGCTGACGACGGCGCTTGGCTCACGGTAAGCGCTTAGCAAATACCAATATTACGACGATTATTATGAAAAGCCCGGCTGCCTCCAAAGCCCGTTTGGCCCCGGCTCGGAGAACGGCGCTCGGCGCGTAGTAAGCGCTTAGCCAATACTAATATCACGAGAAGCCCGGCTGTCTCCAAGGCCCGTTTGGCCCCGGCGCGGAGAACGGCGCTTGGCACACGGTAAGTGCTTAGCAGATACCGATATGATGACGACGATGATGATGACGATGAAAAGCCGGGCTGTCTTCAAGGCCCGTTTGGCCCCGGTGCGGAGGACGGCGCTTGGCACACAGTAAGCGCTTAGGGAATACCGATATGATGATTACTGTGAGAAGGCCAGACGCCTCCAAGGCTTATTTGGCCCCAGTGCAGAGAACAGTGCTTGGCACATAGCAAGCGCTTAACAGATTCTAATATTTATGAAAAGGACGGCTGTCTCCAAGGCCCGTTTGGCCCCAGAGTGGAGAAGGGCGCTTGGCACACAGTAAGCGCTTAGCAGATCCCAATATGATGATTAGGATGAAAAGCCCGGCTGCCTCCCGGGCCCGTTCGGCCCCGGCGCTCAGGACAGCGCTTGGCGCATAGTAAGCGCTTAGTGAATACCAATCTGATGCTTAGGATGAAAAGCCCGGCTGCCTCCCGGGCCTGTTTGGCCCCAGGGCGGAGAACAGCGCTTGGCCCACACTAAGCGCTTAGGGAATACCGATATGATGATTACTAGGAGGACAGACGCCTCCGTGGCTTATTTGGCCCCAGTGCAGAGAACAGTGCTTGGCACATAGCAAGCGCTTAACAGATTCTAATATTTATGAAAAGGACGGCTGTCTCCAAGGCCCGTTTGGCCCCAGAGTGGAGAAGGGCGCTTGGCACACAGTAAGCGCTTAGCAGATCCCAATATGATGATTAGGATGAAAAGCCCGGCTGCCTCTCGGGCCCGTGTGGTCCTGGCGTGGAGAAGAGCGCTTGGCACCCAGTAGGCGCTGCCCGCATCGCAGTGTGCTGGTGCAACTGGTGCAACTGGTGCAGCTGGTGCAGCTGGTGCAGCACAGGCCTTTTCCTCCCCGCTCCGACAGGGCGGGGGGGGGGGGGGGTCTGGAGGTCCCACCTCCCATCCCGAAGGCCTCTCCCCGCTCCTCCGCCTGGGAAGGGCAGCAAACAAAAGGAAAATAATGAAAGGCGCCAGCCGGCGTGGGCCTCCTGCCCCTCCCCCCTCTCCTCCCCCACATGGGTGAGAAGAGGAGGAGGAGGGAGGCAGGGGGAGGAAGGACGTTGTGCTTGGTGACACTTTTTGTCCCTCCCGGGCTCCCGTGGGGGGGGGGGGGGGGGGAGGGGCAGCAGGCGCCAACCCGGCCAAAGGGCAGGGCCCGGCGCACCACGGCGCATGCGCCTCCTCCTCCCACCGGGGACGGCTTCGCGCATGCGCGCCGCCGGCCTTCCTCCCCTCCTCCCGCGCACGCGCGCTCTGCCCCTCGCCCCCGCCGGCCTGGCTCGCGCATGCGCCCCGAACCAGGCTCTATCTCCCCTTCCACCCCTCACTCTCCCACCCCGCGACTGCTTCGCGCAGGCGCCCCGGCTCTCCCTCGCTCCCTTTCCAAATTCCCCGCCCCCTCGGAACCGGCTGGCGCATGCGCCTCGGACTACTCCCCCGGCTCTCTCTCCCCTTCCAATCCTCCCCTCCCCCGAGCGACTGCTTCGCGCATGCGCTGTGGCTCATTCCCCCGGCTCGCTCTCCCTCTTCCCACCCCGCGACTGCTTCGCGCATGCGCCCCGGCTCTCTCTCTCTCTCTCTCTCTCTCTCTCGCTTTCCGAATCCCCCGGCCCGCTGTCTTCCCCGAGGGACGGGTTGGCGCAGGCGCCGTCCTGGCTGGCGCTCGTGGCTGCCCAGACACAGGTACAGGCACAGGCGGCCTCCTCGGGCAGCCCGGCCCGCCTCCCCTCAGGCCCCGCAGAATGAGGCCCGTCTCCCCTCGGGCCCCGCCCAATGGGGGGGCGTGTCTCTCTTCAGGCCCCGTCCAATGGAAACCCGTCTCTCCTCAGTTCCCTTAGAATGGGCCCCGTCTCCCCTCGGGCCTCGCCCAATGACAGCCCGTCTCTCCTCAGGCCCCGCCCAATGGGTGCCCGGCTCTCCTCAGGTCCCGCCCAATGGGAGCCCGTCTCTCCTCAGGCCCCGTCCAATGGGAGCCCGTCTCTCCTCAGGCCCCGTCCAATGGGAGCCCGTCTCTCCTCAGGCCCCGTCCAATGGGAGCCCGTCTCTCCTCAGGTCCCGTCCAATTGGGAGCCCGTCTCTCCTCAGGCCCCGCCCAATGGGAGCCCGTGTCCCCTCGGTCCCCGTCCAATGGGAGCCCGTCTCTCCTCAGGCCCCGTCTCCCCTCAGGCCCCGCCCAATGGGAGCCCGTCTCTCCTCAGGCCCCGTCCAATGGGAGCCCGTCTCCCCTCAGGTCCCGCCCAATGGGAGCCCGTGTCCCCTCGGTCCCCGTCCAATGGGAGCCCGTCTCTCCTCAGGCCCCGTCTCTCCTCAGGCCCCGTCCAATGGGAGCCCGTCTCTCCTCAGGCCCCGCCCAATGGGAGCCCGTCTCTCCTCAGGCCCCGTCTCCCCTCAGGCCCCGTCCAATGGGAGCCCGTCTCCCCTCGGGCCCCGCCCAATGAGAGCCCGTGTCCCCTCGGGCCCCGTCCAATGGGGGCCCGTGTCTCCTCAGGCCCCGCCCCGGTGACTTTGGGCGGCCGGCGGAGGAGGGCGAGGAGGAAGGTGAGGAGGAGGAAGGAGAAGGAGCCGAGCAGCCGCCGCCGTCGCCGCCGCCATCATGCTCCGTCAGGTGGTCAGCCAGGCCAAGAAGCACCCCAGCGTGAGTCCCTCCCTCCCTCCGGCCCCGCAAGGTCACGAGTTCCAATCCCGCGGCCGGGCCCGCCGCCGGCGGGGGCCCAGCCCTGCGCGAAGCGCTGGGGGCGCCCCAAGGTCACCGGGCCTCCCGGCCCAGGGGCGAGGAGCCTTAGGCCCCGGCTCGGGGCACAGCACTGCGCTAAGCGCTGGGGGAGATAAAAAAAAAAATTTGCTATTTGTTAAGCGCCTACTGTGTGCACAGCACCGCTCTAGGCGCTGGGGGAGATAAAAAAAAAAATTTGCTATTTGTTAAGCGCCTACTGTGTGCACAGCACTGCGCTAAGCGCTGGGGGAAGACTAAAAAAATGGTATTTGTTAAGCGCCTGCTATGTGCACAGCACTGTGCTGAGCGCTGGGAAGACTAAAAAAAATTGGTATTCAGCGTCTACTATGCATAGCACTGTGCTAAGCGCTGGGGGAAGACTAAAAAAATGGTATTTGTTAAGCGCCTGCTATGTGCACAGCACTGTGCTGAGCGCTGGGGAGACTAAAAAAAATTGGTATTCAGCGTCTACTATGCATAGCACTGTGCTAAGCGCTGGAGGAGGTTAAAAAAAAAAAGGCATCTGTTAAGCGCCTACTATGTGCACAGCACTGCCCTAGGCGCTAAGGGAGACTAAAAAAATGGTATTTGTTAAGCGCCTGCTATGTGCACAGCACTGCTCTAAGCGCTAAGGGAGACTAAAAAAAAATGGCGTTTAAGTCCCTACTATGTGCAGAGCACTGTTCTAAGCGCTGGGGGACATTAAAAAAAAATTGGCATTTGCTAAGCGCCTACTGTGTGCGGAGCACTGTTCTCAGCGCTGGGGGAGATGAAAAGAAATTGGCATTTGCTAAGCGCCTACTGTGTGCGGAGCACTGTTCTAAGCGCTGGGGGAGATGAAAAAAAAATTGGCATTTGCTAAGCGCCTACTGTGTGCGGAGCACTGTTCTCAGCGCAGGGGGAGATGAAAAGAAATTGGCATTTGCTAAGCGCCTACTGTGTGCGGAGCACTGTAGATGCAGGGTCAGCAGGTCGTCCCACGTGAGGCTCCCAATCCTCATCCCCATTTGACAGATGAGGTCACCGAGGCCCAGAGGAGTGAAGCGACTCGGCCAAGGTCACGCGGCCGAGGAGCGGCGGAGGCGGGAGGAGAACGACAGGACTGAGGGTGGCGTTGGCTCAGCGGTCACCCTGCGCTAAGCGCTGTTCCCGGGCGGGGCTGCCGGGCTTCATCCCCCCCCCTCGTCCGGGCGAGGCCACCCGGCGGGGAGGCGGGATTAGAACCCACCACCTCCTGCCTGGCGGGCCTTCCGCTGCCGCGGGACTGTGGGCGAGTCGCCTCGCTTCTCTGGGCCTCGGTTCCCTCCTCTGTCAAATGGGGACGAAGACCGGGAGCCTCCCGTGGGACCACCTCATTCCCCTCTATCTCCCCCAGCGCTTAGAACGGCGCTCCGCACGTAGTAAGCGCTTAACAAATACCAGCCTTAATGAGAACGACGGGCGGAGCGCCGTTCTAAGCGCCGGGGGTGGGACGAGGGGTACGAGGCGATCTTTTATTATTAAAAGATGCCAGATCCCAGCTCTCTCCGGCCGTAGCCTCCCCCGGAAAGGCCCCCGCGGCCGATTTCCTCAGCCCCGTTACCCGACGGCCCCGCTTAACCCCGTGACTTAATTACAGATTCATTCAGTAGTATCTATCGAGCGCTGACTAGGTGCGGAGCACCGTACCGAGCGCTTGGAATGGACGACCGGGCAACGGATGGAGACCGTCCCCGCCCCGTGACGGGCTCGCGGTCTCAGAGGGGGAGACGGACGGCAGGGCGGAACGCAACCGGACCCGGAAACAAGACGACGGCGTCGAGATAGGATCGAGGAGGTTGACACCTCGTTAACGGGAATTAATAGGATGATAAATAATATATACGAATGAGCCGAGGGGGAGGAGCGGGAGGGCTCGGTCGTATTTACTGAGCGCCCACTGTGCGCGGAGCACTGGACCGGGCGCTCGGGAAGGACGATTCGGCGACAGATGGAGACGGTCCCTGCCCCGCTACGGGCTCCCGCTCTGCGAACGGATGCGACCTTCCACGTTTACGTGGGCGGGAAGACGTGGGAATTCAACTCTGCCACGTCGCCCCGCAGAATTCACGCTCCGCTCCCCGTTTCGCCCCGGTTCGGCTACCCGGGGATCCCGTCCGCCCGCTTCCCCGGGGGCGGGAGGCCCGAGTTCGGTTTCTCGCCGATCTCTTCCGGGGGCCCGGTCCCGCGGCCCGGCGGCCGGAGCCCGGGCCTGGGAGGCGGAGGTCGTGCGTTCGGATCCCGGCTCGGCCGCCCGGCAGCCGTGCGACCGCGGGCGAGTCGCTTCGCTTCTCTGGGCCTCGGTTCCCTCGTCTGTAAAATGGGGATCGACCGTGAGCCTCACGTGGGACGGCCCGATGACCCCGTATCTCCCCCGGCGCTTAGAACGGTGCTCTGCGCATAGCAGGCGCTCAACAAATGCCGACGTTGTTATGCTCTGGGCCTCGGTGACCCAGCAGCGTGGCTCAGTGGAGAGAGCCCGGGCTTTGGAGTCAGGGCTCATGAGTTCGAATCCCGGCCCCGCCCCTTGTCGGCTGTGTGACTGTGGGCGAGTCGCTTCACTTCTCTGGGCCTCAGTCCCCTCATCTGTAAAATGGGGATGAAGACCGGGAGCCCCACGCGGGACGACCCGATTCCCCTGTGTCCGCCCCAGCGCTTAGAACGGTGCTCGGCACATAGTAAGCGCTTCACAAATGCCGACGTTATTATTATTATTATTATTATTACCTCATCTGGAAAATGAGGATCGAGGACTGTGAGCCCCATGTGGGACAACCTGATCACCTTGTATCTGCCCAGTCGCCAGAACCGTGCTTGGCACGTGGCGCGTAACAAATGATCATTCTTATGCTTATTCTCTGTGCTCCGACCAGGGTATCGGGGTGCCGCCGTGTGCAGAGCGCCGCGCCGAGGGCTCAGGAGACCCCGATGGGTATCGGGAGCCCTGGACTAACCGCTCGGGAGAGACCGCGTAACAGAGCCGGGAGACACGTGGCCCTCGAGGAGCTTGGGATCGACGGGGGCGGGGAGGGGGACGTCGATGGAAACAAATGTCAGGCGGGAACGTCGGCGCCCGGAGGGGTGAATTCAGGGAAGAAGTCCAAGGACGGGGCGGCGAGGCAGAAGGGAGCGGGAGAAGGGGAAAGGAGGGTCGCCCGAGCGGTGGTTTCGGGACCCGCTCCTCTCCAACTCTCCGTCTCCTCTGTCTCGTCCCAGTTGATCCCCCTCTTCCTCTTCATCGGAGCCGGGGGCACCGGCGCCGCCCTGTACGTCATGCGTCTCGCCCTGTTCAACCCCGACGTCAGGTAAGCGGCCGACTCGCGCCTCCCCGGCGGGGGGACCGGGCGTCCGAGCCTCCCCCCAAAACGTGCGACACGAGGCCCCCGCCGGGGCCGCCGAGCGGCTGCGGCTCCTCGTCGGGCACGTGGATCCCGGATGCGTCGCGGGGGGCGGGGAGGAAGGCGCCGCCAAAAGAGCGCCGCGAGGTGGAGCCGAAGGTCCGACGGATCGGGGCTCGGCGGAAAGGGCCCGGGCTTGGGAGTCGGAGGTCATGGGTTCGAATCCCGGCCCCGCCCCCGGTCAGCTGGGCGACCGTGGGCGAGTCGCTTCTCTGCGCCTCGGTTACCTCGTCTGGAAAACGGGGATGAAGACCGTGAGCCCCACGCGGGACGACCCGATTCCCCCGGGTCTCCCCCAGCGCTTAGAACGGTGCTCCGCACGGTGTAAGCGCTTAACCAGTACCGCCGTCATGATTATCGGTGGGGTTGATTGAGCACTCACGGCGCGCACAGCGCCGCTGACCGCTCGGGAGAGCCGGACTGGGCCCCAGCGACCCGGAAGGGCGCTCGCGTGCTGTAGTTTTCTCGGCGCCCCCGAACCCGCGGCTCCGGGGGCGGCGGCCCCCGGCCCCCTCGTCCCCGTGACGAGGTTAACGGCGCCGCGGGCCGCGTCCCTCCGCCCGCCTTCCCGTTCCAATCCCCTCCCGCGGAAGGGGGCGGGCGGGCGGACGTCTCCCGCCCTCCTAACGTCGTCGTGCGTCCTCTCTTAAAAGCTGGGACAGGAAGAACAACCCGGAGCCGTGGAACAAGCTCAGACCCACGGACCAGTACAAGGTAAAGCGGCGCGACTCGGGCGGCGGGGCGGAAAGATAGGTGCGGCGCATCTAGCCGAGCGCCTCCGGCCTTCACCGTAGGTAGTCGTTCCGTAGTACCGATTGAGCGCCGACTACGCGCGGAGCGCTGGACTGAGCGCTTGGAATGGACAGACGGAGCCCATCCCCGCCCGGCGACGGGCTCGCGGTCTAGACGCCGTTACTTGGCGCTCGCTAATTGTGACAGCGTCGTAACCTTTTCTTAAAAAGAAATGGTATTTAAGGGCTCACTGCGTCCCCTCTAGCCCTTCGGTCGTATTATCGAGCGCCTGCCGGGGGCGGAACACCGTACCGCGCGCCTGGAGGTTACCGTCGGGCAGCGGATAGACACGATCCCCTACCCGACGGCCGCCCGAAGCGCCGCGATAGACGCCAGCCGCTCGGGTTGGACGTGGTCCCCGTCTCACGGCCGTCGTCCCCATTCGACGGATGAGGCGCGAGGAGGTGAGTGACGATAAGAGTGGTATCTGTTAAGCGCCGACTGTGCGCCGGGCACCGTTCTGAGCGCTAGGGTAGATACGGGGTCGTCAGGTTGCGCCCCCCCCCCCCCGTGGAGCTCACGGTCTTCGTCCCCGGGGCTCGCGGGAGGGAGAAACCGGCGCCGGATCCCCATTTTGCCGACGGGCGGACCGAGGCGACTTCCCCGCGGACACGCGGTGTGGCTCGGCGGGCAGGGGACGGGTTTGGGAGCCGGAGGCCGCGGGTTCGGATCCCGGCCACCCGTCAGCCGTCTGACTCCGGGCCCGTCGCTTCGCTTCTCTGGGCCTCGGTTCTGTAAAACGGGGGGTGAAGACCGGGAGCCCCGCGGGGGGACCACCCGATGACCTCGTATCTCCCCCGGCGCTTCGGAGAGCGCTCGGCGCGGAGTAAGCGCCCGACGGACGCCGCGGTTATCCTTAAGGGACGGGGCCGGGATGAGAACCGAGGTCCTCCGACCCCGGGGCCGGGCTCTAGGCCGGGCCGCGCCGCTCCCGCTCGCCCCCGAGGGAGCCTGGGGGTCGGACGGGTCGCGGCCGCGGCCCTTCCGGGGCTAAAGGGTGACGGAGCCGGCCGCCGCGCCGCAGCTGCGTTCCTCGCCGCTTTTGGCGGCGAGAGCGAAGCCGACCTCGGCCTTCCTTCCCTCGTCTGGCCGGCCGGACGATTCCCGGCCTCCTCCCCCTCCCCCTCCGGGACAACGGGAAGCGGGAATCGCATCCCGAGCCGTCAGCGGTGGGAAAAACGGCCCGCCGGAGAGGGGGCCGCCCGCCCGCTATTTTTAAGAAGCGTTCTGCGGCGTCGCCGGGAAACCAGCGGTTCTCTCCGGGCTTGGGCCGGCTCGGGGGGGCTTGGGGAGACGAGCCCTCTCCACCCGACCGCCCGCGCTTTTTTTTTTCTTTCCCGGAGGGTGTTCGTTAAGCCCTCGGTACGTTCCGGGCCCCGTGCCGATCGCCGCCGGGGTCGACACGGTCCCGGTCTGCTCGTTCAGGCGCTCGGTACGGCGCCCCGCACCCGGCGAGCGCCCGGTAGATACGATCGAATGAACTCATTCGGCCGTTATCTGTCGAGCGCTGGCCGCGTGCGGGGCGCCGTACCGGGCGCTTGGAGGGGACGATTCAGCCACCGGGGGAGACCCTCCCTGCCCACCACGGGCTGTCGGTCTAGAAGCGGGGCGGGGGGACGGACAGCGAAACGAGGCAACGGGCGTCAGTAGCGTCAGTGTGAATGAATAAAATTGTAGATAGGGACCCGTCGAGACGAGTGAGCGGGCGTCGGTATAGATAGAATTATAGCTATGGACACGTACACAGGTGAGCGCTGCCGGGGCGGGGAGGGAGGGTAGAGCAGAGGGAGCGGGTCCGGGGCGACGGGGAGGGGAGGAGGAGAAGGGAGGGCTCGGGCCGGGAAGGCCTCCCGGGGGAGGCGGGCCCTCGGTAGGGCCCCGGAGGGGGGAGGAGAGCGAGTTCGGAGGATGCGAGGAGGGAGGGCGTTCCGGGCCGGAGGCGGGACCGGAGGGTCGACGACGGCGGGCCGGACGAGGAGGGGGCCCGGTCCCACGGGGGGGCTCACGGTCTCGACCCCCCCCCCCCCCCCCCCCCCCCGCTTTACAGATCTGGCAGCTGAGGCCCAGAGGGGGGCCTGGAAAAACATCCAGACGTCTGCCCACGAGGCTCCCCGGCAGGCCGGGCACACGGAGAATGGTCCCCGCTGCCGCCGGCCTCCAGATCCGCGGGTCATTCTTTCAGTCGTATTTATCGAGCGCCTACTGCGCGCGGAGCACCGTGCCGGGCGCCGGGCGTGGACGATCGGGCGCCGGGCGGACACCGTCCCTGCCCGCCCACGGGCTCACGGTCGTCACGGTGGTCGGGGAACACCCGCTAGGTGACGAGCACCGCTCTGAGCGCCGGGAGAGATACGGGTCGACGGCGTCGCACCCGGGCCCTGCCCCTCCCGGACCTCACGGTTCAAGCCCGGGATGGGGGGGAGGACGGGGAGCGATCGACTCCCCGTTCTGCGGGTGAAGAAACTGAGGCGCGGGGAGACGAGGCGGCTTGACCGAGGTCACACGGCCGGCAAGCGAGATGCGGCGCGGCCTAGCGGCCAGAGCCCGGGCTGGGGAGTCGGAGGTCATGGGTTCGAATCCCCGCTCTGCCACTTGTCAGCTGGGGGACTGTGGGCGAGTCACTTCACTTCCCTGGGCCTCAGTTCCCTCATCTGTAAAATGGGGATGAAGACTGCGAGCCCCAGGTGGGACGACCTGATCACCTTGTACACCCCCCCCCCCCCCCCCCCGACGCTCAGAACGGTGCTTTGCACCTAGTAAGCGCTTAACAGGCAGCGTCGTCGTCGTCATTATCGGTGGCTAGAGCCCGGGCCCGAGAGTCAGAAGGACCTGGATTCTAATCCCGGCTCCGCCACGCGTCCGCCGTGAGACCGACCGTGGGCAAGACGCTTTCCTGGAACCTCCGTCCCCTCGTCTGTAAAATGGGGGTGAGGTCTGTGAGCCCCAGGTGGGACGTAGATAGCTCGTGTCTCCCCCAGTGCTCAGCGCGGTGCCTGGCGCGTAGGAAGCGCTTAGAAAATACCGTTTTAAAAGAAAGGGAGAGCCGGGCTTAGTAGAGAAGCGGCGTGGCTCGGTGCAGAGAGCCCGGGCTTGGGAGTCGGGGGTCGTGGGTTCGACTCCCGGCCCTGCCGCTCGTCAGCTGCGTGACTGTGGGCGAGTCGCTTCTCTCCGCCTCGCTTTCCTCATCCGGAACACGGGGGATGAAGTCCGTGAGCCTCACGTGGGGCCACCTGATGACCCCGTATCTGCCCCGGCGCTCGGAACGGTGCCCCGCGCGGAGTAAGCGCCTAGGTACCGGAAAGACGACCCCGGGTCCCCTCGACTCCCGCATTTCGGGCCCCGGGGCCGAGCGGCTTCCCGCGGGCGGGTCCCCGCCTCCGCCCTCCGGACCCGCGCGTCCGTCGGCCGGGGGGGAGGGCCGCCGGCCGGACCGAATTAAAAGGCGACGGGCGCCTCCCGGTCCGGGGCGGGCTGGAGACCGATCGTCTTCTCCGCTCTGTCCGTTTCTCTCCCCTCCAGTTCGTCGCCGTGAACACGGACTACAGCAAGCTGAAGAAGGAAGGCCCGGACTTCTGAACGGGGACGGGTCCTCCCCGCTGAGAGACGCACATCCCGAGGGTCTCCGGGAAGCCATCCGCGCGACGTCCCAACCGGGAAAGGGTCCCGTCCGCCCCCCCCACGGTCGCGCGGCATCTCCTCGGTGCGTGAACCCGTCGGGGGTCCACCGGGACGAATAAATACGTGAAACTCCGAAGGCCTCGCGTGCGCCGCTTCCTCCGAAGGTCCGGGGTCGCGGCGGGCGGGCTCGGGGGCCGACGCTGGGGAAGGAGGGCTCGGGCCCGCCGTGGGACGAAAGCCGGCGCCGGGGTCGGCGGCGCCGCTCGAGTCCTCAGCGGGGGCGCTGGGCGCTCGGGACCGAGTGGTACGGCGCCGGGGTCGTCACGAGGTAATCGGATGGTTCCACGTGGGGCTCGCGGTGTTGGACCCCGTTTTACGGACGGGGGGACTGAGGCGCGGAGAAGTGACTTGCCCAAGGTCACCCAGCCGATAAGCGGCGGAGGCGGGATTAGGACCCGTGACCTCCGACTCCCAAGCCCGGGCTCTCTCCACCGAGCCACTGGCGCCGCTTCCCTAAGTAGGAGAGACGCGTCAGATGGACCCCGGACGGGTGCGTACGCAAGGGATTCCGCGTCGGGGGCTCAAGCGGAGAGCGACGCGGGAGGGAGAGCGGATTTAGGAGGAGGAGAGGCGCGGTCGGGGGAGGCCGACGGGGGGAGAGCGGCGGCCCTTCGGGGACCGCGGGAGGAGGGGGTGGAATATCCAGTCCCGGCGCGTGGCAAGTCGGCTCCGGCTCATCCTCGCGGTTCCCGAGGCCCGCCCCCGACGGCCGCGTCGCCCGCCTTCGGCTCCCCGTCGCCCGGCCCTCGGGCTGGGACCCGTCCGTTCCGGGTCGCCCCGGCGAGAGGGGCGGCCCGCCCCGAAGCTCCGTCGGCGGACGCGGCCTCTCCTGCCCCGGCAGGCCGTCGATCCGTGGAGCGCTGAGACCTTCCGGTCCGCCGCCGTCGAGGCGTCGCCGACCCGGCGCGCCGCCGCGGACGCCCCTCCCCCGCAGCTCTCCGACCGCCGCCGTCCCGGGAGTGGATCCGCGGGATTTTCTGGGGGAGAATCCGGAAGCCGTCGACCGTCGCCGCGGTCGACCCGGCTCTCCGCCCTCCGCTCCCTCCCGGGCCGCCGCTGCCCGGCACGGGTGAATTCTGCCCTGTGGCCGGTGGCCCACCCCTCGCTAGAGGAATAAGAATAATGGCGTTGGTATTTATTAAGCGCTTACTGTGTGCAGAGCACCGTTCTGAGCGCCGGGGTAGATACAGGGTAACGAGGGGGTCCCGCGTGAGGCTCACGGGCTCAATCCCCGTTGTCCAGATGAGGTCACCGAGGCCCAGAGAAGCCAAGTGACTCGCCCGCGGTCCCACAGCCGCCGAGCGGCGGGGCCGGGATTCGAACCCGTGACCCCCGACTCCCGATCCCGCGCTCTCTCCGCCGCGCCGCGCCGCTTCTCGAGCCCCCGGCCCAGCTAGGGATGGAACGGACCGGCCTCGGCTTCCCTCTCCCTCCCGTAGCCGAGACCGGTAGAGGACTGGAGAAAATTAAGTGCCTGCCGCCCGTCAGATGCCGTTCCGAGCGTTGGGGCAGGTGGAAGTTAACCGGGTTTCTTCCTTCCTTTTTTGATGGTATCCGTTAAGCGCTCACCATGTGCCGGGCACCGTGCCGAGCACTGAGCACCGTGCCTGGTCCTAGGAACCCTCTCTGATCTGTCTAATTTCTGGCGCCGACGCCGGCGGGAGCTAAACGGGTCAGACCCCAGTCCCCGTCCCACATGGGGCTCGCCGTCTTCATCCCCGTTTTACAGCTGAGGGAGAGCTCGGAGAAGTAAGGCGACCCGCCCGAGCTCACCCAGCGGACAAGGGGGCGGACCTAGGACTAGAACCCGGGACCTCCCCACCTCCCAGGCCCGGGCTCTCTCCCACGGGCCACGCTGCTTCCCGCTCACCTGGCGCTTCACAGTCTTAATCCCCCTTCTACGGATGAGGGAACCGAGGCCCGGAGAAGCCAATGGTGACAACGATGTCGGTATCCGTTAAGCGCCCGCTACGCGCCGAGCACCGTCCTGAGCGCCGGGGGAGATCCGGGGTCATCGGGTCCCACGCGGGGCTCACGGGTCTTCATCCCCGTGGTCCAGACGAGGTCACCGAGGCACAGAGAAGTGAAGCGACTTGCCCGAAGTCACACAGCCGACAAGCGGCGGAGCCGGGACCGGAACCCACGCCCTCTGACTGCTAAGGCCGGGCCCTTTCCGCCGAGCCCCGCCGCTTCTCTCGCCAAGTGGCCATTACAACGTCCGTCCCGCCCAAGGCCACCCGAGGGTCGGCCCCTCGGGAAAATCTCCCCCTCGGCTCACCGTCCTGCCTGGGTGGGCGTCGCGGAGGGCTGGGCTCGGCGCGGCTCTCGGAAAGTCGGTCTTCGGGCTGCTTAACGAGAACGACGACGACCGTCGCGGTGCTCCTCAGGCGCTTACTACGTCCCGGGCGCCGTTCCGAGCGCCGGGGTAGGCGGAAGCCGATCGGGTTGGACACGGGGGCGTCCTTGGTTGAAATCGTCTGAGACGGGAGCCCCGCCCTCAGCCCCAGGGAAGTCCGTCTTTCAAAATGTAAATCTACATTTATAATAATGATAACGCGGGTATCCGTCAAGCGCTTACTGCGCGCCGAGCACTCTTCTAAGCGCCGGGGTAGATGAAGGGTCATCGGGTCGTCCCGCGTGAGGCTCCGCGGTCTTCGTCCCCGTTTTCCAGATGAGGGAACCGGGGCACGGAGAAGCGAAGGGACTCGCCCGCGGTCGCCCAGCCGACGGGCGGCGGGGCCGGGATTCGAACCCGCGACCTCCGACCCCCAAGCCCCGGCTCTCTCCGCTGAGCCGCGCTGCTGCCGCGTGGCCGACGCTAGTCGCTGGGGCGTTGGTTAAGCGCTCGCCGTGCGAGCCGCGCGGCCCCGGCGGAGACGCCGTGGACCTGATGATAATCACGGTGTTTTTCTAAAGCGCTCCCTCTCTGCCAGGCGCCGTCCTAAGCGCTGGGGCGGATACCAGGAAACGGGGTTGGGCGCGGTCCCCGCCCCGCCCGGGCTCCCCGTCTCAATCCCCATTTGGCGGATGAGGGAACTGAGGCCCAGAGAATAAGAAGAATAATAATGATAATGATGATAATGGCCGTATCTGTTAAGCGCTTACTAATAATAATAATAATAATAACGTTGGTATCTGTGAAGCGCTTACTATGCGCCGAGCACCGTTCTAAGCGCCGGGGTAGACATAGGGGAATCGGGTCGTCCCACGCGGGGCTCACGGTCGTAACCCCCATTTTACAGATGAGGTCACCGAGGGGAGGTGACGGTGAGCCCCGCGTGGGACGACCCGATTCCCCCGTGTCTACCCCGGCGCTTGGAACGGTGCTCGGCCCATAGTAGCGTGGCTCAGTGGAAAGGGCGCGGGCTTTGGAGTCGGGGCTCGTGAGTCCGAATCCCGGCCCGGCCGCGCGTCGGCCGTGGGACCCCGGGCGGGTCGCTTCACTTCTCGGGGCCTCGGTGACCTCGTCTGTCGAGTGGGGATGAAGACCGCGAGCCCCGCGTGGGACGACCCGATTGCCCCGTGTCTACCCCGGCGCCTGGAACTTAGTGGGCGCGTCACGGGTACCGCCGTTAATCCTCGTTCTACAGATGAGGTCGCCGAGGCCCCGAGAAGTGAGGCGACCCGCCCGGGGTCGCACGGCCGACGGGCGGCCGGGCCGGGATCCGAACCCGTGACCTCCGACTCCGAAGCCCGGGCCCTCTCCGCCGAGCCGCGCTGCCCGCTGGCCCGCCTTCCGGCCCGCGTAGGAAACGGGGAGGAGTCCGACCGCCGGCCGCGGGAAGGGAGGACCCGCGGGTCCGACGGGATCCCGGCCGACCGTCACCCGGAGAACGGATCTCCCGTCTCTTCCGGGACCCTTCTTTTAAGTCCCGCGAGGCGGCGGTGACCTCGGAAATGGGGAGGTTTCTCTTTTTAATTCCGAGGGGACTCGGGGCGGGCAAGGAGGGACGGACGGCTGCCAGCTGCCCGGGCTTTTTATAAAGCGGGCCTTGATTACGGACGTTTGAGGAGGAGGCCGTTTTCCGTGAGGGAGGGAGACGGGTTTGATCCTTCTTGGCGAAGGGTGAGCAGGCTAGCGGAGTTCGGGAGGCAGAGCGCCGCTCCCGGAGGAGAAGGCCGCCGAGGCGTTTCGCAAGACGGTCCGGAGGGTCGCTTGGTACGGCGCTCCGCGCACGGTAGGCGCTCCGTGGGAACGACGCAAAGAACGAATCGCCGCAGGCCTGCGCCTCGCTCCGACGGTGGGATCGATTTATTGAGAGCTCCACGATGACGACGTCGGTATTGGTTAAGCGCTCACCAGGTGCGGAGCACCGTTCCGAGCGCCGGGGTAGACCCGGGGGACTCGGGCTGTCCCGCGGGAGGCCCCCGGTCTTCGTCCCCGTTTGACAGACGGGGTGACCGAGGCCCGGGGAAGCGAAGCGGCTCGCCCGCGGCCCCCCCCGGCTGACGGGCGGCGGAGCCGGGATTCGAAGCCCAGGCCTCCGACTCCCGGGCCCGGGCTCTTTCCGCTGAGCCCCGCTGCTTCTCTACGTGCGGAGCGCCGTACTAAGCGCTGGGGGGAGGACAGTACGACGGAGACGGCGGATCCGTTTCCCGCCCGCAGGAAGGGCACAATCTAGGCTCGGTCGGTCGGTTGTATTTATGGAGCGCTTTCTACCGCCACTGCTACTGCTAATAATGACGATGGCGTTTGTGACTTGTTCATTCCAAGCGCTTAGTACAGGGCTCTGCACATGGTAAGCGCTCAATAAATACCATCGAATGAATGACTGACTGAATGAAGCGCTCGCTGCGTGCAGAGCACCGTTCTAAGCGCTGTGAGTCCCACGTGGGGCTCACCGTCTTCATCCCCGTTTTACAGATGAGGTAAAATCCGGGGGGGGGGGGGGGGGGCGAGACGGGCGATGAACGGAAAGAGCCCGGGCTTCGGAGTCCGAGGTCGTGGGTTCGAATCCCGGCTCTGCCACCCGTCGGCCGGGTGACCGTGGGCGAGTGGCTTCGCTTCTCTGGGCCTCGGTTCCCTCCTCCGTAAAACGGCGATGAGGACCGTGAGCCCCGCGCGGGACGACCCGATTCCCCCGCGTCTCCCCCGGCGCTCAGAACGGTGCTCGGCACACAGTGAGCGCTTAACAGATACCAACGTCATTATTATTATCATTAAAGGGAGCAGATCCGGGTGACGCAGAAGGGTGTCAGAGAGAGGAGAAGGCCTTAGTCAGGGAAGGCCTCTTGGAGGAGATGGGCCTTTAACAGGGTCTAATTAATTAATTAATTAACGATGGTATTCGTTAAGCGCTCACTATGTGCCTACTATGTCTGTTGGTAGCCCCGGGGCGGATACGAGCCCATCGGGTTGTCCCTCGTGGGGCTCCCCCACTTCGTCCTCATTTTTCAGACGGGGGAACTGAGGCCCAGAAAAGCGAGGCGACTCGCCCGAGGTCACGCAGCGGACACGTGGAAGAGGCGGGATTAGAACCCGCGTCCTCCGACTCCCGGGCCCGGGCTCCTGTCACCGGGCCGTGCGGTTTTGAGCGGGGGGGGGGGGGGAGAGCCACTGTCCGTGGGATGCGAGGAGGGAGGGCGGAGGCAGGACGCGGCCGAGAGGTCGCCGGCGGCGAGATCGACGGGACGGGGCGACGGTGGGGAGGTCGGCGTCCGTGATGACGTTGGTATTCGCTAAGCGCTTACCACGTGCAGAGCACCGTTCTAAGCGCTGCGGGAGATGCAGGGTCATCGGGTTGTCCCCCGTGAGGCTCACAGTCCTCATCCCCATTTGACAGAGGAGGGAACTGAGGCCCAGAGAGTAATAATAATAATGACGATGACGTTGGTATCTGTTAAGCGCTCACTGTGTGCCGAGCACCGTTCTGAGCGCCGGGGGAGACGCGGGGGAATCGGGTCGTCCCGCGCGGGGCTCCCGGTCCTCATCCCCGTTTTACGGATGAGGTCACCGAGGCCCAGAGAAGCGAAGCGACTCGCCCAAGGTCACCCGGCCGACGGGCGGCCGAGCCGGGATTCGAACCCACGGACTCTGACTCCGAAGCCCGGGCTCTTTCCGCTGAGCCGCGCCGCTTCTCATTAGAGGAGCGGAGGGGCGTTGGCGTAGGAGACGCCCGGTACGGTGCTCCGCGCACAGGGAGCGCTCAGTGAATACTGTTGAATGAATGAATGAGAGGAGCGAGGCGAGGTAGGAGGGGGCGGAGGGATCGAGGGCCGCCGCAGATCTTGACCTCAGGACTTTCTTTCTGGAAGAGAAGGGCTCGGGTCCGGGACGGCCAGGGTCACCCTCGGGAGCCTCTCCCTCGCCCGTGCCTTTCCCCCTGCCTCCGCCTCGCGTCGGGTAGCCATCCGTCCGTGGTATTCGCCGGGCGCTCGCCTTACGCGGAGCGCTGGCCTGAGCACTCGGGAGGGTAATGATAATAATAGTAATAACGGTATCCGTGAAGTGCTCACCGTGTGCCGACCACCGTGCGATGAGGACAGCGGAATTAGGGGAGACGTTACGACGGCGATGTTGGTATTTAAGAATAATAATAATCATAATGTTGGTATCTGTTAAGCGCTTGCTCGGTGCCGAGCACCGTTCTGAGCGCTGGGGTAGACACAGGGGAATCGGGTCGTCCCACGTGGGGCTCACGGTCTCCATCCCCATTTGACAGATGAGGTCACTGAGGCCCGGAGAAGTGAAGTGACTCGCCCACGGTCACACAGCTGACAAGTGGCGGAGCCGGGATTCGAACCCATGACCTCTGACTCCCAAGCCCGCGCTCTTCCCACTGAGCCACGCTGCTTCGCTTACCGTGTGCAGAGCACCGTTCTAAGCGCCGGGATGTACGGGGTAATGAGGTCGTCCCGCGTGAGGCTCCCGGTCTTCATCCCCGTTTTACAGATGAGGGAACCGAGGCCCAGAGAAGTGCAGTGACGCGCCCACGGTCGCCCAGCTGACGAGCGGCGGAGCCGCGATTCGAGCCCATGACCTCGGACTCCCGATCCCGTGCTCCTTCCACTGAGCCCCGCCGCTCCTCTGCGATGAATGATACGAATGATAATTATGATGGTAGCGATACTCATCGCGATATCCGTCAAGAGCCTCCCGTGCGCCGGGCCTCGTACCGAGCGCCGGGGTGGATCCGAGCGAGCCGGGTCGGACCCGGTCCCGGTCCCACGTGGGGCTCACGGTCTCGATCCCCATTTTACGGATGAGGGAACCGAGGGCCAGAGGAGCCAAGCGATTTGCCGGGGTCACACGGCGGACGGGTGGCGGAGCCCGGATTAGAACCCGGGTCCCTCCGGAGGCCGGGCCCGGGCTGCGGCCCCCGGGCCACGCCGCTTCTCGAATTCTCTCATCTCTGTGAGCTCCGGCCCGGCTGAACTCGAACCTGGGCCTGGGAAACCAAGACCACCCGTCGCCGGGGCGGGTGCGAAGAGGAGACAGACGAACGACTGACGGAGACCTCGTGCGGATGGTTCTCCCGCTGTCCCCCCCCCCCCCCCCCCCCCCAATTTCCCAGGCCAAACGCGATCCCTCTTCCGGTCCGCGGAGGCCTAATTGTTCGAAACCGTTCGCCCTGGAAAGGCTTCCTGTGCTGCGGCGCGGCTCGGTGGAAAGGGCCCGGGCTTTGGAGTCGGAGGTCACGGGTTCGAATCCCGGCTCGGCCCCTCGTCAGCTGTGGGACTTCGGGCGAGTCGCTTCGCTTCTCGGTGCCTCGGTGACCTCAGCTGGGAAATGGGGGCGAAGACCGTGACGCTGATTCCCCCGCGTCCACCCCGGCGCTTAGAACGGCGCTCGGCACATAGTAGGCGCTCGGCGAATGCCGACGTCATCGCTGCGGCCGTAAGCGATTGATCTGAATTACTCCGGAGAAAATTTACTCCGAGAAGCAACGCGGCCTGTCGGGTAGGGCCCGGGCCGGGGCGTCCGAAGGACCTGGGTTCCGGACCCTGATCCGCCACTCGAGAAGCGGCGTGGCTCGGTGGAGGGGACCTGGGCTTGGAGTCGGACGTCATGGGTTCGAGGCCCGGCTCGGCCACCTGTCAGCTGCGGGACCGCGGGCGAGTCGCTTCGCTTCTCTGGGCCTCGGTTCCCTCATCTGGAAGATGGGGATTGAAACTGGGTCAGCCCCACGGGGGGACCACCCGATGACCCTGTGTCTCCTCCGGGGCTTAGAACAGTGCTCGGCCCCCGGTAAGCGCTTAACGAATGCCAACGTTGTTATTATCTGCCGGGTGATGGCTTCACTTTTCTGTAACCTCTGTTTCCTCATCTCTCGAATTATCGTCACTATTGTGGTCTTCGTCCCTCGCTTACCACGCGGGGCTCACAGTCTTCGTCCCCATTTGACAGATGAGGGACCTGAGGCACTGAGAAGTGAAGCGACTTGCCAAGACACACTGCAGGTAAGTGGTGGAGGCAGGATTAGAATCCACGGGGGAAAGAGCCCGGGCCTGGGAGTCAGAGGTCGCGGGTTCGAATCCCGGCTCTGCCACTTGGCAGCTGGGTGACTGTGGGCGAGTCGCTTAACTCCTCTGTGCCTCGGCTGCCTCATCTGGAAAATGGGAATTAAGACTGTGAGCCTCCCGTGGGACAACCCGATGACCCCGTGTCTCCCCCAGCGCTTAGAACGGTAGCGAGCGCCTAACAAATACCAACATTATTATGATCACCCTCTGACCCCCCCAAGCCTATGCTCTTTCCGCTAAGCCGTACTGTAAAATAATAATGTATTTGTTAAGCGCTTACTATGTGCAGAGCACTGTTCTAAGCGCTGAGGGAGCTACAGTAAAATGGCAGTTAAGACTGTGAGTTCCACATGGGACCCGGGCTGCGTCCGCCCCGATTAGCTCCTAACTACCCCGGTGCTTAGTACAGAGCCTGGCACGAAGTAAGCGCTTAAATGTCATACAATACCATTAAAAAAAAAGCCATTAAAAAAAAAGCCCGACTCCTGCCCAAGAATGCCTAATTGCTCGCAACCGTTTACCCCGTAAACACGTCCTCTGATGCTTCTAGACGTAAGTGATCAATTTGAATTACTCCGGGGGAAAAAAAAAATGATACCTATGACCGTTTATAGTTCATCACGGTAACACGGAGATCTTTTCTCTCTCTACTAGGAGCCTCCGAAGCTTGACACGGCCCAGGACAGATTGATCGACTTGTTTTTCACGCTGGAAGCAGAATAACGGGGGACGTGAAATGTTTTCTCGATTTAGTTTTCTCGCTGCGAGGAAATGCAACAGAGCTCCGCTAGGTAATGAGAATAAATTACTCCACGGACCGTAAAGGCACGCGTCTTTCACGCGTCTGTGAGTCCGGAAGCGGAAGGGGTTCTGGCGGAGGGGTGACGCTTCCCCAAGGTGGACGGATCAGGTGGCAAAAATTGGATTTTCAGCCCGGCCCGTGATAGGAGTAGAAGAAATAATAGTTATGACGCCCCGCCTCCTCCGAGGGGCCTTCCCGGATTAAGTCCTCCTTCCCTGGCTGGTTCTCCCTTCTACCCGCTGTCTGCCTTGTACTCTCCCAAGTGTTTAGTTTAGTGCTCCGCGGATAGGAAGCCCTCCGTAACTCTCCCTGACGGTGACGATACTAAAATCATCATCATGATGATATTTGTTAAGCGCTTACTACGCGCCAGGCGCCGTTCTGAGCGCGGGGGTAGATACGGGGTAACGAGGCTGTCCCACGTGGGGCTCGCAGTCTCGATCCCCGTTTTACAGGCGAGGAGACCGGGGCACAGAGAGGTGAAGTGACTCGCCCAGAGTCACACAGCAGACCAGTGGCGGAACCGGGATCGGAACCCGGGCCCGGGCTCTTTCCACTGAGCCACGCTGCTTCCCGAACGACGATGATGCCGACGAAGCCGCGGGGTGTGATAAATGGAGAACCGGCCCGGAAGTCAGGAGGTCAGGGGTTCTAATCCCGCTTGTCTGCGGTGTGACCTCGGGCGAGTCGTTTCACTTCTCCGGGCCTCGGTTCCCTCATCTGTAAAATGGGGATTGAGACCGGGAGCCCCACGTGGGACAGGGACCCGATTGCCTGTCTCCACCCCCGCGCTTAGTACGGTGCCCGGCACGTAAGCATTTAACGAACGCCAAGATTGTCATCATTATGGCTGAGTTGCTTTCCACCAGGTGCTCTGGCGAGTTCAGTTGAAGAATATTTAGGGTTCCCGGGTAAAATATCGGCGAACCAGAAGATTTAAAAAATCCCATCGGTCGCCGGTCCGGCGTTCGCCCTCCAGACAATAAGAAATCCAAAGTTTCCGGGAGATTGGCCGGGGTCTCATCGCGGCGACTGACTTGCTCCCGGTTACTGTCGGTCATCAGAGCCCCCCTCCGTCTTGATGAAACTCCAAATCGTCCGGCCGCGTCCGGACGTATTATGACGGCGAATTTCCTCCTCTTCTCTGCTGGGAGAGACGGTTGGTAGGCCGCGCCCTCAAGCCAGGGAGAGACCTCGATTTCACGATTTCCGTTAACGTTTCGCTGTCGGCGTGGAAGAGTAAGCCAACTAGAGTGTGTCATTCCTTTCTTCAAATCCCCGCTCTCTAAGGTTCCCTCTGGCTTGCGCTAATGAGAGCGGACTCTCGTTTCTTTCTTTTTATGTGGTCAGAATGGACTCTCTGGTCTTGAATGAATCTGAAGCGATTACAGTTAGTTTAATGAAAGCCCGTCAGGAAAAACGACTCGGACCCATTGGGCCGTTTTGTCTTTTCCTCTGTTTTTTACGGTCTTTGCCGAACACCCAGCACCCGTCAAGAGCCGTCCTAAGCCGCGGGACGGGTGCGGATCAATCAGGTTAGAGCGAATCCCTTGTGGACAACGAGGCTCACGGTCTAGCTGGAGCGAGAACGGGTATTTCGTCCCCATTTTCCAGATGAGGGAACTGAGGCACGGGGAGGCGAAGCGACTTGCCCCAGGTCGCGCGGCAGACGAGCGGGCAAAGCCGGGATTAGAATCCAGGCCCTCTGGTTCCCGGGCCCGGGCTTTTTCCACGAGGCCAGGCGACGCTCGACATCAATTTACGCAGGCTGGTTTGTGTGGAGATGGTATTTTTCAGCTTGCGTTGGGTTCGATTCTTTAGAGTTTCATTCAACCGCAACTGCCCGCTTGTTCTTTTGTGCAAAATAGACCTGAGATGAAAATAGGCAAGAATAGCGTTTGGGGGTCACTGTCGCCTAGAAAAGGAGATGGCAGAATCAAGCTGATTGAGGGAATTAAGTAATCAATAGAGACCAAAGATGCGTAAATGAAATCTCCTACTGCCTAAATTCATTTCCAAGAGAAATAATTGAACTTTGATGTACAAGTTGCGCCTTCCTAAATAACTACGTGAATGCAGCGTCAGAATTCTACGGTGGGATCATCTTCTGGTGTAATTGGCTTGAGGAAAATTCCATTCCCCCCCCCGCCCCCGTGGTGATGCTGAGAGAAATGACTTGAGCACTTATTCATTCATTCATTCATAGTATTTACTGAGCACTTGCTATGTGCAGAGCGCTGTCCTGAGCGCTTGGAATGGACAGATCGGTAACAGATAGAGACGGTCCCTGCCCTCTGACGGGCTCACGGTCTAATCGGGGGAGACGGACGGACGAGGACGATGGCGATAAACCGCCCACTTGTTCTTTTATGAAAAATTAGGACCTCTTTAGGCACCTACTGTGTGCCGAGCCCTGGGGAAGACATAAGGTAATGATGGTTTTCATTCGTTCATTCGATCGTATTTATTGAGCGCTTACTGTGTGCGGAGCACTGTACTAAGCGGTTGCAAAATACAATTTGGCAACAGGTAGAGACCATCCCTATGGGAAGCAGCGTGGCTCCGTGGAAAGAGCCCGGGCTTGGGAGTCAGAGGTCACGAGTTCCACTCCCAGCTCTGCCACTTGTCAGCTGTGTGACCGTGGGCGAGTCGCTTCACTTCTCTGGGCCTCGGTTCCCTCATCTGGAAAATGGGGATGAAGACTGGGAGCCCCACGTGGGACGACCTGATGACCCTGTATCTCCCCCAGCGCTTAGAACGGCGCTCGGCACCTACCGAGCGCTTAACAAATACCAACGTTATTATTATTATTAGAATTCTTTGTTTCATTGAGATATATTAATTAGAAGGTTTTTGCTCATGAACCTTAACCTTAACCCTAAAAACAGCCCCCAAACTCAATGATCTGGATTCCCCCAAGAGGTTCAGTAATTCCCCTTGGATCAGTTTGAAGATCAGCAAGACATGGAGCGCTATGGGCGGTGAGGAGATCATTACTCCAGGGTAGAGAGCGGCCTTGTGGTCCGAGACGTAGCGTGTCCTTCTGGAAGGAGCCCGGTCCTAGGAATTAGAGGACCTGAGTTCTAATCCCCATCCCCTCGCCCCCTCCCACCTCTCCTCCCTTCTCTCTCTCCACCGCCCGCCCCGCACGCTCCGCTCCTCCGCCGCCCGCCTCCTCGCCGTCCCCCGTTCTCGCCCGTCCCCCCGTGGACCCCCCGGGCCGCGTCCTCCCGCGGCCCCGGGACGCCCTCCCTCCTCCTCCGCCAAACTGATTCTCTTCCCCTCTTCGAAACCCTACTTAGAGCTCACCTCCTCCGAGAGGCCTTCCCACACTGAGCTCCCCCCTTTCCCTCCGCTCCCTCCCCCTTCCCCCTCCCCCTCCCCTCAGCACTGTGCTCATTTGTATATATTATTTATTACCCTATTTAGTTTGATAATGAGGCGTACATCGCCCCGATTCTGTTTATCTCGATGATGTCTTGGTTTTGTTTCGTTCTGTTTTGCTCTGCTGTCCGTCTCCCCCGATTAGACCGTGAGCCCGTCACTGGGCGGGGATGGTCTCTCTCTGTTGCCCAGTCGTCCATTCCAAGCGCTTAGTTCAGTGCTCTGCACGTAGTAAGCGCTCAATAAATACTATCGAATGAATAATCCTGACTCTGCCACTTCCCTGCTGTGTGACCTTGGGGAAATCACTAAAGTTCACTGGGCCTCTTCAGTTTTCTCATCTGTAAAATGGGAATTCAATACTGAGTCTCCCTCTTTCTGACACTGTGAGCTCCATGTGGGGAAAGGGAACTCTTTTTTTCTAGCTCGCGGTGGACAGGGAGCGTGTCTACCAACTCTGTTGTATTATATCTTCCCAGTGTTTAGAACCGTTGGTCGGAAGATTCGCCGCGTCTCTTTGCCGGAGGTTTGGTTCAGCGGGGAGATAACTGGGCCGGTGGTAGGAGACCTGAGTTCTCTTCCCCCCTTGGAGAAGCAGCGTGGCTCAGTGGAAAGAGCCCGGGCTTGGGAGTCAGAGGTCATGGGTTCGAATCCCGGCTCCGCCGCCTGTCAGCTGTGCGACTGTGGGCGAGTCACTTCACTTCTCTGTGCCTCGGTTAGCTCATCTGTAAAATGGGGATGAAGACGGTGAGCCCCACGTGGGACGACCTGATTCCCCTGTCTCTACCCCGGCGCTTAGAACGGTGCTCTGCCCATAGTAAGCGCTTAACAGATGCCAACATTATTATTATTATTATTATTATTATTATTACCTCTGCCACTGGCCTACTGCGTGACCACGTGCAAGCCACCGAACCTCCCCGGGCCTCAGCTTCCTCATCTGGAGACGGGGGAGAGTGAGGTCCGTCTCTCCCTGCCTCCCAGAGACTTTCTAACAACGATAATCGTGGTGTTAGTGAAGTACTCACTATGTGCCAAGCACTGTACTAAATGCTGGGGTAGACGCAAGACAATCGCGTCCCACGTGGGGCTCACATCTAAATAGGGGGGAGATCAGGGACTGAAACCCCCTTTCGCGGACGAGGGAACGGAGACAGAGAGGAGAGAAGGGAGTTGCCCACGGTCACGAGGCGGGGGGGTGGGGGGCGACGGAGCCGGGATCAGAACCCAGGTCCTCGGACTCCCCGGCCCGGGCTCAGGCCGCTGGGCCACGCTGCTTCTCCTCCGGTTTGGCCGAGAGGAGGTCGTCGTCGTGAAAGCGCTCTCGGGGAGTGACTTAGACGTGGGAAATTTAAACCCCCCGGTACCAATTATCACCCAAAGATCCGTTCCAGACAATATTTACTCCTCTCATCCATCTTCCACTTGATCTTTACAGATCCGTCTTGTTGCCGTCGTCTTGACAGCTCGTGGCAATTTCACCTTTTCTGGAAACTCATTTCTACTTTTACAAAGAGCAGATGCAACAGGACTTGATGTATCGCATTGTTATTCCCATAAAAGGGACCGGAGATGATATTTTTCCATCATTCTCGCAGGTGGCTTAAAAAGGGGTAGGCTATAATGTCCTCGACACGGATACGTCTTCCCGGTCTCAATTGTCGCTCGTCTTCCTTCCTCGAGTCTTTCAGTCATTCGTTAGAGAGGCTCTCAAGGATCTTCGAAGTCTTTGAATTTTTTCCCAGCCAGAGGTCACGGCCACGAGTTAGAAGACCAGGAATAATATTATCCATCACTGCCAGAATCTCCATAATTTTATTTCCCGGCCTGTTGAAGCGTAACCTCCGACGGCTCCCTGTTGGGTTGGAATTTATTTTGTACTTTTTAAGAATCTTGAAAATGTGTTTACCATTTGAAAAAAAGAACTGCCAGGGAATTTTAACCCTCTCCCCCCACCCTGCCAACCCCACACACGAACACAGTTACTGGTTTACATCTTTACGTCCCCTCCAGACTGCAAGCCCCTTATGGGCCGGGAATACGTCTCTCAGCTCTGTTCTGTTGTAATGATAACGTTGGTATTGGTTAAGCGCTTACTATGTGCAGAGCGCTGGGGTAGATACAGGGTCATCGGGTCGTCCCACGTGAGGCTCACGGTTAATCCCCGTTTTACAGATGAGGGAACTGGGGCCCAGAGAAGTGAAGCGACTCGCCCGCGGTCACACAGCTGACGAGGGGCAGAGCCGGGAGTCGAACCCTTGGCTCCTGACTCCGAAGCCCGGGCTCTTTCCACTGAGCCCCTAGTCCAGTGCTCAGCACATAGTCGGCGCTCAATAAATATCCCTGATTGACCGTTTCGGGAGGAATGAAGCGGACGGCACTGAGAAGCAGCGTGGTCTGGTGGCCAGAGACCCGGGCCTGGGAGACTCTAATCCCAACTCTGCCACTCATCTCCTGCGGGACTTTTATTACCCTATTTATTTCGTTCATGAGGTGTCCATCCCCTCGATTCTATTTATCGTGATTACGTTGTCTTGTTTTTGTCCCTCCGTCTCCCCCGATTAGACTTTGAGCCCGTCACTGGGCAGGGATCGTCTCTTATCTGTTGCCGAATTGTCCACTCCAAGCGCTTAGTGCAGTGCTCTGCACAGAGTAAGCGCTCAATAAATACTATTGACTGAATGAATAACTTCGGTCCAGTCACTTCTACGGCCCTCGGTTCCCTCGCCTATGAGACGGGGATTAAGAGTGTGAGCCCCGTCGGGGACGGGGACCGTGTCCAACTGGATTAACTGGTATCCACTCCAGTGCTTAGTTCAGTGCCTGGCACATAGTAAGCGCTTAACAAATACCAGTAACGACGACGACGTTACGTCTTCTCTGGGACTCGGTTTCCCCATCTGTAAAATGGGGATTAGACACCTGTTCTCTCCCTCCCTCTTAGACAGCGAGCCAGGCGGTGGTGTGTCTGACCCGATTAACTCGGGTCCATTCATTCATTCATTCAATAGTATTCATTGAGCGCTTACTATGTGCAGAGCACCGTACTGAGCGCTTGGAATGAACAAATCGGTAACAGATAGAGACGGTCCCTGCTCTTCGACGGGCGCACGGTCTAATCGGGGGAGGCGGACCAGAACAATAGCAATAAATAGACTCGAGGGGATGAACATCTCATTAAGACAATAGCAAATAAATAGAATCGAGGTGATGTACATCTCATTAACAAAATAAATAGGGTAATGAAAATGTATCCCGGGTCTACCCCGGCTAGAAACCAGGAGGAAGTGGCCTTTACGTTGTCACAGACGCAGTTTGGCATAAAAAGGGAAAGATGATACGTGGCATCCACCTGAGGGCGAGTCGGTGACGAGGCGTTCACCGGGGGAGGCGACTGAAGCCCGGAGCGGGCCGTTTTCGACTCAGACTGGTCGCACGCTGGGTTTCGATTGAATTGATCTCTCCGGGTCCAGTTTCGGCCTCAGATGAGTTCTTCGCTGCCTTAAGAACCTCCATCTCAAAGGCTTCCCAGCGTGGCTCAGTGGGAAGAGCCCGGGCTGGGGAGTCCGAGGTCACGGGTTCGAGTCCCGGCTCTGCCACTCGTCAGCTGTGTGATTGTGGGCATGTCGCTTCACTTCTCTGGGCCTCAGTTACTTCGTCTGTAAAATGGGGATTAACCGTGAGCCTCACGTGGGACGATCTGATGACCTGTGTCTCCCCCCAGCGCTTAGAGCAGTGCTCTGCCATAGTAAGCGCTTAACAAATACCAACATTATTACTCTTATCCACACTCAACACCTAATAACTGGGTGCCTGGGTTCCCAGAGGGGTCTCTCAGCAAGGCTGTCCGAATGCCGCCGATCTCTAAACTCGGAGAGACCGTTCTCCTCACGGTCAGTCGATGGATCAATAGCTCTTTCGAGTACCTACTAAGTGTAGAGCGCTGGATCAACTGCTTGGAGAGGACACCTTTCTACAGAAACGTGCAGGAAATGTTTCCGCACTCCTCAAGGAACTCCAGCGGTTGCTCATCCGCCGCTTCATCGAAGAAGAACTCCCCGGAGCTGTCCTTAAACCCCTTCGGCCCCTCCCGCCTCACCTCGCCACTCTCCTACTCCAACTCAGCCCGCACGCTCCGCTCCTCTAGTGGCGACCTGAACTTCCACTCCTCCGTGTCTCCATCTTATCTATCTCACCGCCTACCTCTCCCCCCGTGTCCTGTCTCCGGCCCGGCACGTCCTTCCTCCTCAAATCCGACGACGACTCCCCCTGACTTCGAAGCCTTATTGCAGACCCGTCTCCTCCAAGAGGCCTTCCCAGATTAAGCCCCCTTTCCTCCTCTCCCACTCCCTTCTGCGTCCCCCTGACTTGCTCCCTTTGCTCTCCCCCCTTCCACTCTCGTCCAGATCTGTCATTTCTTTAGTTACATCGATGTCCGTCTTCCCCTCTAGACTGAGAGCTCGTTGTGGGCGGGGAATGTGCCTGATTATCGTTGCTAAGCGCTTAGTGATTGAATGAATGAACGACGATATAACAAAGTCGGGAGACGTGTGCCCTGCCCACAAGAGGCTTACGGGCTATAGGGGGAAACGTCAATCAGTGGTCTTTATTGAGCAAGGTTGCTTTAATAATATCGGTATCTGTTAAGCGCTGACTACGTGCAGAGCACCGTTCTAAGCGCTGGGGGAGATACAGGGGAATCAGGTCGTCCCACGTGGGGCTCACGGTCAATCCCCGTTCGACAGCTGAGGTCACTGAGGCCCAGAGAAGTGAAGTGACTCGCCCACAGTCACCCGGCTGCCAAGTGGCAGAGCCCGGATTCGAACCCGTGACCCCTGACTCCCCAGCCCGGGCCCTTTCCACTGAGCCACGCTCCTCTGCCCAAGACCGGGCAACAGCACAGCTGGCGGTTGAAAGCGTGGTGATAGTTCTCTTTTTGTCATCACTCCTTTTTTATGATATTTGCGAAGGGCTTACTATGTGTCAAAGACTGTATTATTCATTCGGTCGTATTTCTTGAGCTTCTTCTACTGTGGGCGAGTATACTCGGGAAGGTGGGTAGACTAGTTCCTTAACCCTCAGTTCCGTGAGGAAGGCGAAGGCTACCTCAACCAAGAGGTTTTTTGGGTTGTTTTGTTTTTTTTTTAATGGTACTGTACTAAGGCGCTGTAGTGAACCCTGGGATAGATAGGAGATAACCAGGTTGGACCCAGCCCAGATCCCACACGGGGCTCCCAGCTTTAATCCCCATTTTACAGACGAGGTAACTGAGGCACAGGGAAGTGGAGCGACTCGCCCAAACCCACTCGGCAGACAAGCGGTGGGGGCGGGATTAGAACTCAGGTCCTTCTGACTCCCAGGCCCGGGCTCTCTCTGCTAGGTCGCCCTGCTGCTCACGAGAAGGTTCCTTTGAGAGGTGAAGGGAAACAGTTCGGTTTCCAGATGGGGAGAGACCCACGCAGCCCTCTCTGCAAACTGTAAGCCCGGTTCCGTCAACGGTCGGTCAGCCAGTCGTTTTTATCGGGCGCTTACTGGGTGCGGAACGCTGTGCTAAGCGCTCGGGAGAGGACAGTGCGGCAATATAGCGGACACGTTCCCTGCCCGCAACGAGTTTACAGCCTAGAGGGATGAGCTCACGGTCTAGAGGGTTACAGTATTAGTATTCAGTCGTTCGAGTCTGTTTATCGAGCGCTTACTCTGTGCGGAGCACTGTGCTAAGCGCCTGGAAAGTACAATTCGGCAACAGATAGAGACGATCCCCACCCAGCGGGCTCACGGTCTAGAAAGGGGGAGACAGACAACTAAACAAAAACAAAACAAGTGGACAGACGCTATCAGTAGTAGTAATAGGAAGAGTATTTTTTTTTAGCTTCCACTGGATGCAGTCGGTTGTATTTATTGAGCTCTCACTGTGTGCAGAGCACTGGACTAAACGTTTGAATGCAGCGGGTGCAAGGCGTTGCACTAAACATGTGGAGAAATACAACAGAGTAATAATAATGATAACAATAGTGATGTTAATAATCGTGGTATTTTTTAAGGGCTTACTATGTGTCAGTCACTATACTAAGCACTGGGCTAGATTACAAGCTAATCAGGTTAGACCCAGTCCCCTGTGCCACATGGGGCTCATAGCCTTCATCCCCATTTTACAGATGAGGGAAGTGAGGCTCAGCGAAGTGAAGTGATTCGCTCCTAATCGTGGTGGTAGTCATGGGTTCTAATCCCGGCTCCGTCCCCTGTCGGCTGTGTGAACCTGGGCAAGTCACCTAACTCTTCTAGGCCTCGGTGACCTCATCTGGAAAACGGGGATGAAGACTGTGAGCCCCGCGTGGGACGCCTAATTCCCTTGTATCCACCCCAGCGCCTAGAACAGTACTTGGCACATAGTGAGCGCTTAACAAATACCAACATTATCCTTATTATTATTATTATTATCATTATCATCAATCCCCATTTTACAGATGAGGGAACTGAGGCCCAGAGAGGTGAAGTGATTTGCCCAAGATCACACAGCAGATGAGTGACAGAGCCAGGATCAGAACCCAGGTTCTCTGACTCCCAAGCCCCCGCTGGGACCCACTGAGGCACGATCCCTGCCCACATTAAGCTTTCCCTCTAAATGAGGGAGACGGACAGGACAATATTTACAACCCTTTGCACAGAAAGACCTATGGAAATGTAAAGCCTTCTCCTCCCCTTCCTTCCCCTGGATTAAAACATTCCTTCCGAAGTCCTACTACTTCTCGCCTTTCAAAGCCCTTCGACCTCAACGCCTCCGATGACTTGCCACGCGGCAGGGGACACGTCTACCGACCCTGTTCGGACGGACTCACCCGAGCGCTTAGGACAGTGCTCCGCACCCAGGAAGCCCTCAATAAATACCACTGCTGCCGACGATGATAACCTCTGACATCGGGGGCCGCGTCCGATCCGTTTCCCCGCCCTCGGAAGCTTTCCTCTCGGGCGAGACTGCGTTCGTGCTCATTCCCTTAATTTCAAGAGAAGCGTTAAGGGGAGGGAGACGCTAATTATCATTTCATTGGAACGCCAGATAGCTGGGAAGCCTACAGAGGAGCGGCGGCCTAGCGAAAACGATAACGCGGGGATGGCGACCGCAGATGGAGAGTCTTCATCGGCCCCCTCCCGTGCAGGCGCCGTGAGGAGCGGTTTGCTCCGCTCCGCCTCCCCCCCCCCCCCCACGAAGGGCCCAGAATTTCCTTTCCCATTAGGGAAGGTGCTCACTTTTTATCTTGGTTTCCCGAGACGGCGGTTTCATTTTATCGATAGATGTTACGTCTTCCCTTGGCAAATCTAGTGCCTCTTTCACTGCGGGATGGTTGTCGCCTAGCTATTTTCATTTCGATCCTCGTCTTCCGACATAAAGGATGAGTTCTGTAGGAGTTCACCAAAGCAGTCGGGTGCCGCGGTTCGAGAAGGGGCCTGCCGCCTTCCGACTCGCTTGGGCTCGTCCCGTCCCTCCCCCCCCCCCCACGCCCGGCGTAAACGTCCTCCTGCCCTGTTCGCTTTCGCCTTTTGACCTCTGAACCGAAGGGGACCGTCGTTCCGGCTTTATATCCGATATTTCAGTGTCCAGAAGGTCAATTGGTTCGTCAATTATTCAGTCGTATGTACTGAGCGTTCACTGTGTGCAGAGCACTGTCCTGAGCGCTCGGGAAAGGACGATACAACAATAACTCACACAGTGTGAGCTCCACCACGAGCTCATGGTCTAGAGGGGTCAATTCCCTGTCCGGTGTGGCGATCGATCGATCGATGATAATAATAACGATGGCATTTGTTTGGTGCTTACTATGTGCCAAGCACTGTTCTGAGCACTGGGACAGAGACAAGGTAATCAGGTTGTCCTACACGGGGCTCACAGTCTTCCTCCCCATTTTACAGTCGAGGTAATAATAAATAAAGTTGGTATTTGTTAAGCACTTACTATGTGCAGAGCACCGTCCTAAGCGCCGGGGGAGATACGGGGTCATCGGGTTGTCCCACGGGAGGCTCACGGTCTTCATCCCCGTTTTACAGATGGGGTAACTGAGGCACAGAGAAGCGAAGTGACCTGCCCACAGTCACACAGCCGACCAGTGGCAGAGCCGGGATTCGGCAAATGAGGCACAGAGAAGTAGGTGACTTGCCCAGAGTCACAGAGTCAACAAGTGGCGGAGTCAGGATTAGAACCCACGACCTCTGACTCCCAAGCCCGGGCTCTTTCCACTATTTATCAAGCACTTAATACAGCGCTCTGCACTCAGTAAACGCTCAATAAATATGATTGAATGAATGAAAGAATGACTGAATATTGAGTGCTTACTATGGGCGGAGCACTGTGCTAAGCCCCGGGGAGGGTCCAGTGGAACAGAGTGGGAAGTATTCCCTGCCCGCAAGGAGCTTACAGTCTAGAGGGGGAGGCATCAATCAGTGGAATTTGTCGAGAGCTTACCGGGTGCAAAGCACTGTGCTAAGCGTGAGGGGAGTGTCCAATAGAACCGACTTGGTAGACACGTTCCCGGCCCACAAGGAGCTTACAGTCTAGAGGGGGAGACGTCCATCGATGGATCTGGGTGCTCACCGTGTGCGGAACACTGTGTTAAGCGGTGGGGGGAGTCCAGATTAACAGACTCAGTCGACGTGTTCCTTGCCCATCAGGAGTTTATAGTCTAGAGGGGGGAGATATCAATCAGCGGTATTTACTGTGCTTACCGTGTGCAGAGCACTGCGTTAGACGCTTGGGAGAGTCCAACAGAACGGAGACGGTAGACCCGTTCCCCACCTACACGGAGCTTACGGTCCAGAGGGAAGAGGAGGGCTTTACGTCTGGTGTTTTCATTTTAGTCAGTCAGTGGTATTTATTGAGCGCTTACCGTGCGCGGAGCACTGTACTGAGCATTTGGGAGAGGACAATAGAACAATATAGGCGACGCGTTCCCTGCCCACAACGAGTGTACAGTCTAGAGGGGGAGACAGACATTAATAGAAGTAGATAAATGACAGATAGGGAGGTAAGTGGGGCTGGAAGGGTTGGGGGGGGAAGAATAAAGGGAGCGAGTCAGGGCGACGCAGAAGGGAGCGGGAGAAGAGGAAAGGAGGGCGCAGTCGGGGAAGGCTTCCTGGAGGAGGTGTAATGGGTCAGGAGAGCAAGGGAGGTGGGGGGTGTTGGACCCCCTCCCCTCGGGGCCCACGACCCCAGGAAAGAACTCTAGATCTGAGTAGATTTTTCAGGCACGTTTGATCTCCTCACAGGGAAGCCCTCACTCAGTCATTCATTCGTTCAGTTGTATTTATTGAGCACTTACTAAGTGCCCAGAGAAGCAGCGTGGCTCAGTGGAAAGAGCCCGGGCTTGAGAGTCGGGGGTCATGGGTTCGAGTCCCGGCTCTGCCACTCGTCAGTTGTGTGACCGTGGGCAAGTCACTTCGCTTCTCTGGGCCTCAGTGACCTCATCTGGAAAATGGGGATTAACTGGGAGCCCCACGCGGGACAACCTCATTACCCTGGATCTCCCCCAGCGCTTAGAACAGTGCTCTGCACCTAGTAAGCGCTTAACAAATACCAACGTTATCATTATTATTGTTATTGTTATTATCCATCTATCGATCGATTGATTCTGACTCCCAGAACTCTATCTCTCTTCAGTTATCGTTTCTATCATCACAAATGATTTCAATGTGAGCTGAACTGTAGGATGCCTCGTGTACGAGACACAGAGAAAAACCGCCTCGCCTCTACGGAATGGTGTTTTCAATTTGGTTCCCTTCTGTAATACCGATGAGCGGTTGTCGCTGAAGTGTATTAATCTGCGCAATTTAAGCTTTAATGGGCTAGTAAACATGTTTTTACATTAAGGCGATTTAAACCTTAAACACGGAGGTTCTATTAGAAAATAAATCAGCCTCCGCACGGTCCTCTGAAAGATCAGAATTCCTCCCAATTTATGGCCCCATCCAATGACGGCGAGATAGGTGTTACGAGAAGAGGAGGCAAACCTCAGAAAACGTAAAGCAGGCGGCCCCTTTCCGACGGAGGCCGAGATATACGTCGGCGTGAGCCGCGGCCTGATGTACCTCAGGTAAGACGGGATCGGGCGAGTGCCTATCTGAATCACTCGTGGGGTCGGGAAAAATGGGCTTTGGGGGAGATGTACATTTTTTTCTAATGGATATTTTATTTCTCTCCTTTAATTAAAGCGCGCGGTAACGCCGAGATGCTTTACGACAGCCTCCCGCCTCTCATCCATTAACATTCTGCGCCGGTGAGACCGAGATCCGAAACGTAGAGAGTGCAGTCGCTTGAGAAGGAAGAAAATGTATTTTTCACCTCAGACGTGGGTAGGTATCCACACGCACGCTCGCACGCGCACTGCAAACACAAACTTTTCTCTCCAAGTTCCAAAGAACCAGATGACTTAGCAAATCTCTCTTTTTTTTTTTTTTTTTTTCCTGATATCTTGGCACCCCTGGAGCATTTTGGAGCCAGGAGGGAAAGTGGCCAAAGCTGAATTTAGGTTTGGGTTTTGTGATTTATTTATTTTTCCCGTCCGGAAATAGTTTCCACCGCTTTTCCCCTGCGAGATAGCATATTCTGGCAAAGGCACTCTTCCAGGAAGAAGACCTTCGCTGGTCGGAATACAGCGGGTGGCGGATAACGCGGTGATTATCCCTGGAACCAGAGCCAGTTGATGAATCGGGCCGAGGAGGACCTTCGAATCCACCCCGGCCCAGAGAGGTGTCAGTTCATTCTCTCGATAGCATTTATTGAGCGCTCACCGGGTGCAGAACACTCTGCTAAGCGCTCGGGAGAGGACGACACGACAGTAGACACACGATTGATTGGTTGATTGGTGGGAATTCGGTGGAGGGCAGCCATTTCACGTTTAACGAAAGCAGCAGCCGCAGCGAGAAGCAACGCGGCCGGAGCGGATAGGCCCCGGGCCTGGGGGGTCAGAAGGATCTGGGTTCTAATCCTGGCTCTGCCGCTTGTCTTGGGTGACCTCGGGCGAGTCACTCAGCTTTTCGGAGGCCCCAGCTACCTCATCCGGAAAACGGGAAGCCCCGTGTGGGATAGGGACTGTGTCTAACCGGAGTCACTTCACTTCTCTGTGCCTCAGTTACCACATCTGGAAACCGGGGATTAAAAGTGTGAGCCCCGCGTGAGACGACCTGATTACCCTGTAGCCACCGCAGTGCTTAGAACGGTGGTTGGCACGTAGTAAGCGCTTAACAAATACCATCATCGTCATTAGAGAAACAGCGTGGCTCAGTGGCAAGAGTGTGGGTCTGGGAGTCAGAGGTCATGGGTTCTAATCCCGGCTCTGCCGCTGGTCAGCTGTGTGACCTTGGGCAGGTCACTTCACTTCTCTGTGCCTCAGTTACCTCATCTGTAGAATGGGGATTAAAACTCCGATCCCCCACATGGGACCACCCGATGACCCTGTATCCCCCCCAGCGCTTAGAACAGTGCTCTGCGCATAGTAAGCGCTTAACAAATACCAAAATTATTATTAGCTTGTACCCACACGAGCAGTTAGTACGGTGCCTGATACGTAGTATACACTTCACGGTTACCATTAAAAATAAAATTTAGTCACGAGGTGTGTCGGGTGACTTTTTTTAATAATCATGGTAAACATTCAAATATCACCGTGAATCTTAGCACAGTGTAAACATTAAGGTAGGTATAAGGTAATTGGCCTCTGTCTCATAAGAGGCTTGCGATCCAATGAAGATAATTTGGGTATTTATTAGGCATGTACCACGAACCTTGTACCGTGCTAAACTCTTGCTCGGTTAGATGATCAGATCGGACGTGGTCCCCGTCCCACCCGGGGTTCGAAGTCTAAGCGATGGGGAGAACCGATATCGGATCTCCGTTTTACGGACGAGGAAACTAAAGCCTAGAGGAGTAAAGTGACTTGCCCGAGGTCACGCAGTCAGCCAGTGGCGGAACTGGGATTCGAGCCTGTGTCTCCTGCGTCTCAGTCAGGCCGTCCTGACTTTGCACTAGGCCGCCTTGCCACCAAAAAGGTGGCTCAGGCAGAGAGAGAAAAAATATTTAGTCACTTCCCCCCCACCTTAACAATCTGTAACCGTGTTGAAGAATGGCCGAGTGGGTTCTTTATATTGCCCTCCTGAGTAAAGGCAGAGTGTGGGCTGAAAGTTAATAAATAAGACCCACATTCATTTTTTGTCAACCGCTGCTTGATTTTGGGATGGAGAAGATGATGCCACGCGGCCCAGAATTCTAAAATCTCTTGAATTCATTCCTGACGGTACCCCGAATCTCTCCGTGAGACCCCCGGGATTTGCCCGGAGCACCCGAATTCTCCTCCTTTTGTGCAGAAATGAAAATCTGTAAAGCCAAGATTAGGGACAACCCCTTATCATAGGCCCAAGCGCTCTGTCACATTAGAGTTGCTTCGGAAGCGTCCGCTTCGGTAAACAAAACGAGCTCGTGAACACAGGGAATTTTAATAACCGCAGCGGAAAGGAACCTCGGAGGAAAAAAATAGTCGAACCGAGGAAGGGGGTTGAATTCCGTCGGTATCGAGTCGGGGCTTCCCCCAAATCAATCGATCCAGCGGTGGTATTTATTGAGCGCTTATTCTGTGCAGGGCGATGCACTGAGCGCTTGGGAGAGCAAAGGGGTCACGTTCTCTGCCTATAATAATGAGGGGGTGGGTGGGGCCGTACAGTGGGAGAAATTCTGATCTTTCAAAGGACCACGTGGAGGCTGATTTGTTTTCGAATAGCACCTCGCCGTGTAAGGTTTAAATCCAAATGCGTTGAGTACCCAAAACCGGCCTTAAAACTCCCGACTCCCAGGCTCTCCATCTTCCCTTTTCCCTGCTGGCATTGTGCTTCGCTTTGATAGTAAGCGGAATAAAGCCGTGCCGCCTCAACCAGACGCACTTCTGAGTGCTTTAAATCTCTAGCGATAATAAGCATACACTGCAAGAGAACTAATTTCACACCTTCAGCATTAAAACCCGGAATCTATATTCATACATTTATTTTACATAATGTGGTTAAGCACTGTCTGGAGAGTGATATATGATCCAGTGGATGGCTGAGATTATGAGAAAACAGGATCATTTGAAACTCACACCTGGGAAGTGACATCCGTATCTCGGAAATTGATGCCGATGTGACAGAAATGATGATTTCTCCATCAACTGTGGCCTTTTGTTACCATAACAATAATAATACAAAAATAAGAGTATCAGTTAAGCACTGAGTGACAGAGTTGGGATGTCCCAGGCCCATGTTCTTCGACCGACTTTGGTTTGTTGGAATCACCGATCTGGATCAGATCTGTTTTGTTTTGGGTTTTTTTTTTCCCTCCCTGGGTTATCCCGCTTGTCTGCAAAAGTCCCACAAGATCACCAACTCACTGGGCATCTTAGCCTTTGGTCGGGGCCATCCGATCAATCAGTGGTATTTATTGAGAGTTTATCGGGTGCAGAGCACTGTGCTAAGGGCTTGGAAGGGTCCCATTTTTTTGGAGGCTGGAGTCACGTTCTCTGCCCACAGTGAGCTTAAAGTCGAGAAGAGATTAGACTGCAATCAGAATCAGATGCAGTAATAATAATAATAACTATTATTATTATTATTATTATGGTACCTGTTAAAGTCTCACTATGTACTAAGTACTATTCTAAGTTCCGGAGTCAGTACAAGCTTATCGGGTTGAACACAGTCCGTGTCTCATATGGGGCTCACAGTCTTCACCCCCATTTTACAGATGGGGTAACTTGAGGCCCAGAGAATAATAATACTAACTATGGTATTTTTTAAGCCTTTACTATGTGCCAGGCACTGTACTAAGCACTGCGGTGGATACAGGCAAATCAGGTTGGACACAGTCCCTGTTCTTCACAGGGCTCACAGTCTCAATCCCCATTCTTCAGATGAGGTCACCGAGGCACAGAGAAGTGAATTGACTTGCCCAAGGTCACCCAGCAGGCATGTGGTGGAGCCTGGATTAGGACTCAGGTCCTTCTGACTTCCAGGCCCAAACCCTATCCACTAGGCACGCAGAATGTCCCTGAATTTCCTGATTTCTAGAGGAGAAAACAGAGCCCGGGGATGGTTCGATGAGGGAATTTCCTTCCTTATGGCGTTTCCTTCCGGGGTCCTTGCTCTGGCCCTTTCTCTCCTCCCCAGATTTCTACCTGCGTTTCACCCCGTGAACCGCATCGATAATTTCCGCCACTTCCCACCAGCGCGTGACGCTGTCTCTGCTGCGGAATTCATTTCACATTCCATCAGCCCCATTCAGATTGATGGAGTGCGATCATTTAGCTGAAGTGTTTTTTTTTTATTTTCGATGGTCCAGGCCTGGTCAGTTCTAGTCTCCCTCCGTAAAATGAGAGAAGAAAATGTATTTCCATGTTTACTAGAATTAGACAGCACCGGGTCTTGGTCCACTGAAGTGTCGCCCAGTGGGTAGAGCACAGGCCTGGGAGTCGGAAGGACCTGGGTTCTAATCCAGGCTCCTCCATCCGGCTGCTGGTGACCTTGAGTGAGTCATTTCACTTCTCTGGGCCTCAGTCACCTCATCCTTAAAATGGGGATTAAGGCTACGAGCTCCATGGGGGACAGGGACAGCGTCCAACCCGATTAGTTTATATCTCCCCCAGAGTTTAGACCAGTGCTTGACACTTAGTAGGCACTTAACAGATGCCATCATTATCATCAGTATTATCGCAGTCATATCGACTGCCCCTGATGTCATCAGTGGACACCTGATAATGATAATGATGGTACTTGTTAAGCGCTCACTCTGAGGCAAGCACTGTTCTAAGGGCTGGGGGAAATACAAGGCAATCAGGTTGTCCCACGTGGGGCTCACGGTCTTCACCTCCATTTAACAGCTGTGGTAACTGAGGCACAGAGAAGGGAAGTGGTTTACCCAAGGTCACACAGCGGACAAGTGGCGGAGCCGGGATTAGAACCCACGTCCTCTGACTCCCAAGCCCGGGCTTTTTCCACTAAGCCTCACTGCTTCCCTCTGACATCGTTCTCTGAGGGAGATCCTTGGGGGGCAGCCACCCTTCCTCCTCACCCTTTGATTCTAGACTGCGAGCCCGCTGTGGGCAGGGATTGTCTCTCTTTATTGCCAAACTGTACTTTCCAAGCGCTTAGTACAGCGCCCTGCCCACAGTAAGCGCTCAATAAACGTGATCGAATGCATTCCCTTCCCAGGGATTTGGGACCGTGACCTTCTGCACCTTCTTGCTCCTCTGCTCCTTCTCCACCTCTGATGGTTCCTTCCTGAGACGTGTCGACCAGAATTCCAATCCATCCGCTTATAGTGTTTATTGAGCATTTCCTGCATGCAGAGCACCGTCCTAAGCGCTTGAGAGAGTTCAATACATAGAGTGGGAAGACGTGGCTTAGTGGAAAGAGCCCGGGCTTGGGAGTCAGAGGTCGTGGGTTCTAATCCCAGCTCTGCCACTAGTCAGCTGAGTGACTTTGGGCAAGTCACTTCACTTCTCTGGGCCTCAGTTCCCTCATCTGGAAAATGGGCATGAAGACTCTGAGCCCCAAGTGGGACAACCTGATTAACTTGTATCAACCCCAGCACTTAGAACCGTGCTTGGTACATTGTAGGCTCTTAAAAATACCATTATCGTTATTATTATTATTATTATTATTACATTCCCCGGCCATAAAGGGTTTACTAGCTAGAGGCACTATAGGAAGCGGCATGGACAAGTGGAAAGAGCCCGGGCCTGGGCAACAGAAAGTCATGAGTTCAATTCCCCGTTTCATCGCCTTGTCGGCTCTGGGACCTTGAGTGAGTCACCTCACTTCTCTGGGCCTCGTGGGGATTAAGATAGGGAACCCAATAGTAACGATAATAATGGTATGTGTTCAGCGCTTACTATGTTTCAGGCTTCGTAATAAGTCCTGGGGTGGATACAAGATAATCGGGTTGTGCACAGCCCCTGTCCCACGTGGGGCTCACGCTCTTAATCCCCATATTCCAGATGAGGTCACCGAGGCCCGAGGTCACACAGCGGACCAGTGGCAGAGCCGGGATTTGAACCCATGACCTTCTGACTCCCCGGCCCATGTGGGCCAATGGGACTGACCCCGGACCCATGGGACTGGGTCCAATTTGATAATCTTGTAACTCCCCCGGCGCTTAGTGCACTTGTCTGGCACATAGTAAGCACTTCACAAATACCATTTTTTTTTTTTTTAAACTGTCCTCAGCATTCCAAGAGAATAGACAATTTTCCCATTGGTCCTTCAGCAGACAAGGCTGGATTCGACAGAATTGTTATTGTCAGAAAAATTTTAAAGTGGATTTCCCCCTCATCTAATCTCTTTTAATAATGAGGAAAGTGAAGGATAACCAAAGGCAGTACCTGGACCAACGGAGAGCAGAAAATAGAGCCAGCCCCGTGTCCTCTTGAGAGGCTTTTCCCATTTAATTCCTCTTCTCTCCAGGTCACGTGGAGAGGCAGCGTGGCTCAGTGGAAAGAGGCCGGGCTTTGGAGGCAGAGGTCATGGGTTCGAATCCCGGATCTGCCACTTGTCGGCCGTGTGACCGTGGGCGAGTCACTTCACTTCTCCGTGCCTCAGTTACCTCATCTGTAAAATGGGGATGAAGACCGGGAGCCCCACGTGGGACGACCTCATTCCCCTGTGTCTCCCCCAGGGCTTAGAACAGTGCTCGGCACATAGTAAGCGCTTAACAGATACCAACATTGTTATCCTTATCTTCCCTACTGCCAGCTCAGCACTTCGGCACAACTTTTACCACTTTCCAACTCAAAATCCCGGCCATGGTACACATTGGCGTACACGCTCAACTCATTGAGCGCTTCGTCCTCTGGACTGTAAGGTCCTCCTCTAGACTGTAAATTCGTGCCACAGATTGTAAACTCTGCCTCTAGACTCTAAACTCGCCCTCCGGACTCTAAGCCCAGGGACCAGAAGCAGCGTGGCTCCGTGGAAAGGGCCCGGGCTTGGGAGTCAGAGGTTGTGGGTTCTAATCCCGGATCCGCCCGCTTGCCAGCTGTGTCACTCTGGGCAACTCACTTCACTTCTCTGTGCCTCAGTTACCTCATCTGAAAAATGGGGGTGGAGACCGTGAGCCCCACATGGGACAACCTGATCACCTCGTATCTCCCCAGCGCTTAGAACAGTGCTTTGCGCACAGTAAGCGCTTAAAAAGTACCGTTGGAAAAAAAATGGCCTCATACACACGGCTCAGGCTTCAGGGGAGAAAGAGCAGAGATGGGGAATCAAACTGGAGGCGGATTCTTAACTGGAATGGGGTGGAATGGCTACGGAAGCAGCGTGGCTCAGTGGAAAGAGCGCGGGCTTGGGAGTCAGGGGTCACGGGTTCTTATCCCGGCTCCGCCGCTAGTCCGCTGTGTGACCTTGGGCGAGTCACTTAACTTCTCTGTGCCTCAGTTGCCTCATCTGTCAAATGGGGATTAAAACCGTGAGCCCCACGTGGGGCAACCTGATCACCTTGTATTCCCCCAGCGCTTAGAACAGTGCTCTGCACGTAGTAAGCGCTTAACAAATACCACAGTTTATTTTATTTATGTTTTTATTCGCCCATCCGATCTCCAGGATCTGTGCAGAGTCTTGATGACTGCGTGACACGTGCACACAAGCGGCGAGGCTCAGTGGAGAGAGCCCGGGCTTGGGAGTCAGAGGTCATGGGTCATGAGCGCTACTTGCCAGGGACCTTTCTAAGCGTTGGGTTAGATCCAACCTAATCAGGTTGGACCCAGTCCCTGTCCCCCGTGGGGCTCACGGTCTTCATCCCCATTTTACGGAGGAGGGAACCGAGGCCCAGAGAAGCGAAACGTCTCGGCCGAGGTCACACAGCGGACAAGAGGCGGAGCCCGGATAGGGACGCGGGTGCTTCTAATGATGATAATGTCGGTATCTGTGAAGCGCTTACTATGTGCAGAGCGCTGTTCTAAGCGCTGGGGGAGATACAGGGTCATCGGGTCGTCCCACGTGAGGCTCCCAGTCTTCACCCCCATTTGACAGCTGAGGTAACCGAGGCAGAGAGAAGTAAAGTGACTCGCCCACAGTCGCCCAGCTGGCAAGTGGCAGAGCCGGGAGTCGAACTCATGACCTCGCTGAGTCCCAGGCCGGGGCTCTAGCCACCAGACCACGCTGCCTCTCGCTCCCCGTTTTCTCCCGGCTTCCTATCAGACTGGTTGTCATTCTGGAGGAGACGGGGAAGAACATTCTCACAGCCGTCGCCGGGTCGTGTTTTTCAGCCTGTCGAAGTCTTCGGCTAACAGCCACCGTGGTGACACGTGACAATAAATTGGAGAACTCGTTCCTGAGAGGGAGTCCGCTCTGAAGCCAACAGAGTCTCTCTCTTTTTTTTTTTTTGGCGTTTGATTTTTCCAACGAGATGTTAACTGACTGTGATAAAAGTCAAGAGTTTTCAAGTTAAACGAGGTTCTCACAGCGGCACATTTTTAAGGTGGAAAATTCTTTGTCCCGCTTCTCTGCCGTGATGGCTTTGATATACTCTCCGTGCCATTAGGATTAAAAAAAAAAAAATCTAACCTATGTAAACGGAAAAAAAAAAAAGCAGGCAACGTTGGACAGTGAGTAGTGCCCGATGGTGTGGTCACGGTAACACTCTAGAATGGTAGAAATAATGACGTTTGAAGGAAGATCTTCAGATTCTCTTCATTTCATGGGCCTGAAAGTTACCAACACCCTGCTCCTTCTCGCTATATACTTTTAAAAGATCCTAAAAGGCTTTAAAAGAGGAATAATAACAATGTTGGTATTTGTTAAGCGCTTACTGTGTGCAGAGCACTGTTCTAAGCGCTGGGGTAGACACAGGGGAATCAGGTTGTCCCACGTGGGGCTCCCAGTCTTCATCCCCATTTTACAGAGGAGGGAACTGAGGCACAGAGAAGTTAAGTGACCTGCCCACAGTCACACAGCCGACAAGTGGCAGAGCTGGGATTTGAACTCGTGACCTCTGACTCCAAAGCCCACGCTCTTTCCACTAAGCCACGCTGCTTCAGCAGTGTGGTCTAATGGAAAGGGCGTCTGCCTGGGAGATAGGGTCCCGGGTTCTAATCCCAACTCTGCCACCCGCCTGCTGTTTGGCCTCGGGCATCTTAACCTCTCTGGCCGTCGCTTTCCACACCTATAAAATGAGGATTCATTCATTTTACGGATCGGTTGTGCACCGCGACCTTTTTAAACGCGTTTGGGAGAGGAGCAGCGTGGGCCGGTGGAAAGGGCACGGGTCTGGGAGTCGGACAATCTGGGCTCTTATCCGAGCTCTGTCTAATACAAGTCATTTCGCTTCTATGCGCCTCAGTTTCCACATACGTAAAATAGGGCGTCAGGAACTGTTCTTCCCCCTGATTAGATCGGGAGCTCCACGTGGGACGGGGACAGCGTCCGACCTGATCATCTCGTAGAGAAGCAGCGGGGCTCAGTGGAAAGAGCCCGGGCTTCGGAGTCAGGGGTCATGAGTTCGACTCCCGGCTCTGCCACCTGTCAGCTGGGTGACTGTGGGCGAGTCGCTTCGTTTCTCTGTGCCTCGGTTACCTCATCCGTCAAATGGGGATGAAGACTGCGAGCCCCACGGGGGACGACCCGATTCCCCTGTATCTCCCCCAGCGCTCAGAACAGTGCTCTGCACATAGTAAGCGCTTAACAAATACCAACATTATTATTATTATCGTTATGTCAGTCTCCTCCCCTCTAGACTGTAAGCCCCGTGTGGGCAAGGATGTCTCTATTGCTGAATTGTACTTTCCAAGCGCTTAGTACAGCGCTCTGCACACAGTAAGCGCTCAATACCTACGACTGAATGAATGAAAGACTGAACGAATGATCTTGTACCTAGGCTGCAAGCTTGTTGTGGGCAGGGAACGTGTCTACCGACTCCATAGTACTGTATTCTCCCAAGTCTTTAGTACAGCAGCGTAGCTCAAGGGAAAGAGCACGGGCCTGGGAGGCAGAGGTCCTGGGTTCGAATGTTGGCCCAGCCACTTGTCAGCTGTGTGACTTTGGGCAAATCACTTGACTTCTCTGTGCCTCGGTTACCCCATCTGTAAAATGGGGATTAAGGCTGTCCACGCGGGACAACCTGATCCCCTTGTATCCTCCCCAGCGCTTAGAACGGTGCTTGGCTCGTGGTAAGCGCTTAACGCCTGCCGTTATTATCATCACTACAGTGCTCTGCACTCAGTAAGGGCTCCATGAACGCCGCTGACGATCCACCCCACTGCTTAGTACAGTGCTCGGCACCTAGTCAGGGTTTCACCGAGACCACGGTTATTATTGCCGTCATTACCGTTATCACTGTTGCCATAACCGTGGGGAGCCGCCACGATTCTGGGGGGGTCGTTTCGCTCGGGGAGGCGTCTTTTCGCCGGTGTTGAGTCTGGAGAGGGGCCTCAGCCCCCCTCCACCGAACAACGGAAAGTGCCGCTTCCTACGCCTAATCCATCAGGAAGCTTTCGGGGATTTTTCTTGTCTGAAATATTCATAGACAGCAAAATGTCCTGAATGCCCTCCAGAATTTGTGCGGAGCCAGCCCGATGATGGATCGCGCCTCTCTGTTCCGAGGCGCTCCCAATATGTAATTCTATTTGTCTTGTCACATACTAAAGAGCAAGCAACTCATAAAAGGTAAAGGCAGCAGACGGATTTTCCCACCTTCCAGAGAGAGCCCGCTACCGGCTCCGACTCGCTGTTCTCCGCTGGATGGAACCAATTTCCAGTAAATCACAAATGGCGAGGCCCACCGTTCCGGGAGGAGCTCGAGAAAGATGAACGGGAACTGCTAGTTACCCCGTGGACGGTTCGAGCGATCCACCGGGGGTAGTCACCGGGCGCTTACTGTGTGCAGAGCGCTGTTCTAAGCGCTTGGGAGGGGACGCTACGACAGAATCAGCAGACACGCCCTCCGCCTGTAATGAGCTTTCGGTCCAGCGGCGGGGAGACAGATGTTAGTGTAATAATAACGATGTCGGTATCTGTTAAGCGCTTACTAGGTGCGGAGCACTGTTCTAAGCGCTGGGGGAGGTACGGGGGTCATCGGGTTGTCCCGCGCGGGGCTCCCAGTCTTCATCCCCAGTTTACAGATGAGGGAACTGAGGCCCAGAGAAGCGAAGTGACTCGCCCACAGTCACACAGCTGACGAGTGGCAGAGCCGGAATATAATAGAGAAGCAGCACGGGGTAGTGGAGAGAGAGTGGGGCCCGGGAGTCAGAAGGTCACGGGTTCTTAATGCCGGCGCCGGCGTCGGGCTGCTGTGGGACCTCGGGCAAGTCACTTCGCTCCTCTGGGCCTCGGTTCCCTCATCCGAAAATGGTGATCGTGAATGTGGGCCTTACGAGGGACAGGGACCGTGTCCAACTCGATTTGCTCGTATCCACCCTAGCGCTTAGAACGTTGCCTGGCGCGGAGTAAGCGCTTAACAGATACCGTCATCATCATCATATCAGTAAATAAATAATGGAGATGGACCGTGAGAGCTGTGGGGCCGAGGGTGAGGTAGCAGGAGGTTAAAGAATAACAGGTGAGAAGCGGCGTGGCCCAGTGGATAGAGCCCAGGCCTGGAAGTCCGAAGGACCCGGGTTCTAATCCCGGCTCTGCTGCTCGTCTCTCGTGTGACCTTAGGCAAGTCACTTCATTTCTCTGGGCCCCAGTGGCCTCATCTGTAAAATAGGAATTGAGACTGTGAGCCCCGTGTAGGGAAGATATGGGATAATTGGGTCCCGCAGCCTAAATAGGAGACGGACGAGGGACTGAGTCCCCATTTTGCAGATGAGGGAACTGAGGCCCAGAGAAGTGAAAGGACTTGCTCCAGGTCATCTGGCGGAGCCTGGATTAGAACCCAGGACATTTTCAAGATGCATGCGGACTTTGTCCATCCCGTTTAACTTGGTTCAGGCTTGGCGCATAGTAAGCGCTTAACCAACACCATAAAAGGAAAAAGAAAGGCACGTTTCCAAGCGCACAGCCGATACAGAAGGGAGAAGGAGTCAGGGAAAAGAGAATTTATTCCAATCCAGGGCGATCGCCTGGAGTAGGGCCATACTGAGGGTCCGAGTCCAGAGCCCCGAGTCTGTGGCAAGAGAAGCAGCGTGGCATAGTGGAAAGAGCCCAGAGGTCATGGGAGTCGGAGGTCATGGGTTCAAATCCTGGCTCCGCCACTGATCAGCTGTGTGACTTTTGGCAAGTGACTTCACTTCTCTGTTCCTTCATCTGTGAAATGGGGATGAAGATGGTGAGCCCCTCGTGGGACAACCCAATGACCTCGTATCTCCCCCAGCGTTTAGAACAGTGCTTGGCACATAGTGAGCGCTTAACAAATGCCATTATTATCATCGATGCCGATCGCTCATGTTGGGACGGAGCCATCTGCGGGCGAGGTTTCTCCGGGAAGACTGCGGACGGTGTTTTGGGAGGGGCAGGTTCCGCGTGCATCTTTTCCAAAGGCCTCAGTTCTAATCCTGCCTCCTCCGGATGACCTCGAGCAAGTCACTTCGTTTCTCTGGGCCTCCGTTCCTTCAACCGCAAAAATGGGAATTCGATCCCTTTTCTCCCTCCTACTTAGGCTCGGAGCCCCACGTGGGACCCGATGATGTTCTACCTACGCAGGGCTCAGTTGGGTGCTTGGCCCAGAGTAAGTGCCGAACAAACGCCACAGTGATCGTTTTGGAGGAGAAAACGCGGGCATCTTTGAGACGCCGCAGCAGCAGCAACGTGGGAAACGATCATTTAACGTCGGATTTCTCAAATCCACCGAGACTCTCTGCTTCGCAACGGTCGCAAACAGAAAAAGAACTCGATCCGCTCCTCTTGGGTGGGAGTATTCCCGGCCGGCCGTGGGGCCTGAGACAACTGTCTTCTCATTGCCTCTCCTTGAATTTCTGTTGTTCTGATGTTCCGTCGAAGTGTCTGTTATGTTATTCTGTTGTTCTCCCCCCGAAGGTTTAGTACGGAGCTCTGCACAGAGTCAGCGTTCAATAAATATGATTGACTGACAATAATAATAATGATGATATTTGTTACACACTTACTATGTGCCAAACACTGTTCCAAGCTCAGGTGTAGATACAAGATATTCCCACGCGGGACTCACAGTCTTAATCTCCATTTTCCAGTTGAGGGAACTGAGGGCCAGAGAAGTGAAGTGACTGGCGGAAGCGGGATTAGAACCCACGTCCTCTGACTCCCAAGTCCGTGCTCTTGACGATAAGCCACGCTGCTTCTCCAGTAATAGTAATAATAATAACTGTGGTACTTGTTAAGCACTTACTATGTACCCAGAACTGTTCTAAGCCCTGGGGTAGATATGCTAAGCGGCGCGGCTCAGTGGAAAGAGTCCGGGCTTGGGAGTCAGAGGTCGTGGGTTCGAATCCAGCTTCTCAGCTGTGCGACTCTGAGCAAGTCGCTTCACTTCTCTGCGCCTCGGTGACCTCATCTGTGAAATGGGGATTTAGATCGTGAGCCTCATGTGGGACAACCTCATTGTCTTGTATCTACCCCAGTGCTTAGAACAGTGCTTGGCACATAGTAAGGGCTTAACAAATACCATCGTTATTATTATTATCATTATAGATTAATCAGATTGGATGGATACAGTCCCTGTCCCACGTGGGCCTCACAGTCTTCATCCCCGTCGGACAGAGAAGCGAAGTGACTTGCTCAAGGTCACGCAGCAGGCAAGCGACGGATCCAGGATATTTTTATGTTTGTCTTCCCCATCAGCGGGTCCTTCCGGGCAAAGAATGGGTCGTTGCTTTATTCTGTCCTTCCCAAACGCTTAGTACAGTGCTTGGCCCGTAGTAAGCGCTTAACAAGCACCTTAGTCGGCAAATACTCCGACACGACTCCCCAGTTAATGCACTGCAGTTTCCTTGTTTCACTGGAAATATCGAATGTGCCGCTCCACTCCCCCACGGCTGGAGATGCTGCTTAATTAACAGGAGGCGTCAGAGGCCTTCCGAGGTTTGCAAGCGATTAATCTTCTGCTATTGTTTTCCCGGTTTTATTTTGGAGTGAATTGTATTTTCCCATTTTTCCGCCTTTGTGCGGTGATTAGAGCCGAAATCCTCTGGAGGGAAATGATTTCTGTGGTTCCGAGTCTGTCTCCCGTGGCCTAAAGGCTCAAACGCACAATTACCACAGAGTTGGCAGCGTCGGACACGGAAAATCTTTTATGCAAAAAGGCCAGAATTAGCATAGTTGCCTCCGAAGAATGACACCGACTCAGCTCTGAAACGGAGGGGCCATCTTTTGGGGGAACAGCTATTTGGGTCCTGGGTATTCCAGACCGGACTTGCTCTGAGAATCCAGCTGGGGCCATTGGCCTTTATTTTTCTTTTCTTTTTTAAAAATTTTCGTGGTATTTGTTCAGCGCCTACGGTGTACCAGGCACTGTACTAAACACTGAGGTAGATCCAAGTTAATCGGGTCGGACGCCGTCCCCGTCCCATATGGGATTCACAGTCTTAATCCCCTTTTCTGTGAGGTGATCGAAGCTCAGAGAAGTGAACCACTCACCCAAGGTCACACAGCGGACACGCGGAGGAGCCGGGATTAGAACCCGGGTCCTTTGGACTCCCAGGCCCGGGCACTACCCACTAGGCGACACCGCTTTTCACTGGGTTTTGGGAATGTTGGTGACAAAAAATATTTCTGAGGGAAAAGACTTCCAGTCTAAAATATAAATGGGCTCTGAGTGACTTTGAATGAAGTGATTCATTCATTTAATGGTATTTATTGAGCACTCGCTGTGTGCAGAGCAGTGTATTGAGCGCTTGGGAAAGTACAATTCAATAATAAACGGCGCTATTTCCTGGCCCCAAGGAGTTTACAGTCTAGAGGGGGAGAAGGACATTAGTAGAAATCAATAAATGACAGATGTGGACGTCCGGGGTGTGGGGCCGAGAAGGGGGGTGAAGAGCAAAGGGAGCCATTCGGAACGACGCAGAAGGGAGCGGGAGATGAGAAAAGAGGGGCTGAATCTGGGAAGGCCGCTTAAATACTGTCCTCTCCCAAATGCTTAGTACAGTGCTCTGCACACTGTAAGCGCTCAATAAATACGATTGAATGAATGAACCAAGAGTAAGCGCTTAATACCTATGATCGATTGATTTATTAATTAAATTCCTTTGGGGATTAATTTGTATCCACCCCAGCACGTAGATCGGCACTTGACGCATAGTGTTTAACAAATGCCGTTATTATTATCATTATTATTATTATTATTTTGACCGTACTGAGTCTCCTCAGCTATCATGAGGCCAATGGCGTTTATTGAGCGCCTATTATATTATTCCCTATTAGGTTTAAGCTCTTTGTGGGCAGGTTATGTTTCACTACTTCACAGGTGATAGTAGCAGTATTTGTAGATTTTATGGAATAATCAATCAAGCAGTCGTATGTACTGAGCGCCTACTGTGTGCAGAGCACTGTACTAAGCGCTCGGGAGAGCCCAGTACACCAGAGTTGGTAGACACATTCCCTGCCCACAGTGAGAAGAGAGAAGCAGCAGAGAGAAGCAGCACGGTTCAGTGGCGAGGGCCAGGGCACGGGAGTCAGAGGTCATGGGTTCTAATCCCGGCTCCGCCACTTGTCTGCTGTGTGACCTTGGGCGAGCCACGTCACTTCTCTGGGCCTCGGTAACTTCACCTGTAACGTGGGGATCAAGACTGTGAGCCCCCCGTGGGGCAACCTGAGGACTCTGTAGCTACCTTAGCTAGCTTAGAACGGGGTTTGGCACGTACTAAGCGCTTAACAAATACCATCACTATCGTTCATCCCGGCTCTGCCGCTCGTCGGCTGTGTGACCTCGGGGGAGTCACTTCACTTCTCTGTGCCTCGGCGACCTCATCTTGTAAAATGGGGATTGAGGCCGTGAGCCCCACGTGGGACGGGGACTGGGTCCAACCCCATTTGCTTGTACCCAACCCAGCGCTTAGTACAGTGCCTGGCACATAGTAAGTGCTTAACAGATACCCGCGTTGTTATTATTAATGAAGGCCGCCGATCGACGGATCTTTTCTTTCAGAGCATAGAACGGTGCTCTGCACACAGTAAGCGCTTAACAAATGCCAACATTAACGAATACCAACATTTTCAGCCACCCACCCAGCTGGGCCCCCGGCCCTCCGAAGAAATATCTGAGATGCCGAAGGGCACCGGCTTCCCATCCTAGTCCGCTCTGCCAGTCTGCCAAGGCGGGGAAGCCACTGGGCACATCCGGCTGAGCCGTTGGCTTCCCCCCATCCGTGCCCATCTGGTCCAGGGGCCGTGCGCCCACCGTCCCGACCCCGGCAAGGAGGGAGCCGGCCACAGACGCCCAGCCGCTGGGCAGTCCAGACCCGGCTTTCCGGGCATCGTGCCCGCCCGGGATCCTTTCTCCGAGGTGACACCTGCTTCTCCAGCCGACGAGCGCCCCGTCTCCACCCCCGTTGGCCGCCCGGTGCCAAAGCCGCCCTTGACGAAGGGGTAAGATGAGGATGGAGGGGAAAGGGGGGAGGCTGGGATCTTGGCATTCCTGGGAAAGCGGAGGGATCGAGGCTGCGGGTGGGAAAGGCACCGGCCGGATAGACGTGGATGCTACGCGGGACTTAAGGAGCTACTGGGATCGGGAGGAATAGAAATATCAAGAGTTATCGAGCGCTCACTGGGTGCAGAGCAATATACCAGGTGCTTGGGAGAGTTCAAGCAGCGAAGCTTAGTGGAAAGAGCACAAGCTGGGCAGTCAAGAGGTCGTGGGTTCTAATCCCAGCTCTTCCGCTTGTCAGCTGTGTGACCTTGGGCAAGTCACTTCACTTCTCTGCCTCAGTTACCTCATCTGTAAAATGGGGATGAAGAGTGTGGGGACCCCCACGAGGGGCAACCTGATGACCCTGTGTCTACCCCAGCGCTTAGAACAGTGCTCGGCACATAGTAAGCGCTTAACAAGTACCAACATTTCTATTGTTCTTGTTCTCTGGGCCTCAGTTCCCTCATCTGTAAAATGGGGATGAAGACTGTGAGCCCCACGTGGGACAACCTGATTACCTGTGATTACCTTGTATCTACCCCAGAGCTTAGAACAGTGCTCAGGACATAGTAAGTGCTTAACAAGTACCATTATTATTATTATTATTCTTTGGCCTCAGTTACCTCAACTGTAAAATGGGGATGAGTGTGAGCCCCATGTGGGACAGGGATTGTGTCCAACCTGATTAACTTGGATCTACCCCAGTGCTTAGAACAGAGCTTGGCACATAGTACGCGCTTAACAAGTACGATAATAATAAGATGAGACAGGATCCCTGCCCATAAAGGGCTTACAGTCTACCTTGAAGCAGCGTGGCTAAGTGGAAAGAGCCCGGGCTTGGGAGGTCATGGGTTCGAATCCCGGCTCTTCCACTTGTCAGCTGGGTGGCTGTGGGCAAGTCACTTAGCTTCTCTGTGCCTCAGTGACCTCGTCTGTAAAATGGGGATTAACTGGGAGCCTCACGTGGGACAACCTCATTACCCTGTATCTCCCCCAGCGCTTAGAACAGTGCTCTGCACATAGTAAGCGCTTAACAAATACCAACATTATTATTATTATTACCTTTTGCAGAACACTGTACTAAACACTGAGGAGAGCACGTCGTGACAGAGTTGGTAGATATAATCCCTGCCCCAAAGGAGCTTACAGTTTCCTATTATTCCCCAGGCACCCAAGTGTGTTTAAGATAGCGGCAAGGTGAGACACAAGCATTTATTTTTGAAAATTTTATTTGTTATGCACTTCCGATGTGTCAGACACTGTTCTAAGCACAGGGGGTAAGATACAAATGAGTCAGGTCGTCACATTCATTCATTCATTCATTCATTCATTCATTCAATTCAATCGTACTTATTGAGCGCTTACTGTGTGCAGAGCACTCTGTTAAGCTCTGGGAATGTACCTTTCGGCCACAGATAGAGACGCTCCCCGTCCCACATGGGGGTCACAGCCCAAGTAGGAAGGAGGGCGGGTATCGAATCCCCTCTTTACAGTTGAGGAAAGGGAGGCCTTTTAAAAGTGAAGTGACTTGTCTGAGATTCCACAGCAGGCAATTGGCGGAGCCGGGATTAGAACCCAGATCCTCAGACTCCCAGCCTTGAGGACGTGGGCTTCTGCCAAAAGCATAGGACACTTGCGGAAAGCTCACGGGTCTGGAAATCAGAGGACTTGTGTTCTAGTCCCTCCTTGGAAGCTGGCCTGCAGTGTGACCTTGGGCAAGTCGACTATTTATGTTGAAGCCTGTTTACTTGCTTTGATGTGCATAGATCTGTAATTCTACTTATTTATATTGATGCCTGTTTACTTGTTTTGATATCTGTTTCCCCCCTTCTAGACTGTGAGCCCTGCGTGGGCAGGGATTGTCTCTATTGCTGACTTGTACTCTCCAAGGGCTTAGTAATAATAATAATAATAATAATGTTGGTATTTGTTAAGCGCTTACTATGTGCCGAGCACTGTTCTAAGCGCTGGGGGAGATACAGGGTAATCAGGTTGTCCCCTGTGGGGCTCACAGTCTTAATCCCCTTTTTACAGATGAGGCAACTGAGGCACAGAGAAGTTAAGTGACTCGTCCGCGGTCACACAACTGACAAGTGGCAGCGCTCTGCACCCAGTAAGCGCTCAGTAAATACGACTGAATGATTGAATGAACCTCTCCGGGCTTCACTTTCCTCCTCCGCAAAATGGGGATAAGAGAACTGCCTCTCCCTTCTTAGACCGCAAACACTGCGCAAAAAACTGGTGAAAGGAAATAGAAGCGGGTCAGAACCGTGAGAAGGGATATGGTCAGAACTGAATTTTTTTGGCCTTTCGAGATAATGAATCGCTCAGAGACGCTGCTGAATTATGCTCTTTTCCTCCCTTTTGCTCCCAGGAGCCTCAAACGGTCAACCTTCTAGGAGCAGTTGGTATACAGCAGTCTCTAATTTATCGTACCCGCTGGATTCTCTTTTATGTTTACAAGGAGTAGTCAAACGGAATCTAAATAGCCTGATCCTCTGCCTCTCCGGGGACGTTTGTGTTTTGACTCGAAAATAATAAAACTCTTTCTCGTTAACATCCTTAATAAGGTCACTTAAAGGGAAATAATATCTCCTGCGTCCAGAAGTCATTAACCCTCCAACGGCTGTCACGGCTAATAAATGAGAGAGCAGATGATAGCGGAAATAGGCTCGTCTCCTTCCAACACCACCGTCCTAACGAGGAATTGGGGCTTGGCTCCTTTAAAGGCAATTATCGTCTCCACGGGTTCTGGCCAAAGGGAGTTCCAGTTCATCGACATTTCACGCGGGACATTTTTGAGAGGTCTCTTTCGAAGCACCCCGACTTTCGCCCGGCCGAGGCCGCGAGCGACCCCGGTCCCCGCGCCTTATTTCGGCTCGGAAACATTCCCGAAGATGACCACGCATTTGGAAAAAGAAAGAAACAAAAGACAAATTAAAGGAATAAAAAAAAAGCAACGGGGGATCCTTCTTGGATTTTTTAAGCCGGGTTTTCCGTGTCATGGGTCCGAGGGAAGAGGACACGTCTCGACCCCACTCCCAGAAGGACCCCGGTGAAGATTCTGTGGAAGTTGGCAAATGGAGAAAGATATGGGCCTTATGGATGGTCCCGCAGATAGGGTGATGTGGAGCGTGGATTCTTTGGGCCAATGGGATCCTGTCGTCTTAACAAATCTCATCATGCCAGGAGCGCTACAACTATAGACCGGCTTATCGGCTTCTGCCAGGGCCCACGGCTTTCCCACTTGCTCCCGCCTTCACCGCCCGAGGTAAATAAATAGGACCCCGAGCAGTTAATAAGAACGGGCTCCGCTGAGGGAGGCGCGCGCCATTTTGAGCACGCGGGACGGTTTACGGGCTCAGTGTCGATCTCCGAAAAGGCAAGACCGACAAACCAAAAAACGACGGGCCGAGATTTCCTCGGAGCGAAATGTCCCGGGCAGACTCGCTTTTAAGCATTCTCCCTGGTGCCCTCTCCTCGGGGAGGTGATGATTATAATCACGGTGTTAATCGTGAAGCGCTTACCAAGTGCCGGGCACTGTTCTAAGCACCGGAGTGGATACGAGCTAATCAGGTTGGACGCGGTCCCTGCCCCAAGGGGGCTCACGGTCTTCATCCCCATTTTACAGATGAAGTGACCGAGGTACAGAGAAGCTAAGTGACTTGCCCGAGGTCGCCTGACAGACAAGAGGCAGAGCTGGGGTTAGAACCCAGGTCCTTCTGATTCACAGGCCCTTGCTCTATCCACTCGGTCACCAATCCGTTATTCACAAGGAGAGTTAATAGGAAAATTGTGGAGCGATCCATCAAGCCCTCTAACATGTTTTGGGACGGACTGATGATGAAAAGTTACTTTCCGAAAACGGATACATAGATTGGCACGCCAGGCAAACATTCAGCTGAAGGCCTGGATAATGATGATTACTACGAGTCAAACCCAGAGGACCTGGGTTCTAATCCCTGCTCCTCCACTTGGTGTGACCTTGGGCAAGCCGCTTCTCTTCTCTGGGCCTCAGTCACCTCATCTGGAAAATGGGGATGAAGACTGCGAACCCCCACGTGGGACGACCTGATTACCTTGTATCTATGCCAGTGCTTGGCAACTAGTAAGCGCTTGGCACGTACCATAATTATTATTATTACTAAACGCCGGGGGAGATATAAGATCATCAGACCGGACACAGTCCCTATTCCGCATGGGGCTTAATATTTATGGAGCACTCACTCTGTACAAAACACTGAATTAAATGCTTGGAACAGTACTATGAGTTAGTAGTCTTGATCCCTGCCCTTGAGTAGTTTACAATCAAGTGAGGGAAATAGAGATTTAAATAATGAATAACTGCAGCATTTGTTGAGATTTTACTATATGCCAGGGACTGTAGCACTTAGAACAGTGCTTGGCACATAGTAAGTGCTTAATAAATACCATTATTATTATTACTAAGCACTGAGTAGATACCGATCAGGTGAAATCCAGCCCCTTTCTCACATGGGGCTCAGTCTTGAACCCCATTTTACAGATGAGGTAACCAAGGCCCAGAGAAGGGAAGTGACTTTCACCAAGGTCATTCATGCAATTCATTCAAAAGTATTTATCGAGCGCTTACTGTATGCAGAGCACTGCGCTAAGCAGACAAGCGGCGGAGCCGGGATCAGAACCCAGGTCTAATGGGGATTAAGAGTGTGAGCCCCATGTGGGCCAGGGACTGTGTCCAACCTGATTACCCTGCATCTATCCCAGCACTTAGCATAGTGTCTGGCACATACTAAGCACTTAAATGCCATTAAAAAAAAGAACTTGCGATCTAGCGGCGGAGGAGACCGATGCTAATTATTGGAGATAGCGGGGAGTAACCGAGTTTCTTGACATGGACGTAAGTGCTAGTGAATATCCAGTTGCTTAAATGACACTCAAGTGGGGGGAATCATGTGGGGAGATGAAAGAGTAATCAGGGAAGGCTACCTGGAGGAGATATAATTTTAGTAGGACTTTGCCCCCGAGGAGAATGGGCGGTCTGTTGGTACGGAGGGGGAGGGCGTTCTAGGCCAGAGGGAGGAGATGGGTAAGGGGTCGGCGACAAGAGAGATGAGAATGAGGCACAGTGAGTGGGCTGGGTGATTATTATTACGATTACTGTGTTTGTGAAGTGCTTACTATTCATTCATTCGGTTGTATTTATTGAGCGCTTACTGTGTGCAGAGCACCTGTACTAAGCGCTTGGGAAAGTACAATTCGGCAACAGATAGAGACAATCCCTGCCGACATCGGGCTCACAGTCTAGAGGGAGGAGACAGACAGCAAAATAAGTCCACAGGAAACTATGCAATAAACACTGCTCTGAGCGCAGGGGTAGATACTATTTAATTAGGTCGGACACGGTCCCTGTAACCACGTGGGGCTCTCGGGCTAAGTAAAAGGGAGAACAGGTATTGAATTCCCATTTTATGATGAGAAGACTGAGGCACAGAGAAATCACTCAATCACCGGTATTCGTTGAGCAGCTACTGTGGAAAAGGCACCGTTCTAAGTGTTGGGGAGAATGAATTAGGGATAGTGAAGTGATTTGGTCAAGGTCACACAGGAGGCAAGTGGCAGAGCCGAGATTTGAACTCAGGGTCGGAGACAGACCCAAGCTCTTTTCCTCCAGGCCTCCATGCGAGTTGGTGAGTCTTATTTTCTCTTTATGGCGTCTGTTAAACGCTTACTATGTGTCAGGCACTGTCCTACGCGCTGGGGTAGATCCAGGCTAATGGGGTTGGACTCGGTCCCCGGCCCCATTTTACACATGAAGTAGCTGAGGCCCAGAGAGGTCAAGTGACTTGCCCAAAGTCACACAGCAGACAAGCGGCAGAGCCGGGATTCGAACCCAGGTCCTTCTGACTCCCGGGCCTGGGCCCTATCCACCAGGATACGCTGCTCCGGAGGAGATGACTGCATCGGTGTGAAGGCGCAGCGGAAAATGAAAACGTGGTGAAGGAAGAGAAAGGGTGTCTGCTGGAGTAAATGGAATTCCAAGACCGCAACCAGAGTAGGTTTGAAAGGTTAGGAGAGTTAAGACGGAGATTTATGCATTCAGTCCATTGCGACAGCCCCGAAGGGCTTGGCATTGTGGCAGGATTATTAAGTAGCTTTCAGGTTTTTTTTTTTTTTTAACAGGTAGTTTTTCCTCTCTGACAAAAGTACCGACTCTGCTCTATAATCTCTCCTTTCTTCCTATAATTTGTGCTTGAGAAATGACAGAAGTTCCGTTTTAAACTGATGGCATCTCCAACTCAGCGGTGGTCCCTGGTTTCTATGACTTGCTGATTTATTTATATTAATGTCTCTCTTCCCCTCTCGACTGCAAGTTCTCTTTTTTTTATTGGTGTTTGTTAAGCGCTTAGTATGTGCCAGGAACTGTTCTAAGCACTGGGGGGAGAAACAAGCTAATCGGGTCGGACACGGTCCATGGCCCACGTGGGGCTCACGGCCTTAATCCCCCGTGCGCTAGTGCAGCCTAGTCGATAGAGCAGGGGCTTGCGAGTCAGAAGGACCTGGGTTAATAATAAATAATAATAACGTTGGTATCTGTTAAGCGCTTACTATGTGCCGAGCACCGTTCTAAGCGTTGGGGTAGACACAGGGGAATCAGGTTGTCCCACGTGGGGCTCACGGTCTTCATCCCCATTTTACAGATGAGGGAACTGAGGCACCGAGAAGTTAAGTGACTTGCCCAAAGTCACACAGCTGCCGAGTGGCCGAGCCTGGATTCGAACCCATGACCTCTGACTCCAAAGCCCGTGCTCTTTCCACTGAGCCACTAATCCTGACTCAGACCCTTATCTGCTGTGTGGCCTTGGGCAAGTTCCTTCACTTCCCTGTGCCTCAGTTCCCTCATCTGCAAACTGGATATTAAGACTGTGGGACAGGGACTGTGTCCAACGTGATTAGCTTAGATTCATTCATTCGATCGTATTTACTGAGCGCTTACTGTGTGCAGACCACTGTACTAAACACTCGATAAGTACAATCTGGCAACAGATAGAGACAATCCCTGCCCAACGACGGGCTCACAGTCTGGAAGGGGGAGACAGACAAGACAAGTAGACAGGTACAAGCAGATAGGCATCGCTACCATCAAAATAGATAAACAGAACCATAGATAAAGGCACATCATTAATAAAATGAATACAGCAATAAATATGTACAAATATGCGCAAGTGCTGTGCGGAGAGGAAGGGGGGTAGAGCAGAGGGAGGGAGTCGGGGTGATGGGGAGGTGAGGAGGAGCAGAGGGAAAGGGGATGCTCAGTCTGGGAAGGCCTCCTGGCGGAGGTGAGCTCTCGGTAGGGCTTTGAAGAGGGGCAGAGAGTGAGTTTGGTGGACGTGAGGAGGGATCCGTATCTACCCCAGTGCTTAGAACAATGCCCAGTACATAGTAAGCGCTTAACAAATGCCATAAGAAAAATCCCAGTCATAAATTCAGTGTGGGCAGGGAATGTGTCTACCCACTCGGTTGTACTGTGCTCCCCTACCCACTTAGTACAGTACTCTGTGCCCAATAAGTGCTCAATAAATACCACTGATTGAATTAGGGAACATTCTACCAACATCCCACGTCTGCTTGGATGGGTCGCAGCACGTTGTCAGAAGACGGACTGTAAGCTCCTCGTGGGCAGGGATTGTATCTCCCAACTCTGTTGGATTCTGCTCCCCCGAGTCCTTCGTACAGTGCTCTGCACACTGCGAGCCCTCAATATACACCTCTGATGACGAGGAGGATGACGAGCAGGCTGCGAACTGAGTCGGAGTGTTTCTAAACCTTCTTCCAACCTTTCCGGGGTGGCACAGTTCTCCGGGTTCCCCCAACCCAGCCAGAGCTGGAAGCAGAAAGCAAAGCTTCCCAGGATTCTCCCAGCCGGTGATCACTATTTTCTCAGGTGGCAGAAATAGAGAGAAGCCCCCACCCCCTGGAACATGATAGTGTTATAACAATAATAATGATGATGATAACTGCGATGGTGGTTAAGCTCCAGACTGTGTGCCAGACACTGTACTAAGTGCTGGAGTGCGTAAAAGAGAAGCAGGGCTTGGGAATCAGAGGACGTGGGTTCTAATCTCGGCTCCGCCACTTATCTGTTGTATGACTTTGGGCAAGCCATTTAACTTCTCTGTGCCTCAGTCGCCTCGTCTGTAGAATGGGGATGGAGACTGTGACTCCCACGTGGGACGACCTGATGACCTTGTAACTACCGCAGAGCTTTGCTACGCACATCGTAAGCCTTTAACAAATACCATCATTATCATTATTATTATGACCAACAGATCGGGTCGGACAGAGTCCCCGGCCCACACAGGGCTTACAGTTGTAATCCCCTTTTTGCAGTGAGGTCGCTGAGGCCCAGAGAAGTGAAGCGACCCGCCCGGGGTCACACAGCAGACAAATGGCAGATCCAGGATTAAGAACCAAGATCCCTCCGACTTCCAGGCCTCTGCTCTATCCACTAGGCCGTGCTGCTTCTCTTTTATCATTCGATCTCTGCTCTTCTCTTCTGCGATACAAAACTGGGTCCCGATTGAAGAATAAAAGGGGGCGGTAGATGGCCCTTTACTACGGTGGGAATATTGTAAAGGAGGACGACGCCTCTTCTCGTGTGGATAAACCAGAGATGAATTCTCATTTCATTTTTCCAGAGACGTCTTTCCAAAGATCCGGAGTATCGAGACCACGGTTTCCCATCGGTTTCTTTGCCCTTGCGTTATTGCTCCAGAGACGTAATAAATACAGTTGGTTTTGTATCTGGGGGCGTTGAGACTTGGGGAGGGGTTGCTGAGCCTCTCAAGAAAGGGAGGCGGAAAATGATGCTCGTTTCATTGGAAACCCAAAGCAGACCTACCTGTGGGATGGGACAGCTAGAAGAGGAGCAGAAGCAGCGTGGCTCGATGGTTAGAGCCCGGGCTTGGGAGTCAGAAGGACCTGGGTTTGAATGCCGGCTCCATTCATTCGTGCGTTCATTCATTCGGTCGTATTATTGAGCGCTTAATGTGTGCAAAGCACTGTACTAAGTGCTTGGGAGAGGGCAGTAGAACAACGAACAGTCACAATCCTTGCCCACGGTGAGCTAACAGTCTAGAGGGGGAGACAGACCTTAAAATAGATAAATACATAAATAAATAAATTACAGATATATATTCACTCATTCAATCGTATTTATTAAGCACTTACTGTGTGCAGAGCACTATTCTAAGCACTTGGAAAAGTACAATGCAACAATAAACAGTGACAGTACCTGCCCACGACGAGTTCACGGTCTAGAGTAGGGCAGGGTGAGTTGTATATATACACACTAGTCTGCTGTGTGACCTTAGGCAAATCACTTTATTTCTCTGTGCCTCACTTAACCTCGTCTTTAATAATAATAATAAAAACGGTACTTGTTAAGCAATGAAATAATTAACTGAGCAAGTAATTAATGTGTCAAGCCCCGTTCTCAGCACCGGGGTAGGTACAAGTTAATCAGGTTGGACACAGTCCCCGCCCCCCCCCGTGGAGCTCACAATCTTCATCCCATTTTAGAGATGAGATAACTGAGGCCCAGGGAGGTGAAGTGACTTGCCCAAGGTCCCACAGCAGTCAGGTGGCAGATCTGGGATTAGAACCCAGGTCCTTCCGCTCTATCCATTAAGCCACGCTGCTTCTCCGTGGCGATGAAGACTGTGAGCCCCGTGTGGGACAAGGACCGTGACCAACCCGATTAGTTACTATCTACCCCAGCGCTTAGTACAGAGCCCGGTACACAGCAGGTGCTTAATAAATGCCATAAAAATAGCTCCCCCCCCCGTCTGAAGCGATGATTTGAGTGTAGAGGAGAAGTCTGATATCAACGGGACATTTGTTCGAGCTTTCTGATTTAATCGAGTCTCTACACCCAGAGTCAGGGGAGCCATTATGCTACATGGAGAAGCTGAGAAATATATCAGGAGGGGCCCTGCAGCCTAACCTTTCAATATCAATCAAACTAGCAATTGTATTTATTGAGCGCTTAAATATGCTGGGCAGCAGCAGCCTGGGAGAGAGTTGAGGGCAAAGAGACGCGAGTTGACCGTGCGGAAGGAGGCAAAGGTCAACCACTTCCGGATCTTTCCCAATAAAACTGCGGATCCACTACCGGAACGATGGCAGATGGAGGCGGGGCGTTCTGGGAGAGATGTGTCCGTGGCGTCGCTAAGGTTTGGAGATGACTCGACGGCATAAGACAAGCAAGACTGTGTGCAGAGCACTGTACTAAGTGCTTAGGAGAGATTAGAATCCAAATCCTGACTCCCAGGCCCAGAGTTGGTAGACATCTTCCCTGCCCACAAGGAGCTTACAGTCTAGAGGGAATATCCTCCTCCTCATCATCATTATTGAGAAGCAGGATGGCGTCGTGCGTAGAGCATGGGCCTGGGAGTCAGAATAATAATAATAATGTTGGTATTTGTTAAGCACTTACTATGTGCAGAGCACTGTTCTAAGCGCTGGGGGAGATACAGGGTCATCAGGAAGGTCATGGGTTCTGATCCCAGCTCCACCACTTGTCTGCTGTGTGACCTTGGGCAAGTAACTTCACCTCTCTGGGCCTCAGTTCTCTCATCTGTAAAATGGGGATTGAGACTGGGAGCCCCACGTGGGACAGGGACTGTGCCTAACCCGATCTGCTTGTATCCACCCCAGCGCTTAATCCAGGGCCTGGCACATAGTTAAGCGCTTAACAGATTCCATAATTATTATTATTATTATCATTATTACCATCAATGGCATATATTAAGCACCTACTGAACACTGTATTAAGCACTTGGCAGCGCAGCAGAGTAGACACATTCCCTGCCCATAATGATCTTACAGTCCAGAGGATGAGCTTTCTCTGTGCTAAACACTCTGCCATCCATCAATCAATAGTATTTATTGAGCGATTTCTGTGTGCAGAGCACCGTACTGAGAGCTTTTTCCCTGCCCGCAAGGAACTTAAAAGCACTTGGAGGAGGATAAGAGAGTGAGTAGACCCGTTCCCTGTGTAGAGAAGTTTACCATCCAGCAGGGGAGACGAACGGTAAAGTAAAACGAGAAGCAGCGTGGTCTTTTGAAAGAGCAGAGGACCGGGCGTCTTTAGACCCGGGTTCCGATCCTGGTTCTGGTGCCCGCCTGCTGCGTGACCTTGGATAAGTCTCTTAAATGATCTGTGCCTTAGTTTCCTCTTCCATATCGTGGGGACTTAATACCTTTTTCCCTTCCCCCTTGGACTTGGAGTTCCTTGTGGGACGGGGCGTGTGACTGATCTGACTGAATTCATCCCAGCGTTCAGCACTGTGCTGGGAACATAGTAATTGTTTAACAAATACCACAAATATTATTATCATCATCATCATCATTATGAATAATAAATTATGGGTAGGAGGGAGTAACAGAGTTTAAAGATATGTACGTAACAGCTACCAAGGGAGAATACAATTACTTAGAGAGTGGGTAACGCAGAATATTGGTGACCCAAAAGTACCGAAGTGGAAATAGGGAGTGGAGAGATGAGGGATTAATCAGGGAAGGCTTCTTGGAGGAGATGCCATTTTAGAAGGGCTTTGAAATAGAGGGGGAGGTGGTCCTCTGGATGCGAAGGGAGAGCCTAGCCTCACTAGATTGTAATAATAATGATAATGATCATATTTGTCGTGCTTATGATAATAATAATTCTGGTATTTATTAAGAGCTTCCTATGTGCCAATCACTGTTGTAAGCACTGGGTTAGATCCGAGGTTATCGGATTACACACGGTCCCTGTCCCACATGGGGCTCACGGCCTTAATCCCCATTTGACAGACGAGGGAACTGAGGCCCAGGGAAGTTAAGAGGCTTGCCCAAGGTCACATAGCAGACATGTGGTGGATCGAGGATTTGAACACAGGCCGGTGCTCTTTCCATTAGGTCACACTGCTTCAGTTGTAAGATTCTAAGCTCCTTGAGGGCAGGGATCATATCATGTCTACCAACTCTGTTACAGTTTACTCTTTCAAGCGCTTAGTACAGTGCTCCGCACAGAGTAAGTGCTCAGTAAATACCATGGATTGATCGTTTGGTCGTTGGAGCACTGAGCACTTTCGTTGGAGTCTGGAGAATGTACAGGAGAATGTATAGTCTAGAAAATGGTATTTGTTAAGCGCTTACTGAGTGCCGAGCACTGTTCTAAGTGCTGGGGTAAGCAGGTTGTCCAAAGTGGGGCTCACAGTCTTAATCCCCATTTTACAGATGAGGTGACTGAGGTCCAGAGAAGTGAAGCGACTTGCCCAAGGTCACATAGCAGACAAGTGGCGGAGCCGGGATTAGAAAAATCTAGAAAAGACTGAGAAGCAGCCTGGCCTAGCCTAGTGCAAAGAATCGCGGCCTGGGAGTCAGACGACCTGGGTTCTCTTCCTGGATCTGCCATTTGACTGATGTATGACCTTGGGCAAGTCACTTCACTTCTCTAGGCCTCATTTCCCTCATCTGTAAATGGGGACTAAGACTGGGAGCCCAATGTGGGACAGGGACTGGGCCCCACCTGATTAGCTTTTTTCTATCTCAGTGTTTAGTACAGTGTCTGGCACACAGTAAGCACTTCACAAATACCACTTAAAAAAAAAAAGACAATTCAAATCCAAGTCACATTTGAGCTCAAAGGTTTGGAGTTCAGCCTTTTTGTAAACGTGTCAAAACTCAGGGTGGGATTTGTTCTCACCTCTTTTACTTTAGAGGAGACCTAGGAAAGTTGACAAAATGAGTTATTTAGATCTAAAGCGATTTCTGTGGGCACGATGGGAGAAGAAAAATGGTAAACTGGTCAAGAGTAGAGGTCCCACGATTCTTGCGAATTCTTTAGCGAGGAACCCAGTGGTAATGGTTGGAATAATAATAACAATGTTGGTATTCGTTAAGCGCTTACTACGTGCAGAGCACTGTTCTAAGCACTGGGGTAGACACAGGGGAATCAGGTTGTCCCACGTGGGGGGTCACAGTCTTAATCCCCATTTTACAGATGAGGGAACTGAGGCAGAGAGAAGTGAAGTGACTCGCCCACAGTCACACAGCTGACAAGTGGCAGAGCCGGGATTCGAACCCATGCCCTCTGTCTCCAAAGCCCGTGCTCTTTCCACTGAGTCACACTGCTGGTGATTTCCCCACTTGGTATGAGTTGCCTCCTACCGAACGGAAACGTACTGTCCAATAAAAGGCTCTGCCTGCTTTTGGAGACAACAAACCTGGGGGAGGGAAACGATTATTATGTGCCAAGAACCTGCGAGAGCTTGGGAAAATAACAGTGTGGCCTAGTGGATAGAGCCTGGGCCTGGCAGTGAGAAGGACCTGGGTTCTAATCCCTCTTCCGCCAGTTGTCTGCAGTGTCTGTCCTTGGGTAAATCACTTCACTTCTTTAGGCCTCAGTTATTTCATCTGCAAAATGGGGTAAGACTTTGAACCCCATGTAGGACAGTGTCCAACCTGATTAGCCTGTACCTACTGCAGGGCTTAGTACGGTGCCTGACATAAAAAAAAAAAGGACAACTAAAAAATACAGCTAAAGTCCAGACACGTTCCCTGCCTCCAGGGAGCTTCCAGTCTGATTGAGCAGCGTGGCTCAATGGAAAGAGGCCGGGCTTGGGAGTCAGAGGTCATGGGTTCGAATCCCGGCTCTGCCACTTGTCAGCTGTGTGACTGTGGGCGAGTCACTTAACTTCTCTGTGTCTCAGTTACCTCATCTGTAAAATGGGAATTAACTGTGACCCTCACATGGGACAACCTGATTACGCTGTATCTACCCTAGCTCTTAGAACAGTGCTCTGCACATAGTAAGCGCTTAACAAATACCAACATTATTATTACCATAAACATATCGCATAAGGTGATTAGAATAAGTAATTGAGTTTAGAGTCAGTTATACATGTACCCATAATTTTCTATAATGACAGTTAAACTGACAGCTCCTTGTGGGCAAGGATCCTGTCTACCAACTGTGTTGTTATTCCAGCGCTTAGTACAGGGTCCGGCACATAATAAGCACTTAATGAATACCATAATCATCTCTAATCATAATAAAGATGGTATTTGTTAAGCGCTTACTATGTGCCAAGCACCGTTCTAAGGCCTGGGGTAGAGACAAGGTAATCAAGTAATCCCATGTGGGGCTCACGGTCTTCATCCCCATTTTCCAGAAGAGGTAACTGAGGCCCAGAGAAGTGAAGTGACTTGCCCAAAGTCACATAGCTGAGTGGCAGAGTCGGGATTAGAACCCATGACCTCTGACTCTCAAGCCCGGGCCCTTTCCACTGAGACACGCTGCTTCTCTGCTTATCTCTAACCTTAAGCTCGTTGTGGGCAGAGAATATGTTTGCTTATTATATTGTACTCTCCTAAGCGCTGAGTACAGTGCTCTGCCCACAGTAAGCGCTCAATAAATACGATTTAATGAATGAATGAACGTCAGAGGACGCAGGTTCTAGTCCCGGCTCTGCCACTGGCTCGCTGCGTGGCCTTGGGCAGGTCTCTTAACATCTCTGGGCCTCAGTTTCTTCATCTGTTCAATGAGGCGAAAATACCAGTTCTCCTTTCACCCTAGACTGTGAGCCCAGTCAGACAGGGACTGTGGTCCATCTCATTGAATCGTATTTACTGAGTGCTTACTGTGTGCAAAGCACCGTACTGAGTACTTGGGTGAGTACAGTAGACACACTCCTGCCCACGGTGAGCCGATGATACCATAATCTCGTACCCACCTCACGGTTTAGCGCAGTGTTTGCCCCACAGTAAGAAGCAGCACGGCTCAGTGGATAGAGCACGAGCCTGGAAGTAAGAAGGACCCGGGTGCTAATCCCAGCTCGTGTCTGCTGTGTGACCTCGGGCAAGTCACTTCGCTCCTCTGGGCCTCAACTACTTCATCTGTAAAACGGGGATTAAGTGTGCGCCTCGTGTCGGCCAGGGACCGTGACCAACCGGATTGACTTGTACCCACCCTAACGCTTAGAACAGCCTCGGCACATAATGAGCGCTTAACAAGTGCCGTTCTTATGATTAGTACTAGTAGTACGTGTTTAATAAATGCCACAGTGAAGAATATCATCAAGATTGTAGATAAGCCACCGGTCTTTTATGAGTACTAGTAGTACGTGTTTAATAAATACCACAGTGATGAATATCATAAAGACTGTAGATAAGCCACCGGCCTTTCATTAATATGCGATTCCTACAGAATCAGTAATTGCTTGACTCTAAGGACCTGTCCCATTTCAGAGATTTCAGGTCTCACAGCCTGACAGTGAGACAGCCCAGCGAGATGGTTCAGACCGTGAATACATCCATAATATATCATTAGATTCATTAGGGATGTGCCACAGTTTTCTCTGAGGTTCTCTGTGCAGGCTAAAACCAGATCCTGAAATCCAGACAACATTGGTCTGTTCTAGAATTTTCACTCCCGTTACCGTCCCAGGAAAAATCCCAGGTAACAACGATGCTAACGGTATTTGTTAAACGCTTGTTACGTGTCAGTCACTGAAACCCTCTTGACCGTAAACTCGTCGGGGAAGGGAAAGGCGTTCTACCACCTCTGGATATTGTATCCTTCCAAGTGTTTAGGAAAATTCTCCGCACACAGTGAGAGCTCGATAAACACCACCGATCGATCGACTGGGGTGATCAGGATGGACACGGTCCCTGGCCCGCACGGGGCTCACAATCTAAGCTTCAGGGAGAACGGGAATTGATTCCCCATTTTACAAGTGAGGAAGCTGAGGCCCAGAGAATCATTCCATCAGTGATATTTATCAATTAAGGTTGGTATCTGTTAAGCGCTTACTATGTGCAGAGCACTGTTCTAAGCGCTGGGGGAGATAGAGGGTAATCAGGTTGTCCCACGTGGGGCTCACAATCTTCATCCCCATTTGACAGATGAGGGAACCGAGGCCCAGAGAAGTGAAGTGACTTGCCCTCAGTCACACAGCTGCCAAGTGGCAGAGCCGGGATTCGAACCCACGATTTCTGACTCCCGGGTGCTTATTGAGCACTTACCACGTGCAGAGCATTGTGCTAATCGCTTGGGAGACCAGACCACAACAAAATCAGCACACTCGTTCCCTGCCCGTAACGAGCTTGCCGTGTAGAGGGAGAGACTGAGTCGATCAGTCAGCGGCATTAGAGGAGCCAAGTGTGCGGGCTGGGTTGGGGTAGGAGAGTAGCGAGGTGAAGTAGGAGGGGGCGAGGGGATTGAGGGCTTTAAAGCTGGTGGTGAGGACTTTCTGTCTGACGTGGAGGTGGAAGGGAAACCACTGCAGGTTCTTGAGGAGTGGGGAGACACGGCCCGAACTATTCGTGGAAAAACGATCCGGGCAGCAGAGTGAAGTGTGGACCCGAGTGGGGAGAGACAGGCGGCAGGGAGGTCAGGGAGGAGGCTGATGCGGTCATCCAGGCGGGAGAGGATAAGTACTTGGATTAATTTGGTAGCAGTTGGATGGAGAGGAAAGGGTGGAGTGACGGCCCGAGGACATCCAGCAAATGAGTGATGGAGACGGGATTAGAACCCAGGTCCTCTGTCTCCCAGGCCCGGGCTTTATCCACCGGGCCATGCGACTTTTCCAAATGGGAAGGCATCCCAATATATACATTTGAGAAAAGAATGGTCCCACTGGGGAAATGGAAGAGATCGAGAGGGAGGAGAATAGTTAGTTAAAGAGGATAGAGTGAAGGTCTAAAAGTGAACCGAAGAGAATAATAATAATTACGAGCACCGGGATAGGTACCAGGTGATCAGGTTGTCCCACTTGGAGCTCACAGTCTTCATCCTCATTTTCCAGATGAGGTGACCTAGACACACATAAGTCAAGTGACTGGCCCAAGAGCTCATAGCCGACAGGTGGCGGAGCCGGGATTAGAACCGACGTCCTCTGACTTCCAAGCCTGGGCTCTTTCCACTAAGCGAGAGCAGCGGTGTGGCTCAGTGGAAAGGACACAGGCTGGGAGTCAGAAGGTCCCGGGTTCTAATCCTGTCTCTGCCACTTGTCGGCTCTGTGCTCTTGGGCCAGTCACTTTACTTACGTGCGTCTCGGTCACCTCATCTGTAAAATGGGGATGAAGACTGTGAGCCCCATGTGGGACCGGGACTGTGTCCAACTTGATTAACTTGTCCCTACCTCACCACTTAGTACAGTGTCCGGTACATAGTAAGCACTTAACAAATACCACAGTTATTATTATTATTGGTATTATAAACCCTCAGGTAGGATGGCCATTGACGTGAACAACGGTTGCCTATCCCCTATGTCCTATCTAGTGCAAGTTACCCACTTAAACCTCAGTAGAACCCCTGATTTTTTAAAATGGCATTTGTTAAGTGCTTACCGTGTGCCAAGCACTGTTCTAAGCGCTGAGGTAGATACACGATAATCGGGATGGACACAGTGCCTGTCCCATATGGAGCTCACAATCTTCACCCCCCTTTTGCAGATGAGGTAACTGAGGCCCAGAGAAGTGAATCGCCCGAGATCACACAGCAAACAAGTGGAGGACCAAGGATTAGAACCCAGGTCCTTCTGACTTTCAGATCCTGGCCTCTACCCATTAGGCTACGCCGCTTCCTCTAATATTCAGGTGCCTAATCAGTCAAATCAACATTCCCTTTTATGACCGTTGTTATCTGCCTTTCTCCAAGTTGGGTCAGTATTGCCTGGGATTTGTAAGACTGGCAGGCAGTCAAGAAGCCCCAGTCTTTAAGAAATGAATATTAACTCTCTAAATCGCATTGTTTGGGCAGGATTTAGCACTGCTGATTTGTGTAAATAATAGGATAATCTCCTCGCTACTGGGAGACCAGGGGCTAGAATTAGAAGGGAATTTCTTTGTCTAAAAGACATCAAAAGGATTAATGGAGAATGGGGAAGAGAAAGGAATGGCAGATGGTTCTATTTCTCTTCCTCCCTTTCTCCCTCTCGTCCTCCTCCCCTTCATCTTCTCCTTCTCCTCCACCTCTCGTTTTCTCTCCCTCTGTCCCTTCCTTTCTCCCTCTCTCCTTCCTCATTTTACAGTTGAGGGAACTGAGGCACACAGAAGTGAAGTGATTTGCCCAAGGTCACACAGCAGACAAGTGGTGGATCCGGATTTAGAATCCCAGTCCTTGTGACTCCCGGGCCCGGGCTCTTTCCATTAGAGCGCATTGCTTTCCTTTTAAGATGTCATTATTAATTAATTAATTAATTAATTCATTCATTCATTCATCGTATTTGTTGAGCACTTACTGCGTGCAAAGCGCTGTACAAAGTGCTTGGGCAAGTACAACAACAGAAATAATAGAGAAGCAGCGTGGCTCAGTGGAAAGAGCACGGGCTTTGGAGTCAGGGCTCACGAGTTCGAATCCCAGCTCTGCCACTTGTCGGCTGTGTGACTGTGGGCGAGTCACTTAACTTCTCTGTGCCTCAGTTCCCTCATCTGTAAAATGGGGATGAAGACTGTGAGCCCCACGTGGGACGACCTGATTCCCCTATGTCTACCCCAGCTCTTAGAACAGTGCTCGGCACATAGTAAGCGCTTAACAAATACCAACATTATTATAATAATAATGATAATAATGAATAATTATGGCATTTGTTAAGTGCTTACTAAGTGTCAAGCACGGTTCGCAGGTTGTCCCATGTGGGGCTCACAGTCTTCATCCCCATTTTACAAATGAGGTAACTGAGGCACAGAGAAGTGAAGTGGCTTGCCCAAGGCCACACAGCAGATGAGTGGCGGAGGCGGGATTAGAACCCATGTCCCCTGACTCCCAAGTCCGGGCTCTTGCCACTAAGCCACGCTGCTCAAGATATGTTTCCTGCCCACAACGAGCTCACCGTGCGAAGAACGGTTTGCAGTCACTGCACAGAGGAAAATGAGAAAGAACTAAGGCAAAACAAAGCTTATGGCAGATGGCGATTTTTTTAATGCTATTTGTTAAACACTTATTATGTGTCAGGAACTATACTAAGCCCTGGGCTAGATACAAGCTAATCAGGTTGGACACGGTCTCTATCCCCCATGGGGCTCACAGACGTAATCGTCATTTAACAGATGAGGGAACTGAGGCCCGGAGAAGTGAAGTGTCTCGCCCAAGATCACTCAGCAGACGAGTGGCGGAGCAGGGATTAGAACCCTGGCCCTTCTGACTCTAGGCCCGGGCTCCAGCCACTAGGCCATGCTGCTTCCACTTACTGTGTGCACTACACTACTCTGAGCACTTAGGAGAGTAGATTAGAATTGGTAGACTTGATCCTTGCCCTGAAGGAGCTGACATTCAGCTGCCTGCAGAACACTGAACTGAGAACTTGGAAGAGGACAGATGCAACCATCTGGCCGCCGACCCCCGGCCCACGTCCTGCCTCCGGCCTGGAACCCCTTCCCACCTCATATCCCACAGGCAATGACCCTCCCTCCCTTCAAAGCCTTACTGAAGGCCCGTCTCCTCCAAGAGGCCTTCCCTGACTGAGCCCTCCTTTCCTCTTGTCCCGCTCCCTTCTGCGTCTGACTCGCTCCCTTTATTCATCCCCCACCCCAGCCCCGCACCACTTATGTCCGGATCTGTCATTTATTTATCTACCTTAATGTCTGTCGACCCATCTAGACCTTAAGCTCTTTGTGGGCAGGGACCGTGTCTGTTTACTGTGCTCTTGTCCCCTCCCAAGCGCTCAGTACAGTTCTCTGCACACAGAGCTCAATATATACGATCGATTGGCTCACACTGAAGTGCGATAGAGTTGGTAGAACACAATCCTTGCCCTCGAGTAGCTTAGAGGAGCTCTCCACCGTTTCATTCAATATCTTTATTTTCCTCAAGGGTTAGCAAGAAATCTCTCTTTCGAACACTTAGAACAAGAAGCCTCGGTTCCTCCATCAATCAATCCATCCATCAATCGATCGGTGATATTTATTTAGCACTTATGGTGTTCAAGGCCCTGTATTAAGTCCTTGAGAGAGTACCAAGTTTCCCTGAGCCTCCTCTCTGCTCAGCGTCAGCTCGGAGACGAAAGAATGCTACGTCCGCTTTCCGGTGGCTTCTTCAAAGCCTTTCACGCATTCGGTAATCATTTTCTTGTTCAGAGCACCTTGTAAACAGAATAATCCTTTCTAATTTCTCTGTTGCGACTTGGCTGGTTGGCACATAAATCATACCCTGTTGGAAATCCGTATTTGTCTTGGGTAAAATAGAATCAAAAGATGTTAGACCCTCATTTGTTTAGAGATCTACGGCAGCTCCCATTATCTCTTTTCCTTCAAGGGAGACATCAAAGGAAACCTCTACAAATGGCGAAACCATCAGAGGTGGAAGAGGAGGAGGAGGGCAGAGAAAAGGAATCCACACCGCTTCAGATCATGTGGTGTCACGGGCAGCGGCACGGCCTAGCGGCTAGAGCCCGGGCCTGGGAGTCCGAAGGACCAGGCTTCTCATCCCGACTCTGCTCCTTGTCTGCTGCGTGACCTTGGGCAGGTCACCTCACTTCTCTGGACCTCAGTTCCCTCCTCTGTAAAATGGGGATGAAGACCGCGAGCCCCATGTGGGACCGAGACCGTGTCCAAGCCGATCTACCCCAGCGCTTAGTGCCCGACCCTTGATGACGATGGTATTTGTTAAGAGCTCACTATGTGCCGAGCACTGTTCTGAACGCTGGGGTAGAGACAAGGTAGTCGGGTTGTTGTCAGGTTGTCCCATGTGGCGCTCACAGTCTTCATCCCCATTTTACAGGTGAGGTAACTGAGGCCCAAAGAAGTTAAGTGACCCGTCCACAGTCACACAGCTGAAAAGCGGTGGAGCCGGGATTAGAACTCACAACCTCTGACTTCCAAGCCCAAGCTCTTTCCACTAAGCCATGCTGCTTCGTAGTAAGTGCTTAACAAATACCACAATTATTATTATTATTCTCATCCTGGCTCAGCCATTTATCTGCTGTGTGCCCTTGGGCAAGTTGCTTCACCTCTCTAGGCCTCAGTTATTTCATCTGTAAAAAGGCGATTAAGACTGTGACCTCAGTGCTTAGTACAGTACCTGGTACGTAGTCAGCCCTTAACCAGTACAATTAAAAAAGATGATAACAAAATGGCTTATCTTCTTGCTGGCATACGAATTCCTCAGAGGCAACCCAACCTAGATGAGAAGCGGTGTGGCCTAGTAGAGAGTGAGAGGACCTGCCTGCTGTGTGACCTTGGTCAAGTCACTGCTCTGTGCGTCAATCAATCCACTGTATTTATCGAGCGCTGTTTGTGTGCAGAGCACCGTGCTGAGCGCTCGGGAGAGGACAGTACGACCCAGTTGGTAGACAAACCCTGCCCACAATGAGCTTATGATCTACAGTCAGCGTCCTCACCTGTAAAATGGGTGTTCAATACCTATTCTTCCTCTCCCTCTGACCGCGAGCCCTAGGTGGGGAGGGGACTGCGTTCGAACCGACGATCTCGTACCTACCCCAGCGCTTAGAACGGTGCTTGGCCCACAGTCAGCGCCTAACGACGGCCACGGTTATCCTCCTTTATGGGGCGGACAAGGATGTCACCCCAGCGTTCCGGGAACAAAGCACCCGTCTCTCCGAGCGGAGAGAATATCCTTATTTCATCGTTTGGCTCGGCTTTCGGTAAATGAATAGATAAATAAAGTCGAAATGGACTGGTGTGCCATTTCGGGGAAGGATTCTTTAAAAAGGGTGTCAAAGTGGCTTAGAGTGATTTAAAACCCATAAAATAGGGGGATGTTTTCCGTGGGATTTCGGCGGGATGATAGTTTTATGTCTCTCTCGGCCTCTCTCATTTATTTAACCAAAAGATGGCAGCACTCCATGCAAAATATCTACATAGAAAACCAATTCTCTCCCCGTCTCTCGACTCCTTGGCCAGCAGGAAGCATGTTGGCCCCGATGCCCGGGTTTAAAGAGCAGTGGAACCTTTGAGGATATCACGCGGAAACTTTCCTTCGAGCCACAGCGAGGAATAATAACTGTGGCATTTGCTGTGCCCTTCCCGTGGGTTAGGTAGATGTGATATGATCGGATCAGACACGGTCAGCGCTTGGCACATGGTAAGCGCTTAACAAATACCACGATCATTACCCAATCCCTGGCCAACACGGGACTCACAGTGTAATGGGGGGGGGAGAACAGAAATCCTATCATAGACGGGGGAACCGAGGCACAGAGAAGGGAAGCGACTTGATCCAAGTCACACAGCAGGCGAGTGGCGGAGCTGGGATCGGATCCCGGGCGTCCGGAATCCCAGTCCTGTCCTCCGATGAACGTTTCTTCTTCCGGCCCAGGAGAGGAAAAGTATCCTGGGGCTCCAACTGCAGCTCTGTCGCTTGCTGTGTGATCGGGGCTAGTCACTTACCTTCTCTGAGCCTGACAAGATCCCTCTGCTCTTCTACCCTCTTAGTCTGTGAGCCCCATGTGGGTAAGGAACAGATTCAGTCCAGTTTTAACTAGCAGCGTGGCCTAGTGGCCTAGTGGCAAGAGCCCGGGCTTGGCAGGCAGAGGACGTGGGTTCTAATCCCGGCTCCTCCACTTGTCTGCTGTGTGACCTTGGGCAAGTCACTTCACTTCCACAGTTCCCTCATCTGTAAAATGAGGATTAAGACAGAGAGTCCCCCCTGTGGGACAGGGTCCAACCTGAATACTTTGTATCTACCCCAGTGCTTAGAACAGTACTTGGTACATAGTAAGCTCTTAACGAATGCCATAATTATTATCGGCACTTAGAACAGCGCTTGGGACACGGTAAGCGCTTAACAAATACCACTATTATTATTATTAAAGAGCACAGGCTAATCATTCATTCATTAAATAGTATTTATTGAGCGCTTACTATGTGCAGAGCAATGTACTAAGCGCTTGGAATGTACAAATTGGCAACAGATACAGTCCCTCCCCACTGACGGGTTTACAGTCTAATCGGGGATAATAATGTTGGTATATGTTAAGCGCTTACTATGAGCAGAGCACTGTTCTAAGCGCTGGGGTAGATACGGGGCATTCAGGTCGTCCCACGTGAGGCTCACAGTCTTCATCCCCCTTTTACAGATGAGGGAACTGAGGCACAGAGAAGTGAAGTGACTTGCCCACGGTCACACAGCTGGCAAGCGGCGGAGCCGGGAGTCGAACCCAAGACCTCTGACTCCCAAACCCAGGCTCTTTCCACTGAGCCACGCTGCTTCTCAATCATGACTCTTGCCTGCTGTATCACCTTGAGTGAGTGACTTTCCTTCTCTGTGCCTTAGTCTCCTCAACGGTAAAATGGGGATTCAATACTCTTCTCCACTGTTTATCGTGGTACTGTACTTCCCCAAGCGCTTAGTACAGTGCTCTGCACACAGTAAAGACTCAAAAAATACGATCGAATGAATGCTCAGACTGTGAACCCCAACTGGGACACGTAACTTGTCTAACCTGATTAACTTGTAACCCCCAGTGCTGAGAACGGTCCTTGACTCTCACAGTCAACACTTAACGAATCCCAACGTTTTAATTATCATCGCCTGAGCAGACCTCCCCCTCTCAGAATCGCACCTGGAGAGTTTCCAGTCGTCTACCAGTCTCGGCTACCGGAGGGAGAGTCAAGCCGAGGCCTGTCCAGTCCATTCCTAACTTGGCCAGGGGCTAGCGAGTGGCAGGCCATCGGCTACGAGGCAACACTCACCCCTGCCGCGCAGCAGAGGTACGGGAGAGAGTCGAGGGCGGAGATTCAAGTTGACTGCACGGAGGAAAGCGACGGTCAACCAGTTGGGGATTTGGACAAGAAAACTCTGTGGATCCACTACCGGAACGATTGCAGATGGAGGTGGGGCCTTCCGGGAGAGATGCGTCCGTGGAGTCGCTATGGGTCGGAGACGACTCGACGGCATAAGACAAGACAGGAGCAAATCTCTCCAACCGTGTCACCGGGCCTCTCTTCTCTCCTGTGTCCAACGCTTTGCCCATTTTCTTCCTCCAGCCTGGATCTCCCTCATCTTTCAAATCTTCCCAACCACCACTCTCCCAGTTTCCTGATAAGGTAGCCATCCATCCATCCATCAATCCATCAATGTTATTTATTGAGCGTTCGCCATTTGTAGAACACTGTACTAAGCTCTTGGGAGAGCACGCTATAACCAAGTTGGTAGACATGTTCTCTGCCCACAAGGAGCTTAGAGTCTAGAGGGGGAGAGAATCATTAATATAAGTAAATAAATTATAGATATAGACAGAAGTGCTGGGGGGCTGAGAGATGGGGATACAAAAGGTGCAAATCCAAATGCAAGGGAGACGCAGGAGGGAGTGGGAGAAGGGAAAATGAGGGGTTAGTTCAACTTTTATCCCCGTTCCTTGGAACTGTGCATTTAGAGAAGCAGCATAGCCTAGTGGCAAGAGCCCGGGCTTGGCGGTCGGAGGACGTGGGTTCTAATCCCGGCTCCGCCACTTGTCTGCTGTGTGACCTGGGACAAGCCACTTAACTTCTCTGGGCCTCAGTTACCTCATCTGTAAAAATGGGGATTAAGACTGTGAGCCCCACCCGGGACAACCCGTTTACTTCGTCTCTACCCCAGCACTTAGAACAGTGCTCAGCACTTAGTAAGCACTTAACAAATACCATCGTTATCATTATTATTGTTATTATTAGGTACAATCACCTGGATCACTTTCATGTACACCCTATGCTTAAAAATTCACTTAAATAACCATTTTCCTCTTTCTCTCCGTAATTCTCTTTAGTGTCTGTCTTCCGGCTTAGACTGTAAACTCCTTGAGGGTGGGGGTCATTTCTCCTTACTGATTCATATTAATGGCTGTCTCTAGACTGTAAGCTCATTGTATTGTATTCTCCCAAGCGCTTAGGACAGTGCTCTGCACATAGTAAGTGCTCAATAAATATGACTGATGGATTGATTTCTACTAACTCCTTCATACTCTTCCGAGTGCTCAGTCTGCACACGACGGACTCTAAGCTCCTAAACAGCGTGGCGTAGTGGATGGATCACAGGCCTTGGGGACAGAAGGTCATGAGTTTTAATTCCGCCTCTGCCTCTTGTCTACTGCGTGACCTTGTGCAAGTCACTTTACGTCTCCGTGTCTCAGTTTCCTCCTCCGTAAAACGGGGATTGAGACGGTGAGCCCCAAGTGGGACGGGGACTGTGTCCAGCCCGATTTGCTTGTATCCACCCCGTGCTCGGTACAGTGCCCAGCACATAGTAAGCGCTTATCATATACCATAATTACTGTTATGCCTACTAACTCATATTTTCCCAAGCACTTACTACTTGGAGAACAATAGACTGTAAACTCTTTGAGGGTAGGGCTCCGGTCTGCTAACTCTACTGTAGTCTCCCAAGCGCTCAGCACAGTGCTCTGCCAAGAGTAGATGGTAAACTCCTTGAGGGCCGGGACCGTGTCTTTTGAACTCTCCCAAGTGCTTAATGCACAGCCCTGCCCTCAGTAGACACTCCGAAAATCCTACTGATTGATTCAGCGTTCCAGTTCAAGCCTCCTTGGAAAGAAACCAGCCTTGAGGGTGTCTTCTATATCGCCCACAGGATGCAACGCCCAGTCACTGAAAGAATGGCTCAGCAAACCCAGCCTGCATACTTCGCTCCTAATTTATAATGATAATAATAGTACTTGTTATAATAATAATAATGTATTTTTGAAGTGCTTATTATGTGCAGACCACTGTTCTAAGCGCTGAGGGAGATGCAGGGTGATCAGGTTGCCCCACGTGAGGCTCACAGTCTTCACCCCCATTTTACAGATGAGGGAACTGAGGCCCAGAGAAGTGAAGTGACTTGCCCACAGTCACCCAGCTGACAAGTGGCAGAGCCGGGATTCGAACCCATGACCTCTGACTCCCAAGCCCGGGCTCTATCCACTGAGCCACGCTGCTTCTCTATTATGCGCTTACCGTGTGCCAAGCACTGTTCTAAGCACTGCAGCGGATACAAGTTAATCAGGTTGGGCACAGTCCCTGTCCCACATGGGACTCACAGTCTTAATCCCCATTTTACAGATGAGGGAGCCCAGAGAAGTTTAGAGTCTTGCCCGAGGTCGCAAGGCAGACATGTGGCTGAACTGGGATTAGAACTCAGGTCCTTTTTACTCCCAGGCCTGTGCTCGCTCCACTAAGCCGTGCGGCTTCTAATGCAGTGTGTTTCACTGGGCATCAATATCATCTGTCTCGCTACCAACCTCTCGTCCACGTCCTTCCTCTGGCCTGGCATGCCCTCCCTCCTCAGATCCTACAGATAGTGACGGCCCCCGACCTTCAAAGCCTTATTGAAGGCCCACCTCCTCCAAGAGGCCTTCCCTGACTAAGCCTCCCTTTCCTCTTTCACTCCCTTCTGCAACTCGCTGACTCGCTCCCTGTCTTCAACCCCCTTCCCAGCCCCACACCCCTTATGTCCTCAGTTCTCATTTATTAATGTATATTAATGTCTGTCTTCCCATCTGGACTGCAAGCTCTTTGAGGGCAGGGAATGTGTCCATTTATTGTTCTATTGTCCTCTCCCAAGCACTTAAGAGAAGCAGCGTGGCTCAGTGGCAAGATCCCGGGCTTGGGAGTCAGAGGTCATGGGTTCGTATCCCCGCTCTGCCACTTGTCAGCTGTGTGACTGTGGGCAAGTCACTTCACTTCTCTGGGCCTCAGTTCCCTCATCTGGAAAATGGGGATTAACTGTGAGCCTCACGTGGGACGACCCGATTACCCTGCATCTCCCCCAGTGCTTAGAACAGTGCTCTGCACATAGTAAGCGCTTAACAGATACCTACATTATTATTAAGTACAGTGCTCTGCACACTATAAGCGCTTAATAAATACTACTGACTGACTAAAATGAATTATTATTAATAATCAACAGATATAATCATATATTAAGAATTATAGTTAGCAATAATAATAGCAATAATAATTTGGATATTTAGTGCATACCATGTGCCAAGCACTATACCAAGCACTGGGGTAGATTCAGTCCAATCACACCTTGGCTACCAGCATTTTCATCTCTTCGGGTCATTTTCTCAGCGCGCTAGCAAATTTGGAATATCGCTCTGCAAACTGAAGATCTCCTCAAGAGAACAGAATCCTTGCTGTCCTCCCTCTTCCTCGCTAATCACTGTGCATGGGTTTCCGTAGGTCCGATTCAGGCTTGTAACTAACTCCCTCACAAGGGCACACGCAAGCGCTCAGCACAACACTCCGCGCACGGGAAGTGCTCCGTAAACACCATCGATCGATTGGGGCGGAGAAAAGTGGTCCTTGTTGCCTGTTCGTTGGTCTGGTTTTCTGCTGGGCAATCTTTAGAAGCAGCGTGGCCCAGTGGATAGAGCACAGGCCCGGGCGTGAGAAGGTCGTGGGTTCTAATGCCAGCTCGGCCACTTGTCTGCTGTGTGACCGTGGGTAAATCACTTCACTTCTCTGGGCCTCAGTTCCCTCATCTGTAAAATGGAGATTAAGATTGTGAATCCCATACGGGACACCGTGTCCAGCCTGATTGTCGTGCATCTACCCCAGCGCTTAGAACAGTGCCTGGCAAAGAGTTAAGCATTTAACCAACACCATATTATTATTATTATTATTGTTCAATTCATTCGTTCAATCACATCTATTGAGCACGTATTATATGAAAAGCACTGTACTAAGCGCGTGGGAGAGTACGGTACAACAACAATAATGATAATAATGTAATAATAATAATAGAATAATAAATTGGGCAGTACAGTTTCCCACTGGTCTGTCCCCTCTGTGTACATGTGTGCGTACGTGGGCGTGTGGTCGGCCAAAGGATTCCCCGTATTCTCGGTTGAGGATTTGACTCCTCCGTGTTCTCTGGGAGATTGCCGACGGCAACCGGGAGCCTGGTTCCGAAAAGAGAAATGTGATCTTGATCGAACGGGGATTAACAGCAGCTGCTGCCACACACGTTCGGCGAACACAATCCAAGATAGATGGTCTACTGGCTGCTGAGTTTCTTTTGAGGCTGCCGGGTTATTATTCAAGACCCCGAAACAACCTCTCGTTTGAAATCTATGCACCAGGTGGCACCAGGGTTTAGGCTGAGCCTCCCAGATATCTCCGACCTTGGAGAAAAAGGAATATGAAAATTTCCAGCTCTGGGATAGGTAATTAACTTTTCTTTGGGTAGCCTGTCTCTCTTGGGGTTACCCTGAGTTCAGATAGAGAAGGCGATCAGTAATTCTTGGGGTAGCCCATCTCTCCTATTGCTACTACAGGCGGTCCTGACAGGGGCCCGGATCGAAACCTGTCTCTCCTATTGCTCCCACAGTTGGTTTGGATAGGGATTGGGATCGACGTTACCCGAAGAAGTATTGATCCCAGTTTCTATCAAAATCAACTGCGGCGGCAGTAGGAGAGACAGGCTACCCAAAGAAGTTTTGATAGGGCCCGAGATCAGTACTTCTCTGGGTAGCTTGTCTCTGTTTCTGTGGTTGGTTATGCTAGTTCTGACAGGGATTGTGATCGTTAATCGTTTGGGCAGCCTTTTTTGTCTTTGTGACTATGCTTGACACCTTGATCAATCAATCCATAAAATTTATTCAATATTTCCTTGGGTGGTCTGCCCTCCTGTTGTTTCTTCACTCAGCTCTGTTAGGGACTAAGACCAATAATTCTTTGGGTAAAAAAAAAAAATTATGACATTTGTTAAGCACCGCGTACTAAGTGCTGGGGTGGATGTAAACAAATCGAGTTGGACATAGCCCCTGTCCCGTGTGGAGCTCCCAGTTTCAATCCCCATTTTCCAGTTGAGGTAACTGAGGCCCAGAGAAGTGAAGAGACTTGCCCAAGTTCACACAGCAGACAAGTGATGGGTCCAGGATTAGAATCCATGGCGTTCTGACTCCCAGGCCCGTGCTCTATCCACTGTGGCATGCTACTTCCCAGGTAGCCTGTTTCTCCTGTTGCTGCTACATCCCAGCTCTGCCACTTGTCTGCTGTGTGACCTTGGGCAAGCCACTTAACTTCTCTGTGCCCCAGTGACCTCATCTGTAAACTAGGGAAGAAGACTGTGAACCCCACGTGAGACAACCTGATGACCTTGTATCTACCCCAGCACTTAGAACAGTGCTTGGCACATAGTCAGCACTTAACAAATGTCATCAATATTATTATTATTATTATTCTGTTCTCTTAGGGAGTATGATCAATAATTCTCTGGGTAGCCTGTTTTGCCTGTGTTGCTACACTCAATTCTCCTGTCAAGTGGATTTTTCGTCAACCCTTCAGAGAGGACACTGTCAGGCACTGGGAGCTATTTCCTGGACAACCTCAGGCTTTTCCGGCTTCTCCACTGGTCTGCTGGGTGACCTTGGGCAAGTCACTTCACTTCTCTGGGCCTCAGTTCCCTCACCTGGAAAACGGGGATTGAGATTGTGAGCCGCACGGGGGACAGAGACTGCGTCCAACCCGATTTGCTTATATCCACCCCAGTGCTTAGTACAGAGCCTGGAACATAGTAAGTGCTTAACAGATACCATTATTATTCCTATTATAATTATTATTTTTGAATATAGCATACCAAAAAGCTGGAAGAAACGGTCTTTTCCATAGATATCAGGTCAGGCTTAATGAAGACTACAACATAAATCTTCCTTTCCACAAGGCTCTGCCAGATTCTGAGCGGCAACATAGCCTAGTGGAAAGAGAATGGGTTGGGAGCCCACCTGTTCTGCTAATTGCTTCCTCTGTGACCTTGGGAAAGTCACTTTGCTTCTCTGCACCTCAATTTTTTCACCTTTAAAATGGAGATTCTAAATCTGTTCTCCCTCCTAATTGGTCTGTGAGTCCCTTGAGGGGCAGGGACTGTGTCCAAGCAGCGCGGCTCAGTGGAAAGACCCCGGGCTTGGGAGTCAGAGGTTATGGTTTCGAATCCCGACTCTGCCACTTGCCAGCTGTGTGACCGTGGGCAAGTCACTTAACTTCTCTGTGCCTCAGTTACCTCCTCTGTAAAATGGGGATTAACTGTGAACCTCACGTGGGACAACCTGATTATCCTGTATCTCCCCCAGCGCTTAGAATAGTGCTCTGCACATAGTAAGTGCTTAACTAATACCAACATTATTATTAACTATAGCTGTTCCAGCACCAAGAACAGTGTTTGACACATAGAATGCACTCAACAAATGTCATTTAAAAAAAGCAAAAAAATCCCACAGTCCTTAAATTCTGAGAGAGCTGGTTCTCTGTCAGTGCTTAAACGCAGTGTTCGGCACATGGCTAATCCTTGATAAATACCATCCTAATAATAGCCATTATCATTATTGTTCATCTGCCAAGTAGGAGGATGCCGGATGGGGCTCTCCATAATAATGATAATAATAACAGCAATAATTATTTGGATCTTTGTAAAGGGCTTATTATGTGCCAGACACTGGGGTAGATGTAAGATAATCAGGTCTCACCTGGCTCTCACAGGCTAAGTAGGAGGGAGAACAAATATTGAAATCCCCACAGACAAGGGAACTGAGGCTCAGAGAAGTGACTTGCCCAGTGTCACACTACCAGGTGAGTGATGGAGCTTGGATTAGAACCCAGGTCCTCTGACTCCCAGGCCCGTGCTCTGGGCGGGCTGCTTCTCAATGCAGACGCTCCGCCTTGAATCAGCTGCGGATTTATTCCTGGCTCTGGACCTTGGCTGCGGAGTGACCTCAGGCCGGTCACTTCTCTGTGCCTCAGAGGGAGATGGGAAGCAGCGTGGCTCAGTGGAAAGAGCCCGGGCTTTGGAGTCAGAGGTCATGAGTTCGAATCCCAGATCTGCCACTTGTCAGCGATGTGACTGTGGGCAAGTCACTTCACTTCTCTGTGCCTCAGTTCCCTCATCTGGAAAATGGGGATGAAGACTGTGAACCCCAAGTGGGACGACCTGATTCCCCTGTGTCTCCTCCAGCGCTTAGAACAATGCTCTGCACATAGTAGGCGCTTAACAGATACCAACATTATTATGGGACGATACCCGGAGGGAGCCGTGGGGTCAAGGGAGGGTTTTTTAGGATAGGGGAGACCTGGGCATGTTTGAAAGCAGAGGGGGAGAGTGATTAGTCGAAGATGGCAGTCAGGGGACGGGGAAAGTGTTTTGATAAAGTCTTAAGGGATAGGGCCAGAGGTGCAGGTGGAGGGGGTGGATTTTGAGATTAAATACCCTCCTCTCCCTCCCACTTGGACTATGAGCTCCTTGAGGGACAGAGTCTGCGTCTCATCTGACTGTCTGGTATCTACCTCAGTGCTTAGCACAAAGTAGGCCCTTAAATGCCGTCGGTATTACGGCTAGCAGTACCGAATTGGGATCAAGCACCTTACTCTGGGGGTAGGCTATGTAAATCCAACAGTGACAGAGAGCCTGGACAAGATCACAGCAGGCCCGGGCCATCCCGCCGTCGTCACCTTGGCGGGCGGCCGTTCTGGTCCCGGGCTGGGGATGGGGGTGTTTACGGAAGCTGGGACGAAACATCCCAGTGGAGAGATTTTCCTCTGTGGGAATGTTCCATCGCGTTTCCACACCATTAGGGTGTCAGGATCAGAACATCCCTCTCGAAGAATGACGGGGTTTTCGCGGGAAGTCCACTTAGGCGAACGGTGATTTGAAATTGCGCAAGGTTTAAACGCCGCAAAATGATGCCTATTTAGAACCTTATTAACATTTTCCAGGATATCCAAGCCCCCATAAATTTCACTCCCTTTTAATGAATTGTTATAGCCGTTACCTGGACATGTCAGCATTTAATCCGCTGTCTTTTTTTCAAATGACATTCCCTTGGGAGCTTGAAGCATTCTTAATAACAGCATCATAAATGTCAGCCTCAGCAATTATTAACGCCTGGGACTTTGGATCATTTAATCTCCCCTCCAACCCAGTGCTAGATGCGAAAGAAAACCCCGTTACTATTACTATACTACCAGTGTTATTTGCAAAGTGCTCACTGCGTGAGAAGCACCGGGATAGATACAGTGCCATCAGAGGAAGCACAGGCCCTATTCCGCATGGGGCTCACACTATAAGAGAGAGGGAAAAGAGGTAGTTCACCTCATTTCACGGATGAGGAAATTAAGTCCCAGAAAATAATAGTAATAATAATAATTATGGTTTTTCTTAAATGCTTACTACATGCCAGGCACTGGGGTAGATACAAGCAAATCGGGTTGGACACAGTCTCTTTCCCTCTTGGGGTTCACACTAGAAACCCTCCTTTTACAGATGAGGTAACTGAGGCCCAGAGAAGTGAAGTGACTTCCCCAAGGTCACACAGCAGACACGTGGCGGAGCCCGGGACTAGAAGCCAGGATCGTCGGTCTGATTGTGCCCGTTTTAATAATAATAATGATAATAATGTTTGTATTTGTTAAGCGCTTACTATGTGCAGAGCACTGTTCTAAGCGCTGGGGTAGACACAGGGGAATCAGGTTGTCCCACGTGGGGCTCCCAGTCTTCATCCCCATTTTACAGATGAGGGAACTGAGGCGCAGAGAAGTTACGTGACTTGCCCACAGTCACACAGCCGACAAGGGGCAGAGCCGGGATTTGAACCCATGACCTCTGACTCCAAAGCCCGGGCTCTTTCCACTGAGCCACGCTGACTGTTTCTTCACATCCCAGTGCGATGGCACAAGTCACCTAGAAACTATACCCAAAGCCTGGATCCGCGTTTTCCATGGGAAGGAGAAGAAAAATGATCCCTCTTGGCTCGGCTGCTCTCCGATGAGCCGAAATCCCCCAATCGTCTGCCAGATTGAGCCAATCCCACCGCAGCCAAGGTAAACGGCCATGTTTGACCTTTAGGCCCCACCAGAACCAATAATTAAACCCAAGCTCGTCATGAGCGGGAGGGAAATAAGAGCATCAGTGGAGGACGTTTCGCTTTTAATAATGAAAGCATCGGCCCCTCCGTGACATTGATTTTCCCAAAATAACTCCGATCGGGCTGAAGATTTATTTCGCAGCAGGAAACCATTATTCTGTGACAAGTATCTCTTCCTCTGACGTTATCTATTAATTAATTACCTCAGCCCAGCTCCCCGCCGTGACTTGCCCATGTGAGGTATCGTGGTTCCGGAAATGTTGGCTTTCTGTTCCGTCTTTGATACCCAGGTTTAATGGTAATAATAATAATGATGGTACTTGTTAAGTGCTTACTATATGTCAAGCACCGTTCTAAACACTTGGGGTAGTTACAAGGTAATCCAGTTGGCTATGGTCTCTGTCCCACTTGGGGCTAACAGTTTTAATCCCTATTTTACAGATGAGGGAACTGAGGCCCAGAGGAGTCAAGTGACTTACCCAAGGTCATGCAGATGACAAGTGGCGGAGCTGGGATTAATCCCCCGTGATTCTCGCTGTGTCACTTCAACCCAGTCTACACAGTCAGAATCCCGGAGAGCCATTATCTGGCTCAGTCCGGAGTCTGGCAGTGTAGATGGGCGATGTGGGCCCCAGAATTCGGATCTCTCTATATTGCATTTGAGATGGCAAAGGGATGAGTTGCAGGAGTTAATCGTAAATAATAATAACAGTGGTATTTGTTCAGCACTTAATGTGTACCAAACTGTGTACAAAGTGCTCGGATGGATTCTAGATGATCGGTCAGATATAATCCCCGTACCACTTGGGGCGCACAGTAAATAGGAGCAAGTATTCAATGTTTTACAGATGAGGAAACTGAGGTGCAGAGAAGAGAAATGACTTGTCCGAAGTCAAAGAGCAGGCCAGTGGCGGAGGCAGGATTAGAACCCAGGTCCTTGGTCTCCCAAGCCCACGCTCTCTCCACTAGACAACGCAGTTTCTTCCTCCGAGATGCCTTCCAGACCATAAGAGATCCAGGCTTAGGTGGTGAGAGAGCCACGGAGAGAAATCTGGGAATTTTCCACCCAATCATAAATGATTCTCACTTGGGAACGGACGATTGTCCGTCACTAGTGTCTATTTCCCTACTAGCGAGGGCCTGAAATCATCGACCTCTGGGGTTAGGGCTGGGGGAGAAATGGTGAGGTCAGTCGCTCTATAGGCAGAACACTGTACTAAGCGCTTGGGAGAGAACAATAAAAATTACAGCTACAGTCCCCGCTTTCCAGGACCTTAGAGCTAAGCACTTGGTACAGTGCCTGGCACATAATAAACACTTAAACAAATACCATAAAATAATAGTGTGGGCTAGGGAAGGAGGAGGGCATAGGGAAAACAGCACAGGCCTGTGAGTCAAAGGATCTGGATCTAAACCCGGCTCCATTTCTTGCCTAGTGTGTGATCTTGGGCAAGTCGCTGCACTGCATTTCCCTCATCTGTAATATGATGGCATTTGTTAAGTGCTTACTATGTGCAAAGCACTGTTCTAAGCGCTGGAGAGGATACAAGGTGATCAGGTTGTCCCCCATGGGGCTCACGGTCTCAATTCCCATTTTACAGATGCGGTAACCGAGACACAGAGAAGGTAAGTGACTTGCCCAGAGTCACATAGTTGACAAGCGGCTGAACCTGGATTTGAAACCATGACCTCTGACTCCCCAGCCCTTGCTCTTTCCACTGAGCCGCTCTGCTTCTCTAATAATACTATTAATAATGATAGGGGACAGGCACGGCATTTGACTTGATTTACCTATATCTATCTCAGTGCTTGGCACATAGTAAGGACTTAACAAATTCCACGATTGTTATTCATTTGATTTCTGTGGGATCTACCTACCCATCCACTTTTCCCCTCACTTCTAACTGGGAGTCGGTACGTCCTGGGTTCGAATCCCAGCACCGTCCCTTGTCCGCTGTGTGACCTCGGGTGAATCCCTTTACTTCTTTGAGCTTCGGTTACCTCATTTATTTTGGTGTTTGTCTCCCCTGATAAATTGTAAGTTCCTTGAGGGCAGGAAGCATATTTCTGGCTTGCTCTCTATCAAGTGCTTAGTCAATCCATCATTCAGTGGTATTTAGTGAGCGCTTACTGTGTGCAGAGCACTGTACTGAGCGCTATGCCGTGGAGTTGGTAGACACATTCCCACCCCACAGTGAGTTTAAAGCCTAGAGAGATCTGGGCTTCAATTTCCTCATCTATAAAATAGGGATAAAGTACCTACTCTCCTGATGTTTTATATGAATCTTTTCTTTCTTTTTCTTTCATGGAATTTGTTAGGGGCTTTCTATGTGCCAGGCACTGTACTAAGCGCTGGGATAGATACAAGCTAGTCAGGTTGGACACAGTCCGTGTCTCACATGGGCCTCACAGTCCTCATTTCCATTTTACAGATGAGGTAACTGAGGCACAGAGAAGTTAAGCAACTTGCTTAAGCTCACACAGCAGACAGTGGCACAGCCGGAATTAGAACCCGGGTCCTTCTGACTCCCCGGCCTGGGCCCTACCCACTAGGCCACGCTGTCCTGTGTGGGACGAGAATCCCGTCTTTTCCCACGATCTTGTATCTGCCCAGGTACTTTGCACAGATCCTGGTATAAAATAAATGCTTATTGATATCTGTATTTTTTATATTTCCTATTTGTACTTTTTTTCTGGGATTATATTCATTTTTATCCCCGAGTTCCTTTTTTTCTGCCCGTAAATTACATTGCAGTGAAAAAGTTTTTTGCAGGCAGGAGAGAGAGGATCTCAATAGGATTATAAGGTTTTGATGTGGATGTTTATATGCAATATGTTTTTCCAGGTATAAGGCCATTTGCAAACCTCTGGATAGTTTCTAAATGGATGGTGGAGTGGAAGTTCCAAGACTTTAAGTTCTGAGTTTTCCTCCTGAGGATTATCGTACTATTTTCCAGCTGCTTCTGCTGTACCATTAAGTTTTTCAAACAGAATTCACTGTCCGTCCATCTCTCCTTTCAGTGCAGTTTACCTCAGTGGGACAGTGGAGAAGCAGCGTGGCTCAGTGGGAAGAGCACGGGCTTTGGAGTCAGGGCTCACGAGTTCGAATCCCAGCTCTGCCACTCGTCGGCTGTGGGACCGTGGGCGAGTCACTTAACTTCTCTGCGCCTCAGTTCCCTCATCTGTAAAATGGGGATGAAGACCGTGAGCCCCACGTGGGACGACCTGATTCCCCTATGTCTACCCCAGCGCTCAGAACAGTGCTCGGCACATAGTAAGCGCTTAACAAATACCAACATTATTGTTATTATTATTAGCTAAGCTCTAAGATGCTTTCTGGTGGCTGATAGCAGGACAGTTATTCGGTCGATCGTATTTATTGAGCACTCACAATGTGCAGAGCGCTGTTCTAAGCACTTGGGAGAGTCCAGTTGAACAATAACCTATTGCATTACCCTATTTTCATTTACCCTATTTATTTTGTTAATGAAATGTACATCGCATTGCCATTGCTTTTACGAGATGTTCTTCCCCTCGACTCTATTTGTCGCCATCGTTCCCGTCTGTCCGTCTCCCCCGATCGGACCGTGAGCCCGTCAGACGGCAGGGACCGTCTCTACCTGTTGCCGACTTGTTCGTTCCAAGCGCTTAGTACAGTGCTCTGCACATAGTAAGCGCTCAGTAAATACTACTGAATGAATGAACAATAAGCTGACACATTCCCTGCCCACAGCGAGCTTACAGTCTAGGATGCCCAAGTAGCTGCTCCTCTGGGCAGATTTGGGGCTTCAGGGCATCCGAGAGGGGAGGACTTCCACTCCCTTCTGCGTCGCCCGTACTTGCTCCCTCTATTAATGTTAATTAATGCTGGTATTTGTTAAGCGCTTACTATGTGCCGAGCACTGTTCTGAGCGCTGGGGTAGATACAGGGTCATCAGGTGGTCCCACGGGAGGTTCACAATCTTAATCCCCATTTGACAGATGAGGGAACTGAGGCCCAGAGAAGTGAAGTGACTGTCCCACAGTCACACAGCTGACAAGGGGCAGAGCCGGGATTCGAACCCATGACCCGTGACTCTCAAGCCCGGGCTCTTTCCACTGAGCCACGCTGCTTCTCTTTATTCATCTCCCCCTCCCAGCCCCACCCCACTTATGTTCACATTAGAGAAGCAGCGTGGCTCAGTGGAAAGAGCACGGGCTTTGGAGTCAGAGATCATGGGTTCGAATCCCGGCTCCGCCACTTGTCAGCTGTGTGGCTGTGGGCGAGTCACTTCGCTTCTCTGGGCCTCAGTTCCCTCATCTGTCAAATGGGGATGGAGACCGTGAGCCCCACGTGGGACAACCCGATTCCCCTGTGTCTACCCCAGCGCTTAGAACGGTGCTCGGCACAGAGTAAGCCCTTAACAAATACCAACATTATTACTATTATTAGGTCATGAGTTCGAATCCCAACTCTGCCACTTGTCAGCTGTGTGACTGTGGGCGAGTCACTTCACTTCTCTGGGCCTCAGTTCCCTCATCTGTAAAATGGGGATGGAGACCGTGAGCCCCACGGGGGACATCCCGATTCCCCTGTGTCTACCCCAGCGCTTAGAACGGTGCTCGGCACAGAGTAAGCGCTTAACAAATACCAACATTATTATTATTATTACATCTGTCCTTTTATTCATTTGTAGTGATGTCTGTCTCCCCCACCAGACTGTAAGCCCGCTGTTTGCAGGGAACGTGATTGTTTACTGCTGCATTGTACCCTCCCAAGCCCTTAGTACAGTGTTTAGTACAACTGAATGAGTGAATGAATGAATGACTGGTGTCTGGGCTGCCCAGTATTCGAACAGTGGACGGTGTGGAAGTTGCTACCCAGCTTCTCCCAGCCTGTTGGATGCCCGTGGGAAGCAGCGTGGCCTAGCGGATAGGACGCTGGCCCGAGTGTCAGAAAGACCTGGGTTCTAATCCCGGCTCCGCCGCCCGTTGGCTGCGTGACCTCGGACAAGTCACTTCACTTCTCTAGGCCTCAGTGACCTCATCTGTAAAACGAGGATTGAGACTGTGAGCCCTACACGGGACAGGGACCGTGTCCGGCACAGAGTAAGCCCTTAACAAATGGCACAATTATTATTGTTTCTCCTGTTTCTATCTTGATTCTATTTATTGCCATCGTTCTCGTCTGTCCGTCTCCCCCGGTTAGACCGCGAGCCCGTCAAAGGGCAGGGACCGTCTCTATCTGTTACCGATTTGTCCATTCCAAGTGCTTAGTCCAGTGCTCTGCACATAGTAAGCGCTCAATAAATACTATTGAATGAATGAATGAATTGTTATTATCGATGGATTGATTGGGCAGCTTAATCGGTCGATCGATTGATTAACAAAGGATGGCGTTCACTGTGGCCTACTCTTTTCCTGTTCTCCTCTCACCAACCTGATTATTGAGAAAGGACCCATATCTATAATAACAATAATTATGGCATTTGTTAAGAGCTTACTATGTTCCAAGCACAGTTATGGATGCTGAGGTAGACACCAGGTAGTCAGATTGTGCCACAGGGGGCTCACAGTTTTAATTTCCATCTTACAGATGAGGGAACTGAGGCACAGAGAAGTTAAGTGGCTTGCCCAAGGTCACACAGCAGAGAAGTAGAGGAGCTGGGATGAGAACCCCCATCCTCTGACTCCCAAGACTCTTTCCGCTGAGCCGTCCTGCTTCTATCAGCTCTTTTCACATGCTACATCGCAGCTCTGACATTTTACCCCTGCCATGCTCTAGACCATAAGCTTATTGTGGGCAGGGAACGTGTCTCCTTACTGTTACACTGTACTTTCCCAAGCGCTTAGTACAGTGCTCGGCACACAGTAAATACTCAATAAATACGATTAAAAGAATAAACGAATGAATATACGCTCACCTTCTAACAGAGCCCACTTTCCAACCTCCAGCCTCTTGATTATAACACTGGTGGTATTTGTTAAATTCTGGATCAGAACTATACATTTTTTTTTCAGTGGTACTCATTAAGCGCTTACTATGTACCAAGCACTCTACTAAGCGCTGGGGTAGAAACAAGCTAATCAGGTTGGACACAGTCTTAATCCCCATTTTTCAGACGAGGGAACCTAGGCACGGGAAAGTAACTTCCCCCAGTTCATACGGCAGACAAGTCAGTCGGTATTTATTGAACGCTCACTGGGTGCGGACCACTGTGCTAAGCGCTTGGGGGAGTTCAATGTAACAGTCACATCCCCGTCCACAACGAGTTTGCGGTCTAAAGGGAACGAATGTTGCCTAAACGGTTAAAATACCCAATTCCTTTGGCTCCTAGACCCGTGCTCCACACATCAGAGCACTCTGCTTCTCAAAATGTGCCTCCTTTCATTTGGGCCAGAAATGAATTTTAAACCAATATTTTCCTCATGCACTTGGCCACACACTGCACACCTGCTCGCCTGCTTTCTTGTTGCATCCAGGCTTCAGGCAGGAACACCACTGGCTCCTAATAACTCCTCCGGGCAGATTTTCCACCCCAAAGTCACCCGAATTTCCGAGAAATACCTAGGGGACGCTTTCCTCTAGACGGATGGGGAAACAGCCCTGGGGAGAACCACTCCTCAAGTATATGGAAGCTACCGAAGACTTAAGTGTGAGATCCCGAGTCCCCTTTGCTGGACTTTATGGGGACGTTAAAACTGGAGAAAGCCAGAGTCTGGTTGGCAAGTCAGGAGAAACATGGCTCAGTGGATAAAGCACGGGCCTGGAAGCCAGAGGGTCTGGGTTCTAATCCCAGCCCTGCCACATGTCTTGGCCAAATTCAAGTCACTTCACTTCTCTGGGCCTCAGTTACCTCATTTGTAAAATGGGAATTAAGAGTGTTAGCCCCATATGGGACAGGGACTGCGTCCAACCTGATTACCTTACATCTAACCCAGTGCCTGGCACATAGTAAGCTCTTAACAAGTACCCTATATGACAAGGTTACAACTTGGATATCAATAGGTCACCTGTGGCTGACTCCCCCTCATCGACCTGCTCTAAAGAGTCATTCCCCATAACGGAGATAATCAAAAATTGAAGCTGCTGCTGGGTTTGGGAAAAGAATAATCAAAATGGAAACCATTTCCTTGGATATTCACACTATTGTTCTGTAAATGAGTCCCCCTCACAGCTAACAAGTGTAGCCATTTGACTCGGAGCCCAGAAGTGGAAAATGGATCAAAAGCATTCTACGCTGACTACACACCAGAGAAGAGAAATCCTCAACACGCAATTTATTTCCCACCACTTGCGTTGCAAGGTAGAGGTTTCGGAATTACAGCGTGTCGGCTTTATTTATCGGCGCGAGGTCGAGATTCCTTGCAACCCGTGCAATGAACTCACTTTCTCATGGGTGAGAGTAGTTTTTTAGAAACTCGAGTGAGTTTTTGCCCACGTCCTACCTGTGCACTGTTTGGGATAAATGGCAACATCGATGTATCAATCGGTTATATGTCACAGTTGATAGAGCATGGGCCTGGGAATCAGAAGGTCATGGGTTCTAATCCTGGATCTGCCACTTGTCTGCCGTGTGGCCTTGGGCAAGACATTTCGTTTCTCTGGGCCTCAGTGATCTCATCTGTAAAATGAGAATTAATGATAATAATAATGTTGGTATTTGTTAAGCGCTTACTACGTGCCGAGCACTGTTCTAAGCGCTGGGGTAGACATAGGGGAATCAGGTCGTCCCACGTGGGGCTCACGGTCTTCATCCCCATTTTACAGATGAGGTAACTGAGGCACAGAGAAGTTAAGTGACTTGCCCACAGTCACACAGCCGACAAGTGGCACTGTGAGCCCCACATGGGACAGGGACTGTGTCCAACCCGATTTGTTTGTGTCCATCCCAGCACTTAGTACAGCGCTTGGCACATAGTAAGCACTTAACAAATGTCACAGTTATTATTACTATTATTATTGAGCACATACTGCATATAGAGTATTGTCTGTCTTATGCCATCGAGTCGTCTCTGCCTCATAACGATGCCATGGACGCATCTCTCCCAGAAAGCCGCACCTCCGTCTGCCATTGTTCCGGTAGTGGATCCACAGAGTTTTCTTGGTAAAAATCCAGAAGTGGTTGACCATCGCCACCTTCCTCACAGTGAACTTCAATCTTCGCCCTCGATTCTCTCCCGCGTCGCTTCTGCCCAGCGCAGGTGAGTTTTGATTTGTAGCAGATTGCCTTCCTCTCGCTAACCACCTCCCCAGTGTTCCGATGGAACTGACTCCACTGTAAGAGGGAAATAAACTGTGGATACAACTGGAAGAAACAAGATTATGGAACGATTAATAAATGAATTAACATGCAAGTGACTTGGCCAAGGTGACACAGGGGGCCAGGGGCCGAGCTGGGATTTGAAGCCGTTTTCCTCCCTGTGCTCTCTTCATCAGACCAAGTTGCCTCCATGCCCCCTCCTGCCTCTATTTTTTTCCTAATGGTGTTTGTCAAGCACTTATTATATACCAAGCACTGTACTAAGCACTGGGGTAGGTACAAGATAATCAGGTTGGAAACAGTCCCTGTCCCACCTGGGGCTCACAGTCGAAGTTGGAGGGAGGAGGGTTTAACCCCCATTTTGTAAATGAGGTGACTGAGGCACAGAGAAGTGAAGTGCCTTTTCCAAGGTCATGTTGCAGGCAGGTGGTGGAACCGGGATTAGAACCCAGGTCCTCTCATTCCCAGGCCTGTGCTCTTTCCACTGGGCCGCCGTGCTTCATCTTCTCTTTCCCTTTCTTATTTTCCATCTTTTTTTCTTTGGGGTGGGGGTTTCTTTTGGTATTTGCCAAACGCTTACCAAAGGCCAGACACTAATAATAATAATAATGTTGGTATTTGTTAAGCGCTTATTATGTGCCGAGCACTGTTCTAAGCGCTGGGGGAGATACAGGGTCATCAGGTTGTCCCACGTGAGGCTCACAGTTAATCCCCATTTTACAGATGAGGTAACTCTGAGGCACAGAGAAGTGAAGTGACTTGCCCACGGTCACACAGCTGACGAGTGGCAGAGCTGCGAGTCGAACCCATGACCTCTGACTCCGAAGCCCAGGCTCTTTCCACTAAGCCACGCTGCTTCCACAAAACTGTCTGGCCCTTGTGTACACTACACTACCATGAGAAGCAACAAGGCTTAATGGAAAAAGCCCGGGCTTGGCAGTCACAGGTCATGGGTTCTAATCCCGGCTCCGCCACTTATCAGCTGTGCGACTCTGGGTAAGTCACCTAACTTCCCTGCCTCTCAGGTACCTCATCTGTAAAATGGGGATTAAGGCAGTGAGCCCCACGTGAGACAACCTGATCACCTTGTATCTACCCCAGTGCTTAGAAAAGTGCTTGGCACATAGTAAGCGCTTAACAAAGACCATCATTATTACACTAATTGCTGGGTAGATACAAGCTTATCGATCAGGTTAGACGCCATCCCTGTCCCCCTTGGGGCTCCCAGTCTTATTCCCATTTTTCCAGATGAGGGAACTGAGGTCCAGAGAAGTGAAGTGACTTACCCAAGGTCACCCAGCAGACTAAATAAGCCAGGATTAGAAACCAGGCTCTTGCTCTTTCCTCTCGTTCATCCTGAGTGGACTTTCCTTTTCCAAATCTCCCATCGCTTCCATTACCAGGTTCAGCCTCTTCCCCGTGGTGAAGATGGATTTAAGGCGGAGCCGGTGCAACTGACAATATCTGGAAGCCAGGGATATCGGCTCGTGGTGGGTGGAGAATATGTTGGCTTATTGCTATATCGTATTCTCTCAAGTGTTTAGTACAGTGGTTCGCTCAAAACAAGCACTCAATAAATAAGACTGAAAGAATGAATATCCATCAATCATTCAATCAATGCTATTTATTGAGGGCCTACTACGTGCAGAGCACTGTACTCAGCGCTCAGGTGAATATAATATAACAGAGTTGGTAGACACATTCCTGGCCCACAGCGAGCTTACAGTCTAGATGGGGAGAATCGTAATGCTTTGGTTTTCTACAGCGCGTTTATTCCCGAATCGCTCTCGCGTATTAATCAGCTCGTTTTTGCCCTCACAACAACCCTGTGAGGTAAGTAGGAGAGGCAGGTATCATTATCCCCCTTTTGCAGACGGGGAAACTGAAGTTCAGAGAAGTTAATCGACTTGCCCACGGTCACCGGGCAGGCTGGCCCACATCGATCTGAAAAGTCCTCGTCTGGTCCGAGAGACCGGAAGAGCTCTCGGACTTAATTCCCAAGAGGGAGGCGGCGTGAAGCCCTGATTCCAGTGGATTTCAAAAAGCCTCTGGAAATCCCGGTGGAAAATCAACCTCGGAATTCGGAGCGGAGGCTCATCCCCCCGAAAGACCTGTTGTTACATTTTCCTCACGGTTGTTACCTTCTGACTGGGGAGGTGCCTGGAAATGCAACTGTTTTGCCGACTCGCTCATTATTTGGTCTGCCTTGCCCACACCTGTCAGAAAATGCGCCCCCAACCAGCATAATTATAGGCATCGGGAACTCCTCTCTGTCCAAACTCTTTAAGGGGCCCCGCTCTGAGCTTTGAAAATACCATCACCTTCTCCGAAACCCAGAAAATGTTTCCTAATTGGGGCCTGGCTCTTTCTAACAGAATGATTTGGGAAGGGAGCGGGTGGGAAGAAAGGAAGGGGGAGAGGAAAAGGTGGGGGGGGGGGGGCAAACGTCAGAGACTGAACTGGGGCTTGTCAGAGGAAAATCCGTTAATTGGGGAAAGAAAGAAAACCCGTTTGGCTGATGGCAGGGGAGAGGAGAGGTGGGAGGGAGCTCCTGACGGAAGCAGGGAGATGGTTTGAGGGGTTTGGGGTTCAGAGCTGGGGGGGTGGGGAAGTGGAGAGGATTTGGGGTGGAGAAGTGGTTACGGAGGAAGGCTGAGGAATGGAGGGAAGATGGAATGGGAAACGGAGGTGACAGAGTGGATGGGAGATGGAGACTGAGGTGGAGGGGAAAAAACAGTATTGCCTACTGGGTAGAACCCAGGCCTGGCAGTCACAAGGACCTGCGCTCTAATCCCAACTCTGCCCCTAGTCTGCCGCATGACCTTAGTCGAGTCACTTTGCTTCTCTGGGCCTCAGTTACCTCCTCTGTAAAATGGGGACTAAGATCGTGAGCCCCGTGGGGGACCTGGACTTAGTGCGGGGCTTAGCACGCAGTCAGTGCTTAACAGATAACATAAAAAAAAAGGGAGGGGAGAAATGAAAGGGCTGGGATGGAGGAGTGAAGGGCCGTGTCTGAGTGTGATTGCTTCCCCGCCCCCTCCCCCCCACTCATCTTGGACACCCCAGAAAAGGGCCAAGAGAGTGTATTTTCTAACTGCCGATCTCTCGCCCAAGTCCCGCTTTGACCTGGAACTCCCTCCTCTTTCATATCTGACGGACCCCCCGCTCTCCCCTCTTTCGAAGCCTTATTAAAATCCCAACTCCTCCGAGAGACCTTCCCTCTTGACTAAGTCCTCGATTCTCCTACACCCTTTCCCTTCCGTGTCACCTTCGCAGCTGGACTCATTCATTCATTCAATCGCATTTATTGAGCACCTACCGTGTGTCAAGCACTAAGCCCTTGGCTAAGTACAATACAGCATTAGAGAGAGACAATCGCTGCGCACACGAGCTAAGTCTAGAGGACCCTTTAAGCACTTGATATTCACACCACCGTCAGCTCTTACGGACAGCACTAATGTCTGTATCCATCATTTATTTTACTATCAGCCTCTGCCTGTAATAATAATAATTATAATAATTATGGTATTGTTAAGCACTTACTATGTGTCAAGCACTCTTCTAAGAGCTGGGATAGATACAGGGTAATCAGGTTGTCCCACGTGAGGCTCACAGTTTTAATCCCCATTTTCCAGATGAGGTAACTGAGGCACAGGGAAGTTAAGTGGCTCGCCCAAGGTCACACAGCAGACAAGTTGTGGAGCCCGAATTAGAACCCACGTCCTCTTACGTGGCCGGGCTCTTTCGACTAAGCCACATAGGTTCCTGGTGGGCAGGGTTCATGTCTACCAATCCTTCTGTATTTCTGGGTTCTAATTCTGACCCCACCACTTGTCTGCTGTGAGACCTCGGGCAACTCACTTAACTTCTCTGTGCCTCGGTTATCTCATCTGTAAAATGAGCCCCATGTGGGCATGGATTTTGCCCAACCTGATTAACTTCTATCTACCCCAGTGCTTAGAACAGTGCCTGGCACATAGTAAGAACTTAACAAATATCACAAAACAAGCAAACAAATGCTTAGTCCAGTGCTTTGCACTCAGTATGCACTCAATCAGTACCCATCATTAATTGATATATATATATATGTCTCTATGATATGTGCATATATATATATTCATTTTGAAAAAGGGAACGAAATATTGAACTGCTAAGGGACTGATGGATTGTCAAGCCTTGTAGTGTTGAGGACTAATCAGGGAAGTCTCCCTGGGGGAGGTGGGTTTTTAGGAAGGTCTTGGAGCTGAACTCGACGACCGCCCTTCCGGAAAGACTGAGGATTTAGTCTGGGCCCGAAGTCTGAAACGGTGAAATAACAAAGGCTTTTAGCGGCCGTCCAAGTGATGAAACACTCCCCTTGGAGCGAGGATGTCGTGGAAATATTTCGCGGAGCTCGGAAGTATTTTCATCACGGTCTTTGACCCCCGAGTTGGAAAAGAGTGTGTTTCCCAGTGGTCCTTACGTTATCATCTTTCGTGGCTAACGAGGTGACTTTCCTCCTTCTAAGGTGGCATTCTGGAGATGCGTAGGAATGGCTAAAGGCCCACTGGAGTCTCTGTCTCCTGTTAGAGAAAAGGAAAGTGAAGTCAGGTGAGGATCCTCCCACAGATATTTTCAGTCAGAGAGAGAGAGAGAGAGAGACAGAGAGACAGAGAGAGAGGGCCTATAAAAGCCTTTGCACCCGATTTTCTCGGCTTTGTTTTTCTCTAGACTTCCTGCCTGCCTCTAGCAACCCAGAGGATTAATTCCACGGAGTTATTTAAATGGAATTACTGGCTACAAAAAATCCTCCGCCACGATCAGAGCAAGGGGATTAGGATTAAGCGGTTCTAATAAAGAACATTCTGTCGCAAGCCTTTTCAGGAAACAACTAGTCGAGCCGAGACAGCAGCGGCAAGCTGAGCTATCAGTGGTAATAAATATTTACTTTTGTTTATCTACAACTTCTGACTCTGGGGAGAGATTGAGAAAGGGTGGCATAAACAAGCCAGTTTACCCGTGAGTCCTTATTCTAGATACTGAAGGAATCGACTTTTCTCCTCCCCTGCCCCAGCCACTTATCTTGGGACATGAAAACATTTCCCTGGAAGCAATTGGGACCTGGAGTTTTCGCTGTTGCCTGGTTTAAGTGTCCCAGCGTTCAGCACAGTGCCTGGCACCTAGTAAGTGCTTATCAAATACCATTATCATTATTATTAAATGCCCCTACGAGCCGGTTAACTCTATCAAAATGGAGAGTTTAGTAACTACCTGAATCATTTTCAATGCTTCCCAGATAATGCTCATACTTACATTCCTGAAGGATTGTGTCTATCAGTTCTAGGTTTCTCTCCTAAGCACTCTGTACAGCGTTCTGCACACAGTAGACAGCAAGGTCTCTATGGACAGGAATCGTGTCTACTAACTACTGCTCTCCCAAATGCTCAGTACAGTACTCTGCACACAGTAGACTGTAAGCTCGCTAAGGGCAGGGTTCGTGCCTAACTCTCCCAAGCACTTAGTACAGTGCTCTGCAACAGTAATTAATTTAATGAATCTGGAAAAAATAATCAACGGAACTTGGCACAGGGAGCTAACATACGGCTATGTCTTCCTGAAGGTATTCCATAATACCACTAGTCGATTTTCCTTGGTATTTTATAGTGACACCTAACCCCTTTGTAACCTTACCCTATCTTTAGAGTCCCTGCCACCCGCCATTTAAAACCTCAGGCTACAAAATCCTTCTTATAATCATGTTGGTATTTGTTAAGCGCTTACTATGTGCAGAGCACTGTTCTAAGCGCTGGAGTAGAAACAGGATAATCTGATTGTCCCACTTGAGGCTCACAGTCTTAATCCCCATTTTACAGATGAGGTAACTGAGGCACAGAGAAGTTAAGTGATGATTGAAAGCACGTTTTGAATGTGCCTGTTTATTATTGTATTCTACTCTCCTAAGCGCTTAGCACATGAAGAAAGGTCAGTGAAGTCAGGTGAGGATCCTCCCACCGACATTTTCAGTCAGAGAGGAGAGAGAGTCAGTAAAATCCTTCTCACCCGATTTTGTAGGCTTTGTTTTTCTCTAGACTTCCTGCCTGCCTTGAGCAACCCAGAGGGTTAATTCTGTGGAGTTATTTAAATGAAAATACCAGATTACAAAAAATCCATGATCCCTACCCTCAAGGAGTTTACAGTCTGGAGGGGGAGACAGACATTAATGGAAATATATAAATTACTGAGATGAACATAAGTACCGTGGGGCTGTGGGTGGGTGAATATCAAGCGCTTAAAGGAGGCAGATGCAAGTGCATAAAGCGAAGCTGAAGGGAGAGGGAGAAGGGGAAAAGAGGGCTTAGTCGGGGAAAGCTTCTTGGAGGAAATGTGCTTTTAAGATGGATACAACGGTGGAGATGGTCTTCCCAGACTAGGCCCCTGCTTTCCTCTTCTCTCACTCCCTTCTGCGTCGCCCTGACTTCTTCCTTTTACTCTTCCCCCCTCCCGGCCCCACAGTACTTATGTCCACATCAGTCATTTATTTATTTATATTAATGTCTGTCTCCCCGACTCTAGACTGTAAGCTGGTTGTGGGCAGGGGATGTCACTGTTTATTGTAATATTGTACTTTCCAAGGGCTTAGTGTAGAGCTCTGTACACAGTAAGTGCTTAATAAATACCATCGAATGAATGAACAACCTGAAGCACTTTTGGGTCAGCATATATCTAGCCCAGGGCAGGGAATGTGTTTGTTATATTGGTCTATCGTCCTCTCCCAAGCGTTTAGTACAGTGATACGCACATGGCAAGCATTCGATAAATACTATTCGATTGACTGACTCCGTCTCGGACGGTGGCACCAGGACTTTGGCAGTATTCTTCAGTATTGAGCTCCTGTTGTTCACAGAGCACTCTACTAAATACTTGGAAAGAACAAAAGTTCATAGGCCCGATATCTGACTCGAAAGCACTTTGCAATCTAATAAATAATAATAATTATGGTACTTGTTAAGTGCTTACTATATGCCAAGCACTGTTCTAAGTGCTGGGGTTGATACAAGGTCATCAGGTTGTCCCACGTGGGGCTCACAGTCTTCATCTCCATTTTACAGGTGAAGGAACTGAGGCCCAAAGAAGTGAAGTGACTTGCCCAAAGCAGAGTGGCTCAGTGGAAAGAGCCTGGGCTTGGGAGTCACAAGTTATGGGTTCGAATCCCTGCTCTGCCACCTGTCGGCTGTGTGACTGTGGGCAAGTCACTTCACTTCTCTGCGCCTCAGTTCCCTCATCTGTAAAATGGGGATGAAGACTGTGAGCCTCACGTGGGACAACCTGATGACCCTGTATCTACCCCAGCGCTTAGAACAGTGCTCTGCATATAGTAAGCGCTTAACAAATACCAACATTATTATTATTAAGTGGCAGAGCCAGGATTAGACCCCACGACCTCTGACTACCAAGCCCCTGCTCTTTCCACTAAGCCACGCTGCTTCTCTACTGTGTGCAAAGCACTGTACTAAGCACTTGGAGATTACAATGGAGTCAGTAGACCTGATTCCTTTCCTCAAAGAAGATACAATCTACTGTGTGGTTAGCACTGAACTAGTTACTAGGGAGAGGATACTAGAGTCGGACAGTCTACTGGGTGCAGAGCACTGTAGTAAACACTTGGGAGAGGACAATAGAGTTAGGCGATTAGTTCCCTGCCTTCAAGGAGCTGACAGTCTACTGGGTGCGGGGCACTGTACTGAACGCTCGGGGAGGGCTATAGACTTAGGAGACACAATCCCTGCCCTCGAGACGACAGACTACTGTGTGCAGAGCACTGTAGTAAACGCTTGGGAAAGGACAATAGAGGTTGGAAACACCATCTCTGCCCTCAAGAAGCTGACAGTCCACTGGGTGCAGAGCACTGTACTAAACGCTTGGGAAGGGATGACTGAGTTAGGAGATACGATCCCCATCCTCAAGGACCTGACAGTTGCCCCAGTGGATTTCCAAACCAAAGACACCCATAATAATAATGTTGGTATTTGTTAAGCGCTTACTATGTGCCGAGCACTGTTCTAAGCGCTGGGGTAGACACAGGGGAATCAGGTTGTCCCACGTGGGGCTCACAGTCTTCATCCCCATTTTACAGATGAGGGAACTGAGGCACAGAGAAGTTAAGTGACTCTCTGTCACACAGTCACAGTCACACAGCCGACAGTGGCAGAGCTGGGATTCGAACTCATGAGCCCTGACTCATGAGCCACGCTGCTTCTCAATCTCACTGAGCTCCACGTAGGACATCCTGACGACCTTGTATCTCCTCCAGCGCTTAGAACAGTGCTCGGCACATAAAAGCGCTTAACAGAGAAGCAGTGTGGCTCAGTGGAAAGAGGCCGGGCTTGGGAGTCAGAGGTCATGGGTTCGACTCCCGGCTCTGCCACCTGTCAGCTGAGTGACTGTGGGCGTCACTTAACTTCTCGATGCCTCGGTTACCTCATCTGTAAAATGGGGATTAAAACTGTGACTCCCATGTGGGACAACCTGATGACCCTGTATCTACCCCAGAGCTTAGAACAGTGGTCTGCACATAGTAAGCGCTTAACAAATCCCAACATTATTATTATTATTATTAACAGATACCATCATCATGATCATCATCATCTTTATCATCTCAGCTTCATTTTGTGATGGTAATGAAAACCCTTCTCCACCTCCACAACCATCCTTGATCTTCCAGATTCTGCTCTGGGCTCCCCGAAGGCAGCCCACCTCCCAGCGAGGCCAGCCCTTCCCAGGGCCAGGAAATTTCAAGTCCGTCTGCAGATTCTCAAGTGTGGAAGCTCAAGGAGGAAGCGTTACCGGTCACACCAGACGTCTAATGTTTCAATTATGAACTTTTTTTAATTAGATGCATTTTTTTCCTTCTCATCAAATTATTTTTCACATTATGCCGTCCCATTAGTTACATATAAAGTGTAGGCCGGTACGCTGGACTCAGAAATGATGGAAAATAAATCTTCCCATTAAATCACCTGCTTCCTCCTTGTTGTCGAGAAACCAAAATGTCGACCCTCTCTAGGGACCCAGACTCTCATATAAGACTACCCAGACTCCCTTCTTTTTTTTTTGTTTGTTCTGACGGTATTTGTTAAGTGCTTACTATGTGCCAGGCACTGTACTAAGCACTGGGATAGATACAAACTAAAAATACTACTAATATTAATTGCGGTATTTGTTAAGTGCTTGCTACTTGCCAATCTCTGTTCTAAGCGCTGGGGTAGATACAAGGTAATTAGGTTGGACGCAGTCCCTGTCCCACACGGGATTCACAGTTTTAATCCCCATTTTATAGGTGAGGTCACCGAAGCATGGAGAAGTGAAGTGACTTGCCCAAGGTCACACAGCAGACCAGTGGAGGAGCTAGAATCAGAACTCAGATCCTTCTGATTTCCAGGTTTGGACTCTATCCATTAAGCCACGCTGCTTTTCTCTATAAATTACTCTCTATTCATCCGAACTGATAAGGTAATGTCAGATAATAATAACATTAATAATTACAATAATAATTGTGGTCTTTGTTAAGGGCTTACTATGAACCAAGCACTGTGTTAAGCAATGGGGCAGAGACAAGATAATCAGGTCAGAGAGTCCCTGTCTCACGTGGGGTTCACAGTTCAAGTCAGATGACTCTAAAAGAATTCCATTTGCCACAAAGATAAACAGCAATATGATTTCTCTCAGGGCAATTCCAAACCTTCTCTCTCCCAAGTCAGTAATAGTATTGTTGGTATTTGTGAAGCACTTACTATGTGCAGAGCATTGTTCTAAGCGCTGGGGTAGATACAGGGGAATCAGGTTGTCCCACGTGAGGCTCACAGTTAATCCCCATTTTACAGATGAGGTAACTGAGGCACAGAGAAGTGAAGTAATAATAATAATAATAATAATGTTGGTGTTTGTTAAGCGCTTACTATGTGCAGAGCACTGTTCTAAGCGCTGGGGTAGATACAGGGTCATCAGGTTGTCCCACGTGAGGCTCACAGTCTTCATCCCCATTTTACAGATGAGGGAACTGAGGCACAGAGAAGTGAAGTGACTCGCCCACAGTCACACAGCTGACGAGTGGCAGAGCCGGGAGTCGAACTCATGACCTCTGACTCCGAAGCCCAGGGTCTTTCCACTGAGCCAGGCTGCTTCCCCTGTATTCATTAAGCACCTACTCCGTGCAGAGCGCTGGGCCAAGCACTTGGGAGAGTACGAAAGTTTAAGTAGACATGATCGCTGCCCTCAAAGAATTAACTCCCGATTAGACTGTGAGCCCGTCATCGGGCGGGGATTACCTCTATCTGTTGCCGAATTGTCCATTCCAAGCGCTTAGTACAGTGCTCTGCACATAGTAAGTGCTCAATAAATACTATTGAATGAATGAATGAATGAATGAATGAACCAGGGAGACAGATACCAGAATAAAGTACAGGTAGGGGGAAGCAACAGAGCTTAAACATAATAATGTTGGTATCTGTTAAGCGCTTACTATGTGCCGAGCACTGTTCTAAGCCCTGGGGTAGACACAGGGGAATCAGGTTGTCCCACGTGGGGCTCACAGTCTTCATCCCCATTTTACAGATGAGGTAACTGAGGCACCAAGAAGTTAAGTGATTTGCCCAAAGTCACACAACTGACAAGTGGTAGAGCCGGGGTTCGAACCCATGACCTCTGACTCCAAAGCCCGGGCTCTTTCCACTGAGCCACGCTGCTTCTCATCTGAACATATGAATCTGCTGTACAGAAGTTCTTAGGGGGTTTGGATCCAAATCCATAGGGGAAATAGGGTGAGGAGATGAGAAATTAGGGAAGACTTCCTGGAGGAGAGGTGATTTTAATTGGGTTTCGAAGATGGGGTGAATTGGAGTAGCCTGTCACATCCTTGAATGGGGAGGGAGTTTTAGGCAGGAGAGAAGGTGTGAACAAGGGGTCACTTGGGAGTGTGCAGAACCATTAGTACCCCTTATCCCTGCTCTTGAGGAATTTGCGACCTATTGGGAGAGAGCCCTCAAGAATCAATCAATCCATCAATAGTTATTTATTGAGCATTGACTGTGTACCTGGCACTGAGAAGCAGCGTGGTGTAGTGGATAGAGCACTGACCTGGGAGTCAGAAGTTCATGAATTCTAATCCAGGCTCCATCACTTGTCTGCTGGGTGACCTTGGGCAAGTCACCTCATTTCTCTGTGCCTCAGCTACCTGATCTGTAAAATGGGGAATGAGACTGTGAGCCCCAGGTAGGACGGGGACTATGTCCACCCTGATTCGCTTGTATCCACCCCAGTGTTTAGTACAGTGCCTGGCACATAGTAAGCACTTAAAATACCACTATCTTTTAGACTGTAAACCCGGTCTGGGCAGGGATCGTCTCTCTTGATTGCTGAATTGTACTTTCCAAGTGCTTAGGACAGTGATCTGCACATAGTAAGCGCTCAATAAATACAATTGAACGAACGAATGAATGTACGGAGGGTTTGGGCGAGTACAGTACAGTAGAGTTGGGAGACAGGAGCCCTATCCTCAAGGAGCTTACAGTCTAGTGGGGGACACAGACAATATAATAAATTAGGTAAGGGAAATAGCAGAGTATAAGGATAAATGATGATAATAATAATGAAGGCGTTTGTTAAGCACTTACTATGTGCCAAGCACCCTTCTAAGCACCGGGGTAGATAAAGGTTATTAGGTTGTCCCACATGGGGCTCACGGTTTTAATCCCCGTTTTACAGATGAGGTAACTGAGGCCCAGAGAAGTTAATAATAATAATAACGGTGGTATTTGTTAAGAGCTTACTATGTGCGAAGCACTGTTCTAAGCGCTGGGGGGGGGGGGGGAATACAAGGTGATCAGGTTGTCCCACGTGGGGCTCACGGTCTTAATCCCCATCTTCCAGAGGAGGGAGGAGGCACAGAGAAGTGAAGTGGCTTTCCCAAAGTCACACAGCTGACAAGTGGCGGAGCCGGGATTAGAACCCACAGCCTCTGACTCCTAAACCCAGGCTCTGAGTGCCGTGGGGTGCGGGGAGATTCAGAGTGGTTAAGGGGTAAAGATCTCACGTCAAGCTGACTCTGTTTCTGGGTGATTTACAAGTTCAGCGCCGTTGGGTGTAACAGCCATCCAAATTCTGAGTCCCTGCATACAGCAGGGGAAAGAAACAATGTGGTCTAGTGGCTAGAGCACGGGCCTGGGAGTCAGAAGGACCTGAGTTCTAATCCACCGTCCATAATGTGTCTGCTGTGTGACCACAGGGAAGTCACTTGGCTTCGCTGGGCCTCCGGGACCTTCTCTGTAAAATGGGGAATGAGACCGAGAGCCCCGTTTGGGGCAGGAACCTCGTCCAACCCGATTAGCTTGCATCTACCCCATTGAGTGTCCGACACATAGTAAGCGCTTAATAAATACCATTTTAAAAAAAGAGCCAACTGAGGGAGCCCTCTCACCACAGGGTCCAGACCATTGTGGACTCAGAAGGAATCGAAGCCCCAGGAACATTCTAGGATTCCCTGGGGGTACAGTTCAGTCCAGTGCTCTTCACACAGTAGATTGTAAGCTCCTTGTGGGCAGGGAACAGGTCTACCGACTCTGCTCTATAGTCTCCCCCCCCCCAGCTCTTAGAACAGGTTGTTGTGGGCAGGGAACGTGTCCGTTTCATCGTTCTGTTGTCTTCCCCCAAGCGCTTAGTACAGTGCTCTGCACGCAGGAAGCGTGCAATAAACGCGATCGAACGCGTCCCGTCCCCGGTAAGCGCCCGCTAAATACGAACGATCGATCGATCGATCGACGGACCGATCGATCCCCAGCTTCCCGCCGGGCCCCACATTTGGGGCCAGACTTCCGAGCCCGACTGAAAAGTCCTCGGCAGCCGCCCGCCCGAGACGGACCCAGACGGCATCGCCATCGGCGGCGGGCGGCGAAGACGCCAGGCAGATCGGGGCGGACCGCCACCGGCCGGGCCATCTGACGGGTCCAGGTGGGGACCAAGGACGGGATCAGGATCAGTGGCCGGGGAGGCTCCCGTCACCCCCTCTAGCCAGTGGCTAGAGCCCGGGCCTGACCGTCAGGAGGTCACGGGTTCTAATCCCGGTCTGCCACCTGACTGCTGGGTGACCTTGGGAAAGTCCCTTCACTTGAAGCAGCGTGGCTTTGTGGAAAGAGCCTGGGCCTGGGCGTCAGAGGTCATGGGTTCTGATCCCAGCTCCGCCACTTGTCAGCTGTGTGACTTTGGGCAAGTCACTTCACTTGGGAAGCAGCGTGGCTCAGTGGAAAAGAGCCTGGGCTTCGGTGTCAGAGGTCATGGGTTCGACTCCCGGCTCTGCCACTTGTCAGCTGTGTGACTGTGGGCGAGTCGCTTCACTTCTCTGGGCCTCAGTGACCTCATCTGTCAAATGGGGATTAACTGTGAGCCCCACGTGGGACAACCTGATTACCCTGTATCTACCCCAGTGCTTAGAACGGTGCTCTGCACAAAGTAAGCGCTTAACAAATACCAACATTATTATTATTATTATTATTATTCTCTGTGCCTCTGTTCCTTCATCTGGAAAATGGGGATGAAGACTGTGAGCCCCACAGGGGACAACCTGATTACCTTGTATGTACCCCAGCGCTTAGAACAGTGCTGGACACATAGTAAACGCTTAACACATGCCATCATTATTATTATTATCATTATTATTATTCTCTAGGCCTCCATTCCCTCATCCGGAAAATGGGGATGGAGATGGCGAGCCCCACGTTGGACGGGGACTGCTTCCAACCCGGTTTGCTCCTATCCACCCCAGCGCTTACTACAGTGTGTGGCACATGGTAAGTGCTTGACAGCTACCACAATTATTATCATGAATATTATCATCTGACACAGCTGCGGGGTTGCAATCGGACTTTAGTATTCGGCCTTCGGAGCGGGAGACGGGGACTCGGATCTCTGCGGAAGGAGAAACTTCGGATGCCTCCAGACGCTCCGTGTTCCATTTGGTGCCGGCGAAGGCCCCTGGTGGGGCGGGGGCTCAGGACAAACTCCCAAATCAGGAATGTTTTCATAACTGAAAACTTGATATGGTGTTTGTTAAAATAACAGTTTGTAAGGTAGGCTTATTCTCCGTGGAACAGATCGACATACGATAGCCACTGTATCCCGTGGGAAAGGCAGGGGGCATAGGGAGATCTATGTTCTAATCCAGGGTCCCCAATGTGTCTGCTGTATGACCTCGGGAAAGTCACTTCATTGCTCTGGGTCTCAGTTTTCTCATCTGTAAAATGGGGATTTAATACCTGTCCTCTTTCCTATACCTGCCTCCTAATCCAGGGTCCACAATATGTCTGCTGTGTGACCTTGGGCAACTCACTTCACTTTTCTGTGCCTCAGTGACCTCACCTGTAGAATGGGGATGAAGACTGTGAGGCGTAAGCGGGACGGGGACTGAGTCTAACCCGATTATCTTATATAACAATAATAGTATTTGTTAAACGTTTACTATGTGCCAAGCACTGTTCTAAGCACCGGGGTAGTTACAAGGCTATCAAGTTGGAAAGAGCACGGGCTTTGGAGTCAGGGCTCATGAGTTCGAATCCCAGCTCTGCCACTTGTCGGCTGTGTGACTGTGGGCGAGTCACTTAACTTCTCTGTGCCTCAGTTCCCTCATCTGTAAAATGGGGATTAAGACTGTGAGCCCCACGTGGGACAACCTGATTCCCCTATGTCTACCCCAGCGCTTAGAACAGTGCTCGGCACATAGTAAGCGCTTAACAAATACCAACATTATTATTATTATTAAGTTGTCCCACATGCGGCTCACGGTCTTAATCCCCATTTTACAGATGAGGTCACTGAGGCACAGAAAAGTAGCAGCGTTGCTCAATGGAAAGAGCCTGGGCTTGGGCGTCAGAGGTAATGGGTTCTAATCCCAGCTCTGCCGCTTGCCAGCTGTGTGATTTCGGGCAAGTCACTTAACTTCTCTGTGCCTCAGGTACCTCATTTGGAAAATGGGGATGAAAAGCGTGAGCCCCACGTGGGACTACCTGATCACCTTGTATCCCCCAGTGCTTAGAACAGTGCTTTGGACATAATGAGCGCTTAACAAATACCACCATTTAAAATTTTTTTTTTAAGTGACTTGCCCAAAGTCTCATAGGTGACAAGTGGCAGAGCCGGGATTAGAACCTACGACCTTGACTCCAAAGCCCGTATTCTTTCCACTAAGCCATGCTGCTTCTCTATCTAGCCCAGCGCTTAGTACAGTGCCTGGCACATAGTAAGCTCTGAACAAATACCATTATTTTTATATTATCATTATCATTTTGTGGGACAGGGACTGTGTCTGACCTGATGATCTTATTTCTACCGAGGCATTTAGTAATCTGCTGGCGAATAGTAGGCATATAACAAATGCCACAATTATTATTATATGACAGATCCGTAAAGACCCCACAGTCCCATACAGAGTCACACGGCCCCAGTCAGACACACAAACACCACACAGACCACAGAGCTATATAGAGACACGCGGAGTCACACACAGTGTTGTTTAGGCACACGCGGACCCGGACGGACCCACCTAGGAAAGGAAACCATCGAATGGATGCAGACAGATTTTCTCCTACACACGCACACACACACACACAGGCTCCCACATGAAAACATGACCCCCAAAGAGACTCCCCAACCCTGTAGACAGTAAGCTCCCTGAGGAGAGGAATTGTGTCTATTCACTCTATTGTATTCTTTCAAGCACTCAGTACAGTGGCTTGCAAACACCCTTGAACACCCCAAGAGACACATTCACAGGTGATATATATATATATTTTATTACCCTATTTATTTTGTTAATGAGGTGTACATCCCCTTGATTCCATTTATCGTGATTAAGTTGTCTTGCTTTTTGTCCGTCTCCACCGATTAGACTGTAAACCCATCAGTGGGCGGGGATTGTCTCTATCTGTTGCCGAATTGCACATTCCAAGCGCTTAGTACGGTGCTCTGCACATAGTAAGTGTTCAATAAATACTATTGAATGAATATGCATAAGTATTTATAATAACTGTGGTATTTGTTAAGCGCTTACTATATGCCAGGCACTGTAGTGAGTGCTGGGGCGGATACAAGCCGATAGGGTTGGACATAGTCCCTGTCCCATGTGGGGCTCACCGTCTCCATCCCCATTTTCCAGATGAGGTAACTGAGGCACAGAGAAGGAAAGCGACTTGCCCAAGGTAACACAGCCATTTGGCGGACTGGGATTAGAACCCCTGACCTTCTGACTCCCAGGCCCGGGCTCTAGCCGCTACAGCTTGCTGCTTCCCAGCATGCATCTATATTTATATATAGACATGTAGCTTTGTCCATCGATATATGTATCTCTACATATAGATGCACACACACATATATATCTATATATAGACACATTCATTCATTCCTTCATTAAATCGTATTTATTGAGCGCTTACTGTGTGCAGAACACTGTACTAAGCATTTGGAAAGTACAATTCAGCAACAAATAGAGACAATCCATACTCAACAACAGGCTCACATTCTAGCACACATTCACACTAATAACTAACCGAATCCCATTCTCAGACACCCCTCTCCCCACACAGATATACACACTGACGACACACTCAGATAGGCACGCGCAAACACACCCTCTCACACACATATATGACCAACCTACACACATAATCTCAAGCCCCCGGACACACGCAACCAGATACCCAGACACGCAGACCCACACAGATGCGGACACGTAGATGCAGCCGTACATCGACACACAGGGAGAGCAATAATAATAATGTTTTAATAAATGCAGCCTACTAAGTGCCGGACTAGATCAGATTAGGCACAGTATCTGTCCCACACCGGGGTCGTAATCTAACTGGTAAGGTGAACAAACGGGTACTTTATTACCACTTTACAGAAGGGGAAATGGCAGCAAAGAGAAGTGGCTCGCCCAAAGTCACTCAGCAGGCAAATGGCAGAGCTGGAACTTGAACCCGGGTCTCCTGACTTCAGACCTGTGCATTTTCCTTTAGACCACACTGCCTCTCTCGCCTACTATAGCACCCAACTGAATCGTAGCATCCCACTAAGAAGGAATGGGAAAAAAATGAGGAAAAAGGTAATGCAGAAACTTAATTTATATTAAGAAATTGGCCACTTGTGTTTTTGTGATCTGAAATCCACTTCCCTTGCCTTTATGCATTACAAAAAGAGCCCCCCTTGATTTTGTGAAGCAAAGAAATAATGACAGCAAACGGGGATTTTTTATTTGTTCTTTGGTGTGAATTGGCACAGGCATTATGATGAAGTTAAAACGCAGAGGTTAATTGAAAAATGAGATAAACAAAGCCCCTTGAAGGTCTCTGAATAATTTTGCCAAGCAACACTGACAACCTCCAGCCATCAGGCAGTAAAACCTACTCCAAACTGCTGGAGATTAAAAAAAAAAAGGCGAAAGTTAATTGTCTTTCTGTTCCTTCCACCTCATTTCAGCCCAATTATAACTGGGGAAAGTCATTCTGTCTAATTTGCATTAATGCACCTCCATGGAAAAATAGCTTCCACAGTAAATTTGATCTTTTTTGTAGTTTGTTATGGACACATTTAAAACCCCACAACAACATCCCGCAGAAAATGGCTTAGGAAAACCTGGATTTGTTCCTCTAGTTTTTCTTGTTTTTTTCCTCAAGGATTAAGGTCAGGCCTTGGTCCTGGTTAACAGAAGGAATTCTGTGGCATTCTAGAAGATGAGGCTCTGCCTCCCAAAGCCAATCGGTCATTAAGGAAGAATCTTCACATTTTTATTAACTCCAGTGTCAATATCTTCCCTTTTCTTTTATGGTATTTGTTAAGTGCTTACTATATGTCAAGCACTGTTCTAAGCACTGGGATAAATACAAATGAATCAAGTCGGACACAGTCCCTGCCTCACGTAGGTCTCACGGCGTAAGTTACGAGGGAGAACGGGTAATGAGTCCCTATTTTACGGTCGAAGAAACTGAGGCACAGCTAAGTGAAGTGACTTGCCCAAGATCACACAGCAGACAAATGGCACAGTTGGGATTGGAACCAAGGGCCTCTGACTCCCAGGCCCATGCTCTTTTTTTTTAAATGTCATTTGTTAAGCACTTACTATGTGCCAGGCATTCATTCATTCTTTCAATCATATTTACTGAGCACTTACCGTAGGCAGAGCAGTGGACTAAGCACTTGGGAGAGGACAATACAACAGTAAACAGACACATTCCCTGTCCACCACGAGCAGGGAGATACAAGTTAATCAGGTTGGACGCGGTCCATGTCCCACGTGAGGATCCCCATTTTACAGATGAGGAGAAGGAGATATAGAGAAGTGAAGTGACTTGCCCAAGGTCACACAGCAGACACGTGGTGGATCTGGGATTAGAACCCAGATCCTCTTAATCTCAGGGCTGGGTTCTATCCACTAGGCAACACTGCTTCCTGATGGTGTGACAGGCAGGATGGGCAACTCTTTTCTATAAAACGATTCAGGCCAGGTTTCCCCGTTCCTCAGGAACCTCCCGGGGTTGCCCATCCACCTCTGCATTGAACAGAAACTCCTCACCAGGGGCTTTAAAGCAGTCCACCACCTTGCCCCCTCCTACCTCACCTCGCTACTTACTCTCCTACTCCAACCCAGCCCACACGCTTTGCTCTTCTAATGCCAACCCTCTCACTGTCCCTCCATCTCGTCTATCTCACCGCTGACCCGTCGCCCACGTCCCGCTTCTGGCCTGGAACCTCCTCCCTCCTCATATCCGACAGACGACGGCTCTCCCGCTCTTCAAAGCCGAACTGAAGGCCCATCTCCTCCAAGAGGCCTTCTCCGACTAAGCCCCCCTTTCCTCTTCTCCCACTCTCTTCTTTGTCACCCTGACTTGTTCCCTTTATTCATCCCCCCTCCCAGCCCCACGCACTCATGTCCAGATCTGTCATGTATTGATTTCTACTAATGTCTGTCTCCCTCTCTAGACTGTAAGCTCATTGTGGGAAGGGAATATGTCCATTTCTTATTTTATTTTATTCTCTCAAGCACTTAGTACAGTGTTCTGCACACAGTAAGCGCTCAATAAATATGACTGAGTGACTGACTCTTTTTATCATTAATGGAGATCGGTGCAGACCAATTCCCCTTCATCAAGACATCTCAGATTGCCAGGATTCAGAGGAAAATTGCTTTCCGTTGTGCTTTTCCATAAGTGTTTCTCAATAGATTGTTAGCTCTTTGATGGTAGAGATCTTTTCTACCAACTTTATCAATCAGCCGATCGATCAGTGGTATTTATTGAGTGCTTACTCTGTGCAGAATGCTGTACTAAGCCCTTGGAAGAGTACAGTGCAATAGAGTTGGTAGACACAATTCCTCTATCTAGCAATTGTATTTACTAATACTAGTAATAATAACTATAATGATAGATGGTACTTATTAAGCGCTTACTATGTGCCAAGCATTGTTCTAAGTGCTGGGGTAGATACAAGGTATGAGGTCGTCCCACTTGGGGTTCACAATCTTAATCCCCATTTTCCAGATGAGGTAACTGAGGCCCGGAAGCACTGTTCTAAGTGCTGGGGTAGATACACGCTAGTCAGGTCGGACACGATCCTTGTTCTGTAGGGGACTCGCCATCTTAATCCGCATTTTCAGATGAGGGAACTGAGGCCCAGAGAAGTGAAGCGACTTGCCAAAGGTCACGCAGCAGACAGGTGGCCGAGGAGGGATTAGAACCTATGACCTTTCGAATCCCAGGCCGGGGCTCTAGCCACCACACCAGGCTGCCTTTCGCCTCCCTTCCTTCCTCCCTCCTTTCCTCCCTCTTTCTCCTCCTCCCTTCCTTCCCTTTTTCTTTCTCTCTCTCTCTCCCTGCCTTCCTTCCTCCTTTCCTCTATTTCTCCCTCCCTTCCTCTATCCCCCTTCTTTCTATCCCTTCCCCTCTTCCTCCCTCCCTCCCTCCCTCCCTCCCTCCATCCTCCTCCCCACTGGGCACTGCTATTTGTAGATATCTTTCCTGTCTTACTTGAACTCCCTCTTGAGGGGAAAAGGCAAAGCCTGGAGCTTTCTTGTCAGAAAACTGTCAGAAATCAGGCCACACAAGAGAAGATTTTATTTTAAGACCCCAAACAAGCCAACTAATAAAACAAACCCTTTTGAACTCTGCCGGTGGGAACAATGACTGATTTCCTATGTCACTCCTGGACAGCCTTGATCCTCAGAAGAAATCTCTGGAACACCCGCAGAGTCCTAATATTAATACTAACGCTTGGAAATTATCGAGCGCTTTTATTTTTTCAGAGCGGCTTCCATTAACTGATCTCATTTTGTCCTCTAATATCCTTCTCTTTAATGGCGTCTGTTAACCGCTTACTATGTGACGGGAACTGTCTAAGCGCTGGGGTTAGATACAAAGTTAATCAGGTCGGACCCAGTCCCTGTCCCACCTGGGCCTCACAGTCTTAATCCCCATTTTACAGATGAGGGAACTAAATCCCAGAGAAATGTAGCGACTTGGCCAAGGACGCACATCACGTGGTGGAGCCGAGATTTCGAACCCAGGTCCTCTCCCTCCCAGGCCCGTGCTCTTTCCGCTAGGCCGTATGGCTTCTCTTGTGAGTTTGAGGCAGCTCGTATTAGCTCCATTTCGCTGATGAGGAAGCAGAGCCCCAGGGAGGTTAAGTGATCTGCCCAAGGTCCCCCAGCAAACTTAGGCAGAGCTGGGATAAGAATCCAGGATGTCCAACTTCCATCTATGTACAGTTACCGCGAGTCAATCAGTCAATTGTATTTATGGAGCAGTTAGTGGGCATAGAGCACTGTACTAAGCGCTTGGGAGAGTATAATACAACAATATAACAGACACATTCCCTGCCTACGACAAGCTTACAGTCCAGACTCTACCACCAACTCACCCTTCTTCTCTGCTTCATAATCCTTTGTGTTGTTCTCGGGTTGACCCAAGGCTTTAGATTTGGGTAGAAGGTCTGGTAGCACACTAAATGATAATAATAATAACAATTATAATAATAAATAATTGTAGTATTTGTTAAGCACTTACTATGTGCCGGACACAGTACTAAGTGCTGGGAGGGGAAATAGAAGCAAATCGTACCGGACACAGTCCCTGTCCCACACTGGGTTCACGGTTTTAATCCCCATTTTCCAGATGAGGGAACTGAGGTCCAGGCAGGTGAAGTGACTTGCCCAAGATCACAGAGCAGACAAGTGGCGGAGTCAGGATTAGAACCTGTGACCTCATGATTCCCGGCTCCATTAGGTCAAGCAACCCCAGGCACAGATGGACCATTCATTCAATCATATTTCCTGAATGCTCGCCGTGGGCAGAACACTGTACTAAGCGCTTGGAAAGTATTTGCCCAAGATCACACAGTGCTCTGCACATGGTAAACTGTAAGCTTCTTGAGGGTCAGAATCATTCATTCAATCATATTTATTGAGCGCTTACTGTGTGTAGAGCACTGTGCTAAGCCCTTGGAAAGTACAATTGGGCAACAGCTAGAAACAATCCCTGTCCACAATGGGCTCACAGTCTAGAAGGGGGGAGACAGATATCAAAACAAGTAAACAGGCCTCGGTAGGATCATTAAAAATAAATAGAGTTATAGATATATCGAAGCAGCGTGGCTCAGTGGAAAGAGCCCTGGCTTGGGAGACAGAGGTCATGGGTTTGAATCCCAGCTCTGCCTCTTGTCAGCTGTGAGACTGTGGGCAAGTCACTTAACTTCTCTGTGCCTCAGTTACCTCATCTGTAAAATGGGGGTTAACTGGGAGCCTCACGTGGGACAACCTTGTATCTACCCCAGCGTTTAGAACAGTGCTCTGCACATAGTAAGGGCTTAACAAATACCAACATTATTATATATACACATCATTAATAAAAATAGTTATAATTATGTACATATATACACAAGTGCGGTGGGGCGGGGGGATAGAGCAAAGGGAGCCAGCTGGAGAGATGGGGAAGGGAGGGGGAGCAGAGGAAAAGTGGGGCTTAGTCTTAATCATGTCTACTAAGTCTAGGGTAGTCTCCCAAGTGCTTAATCTAGTGCTCAGTACACAGTAGACCGTGAGCTCCTTGAGGGAGCAAATCAGGTCTATTAACTCTGTTGTACTCTACCGACGCTCTCAACGTAGAAAGTACTCAAACAATATTACTCATTGATTTACCAGATCCTCTAGACTGTAAGCTCCTTGTGGGCAGAGAACATGTCAAGAGCTGAATGAAGTGCTTCACACGCAGTAAGCGCTCAATAAATATGATTGAATGAATGAATGAACTCTGTTATGTTGTTAGATTGTATTCTATATAGCATAAACACATAGGATTGTGCTCTGCATAAAGACAGCGTTCAATAAATGTGATTGATTGATTGGCTCCAATTTTCAAAACTCACTCTAACCAGTTTCTTGGCAACTGACTAAGCTTTCACCAGTTATTTTGCCTTCCCCATTTCTGAACTCGCGATTACTGTCGCTCTAATAAATCTGATTTTTTTCTTAGTAGGACTGGAAGAAAAAAAAATTCTCCAGGCTAATTTTACTGTGGTGAAGCTCAATTTGTTCCGTAGAAGCTCGCTTCTTCTCTCTCTAGGAGGATATTTAGAGTTGACCAATCAATCACTGGTATTTATCGAGTGCTCACCATATGCAGAGCACTGTACTAAATGCTCGGGAGACTGCAGTAGAGTTAGCAGACACATTCCCTGGCTCCAAGGAGCTTACAGTCCAGAGAAGCAGTGTGGCTTAGTGGCAAGAGCCCGGGCTTGGGAGTCAGAAGACGTAGGTTCTAATCCCGGCTTCGCCACTTGCCTGCTGTGTGCCCTTGGGCGAGTCGCTTCACGTCTCTGGGCCTCAGTTACCTCATCTGTAAAATGGGGATTAAGACTGTGAGCCCCAAGTGGGACAACCTGTTTATCTTGTATCTACCCCCAGCGCTTAGAACAGTGCTTGGCACATAGTAAGCGCTTAACAAATGCCATCATTATTATTTTTTATAATTGTTATTAGAGGGGGAGATAGACATTAATATAAATAAATAAATTCTGGCTATGTACTTAAGTGCTGTGGGGATGAGGGAGGGGGGACTCCACCTTTTTAATAGACAAAAAAAAGCCCACTTTTTTTTCTGTAGGGCAGGAAATGTGTTAATAAACTCTCTCTGGTCACCTCACTGTTTGTTTTTGAAGCCAGGAGATTTACAGAGAGCTATTCTAAGGATCTAATTGAATTTCACATACCCAGCCCCGGTGTGACCCAAAATGGGAAAGGAATGAAAGAAGGACCGAAATCCACCGAACTAATACCAATCCAGCATCAAGTAAGTCTGTGGAATTGTTGATTTCAAATGTTAAATGGGGAAAGGAGGGCTGGGTTTAAAGCCCAAAGCAACGCCGGTTATCGGAAACTTCGGAGACCTGGAGAACTAACTTTGATCCGGTCAAGGGTCGTAGGGTGGGGAGAAAGACCGACAGCTACAAAAGAGAAGTGTTTATTAAAACACATTTTAGAACTCCACAGGACACAATGCAGCCTGCCTTGAAAGGAACCTATTAAAATAAAGCCTAGATGAATTAGATGATCTCACTAGCTGCAGCTTTAACATAACTTTATTTTTTAGCGCCTGTTAAAAGCTTGGGAGAAACTTTTAATGTTCATTCTAGGCATCGGTAGACTTGCGATTTTTTTAACGGATGGGTGAACCGAGGTGAATACTGAATGTAAAGCACTTGACAAATTCCCAGAAATGATAATAATAGTAATAATAATTATGACTGTGGTATTTGTTAAGCGCTTACTGTGTGCCGGGCTCTGTACTAAGCGCTGGAGTGGACACAAGCAAATCAGGTTGGACACAGTCCCTGTCCCATGGGGGGGCTCACGGTCTCAATTTCCGTTCTACAGGTGAGGTAACTGAGGCCCGGAGAAGTGAAGTGACTTGCCCAGGGTCACCCAGCAGACAAGTGGAAGAGTCGGGATTAGAACCCATGACTTTCTGATGTCCAGGCTTATGCTCTAGTAGTAGAAGAAGTGTTATTTACTCAGTGCCTATTGAGTACAATGCACTGAACTAAGAGTGCTCAGGAAGAACAACAGAAGAACAAGAACGAAATCTCCCCTGCCCCTCTCCAGTCCCTCCCCTCCCCTGCACCTACTTCACCTCTCCCATCTTTCCCAGCAGTATCTCTAGAGGAGATCTCTTGCCTTCTCTCAAAACCCACCCCCTCCACCTGTGCATCGGACCCCATATTCCTTCGCATCTCACCTGAATACTCGCTCCTTCCCTTCTTCTCTCCCTAACTGCCGTTTTCAACTGTTCACTCTCCGACGGCTTCTTCCCCACTGCTTTTAAACATGCTCACAGCTCCCCATTCCAAAAAAATCCCTCCCTTGACCTCACGGCTCCCTCCAGTTATCAACCCACCTCTCTCTTATCATTCCTCTCCAAAATCCTTGGGCGAGCTGTCTACATCCTCAGGCCTAGTTCCTCTCTTCCAATTCTCTCTTTGTCCTTCTCCAATCTGGCTTCCAAGCCCCTTCACTCCACAGAAACCGCCCTCTCCAAGGACACCAATGACCTCCGCCTCGCCAAATTCAACAACCTCTCCTCCATTCTAATCCTCCTGGACCTCTTGGCTGCTTTCGGCACCGTTGACCACTCCTGGAAATGTTATCCAACCTCGGCTTCAGTGACACTGTCCTCTCCTGGCTCTCCTCTGATCTCTGTGGCCTCTCATTCTCAGTCTCCTTGCAGTCTCTCCCTCCCACCCCCTGACTGTGGGGGTCCCTCAAGGCTCAGTTCTGAATCTCCTTCTTTTCTCCATCTACACCCTCTCCCTTGGAAAACTTATTCGCTCTCACGGCTTCAATTACCACTTCTACGTCGATGACACCCAAATCTCCATCTCCAGCCCTGATCTCTCTCCCTCTCCGCAGTCTCGCATCTCTTCCTGCCTTCAAGACATCTCTACTTGGATGTCCTCCCATCACCTCGAATTTAATACGGCTAAAATTGAACTTCTTATTTTCCCACCCAAACCCTGTCTGTCCTTCCACTCACTTTCCCATCACTGTAGACAGCACCGCCACCCTTCCTGTCTCACAAGCCCGTAACCTCGGCATTATCCTTGTCTCCTCTCTCTCGTTCAACCCACATATTTAAACCATTACTGAATCCTGTTGGTTCCACTTTCTTCATAACATCACTAAAACCCACCCTTTCCTCTCCTCCAAACTGCTTCCATATTAATGCAAGCACTTATCCTATCTTGCTTTGCTTATTGTATCAGCCTCCTGGCTGACCTCCCTGCCTTCTGTCTCTCCTCACTCCAGTCTATACTCCATTCTGCTGTCTAGATCATTTTCCTTCAGAAACATTCAGACCATCTTTCCCCACTCCTCAAGAAACTCCAGTGGTTGCCCATCCACCTTGGCATCCAACAGAAACTCCTCACCATTGACTTTAGAGCACTTAATCACCGTGCTCCCTCTTACTGCACCTCCCTATTTTCCTACTCCAATCCAGCCCACACACTTTGTTCTCCTAAAGCCACCCTTCTCACTCTGCCTCCATCTTGTCCATCTAGTCGCCGACCTCTGGCCTGGAACACCCTCCCTCCTCATATCAGTCAGTTATCTCCTTTAGGGCAAGGATTATATATACTAATTCTACTGTAACCCTGAAGTGTTCAGTACAGAGTTCTGCCCACAGAGGACTGTAAGCTTCTAGAGGGCAAGGAGCATATCTGCTACCTCTACTGGACAATCCCTAATGCTCATCACAGTGTTCTGCACACGGTGGTATTTATTGAGTTCTTACTGTGCACAGAGCACTGTATTCAGTGCTTGGGAGAGTCCAAAACAACAGAGTTGGTAGACAAGTTCCCTTCCCACAACAAGCCCACAGTCTAGAGGGGGAGGCAGACATTAAGATGAATAAATAATTTGCAATATGTAATTAAGATGGGCTCTGTCTCATCTAGCCGCTATCCTTCTCCCAAAAGGGGAGCTCCACCATCAGTCTACTCCTCATAAGTGGCTCATGGGATCCTTGCGAGCTTTGGTGACGGATAATGTTTTTTTCAAAGATGTCAATGACTCACCTTTTTCCTTGGAGTTGACAGGGGACACAGGTCTGAAGGGACAAGGTATCGCAGGTTGGATAAGTTGGCCACGTATTCTGGAATTCCTTCCAGCCACATAAGGCAGGAAGAAGCAGCGAGGTCTAGTGGATAGGCCACGGACCTGAGATTCAGAAGGACCTGAGTTCTAATGTCACCTCTGTCATCTGTCTGTTATGTGACTTTGGGCCAGTCACTTCATATCTCTGTGCCTCGGTTACCCCATCTGTAAAGTGAAGATTAAGACTGTGAACCCCACGTGGGACATGGACTGCGTCCATCCTGTATCTATCCCAGTGCTTAGTACAGTATTTGGTAGATAGTAAGTGCTTAACAAATTCCATAAAAAAGTCTTGGGCAGAGACTGTCGTTTTAACAGAGATAATAATAATAATAATAGTGATAACAATGTTATTTATTAAACCCTTAATCTCTATTCCACGGTGCTGTTGGGATCACCTTCTTGAAGCATCGCTTGGCTTACATCACTCCTCTCTTAAACCCTCCACTGACTCCATGTATTTCTTCGCTTCAGAAAAATGCCTCCTCGCCAGCTTAAGGCTCTCCATCTGGCCCCGCCAGACCTTTCCGCTCTCTTCTCCTGCTGTCTTTGCTCCTCCTAAGCCAAACCTCCTAGCCATCGCTGGCTCCTGATGGCTCCATCCCATTTTCCATGCCGTTCCCCCGGCTTGGAACTCGCTCCCTCCCTGCATCAGAAAGGTCTATGGCTCTTCCCACCTTCAAATCCCCCCCAAAATCCCACATCCTCCAACCAACTTTCCCCAGTTAATTTCCCAGTCCCCTGAGCCATATCATCCTTTTGGTTCACTCTAGCACTTGTGAATTTATCTACACCCTCCTTAGCACTCATGTTTAGAAGTCCACTTTATTTATTTTTGACCTCTCTGATTGTAAATATCCTATTTCTCTTCCTGCTTTTCCTGCTTTTCCTTCTCTTCCACCTCTTTTTCCTTCTTTTCCTCCTCCTCCTCCTCCTTTTCCTCCTTTTCATTCATTCATTCATTCAATAGTATTTATTGAGCGCTTACTATGTGCAGAGCACTGTACTAAGCGCTTGGATTGAACAAGTCGGCAACAGATAGAGACAGTCCCTGCCGTTTGACGGGCTTACAGTCTAATTGGGGGAGACAGACAGACAAGAACAATGGCAATTTTCCTTTTCTTCCTCCCCCTCTTCCTCCTTTTCCTCCTCCTTTTCCTTCTCCTTTTCCTCCTTGTCCTCCTTTTTCTCCTCCTTTTACCCCTTGTCCTCCTTTTCTTCCTCATCATTCTTTTCCATGTCCTCCTCCTTTTCCTCCTTTTGCTCCTTCTTTTCCTCCTCCTGTTCCTCCTCCTTTTCCTCCTCCCCTTCCTCCTCCCCAGGATGGGGACCACAAAGTTCCATGATATCCCCTCCTCCTCTCTCTGGAGGGTGGGTGGAGACGAGGTGTGAAGAAGGTTGACGACTTTTCTCTCTCTGCACATGGACTGGGGAAAGGGAGGGAGAAAAAGTAGATGTATTGGGTCGATAACTACAAAATCAGGAATAAAAATACTCCCAGGCGCATAAGGACTTTTTTCAGTCGCTCGGTCAGGGAGACCAAATGAGTCTGATTTTTGTTCATTAAAAAATAGATTCATTAACAATCTTTATGGACATTTAGTAATCACATTAATTGATGGATCATTTTCCTCCCTGGCTCTTGTTGTACTCCAGCGGAATACCAAGTTGGATTCTGAAAAGTAGATTCAGCTTTCATGCATTGTTCCAGCCGTGTTGAGCAAATAAAGATAGCAATCAGGGTTTCTGATGAATGGATTCATCTCAGAAAAGCTTTTGTAGAAGCCGACTGAATCCCAAGACATGAGAATTTTTTTTCATTAACTAAAGTGCAAGTTAAAATATTTTTCCTCTCCTTGTAATTCAGAACATCAATGCCAGGTACGAGACAGGTCTGGAGGACCCTTGCTGAATACGTGTGAGCTAGATTGCCAGCTTCTTGAAGACAGGGAACATGAGTCTTGCCCCTATTGTACTGTCCCAAGTGCTTAGTAAATTGCTCTGCACACTTATATAATAGTAATAATAATTATGGTATCCATTGAGCACTTACTATGTGCCAGACACTGTACTAAGCACTGGGGTGGTTACAAATTGGCCTGGACATAGTTCCCGTCCCACTTGAGGCTCACGGTCTCAATGTCCATTTTACTGATGAGGTCACTGAGGCCCAGAGAAATGAAGAGACTTGCCCAAGGTCACACAGCAGTAAGTGGCGGAGGCAGGATTGGAACCCAGGACTTTCTGATTCCTGGGCTCATGCTTTATCTACTAAACTGTGCTGCTTCTCCACACATCAATCAATCAGTGGCATTTAGGGAGCATTTACTGTGTTCACAGCATTGTCCTAAACGTTTGGGAGAGTACACTACAACAGAGTTAGTAGACATATTCCCTGCCCAAAATGATGGGTTTAGAGATACATCGTGACCTAATGGTTAGAGCACGAGCCTGAGACTCAGAAGGACCTGAGTTCTGATCATAGCTTCATCCCTTGTCTGTTGTGTGATCTTGGGTTAGTCACTTCCCCTCCCTGTTTCTGCTACCTCATCTGTAAAATGGAGATTAAGATTATGAGCCCCATGTGGGACATGGACTGTCTCCAACCTGATATCTTGTATCTACACCAGCGCTTAGTACAGTGCATGGCACATTGTAAACCTTTAAAAATACCATAAAAAACCCCAAACGCACAAAAAGAGAGAAAGGGAGAATGAGACAGAGACAAAGGGATATGGAGAGATAAAGAGGGAAAGACAGAGAATAAGAGAGTGAAAGGCAAAGAGAGAGAAAGGGAGAGAGTGACAGAGAAAAGAGAGGAGACAGAAAGATAGAGAAAAAAGAGCAAGGGGGAGATTGAAAGAGAGAAAAAAGAGTGAGAAAAGACTGAAAGAGTGAGAAAGAGCAGGAAAGAAAGAAAAGGAGAAAGTGAGAGAAAAGAGACAGAAAGAGAAATGGATAGTGAGAGAAATTTAGAAAAGTGAGAAAGAGCAATATAGAGACAGAGAAAAACAAAGGTAGAGAAGGAAAAAAAGACAGAGACAGACAGGGACAGAGAGAGCCAAAATGAGAAAGACAGAAGAAGAGAGTGAGATAAAGAGGGAGAGAGAGAGAGAGAAGGAAAATAGAGACAGAGACAGCCAGGAACACAGAGAGCAAAAATGAGAAGGAAAAAGAACGAGTGAGAAAGTATGACAGAGAAAGAAAGTGAGACAGAGAGAGAGGGAGAAAAAGACAGGAAGAGAGTGAGAAAGAAAAATCCAGATTCTAGAGCCTCATTTTGGACTGTTGATGGGATCAAGAAGGGCCCTTCCTGTCAGACACCCCTCCGTCCCTTCCTTTCTCCCTCCACCCCTCCCTCCAGGATTGCATTAGATGAGTCATTTGGCCTCATTTCCCCTGGAGGTCCCAAATTTCCCAGGAGCTAGACTGGCCCAGCTGTGGGCCCGAGGATCCGTGCTGGAGAGCAGAGGAGGGCAGAGAAGCAGCGTGGCTTAGTGGCAAGAGCCCGGGCTTGGGAGTCGGAGGACGTGGGTTCTACTCCCGCCTCTGCCGCTTGTCTGCTGTGTGACCTTGAGTAACTGTGCCTCAGTTCCCTCATCTGTAAGAAGGGGACTAAGACTGTGTGCCTCACGTGAGAAAATGTGATTACCTTGTATCTACCCCATTGCTTAGAACAGTGCTTGATACATGGTACGCGCTTAACAGATACCATTATTATTATTATTACGTCTGGAACCAGAGAGGACAGAAGATCTGTGGCCAGAGAGAGACAGGGGAGAAGACAGGAGGCAGAGCCCCACAGCACTGGTATATATATATCTGTAATTTATTTATTTATGGATTTGTTCATTTATTTCTATTAATGTCTGTTTCCCCCTCTAGACTGGAAGCTCACTATAGGCAGGGAATCTGTCTGTTTAGTATCCTATTGTACTCTCCCAAGGGCCTAGTAGAAGCAGCATGGCTCGGTGGAAAGAGCCGGGGCTTGGGAGTCAGAGGTCATGGGTCGAATCCCGGCTCTGCCACTTGTCAGCTGTGTGACTGTGAGCAGGTCACTTCATTTCTCTGTGCCTCAGTTCCCTCATCTGTAAAATGGGGATGAAGACCGTGAGCCTCACGTGGGACAACCTGATGACCCTGTATCTACCCCAGCGCTTAGAACAGTGCTCTGTACAGAGTAAGCGCTTAACAAATACCAACATTATTATTATTATTATTACGGTGCTTTGCACACAGTAAGAGCTCAATAAATATTCGATTGAATGAATGAATGGAGGGCAGAGACACATAGGATCTGAGGCAGAGAGGAGGGGATAATCCAGGGCTGGAGGCAGAGAGAGAGGAGGATCCAGGGCCAGAGAGAGAGAGAAAGAGATGGGAATGGATCCACGACGAGAGGAAGAAGGGCAAAGAATTAATGGTTGGAAGCAGAGAAGGCAGACGATCCATTATCAGAAGCAGAGAGGGCAGAGGATCCATGACCAAAGGCAGAGAAAGGAGAGGATCGTCTAGAAGGTCAGAGAGACTCTCCTCCAGAACCCTGCCCAGTGACCAGCCAGGAGACCAGGCCCTCCCAGGCAATCAATCCATGGTATTTATTGAGCTCTACAATGTGTGGAGCACTACTGTATTAAGTGCTTAAGAGGGTACAATTCAACAGGGTTGGTAGACACGTTCCCCGGTCCACAACGAACTTAAACTTTTGAGGGGAGGTTACAGTCTAGCCCTCAGTAGCGGCTTTTGTTTGTCCGCCTTCTCTTCCTCCTCCGTGTCGCGTCGAATCCCATAATAATAATAACGTCGGTATCTGTTAAGCGCTTTCTATGTGCAGAGCACTGTTCTAAGTGCCGGGGGAGATACAGGGTAATCAGGTTGTCCCTCTTGAGGCTCACGGTTCATCCCCATTTTACAGATGAGGTAACTGAGGCAATCCTCAAAGCCCCTATCCATCCGGAACCTTATCCTAGCTGAGAAGCGGAAAGAACACAGGTCTGGGATTCAGAAGCCATCAGTCGATCAGTCGTATTTATTGAGAGCTTACTGTGTGAAGAGCCCTGTGCTAAGCATTTGGCAGAGTACAGTAGAACAATATAACAGACACATTCCCTGCCCAGAATGAATTTACAGTCTAGAGGACTGAACCCAGAACCCAGGAGGATCTGGGCTCTGATCTAGGCTCCATCATTTGCCTGCTGTGTGACCTTAGGTAAGTCACTTCATTTCTAGGTGCTTCAGTTCCCTCATCTGTAAAATGGGGATTCAATGCCTATTCTCCCTTCCTCTTGGATCGCGAGCTCCAGGTGAGATAGAGTCTGTGATTATCACGAATATAGTTCACTATTTGGTACAGTTCTTGGGACATAGTAAGCGTTTAACAAAGACTGCCCTTCTTACTATAATTATTGGTTGATCGATCAGGGGTAATCCAGAGCTATATGGGTCAAGTGTGTGTTGCAGCTTTTATATGGTCAGTCAGTCAGTGAATGGTATTTATTGAGCGCTTACTGTGTGCGGAGCACTGTACTAAGCGCTTGGGAGAGGACGATAGAACAAAAAAACCCACATGCCCTACCCAAGGCGAGCTTACAGTCTAGAGGGTGATTTAGCATCCAATGCCTTTTCATGTTACAGTTCAGTCAGTCAATCGTATTTACTGAGGGCTTACTAAGCACTGTGCTAAGCGCTTGGGAGAGTACAGTAGAGCAATACATAGACACATTTCCGGCACTCAAAGAGTCTACAGTTTAGAGGGGGAGACAGACTTTAATAGAAATAAATAAATGGCAGATATGGACATAAGGGCGGTGGGGCTGGGAGGGAGGATGAATAAAGGGAGCAAGTCAGGGTGAAGCAGAAGGGAAGGGAAGAAGAGGAAAGGAGAGTTTAGTCAGGGAAGGTGCCTTGGAGGAGATGGGCCTTGGATAAGGCTTCTAAGGCGGGGAAAGTCATTGTCTGTCAGATAGTAATTGTCCACGGAAGTTACAGGGGAATTAGAGGATGTTGAGAATTTCTGTCTCGTTTCCAAGGGTCAGGGAAGGAGGAAAACCAACGGATCAGGATTTTCCATTCCTGAGCCCTGAAAAGAAATGGGGAGTTGGGTGTCAGCTGCAGATCTAACAGCACCTAATCATGCCCCTGAGGTTTTCAGGTCTGGGGGTTTGAAATCAACTTTGCTAGCCCAGCGGGCGTCTTCGCCCCGCACGGGCTCTGTAGCATTACCTGGCGAAAAAAGGACCTGATTTGATTCACAGCTATCGAAACTCATGCTCAGGCAGCTCATTTGCAGACATTTGACTGAGGCAGAGATTTGACCTTGTTTCCACAAAAGGAGTCAGTGTAAAAGAGATCAATAAAGAAAATGTCCTACCCTGGAGTTTCTACTCAAGTGGACCAAAATATGGGAATCGGTGAATCCAGAAAGGAAAATTAACTTCTCGGGAGAGTGGTTTTTGCACGCTTCAAAACAGCAGGAAACCTCACTATTTCTGTCTACGGTTATTCTTGGACACTTACTAAAACCAAAATATAAGTGACATGTCCCTGACACAATTGAAAGTGTCCGGATTCTTTAATGATTAAATCACGACTGGATTCCCCTAGTTTCCATAATAAGCTCGCCCTGCCTGTTTCTCTCTCTGATTTCCTAAGGCATTTACCACTCTGGTAGAGAAATACCGGGACAGATTTGTGTCTATTACAGCTCAGTGTAAGATTGTGAGGCACTCTCACTCGACACAGTATTATTCATTAAGCAATTACAGCCATGAAATCTATGGAATTGACATTTAAAGTTTTCGTAGTTGTTATTGCCTCATGGCTACAGCCTGATCTTTGTAGCATGTTATTTTTAATGAAAAAGAAGATAATGTAATAAAATGTGTGAACAGTACTATTTGCCTTTGATAGAGAGATATTAACCAAAGAAAAGGAAGTCGGGAGAGCCAAGTTAGCCGATTTCTGAGACCCCAGGTTTTCGGGGTTGTAGGCGATTTCTGTGAACTCTGGTCAGTGACCGACCTGAGAATGTGTTTTGTTTTTTAATAATGGTATTTGTTAAAGTGCTTACTATACGCCAGACACTGTACTGAGCTCTGGGGGTAGACACGGGCTAATGAGATTGGATACAGACCGTGTCCCTTGTGGGGCTCACAGTCTTAATCCCTGTTTTCAGATGATTCATTCATTCAATAGTATTTATTGAGCGCTTACTGTGTGCAGAGCACTGTACTAAGCGCTTGGAATGGACAAATCGGTAACAGATAGAGACGGTCCCTGCCCTTTGACGGGCTTACGGTCTAATCGGGGGAGATGGGCAGTCAAGAACAATGGCAATAAATAGGATCAAGGGGATGAACATCTCATTAAAACAATAGCAATAAATAGAATCAAGGTGATGTACATCTCATTAACAAAATAATAGAATCAAGGCGATGCACATCTCATTAACAAAATAAATAGGGTAATGAAGATATACACAGTTGAGCGGATGAGTACAGTGCTGAGGGGATGGGACGGGAGGTGGGGGGAGCTAACTGAGGCCCAGAAAAGTGAAGTGACTTGCCCAAGGTCACACAGCAGACATGTGGTGGAGCCGGAATTAGAACCCAGGTCCAATGACTCGGAGGCTTGGGCGCTTTCCATTAGGCCACACTGCTTCTCTTGATCGACTGATGATTGATCGACTGATCTTGATTGATTGAGAAGCAGCGTGGCGTATGGAGAGAGCATGGCCTAAGAATCAGAAGATCATGGGTTCTACTCCCGGCTCTGCCACTTGCCTTCTGGGTGACCTTGGGTAAGTCACTTCCCTTCTCTGGGCCTCAGCTACCTCATCCGTAAAATGGGGATCGAGACCGCGAGCCCCACCTGGGACCCGATTTGCCTGAATCCGCCCCAGCGCTTAGCCCAGTGCCTGGCACTTAGTAAGCACTCAACAGATGCCACAAGTATTATTATTAGGACACAAGAGTGCGAAGTACTCCCGCATCGCACCGAGTATCTAGTGTTTCTCGCAGGGTGGTACCCTGCCTCTCTCATGTCCCCCAACTCTTCCTCTAGAGCCATCATATCTCCCACCCCTCAAGTCCTTCTAAACACCAGGCCCAAGCCATCACACCAGTGGGAATCCTCCTCTTCGAAACCCTTCTGAAATCCCATCTCCTCCAGGAGGCCTTCCCTGATTCATCTCTCATCTTCTCAACCTTCCAGCCACTTCCAGCCACTCAGCGCTTTCACTCAATTATTCATTCAATCGTATTTATTGTTTACAGTGGGCAGAACCCTGCACTAAGCGCTTGTGAGAGGACAATAGAACGGTAAACAGACACATTCCCTGCCCACCGTGAGGTTACAGTCTTAGAGACTCACCTCCTTTCCTCTTCTCCCACTCCCTTCTGAGTCACCCTGACTTGTTCATCCCCCATTCCCAGCCCCACACCTCTTATCGCCATCTCTGTCATTTTGTTTATTGATGTAAATGTCTGTTTCCTCCTCTAGACGCTCAGCTCGTTGTGGGCAGGGAATGTGTCTGCTTTATTGTAATAGCATACTCTCCCAAGTACTTAGCACAGTGCACACGGTAAACGTTCAATAAATATGGTCGACTGACTGACTGACCGACTCCTGTTCCTAATCTTGTAACACTCGGGGCCCTAACTTCGTGCCCTAGTGCTTCCTCTTTTTTTATGGCACTCGTTAAGCTCTTACTGTGTGCTAGGGGCTGTACTAAGTTCTGGTCTAGATACAAGAAAATCAGATTGGACACAGTCTTTAATAATAATAATGATAATGATGGTATTTGTTAAGTGCTTACTATGTGCCAGGGACTGTACTAAACACGGGGTGGATACAAGCAAATCAGGTTGGACACAGTCCCTATTCATTCATTCATTCAATCATATTTATTGAGCGCTTACTGTGTGCAGAGCACTGTACTAAGCGTTTGGAAAGTACAATTCAGCAACAGAGACAATCCCTGTCCCTATTCCATGCAGGGTTTCCAGTCTCAATCCCCCTTTTACAGATGAGGTAACCGAGGCCCAGAGAAGTGAAGCGACTTGCCCGAGGTCACACAGCAGACAAGTGGCGGAGCTGGGATTGGAACCCATGACCTTCTGACTCCCAGGCCCGGGCTCTACCCACTCTGCCATGCTGCTTACAGATCCGGTAGGAAGGAGAACAGGTATTGAATCCCCATTTTACTGCTGAGGAAACTGAGGCACAGTGGAGCTAGGTGACTTACCCATGGTCACACAGGAGGCAAGTGGGGGAGCGGAGATTAGAACTCGGGTCCTCTGACTCCCAGCCCTGGTTTCTTTCCACTACTCTCTGCAGCTCTGTTTTCCCAGTTCTCCAAGTATAAACACAAACGTTGTAATTAACCGCAAAGAGTTGAAATGCCTATTGTTACAGCACTGAACACCCACTTAAAACAGCCAACAAACACATAAAAACCAAGAGGAAAACAGAAGACGGCAGGTGATTTTTAGAAACTTTAATTACCAAGCCATCCCATGCTATGTACTCCTGTGAAATTATTCTTGGAAGGAGATCCGTAGCCTTCAGGTTCAGTCCCATTCTCTCGATTTTAAATTCTCCAGTACATGATTTTTCTAATTGTGTGGTATTAATTATAGAGCTTAATCCATATTACATACAATTCTAAACAATTAATCCAATTAAACTAATCAGACTAAATAGAAAAGATCCTTAATAGGGTCTCATGCTCAAGGACTTGAGACTTCTGACATCTTCAGATTAAAGAAAGAAAGTGAAAGCGGGAAGAGCAGTTTGATGGAATGTAGTAATTTAGCGCTAATGATCTTCCCAATCTAGCGGAGCTTTGCTGAAATAGCCGTCCGGGAGGTGGTTTGGAGTTGACCGGCAATGAGAGGAGTTTTCAGGGATGCTTTCCAGTATGATAACGTTGGTATTTTGTATTTGTTGGTATTTGTTAAGCGCTTACTATGTGCAGAGCACTGTTCTAAGCGCTGGGGTAGACACAGGGGAATCGGGTTGTCCCACGTGGGGCTCACGGTCTTCATCCCCATTTTACAGATGAGGTAAATGAGGCCCAGAGAAGTGAAGTGACTCGCCCACAGTCACACAGCTGACAAGTGGCAGAGCCTGGATTCGAACCCATGACCTCTGACTCCAAAGCCCGTGCTCTTTCCACTGAGCCACGCTGCTTCTCCAAGTATGGCTGGGCTAGTGTGTCCCCTCTCTGGGTCACACGTGGAGAGTTTCCAGTACCCTACCAGTCATGACTACCGGAGGGGCAGGCCCATTCCATTCCTATAATCGTAATAATATTGGTATTTGTTAAGCACTTACTATGTGCCAAGCACTGTTCTAAGTGCTGGGATAGATACAAGGTAATCAGGTTGTCCCACTTGAGACTCACAGTCTTGATCTCCATTTTACAGATGAGGGAACTGAGGCACAGAGAAGTTAATAATAATAATAATGTTGGTATTTGTTAAGCGCTTACTATGTGCAGAGCACTGTTCTAAGCGCTGAGGTAGATACAGGGTCATCGGGTCGTCCCACGTGAGGCTCACAGTTAATCCCCATTTTCCAGATGAGGGAACTGAGGCCCAGAGAAGTGAAGTGACTCGCCCACAGTCACACAGCTGACGAGTGGCAGAGCTGGGAGTTAAATGACTTGCCCAAGCTGACGAGTAGCGGAGTCGGGATTAGAACCCCTGACCTCTGACTCCCAAGCCCGGGCTCTTTCCTCTAAGCTTCCTAGTTTGGCTAATGGCTAGCGAGTGGCAGGGAATCTGCTATAAACTGCCCCGTGCTGGGCAGCGGCGGCCTGGGAGCCAGTGGAAGGCGGAGACTCGAGTTGACTGCACGGAAGGAGGCAGTGGTCAACCACTGCCGGATTTTGACCAAGAAAATTCTGTGGATCCACTACCGGAACGATTGTAGATGGAGAGCGGGCCGTTCTGGAAGAGATGTGTCCGCGTCGTCTCTATGGGTCGGAGACGACTCTATGGCGCACGAGACAAGGGCTAGTTTGTTGTCCCGGTTGGGACTCAGCTCTAATCCTGGCTCGGACAATGGCTCGCTGTGTGACCTTGGACAAGATGCCTTTCCTCTCTGCGCTCTGCCTCCGGGGATATGTGACCTTGGGCAAGTCACTTGACTTCTCTGTGCCTCAGTTCCTTCATCCGCAAAATGGGGATGAAGACTGTGAGCCCCACGTGGGACAACCCGATGAACTTGTATCTCCCCCAGCGCTTAGAACAGCGCTCTGCACACAGTAGGCGCTTAACAAATACCAACGTTATTATTATTATTCATGGTGTCTATGCCGTGGGTCACCATCATCAAATGCTGTTGAATTGTTTCCGATCCACAGCGACTCTATGGACGTATTTTCTCCAGAACGTCCTATCTTCTGTTGTATCTGCAGTCAATAATAATAATAATGATAATGGCATTCATTAAGTGCTTACTATTTGTCTAAGCACTGGGGTAGACACAAGGTAATCAGGTTGTCCCACATGGAGCTCACAGTCTTAATCCCCATTTTACAGATGAGGTAACTGAGGCACAGGGAAGTGAAGTGGCTTGCCCAAAGTTACAGAACCAGGATTAAAACCCACATCCTCTGACTCCCAAACCCGTGCTCGTTCCCCTAAGCCACACCGTGTGCATCTATAGAGTTTTCTTGGTAAAAAAATATGGAAGTGGCTCACCATCGCCTTCTTCCACGCGGTAAAAACTGAAGCCTCGGCCGTTGCCTTCGATCAACATTTTGATCACTCGATCAACCGCCTTTGACTCTTCCCCAGGCCGCTGCTGCCCGGCGCAGGTGAATTGATTGTCTGAAGCTTCGTCTTAGACCTTTCCATTACGCGTAACCCCGATGAGAGATTATCTCGCAAAACTCTATTGATTCTATCTATTGGTATTGTTCTTGTCTGTCCATCTCCCCCGATTAGACCGTAAGCCCATCAGAGGGCAGGGACCCTCTCTATCTGTCACCGATTTGTCCATTCCAAGCGCTTAGTACAGTGCTCTGCACGTAGTAAGCGCTCAATAAATACTACTGAATGAATGAATGAACTCTAGGCTTCACTGGTGTAGGCTCTCCTGCCACGATAAGGCGCCGATTCCTAGGAGAGCCACTGGTCGTGGGTGCGAAAGGGCTTTGAAAAAGTTAGAGTCCTCATCAAATTCAGGGGAATTTTCTTTTGGATCCAACTATAAGCCAAGAAAACCAAACCGTCACTCTTTTTCCCTTCTCCCGTCTCTCGCCTCTGTCTTTCATCCGTCGACCGGCACAGCCCGATCAGACTTAAACCGAACATGAGGACCCGGCGAGAAAGCATCAGACATTAGTCATCAGAAGCAGCGTGGCATAGTGGAAGGAGTCTGGGCGTGGGAGTCAGAGGTCGTGGGTTCTAATTCTAACTCTAGCACTTGGTTGCTGGGTGACTTTGGGCAAGTCACTTGACTTCTCTGGGCCTCAGTTCCCTCCATCCGTAATATGGGGATGAAGGCTGTGAGTCCCACGTGGGACAACCTGAGGACCTTGTATCTACCCCAGTGCTTAGAACAGTGCTCGGCACAGAGTAAGCGCTTAACAAATGCCATCATCGTTTTTATTATTATTATTGTTAGTCAGGAAGTGTGACATCACCTCTCCCCTTCAAAGCTTGACCGCTCTTTGAGTCTCAACAATAGACATTTGGAGCTTTATAGACTCCCAGATCAGCATGAAACAAATATCTCTAGAGAACAAGGTTAATCGATCAACCAGTGGTATTTATTGAAAGCTGACGGTGTGAAGAGCACTGTATTACGTGCTTGGGAAAACTCAATCCAGTTGACATTCATTTATTCATTCATGCATTTATTCAATCGTATTTATTGAGCGCTTACTGTGTGCAGAGGACTGAACTAAGCACTTGGAAAATACAATTCAGCAACAAAGAGAGACAATCCCTTTCTTTGGGAAGCAGCGTGGCTCAGTGGGAAGAGCCCGGGCTTGGGCAAGTCATTTAACTCCCAGAGAGGTCATGGGTTCGAATCCCGGCTCTGCCACTTGTCAGCTGTGTGACTGTGGGCAAGTCACTTCACTTCTCTGCGCCTCAGTTACCTCATCTGTCAAATGGGGATGAAGACCGTGAGCCTCACGTGGGACAACCTGATTCGCCTGTATCTCCCCCAGCACTTAGAACAGTGCTCTGCACATAGTAAGCGCTTAGCAAATACCAACGTTATTATTATTATTATCCCCGCGCACAACGGGCTCACAATCTAAAAGGGGGGAGTTGGTAGACACAATTCCTGCCCTCGAGGAGCTTAGACTCCTAACTGTTCTTCATTTATTCATTCAATGAGATGTATTGAGCACTTGCAAAGCACTGTACTAAGCACTTGGGAGAGTGCAGTATAACAGTAAATAGACACATTCTCCGCCCACAGATAAAAACTCATCTCTCCAAGTGTTGGTTGCTACTGAGGGGACAGTATTTCTTTGCCTGTTTGTTAGTATTAATCAATCAATCAGTCATATTTACTGAGCACCTACTGAGTGCAGAGCACTGTACTAAGCGCTTGGGAGAGTGCGATGCAATAGTATCATGTTCCCTTCCCACAGCGAGAGCAGTGAGACCTAGAAGATGGAACAGACCTGGGAGTCAGAAGGACCTGGGTTCTAATTCGGGCTGAGCCACTTATCTGTCGGGTGACCATGAGCAAGTCACTTCACTTCTCTGGGCCTCAGTTTCCTCATCTGTAAAATGGGGATGAAGACCCTGAGCCCCAAGTGGGACAAGGACTGTGTCCAACCCAATTAGCTCATAACTACCCAGAGCTTTGGAACACTGCCAGGCGTATAGTATGAGCTTAATAAATATTATAGAAAGCTCTTACTATGCTTTCCAAACCCAGATAAGTTCCTTTCAGAGTATTTGATGATGCGTTTTATACCACAATCAGAGAGGGGAAACAATGAAACGTTTTTATTCCTTTCTTTTGGGTAGAAATGAGGGGCTATTTATTTTCTGATCTTTGGAAGGATCACGTAACACCACGAATGTAATAACGATATTAATTGAAAAGAGTTCAGTGGTTTAAGTCTGCAGGAAAGAAAAAAAAACACACCGAAGTATTTCTTGTAAACTACCCCAGATTTTATTTGAACGAGAAGAAGCCGACGGTTTTTAAAATGTGCAGACCAAATTAAATATAATTAAATCGTATCTGTAAATTAGAGAAACAGTTAGGAGATTGAATTCTGCAATGGATCAGTGATTCCAAACCACAGAATTCTACCTTGGGCTAAATTCAAAAGGAACTTGGTGTTTTTGACATCTCATTAGTAGAAACTTGCATTACCAAAAAGGAGGAGGCCTGATACTAGGAAAGGAACGTATGCAGAGTCTCGTTAGAAAGCTAGCGTGACAGTTGAAGAAATAATTTTGAAGCAATAATGCTGTTGGCGGCGATATTTAGGTCACTGAAATCTAGCTGGATTTCTACATGACGAGGCTACCGAATTTGCTACTAAAAGATGCTTCAGGATTTTGAGAGCCTTTTTGCTACATAGGATCTTCTTTGTGCTCTGGAGGCTTAACTCGAGGTGTTTCCAACAAGCGTCTTGACTGTCTGTGTATGGAATTTCAAAACTTCCGGGGGCAGGGAACGGGCGGGAAGCAAGAGGTCGAGAAAATGCTCCTCCTGTCAATGGATTTTTCCCAATTTTTATTTTAGGGTCTCTGAGAATGAAAGGAATGCAAGGTAACACTTCCTTCTTTTGACTTCTTCAGATCACGGAGGGGACAAGAATTCGGGAAGCCCATTTTAATGGACATTGCAAAGATTTGAACCGTAGTTTGAAATCTGAAAGTTCTTATAATAATGTTGGTATTTGTTAAGAGCTTACTATGTACAAAGCACTGTTCTAAGCGCTGGGGGATACAAGGTGATCAGGTTGTCCCACATGGGGCTCACAGTCTTAATCCCCATTTTGCAGATGAGGTAACTGAGGCACAGAGAAGTTAAGCGACTCGCCCGAAGTCACACAGTTGACAAGCGGCGGAGCCGGGATTTGAACCCATGATCGCTGACTCCCCAGCCCGGTCTCTTTCCACTGAGCCACGCTGCTTCTCTGATCTGTTTCCGCTGCTCGTTTCATTATTCCATTTCTTTACGTATCTCTCCTCCGTTCAAGTGCAAACTCCTCGCGGTCAGGGAACGAGCTGCTTCGTTTTGTGGTGCTCTCCCAAGCCCTTTTTGTGATCAAGCAATCAGTGGTATTTATTGTGCGCTTTCTATGGGCAGAATAATGTACTAAGTGCTTGGGAGCTTAGTCGCTCCCAATAGATACAATAGAGTTGATAGACAAGATCCCTGTCTGAGGACCTTAAAGTCTGGAGGGGGAGATGGATGTTAAATTACAATAGGGGAAATGACAGAGTATAAAAGTGTTTCAGTTCATTTCGGTATGGTTGTTTTTATGCATTCACTCAATCATTCAATCGTATTTATTGAGCGTCTACTGTGTGCAGAGCACCGTACTAAGTGCTTGGAAAGTACAATTCGGCAATAAATAGAGACAATCCCCTCCCGACGAGGGGCTCACAGTCTAGAAGGGGGGAGACAGACATCAAAACAAGTAAACACGCATCAATAGCATTAATATAAATAAACAGAATTATGGATATATACACATCATTAATAAAATAGAGTAATTAATATGTGCATATATACACAAGTGCAGTGGGGTGAGGGAGGGGAATAGAACAGAGGGAAGGAGTCGAGGTGATGTGGAGGGGAGGCGGAGCGGAGGAAAAGTGGGGCTCAGTCTGAGAGGCCTCCTGGAGGAGGTGAGCTTTCAAAATTTGAAGAGGGGAAGATGTGAGGAGGGAGGGCAATCCAGGCCAGAGGTAGGACGAGGGCCAGGGGTCCACGGCAGGACGGGTGAGAACGAGGCACAGCGGGAAGGTTACTTAGTGAGTGTTTACTGTATGCCAAGTACTGTGTACAAAGCAAATAATAATACTAATAACGATGGTATTTGTTAAGCGCTTACTACATGGCAGGACAGTTCTAAGCGCCGGGGTGGATACGAGCAAAATCAGGTCCCTGTCGCACATGGGGCTCCCAATCTTAATCTCCATTTTCCAGATGAGGTAACTGAGGCCCAGAGAAGTGAAGAGACCCGCCCAAGGTCACACACAAAGCAAAGGGATGTGGGGCCGAGGCTGAGGCGAATATCGAGTGCTTAGGGACCACAGTTCCAAATGCTTAGCTCTAGATTGTAAGATTGTTGTGGAAGGGGAATGTTTCTCTTATACTGTCTCTCTCAAGATCTTTAGTACACAGTAAGCACTCAATACTCTCCCAACCACTTAGTACAGTGCTCTGCACACAGTAAGTGCTCAATAACTATGATCGAATGAACTAACGAATGAATACGATTGACTGATTGCATAGATGATGCAGAAGGGAGAGGGAGTAGGGGAAATGAGAGGTTATTTTGGGGGGAGAGGGTGTGATTTTAGTAACACTTCAGTAGGGCTTTAATCCGCCACCAATCAGTAGAATTTATTGAACTCCTACTGTGTGCAGGGAACTGTACAAATGTCTGGAAGGGTTCACTAGAATTAATAATAGATATGTAGTCAATCAATAGAAATTAAATGCGATCTCTGTTCCCAAGAGGGTGGTTTTTTTTTACGATTATGGTATTTGTGAAACGCTACGTGCCTGGAACTGTACTGGTTTACAATGCCTCACAGGCTCTGGGTAGATCCAAGCTAATCAGGTTGGACACAGCCCCTGTCCCACGTGGAGCTCGCAGTCTTCATCCCCATTTTACAGATGAGGTCACCGAGGCCCAGAGAAGGGTATGGACGTGCCCAAGGTCACCCAACAGACAAGAGGCAGAGCCGAGGTTTGGAACCCAGGTCCTTCTGATTCCCAGGCCCGGGCTTACGATTTAGAAGGGATGAATGATGGTTAAGCCTAGAAAACAGATATCAGCAGGGCATGTCATCACCCGGGTTTTTCGAGGCTCCTTTGTTGAAGGCATGATTCTGGGTGGGTGGATCTAAACTAGCCCTACACCATTTCTGTCCAGATATGTGATTTATTTATTCGTATTAATGCCTGTCTCCCTGCCTCTAGACCGTAAGCTCATTATGGACAGGGAATGTCACTGTTTATTGTTGTACTGTACTTTCCCAAGCTCTTAGTACAGTCCTCTGCACCCAGTAAGTGCTCAATAAATGCGACCGAATGAATGAATTTTCTCATTTTCCTCTGTTCTCAGTTAATGCCCAATCTATTATTTGATCATAAATTAAATCTAAGAAATATTTTGAAATGAGTCCAGCAAGGCACTTCTGTACTTAAGCTAGTTTTTCAGTTGACATAAAAGTGGCTTCAGAATTTACATATTATAGACGATTCTTTATGACATCTATTACCCTCTGCTCCACTCCCGACGGGTATAACTATAAATTGTCAGAACAGTTCGCCCTGGCGATAGAATAGGATTGGAAAGAATTAAGGTTGATTCAGAAATCGGGATTGAACATTTCATGACGTGATACGCTACCTAAAACATCGTAAAAAGGAATGTGCGTTCATCATATAGAATTTCTTAGTGTCTCCAGGCTGTAAGCTCATTGTGGGCAGGGAACATGTCTACCGACTCTCTCAAGCGCTTTGTACAGTGCTCTGCACACAGTAAGGTGCTCGATAAATGCCACTGATTGATCGACTTGACTGTGAGCCCGTCCTTGGGAAGGGATTGTCTCTGTTGCCGAATTGTATTCATTCAATAGTATTTATTGAGCACTTACTATATGCAGAGCACTGTACTAAGCTCTTGGAATGGACAATCGGTAACAGATAGAGACAGTCCCTGCCCTTTGACGGGCTTATAGTCTAATCGGGGGAGAGGGACAGACAAGAACAATGGCGATAAATAGAATCGAGGGGAAGAACATCTCATTAAAACGACAGCAAATAAATAGAATCGAGGTGATGTACACCTCATTCACAAAATAAATAGGGTAATGAAGATATATACAATTGAGCAGACGAGTACAGTGCCGAGGGGAGGGGACGGGAGAAGGGGAGGAGCAGAGAGAAAGGGGGGAAAAGAGGGCTTAGCTGAGGAGAGGCGAAGGGCGGGTAGAGGGAGCGGAGGGAAAAGGGGAGCTCCGTCTGGGAAGGCCTCTTGGAGGAGGTGAGCTCTAAGTAGGGTTTCGAAGAGGGGAAGAGAATCAGTTTGGTGGAGGTGAGGAGGGAGGGCGTACCGGGACCCGGGAGGACGTGGCCCGGGGGTCGACGGCGGGCCGGGCGAGACCGAGGGACGGCGAGGAGGCGGGCGGCGGAGGAGCGGAGCGTGCGGTGGAAAGAGAGAAGGGAGGAGAGGTAGGAGGGGGCGAGGGGACGGAGAGCCTCGAAGCCTAGAGTGAGAAGTTTTTGTTTTGTGCGGAGGTTGATAGGCAACCACTGGAGGTTTAATTGTCCATTCCAAGCGCTTAGTACAGTGCTCTGCACATAGTAAGCTCTCAGTAAATACTATTGAATGAATTGATTGGTTGATTGGCCAGCTTAGACACTGTCTTGTCCTGTCTTATGCCTTCGAGTCGTGGAACTGTTATTGCCTAAATGCCTAACTCTTCCAGTAAGCCCTATTTAAACCACATCTCCTCCAGGAAGCCTTCCCTGACTAATCTTTCATTTCCCCACCCAACCTCTCCCCTTACTGCATCACCTGAGTACAGTGCTCTGCACGCAGTAAGCGCTCAATAAATACGATTGAATAAACCACCTATACCTGTGTTTCCTAAATCCCTAAGCACTTAGGCACCCGTCTCCCCGTAGCACTTACAGACACATGCAGCGTGACGAAAGGGATAGAGCCTCGTCGTGGGTTGTAATCCCGGCTCCCCCACTTGTCTGCTGAGTGGCCTTGGGCAAGTCACTTCTCTGTGCCTCAGTTCTCTCATCTGGAAAATGGGGTTGGACAGTGTAAACCCCTCGTGGGACAGGGACTGTGTCCGACCCGATTTACGTCTCTCCACCCCATTGCTAGCAGCATGGTGTGGTGGCTAGAGCATGGGTCCGGGCGGCAGAAGGTCATGGGTTCTAATCCCGGATCCGCCGCTTGTCTGCTGTGTGACCTCGGGCAAGTCACTTAACTTCTCTTGGCCTCGGTTCCCTCATCTGTAAAATGGGGATTTGAGACTGTGAGCCTCACATGGGACAGGGACTGTGTCCAACCTGATTTGCTTGTATCCACCCCAATGCTTAGTACAGTGTGTTACGCATAGTAAGCGCTTACTATTATTATTATTATGGTATTTGTTAAATAATAATAAGTGCTTAATAAATACCATTATTATTATTATTCAAACTCTGTTGCTTCCCCCTACCCCAAAATTATTTTATTGTCTGTCTCTTCGAGGGCAGGAATTCTGACCTACTAACTCTTTTTTGGTCTCCCAAGTCCTCAGTAAAGGACCCCACACACAGTAGATTGTAAATTCCTTGAGAGAAACGAACATGTCTATTCACTCATAGTGTCCCAAGCATTAAGTAATAATAATAATGACGATATTGGCTAAATGCATACTATGTGCCAAGCACTGTTGTAAGCGCCGGAGTAGATACAAGGAATCAGGTTGTCCCACGTGGGGCTCACAGTCTTAATCCCCATTTTACAGATGAGGGAACTGGGGCCCGGAGAGGTTAAGTATAGTGCTCTGTGTAGAATAAACTCAGTAAATATTATTGATTGATGGATCAAATGAATAGGGAAAAGGGATCTTTGAAAAGAAACTTTCCCCTTAGAGTTCAGCTCAGTAACTATCGCTAGATTTTTCTTGATGCGCAGGGAGAGGCATTGTGAACTGATGAATTCTGCTTGAGAAAATAAAAATGGAATTTTCAGGTAGAGAGTTGGTGAAATAGTCCTGGTCTGAGAATCCCACTCGAAGCCTTTCAAGAAGGATACGGTCTAAGCTACTGATCAAGCAATCAATCAATCTGTCATATTTGTAAACTTGTGGTCTAGTGGAAAGAGCATGGGCCTGGGAGTCAGAGGACACGGGTTTTAATCCCGGCTCTGCCTCATGCCTGTTGTGGGACCTTGGGCAAATCGCTGAACTTTTCCATGCCTCAGTTACCTCTTCTGTAAAATGGGGAATAAGAATGTGAGCCCCTTGTGGGACAGGGACTTTCTCCAACCTAATTACCTTGTACCTATCCCAGGGATTAGAATAGTTCTTGGGACATAGTAAGTGCTTATCAAATACCACAGTTATTATTATTATTTTTAAGCTCCTCCTCCAGACTGTATGATCTTTGAGTTCAAGGAACGTGTCTTCCGGCTCTGTCTCTATTGTTTTTTACTCTCCCAAGTGCTTAGTTCAGTGCTCAGCACCCAGTAAGCGCTCAGAAAATGCCAGGGATTGGTTAGCGCTTATCAATCAGTCGATCAATCAGTTGACTGAGTTCCTCCTGTGTATGCAGAGCACTGTGTTAGGTGCTTAGGAGCATACAATAGAATTAATAATATAATATTAATAATCGTGGTATTTGTTAAGCTCTTACTATGTGCTAGGTACTGTACTAAGCGCTGGCCTAGGTACAAGCAAATTGGATTGGACAAAATCCCTGTCCCAAGTGGGGCTCACGGTCTTAATCCCATTTTAAAGATGAGGTAGCCGAGGCCCAGAGAAGGGAAGTGACTTGCCTGAGGTCACACAGCAGACAAGCGGCGAGGCTGGGATTAGAACCCGGGTCCTTCTGACTCCTGGACCCGTCTCTCTCCGCTAAGCCGTGCCGCTTCTCTTAGTAGATGCGATCCCTGACCTCAAGTGCCCCTGGTGAAAAGGGTGAAATCCAAGGTAAACTTTGAATTGTGCCCATTAAGGGTAATTAATGGTGACCAATCAGGAGAGAAGCTAAATCGGTGGTAATTGTAGTGACAGGCAGGACTTGGCTCCAACACTTCATTAAACTTCTATTTTTATGAGGATTTCTTCATTTCCACTGGAACGAGCAAGTCAGTATGCATGACTTCTTCGGCAGTGAACTTTGATGAATTTTTCTAAGTACATTAAACTGAGTTGCATCCTCCTCATAATCCAAAGGGCTTATGCTAGCTTCCTTCCTCCACAGCCCCCGCCCCCGGTCTTATACATACAGCGATAAACCTTTGATGCACGTGTAAGAAGGAAGGATAGCAGGCATATGAAGGACAATCGTATAAAAGTGTATAAAAAAAACTATATTTTTGCTTGTCGGTAATAACTCTCAACTGCCTAGAGTATTCATGGGGCCTCTTAAAAGTCAGGTATTGTATTGAATTTAAAATTCTCTTAGGCTGAGTAGGGAAGGTAAAAAAAAAATCAAACACTTTCTGAATTGGGCCCAAATATCCAAGGTTAATTTTCCGAGAAAGCTGCAGCAGCTAGATAAGACCATCCCCTGAAAATTAGTTTTGCCTGCCTGGATTACAGCTAAATTTATGCAGCGGGGCCTTATCCTTTCGGAAGCGCCTCTGAAGTATCGTAATTAACTGGCACACATAAAGTGAGCACATTTTCTGCTTGGTGGCAGACATTCCTCATTTCATCTCAGTTCTTAACCCAAAAGGCAAAGGCAGTTACTTATTTTTACTGTTAGACACACACACACACAGGCAGAAACACACAACCCAACACAATTAACGCCCCACACACCTTCCAGGGTTTGGGTCTTTCTAGGAGCCTGAGAGTAAGGCGACAATTACAGGATGGAAACTGCTGCCCCTACGATAACGGTCCTCAAGCGATCAATCGCATTTATCGAGCGCTTACCGGGTGCAGAACGCTGGAGTAAGCACCCGGGAGAGTACGCTATTACAGAATTAGCAGACAGGTTCCCTGCCCACAGTGAGTTTACAGTCTTCCTTGGGAACATCACTTTTAGTCCATCTTTTCTCTTTGTGATTTGCAGCTCCTTCTTCTAAGGGTCTTTGTTAAACAGGTGCCAGGCACTGTACTAAGCACTGAGGTAGACACAAGATAATCAGGTTGAGTACGGTCCACCTTTTTTTGTTTTAATGGCATTCGTTAAGCACTTAGAAAATGTCCTAAAGCGCTGGGGTAGATAATAATGATGGTATTTGTTAAGTGCTTACTATGTGCCAGGCACTGTTCTAAGCGCGGAGGTAGATAGAAGGTCATCAGGTTGTCCCACGTGGGGCTCATAGTCTTAATCCCCATTTTACAGATGAGATAACTGAGGCCCAGAGAAGTGAAGTGACTTGCCCAAAGTCACACAGGTAAGTGGCGGGGCTGGGGTTAGAACTCACGACCTGCAAGCTAAAGAGTTTGGACACAGTCCCTGTCCCTCATGGGGCTCACAGTCTCTAACCCCGTTTTACAGATGAGGGAACTGAGGTGTAGAGAAGTGAAGTGACTCGCTCAAGGTCACACAGCAGACAAGCGGCGGAGCCGGGATTAGGATCCATGACCTTCTCACTCCCAGGCCCGGGCTCTATCCACTAAGCCGTGCTCTTCTGAATGCTGAATGACCCCAGCAGCACCGAGGATCTGTAGTCTAGAGCAATAACTGTTCGTCGACGACTTTGAATGGATCGATTGATAACAGGTCATTTTTAGCACTCATTAAATTTTAAGCACTCAATAGTAAGAGCCCGGGCCTGGGGGCCAGGGGGACCTGGGTTCTAATCCTGGCTCCACCACTTGTCTGCTTGTTACCTGGGGCAAGTCATTTAACACAGCACTCACGTCCACACCTGCAATCTCTTTATATTAACGGCTGTCTCCCCTGCTAGACTGTAAGCTTGTCGTGGGCAGAGAATGTGTCTGTTAGACTCTTCTTTTGTACTCTCCCAAGCGCTTAGTCCAGCGCTCCGCGCTGAGTCTTGTCTTATGCCGTCGAGTCATTTCCGACCCATGGCGACGCCACGGACACATCTCTCCCAGAACTCCCCACTTCCATCTGCCATCGTTCCGGTAGTGGATCCACGGAGTTTTCTTGGTCAACATCCGGAAGCGGTTGACCACTGACGCCTTCCGTGCAGTAAACTCGAGTCTCCACCCTCGACGCTCTCCCGGGCCGCGGCTTCCCGGCACGGGGGAGTTTTGACGTGTAGCCGCTGGCCCGCCGCTCGCTAGCCACTGGCCGAGCTGGGAATGGACTGGACGGGCCTCGGCTTCACTCTCCCTCCCGTAGCTGGGACTGGTAGAGGCCTGGAAACTCTCCAGATGTCACCCTGAGGGGGACTGCTCATAGTAAGCGCTCAATAAATACCACTGACTGATTAACTTCTCTGTGCTTCAGTTTCCTCATCTGTAAAATGGGGATTCAATCCCTATTCTCCATCTACCCCAGTGCTTAGTATTCATTCGACAGTATTTATTGAGCGCTTACTATGTGCAGAGCACTGTACTAAGCGCTTGGGATGAACAAGTCGGCAACAGATAGAGACGGTCCCTGCCGTTTGACGGGCTTACGGTCTAATCGACGGGCTTACAGTAGTACCGTACTTGGCCCACAATAAGCGCTTAGCGAATACCACAACTATTAGTAATCGCTCAATAAATACCATTGATTGATTGATTGATTTTAGCAGGGTAGTGGCAGGATATAATTCTGTGGCCAGAAATGAGTTGGCGTGCCTTTCCAACAAATATAGTGTTCTAAAGGAATAAATCCAGGACTCTATTTTTACGGTCTTGATTATGTGGGAGTCAGCTGGTGGGCGTATTTACGTGTCAGTTCTTGGAACCCTCCTTGGGTTTGCAGCTGTTTCCCCGCTCACTAGAGTCTGAACTCGGCAGGCGACAGGAAAGGTTGGGCTGCCTGGGGTTTTGGTAATTCTCTGCAGCCTGGTGGAGTGGTTAAAGTCCGGGCCTGGGAGTCAGAAGGCTGTGGGTTCTAATCCCGGCTCCGCCACTTGGCTGCTGGGTGAACTTGCCTCATCTGGAAAATGGGGATTGAGACCGTGAGCCCCGTGTGGGACAGGGACTGTGTCCAACCCAATATGCCTGTACCTGCTCTAGCACTTAGTACAGTTCCTGACGCACAGTAAGAGCTTAACAAATACCACACATATATTAATATACAAATACCATATTATAGTATTGAGAAGCAGCGTGGCTCACTGGAAAGAGCCCGGGCTTGGGAGTCAGAGGTCATGGGTTTGAATCCCAGCTCGGCCACTTGGCAGCTGTGTGACCGTGGGCAAGTCACTTAACTTCTCTGGGCCCCAGTTCCCCTCATCTGAAAATGGGGATGAAGACTGTGAGCCTCACGTGGGACAACCTGATGACCCTGTATCTCCCCCAGCGCTTAGAACAGTGCTCTGCACATAGTAAGCGCTTAACAAATACCAACATTAATTAATTATTGATATATAATAATGATGATAAATATGGGATTTATAATAATATATTAGTTTTATAATAATACTATTCAATATTCTTTCATTGCCTGAAGGTGAGACAGTGTCAGAAGGTGCCTGCTTTGATACCTGCAAGTTAAAAATCAATCAATCAATCAGGGGTATTCATTGAGCACTTACTGTATGCAGACCACTGTACTAAGCGCCTGGGGGAGTAGCACAGGGCCTGGGTCCAACCCAATTTGCTTGTCTCCACCTCAGTGCTTAGTACAGTGCTTGGCACCTAGTAATCCCTTAACAAATACCAAAATTATTATTATTATTACAATATAACAGAGTGGGTAGACCTTTTCCCCTGCCAAAAGAGGAAGCAGCCTGGCCTAGTGGAAAGATCCTGGGCCTGTGAGGCAGAAGGAACTGGGTTCTAATCCCGGCTCTGCCGCTCGTCTACTGTCTGACCTTAGGCAAGTCGCTTCACTACTCTGGGCCTCAGTTTCCTCAACTATCAAATGGACATAATTGTTCTCCCTCTTCCTTAGACTGTGAGCCCCATGTGGGACGGGGACTGTGTTCGACCTAATTAACTCGTACCTATCCCACACCCTAAAGTAGTGGTTGACATATAGTAAGAGTTTAACAAATACCCTAAAGAAAATTAAAAAGGAGTTTAAAATATGTCAGTTCTGAGGCTTCTCAGATAGTTTGCATGGAAGGGGATTTTGCATCGGAGGAAAGCAGCTGTCTTGGGGGAAATAGGGGAACTAGATGCTTCGCTTGTCTTCTCCAAACCCTTCGACCAGCTTGGTCTCTCAATAGGCATCAATCATTCAACCAGTTAATCAATGGGATCTGTGGAGTGCTAAATCTTTGCAGAGAGCTGCCTTCCCCTCTGGACTGTGAGCTTCTTGTGGGCAGGGCAACTGCCTACTGATTCTGTTATATTGTATTCTCCCAAGCGCTTAGTATAGTCAGAAAGCACTCCATAAATACAACTGATTGACTGATTAAGTGCTTGGGAGAAGAGGTGACATATTTTACACCTTCCTTTAAGGTAGGAGCTGTCTCTCTCTCACACACACACACTCTCTCTCTCTCTCTCTATGATCCCAAACCTCCCAGGCCACAGAACATAATAATAATTATTGTTATTATTGTGGTACTTAAGCATTTACCATGTGTCAAGCACTGTTCTATGTGCTGGGGTAGATACAAGTTAATCAGGTTGGACACAGTCCCTGTCCCCCATAGGGCTCACTGGCTTCATCCCCATTTTACAGATGAGACAACTGAGGAACAGAGAAATGACCTGCCCAAGGTCACACAGCGGACAAGGGGTAGAGCTGGGATTAGAACCCAGGTCCTTCCGCCTCCCAGGACCGGGTCCTATCCACTAAGCTAAGGTGCTTCCCATACGTAAGCTCCATGTGGGCCAGGGACTGTGTCTGACCTAATTATCCTGTTTCTATCCCAATGCTTAGACCGGTGCTTGACACACAGTCAACGCTTAACAAGTACCATTAAAAAAAACGATAATGGAGGAGACAATGTTTCAGTTCATTTTAGAATTATCCAGATTAATAGTTGGTCTAGTGGACAGCCCCCCCCAGGCCTAGGAGTCTGAGGACCTGGGTTCTAATCCCGGCTCGGCTACTTTTCTGCTTGGACAAATCACTTAACTTCTCTGTGCCTCTGTTACCTCATCTGTCACATGAGAGTTACGGCTGTGAACCCCAAGTGGGACAGGGACTGTGTCCAACCTGAGTAGCTTGTGTCTACACCAGCAATTAGTACAGTGGCTGCCGTATAGTAAGTGCTCAACAAGTAATGTAAAATAAACAAAAAACCTCTGGGGAGTAAAGATATGGTGATATAGGGAATCCTAATCCTCAGTTTCCCTCTCTGCAGCTGGTATTCTCAGATAGCATTTTCCCGAAATATGGACCGACCAGCAAGTAGTCCAACAACTCAATAATAATAACTGTGGTCACGCCACACACCCTTCTAAGCACTGGAATAGATATGAGATAATCGGGGGGGGGGGGTGGATTCACGCTCCAAGTAGGAGGGAGGTATCGAATCCCCACTTTGCAGACGAAGAAACTGTGGCACAGAGAAGTTATGTGACTTGCCCAAAGTCACACAGCAGACGAGGGGCAGAACTGGGATTAGAACCCAGGTCCTCTGACTCCCAGGCCCGGGCTCTTTCCACAAGGCCACGCTGCTTTCCTGCAGTTCTCTGGTTGCAGGGGGGAGGGTTTGGTTGAGCTGAACTGAGCAGAAGTGGGGCTATAGCAGATAACCATTATTCATTCAGTCGTATTTATTGAGCACTTACTGTGTGCAAAACAGTGTACTAAGCTCTTGGGAGAGTACAATAAAACAACAGATAGATGCATTTCTGCCCACAACGAGCTCACAGTCTAGAGGGGGAGACCGATATTAACATAAATAGATAATTATATAGATAAATAAATAAATAAATTACAGCTCGAGGGCGGAGACTCAAGCTGACCGAGCGGAAGGAGGCAGTGGTCAACCACTTCTGGATTTTGAGCAAGCAAACCCTTTGGATCCACTACCAGAACGATGGCAGATGGAGAGCGGGTCCTTCCGGGAGAGTCGTGTCCATGGCGTCGCTATGGGTCGGAGACGACTCGACGGCGTAAGACAAGACGAGACATACAGATATATACAAATGTGCCGTGGAGATGAGAGGGAGGATGAACGAAGGAGCAAATAAGAGCAGCAGGAGCAAGGAAAAGCGGCAACCACTGGGGTGAATGACAGAACACGGATCACCCTGGAGTGAGGTTGAAATCGCAAGAACCTGGAATTTTATTTGTCTTTTCATTTCTCATCCTCAGTCGCCGTCATCCTCACTTCCCACCAAACCTGGAAGACTTTATCAATTACTCCCCGAGTGCAATTTAGACTTTACTTTGTCTGAGGGTTTGTTGGAAATTCACAAACGTAATTCAGGGATGGGCATCCCACAGCTCCGATGACAATAACTCTGAGGTCTGAATTTAACCGGTGCCTTTTGAATGTCAGTTTATTCACGATCATAATTCTTCTTCTAATTCTACATAATACCTTATAGGCTCCTTCAGGAAGTCTTTTAAAATGGCGGGCTGGGTAGCCGGTGAAACCCCACGGCTCTGGCGATGCTTTCCTTACATCTCAAGGGTGTTTTAGGTAAACACCACTTTTTTTAAGTGATCGCGTTTCTCTCTCAGATGGCTGTGAATTCCGAGCAAGGCTTAATTAACATGAAACGGAAATGTTCTCGCTTTTCATTTCATGCTGATCAACTTCAAACACTGAACACCAGTAGGTGCTTCTTTCGATATAGACAAAGAAGTCTTTGATTGTTCGCTCATCTAGAGCCTCCTTTGAAAGATCAGGGAAGAAGGAATTGCTGGGATCTGACAAGGTTTTTCACTGACTGATTTAGAAAAATACACCAGAAAACCGAACGGGACAAAATCACTCCGTAAACACTCTCAAGCCCAGACCACTGACCCAAACGCAAAGCCCCAAAGTGAAATCTACTGAACTGTTATAGTGTAAGCAAGGAAGCCGGGTGGCTTAGCAGAAAGGACACGGGGATCAAACGATCTGGGTTTTAATCCTGGCTCTGTCAATTGCCGGCTGTGTGATCTTGGGCAAGTCACCAAGCTTTTCTGTGCCTCAGTTTCCTCATCTGTACAATGGGGATTCGATAACTGCTCTCCCTCCCACTTAGACTGTCAGACAGGGACTGTGTCCGGCCTGATTAATTTTCACGTACCCAGTGCTTAGGGTAGAGCACTGACATGTAGAAAACGCCTAACAAATACCATTAGTAGTATTATTTTTCTCAAGTTCCTTGTGGGAAGAAAAGGTATTTTCTGCCCCGTTTATACTTTTTTTCTAAGCACCTAATATCCAGTGGATTCTCAATAAATAATACTATTATCAATCAACTGTACTTATTGAGCATTACTGAGTACAGAGCAGTGTATTAAGTGCTTGGGAGAGTATCGTATAACAGTTGATTAACACGTTTCCTGCCCACAATGAGCTTACTGTCCGGAGGGGGATACAGATGTTAATGCAAATATATGAATTACAAATATATACATAAGTTTGTGGGGCTTAGGGAGGTGTGAATAAAGGGTACAGAGGCTGACACAGAAGGGACTGGGAGAAGAGGAAATGAGGACTTAGGGAAGGTCTCTTGGAGGAGATGGGCCTTCAGTGAGACTTTAAAGGTGGGGAGAGTCTTTGTCTGTCGGATATGAGGGAGGGGGTTCCAGGTACAGTGAGTAGGTTGGCATTAGAGGAGCGAAGTATGCGGGCTGGGTTAGAGAAGGAGAGAGGAGAGGTGAGGTAGGAAGGGGCGAGGGGATGGATGGCTTTAAAGCTGACGGTGAGGAGTTTCTGTTGAATGTGGAGGCGGATGGGCAACCTCTGGAGGTTCTTTAGGAGTGGAGAAGCATGGACTGAAGGCCTTTTTAGAAAAATGATCTGGGTAGCCGAGTAATCCCACCTCGACACTTGGACAAGTCACTTCACTTCTCTGGACCTCGGTTTCCTCATCTATAAAATGGGAATTGAGACCGCGAGCCCTACGTAGGACAGGGACTCTGACCTGATTTGCGTGTATCCACCCCAGCTTTTAGAACAGTGCCCGGCACATAGTGAGCACTTAACAAATGCTATTATTTTTATTATTTAACTGGGGTCAGGACAAAGTTCACGATGGGAAATTCAGGCTTAGTCTCTGGTCCTATCTGCCCTAATGGGATCAAGCGATCAACGGTATTTATTGATCTCCGAAGACCCTGGACTAAATGCTTGAGAGAGTACAATAGAACAGTAGAGCAGACATAATAAGGAATCATGACCCTAGAGAAACAGTGTTGCCTAGTGGAAAGGGCACAGGCCTGGGAGTCACAGGACCTAGGTTCTAATCCCAGATCCTCCACTTGCCTGCTGGGTCACCTTGGGCAGGTCACTTCACTTCTCTGTGCCTCACTTTCCTCATCTTCTAAATGGGAATTCAATCACTGTCCTTAGATCGTGAGCCCCATGTGGGACAGGGATTGTGGCTGTCCTGATTAACTTGTAATTACCCCAGTGCTTAGACCAGCGCTTGACACATAGTAAGCGCTTAACAAGTACCAGTATTATTATTAGTATTGCAGTCTGATGAGAGAGACAGTAAAATAAATTACAAATAGGAAGAAGCAGTAGATTATGAAGATACGGACCTAAGTACTAAGATGGTCAGCGAGGGGTATGTAGTAGTAGTAATTAATAATAATAATATTAATCATATTTTGGGAGGGCTTACTATGTGTGGAGCAGTGTTTTAAGCTCTGGGGTAGTTATAATTAAGTCAGGTTGGACCAGTCCCTGTCCCATATAGGACTCACAGGCCAAGAAGCACAGGACATATGTATGTTCCACAGCACATATGTATACACCTGTATGTACCTGCAATTTATTTATTTAATTAAATTTATTTATTTATTTATTTATTTATTTATTTATTTAATTGTCTGTCTTCCCCTCTAGACTGTGAGCTCACTGTGGGCAGGGAATGTGTCTGACGTTCTACTGTACTCTCCCTAGTACATAGTACGGTGCTTTGCTCGTGGTAAGTGCTCAATAAATACAATTTAATGAATGAATGAATAAGAACAGGAATTGCATCACCATTTTGCAAATGAGGGAAATGATTTGCCTAAGGTCACCCAGCAGGCAAAGATTGGAATTTAGGTCCTGTGACTCGCAGTCTCGTGCCCTTTCTACTAGGCCACACTGCTTTCTTAAGGTCATGATTCCCCTTCTAGACCGTCAGCCCACCGTGGGCAGGGATCGTCTCTCTTTGTTGCTGAACTGTACTTTCCAACCGCTTAGTACAGTGCTCTGCACACAGTAAGTGCTCAATAAATTGAATAAATTGAATGAATGATTCCTTAATGTGTCTGTACTATTGTTGTAATGTAATAATAATAATTATAATATTTGTTAAGTGCTTACTATCTGCCAGGCACTGTACTAAGCACTGGGGTGCTTACAAGCAAATTGGGTTGGACACAGTCCCTGTACCGCATGGGACTCACACTCTCCATCCCCATTTTACAGATGAGGGAACTGAGGTCCAGAGAAGTGAAGTGGCTTGCCCAAGGCCCCAAAGCAGACAAGTGTTGGAGCCGGGGATTAGAACCCACGAACTTCTAACCTTCAGGCCCAGCCTCTATCCATTAAGCCATGTTGCTTCTCAGTGTAGCGTAGCGAAGTTTCCCAAGCACTTAGTACAGTGCTCAGCGCACAGTAAGCGCTCAATAAATACAACTGGCTGACGGATTTAGGGCCGGGGAAGGCCTCCGTGTCCTGTCGTACTCTCCCAAGCGCTTAATCAAGGGCCCGACGCTCGGGGATCAATAAATATCAGCGATCGCTTGATCCTATAGGGCAGATGGGACCAGAGACTAAAGCCGAATTTCCCACCATGATCTTCACCCTAACCCCACTCAGAAGCCACCCATGACCTATTTCAGATTACCAGCCCACCTAGGATCACCAAAGATGTTCTTTTCTCAGCAGGCCGATAATACCCGGTCCCGACTATACTGTGTGGTTTGCCTTTATCCCATTTTTTTTATCGTCCTCCGGAGGTAATTAGCCACCCTCCCCGGGGACAGAGGAAAACCTTTTCCCCTTTCAGGGAGCCTGGAGGCCGGTGGGCTGATTAATTAGGCATCTAGCTGTGTCTCATTAGGAGCCACCCAGGTGAGATCAGTGCCCTAAGAGTCAGTGGCCCAGGGTAGGAGGGGAGAGAGAAGGGTTTTTGCGGTTCAAAGGTGAGCCATGAGGCAGCTGATGACTACAAGGAGTCGGGGCCTCGTTATCCGAGCGACTCTGGGAGGGTGGTAAGGTCGGGAGATTGGAGTCTCCAGAGGAAAACATTCCAGAAGCTCCGGTAGAAGAGGAGGATGCCGGGGGTCCCGTCCCACACTCGTCAGAGGTGTTTTTAACCTCTCGAGGTAACCCCCGTGAAGGGAGGGGATTGTGTGGGTAGAGGGTTCTGTGGAGAGGGGAAAGGAGAGCCGTTCGTTCATTTATTCATTCGATCGGATTTACTGTGGGCTGACCGCGTGCCGAGTGCTCTACTAAGCACTCGGTAGAGACGTCGTCAAATGCCGTTGAGTTGTTTCTGCCCCATGGTGACTCTGTGGATGCTAGACTCTAAGCTTGTTTGTGGGCAGGGAGCGTGTCTGTTTACTGTCATATTATACTCTCCCAAGTGCTTAGTTCGGTGTTATGCACATGGTAAGTGCTCAATAAATATGATTAAATGAAACTTCTCCGGAACATCCTGTCTTGATCCGTTACGTAGTCCGGAGAGTTTTCTTGGTAAAAAATCCGGAAGTGGTTTACCGACGGCTTCGTCTGCGCAGTAAAAACTCGTCTTTGATCAACAGTTTGATCAGTTAATCATCCGTCTCTGACTTCTTCCCTTGCCACTGCTGCCCGGCACATGCGAATCAACTCTGATGCTCCGGCTTAGACCTCCCATTATGGGTTACCTGGCGAGAGAATATCTCTCGTTGGCATAGTTCTATGCTTCCTTAGAGTAGGCAAAACTAATAATAATAATGTTAGTATTTGTTAAGCACTTACTATGTGCCCAGCATTTTTCTAAGCAGTGGGGTAGGTAAAAGGTAATCAGGTTGTCCCACGTGAGGCTCATAGTCTTAATCCCCATTTTACAGATGAGGGAACTGAGGCACGGAGAATCATAATAATCGTGGTATTTGTTAAGTACTTACTTAGAAAAGCAGCGTGGCTCAGTGGAAAGAGCACGGGCTTGGGAGTCAGAGGTCATGGGTTCGAATCCCAGCTCTGCCACTTGTCAGCTGCGTGACTGTGGGCAAGTCACTTCACTTCTCTGTGCCTGTTACCTCATCTGGAAAATGGGGATTAAGACTGTGAGCCTCATGTGGGACAACCTGATTACCCTATATCTACCCCTATGCTTAGAACAGTGCTCTGCAAGTAGTAAGCGCTTAACAAATACCAACAAAAAAATACTATGTGCAGGCACTGTATTAAGCGCTGGAGTAGATACAAGGTAATCGAATTGGTCCCCGTCCCTGTCCCACACAGGGCTCACAGTCTTAATCACCATTTTACAGATGAGGGAACTGAGGCACCGAGAAGTGAAGTGACTTGTCCAGCTGACAGATGGCGGAGCGGGGATTAGAATCCATGACCCCTGACTCCTAAGCCCGGGCTCTTTCCATTGAGCCACGGTGTTTCTCAAATCTCCTGGCCACGATAAGGCGTTGATTCGTAGGAGGGATTTGGGGGAGTCCACTATAATAATAGACAGACGTATTTCCTACAGTCTAGAGGGGGAGACAGACAGGAGACAGATCCTACGGCCTTGGCCCGGTGGGTGGTGGGTGTTTTTTTTAGGGTGTCTGGATGGACCGCAGGTGTCCGGGAGAGGGGTTTATCGGAGCTGTGGCAGGTGCGTAGTTTGGTTTGAAAGATGTAAGGGGTGGAACAAAAGGGTTAGGGAGTCAAGCTGGACCGAGAGACGTAAGCAGTGCGGCCTATTGGACAGAGCACAGGCCCGGCGGCCAGAAGGACCTGTGTTCTAATCCTGGCTCTGCCGCCTGTCTTCTGTGTGACCTTGGACAAGTCACTTCACTTCTCTGGGCTTCAGTTCCCTCATCTATAAAATGGGGATTAAGACTGTGAGCCCTGTGTGGGACAAGGACGGTGACCAATTCGATGACCTTGCATCTCCTCCAGCGCTTAGTACAATGTCTGGCACATAGTAAGCACTTAACAAATATCATGATTATTATTATTCTCTGTGCTTCAGTTCCCTCATCTGTAAAGTGGGAATGAAGACTGTGAACCCCATAAGGGGCATTGACTGCATCCAACCTGATTAGCTTGTATGTCTTCCAGTGTTTACTATAGTACCTGGCACATAGCGCTGAACAAATATCATAAAAAATCAAAATAATTCATCAATGGTATTTAATGAGCACTTACTATATGCAGAGCACTGTACTGAGTGCTTGGGAAAAAACAATCCAAGAAAGTTAACAGATGCATTCCCTGCTTGTGCTAAATTGAGAAGCAACATGGCTCAGTGGAAAGAGCCCAGGCTTGGGAGTCAGAGGTCATGGGTTCTAATCCCGACTCCGCCGCTTGTCAGCAGTGTGACGTTGGGCAAGTCACTTCACTTCTCTGTGCCTCTGTTCCCTCATCTGTAAAATGGGAATGAAGACTGTGAGCCCTACGTGGGACAACCTGATGACCTTGTATCTACCCCAGTGCTTAGAACAGTGCTTGGCACATAGTAAGTGCTTAACAAATACCAACATTATTATTATTGCCAGGTACCAACCTTAAGGTAGGTAGAAGAAAATCAGGTCCTGTCACACGTGAGACTCACAGTCTAAGTAGGAGGGAGAATGTCTCTAATGCCAACCTACTCAATTGTACCTCGATCTTGTCGATTAGGGAAGGAGCGTGGCTCAGTGGAAAGAGCCTGGGCTTTGGAGTCAGAGGTCATGGTCTCTGTGCCTCAATTACTTCGTCTGTAAAATGGGGATTAACTGAGAGCCTCACTTGGGACGACCTGATGATCCTGTATCTCCCCCAGCGCTTAGAACAGTGCTCGGCACATAGTAAGCGCTTAACAAATACGAATTATTATTATTATTATTATCTCTCTCTCCATTGACCTCTTGCCCACATCCTGCCACTGGCCTGGAACACCCTTCCTCCTCATATCCGACAGACAGTTGCCCTCTCCACCTTCAAAGCCTTATCTCAGGCCCATCTCCTCCAAGAAGCCTTCCCTGACTAAGCCCCCCAACCTCTTCTCCTCCATCCTTCTGCGGCATCCCGACTTGCTCCCTTTATCCATCCCCCTTTCCAGGCCCCACACCGCTCATGTCCACATCGCTCCTTTATTTCTTTCTATTGAGGTCTCTCTCTCCCTCTAGTCTGTAAAATGGGGATTGAGACTCTAAGTCCCAAGTGGGACAACATGATTACCTTGTAATTACCCCAGCAGTTAGAACAGTGCTTGACACTTAGTAAACGCTTAACAAATATCATAATTAAACTCATTCTGGGTAGGGAATGTGTCCGTTACACTGTTGCGTTGTACTTGCTCAAACGTTTAGTACACTCAATAAATGGAAATAATAATAATGATATTTAAGTGCTTACTATGTGCAAAGCACTGTTCTATGAGCTGGGGGGCTACAAGGTGATCAGGTTGTCCCACGTAGGGCTCACAGTCTTAATCCCCATTTACAGATAAAGGAATTGAGGCCCAGAGAAGTGAAGTGACTTGCCCAAAGTCACCCAACTGACAAGTGGCAAGGTCAGGATTCGAACCCATAACCTCCGACTCCCAAGCCTGGGCTCTCTCCCCTGAGCCACGCCGCTTAACTACACGCCAGGAATGTGTCCAAGCAAATCGGGTTGGACACAGTTCCTATCCCACGTGGGGCTCCCAATCTTAATCCCCATTTTACAGACAAGGTAGCTGAGGCCCAGAGAAGTGAAGTGACTTCCCCAAGGTCACACAGCAGACAAGCGGCTGAGCCGGAATGAGAACCCAGGACCTTCTGACTCCCAGGCCCCTGCTCTATCCACTGATTCTCGCTCCTTCTCTCACCGACCTTTTCAAGCAGAAATTGAACGAGTTTCTGTCGCTTTGGATCCGTCTCCCTCCCCTTCGCAGAAGGCCACAGGTGGGCTAAGCCGGGACGCGATATCTATAGGTGTCTCCCCGCCACAAGTGCTGTGTGTGTCTGTGTGTGTCTGCGTGTATGTGTGTGTGTTGTTACCGGACACTAGGCCTGCTGGACCAAAGACTACCTTAGAAGAGGGAGGCAGACACAACGTTCGCTCTTGAAGAGCGCGGACACCCCGCTTTAACTGGTGATGTGGGAAATTGTTTTTTTCTGCTTCAGCTGAGCCGAGATTTTTCCGGCCCTGACAGAGGGCCAGTAAAGCTGCCAGATATCCCGGGTTTCCGTTATCTCGGTTTCTCAGGGAGAGATCAAGCAGTTCCCCCGTGGAGAGCCCCACACCCCCGCAGTCCGGCACCCCGATCTCTCCATCTGCCGGTGCGTGGCCTGGCTGGTGGGTTTCCATCGGGGTTCTGATCGCTCGAGCGAAAAACCACTTGGATGAGAAGCAGCCGGTCTGACACACTGCCCTTGCCAGAATCCTAATTCAGAGAAAGGAAGAAAGATTAGGGGACTTCGTTTGGGTCGGAACATCCCGGATTCTTTTATATTTTTTTTAATGGTATTTGTGAAGCTTTACTATGTGCCAGGCACTGTACTGAGTACTGGGGTGATAATAATAATGTTGGTATTTGTTAAGCGCTTACTACGTGCCGAGCACTGTTCTAAGCGCTGGGGTAGATACAGGGTCATCAGGTCGTCCCACGTGAGGCTCACGGTCTTGATCCCCATTTTACAGATGAGGTCACTGAGGCACAGAGAAGTGAAGTGACTTGCCCACAGTCACACCGCTGACAAGTGGCAAAGCCGGGAGTCGAACCCATGACCTCTGACTCCCAAGCCCGGGCTCTTTCCACTGAGCCCCGCTGCTTCTCTAACTAAGCAGGTTGGACCCACATGGGGCTCACAGTCTTAACTGGAGGGAGGCTTTCAAGTGCTTACTTTGTGCGAGGCACTGTACTAAGCGCTGGAGTGCTTACAAGCAAATCGGGTTGGACACAGTCCCCGTCCCCCATGGGGCTCATAGTCTTAATCCCCATTTCTCAGGCGAGGTAGCTGAGTAACAGAGAAGTTAAGAGACTTGCCCAAGGTCGCATGGCAAAGATGGCAGGCCAACCACAGGGAAGCAGCCTGCCCTAGGGGATAGTGCATAGGCCTGCCAGTCAGAAGGACCTGGGTTCTAATTATGGCTCTGCCACTTGTCTGCTGTGTGATCTTGGACCAGTCACTTCCCTTCTCTTTGTCTCAGTTCCCTCTTCTGTAAAAGGGGAATAATTCATGGACTGGGACCAAATTGATTAACCTGTATCTAGCCCAGTATGTAGAATGGTGACTGGCCCCCTAGTAATTACTTGAAAAATGCCATGAAAAACTAGCATCGCCTAGTGGTTAGAGCCGGGCCTTGTGGCCAGAAGGACCTGGGTTCTGATTCTGACTCCACCACACTCATCTGCTGTGTGTGACCTTCGGGCAAGCCACTTCACTTCTCTGTGTCTCGGTTCCCTAATCTGTAAAATGGGGATGAAGACTCTGAGCCCTCTGTGGGACAGGGACTCCATCCAACCTGATTAGCTTATTTCCACCCCAGGGCCTGGTACAGAGACCTTAACAAATAACCTTTTTCAAAAAAGGAGTCTCCCTTGGAAAAATGCTCTAGATGCAGGTGGAATTGGGTCGAAGGTCCTAATGCCACCACAGTCCACTGCATGTTGGTCAGTGTGTCATTCGTAGTTACTGAGTGCTTACTGTGTGCAGTGCACCACGCTAAGCACAGGGGTGTAACATCTGACGTCACGGGTGCCGCAGCTTGCGATTTTCTTTAATGCCCTCGCTAGCCACCGAACTAGCTGCGTTGTTCTAAAATGGGAGAGTCCGCCCGGAGTTCCGGCCCATTGCACCTGAAAAATTTCAGCCCTGCTTCGGCTTTAACTACCCCGAGTGGAACCAGGACCGTGTTCACTCTGTTTTGTATCTACTCCATTGCTTAGCACGACGCTTGCCACTTAACCAGCATTAGTATTATTATTTTACTACCCCAGTTCATGTCCCGAGCCGAAGTGGGGATTGGTCATCCAAGTCGTTCTCTGAACTACGTCTCCGATGAAACATAAACAAGAGTTGGTGTCCTTTAAAGGAACTTCAACTCTAAAATGGGGGATTAAGATTGGGAGTCCCATGTGGGACAGGGATGGTGTAATAATAATAATTATGGTATTTGTTAAGTGTTTACTATGTGCCAGGTGCTGTTCTAAGTGCTGGGGTGGATACGGGCCCATTTTACCCTATTTATTTTGTTAATGAGATGTACATCCCCTTGATTCTATTTATTGCTTTTGTTTCTGTGTCTGTCTCCCCCGATCAGACTGTAAACCCGTCAGTGGGCAGGAATTGTCTCTATCTGATGCCAAATTGTACATTCCAAGCGCTTAGTACAGTGCTCTGCTCATAGTAAGTGCTCTATAAATACTATTGAATGAATAAATGAATACAAGCAAATTAGTTGGACACAGTCCCTGACTCACATGGAGATTCAGCCTCAGTGTCCAACATTGATAAATGTATAGCTACCCCAGTGCTTAGTACAGTGCCCGGCCCATAAAAAGTGCATAACAAATGCCATTTAAAAGAAACAACCTCAAAACACTAGAAAGGTGCTTTGCAAAAGGAAGCTCATGAGGAGGAGTAGGAACATTTTTTTTTTTTTTAAATGCAACGTTTTATTGACTGGACAAATGACCAATAGCAAGGTTGAAAGGGGGCCATCTTAAGAAAGGCTTGCCGAGCTGCTTTATGAACTCCGAGTATGTGCTTCATCGAGAAGGATCATAAAGAGGAACTGGTGTAAAGAGATCGGGGGGAGAAAATTGTTTTCTTAAAGCAGTTCTTGCCAAGCGAGAGCGAATTTTCCTGGGTCACTTGAGGGACTTGGAAGAGATAAGTTTGAAGGTGGGGTGGAAGAGAGAAGGGGAAGGTTTTTCATTTTCTTTTGTCTTTCAATTGAATCTGCATCTAATCCCTGCTGACTCTGGGCCAGATGGCATTATTGAGGACCTTACAAAGTTTCAAAAACCTGAGAGATGTTTCAGTAATAATAATAATGATAACCATGTATTTAAGCGATGAAGAAGCTGCGTGGCTCCGTGGAAAGAGCACGGGCTTGGGAGTCAGATGTCATGGTTTCGAATCCCGGCTCTGCCACTTGTCAGCTGTGTGACTCTGGGCAAGTCAATTCACTTCTCTGTGCCTCAATTACCTAATCTGTAAAATGGGGATTAAGACTGTGAGCCTGATGTGGGATGACCTGATTACCCTGTATCTACCCCAGCGCTTAGAACAGTGCTCTGCACATAGTAAGCACTTAACAAATACCAACATTATTATTATTATTAAGCACTTACTATAAAACAAGCACTGTTCTGAGCACTGGGGTAGATACAAGGTGACCAGTTAGTCCCATGTGGGGCTCACAGTCTTAATCCCCATTTTACAGATGAGGTAATGAGGCACAGTGAAGTGACTTGCCCAAGGTCACACAGCAGATAAGTGGTGGAGCTGGGATTAGAACTCATGTCCTCTGACTCCCAAACCCATGTTGTTTCCACTAAGTCATGCTGCAGAATGGCAACTAATAGTCATTTCCAGAGAAAATTCCATCCAAATAACCTCAGATTATTCATTTATTTTATTTAAATGTTGGGAGAATATCTCAAAGAGAAGATTCTAATCACAGCTATATTTCTTGACCAAAGGACAATAATATGTATAATAATTATCATGGTATTTGTTAAGCACTTCGTATGTGCCAAGCACTATTCTAAGTGCTAGGGGAGATAGAGAAGCAGCCTGGCTCAGTGGAAAGAGCCCGGGTTTTGGAGTCAGAGGTCATGGGTTCAAATCCCGGCTCGGCCATTTGTCAGCTGTGTGACTTTGGACAAGTCACTTAACTTTTCGGTGCCTCAGTTACCTCATCTATAAAATGGAGATTAAGACTGTGAGCCCCACGTGGGACAACCTGACTCCCTTTTGTCTACCCCAGTGCTTAGAACAGTGCTTGGCACATAGTAAGTGCTTAACAAATAACAGCATTATTATTATTATTACCCCACATTATCCCACATATTAATAATAATAATAATAATGTTGGTATTTATTAAGCGCTTACTATGTGCCGAGCACTGTTCTAAGCGCTGGGGGAGACACAGGGGAATCAGGTTGTCCCACGTGGGGCTCACAGTCTTAATCCCCATTTTACAGATGAGGTAACTGAGGCACCGAGAAGTTAAGTGACTTGCCCATAGTCACACAGCTGACAAATGGCCAAGCTGGGATTTGAACCCGTGACCTCTGACTCCAAAGCCCGTGCTCTTTCCACTGAGCCACGCTGCTTCTCACATGAGGCTCACAGCCTTAATCCCCATTTTACAGTTGAGGTCACTGAGGCACAGAGAAGTGAAGTGACTTCCCCAAGGTGACAGAGCAGACAAGTGGTGGAGCCGGATTAGAATCCATGACCTCGGATTCCCAAGCCCGTGCTCTTCTATCTACATCTATGTCCATAGAGAGAGAGAGTGAAAGAACATGTATTAAGTGCTTCCTATGTGCCAGGCACTGTACTAAGCGCTGGGTCAGATACAAGCTAGTCAGTTTGAACACAGTCCAGATACTGCAGTTCATTCGTTTCCCGCTTTTGTTTTTAATGGAAGAGTACAATCTGCTTTCCTTAAATACTTGAGCAGATTAGATTGTCGATATAATTAAGTGACATTTTCAAGGGCAATGTTTCATGAGTGCAGCTTTCTTGGAAGATGAGGCCATAAGAAATATCACTCCAGCCCTGTCATGATTTAATACAGAGATGTGAATAATTTGTCATGCTAGGTTTAAATTTCCTAGAGACCTTTAAGAACGGCATGGATTAAGAATCTGCCTCTCCTACTCTGCATAACAAATTCTTGTACTAAGAAGTCCTGCTTTCCAAGGTTTAGGGGAGTTGGGAAAGGACGCCTTGAATGTTTGCCTCCCCCCCCCAGACCGTAAACTCATTTCGGGCAGGGAACGTGTCTACCAACTCTGTATTGTACTTTCCCGACTGCTTAGTTCAGTGCTCTGCGCACAGAGAGTGCTCAATAAATATGCTTTATCGATTGATTGAATTTAATAACATCGTGGTACATTGTTAGGGTTGAAACGTTGCCAGCCAGAAAGGTGAAAACTCAGTGAAGATGGTTTCTTATTGCAAAACTAATGAGTTATTTGCTTCAGCTTGCCTCTCAACAGAAATCCTTGCTAAGTTTCCAGATGAAATTCAAACTATTTTATTTCGGTGTTTCTAGATAGTCTAAGAACAGCATGGCCTACTGGAAAACACACAGGATTGAAAGAGGCCCGGGGTCTAATACTATTCCACTTACCTGCCGTGTGACCTTGGGCAAGTCATTTTGGTTCCGTGTTCCTCAGCATCCTCTACTATAAAATGGGGATTCAAAGGGTGTTTTCCCTCCTACTTTACCAGTGAGGGCCCTGAGAGAAGCAGCATGGCTTAGTAGCGAGAGCCCAGGCTTGGGAGTCAGAGGTCGTGGGTTCTAATCTCAACTCTGGAACATCAGCTGTGCTCCCCCGATTAGACCGTAAACCCGTCAAACGGCAGGGACTGTCTCTATCTGTTGCCAACTTGTTCATTCCAAGCGCTTAGTACAGTGCTCTGCACCTAGTAAGCGCTCAGTAAATACTATTGAGTGAATGAATGACCTTGGGCAAGTCATCTAACTTCTCTGGGCCTCAGCTATCTCATCTGTAAAATGGGGATTGAGACTGTGAGCCCCACAAGGGACACGGACTGTGTCCAACCCTATTTGCTTGTATTCACTCCAGTGCCTGGGGTGCCTGGCAAATAGTAAGTGCTTAAAAGAATACCATAATAATAATAATTATTATTAAAGTGTTCATCCAGTTCTCTCCCATTTATCTTCATCTCCCACTTGTATGTTGGCAAGTCATCTCCGACCCCTAGCAACACCACGGACAGAAAGCCCCATCTCTGTCTGTTCTGGTAGCGGATCCGCTGAGTTTTCTTGGTAACAATCCGGAAGTGGTTTACTATTGCCGCCTTCCGGACAGTCAGCTCGAGTCTCCACCCTGGACTCTCTCCCCTGCCCAGCGCAGGGGAGTTTTGACTTGTAGCCGATGGCCTTCCACTCGCTAGCCACTGCACGAGCTCGGAATGGAATGGACAGGCCTCGGCTTAACTGTCCCTCCCGTAGTCAAGACGGTAGAGGACTGGAAACGCTTCAGGTGTGACTCTTAAGCCAAACTACTCAGTGCCCACTGGCCTCCTCTTCAAGTCCTCCTTCCTGGAACTACTTCCCGCTCCTTCCCTCCACTTCCTCCAACCCCTCTTCCCTCGTCCTCTCTCGCTCCCAAGACTGTCATTCATTCGGTAGTATTTATTTATTGAGCGCTTACTATGTGCAGAGCACTGTACTAAGCGTTTGGAATGCACAAATCGGTGATAGAGACAGTCCCTGCCCTTTGACGGGCTTACGGTCCAATCGGGGGAGACCGACAGACGAGAACAATAGCAATAAAAGAACAATAGCAATAAATAGCCCGTTGTGGGCAGGGAATGTCTTTTCACATTGTTATATATTTTACTCTCCCAAGCACATACAGTACTCAGTAAATACCATTGATTTGCTTCAATCAGTCATTTGTATTTATTGAGCACTTACCGTGTGCAGAGCACTGTACTGAGCACTTGGGAGACTACAATCTAACAGACACATTCCCTGCTTGCAGTCTAGAGGGGGAGACAGACATTAATAGAAATAAATGAATGATGGATATGTACATAAGTACTGTGGGGCTGGGAACGGGGTGGGGGAAGTCAGTGTGACGCAGAAGGGAGTGGGAGAAGAGGAAAGGGAGACTTAGGGAATGCCTCTGGGAGGAGATAGGCCTTCATTGAGGCTTTGAAGAGGGGGAGAGTCATTGTCTGTGGGATTTGAGGAGGGAGGGCGTTCCAGGCCAGAGGCGGGACGTGGGCGAGTGGTCGGCGGCCAGATAGATGAGGTGGGGGGGACAGTGAGAAGGTTGGCATTAGAGGAGCAAAGTATGTGGGCTGAGTTGTAGTTGGAGAGTATTGTCTCTCTTCCAACTAGCATTACCTCTGGGCACGGGAAAGCCACGGGCTAGTGGAAGGACAGTAAGGAGTAGCTCCCCTATAGCCTCCCGAATCTTCCAGCCCGGAAGGGAAATAGAGGCTGCACGCCCTTCTGGAACCCCACTCTGAAGACTCCTTATCAAAAAAAGACATCTCCCATATTCATGTGAAAATCACACAAGATGGTCGATATTCTAATCCCATCCAGAGCAAAGTACTACTTGCAGCCTACTTGCAGCTTGAGTCTGGGAGTCAGCAGACCGGGGTTCTAATCCCTGCTCTGCCGCTTTTTTTAAATTATTTTATTTAAGCGCTTAATATGTGCCAGGCACTGTACTGAGCACTGCGGTAGTGTGACCGGTCAGACCTTGGCCAAGCCATCAAGCTTAATTCCCTAACGTCGGAGGGACTGCTCGGGAGCGAAAGGAAGCAGTTGGCTTAATGAACACATCTCCAGGAACTGTCTTGTTTTTGTTTTGTTCTGTTTTGCTTTGCTGTCTGTCTCTCCCCTTTAGACTGTGAGCCCGTCACTGGGCAGGGATTGTCTCTATCTGTTGCCGAATTGTACATTCCAAGAACTTAGAACAGTGTTCTGCACATAGTAAGCGCTCAATAAATACTATTGAATGAATGAAAGGCTGGATGAGCAATAATATCCAATGATTAGATCTGGAATGAATAAATTCTGATTGCTCTTATCACATGATCCTTCCCAATAGGTCATGCTGTCTCCCCCTCAGACTTTGAGCCCTTTTTGGGATGGGAGCAGTGTGAACTGTCAATCTTGTACCTAACACAGTAAATAATAAGGACTTCACACAACGCTGGCATAACTTCGGGTGCATTCCTTAGCCCGCAGACACCCAGTAGTCAGAGAAACTTTTCTCTCTAATTTGGCCAAGGGTAGAACGTGCGAATTCTCTGCCATCCTCAGTCCACAGGTGACGATGAGACCTTTAGGACAGGGAGCCTCTTCCGAAGAATTCATCGCGCCGCCTCGTCCCCCATCCCATCCCATCTGTGCTCCAGCCATTATAGGTCACTAATACATTCTAACCTTTAAAAAACAATAAAATCCAGCCATGCGGATGAAGGTCTGCAAAGGCAGCCGATCATTATTTCTCAAAGGGCTCCCGGGCCCCTTGAAGCTCGGGAGGAGGTGATAAATACACTTCCCCATTTTACAGATGGATTCTGGAGGAAAAGAAAAAGTAAGAGACTCAAGCGGTAATAATATTTATTAGGTATTTATGGTGTACACAGCACTATATTAAGACCTGACTGCTTGGCACACAGCAAGCGCTTAATAAATATGGGAAGAAGCAAGGCCTAGTTCATAATGCATGAGCCTGGAAGTCAGAAGGTCCTGGGTTTTAATTCCACTCCTCCACCTCTCTGCTGCGTGACCTTGGGGAAGTCACTCAATTTCTCTGGGCCTCAATGACCTCATCTGTAAAATGGGGATTAAGACTGTGAGCTCCGTGTGAGACGGGGACTGGATCCAACCTGACGAGCTTGTGTCTACCCCAGTGCTTAGAACAGTCCTTGACACCTAGTAAGTGCTTACCATTATCATTATTGTTATTACTTAATAATAATGTTGGTATTTGTTAAGCACTTACTATGTGCAGAGCACTGTTCTAAGCCGCTGGGGAAGATACAGGGGAATCAGGTTGTCTCACGTGGGGCTCGTAGTCTTAATCCCCATTTTACAGATGAGGTAACTGAGGCACAGAGAAGTGAAGTGACTTGCCCACAGTCACACAGCTGACAAGTGGCAGAGCTGGGATTTAAACTCATGACCTCTGACTTCAAAGCCCGTGCTCTTTCCACTGAGCCACGCTGCTTCTCATTGATTGAGAGAGAATACTTGGGTTATTTTCTCCCACTGCTTAGTATAGTGCTCTCTGCACAGAGTAAGCACTTAGTAAATAGTATTACTATCACTGATGGGAATTAGACACGGTCCTTGTCCCTCAAGGGGTTCACAACTTAAAGGTTTAAATGGAGCAAAGAGATTGGAGACAGGCACATCAGGAGTGATGAAATACAATAAGCCCAACAAAGACAACACAAATCCCCAAAATAGGCTCCAAATGGGAATGGAGGAATCCAGGAGTGGATTTTATCCCTAGCAGGGTCAAACGTCTAATTTTTGATCTAAGGGGAAAGGTGTGGAATTGGAGTGGCAGAGCTGAGTTCTAATCTCTGATCTTTGTGATCTTGGGCAAGCGACTGACCTTCTCTGCTTCAATTTTTCTCACTTGTAAAATGGGATGAGCACTGCTCTTTCCCGTTAGTGTCGGGGACCAGGACCTGGGAGATTAGGACCTGGATTTTGATCCTTGTTCCGCCACTTGCCTGCTGCATGACCTAGGACAAGTCACTTTGCTGCTCTATGCCTCGGTTACCTCATCTGTAAAATGAGGATTAAGGGGGCCATGAGCCCCATGTGGGACAGGGACTGTGTCCAACCTGATTAACTTTTATCTACCCCAGTGCTTAGTGCCTGGAACATAGTAAGTGATTAACAAGTTCCATAAAAAGGAGACTAAGTGAGCTAATATCCTACCCAGTGTTTAGCACAGAGAAAGCACTTAATAAGTATCTGAGCTATTTGGCGAGATTAGGATAGCAGTACTTTCACCTGAATGCAGTCTGCAACACAAGTATCACCACACTGGCAATACTGTAAACCACCTCTGTGCATTGAAGCTTTAATTCCTGGGCTTGAAAGAACTCGAAATTTAAAAGTAATAGACGTGTTCCAGGAATACCAAATTAAGCTCTCAATCTGTCCCCCTCCTACCCGGGCTCCCAGAAGGGACAAGTTGAAGTTCGCCAACTTAAAACGGTCCTTGGTTTCTTGCAGAACTTCATTTCCAAATGTTGCCTATACTGCATTCTTAGGATTCCTCTCGGGGTTATAATAATTAGGATATTAGCATCCACCGTGTGTTAAATTCTGGGACAGATACCAGAGCGGTTGCGGTCCCTGGCCCACATGGGGCTTGAGGTTGAAAGGGAGGGACAGTGGGCAATTTTACAGATATGGAACCTGAAGCTAAGAAGTTAAGTGACTTTCCCAACACCATCCAGTGAGACAGTATCAGAGCTGGTGTTTGAACTTGGGGTTTTTCAACTGAGTCAGGCTGCCTCCTAATTGTTTTATTATGATAAATCATCTTCCTTGTTCACCCAGATACATATGGTCTACTTAGATTAAAATTCACTAAATTTTCTTTTACATTTGGAGCCCCATGTGGGACAGGGACTGGTCTGACCTGATTATCTTGTATTCCCCCCACGTGCTTAGTACAGTACTTTCTTTAAAAAAAAAAATAAATTAGGGGCTTACTATGTTCAGGCACTATACTGAACCCTTGGGTTGATTCAGGATAATCGGGTTAGATGCAGTCCTTATCCCACATTAAACACCCCGTCTTCATCCCCATTTTACAGATGAGATAACTGAGGCACAGAGAGATTAAATGACCTGCCCAAGATCACACAATAGACAAACGGAGGAGTCGGGGTTAAGGTTCCGGTCCTCCAATTCCCGGACCCAGGCACTTTCCACTAGGTCACACTGCTTCTCGGTGCTTGGCACCAACTAAGAGCTTAACGAATGCTAATTCATTCTCTGATCAGCACCATGTGATTAACACCCTCCTCTGAGAATGATTGCAAGCTTCCGAAACTTGGAAGCCTGGGGTGTTCTAGCATATTTTTTAATAGTCACAAGAAGCACAGTAATCAGAATGACAGAATGAACTCATTGTAACAGAATGCCCCACAGCCCTTACGTCCATATCCATGATTTATTTACTCATATTCATGTCCGTCTTCCCTCCTACACCGTAAGCTCATATTAATGTATTTATTGAGCACTTACTGTGTGTAAAGCCCCGTACTGAGCGCTTAATGGGCAGGAAATGTGTCTACCAACTTAGTTCTATTTTACTCTCCCAAACATTTGGCAAGTGACCTTGGGCAAGTAACTTAACTTCTCTGTGCCTCAGTTACCTCGTCGGTAATGTCTGTCTCCCCTTCTAGACTCTAAGCTTATTAGGGACAGGGAACATGTCTGCTAATTCTGCTTTACTGTCTTCTCCCAAGCGCTTAGTGCAGTGCTCTGCACATAGTAAGTGCTTGATGAATGCGATTGATCTGTAAAATGGGAATTCAAACTGTGAGCCTCTTGTAGGGCATGGACTCTATCTCGTATCTACCCCGGTACTTAGTTCAGTAGCTGGCTCATAGTAAGCACTTAGATGCCATAAGAATAAAAAACATTTAATTCAGTGCTCTGCACACAGTAAGTGCTCAATAAACACAGTTGATTAACTATCATTCAAACCAGTCCAGTTCTGCATCCTAGAATCGCAGGCATTATCTTCTCTCTTTCCAAGTTTGCCTCTCAGGGGAGAGTAGCGAGGTATGTTTTTGTCAAATCAAGGATCTTGAGAGTTGCATTCAGCTTAAGAAATGAGTCACATGAACATGTTTGTCACTTTTTTAGGTCTTGAGGGGTAGATACTCCTTTCCCCCTCAGAGCAAATATGGAAGATGGGTTAATATTCGTTGTCTTCATTTTCGAGCTGAGGAGATGGGCCCTCCAACTTGGGTATCCTGAGAGAAAATTTGCCGTTACTCTTAAAATCGGGACTTTCCCAAGTCACAGTGGAATTTGCCTAATTACACTTCCTAGCTGCAAACTCTAGTGATAATAACGATGACTGAGATATTGAGGACTTACTCTGTGCCAGACGCTGTTCTAAGCACGGGGCTAGATACAAGATAATTGGGTTAGACACATTCCCTGTGCCACATGGAACTCAAACTCTAGGCGGGAGGAAGATAGGTATCGAATCCCCATTTTACAGATGAGGAATCAGAAGTGCAGAGAAGTGAAATGACTTGCCCAAGGTCACACGGAGGCCAAGTGGCGGAGCCGGGCTTAGAAGCCAGGTCTTCCGACTTCCCGGTCCGTGCTCTTTCCACTAGCCACACTGCCTCTCGGAAAGAAATCTCTTCCCAATGTTATGGTGATAGATGCTCAATAAGTACTATTACATATTATATTCACTTCTCTCGGGTATTCTTGAGGATCATCGCTGCTGCCCTGTCAATCAGGGGTGTTTATTTAGCACTTACTTTGTGCAGAACTAAGTGCTTGGGAGACTACAGTGCAACAGAGTTCCCTGCTTTCAACAAGCTTACAGTCTAGAGGGAGAAACAGACATTAAAATAAATACGGATCTGGATATAAGTGTTGTGGGAGTGAGGGTTGGGTGAATACCAAGTGCCCAGGTCAAAGCGCAACTATGCCAAAGACAGAGTTGTTTTATGGTATTTAAGCGCTTGCACTGTACTAAGCGCTGGGGTGATACAAGGTATTCAGGTTGGACACAGTCCATGTCCCACATGAGCCTCTCGGTCTTCATCCCCATTGTACAGATGAGGTCACTGAGGCACAGAGACTCTAAATGACTCACCCCAGGTCACACAGCAGATGAGTGCTGGAGCAGGGACTGGAACCCAGGTCCTTCTGAATCCCAGGCCCCGACTCTATCCACCAGGCCACACTGCTCCCCTCAAAGTGGGTAAAAGATGACGAAAAACGTGGTGTAGTTTTCTGGCTATTCCTAGTCCGTAGGAGGCAGAAATAACACATTTTCCCACGGATTACTTTTTGTTTCTTTGTTTTATGGAATTTGTTAGCACTTATTATGGGCCAGGCACTGTCGTAAGCCCTCAGATAGATCCAGGCTAATCAGGTTGGACACAGCCCCTGTCCCACGTGGGGCTCACAGTCTTCAACCCCATTTTCCAGTTGAAGTCACTGAGGCCCAGTGAAGTGACTCGCCCAAGGTCACACAGCAGAGAAGTGGCAGAGGGAGGATTAGAACCCCGGTCCTTCTGACACCCATCCCCGGGCTCTATCCACTAGGCTACGATCTGCCCCTCCATTGCGGTAGCACAGAATGCTCCCAGAGTTAACGGATAAATGGCTTTCCTTCTTTCGTGAAGCTCTGTTAGCATACTGCTGACTCTGCCATAAGAGTTCTACGATTTAATAAGGCAGACTGATTAATGTAATTTTTTTTTTACTATAATCTGACTTGCACTCAATTACGGGTGTATCTTTGATATTTGGTCTCTGAGACAAAAGCCAATCCGAGATAGAAAATTAGATAAGCTTGTGCGTGTGTCTCGTGTAGGATATCTTGTTGTTCCAAAAGATAATCACCAAGAAAAATGGATTGAAAATTCCATTAGCTCCTTTAAAACATGGAAATTTGGAAATCTTTCTTTGAGTGGGCAATTTCTTACCTCATCCCAGCCCCCAAACAATTTAACAGGGAAAAAAGTAAAGTAGTTTAAGAGACTTTGGTCCTTTGTGAGTATTTATCAGAGTCCCACAGAATCCGGGCCACAGAATGAGATGGTTTTCAGAATGGTGAGGAGCTGCTGGAGGGAGAAAGAAGCCTCTAGCCAATGTCAAGGAAACTCTGCTACCTGGGCACTGTTAATAGAGTCCCAAACATAGTCAGTCATAGTTCTTGCCCTCAGGAAACTTACGTTCTAATAAGGAGATGCAAACTGGCCATTCTAGGCAAGAGAATAGAGCTGCCAGAGGCAAATAAACTGATTAAATCAGGCTGGGAGGGGATTAATACGGGATCTGACTTCACCACTGGCCACCGACCACTTTTCCTCAGCCCTTGAGTATCTATCTCATTTCTTCCCCTAGCATTTGTAGGCGTATATATTCATTTGCAGAATTATTCAGCTGTTTCACCCTGCCTGACATTTTCAAACTACTGTTATATCCTCATTTTCCTCCTCCTCCTGCTAACGGTAGATTTATTTTCCCTGTCCAATACAGAGGCAGCCCTGCCTAGTGGGATTAAGCACCTATTGTGTGCAGAGAACTGTATTAGCTGTTGGGAGGTAAAAAAGAAATACATTGGGTGAGTCACTTAATCTCTCTACCTGAAATATGAAGCTGCTATAAATTTCAAGGCTTCTTCAACTCCTCTTCAGTAATGTGGTCTAGTATGGAAGAGCCCGGGCCTGGAAGTCAGAGGATCTGGGTTCTAATCTCGCTCTACTGCTTTATCTGTGAGCCCTATATGGGACCTGATTATCTTGTATCTACCCCAGTGCTTAGTGCAAAACTTGGCACATGGTAAGTGCTTAATAATACCATAATTATTAATCCGATCAGGCACGGTCTCAATCCGACATGGGGCTCACGGTCTAAGTGGGAGGGAGAACAGGTATTTCGTCGCCCTTTTTCAAGTGAGGAAACTGAGGCATGGAGAAGTAAAGTGACTTGTCCAAGGTCATCCAGCAAACAAGTGGCGGAGCAGGGATTATCTTGTATCTCCCCCAGTGCTTAGAACAGTGCTGGGCACCTAGTAAGCATCTAAAATTATCATTATTTAAATTTATTTAGAATTAATAAGAATGATGTTTTTAGGTATTTCCTGGGTGCCAGGCACTCCAGGCTAGGAGATTCACAGTCATCTTCCAGTGGTGAACCATTCAATTGTATTTATTGAGCGCTTAGTGTGTGCAGAGCTCTGTACTAAGCGCTTGGGAAAGTACGAAACAACGATAAACAATGACATTCCTTGCCCACAGTGAGCTTACAGTCTTTTTCCGTGCTAAAAAGCGAAACCTGAATTTTTTGCCCTGAATGCAGAAAAATAGAGACTATTCCTCTTTCTTGTTGTGGGCAGGGCATGTGTCTGTTATCTTGTTGTTCAGTTCTCTCCCAAGCAATTAGTACAGTGAGAAGCAGCGTGGCGCAGTGGAAAGAGCACGGGCTTTGGAGTCAGGGCTCATGAGTTCGAATCCCAGCTCTGCCACTTGTCAGCTGTGTGACTGTGGGCGAGTCACTTAACTTCTCTGTGCCTCAGTTCCCTCATCTGTAAAATGGGGATTAAGACTGTGAGCCCCACGTGGGACAACCTGATTCCCCTGTGTCTACCCCAGCGCTTAGAACAGTGCTCTGCACATAGTAAGCGCTTAACAAATACCAACATTATTATTATTATTATTATTACAGTGCCCTGAACAGAATAAGTGCTCGACTGACTGGATGACGGACTCTGGGAACTATCCCTCCCAAGGGGCAGGGAGATGCTTTCCTGATAAAAGCTCAGACCTGGAATTTAGTTGTCATAAATGCTATACCTGTCTCAGCATCTGTTTCTCCTGGGGACAGAGAGGGACTCGCCTCAAGATAATAATAATAATAATAATAATAGCTGCCACCCTTCACCAAGGGAGTTGTGAAGTTTAATTAATGTTTGTAAAATACTCCAGGAGCCATAGATGACGGGAGTTATGAGAACGGAAAGCATTATCGTGATTAGGATAGATGACTCTGCGTATAATCGACTGTGTGAGGCCGATATAATAACAAGGATATTATTGCGCTGCTAATCATGGGGATAACAGAGCTAATATCTGAGGGGAGAAAAGAAGAGACAGCTTAATTTGAAGAATCGCAAAAGTACGCGTAATCGGTCGAGATTTCGAGGGTCCTCAGAGTGCGGGCTCCTGCTTGAAGACTGAAGGAAGATTACAGGCTTGTGGCCTAGGGAGAAGAGCCGGGTTCTAATCCCGGATCCGCCATTTGGCCGCTGTGTGACTTTGGACATGTCACTTCTCTGCATTTCAGTTTCCTCATGGAGATCTGACACCTGGTCTCCCTCCTACTTCTTAGAATGTGAGTTTCGAGATACAGACCGTGTCCGACCTGATGATATTGCATCTACTCCAGGGCTTAGTACGGTGCTTGACAAAATACCGCAATGATCATAATTGCTATCCCTTCCAGAGAGGTGTAGGGTAGAGAAAAGAAGGATTGATCGACAAGAGTTTAATCCTTTAATCCCACTCCTTCCCAGGAAATCTCAGAACTCAGAGAAGCAGCATGGCCCAGTAGAAAGAGTCTGGACCTGGGAGGCAGGGGCCCTGGGTTCTAAACCCGGCTCTGCCACATGTCTGCTGTGTAACCTTGGGCAAGTTATTTCACGTCTCTGTGCCTCAGTTACCTCATCTGTAAAATGGGGATTGAGACCGTGAGCTCCATGTGGGACACGTTCCATGTCCAACCTGAGCAGCTCGTATCTACCCCAGTGCTTATCACAGTACTTGGCAGATAGTGCTTAACAAATACCATATGGGAAAAAAAAAAGAATTCAAGCTGTGGGCCCAGGTACTTAGGGATGGCCCCTCACATGGGGGGCGGCTGGGGAGCTTTTCACCCATTTACCAAGTCAGCCCACAATCTAGGGGGGAGGGAGAACAGGTATTGAATTCCCATTTCACAAATGAGGAAACTGTGGCTTAGAGAAGTTAAATAAGTTTCCTAAGGTCAGGCAGAAAGCAAATGGCAGAGCTGGGACGAGAACGCAGTTCCTCTATTCTCTGCCTACGCTTCTGGCTGGAAATCCTTTCCTCCTTTACATCTGGCAGACCACCACTCTCTTCCAGGAGGTCTTCCCCAGTTAGCCTCATCTTCCTACCCTTCAGGACCTCTGATTCATTCAATTGGATTTATTGAGCACTTACTGTGTGCAGAGCACTGTACTAAGCGCTTGGAAAGTACAATACAGCAATAGAGAGACAATCCCTGGCCACGATGGGCTCACGGTCTTGGGGTGGGGAAGATAGACATCAATACAAGTAAAACAGACATCAGTTTGAATGAAGTCAGTGAGTCAATCACATTTATCGAGCACTTACCGTATGCAGAGCAGAGTACTGAGCACTTGTGAGAGTACAGTATAACAGACACGTTCCCTGCCCACAGTGAGCTTAGTCTAGAGAGAAGTGTTGGGGTTCAAATTCTCCCTGTCATTCATTCAGTTGTACTTATTAAGCACTTACTGTGTGCAGAGTAATGTACAACAATAAACAGTGACAGTCCCTGTCCACAACAAGCTCACTGTCTAAAGGGGGGTTTCCAGTCTAGGGGGAACGTTACTGTTCAAAGCCTTATACCCTGGTTTTCTATTAATTTATTTAATGTTTCGAAATGGCATTTAAGTGCTTACTAACGCTGCTTCTCTGTATTATTATTTTATGGTATTGTTTTAAGGGCTTATTGTGTGCCAGGCACTGCGATGCGGTGCTTGATACATAGCAAGCGCTTAACAAATACCATCATTATTAGTGTTGGTTAAGGGGTTTGGCTAAAAGGTTTTTCTGGCTGGGTGGTGATGACCACCGGGAGAGAGTGTGGAGCATAATAATAATGATTACGGTACTAGTTAAGTGCTTACTATGTGCCAAGCATTGTTCTAAGCAATGGAGTAGATACAAGATAATTGGGTCTTTCACAGAGCCTGTCCCACTGGGGCTCACCCTCTTCTTCCGCATCTTACAGATGAAGTAACCGAGGCCCAGAGAAGTGACTTGCTCAAGGTCACTCAACAGAGAACAGGTGGATTTGGGATTAGAACCCAGGTCCTTCCGACTCCCAGGCCCGGGCTCTATTCCCTAAGCCATGCTGCTTCTTGATGCGGCTCTGCGGGCGTCCGACGGCCTTCCGAACCCTGAATGACTACGGGTTGGTCACGGCTGGTGGTCATTTATTTATTTCTGCTACTGTCTGCCCACAGTGAGCTTAAATCCAAGCGCTTAGTACAGTTAGTACAGTAGCACATAGTAAGCGCTCAATAAATACTATTGAATCAATAAATGAGTTCGGTAAGTGGGTGGTCACTCTTAGCTTGATAAAATGGTCAAGTGGACCGAGTTTCCTCTCTCTTTAGCTGACATCTAAATGGAAAGAACAAGCAATGAATTGTCTTGGCTACTAGGACGATTAGGTGGATGGTGGCCTTAATTAAACTTGCTCATAAATTATAATATTTGTTACATCTTTGGTTCCACACGCCAAAGATCAGGATAACCTATTTAGAGTCTGCCTTCTTTCCCTACCTCAGATAAAGCAGCGTGGCTCAGTGGAAAGAGCGCGGGCTTGGGCGTCAGAGGTCACGGGTTCTAATCCCGGCTCCGCCGCTAGTCAGCTGTGTGACCTTGGGCAAGTCACTTAACTTCTCTGGGCCTCAGTTACCTCATCTGGAAAATGGGGATTAAGACTAGGAGCCCTACAGGGGACGACCTGATCAGCTTGTATCTACCCCAGCGCTTAGATAAGTGCTTGGCACAGAGTAAGCGCTTAACAAATTCCACAATTTATTTATTTTATTTTATAAAGCCACACCTTAGTACATAGCAATTTGGGTTTAGCGGTACCTACAGATTGAGGTAGACAATTATTTGAAATAATACTCCTCACAGAGTTTGTCAGCGTTCAGTTTTGGCCGACCGTTCTAATAATCACAAAAATAAACCACCAGAATGTCTGAAAAGCTTCCTCTCCTTGAGAAGGTAAAACCAGGCAGGCGTGACAGATGCTAATCTTTACCCATTTATCGAATGGAGTTGGAACTAATGCTGAGAGTCGAATGTTTGCACGGAAAAGCGGGGTGCAAGAAGGTGATCAAAGGCCGCTCGACACTTTCTCTGTGTCGCCTCTCTTCTCCTCTGCTGCATTATTTGGGTAAAATTTCAGTCCGCTTATGCTGTAGAATTGACTTTTTAAGGGGGATGTTACCACCATGAGCAACCTTCTTGTTCCCAGTTATTATTTTAATGGCATTTGTTATGTGGCAGGCACTGTACTAAGCACTGGGGTAGATCCAAGCTAATCAGGGCGGACAGAGGCCGTGTCCTACATGGGGCTCACGGTCTTAATCTCCATTTTACAGATGAGGGAACTGAGGCACAGAGAAGGGAAGTGCCTTGCCCAAGGTCATGAAGCAGACAAGGGATGGAGCTGGGATTAGAACCCAGATCCTCTGACTCCCAGCCCTGTGCTCTAGCCGTTAGGCCATGCTGTTTTTTAGATTTTCTGATCTTTGTCCAACATGTATAATAATAATGATGGTATTTAAGTGCTTACTATGTGCCAAGCACTGTTCTAAGCACTGGGGTAGATACAAGGTCATGGGGTTGTCCCACCTGGGACTTCACAGTCTTAATCCCCATTTTACAGATGAGGTAACTGAGGCCCGGAGAAGTGAAGTGACTTCCCCAGAGTCACACAAGTGATAAGTGGCGGAGTCAGGATTAGAACCCATGATCTCTGACTCCCAAGCCCAGGCTTCTGCCACTAAGCCCCGCTGCTTCTCTGAATAATAATATTGTTTGAGTTGAGCTAAAGTCCACCACCCTCCCCATCTTCCCAAATCTCCTAAAATCACGTTACCTCCAAGGGATTAAAGCTCTTTATTTCCCCTCTCCACCCTTCCCAGAGAAGCAGCATGGCAGAGTGGATAGAGCATGGGCCTGGGAATCAGAAGGTTATGGGTTCTAATTCTGACTCCCCCACTTATCGGCTATGGGATCTTGGGCAAGTCACTTCACTTCTCCGTGCCTCAGTTCCCTCATCTGTAAAATGGAGATTGAGACGGTGAACCGCATGTGGGACAGGGACCGTGTCCAACCCGATTTGCTCGTATCCACCCCAGCGTTTACTACAGTGCCTAGCACTTAGTAAGCGCTGAACAAACACCATGATTATTATTGTGATTTTTATCCCCTTTGCATCGACTGTGAACTTGAATTTTCCTCAGGCATCTTGATGCTCACCCCAGCCCCATAGCACTTGGGGAAATTTTCTGATACTCCACCATTTTCCCGGTGGGTAGAGCATGGGCCTGGGAGTGAGAAAATCTTGAGTTCAAATTCTGGCTCTGCCACTTGTCTGTTGTGTGATTTTGGGCAAGTCACTCTTCCTCGCTATGCCTCAATTACCTCCATTTGTAAAATGGGGTTTAAGACTGTGAGCCCTATGTGGGAGAGGAACTCCGTCCAATATGATTAGCTTATATCTACCCCAGCAATTACTATAGTACCAGGCACTTAACAAATACCCCAAATATTGTTATTATTACTTATCCACAGTAGGTTGCATACCTACTATGTCTGGGGGGAAAACACCCAAAATCCTGATGCAATTTAGTGACTTTCAAACAAGCTCTACATTCCTATTTTTTATGACATTCTTTGAAGCACTTACTGTGGGTTGGAAAGGCTACTGCACTTCTGACCTCCTGCTTTTCTTCCAAGAAAAACGTGGAGGCTTTTACCGTGAACATTTCTACGTAAAACAGCTCTTGGGTCTAATCACGTCAGGGTACAGATGGGTTTGGAAAGAGAACATGGCTTCTTTTTTTTTTTTATTATGATCCATTGAGAGGCTATCTGTCAACTGCAACCTCCAAGATTCATGTGCTTCTGCTTAACGTGTTTAGTAATGATAACTAATTGATTTTTATTTATCCTTAGCAGAGAATGCTAGACATCTTTCTTATTGCAGTATTTCAACCTGTCATCTGTGTATATAACAAGATCTTATTAAGCGTCAAGTTCCATTTGTAAACCGTGAAAGAGCTATCTACTTCCTGCTAGAGTGTAATAATTCTCTTGGCTTCTTTCTCCTCGGGCACAAGCGAAAAGGTACTGGGAGGTAGTATGGCCTAGTGGAAAGAGAATCCGAGGACCTGGGTTCTAATCCCGGCACTGCCACTTGTCTGTGGGGTGACCTTGGGTACGTCACTTAATTTCTCTGTGCCTCAGTTGCCTCATCTGTAAAATGCATATTAAATCCTCCTCCCTCTGGCGTAAACTGGGGAGCCCACTTGGGACAGGGACTGTGTTTAACCTGTTTCTCTAGCGCCTAGTACAGTGTCTGGCACATTATAAGTGCCATTAAAGAAAAAAGCACCGGATTGGGAGTCCAGAGACCTGAGTTCGACTTCCCGTTCCACCACTGGCTTGCTACGGGACCTGGGGCGAGTCCGTCTCGAAATAAGTTTAGCGGAGCCCTGTACGTCTAAGATGGAGATGCAGAAATCATAATGGCCGTATTACGGCCAGTCAGTCCATCGTATTTATTGAGCACTTCTGCGGGCAGAACTTATGTTAAGCGCTTGGGAGAGTACAATATGATACTAAACAGACACGTTCCCTGCCTACTACGCTCTTAAAGCATTTAACCTGGTGAAATTACTGCTACAAGGGATGGAAGAGGGATTTGTTAAGATAATTGCAGTCAATCCGCACACATAGGAGAATAAGTCCTAAAGAGCTAGACGTAAAGAACTAGATTTCAAGGAGGAATAATACCATAGCAGCGTCCTTCCGGCTCAAGGGATGCCTGGGTTCTCAAGTGGACCTTCTTCTCTCACACCATCTCCCGTTTCGTGGCTTCAGATGCAGCATTTCTGGACCCAAGCCCGAGGCTTAATGTCCTAGAACTTTCCACCGTTGGTCTAATATACCGTGTGACTGTCCGGTGTAGGTGCGCAGTTGGGCATCCAAGCCTTGTCAGTTGATAAGCAGAGAAGCAGCATGGCCTAGTGGATGAGCACGGGCCTGGGAGTCATGAGGTGGTGGGTTCTCATCCTGGCTCCGCCACCTGTCTGCTATGACACCTTGGGTAAGTCACTTCACTTCTCTGGGCCTCAATTACCTCATCTGTAAAATGGGGATTAAGATTGGGAGCCCCATGTGGGACAGGGACCATGTCCAACCCGATTAGCTTAGTATAGTGCCTGGCACATAGTAAGTGCTTAATAAATACCACTATAATTATTATTACTACTATAATTATGTGCAGTACAAACTTGAGCCTCCGCTTCTCCGTCGTGCCTCTGCTGCCCAGCACAGAGGAGTTTTGACTTGTAGCCTGCCACTCGCTAGCCACTGGCCAAGCTAGGAATGGACTGGACAGGCCTCCACTTCACTCTCCCTCCCGTAGCTGAGACTGGTAGAGGACTGGAAATTCTCCAGGCGTCACCCTGAGCGGCAAGTGCTGGGGTAGATACAAATTAATCGGATTGGATCTGGGTTCTAATCCCGGCTCTGCCACCTGTCTGCTGGGTGACCTTGGGCAAGGCTCTTAGCTCCTCTAGACCTCAGTTACATCATCGGTAAAATGGGGATTAAGACTGCGAGCCCCGTGTGGGACAGGGACTCCGTCCGACCTGATTGACTTGTATCTACCCCGTGCTTAGAACAGTGCTTGGTACATAGTAAGCACTTAACGAACGCCATAATAATAATCATAAATATTATTATTAGGTTGGATACAGTCCCTTTCCCACATGGGGCTCATGGTCTTCATCCCCATTTTACAGGTGAGGTAAAAGAGAAGTGACTTCCCCAAGGTCACACAGCAAATAGATGGCAGAACCGGGAATAGAACCTAGGTCCTTCTGATTCCTAGGCCAGTGCTCTGCCCACTGAGCCATGCTGCTTCACGCTTAGAACGGTGCTCGGCACCTAGTAAGCGCTTAAATACCAACATTATTATTATTATTATTCTGGTCAATCTTATATTTTCCTCCTCGAGGACAATGTTCTTATGCCAGGCTGAGGCCTTCACTGAGCTCCCTCTAGATCATGAGCTCATCATTGGCAGGGAATCTGTCTGATTACTGTTGGGTTGTACTCTCCCAAGTGCTTAGTACAGTGCTTTGCAGACAGTAAGCACTCAATAAATACGACTGAATGAGTGAATGAATAATGAATGAATCTTCCCTCCTGGATCTAGATTTCTCCTACCAATCATAATCATTAACAATAATAATTATGGTATTTAAGTACTTACTATGTACTAAGCACCGTTCTAAGTGCTGGGTTAGATACAAGGTAATCGGGTTGTCGTCTGTGGGGCCTCACAGTCTTTATCCCCATTTTTCAGATGAGGGAACTGAGGCGCAGAGAAGTCCAGCGGTTTGCCCAAGATCACATAGCAGACAAGTGGTGGAGCCAGGATTAGAACCCACATCCTCTGACTCCCAGGCCCGTGCACTTGCCATTCGACCATGCTGCATTACTGAGTGTTTAATGTGTGCAGAACACTATTCTAAGTTCCTGATAGAGTACAATAAAACAGAGTTGGTTGACACATTCCCTGCCCAAAACAGGCTGATCTGATAGTTTAGAGTTTCCACTACTTAATAATAATAATAATAATGTTGGTATTTGTTAAGCGCTTACTATGTGCAGAGCACTGTTCTAAGCGCTGGGGTAGACATAGGGGAATCAGGTTGTCCCACGTGGGGCTCACAGTCTTAATCCCCATTTTACAGATGAGGGAACTGAGGCACGGAGAAATTAAGTGACTTGCCCACAGTCACACAGCCGACAAGTGGCAGAGCTGGGATTCGAACTCATGAGCCCTGACTCCAAATCCCGTGCTCTTTCCACTGAGCCACGCTGCTTCATACTTAGATACATAGTTGGAAAAAGACATTTCTAGAATCTAGTCAACCTGTCAATCATTTTTATTGAGCGCTTACTACTATTGTTCTTGTCTGTCCATCTCCCCCCGATTAGACCGTAAGCCCCTCAAAGGGCAGGGACTGTCTCTATCTGTTACCGATCTGTACATTCCAAGCGCTTAGGGCAGTGCTCTGCACCTAGTAAGCGCTCAATAAATACTATTGAATGAATGAATACAGAGCAGTGTACTAAGTACTTGGGAGATTACCCTATAACAATATAACAGACACGTTCACAACGAGCTTACAGCCTCGAGGGGGAGACAGACATTAATAGACATAAATAAGTTATCGATATGGACGTAAGTGCTGTGGGCTGGGAGGGGAGATGAATAAAGAAAGTATGTCAGGGTGACGCAGAAGGGGTTCTAGAACGTACGCGGAGCTTGAAATTCTAGGAAATCTCAATTAACAACGCATGTGGGCCCCACGCATTCCTGGAGCTCTTAACATTTGCTTTTTTTTCTTTACAAATTCATTTTGAAAACTTTTTTTTATTTGAAGGACTTTGACATCTTGATTTGTTTTTGTTCCAAAATATCCCTTTGAAGTCTGGAGAGGGAATTTATCCCCAGTTATATACCTACATATATATACCTACATATACTTTTTTAAGTGTATATAATACATGAATCATTCACACACGTATGCATATCCATGCACACATAGAGGGTTGTATGTGTATATATACATAATGTATACACATTCACGCGCACACACGCTCACAGTCTTAATCCCCATTTTACCAGGGAGGTAACTGAGGTCCAGAGAAGTGAAGTGATTTGCCCAAGGTCACGGAGCAGAGATGTGGAGGGGCTGGGATTAGAACCCAGGTCCTCGGACTCCCGGGGCCGGGCTCCATCCGTCAGCCCCTTGGCCGAGACCTCCGACAATGAGGAGCCGGGGAGAAGCTATCCGTGTGAGCATTCATTCAATGGTATTTATTGAGCGCTTGCTTTGTGCAGAATACTTTAGTAAGCGCTTGGGAGAGCACGCTACAACAAGAAGCAGACACATTCCCTACCCACAATGAGTTTATAGTCTAGAGTGGGGGAGACAGACAGTGCAAATAAATAAATTATAGATCCGGACATAAGTGAGTTTCCAAGTGCTCAGTACAGTGCTCTGCACATAGTAAGCGCTCAATAAATACGATTGAATGAAGGAATGAAGTGAGAACACACCTCAATCTCTCCCTGACAGTCAACAATCAATGCCGTTCAACACAACCCACCGGCGCTGGAATCGCCACCCTGAGAAAAAGCCGAGAGCGCAACCTCCAGGAAAGAGCGCGGGCCTGGGACTCAGAAGGACCCGGGTTCTAATCCGGTTCTAGGGAATCTAGGGATTCCCTAATCTAGGGAAGCAGCATGGCTCAGTGGAAAGAGGCCGGGCTTGGAAGTCAGAGGTCATGGTTCGAATCCCGGCTCTGTCACTTGTCAGCTGTGTGACTGTGGGCAAGTCACTTCACTTCTCTGTGCCTCAGTTCCCTCATCTGTAAAAGGGGGATGAAGACTGTGAGCCTCACGTGGGCCAACTGATTACCCTGTATCTACCCCAGGGCTTAGAACGGTGCTCTGCACTTAGTAAGTGCTTAACAAATATCAACATTATTATTATTAATCCTGACTCCACGCCTTGCCTGCTGGATGACCTTGGCAGAGTCACTTCACTTCTCTGGGCCTCGGTCACCTCAGCTGTATGAAGGGAATTCAAAAGCGGTTCTCCTTCCCTATTACTCTAAGCATCGTGGCAGGGGCAGGGACTGTCTGATCGAACTACCTTGTAGCTGCCCCAGTGCTTAGTACACAGAGAGCGCTTGCAGCCTATGGTTATTATTATCATTCTTAGAAAACCACTCCACCCCCAGACAACTCAGTGAAGATCAATACTTACAGGAGCTGATGGTCCTGACCCTTCTAATAAGCTGTGCCAAGCAACCGGACTGAACCCTGAGTTAGAACCTCCAGACCCACATGAGGTAACTGAGGCACGGAGAAGTGACTTGACCAAAGTCACCCGGCAGATAAGTGGGGAAGTAGGGATTCGAACCCGGGTCCTCTGATGCCCAGGCCCAGGCATGGTTTAGTGGACAGAACACGGGCCTGGGAGTCAGAAAGTCATGGGTTCTAATCCCAGCTCTGCCACTTGTCTGCTGTGTGTCCTTGGGCAAGTCGCTTCACTTCTCTGGGTCTCAGTTACCTCATCTTGTAAAATGGGGATTGAGCTTGTGAGGCCCACGGGGGACAGGGGCTATGTCTAACCCAATCTGCTTGTATCCACCCCAGTGCTCAGTACAGTCCCTGGCACATAGTTAAGTGCTTAACAAATACCATAAGTATTATTATTATTTCCACTGCTCTCCAATGTTAATCATGGAGTTAACAAGCAGCATCAAAATGCCCTTCCTCCTCCTCATCCTACAGTTAATGACTCTCCCTTCCTTCAAAGGCTTATTGAAGGCCCGTCTCCTCCAAGAAGCCTTCCCAGACTAAGCCCTCCTTTCTTATTCTCCCACTCCCTTCTGCGGCACCCTGGCTTGCTCCCTCTATTCGTCCTCCCTCCCAACCCCACACCACTTATATCCATATCTGACATTTATTTCTATTAATGTCTGTCTGTCTAAACTGTAAGGCTTTTGTGGGCAGGGAATGTGTTTGCCAGCTCTGCTATATTATCCTCTCCCGAGCTCTCATTTCCACTTTCCCTACTCCCTTCTGCGTCGCTCTGACTTGCTCCCTTAATTTACATCAAAGTCAGCCTATACTAGACTATAAACTCACTGTGGGCAGGGCATTCATCAATCACTGGTATTTACTGAGCGCTTACTATGTGTAGAGCACTGTTCTAAGCTCCTGGGAGAGTACAATGCAAGAGAAATCGAAGGCCCATTCCCTGCCCATAAAGAGCTTACTACCTATTCTGTTACTTTCCTAAACACTCCAGTGCTCTGCATATATTAAGTGCTCAATAATTACGATCGATGGATTGACTGCACCCAGATTTTCCTCTCTCAAGAAGCATTTATTCCCCAGTTAAACTGGTCCCTCCAAATGGCAGGAGCCCGAAAACTCAGGCTTTCCACCAGGGGAAAGTTGTCATGGCGGTTTTAATCAAAACGACCCTTTGAAGTACATAGAGAAGTTAGATCTGGCCAGGTGATAAAACAAACCAGTTTCCAACATCGGGGGAGGCTCTCCCTCCCTCCTTCCTTCCCTCCCGCCTGGGGAAGTTGCTAGGATACTATCTTAAAGAAACAACTCACTTGATTAACTGCAAAAAACAGATTGCTTCAAAAAAGTTCATACATTTATAATGGCCCCAGTCCAAGGTAAATCTATACCGACTAAATGTTAAGCCCATAATCTTGCTGTCCCTCTTGAATATTACATTAGAAGAAAAAACATTGATTTTTTTTTTTAAATTCACCAAATACAGAAGAAAACACACTTTTTCCCTTTCAGCTGTGCTTCAGTGACACTACAGTGATATCGATGAATAGACATTTTCATCTATTTCCTTCTGGATTTTAGATCTGGTAACAATTCCCAAAGGAACTGAGTGAACTATTTTTTTTTTTTTACACTCACTTGGACTCACTCGTTTCCACCCTTTTTGACTGCCTCCAATCTCAATATTTTGTATTCACCCCAGTGCCTAACACAGTGTTTGGCACATAGTAAGTGCTTAATGAACATTATTATTACTAACGTCAGAGAAGCAGCATGGTCACGTGGATAGGGCATGGGCCTGGGAGTCAGAAGGAGCCGGGTTCTAACTCAGGCTCTACCTCCTGTCACTTCTAGAATTTTGAGCCCGTTGTTGGACATGGATTGTCTCTGTTGTGAAACTGTACTTTCCAAACGCTCAGTACAGTGTTTTGCACACAGTTAACACTCAATAAATGCGAATGAATGAATGAATGACCTTCTCTGGGCCTCAGTTCCCTTATTGGTAAAATGGGGATTAAGTCTGTGAGCTCCATTTGGGACATGGACTGAGTCCAACCTGATAAGCTTGTACTTACCCTAGCTCTTAGAACAGTGCTTGGCATATAGGAAGAACTTAACAGATACCATAGAAATAGCAAAATAGAAATTATTATTATTTAAGGTACTCGAAGGTTAAAATTCTCCAAGGCAGAATCCATGCCTCCAGAAGCAGATTTTTCCTCCAATTTTTCCCTCCCATCTGTTGATTTGTTTTTTTTTTTTGTTGTCTGTCTCCCCTCTTCTAGACTGTGAGCTCAGAGTTGGGTTAGGATTGTCTCTATCTGTTGTTGAATTGTACTCTCCAAGCGCTTAGTACAGTGCTCTGCACACAGTAAGTGCACAATAAATACGATTGAATGAATGAATGAAGGTGCAGGTGGAGGAAGAAAGGATGAAAATGGTCCTGAGAGATTGAATATCTCAGTGCTTGGTACATAGTGCTTAACAAACATCAGGAGTTACATTGTTAGTATTTTATGGTATATTTCTAGCTGCCCAGAACAGGGAGAACAACCCAATTATCTTTCACAAGAGCAAAGATTAGCAGCGTGACCTAGTAGAAAGAGCACGGGATGGGAGTTAAAGGATCTGAGTTCCAATTTCAGCTCCACCACACGCCTGCTGTGTGACTTTAGGCAAGTCACCGAACTTCTCTGTGTCTCAGTTCCCTCATCTGCAAAATGGGAACCTAATACCTGTTCTCACTCCTTCTTAGTCTGTGAACACTATGTGGGATTATCTGGTATGTACCCCAGAGCTTCACCTCTCGGGGTGGCACCTGGAGAGTTTCTAGTCCTCTATCAGTCTCGGCTATGGGAGGGAGAGTCAAACAGAAGCCTGTCCATTCCACTTCTAGCTTGGGCAGCGGCTAGCGAGCGGAAGGCCATCTGCTACACGTCAAAACTCACCCGTGCTGGGCAGCGGTGGCCCGGGAGAGAGTCGAGGGTGGAGACTCAGGTTTATTGCGCGGAAGGAGGCGATGATAAACTACTGCCGATTTTTCCCAAGAAAACTCTCTGGATCCACTACCGGAACGATTGCAGATGGAGGTGGGGCGTTCTGGGAGAGATGTGTCCATGGCGTCGCTGTGGGTCGGACACGACAGCGTAAGACAGCAACAATAACAACCCCGGAGTTTAGTACAGTGCTTGACACCTAGTACTTGGCAAATATGATCATCGTGATCATAATAATAATGATAATAATTGTCGTTATTAGCAAGCATTAACCAGTTACTGTTTATCTACTGAAAATTCTTCCTTAGTAAGACACTTCTTCTATTCTCAAAGCCTGTGGATCTCAGAAGATTATTTTATTGATGCCTGTCTACTGGTTTGGTTTTGTTGTCTGTCTCCCCCTTCTAGACTGTGAGCCCGTTGTTGGGTAGGGAATGTCTCTATCTGTTGCCGAATTGTACTTTCCAAGCGCTTAGTACAGTGCTCTGCACACGGTAAGTGCTCAATAAATACGATTGAGTGAATGAATGAATGAAGATTCATGCAGGCGGAGGAAGAAAGGATGAAAATGGTCCTGAGAGATCGATTGACCCCTGGGAGAAACCTCACAGACTAACCCAAAGATAAGATCTTTTAGGGCAGGGATCATATCCATTCCGACTCATTTCACTGCACTCTCCCAAGTGCTTAGAGCAGTGCTCTGCACACAGCAAGTGCTTAGTAAATCCCATTGACTGATTGACGGGAGGGGACAGAATATTATGGAGTTCAAGTACAAACTAAGTTCTGGAAATTGGCTTGGAACACTTCTCTCCTGTCTTTGCCAGCATCAGTTAATGGTATCAATTAAGCACTTACCTTCATTCAATCGTATTTACTGAGCGCTTACTATGTGCAGAACACTGTACTAAGTGTTGGAATGTACAACTCGGCAACAATCTAGAACACTGTACTAAGTCCTTGGGAGAATACAGTGGAATAAATAAACATGCCTGTTCTCGGTACTGCTGTAGATATGATTATTTGTGTATTCTATTATTTGACCACTCTATTTAAAACATATTTTTTATGTCTCTCTTATCCTAAAAGAGTGTAGGCTTCCTTAAGGCTGGGTCATGAGCCCCTCTCCCACCGTCAGGCACTTATTCCGTAAGTCCTTTCCTGGTCCTGTCAGGCATATGGGTGACAAGTCGGACCACAGTGAAACCACACCACCGCTGTATACAGCAGAAAGTTTTATTTAGTTCTCAAGAGTCTAATTGAAGGGGGAAGGGCAAAGAGGCACATGCATGGACCTACACACCTATCTATCTACACACCTCCCTTCTCTCTTTCTACCGCTCCGCTCCTCTGCCGCCCACCTCCTCACCGTCCCCCGTTCTCGCCTATCCCACCATTGACCCCCCGGGCCACGTCCTCCCGCGGTCCCGGAACGCCCTCCCTCCCCACCTCCGCCAAACTCATTCTCTTCCCCTCTTCAAATTCCTACTTAAAGGTCACCTCCTCCGAGAGGCCTTCCCACACTGAGCTCCCCTTTTCCCCCTGCTCCCTCTACCTCCCCTTCACCTCTCCACACAGCTAAACCCTCTTCTTCCCCCTTTCCCTCTCCTCAGCACTGTACTTGTCTGCTCAACTGTATCTATCTTCATCACCCTATTTATTTTGTTCAATGAGATGTACATCACCCTGATTCTATTTATCTGCTATTGTTTTAATGAGATGTTCTTCCCCCCGACTCTATTTATTGCCATTGTTCTTGTCTGTCCATCTCCCCCGATTAGACCGTAAGCCCGTCAAAGGGCAGGGACTGTCTCTATCTGTTGACAATTTGTACATTCCAAGCGCTTAGTATAGTCCTCTGCACATAGTAAACGCTCAATAAATACTATTGAATGAATCTGTTTTCCCCAAGCTCGTGCAGATGGTCCCACTTTGGAGGAGTTGGGGAGTCTAGTTTATCCTACTGCCCTCTTCTTGGTGCAAGTTTTAGGCAGTTCCCGAAGGCCTTGCCATAGGGGGTCTCGGGATGGGTCTCGGGTGAATAATAGTGAAAATAAGCAACAGCTCCTCGCGGTTCTTCAGATCTGGGAGGATAGAGTGGGTTTCAGTTTGCTTTTCCCGTTTCAAAACAACCTACGAGAAGGGAGAGGGTGCAAAGCAGCCTCCTAGGGCTAGGACCCGAGCCTGGGAGTCAGAAGGACCTGGATTCTAATCCCGACTCTGTCGCTTGTCTGTTGGGTGACCTTGGGCAGGTCACTTCACTTCCCTGGTCCTCAGTCCCCTCATCTGTAAAACGGAGATGTAGACGATGAGCCCCAGGTGGGACAGGGACTGCGTCCAACTCGATTTATCTCGTATTTACCCCAGCGCTTAGAACAGTGCCTGGCACATAATAAGCACATAACAAATACCACATTTATTATGATGATGATGATGATGGGTATACGTACTACTCCTCTAGCCAGGTAGCAAGAAACCGTGCCGCAAAGACCTTTGCGACTACTGAGCTTCGTCTAAGTTTGGCTGTGGATTTGCTGGTTGCCAGAGCGGAGCCAAGAGGATTACGGGGAACGGAAACTTGTATTTTTGACCCGTCTCTGCGTAAGGTAACTCTGGACTAAACACAACGGGAAGAGATAGGGTTTTGCAGGCAAGGGAAACTCTTTTGGAGTTGTACGTGGCTGGGGCTGCGTACCCGCCGACAACATTGATGGGCGGATGGTGACCCCAAATCCTCTCCTGTCACTCCACTGCTGGGCAGAGGAGCTCGGTGGCAATCCCCAGAGTCTAGACAGCTGGCAAGCACAGGCCCCCCTTTGCCTCCTCTCCCCCAACTCCCCCACCGCCCCGTCCTCTGGGGCAGCGACTGTCGATCACCCAGACACGCCGGCCAATCAGGAAGAACGAGGCCCGCACGGCTCTACCTGATTCGGGTCAGTGGTTTTCAATCAATCCTGGAAAGGAAGGACTGACTTCAAGTCCTCAAGTAGGGGTGAAAATGTAGCTTCGTCCATTTCTGGGACTTTTCCACTGGACCTCGTCCAAACTGTTCGTACTTTGATCCAAGCGGTTAACCTCTCCCACCTTGCGTACTGCATCAGCTTCCTCACTGACCTGCCTGCCTTTTCTCTTGCCCGACTCCAGGCCGTAATCTAGTCAGTCGGATCTGTTGAGTGTTTACCGTGTGCGGAGCGCTATGCTAAGTGCTGGGGAGAGTACAGTATAAGAAATTTACTCTGCTTCCTGCGTCATTTTTCTTAAAACAAAACAATTCATCACTCCCCACTCCTCAGACACCTCCAGTGGTCGCCCACCCACCTCGCATTAAACAAAAACTCCTTACCATAGGCTTTAAAGCTCTAAATTAGCTTGCCTCTTCCTACCTCACTTTGCTGTTCTCCTACTACAACCCAACTCACCCATTTTGCTCCTCTAATGCCAACCTACTCACTGTATCTCGATCTCGTCTGTCCCCCCGCCGACCCCTCACCCAAGTCCCGACTCTGGCCTGGAACTGCCACTTCATACCCAACGGACGACCTCTCTCCCCACTTCGAAGCTTCATTAAAATGAAATCTCCTCCAAGAGGCCTTCCCTGACTAAACCTTCAGCTCCTCTCCTTCCCTGTCCTCTGCATCACTTGCATCGGGATTCGCACGCATTTAATGAGGTGTCCATCCCCTCGATTCTATTTATTTCTATTAAGTTGTCTTGTTTTTGTCCGTCTGTCTCCCCCGATTAGACTGTAAGCCCGTCGATGGGCAGGGATTGTCTCTATCTGTTGCCGAATTGTACATTCCAAGCGCTTAGTAGAGAAGCAGCATGGCTCAGTGGAAAGAGGTCACAGGTTCGAATCCCCGCTCCACCACTTATCCGCTGTGTGACTGTGGGCAAGTCACTTAACTTCTCGGTGCCTCAGTTACCTCATCTGTAAAAATGGGGATTAAGACTGTGAGCTCCACGTGGGACAACCTGATTCCCCTCTGTCTACCCAGCGCTTAGAACAGTGCTCAGCACATAGTAAGCGCTTAACAAATACCAACATTATTATTATTATTAGTACAGTTCTCTGCACATAGTAAGTGCTCAATAAATACTATTGAATGAATTATTCCCTCCTTCCTCAGCCCCACAACACTTATGAACACATCTGTAATCCGTCTTAATACCTGTCTCCCCCTCTGGACTGTGAACGCTTTGTGGGCGGGGAACGCGTCTAACAATTTCATTCTATTGTCCTCTCCCAAGCGCTTAATACAGTGCTCTGCACACAGTAGGAGCTTAATAAATGCCACTGATCGGTTTACCCCAATTTCTCAGGCTCCTTAACGCTTCTCTCAACCTATAGTCATTCCAAGAGGCTTAAGCAACCCACACCCTGTGTTAGTCATTCTCTAAATAACCTTTTTCGCTCTGCCTACCTGCTGTCCTTAGTTAAGCTGTTCTCTTAGCTCTGAGACTTAAATGCTCATAAAGCAAATGTCAGAGCTGGAAATTAATTTGTTTGGAAAGAAGTGGTAGAAAAGAGACGAGCGCTATTAATAAAAGGCGAGGTGCATTTGGGGGCTGGCTTCGGGTCACTCTCTGCCCATGATTCCAACAGATAAATTCTGATGTGGAGAAAACATCTGATTTATCGTCACTATCTGTACTCTCCCATGTGCTTAGCACAGTGCTTAGAACAGTGCTCTGCACATAGTAAGCGCTTAACAAATACCAACATTATTATCATTACAGTGCTCTGCACTCAGTAAGTGCTCAATTAGGTACTTTTGATTGATGGATTATCTGTTTAATATCCCTGAGCGATAGAGGACAGGTATATTTCCCTCCTCAACTCCACACCCATTTTTATAAAAGCCCTATAAAGGATGACGAAGAATCAATCACTTCTATCAGGGATATTTATTGAGTACTTATTGGGTACAGAGCACGTACTAAGCGTTTGGGGGAGTACAGTACAGCAGAGATGGTCGACAGGTTCGCTGGCCATAAGGAGCTCACAGGCTAGAGGAGGAGACAGACGTGAATGTATATGAATATTTTATATTACATAATTTATAGATATGTAGTTAATAATTGTGACATTTGTTAAGTGCTCCTTGTGTGTGGAGCACTGTACTAAGCACTAGGGTGGACATGAGAAGCAGTGTGGCCTAGTGGCAAGAGCCTGGGCTTGGGAGTCAGACGATGTGGGTTCTAATCCCGGCTCTGCCACCTGTCTGCTGGGTGACCTCGGGCAAGTCACTTAGTTTCTCTGGGCCTCAGTTACTTCATGTGTAAAATGGGAATTCAGGCTGTGAGCCCCACAGGGGCAACCTGATTACCTTGTATCCTATCTACCCCAGTGCCCAGAACGGTGCTCCGCACATCCTGAGCGCTTAACAAATACCCTCATTATTATAGGAGATCAGGTCCAACATGGGGGTCTAAGTTAAAGGAGGAGGGAAAACAGGCATTTAATCCCCATTTTACAGATGGAGAAACTGAGGCCCAGAGAAATGAAGTGACTTGCCCAAGGGCACACAGCAGTAAAGTGGTGGACCTGGGATTAGAACCCAGCTCCTCTGAATCCCAGGTCTGTGCTCTAACCACTGGACCATGCTGTTGCAGGACACCACCCCTTTGCCCCCACGAGCCAATTGCGTTGTCATTCTCTTTTAGTGGTATTTAAGCGCTTACTATATAATAATAATGTTGGTATTTGTTAAGCGCTTACTATGTGCAGAGCACTGTTCTAAGCACTGGGGGAGATACAGGATAATCAGGTTGTCCCTCGTGGGGCTCACAGTCTTAATCCCCGTTTTACAGATGAGCTAACTGAGGCACAGAGAAGTGAAGTGACTTGCCCACGGTCACACAGCTGACAAGTGGCAGAGTCAGGATTTGAACCCACGACCTCTGACTCCCAAGCCCGAGTTCTTTCCACTGACCCACGCTGCTTCCCTACCAGCCACTGTTCTGAGTACTGGAGTCGACACGAGGTAATCTGGTTGGACCCAGTCCCCGTGTCCCACATGGAACTCACTGTCTTAATCCCCATTTTACAGATGAGATAAGTGAGGCGCAGAGAAGTGAAATGACTTGCCCGAGTTCACAGCAGACGAGTGGCACAGCCGGGATTAGAACCCAGGTCCTCTGACCAGGCCCCTGCTCTGTCCGCTAGGCCACGAGGCTTCTCGTTAGCAGACAGGTTCCCTGACGATAACGAGGGAGAGAGGGGAGGCAGATGTGAATACAGATAAATAATTTGTATCATTTATAGATCTGTAACTGTGGGGTTGAAAGTGGGACGAATATATCCAATGCCCATAGGTCACAGGTGTCCAGGTGGGAATTAGACACGGTCACTGTCCTTTTTTGGCCGGGGGGGAGGTGGAGATTCACAATCTAACAAATACTATTGATGGGTTGAAAGGGGGTCCACAAAGCAGAGCATCTTGTTCAAAGGGGGCAAGCCAACAGAACTAGCGCCACGTCAATCTCTCCGTCTCTCCCACGTCACCTCCCACTTGTGGATCCGATTACGCCGAAGGAAGATCAGAGGAACTCAGATGGAACATCTGAAGCTTCGAAAGACCCGGCGTTCCCATCAAAGGCCGCTCTCCGATCGGAAGCGAAAGGGAGGGGAGCAAAATGAAAAGAGGAGAGGAAAATAGGGGTCGGTCTGCCGAGGGTTTGGTGATTCCGTCCGCCGCCGAGGGATGCGATCTGGGCTGTCGTCTTCCGACTTCCCCCGGACACTTCTGGAAAACCCACAACAGGGACATCTAGTCCCGGCCCCGCCATTTGTCTTCTGTGTGACCCTGGGCAAGTCGCTTCACTTCACTGTGACCTCATCTGTAAAATGGGGATGAAGACAGCCCCACGTGACACAACCTGATCTCCTTGTATCTCCCCCAGCGCTTAGAACAGTGCTCGGCACATAGTAAGCGCTTAACAAATACCGTTATTATGATTACGCATTTTGGTCTCCTGTTCTGCAGATGGGAGAGCAGCAGAAATCTAAATTCTGCACCAAAAATCTAAAGAAGTTCATTAGTTGTTGTGGTATTTAAGCACTCGCTGTACACTAAGAGCTGGGGATGATGCAGGATGATGATGATGATGATGGTATTTTAGCCCTTATGATGTGCCAAGCACTGTTCTAGGTGCTGGGGTAGATGATAGAAAGTCATCAGGTTGTCTCCTGTAGGGTTCACAGATTGAATCCCCATTTTACAGATGAGGGAACTGAAGCACAGAGAAGTTAAGTGACTTGTCTAAAGTCACACAGCTAAGTGGTAGAGGCGGGATTAGAACCCACAACCTCTGGCTTCCACGCCTGGGCTCTTTCCACTAAGGCACGCTGCTTCATGGCTGGATAATCAGGTAGGACGCAGTCCCTGTTCCACATGGGCTCACCGAAGCAGGCAGATCTAGTGGCTAGAGCCCAGGCCTGGGAATCAGAAGGACCTGGGTTCTAATCCTGACTCCTTCACTTAATAATAATGTTGGTATTTGTTAAGCGCTTACTATGTGCCGAGCACTGTTCCAAGCACCGGGGGGAGATACAGGATCATCAGGTTGTCCCACGTGAGGCTCACAGTTAATCCCCATTTTACCGATGAGGTCACCGAGGCCCCGAGAAGTGAAGTGACTTGCCTCACAGCTGACAAGTGGCAGAGCTGAGATTCGAACCCATGACCTCTGACTCCCAAGGCCAGACTCAACTGAGCCACGCTGCTTCACTTGTCTGCTGGGTGACCTTGGGCAGGTCACTTCACTTATCTGGGCCTCAGCTCCCTCACCTGTAAAATGGGGATCGAGACTGTGAGCGCCACATGGGACGGGGACTGTGTCCAACCCGATTCGCTTGTATTCACCCCAGCACTTAGTACAGTGCTTGGCACACAGCGCTTAACAAATACCACAATTATTATTATTAATAAATACCACTGAAAAACCACAAGCTCACGCGGTAGAGGGGCCGAAGCCACGGGACCGTGTCCTCCCGGCCCCTCGGAGGACGATGGAGGTGATGGGACGGTGGTCTTTTTTCTTTCCGTAGCTGTTGACCCCCTCACCCACCTCCCCCCAAACTCGTCGATCATCCCCGGCGGACGAGGGGTGAGGTGGTGAGGTGATCACCCTTCCCACAAGCGGGCTCTCGATGCCAGCGCGCTTTGCAATTAAGAAGAAATTCCCAAGTTTCCCCGTGTCTCTCCCGTGACCTCCGGGGTTTCGGTCGGGACTGGGCCCGCGTACAGATCCGGGGAGCGGACGGAGAGGCCGTCGAGACGCCCTCCAGGGCTCTTCGAGCGTAGACTCGGCCCCACTCTGTCCTTTCTAGTAGTAGCCCTCGTCGTAATGATAATCGTAATAATGGCTGCAGTTGTTGAGCGCTTACTATATGCCAGGCTCTGTACTAAACATTGGTTTCGACACAAGCAAATTGGGTTGGACAGAATCCCTGTCCCACTTGGGGCTCACCGTCTTCATCCCTATTTTTTTTTTTTTGGTCAGATGAGGGACCTGAGGCCCAGAGAAGTGAAATGATTTGCACAAGGTCCCGCTCACCGAGAGCCCCCTGGGTACGACGCACTGTACTAAGTACTCAGGAATAACCAGTCATCAGTGGCATTTAATAATGATGATAATGAGGGCATTTGTGAAGCGCTTACTATGTGCAAAGCACTGTTCTTAGCACTGGGGTAGATACAAGGTCATCAGTGTGTCCCACGTGGGGCTCAGAGGCTTCAATCCCCCATTTTACAGATGAGGGAACTGAGGCCCAGAGAAATTGCCCAAAGTCACACGTATGACAAGTGGCAGAAGTGGAATTAGAACCCATGACCTCTGACTCCCAAGCCCGGGCTCTTTCCACTAGGCCACGCTGCTTCTTGAGTGCTTATGTGTGCAGAGTGCCCAACTAAGCTCTTTGAGCATTCAGTCTTATTTATTGAGCGCTTACTGTGTGCAGAGCACTGTACTAAGCGTTTGGAAAGTATGATTGGGCAACAGAGACAATCCCTACCCAACAACGGGCTCTGGAAAAGTACAGTGTGGCTTAGTGGAAAGAGCACAGGCTTAGGAGTCAGTGGATGCGAGTTCTAATCCCGGCTCCGCCACTTGTCTGCTGTGTGACTTTGGGCAAGTCGCTTCACTTCTCTGGGCCTCAGTGACCTCATCTGTAAAACGGGGATTTAGACTGTGAGCCCCACGTGGGACAATCTGATAACCGTATTTCTATCCCAGTGCTTGACACATAGTAAGTGCTTAACAGAAACCATTATTATTATTATTACCGTCTGCTGTGTGACCTCGGGCAAGTGACTTCACTTCTCTGGGCTTCAGTTCCCTCATCTGTAAAATGGAGTTTAGGAGTGGGAGCCCCATGTGGGTCATGGACTGTAGTTACCCCAGTGCTGACGCATAATAAGCACTCCACAAATATCATTTTTTTTTAAAAGGGGGAGGGGAAACAAGATGGGGAGATGAGAGAGTAGTCAGGGAAGGCTCCCTGGAAGAGATACGATTTCGAAGATGAGGAGCTGTAAAGGGGGAAGGAGTTTCAAGCAGGGAGGATGTGAGAAGTGGTAGTCAGTGACTCAAAACTGAGACACAGGGGTGTTAGATTCAGTCTATTCTATTTATTGAGCACTCACTATGTGCAGAACACTGTATTAAGCGCATTGGTCAGAAGCTTAAACTCCTTATTGTCTGCCCGACGTCACACAAATGGGACTAGAACCCTGGACTTCTGATTTTTCTGTCCCAGGCTCTGCTTTGTGTCTTATTCTTTTTCAAGAGCTGAGTTCAGTGCACTCAGTAGACGTTCAATAAATACCATTAGTATCGTGATTACTTCTATTTTCATCAATTGCTCTGAAAGCCAAGGATTCATTTTTCAGGGCCCTCATCCCATTCCAGTTAGCATAGTCCTTATCTCAATTCTAATAGCAATAATATTTATTAAGCGCTTACTATGTTCAGAGCACTGTACTAAGCCGGGAGAGAACCTACAGGCGGGATTTAGATAATCTAAACTCCCTAGTTTGCAGAAGCAACGTGGGGCGGAGTCAGAAGGACCTAGGTTCTAATCCCGCTCCGCCACTTGTCCGCTGCGTGACCCTGGGCAAGTCACTTGCCTTCTCGGATTCCTCCTCTGTAAAATGGCGATGCAGAAGGGGAGCCCCACGTGAGACGGGAACTGAGTCCAACTTAATTAACTTTTATCTACCGCAGCGCTTAGAACAATGCCTGGCACATAGTAAGCGCTTAACAAGTAGCACGATTAGGGTCATGATTATAATTTTAAGAAGCCCCGGTCCGTGTGGCAAAGCTGTTACCGCGCTCCGTTAACCAGCTGTACAAGATGAGTGCTCTGTTCGCAACGGAGGAGCACTCAGCCACACGGCTTGGAAGTGGGAACGAATGAGTGCGCTTTGGTGTCTCGTAATCCAGCCGCTGGATTGCGGGGAAAGAGCCGGAGAGGAAAAAGTAATTACCGGTTCAAAAGAAACCTGTAGCTGCGGCATTTTAACGGCTCGATTTGGACGGTGTGATTTTAATGGCGTTTCTCATCGGAACCCTTTTAAGATCTGCGGGGGATCTCGTGGAACAAAGCGCTCTGACTCCGACCAGTCAGAAAACAACTGCCACCCTGGCGTCCCTTGTCAATCCTTCTCGCTGGCCGCCGTGGGTTACGGATCTCGGAAACGGTGGTGTTTGAAGCGGCTGGAGAGAGTCCTAGGCGAGTTCCACTTCCCGGTCTTAATCCCCGTTTTACAGATGAGGTAACTGAGGCACGGAGAAGTGAAGGGACTTGCCCAGGATCACACAGCAGACGAGTGGCGGAATTGGGATTAGAACCCGGAGACTCCCAGGCTCTTGCTCTATCCACCAGCGCTTAGAACGGTGCTTGGCACGTAGTAAGTGCTTGATAAATGCCATCATCATCACCAGGCCCCGCTGCTTCTCCCCAAGAAACACATCTGGGTGGTGAATTAGGTCCCTAAACGGGGTAATTTTCCAAAGTCTGAAGTGCCTCCTCGTGGCTATTTTCACTCCCCAGAGGCGGCGACCTTCCTCCATCATTTACTATTACTATGTACTATTTATTGAGCACCTGCTGTGTGGTTGACACTGGGCAGGCGACAAGATAACCTTATGTCAACCCCTTTCTCACAAAGGATTCACAATAGGTAGGGAGTTGGGGGGGACTGTATCCCCATTTTACTGACGAGAAAACCGGTTAAATTGCCTGCCCGATGTCACCTAAATGGGACTCGAACCCTGGTCTTCTGATTCTTCTATCCCAGCCTCTTTCCACCAGACCAGATCGATCCCAAGAGTTTGTCCATGTCATGTCGTAATTTGAGTAAGCGCTCAACAAATAGCACTGCTTGGCTGAGTGATTGATTACCTGGAAGGTTCACAGGCATTATTCAGAAATGCAGGTCTGCGCTTCTCTCTGCTTTTCTTGCTACGACTCACGAATAATAGTGACTTCTGGGGAGGACAGAGAAGCTTCGTGGCCTAATGGAGAGGGCCCGGGGCCTGGAAGTCAGAAGGACCTGGATTCTAATTCCGGTTCTGCCACATTCTAGCTGCAGGACTTTGGGCAAGTCACTTCCCTTCTCTTGGCCTCAGTTTCCTCATCGGCAGAATGGGGATTCAATCCCGTACTCCCTCCTCCTCAGGCCGTTAGCTCCATCGGGGACCTGATTATCTTGTATCTATCCCCGGGCTTAGTATTTATTCAATTGTATTTATTGAGCACTTACTGTGTGCAGAGCACTGTACTAAGCGCTTGGGAGAGTACAATAGAACAATAAGCAGACCCATCCCTTGCCCACAGTGAACTATTCTAGAGAAGCAAATTCACATTCTGAGAAGCAGCATGGCTTAGTGGAAAGAGCAAGGGCTTGGGTCGTGGGTTCTAATCCCGGCTCTGCCACTTTTCAGCTGTGTGACTTTGAGCCAGTCACTTAAGTTCTCCGTGCCTCAGTTTCCCCATCTGTAAAATGGGGATGAAGACCGGGAGCCCCAAGTGGGACAACCCGATTACCTTGTATCTACCCCAGCGCTTCGAACAGTGTTTGGCACATAGTAAGTGCTTAACAAATACCATCATTATTATTAAAGGGGTAGTGCAAGACTTAACCACTTCTATTATTATTATCATTGTTATGATTATGATCATTATTATAGGGCCTACAAAATGACTGACTCTTCTTCCTGATGACTCCACATCCGATCAGATCAGCTGCTATCTTTCCATCCAGTCACTGTGCTGATGAGCTGTGTGGTAAGAGCCATGAAAGAGCTTATAGATTCATTCAATTGTATTTATTGAGCGCTTACTATGTGCAGAGCACTGTACTAAGCGCTTGGAGTGTACAAATCGGTAACAGATAGAGACAGTCCCTGCCCTTTGACGGGTGCACAGTCTAATCGGGGGAGACGGACAGACGAGAACAATAGCAATAAATAGAATCAAGATGATTATAGATGATTATTCAGTATATTCACTATATTTCAATCAGTGGTGATTTTTGTGCACAGAGCACCGTACCAACCGGGAGACTGGGTTCTAATCCCGGGTCCGCCACTTGTCTGCTGAGTGGCCTTGGGCAAGTCGCTTCACTTCTCTGTGCCTCATTTACCTCATCTGTAAAATAGGGATTAAGACTGTGGGCCCCATGCGGGACGGGGCCTGTGTCCAACCCGATTTCCTTGTATCCACCCCAGCTCTTATTACAGTGTCTGGCACACGGTAAGCTTTTAACGAGTCTCGCCTTGCCTCATGCCGTCGAGTCATCTCCGACCCATAGCGATGCCATGGACGCAGCTCTCCCAGAAGGCCCCGCTCTCCATCTGTAATCGTTCCGGTAGTGGATTCACAGAGTTTTATTGGGTAAAAATCTGGCAGCGGTTTACCATCGCCGCCTCCTGCCCGGTAAACTTGACTCGACTCTCTCCCGTGCTGCTGTTGCCCAGGACTGGGCAGTTTTGAGTCGTAGCCAGTGGCCTTCCACTCGCTAGCCACTGCCCAAGTTAAGAATGGAATGGACAGGCCTCGGTTTGACCCTCCCTCCCGTAGCTGAGACTGGTAGAGGACTGGAAACTCTCCAGGTTCCCCCCTGAGAGGGGGCTTAACAAATACCAAATGCCATCATTACATTACCACAGTCGTTATTATAATTATTACCCTACAGCAGAGCTGGCGGATCCTCAAGGAGCTTATAGTCTAAAGTTTAATTCGTCGATTTAATCACCTGTTCTTCCTCCCGATTAGCCTGGGGGCCCCTTGGGCGAATGTATCTGGCTCGATGATTTGGTATCCAGTACAGCAACTAGCACATAATAAGCGCGTCACAAATACCGTTATCATCATCGGAGGCTGATCTTTGAAGGAGTTTCTTCTTCTGGTAACCAGTTCTGACTCTCGGCAAATCAGAGTGTGCAAAGCCCTCAGGGTGCATTTAACAGCCAGGCTTGGTTCCCGGTGCCTGTTATTTTTCTCCCTCTCCGGCTGACGGAGGCTCCCGTGAACACAGAACTGCAGGCGTTTCGTCGTCTCGTCGTCTCTGATTTAATCCTGTGCCCCGTTCTGGCACCCGAACACGTGTAGGAGATCGATTTCCTTGTATCCTGAGGACTTACAGGCTACCTGGCAAGCCCTGCTCCATACCTGTCCTGAAGTCATCTCTACTGGCTGAAATTCTGTTTTCTGGGACTTGGAGGCTTTCACGGGGCACATAAGATGAAGGGAGGCCTTCCAATGTATGGAATCGCCTCTGGTCTGAAGCAGCGTGGCATAGTGGGTAGAACACGGACCTGGAAGTCAAAAGGTCATGAGTTCGAATCCCAGATCGGCCACTTGTCCGCTGGGGGAACTTGCGTAAGTCCCTTCACTTCTCTGGGCCTCAGCGACCTCGTCTGTAAAATGGGGTTTGAGACTGTGAACCCCACTGTGTGCAGAACACTGTACTGAGCGCTAGGAATGTACAATTGGGCAACAGAGACGATCCCTGCCCAACACTGGGCTCAAAGTCTAAAAGGGGGAGACAGCAAAACAAGTAGTCATGTTACAGAGAAGGTAACTGAGGCACAGAAAAGTGAAATGACTTGCCCAAAGTTACACAGCACACCAGTGGGGCAGCCGGGATTAGAACCCGGGTCTCCTGACTCTGAGGCCCAGGCTCTAGCCATTAGGCCGCGCTGCTTCTCGATTGAGGAGGAAACTGGAGCCCTTCACAGAGAGGATTTCTTTCTGCTGGAGTGTTAAGCACATTGAAGGATACCCCCCATGTGTAGGGCAGTCTCTGTGTCTCGCTACAGCAGAAGAAAGTTCCCTCCATCGTCCTCTGTTTCTGAGCCAAGGCACATGGTGAATACACATGATATTATAATATTTATCATCATCATCTTCATCATACTTGTTAAGCGTTTACTAGGTGTCCAGCACTTTTCAAAGCGCTGGGGTGGATACAAGATAATCAGGTTGGTTTCAGTCCCTGTCCCCCACTGGGGCTCACACTCTTAATCTCCATTTTAAAGATGAGGTAACCGAGGCCTAGAGAAGTGAAGTGACCTCCCCAAGATAACACAGCAGACACGGGGCAGAGCCGGGATTAGAACCCACGTTCTTCTGACTCCCAGGCCCGGGATCTACCCATTAAGCCATGGAGAGGGGACTGTGCATGAGCCCTCAGGGGGACAGAACTCACTTTCAGAAGCAGAGTGGCTTAACGGATAGCACAGACCTGAGAGTCAGAAGGACCTGGGTTCTAATCTCGACTCCCCCACTTGTCTTCTGTATGACCTCACTTAGCTGGGCCTCAGTTCCCTCATCTGTATCTCATCTGTAAAATGGGGATGAAGACTGTGAGCCCCATGTGGGACAACCTGATGACCTTTTATCTACCCCAGTGCTTAGAACAGTGCTTGGCACATAGCGCTTAACAAATACCAACATTATTATTATTACTTAGTACAGTGCTCGGCACATAATAAGCACTTAACAGTTAGCTCAATTCTCATCCCCTTCCCACCCCCTCAGCACTAATGTACATTACCGTGATGTATTTATTTCCATTACTGTCTCCCCCTCTAGACTGTAGGCTCTTTGAGGGCAGGGGATGTGTCTGGTTATTGTTATATTGTACTCTCCCAAGTGCTTGAACAGTGCTCTGCGCACAGTAAGCACTCAATAAATACGACTGGCTGACTGACGTTAAGAGGTTAGTCGGAGAAGGCGTGATAGGGGAGAGAAGAGGGTAAAAGGAGGTTGGCGGGAATGGGAGGAGGGGGCGTGTTTTCTGCCGTGTGACCATGTAGAGATTTTTCCATGACAGGGACATTTTGACCCAAGAGTCCACACACCGAGTACTGTCTTAGAGTCTGAAAGCTAACAAGAACTTTCTTTGGTCCTGAATATTTTTCACACTCCACACTTGCTCGTACCAGTCCCGGGAGGGAAGGGGATGGGAATTCGGGAAGAACGAATGAGATGAACTGGACGCGCCCTCATTAGTTGGCACCAAAGACTTTGCTCTCTAAGGAGCCTGAAGAATTGGGAGTCATTCTCTAAAATCCCTCTGGGGAAATCCAAACCCAACTCACGGAGCAGAGTTTTGATAAATCTTGCCACTCGAAATCATGTTTTTTAGAGAATGAGAATAACGTGAGCTTGTTGTGGGCAGAGAATGTGTCTGTATATTGCTATAGTGTCCTCTCCCAAGCACTTGTTACAGTGCTCTGCACCCAGTAAGCGCTCAATAAATATGATTGAATGAATGAATGAATTGTGGTATCTGTTAAGTACTTCCTGTATGCTAAACCCTGTACTAAGTGCTAGAGTTGATACAAGATGATCAAATCCTACAGGGAGCTGACCGTCTAAATAGGAGGGAGTGCAGATATTTAATTCCCATTTTACAGATGAAGGAACTGAGGCTCAAAGACTATGTGAATGAATGAATGCCTTGAAGTTATTGCTCGCTTTGTGAGGTAGAGAGGCGGGGATTTTAACTCCATTTTACAGATGAAGCAACTGAGGCCAGAGAGGTTAAGCGATTCCTCTCCCCTCCCCCCAAAGTTATCATCCAATCCTCCTCCTACTTTTCCTCTCCAAACTCTTTGAGCAAGTCATCTGCTGTCTCAAATTTCTCTCCTCCAGTTCTCTCCTTGACCCCGTCCAATCTGGCTTCTATCCCCTTCCCTCCACACAAACACCCCTCTCAAAGGTCACCAATAAACTCCTTCTTGACAGATCCATCAGCCTCTACTCCATCCTAATCCTCCTTGACGTCTCGGCTGCCTTGGACACCGTGGACCGCCCCCTTCTCCTGGAAACGTTTTCCAACCTTGGCTTCACTGACTGTTCTCTCCTGGTTCTCCTCTTCTCTCTCTGGCCGCTCATTCTCAGGCTCCTTGGAGGACTCCTCCGATGCTTCCCATCCCCTAACTGTGGTGGTCCCTCAGGGTTCAGTTCTGGGGGTTCTACTTTTCTCCATCTACACCCACTGCCTTGGAGAGCTCATTCGCTCCCATGGATTCAAATACCACCTCTATGTGGATGATTTCCAAATCTCCGTCTCCAGCCCTGATCTCTCTTCCTCTCTGCAGTCTCACATTTCCTCCTGACTTCAGGACATCTCTACTTGGATCTCCTCCCATCATCTCAAGCTTAACATGTCCAAAACAGAGCTCCTCATCTTCCCACCTAAACTCTGTCCTCCCCCTGACTTTCCCATCACTGTAGATGACACCACCACCCTTCCCGTCTCACAAGCGCTTACCGTGGGCATTATCCTTGATTCCGCTCTCTCATTTAACCAATGCATTCAATCCGTCACTAAACTCCGTTGGTTCTTCCTTCGTAACATCTCTAAAATTCGGTCTTTCCTCTCTATCCAAACTACTCCGAAGCAGCGTGACTTAATGGAAAGAGGCTTGGGAGTCAGAGGTCGTGGGTTCTAATCCCAGCTCCACCAGTTGTCAGCTGTGTGACTTGGGGCAAGTCACTTGACTTCTCTGTGTCTACCTCATCTGGAAAATGGGGATTAAGACTGTGAGTCCCACGTGGGACAACCCGATAACCTTGAATCTATCCCAGCGCATAGAAGAGTGCTTGGCATATAGTAAGTGTTTAACAAGTACCGTCATTATTTGTGAGCCCCATGAGGAACAACCTGTTGAACTTGTATCTCCCTCAGCGCATAGAACAGTGCTTGGCACATAGTAAGCGCTTATCAAATATCATTTTTATTAATACGATCATTAATTCTATCCAGCCTTATTACTGTTTCAAGCTCTTTGCTGGCCTTCTAGCCTCCTGTCTCTCCCCACTCCAGTCCATACTTCACTCGGCTGCCCAGATCATTTTTCTACAAAACCGTTCGGTCCATGTTTCCCCACTGCTCAAGAACCTCCAGTGATTGCTCTTCCATCTCCATATCAAACAAAAAACTTGTCACCATCGGCTTTAAAGCCCTCAATCCCCTCGCCTCCTCCTATCTCACCTCACTGCGCTCCTACTCCAACCCAGCCCGCACACTTCGCTCCTCTAGTGCTAATCTTCTCAGTGTCCCTTGATCTCATCTAACTCTCCGGAAACTCTTTGCCCGCATCTTGCCTTTGGCGCCTTTGGCTTGGAATGCCCTCCCTCCTCAAATCCCACAGACAATGACGCTTCCCTACTTGAAAGCCTTATCGACGGTCCATCTCCTCCAAGAGGCCTTCCCTGACTAAACCCCACGTTTCCTCATCTCCCGCACCCTCTGCGTCTCCCTGACTTGCTCCCTTTATTCATCCTCCCTCCCAGCCCCACACCACCTATGTCCATAGCTGTCATTTATTTATTTCTATTTATGTCTGTCTCCCCTTCTAGACTGTAAGTTCATTGTGAGCAGGGAATGCATCTTCTTATTGTTGTTGTATTATACTCCCCCAAGTGCTTAGTACAGTGCTCTGCACACAGAAGGCACTCGATAATATTTGTTAAGCGCTCACTATGTGCAGAGCACTGTTCTAAGTGCTGGGGTAGATACAGGGTGATCAGGTTGTCCCACGTGGGGCTCACAGTTTTTTAATCCCCATTTTACAGATGAGGTAACTGAGGCACAAGTAAGTGATTGATTGATTGATTGAGAGAATGAGAACTGATGAAGTCAATGTGAGGAGAGCATTCCAAAAGGGAAGAAGTGCTATCAGTGAGTCAGATCTGGGACAGTGAAGGCCAAGGTCAATCAAGGAAAACATCACTGGGGCCTTTGAGCAGACGACCAATGCCAGCCGGGGTTCAAGTAGTTGAGCGAAAAGCAAAGGTAGTTTACTTCACGTGAAGCAGTGTGGCCTAGTGGATAGAGTCCGGGCCTGGAAGTCAGGAGGACCTGGGTGCAAATCCCGTCTCCACCACTTATCTGCTGTGTGATGACTTCGAGTAGGTCACTTCACTTCTATGGGCCTCAGCTCCCTCATCTGTAAAATGGGGATTAAAGCTGTGAACCCGGTGTGGGACAGGGACTGCATCCAACCTGATGAGCTCGTAGCCTCCCCGGTGCTCAGTACAGTGCCCGGCACATAGCTCTTAACCAATGCCGTAGTTGTTACTGTGATTATTTGAGGAGGCCAAGCCCCTCCTCCCCCAGAAAGCGAGTCCAGATGTCTTTCTCTTCCTGAACAGTGGTGCGTTGGAAATACCCTAAGGAGTCCCAAGGGGTAAGATCTGGTTTGTTCCCTCCCATTAGAGATCTCCGTAGGAGGCCTCATTAACCAAATAGCAAGATAGAAACCCACAGCCCATCAATCTTGCTTTGGCCGCCTGAATGTGCCTGGGAAATGTGTACATTCCCTAGCGCTCAGCTATAGCCCAGAGCTCTGTTTTCTTGTTGGCCTGAAAATATGCATAAGCGGGATATTAAATACCAAGCCACTGTCATCGAGCGGTCTGAGAGCACAAAGGGAGAAGGATGGGGAAAAGCATGGCTGGAAATGGTTGAAAATGGTTGGAAAGTCATGGCCTAGTGGCTAGAGCCCGAGCCTGAGAGTCAGAGGGCATGGGTTCTCATCCCTGCTCCCCCACTTATCTGCTGGGTGACCTTGGGCAAGTCACTTCACTTCTCTAGGCTTCAGTTACCTCATCTGGAAAGTGGAGATTGAGACTTTGGGCCCCACGTGGGACAGGGACTGTGTACAACCCGATTTGCTTGTAACCACCCCGGTGCTTAGTACGGCGTCTTGCACATAAAAAGCACTTAAATACCATTATTATCATGATTATTATTTTTATTCAGGCTTTGAAGGTGAGGAGAGTCATTGTCTGATACGAGGAGGGAGGGCATTCCAGGCCAGAGGGAGGACGTGGACAAGAGGACGGTGGAGAGAAAGACGAGATGGGGGCTCAGTGAGAAGGTTGGCATTAGAGGAGAGAAGTGTGTGAGCCGGGTTGGAGTAGGAGAGTGGTGAGGTAGGAGGGGGCAAGGGGATTGACGGCTTGGAAGCCAATGGTGAGGAGTTCGTTTCATGAGACGTTGGGTGGGCAACCATCAGAGGTTCTCGAGGAGAGGAGGCGCACGGCCTCGTCGTAGAAAAATGATCCGGGCAGCAGAGTGAAGTATGGATTTGAGTGGGGAGAGAGAGGAGGCTGGGAGGTCAGCGAGAAGGCTACTACAGCAATCAAGATGGTATAGGATGAGTGGTGTGTAAATCTGACCGCACTCTTGTCTGATCGCTCTTTACTCCAGCCGCGACGGACGGGGATGAGAGGGTATGACCGTCTCTGGAGTAAACCCATTTCTCATTTTCACTTCCTTCGAGGCGATTCGTTAGCCCGAAGCCTCAGCCTCACAGACTATTTGTTCCTCTCAACGAATCCCTCTAGCCTGAAAGCTCGTTATGAGCAGGGAATGTGTATTGTACACTCCCCAGTGCTTAGAACAGTGCTCTGCGCACACTTAGTGCTCAGATACCATTGATTGATTTATTGATCTCACTGGGAGATGTCATCATATACTATTAAAGAGATTATCTCGTTCCCACGCACAGGGAAATTCCCAGCAGTTTCTTAGCCAGATGGAAATCTCCATCAGAGGCAGAGTGGGTTTAGATAGAGCTCAGGACTAGGAATCAGAGGGACCTGGTGTGGCTTAGTGGAATGCGCAAGGGCTTGGGAGTCTGAGGACGTGGGTTCTAATTCCGGCTCCACCGCTTGTCTGCCGTGTGACCTTGGGCAAGCTGCTTAACTTCTCTGTGCGCTGCTTAACTTCTCTGTGCCTCAGTTACTTCCTCTGTAAAATGGGGATGAAGACTGTGAGCCCTATATGGGATAACTTGATGACCTTGTATCTACCCAGCGCTTAGAACAGTGCTTGGCCCATAACAAGCGCTTAACAAGTACCAAAATTATTACTTGGACTGTGGGTCCTATGAGGGACAAGGATTGGGTCTGACCTGGTTACCTTGTATCTCCCCCAGCGCTTAACACAGGGCTTGACACACAATAACAGCTTTACTATTATTATTAGTTAATGATGCAGCAATTATTGATGTCAACCTTCCCGTACTCGTTTTTCAAAGCTCAGAAGAGCGTATTTCCATTTGCCCATTGAAAAATTATCTCATTTGCCGTCTGCACTCTTCAAACCTTACGGTTTTAAGTCAATCATATTCATTGTGAACCTACTATGGGCAAAGCACTGTAGTAGCTGCCTATTATGTAGGAGCACTGTAGAAAGCACTTGGGAGGGTCCGATAGAGTTAGCAAGCACGATCCCTTCCCTGAAGAATCTTGTGTTTTTGTTCTAAATGTAAATATCCAGTCAGCAAGAACAGACTCCCTAGAATCTTAAATATCCAGCTGGCATTTTGCAAACTGCATTGGAGTTCTGATGCTTCACTGGAATCCCTGTTGGGGAAAAAAACAAAACAAAAAAAATCCCCAAACCACCAAACAGGAAATGGTGATGAGCTGCTGAAACAATAAATGTGTTTAGTCTAATGATCCAAAGCGTAACGTATCTCAGAGAGATGTTGTGAGGAAGAGGTACTGAGCGACTCTGCTGGCTCCGATGCGACCGCTCCGTTATAAAAAGGCTCGGAGTCCTCTGCTTCCAGTGAGAGGAATTGGGTTTCTGACTTGCAGATTGAGGCTTGTTTTTTGTTTCTTCTGCTTTTACTTAAACCGATGAGTTTATCTCGGTTTCGTTTCGACGTGGGGCCTGGTGGTGGCCGGGGGAGAGGGGATGGAATCGTATTTGTGGGGAAATCAGAAGGGAAAAACATTTTCACATCATTTTGGATGGAGCTTAGGACAGAGCCACTGTTTATACGCGCCTGGCTTTCGAATGCACAATATGTCCAGGGACAGACCGTGGTTCTATTTGCAGCCCACGAAGGAGACATTTTAAGAAACTAGCTGAGAATGCTGAACTTCAAGAGATTGGAATCTTTCTGAGGGCAGAATTCACTTCTTCCAACTCCTTTGTATGGTACTCTACCAGCACTTTTAAGCACAGTGCTAAGCACACTCTGAGCGCTCAATAAATACCATTGATTAGCTAATTGATGATCCCAAAGAGTCTGAGTTTCCAGAAGGTTCTATTTAGCCCCTGGGTATATTTTACCCCTATAGTGTATAGAGACTGAGATTGAGTGTGTTGCTAGTCAACAGTATTTACTAAATGCCTACCATGTGCAGAACACTGTACTAAGTGCTGCGGGAAAAATGACACGGGTGAGAATTAGACATGGCTTCTGGTCCCCAATCTAAAATGAAAAGTGGAAGTTCCTTGTCGATAGGGCGTATGTCATTTCTCTGCTTTGCGTTTCCCAAACGCTTAGTACAGAATAAATATTCTTAGTACTAGGTTTGGAGAAAGATGCATAAAGAGAAATGGTGAGAGACAGCGTGGCCTAATGGAAAGAGCACGGAACTGGGTCTAGCCCCAGCTCTGCCAGATGCTTACTGTGTGACCTTGGGCAGGTCATTTCACTTCTCTGTGCCTCAGTTTCCTCAACTGTAATATGGGGATTAAATACCTGTTCTCCCTCCTACTTAGACTGTGAGGCCTAAGTAAGAGGGATTGTGTCTGACCTGATGAACGTTTAACTACCCCAGACCTTAGAACAGTGCTTGACACATGGTAAGCGCTCAACAAATACAATGTTAACAATAATAATGATGATAATAATAGGGAAAACCGAGCCCATTCTAGGCTCATTCTAGTGAGACAGAAGGTGCTGATCTAAAATCCCCAAAGAGCAGGAATGTGTCTGTTTATTGTTGGATTGTACTCTCCCAAGCGCTTAGTACAGTGTTCTGCACACAGTAAGTGCTCACTAAATACGATCCAAATGAGCAGGAAGGAGAATTTCAGGGGGAAGAGCTAAAGTTCAGAAGCTCTTCAAAGGGAGGATGGGGTCACAAAATCAGAGTTCTCATTATTTCCCCCCTCGTTGTAACTTTCTTTCTGGGCATCCCCTAAAACACTGACCCCATCAGTGTTTCATGAGGATAAATGTTATTTCATTTGGTCAAAGAGTGCTATTTATTGAGCACTTACTGTTTTGCCAAGCCTTGTGCCGAAAGCTTGGGAGAGCAAAATGGAATTAATAGATCCCTACCATCAAGGAACTTGCAGTCTACTTTGTGCAGGGCACTGTACTGAGCACCCAGAGGAGTAGGTACAATGCAATGAAATGATCCCTATGATAGAATGATAGATAGACTGAAAGATGTGATAGAAGCAGCATGAAGTATTGGATAGAGCACAGGCTGCGAGTTAGAAGGTCATGGGTTCTAATCCTGGCTCCACCACTTGCCTGCTGTGTGGCCTTGGGTAAGTCACTTCATTTCTCTGTGCCTCAGTTACTTCATCTGCAAAATGGGGATTGAGACCGTGAGCCCCACGTGGGACAGGGACTGGATCCAACCTGGAGTGTAGGGTCCTTGTGGGAAGGAAGTGTGTCTGACATTATTTTGTGTTATACTTTTTTTAATAGTATGTTAAGTGCTTACTATGTGCCAGGCACTGTACTAAGCACCGGGGTAGATACAAACTAATAAGGATGGACACATCCCATGTCTTACATGGGGCTCACTGTCTTAATTCCCATTTTATAGATGGGGTAACTGAGGCACAGACAAGTTAAGCGAGTTGCCCAAGGTCACACAACAGAGAAGTGGTGGAGCTGGGATTAGAACCCTGGTCCTTCTGACTCCCAGGCCTGTGCCCTACCTACTAGGCCACGCTACTTTCCAAGTATGTAGTCCACTGCATTATAATTACACTAATTTTGGTCCTTAAACTCTTACTATGTGCCAAGCACCGTACTAAACGCTGGGGTACTTATATCATAAATAGATTGGACATAGTCCCTGTCCCACATGGAGCTCAGGTCTAAGGGGGAGAGACATAGACTTGCCATTTTATAGGAGGAGAGAGCAGGAGTGACTTGCTCAAGGTTGCACAGCAGGCTAGTGGTGGAGCTGGAATGAGAATCCAGGCCTTGTCACAACCAGACAATCAATCAGTGAATAATAATAATAATTATGGTATTTGTTAAGCACTTACTATGTGTCAGGCCCTGTACTGAACACTGGAGTGGATATAAGTAAATCGGGTTGGACACAGTCTCTCTCCCACATAATAATAATAATGACTTTTTTTTGGTTAAGCACTTACTCTGTGCCAAGCACTGCTCTAAGGGCTGGGGTAGATACAAGGTAATCAGGTTGTCCCACCTGGAGCTTACAGTCTTAATCCCCATTTAACAGATGAGGTAACTGAGGCACAGAGAAGTTAAGTGGCTTGCCCAAAGTCACATAGACAAGTAGCGGGACCCGGGATTAGAACCCACATCTTCTGACTCCCAGCCCCGGGCTCTTTGCACTAAGCCGTGCTGCGTGTATCGAGAGCTTACTGTGTGCAGAGAGCACTGTCCTAAGCACTTGGGAGAGTCCAATTCAACAGAATTGGTTAGACACGCTTCCTGCCCACAGCCAGCTTCCAGTCTTGGACCTTTCAACTCGACTGAGCCTGGTGGGGCTCAGTACCTTGAGAAGGAGCATGGCCCAGTGGATTCTCGCCTCTCCGCAGCTAAATCACCTCTCCGCAGCAAGCCCCTCTTCTCCCCCCTTTCCCTCTCCTCCTCCCTCTCTCCCGTCCCACCCCCTCGGCACTGTACTCGTCCACTCAACTGTATATATCTTCATCACCCTATTTATTTTGTTTAATGAGATGTACATCGCCCTGATTCTATTTATCTGCCACTGTTTTTACGAGATGTTCTACCCCTCGACTCTATTTATCGCCATCGTTCTCGTCTGGCCGTCTCCCCCGATTAGACCGTAAGCCCGTCAAAGGGCAGGGACTGTCTCTATCTGTTGCCGATCTGTACATTCCAAGCGCTTAGTACAGTGCTCTGCACATAGTAAGCGCTCAAAAAATACTATTGAATGAATGAATGAATAGAGCGCAGGCCGAGGAGTCGGAAGGATGTGAGCTCAAACCCCGGTTCTGCCACTTGCCTGCTGTGTGACCTTGGGCAACTCATTTCACTTCTCTGTGGCCCCAGCTACCTCATCTGTAAAATGGGGATTAAGACTGAGAGCCCCATAAGGGACAGGGACTGTGTCCAATCTGAGAAATCTGTATCTACCCCAGTTCTTAGTCCAGTGCCCGGAACAAAGTAAGTGCTTAACAAATACCACAGTTATTATTATTATTATTACCCTCCACTACCTTTACCTCCGAGATATGGGAAAGAACACTATTGCTAGTTAGCTTTGGCTTTCTAATTACATCATCATCAATGGTATTTACTGAGAGCTTACTTCGTACTAAGCACTTGGGGGTGGACGACAGAGCACAGTTGGCCGACACGTTGCCCGCCCACCGACGAGAGGTACATAATGAGAGAGAAGGCTGTTCTTCCCGAATGACTTCCTTCCGAAACCGGAGCCCGAAGCTCTGAGGAAACAAAGCTTTCACACGGTACAGGGAAGCCCTGGACCGAGGAGATGATCTCACGCGTTTCTTCGGTGTTGCAACTCCCTACACAGGGTTAAATAATCCTCCTTCAGAGGAGAGGAGGACTAAAATATTCCTAAAGGTCACATGCCATCTCTTCAGACCATTTAAGACTTCTGAAATGCCACTCTGAAGTAAAATAACTACCTCTCTAGAAGAGGCATTCCATTAGAGAACCAGCCAACATCAGTACTGAGATGAATGGGAGGGAAGAAAATTGATTTTACACTTGTGCTGTAAGTGTGGTCAAATGTTACAGAGGCCAGCACATCAAATAGGATTCGAAAATATTACTGTGACTGAAAAATAACAACACAGGGGATGTGGTTAAATACAGCTTAATAATAGGTTGTTCGGGCCCAGCGGGAAGTAAAATATGTATTTTCAGTTGATATGTACGGCGCAGACCCAGTGGCATTTTTTTCGTCTTTTCATTGTTCTACATAATTTTAATCCTGGCCTGGCAATTAGTGTTGTTTTTCCTCAATTAGAACATGCATCCGTGTGTGTGCTCTCTTTCTTTCTCTCTCTCACGCACACACACATGAACTTGTTCTCCCTCTTCCCTGTGTCTCCTTGTCTCTCTCCCCTTATCTCTCTCTCCATCTCTTCCCCTTCTTCCCTCCCTTCCTCCCTCTCTATCTCTCTCTTTCCCTTCCCCCCCTCCCTCCCCACTCTTGATCTCTCTCTCTCCCCCTCTCCCCCACCCACTTGATATGGAGAAACTGGGAGTCTCTCAGTCCTTCAACTTCATTCCTTCCGACCGCCCCTTGCCCGCGAGAGACAACCGGTCTTCAATATTAAGTGAAAAAAAATTCCCGTTGGCCTACACTTCTTGGGCAAGCTGCAACCCGCCGGCTCCTCTGAGCGAACTTTTACCTTTCCAGAATCCTCTCTGGGTCCAGGCCTGGTTCCATTGCAGCCGTGAAACGGGCCGGTGGGGACTAGCGTCTCACTTCGGGTGTTCCGACCGGCATCGTGGTCGAGTAGCAGCGAGGATGATGAATGCCATAGGTCCCAACTTGCACCGCTCCTTCCCGCGCTAAGGGGTCTCAGGGGGAGGTAGCCGGCAGGATGGTGACATTTGGAGATGGGCTAGTAATGAGGTAACGAGAGAGCTGTGTCTACGGCTTCTTCTCACTCAGAAATAGAGAGGAATCCAAAATGAAGACGGAATCTGCGGTGGGACGGTGAATGAGAAATCCGTCGTGGGAGATCAGGGGTCTGGAGGCAGAGAATCGATCACTCAACGAATGGTATTTATTGAGCATTTACTATGTGCAGACCACTCTATTAAGCACTTGAGAGTGCCCAGTACAACAGAATGAGCAAACACGTTCTCTGCCCCTATAGAGTTTACTGTCTAGAGAAGGGTTGTTTTTGGTTTTTTACTTTGGAGTGGTGTTTTACCTCAGATTTCCCACTTTTCCCTCGCTTTCTCCCCATGTCTTTTGACCTCAGTGTCCACTAGGGAACACGTGAAGCCTCACAGGAAGCAGTGTGGTCTAGTGGAAAGAGCACGGATCTGTGAGTCAGAGGACTTGGGTCCTAATCCCACTACTCTGTGACCATGGGCAAGTCGCTATACTTCTCTGTGCCTCAATTACCTCATCTGCAAAATGGGGATTCAGTCCCTTTCTCCCTCCTATTTAGATTGTGAGCCCATGCGGGAACAGGACTCCTAAGAAGTGGCACGGCCTAGTGGAGAGAGCCCGGGCTTGGGAGTCAGAAGGATTTGGGTTCTGATCCCGACTGCTCCACTTGTGAGCTGAGTGACCTTGGGCAAGTTACTTCACTTCTCTAGGCCTCAGTTCCCTCAACTGTAAAATGGGGATGAAGACTGTGAGCGCTATACGGGATATGGACTATGTCCAACCTGATTGTCTTGAATCTACCCCAGTGCTTGGTTCAGGGCCTGGCATATAGTAAGCACTTCAGAAATGCCAGAAATAAACAAACAAATAATTTAAGAATCTGGGTGAACTGGAAATCCCTGCCGATGTTAGAATCACCATGCTTCCCGCTCGCTGGATGTCTGCTCCTGCTACTGGGTTGTCAAGCGCTTTTGTGGATGATCAGTTTTTAACCGGTATATGTATGCCGGTTTGTTTTTTTTAATGGTATATGTCGAGCACTTACTATGTAGCAGGCACTATACGAAGCACCGGGGCAGATGAGAAATAATCAAATTGGTTACAGTTCCTGTCCCACAAAAGTCTCCAATCTAAATAATGTTGGTATTTGTTAAGCGCTTACTATGTGCAGAGCACTGTTCTAAGCGCTGAGGTAGATACAGGGTCATCAGGTTGTCCCACGTGAGGCTCACAGTTAATCCCCATTTTACAGATGAGACACAGAGAAGTGAAGTGACTCGCCCACAGTCACACAGCTGACAAGTGGCAGAGCCGGGAGTCGAACCCATGACCTCTGACTCTGAAGCCCAGGCTCTTTCCACTGAGCCACGCTGCTTCCCAAATAGGAAGGGGAAGAGTCGTTTAAACCCCATTTTGCAGGTGAGGTAACTGCGAAGTGAAGTGACCTGCCCAGGGTCACACAGCAGGCGAGCAGTGGTGTCGGGATTAGAAGCCAGATCCTCTGACTCGCAGGCGTCGGTTCTTTCCTTAGAACCTGCTGATCTTCTATTTGCTGTGTGCAGAGCACTGTACTAAGCGCTTGGGAGAGTGCAGTACAGTGAAGTTGGTAGACACACTCCCTGCCTACAGGGAACTTACTGTCTGCAGCGTAATGATTCCGCACCATTCACCAGCGGAGAGGCGAAATAGTTAAACGTCAACTCCATCCTTCATCTCACTGAAAAGAGACTATCCAGGCCTGTGGTTTGAAGCAGAGATAAATCTATGCCTTGTATAATTGCCTGAAATCCATTCTCAGCGTAATAGATCGTTAGAATGACACCGAGAAGAGTAGCGTTTCTTTGACATTTATTAACTGACTGAGGATTAGGCGATAAAGATACGTAATGAAGTCAGCCGAAAGCCCTCGACTCATTTTTTCAAATTTCAGGGGCCGGTCTTCACGTGTTCCGGGAGTTTATCGGAAGCTTTTCGGAGCCAGTCCACCCTGAGATCCGAGCCCTTCTAGCTTCCGTTCTTTCTTCACGTCTGGGTCTTTGGATCCCCGGCTGGTCCTACTCGGTCGGGTGGTTGTTTTCCTGAAGAACCTCGTGCTCTGCGGAAATCGATGTTCTAATAACAATCGATGTAAGAGCGGGTAAGTGAACGGCTGATGGTCCTATCCCTGACTCTTTTCAGTGGAAATTCCCTTTGTGACATCCACTATCGGCAGAAAGTTTTGCCTCCTCGCTACTCATCGTTAGGCTACTTCATTGCCTAGTGCCAAATTGTGAAAGCACAATGAAATGCAAAGAGCTCTTTGGTAGAACACGGCGAGACAGAGTCTGGGTCATGTTTTGACGGTCAATCTTGTCTATCTCGTCGCCGACCCTTCGCCCACGTCCTGCCTCGGGCCTGAAACGCCTTCCCTACTCAAATCCGACAGTGACTTTTTCCCACCTCAGAGCCTTATTGAAGGCCATCTCCTCCCTTCCCTGACTAAACCCTCATTTCCTTTTCTCCCACTCCATTCCACGTCATCCTAAATTGCTCCCTTTATTCTCCCCTCTCCCAGCCCCTCAGCGCGTTCGTCCATATCCGGCGTTTCTATTAATATCCGTCTCCCCTTCTAGACTGTGAGCTCGTTGTGGGCAGGGAATGTGTCTTCTAGTTGTTGTGCTGTCCCAAGTGCTTAGTACAGTGCTCTGCACCCGGTAGGAGCTCAATAAATACGATTGAATGAATTGAATGAGTGAATTCTGATGAAAGAGTAAGACCACTAGACCCAAGTTCTGTAGGCTGTAGGGCACTGGGAAATAGGCCTTTTGGAAGGAAAAGATAACAATAATAATAATAATTGTGGCTTTTGCTAAGTGCATACCATGTCCCAAATATTACACTAAGCACTAGGTAGACACAACACAAGATTGTCAGGTCCCATGTAATAATCAATAATAATAATTATGGTATTTGTTAAGCACTTATTAAGCCAAGCACTGTTTTAAGCACTGGAGTAGAGACAAGGTAATCAGGTTGTCCCACTTGGGGCTCACACTTTTAATCCCCATTTGACAGATGAGGTAACTGAGGCCCAGAGAAGTAAAGGTACTTGCTCAAGGTCAAACAGCAGGCAAGCGGCAGAGCCGAGATTAGAACCCATGTCCTCCGGCACCCAAACCTGTGCTTTTTTCACTAAGCCACTGCTTAAGGGGGTTCACAGTCTAAGCAGGAGGAGAATAGCTTGTTGTGGGCAGGGACTGTCACCATTTATTGTTGTATAGTACTTTCCCAAGCGCTTAGTACAGTGCTCTGCACACAGTAAGTGCTTAATAAATACGACTGAGTTAATGAATGAATCCCCATTGGGCAGATGAGGGACCTGAGGCCGAGTGAAGTGAATTGCCCCAGGTCACACAGCAAGTATGTGGAGGAGCTGGGACTAGAACCCAGGTCCTCTGGCTCCCAGGCCCTTACTCTTTCCACTAGGCCACACTGCTTCGAGGTAGAGCACCAGGTAGAGCTCTCCCGAGCACTTAGCGCAGTGCTCGGCCACATAGTAGGCGCTTAATAAATACTGCAGATTGATTGACTGACTCAGATGTTACTACAATGAGTGGTGAGGGAGAGGAATGTCTGGGAGCAGGTGGAATGATCCGGAAATGAGCCAGACAGGGGCTTCCAGCCAGTCCTAGAGGAGCTGCGGGCGGGGGGGGGGGGGGCTGAACATTAAACCCACTCCCTGGGGCCCCACAGCTCTCAACTGCAAGGACTCAAGATTTAACAGGGCTCTGGACATAGTAAGCGCTCCAGAAATTCCATCGGTAGATTGACGGATCTTGGTGTGGACAGGGAACGTGTCCATCATCTCCCCCCTTCTAGACCATAAGCCCATTATGGGCAGGGATTGTCTCTATTTGTTGTTGAATTATACTTCCCTAGCACTTAGTACAGTGCTCGGCACACAGTAAGAGCTCATTAAATAAGATTGAATGAATGAATGAACTCCATTTGGCCTCTCCCAAATAGTATTATTGTAAGAATAATAATAATTATTATAGTATTAAGCACTTACTTAACGTTGTTAAGCCCCGCTTTCCTCTTCTCCCAATCCCTTCTGCGTCGCCCTGACTTGCTCCCTTTGTTCTTCCCCTTCTCCCAGCCCCACGCCACTATGTTCATATCGGTTATTTTTTTATTTCTATTAAAGTCTGTCTCTCCCCATCTAGACTGTAAACTCACTGAGGGCAGGGAATGTATCTGTTTATTGTTAATGTTGGTATTTGTTAAGCGCTTACTATGTGCAGAGCACTGTTCTAAGCGCTGGGGTAGACACAAGGGAATCAGGTTGTCCCACGTGGGGCTCACAGTCTTAATCCCCGTTTTACAGATGAGGTAACTGAGGCACCGAGAAGTTAAATGACTTGCCCAAAGTCACACAGCTGACAAGTGGCAGAGCCGGGGTTCGAACTCATGAACTCTGACTCCAAAGCCCGGGCTCTTTCCACTGAGCCACGCTGCTTCCCTATTGTTGTACTTTCCCAAGCACTTAGTACAGTGCTCTGCGCACAGTAAGTGCTCGGTAAATATGATCGAATGAATACATGACCTTACTTTGTGCGAGGCACTGAACTAAGCGCCGGGAGAGATACAAGCAAATCAGGTTGGACACAGTCCCCATCTCACCTGGGGTTCACAGTCTTAAATCCCCATTTTACAGATGAGGTAACTGAGACCCAAAGAAGTGATTTGTCCAAGGACTCTCAGGAGACAGACAAGTGGCAGAGCGGAGATTAGAACCCAGGTCCTTCTGACTCCCAGGACTATGCTCTAGCCACTAGGTCATGCTGCTTCTCAGTACTCTCTGCACACAGTAAGCGCTCAGTAAATACCACTGATTGACTAATGTGAATTCTTGCTTCTGATGGGTCTCAGGGTCTCATGCGAAGGCAGGTTGACTTAAAATGACAAAATGAAGAAGAGAGAGGGGGATATAGGGAAACAGTGTGGCCTAGTGGAAAGAGCACCCATCTGGGAGTCAGAAGACCTGGGTTCTGATCCTGACCCTATCGCCTGACTGCTGAGTGGCTTTGAGCAAGTTGTTTCATTTCTCTAGACCTCAGCTTCCTTGCCCGTAAAATTGAGTTTAGCACCTACTCTCTCCTACTTAGATTCTGAGCCCCATGTGGGACAGGGACTGTTTCCAACCTGATTATCTGGTAGTCACCGCAGAGCTCAGTACAGTGCTTGGCACATGGGTAAAAGTGTAACAAGTACCATAATTATTTCCACAATCATTAAAGGGTAGTCTTTTACTGAGCCCCCAATGAGTGCAGGGAACTGTACTTAGCATGTGAGAAAGTACAGAAAGAATCAATCAGTGGTATTTATTGAGCACTTACTGACTGTTGAGCACTGTATTAAGTTCTTGGGAGAGTACAATGTACCCGACATGTTTCCTGCCTACAGATGAAATAACCCCAGTCCATAATGATGGTGTTTAAATGCTGTGCTAAACACTGGGGCAGATAGGTGATAGTGAGAGCAGACACGGTCCCTATCCGACACGGCGTTTTGCAGTCTAAGAGGAAGAAATGACGGGCATTTTTTTTTCCCATTATACAGATGAGGAAGCAGTTGCACAGAGGAGGTGAAATGATTTGCCCAAGGTCACCCAGAGGACAAGCGGCAGATTCAAGATTAGAAACTGTGGCCCTTCCCTCCCAGCCACATTCTCTTCCTTTCGAATCTCCTGTCTCCCAAGAAGCAGGAGCTGGACAGGAGAAAAGAGATTCCCTTTCGGTATTCGCATCCTTGCAATTAGTCTGTTGCCAAGACCCAGGGCCATTTCAGAAGCCAGTAGATGGCTTGAGAATCAATCAGTGGTATTTACTGAGCACCTACAGTGTGCAGAGCACCGCACTAAGCACTTGGGAGAGTTTAATACAACAAAATTGGTAGACACGTCCCCAACCCACGAGGAGCTTACGGCCTAGAGCAAAGCCTGCTCTTTCTGGCGCTTCCCATTTTCTATATTGTTTTTAAATACTAGCGTCAGCTCCAGGTGGAAAATGCCATCTTTCTGGTTCACGTATTTCTGATGAATGGAAAAAGCAGGCCCGGGATCCTTTCTGATCGATATATACAAAGCTCATTTGCTCTAAACTAATAACCTCTGATTACAGTATGTACCGAGGAGATAATGAAGCGGTATCAACAGATGAATGATTCATGAGGTTTTTATTCCTGCTCTCTGCTGAGACCGGTTCATTTTGTAATAGTGACTTAGCGATCTTACCCACTCCCATCTCAGCCGCGTGACGGATGTTACCTTAAGCTTATCCCTCGTTGCAAATAAGAACGAAACCCTGAAGTGTGTATGGAGAGAGGTACGATTGTTATGTTATGCTAGCTGTCATCTAACTCTCATGAAATAATGGCATGCTAATTCATGCCAACCATAAATGAAGAAAAAACCATTTCAAAGCGCTCTGAGAGAGGAGATAATCTACTGGCATCCTGTGGAAACAATCAAAAAGAAGGAAATTCAGAAAGGAGTCATCAGCTCAGCGATTTATTTACTCAGACGCTGTCTCGGGAAGTCAGAAGTGACAGCGGAGGAATTCCGCTACATATTTTAGTGTCAGATCCTATTCACTGGCTGGCTTTTTGAATATGTGATATATTTGCATCATATTAGCGACAACTCTTTCGCTACTCATAATAAAGTTGAACCGAGGAGGTTTCCTAGCATATTCAGCAGGTGGGGCTTCAGGCAGAGAAGGGAAGCTTGTGTCAAAAGCTTTGACACAAGCTTAGGTTTTTAGGATTTGCCTTCTTCCCCGTTAGAGCAGAAGGCTCTCGTGGGCAGGGAATTGTCGCTTCTTTGTTTTGTACTTCCCAAGAGCCTAGTATAGTGCCCGATTCCAATGGCAATGGAGAGAGCGCTTAATACAGTGCTTAAGTGCTTAGGTCAGTGCTTTGAACGCAGTAAACGCTCAATAGATACGATTGAATGAATGAATGAGAGAACACAGAACTGGGAGAGAGAAGATCTGGGTATTAAACCCAGCTTCACCAATGCGACCTGTTGGGTGACCTTGGGCAAGTCACTTAACCTCCCCATGACTCAGTTGCCTCATCTCCGGTCCGGTCCCTACTCCATTCTGCTGCCCGGATCATTTTCCTTCAAAAACGTTCAGACCGTGTTTTCCCCTCTCCTCAAGAAACTTCAGTGGTTACCCATCCACCTCATCATCAAACAATAAACTCCCTACCATTGGCTTTAAAGCCGCTTCCTACCTCACCTCGCTACTCTCCTACTCTAGCCCGCACACTTCGCTCCTCTAATACTAACCTTCTCACTGGGCCTCCGTCGCGTCTATCTCGAGGCCGACCTCTTGTCCACACCCTACCTCTGGCCGGGAATGCCCTCCCTCCTCATATCAGACAAATACGCTCTCCCAATTCGAAGCCCTATTGAAGGCCCATCTCCTCCAAGAGGCCTTCCCTGACTCAGCCCACCTCTCATCTTGTCCCAGTCTCTTCCTCTTCACCCTGACTTGGTTCCTTCATTCATCCAAGCGCCTAGTACAGTGCTCTGCACATAGTAAGCGCTCAGTAAATATTATTGAATAAATACGATTGAATTATCCCAGCCCCATAGCACATATGGATATATATCTGTCATGTATTTATTTATGTATGTACATTAATGTCTGTCTCCCCCTCTAGACTGTGAACTTGATGTGGGCAGGGAATGTGTCTGTTGTTTTATTGTCCTCTCCCAAGTGCTTAATACAGTGCTTTGCACACAGTAAGCACTCAATAAATAGGATTGAATGAGTGAATGAATCTGTATAATGGGGATTCGGTATCTGTCCTCCCTTCTGCTCAGAGCATGAGCCCCATGTGGGACAGAGACTATGATTGTATTGCATCAGTCCTCTTGCGCACAGTCCTTTATGAATACCACCCCTACTATCTTTACTATTATTGTTATTATTAATATTAATGATGATGGTAGTACCCATTCAGCTCCTACTGTGTGCCAAGCATTGTTCTAAGTTCCCTCATCTGTAAAATGGGGATTAAGACCGTGAGCCCCACGTGGGACAACCTGATTCCCCTGTGACTACCCCAGCGCTTAGAACAGTGCTTGGCACATAGTAAGCGCTTAACAAATACCAACATTATTATTATTATTATTATTACTGGTTCATCAGGTTGGACACAGTCCCTGTCCCCCATGGGGCTCACAGTCTCAATCCCCATTTTACAGATGAGGTAACTGAGGCACAGAGAAGTGAAGTGATTTGCCCAAGGTCACCCCACAGACAAGCGGCGAAGCCGGGATTAGAACCCAGGTCCTCCCGACTCCCAGGCCTGTGCCCTATCCAACCAGCCACACAGCTTCTCATGTTATTAGTAATAATGTTACTAATAAATTCGGTGACTCCACGCACCGGATTTGTTACCTGCTACTCGTAGATAAGCTTGGTATTTAGGAAGCTATTCTCTGAAATCATGATAATAATTGTGGTATTTATAAGTGCTTACTGTGTGCCAGGCACTGTCCTAAGAGTTGGGGTGGATACCAGCAAATCAGGTTGGACACAGTCCCTGTCCCACATGGGACTCTCAGTCTCAATCCCCATTTGACAGATGAGGGACCTGAAGCCAGAGAAGGGAAGTGACTTGCCCAGGGTCACATAGCAGACGAGTGGCAGAGCTAGGATTAGAACCCACGACCTAATGACTCCCAGGCCCATGCCCTCTCCGCTACGCAATGTAAAGTGCCTTTTATTTTGTATAGAATTTCAAACATGTTATTTCTTTAGTGACAGCAGAGAGGTACAAAATCTACAATGATCTAAAATACGGGGAGTCCATTTTTCTGATTTAAGAATCCTCTAGTGTCGCTCGAACGAAAACGAGCTCTTTGGGTCATCCATATAATTAGTGAAACCGAGGCTCCAAAATGATCTTTATCTCCTTCATTCGCCCTTCCTCCGGCCCAACAACACTTATAAATCATTAATTTATTTATATTAATATCATCTCCCCCGTTTGACTAGGAGCTTAGCGTGGGCAGGGAATGTGTCTACGAACTCTGTTGGATTGTACTCTTCCAAATGCTTAGCAGAGTACTGGATGTGTACACGGTACACATCCGTAATTTATATTAATATCTGCCTCCCCCTCTAGACTGTTAGTTGCATATGGGCAGGACATGTCCCTACCGACTCTGTTATATTTTCGTCTCCCAAGTGCTTAGTACAGGGATCTGCCCGTAGAAAGTGCTCAGTAGATTGATTGAGGTTGAAGGATGAGAGTGAGGTGTGAGAATGAAGATTCACTCAAACGCAGTTATTAAAAGCTTACTGTACGCAGAACACGGTACTAAGCGCTTGGGAAAGTGCACTACAGTGATTCACAGTGACATTCCCTGCCTACAATGAGCTCATAGTCTAGAGGTGGGGAGACAGACATCGATAAAAATAAAAATAAAATGACAGTTTTATAGAGAAGTGCTGTGGGACTGGGAGAGGGAAAGAGCAAAGGGAGCGAATCAGGTGACGCAGAAGGGAGTGGGAGAGGAGGAAAAGTGGGGCTCAGTCTGGGAAGGCCTCTTGGAGGAGATGGGCCTTCGATAAGGCTTTGAAGAGGGGGAGAGGAATTGGTGATAGAGGAGTAAAGAGGGTGAGTTGGGACGTAGGAGACAAGGAGCAGGGATAAATAGGGGGTGAAAAAGCAGATTACTGCCTAAAAGATGATGTAATTCCATATTCTTCTAGACTGTAAGCTCACAGAGGGCCGGGAATGTATCTATTATATTGTACTCTCCCAAACGGTAAGCTCGTTGTGGGCAGGGAATATATCTGCTTATTTTGGTATTGATCTCTCCCAAGCACTTAGTACAGTGCTCTGCACCCAGGAAGTACTCAATAAATACGATGGAATGAATGCAGTGCTCTGCACTAGCACAGTAAGCTCAATAAATAGGATTGATCGACTGATTGCTATTTTCTGCCCACAAGAAGCTGATTATTCTCTAATGAGGCAGATCGATGTGAAGATACCCTTACGTATTACTCATACAAAGCATATCTACAAAAGTGTTGAGGATATTTGGAATTAAGAACAGGTCTCGTCATAGTTGGCGGAAGATCACTCTCCCCACCTTCCGAGCCTTGTTAAAATCACATCTCCTCCAAGAGGTAACTTATTTATCCCCATTTTACAGACGAGGGAACTGAGGCCCCGAGATAGAGCTTAAAACAATGCTAGGCACATAGAAAGCACTTAATAAATACCATAATTATTATTATTATTATTATTAAGGGTCTTGGCCAAGATCTCACAGCAAGCCAAAGTTGGATGCGACTCTTACCAATTCCTAGTCCTGTGCTCTTTCTGCTAGGCCACACTGCCACTTCTGCCATCTATTACATTTCCCCGTGCCTCCCGGAAGGCAACTGTACTAGACGCACCCCCCCCCCCCCCCCACACACACACCCCCACCAATTCGGGGAGCAGAGACTTATTTGATTTGGTCTTTCAGAGCATGTACCTCCACAAGGAGTTTTGCCGTCAATATTTTGGTTGGTTCTACTGAATCCTCCCCTGATTCGAAGAGGAATTTCTGAAAAGTCGGCATTTGTGACAAATTTCCGAAACCTTTCCAAGGTATAATTTACCCCAAATGACTTTATTCATGCCATCCCCTTAAATTGCTCCATTTGAACGGTCGGAGATGAGGGTTCTTTGGATTTGGAGCAATTTGTTTGATTTCTTCATTTAACCTTTACTCATGCATTCGCTCGGCGTTTCACGCATTGGAGCTTTAATTTGAGCGTTGACTGTTAACCCCATGTGCTCCGGGAAGGGTGGACCTGTAATATCAAGATTCCAGGATTTATTGGTTAGAGAGGATGCCTAAGAGAACTCTGATGCTGCTTTCAGGCCCGATGGACTCTTTGTGATCAGGGAGCCGCAGAACTAGTTGTAATAGCATTTATTATTATTATTATTATTATTATTGTATTTATTGAACACTGTGGTAGATCCAAGTTAATCAGGTTGGACACAGTCCATGTTCCACATGGGGCTCACAGTCTCAGAGCTAAGTGATCTAGTAAGTGTGCTATTTATTAATCATAATAATGATAAATGATAATAATTGTGGTATTTGTTAAGCAGGTATCATGTGCCAGGCACTGTACTATGGCTCAGTGGAAAGAGCACGGGCTTTGGAGTCAGAGCTCATGGGTTCGAATCCCGGCTCCGCCACTTGTCGGCTGTGGGACTGTGGGCAAGTCACTTCACTTCTCTGTGCCTCAGTTATCTCATCTGTAAAATGGGGATTAAGACCGTGAGCCCCACGGGGGACAACCTGATTCCCCTGTGTCTACCCCAGCGCTTAGAACAGTGCTCTGCACATAGAGCTTAACAAATACCAACATTATCATTACTAAACTCTAGGGTGGATATAGCCTAGTGGAAAGAGAACGAGCTTGGGAGTCAGAGGACTGGGGTTCTAATCCCAGCTCTGCCACTTGTCTGCTGTGTGACCTTGGGCAAGCCACTTAACTTCTCTGTGCCTCAGTGACCTCATCTGTAAAATGGGGATGAAGACTGTGAGCCTCACGTGGGACGACCTGATGCCCTTCTATCTACCCCAGAGCTTAGAAAACTACGCCATGTTGCTTCCTTCCTAAGTGCTTCAGGGTGTGCCAAGCACTGTACAGAACACTGGGTAAGTGTGCGCAGGGGAGAATTTCAGCTGGTCACTGGGCCTTCAGGGACTCAGAATCTAAGAATGAGAAAAGCAGACTGGTCTGATGGAAAGAGCGCAGGACAGGGGAGCTGAGATACCTGGGTTCCAGCCCTTCCCTTTCCTTGGCTTACACAGTTGGCTGTGGACCCAGTTAGGTATGACATCTCCTCCTGGAGAAGCAGCTTCGCTTAGTGGAGAGAGCCCGGTCTTGGGAGTCAGAGGACGTGGGTTCGAATGCCGCTTCCACCACTTGTCTGCTGTGTGACCTTGGACAAACCACTCAAGTTCTCCGTGCCTCAGTTACCACATCTGTAAAATGGAGGTGAAGACCGTCAGCCCCATGTGGGACAACCTGATTACCTTGTACCTACCCCATCGCTTAGAACAGTGCTTGGCACATAATAAGCGCTTGACAAATACCATCATCATTATTATTATCACGAATATCTCCTCCAAGAGGTCTTCCTCGATTAAGCCCTTTTTCCCCCGGCTCGCTTTCCCTTCCGCGTCGTCTACGTACTTCGATCTGTGACCTTTGGACACTCGATATTCTATATTCTGTATTATAAATTACACATTGTAAATTATTCACGCGAATGTCTTTCTCCCCCTCCAGACTGTAAGCCTGTTATGGGGCGGGAACCTCTCTGCTGTTTCCGCCGCATTGTTCTCTTCCAAGCACTTAGCACAGTGAACTTGATAAATATGAATGATTTGATTGATTAACCCCTTAAGCCCTCGTGATACTTAGTCCAGCCCCACAGCCCCTATGCAAAGATCCCGACGCGCCGATATTTCCCCTATCCGCAGTTTATTTTATTGATTTTTTTTCCCCCCTGTGGATTGTAAGCTCAGTGTGGGCAGGGATCGTGTCTACTAATCGTGATTAAGGCTTGCTATGAGTCAAGCACTGTGCTAATAATAATAATAATGTTGGTATTTGTTAAGCGCTTACTATGTGCCGAGCACTGTTCTAAGCGCTGGGTAGATACAGGGTAATCAGGTCGTCCCACGTGGGGCTCACAGCCTTAATCCCCATTTTACAGATGAGGTAACTGAGGCCCAGAGAAGTTAAGTGACTTGCCCACAGTCACGCAGCTGACAAGTGGCAGAGCCGGCATTCGAACTCGTGACCTCCGACTCCCGAGCCCGGGCTCTTGGAACAATGGGGTAGATACAGGATGATCAGGTTGGACAGTCTCCGTCCAACATGGGCTCACAGTCTGTTGTATTGGATCCTCCCAAGCACTTAGTACAGTGTTCTGCACACAGTGTGTGCTCAATAAATACCACCGATGGATTAACTTTAGAGAAGCAGCGTGGCTCAGCGGAGAGAACCCGGGCTTTGGAGTCGGAGGTCATGGGTTCGAATCCCGGATCTGCCACTTGTCAGCTGTGAGACTGTGAGCAAGTCACTTCACTTCTCTGGGCCTCAGTTCCCTCATCTGTAAAATGGGGATTAAGACCGTGAGCCCCACGTGGGGCAACCTGATTCCCCCGTGTCTACCCCAGCGCTTAGAACAGTGCTCGGCACATAGTGAGCGCTTAACAGATACCAACATTAATATGTCTCTCCCCACTTTCAAAGTCCTCCTTCAAACGTATTTCCTTGGAGAGTCCATCCCAATTGAGCCCTCCTCTCCCTTATCCACCCTCCCCTCTGCATCGTTTATGCACTAATTAATAACAATAATAATAGTGATGGTATTTATTAAGCGCTACGTGCCAAGCATGGTTCTAAGCACTGCGGTAGATCCAGGGTAATCAGGTTGGACACAGTCCCTGTCCCACGAGGGGCTCACACTCTTAATCTCCACCTTACAGATGAGGTAACTGAGGCATAGAGAAGTACAGTGACTTGCCCAAGGTCACACAACGGACAAGAGAGAGAGTCACAGATTAGAACCTATGACCTTCTGACTCCCAGGCCAGGGCTCTATCCACTAGGCCGTGCTATTCATGATCCTGACCTTCGTGGAACTCATAGAAGGCCTTCACAAATACTTTTACTCGTCCTCCTCAAGGAGCTTTGCCGGCTGCGTGACCTTAGGCTGGTCACTTAACGTCTCTGGACCTCAGTTTCCTCATCTGTACAGTGGGAATTCATTACCCGTTGTCCCTCCTGCTTCGACTGTGAGCCCCGCGTGGGGCGGCGACTGTGTTGTTAAATTTGATTAACTTGTATCTACCTCAGCACTTTTATGGTATTTCTTAAGCGCTTAGTGCCAGGCACTGTACTGAGCGGTGGAGTGGATACAAGCAAGTGTGTTTAACACCTTGCTTACCAAATACCACAATTATTATCATTAGAAGCTTAGAGAAGTGGCGTGGCCTAGCGGAAAGAGCTCGGAGCCTTGGAATCTGTGGCCCTGGGTATTTATGCCGCTCTACCCCGTTGCCTGCTGTGTGACCTTGGGCAAGTCACTTCGCTTCTCTGTGCCTCAGTTTCCTCATCTGTAAAACGAGAATTCAACGCCCGATCTCCCTTCCATTTAGCCCGTGGGCCCCGTGAAGGACAGAGACGGTGTCCGACCCGATTATCTTGACTGTACCCCAGCGCTCAGTACAGCGTTTGACACATCGTGGGCATTTGGCACGTACCCATCTTCGAACGGATAAGTTTTCTTTCGGCGTGTGTTAAGTATTAGGGAATGCCAAGAAATGATATTGCTCACTAATTCATATCAGTTCAGGCAGTTACTAGATCCCGTTTCATCTTCCTATGCTCCCGGAATTTTTTTTTTCTCATTTACACATAGATTAGTTTAATTTTCTTTATCTGCTGCTTAAAGATGGTTCACCTACAAATCCTAATGCATTCAGCAGCTTAACCTCATATGTAAAGAGAGAGGCGCTCATGTCACCGAAAACCGATAAGGGAGACAGTTCACTCTCTTGGTGAAACGCCCTTATTTTTGTAACGGGGGAGAGATTAGTATTAGTAGGTATCAAATCCTTTGAGCACTTTGCTTATGGGCTCTTATAACCCCAGAGTAATTTTCCAAGACCTCCGTAAAGAATGTTGTTATTGCGAAGACCGCTTTAATTTCAGGCTCCAAACCGATCCTCAATCGAAGCTCCATATTTTGGGCGAACAGCCTTTGACCCGCGGGTTACGGGGTGTCCAGAAATTCTACTCGTAAAACCCAAGAGTGTCCCTCTTCTAGATAAAATGCCCAAGTAAACTTCACCATTTTCAGTGAATTCAAAAAAGAAAGCAAACGAAACCCAACAAGTATGTGTTTTCATTCTCCAGACTACTTCACCATGGCAGTAGAACGAATAGCGTCTTGGAATTTGAATGTTGGCTGCGGAGTCAGGCATATAAAATATTTTCTACGAGCCAAATCAAAGCAACACAGCCGAATCCTTTGAAATAGACACTCCTTGAAAAAAATAGGCTCGCGACTGAATCGAATGTTGATGCTACAAAGTCTCTATTGTGCCATTTTGCTGTTAAGCAGAGACTCAATCAGGCTCTGCCTTTTAGCGTAGAATATTATACAGGCATTCAGCAGACTTATCATGATCACCAGACCTGAGGGATTTGGGAATCTGAAATAAGAACTGCTGTGAACTGTGCAGTCGGTGAGACATTGATCTGTTTTACTCCATTTAGTGAGAACAATTAGGCAAATTTGAGCACTTGACTCGTCTTCATCGCGGGTCCCTCTACCTTCCTTTAGATCCGAGAGCCCCTTGTGGGACAGAAACTGTGATGAGGATGATGATGGTATCTGTTGGGCGCTTACTATGTGCCAGGCACTGTACTAAATGCTGGGGTGGATACAAGGAAATCGAGCTGGACACAGCCCCCGTCCCGTGTGGTGCTCACAGCCTCAATCCCCATTTTATAGATGAGGTAGCTGAGGCTCAGAGAAATGAATAGACTTCCCCAAGGTCACACGGTAGACAAGTGGTGGAGTCAGGATTAGAACCCACGACCTTCTGACTCCCAGGCCCGGGCTCTTTCCACTAAGCCAGGCTGCTTCTCCTGTGTCTGGTCTGATTGCGGTGTATTTATCAGAGTGCCTAGCACAGCACCTGGTACTTTGTCATCGTGAACGGTCTCGGGAGTCAGGAGTCGTGGGTTCTAAGCCCGGCCACTTGTCAGCTGTGTGACTTTGGGCAAGTCATTTAACTTCTCTGTGCCTCAATTACCTCATCTGGAAAATGGGGATTAAGACTGTGAGCCCCACGTGGGACAACCTTGTCTCTAGCCCAGAGCTTAGAACAGTGCATGGCACATACACAGTGCTCTGCACACAGTAAGAGCTCACTAAATATGATTGAGTAAATGCTTAACAAATACCATCACAGTTATTATTATCACTTCTGCTGTTTGCAGAACGTTGCGCGTATAAACTGGGGAGATAGAAGAGAAGTTACTATCCGCGTTAACACCCTCAGTCAACGGGTTTCCTCCTACCTCACCTTGCCAATCTCCTACTCCAGCCTAGTCCACACACTCCGCTCCTCTGGAGGAGCAGAGGTAACTGCTCTGTGCCTCAGTTACCTCGTCTCTAAAATGAGGATTAAGACTCTGAGCCCCATGTGGGACAAGCTGATTACCTTGTATCTATCCCAGCGCTTAGAACAGTGCTTGGCACACAGTAAGCGCTTAACAATATTATTATCATTATCCCAGCTCTGTCTGCGGCGTGACCCTGGGCAAGCCACTTCGTTGGGCCTCGGTTACTTCATCTGTGAAATGGAGATTAAGAGTGGGAGCCCCATGTGGGGCACGGACTGCGTCCAACTTGATTAACTTGTGTCTGCCCCAGCGCTTAGTACGGTGCCTGGCACGTAGGTGCTCAAAAGGTACCACTGATGATGAGGATGATAACGACGAGAGTCCAGTGCAACGGAGTTGGTAGACGCGTTCCCTGCTGACAAATGAATAAAGCCCAAACTCCGGTTGGCTAAATTGTTAGGACTTCTTAGCAAAATCATATAATAGATGTCTTAATGCATTTTTCGGTACCAAAAGGATAATAGAATTATTTGCAATAAACGACATTCATATCGTCGAGAGCGAGTCACGCTCTGCATCTCGATGGTTTCCGTTAATAGATTTCCCGAATGAATGGGCCAAAGAGACACTGTGCTGAGCCTGTAGAAGCTCAACCGCAAATGTCTCCGGGTCGGGCTTCGGGAGATTCCACCGGTGAATTTCATCTGTCTCCTCAACCCGTCAATAGAGAAGAAGCAGAGTGGCCTACTGATGGGACCCAGCAGACAAGTGGCAGAGCTGGGATTAGAACCCAGGTCCTTCTGACTCCCAGGCCCCGGGCTCTAGCCTCTAGGCCACCCTGCTTCTCTTAGAAATAGAGTTGGTAGACGGGGGCGGGGGGTCCCTGCCCACAAAGAGCCTACAGTGTAAAGGATGAGCTTAAAGTCTAGAGAATAATTATAGGTGGCAGGTGGCAGGCCAGGAGGAACTCAAGGGAGTTGCTCTGAAGTTCCCTTCTGTTCCCTCCCACTTCTGCTATTTCTCCTCCTCCTCCTCCTCCTCTTTCTCGTCCTTCTCCTCTTTCTTCTCCTCCTCTTCCCCTTTCTCCCCCTCCTCCCCTTCCTCCTCCTCGTCCTCTTCTTAAGAGAAGCGGCGTGGCTCAGTGGAAAGGGCCCGGGCTTGGGAGTCAGAGGTCATGGGTTCGAATCCCAGCGCTGCCACTCGTCAGCTGTGTGACTGCGGGCGAGTCACTTCACTTCTCTGGGCCTCAGTTCCCTCATCTGGAAAATGGGGATTAACTGGGAGCCTCACGGGGGACAACCTGATGACCCTGTATCCGCCCCAGCGCTCAGAACAGTGCTCCGCACATAGTAAGTGCTTAACAAATACCAACATTATTATTCTCCTCCTCCTCCTCTTTCTTTCCCCTCCTCTTCCTCTGTCTCCTCTTCCTTCTCCTCGCCCTCTTTCTCCTCCTCTTCTTCTTTCTCTTCCTCCTCCTCTTCTTCCTCCTCCTTCCCCCTCTGCCCCAGTCACTGTTCCCTGCCCTCCTGGATCCCACTCAGTTTATTCTCTACAACTTTTTGGTCCCTCAGGGCTGGGACCAGTTGGCCCGAAGCCTGAAGGTGGGTTAGGAAGCGGTGATGTCAGCGATGAAAGCGGGAACTTCTGGGGTGTCTACAGGGTGTCTCTTTTTTCAAAATGGTATTTGTTTAGCGCTTACAACGTGCCGGACACTGCATTAAGCCCTGGGGTAGATGAAGCTAATCAGATTGGACACAGCCCACGCTCCACACGGGGCTTGCCATCATCATCTCCATTTTACAGATGAGGCACCAAAAAGTGAAGGGACTTGCCCAAACAGTAAAGTGGCAGAGCTGGGATTAGAACCCAGGTCTTTCTGTCTCCCAGGCTCTCTCCGGTAGGCCAGGCTGCTTCTCCTCGAAAAGTATCTCCCCCAGCTCAGCTGGGAGGCGTTCAGAACACCCTAGCTGGAGCAGCTAACTCGGAAACCTTTTTAAAAATTCATGGCCTCTTAGTACTTCGAAGACCTACACTTGTCCCGGCCTGCCTTCCTCTTGATTTATTAAGGAGACGAATCCTAGGTGAGCCCTCCCTGGATCAGGCTCCGGCACAGAAAATTCAGTCAGAGAAGAAAAGAGAACCCTCCCTGCTGAAGGCAGTTGCAGCAGTCGGAAGGAACAGAGCGGCGGCGTGGAAAGAGCCAGAGGCTGGAAGTCGGAGGACCTGAGTTCCGGTTCTGCTTCCTCCACTTGCCTGCTGTGTGTGACTCTGGGCAAGTGACTTCTCTGAGCCTCAGTTCCCTCATCTGTAAAATAGGGATTCAATCCCTGGTCTCCCTCCTATTTTGCCTGTGGGTGGGGTCTTCTGCCACCGCACTGCCTCGAATCCACGTGGGCTCAGGAGGTCAGGAAAATGTTTCCTAATTCCCCCACAGCATTCGTGGGGGGATATGTGCAGAGCAAATCTGCATTCTGGCAGAATTAAGGGCCTTGTGGGCAGAAGTACAATCAACAGTATCTGTTCACAATAATAATTAATTATGGTATCTGTTAGGCGCTTATTATGTGCCAAGCACTGTTTTCTAAGCTCTGGGGTAGATACAAGACAATCAGGTTGGCCCATTTGGGTCTCACAGTCTTAATCCCCATTTGACAGACGAGGCAACTGAGGCACCGTGAAGTGCCTTACCCAAGGTCACACAGCAGACAAGGGGCAGAGCCGGAATTAGAACTCACACCCTCCGACTCCCAAGCCCGTGCTCTTTCCACTAAGCCACGCTGCTTCTCTACGCTTACTGCGTGTAGAGCGCTGTACTGAACGCTTGGTAGGGTACAAAGCAACAGAGGTGGAAGCCACGTTCCCTGTCTATGTGTCAGTCACCCCAAGTGTCTCATGCAGGTTTCAGCATTGACGCTTCTCCCTCCGACTGAACGAAGGACGTGGGAACACAAATAGATTTGGCCTTTGACCCTTCCCTCATGGTCATTCGTTTCCATGCTCCCAAGAGTTATATGAGAAGCGGCATGGCTCATTGGAAAGAGCATGGGCTTGGGAGTCCGAGGTCATGGGTTCGAATCCCGGCTCCGCCGCCTGTCAGCTGTGTGACTTGGGGCAAGTCACTTAACTTCTCTGGGCCTCAGTTACCTCATCTGGAAAATGGGGATTAGAGTGTGAGCCCCAAGTGGGACAACCTGATTACCCTGTATCTATTCCAGTGCTTAGAACGGTGCTCGGCACATAGTAAACGCTTAACGAAGACCAACATTATCGTTATTATGTGGGATGTATGAGACCGACCACAAATAGATTTGTATGGAGGACAATGAAGTGGGTTCTTGGACCTACTCATTTAAAATATTTCTAGGGTGGAGGAGAGTGCAAGTCCCATTTTTTAAATGGGATTGGTGGATGATGATTGTGATATTTGTTAAACTCTTAAGCGCTGGGGTGGATACAAGCGAATCAGGTTGACACTGCCCCTGCCCCACATGGGGCTCACAGCCTCAATCCCCATTTTACAAAAGAGGCAACAGAGGCCCAGAGAAGTGAAGTGACTTGTCCAAGGTCACGCAGCAGACAGTGGCAGAGCTGGGATTTAAGGGCTTATCATGCGCCAGGCACCGTACTAAGCGTTAGGGTAACTACAAGTCGAACAGGTTGGATGCAGTCCCTGTCCCACATAGGGCTCGCAGTCTTAATCCCCATTTTAACAGATGAGGTAACTGAGGTACAGAGATGTTAAGTGACTACGCCAAGGTCAAGTAGAAGACAAGCAGAGGAGCTAGGATTGGAACCCAGGTCTCCTGATTCGTTATCCTGTGCTCCTTGACAAGCAGTTTGACCTAGTGGATAGAACACGCTTCAGGGAGTCAGAAGGACCTGGGTTCTAATCCTGGTTCCGCCACTTGCCTGCTGGGTGACCTTGGCCAAATCACTTCACTTCTCTGGGATTTGGTTTATCTCATCTGTAAAATGGGGATTAAGATTCTGAGCGGCATGTGGGACAGGGACTGCGTCCAACCCGATTATCTTGTGTCTACCGCAGCGCTCAGAAGAGTGCTTGACACAACAGTAACCAATACCATCATTATCATTGTTCCTCTCACGAGGCCACATTATTTCTCTGCTGTTCCAAAATAAATCATCTAAGAGCCAACCTGACTCCCTTTTTATGTTTTCTGACAGGATAGATTCCATCCCAGCAATGACTGCTCATTCCTCCCATTGACTGGCCACCTTTACTCGATCGATCAATCAATCGGTGGTATTCATTGAGCCCTTACTGTGTGCCGAGCTCTGTACTAAGCGCTTGGGAAAGTACGATACCATAGAGTTAGGGCTTTAGCAAGTTTCCTTTTAAGTATAACTTTTCCCCAACTCCTTGGACCAAGACAGCTAGACATGGAACTTACTTTTTTGAAAAATTGTCTATTCCAACACAGCGTAGAAAGATACGGTTTTGATCACTAAATTAGTTGCTTTGAAGGGTTGAGGAGAAAAACCTGCTCCAGGCAAGGAAATCTGTTCATGACTCCATAATGTAGGCTAGCGGTGCCCTCGGATCCCCAGATTTGCAAATGTTCGCTTCAGTCTGCAAAGGTTTTTCCTCGGATAAATCTTCCCGTTCCTGAGCGGTCACTTCCTTTGACGGTGCCCCACGGCACCAACCTCAGCACTCAGTCAGTTCATCTTATTTATTGAGCTCTGACTGTGTGTAGGTCACTGTGCTAAGCGCTTGGGAGAGTACAATATAACAACAAACGGACGTATTTGTTTAGAAGGTAACCTCCTTGAGGCCAGGTGACCATCTTCTTGCTATTATACTTTCAGAAGGGCTTAGTACAGTAACTAGTGTACTGTAGGTGCTCAATAAGTAGATAATTGTAACGATAATGGATGTTTTTAGCATTTATTAGGTTCCAAGTACAATCAGATGGAACGGTTCCTGACACAGGTAGATGCCACAGTCCAAAGAGAGAGGGAGAACAACCCCATTTTACAGATGAGGAAACTGAGACCCAGACAAAGTACGTGGCTGGCCCAAGGTCACACAGCAGACAGGTGGCGGAGCCGAGGTTAGAACCCAGGTCCTGGGATTCTCCTATTCCCAGCCAGAATTTCCCAGCCAGACTCATAAAAGTAAAAGCAACACGGGATTAAAAACTTGTTTTGCAACGGAGCTTTTCTTAAAACAAAGTCTCCAAACAGAAAAATGAGTCACGATCATTCCATAATTTTCACGAGCTGTAGGAGTTCTACTAAATTACGGTTTAGTTGAAATTGCTGGCGTTTTTGAGATTCATCCTATCAACCTCCCCCTCCCCCTTTACTGTCCTGTTACACATTTCTTTCCAACTTGAATATTTTAGAGGGAAAAATTGAAAGTCAGTTTCCCGCTGAGAAAAATGGCAGATTTGGCTTAAGGAAGGAAATGGGCATTTTTGATCTTTAAATTTTTCCTCGCAGATGATCACTGTTCAAACTAGCTCAAGCCTCTAGGTACTCATATTAAAATTAGGATTCTCGTTTCGGCTTGTAAAATGTGTACTTTGCATACTGTATGCGGCCCCGGGATCCAGTTTTCTATTACCGTGGGAAAGTAAAACGGGCACCCCTGTTATCTGCCACCAGGTTATTAAAAACCGGAATATTTCCCTGAATCAAAGCCTGCTTTGATATGACGTGAGCTGGTTACACAGAGCAAATACACGTAGAGAACGTTGCACTGAGGAATCTATTCAAATGCCATCCAGTTTTAGATTCCCTTCATAGTTGGGAGCCAATCGACGTCCAGCCGACCAAACCAGCTCATTCCCAAATGCCGGAGAGCTTCCGGGAGACCGCTCCATCGCGGTTGATTCCACTGGAAAGGGAGATTCTTCTCACGGCCCTGGAGCCAGATGGAATTCTGGGCACTAAAACAGCTCCTTAATCAGTCAAGCGATGGAATTTAGTGAGCACTTGCTGTGTGCAGAGCACTGTATTGAGCGCCTGGGAGAGTCCCCTTCTGCTGGATGTGAAACTTAACCCCCTTTCTCCGACTTCTGCACCCCTTCTGAAATGTTTTCTTTTCTCAGTGGATGACACATTCCCTGCCCACAGTGGTCTAGAGGGGGAGACCGACATTAATATAAACAAATTACGGATATGTTCATAAGTGCTGTGGGGCTGGGAGTGGGGATAATAATAATAATAATGTTGGTATTTGTTAAGCGCTTACTATGCGCAGAGCACTGTTCTAAGCACGGGGGTGGATACAGGGTAATCAGGTTGTCCAACGTGAGGCTCACAGTTAACCCCCATTTTACAGATGAGGGAACTGAGGCACAGAGAAGTGAAGTGACTTGCCCGCAGTCACAGAGCTGACAAGTGGCAGAGGTGGGATTTGAACTCATGACCTCTGACTCCCAAGCCCAGGCTCTTTCCGCTAAGCCACGCTGCTTCTCAATCAAGAGAATAATCATGGAGATGCAGAAGCGAGTGGGAGATGAGGAGAAGTGGGGCTTGGTCAGGGAAGGCCTCTTGGAGGAGATGGGCCTTCAGTGAGGCTTTGAAAGGAGGGGAGAATAATTGTCTGTGGGATTTGAGGAGGGAGGGCGTTCCGGACCAGAGGTAGGATGTGAGCGAGGGGTCGGTGGTGAGGTAGTAATAAGTACATAGTAAGTACTTAATGAATTCCACAACTATTATTGTTAATGACAATAATAATTACAATAATCACTCCCATATTAAGTGTGACACCGAATCCTGTCAGTTCTCCTTACACAACATTTCCCAAATCTACCCTTCCCTGGCCATCACTTCCTGCTACTCCACCGGTCCAAATTCTTCTCAGATCCAGGCTTGACTACTCACTCTATCAATCTCCTCATTAATCCCGAGTCCTAGTTGCTCCCCTCGCCAGGCCATACTTTTCTCGGATCCCTCTATTTCCTCTATCTCCACTCTTTGCCTGACACCTCATTCACTTCCAGTCGTTGCCTGGATCGAGGTAGAGGGAGAAGGTTGGCATTAGAGGAGCAGATTGTGTGCGGGCCGGGTTGGAGTAGGAGAGTAGCCAGGTGAGGTGGGAGGGGGCGAGGGGATCCAGGGCTTAAAGCCAACGGGGAGGAGTTTCTGTTTGATGCGGAGGTGGAAGGGCAACACTGGAGGTTCTTGAGGAGTGGGCAAACATGGTCTGAACGTTTTTATAGAAAACTGATCAGGGCAGCAGCGTGAAGTATGGCCAGGAGTGGGGAGAGACAAGAGGCGGGGAGATCAGCAAGGAGGTTGATACAGGAATAAAGGAAGAATAGGACAAGTGCTTGGATTATCATGGTAGCGGTTTGGATGAAGAGGAATGGGTGGATTTAATAATGATGTTGGTATTTGTTAAGCGCTTACTACGCGCGGAGCACCGTTCTAAGCGCTGGGGCAGATACAGGGTCATCAGGTTGTCCCACGTGGGGCTCACAGTCTTCATCCCCATTTTACAGATGAGGTAACGGAGGTCCAGAGAAGTTAAGTGACTTGCCCACAGTCACACAGCTGCCAAGCGGCAGAGCCAGGATTCGAACTCGTGACCTCCGACTCCCAAGCCCGGGCTCTTTCCACTGAACCACGCTGCTAGTGTTGTGAAGAATGTCACCCTCTCCCCTCCTCTCCCCTGCTGCTTCTCCAATCTTCTGGCCAGGGATTTTTTTTTTTAATGGTATTTTTTAATCTGTCAGTTGTATTTATTGAGCACTTACTATGTGCAGAGCACTATACCCAGCACTTGGCAAAGGACAACACAACAATAAATGTACACATTCCCTACTCACGGCAGGCAGGCAATGTGTCTTTTGTTAAGCGCTTTCCACGTGCCCGTCACTGGGATAGAGGTAATTACTCCGATTGGACACAGTCTCTGTCCCACGTGGGGCCCACAGTCTTAATCCCCCTTTTACAGATGAGGTAACTGAGGCCCAGAGAAGTGAAATGACTTGCCCAAGATCTCACAGCAGACAAACAGCAGAGCTGGGATTAGAAACCAGATCCTTCTGACTCTCAGGCCCTGGTTCTTTCCACTAGGCCATGCTGCTTCTCCATTCCTACTCTCTCAGACAGTTGCCACCCACTAAAATCTGGGTCTGAGAGTCAGGGGACCCGGGTTCTAATCCTAAACCTGCCGCTTACCTGTTACATCATCTCGGGCAAATCTTAGTTTCCTCTTCTGTAAAACGGGGAATGGAATATCTAGTAATAATGTTGGTATTTGTTAGGCGCTTACTATGTGCAGGGCGCTGTTCTAAGCGCTGGAGTAGATACAGGGTCATCAGGTTGTCCCACGTGAGGCTCACAGTTAATCCCCATTTTACAGATGAGGTCACTGAGGCACCGAGGAGTGAAGTGACTTGCCCACGGTCACCCAGCTGACAAGTGGCAGAGCTTGGATTCGAACCCATGACCTCTGACTCCCAAGCCCGGGCTCTTTCCACTGAGCCAATATCTGTTCTCCCTCCCCCTTAGGCTCCGAGCCCCATATGGGTCAAGAACTGTGCCTGATATTGTACGTGCCCCTGCGCTTAGCACAGTGTTTTACACGTAGTAAAGGCTTAAAAAAAGTCACCATTGTTATTAATCAAAGGCACCAGGCCTTCCCTCAAAGTGGTGGAGTGAGACGGGGGGGGGGGGGTGGGAAGGATTCCTCCAACAGATGTCAGGACTGAAGCCCCTCAAGTTCCAGCCCAAATTTAGCACCCGCTAACAAGACTCCGTAGTTGACGCCCAAATCGGTCACACTCCTCAAGGGCAGAACGTATGGTACGAACCTGTCGTTCCACTAGGTTATAAACTCCTTGAGTTCGGGAACTGTGTCTACGCACTCTACAGTACTCTTATTTTCCCAGACTTTAGTACTGCGCTCTGCACAAGGTAAGCGCTCAGTAAATACCGCTGATCGATTGACGGTTCTGGGGAGTCCAGCCCCTGGGAAGTGTGGGCTGGTGGGAAGAAGACAGGGCTGGGATTGTAGCCCCAGTTTTGCCAGTGGCCGGCTAGATGACCGTGGGCGTCACCTGACCTCCCTGGGCCTCAGTTTCCTCATCTGTAAAACAGCTGTAGCATACTTATAGCATAGCATATAGCATACTCGCCCCCGATTAGACCGTAAGCCCGTCAAACGGCGGGGACCGTCTCTATCTGTTGCCGACTTGTTCATTCCAAGCGCTTAGTACAGTGCTCTGCACATAGTAAGCGCTCAAGAAATACTATTGAATGAATGAATGAATACTTGCTCTCCCCACCTCTTAATTTGAGTGTCTGGGATGGGACAGAGATAATGTCCCATTTTATTATCCTGCATCTGCCCCAGCACTTAGAGGAGTGATTAAATCCAAGTAAACACTCGGTGAATATCATTAATCATTATCACTTAGAATGTTTCTCATTATTACTTATGATACTTACATTACTTACAGTAATTATTAATGGGCAGGAAAATAATAGTAATTGCTACTAATAATTAATAATGAGTATTATTAATAACAGTCTGGCTTCACCCAGGAACACCCGACATAGGTAAGCACCTAAGCAAAGGCCTGTGACGGAGGAAACGACCAGCAAGCAGCAAGTTTAGCCTGTAAACCTTCCAAGGATATGCTGGCTCTGATCCATGACTAGGTGCTGGGGTGAGACAAGTTTTTACGATCTTTGTTTCCTTCGGTGGAAACTCAGGCAAAACACAGAGCCAAGAACGGTATATAAGTCCAGACGTCGCATTATAAGTGCTCCCATGTTTCATATTTTCCTGCCTATTAATGTTGAAATCTGACAGTTCCGCTGCAGCGAGGATGGAGCTGATATTTTCTGTGCTTGGCTGAGGAAGTCTCTTTACCTCTTAGAAATGGTGTAATGGGGTTTTAGTGCTTAGGACTCAACCACCGAGAAAAGAAAATATTTCAGAAGAGTTTTTATTTCACCCGTCAAGGAGCTCATCGGGTTGTGTCGATCCACTCAGCCTCCCTTTAGAATGGGATAATGGCCTCTCCCGTCGAGAAACAGCGTGGCTTGGTGGTTCAGAGCCCCGGCCTGGGAGTTAGAATGACCCGGGTTCTAATTCTGGCTCTGCCACTCGTCTGAGCGGGACCTCTGACAAGTCCCTTTACTTTTCTGGGCTTCGGCTACCTCAGCTGTGAAACGGGGATGAAGACGCTGAGCCTCACGTGGGACGGGGACTGTGTCCAACCTGCTTTGCTTGTAATAATAATATTTCTTAAGCACTTACTGTGTGCCAGGCACTGTGCTAAGGGCTGGGGTAGATAAAAGTCCCACAAAGGGCTCGCCGTCTCAATCCCCATTTACGGATGGGAAACGAGGCTCAGAGAAGTGAAGTGACTTGCCCAAGGTCAAGCAGCAGCAGAGCCGGGATTAGAACCCCTGACCTTCTGATGCCCAGGCTCTATCCACTAGGCCATACTGCTCTACCTGCCCCAGTGCTTAGAACAGTGCCTGTCACATAGTAAGCAAATGCCTTAAAAAGGTAAATAAAGCAGCTGAGCCTCAGTCCCGAATGAGAACTTGTGCGGAGCAGTGGATGTTAGTGCAAGTGGCTGGCACCCGCGAGCTGGCCAACACGGGGACATAGCACACTGCCAAATCTTCACCCCTGTTAGCCGATTATGGGCACATCAGGGAGTATTCATTCATTCATTCAATAGTATTTATTGAGCGCTTACTATGTGCAGAGCACCGTACTAAGCGCTTGGGATGAACAAGTCGGCAACAGATAGAGACGGCCCCTGCCGTCTGACGGGCTCACGGTCCGATCGGGGGAGACGGACAGACGAGAACAGTGGCGATAAATAGAGTCAAGGGGAAGAACGTCTCGTAAAAACCGATGGCAACTAAATAGAATCGAGGCGATGTACAATTCATTAACAGAATAAATAGGGTAATGAAAATATAGAACTTAGGGCTAATAATAAGAATGATAACTGGGATATTTGTTAAGCGCTTACTATGTGCCAGGCGCTCTACTAAGCGCTGGGGTGAATGGAAGCAAATTGGATTGGACACGGGCCTTGTCCCGCATGGGGCTCACGGTCTTCATCCCCATTTTACAGATGAGGTAACTGAGACCCAGAGAAGTGAAATGACTTTCCCAAGACCATGCAGCGGACAAGTGGCAGAGCTAGGATTAGAACCCGTGACCTGACCTGCAGGCCCGTGCTCTATCCACTATGCCGTGCTGCTTACTACCATCACAACCTGGGGTGGAACCAAGGGCTACCGATTCACACATTCAAAATCCATCAATCGTATTTATTGAGCACTGACTGTGTGAAGAGCCGTTACTAAACGCTTGGGAGGGTGGCCTACTGGATAAAGCCCAGGCCGGGGAGTCAGAGGACCTGGGTTCTGATTCGGGCTCCGCCCTGTGTCTGCAGTGTGACCTTGGGCAAGTCACTTCACTTCTCTGGGCCTCTGTAAAATGGGGATCAAGACTGACAGGGCCATTTGGGACAGGGACTGTGTCCAACTTTATTACCTTTCATCTTGTCATATGCCATCGAGTCGTCTCCGACCCACAGCGATGCCATGGACACATCTCTCCCAGACCACTCTCCTCCATCCGCCATCGTTCTGAGAGAAAACTACAGGGTTTTCTTGGTCAAAATCCGAAAGCAGTTTACCATCGCCTCCTTCCGCGGAGTCGACTTGCGTCTCTGCCCTCGACTCTCTCCCAGGCCGCTGGTGCCCGGCACAGGTGAGTTTTGACTGGTAGCCAATGGCCTGCCCCTCGCTAGCCACTGGCCAAGCTGGGAGTGGAACGGACAGGCCTCTGCTTAACTCTCCCTCCCGTAGTCGAGACTGGTAGAGGACTGGAAACTCTCCAGGTATGATGCTGAGAAGGGAAGCTTGTATCTATCCCAGTGTTTATCACAGTGCCTGGCGCAGAGTAAGCTCTTAAGAAAATAGCACAGCGCCATAATTAAAGTGTCTACCTACTGTTAGATTGCACCCTCCCAGACACTCAATACAGTGTCCTACACACAGTAAACCCTCAATAAATGCCACTAATTGACCGATCTCCAGATCAGAAATGGCCGCCATCTCCTCACCCATCCCAGTATCTGCACCCACCCCAGTATCTGCTCTTTCCATTAGATTAAACAACTGCTTTTCATTATTCCCCTTTGATTTTTCTGTTATCCGTCTTCCTCCCCCCTTCCTCCTTGGAAAATCCGGTCGCGTGACCGCCCCTCACCTAAGGAAGCTTCCGTGAGCGTCAAGATGGGTAGGTCAGGAACTCCCCCCCACATCCGTTCAGGGCCCTCTTTCTTCCCTTTTTAACATTCTTGTTCCGCTCCGCGGTCAAGGAAGGTTGGGTATCTCGGCGAGAGTTTGTCCTGTAAAATTGGAATCCGCCGGAAATGGAGATTCATGTTTTAAATAGGAGATGAAGAGGATAGCTGGCCAGCTTCCATTATAACTATTGAGGGGGGGGATATGATAGACTCATCGTACCCCGCTTAACGTGCTCGGGATTCTGACGACGTACGTAGATTGCTTCCTCACAACGAGGGCCCAGTGGAATTCTCGATCCACAAATGGGGTGGGCTAGCGAGTGGGTGTCTCCTTTCTTAGAACCTGAAGGAAAAGGTTCCCTACCTTCTTGTCTTTCATTTATTAATACTAATGCCCGGCTCCCCCTCTACACTGTAAGCTCGTTGTGGGCAGGGGATGTGTCTGTTTATTGTTCTACTGCAGTCTTGCAAGCGGTTAGTACAGAGCTCCGCACGCAGTAGGTGCTCTATGAAGATGACTGAATGAAATGAATGAATCTTGGATTGAAAGGGAAAATTCAGCAAAATATTTCCATAACTGGGAATAAGCACTCTCTTGTAACACTTGGATACTTCAAGGCACCTCCTCGCCCTTGTGCTTGCATGTCTATCTGACTGCACATTCAATTCTTTTATTTGTGGTATTTTGTTCAGCTCGTTCTATGTGCCGAGCACTGTACTAAGGGCTGGGGTTGATACAAGATAATCAGGTTGGACACCGTCCCTGTGCCGTATGGGGCTCACAGTCGAGAGGGAACAGTTTTGAATCCCCATTTTACAGATGAGGAAACTGCAGCGGAGTGGAGTGACTTGTCCAAGGTCACACAGCAGAGAAACGGTGGAGACGGAATTAGAACCCAGGTCCTCTGACTTCTAGGCCGGGGCTCTTTCCACTAGGCCAGGCTGGTTCTCTTAACTCTGGCTCCATTGTCATGTTAAGTCTGTCTCTTATATTAGAGTGGAAGCTCCTGATGGGCAGGGAATGTGGGTTTCTGTTTTCCTTTCCTAAGCACTCAGTATAGCCTTTTGAACTCGGTGCCTCATAAATGCAATTATTTTTACTCCTCCTCATCTTCTTAAAAGGTGTCACCTTTCAGTGGCATTAAGAAAAAGAATTTAAAAAAGGAGCCTTTTGACTTATAAGGCAGGTCAGGGATCTTGGGTATTTGATTACAGACCGTTAGCCCTTTGTGGGCAGGGAATGTATCTAGCAACTCTGTTGAATTGTTCTCCCCATAAGAGAAGCAGCGTGGTGCAGTGGAAAGAGCACGGGCTTTGGAGTCAGGGCTCATGAGTTCGAATCCCGGCTCTGCCACTTGTCAGCTGTGTGACTGTGGGCAAGTCACTTAACTTCTCTGGGCCTCGGTTCCCTCATCTGTAAAATGGGGGATTAAGACTGTGAGCCCCACGTGGGACAACCTGATTCCCCTGTGTCTACCCCAGAGCTTAGAACAGTGCTCTGCACATAGTAAGCGCTTAACAAATACCAACATTATTATTCTTCTTCTTCTCCCCCAAGCGCTTAGTACAGTGCTTTGCATAAAGTAAGCTCTCAATAAATATAGAACGATTGTCTCCCCAATCCTCAAAATAATCTCCAATGGTTCTCCCACCAATAATTTCTCTCGCCTCTCCTGAAAGCTTCTCCTCTAGACTGTAAACTCATTGTGGACAGGGAATGTGTCTGGTTATTGTTCTATTGTCCTCCTCGAAGCCCTTAGTACAGTGCTCTGCACACAGTAAGTGCTCAATAAATACAATCGACTGACTGACCTCTCCACATCAAGCAGAAACTCCTCTCCGTTAGCTTTAGGGCAACTCGGCTGGCTTTCTGCGGTTGGGATATGATATAACTTTCGTTTTTTCATTCAGTCGTCTTTATTGAGCACTTACTGTGAGCAGAACACTGTACTAAGCACTTGGAAAGTATAATTCGGCAACGGAGACAATCCCAACCCAACAATGGGCTCACAGTCTAGAAGCAGGGAGACAGACAACAAAACAAAACAAGTAGACGGGCAACTTGCAACCTGGCAATCTTTAATTCAGTCAGATAATTGGGGTTAATGGAGTGAAGGATTTTGCTGATGGGGGTTGGCAAAAATATTACAATTTGTATGAGAAAATGTCCATCATGGTGGTGTTTTCATCTAACCCCGAAGCTATTCGTTGCTTTGGATGTCACTGTCACCACGATGGTTTTTCCCCATAACAAGAACAAAACTCCAACCCTTTAGTAGAGATAAATGTTTGGGCTAAATATGGTAGTCGAAATAATTGTGACATTTACTAAGCACAAATTATGTGCTGAACACTCTGCTAAGGGCTGGGGTAGAGACAAGATAATCATATCTGACATATTCTCTGTTCCATAAGAGGCTCCCAAGTCTAAGGATGAAGGAGAACAGGAATTTTAGCTACATTTTACAGATGGGGAAACTGAGGTTCAATGAAGTGACTTGCCCAGGGTCATACAGCAGGCAGGTGGCAGTGCCGGGATTAGAACCCAGGTCCCCTGACTCCAAGGCTCATATTCTTTTCACTAGGACACGTTGTTATCGAATATACTAATCGATCAGTTGATATCAGTGGTATCTATCAGGGCTCTTACTATATGAAGAGCACTGGACTAAGCTCTTGGGAGAGCACAATAATAAAATAATTATGGTACCTGTTAAGCACTTACTATCTAATAATGTTGGTATTTGTTAAGCGCTTACTATGTGCCGAGCACTGTTCTAAGCGCTGGGGTAGACACAGGGGAATCAGGTTGTCCCGCGTGGGGCTCACGGTCTTAATCCCCATTTCACAGATGAGGTCACTGAGGCACCAAGAAGTTAAGTGACTTGCCCAAAGTCACACAGCTGACAAGTGGCCGAGCCAGGATTCGAACCCATGACCTCTGACTCCAAAGCCCGTGCTCTTTCCACTGAGCCACGCTGCTTCTCAATAATAATGGTGGTATTTGTTAAGCGCTTACTATGTGCAAAGCACTGTTGTAAGCGCTGGGGGGATACAAGGTGATCAGATTGTCCCAAGTGGGGCTCACAGTTTTAATTCCCATTTTACAGATGAGGTAACTGAGGCTCAAAGAAGTGAAGATACTCGCCCACAGTCACACAGCTGCCAAGTGGCGGAGCCGGGAGTCGAACCCATGACCTCTGACTCTGAAGCCCAGGCTCTTTCCACTGAGCCATGCTGCTTCGCTGTTCTAAGCTCTTGGGTAGATACACGATAACCAGGTTGGACACAGCCCTTTTCCCAAATGGGGTGCTCACTTTTATTTCCCATTTTATAGATTAGGTAACTAAGCCCAGAGAAGTTAAGTGACTTGCCCAAGGTCACACAGCAGACATATGGCGGAGCCGGGATTGGAACCCAGAGCTGTAAGTAACGGAGATGGGAAACACATTCCCTGCCACTCTGATCTGGATAGTGTCTGTCGTTCCTAAATTCCTTCTTTAATAAAATACGGATTAAGCTGGAATTGACCTTAGGAGGGGGAAGAGGGGGGTGAGTGAGATTTGGTACATATTATTAGCAAAGGCAGAATCTCTACTGAGGAAGCCTGTCTTTAGCCAGTAGGTGGAATAAAAACTTAAAAAAAAAAAAAGGATCCAGGATGGTTATCATTACCGTTTTCACCCAGGATAAAAATACCTGCTTTGCAAAGGTCAGTGCTAGAGTCAGACTCTCTAGTTCATAAACGACTCGAGGAAAGTTGGGCCCTTTGGAAACTCTATTATGCCTCCAGGCTACGAAGAGAACTCATACCGGCGAAGACTTACAGTGTCGATTCAGCCGCGGAAGGAGAAATCAGGGCCAGAAATAAGCCCGACCACTCCGGGAAGAATTCGGTGCCGTTTCTCGAGCACCTACCGTTTGCGGAGCACTGGGCTAAGGGTTTGAGTTTTGCTCAAGGTTCCCATCTGCCCAAGGTCGACGTAGTCAAGACAACGTTCCCCAAATCCTTTGTAGGTTAATGGAACTAGCGACCCATTCGAGGTGCTGCCCACCTTTGTCAGTCAGTCGTATTTCTTGAGCACTTGCCACGTGCAGAGCACTATACTAAGGGCTCGGGAAAGCACAAAACAACGATAAAACGGACACATTCCCCGCCCACAGCCGTCTGGAGGGGGACAACGGCATTAATATAAATGAATAAATGACAGATATGGACAGAAGTGTCGAGGAGCTTCCCGGCGGGAGAGGATGAATAGCAGGAGCTAGTCAGGGAGACGGAGAAGGGAGTGGGAGACTAGGAAAGGAGGGCTTGGTCAGGGAAGGCTTCTTGGAGGAGATGGGCCTTCGATACGGCTTTGAAGAGAGGGAGAGTCATTGTCTGGGGGATTTGAGGAGGGAGGGCGTTCCGGGACAGAGGCAGGATGCGGGCAAGGGGTCGGAAGTGAGATAGACAAGATCAAGGTACAGAGAGAAGGTTGATATTAGAGGAGCGGAGTGTGCGGGCCGGGTTGTAGTAGGAGAGTAGTCAAGTGAGGTAGGAAGGGGCGAGGAGATTGACCGCTTTAAAGCCAATGGTGAGGAGTTTCTGTTCGGTGCGGAGGTGGACGGGCAGCCCCTGGAGGTTCTGGAGGAGTAGGGAGACGTGGACTGAACGTTTATGTAGAAAAATGATCCGGGCAGCCAAGTGTGGTATGGACTGGAATGGGGAGAGGCAGGAGGCAGGGAGGTCAGCAAGGAGGGATAGGATAAGTGATTGGATTAATGAGGTGGTTTGAGAAGCAGCATGGCGCAGTGGTTAGATGCCGGGCCTGGGGGTCAGAAGGTCATGGGTTCTTATCCCAGCTCCGCCACCTGTCAGTGTGACCTTGGGCAAGTCAGCTTCACTTCTCTAGGCCTCAGTTCCCTCGTCCGTGAAATAGGATTAAGACTGTGAGTCCTGTGTGGGACAGAGACCGTGTCCAACTCTATCAGCTTGTGCCTACCCCAGCGCTTAGAACAGTAAGCACTTAATAAATACCACAGTTATTATTATTATCGATGGTTAGGAAAATCAGTCCACCGGTGGTATTTATCGAGCACTTGTTGCTTGCAGACACGGGCTGAGTCAATTGTTCGTTTCGATTGCTCTGTTCGTCATTCAAGTCTATCCCCTGTCAGGGCCTAACTCCCTCATGGGCAAGGAATATGTTCCTTGAATATTGTGTTCATCCTAAGCGCTTAGTACAGTACACTGCACCCACTGGGTGTTCAATAAATAAATGCTACTGCTCCCAATGGTGATTCTGAGGCAGCATTCAATCTGCTGGAGAGCATAAACTAAAGGGGTTACTCGGTGTTCGCCTGGGGTGTGGATTAGATTAGGGCTTAATGATTAGGTTTTCCTCTTGTAGATTTAGGGAAAAGCCGTAATCTTCAACCGAAACATGAAATTGAAAAGTGTATCTCATCCATCTCCTCTCCTCGGGCTTTAAAGCTCTCAATCAGCTCGCCCCCTGTGACCTCACCTGGAGGATTTCCCGCTACAAACCAGCCCGCGCACTTCGCTCCTCTAGCGCCAACCTCCTCTCTGTATCTCGATCTCGTCCGTCTCTCTGCCGGCGCCTCGCTCATATCCTCCTTCTGGCCTGGAACTTCCTCTCCCTACCGTTCAAGAATTATCAAAGTCTCATCTTCTCCAAGAGGGCTTCCCCGACTACGGCCTCCTCCTTCAGCATCGCTTCCACCTATGGATCTGTAAATCAAACATGCCTTCGTATTTTATTGAGCTCTTACTCTGTGCAGAGCACTGTACTAGGCAATTGGGGGAAATACACCATAACAGTCGGTTGACATTCATTCTTGATATGTTGCCTCTCGATATTTCCTCCACCCTCAATCCTACAGCACTTACATACAGATCCATAATTTCTTTTCATTTCTACCTCCCCTTCTATAATAATAATAATAATGTTGGTATTCGTTAAGCGCCTGCTATGTGCCAAGCACTGTTCTAAGTGCGCTGGGATAGATACAAGATCATCAGGTTGCCCCACGTAGGGCTCACGGTCTTCACCCCCATTTTACAGATGAGGTAACTGAGGCAGAAAGAAGTGAAGTGACTTGCCCGAGGTCACACAGCTGACAGTCGGCGAAGTCGGGATCAGAACCTGTGACCTCTGACTCCCAAGCCCGGGCTCTTACCACTGAGTCACGCTGCTTCTCATAATATACTGTAAGCTCCTCACGGGCAGGGAAGGGGGTCTACCGACTCTGTTGCGTTATACTGTCCTAAATGCTTAGTGCAGTGCTCTGCACCCAGTAGTTGCTCCGTGGCGACTGACGGGGTTTCGGCTGGGTGTGTATCAAAGATGCTGAGTTTTCACATCCTCAGAAAGAAGAGAGATAAAGCATTTGAATCAGTGGCGTGAGAGGTATGCAGATGCGAGTAATGAATGACACACCGAATTCTAGATCCGCTTTAATGATGATTCTAGCCAAGAACAAGAGAAACGTGGTGCTGCATTCTTATAACGTTATAATGATTAATAATAATTATGGTACTTGTTAAGCACTTGCCATGTGCCAAACGCTGTTCTAAGAGTTGGGGTAGATACAAGGTAATCAGGTGGGTCACAGTCCCTATCCCATATGGGCGCTCACACTTTTAGGCCCATTTAACTGAGGCCCAGAGAAGTGAAGCGACTTGCCTCATGTCACACAGCGGACATGTGGCCCAATGGGACTAGAACCCAGGTCCTTCTGACTCCCAGGCCCCTGTTCGATCCTCTAAGCCACGTCAATTTTCATAATAATAGACTTGAAAAGTTTGTGGAGCGGTACATTTCTGAGGTACCCGCCCTCACTGTGTATCGAAATGGGCAATACGCTCCCATAAATGGATTTTCTCAGCTGATCTGTGTGATGCTTCTGCATCACCTCACCACTTATTGCTAAAGTAGCACATACAACTAAGATCACTTTCCTTCTCAATAGTTCCGGGTACCAGCAGGTGAGCACCGAAAGAAAAAAGGGATCTCTAAGTACTGATCTCTCCGTCCCGCCGCGTAATATTTTTGATTTCTAGCCCCCGGCGTCCTATTTCCAAACCCGTTATTGGCTCTCTACGTACGAGGAGCTTTCTCTGCCCCTCCCCGTAGCACTGGGTCATTTAAAAACTCTCCTCCGTAACATTTCTCCAGCCCAGACGCAACCCTCTCCAGCTCCTTCCATAAAATCGTGATGAATGAGCTGAGCGGCGACCTTTTATAATGAGAAATATCACAGGACTGCCTCTCTCACAGTATTTCAGTCCGATCTCCCGTTGCAAGTTCATGAGAAACTGCCTGGGTGCTCTTTGCTGGGTCATCGGTCTGCCTTCCTGTAGTTTCTCTCTGCTACCCAAACGGGATTCACCTGGAACATGTTTTCTGTGAACCGGGTGAGGCCTCTCCGGCAATTCAGCTGCTTAAACCGATCAATCAATCAACCGCTCGATGAGCCGTAGATAATATTGAGCACCTACTGGGTGCGGTGCTCTGCGCTAAGCAAAATGACCCGTTCCCTGCCTCCAAGGAACTTGCGATCACCAAGAGCAAATGGACCAAAAAAAGAGAAGCGGCGTGTGTCCTAGTGGCATGAGCCCGGGCTTGGGAGTCAGAGGGTGTGGGTTCTAATCCCGGCTCCGTCTCTTGTCTGCCGTGTGAGCTTAGGCAAGCCGCTTCACTTCTCTGTGCCTCAGCGACCTCATCTGTAAAATGGGGATTAAGACTGTGAGCCCCACGAGGGACAAACTGATTCCCCTGTGTCTATCCCAGCGCTTAGAACAGTGCTGGGCACATAGTAAGCACTTAACAAACCATCATTATTATTAAATTGCCAAGGATGGGATCATGGAAAAAAACAAGGATTCATTCATTCAATCGTATTTATTGAGCTCTTACTATGTGCAGAGCACTGTACTAAGCGCTTGGAATGTATAATTCGGCAACAGAGACAAGGATACAGGATGAAAGAGATGACTAAATAAGTGAAATCACATCAATTATATACATGAATATTCATATGTATAGAAGTGCTGGGGCTAGTAAGTGGAAGTTGGGTTGATGGGTCCAAGGTAGAAAAGCAGAGTGGCCTAGTGGATCGAGCTTGGCCTAGGAGTCAAGAGGATCTGGGTTCTAATTCTGGCTCCTCCACTTTTCTGATGTGACCTCAGGCGAGTCACTTCATTATTCTCTCCCTCCCTTACGTTATTTGTAAATGGAGATTAGGACGTGTCCAGCCTGATTAACCCGTATCTACCCCGGCACTTAGTATACTGCCTGGCACATAGCAAGCGCTTCACAGATACTATTTAAAAAAAAGAAAAAGAAAAAAATGGGTATTGTGAGTTGATCAGGAAAATGATGGAAACTCATGGAAAAAGATCAGTCTATCAGTGGTGTTTCTTGAGAGCTTACCATGTGCAGAGCACTGTATTAAGTGCTTCGGAGAGAGCAATATGGTTGGTGGACAAGATCCCTGCCCTCAAGGAGCATGCGGTCTACTGTGTGCAGGGCATGGTACTGAGCACTTGGGAGAGGACAATAAGGTTATAAGACTCAGCCCCTGTCTTCAAAGAGAGCAGCAGCCTGGCTTAGTTGAAAGCTCCCAGGCTTGGGAGTCAAAGATCACGGGTTCTAATCCTGACTCCGCCACCGATCAGCTGTGTGACTTTGGGCAGGTCACTTCACTGCTCTGTGCCTCAGTTACCTCATCTGTAAAATGGGGATGAAGACGGTGAGCCCCAGGTGGGGCAACCTGATATCAACCCCAGCACTTAGAACGGTGCTTTGCACATAGTAAGTGCTTAACAAATACCATAATTATTATTAATTATTATTCTGCCCCAACTATAAGTTTGTTGTGGTCAGGGAACATGTTTACCAACTCTGTTGGATTGGCCTAGTGCATAGAGCCCAGACCTGGGAGTTAGAAGGTCATTCCTGAGTTCTCATCCCGGCTCTGCCTCTCGTCTGCTGTGTGAACTTGGGCAAGTCACTTTACTTCTCTGGGGCTCACTTCCCTCATCTGTAAAATGGGGATTAATACTGAGATCCCTATGTGGAACAGGGGCTGTGTCCAACCCGATTATCTTGGATCTACCCCCGAACTTAGAACAGTGCCTGACACATAGTAAGAGCTTAACAAATATGAGAATTATTATAATTATTCTCCCAAGTACTGTGTATCCAGTAATCGCTCAATAAATATGATTAATTGATTTCTAGTAAATACATCTAAACCCAGCTGTTACTCACTATATGGGTCTATTAATTTATAATATTACTTTAACATCCCCCAAACATGTTCTTCTCCTATGATACACGTGATGATACACTTTATCATGGCAGCAAAATCCACTCCAGCACGGCTTATCCTTTTGCCTACTCCTTGTCATCTCTGGCACCAAACTGATTTCCTTATTCCCCAAAATATCCTGAGTGGGAGCAGCTCTCTACCCTCGGGCAAATATAAATGTAATATAATAAACCTTAGGTGTGATTTCAAGGGGAAATTACTTGAAATGGGGGTAGGAATATAGTTTGTTTTTTGTAGAAGACGTGTAGACTGAGGCTGTGAAAAATAACACTGGGCGAAAAATATATATATATCTCAACCTATCAGATGCTAATTCAGAAAATAGAATGAATTTCAAATAATATTCAGCACAAGAGTCTAAATGAAATCAACAGTTATTTAAATCCCTTTATCTTGAAGGGGAAAATGTGTTGCGTGTATGCTGTTGCTTAACAATAAATGTGACATTTCAAAATACGCTTCAAATCCTTTCCTGTTTTTTTTACCGGGGCTGCTTATTCATAATTGGGAAAACGCCCCCGGAGACTATAATTGCACACCTATAGATTTAGCCCTATTGAACTTGTCCTGTGTTAACTGGTTGTGGTGAACTCATAAATCTGATGTTTGACCCTACATCCTTTTCTTCTCTTTGTCTTGGGACCCAAATAGAAGTCAGTTTGTTTGGCAGCTGTCCTGGGAAATAGTCCTGGCGATTGACTTAATTTAGTTCAAAAAAATCAAAGCCCCCCAAACCGACTCTTTTTGAGAATTTTCTGGGTATCAGACGCAGGGATCTTTAAATCATTAAGCTGTTTTACCACTAGAAAATGCCTCAGGATACACGGAGTACGTGGGGAAAGAGTTTGCTTTTCAGAGACAAAATATCAATCAATCAGTCAATTTTATGGAGAGATTACTGAGCATTTGCTCTGCAGAGCACTGGACTAAGCAATTAAATATGAATCTTTCCTCTTATAGGGATCTCTGGTTTTACATTTTGCAACGTGCTTGCAGATAGGCTCTCGTCTTAGTCACCGAGAGTTAAATACCAGTGCCTGGGTCAGTGGTCACTGATCAATGGTCAGGAAAGTCCCCTGTCCTGGGAGTCAGGTGATCTGAGTTCTAATCCTGACTTCTCTACTTGCCTTCTGATTTTATTTCTATTAATGTCTGTCTCTCCCTCTAGACCATAAGCTCGTCGTGGGCAGGGAACTTGTCTGCTAACTCGGTTGTATCCTCCCAAGTGCTTAGTATGGCGCTTCACACATGATTGATTTGGCTAAGTCACTTCTTCTCAGTACCTCCGTTTACTTCACTGTAAAATAAGGGGCGAAGCGGCTAGAACCCAGGCCTGGAAGTCAGAAGGTCATGGGTTCTCATCCCAGCTCCGCCACTTATCTGCTCTGTGACCTCGGACAGGTTACTTCACTTCTCTGTGCCTCAGTTACCTCATCTGTAAAATGGGGATTGAGACCGTGAGTCCCGGTTGGGTCAGGGTCTGGGTCCAACGAGATTTGCTTGTGTCCACCCCAGTGCTTAATACAGTACCTGGGACATAGTAAGTGCTTAAAAATACCATTATTATTATTGATAACGCAATCGTGAGTCTCTGAGTGGGATAAGGGACTAAGTCCAGTCTGTTTATCTTGCATGAACCTCATTGCTTAGGGTTTGGAACAGAATAAGAACTCTCAAGACCACAAGCTCTTTGTGGGCAGGGAATGTGTCTCCCTGACTCTGTCGTACGTTCTTCTAGACTGTAAGGGTAGGAATTGTCTCTATTTGTTGCTGAATTGTACTTTCCAAGTGCTTAGTACAGTGCTCTGCACATAGTAAGTGCTCAATAAATATGACGGAATGAATGTTCTCTCCCAGGCACTTAGTACACTAGGCAAACCATTGATTGACTGATTGGGTTAGCCCCTTGTTAGAGTGGATGGCTCATAATTCCAAACTGAAAAACAAGGTGAATCCATCAGTGGTATTTGCTGAGTGCTCCAGTACACGTAGAGCACTGAACTAAGCGCTTGGGAGAGTAGACTGTAAACCCATCAATGGGCAGGGACTGTCTCTATCTGTTGCCTATTTGTCCATTCCAAGCGCTAAGTACAGTGCTCTGCACATAGTAAACGCTCAATAAATACTATTGAATGAGAGTACAGTATAACAGAATATGTAGACACATTCCCTCTCCATGAGGAGCAAGTTCAAACAATGGTATTTATATCCTTATCCTCAGTGGTATTTACTGAGTGTTTACTTTGTGCAGAGTAAAAAAAACACACAGCAAGAATCACTAGACATGATCGCTGCCCACAGGGAGCTTACAGTCTAGTGGGAAGCGTTATCGACGGGCAAACTGAACAAGGCTGATGTGATTTTTTGGCTTTTCTCCCATTCTGGGTTTTAGTTTCTTTTGTCCCGAGGCTGCCGGTTGTTGAATTTCATTTCATCTGTCTTTCTCTGGGTACCGGGGGCACTTTTCTCGCCAACCAAAAGATGTCTTCTAACCCAGGGTGAGAGTTCTTTCCACTTCTGGCGGGTTCAGTCGACGTTTTCCCTCCTTGGGCTCTGAAGGATCATTCGGTATTATTATCCCGAAACAGCTCCCGCTGTTCTTTTCTCACACAAAGGCCTCTTGTCTCCGGTCAGCGGTGCATGAACTTGGCTCCTTTACTTATTTGTGTTTCCCCTGAAGAGTCAGAGTGGCATGAGTCGTATATCCTCCCTTCGCCCTACCTGCAAACGGACAACGCGTAGGCGACTCCGCTATGCTTCAGGCTAAAACGTTTTGTGATTTTCTTTTCCCAGAGAGAGAAGCATCAACAGGGCTTGTTGTTGTCGTCGTCTTATGCTGTCGAGTCGTGTCCGACCCATAGCGACGCCACATCTCTCCCAGAAGGCCCCACTTCCATCTGCAATCGTTCCGGTCGTGGATCCACCGAGTTTTCTCGGTAAAAATCCGGCGGTGGTTTACCACCGCCTCCTTCCGTGCAGTAAACCTGAGTCTCTGCCCTCGACTTTCTCCCGTGCCACCGCTGCCCAGCACGGGGGAGTTTTGACTTGTAGCAGATTCCACTCGGTAGCCACTGGCCAAGCTAGGAATGGACTGGACAGGCCTCAGCTTGACGCTCCCTCCTGTAGTCGTGACTGGTAGAGGTCTGGAAACCCTCCAGGTGCCACCCTGAGAGGGGTCAACAGGTCTAGATGGAGGGATTGCCTTACCAACTTCGCTCCAGACTGTGGGATTTCCAGTCATGGTGGACATCAGTGAAACAAGCCTTTAGGTGATTAAAAAAAAAAAAACCCAATAAATCATTCCCGGGGTCTGATGTTCTGAAGACGTGTCCTATTTCAAAGTATTCCTTCTTCAAGATCATGAGCTCTAGTTGTGCAGAAAGCTACTAAAGGGTAGGTTCCTCGTAAATGAGGAAGGAATGACTTCCCGTAGCTTGTTCCCGTGATCGCTCTACTAAGCCATACCACTTCCCTAAATTGTAACACAAATCCTCTTCCCACCTTCATTAAAAGGCACAGGAAAATTTAATTTTGGTAAACCTAATAAGTGATAACACTTTAGAGAAGCAGCGTGGCTCAGTGGAAAGAGCACGGGCTGGGGAGTCAGGGCTCATGAGTTCGAATCCCAGCTCTGCCACTTGTCGGCTGTGTGACTGTGGGCGAGTCACTTAACTTCTCTGTGCCTCAGTTCCCTCATCTGTAAAATGGGGATGAAGACTGTGAGCCCCACGTGGGACAACCCGATTCCCCTGTGTCTACCCCAGCGCTTAGAACAGTGCTCGGCACATAGTAAGCGCTTAACAAATACCAACATTATTATTATTATTAGGTCATGGGTTCAACTCCCAGCTCTGCCACTTGTCAGCTGTGTGACTTTGGGTCAGTCACTTAACTTCTCTGAGCCTCGGTTACCTCATCTGTAAAATGGGGATGAAGACTGTGAGCCCCACGTGGGACAACCTGATCACCTTGTATCCCCCCACAGCACTTAGAAACGTGCTTTGTACATAGTAAGCGCTTGACAAATGCCATCATTATTATAACAAAAATGATTCATTAAGTCATTAAATCAATCGTATTTATTAAGAAGCCGTATGGCCTAGTGGACAGGCCTGGGAGTCAGAAGGACCTGGGTCCTAATCCTGACTCCTCCACTTGTCAGCTGAATGAACCTGGGCAACTCACTTGACTTCTCTGTGCCTCAGTTTCTTCATCTGTAAAACGGGGTTGAAAACTGTGAGCCCCATGTGGGACAGGGACTGGGTCCTGTCTGATTAGCTTGGATCTATCCCAGGGCTTAGAACAGCAACTGGCGTAAAGTAAGCACTTAACAGATACCATAAAAAAAAATATTGAGCACATACTGTGTGCAGAGCACTGTACTAAACTCTTGGGAGAGTTACACTATATCAGGGTTGGTAGACTCTTTTCCTGACCACGATGAGCTTGCAGTGGAGGGGTAATGATAGTCTTCTTTGAGCACTTACTCTGTGCTGCTTCACGAGAAGCAGCGTGGCTCAGTGGAAAGAGGCCGGGCTCGGGAGTCAGAAGTCATCGGTTCGAATCCCGACCCCGCCACTTGTCAGCTGTGTGACTGTGGGCAAGTCACTTCACTTCTCTGGACCTCAGTTCCCTCATCTGTAAAATGGGGATGAAGACTGTGAGCCCCACGTGGGACAACCTGATGACCCCGTATCTCCCCCAGCGCTTAGAACATTCATTCACTCATTCAGTAGTATTTATTGAGCGCTTACTATGTGCAGAGCACCGTACTAAGCGCTTGGGATGAACAAGTCGGCAACAGAGAGAGACGGTCCCTGCCGTTTGACGGGCTTACGGTCTAATCGGGGGAGAACAGTGCTCTGCACATAGTAAGCGCTCAATAAATACTTTTGAATGAATGAATAAGCGTTTAAATAGCAACATTACTAAGCACTGGGCCAGACAACCAGCTGGGATTATCCGCCCAGGGCCCACTGTCTGAGAGGCGGGGAGAACAGGTGTTTTAGCCCCATTTCACAGATGAGGAAACTAAAGCACAGAGAGATTAAGCAATTTGCCCAAGGTCATGCAGGTAGCAAGGCGTAGACCCGAGATTAGAACCTAAGTGTCCTGATTCCAAGCCTCCATGCTCTTACCACTGGGACACCCTCAATCACTCAGTGGTATTCAGCGAGCACTTTCTTACTAGGTTTACCAAAATTAAATTTTCCTGTGCCTTTTAATGAAGACTTTGGAAGTTATTTTCCTGGAAAAATTTGCCTCAACTTGTTAACAACGTTTTAGCAAGAGGACCCTAGTCTTCAGCTCTCACACCTGTAGCTGGCTCTTTTTCTTTTTTTATTTTCTGATGGGCTGTTTCCTCTCCTGCTAATGTTTTCACACCTTTAATTGAGGTGATGTTTTCCACCTGTCACGGGGAATAAATCGGTGAATCTGTTAACACCTCCTCAAACAATTTTCTTTCCTTTTAAACAAGCGCTTAACGGACGAGGCACAAAAAAAATCACTCTTCAGTGTACAGGTGAGGGGAAGGGAATGGTGGATTAGAAGGCAGATCGCAATTGGTCCAACTTGGGTCAGCGTCAAACTTTTTAAGAGCCCGAACAGAGCAGTTGGCTTTGTGAGCCCATCGGGAGAAGTACATTGCCATGATTATCTGAGAAGCAGCATGGTTTAGCGGAAAGAGCCCTGGCCTGGGAGTCAGAGGAGCTGGGTTCTAATCCCAACTCTGGGGGTGACCATGGGCAAGTCACTTTGCTTCTCTGGGCCTCCGTTACCTCGTCTGGAAAATGGGGATGAGGCGTGTCAGCTCCATGTGGGGCAGGGACTGCGTACAACCTGATTAATTTGTAGCCAGTTCAGCGCTTAGTAGGGTGTTTGACACACTGTGAGTGCTTAGCAAGTACGATTATTATTTATTATTCCTTGTATTTCAAGTTCCTCTTGGAGAACATGGGGTTCCAATACCATCTTCCTCCTCCCTTAGATTGTGAGCCTGGTGTGGGATTGGGTCTGGTTCTGAGTGATCATCTTGTATCTACCCCAGTGCTCGGTATTGTGCTTGACGCATAGTGAGGGCTTAACAAATACCATAGTTATTATTATCATCAAGAAAGGATCGGAACCCATTTATTTCCATCAGTCAAGGATATTTATTGAGTGCCTACTGAGAACTGTAATATGCTCTTGGAGAAATTTAACACGAGACACGTATTGCCTGCCCTTCAGGAGCTAAATGTCTACTCCCATTCATTCATTCATTCATTCATATTATTGAGCGCTTACCATGTTATTATTACCATATTATTATTACCAAAATAATAATGTTGGTATTTGTTAAGTGCTTACTATGTGCAGAGCACTGTTCTAAGCGCTGGGGTGGATACAGGGTAATCAGATTGTCCCACGTGAGGCTCACAGTCTTAATCCCCATTTTACAGATAAGGGAACTGAGGCCCAGAGAAGCCCCACACAGCTGACAAGCGGCAGAGCCGGGATTGGAACCCATGACCTCCGACTCCCAAGCCCGGGCTCTTTGCACGGAGCCATGCTTTTAAGCACTTGGGAGAGTACAACATAACAATAAACAGACACATTCCCTGCTCACAACGAGTTTACGGTCTAGAAGGGGAGACAGACATTAATGGAAATGAATAAATCACGGATATGGACATAAGTGCTGTGGGGCAGGGAGGGGAGATAAAGGAGCTTAATAGAGTGCTCTGCACACAGTAAGCACTTAATAAACTCCACCGCTTGAGCGATTAGTTGATGGTTACAGAGTGTAAAGATGCTCCGCTCTCTTTTTCACCCACCGAAGGGTGGAGGGAAAGCAGCCTGATCACTTTGAATGTTTCCTCACACCGTTTCCTGCCCTGCCTCTCTCCGATAATAATGACTGTGGTATTTTTTAAGTGCCTCTTATATGCCAAGTACTGTTCTAAGTGCTGGGGTAGTTACAGGGTATTTCGGTTGGACACAGTCCTTGTCCCTCACGGGGCTCACATTCTTGATCCTCGTTTTGCAGACGAGGTAACTGAAGCACAGAGAAGTGAAGTGACTTACCCAAGGTCACGCAGCAGACATGTGGCAGAGCGGGGATTAGAACCCACGACCTCTGACTCCCAGGCCCAAGCTCTTTCCACTGAGCCACGCTGCTTCTCGATTGGCTCCTGGGTGAACAGCTCCAATTTAGACCTCTCACCTGCTCACTGTAAGCTCCTTGTGGGCAGGGAACGGGTCTGTTATAGCGATACGTTATACTTTCCGAGTGCTTAGTACAGTGCTCCGTGCACAGTAAACGCTCAGTAAATACCATCGACAGCCTGACTGACTCTCCAACCTCCTCTCTAGGACATCTCCTCTCAGCTGTCACAATTGCTCCAAAAATTCACTGTCTAAAACCAGATTCCTCATGTGGCTGCCTCCGGCCCCTTTTATTCATTTTATTTTACCGGTATCTGTTAAGCGCTTATTACGTGCGAGGCTCTTTACTAAGCACTCGGGTAAATCCATCCCCTCTCCGGGTGGCACCCGGAGAGTTTCCAGTTCTCTACCAGTCTCGGCTACGGGAGGGAGAGTCAAGCCGAGGCCCGTCCGGTCCATTCCCAGCTTGGTCGGTGGCTAGCGAGCGGCGGGCCGTCGGCTACAGGTCAAAACTCCCCCGTGCTGGGCAGCGGTGGCACGGGAGAGAGTCGAGGGTGGAGACTAAAGTTTACTGCGAGGAAGGAGGCGATGGCAAACCACTGCCGAATTTTGCCCAAGAAAACTCGGTGAATCCACTACCAGAAGGATGGCAGATGGAGGTGAAGTGCTCAGGGAGAGATGCATCCGTGGCGTCGTTATAGGTCGGAGTTACTCGACGACATAAGTCAAGGGTAGATCCAACATAATCAGCTTGACCGCGGTCCCTGGTCCACACGGGGCTCACAATATTAATCCCCATTTTACAGTTGAGGAGACTGAGGTACAAACTGGAATGACTTGTTCCTTCCTCTTCCATCTCATCTTCTGTTTCTTCACTTACTACTTCTTCGTCACTTGGGAACTGGGTAACACCCCTCCTAAGCCCGTGGGCTACCCGCCCCGGGGAAATCCTTACGTCCATATCTTCCAACTCTACTGCTTCCTCTACCTGTTATTTCTCTTAACGTGCCCTCCCTTCCAGACTGTAGAATCAAAGAGCCAGGATCATGTCTGCTTAGAGGACTGGCCTCTAATAACAACGATAACGATAACGACGTTATTTGCCAGGCACCGTACTCAGCGCTGGGGTGGGTAAATCGAATTGGACACAGTCCCTGTACCACGTCTCAGTCCCCATTTAGCAAATGAGGTAACTGAGGCACAGAGAAGCAAAGTGACTTGCCCAGAGGGCACACAGTGGCAGTGCCGGGATTAGAACCCATCGCCTTCCGACTCCCAGTCCAGTGCTCTACACGTAGTAGACCGTAAGGTCCTTGACGGCCGGGATCGCGTCTCTTGACTCCAGTGTACTCTGCTAAGTGTTTAGTACAGTGCTCTCCACAGAATAAGAGCTCAGTGAATGTCATCGACTGCTTTAACCTCTCCAGTCCTCAGTTTCCTCATCCGTAAAATGGGGCTAATAATAATCTGCCTCCGTCTCCCTCCCCGGTGATTATAGGGACAAGCTCAGGTCACTCACCCTCATGAAGACCTTTGGGATGAGAAGTAGTCTCCCTCTAGACTGTAAACTCACTGTGGGCAGGGAATGTGTCTGTTTATCATTCTACAGGACTCTCCCCAAGTGCTTAGTACAGAGCTCTGCACACAGTAAGCACACAATAAATACGACTGAATGAACGACTAATGAGCCAGAACCATCTTAATCAAGGGGAGCACATCATCCTCCTTAATCAGTCAATCAATCGATGATATTTACAGATAGGCAACTTGCCTAAAATAGACAGCGGGCCAGTGGCAGAGTCGGGATTAGAACTCGGGTCTTCTGACTCTCAGAGTCATGTGAGCCCCTTGTGGGTGGGGATTGGCCTATTTGTTGCTGAACTGTACTTTCCAAGTGCTTAGTACAGTGCTCTGCACACAGTAAGTGCTTAATAAATACGATCGAATGTACTCTGCACATAGTAAGCGCTCAATAAATACGACTGATGGGTTGATAGGTATGAGTGAGTACCAAAGTGCTTTTCAGTGTGGGATTAGAGCCCCCATCCAAAGCACTTTCACATTAATTATCTGAAGCACAGAGAAGTGAAGTGACTTGCCCAAGGCACTGCCCCAAAGAAGCAGCACGGCCTAGTGGGTACAGCTCGGGCCTGGGCGTCAGAAGGACCTGGGTTCTAGTCCCTGCTCCGCCACTCGTCCGCTGTGTGACTTTGGGCAAGTCACTGCACTTCTCTATGCCTCAGTTATCTCATCTGTAAAATGGGGATTAAGACCGTGAGATCCATGGAGGACATGGTCTGTATCCAACCTGATTTTCTTGTATCTAGCCTAGCGCTTTGAACAGTGCCTGGCACGTAGTAAACGCTCAACAAACACCATTAAAAAAAAAAAAGACAGCAGGAAGTCATAAAGAAGTAGTGTGGCCCAGAGGAAAGAATGTGGGATCCGTGTTCTGATCCTGCCTCCGCCCATTCCCTGCCGGAAGACATTGGGCAAGTCATTTGGCTTTTCTGTGCCTCCGTTTCCTCATCCGTAAAATGGTAATAAATTCTCCTTCCTCTTTCTAAGACTGTGAGCTCCTATAGGGGACAAGGACTGTGTCCAGCCTGATTACCAAATGTCTAGTTCAGGGTTTAGTGTAGTGCGTGGCATATAATAAGCGCTTGGCAAGCCCCATAATTATTTATTCTAATTCTTATGGGGCAGAACTGGGATAAGAAACCAGTTCTCCTGACTCCCAGCCCGTACTCTTTCTACTTGGCCATCTGCATAAACACTTATTCCTTAAGCAGCTTGGCTCGGTGGAAAGAGCCCGGGCTTGGGAGTCAGAGGTCATGAGTTCGAATCCCGGCTCCGCCAGTTGTCAGCTGGGTGACTGTGGGCAAGTCACTTCACTTCTCTGGGCCTCAGTGACCTCATCTGGAAAATGGGGATGAAGACTGCGAGCCTCACGTGGGGCACCCTCATTACCCTGTATCTACCCCAGCGCTTAGAACAGTGCTCGGCACACTTCACTTCTCTGGGCCTCAGTGACCTCATCTGGAAAATGGGGATGAAGACTGCGAGCCTCACGTGGGGCGCCCTCATTACCCTGTATCTACCCCAGCGCTTAGAACAGTGCTCGGCACACAGCAAGCGCTTAGTAAATACCAACATTATTATTACCGTACTGTAGATTGTAAGCTCTTTGTGCTCAACGAGCTCGTCTACCAGCTCTCTTATATTCCGCTCTCCCAAGCGCTTAGTACAGTGTTCTGCATCGAGTAAGCATTCAGTAAATTCTACTGATTCTATCCACACTAATATGAAGAGAGCATTCTGTCAGAACAGACCCGTGTTGTGCGAAAAACAAGCCTGAATTCTTCCACTGTGCTATATCCAGATCCCATAATGAAAATACATGGTGCGATGGAAGTGAGTGTACGTTATAAAAATTCAGGAAACATGCCCTGTCTCAATCCAATAAATCTGGCCTGATTAGCATAGAATCGGTAGCCTTTATTACTGGAGATTACATCTAAGTGAGTTTCACCTCCAAGTTAATTTTCAGTCCTTTCTGAGAATGCTCTGGCATCTGCCCGGATTAATTTTCTAGAACCCCCGTTCCTCTGAAAGATAAGGAATCTGGTCTGACCCCAAAACAACACTGAAGAATGATTTTCCCAAATTAATACTGGAAACGTATTGTCTCCCCAAGCATCCAGAATCTACAAAAAGAGAAATGAGGAGGATTGAAAAAGTAAACTTCTGACATTATTTTCCGCTGACTTCCAAAGCAGCTAAATTCTTTGAAATCTTTTTTTTGGGGGGGAGGGGGGGGCTTGGTTATGAGAGGTAGATTTTTGCTCTCTTCACTCCCTGAAAATGTTCACGGTGGAGATTTTACAGTAGGGGAGATAAATGAAGGAGTGAGAAACAAAGAAATGGGAGGGCCTGGGTTTGGGGTCTAGGGGGGATAGAAGGAGAGGGAAGGAAGAGAAAGAGGAGGAAGAATATTTATATTCGTTAAACACATACTGTATGCCAAGCACCGTGTTAAGCACTGGGGTGGATACAGAGAAGCAGCGTGGCTCAGTGGAAAGAGCACGGGCTTAGGAGTCAGAGGTCATGGGTTCTAATCCCGGCTCGGCCACTCGTCAGCTGTGTGACTTTGGGCAAGTCACTTAACTTCTCAGTGCCTCAGTGACCTCATCTGTAAAATGGGGATTAAGACTGTGAGCCCCACGTGGGACAACCTGATGCCCCTGTGTCTACCCCGGCGCTTAGAACAGTGCTCGGCACATAGTAAGCGCTTAACAAATACCAACATTATTATTAATCCCGGCTCCACCACCTGTCAGCTGTGTGACTTTGGGCAAGTCACTTCACTTCTCGGGGCCTCAGTTCCCTCATCTGTCAAATGGGGATGAAGACTGTGAGCCTCACGTGGGACATCTTGTTGACCTTGCATCTCCCCCAGCGCTTAGAACAGTACATGGCACACAGTAAGTGCTTAAGAAGTACCAACATTATTATTATTATTACACAGTATCATTAGATCAGACACAGACCCTGCTCCACATAGAGCTCTTGGTCAAAGGGGGGAGGAGAACGAGGATCATATCCCTATTTTACAGAGAGGAAAGTGGAGGCTCAGAGAGATTAAGTGACTTGCCCAGGGTCACACAGCAGATCAGTGGAGGGGTGGAAACTAGAACTCAGGTCTCTTGACTGTCAGCCCTATTTCTCTTCCACCAGGAGACGCTACTGTTAACTCCTCGAGAGCAGGGATTGTGTGCATTAATTCTGGTGTCTTCTTGCAAGTGCTTAGTACAGTGCTCTATATCAAGTAAGTGTTCAGTAAATATGATTGATTGGCAGGCGTGGCCCCATGAGGCTAAAAACCGTGGGTCAAGTGCTCCCATCCCCAGAGCCGAAACGGAGAGACGTGCATATTTAAAACCATCGGGAGATGGAAAGACGGGAATCAATCGGAGGTATTTATTGAGCACCTTTTGAGTGCAGAGCACCGATTTTCTCAAGTGAGAGAGAGTGAGTGGTGGTGGCCAGGCTGCAGTGTCCGGCCTTCAGATTTCGGCTTCCTCTGGGTGTCTGACACTCAGACCGGCCGTCCCTCCCTCTGCCACCGCCGCGAGGTCCGGCCTTCCTCCCCCGGAAGCCTCCCGCCCCACCAGCATTTATTTAATCGTACTTATTGAGCACTTACCGTGTGCGGTCGCTGTACTAAGCACTTACAGCTCATGGCTCCCCGGAGGCAGGAGTGCGGGCCGTGGATCGGGGGCTCCGCCGACGGTGGGGTGTAACCTCTCCGGGCCCTCGGCTGATGGTCTTCCCATCCGCTCAGAGGGAGTTCAGAGGCTCCTGGGCCTCCCAGTGAATCGAAAGGAAAAATAATCGAAAAGAAAAATCAGAGCTCATTGGACTTCCCGTCCGTCCTGCCCACCAGGGTCTTTTATCTCCTGGCGTGTGGGTGAGAGGTCCTGTTTCCCGACTGGTGGCCGATTCCCGGATCGCTCCCACCCGGGGCCCAGAGAGCTGATAGTCTGAAGCAGAGGCGTGATTTGAGCGGGCTGATGTTTCCTTTTTTTTTTTTTTAATGACATTTGTTAAGGACTTACTATGTGCCAGGCACTGTATTAAGCTCTGGGGTAGATCCAAGCTAATCACGTTGGACTCCGTCCACGTTCCACGTGGGGCTCGCAGTCTAAATTCCCATTTTACAACTGAGGGAACTGAAGCCCAGAGAAGTGAAGCGATTTGCCCGAGGTCACACGGCAGGATCAGAACCCGGGACCTTCTGACGCCCAGCCCCCTGCTCTATCTACTAGGCCAAGCTGCTTCCCATCTGGAAAGGTCAGAAATGCCGGGACTTGAACACAGCTTTACACTTATTCGACTGAATTCCTCTCCGGCTATGAAAGATAGAAACTGTAGGAGAATGGAAGGTAGGTGGAAGCTGAGCAGGTGAAAATCTTCATAGGCAAAAACCAACATCCTCGACACTTAATCTAAACTCTCCAAAAAATGGACCTTTATTCCAGACATGTCACAGTTTGCTGGTTCATCCGGTTTGGTCGGGAGCAAGTCTGGTTTCAGCCGGTCTGTCCTCGCCGGAAAATTCACTCATTCATTCGGTCGTATTTATTGAGCTCTCACCCTGTGCAGAAAACTGTACTAAGCACTTGGGAAAGTACAGTATAACGATATACAGTGACGGTCCCTGTCCGCGATGAGCTTACAGCCTGGAGAGGGGGAGACGGACATCAATGCAAATCAATAAGATTAACAGATTTGCACAAAAGTGCTGGGGGCTGGGGATGGAGGAAAAGAACAAAGGGAGGAAGTCAGGGAGAGGTAGAAGGGAGTGGGAGATGAGGAAAGCTGGAACGCTCTCTGGTATTTTATTTATTTTTACTTTTTTATGATAGTTGTTGAGGCTTACCGTGTGCCAGGCACCGTACTAAGCACCGGGGTAGGTAGAAGATCATCAGGTTGGACACGGTCCCTTTTTCCATATGGGGCTCACGTCTTAATCTGCACGGCCTAGCGGATAGAGCCCAGGCCTGGGAGTCAGAAGGACCTGGGTTCTAATCCAGGCTCTGCCACTTGCTTGCCGGGTGAGACCTTGGGCAACTCATTCACTTCTCTGAGCCTCAATTCATCTGTAAAATGGGAATTAAGCGTGATGTGGTTAGGTCTCGCCCTGTGTCCAGCAGAACACGTGTGAGATCCCGTATGTCTTTGATCACCACCAAGGATTACCCTGTCTCCACTGAGAGGTTGGGGAAGCAGTGTGGCCTAGTGGAAAGAGCCCAGACCTGAGAGTCAGAGGACCTGAATTCTAATCCCGGCTCTGCCGCTCGTCTGCTGTGTGACTTTGGGCAAGATGCTTCACTTCTCTGTGCCTCGGTTCCCTCCTCTGCACAGTGGGGATTCCAATACTTCGACTGGGAGTATGGCACAGCACGCACGAAGCGGTATGGCTTAGTGGACGGAGTCCTGGCCTGGGAGTCAGAAGGTCACGGGTTCTAATCCCACTCTGCCCCTTGTCTGCTGTGTGGCCTTGGGCAAGTCACTTTACTTCCCTTTGCCTGCGTTACCTCATCTGTAAAATGGGAATGAAGACTGCGAGCCCCTTGCGGGACAGGAACTGTATTCAACCCAATTTGCTTGTGTCCACCCCAGCGCTTAGTACAGTGTCTGGCACATAGTACGAAATAAATACCACAATTATTATTATCAAGTGGGACCTGATTATCTTGTATCCACCTTAACAGTCCTTGGCACGTAGTGATAGGTGGTAAGCTCGTTGCGAGCAGGGAATGTGCCTGTTTATTTGTATATTGTAGTCGCACACAGCAGGTGCTCAATAAATACGATCGAATGAATGAAAAATAATAATAATACTTTTTAGCTCAGGTTTCCTTACAGCAGGGGGAATCAGAGTGATTCTCCCTAGTGCCTAGGAAGGTCGATTCTTTCTTCTCTCCCGCATTTGATTTGAGCCAAGGTCAAACTCCACCTTTACAGATATTTTTGCTAATCTTGCACAGAGTGGTTTTAGTCTTCTAACTCCCTTACAGGCTGAAGAGGGGTAGTAAGAAGTTGATGGACAAGAAAGAATAAAGGTCCGCATGGCACGATGTTATCGAGAGCTAATGGAGAGAGGACCTGACGGGGCGGGATTTGGGTTGAGGGACTTTGTCTTGGAATCTTATGTCTTCTCTCTCCGTCGTTTCTAATGCGCTGAAACTTTCTGTGTTGTTGTATCTGAGTCTATGAAATGGGGATAATGGCCTTATTTGAAAAGAGATTAAAAAGTTTGACCGTATAAATGCAGCCGATGGATATTTCTCTGTTGAGCGTCGCCAGAATCTTGCCCAGCTGGAGAAAACAGGTATCCATTGTAAACTGCACCCGAAGCTAATTTCACTTCTGTGTACCCCGGAGTGATTTGTGTTTGGAGGAAAAGAAAAAAAAAATCTATACCGCCGTCGCGGTTCTTTGAAGAAGAGGGAGTGGGAGGAAATATAGGAATACTTTGTGAGAAAAGTCTAACATTCCCACTGGAGAGGGTGTAATGGTTTATATGAATATTTCAATCATCTAAAATACCACATTGAAAACCACTGGATTGGATCGATGTCCTTTAGAAGGCGGTTGAGGGTCCTTTGTTCGGAGGGTATCATTTCCTACCCATATTTTCGGAATCTGGGTTGGAGGAGCTTGTCTTGGGAGAGAGAGAGTCTAGTGCTCACAGAGTTCCAGCGTGTATGGATTTTGTGTCACATGAGAGCCACGGTGACAGCGCTGGAGTTTAATAGAATTATGTCCCGTTAGAAAGGGAGGAAAGAACTGCTATTCAGTCTGGACAGTTGTCGATGGTTTACGCCTGATCTCGAGAGTCCGTCTTCCCTCCTCTTTGTGCTTTCACGCGTGACTCTTCACCCTGATGAGAAGCGGCGTGGCCTAGCAGAGAGAGCGTCCTCTGGGAGTCAGAGGACCTGGGTTCTAATCCCGGCTCTGCCGCTTACCTGCTGCGTGACCTAGGGCACTTAGCTCCTCTGCACCTCATATTCTTCATCTTTAAAATGGGGATAAAAATCTCCCTCCTTCTTAGATAGCGAGTCTCGTGTGGAACAGGGATGAGTGCTTACAGGGTGCGGAGCTCTGTACTAAGCGCTTGGGAGAGGACAGTAGAACAGAGTTGGTAGACACGTTCCCTGCTCGCAACGAGGGGGAGACGGACATTCGTATAAACAAGTAAATGACAGTTATGGACATAAGTGCCGTGGGGCTGCAGGAAGGGTGAACGGAGGAAGGCGGAAGAGATGGTGACATAACTGATTATGTCTCTCACCAGCAGTTAGTCCAGGCCCCGCCACATAATAAACACTTCATAAATACTAAAAAAACAAAAAAAAATCACCTAAGACACACGACAACCTCTGTATCAGATGCTAAGAAACGGCATTTCCATTGCTTTGGAGCGACGCGTTACACACCCTTTCGCCATCATCATTATAATAATGCCGACGATGATAATAATCGTAACAACCATGGTATTTATTGAGCACTTCCAATGGTAATTAGTGAGCGCCTACTGTCAGCTGCTGAGAAGCAACGTGGCTAAATGGAAGAAGCCTGGGGCTGGGAGTCAGAGGACCTGGGTTCTGATTCCGTCTCCTCCTCTTGTCTGCTGGGCGACCTTGGGCAAGTCGCTTCACTTCTCGGGGCCTCCGTTTCCTCACCTGCAAAATGGGGATTAAGACAAGAGCCCCATGTGGGACATGGATCGCATCCAACCTGATTAGCTTGAATCTACCCTAGAACTTGATACAGTGCCCGACACATTGTAAGTGCCTAGATTGCGAGCCTTTGTTTTATTTGTTGCCAAATTGTATCTTCCAAGCATTTAGTACAGCGCTCTGCACACAGGTAGCACGCAGCAAATGCGATCGAGTGAATGAATGAAAGAATGCAAAATCTAATGTGTTTCCTTTTTAGCTGAAAGAGGAAGAAGGCCTCATCTACTTGCAAAAACTCAGGCGTCTGAGACCGATTCATAGCGAGGGGCTAGTTACCGACATAAAGAGACGGTATCAAAGGCAGCCCTAACTCAGTCCGTCCGCCGTCTCCTCTCCCCACAATCACCCCACAGTTATTTGCATCCATTTCCTTCCGTGACAGTGCTTTGATGCTTCTTTGTTCCTTTTTCTAAAAATCAAAGCCGGTCTGATTTTTTTTCCATTGTTTATCTCTTCCCCGATATCCCTCCTCGAGAAGCAGCGCGGCCTAAAGGATGGACCTCGGGCCTGAGAGTCAGAAGGTCCTGAGTTCTAATTCCTGCTCTGCCATTTGTCTGCTATGTGGCCTCAGGCAAGTCACTTCAGTTCTCTGTGCCTCGGTTCCCTCATCTGAGGATTAAGACTCAGAGCTCTCTGTGGGACAGGGACTATTTCCAACGGGACAATCTCATATCTATCCCAATGCTTAGAACAGACCCTGCACATAGTAAGCGCTTAACAGGTACCATAATTATTGTTATCAACTCCTGGAGGCCTGGAACTCGAAGCCGCAGTCAGGAGATCAAAGAATTGGGTTTCGGTGATGCTTGGTAGACTGACGAGAACCCTTCTGGCTGGAATAATAATTGTGGGATTTATTTAGCACTTATTCCATGCCTAATAAAGTCACTTAGCCCCTCTGGGACTCATTTTCCTCATCTGTAAAATGGGGATAAAATGCTTCTCCCTCCTTCTTAGATAGTGAATGTCATGTGGAACAAGGATGGATCAATCAGTCCTATTTATTGAACACTTACTGGGAGCAGAGGACTGTACTGAGTTCTAGAAGAAATACAAGATGATCAGCCTAAGTCTCTTCTGACAGTGTGAGCCTGATGTGGGAAAGAGAAGCCAAGTGGCCTCGTGGATAAAGCACGGGCCCGGGAGTCCGACGGACCTGGGTTCTAATGGCGGGTCTGCTGCTTGTCTGCCGTGTAACCTGGGGCAAGTCACTTCACTTCTCCGAGCCTCAGTTCCTCCATCTGCAAAATGGGAATTAAATCTCTATGCTCCCTCCTCTTTAGCCTGCGAGCCCTGTGTAGGATTTGATTATCTTGTATCAACCCCAGAGTTTAGTACAGAGCTTAGCATACAAGAAGCACTTAAACACCCCAATTATTATCATTATTCAGTGAGTCAGTGGATGGTATCTGAGTGCTTACTGTGTACAGAGCAGTGTACTAAACAATTGGGAGAGTACATGGTAACAATATAGCAGACACATTTCCTCCCCACAGTGAGAGTACAGTCCTGAGGAGGAGACAGTATAAATAAATAAATAACAGATCAGGACATAAATGCTGTGGGGTGGGAGAGGGAATGAAGAAAGGGAGCAAGTCAGGATGACGCAGAAGGGAGTGGGAGAGGGAGGAAAGGAGAGGTTAGTCAGGAAAGGCCTCTCGAAGGCGATGTGCCTTCAATATGGCTTTGAAGAGGGGGAAGAGTAATTGTCTGTCGGATAAGGAGGGCGTTCTAGGCCAGAGGCAGGATGCGGATGAGAGGTCAGCGGCGGGCTAGAAGAGATGGAGGCGCAGTGAGAAGGTTGCATTAGAGGAGCAAATTGTGTGTGCTGGGTTGTAGGAGAGTAGCGAGGTGAAGTAGAAGGGGGCAAGGGGATATCAAAAGTCAAAGGTGAGGAACTTCTGTTTGATGGAGAGGTGGATGGGCATCCACTGGAGGTTCTTGGGGAATGGGGAAACGTGGCCTTATTGTTTTTGAAGGAAAATGACCTGGGCAGCAGAGTGAAGTATGGACTGGAGTGGGGAGAGACGGGAAGCTGGAAGGTCAGCAAGGCGCCACGTGGCTTCCAACCACCACCCCCTGGATGGCGCCCCCAAATGCGGGCTACTGAAAGCTCAAACGGGCAGGTGTTCTGCCATCACCTCCCTCCGCCCCCAACGCGTCCCCGACAACGTGCCCCCGCCCCGCTTCCATCCTGATGACTGGTGCCTTTTAATTGAATATGAATATTTTATGGCTGAGTTAAGAACACCCTCTTCTCCGGGTCTGTCTCAGTGTCTCGCAGAGAGCATTGTGTTGGCAGCTGTTGCATAAATTTAGAACCGAAGGGCGATATCATTTGCATGCAGGACAAAAAAGAGTAATTGAATCACAAAATGCTGGTAGTAAAAGCCTGCTCACCGAACAATGGGCACGAAGGAAAGAATATCTACCTCGGGAGAAGCAAGCGCGACTCCGAACAGGGGTTACACAACAAATCAGCCCCTACACAATGAGGAGAGAAAGATCTGACAAACAATGCGGGATGCGGGGTCTTGTCGAAGATCAAACCCAGAAAGAAAGACCCCCCCCCCCAGCCCTCCGGCCCTCCGTAATTCCCAACCCGCTGGCACGTAGGAGAGAGCAGGGCTTTAAATTCTGTAGGTGACCCAGATGTGTCATTGAGAAAGGGAGAAGCAATGTCAGGGTTTAAGAAGCGGGCACAAGGCGGCCTTGACGCTGTGCTAACTGTTGCGGTGGAAGTCACGCCTGCTGAAGTGGCCCGGGTTAGTCGGAATAACGATAACGACGATGGTATTCGTTAAACACTGTAGGAGAGGCACGGTCAGAGGGCTGTGGTAGATACAAGGTAATCAGTCGGACACCGTCTCTGTCCCACAGAGGGTTTTTTTAAGCTTGAGGAGGAGGAAGAATGGGTATTTCTTCCAGAAGTGTCCTGGCGTAGTGGAGAGAGCCAGGGCCCGGGAGTCAGAAAGTCATGGGTTCTAATGCCGCGGTGCCGCCTGTCTTGCTGTGTGTGACCTTGGGCAAGTTACTTCACTTCTCGGGGCCTCAGTTCCCTCATCTGGGAAATGGGGATTGAGACTGAGCCCCCGAGGGACAAGGACTGTGTCCAACTCGATTCGTTTGTATCCACCCCGGGGCTCAGTAGGGTGCCTGGCACCTATTAAGTGTCTCACAAATACCACAGTTATCAGAAGCAGCGTGGCTCAGTGGAAAGAGCACGGGCTTGGGAGTCAGAGGTCATGGGTTCGAATGCCAGCTCTGCCACTTGGCAGCTGTGTGACTGTGGACGAGTCACTTAACTTCTCTGTGCCTCAGTTCCCTCATCTGTAAAATGGGGATTAAGACTGTGAGCCTCACGTGGGACGACGACCTGATTACCCTGTATCTACCCCAGTGCTTAGAACGGTGCTCTGCACATAGTAAGCGCTTAACAAATACCAACATTATTATTATTATTATTATCATTATTATTATTCTCTGAGCATCAGTTGCAAAATGGGGATTGAGATTTTGAGCCCCATTTAGGACAGGGACTTTGTCCAATTTGATTTGCTTGTATCCACCCCAGCGCTTAGTACTGTACCTGGCACATAGTAAGTGCTTAATAAATACTGTTATTATTATTGTCATTTAGTTCCCATTTTACAGATGAGGAAGCTGAGGTAGATACAGAAGAGTTAAGTTACCTGCCCAAGGTCACACGGAAGGAACATGGGGGATCCGGCACAATGGGGGATTAGAACCCAGGTCCTCTCACTCTCAGGCCCATGCTCTTTCCATTAAGCCACAGAGCAGCGTGGCTCAGTGGAAAGAGCCTGGGCTTCGGAGTCAGAGGTCATGGGTTCGAATCCCAGCTCTGCCCCTTGGCAGCTGTGTGACCGTGGGCGAGTCACTTCACTTCTCTGTGCCTCAGTTACCTCATCTGTAAAATGGGGATTAACTGTGAGCCTCGCGTGGGACAACCTGATGACCCTGTATCTCCCCCCAGCGCTTAGAACAGTGCTCTGCGCGTAGTAAGCGCTTAACAAATACCAACATTATTATTAATGCTTCTTATTCCCAGCTCTGCCATTTGTCTGCTGTGAGATCCTTGGGCAAGTCACTTCACTTCTCTGGGCCTGCTTGTAACTTAGAACAGTTCCTCCCACCTAGTAAGCACTTATTCGATGCCATTAATATGATTGTTATTATTAAGTCACATTATCTGCGTAGACCTCAGTTTCCTCACCTGCAAAATGTGAATACCTGTTCCCACTCCCACTTAGACTGTGAGCCCATACGGGACAGGGACCGTGTCCAACTTAACTAGCTAATACGGATTCCAGCGCTTAGAGCAACGGTGTTTCAATACAACAGCATTTTATAAAATACCATAAAAAAGCAAACCAAACAAACAGAAAGTGCCTCATATTTATTGAGCGCTTAACTGTGTGCAGAGCCCAGCGCTAAGCAATTGGGAGAATGCAAGGAAGTAGTCACGGTCTAGAGGCTCATGAAATCCAGAGGCGTCTCTATTAGACTTGTCAAAGTTGGGGACGTGTCCCCCAACTTTCCAATGCAAGGTGTGTAGCATTCTTCTGTATTTGGGGCTAACTCCAACGGGATCGTGATGCAGGATCCCGGCAGGAGGCTTTAAATGATGTTCATTCATTCAATAATATTTATTGAGCGCTTACTACGTGCAGAGCACTGTACTAAACGCTTGGAATGGACAAATCGGTAACAGATAGAGACGGTCCCCGCCCTTTGACGGGCTTACGGTCTAATCTAAATGATGTCTGAGAGAGAAATGAAAAATCCACCTCTATTCTGCAGCATGCTATGCAAGCAATGCCCTGGTACTGTGTGGGAGGGAGGGAAGTTGAGAGGGAGAGTGAGTGTGGTAATAATAATAATAATAATTAGGGTATTTGTTGTGTGCTTACTAAATACCAGGCACTGTTCTAAGCACTGGGGTCGATACGAGTTAATCAAGGTTGGACACAGTTCCTGTCCCACTTGGGGCTCGCGCTCTTAATCCCCGTTTTACAGATGAGGGAACTGAGGCCCAGAGAAGTGAAGTGACTTGCCCAGGGTCACACAGCAGATAGGTGGCGGAGCCGGGATTAGAGCCCGGATCCTTCTGACACCCAGCCCCCGGCTCTACCCACTAAGCAGTCCCTGTCCCACGTGGGGCTCACACTCTTAATCCTCATTTACAGATGAGGTCACTGAGGCCCAGTGAAGTGACTTGCCCAGGGTCACTCAGCAGATGAGTGGAAGGAGAGTTCAGTGGAATTAGGGAGTCGTGAACTCTGTCCTCAAGGAACTTAAGGTCTAGTGTGTGCAGACCAGGGTCAGAGTTCTCGGGAGAGGGCTGTAGAATTAGTAGATACGATTTCTTCCCTCCAGGGGCTAACAATCTACTCTACTGTGGGCAGAGCACTGTCCTAAGCGCTTGGGAGAGTACAATAGAATCGGTAGACAAGATCCCTGCCCTAAAAGGGGTTTCCAGTCTGCAAGGTGCAGAGCACCGTATCGAGCGGCTCAGAGACGACAGTAGTAGTAAGATGAAGAGAAACGGTGCTTTATAAAATGATGCTTAGGAAAACTCTTAATGCTTAGGAAAACTCTTCCTCTGGCAAAATTGCGTCTATTTGTATTGTATTTGTATTGTATTAAACTCTGAAGGGCCACAATTCTGGGAGAGATATAACCACGTAACCTGATCCAAAACAGTCTCTGGACCCCGCCCAAGGCACGCGATGTCAGAGGGATGACCAACAGTTTTCTTCTCCCCGATTCACAGATGAGGAAACTAAGGCCCAGAGAGGTTGAGGGGCTTGCCCGGGGTCTCCCAGCAGGCTAGTATTCATTCAATCGTCTTTATTGAGCGCTTACTGTGGGCAGACCACTGTACTAAGCGCTTGAGGGTGGAACCTGACTCCCAACCCTAGAGTTACTTCTGCCCGCGGCCTCCTTTATTAGCAGCTGCGTTGCAGGCTTCAGAGTCTCTTCCGGTGGTGCAGAGATGAAGAGTTTGATCCCTGCGTCTCTGGTTCAGGATTTGCCATGTTTTGCGCGGCTCTCGGTGATCATTAGGTGAGGGAGCCTGGAAATGAGGGGGAGAGTTTTCTTTAACAAGGAAGAGGAGCGATCGTCTGCCATGCTCAAAGCCTCCGAGGCCTCCCCAAAGACAATTTTCAGTGAGTAATTATAGCTAGAGGGAGGGACGGGGAAAAATCCATCACGGAACTTAATTCGCAGCCGCGAGGAGTTGGGAGAAGACGCTCATCACTCTGGGCAGTCTTCAAAATTTCGAGCGGAACCCCTATGCAGGCTGGCGGAGTTTTGATAGGGGAAGGCCAAGGGCTCATCTTTCGCTGGGGGTCCTGGGGGTCCTCTCCGACCCCTGGCCTATCTTTTGAGCGCCAGCTTGCTCACTGGGCCCCGATCTCGTCTAGCTCGCCGCCGCCCGCTTTTCCCACGTCCTCCTCTGGCCTAAAATTCCCTCTCCATACACGCCGGACTACCAACTCTCTCTGCATTTGAAGCCTTGTTAAAATCACCCCCATTAAGCGCTCTTTTCCCCGACTTCCTCTCCCTTTCGCATCAGCTCCGCACCTGCATTCATACAATCGTAGGTATTGAGCGCTTACTGTGTGTAGAGCACTGTACTAAGCGCTTGGGAGAGTTTAGTATAAGAACAGACACATTCCTTGCCCACAGTGAGTTCGGCCACTTAGTATTCACCCCACCTTCAACCCAACAGCACTTCTGCAATTAGCTGTATTTTTATTTATTTATATTAATGTCTGTCTCTCCCTCTAGAGTGTAAGCTCATTGTGAGGAGGGAACATAGCTACCAATTCTGTTGTACTGTGCTCTCCCAGGCGCTTAGTACAGTGCTCTGCATACAGTAAGTGCTCCGTGAATACTGTTGATTGATTGGCACTTCGAGGTCACCCAGCCAAAGATTTCCTTAAACTCCTCTTTAGACTTTAATCTCATTGTGGGCAGGTAATATGTCTGTTCTGTTGTTTTATTGTACTCTCCCAAGCATATAGTACAGTGCTTTGCACACGTTAAGTGCTCAGTAAATGCAACTGATTGAAGTCGCATCTCCTCCAGGAGGCCTTCCCCGTTTTCTTCCTCATCTCCCCACCCTGTAGCACTTAAGTACAAACGTATATGTTTGTAAATACATGTAATAGCAATAATGATAATTATGGTGCTTGTTAAGCTCTTACTGTGTGCCAAGCACTGATACAAGCTCTGGGATAGATATGAGTTGATCAGATTGGACACAGTCCCTGTCCCACATGGGGCTCACACTCTTAATCCCCATTTTACTGATAGGGTAATTAATGTCCAGAGAAATTGGATAATAAGGTTGGTATTTGTTCAGCGCTTACTATGTGCAGAGCACTGTTCTAAGCGCTGGAGTAGACACAGGATAATCGGGTTGCCCCACTTGAGGCTCACAGTCTTCATCCCCATTTTACAGATGAGGTCACTGAGGCCCAGAGAAGTGAAGTGACTCGCCCACAGTCACACAGCTGACAAGGGGCAGAGCCGAGACTGAAGCCCATGACCTCTGACTCCCAAGCCCCGGGCTCTTTCCACTGAGCCACGACTTGCCCAAGGTCATGCAGCAGACATGTGGTGGAGTCGGGATTAGAACCCAGGTCCTTCTGAGTCCCAGCCCTGTGCTCTATCTGCTAAGCCATGCTGCTTATTTATAATTCCCACCGACATACTTTTTTCTGGGACTTAGTACAGAGTTTTGCATGCGGTGAGCACTAAAGAAATATCATGACTACTATATATTTATACTCCATGGCTTCTTCCTATGGGTAATTTACTTCAGTGCTCAGATAGTAAACTCCCTGAGGACGGTATTAATTCTGGTACACACTCCACAAGCATCTAGTACAGTGCTCTGCACAGTGTAAGCTCTCAATATATTCATTTGATTGAGAGCAGAGGTCTGTGCAGACAGTGATGATAATAATGATGATGGTATTTGTTAAGTGCTTACTATGTGCCAAGCACCGTTCTAAGCGCTGAACGAGATAGAAGGTAATCAGGTTGGCCCCCGTGGGCTCACAGTCTTAATCAGATGAGGTAACTGAGGCACAGAGAAGTGAAGTGACTTGCTCAAAGTCCCACAGCTGACAAGTGGAGGAGCCGGGACTAGAACCCACGACTTCTGACTCCCAAGCCCGGGATCTTTCCACTAAGCCATGCTGCTTTTCATTCATTCGTTCATTCAATTGTATTTACTGAGCGCTTACTGTGTGCAGAGCACTGTACTAAGCAGCTGGAAAGCTGCTTCTCTAAGCGGTAAGAACTCCGTTAATATTATCGATGGATGGATTAAAGGAATGGGTAATCCAGGAAATCTAACCCAACCGTTTTCTAAGTCACCCATAAAACTCTCCCCGCCGGCTTCTAATATTTCATAGCCCAGATCAACCCAAATGGGTAGTTATTTTTTGGAAATGATTAGAATGGCCCGCTTCATCTAGTTCCGGTCAAATAGATCATTTCAACTTGCCCAGAACAGGTTGCTTTTATTGCCAGCCAGGTTGTGATGAATTAAATATAATTTTGCTTTCCAAATAACACTTCACAAATTCAAGGAATTCTTACCCACTGACATCAGGATAGCTATTTCTAGAAGGGATTGAAATTAAACGGGTCGAAGCTCATAACCCTCGGAATAATGATAAATAATTCTCGTTAGGGCAGAACCGAGAACGTGTCAGTTGAGAAGAAAGAACTGGAAAGTGTCCTAACGCTTAAGAAGGAAGTGCTTACTTTGAACCAAGCACTGTTCTAAGCGCTGGGATAGATACAAGGTTAACTGTTTGGACACGGTCTCTGTCTCGCATGGGACTCGCAGTCTAGGTAGGAGGGAGGATGATGATAATAATAATGATGGTATTTGTTAAGCGCTTACTATGCGTCAAACACCGTTCTGAACGCTGGGGTGGATACAAACAAATCAGGATGGACAGAGTCCTTGTCCCACACGGGGCTCACGGTCTTAGTCCTCATTTTACAGATGAGAAAACTGAAGCACAGAGAGGTGATAATAATACGAATAATAATTCTGGAATTCGTTAGGTGCTTGCAATGTGCCAGGCATTGTACTAAGCACCGAGATGGATACAATTCGTCACTGAATTGTACTTTCCAAGGGCTCAGTAGAGTGCTCTGCACACAGTAAGCACTCAATAAATATGATTAAATGAATGAATACAGACAAATCGGGTCGGGCACAGTCCCTGTCCCACATGGGGCTCTCGATCCCCATTTTAGAGATGAGGAAACTGAGGCCCAGGGAAGTGAAGTGACTTGCCCAAGATCCGAGTCAGGATTAGAACCCGGTTCCTCTGACTCCCAGGCCTGGTCCCTTTCCACTGTGCCACACCGTTTCTCATTCATCAGTTCCACCTGCAACTTCCCACAGCACTTATGTTGATTTCTTATAGACTCTATTATTTTCTCCGGACTGAAATTTATTTTATTACCCATTTCCCCCACTAGATGATAAGATTCATGGAAGGGGGATCATGTCTAGTTGAGCGCTGAATATATATTGTGGAATGAGTGTATCTAATATTTAATGGTAAAGATAGCAGGGTAGGGGGTGTCTCAAGCCAGGCCAATTAGGCGTCATTATTGCCCACCCTAATAATCACTTGAACTGATGATCGCTGCGAAGAGGAGTTTATGCCCAGAGTTCAAGGGATAATTTCCACGGACTTGTTGACGGCTGACTCCCAGATTTAACTATTTTCACAGCCACGTCTAGGAGTGATTCAACATTTGCACATAGGAAATGAAAGAAACATATCTTACTTAATGACGGTCTTGGTCTAGCACTCACTGCACGCTGTTCTAAGCCCTGGGGGTGATATAAGATAATCAGGTTGGACCTAGTCCCTGTCCCACGGGGGGCTCACAGAATTCATCCCCATTTTACAGATGAGGGAACTGAGGCCCAGAGAAGTGAAGCGACTCGCCCACAGTCACACAGCTGCCAAGGGGCAGAGTCGGGATTCGAACCCATGACCTCTGACTCCCAAGGCCGGGCTCTTTCCACTGAGCCACGCTGCTTCTCTAAGTGACTTCTCTGCTCGTCCTGACTGCAGTGTTGGGCACAGAAGCAATACACGCCATTAGGTAAGCTCCTTGTGGGCAGGGAATACACCTGCAAACTTATATTGAACTCTTTCAAGGGCTTAGTACACTCCTCTGCACACATTGAGAGTTCAGTAAATACCCTCGATTGATAAATCGCTCGATTGATTATTTTGCCATGAGTTCTCACTACAGGTTTGGGCTGGAACACCGACAGGGAATGAGGGAAGGTTCTTCCGATAGCCCGAGCCCGTTTGGGGTGCGAAAAGAATCAGGCGGGAGCACTGTGTGTCCGGCGCCGAGAGTAGTCCAATGGGGCAAACGTTCCCTAACGTGGGGTTCTGAAAAACAACAATCGTCGCGATGAAGGAGAATTCTCCGGGGGCAAAACAGACTCGCCCACCCTCAGTCAGTCAATCCATCAATCAGTGATATTTACCATGTGCTGAGCACTGTACTAAGCACTTGGGAGAGCTGAATGAAATAGAGTCGATAGGTTCCCTGCCCACAACGAGCTCACGGTCTCAAGCTGAGCTCGCGACTCTTTGTTGATAATAATAACGATAACGCCGGTATGTGTTAAGTGCTTACTATGGGCAAAGCACTGTTCTAAGCGCTGCGGGGGACACAAGGTGATCAGGTTGTCCCACGTGGGGCTCACAGTCTTAATCCCCATTTTCCAGATGAGGTCCCTGAGGCCCAGAGAAGTGAAGTGACTTGCCCACAGTCACACGGCTGACTAGCGGCGGAGCGGGGATTCGAACTCATGACCTCTGACTCCCAGGCCCGGGCTCTTTGTTCTACAGTTGAAAGGAAGAGGCTTCCTGGAGCAAGTTCCCATCCCACCCACCTCATTTTCCTTCCCTCTCGCTTCTCCCCACGTCCTCCGCTAAACACTGAGGTACAAACCCTCTCCCCGCAGCACTTCTGAACTTCTCCTTCTGTTCGGCTGCTTCCCTACCTGTGACTCACCCCCTCGACTCTATTTATTGCCGTCGTTCCTGTCCGTCCGTCTCCCCCGTTTAGAGAGGGCAGGGACTGTCTCTGTCTGTTACCGATCTGTCCATTCCAAGCGCTCAGTACAGTGCTCTGCACAGAGTAAGCGCTCAATAAATACTATTGAATGAATGGATTTATTTTGATGACTCTATTCCTCACGCGACTGTAAGCTCCAAACAATACTGTTGTCTTCCCAGTGCCTAGAAAAGTGTTCTGTCCGAAGTCAGCACTTCGTAGTTGCCATGGATTGATCCACTGATTGACAGAGAGGTCCAAGATTGCTTCTGAGGAAGCAGCATGGTGGAGTGGTTAGAGCCCGGGGCTTGGGAGTCAGAAGGTCATGGGTTCTAATCCCAGCTCCACCACCTGTCTGCTGGGTGACCTTGGGAAAGTCACTTTACTTCTCTGGGCCTCCGTTCCCTCGTCTGGAAAATGGGGATTGGGACCGTGAGCCTCACGTGGGCCGGGGACTGTGTCCAACCCGATTTCCTTGAATAATAATGTTGGTATTTGTTAAGCGCTTACTATGTGCCGAGCACTGTTCTAAGCGCCGGGTACGGGTTAATCAGGTTGTCCCACATGAGGCTCACAGTCTTAATCCCCATTTTACAGATGAGGGAACTGAGCCACAGAGAAGTGAAGTGACTCGCCCACAGCCACACAGCTGACAAGTGCCAGAGCCGGGATTCGAACCCATGACCTCTGGTTCCCAAGCCCGTACTCTTTCCACTGAGCCACGCTGCTTCACAATCCAGCCCAGCGCTTAGTACGGTGTCCGGCATATAGTAAGAGCTTAACAAATACCACAGATATTATTATTGTTATTATTTCTAGTTTGCACTTTTTAGCAAAAGCAGTGTTTACACTAATTGAAATGAGAAAAAATGATGTCAGAGACGACTAGAATTTCTCCTTTTATTTGCTGTGACTTAACTGTGCAAAGCTTTAGCTCTTTCATGATTTTTTAAATGCCATAAAATTCTTTCTGAAAGGACTTTACTTTTCCAGGCAAATTCTAACGATGTAAGACATTTACAAGAAAGGACGAGAGCCTAAGGCATATCACTGTTGGGTCACACCAGAAGCCGCACGGCCTTCCAGATGGAACACGGTCTTGAGAGTCAGAAGGACCTGGGTTCTGATCCCGGCTCTGCCACTTGTCTGCTGCGTGACCTTGGACAAGTCCCTTAATTTCTCTGGGCTTCAGTTACCTCCTCTGGAAAATGGGGATTAAGACTGTGAGCCCCAAGTGGGACGAGGATTGTGTCCAAGACAAGCACCATGGCCTAGCGGCAAGAGCACGGGCTTGGGAATCAGAAGGACCTGGGTTCTAATTCTGCCTCCTCCCCTTTTTTGCTGTGTGACCTTGGACAAGTGACTTCACTTCTCTCTGCCTCACTTACCTCAATCTCTAAAATGGGCATTAAGACCGTGAGCCCCACGTGGGAGAAGGACCGTGTCCAACGTGATTACCTTGTATCTACCCCAGTGGTTAGAACGGCACTTGGCATACAGTAAACACTTCACAAATATCATAATTTTTATTTTTCTCAATCCCAGCGCTTAGTACAGGGCCTGGCACATAGAGCTCAGTAAATACCGTAAAAAAAAAAAACAAAACTGCCGCTCGTGCTTCCAAACCAAGAATCTGTCTCTGACAGTGGCAACTGCATGTTTTGGAGAAACGTAAGGTGGTTGCTTTCCTGAGACATCATCTCGGAAGCTCTGGAGGAGTCGTGCCATATGGCCTTTCTGGGCGGCCATCTTGATGACCTTGGATATGTCATGTGACCTCTCCTCCCTTCTCTCTTTCTACCGCCCACCCCTCACGCTCCGCTCCTCCGCCGCCCACCTCCTCGCCGTCCCCCGGTCTCGCCTATCTCGCCGACGACCCCCGGGCCGCGTCCTCCCGCGGTCCCGGAACGCCCTCCCTCCTCACCTCCGCCGGACTCATTCTCTTCCCCTCTTCAAAAACCTTACTTAAAGCTCACCTCCTCCGAGAGGCCTTCCCAGACTGAGCTCCCCTTTTCCCTCCGCTCCCTCTACCCCCCTCTTCACCTCTCCGCAGCTAAACCCTCTTCTCTCCCCTTTCCCTCCGCTCCTCCCCCTCTCCCGTCCCATCCCCTCGGCACCGTACCCGTCCGCTCGACCGTCTATATCTTCGTCACCCTATTTATTTTGTTAATGAGATATACATCGCCCTGATTCTATTTGCTATTGTTTTAATGAGATGTTCTTCCCCTCGATTCTATTTATTGCCATTGTCTGTCCGTCTCCCCCAATTAGACAAATTGCCGACTTGTCCATTCCAAGCGCTCAGTACATTGCTCCGCGCGTAGTAAGCGCTCAATAAATGCTATTGAATGAATATTAACCCCTTTCCCTTCCGCATCCCCAACGTTTCCCTCCAGGAATTGCCCGCGGACCTCGTGTTCGTACGTTTATGTAATTCCTTCTTGAATCCATTGATCAATTTGGCCTGTTGGGTTCTGTGATAATACGGTCCCTTGAGGTCTGGGTTCGTGTCTACCTATTCTAGTGTAGTCTCCCAACTGCTTCGTACAGTGATCCTCAAAAAGTAAGCACCTTAGTAATGCTATCGATTGACTGAATGATCGATGAGGTAGTAGGAATGTGGCTATCTGTCGCCGAATTGTACATTCCAAGCGCTTAGTACAGTGCTCTGCACATAGTGAGCACTCAGTAAGTACTATTGAATGAATGAATGACTAGGAATGGTATTTATTGAACACCACCGGGTATACTTCTCTGTACTTGGAATAGAAACCCAGAGCATGGCCTGGAGGATAATAATAATGATGATAATGGTATCCGTTAAGCGCTTAGTATGTACCAACCACTGTTCTAAGCGCTGGGGTAGATATGATCAGGTTGTCCCACGTGGGGCTCACGGTCTTAATCCCCACTGTACAGATGAGGTGACCGAGAGGTGAAGTGGCTTGCCCGAGGTCACACAGCAGATAGGTGACGGAGCCAGGATTAGAACCCACGTCCTCTGACTCCCAAGCCCGGGCTCTTCTGGGACTTGGATTCTAATCCCGACTTTGCCGCTTACGTGCTGCGAGACCTTGGGCAAGTCAGGCCCATAAGGGCCTCGGTTTCCTCCTCTGTAAAATGGAAATTAAATACCTGCTCTCCCTCCCCTTAATAATAATTATAATTGTGGTATCTGTTAAGCGCTTAGTGGGACCACGAGCTCCATGTGGTACCTTGTTCTGGTCCATATAATTATCCTGTAACTCCCCTAGTGCTATAAAACAGTGCTAGGGCACATAGTAAACCCTTCACGATCACCTCTCCAAAGCTCCTGCTTACGACATCTTTTTGGCCTCCACCTATCGTGGACATCCGTCACCATTAACAGAAAAGAGTCACGTGAATCAGGAAATTCAGTGGGAAATGCTTTTCGAAACCGTATCGTGGAAAATCATCGCTACTTGCTTTTCTCCTTTTCCACCGCTGATATTTTATTTTAATTACCGTAAGGGCAAATATTAGTGCGCTATATAAGTACTTTCAACAAGGGGGGTATACAGAATAAAGTCTATACTGTAACTATGCAGATGTCAGCTTCCATTAAATAGCCAGCAAATATCGATAAGAATTTCAAGCTTTTCAAAAAGCCGACTAGCTTTTTGAAGTCAGAGGTCATGGGTTCGAATCCCGGCTCTGCCACTTGTCAGCTGTGTGACTGTGGGCGAGTCATTTCGCTTCTCTGGGCCTCAGTTACCTCATCTGTAAAATGGGGATGAAGACTGTGAGCCCTACGTGCGACGACCGGATTACCTTGTATCTCCCCCGGTGCTTAGAACGGTGCTGGGCACCTAGTAAGCGCTTAACAAATGCCAATATTATTATTATTAGACATGCTCCCAGCCCGCGGTGAGCTTACAGTCTGCAAAAATGGACGCAGAAATAGAGTTCTCCTACAACGAGGCGTTTAGGTTCTCGTCGAATCACGGGGGAAGGAAAATCTTCAGTATATTTCATCTATTTATTCACTGAGGTATTGATTGCTTTTTACAGCATGCTCTGTTGTACTCTTCCAAGAGCCCGGTACAGTGCTCTGCCCAGAGTACATTGTAAACCCCTTGAGAGCCGGGATCGTGTCCGCTAACTCCATCGGTAGACGCGATCGGAAGCTCAGAGGCAGCGTGGCGTAGTCACGGGCCTGGGAGTCAGAAGGTCATGGGTTCTAGTCCCGGCTCCGCCACTTGTCCGCTGTGTGGGCTCGGGCAAGTCACTTGGACAAGAGAAGCAGCGCGGCTCAGCGGAAAGAGTCCGGGCTTGGGAGTCAGAGGTCATGGGTTCGAATCCCGGCTCGGCCACTCGTCAGCTGTGTGACTGTGGGCGAGTCACTTCGCTTCTCTGGGCCTCACTCACCTCATCTGTAAAATGGGGATCGACTGGGAGCCTCACGTGGGACGACCTGATGACCCCGTATCTACCCCAGCGCTTAGAACGGTGCTCGGCCCATAGTAAGCGCTTCACAAATACCAACATTATTAGTATTGTTATTTCACTTCTCTGTGCCTCAGTTGCCTTATGTAGAAAATGGGACTGTGAGTCCTAAGTGGGACAGGAAATGTGTCCAATCCAATTACCTTCTATCTACCCCAGCTTTTAGTACAGTGCCTGGCACATAGTATGCGCTTAACAAATATCACAGTTATCATTAGTAGTACTGTTATTGTTACACAAGGGCTGTGGGGCACCTTGCTTCTTTCAATATTTCCAGGATTCCTTTGTCCCCCTCAAGATCGTTCCCTGGGGCTAAAGGCTTAGAGGTTAAGAAAAAAAACCCTTCAAGATCTTATTAGCCTTCTCTTCCAGCCTGCGAGCTTGCAGCAAACCCGGTAGAAGCGAAGGTTTGGGTAACACAAAGTTGTGAATTGCGTCCCCGGGGCCGTAACCTCCCAATCTCGGCCTGGCCTACGCCAAACCAAACGCAATCCGGCACCTGCCTTCAGGATGGAAAAGCACGAAAAGAAAAACAGCAACATCCCAGGGAAAGCTCTCTGACTTTCTTCAAAGCAGAAGGTGCTACATCTATTTTTTTTTTTAAATTTTTTTTTAGCGCGAGCAATTTTCTCTCCTTCCTTCCAACTGCGGAGTGGAAGTTGAAAGGAAAAAAAGCCTCTTTTGTGTCCTTAGATGTGGAGAGGCTAGGGTTTTGAAAGCCTCCTCCTGTTTCCATTTCTCTCTATTAGGGCGGTATTACCTGGCGTTCCGCTAGTGCCGGAGTTGCTTTTACAATTAGCTGGATAAAACAGCCCCCGGACTACAATCTCATTTAGGTAACACTGGTTTCCTCCGGTCAACTAGGTCGAGATGCTTTGATAAAGCAATGAAAACAAAATGTGACACGATCTAGCCGAACGAGCACGGGCCTGGAAGTCAGAGGAGCTGGGTTCTAATCCCGGCTTCGCCACTTTCATTCGATTTATTGAGCGCTTACGGTGCGCAGAGCGTCGTACTGAGTGCTGGGGAGAGGACGACAGAACGCTAAATGGGCCCATTCCCTGTCCGCAACGAAATTACAGTCTGCTGTGAGACGCTGGGCGGGTCACCTCACGTCGTGCCTCAGTTTCCTCGTCGGTCAAAAGGGGTTTCAAGGCCTGTTCTCCCTCCTACTTGGGCCGTGAGCCCCATGAGGGACAGGGGCTTTGTCCAGCCTGATTTTCTTGGTCTGCTCTGTACTGAGTGCTTGAGAGAGGACACTGTGGACAGGGATCGTCTCTCTTTATTGCCGAATCGTACTTTCCGAGCGCTTAATACAGTACTCCGCACACAGTAGGTGCTCAAATAATTATGATTTAATAATAATACTTATTATGGTATTTGTTAAGCACTTACTATATGCCAAGTACCGTTCTAAACCCTGGGGTAGACGCAAGGTAATCAGGTCGTCCCACGTGAGGCTCCCAGTCCCCATCCCCAGGATCAGAACTCACCTCCTCTGACTCCCAAACCCGGGCTCTTTCCCCTGAGCCACGTTGATTGAATGAATGAGAGGGAGTAGACGTGATCCCTGCTCTCGAGAAGCTCACAGTCTACTGTGTGCAGAGCGCTGTGCTGAGCGCTTTGGAGAGGACAACGGAGTGAGCAGACAAACTCCTGCCTCTGAGGAGCTAACTACAGGATGAGGGTGACAATAGAAGTTCCACCACATTGCCGTGAAAGGAGGCCTGCCCACTCTCCTCACAGTTCCAGCAGCTGGGGGGGGGGGGGGGCGTCTAGCACATCCGTGGCTCAGTGGGAAGAGCCCGGGCTTTGGAGTCAGAGGTCATGGGTTCGAATCCCGGCTCGGCCACTCGTCAGCTGTGTGACTGTGGGCGAGTCACCTCACTTCTCTGGGCCTCAGTGACCTCATCTGTAAAATGGCGATTAAGACTGTGAGCCCCCCGTGGGACAATCTGATTCCCCTGTGTCTCCCCCAGCGCTTAGAACAGTGCTCTGCACATAGTAAGCGCTTAACAGATACCAACATCATTATTATTATCACCCTTTGGGAGTTTCCTGCTGGCCACCATCCCCTGGTGACGATGGGTTACTATGACAGAGCCGGTGTGATCCAATCAGGGAAGGCTTCCTGGAAAAGGTGAAATTTTTTTTTACAGGGCCGGGATCACATCTGTTACTCTCCTGTTTGCTCTCTGACCGCTTAGTAATAATAATAATAATAATAATAATGATGATGGTACTTGTTAAGCGCTTACTATGAGTCAAGCACTGTTCTAAGCACTCTGCACATTGGAGGAGCTCGTCACAGGGCTCAGTGTCTAGTAGGTGCTCAGTGTAGGGGGGTGGTTATTAGTAGGTGCTTAGTAGAGGGTTCTGAATCCAGGAAGCTCTCGATCCGGGAATAATATTCATGATGATAATTCTGGTGTTTAAGACACTATACTAAAGCACTGGGGCGGATGCAAGCAAATCGGATCCCATCACGGTTCCTGTCCCACATGGGGCTCCCGGTCTCCATCCCCATTTTCCAGATGAGGTAACTGAGGCCCAGAGAAGTGAAGGGACTTGCCTGGGGGCACGCAGCTGACGAGCGGCGGAACCGGCATTAGAACCCACGACCTTCTGATTCCCAGGCCCGGGCTCTACCCACTGGGCCGTGCTGCCTCTGCTCCTAGAGGGCCTCGGAAAAAGAGAGAAAAAACACGTCTCCCTCCCTTTGTCTAAAGACCAAACGGGGAGGATCGACCACGGGGAGAATCTGCTTCGCCCATCCTGCACTTCATTATCTTCCAATCAAACAGGAAAACTTCTTCACCTCTGGAATTCACATTCTGCTGATTATCATTTAAGGGCTTTAATTGGCTACACCGGAATTCCCGGCCAAACTCTTGCGAGGCCAGCTTCTTGATGGCTCATTCCCTCTTCCATTCCCCTTTTCTCTGTCGTCGGCTAACGGATTCCCTCCAGATTTCTCTATCATCACCTACGCGGCTCTCTCCCACTGGCTATAAAATACTGCAGCAGCTTGTAGGTAATTGATCAGACAAGTGAACTGTAAAATATTCATTTTCTACTTCAACACCCAGATAAATCTCTGGGGAAGCGGATGAAAATATTGCTTATGCACATCAGGGTCGGGGTGGTAATAGTAAGGATCGTGATAAGCGGAGGGGTCCGGTAGCGAGTTAATACTTCATCCCGTCCGGTGCCAGAGAAGGGATGGGGGGAAAACAGGAATCCCGTCTTTTCCCGCGGCTACGACGCCTATCGTACCCCGGACCGGAGGCTCCGACCGGCTCGATGTGCCGTTTCAGGGGCAGAGTTTCCCGTGTTAATTAATCGGGTTCATCTTGGCGTATCGCGCCACGTAACCAATTAACGCTTAGCTGCCGTAACCGACTTGCTGAATACCGAAATTCGAATGGAACCCCAGTGTGAGCACGGAGAGGAGCTTGGGTCCCCGACATCTCCCTCCGATCGTTCCCTCTGGGAAGACCACCTTGGCTTCTGCCGAGCGGCGGGCGACCCCCTCGGTCGACGGAAGCCGAGGAAGGTCACGCGTCTTTGGCCTCCGCACCTCTCCCGGAGGCTCGTGGATTGTGGAGGGGGGGCGACGGGGATGGGTGGAAGGGAGAGGAGCGTCTTTTCCCCGCTCGTGACGAGGGGAATATCTGACTCCGACCCGTAGCTTCTTTTGGGAAGATAGTTTCCCCGCTTTGGAGAGCAGGGTGACAGACGAATCTTTGGGGGGAGGAGAGGGTTGGCTTGAGATCCATCTGGAGCCAAACCCTGCCAAGACTGGGTTGCTTCAGCGCCTCTGACAACGAGGAGAAGATAAATGGAACGCCGCTTCTCCGGGATAGATTTGGACGAGTGAAGCAGCTTTCCTTCGAAGGGAACAGACGCTCGGTTAAGAACTCTGTCTGCTCTTCCCTGCCGACATCGCCGGATTTCATCCTAGGCCTCCAGACACTGGAAATCCATCCAAGATTACCTCGGATCCTGAGAGGATGGGAACGAACCGAGAAGCGGCATGGCGGGGTGGGCAGAGCCCGGGCCTGGGCGCCAGAAGGTCGTGGGTTCTAATCCCGGCTCCGCCGCCCGTCCGCCCTGTGACCCTGGGCAAGTCACTTGACTTCCCTGGGCCTCGGTCACCTCATCGGACAAATGGGGTTTGAGACCGGGGGCCCCACGTGGGACTGGGACTGTGTCCAACTTGATTTGCCTGTCCCACCCCAGCGCTTGATACAGTGCCTGGCACATAGTAAGCGCTTAACAGATACCATTATCATCACCTGTGGACTATTGGTGATTTTCTTCTTACGCGAGGAGACCTGGGAGGAAATGATGCCCATCTCTTTCATTCTCTCCGCGGGCACGGAACGTTTCCGTTTATTGTTACAGCTTCCTCTCCCGGGTGCTTAGTACAGTGTTTTGCCCATAGTAAGCGCTCAGTCGATGCCATTGAATGAATGAATCGGCCACCTTGGGCGCTTATTTATCTGTTTATCTCCATCCTCAACCCTTCTGCTCACTGATTTCTCCTGTATTTACCACAGAGCTTGGCATAGCGTTTGGCATATAGTAACAGGTACTACCGTTGTTATTATTATCGTCGTCGTTATCATTTTGCTTACCGTTTGTAAGTACTCTTACGCCGATCTTCCCCAGTAGAGTATAAACACCTTGTAGGCAGGGGATGGGCCACTTTGTTTCGCGCAGTGTATTGCAGCCAGTGGGTGCTCAGTAGGTGTTTTCACCTCAGTTACTTCTACCTCTTCTCGTCTTATGCCGTCGAGTCGTCTCCGACCCGTAGCGACACCGTCGACGCATCTCTCTCAGAAGGCCCCGCTCTCCGTCCGCCATCGTTCCGGTAGTGGATCCACAGGGTTTTCTTGATCAAAACCCAGAAGCGGTTGACCGTCGCCGCCTTCCGCTCGATCATTTCGGGTCTCCGCCCTCGACTCTCTCCCGCGCCCGGCACGGGGGAGTTTCGACTTGTAGCCGACGGCCCGCCCCTCGCCAGCCACCGGCCGGGCTGCGAATGGACCGGACGGGCCCCCGCTTGACTCTCCCTCCCGTAGCCGAGACTGGTAGAAGACTGGAAGCTCTCCGGGTGCCACCCCGAGAGGGGTTCCGATCTCTATTTCTACTCTTTCTCCTCCTCCTCCTAATGATGACGGTGATGCTATTCGTTGTTCTGTTCTGAGCGCCGGGGAGACGCAACATCGGGTTGTCCCTCGTGGGGCTCCCATTTTGAATCCCCATTTTGCGGATGAGGTAACTGAGGCCCAGAGACGTGAAGTGACTCGCCCAGGGTCACACAGCGGACAAGCAGCGGAGCTGGGATTAGAACCCATGACCTTCTGACTCCCAAACCCGGACTCTTTCCACTAAGCCATGCTGCTCCTAATGCTTCTCCTAGTACTACTTGCTTCTACTTCCCCCCTGCTTCTAGACTGTGAGCCATTTAACAATAGTAATAATAATAATAATAATAATGTTGGTATTTGTTAAGCGCTTACCATGTGCCGAGCGCTGTTCTAAGCGCTGGGGTAGACACGGGGGAATCAGGTCGTCCCACGTGGGGCTCACAGTCTTCATCCCCATTTGACAGATGAGGGAACTGAGGCACCGAGAAGTGAAGCGACTTGCCCAAAGTCACACAGCTGACGAGTGGCCGAGGCGGGGTTCGAACCCATGACCTCTGACTCCAAAGCCCGGGCTCTTTCCACTGAGCCACGCTGCAGTTGTTGGGTAGGGATGGTCTCTATCTGTTGCCCAATTGTACTTTCCAAGCGCTTAGAGAAGCAGCGTGGCTCACTGGAAAGAGCACGAGCTTTGGAGTCAGAGGTCATGGGTTCGAACTCCGTTGTCAGCTGTGTGACTTTGGGCGAGTCACTTCACTTCTCGGTGCCTCAGTTCCCTCATCTGTAAAATGGGGATTAAGACTGTGAGCCCCACGTGGGACAACCTCATTCCCCCGTGTCTACCCCAGCGCTTAGAACAGTGCTCGGCACATAGTAAACGCTTAACAAGTACCAACATTATTATTAGTCCAGTGTGCCCTGCACTCAGTAAGCGCTCAGTAAATACCACTGAATGAAGGAATTCCTCGACTCCTCTTTCGACTACCACTTCTCTTTCTACTCCTACCGCTTTGACTCCTACTAGGACTAACGCTTCTATTTGGCTGCCGTGTGACCTTGGGCTAGTCACTTCACTTCTGTGAGCCTCGGTTACCTTGTCTGGAAAATGGGGATTGAGACGGTGAGCCCCATGTGGGACCGTGTCCAACCCGATTATCATGTATCTACCCCAGCGCCTAGTACAGTGCTTGGCCCACGGTGCGTAACGAATACCATTATTATTATTATTATTATTACTACTGTTGTTTCAACTATTTTTTCCATTACTACTATTATGTCTGCTTCTATTATTTCTACTACTTCTTGGTGTAGCGGCTAGAGCCCGGGCCTGGGAGTCAGAAGGTCATGGGTTCTAATCCCAGCTCTGCCACTTATCTGCCGCGTGACCTTGAGCAAGTCACTTTACTTCTCTGGGTCTCAGTTACCTCATCTGGAAAAAGGGGGTTGAGACGGTGAGCGCCACGTGGGACAGGGATCGGGTCCAACCCAATTTGCCTGCATCCATTCCACCGCTTAGTACAGAGCCTGGCACATAGTAAGCGCTTAACAAACACCATATTATTATTACTTTTACCACTATTATTCCTACTGCTATTACCATTTCTACTACCATTACTCCTGGTACATAGTAAGCGCTTAACAAATACCATTATTATTATATATAATAATATAATACATATTATATAATCCTATGTAATAATAATAATAATAATAATGTTGGTATTTGTTAAGAGAAGCAGCGTGGCTCAGTGGAAAGAGCACGGGCCTGGGAGTCAGAGGTCATGAGTTCGAATCCCAGCTCTGGAACTTGTCAGCTGTGTGACTGTGGGCGAGTCACTTCACTTCTCTGTGCCTCAGTTCCCTCTGTAAAATGGGGATTAAGACCGAGAGCCTCACTTGGGACAACCTGATTCCCCTGTATCTCCCCCAGCGCTTAGAACAGTGCTCGGAACATAGTAAGCGCTTAACAAGTACCGACATTATTATTATTATTATTATTATATATATTAAGCACTTAAGCTATATTATATTATATTAAGCATTATTATATATTAAGCACTTACTATGTGCCAAGCACTGTTCTAAGCACTGGGGTAGATACAGGGTAATCAGATTGTCCCACATAAGGCTCACAGTCTTAATCCCCATTTTCCAGATGAGGTCACTGAGGCACCGAGAAGCGAAGTGACGTGCCCAGAGTCACACAGCTGACAAGTGGCAGAGCCGGGATTCGAACCCATGGCCTCTGACTCCTAAGCAGGGGCTCTTTCCACTGAGCCACGCTGCTTCTCTATTATTATTATTATTTTTATTATCACTGCCAATTCTGCTACTAGTTTTCCCAGAAACACCGCAAATACCTCCATTACTAGGAACACCTCCCTTTCTACTGCAGCTATTACTCCGCTGCGTTGTAGAACTGGAGCAAAGGGAGTGGAGAAAAGGGAGCTTCCCGGCGAATTCTCCGTAACCGCGGCGGAGTTGGCCGCTCAACCTGGACGCGGGCTCTTCGGTTATTTCCAATCTGGCTTGCCCAAGGCGTAGGCTGTTCTGGCAGGAGGAGGCCGACGTTTAGTCAGAGATAAAAGAGGATTGATGACGGCGCAGGGAAGTCACCGGCGACCCAGCTCCAGTTCTGTTGACAATTAAAAAGCACCGCAGAAGCAGCCTCATTTTTCAAGCCAATAAGGAGGGAGATAAGAGCGATATCATCGTGGGGACCGTGAGACAGGAGGACTCTTCGAAGAGTTAGCCGGTCAAGGGATGATTTTAACCGGGACCGTTTGAGAGTTTCCCGGGGTGAGGTGCAGATTCCAAGGACAGTGAGATTCAGAGGAATCATCCTCCTGCCTTTTCTCACCTTAAAGCAGAAGCCGGGATGTGATGTTAATAATAATGATGATAATGATAATAATAATGGTATTTAATTAAGATGATAGAAGTTGACGCAATTTTGAAAGGTCCGGGTGGGATGCTCGGAATAAAGCGACGTGGCCTGGTGGGAAGAGCCCCGGCCTGGGAGTCAGAGGACTTGAGTTCTAATCCCCGCTCTGCCCCTTGTCTGCCTTTTGACCTGGGGCGAGACACTTCACTCCTCCGTGCCTTAGTTTCCTCGTCGGCAAAATGAGGATAAAATCCTATTCCCTCCTACTCAGACGGACGGTAACCAACTTGATTATCCTGAATCTACCCCAACGCATAGAACAGTGCTTGGCCACATGGTAAGTGCTAAAAAAAAAATACCATAATTATTATGGTAAATTGGTGTTCAGCAAATCCTACAAAATCAGGAAAAGCCAGCAGCCCATGAAGTTGGAAGATGGTAGATTCAAATCAAGCAAAAAAAAAAAAAAATGGCAGTTCTTCATACAGCATTAAAAATATGGCTGAAATACATGGCTGAATGGTTGGAAGCTGCATGGCCTAGTGGAAAGGCCCGGGCCTGGGAGCCGGAGGACCTGGGTTTTAATTCTACCGTCTCCCAGCTCCACCATTTACCAGCTGTGAGATCTCTGGCAAGTCACTTCACTTCTCTGGGTCTCAGTCCCCTCATCTGCAAAATGTTCTGTTCTCCCTCCTACTTAGACTGTCAGTAAGCGCTTCACAGTACCGATCCAAGAGAGCAAGGTCTGCTGTGTGACTATGGGCAAGTCACTTCACTTCTCTGTGTGCCCCAAACTGCAAAATGAGGATGAAGACTGTGACCCCCCCATGTGGGACGTGGACTGTGTCCACCCTGATTACTTTCCATCTACCCCAGCGATCAGAACAGTGTCTGGCACATAGTTAAAAAAACCAGCTATCGCCCTCCTCAACCGTCACGTTTACCATGGATGTGGATTGACAGGGGCCCACAGTGCACCACCGATGAACGGCAATATGCAGTGCCGTTTATTTCTTCTTCTAAAAATAATAATACTGTGGTACTTGCTAAACGATTACTCCGTGCCAAGCCCTCTGCTAATCAGTTCCATCACAGTCCCTGACTCACACGGGGCTCACAGTCTAAAGGGGAGGGAGAACGGGGATTGAATCCCCCTTTTCCAGATGAGATAACTGAGGCACAAAAGAGTAAAGTGACTTGCTCATAAAGCAGACAAGGGGCGGAGCCGGGATTGGAACCCTGGTCTTCCCACTCCCGGGCCCCGGTTCTTCCTTCCGCCCTCTGTGGCTCTTACATAATGTCTGTTTCAGCCTGTCGAGAGAGAAGAAGGGCAGGGAAGGAACCGGTAGCTTAATTTACTCCAGCAGAAGGGAAAAAGGAAAGTTTAAAGCGGCTTTAATCGGATCTGCCGTGTCCCTTTTCCCTAACGAGCAAAGAAATGAAATGTAACGCAGCTTCCCTTCTGAAAAGAACAGCTGGCTGATGGAGATCGGAAAGACCTTCCTGGACATTTGCGTGTCAGATCTAAGGCTGTGGGGATTTGGGCTAGAGGTTGGACTGGCCCGGGGAATCGTGGCTGTCCCACCCTGGCGGCCCCGCTTCTCCTTTCCCACGGGAGTCGGCTGGTCGCTTTCGACTCCGACGGCCCCGTTCCCTAGCCGCGGTGTCGATGGGGGAAACACAAGTCGATTGAAACGTCCAGACGACCTCTGGCTTTAAAACCCAGAAGGCCGATCCCGTTGCTGGTCGATATTGTTAATTTTTTTAAATGGTATTTGTTAGGCACTTACTAGGTGCCAAGCACTGTATTAAGCCCCGGGGTAGACACAAGGTAATCAGGTTGTCCCATGTGGGGCTCAAAGTCTTAATCCCCATTTTACAGATGAGATAACTGAGGCGCAGAGAACTGAATAATAGTAATGTGATGATGTTGGTATTTGTTAAGCGCTTACTATGTGCAGAGCACTGTTCTGGGCGCTGGGGGAGATACAGGGTCATCAGGTCGTCCCCACGTGAGGCTCACGGTCTTAATCCCCATTTGACAGATGAGGTCACTGAGGCCCAGAGAAGTGAAGTGACTCGCCCACAGTCACACGGCTGACAAGTGGCAGAGTCGGAATTCGAACCCACGACCTCTGACTCCCAAGCCCGGGCTCTTTCCACTGAGCCACGCTGCTTCTTATCTCCTTGTAACGGGCACAGTCTTCGGCCTCCCTGTCACACTGTCAGCCTGTTGGCCAATCATATTTATTGAGCCCTTACTGCGTACAGAGCTCTGTACTAAGCGCTTGGGAGAGGACAGTAGAACAAGAAACGGACACATTCCCTGCCCACAGTGAGCTTACAGTCTAAGAAGGGGAGACAGACATTAGGACAAAGAAAAAAATTAGAGATGTGGACATAAGTGTTGAGGGGCTGGGAGGCGGGGGATGAATAAAGGTGGCTCGGTGGAAAGAGCGCGGGCTTGGGAGTCAGAGGTCGCGGGTTCTAATCCCGGCTCTGCCGCTGGTCAGCTGTGTGACCTTGGGCAAGTCGCTTCACTTCTCTGGGCCTCAGTTCCCTCATCTGTCAAATGGGGATGAAAACCGTGAGCCCCACGTGGGACGGCCTGATCACCTTGTATCCCCCCGGTGCTTAGAACAGTGCTTTGCACATAGTAAGCGCTTAACAAATACCACAGTTTTAAAGGGGACAAGTCGGGGCAACAGAGAAGGGAACCGGAGAAGAGGAAAAGTGGGGCTTAGTCAGGGAAGGCCTCTTGGAGGAGATGGGCCTTCAATATGTGACAAGCATTGTCCTAAGCGCTGAGGAAGATACAAGTTAATCAGGTTGGACACAGTCCCTTTCCCACATGAGCCTCGCTGTCTTAATCCCCATTTTACAGATGAGGGAACTGAGTCCCAGAGAAGTGAAGTGACTTACCCAAGGTCACATAGCAGACGAGGCAGAGCTGGGATTAGAACCCGGGTCCTCCTGACTCCCAGGCCCGGGTTCTACCCACTAAGCCTTGCTGCTACTTCACTGAGGGATTACTACGTGAAGAACATTGTACTAAGTGTTGGGAGAGCACAGTGTAACCATTCTTTCATTCAGTTGTATTGATTGGGTGCTTACTGTGTGTAAAGCACTGTACTAAGCGCTTGGGAGAGTACACTAGAACAATAAACATTCCCTGCGCACAAAGCAAATATAACAGACACATCTGCTGAGATATTAGTACGAATTTAGCCATTTGAAAGTAATAATGTTAATAATAACGTTGGTATTAAGCACTTACTTATGTGCCGAGCACCGTTCTAAGCGCTGGGGTAGACACAGGGGAATCAGGTCGTCCCACGGGGGGGCTCACGGTCTTAATCCCCATTTTACAGATGAGGTCACTGGGGCACAGAGAAGCGAAGCGACTCGCCCACAGTCACACAGCTGACAAGTGGCAGATCTGGGATTCGAACTCATGACCTCCGACTCCAAAGCCCGGGCTCTTTCCACTGAGCCACGCTGCTTCTCATAATAATGTTGGTATCTGTTAAGCGCTCACTACGTGCCGAGCACCGTTCCAAGCGCCGGGGGAGATACAGGGTCATCGGGTTGTCCCCCGTGAGGCTCCCAGTTAATCCCCATTTGACAGAGGAGGGAACCGAGGCCCAGAGAAGCGAAGCGACTCGCCCGCAGTCACACAGCTGATAAGTGGCAGAGCCGGGAGTCGAACTCATGACCTCTGACTCCGAAGCCCAGGCTCTTTCCACTTAGCTTAAAGTCACCTCTTTGCTTTGTCACACTTGCTAAATAAGTCACTCTCCCCGACGCGTTATTTTGAGTCTTTGGTATTTCAGATTAGACTATTTTCGAAGCAATTCCCGATCAGCAAAGCGGAGATCCCTCAGACGACCCTTTCTCCCCGTCCGAGATTTGCTAGAGAGCCCGACCCACCCCCGCGCCCCGAAGATGAAGAGACGTGAGAGGTGGGAGGGCTCGCCCCGGAAAGGCCGTCTCCTTGTCATTTCAATCCATCCTCGGGATTTACTGAGAGCCTCTTGGGTGCGAATTACCCGGCCGTCGATCCCGCGGAAAGAGCCCAGCTGGGGGAAGCGGGAAGCCCGAGTCTATTCGGGTTCCTGAGCCGGACGGGCCCAGGCCCGGGCCTGCGAAAACAGCGGGCTGACGCCAGTCCAGAAACAGCCGCGGCCGTTACCAAGGTAACTTCCCTCTGGGTTGTGGTCCTCGGTCCCAGTATCCTTTTCGACGGTTCCTGCAAGTAAAACATCTTTTTCTCGGTTTTTTAACGTACTTGTGGAGCGCTTACTCTATCGCTGTCCTAAGTGATAAGATGGTTTCAAATCGATCAGGCCAGACGCGGTCCCTTTTCCCCCGTGGGATTCGCAGTCTAACTAATGATGATAACCGCGGTATTTGTTCAGCGTTTATTATGTGCCAAGCGCTGTTCTAAGCGCTGGGGTAGATGGAAGGGGAAGCAGCGTGGCTCAGTGGGAAGAGCACGGGCTTTGGAGTCAGGGCTCATGAGTTCGACTCCCAGCTCCGCCACTTGTCGGCTGTGGGGCCGTGGGCGAGTCACTTCACTTCTCTGGGCCTCAGTTCCCTCATCTGTCCAATGGGGATGAAGACTGTGTGAGCCCCACGGGGGACGACCCGATTCCCCTGTGTCTACCCCAGCGCTTAGAACAGTGGTCTGCACAGAGTAAGCGCTTAACAAATACCAACATCATCATAATAATAATAATAATATAATCAGACCGGACACGGTCCCAGTCCCCCGTGGAGCTGACCGTCTATTGTTATTATTATGGACTTTGTTCAGCGCTTACTATGTGCCAAACACTGTTCTAAGCAGCGTGGCACAGCGGAAAGAGCCTGGGCTTCGGAGTCAGAGATCATGGGTTCATTCATTCATTCATTCATTCATTCATTCATTCATTCAATAGTATTTATTGAGCGCTTACTATGTGCAGAGCACTGTACTAAGCGCTTGGGACGAACAAGTCGGCAACAGATAGAGACGGTCCCCGCCGTCTGACGGGCTCACGGTCTGATCGGGGGAGACGGACGGACGGGAACGATGGCGATAAACAGAGTCGAGGGGAAGAACGTCTCGTAAAAACCGATGGCGACTAAATAGAATCGAGGCGATGTACGATTCATTAACAAAATAAATAGGGTAACGAAAATATATACAGGTTCGACTCCCGGCTCTGCCCCTTGTCAGCTGTGTGACTGTGGGCGAGTCACTTCACTTCTCTGGGCCTCAGTTACCCCGTCTGTAAAATGGGGATTAACTGTGAACCTCATGTGGGGCAACCTGATTACCCTATACCTACCCCAGCGCTTAGAACAGTGCTCTGCACGTGGTAAGCGCTTAACAAATACCAACATTATCATTATTATTCTCTGTGCCTCAGTTACCTCATCTGTAAAATGGGGATTAACTGTGAGCCTCAAGTGGGACAACCTGATCACTCTGTATCTCCCCCAGCGCTTAGAACGGTGCTCTGCGCACAGTAAGCGCTTAACAAATACCAACATTATTATTCTAAGCATGGGGGGTAGATATAAGGTAATCACGTTGGACCCAGTCCCTGTCCCACTTGGGGTTCACGATCTTCATCCCCATTTTACGGAGGAGGTGACTAAAGCACAGAGATGTGAAATGACTTGCCCGAGGTCGCACAGCAGACCAGGGGAGGAGACGGGATTAGAACCCGGGTCCTCTGGCTCCCGGGCTCGAGCTTCATCCGTCTGACCGCGCTGCTTGTTCGGGGACGCTTCTCTGTGTGTTGCACCTGTCGTGTCAGCGTGGGCACGACAGGCGAGGTGAGAGAGGGCCAGAGGAGCTCGGCAAACCCCCCAGTGCCAACACCCATCCCCCAATCACTCAATCGACGGTATTTATTGAGCGCTGACTATGTACAGAGCACCTTGCTAGCTCCTGGGAGAGTACGATACAACCGAACTAGCAGACACGTTCCCTGCCCACATCGAGCTTCCGGTCTAGACGGGAAGAGCATCGATTTCTTCCCGCGGGTTACTGGGGTAGGGGGTCACGATTCTCCAGTCAGTCGTATTTATTGAGCACTTACTGTGTGTGGAGCACTGCGCCATGGCTTGGGAGGGTAAAATTTAGCAGTAAACAGACCCATCCCCCACCCTCGGTGAGCTTACAGTCTAGACGCTGAGCTTCTCCGTTGTTCTCAATATCATCGTCCTCACGACCGTCGTGATCGTCACTGATCGAGCCCCTATCGTGTGGGTTGAGCGCTGTACTGAACGCTCAGCTCATGGTGTCTTGCTCCTCTAGACTGTAAGCTCGTCGCGGGCAGGGAACGTGTCTACCGATTCTGATCTGTTGTTGGATCGCGTTCTCCCAAGCAATGAGTACAGTGCCCGGCACACCGTAAGCGCTCAATAAATACCATTCATATTAATAATAATGTTGGTATTTGTTAAGCGCTTACTAGGTGCATAGCACTGTTCTAAGCGCTGGGGGAGATACAGGGTAATCGGGTTGTCCCACGTGAGGCTCACAGTTAATCCCCATTTTACAGATGAGGTAACCGAGGCCCAGAGCAGCGAAGTGACTTGCCCACAGTCACGCAGCTGACAAGGGGCAGAGCCGGGATTCGAACCCATGATCTCTGACTCCCAAGCCCGGGCTCTTTGCACTGAGCCACGCTGCTTCTCGATTCATTGATTGATGGGTGGAGAGGGAATGTGTCTTACCAACTCTGTTGTATTCTCCTAAGCGCTTAGTACGGTGTTCTGCGCACAAGTGCTCGTAGATACCATTGATTGGTTAGGGAAGAAACCTACTCTGTTCTTGTTTTCAGCACTTGGGACCCACAGTTGTAACCACATCGAGCTCATTTTATTAATGATCCTTTATCTGCCTCCCCATATTTGAAAGATGTGTAGTTTAGTTCCTGGCCTGGGTTGTCGAAATAGAAGGAACGAGTGAATGCCCATCGGTCGGTGTTTTCTGAAATCCCCCATCCACCCCTCGCTTTTTCCGATCTAGAAAGTGACCAAAGGCAAAAGTAGTTTCGGTAATGATGTATTTTCTCCAGTTTCTGAATTATCTTAGGGACGGGAGGAGCTGCGCGTTGTGTATCTGGGAAAAATCCGACATCTAAATTGAGAGTAGGTTCAAGAACAGTAGGAGGCCTGGCCCTGCTAGGCGACTTGATCTGTCGAGCAATCTCTCTGGGTCGGAGTTGCCCGATCTGTAAAATGAGGATAAGGAGGTCTTTATCTTCTAGGAGATATGGGGCCCGTATCCAACTTTTTATCGGATGTGTATTTTGGAAAAGCAGCGTTGTCAATTGGAAAGAGCCTGGGCCCGAGTTCTAACCCCACCTCTCCTCTCTTCTGCTGTGTGACCTTGAGCAAGTCGCCTCCCTTCCCTGGGCCTCGGTTACCTCATCTGTAAAATGGGGATTCAATTCCCGTTCCCCTGCCTGCTGAGACTCGTGTGGCGCAGGGACTGTGTCCAACCTGATCATCTTGCATCTACCCCAGTGCTTAGAACAGTGCCTGGACCCTAGTAAGCGCTTAACCAATACCTTTGTGATCATTATTATTATTATTGATATTGTTATTCTTATATCACTCAGCATGTGAAGCAGCGTGGCTTAGTGGATAAAGCCCGGGCCTGATTGTCAGAAGGGTCTGGGTTCTAACCCCAGCTCCACCAAATGTCTGTTTTGTGACCTGGGGCAAGTCATTTCACTTCTCTGGACCTCAGTTACCACATTTGTTAAATGGGGATTAAGAGTGTGAGTCCCATGTGGGACAGGGACTGGGTCCGTCCTGATTAAATTGTATCTACCCCGGCGCTTAGAAAAATGCTTGGCATATAGTAAGTGCTTAACAAGTACTGTAATTATAATTATTATTATGATGCTACTACGTACAGTAACCACTTCATAAATATTAAAACAATTATAATTGTCATGATTTTTTAGTCCAAGAGCTTAGCACAGTACTCTGCACATTGTAAGTGCTTGATAAATACGATCGATCGACTGTAGATATTAGTCATCCACCACGTGCTAAACCCTGAGGTGGATAGGAGATTACAAAACTGGCCCGTCTTTCCGACACCGACCTTCCTTACCTCCTCTCAGAGATGAGGAAACTGGGACACTGAGAGGTGAAGTGACTTGTCTAAGGTCACACAGCAGCCATCATCGGGACTGAGACTCGAATCCGGGTCTCTTGACGTCCGTTACCTCTCTGGCCTGTGCTCCAGGTGGCCGAAAGACACTTAGTCTGCCTCTGTACTCTGACTGGAACTCGGTAGAAAATGGCTTTCTAGAAAGAGGAACACAGTCTTTTGAGCGTCTGATTTCCCCGGAGGAAGTCGTTGAGGATCGGAGAGCATTTGGCGGATGGAAGACTTAGGCGAGAGAGCCGATAGAGGAGGAATTTTGATCCCGAGAAGGAGACGAGTTAGATTTGGGCCTCTGGGTTGGTCTTCTTAAAACGCAGGTCTCTTTTTCCCCTTCATTTTTTTCCTCATAAAGCACGTGATTAGAACCTTTTCTGAGGAAAGTCAATATACACCCCGCCGTTTCTTTTTTTTTTTTTCCTAATAATATGGAGTTTCACGATAAAATAAATATGTTTGGGGACTATGGACGTTCTTTAAATGATGACCGATTGAGCTGCTAGCTGATGCCCCAAATTCTAGCTAACTGTGGAGTGAGACTGGAATTAAGCTCTACTTTAGTTCTCTAAGAGAAGGAATCACATCTCCTTTTCCAGAAGCAGCAGAAAAGGGAAGCAGAGTGGTCTTCTGGAAAAAAACACAGGCCTGGGAATCAAAGGGCCTGGGTTCTAAACCTATTTTTATCACGTGCTTGCTGGGCGGGTCGCTTCACTGGTTTTACCGTGGTCTTAAAAATGCTTCCTCTGTTGGTTCTGTTTGTATTCAAGTTATCCCTTTTTCCTCTCTTCTCCCATCTGTAAATGACTTTAGATCCGCCTTCCTGGATAGATTGAAAGCACCTTGAGGGGATATTCCCTCCTCCCCTACTTCTCTGCTGAATGACCTCGGGCAAGTCACTTAAATTTTCTGTGCTTCAGTTTCCTCATCTGCAAAATGCAGATTGAATTCTACTCCTCTTACTTAAACTGCCGAGCCCTGTGTGGGACAGAGAGGGGGTCCAGTCAGATTAACTTGTTCTTAGCTCGGTGCTTGGTACGTAGTAAGAACTTATCACGTATAGTAATGATAATCATAATCATAATCGTGATGAAGAGATCATGTCTATTGTTCTAGAGGAGCAGCGTGGCCTATTCACTCATTCATTCATTCAATAGTATTTATTGAACGCTTACTATGCGCAGAGCACTGGACTAAGCGCTTGGAATGGACAAATCGGTAACAGATACAGTCCCTGCCCTCTGACGGGCTCACGGTCTAATCGGGGGAGACGGACAGACGAGAACAATGGCAATAAATAGAATCGGGGGGAAGAACATCTCATTAAAACGATAGCAAATAAATGGAATCAGGCCTAGTGACAAGGACCTGGGCTTGGGACTCAGAGGATGTGGCTTCTAATCCCAGCTCCGCACATTGTCTGCTGTGTGACCTTGTCCAAGTCGCTTCACTTCTCTCTGCCTCGATCACCTCATCTGTAAAATGGGGACTAAGACCATGAGCCCCAAGTGGGTCAACCTGATTTCCTTATATCTACCCCAGAGCTTAGAACAGTGCTTGGCTCATAAGAAGTGCTTAACAAATACCATAATTGTTTTTATTATTATAGAGCACGGGCCTGGGAGTCAGAACGACCTAGGTTCTAATACCGGCTCCGCCGCATGTCTGCTGTACGACCTTGGGCAAGTCACTTAAATTCTCTGAGCCTCGGTTTCCTCATCTGTAAAACGGGGATTAAGAGCGTGAGCCCATGTGGGACAGAAACTGGGTCCAACCTGATTAATTTGTATCTACTCCAGTGCTGAGAATAGTGCTTGTCACATAGTGCATTTAACAAGTCCCATAATTATTATCAATTATTATTATTGTACTCTCCCAAGCACTCAGCACAGCGCTCTGCACGCAGTAGACTGTAAACTCCTCTAGGGCAGGGATCATGTTTACTAAGCCCTATTATCCTCTCCCAGGTGTTCAGTACACAAAGAAGACCTTAAGTTTCTTGAGGGCAAGGATTATGTCAACTAACTCCTGTATTCTCCCCGGGGCTTATCACAGTGTCTTGTCTCATGCCGTCAAATCATCTCCGATCCGTGGCGACGCCATCCACAGCGACGCCACGGACACCTCTCTCCCAGAACGCCCCGCTCTCCCTCTGCCATCGTTCCGGTAGTGGATCCGTAGAGTTTTCTTGGTAAAAATCCGGAAATGGTTGACCATCGCCGCCTTCCACGCAGTCAACTCGAGTCTCCGCCCTTGACTCTCTCCCAGGCCGCCGCTGCCCAGCACGGGGGAGTTTTAACTCGTAGCCGATGGCCTGCCATCTCTAGCCACTGGCCAAGCTAGGAATGGAATGGACGGGCCTCTGCTGGACTCTCCCTCCCATAGACGAGACTGGTAGAGTACCGGAAACTCTCCGGGTGCCACCCTGAGGGCGGCTATGACAGCGTACTTCCCCGAATATGTGCTCGTTTAAACCCCACTGATGCCTGAACCCAGTGAAGGGGCTTAGGGGAACAGGATGGCGGGAGTGGGAGAGGTTGGAGGAAGGAGAACGCTCCGATCTCCTCACTGGGAACCCGCCGCCATCTTGCCTCTCCATCCGCCTGCCGAACGGAGGTCGCGCTTCGCCTTCTATATCTGGGCCCGCCTGTGACGGAGAGGGAAGCCGTCGTGGCGAAGTCTGGAGAGATGTAAACTGTGTGAGCCTTAGAAGAAATTCATGAGGCTAATTAAAAAGTTTTCATTAGTTCCTCATCCAGAGAAATATGTAGGGGAGAGCAACTTTATTTCTCCAGAGGCAGGTTGCTCAGCGGGCGGGGAGGAAAAGAATGTCTTAATATCCTCTCGTTCCCGTACGCAAACGAAGCGGATGGCGTCAAGAAAGGAAAAGGCCCGTTAAGTCAGAAGCGACCGTATCTGGGAGAGTGACGAGCTTCTAGTGTCCCGGAGGCCACAGCTGAGGATAACTGGTTCATTCGATCGTATTTATTAAGTGCTTACTGTGTGCAAGGCACCGTGCTAAGCGCTTGGTTGGAGGCTGGAGGACGGTGGCCCCCAGAGAGATGCTGTTTGGAGAGTCTTGCGTCTCGATCTCGTCTCTCTCCCCGCCAACCCCTTTCCCACATCTTCCCTTTGCCCTGGAATGCCGTCCCCGCTCCGTACACACCGGACTATCACTCAGCGATTAGAACCCGGGCCTAGGTATCAGGAGGACCTGGGTTTTAATCCCAGCTCTGCCACATGTCTGCTGTGTGACTTTGGACGAGTCGCTTGACTTCTCCGGGCTTCCGTTCCCTCATCTGTAAAATGGGGATTAAGACTGTGAGTCCTACATGGGACTGAGTCCAACCTGATTAACTTGTATCTACCCCAGGGCTTAGAACAGTGTTTGGCCCATAGTAAGCACTTAAAGTACTTAAAGTGTTGTTATGATTATTATTATCATTCTTTTTATTACTATTATCATCCTCAAATTCAAAGCTTCATTGAGGTCGCTCAGTCTATGTGCAGAGCATTCTATGAAGCGCTGGGGAGAGGACAGTGAAACAATAAACAGACACATTCCCTGCCCATAATGAGCTTGCAGTCTTGAGGGGGAGACATACATCAGTACCAATAAATAAATTAAATCTCCTCCGAGAGGCCTTCCCTGATTAAGCCCGCTTCCTCCTGACTCCTTTTCCCCTCCGCACGCCCTTACATTTGGATCTATCTCCTTTAAGCAGTTGATTCATAATAATAATAATAATAATGATGTTGGTATTTGTTAAGCGCTTACTATGTGCCGAGCACTGTTCTAAGCGCTGGGGTAGAGACAGGGTAATCAGGTCGTCCCACGTGAGGCTCACAGTTAATCCCCATTTTACAGATGAGGTAACTGAGGCACAAAGAAGTTAAGTGACTTGCCCACAGTCACACAGCCGTCAAGTGGCAGAGCTGGGATATTCACCCCATCCTCAGCCCAACAGCATTTATGTCCCAATCTGTAGTTCTATATGATAATGGTAATAATTATGCTATCGGTTAAGTGCTCACTATGTGCCAGGCGCTGTACTAAGCGTCGGGGTGGATACGAGCAAATCGGGGTCGGACACAGTCCCTGTCCCACATGGGGCTCACAGTCTCAATCTGCGTTTTACAGATGAGGTAACTGAGGTCCAGAGAAGCGAAATAACTTGCCCAAGGTCACACAGCAGACAAGAAACAGCGTGACGTAGTGGATGGAGCACGGGCCTGAGAGGCGGAGGGACATGGGTTCTAATCTCTGCTCCACCATTTGTCTGCTGGGTGACCCTGGGCAAGTCACTTCACCTGTCTGGGCCTCAGTTACCTCAGCTGCTAAAATGGGGATTGAGGCCGTGAGCCCCATGTGGGACAGAGACTGTGGCCATCCTGATTACCTTGTATCTATCCCAGTGCTAAGAACAGAAGACACATAGTAAGCGCTTAACAAATGCCATCATCATTATTATTATAAGTGGCAGAGCTGGGATTAGAATCCATGACCTCTTACTCCCATGCTCTGTCTCTTATGCCCCTATCTATCCCAGTGCTCATTACAGTGCCTGACACGGTAAACACTTAACAAATGCTATTTTTATCATCATTATCATCATTACTATTAATAATAATAATAATAAAGATCCAAGTCGACCCCCCCCGCCCCGGGCGATCAGATTTCTTCCTTACAAAATATCTTCTCGGCTCCATACCCGCTGACGGCAGCATTTGGAAGGTGTTCCGCCTTGGAGAGCGAAAAGAGGAAACTCCTCTGGCTGTCTAAATAATGAAAATCGGCTATTAAACCTCTCCTGATCACATTTTCCCGGTTCGGGAATTATCCGATGGTTCAAGCGTGCTCCGATGAGTGGCGACCTTTTCTTTTTTCCCCGTTCAGAAATATCCCAATTAGGGTGACATCTTTTGTACATTATGGTAATTTCGCATACGAAGTACAAGAGAAGGGAAAGAGAAACCAAGAGCACAGCTGCCCAGCTCTGAGGAATCACGTCTTATGACAGTTTCACCCCCTTAGGTCAGAATTTTTGACTTTGCAATTTGGTTCCAAGTCAACAGCGAAGCGGCGTGGCCTAGCGGGGAGAGCACCGGGGCCGGGAGGCAGAGGACCCGGGTACTAATTCCGACTCCGCCGCTCGCCTGCCGTGTGACCTTGGGGAAGTCACTACGGGTCTCTGTTTTTCATCTGTAAAATGGGGGATTCAATAGCTGGTCTCCCTCCCTCTCCCTTAGACTGCGAGTCCCACATGGGCCGGGGGCCGTGTCCAACCTGATTATCTTGTACCTGCCCCAGCGCTGGGTACGGTGCTGGAGATATAGTAAGCGGATGACGAATAGCCCGATTATCACTACTGTTACAATCGCAACGTGGATCACATACGGGAAACTCTGCAACTTGCTCTCCTTCCTACTTAGACGGTGAATCCCATGTAGGACAGGGACCGGGTTCAACCCGATTAACCCCTGCGCTGAGTAAGTGCCCAACATAGAGTGAGCGCTCAACAAATGGCATTAGAAATAATCATTCTATCGATCAATCAATCAATGGCTTTTATTGAGCACTCACTATGTGCAGAGTACTGTACTGAGTACCTGTGAGAGTAGTCACATTCACCAACCCCAGGGGGTAGTACAGTCTAGTGGGTAGAGCCCGGGCCTGGGAGTCAGGAGAATCTGAGTTCTAATCCCAGCGCCGCCACCTGTCTGCTGTGTGATCTTGGGCAAGTCGCTTATCTTCTCTGCGCGTCACTTACCTCACCCGTAAAATGGGGATTAAGACCGTGAGCCTCATGCGGGACAAGGACTGTGTCCAACCTGATTAACTTGGACAATATAAGAATAACGGTATTGGTTCAGCCCTTACTTTGTGCCAGGCGCTGTACTAAGCGCTAGGATGTAGACGAGCAAATCGGGTTGGACACGGTCCCCGTACCGTGGGGCACTCATAGTCTCAATCCCCATTTTCCAGGTGAGGGAACTGAGGCCCGGAGAAATGAAATGACCCGAACAAGGTCACCCAGCAGACGACTGGCGGAGCCGGCATTCGAACTCACGTCCTTTCCGCGAGGCCTCGGTATAAGCCTATTGGACACGGTCACGGTCTCAGATGGGACTCCCAATCCGAGGAGGACGGGGAATGAGCAGATCAAAATGAAAGACTCGATTTCAGGAGCACGGTACTCGTTAAACACTTGGCCCCCCGGGTCCATGCCCCTCCATCCCCATACACAAACACACACCCACGTACGCAATTTGAAACAAAGCAAGGCTGTATGTGGAATTTATTTTTGAATCCACGAATCAGAGATTAAGACCGTTCCCAGGACTGTTAATTAATGACGCCGCAGCATTTTTACGACATATCCAATTATTATTTTCCCTTTCTTTAATCTGACCCCAGCTAGGACGGCTCCTTAGGAAGCAGGCTGATAAAACCGTGGGTATTGTTTTCCATTAAATGAACAATGGTGGGAAACTGCAACATTATTGTCACCAACTAAGCCGACAACGGCCGATCGAGGATATTCATGAAGAACCTAAAGATGGTGACGATGGTATTTGTTGAGCGCTTACTATGTGCCAAGCATTGTTCTAAACCCTGGGGTAGATACAAGGTAATAAGGTTGGTCCATCTGGGGCTCAGACTTAATCCCCATTTTACAGACGAGATAACTGAGCCACAGAGAAATGAAGTGACTCGCCCAAAGTCACGCAGCTGTGAAGTGGCGGAGGCGGGATTAGAACCCAAGACCTCTGACCCCCAAGCCCGGGCTCTTTCCACCGAGCCACGCCGCTTCTACTGGGCCTTCGATAATAGAAGTGATTCTCCTGCTCTCTGCCTTCAAGGAGATGATGCTCCAATGGGGATATGGAAGCAGCGAAGCCTAGTGGATAGAATCCGGACCTGGGAGTCCGAAAGACCTGGGTTCTAATCCCGGCTCCGCCGCTCGTCTGCTGCGCGACCTTTTTTTCGAAAAACATTCAGGGCAGCAGAGCCAAGTATGGACTGGAGCGGGGAGAGAAAGGAGGCAGGAAGGCCAGTGGGGAGGCTGAGGCAGTAATAATAAAATTGGTAATAATTGTGGTTTTTGTAGCGTGGAAAGAGCCCGGGCTTGGGAGTCAGGGGTCATGGGTTCGAATCCCGGATCTGACACTTGGCAGCTGTGTGACTGTGGGCGAGTCACTTCACTTCTCTGGGCCTCCGTTACCTCATCTGTCAAATGGGGATGAAGACTGCGAGCCCCACGTGGGACCAACTGATGACCCCGCATCTACCCCAGCGTTTAGGACAGTGCTCTGAACGTAGCAAGCGCTTAACAGATACCGACGTTATTAAGTACTTACCGTATGCGCCAGGCACGGTATTGAGTGCTGGGGTAGATTCAAGCAAATCGGGTTAGACAGAGTCCCTGTCCTAGGTGGGCTCACATTCTCAATCCCCATTTTACAGACGAGGGAACCGAGGCCCAGAGGAGTTAAACGACCTGCCCGAGGTCACACAGCAGATACGTGGTGGAGCCAGGATTAGAATCCATGACCTTCTGGCTCCCAGCCCTGGACTCTATCCACTACACCATGCTGCTTCCCCAGTATTCAACTAGTCAAGTGGGGAAATGACGAATGCTCGGATCATCCTGGTAGCAGATTCGAAGGAGTGGAAAGGGTGGATCCTAGAGATGTCTTGAAGGTAGCACCGTCAGGATTTCATGAACGATTGACCATACGGGTGAGACGAGAGAGAGAGATGAGAAAAGGCAGAAGCGAAAAAGACAATTTATACGTCGCAAGAGAGTCATTAAATGTTAATAGCCGTGCTATTTATTAATTGCTGACTGGGTGCCGGGCACAGGATTAAGTGCTGGCGTAGGGACGAGCTAATCGGATGGGACGCAGACCCTGATCCGCTTGGGGATTGCATCCTAAAGTGGAGGGAGAATAGGCATCGGAGACCCATTTTACAGATGAGGAAATGGAGGCCCCGAGAAGTCAAGTGACTTGCCCGGGGTCACACGACAGGCGAGAGGCAGAGCCAGGAATAGAACTCGGGTCCCTTGACTCCCAGGCACATGCCCTGTCCAATGGGCTACGCGTTCACTAAGCCTGCGCGGTAGTGTTTCGTTCATTCAGTCCTATTTACTGAGTGTCTACTATGTGCAAAGCACTGTACTAATCACTTGGTAGAGGACAATATAGCAACAGACCCATTCCTGACCAGAAGGAGCTCACAGTTTAGTGGGGGGGGGGGGACAGACACAGATATAACCCAAATCATAAATAGATGAATAAATAAAAAGCAGATCTTGATAGATCTATAGAAATGTGGTGCGGGGATGGGAGGGAGGATGAACGAAGGAGCGAGTCAGAGCGGAGCAGAAGGGAGTGGGGGGGAGGGGAGAGGAGGGCGCAGTCAGGGAAGGCTTCTTGGAGGAGGTGGGCCGAAGACTGTACGGGTAGGAGAGGAAGAGGCGCTCCGGGGGGCGCTCCGCCAAACCCCGGACCTGATGATAATGTTGGTATTTGTTAAGCGCTTACTATGTGCAGAGCACCGTTCTAAGCGCTGGGGGAGATATAGGGTGATCAGTTGGTCCCACGTGAGGCTCACAGTCTTAATCCCCATTTTATTCAATAGTATTTACTGAGCGCTTACTATGTGCGGAGCGCTGTACTAAGCGGTCGGAACGAACGAGTCGGCAACAGATAGAGACGGTCCCTGCCGTTTGACGGGGAGATGAGGTAACCGAGGCCCAGAGAAGCGGAGTGACTTGCCCACAGTCACAGAGCTGACAGGCGGCGGAGCCGCGATTCGAACCCGTGATCCCCGACTCCCAAGCCCGGGCTCTTGCCACGGAGCCACGCCGCTTCTCCGATACCCGGTAATCAGGTTGACCTCAGTCCCCGTCCCACGTGGAGGTCACAGTCTTAATCCCCATTTACCAGGTGGGGGAACTGAGGCCCAGAGAAGGGAAGTGACTTGTCCAAAGTCACACTGTCGACGCGTGGCGGAGCCGGGATGGGAGGCCACGGCAGTCTGACTCCCGAGCCCGTGTTCTTGCCCCTAAGCCACTCGGCTTCTCGTCTGTCTCAATCTCATCTGTCCCACCAGCGACCCTTCATCCACAGCCTCCTCCTGGCTTGGAACTTTCTCCCCCCTCCTATGGGAGAGACCGCCGCTCTCTCCAAGACACCATTCTCTCCACCTTCAAAGCCTTGATAAAATCGCGTCTCTTGCAAAAGGCCTTCTCCAACTCAGCCTTGGTTTTCCCCACTGCATCTCCTCCGCACTTGGATCTGTGCCCTTTAAAGACTGGATATTCACCCCCGACCTCACCCCGACGGATTTGTGTCCGTGGTCAGGATTCAGAGTAAGGTCTGTATCCCCCTCTAGATCGCGAGGCTCCTTGTGGGGAAGGACTATGCCTAGTAACCCAGGAGAAGCAGCGTGGCTCAGTGGAAAGAGCCCGGGCCTGGGAGTCGGAGCCCGTGGGTTCGAATCCCGGCTCCGCCGCCTGTCAGCTGTGTGACTGTGAGCAAGTCACTTCGCTTCTCTGGGCCTTGGTTACCTCATCTCCCCGTCAAACGGCAGCGACCGTCTCTATCTGTTGCCGACTGGTTCGTTCCGAGCGCTCAGTACAGTGCTCTGCACATAGTAAGCGCTCAGTCAATGGGGATTAAGACTGCGAGCCTCATGTGGGACAACCTGATTATCCTGTATCTACCCCAGCGCTTAGAACAGTGCTCTGCGCATAGTAACATTATTATGTAACTAGTAAGAGTAAGCGCATAGTAATTATTATGTAACAGTGCTCTGCACATTATTAACCCCATTGCAATGCTGGTAAATCAGTCAATCATATTTATTGAGCACTGTTTGCAAAGGACTGCACTAAACTCTTGGGAGAGGACAGTATAATAACAGACATATTTCCAGCCCACAGTGAGCTGACAGTCTAGAGGGGGAGAGACAGACATTGCTATAAATAAGTGACAGATTTGGACAAAAGTGCCATGGGGCTGTGGAGGGGTTGAGGAATAAAGAAGCAGAATAGAGAAGATGAATAGAGAAGCAGCGTGGCTCAGTGGAAAGAGCCCGGGCTGGGGAGTCAGAGATCGTGGGTTCAAATCCCGGCTCCGCCGCTTGTCAGCTGTGTGACTTTAGGCAAGTCACTTCACTTCTCTGGACCTCAGTGACCTCATCCGTAACGTGAGGATGAAGACTGTGAGCCCCACGTGGGACAGGCCGATCGCCTTGTAATAATAATAACATTGTTGGTATTTGTTAAGCGCTTACTATGTGCAGAGCACTGTTCTAAGCGCTGGGGGAGATCCAGGGTCATCAGGTTGTCCCACGTGAGGCTCACAGTCTTCATCCCCATTTTCCAGAGGCGGGAACTGAGGCACCGGGAAGGTAAGTGACCTGCCCACAGTCGCACAGCTGCCAAGCGGCGGAGCCGGGATTCGAGCCCATGACCTCTGACTCCCAAGCCCGGGCTCTTTCCACTGAGCCACGCTGTCGTATCCTCCCCAGCGCTTAGAACAGCGCTTTGCACACGGCAAGAGCTTAACGAATGCCAACGTCATTATTAAAGGGAGCGAGTCAAGGTGATGCGGAGGGAGCGGGAGAAGAGGAAAGCAGGGCTTAGGCAGGGAAGGCCTTTTGGAGGAGATGGGCCTTCGGTAAGGCTCTCCCAAGAATCTAGATCAGCACTCTGTTTAGAGTAAGCACTCGGCGAATACCATCGATTGATCGATTGATTAATTCCTGCGTCTTGGACAGATACAGCCGAGGAGTAAGAACTTCTCTCACCCGTTTAGGACATCGGAAACTCCCAAATGCTTCCCAAGGACAGGACGGGAGAGGAGATGGCACAGTGGGGAGGGTGGAAGTGTGAAGGAGAGAGAGACTGCCAGTTATTTTTGTTTTAATATTTAAGTACTTCTTACGTGTCAACACTGATCTAAGCGCTGAGGTAGATACGAGGGAAGGCAGCTGCCCCAGAGAAAGGGAACTAGCCCAGAATTCATTCGTTCAGTTGTATTTATTGAGCACTTTCTGTGTGCAGAGCACTGAACTCAGCAACTGGGAGAGCACGATACAGCAAAAAGCAGACACATTCCCTGCCCACAATGAGCTTATAGTCTGGAGAAGGAGCTGGATATTAATGCAAATAAATAAATCAATGACAGAAGAGTCATTAGGATGAAATGAACTGGATTGAAGCCAAAGCCCTCATTCCCTGTGCGCAGCTCTTTTAGCGGGAAGACCGTAACTCCTTCTGCTTTCCTGGGAGAATTGTCTGGTGAACACCGACGACGTTTCTCTCCCTAAAAATCACAAACGGAAAGATCCGTGCTGATGGTGAGTCTGTACGGAATTGGCACGGTGAGCTGATGTGATGTGAATGGATTTCTGGCAGCTTTAAAGTCGCCAAGAATTTCCACATTTTAAAAGGGATATTGATTCGGAGAGAGAGTGCCATCCAAATCACAATCCTCTGTTTACAGGCTTAAAATGTCAGAATTAAGCAGAACAGACACACGCGTCGGCTATTCACAATGGAGGTGCACTTTGGATCGGTGGCGCTGAGACAAACAAACAGAAAAACACAACCGGCCTCTCGGGAATTCAAAGACGTAAAGCTCCACAATTTGAGAGGGACACAGAGAACTGGGAGAGCAGGAGGAGGAGGATGGAATTTGTTAAACGCTTACTATTCGTTCATTCGGTCGTATTTACTGAGCGCCTTCTGTGTGCAGAGCCCTGTACTAAGCGCTTGGGAAAGTACAACAGAGCAATAACTTTACGTAAGTAACTTATTTTAACGTCTGCCTCCCCTCTCCAGACTGTAAGCTCCTTGTAGACGGGGAACCTGTTCTACCAACTCTGCTCTGTGGCACTCTCCCAAGCGCTCGGTGCAGTGCTCGATTAGACTGTAAGCCGGTCAAAGGGCAGGCACTGTCTCTGTTACCGATTTGTCCAGTCCAAGCGCTCAGTACGGTGCTCTGCACACGGCAAGCGCTCAATAAATACCATTGAATGAATGAATGCTCTGCACACAGTAAACGCCGAATAATGCGATCGATAGCTAGATCCTGCTCGCTATTCGTCTGGGGAAGAGACTCCCCTCTCCTTTCCTTTGTGCTTTCACACTGTCAGAAATCGAGAGTTTTTGGCATTTTGAGACATCCAGCAGATTTGTAAAAGGCGTCTTCCTGGAAGGCAATTGCAAAACAATTTAACCACTTGGAAATGCAAATGGGATAAGTGAAGGCCCCTACTGGTACACTTACTGAACAGCTAGGCGAGCTTTAAACAGGTGCAAATGAGTTCACCCGATGCTAAGAAAATACCCAGGCAGGAGGGCACAACAAACCAGAATCAGCAGCCTGCTCGCCTCCCAACCCCTTGTTCCCTGCAGAAGAAGCATCTGGGTTTCCAAGGTGACTCTCCGCACCGTTTTCTACCCACCCGAGGCTCTGTGTAGAACCGGATATAGGTGAACATTAGCTTGGCAGCTCCTTTTTTTAAATGGTAATAATAATAATTGGGGTTTTTGTTAAGCGCTTACTCTGCGCCAGTCACTGTCCTAAGCGGTGGGGTGGATGAAAACCAATCAGGTTGGATACGGTCCCTGTCCCCCGTGGGGCTGCCGGTCTCTCTCCACATGTTACGGATGAGGAAGCCGAGGCCCAGGCAAGTGAAGGGAGTTGCCCGAGGTCGCACAGCGGACAAATGGCAGAGCTGGGATTAGAACCCAGGTCCTTCTGGCTATATATCAGTAAATGCCATTATTGATTAGTTGACTGATTCAGGTCTCACACACACACACACACAGAGACTCACCCCCGCTCCCCTCACCCTCACTTCTCGGATGCTTATACTCTCTTCTTCAACCTTTAAATACGGGTCTCGACGATCAGGCCTAGTGGAAAGAGCACATGGCCGGGATTCAGGCAACCCGAGTTTTAGTCCGTGTGCGGCTACTTGCCTGCTGTGTGACCGTGAGTAAGTCACTCAACTTCTCTGTGTCCCTGTATCCTCATCTGGAAAAAGGGGATTCAAAAGCGGAACTCCCTCCTACTTGGAGCGTGAACCCGACGTGAGATGGGGCTGTGACCGACCCGATTGACTGGAACCTACCCTAGTGCTTAGTATGATGCTTGGCGAGAAGTAAGTGCCCAACAAACACCACAGTTACTATTGAAATAGAGATAAACTTTGTTCTCTCCAATGCCTCGTGGAATGTGAGCTCCGTCTGAGACGGAGATTCCGTCCGATCTGATTGCTTCCCTCTACCCTTCTACCTAGAATGGTACTTGCCCCTTAATAAACCCTTCATAAATAGAGCACGGGCCTGGGAGTCAGAAGATCGTGAGTTCCAATCCCGGCCCCACCAAGTGTTTGCTGTGTGACCTCGGGCAAATCACTTCACTTCTCTGTGCCTCAGTTACCTGATCTGTCAAATGGGGATTGAGAACGTGAGCCCCGCGCGGGACAGGGATTGTGTTCCACCCATTTTGCTTGTACCCACCCCACCGCTTAGAACGGTGACTGGCACACAGTAAGCACTCAACAGACGCCATCGTTATTATTATTACTGTCATCATCAACATTAGCGAAATTGTCTATTAGCGATTGTCCTTTTGTTGACCACTCGACTTTATTCAAAGGAAGATTGAGGAACCTAAGTCCGGCACACTATTGCAAAACTGCACCGTAGACATTTCCGAAAAGCTCCGACTCTCATCATGGTCCCCACCACCAAACTCCCATTGGACGCCTGCCCGACAGTTGCTTGGCAACCCGATAGGCGGGACTCATCCAATCAACCTCCTTTCTCGTCTTCCCACTTGGTTTCTTTCTTTCTGGCATCATTTAACCTCATCACTTCTCCCGCTACGGAGGAGAGAGATCATTCCCTTCCCATTGATTCTAATTATCTTTGGGTTGGGCTTGCAAAGTGGTACAAGGGTAAACAGAATAGCCCGAGGGATGGGAAATGGTCCATGACACCTTTCGCCACTCAAAAGATGTTTCAGATTGGGTCTTAATCAAGAGTGACAGGACGACTGAGCCATTCTTTGGGCTTCCTCAGAGAAATAGAATGATCGTGTTATTGTTTAAGCGCTCACTACCTGCCAGGAACAATATTAAGAGCTGGGGTGGATCCAAGCAAATCGAGTTGGACACAATCCAAGCGAGCGTGGTTGGAGAATGCTTGGTCGATCTGGCCTGGTTCGCCCCTGCCCCTTTGCCCTTCAGTCTCGGGGGGAGTTGTGACCCGCTAAGTTGGAGGGAAAGGACTCATCTAGAAGTCGTCGTCGTGGCCTCGGAAATCCCACCGGAGAGATATGGCGGTCCACGACTCAAAAACGTGCTAGAGAGTGAAACTAATAGAATCCCACTCGACTGATCATTCAATCAATCGATGGTATTTATTGAGCGCTTACTGTGTGCAGAGAACTGTACTAAGCTCATGGAAAAGTTCAAAATAGTACAAAAAATAATTCTACGCCAAGAGTGTTGAGTCTTTCTTGGCCACCGGCTCCTTGGGGAGTCCTCTTGACTGTAAGCTCGTTGTGGGCAGGGAATACATTGTCCTATTGTACTCTCTCAGAGCTTAGTACAGTGCTCTGTATACAGGAAGCGCTTAATACCACTTAATGCCACTTGTCAGCTGTGTGACTGTGGGCAAGTCACTTCACTTCTCTGTGCCTCAGTTCTTTCCCTCATCTGTAAAATGGAGATTGACTGTGAGCCTCACGTGGGACAACCTGATGACCCTGTATCTACCCCAGCGCTTAGAACAGTGCTCGGCACATAGTAAGCGCTTCACAAATACCAACATTATCATTAATAAATGCATGCGTCAGGGTTGGTGACTGACCACTGGCCAGTGGAAGTATGGATGGCTCCTGTCTCATTTGGGCTACCAACTGAGAGGCCGATATGTAACCTGCCCGACATCCTTGTTCACTAAATCCCCCTCACATCAGAGCAAAGGGGTAGCTAATGAAGCCTGGAGGTTTTAAGTCACTCGTGGACACGGATCCGGAGATGAAGCAGCGTGGGCTAAGGAAGAGAGCACAGGCCTGGGAGTCAGAGACCTTGGGTTCTGATTCTGGCTCTGCCTTCCTCCTACTCAGACTTATCACCTTGCATCCATCCCTGGCACATAGTGAGCACTTGAAAAATGCTGCTATTATTACAAGCATTATTACAAAGCATTATTACAAGCATTATTACATTATTACCAACATTATTATTATTAAAGTTCATCGTCCTCTCCGAGTAGCTTATTATAGTGCTCTGCTCAGAGTAAGTGCTCATTAAATGCCATTCTAGGTAGTAGGATCGGAGCAAACTCAAGGAAACACTTCTTCACCCCACAGAGGAGAAGGTAAATAGGGAATTTATTACAATAGAAAGTTCCTTCATTCATTCAATAGTATTCATTGAGCGCTTACTATGTGCAGAGCACTGTACTAAGCGCTTGGAATGTACAATTCGGCAACAGATAGAGACAATCCTTGCCCTTTGACGGATTTACAGTCTAATCTTACAGAAGAAAGTTTTGGAGGTTCAAAATTTCCATCGGTCCATAAGGAGTTTGCATCGATTCATCAGAGCCCCTCGAAACGGTGAGGCATTTTGTATATTGTATTGTATTCTCCCAAATGCTTAGGACAGTGGTCTGTATAAGGCAAGTGATCTATAAATACCATTAACTGAGTGATTCATTGGAGTACACGTCAGGGGAATGAATAGCCTAGGGTGTGTCTGAGTGGATTACAGGCATTCTTGTGCTCTCCTACTGAGAATCCCCATCCCAGTTGAAGGGGTTTACCCCTAATGAACAGGGCATCTACTCAATTGAGAAAATTGAAACCAAGAGGCGTGATGGCCCTAAAATCTCCTCTGCCCCAACCAGCCCCTCCCTCATCCTGCCCCTTCTTCAACTCTTTCCCAGCAGTATCTCGAGAGGAGATGGACCTCCTCTCAAACCCCCTCCCCACTTGAACCTCCAAACCCACCCTTTCACACCGAATTAAAGCGCTCACCCCCTCCCTTCTTCTCTCCCTGATCGTCTTCTTCAACCGTTCACTCTCCAGTAGGTTTTTCCCTATTGCTTTCAAATATGCTCATGTCTCCCCTATCCTAAAAAAAAAAACCCCTCCTTTGACCCCCACGGTTCCCTCCGGTTATCACCCCATTGCCCTCCTACCATTCTTCTCCAAACTCCTTGAATGAGTAGCCCACACCTGCCGGTTCAAGCTCCTCTCCTCCAATTCTCTCCTGGAGCCCCTGCAATCCGGCTTCCGTCCCCTTCGCTCCACAGAAACCGCCCACTCAAAGGTCACCAGTGATCTTCTTCTTCCCAGATCCTACAGCCTCTACCCATTCTCATCCTCCTCCACCTCTCGGCTGCCTTTGACCCTGGGGACCACCCCCTTCTCCTAGGAAACGTTATTCAAGCTCGGCTTCGCTGACGCTGTCCTCTCCTGCTCCTTCTCTTATCTCCCTGCTCACTTATTCTCGGTCTCTTTCATGAGCTCCTCCTCTCCCTCCCACCCCCTAACTGTGGGGGTCCCCCAAGGTTCAGTTCTGGGTCCCCTTCTTTTCTCCATCTATACCCACTCTTTTGGAGAATTCATTCACCCACGGGGCCTCAGCTACCATCTCTATCTGGATGATACCCAAATCAGCATCTCCAGCCCCGATCTCTCTCCCTTTCTGCAGTCTTGTATTTCCTCCTGCCTTTGAAACACACCTCGTTGGAGGCCTTTTCATCGCCCCAAACTTAACACGTCTAAAACAGAACTCCTTATCTTCTCACCCAAACCCTGTCCTCCCCTGACTTTCCCAGACCCAGGTCTCTTTTCTCCCAGCCCTACTGTTCTTCCTTTCTGAGGACATTTTCGACATCTTCAGCCCCTCGATGGGCAGGGATTGTCTCTATCTGTTGCCGAATTGAACGTTCCAAGCGCTTAGTACAGCGCGCTGCACATAGTAAGCACTCAATACTATTGAATGAATGATTCTTCAAGCAAGATAACGTGACCCGACACTCCATTATCTCTAAGCGGCTTTCTTCCCCCTCCTAAGCCTTCCCCAGTGCTTCTGCACAACCCAATTCCTTCTAAGTCTTCCTCCTCCCTAATTAGCCGAGCTCCAACCTCAGCACAGAGGAGAAATTCCGCCACCCTAACCCGGCCTCACAGACCCGGGCGAGGAGGGCTTCCAGTTGGCTCCGTCTAATAGAATATTGGTTTTTTTTGTCCGCTGTGAGCCCTGCTCTGAAATCAGTTGTTCTGCTAGACTGAGCCAAGTGCCGGCCTCAGAGCCAAGAGGCACAGTGAACCTCTAGCCCAAGCTGCCCGTCTCCTTACAGGAACGTGGGATAAAGAGGGATGGGGAAGGGGGGTGGATCTGGGAGGTTTTATTTTTTCCTCTTCATTTGTCATCGCGAGCAGTTTCGGTATCTCTGGGAGGTGGAGAGTGGCGTTCGAGAGGATATTAATTCAAAGAGAGGGATTAAGATCGTCTTTTAATTGCTTTTCGGGATGGGTGAGTTCAGTCCGGTTGGAGGTTTATTGAACCTTTGGAACGATCTCCGGAGGGTTTGGAGAGTTTGGCAACTCCACGAGGTGCAGTCTTGGGAACTTTTTCTTCAGCTGTCAGTCTCTGGTTCAAGAGATGGGGACTTGAGGAAAACTGGGAAAAACATCGGAGAGAGGTGGGTTAAGTCACTCAGAGAATTGGGGTTGGAGGAAAGGGTCCTGAAAGCCTCTGGGCGTTGATTTGAGGTGTCCAGGTTTGAGAGGTCGCCTCCCCCACTGCCACAAGGCGGGCGATCGGGACCTGCGGCAGATACATTCTGGTCGATATCTCCTACTAGATTGTAAGCTCCTTCAGGGCAGAGATTGTGTTTATTAAGCCTGTCGTACCCTCCCAAGGGATAGGCCGGGCCTCACACAAAGTAGGCTAAGCTCGTCGAAGGCAAGGAACGAGTCTATTGACTATTCTGTACTCTCCCAAGCCCTGAACTCTGCACCCATCGGGCACTCAGTAATTGTTAACGACTGACGAAAATCTAGATGGTAGATCTTCTAGAAGACCTTTCTGGGATTTTGATTTCTCTGGAAGTTTAAATAGTTCCTGGGTCTTTACAGTGTGGTAAGAGATGTAAGAGAACCACATTCATTTTGAAGAGGATTCCCGACATTTGGGGTGCGGAGCACCCTACCAGGCGCTTAGTTCAGCGTTCTGCACACAGTGAGCACTTAAAAAATCTGATTGATGGGTAGATTGGGATCTCTCTTGGGGTGCACATAGCTTCCCAGCTCCATTTTGGGGTTAAGGGAGCCTCCCATCAGGAATGGAAGATGGACCACAGTCCGGAGGATATGTGATGGGGCTTGGGAGTCAGAAATCTTGGGTTCTAGTCCCGGCTCCGTCACTGTCTGCCTTGTGACCTCGTTTAATTTATCTGGACCTCAGTTACTTCATCGGTAAAATGGGGATTGAGACCCTGAGCCCCATGTGGGACAGGGACTGTGTCCAACTTGATCACCTTGTATCTACCCCAGCGTTTAGAACAGTGCTTGACACACAGTAAGCGCTTAAAAAATACCGTAATCATTATTATATGGAACTACAGATTGGGACATGAAGGCAGACAAGCGGCCGAGCCAGCATTAGAACCCAGGTCCTTCTGATTCCCAGGCCCGTGGTCTACCCACTAGGCCACACTGTTTCTCATCTGCGGTAGGTCTGAGAGAGGGCTGAAGAAAGAGTTCAAATTCAAGTCAAGGGTGATGCAGAAGGGAGTGGGAGAAGAGGAAATTAGGGCTTAGATGGGAAAGGTTGACTTGCCAACCCTCTGCTTAACGTCTCCTCCTCCGATTCTTTTTGGAAAATTCCGTCTTCTGGCAGAGGGGTGACATTTGCTCCTTAGAACTGATTTCTTTTGGCCTAATGTTTCCCAGTACCAAGAGCAATCATGTTGACTGTGCAGTCGGGAGAGTAATAATAATGATAATAATGTTGGTCTTTGTTAAGCACTTCTATGTGCTGAGCACCGTTCTAAGCGCTGGGGTAGATACAGGGTCATCGGATTGTCCCACGTGAGACTCACATTCTTAATCCCCATTTTCCAGATGAGGTAACCGAGGCACCGAGAAGTAGCGTGGCTCAGTGGAAAGAGCACGGGCTTTGGAGTCAGAGGTCACGGGTTCAAATCCCAGCTCGGCCATCTGTCAGCTGTGTGACTATGGGCAAGTCACTTAACTTCTCGGTGCCTCACTTACCTCATCTGTAAAATGGGCATGAAGACTGTGAGCCCCACGGGGGACAACCTGATTCCCCTGTGTCTACCCCAGCGCTTAGAACAGTGCTCGGCACATAGTAAGCGCTTAACAAATACCAACATTAAGTGACTTGCCCAAAGTCACACAGCTGACAGGTGGCGGAGCCGGGATTAGAACCCATAACCTCTGACTCCTAAACCCATGCTCTTTCCACTGAGTCACGAGAAGAGCTTAGTACAGTGCACTGCATCCAATGCGGTCTCAGTTCATAATATTCCCTCTAGACTGTAAGCTCCCGGTGGGCAGGGAATAAGTCTAGCGACTCCGTTATATTGTACTCTCCCAAGCCCCTAGTACAGTGTTCTGCACACAGTAAGCGCTCAATAAATCCAACTGATTAACTGACTGACCCTCGGGAGCGATGATATAAACCCAGATATCCAAAGCAGCTTGAATTCCTCAATATGTGGCCGTTCTTTCAGATTCCTGCCGAAAGACCCTGGGAGAATAGATTTCCTGGTGGCGTTTCTTACAAATGATGGGAATGAAGCTTTATTTTCTAAGCCTTTTCCTTCAAGTTCATAGATTATCCGCAGAAAGGCTTCCACTCAATTCCCTTTACCTAAACAGGACTTATTGGAAAGATCAATCGTGAGACAGGCCCCGCTCATTTTCCAGATGATTGTGCCTTAATTTTAAAGCAATTTCCTTCAAGGGGCACGATCCGGTTGTGTTGCCCTCTAGGGTTTAATCTCCTTGTGGGGAGGGAACGCGGGCCTACCAACTGGGAAGAGACATGGCCTAGTGGATGGAGCCCGGCTTGGGAGTCAGAAGGATCCGGGTCTTAATTCCCGCTCCACCACTTGTCTGCTGTGTGACCTCGGGCAAGTTATTTCACTTTTCCGGGCCTCAGTTGCCTCATCTGCAAAAGGGGGATCAAGACTGTGAGCCCCATGTGGGACAGGGACTGCGTCCAACCTGATTGCCTTGAACCTACTCGAGTGCTTAGTACAGTGCCTGGCACATAGTAAGCACTTAACAAATGCCATAAAACACAAAAAGAAGTACCCGCCCCCCCCCCCCCCACCACACACACCAAAAAATCTGTTACATTCATTCATTAAATCATATTTATTGAGTGCTTTCTGTGTGCAGAGCACTATAGTAATAATAATTATGGTATTTGTATGTGTATATCATGAATTCATTCATTCATTCGTATCTCTCGAACGCTTCCTGTGTGCAGAGTACTGTACTAAACTCTTGGAAAGTACAATTTGGCAACGGACAGAGATATGGATGGTATGGACTGGTGTGGATATGAACACACATGCTGTGGGGCTGAGGTGGATAAAGGGAACAAATCCAAGCGCAAATGCGACGCAAAAGGGAGTGGGAGAAGAGGAAATGAGGGCTTAGTCCGGGAAGGCTTCCAGGAGGAGGTGAGGTAGGTGGGGCGAGTGATGGTCTGTTGGCTATGAAGCGGGCGGGGCATTCCAGGCCAGAGGCAGAATGTGGGCGAGAGATGGGCGGCGAGACAGACGAGGTGGAGGTACAGTGAGTAGGATATGCTCAGTACACTTAGTACGCTGTACTAAGCCGTTGCGGAGTACGATAAAATGAATAGGTATGATCCCGGCCTTCAAGGAGCTTACGATTTAGCGTGGGAGACAAACACTGTAAGGATTTACATTTAGGCAGAAGGAGGAAAAGGGAATACGCACTTGAATTAGTGTCAATCCTGACTGTAAGCATTGACTGAATTCCACTGAAAGAGAAGCAGTGAGGTCTAAGGGAAAGAGCCAAGGCCTGGGAGCCAGAGGACCTGGGTTCCGATCTCGGCTCCACCATGTACCTGCCATTTCATTCATTCATTCATTCAATAGTATTTATTGAGCGCTTACTATGTGCAGAGCACTGTACTAAGCGCTTGGAATGTACAAATCGGTAACAGATAGAGACGGTCCCTGCCTTCAGACGGGCTTACGGTCTAATTGGGGGAGACGGACGGACAAGAACAATGGCAGTGAATAGAATCAAGAGTGCCATGTCATCCTGGGCATATCCCTTTGCTTCTCTGTTCCTCGGTTCTTTCATTTACTACCCCTTCTCCCTCCTATTTAGACTAGCTCCACGTGGGAACCGATTAACTTGTATCTTCCCCAGTGCTTAGTACAGTGCTTGGCACATAGTAAGTGTTTAAAAAAATACCATAGAGCTCATTATTATAGATAATATTGTTATAGTCTCTTTAGAGAGTCCTGAGTTTCATGCCACACACCAAGAATAGTAGTAATGTAGTAGAAGCAGATGAAAAAGAATTAATTGAGCACCCTCTCAATACAGTTTACGGTACACTGTAAAATAATAATGTTGGTATTTGTTAAGCGCTTACTATGTGCCAAGCACTGTTCTAAGCGCTGGGGTAGACATAGGGGAATCAGGTTGTCCCACGTGGGGCTCACAGTCTTAATCCCCATTTTACAGATGAGGGAACTGAGGCACAGAGAAGTGAAGTGACTTGCCCACAGTCACACAGCCGACAAGTGGCGGAGCTGGGATTCGAACTCATGAGCCCTGACTCCAAAGCCCGTGCTCTTTCCACTGAACCACGCTGCTTCTCCAAGCAAGTAAAGTAAGCAAAGCAAGCAAGTAAAATAAGACTGTGAGCCCCACGTCGGACAACCTGATCACCTTGTACCCTCCCCAGCGCTTAGAACAGTGCTTTGTACATAGTAAGCGCTTAACAAATGCCATCATTATCATTATTATCATTATTACTAAGTGCTTGTGAAGTACCAGAGAAGAGACAAGATCCCTGTCCACAGGAAACTTACACTCTAATGAGGTACAGAAGCATAAAATGATTTACAAAAGTTACTTCAGCATAACTACGCCATATAAAAAGACACTCCGGTCTATCCTCAACTAGAAACCAGTTTTAATAATTGATTGTTTTTCATTCAATGGCATTTATTAACCACTTACTATGTAATAATGATAATAACCGTGGTATTTGATAAGCACTTACTGTGTAGCAGGCACTGTAATAAAAACTAAGGTGGCTACCAACAAATCGGGTTGAACCAAGTTCCTATCCCACATATAATAATAATGTTGGTATTTGTTAAGCACGAACTATGTGCCGAGCACTGTTCTAAGCTCTGGGGTAGATACAGGGTCATCAGGTTGTCCCGCGTGAGGCTCACAGTCTTAATCCCCATTTGACAGATGAGGTCTCTGAGGCCCAGAGAAGTTAGTGACTTGCCCAAAGTCACACAACTGACAGGTGGCGGAGCAGGCATTAGAACCCATGACCTCTGACTCCTAAACCCGGGCTATTTCCACTGAGCCACACTCATAGTTTTAATCCCCCTTTGAATTCCCACTGAGGCACAGAGAAGTTAAGTGACTCATCTAAGGCCACACAACAGACAAGCAGCAGAACGGGAATTAGAACCCAGATCCTACTGACTCCTAGGCCTGTGCTCTGCCCTCTAGGCCACACCATTTCCCTTGGAGGATGGATTAATATGATGTGGGCAGTCCATCTTTCAGGATAATATCTCACTACAAGAATATTTTTTCTGTTCATTATTCACTCAGTTCTGCCAGATTCAAATTGCCATCGAGGTGTCTATAAATTGATGTTTTAATCTGAGCCCTTAGCCTAAGTATGCTCAGTGTGGGTATATCACGTCTGCAAATTTTGGAAAATTTGTATATCTTAAAACTTGCCATAATATATTTCCAAAAAACAGTGTTTTGACCATCACTTCAACTGGAATTAGGAAATGGCTTGAGATATTCACGAGTCCTGAGTGTGTTTTCTCCTGAAGCATGCTTCTATTGGAGTTTGAACTTTAGGATCTTAAAAAACCCCCACAAAACAGAAATGAATTTGGGTATTTCTGGTCTATCGCTATCTCTTTAGATCCTGCCCTTTGGAAAGCCTACTTCTAATTGCAGCAAGTGAATGACCTCTAAGAGAAAAGGAGAAGTGCCGAAGTCATTAGTGATTTACCCACACCTCATCAAAGTCAGAGGAAAGTCAAAGACTCAGCTGCTTTATACTTGCTAATGTGATTGACTGCAAATCTCCCCAATAAAACCTGCATTTGGACCCTAATTAAAAGGTCTAGAGCCTTCCTGCAACCGCAGAAAGGTTGGAAACCTAGATTCTTTGTCATTTAGGCTACTGTAGCTATTGTCTCTGCTTTTTTATATATTATGTTATCCCTGTTTTTGTGTGCTTAGGATTTTATCTCTCCTTCTGTATCCATCTCCAGTCCCCTCTCCCTGCCTTTGTTCTTAGACTTTCAGCCCTTTGAGGGCAGGGACAATTTCCCTCCTACCATTCCTCTCCATACTCCTTGAGGGAGTCGTCTACACTGGCTGTCTCAAATTCCTTTCCTTCAATTCTCTCCTTGACGCCCTCCGATCTGGCTTCCTTCCCCTTCACTCCATTAAACCGCCCTCTCGAAGGTCACTGACGATCTCCTTCTTGACAAATCCAACATCCTCTCCTCCATCACCTCACCTCATCCTCACCTTTCAGCTGCCTTTGACGCCGCGGCCCGCCCCCTTCTCCTGGAAACGTTTTCCGACCTCGGCTTCACAGACACTGTCCTCACCTGGTTCTCCTCTTTTCTCTCTAGCCTCTCCTTCTCCATCTCTTTCACAGGCTCCTCCTCTGTTCCCACCCGCTATCAATTCCTCGTGGGCAAGGGAAGTGTCTCCGGAAAGGACGGTTAATCCCTGATACGCCCACTTGAAGGTCCTAGGCATTCTTCAGACATCTGGAAGCATCATGCACACGTGGAAGTCAGCTGAATTCAATGGGAAATCATCCCCAAATTTAAATCCCTATATACTGTCAGAGCCCTAAGCAATTTAATGAAAATTAGTCATTTTGGTTTACGTTTCCAACCAACAATCAGCATCATCATATATTTTAAAGTGCTTACTGTGGGCCAAGCACCGAACTACGGACTAAACTTGTCTTGTTTTACGCCGTCGAGTCGTTTCCGACCCACAGCGACGCCACGGACGCGTCTCTCCCAGAACGGCCCGCTCTCCATCCGCAATGGTTCCGGTAGTGGATCCACAGAGTTTTCTTGGTCAAAATCCAGAAGTGGTTGACCGTTGCCACCTTCCGCTCGGTCAGCTCGAGTCTCCGCCCTCGACTCTCTCCCGGGCCACCGCTGCCCAGCACGGGGGAGTTTCGACTGGTAGCCGACGGCCTGCCGCTCGCTAGCCACTGGCCGAGCTAGGAATGGACTGGACGGGCCTCTGCTTGACTCTCCCTCCCATAGCCGAGACTGGTAGAGGACTGGAAGCTCTCCAGGTGCCACCCTGAGAGGAGAAGGACTAAACTAGATTATGGTATTTGTTAAGCCCTTACTATGTGTCCTGCACTTTTCTAAGCGCTGGGGTAGATACAAGCTAAATAGGTTGGACACGTGGCACTGTCCCACGTGGGGCTCACCGTCTTCATCCCCTTTTTACCGAGGAGGGAAAGTAGGCCGAGAGAAGTGAAGTGACTTGCCCAGGGTCACACGGCAGACAAGTGAAGGAGACTGGATTAGAACCCATGCCTTTCAGACTCCCAGCTCCATCCTCTATCCACTAGGCCATGCCGCTCCTCAGGATCATCAGATCAAACCCCGTCACTGATCCACTTGGAGCTCACGGTCTTAGCTGCTGATTCCGTCGTATTGGACTTCTCCCAAGCGCTTAGTACAGTACGCTACACATAGTGAGCACGAGTGGTAGACACCATTAATTGATAAGGGGAGGAACCCGGTATTATTGTTAATAATAATGATAATAATAATAGTAATTGTGGTGTTTTTTAATGCTTAATACGTGCCAGTCACTGTATTAAGTACGGGGATGGATACAAGCAAATCGGATTGGATGCAGTCCCTGTCCCAAGTAGGGGCTCACAGTCTTAACCTCCATTTTACAGATGAGGTAAGTGAGGGCCGGAGAAATGAAGTGACTTAATAATAATAATAATAATAATGTTGGTGTTTGTTAAGCGCTTACTGTGTGCCGAGCACTGTTCTAAGCGCTGGGGTAGACACAGGGGAATCAGGTTGTCCCACGTGGGGCTCACAGTCTTCATCCCCATCTTACAGATGAGGTGACTGAGGCACAGAGAAGTGAAGTGACTCGCCCCAAGTCACACAGCTGACGAGTGGCCGAGCCGGGATTCGAACCCATGAACTCTGACTCCAAAGCCCGTGCTCGTTCCACTGAGCCACGCTGACTTACCCAAGGTCACACAGCAGACAAGTGGTGGAGCTGGAATTAGAACCCAGGTCCTTCTGACTTCTGGACTTTGGGCATTACACCACACCGCTTCTCTTTGAGGGAGAGAGTCCACTGTGCCCCGCCCTTCCTCGTGTGTGTGAGCTGGGGCCTGGAGTGCTACTTCTTGGGTTAAATATAAATATAGAACGACGTTCAGAGAAGCAACGTGGCTTAGTGGAAAGAGCACGGGCTCGGGAGGCAGAGGGCGTGGGTTCTAATCTGCTGTGTGACCTTGGGCAAGTCACTTAACTTCTCTGTGCCTCAGTGACCTCATCTGTAAAAATGGGGATTTAAAAATGTGAGCCCCACGTGGGACAATCTGATGACCCTGTATCTACCCCAGCACTTAGAACAGTGCTCTGCACATAGTAAGCGCTTAACAAATGCCATCATCGTTATTATTATTATTATTATTAAGTACTTGGGAGAGTATGATATAACAGAGGGGGAAGCTACGTTCCCTGCCCCCAAGGAACTTAATAATAATAATGATAATAACCACTGTAGTGTCTGTTAAACACTTACTATATGGCAGGCACTGTACTAAGCCCTAGGGTAGGTAAAAGCAAATCGAGTTGGACACAGTCCCTGTCCCACCTGGGGTTCGGAGTCTCATTCCCCATTTTGCGGATGAGGAACTGAGGCGCGTAGAAGTGAAGTGACTTGCCCAAGGTCCCACACAGGACAAGCGGAGGAGCTGGGATTAGAACCCAAATCCTTCCAACTCCCCGGGCCGTACTCTATCCACTAGACCACCCTGCCAGAGAAGCTAAATGACTCACCCAAGGTGACACGGCGGGCCGGCGGCAGAGCCGGGATTCGAACCTAGGTCGTCTGACTCCCAGGCCTAGCTCTTTTATAATAACTGTGGTATTTGTTAAGCGCTTACTATGTGCCCGGCACTGTTCTGAGCGCCGGGGTAGATGCAAGATAATCGGGTTGCTCACTGTCTTTGAACTAGGCCACGCTACTTCCAGGGTAAATGCCAAATCTTCTACACCTCATACCGCCTTCTGCACAGGGAGCAGATATTCATTCAGTCACACTTATTAAGCACTTACTGTCCGCAGAGCACTGTACTAAGCGCTTGGGAAAGTACGATACAGCAATAAAGAGTGGCAATCCCTGCCCACAGAGGGCACACAGTCTGGGTGGGGAGACAGACAGCAAAAAACATAACAGACGTCTATATGAGAACACCGCTCCTCCCATTTCCGCTGCTGCTGAAGCAGCGTGGCTCAGTGGAAGGAACCTGGGTTTGGGAGTCATGGGTCATGGGTTCGACTCCCGGCTCTGCCACTTGTCAGCCGACTGTGGGCGAGTCACTTCACTTCTCTGTGCCTCAGTTACCTCATCTGTAAAATGGAGATCGACTGTGAGCCTCACGTGGGACGACCCGATGACCCTGTATCTCCCCCAGCGCTTAGAACAGTGCTCTGCACATAGTAAGCGCTTAACAGATGCCAACATTATTATTATTATTATTAATAATAACGACGATAACGGTGAGAACGACAGAGATAGGATTTCACAGCGGATAGGACCCGCCCCCCCCCCCCCAGTCTTCAGTTATTTGGCGGCGATCGGAGGATTTCGTGTGAGTCACTTTGCTCTTACCTATTTCGACCCACACCGGGGCATCTGTAGCCCGCGAACCGAACCGTCGTTCCTTCCTGCCCAAAGAGGCTCCGTATTTCATTCCAGCCTCTCCCACTGCGACGGTCTCCCACGTGTTAAATGGTAATCACGGGGTTGCCAGAATCTTGAAGGCTCCCTATTATGTTTGGACAGGCATGTTATTTCCCTGTCAGGGATGCATTTTCTTATCTATGCAAGTTAAGGGTCCTTGTGGCTTCAGCAGCCGGAAAGGGAAGGAAGGCCTCGTGGGAGTGGAAGTTGGAGTGATTGTCAGCTCCTGAAAGCCCCAGTAGAAATGATGGAGGGATTCTCCCCAGAAGACTTCTCTCCGAACTGTCACGGTCCTCTCTCTGATTTCCGAGGCTTTCTCCTCGCCTAAATGGAGAGCAGAGTCATCTTGTGGTAGGATCATTTCCTTTCATCATTATTATCATTAATGATAATGATAATCATCGTGATAATCGTAACAATAATAATGTTGGTATCTGTTAAGCGCTTGCTAAGTGAAGAGCACCGTTCTAAGCTCTGGGGGAGGTCCAGGGTAATCAGGTCGTCCCACGTGAGGCTCACAGTTAATCCCCATTTTACAGATGAGGGAACTGAGGCACGGAGAAGTGAAGCGACTTGCCCACAGTCACGCAGCTGACGTCTGTTAAGCTCTTTGACAAGCACTGTGCTAAGCTCTGGTCTGACATAATAATGGTATTTCTTAAGCACTGTTCTAAGCGCCGGGGTAGATAGAAGGTAAGCAGGTTGTCCCACGGGGGGCTCACAGTCCAAACCCCCATTTCACAGATGAGGTAACGGAGGCACGGAGAAGTGAAGCGACTTGCCCAAGGTCACACAGCGGACACGTGGCGGAGGCGGAATTAGAACCCACGTCCTCTGACTCCCAAGCCCGTGCTCTTTCCACTAAGCCACTCTGCTTCTCTAATTAGGCCATCGTATCTGACGATCAGACTGTGCGCCCGTCAAAGGGCAGGGACCGTCCCCGTTACCAATTTGTCCATTCCAAGTGCTTAGTACAGTGCTCTGCACCTAGTAAGCGCTCAATAAATACTATTGGATGAATGAATCTGACTCGGTCCCTGTCCCATATGGAGCTCACAATCTCGGTGAGGATGAGTATTTAGTCCCCATTTCACCGGTGAGGAAACAGAGGAATGGAAGTGTTCAGTGACTCACCTAAGTCACCCAGCAGGCAAGTGGTGGAACAGGGATTAGAACTCAGGTCTCCTGACTCCCAGGCCCACGTTCTTTCACTGTGGTATGCCGTTGCCCTAAAACAGCCCCAAAGAATATTAATGCGAGGATTATTCACAGTGCTCTTTCTGTCGGAGTGTAATCCAGTTGCGGAAAGGGAGCGTGCCACTTTTTTACTGTGTGATTCCCTAACTCCTAGCGGAGAAGCCTAGCAGAGAAGAAAGACATAAACCTGGGAGGACTTGAGTTTTATTCCTGGATCTTACAGTCTAATAATCATAATTATGGTATTTGTTAAGGCCTATCCTAAGTGCCAGGCACTGTACTAAGCGCTGGGGAGGATACGAGCAAATAGGGGTGGATACAGGCAGTCCCTTGACCCATGTGGTGCTCACAGTCTCAATCCCCATTTTACAGATGAGGTCAGTAAGGCGCGGAAAAAAGAAATGACTGCACAGAGGTCATACAGCAGACAGGTGACGGAGCCGGAATTAGAATCCACGTCCTTCTGACTCCCAGGTAGAGGGAGCTTAAGGCTGTAAAAATCAAGGTGGGATGGGGTAAGCGCTTGGATTAGCACGGGAGGAGTTTGGATGGAGCGGAAAAGGAAGATCCTAGAGATACGGTGCGGGAAGAACGAACAGGATCTGGCGACAGATTGAATGGAGCGTGGAGGGCGAATGAGAAAGGTGGATTGAGAGTAATGCCAAGGTTATGGGGTTTTGAGACAGAGGATCCTCAGTGATGGGAAAGCTAGGGGAGGTTGGAATTTGGGCAGTAAGAGGATGAGTTACGTTTTGCCCGTGTTACATCCGAAGGGCCAGTGGGACATTCCGGTGGAGATATCCTGAAGGTGGGAGGAAATACGGAAGTTCAGAAAAGGAGCGACGTCAGGATTGAAGAAGTAGATTTGGGCATCATCCACGTAGAGATGGCAGTTGAAGCCACGAGAGTGAATGCATTCTTCAAGGGAGTGGGCTTAGATGGAGAATAGAAGGGGACCCAGAGCTGAACCTTGAGGGACCCCCACAGTTAGGGGGTGGGAGGCAGAAGAGGTGCCGGCGAAAGAAATTGAGACCGAGCGGCCGGGGAGATAAGAGGAGAACCAGGAGTGGACGGCGTCAGCGAAGCCGAGGTTGGACGACGTTTCCAGGAGAAGGGGGAGGGCCACAGTGTCGAAGGCAGCTGAGAGGTCAGGGAGGATTAGGATGGAGGAGAAGCTGTTGGCTTTGGCAAGAAGGAGGTCACTGGTTACCAGACTTAATTCTTGGAAGCTATAAAGTCATCGGCCCGCGGAATCGCTTGACAATAGTAGCACCTCCAAGAAACCTCTTCCTATACAGGTATAATCTTGTGGTCCGCTGGAAAGGACATAGGACCGGAAATCAGGAAATCCGAGTTCTGACTCTGGCCCCACCCTGTTCCTCTTATGACCACTTTTTTTTTTTAAAACGGTATTTGTTAAATACTTGTTACGTGTTAATACGGTCCCTGTTCCGCAGGAGGCGCTCAGTCTCAATCCCCATTTTACAGATGAGGTAACGGAGGCCCAGAGAAGTGAAATGACTTGTCCAAGGTCACCCGATAGACAATGATGATAACGTCGGTATCGGTTAAGCGCTTACTATGTGCAGAGCACTGTTCTAGGCGCTGGGGCAGACACAGGGGAATCGGGTCGTCCCACGTGGGGCTCACGGTCTTCATCCCCATTTTACGGATGAGGTGACTGAGGCCCAGAGAAGTGAAGCGACTCGCCCACAGTCACACAGCTGACAAGTGGCAGAGCTGGGATTCGAACTCATGACCTCTGACCCCAAAGCCCGTGCTCTTGCCACCGAGCCATGCCGCTTCTCTAAGACAAGTGGTGGAGCTGGGATTAGACCCCATAACCCTCCGATTCCCAGCCCCGCGCTCTATCCACTAGGCCAGGCTGCCTTGCCTCTCTGGGGCAATGCGCTTCACTTAACGAGAAGCTGCATGGCCTAGTGGATAGAGCACAGACCTGGGAGTCAGAAGGTCGCAGGTTCTAATCCCGGCTTCACCACATGTCTGCCACGTGACCTCGGGCAAGTCACTTCACTTCTCTGGGCCTCAGTTCCCTCATCTGTAAAATGGGGAACGAGACTGTGAGCCCCATGTGGGACAGGGACTGTGTCCAACCCTATTCGCTTGTATCACCCCAGCGTTTAGTACAGTGCTTGGCACATAGGAAGCACTTAACAAATACCACAATTATCATTATTCTCCATCTCCTCAATTTCCACGTCTGTAAAATGGGGATAAAATACTTGTTCTCCCTCCTCCTTTTGACGTGATTCTCTTGTACCTCCTCCAGGATTTAGGACCTAGTAAACACAATACACAGCATAAATAATGAATTAATGATATTGTTAACTCCTCAAGGATAGGAACTGCATCTCTTACTCTTATTGTTCCCTCCCAAAGACCTGGCCCAGTGCTCTGCACAGAGTAGCTGCTCAGTGCAGTGCTCTTCAAGTAGCAGACGTTCAGTATAATGATAATAATGAGCCCGTGCTTTTTTCACTAATAGTTATGATAATGATGTTGGTTTTTGTGAAGCACTTACTATGCGCCAAGCACTGTTCTAAGCGCTGGGGGAGAGACGAGGTAATCAGGTTGTCCCACTTAGGGCTCACAGTCTTCATCCCCCTTTTACAGATGAGGCAACTGAGGCCCAGAGAAGTGAAGTGACTTGCCCAAGCTCACACAGCTGACAAGCGGTGGAGCCGGAATTAGAACCCAGCGGCGGAGCCGGAATTGGAACCCATGACCTCCGACTCCCAAGCCCGGGCTCTTTCCACTTAGCCACGCTGCTTCTCATCTAACTGCTCTACCTAGAACTGGTGTTCGGTACAGCGCTCCACAAATAACCAGTTTTCAGTAGATTGTCAGCGTGCTGGAGAGCCAGAGCCTTTGTCTAACTCTGATCTAGCTATCTTTTGTCAACACTTTGGACATTTCTTTGCACACAGGAAGCACTTCATGAATTTAATCACGGCTACTACTCAGTACAATACTGAGCACGGAGTAGGTGTTCAGTACGGTCCTCTGGACCCGGTAGGTGCCCAGTTAATACTGATTAATGAAAGACTCAGTGAATAAATTCCATCCACAAAGACTGGGCGGTTGACATTTCTTCCAGCGTCGAATGCCTTCTTTCGGTTTTGAGAAGCAGCGCGGCTTAACGGAAAGAGGGTGGACCTGAGAGTCAAAGGACATGAGTTCTAATTCTGATTCCGTCCCCCGCCGGCTGGGTGAACGTGGGACAGTTCTCTTCACTTCTCCGAGCCTCCGTTTCCTCAACTGTAAAACGGGGATTCAGATATCGGTATTCCCTCCGACTTAGACGTATTCTACTCTCCTAAGCGCTTAGTACAGTGCTTTGCACACCCTGAGCGCCCAATAAATGAATGAATGACCCTGGGTGGACGGGGATTGTGTCCGACCTGATCATCTTGTACGTTGAGGACCTCCCAACGCAGTTAATATCGGTTTTACGTATCGTCTGGGTTTAAATCGCCTCACATATCCGTCTCAGGGGTGCTGCAACAGGGAAGGCCGGATAATTAACGCGATGATCTTAAAGAGACAGGAAACAGCCAGGCCCTCTGAGATTCCGCCTCCCGCCCGCACCTCCTCCCCCTAATCCGGTTCTGTCGAGCCACGGGGATGACATCTTCCAAGTCACAGGGAAAATCGGTTTCCCGAGCGGCTTTCTGGTCGATTGTTTCAAAGAAACAATTACAAATTGATTGCTCTTTCCCCGATTCTGCTGCTTACCTCTTTCTGGCTTGGAGAACAAAGCCGGAGACCAGAACGTCGACGCATAGATTTTTGGGGGGATTATTATTCATATTCTAAGGGAACAAAGCCCTCTAAGGGTGTTGGTAGTGAGCACCTTCCGGGGGGGGGTTAGAACCCTGTAGCCATGGATTTTTGTCTTCTCACTTGTTCGTGGGGCATCTTTCCTGAATACTCTGCACCAGATAGCTTTCTTTTTCACAACCGCTCTCTTCCCCCCACCGAGACGCACTCTCCCCGCTCTTGGTTCCTTCGGAGTTCGTCTAACTGAACGTCGCTCTCTACTTTCTTGCCGCCCACCCTTCGATCACTCCCCCGACGGTCCCATCACTATAGACGGCGCCACCACCCTACCTGCGTCGCAAGCCTGTGACCTTGGCGTTATCCTCGACTCCTCTCTCATTCAGCCCCCATATTGACTCCTGTCCGTCTCACCTTCCCAAGCTCGCTAAAATCTGCCCTTTCCTCTCCAGGCAAACTGCTACCAAATTAATAAAATCAGTCACTCATCCTATCGCGACTGGATTACTCCGTCAGCCTCCTCGCTGACCTCCCAGCCTCCTGTGTCTCCCCATTCCAGTCCATACTTCACCCTGCTGAGCGGATTGTTTTTCTACAAAAACGCTCAGGACACGTCACCCCGCTCCTCGTAAAACTCCAGTGGTTGCCCATCCGCCTCCGCGTCAAACAGAAACTCCTCACCACTGACTTGAAGCGGTCCTTCCCCTTCCCCCCTCCTACCTCACCTCGCGTCTTTCCTTCTCCAACCCAGCCCACATCCCTCTCCCCTTTGGTTCTAACCCTCTCGCCGGGCCTCCATCTCGCCCGCCTGGCCGCCAACCCCTGGCCAGAGTCCTGCCTCTGGCCTGGAACACCCTATACTCTCCCAAGTGCTTAGTACAGTGCTCTGCACACAGTAAGCGCTCAATAAATAAGATTGAATGAATGAATAAAGTGAGGAGAAGAGATTGGAAACCTCCAGGTGTATCAGGGGTGATGAAACGTTAAACCAAAGCACTGTACTAAACACACCGCCTAAGCAGCCCCCATCTTCAAATTCCTCCTGAAATCCCACCATGGCCAAGAAGCTTTCCCTGATTAATCTCCCCCCATTCCAGCAGTGTGGCCCCACTCATCTCCAGGTCTTATATATTTTGTGTAGTATATGTTCATTTGTAATAATAGTAATAATGATTGTGGTATTTTTTAAGTGCTCACTATGTGCCAGGCACTGTACTAAGCGCTGGGGTGGATCCAATCCAATCAGGATGGACACAGTCCCTGTTCTACCTGGGGCTCACAGTCTTAATCCCCATTTGAAACATGAGGGAACTGAGGTCCAGAGAAGTGAAGTGACTTGTCCAAGGTATCCTAGCAGATGAGTGGTGGAGCTGGGATTAGAACTCAGGACCTTCTGACTGCCAGGGACGCTCTAGCCACTTGATGACACTGTTTCTCCGATTAACTTCCCTGATTAAGTTCAAATCTTCCCACTTCCCACAGCTGCCATTTCAGGACTTAAGAAGCAGTGTGGGCTGGTGGTAAGAGCTCAGGCCCGAGAGTCAGAGGACCTGGGTTCCGATCCCGGCTCCGCCACTTGCCTTCTGTGCGGCTTGGGGCAAGCCGCTTAACTTCTCCGGCCCTCCTCACCTGTAAAAAGGGGATGAAATCCTTCCCCCTTTTATTTGGACCGTGAGCCCCATGTGGGACCTGATTATCTTGTATGTAACCCAGTGCTTGGCACATAGTCAGAACTTAAAAGAATGCCACAGTTATTGTTATTTCTCCACCGCCTAAGTAAATTATCCATCCCTCTGCTAGACTGTAAACCCTTTAGGGCGGGGATTGTGTCTGCTAACTCTGTTCTTCTTTCCCAAGTGTTTAGTACAGTGGTCTACACAATGTGAGCAGTCAATAAAAAACACTGATTAACTAAGCAGTTAATTGTTCACATCCTTTAGCGTATAAATAGATCTCTTCCGTGCTCTATCATTTGAGCACCTCTATGCTTTCTTTCCCCATCTGTAAATTAGTCTACCGTCCTTACCTTTTCTCTAAGGGCAGTGATCTTGTACCTACTAATTTTACTGTCCTCTCCCAAGTTCTCTGTACAGTGTTCTGCACACAGTATGCACTCAATACTCACCAGTAATTGATCAATTGATTGTAAGTTCCTTGAGGCTGGAGGCCCTGATTTTGTTTCAGGAAACTCTCCCAGATGATTAATCACAACAAGTACTCAATAAATAGGAAGCACAGCATGGCCTGGTGGCTAGAGCCCGGGCCTAGGGGTCAGAAGGACCTGGGTTCTAATCCCAGCTCCCCGACTTGTCTGCTGTCTGCTGCTTGGGCAAGTCACTTCACTTTTCTGGGCCTTAGTTACTTCATCTATAAAATGGGGATTAAGAATGCGACCTTCACGTGGGACAGGGACTGTGTTCAACCTTATTAGCCTGTATCTACCCCAGCGCTTAGAACAGCTAGCACATAGTAAGCAGTTGACCAATGCTATAAAAGAAAAAACAAAGAAAAAATGAATACTAAAGTTCGATCAATTGAACACGGGAAACGGTGACAGAAAAAAGGCGGGATTTTGCCAATCACCAATACGAGGAGGGGTATTTATGTTTTGGGGTGAGAATGGATTTGAGCTTCGGAGAAAGAAGAGATTGCAGTGAACCCTTGCACATTTTTTTTTTTTCTACAAAGGAATAGAGACTGTATGTACTAATTAGAGATTTTCCAAAATGCCCCCGTATTGAAAATTGCAAAGGGACTACTTTAACCTGTTCTCCGAGATAAAAAAATAATGAACAGTAATTACTGCTCTTCTACGGATGGTGTGTGTGTAACCGGAATTGCCGCTATTCAAACTGAAACACACCTTGGATTCAATCTCAATGTTGTGACATACAATTTTGCATTTTCCCCTGAGAAACGGGGCTTCCGTGCTAAACCTGCGTACACAACTTCCCATCTCTTCCTCTTGAGGTTCACGCTTCGAAAAATACTTCAACTAGGCAATCGATCCAGAGTATTTATTAACAGCGCATACAATGGACACACACTGCGTGCCGTACACATAGGAGAAAGTCTGGATGAGGTAACCACCCTGAGGGCCTGGAGGAGACCATCGGTCAGTAGTATTTATCGAACGCTTACGCGGTGCAGAGCATTATACTGAGCTCTTGGGAGAGTCCAATGTAACAATATAGCAGACACATTCCCTGCCCACAGGAAGTTGACATTTAGAGGGAAAGGCAGACGTGAGTATAAATAAATAAATGACAGATATGGACATAAGGGGGGTGGGGCTGGAAGGGGCTGTGAATAAAGGGAGCCAGTCAGGGCAACACAAGAGGAAAGGAGAGCTGAATCAGGGAAGGCCTCTTGGAGGAGATGGGTCTTCAATAAGGTTTTGAAGGGGTAGGGAGTCATCGCCTGTTGGATCTGAGGAGGGAGGACGTTCCAGGCCAGAGACGGGACGTGGGCGAGAGGTCGGCGGCGAGCTACAGGAGATGGAGCTACGATGAGTAGGTTGGCATTAGGGGAGCGAAACGTGCGGAGGAGGAGGGAGAACAGGTATCGAATTCCCATTTGACAGGTGAGGTAAATGAGGCACAGAGCGGGCAAGGTGGTTAAGTGCTTTAAATACTGGCATGGAGACGGTCCAGTCATGGACTTCTTTCCTGACCTGTTGCATCACAACAAGAGGGAACTCAGAGAAAGAGAGGGAAAAATCATAATCTGCTAGATTATAATCTCTTTGAGGGCAGGGATCAGGTTTACTGGTGCTATTGTATTCTCGCAAATGCTTAGAACAGCATTCTGCACAAAACAAACTGTAAATTTCTCCAGTGCAGAGTGCAGGAATTTAATTTTCTATTGTTGTCACCCAAACACTCAATACAGTGCTGTGCACACAGTAGATTGTTAAATGCTTGAGGGCAGGGGTGGTGCGCGTGGCCTAGTGGATAGAGCACAAGGCTGGGAGTAAGAAGGTCATGGGTTCTAATCCCGGCTCCTCCACTTGCCTGCCATCTGACCTTGGGCAGGTCTCTTCACTTCTCTGGGCCTCAGTTACCTCATCTGGAAATCGGGGATCGAGACTGTGAGCTCCCCGGGGGACAGGGACTGTTTCCAACCTGATTGGCTTGTATCTACCCGAGTGTTTAGTACGGTGCCTGGCACCTAGTAAGTGCTTAACAAATACTATCATCGTCATTATTATTCTCCCAAGTGGTTAGTACGGCGCTCTGCACGCAGTAGACCGCAGACTCCTTCAGGGCGGGGATTGTAGTTATCATCATAGCTTTTTCCAAGTACTTATTACAGAACTTTGCGCAGAGAAAATGTTCAGAAAATACTACTGTTTGATGGTTCGAATGAGTGAACCAAGGAATATACATATTTACATAAGGGAAACACAGTGGATTAACAGAAAGGGCACAGGCCTGGGAGTCAGAGGACCTGCATTCTAATCCCGGCTCAGTCAGCCATTTGCTGTGCGACCTCGAGCAAATCACTCGACTTCTCTGTGCCTCATTTACCTCACCTGTCGAAAGGGAATTCAATACCTGTTCTCCCTCCTACTTACACTGTGAGCCCCATAGAAGCAGTGTGGCTCAGTGGAAAGACCCTGGGCTTCAGAGTCAGAGGTCATGGATTCGACTCCCGGCTCTGCCACTTGTCAGCTGTGTGACTATGGGCGAGTCACTTCACTTCTCTGAGCCTCAGTTACCTCATCTGTAAAATGGGGATTAACTGTGAGCCTCACGTGGGACGACCAGCTTACCCTGTGTCTCCCCCAGCGCTTAGAACAGTGCTCTGCACATAGTAAGCGCTTAACAAATACCATTATTATTATTATTATTATTGTTATTATTATATGAGATCGGGACTGAGTCCAGCCTGATTAACTTGGATTCTACCCCAGTGGTTAGAACAGTGCTTCACCCATAGTAAGCACTTAACAAGTGCCTTATTAAAAAAAAAAAGTGCTAAAGATGAGAATGAAATGGATAATAATAATGATAGTGGTATTTGTTAAGCACTTACTATGTTCCAGGCACTGTACTAAGCACTGGGGTGGGTACAAGCAAATCAGGTTGGACACAGTCCTTGTCCCACATGGACTGCACAGTCTCAATCCCCATTTTACAGATGAGTGCTTGAGGCCCAGAGAAGCGAAGTTCATTCAACTGTATTTAATCAATCGTTATTTATTGAGTGCTTACTTTGTGCAGAGCCCTGTACTAAGTGCTTGGAAAGTACAATTCAGCAACAAATAGAGACAATCCCTACCCACAACGGGGTCACAATCCAGAAGTGATGCCTAAGGTCACACAGCAGACCTGGGGGGGGGGGGGGAGCCAGGATTAGAATCCATGACCTTCTGACTCCTAGACCCATGCTCTATCCACTACGCCGTATATCAGTGCTCAGGGGTGCTAATAATAGTAACCGTGGTAGCCATTAAGCGCTTACTGTGTGCCAGGTCTGTTCCAAAGCCCGGGGTGGATACGAGCAGGTTGGGTTGGACATATTCCCGATTCCACGTGGGGCTCCCGGTCTCAATTCCCATTTTACAGATGAGGTAACTGAGGCACAGAGAAGTGAAGTGACTTGTCCAAGGTCATCCAGTCGACAAGCGGTCCTCATTCTGAGCCCGGGGAGCCATTCTCGACAGTGAAACGAAAGCAAGGGAAGGCGCCCTCGGAGGTTATCCGTCATGCCGGGCCAGCCTTTAACTCACCAAATATTGAGGGAGATTTCCCGACCACGTAAAACGAACGAGCCAGGAGGTGAAAAACAGCCAACAGGCTACCTGGAATGCCGGCAAAATTCATTAGTGCCGTAACACACGATTCCCCGTTTTTATTGTTTCTGCTATGCTTCCTCAGAAGAGAACTGCTTTTCCGTCCACGGTGATAATTCAGCGTTTCTTTACGGTGTCTTCTCTTTCTCCTAATATTAAGCATTGCAACTTCATTAATAATTGATGTCCGCGTTTAAGTCTTCGGTTGGAAAATATCTCTGAAAATCGACTTTATTAGATTTTGACTAAATCTGCGCTCCCCGGATCTCCTCAGCATTTTGTTAAAAATGAATGTTATATATCTTTTGATAAAACCCACAGAGTTAAGTGCCTAATAAAATACTCCATGACGAAAATGACTATTAATATTTTAGCATTTTGCTGAAGTATGAGAGTTCTCCCGGCTAAGGTATGAATCACCGGGTTTTTTTTTTTCATTCCTTAATTCTTTATTAATTGGTACCTGAGGCAATAAACCATCACCTATAACTTGGGCTTCAGATAAGGTCTAATGAGCTCCTGACCTTTAACTTGGATAATTCTCCCTCTGCAAAGTAGGTTGGATTAACCCTCTGCCTGCTTCTGGATTCTCGTTGCTTTTCCTTAGCCAGTGGGTCACGCGTTCTGATCCCGGCTCTGCCACTGGTCTGCTGTGTGACCTTGGGCAAGTCACTTCGCTTCTCTGAGCCTCGGTTACCTCATCTGGAAAATGGGGATTGAAACCGTGAGCCCCACCTGGGTCGGGGACTGTGTCCAACCTGAGTTGCTAGCTCGTGTCCACCCCAGCACTTAGTACAGTGCCTGGAATAGAATAAGTGCTTCACAAATACCACGATTATTATTATTATCATTATTATTTTCCTTCTGATAAGCCCTCAGCACACCGGGACAGAGCCTTGGCCCCTCACCTGGAGAAATAGGACATGGTTTTATGGAAGCAGCGTGGTCTAGTGGATAGAGCTCAAGCCTGGGAGTCAGAGGACCTGGGTTCTAATTGGATCATATTTTTTGAGCGCTTACTGTGGGCAGAGCCCTGACGGAAGTGGTGATTTTGGAATTTCTGCTTCTCCTTGGGATAAAGCCAGCTGTGGAGGAGGCCTTCCCCGATCATTCACCCCTCCTTCAGCCCTACGGCACTTATGTCCGTATCTGAAAATGATTTATTTTCATGTCTGTCACGCCCCCAGACTGTAAGCACATTGCCGGGAGATGACTCTTGTACTCTCTCACGTGCTGAGAAGCAGCGTGGTTTAGCGGAAAGAGCCCGGGCTTGGGAGTCAGAGGACGTGGGTTCTAATCCCGACTCCGCCACTTGCCTGCTGTTTGACCTTGGGGAAGTCACTTGGCTTCTCTGTCCCTCAGTTCCCTCATCTGTAAAATGGGGATTAAGACCGTGAGCCTCACGGGGGACAGTCTGACCACCTTGTATCTACCTCAGAGTTTAGAATAGTGCTTGGCACATTGTAAGCGCTTAACAAATGCCATCGTCATTATTATTAGTAGTAGTTGTAGTACACTACTCTGCACACAGTAGGTGCTCAGTAAATACTCTTGATTGATTGATTGATTGATTGAAAGAAAGTATTTCTGGACACATCTAATTTGATTAGAATGGAGAAGCATTTTTATGGTATTTGTTAATGCTTCCTGAGTGTTAATAATAATGTTGGTATTTGTTAAGCGCTTACTATGTGCAGAGCACTGTTCTGAGCGCTGGGGGAGATACAGGGTCATCAGTTTGTCCCACGTGAGGCTCACAGTTAATCCCCACTTTGCAGATGAGGTAACTGAGGCACAGAGAAGTGAAGCGACTCGCCCACAGTCACCCAGCTGACAAGTGGCAGAGCCGGGGGTCGAACCCATGACCTCTGACTCCGAAGCCCGGGCTCTTTCCACTGAGCCACTGAGCACTGGGGTGGATACAAGCAAATCGGGTTGGCTTCTCATTGTTCTTATTAGTGTGTTTTAAAACAGGATTTTGATTGAAGAACAACATGTCTACCTACTCTTATACTGTACCCTCCCAAGCACGTAGAGTAGTGCTCTGCACACAGTAAATGCTCAAAAAGGTGTAGTGGATGGAGCACGGGCCTGGGAGCCAGAGGGACCTGGGTTCTAGTCCTGACTCGGCCACTTGTCTGCTGCGTGTCTCTGGGCAAGTCACTTCACTTCTCTGGGCCTCAGTTGCCTCATCTGCTAAATGGGTATTCAAACCAAGAGCCCCCTGTGGGAAAGGGATTCTGTCCAACCTGATTTACTTGTACTCACCCCTGAGCTTAGTACAGTTCCTGGAACACAGTAAGCCCTTAACAAATACCACTCTAATACATATGATGGTGCTTTGAGGGCAGGGAACTCTCCTGCGGTAGAATAATAATGTTAATAATAATAATGTGGGTATTTGTTAAGCACTTACTATGTGCAGAGGACTGTTCTAAGCGCTGGGGTGGATCCAGGGTCATCAGATCGTCCCACGTGAGGCTCGCAGTTAATCCCCATTTTACAGACGAGGGAACTGAGGCACAGAGAAGTTAAGTGACCTGCCCACGGTCACACAGCTGTGGCAGAGGCGGGATTCGAACCCATGACCAAGTCCCCCAAGTGCTTAGTGCACTGTTCTGCACCCAGTAAGCACTCAATAAATGCCACCGATTGATTGAAAGGGAGCTATGTCTCGATCTGTCTAATTTGATTGAATTCTAATAGTGTTTTCTCGGTTTCTTTTTGTGTTGATTAGTCTGTTTTAAAACAGGATTTTGACTAGAGGAACAATTGAGAGGCAGGGAATATGTCTACTAAGTCTGTTCTATTGTTCTCTCCCAAGCACTTAGTCCAGGGCCCTGCGCTCAGTTAAGCGCTCAATAAATACAATAGATTGATTGATTGACCTCAATCTCATCTATCTCACTGCCAACCCTCCACCCACATCCTACCTCTGGCCTGGAACCCCCTCCCTTCTCAAATCCCCCAGCCAATGACTCTCCCTCCCTTCAGAGCCTTATTGAAGGCCCCCTTCCTCCAAGAGGCCTTCCTCTTGGAAGCAGCGTGGCTCAGTGGAAAAGAGCCCGGGCTTGGGAGTCAGAGGTCATGAGTTCGAATCCCAGCTCTGCCACTTGTCAACTCAGTGACTGTGGGCGAGTCACTTCACTTCTCTGTGCCTCCGTTCCCTCGTCTGTAAAATGGGGATGAAGATTGTGAGCCTCACGTGAGACAACCTGATTACCCCGTATCTCCCCCAGCGCTTAGAACAGTGCTCTGCAGTAAGTAAGCGCTTAACAAATACCAACATTATTATTCCCTGACTGTGCCCTCCTTTCCTCTTCTCCCGCTCCCTTCTGCGTTGCCGTGACTCGCTCCCTTGATTCATGCCCCGTCCCAGCCCCACGCCGCTTATGTCCGCCTCTGTCATTCATTGATTTCTATTCATGTCTGTCTCCCCCTCTAGACTCTAAGCTCACTGTGGACAAGGAATGTGTCTGTTTATTGTTCTATTGTCCCCTTCCAAACGCACTGCGCTGCATAAAGTAATTGCTCAATAAATACGATTGAATGAATGCATTTGCTGCTATGCTAAAATAATAATGATAACGATAATAATAATGATGGTATCTGTTAAGCGCTTACTATGTGCCAGCCACTGTTCTAAGCACTGGGATAGATACAAGGTTATCAGTTGTCCCCCGCGGGGCCCACAGTCTTAATCCCCATTTTCCAGATGAGGTAACTGAGGCACAGAGAAGTTAAGGTAGCCCAGAAGACAAGTGAAGGAGCCGGGATCAGAACCCACACCCTCTGACTCCCAGGCCCGGGCTTTTTCCACGAAGCCACGCTGTCCACCCAGGGAGAGTCTTTATCTGGGGAAAAATTTATCTTGCGGTCTGTGTGGGAAAATCTGAGATCCAGAAGGGACGCTAAAGTCGGAAGGATTGTTCGAGGCAAATAGCACTAATGGTTTTGGACTGGTGAAGCAGAAGTCTTGCTGTTGTCCTGTTCCTCCATGTCTCTGTGGCCACCTGAAGGAAGCATTCTGGTATTTTCTTTCCCAACCTTTTGTCCGGTCCTCCGAGCACCTGGCAGAAGGAAGACGACAACCAGCCTGTCTGCCCCTTGTCAGCTGTGTGACTGTGGGCAGGTCACTTCACTTCTCTGTGCCTCAGTTCCCTCATCTGTCAAATGGGGATGAAGACTGGGAGCCTCACGTGGGACAACCTCGTTCCCCTGTATCTCCCCCAGCGCTTAGAACAGTGCCCTGCACGAAGTAAGCGCTTAACAAATACCGACATTATTGTTATTACAGCTCGAGCCCGGGAGTCAGAAGGTCATGCATTCTGATCCCGGCTCTGCTACTGGTCTGCTGTGTGACCTTGGGCAAGTCAGTTCACTTCTCTGGGCCTCAGTTACCTCATCTGGAAAATGGGGATTGAAACCGTGAGCCCCACCTGGGTCGGGGACTGTGTCCAACCTGAGTTGCTTGCTCGTGTCCACCCCAGCACTTAGTACAGTGCCTGGAATAGAGTAAGTGCTTAACAAATAGCACGATTATTAGTATTTTCATTATTATTATCCTTCTGATAAGGCCTCAGCACACCGGGACAGAGCCTTGGCCCCTCACCTGGAGAAATAGAACATGGTTCTATAGAAGCAGCGTGGCCCAGTGGATAGAGCTCAAGCCTGGGAGTCAGAGGACTTGGGTTCTAATCCCGGCTCTACCCCTTTTCTGCTTTGTAACCTTGGTTAAGCCTATCGACTTTGTTATACTGTACTCTCCCAAGCAGTGCTCCGCATACAGAAAGCGCTCAACAAATACCACCGATTGTTTCTCCGAGCCTGTAAAATAGAAATTAAATCCTATTCTCACTTAGTCTGGGAGTCCCATGTGGGACAGGGACTGGGTCCAACCTGATGAATTTGCACTGACCCCCAGCGCTTAGTACAGTCCTTGGCACCTAGTAAGTCCTGAAGCATTATAATAACCGTAATAACGGTAATCAATAAAGTCTTCCAGCCCATCCTTTATTGTTGACAGGACCCAAGTTCCCCATCGGCAATCCGGACCCTGGAATTAGTAAAGCTCGTTTCCACTGGGGATTGCCTTGGAACGCACAGAGATTCAGAAATCACGGGCAGACTATAATTCCCTTGCTCTAAAGCAAAATGGCCGAGGGCTCTAGCTGGGCTTCGCGGCGGGACGGGAACGGAACAGCCTTCCTTGTATTTTTAGTCGGATGTGGGTGTCGAAAGGCAGAAAGAAAAATCCCTCTGTGAAACCACACTTACCAGCTATAAATGGAAACTTTCATTCCAATTCTTCATTCAGAATAATAATGGGAGAGAAAGCAGAGAACCCCCCCCGCCCCCCAAACCCTGATCGCCCATCCAGAGCGCTCTATAAACGCCACCGGCCCCTAACGCTCGGAGGCTGTCACGATGATAGAAATGCGTCAGGTGAAAATGACTAATTTTGAACTGTACTGAAAAAAAAAATCTGCTGTAGCTTCAGGTTTCTTTTTATTTAATCATGCATGCTAAGAACCTTTTCCATTTTTACCCACTTGGTGTAGTAAAGTTCACTGAAGTGCAGCAAGTACTTTATAAATCTGATCTAAAGAAGACGCTGACCTTTAACGTTGCATCCGCTGCTCTTCCTGCGGATGAAAGAGCTTACGTCCGAATCGCCTTATGAAGACGTTCGGGATGTTTTCGACGTGGCGGAGAGAATCGGGGGCCCGGCACGGGACTTTCCGCCGCTTTCCTTTCCCCTCGGTCTGTGACGAGTTTGCAGGTCTTTGCCTACGGAGTGGCCGGAGGACTGGGCTGGGAGGAGAGTCTGAGATCGATGGATGGATCGATCGATGGTATTTATTGAGTGCTTACTATAGGAAGAGCACTGTGCTAAGTGGTTCGGAGAGAAGGTCATGGGTTCTAATCCCGCCTCCACCACCTGTCTTTTGTGTGATCTCGGGCAAGTCCCATTATTTCTCTGTGCCTCAGTTACCTCATCTATAAAACGGGGATGGACACTGTGAGCCCCACGTGGGAAAGGGACCGTGTCCAAACTGATTTACTTGTATACACCCTAGCACTCAGTCCAGTGCTTGGCACGTAGTAGGTGCTTAACCAATACAGTTATCAGCCATTAGTACAGTGCCCGGCACACAGCAAGCGTTTTAAAAATACCATAGTTATTATGGTATGTTCACAGGTGTTGAGGAGAGGGATAAGATACCATATCATCCTCCTTACTGACCTTATTGTCTCGTGTCTCTTCCACTTCAGTCCGTACTTCATTCATTCATTCAATAGAATTTATTGAGCGCTTATTATGGGCAGAGCACTTTACTAAGAGCTTGGAATGGACAATTTGGCAACAGATAGAGACCGTCCCTGCCCACTGATGGGCTTACGGTCTCATCGGGGGAGACAGACAAAGACAATAGCAATAAATAGAATCAAGGGGATGTACAGCTCATTAACGAAATAAATAGGGTAATCAAAATATATACAAATGAGCAGTGCTGCGGGAAGGGGAAGGGAGAGGAGGAGGAGCGGAGGGAAAGGGGGGACTTCCTTCTCTCTGCTGCCCAGATCATTTTTCCACAGAAACGTCTGGGTGATGTCCCTCCGCTCCTTAAGAACCTCCAGTGGTTGTCCATCCACCTCCGCGTCAGACAGAAGCTCCTCATCATTGGCTTTAAAGCCGTCAATCCTCTCGACCCCTCCTATCTCACCTCGCTCCTCTCCCACTGTAACCCAGCCATATATTTTATTCTTCTAATGCCAATTTTCTCTTTGTACCTCGATCTCATCTTTCTCTCCACCGACCTCTTGCCCACAACCTGCCTCTGGCCTGGAACATTCTCCCACCTCATATCCAGCAGAAAATGACTCTCCCCCGCTTCAAAGCCTAAGGAAAAACATCTCTTCTCCAAGAGGCCTCCCCTGACTGTGCCGTCCTTTCCTCTTCTCCCACTCCCTTCCGCGTCTCCCTGACTTGCTCCCTTTATTCATCCTCCCTCCCAACCCCCCTCCGCTTACGTCTATAGCCATCATTTATTCAATTACATTAGTATCTGTCTTCCCTCTAGACCATAAGCCGATTGCAGACAGGGAATATATCTTATCATATCGCTCTGTTGTACTCTCCCAAGCGCTTAATACAGTGCCCGGCACTAAATATGATCGAGTAATTGATTGATTGAATGATACATAAGTGCTAAAGGTGACTTTGGCTTAACACAGTTAAGATGTTGGGATTGTTCGGGGAAGGCTTCCTGGCGGAAATGAGATCTTCGGATGGAGAGGGTGGATCCTAAAATCCCATCTCCTCCAGGAAGCTTTCAGGGACTAAGCCCTTTATCTGCCCTATCCGCCCTATCTTAGGAGAAGCAGCGTGGCTCAGTGGAACGAACCCAGGCTTGGGAGTCAGAGGTCACGGGTTCTAATCCCGGCTCCGCCACTTGTCAGCTGTGTGACTTTGGGCGAGTCACTTCACTTCTCTGGGCCTCAGTTCCCTCATCTGTAAAATGGGGATGAAGTCTCTGAGCCCCACGTGGGACAACCTGATCACCTTGTATCTCCCCCAGCGCTTAGAACAGGGCTCTGCACATAGCAAGCGCTTAACAAATGCCATCATTATTATTATTATTATGGATCAACTGTGAATCTCTTAAGCAGTTTGATAATTCTTTGGTAAATATTTTTCTTCTCTACAATTTCCCCTATCCCTAATCTATTTTAATGTCTGTCTGTCTCTTAGACTCTATGCTCCTTATGGGTAGGGATCAGTCGATCAGACCGTGCGCCCGTCAGACGGCAGGGACCGTCTCTATCTGTTGCCGACCTGTTCATTCCAAGCGCTTAGTACAGTGCTCTGCACATAGTAAGCGCTCAATAAATACTATTGAATGAATGAATGACTCCACCAACTCTGCGGTGCTGAATTTTCCTAAATGCTTAGCACAGTGCTCAGTACAATACAATACTCAATACAGGAAGTGCTCGAATATACGACAATGACTGATTGAAGATGGGGGAGCCGTGGTGGGGAAGAATAGGGATTTAAGATCCCGATAGAGGAAATAATGCAGATATAAGAGAATATAATAAGGGAAGCAGCATGGCGTAGTGCATGGAGCACTGATCCGGGAGTGGGTTGTGAGTTCTAATCTCGGCTCTGCCACTTGTCTGCTGGATGACCTCGGACAAGTCACCTCACTTCTCTGGGCCTCAGTTCCCTCATCTGTAAAATGGGGATTGAGACTCTGAGCCCCATGTAGGACAGAGACTGTGTCGAACACAGTTGAATTATATCCACCCTAGTGCAGAGAATGATAATGATGCTGGTATTTGTTAAGCGCTTACTATGTGCAGAGCACTGTTCTCAGCGCTGAGGTAGATACAGGGTAATCGAGTTGTCCCACTTGAGGCTCACAGTTAATCCCCATTTTACAGATGAGGGAACTGAGGCACAGAGAAGTGAAGTGACTCGCCCACAGTCACGCAGCTGACAGGTGGCAGAGCGGGGATTCGAACCCCCGACCTCTGACTCCCAAGCCTGGGTTCGTTCCACTGAGCCACGCTGCTTCCCAAGAAGCAGCATGGCGTAGCGGATAGGGCACGGGCTTGGGAGTCTGAATGCCCTGAGTTCTAATCCTAGCTCTTCCCCTTGTCTGCTGTGTGACCCTGAGCAAATCACTTCATTTCTCTGTGCCTCAGTTACCTCATCCGTAAAGTGGGGACTGAGACTCTGAGCTCCACGTGGTCGATCCAGGGCTTGGCACATCGTGAACGCTTAACGAATATCATCATTATTATTATTATTACAGTGCCTGGCACACAGTAAGGCCTTAACAAATACCAAACTTATTATTAATCATGTGGGCAGAAGGTCAGAGGGGGGGAGAGCGCAGAGAGAAAATGCCGAGAGAATCGGAGTCGGGGAGAAGCGCAGATCACGCTGACCTGTCGATGTTATTGGAGGCTCAGAAATCAGATTGCTTACCTTACTGTGCAGGTTTCTTTGTGTTAAAGGGATAGAAAATGAATATCGCAAGGTGAATCATTTTATAATTGAACACTAGATGTCTATATCAAGTTATGAGAGGGTTGGTAAATTCTCGCTTCTACATAGTCATAAGGTATTCCAGTCCTGCATGCGGAAACATTATTCACTGCTGGTTATAGCTATCTGATGTCCCCCAAGAAGGGAAGGCTGAGGAGACGATTTGATTTAAAAAAAATAATAACGGGAGGGAAAGTAGTTTGAATTCCTCTGCCAAACTGGCGCTCGTTCGTCCATCCATTCAGTCGCATTTATTGAGCGTTTACTGCGTTCAAAGCACCGTACTAAGCTCTTGGGAGAGTACAGTATAACAACAAACGGACACATTCCTCCCCACGGTGAACTCACAGTCTAGTAATAATAATGTTGGTATCTGTTAAGCGCTTACTATGTGCAGAGCACTGTTCTAAGCGCTGGGGTAGGTACTGGGTGATCGGGTTGTCCCACGTGGGGCTCACGGTTTTACTCCCCATTTTACGGTTGAGGGAACTGAGGCACAGAGACGTTAAGTGACTTGCCTACAGTCACACAGCTGACAAGTGGCAGAGCTGGGATTCGAACCCATGACCTCTGACTCCCAAGGCCAGGCTCTTTGCACTGAGCCACGCTGCTTCTCTACACACAGGTACGCACAACACACAAAGAGAGACACACACACACACACAGACACTCACCCTTCGACCTTGGAAATATTAAGTGATGAGCAGCATGGCGTAGTGGACAGAGCCCGGGCCTGGGAATGAGGAGGTCATGGGTTCTAATCCCGGCTCGGCCGTTTGTCTGCTGGATGCCCTTGGGCGAGTCGCTCCACTTCTCTGCGCCTCAGTTACCTCATAAGGAAAATGGGGATTGAGACCGTGAGCCCTATGTGGGACAGGGACTGTGTCCAACCCGATTTGCTTGTATCCACCCCACGGCCTAGTACAGTGCTTAGCACAGAGCAAGCGCTTAACAAATACCATAATACCATAATTAATTAAACGGAGTAAAAAAGAAACCAGAGTAAAAATAAAAGGGTGTCAGTTACTGGCCAAACCTGGGTGGGTCTCATCTCTCTTCTTCATCATCATCGTCATCATCATCAGTGGTATTTATCGAGCGTCAAACAGTGCGCAGAGCACCGTCCTAAGCGCTTGGAGAGTACAGACCACGATAGACACATTCTCTACCCAGAATGAGTTAATCTAGCGGCGAAGGCGGATATCAATAAAGATGAATAATTTGTCGTATAAATATAGATGATTTCCGTTGTTCTTTCCCAAACACACAGTACAGTGCATTCCACCCGGAGAGTGCTCAGTAGAAGCCATTTCACTAGTGCTCCTAGCCCCAACCCAATTTGCTTCTATCCATTCCAGCACTTAATACAGTGCCTGGCACATAGTAAGCGCTTAAAAAATACCGTAATTATCATGATGATGATCATTACTACCACTGTCACTAATATAGTGCTGTTATTATTTCTACTTAAGAATGCAGGCACAGGCTCTTAAGACCATTATTTCAGAATTAAAATACAGGGATTTTTTTCAAAATCGTATGTGAGAAACCGCCCTTAAATTAACTTGATTTTTTCGGTAAAAAGACGAGCTGTTTCGAGCAAGGTTTCCCATCAGGAGAACCCCGATTAGAACCCAGCAACTCTGATCGTTTACTTTCTGGTGGTAAGGTGGGGAGCGAGAAGTTCTCGGTTACTTCATCTGTAAAATGGGGATTAACTGTGAGCCTCACGTGGGACAACCTGATTCCCCTGTGTCTACCCCAGCGCTTAGAACAGTGGAAGCGCTGAACAAATGCCAACGTTATTATTGTATATTCTCTCTCAAGGAATGAGAACCCAAAGTTTTGGGGTTTTTTTTATGACAGTCGTGAAGCGCTTACTACGTGCCAGGCACTGAATTTAGCACCGGGATAGACACACGCTAATCAGGTTGGACATAACCCTTGACCCACATGGAGCTCACTGTCATAATCTCCATTTTACAGATGAGAGAACCAAGGCACAGAGAAGTGAAGCGACTCGTTCAAGGTCACAGAGCAGACAGGTGGTGGAGCCGGGATTCGAACCCAGGTCCGCCTGACTCCCGGGCCCGTGCTCTATCCACTGGGCCATACTGCTTCTGCGCACAGTAAGGACTCGATCAACACGATTGAATAAATGCTTCCCTAATGGCTTGATGGATTGATCCACAGACTGCGAGATCGTTGCGGGCAGGATTGTCTCTATTGCTGTATTGTGCTTTCAAGCACTTAGTACAGTGCTGGGCACATAGTAAGCGCTCAGTAAATGCGGATGAATGAATATGTGCTCCGCGATCCAATGCGGGGGCGGATCCAGGCCTTTCTCATCCCACCGGCTCAGTGTCCGACCACTGCGAACCTATGGATGGAGAAGGATTCAAACGAGTTTGGGCTCCGCTCAGAGGGATGTCTCGTTCGCCTCGGCAAATCAGTCGCCGCTTCCCAGCACAACTGGGGCTCCGCAAATGACAGTGCGGATGAGATCGTCCTCTCTTTAAACCGGATTTCGGTCCCTCCCGCCTCATACCCGATCCACATGCCAACTGCCTTGTTCTCCAGCCGCGATTCGGTGCCGGGATATCCGTTTACCGGAGAGCTAGTCCCGAGGTCTAGGTCTGGGGGAGAAAAAAGAAGTGAGGCGCTCGTTGGCCCCCTTCTGAAACCCGGAATGCTCCTATGCGTCATATTTTTCATAGTGAAGCCTTGGTGATGATGATTATGGTATTGATTGATTGATGCTGGTATCTGCTAAGCGCTTACTATGTGCAGAGCACTGTTCTAAGCGCTGGGGTAGATATAGGATAATCAGGTCGTCCCACGTGAGGCTCACTGTTAATCCCCATTTTACAGATGCGGTAACTGAGGCCCAGAGAAGTGAAGTGACCTGCCCACGGTCACCCAGCTGACAAGTGGCAGAGCTGGGATTCGAACCCATGACCTCTGACTCCCAAGCCCGGGCTCTTGCCACTGAGCCACGCTGCTTCTCAGCTGTGTGACCTTGGGCAAATCACTTAAATTCTCTGCGCCTCAGTCCCCTCATCTGTAAAATGGGTATGGAGACTGTGAGTCCCAGTGCTTGGCACGTAGTAAGCGTACATAGAAGGTAACCTCTTAGAGGTACTGTGTTAACCGACTCTGTGAAACTCTCCCAGTACAGTAGTACAGATACCATCAGCATCTCAGTCCCGGCTCTGCCATTTGTCTGCCGTGCGACCCTGGGCGAGTCACTTCACCTCTCTGGGCCTCAGTTACCGCATCCGTAAAGTGGGGATTGAGACTGCGAGCCCCACGTGGGACAGGGACTGTGACCCACCCGGTTTGTGTGTATTCACCCCAGCGCCTAATACAGTTCCTGGCGACAGAGTAAGTGCTTAACAAATACCATTATGATTAAGAGAAGCAGCGTGGCCTAGTGGAAGGAGCCCGGGCTTGGGAGTCAGAGGTCCTGGGTTCGGATTCCACCTCTGCCACTTGTCAGCTGTGTGTGACTGTGGGCGAGTCACTTCACTTCTCTGGGCCTCAGTTCCCTCATCTGTCAAATGGGGATTAAGATTGTGAGCCTCCCGTGGGACGACCTGATGACCCTGTATCTCCCCCAGCGCTTAGAACAGTGCTCGGCACATGGTAAGCGCTTAACAAATACCAGCATTATTACTATTATCATTATACTTTTTGTCTACACCAGAGATTAGCACGTAATAACTGTTGTAAAAGTGCCATAATAATAATTATCATTAGTATTGGAAATCATTCAAGGTGCTACATTCATTTTACCATGACTTTCTTGAGGGGAAGGGTTCCTATCTCCTATTATTTTTATGGTATCGGTTAAGTGCTTACTATGTTCCAAGCACTATATTCTAAACCAGAAAGAGTGCCTGAAATGGATGGAGCCCTCGCTTTCACCACTGGTCAGCTGATCTGGGAGAAATTCTCAGATTAGAGTCCATCAGGTTATGGGATAGCTGGTGTTGGAGACTACAAAAATGCTAGAGATATTTGAAGGATTTTTTATTTTCGTCAGGTCCCTGGAGCCACTGGGAACATCTGAGATGAAGCGGTCAATCAATCATATCTATTTAGCATTTACCACGTGCAGAACACTGTCCTAAGCGCTTGGACGAGTACAATATAACAGATACGTTCCCTGCCCACAACAAGCTCACAGGCTAGAGGGGGAGACACACATTAATATACTGCATGCCTACGTAAATTACAGATCGATACATACGTGGGGTTGGGAGGGAGGATAAATGAAGGGAGCGAGTCAGGGCGACGCAGAAGGGAGTGGGAGAAGAGGAGAGGAGGGCTTAGTTAGGGAAGGCTTCCTGGTGATCGGAAAGAGCTTATGCTCCATTTCTTAAAAGAGGGAGAGCAGGTGTAGCGGAAGGAAAATTAACCCGGTGTCCCGATAGTGAGAGCTGCAGTGACTTCATTCTTAATAAATGAAGCACGGTGTGAAATGCATTCTTCCGTTGCTGCCTCCTGTGTATTCGGGGCAAGAACAGGTTTTAATTATGTATTCATTGAGCGCTTACTCTGGGACAAGACCGGGTTAGAAGATAGATTGTCAGTCCTCACCCCACACGGCATCCCCAGCCTAGGAGGTTGGGAGAGCAATAAATCTCTCAGTCGGTGGCATTTATTGAGCACTGACTGTGTGCAGAGCACCGCGAGCGCCGGCCAGCCGTACTTATTGAGCGCTTACTGGGTGCAGAGCGCTGGAGAAGTTAATCGTATTCATCAAGTGCTTACTATACGCGGAGCGCTGCATCAAGGGCTTGAAAGAGTACCATTTAGCAATAAACAGACAAATTCCTTGCCCACAAAGAGGTTACAATCTAGAGGACGGTTTATTGAACGCTTACTTCATGCGGAACATCTTACTAAGGGCTTATGAACAGGTATGAGGAATCTTAAGACCACAGAGGGGCAGTGACTTGCTCAAGGTCATACGGCAGGGTAATGGCAGAGAGGGGATTAGAATTCGCGTCACGATCCATCAGTCCATCAGCGGAATTTATTGAGCGCTTACTGTGTGCAGATGACTGTACTGAGCACTTGGGAGAGGACAATATATATACAATTAATTCGCTGCCCACAACGAGCTGACAGTCTAGAGGGGCTCCCCTGATTTCTCATCCTATATTCTTTTTTTTTCACTGTATTTGTTAAGCGCGTATTCTGTGCCACTGTTCTAAACACTGGGCTAGATCCAAGCTAATCAGGTCGAAACGGTCCCTGTCCCCCATGGGCCTCACAGTCTTAATCCCCATTTGACAGATGAGGTAACCGAGGCGCGAAAAATGAAGCGATTTGTCCGAGGTCCCACAGCAGAGCGGTGCCGGTGGCGCGATGAGAACCCGGGTCCTTCTGACTCCCGGGCCCCGGCTCTAGCCACTGGGCCACGCTGCTTCCATCTTTCCACTAGCCAACACCGTCTCTCCTGCTTTACCACTGAAATAATTTTCCCTCCTGTCACATCGATTTACAACTTGCCGGACAGGCCGGTAACAGGCCGCGCACCTTTGACATCCCTCTTAAACGCCTGGCGTCCCTATATCCCGACACCATTCGAAAGAGGAAAAAACGTTTCGATTATCGAAGACTGCGGGTTTGCGCCACCCCTAAGAGCTCTTTACACTCTGTCAGCATTTGAGAAGGTTTGTGGGGGGTTTCTCTCTCTCTCATCCCGTTCCTCGTCGGAGTCGCCTCAATTCTGTCAGACCCCCATTTAAATAAACCGTTTCCTGTCTAGCGTCTCGAGTGACATCACTTTCCGCGGCGTCCTATCTGTCATTCTAATTAGCAGAGCCCTGCAGCTGTGCTGGTGAGCGCTTCAGTCATACATCTTGGGTTCTAACAAGGAACCTTTTGATGGATTTCAATTATGATGTACAAGGCAACGTCGTCCTAATTAAAGGAGAAATTCCGTTTTGATGCCGTTTAAGGCGCCGTTAAAGTTTATGGTTCATGGAAGCCGATGTGTCCCTGAGCTCCGTGGGAGGGGAGGGAGAGGCGAGTGTCGGAGAAAGGGGCTGGTGCTCCTAGCGATCGGAAAGTAATGAGGCCTTCCCCGCTTTAAGCCGCCCTTTCCCCGGCTGTCTCTCCCTCTTGTGTCTCCTCAGCACTCGGATCCGTGATCTCTCCCCCGATTAGACCGTGAGCCCGTCAAAGGGCAGGGACCGTCTCTGTCTGTTACCGATTTGTCCATTCCAAGCGCTCAGTACAGTGCTCTGCACATGGTAAGCGCTCAATAAATACTATTGAATGAATGAATGAATCTCCGGGCGTTTGGTATTCACCCCGCCCTCAGCCCCACGGCACTTACGTACGCCTTCCTCCCGCCACATCATAATAATAATGATGTCGGTATTTGTTAAGCGCTTACTACGTGCAGAGCACTGTTCTAAGCGCCGGGGTAGGCACGGGGGAAGGAGGTTGTCCCACGTGAGGCTCACGGTCTTCATCCCCATTTTACAGATGAGGGAACCGAGGCACAGAGAAGTGAAGTGACTTGTCCACGGTCGCACAGCCGACAAGGGGCAGAGTCGGGATTCCGGCCCACACACTTCGCTCCTCTATTGCCAACCTTCTCGTCGTCTCTCCGTCTCCCCTATCGCACCACCCACCCCTGGCCCACATCCTGCCTCTGGCGTGGGACGCCCTCCCTCCTCAAATCCGACAGACAGTGAGTCTCCCCCATTTCAAAGCCTTATTGTAGGCCCATCTCCACCAAGAGGCCTTCCCTGATTAAGCCCCCTTATCTTCTTCCTTTCCCTTCTGCGTCGCCCTGACTCGCTCCCTTTTTCATCCCCCCCTCCCAGTTCCACGCCACTTATGTCCACATCTGTCATTTATTTTTTTCTATTCACGTCTGTCTCCCCTTCTAAACTGTAAACTCGTTATGGGCAGGGAACACGTCTGTTTATTGTTATGTTTTAATAATAATAATTGTGGTATTTGTTAGGTGCTTACTATAATAATAATACTGTGTCCCTAGGTGCTGTGCTTACTATAATAATAATACTGTGTCCCTAGGTGCTGTTCTAAATGCTGGGGAAGATTCTGGGTAAATAATAATGCTGTTGGTATTTGTTAAGCGCTTACTACGTGCAGAGCACTGTTCTAAGCGCCGGGGGAGATACAGGGTGATCAGGTTGCCCCACGTGAGGCTCCCAGTCTTCATCCCCATTTTACAGATGAGGGAACTGAGGCCCAGAGAAGCGAAGTGACTTGCCCACAGTCACCCAGCTGACAAGAGGCAGAGCCGGGATTCGAACCCATGACCTCTGGCTCCCAAGCCCGGGCTCTTTCCACTGAGCCACGCTGCTTCTCTGAATAAAGAGAATTCTTTAGGGTTGGACACAGTCCCTATCCTGCGTGGGCCTCTCGGTCTTAATCCCCATTTTACAGATGAGAGAACTGAGGCCCAGAGAAGTGAGGTGACTTACCCAAGGTCACATAGCAGACAAGTGGCAGAGCAGAACTTTCACACCTCGAGAAACAGCGTGGTCTAGTGGATAGCGCATGGGTCCGGGAGTCAGAAGGACATGGGTTCCCATCCCGGCTCTGCCACTTGTCGTCTCTGTGACCTACGGCAAGTCCCTTCACTTCTCCGGGCCTCAGTTCCCTCATCCGTAAAATGGGGATTAAGACTGTGAGCCCCATGTGGGACAGGGACTGTATCCAACCTGATTAGTTGGTATCTACCCCAGCACTCACTACAGTGCCTGGCATAGAGTAAGCGCTTAACAATACCATTCAAAAAAGGGCTAAAGCCAGGACTCAGGGTGGGAAGATTGCCTCATACCGTTTGTTCAGAAGACGCTCAATTTCGAAGATCTTCAGGTCCAGAGAGTGTGTTGGTGGAGACTTCTAATGATAATAATAATAACGTTGGTATTTGTTAAGCGCTTACTATGTGCAGAGCACTGTTCTAAGCGCTGGGGTAGATACAGGGTATTCAGGGCGTCCCACGTGAGGCTCCCGGTCTTCATCCCCATTTTCCAGGTGAGGTCACTGAGGCCCCGAGAAGTGAAGTGACTCGCCCACAGTCACACAGCTGACAAGTGGCAGAGCCGGGATTCGAAGCCATGACCTCTGACTCCAAAGCCCGGGCTCTTTCCCCTGAGCCATGCTGCTTTTGGGTTTATAGAGAAGACTAAAGGTCGCCTCCTCTTGATCTAAGGACCTCAGTTTTAAGCCTCATCTCTTTGTTGTGACGGCGTGGGCGTCTTTTTCTGGGAGGTAAAGAGTACTGCTCTTTCAGGGTCAGCAAATAAGATGGATGAACACCTTGTTCAGATGTCCACACTGCACAGAGGTTGGATATTTTCCCCTGAAGGGCTCGATCCTGGAGAAGAAAAATGGTGTTGGGGGTCAAAGATGAGGGTGGCTTATAATAATAAGGTTGGTATTTGTTAAGCGCTTACTATGTGCCGAGCACTGTTCTAAGCACTGGGCTAGATACAGGGTAATGAGGTTGTCCCACGTGAGGCTCCCAGTCTTCATCCCCATTTTCCAGATGAGGGAACTGAGGCACGGAGAAGTAAAGTGACTTGCCTACAGTCACACGGCTGACAAGTGGCAGAGCCGGGATTCGAACCCATGACCTCTGACTCCCAAGCCCGGGCTCTTTCCGCTGAGCCACACTGGTTTATACCGGCCTTGTCAGTGGAAGAATTGAGGCAAGGTGGGGGAGTCGGCCGTTTTGATCTTTGGAGTTTGATTCCCAGATTGAAAGTAAGTGGGAGATTATACGTCGGCTGGGGGAGCGTCTGAAAAAGGTCGTTCGGGTCAGTTAACTTTTTGGGAATGTTGAGAAGCAGAGTGGTCTGGTGGAGAGAGTGCAGGTCGGGGAGTTAGCGGCCCTGATTCTAATCCCGCTTCTCTCATTTACCGGCTGTGTGACCTTGGGTAAGTCTTGGGTAAGCGTCTCTCCGGACCTCTGGTTCCTCATCTGCAAAACGGGGATAAGAATAATAATAATAAATAATTGGTAATGGTGGTACCTGTTAAGCGCTTACTCTGTTCCAGGCTCTGTATTAAGCGCTGAAGCAATTCCTGTTCTCCCTCCTTCTTAACCAATCAATCAATCAATGGCATTTATTGAGCACTTACTACATGCAGAGCACTGTTTTAAGTGCTTGGGAGAGTATAATCCAACAGAATTGGAAGAGGCTTACCCTGCCCATAATGAGCCGACGGTCTGCAGGGGGATCCTTCTTAATAATAATGTCGGTATTTAATAATAATGTTGGTATTTGTTAAGCGCTTACTATGTGCAGAGCACTGTTCTAAGCGCTGGGGTAGACACAGGGGAATCAGGTTGTCCCACGTGGGGTTCACAGTCTTAATCCCTATTTTACAGATGAGGGAACTGAGGCACAGAGAAGTGAAGTGACTCGCCCACAGTCACACAGCTGACAAGTGGCAGAGCTGGGATTCGAACTCATGAGACCTGACTCCAAAGCCCGTGCTCTTTCCGCTGCACCACGCTGCTTCTCAGCTCTTAAAAAATACAACCATTATTATTTTTATACTATAGTAAGCGCTTAACAAATACCATCATCATCATTATTAGTGATTTTTATTTACTCCCCACAATACCCCTGCAAGGTAGGGTTCAGATATTATTACCCTCAATCTACGGGTAAGATATGAGGCGGTTAAGTGGCTTGCCCAAGGCCGAAAACGGAACGAGTGATAAGGCTGGGACTGGAAATCGGGACTTCCCATGTCCCCCCGGCCCCAATTTCACCCCGGATTTCCGGTTGTTGGCCTCTCTCAGCTGAGCTGGACCCAGTGCCTAAACACAGCAGTCAGTCACTGAGTCAGTCCTGTTTATTGAGCACCTATTGTGTGCAGATCACTGTACTGAGCGCTTGGGAGAGAACAACAGAACAATAGAACAGACACAATTCCCTGCCCACTGTGAGCTTACAGTCTAGAGAGGGAGACGTGAGCAGAAATAAATAAATGACAGATCTGATCAGAAGTGGTGTGAGGCAGAGAGGAGGAATGAATAAAGGGAGCCGGTCGGAGCGACGCAGAAGGGAGTGGGAGAAGAAGAAAGGAGGGCTGAGTCAGGGAAGGCCTCTTGGAGGAGACGGGCCTTAAATAAGGCTTTGAAGAAGGGGAGAGTCATTGTCGGATCTGAAGAGGAAGGGAGTTCCAGGGCAGAGGCGGGACGTGGGCGAGAGGTCAGCGGAAAGACGGACGAGATCGAGGGACAGAGAGAAGGTCGGCATTAGAGGAGCGAAGACGGCCCACGTGGGACCGCGTCCGATCCAATAATCTTGTATCTACCCCAGGGCTTAGCATGGCGCCTGGCACTTAGAGAGCGCTTACCCAGCCTTACAGCCTGATCTGAGATGAATCCAGTTGTAAAATTCTAGGAGCATCCGCGCAAGGGCCTCACCGTTCCCCAGACCATCTCCTTTCCACAACAGATTTCCCTAAGTGCTGGATTCTCGCGGTTTTGATTTCGTTTACGGAGAGCGAGACGGGACGTCGGGTCCGAGATTATATTTCTGAATATTCGCATTTCAGAGGACAAACGCAGTTGTAATCCAGAATTTCAACCAAATGTCATCCCTTCCCAACCTTACTAAGGCCGGTAGCTTTTGTTTTAAAGGATTTGCTAAAAACCGAATATAAAATCAATCAGACATTTTGTTCCGGAATGACATTTGAAATGCCGCTTGATTTTTGCCTCACCAAGGATTTTGCTTTATTTATTTATTTTTAATCTTGGAATGTGATTTATGGGCATCATTTAAATATCTTTGTATGAAACACAGAAGAGATACCTTAACTTTGGGGTCTTGGTCGACAAGTTAAATTATATTTGTAAACGCTTCACTGAGCTGTATTTTTCAAATATAATTCAAGTAGAGTAATTACGTTTAAAATATGATTTTTCATAGTTATGACCCATCTGCTCAATACTGATAAGGGGTTCAATAAACCAAGTGGTAAAAATCAATTCAGTTAAATGTTTATTAATTATGTAACTCGCAGACTACCCCCCTGAGAATATCGAATGCTACCGACACGTAATCCAAGGTAGAGACGGAAAATCTTCGCTCGGGTTGAGAGAAGGAACCGAAACCCAACCCCATCGCATCCTCTGAATCAGAGTCTCGACGCGCCATCTTGAAGCACAAAGGACAGCTCTAGAGACATGAAATCAACATTTTGAAACATGGTGCTCATTATTCCGTTTAATCTGATCTTTCACGGAGAGCACGCTTTTTCTCAAGGTGAAGTAGACCGTTTTTATCTGCGACAAGGGAAAAAAAAATCTAAAAAATATCCTGCCATTAAGAATCACTGGAGCATAGAGGATAAAGTCACATTCAAAGCAACTCTCGTCATTCCTCACATTTATCAGTAAATTTAGACCTCGTTTCTAATCTTCTTGGCCATTCCTGTAAACTCCAGGTTGACTGGAAATGGATTTGATCGGTCACCGATGTGTGAAACGCACAGACCATAAAGAGAAATCCAGTAGAACAAAGAACTCCCCTTCCTTCCGGCCTCTTAAGGACCTTCGCGGCCTAGATGTTCCGTCGTAAGCTTCCCTTCGGGGACTCTTGACTCTCTCCGCCCTAACGGCATCAAAAACGGGATCGAACCCGAAGTTGTGAGCGGCTAGGGCGGGGAAGTGACTGGAAAAGGGTGAGGAGGTGAAGCACGGGGGCTGAACGCATAAAGTTGAGAAACATCCCAAGTGATGGCGTCTAGGATTCTAAATTCCTCAAGACCCAATCTGGAGAAGCGGTGTGGCCAGGTGGATAGAGCATGGGCCTGGCACTCAGAGGCCCTGGGTTCTAGCCCCCGGCTCTGCCACTTGTCCCCTGGGTGACTTAATAATGTTGGTATCCCGTTAAGCGCTTGCTATGTGCCGAGCACTGTCCTAAGCGCTGGGGTAGACACAGGGGAATCAGGTCGTCCCACTTGGGGCTCACAGTCTTCATCCCCATTTGACAGATGAGGGAACTGAGGCACCGAGAAGTGAAGCGACTTGCCCAAAGTCACACAGCTGACGAGTGGCCGAGCCGGGATTCGAACCCATGACCTCTGACTCCAAAGCCCGGGCTCTTTCCACTGAGCCACGCTGCAGTTGTTGGGTAGGGATGGTCTCTATCTGTTGCCCAATTGTACTTTCCAAGCGCTTAGTCCAGCGTGCCCTGCACACAGTAAGCGCTCAATAAATATACCACTGAATGAAGGAATTCCTCGACTCCTCTTTCGACTACCACTTCTCTTTCTACTCCTACCGCTTCGACTCCTACTAGTACTCATGCTTCTATTTGGCTGCCGTGTGACCTTGGGCTAGTCACTTCACTTCTGAGAAGCAGGGCGGCCTAGTGGATAAAGTCCGGGGCTGGGAGTCAGAAGGGTGAGAAGCAGCGTGGCATAGTGGAAAGAGCACAGGCCTGGGAGTCAGAGGGCATGGGTTCAAATCCCAGTGAAGTGGGCAAGTCACTTCACTTCTCTGTGCCTCAGTGACCTCATCTGTAACATGGGGATTAAGACCGTGAGCCCCACGTGGGACAACCTGATCTCCTTGTATCCTCCCCGGTGCTTAGAACGGTGCTTTGCCCATAGTAAGCGCTTAACGAATGCCATCATTATTATTATGCTAATCCCAGCTCAACCATTTGCCAGCTATGTGACCTTGAGCAAATCACTTCACTTCCCTGGGCCTCGGTTCCCTCGTCTGTAAAACGGGAATGTAGACCGCGAGTCGTATGCGGGACGTGGGATGTGTCCAACCTGCATCTTGAATCTATCCCAGTCCTTATTACAGTTCCTGGCACATCGTAAGCGATTAACGTATACCATTAAAAAAAAAAAAGCCTTCCCTGGGCCTCACTTACCTCATCTGTAAAATGGGGATTAAGACTAGGGGTCCTGTGGGGGACAGGGACTGTGTCCAAGCTGATTTACTCATATCCACCTCAGTGGTACAGTGCCTGGCAGATGCCACGATTATTATCAACATCATCATCGTTATCGTTATCATCATTATCAGGACCTGGGTTCTAATCCCGCTCCGCCCCTTGTCTGCCAGGTGACCTGGGGCAAGTCACTGAACTACTCCGTTTCTCAATTTTCTCATCTGTAAAACTGGCGGTCTTGCACCTGGTTTCCTCACCCTCGGACTGGATGTGATCCGATTATCTCGTATCTACCCCAGCGCTTAGTACAATGCTCGGCACATTAATAAGCGCTTCAAAAACGGCTTAACAAATTATTATCCTGCTCTAGATCAGTTTGAAGACCGGCCGAGAAGAACAATGGAATGATTCCACGTTGCAGGAAATAGGCTCCGTTTGATCGATAAAAAGACCCTGTGAGAGGTAAAGGAAAAGAAATCTTCGCTGGGCATTTCGCAGCAGAATCATTCTAAGAACCCGGAAGAGGAAGGCAGCAAATTGTAAATCAGAAAAAATAAGTGGGTAATAGTATCAATGAAGGGGAAAATGAAGAAGAAAACTGCTATCCCAGAAAATACTTCTCTCAGGAATGGATGGTCCGAAAAAGAGAGTTGCTCAGAAGGAGTAGGAGGGTCACCACTATTGCAAAACTAGAAAGGGGCTGTTGGAGCCATCCAATCGATCCATCGGTCGGGATTTATTGGGCTCCTACTGTATGCGGAGCGCTTACAACGGCGCTCCGGGGAGGGTCAGTAGATCAAACGGTTGTATCTTTTGAGCGCTTACTGGCTGCTTGGGAGAGTGCGATAGAATTGGTAGACATGTTCCCTGCCCACAGAGATTTTACATTTTAGAGGGGGAGACAGACATTAATTTAAATAAATGGTTTATGAGATGATGGCATAAGCGCCGCATGGACAGTGAAACGTCTTGTCCAGCCGACCGCCCGATACAGTTAATTCCCGCCCACCGGGAGCTTACGGTCTAGCTGGGGAATCACTAGAAGCAGCCCGGCCTAGTGGATAAAGCCCGAGTCTGGGAGTCAGAGGATCCGAGTGCTAATCCCAGCTCCGCCACTTGTCTGCTGTGTGCTCTTGGGCAGGTCGATTCACTTCTCTGGGCCTCAGTTCCCTCATCTGCAGAATGGGGATTCGATCCCCGTTCTCCTCCCTACTTAGAGCGTGAGCTCCACCTGGGACCTGATGATTCAGAGCTCAGTAGAGTCCTAGCAGGATCGTAAGGGCTTAACAAATATCAGTATTATTGTTATTATTTTCATAGAGCTGGTGTTTGCATAAGATGCTTCGCATACTCATAGCTATTTCCCATTTCCAGGCAAGGAATCCCATCACGGAGCCGATTCAAGATCTACCCGCTCCTTAGCTAAGGCCCCTGCTTTGCCGACATTTTTTCTCATGGCATTTGTTAAGCGCTTAGGAAGGGTCCAGCTCTGTTCTAAGCGCTGGGGTAGAATGGAGTTATTCACGCCGGATACAGTCCCTGTCCCACACGGAAGCTCACAGCCTAGGTATCCCGGAAGCTCCTCCAGTAGACCGCGAGTTTCCGGAGAGCGGGGATCGCGTCTACCGTCTCTAATATACTCTCCCAAGCGCTTAGTACAGTGCTATGCACACGGTAGACTGTAAGTTCCTTGAGGGCAGGGATTGTGTCCACTGGTTCAAATGTGCTCTCCCAAGTGCTTCGTACAGTGCTCTGCACACAGTAGCCTGGATGTATTTTGGGAGCAGGGTTAACGTCTACCAACTCTATGGAAAAGCAGTGTTGCCTAGCGGATAGAGCATGGGCCTGGGCAGTGTAATGAGAATAATGATTATTCATTCATTCATTCAATAGTATTTATTGAGCGCTTACTGTGTGCAGAACACTGTACTAAGCGCTTAGAAAGGACAAATCGGCAACAGAGAGAGACAGTCCCCGCCCTCTGACGGGCTCACGGTCCAATCGGGGGAGACGGGCAGACGAGAACGATGGCAGCGAATGGAGTCGAGGGGAAGAGCATCTCATCAAAACAATGTGGTACTTGCTAAGAGCTTTCTACGTGCCAAGCACTGTTTTAAGCGCTGGGGTAGATATAAGGTAGTCAGGTTGTCCCACGTGGGGCTCACGCTCTTATCCCCATTTTACAGATGGGGTCACTGAGACACGGGGAAGTTATGTGACTTGTCGGAGGTCACGCAGCAGACATAGGATCTAGGTTCTCGTTCCAGCTCCACCACGTGCCCTCTCTGGGATCTTGGGAGAATTACTGATCTCTTCTGTGCCTCAGTTCCCTGATCTGTGAAGTGGAGATGAAGACTGTGAGCCCCACGTGAGACAGGGACTGTGTCCCACCTGATTAACTTGTATCTACCCTAGTGCTTAATAAAGTGCATGTGGTACGCACTTAACGAAAAACAAAGAAAAACTCTATTGTACTCTCCCAAGTGCTTAGTTTAGTGTTCTGCACACAGTAGACTCTAAGCTCCTTGAGGGCAGGGATCGTGTCTACTGGTTTGTTTGTACTCTCCCAGTACAGTGCTCTACCCGCACACAGTAAGTGCTCAGTAAACGCTCTTGATCGATGGCTTGCAGAATCTGCCTCTGTGGTTCGTTCCCTGTCCTCTGATGGATAATGAATTGACTCAGAGTAGATGGAAAGAAGACTTGACCTCATAAATTCGGGTGGATAGATGAGAAATACGCCTCTCGCGGTCTTAATCCCCATTTTATAGATGAGGCACCGAGAAGTGAAATGACTTGCCCACGGTCACACAGCTGACAAGTGGCAGAGCTGGGATTCGAACCCATGACCTCTGACTCCCAAGCCCGGCCTCTTCCCACTGAGCCACGCTGCTTCCGTGAGGGAACACTCACCCGTGCCGGGCAGCAGCGGCGCCGGAGAGAGTCGAGGGCAGAGATTGGAGTTTACTGCGTGGAAGGAGGTAATGGTCAACCACTTCCAGATTTTTACCAAGAAAGGTCTGCGGATCCACTACCGGAACGATGGCAGATGGAGAGAGGGGAGCTCTGGGGGAGATGTGTCCGTGGCGTCGCCATGGGTCGGAAACGGCTCGACGGCATAAGACAAAACAAGATGAGAAATAATTCAGGAGGAATAAAGTCCGGGAGTAGTAATGATGATATAAATAAAAAACCATACCAGTGTTCCTTAAGGTCTTATTAAATATGCCAAGTACTGTGTTAAGCCTGGAGATCCCAGTTTAAGAGGGGGAGAGAGCAGGTATTTAATCTCCATTTTACGGATGAGTAAACTGAGGCCCAGAGACGCTAAGACTGTGAGCCCGTCACTGGGCAGAGATTGTCTCTATCTGTTGTCGAATTGTACATTCCAAGCGCACAGTGCTCTACACATAGTAAGCGCTCGATACATACTACTGATGAATGGAGCGAGAATTAGAACCCAGGTCTCCTACCTCTCGACCCTGGTGTCTAATCCACCGGGCCACAAGGGCAAAAACAGCATTCTTGAAGAATTATAAAGTTCTCGATTTCCTCCCCAACATCGGTTTTGATTGCTTACTTTTCAGTCTCAATTAAAAGAACGACCCGCGTATCGTATCCCGGACTCAAATCCCCAGAAGCGACTCTTCCCTCCTGAGAGCGTTCTCCATGCTTAAGGCAATACGGAGCTGATCGATGGTGGGAGGGTAATGATAAATGAATCCTACTGTGGATTCTGTCAACTAAATAAATCAGTAATGCCATCAATATTATTAATATTTTAGACCCCCTCCCCAGGTAGCTGTTTAACTCGGGCACTTCCTCTTTCCCTTCTTAGGGACATTAACTCCTCGACTCCGACGTGTCTCGAGACGGGAGGAATCGGAGGATGGTAGGGAGGGCCCGGGGATGATCTTGGCGGCTGTGAATGAGGTCCACATGCCTCGATGCTGAGGTAAATCCAAAAATCTCTTTAAGAGAAGGAACAGAAGACTGAAGGAGCAGGGAGAATCCAGATGAAATTCCTAAAATCATTAAAAAATTTTTATGGTGCTTGGTAAGCACTTTAGATGTGCCAGGCTCTGTACTATGCACTTGGGAAGATCCAAGATAATCAGGTTGGACGTAGTCCCCGTCATTCATTCATTCAATTAATTCAATTCATTGAGCACTTACTGTGTGCAGAACATCGTACTAAGCACTTGGGAGAGGACAATACAAGAACAGACACATTCCCTGCCCGCAATGAGTTCACAGTCTAATGTTGGTATTTGTTAAGCGCTTACTATGTGCAGAGCACTGTTCTAAGCGCTGGGGTAGACACAGGGGAATCAGGTCGTCCCACGTGGGGCTCACGGTCTTAATCCCCATTTTCCAGATGAGGGAACTCAGGCACCGAGAAGTGAAGTGACTCGCCCGCAGTCACACAGCTGACGAGTGGCAGAGCCGGGATTCGAACTCATGAGCCCTGACTCCAAAGCCCGGGCTCTTTCCACTGCGCCGCGCTGCTTCACAGTCTAGAGGGGAGACCGACATGAATACGCATCAATAAATGAATACATAAATGGATTACAGATAGACTGTGTTGCTGGGTAGGGATTGGCTCTATTTGTGGCCGAATTGTACTTTCCAAGCGCTTAGTACAGTGCTCTGCACACAGTCAGCGCTCAATAAATACAATCGAATGGATGAAGAAGCAGCGTGGCTCAGTGGAAAGAGCACGGGCTTTGGAGTCAGGGCTCATGAGTTCGAATCCCAGCTCTGCCACTTGTCGGCTGTGTGACTGTGGGCAGGTCACTTAACTTCTCTGTGCCTCAGTTCCCTCATCTGTAAAATGGGGATTAAGACTGTGAGCCCCACGTGGGACAACCTGATTCCCCTATGTCTACCCCAGCGCTTAGAACAGTGCTTGGCACATAGTAAGCGCTTAACAAATACCAACATTATTATTATTATTATGAAGGAACGAATCTATAGATAAGTGCTGTGGGGACGGGAGGGAGGATGAGTGAAGGGAGCAAGTCAGAGCGACGCAGAAGCAAGTGGGAGAAGCCACCTGTTCCCCACGGGGCTCACAGTCTCGACCCCCATTTTACAGATGAGGGAACTGAGGCCCGGAGAAGTGAAGTGACTTGTCCAAGGTCACACGGCAGACAAGCTGCGGAGCCGAGGCTAGATCCCAGGTCCTCCTGGCTCAGTCAGTCGTATTTATTGAGCACTTCCCTTGTGCTCCATCCTCCAACTCTCTCCTTGACCCGTTCCAATCTGGATTCCATCCACTTCGCTTCATAGAAGCAGCCCTCTCGAAGGTCATCGAGGATCTCCTCCTTGCCTAAACCAGTGACCTTCTTTTCCCCGTCTCTCTCTCTCTTTCCGCGTCATCTATACACGCGGCTCCATCTGCTATTCACCCCTCCCTCAGCCCCACAGCACCTGTGTACTTCTCTGTAAATTCTCTATTTCTATTAATTCCATTGAGAAGCAGCGTGGCTCAGTGGAAAGAGCCCGGGCTTGGGAGTCAGAGATCATGGGTTCTAATCCCGGCTCTGCCACTTGTCAGCTGGGTGACCTTGGGCAAGTCACTTCGCTTCTCTGGGCCTCAGTTCCCTCATCTGTAAAATAGGGATGAAATCTGTGAGCCTCACGTGGGACAACCTGATTACCCTGAATCTACCCCAGCGCCTAGAACAGTGCTCGGCACATAGTAAGCGCTTAACAAATACCAGCATTATTATTATTATTGTTATTATTAATGTCTGTCTCCCCCTCTAGACTAAGCTCGTTGGGGGCAGGGGTCTCAGTTTTACTAGGCACTTTATGCGGGGCTCTGCACACAGTAAGCGCTCGATATATACCACCGATTGATTGAGAATCTCAGAACATTATGAAGGGTCTGTGGATAATTCAGCCCGGAGGCCTCTTAGGCACAGTCAGGCTCACAGTCTTCACCCCCATTTTACGGCTGAGGTAACTGAGGCACTCAGTCCTCTGACTCCCAAACCCGCGCTCTATCCACTAGGCCATGCTGCTTCTCTGGTGGGTACTGTCTGCTGTTCCCAGTTAGACCGTGAGCCCGTCAGTGGGCAGGGATGGTCTCTGTCTGTTGCCGAATTGTCCATTCCAAGCGCTTAGTACAGTGCTCTGCACACAGTAAGGGCTCAGTGAAAACGACTGAATGAATGAATGCTGTTGTGGCTAGGGTCAGAGCCCAGCTAGTAAAATGGGGCTCTTTAAACACGTGACCCCATTTGAATGGCAGGGATTGTATTTGACGTTTCACACACTCCCAGGCCTCTCTCATAATGCTACATCGACCAGTCGATCGATAGAATTTATGAAGTTCTTCCTTTTTTATTAATGTTATTTTCTAAGTGCGTACTCTGCGCCAGGCACTGTTCTCAGCTCTTGTGTAGATGGACAGATACCATAATAATTACAATTACTATATGATATAATACGTTCATAACATATTATATTATTATTATACAGGCTAATCAGATTGGACGTAGTCCCCGTCCCACGTGGGGCTCGCGGTCTTGATCCCCATTTTACAGATGAGGCAACCAAGCCACAGAGAAGCAAAGTGGCTTGCCCAAGTAGACGAGCCAGAATTAGAACCCAAGTCCTTATGACTCCCAGGACCGTGCTCTTTCCACTGAGCCACGCTGCTTCTCTAAGTGGGAGTAAATGGGCGGGAACAGCGCAACAGAACCTGTAGTGACGTTATCAGCACACCAGGAGCTCGCAGATATCACTACAAATTATGGATATATACATAGAGAAGCAGCGTGGCTCGGTGGAAAGAGCATGGGCTTGGGAGTCAGAGGTCATGGGTTCGAATCCCGGCTCTGCCGCTTGTCAGCCGTGTGACTCTGGGCAAGTCACAGTTTCTCTGCGCCTCAGTTTCCTCATCTGTAAAATGGGGATGAAGACTGTGAGCCTCACGTGGGACAACCCGATTACCCTGTATCTACCCCGGTGTTTAGAACAGTGCTCGGCATATGGTAAGCGCTTAACAAATACCAACGTTATTAGTATAAATGCTGTGGGCCTGAGGGCGGGATAAATATCAAGTGCTTTAAAGGGAGAGATCCAAGTTCAAGGGTGACGCAGAAGGGAGAGGAAGTAAGGGAAATTAGGGTTTAACGGATAGACCCCGGGCCCGGGAGTCGGAAAGACCTGGGTTCTAATCCCAACTCCACCAGTTGACTGCTGTGTGACCTTAGGCAGGTCATTTCTCCGGGTCTCAGTTCCCTCCTCTGTAAAATGGGGATTAAGGCTGGGAGCCCCAGAGAGGACAGGGACTGGGTCCAACCTGATTAGCTTGGATCTATCCCCGGGCTGAGAACGACGCCTGCCGCACAGTAAGCGCTTAACAGATACCATAAAAGAGGGAGAGTCCACTTCCGTGCTACTCCCCGTTTCCTAGTCGTTTCCGCCTTCCACCCACCCGCGGATCCAAATCCTTTAAGCGAGAGCCGTAAAAGGAACCTCGAGGTTCCCCTGTATCCCCTGCCCAAATCAATACAAGCCTATAGTCCTTGGCCCATATTGAGCCGCTCTGGTGGAAGCGATAAGCTTTTGGCAATGAAATCAGTCAAGCTAGGAAAAATCGAGGCTGGAAGTGGTTTCCTTTTTTTTTTTTAATGGCATTTATCAAGCTTTGACGCTGCAACCGGCCCCGGTGTAGATAGGAATTCGTCAGATTGGACTCGATTCCAGCCTCACATGGGGTTCGCTGTCTAAGAGGGAAGGCAAACATGAGGAAACAGAGGCCCAGAGGGATTTTGGGGACATACTCAGGGTCACACAGCAATCTCTATTCAATAGTATTTATTGAGCGCTTACTATGGGCAGAGCACTGGACTAAGCACTTGGAATGGACAAATCGGCAACAGAGAGAGACAGTCCCTGCCCTTTGACGGGCTTACGGTCGAATCGGGGGAGACGGGCAGACGAGAACGATGGCAATGAATAGAATCGGGTGGAAGAACATCTCATAAAAACAGTGGCAGATAAATAGAATCAGGGCGATGTACATCTCATTAAACAAAATAAATAGGGTGATGAAGATATATACGGTCGAGCGGACGAGTACGGTGCCGAGGGGTTGGGACGGGAGAGGGGGAGGAGCAGAGGGAAACGGGGGGGAGAAGAGGGTTTAGCTGTGGAGAGGTGAAGCGGGGCGGGTAGAGGGAGCGGAGGGAAAAGGGGAGCTCAGTCTGGGAAGGCCTCTTGGAGGAGGTGACCTTTAAGTATGGGCAGAGGTGGGCTTAGTACCCAAGCCTCCTAATTCAGGGGGCTTGAGGATAGGGAATCCTAGATTGGGAGTCCCTTGAAGGACAAGATCTGTGCCTAATTTTCACCTCTGTCTTCCCTCCCACTGTTAAGTAACAATAATAAGAACGATAGTATTTGTTAAGCGCTTACTATGTGCCAAGCCTGTTTTAAGCGCCAGGGTAGACACCAGTTAATCAGGTTGGACACAGTACAGTGCTCTGCAGAAAGTAAGTACTCCTCTTCCTCCTCCTCCTACTAATTATGGTATCTGTTAAATGCTTACTATGTGCCAGGCACCGTACTGAGTCCCGGGATGGGAAAAAATCAAAGCTGTGCAGGTGGTAAGTGGCTCATAAATACTATTACGATTCATTTCGTTCATTCATTCAATTGTTCCTTCATTCAATAGCATTTATTGAGCGCTTACTATGTGCAGTGCGCTGTACTAAGCGCTTGGAATGTACAGACCCCAGACTGAGCTCCTCTTCCCCCTCTACTCCCTCTGCCATCCCCCCCTTTACCTCTCTGCAGCTAAAGCCTCATTTTCCCCTTTTCCCTCTGCTCCTCCACCTCTCCCTTCCCATCCCCACGGCACTGTACCCGTCCGCTCAACTGTATATATTTTTGTTACCCTATTTATTTTGTTAATGATTTGTACATCGCCTTGATTCTATTTAGTTGCCATTGTTTTTACGAGATGTTCTTCCCCTTGACGCTGTTTAGTGCCATTGTTCTTGTCTGTCCGTCTCCCCCGATTAGACTGTAAGCCCGTCAAACGGCAGGGACTGTCTCTATCTGTTGCCGACTTGTTCATCCCAAGCGCTTAGTACGGTGCTCTGCACATAGTAAGCGCTCAATAAATACTATTGAATGAATGAATGAATGAATACAGTTCGGCAGCAGTTAGAGACAATCCCTGCTCACTGACGGGCTTACAGTCTAATTGGGAGAGAAAGAGTCTAACTGGGGGAGAAAGACAAAAACAATAGCAATAAATAGAATCAAGGGGATGTACACCTCATTAACAAAATGGATAGGGTAATAGAGATATATACAAATGAGCATTTATGGAGCGCTTCCTATGTGCAGAGCACTGTACTAAGGGCTTGGGAGATGACAGTACAGCAATAAATAGACACATTCCCATATTTTCAACTATGTGCTCCCTCCCATGGAGAAGCAGCATGACTTAGTGAGAAGCAGCGTGGTTTAGTAGATAGATCACGGGCCCGGACATTAGAAGGACCTGGATTCCAATGCCTGCTCCGCCACTTGTCTGCTGGGCAAGTAACTGCCCCTTCCTACCTCTCCTCCCTTCTCTCTCTCCACCGCCCACCCCGCACGCTCCGCTCCTCCGCCGCCCACCTCCTCGCCGGCCCTCGGTCTCTCCCGGCCCGCCGTCGACCCCCGGGCCGCGTCCTCCCGCGGTCCCGGAACGCCCTCCCTCCTCACCTCCGACAATCTAATTCTCTTCCCCTCTTCAAATCCCTACTTAAAGCTCACCTCCTCCGAGAGGCCTTCCCACACTGAGTTCCCCCTTTTCCCTCCGCTCCCTCTGCCCCCCTCCTTCACCTCTCCGCAGCTAAGCCCTCTTCTCCCCCCTTTCCCTCCGCTCCTCCCCCTCTCCCGTCCCACCCCCTCGGCACCGTGCTCGTCCGGTCGACCGTATATATCTTCATCACCCTATTTATTTTGTTTAATGAGAGGTACATCGCCCTGATTCTATTTATCTGCCATTGTTTTTATGAGATGTTCTTCCCCTCGACTCTTTATTGCCATCGTTCTCGTCTGCCCGTCTCCCCCGATTCGACCGAAAGCCCGTCAAAGGGCAGGGACCGTCTCTATCTGTTGATGATTTGTACATTTCAAGCGCTTAGTACAGTGCTCTGCACATAGTAAACGCTCAATAAATACTATTGACTATAGATTGCTGTGTGACCCTGAGTATGTCAATAAATACTATTGAAGGAATGAATAAAAATAAATACTATTGAATGAATGAATAAACTTCTCTTGGCCTCAGTGACCTCATCTGTAAATAGGGATGAAGGGTTTGAGCTCCAGGTGGGACCGGGACTGTGTCCGACCCGATTATCTTGTATCTACCCCCATACTTAGAACAATGCTTGGCTGATAGTAAGTACCATAATTATTAATAGTAATAGTAGACATGGTATTTATTAAACACTACACGCAGAACACTGTTCTCAGAGCTGGGAGAGAAGAGACGAACGGAAATTAAACACGATGCCTGCCACTTATGAGGCTCACGATCTAAGTCAAACTGAGTCGTTGTCAAAGTAAAGCGCTAATGCGTTGCTTCTATTATTTGCTTTCATTCTTTTTTTCTGAGAGGAAGCGTCGTAAACTATCCGCAGAATATCTGATTTCATTCGGAAGTCACGTCCTCTTCGGCTTCCAACAAAGCCCAAGAAAGACAACAACGGCCCTCAAAGCGGCAGACATCTTCTCAGGGAGAAGACACGAGGGCACGCGCTTTTGTTTCTTCTCTTTTAAGTGACATTGCTATTTTGGTGCCTGGATGTTTTCATCCCTGCCCGCAGGAACAGGGAGCAGGAAAACAAACAAACAAACAAACAGGCAGCCCTGTTTCTCCACTTCATCAGTCTAGCGATCAGTTGTAATTATCGAGCACTTACTGTGTGCACAGCACTGTCCAAAACTCTCGGGAGAGTACAGAATGACAGAGTCGATACACATTCCCTACTTACAGTGAGCTTCCAGTCTAGAAGGGGAGACTGACGTTAATATAAATAAATACATTACGAGCATGGCGATTCAGACCGTGAGCTCCCTGTGAGACAGAGTCTGTGTCCAACCCGATTTGCTTTTAACAGTAACAGCGATGATGGCATTTGTTAAGCGCTTTACTATGTACCAAGCACTCATCTAAGCGCTGGCGGAAATACAAGGTAATCAGGTTGTCCCACTTGGGGCTCGCAGTCTCAATCCCTACTTTCCAGATGAGGTAACTGAGGCACAGAGAAGTGAAATGACTTGCCCAAAGTCACCCAGCTGACAGGTGGCAGAGACAGGATTAGAACCCCTGACCACTGATTCCCAAGCCCGGGCTCTTTCCTCTAATAATAATAATGACGGCATTGGTTAAGTGCTTACTATGTGCAAAGCACTGTTCTAAGCGCTGGGAAGGATAGAAGGTGATCAAGTTGTCCCACGTGGGGCTCACGGTCTTGATCCCCTTTTTACAGATGGGGTGACTGAGGTGCAGAGAAGGGAAGTGACTTGCCCAAAGTCACACAGCAGACAAGTGGCTGAGCTGGGATTTGAACCCATGACCTCTGACTCCCCAGCCCGGGCTCTTTCCATGGAGCCACACTGCTTCTATATAAACCGCAGAGTTTTCTATAGTGCCTGGTGCATAGGAAGGGCTTAAGAAATATTCATTTATTCAATGATACTTTATTGAGTGCTTACTGGGTGCAGAGCACCGTACTAAACACGGTTTGGGTACAATAATGAACAGATACATTTCCCGCCCTCAACGATCTCACCATCTAGAGAAGAGGAGAAGGAGATCGACACCGATAAATAAAATGGCAGATCTGGACGTAAGTGGTGGGGGGCTGGGAGGCGGGGGCGAGGGGGAAGAGTAAAGGGAGCCAGTCGGGGTGAGGCAGAAGGGAGTGGGAGGGGAGGAAAAGCGGGGCTTAGTCTGGGAAGGCCTCTCGGAGGAGATGGGCCTTCCGTAAGGCTTCCAACGAGGGGGACCGTCGTCGTCTGTCAGATTTGAGGATGGAGGGTAATGCAGACCAAAGGCAGGATGTGGGCCAGGGGCCGGTGATGAAATAGGCAAAATGGAGGCCTTATCATTATGATTTTGGTTTGGGAGTCAGACGATCTGGATTCTCATCTTCCTCCTGCATTTGTCTACTGGGTGACCTTGAGCAAATCACTTCACTCCTCTGGTCTTCAGTGACCTCCTCTGCAAAATGGGAATTCAAATATCGGTTCTCCCTCCACTTTTGACTGTGGACCCCTCAGGTGGGACAGGGACGGTGCCCGACCTGATGATCTTGTATCTACCCCGGTGCTCAGAACAGTGCTTGACACGTAGTAAGCGCCTAACACATATCTTTGTGATTAAAATAAAAGAAAAAATTGAAACTATACTAGAAATTGCATAGGGCATTTATTGTTCCGGGGATGATGAGGATAGTATTTGTTGACCAGTTACTATGTGCCAGACGCTGTACTAAGCACTAATCCTGGCTCTGCCACTTGTCTGCTGCGTGACCTTGGGCAAGTCACTTCACTTCTCTGGGCCTCAGTTTCCTCATCTGTAAAATGAGGGTTGAGACTGTGAGCCCCACATGGGACGGGGACCGTGTCCAACCCCATTTGCTCGTATTCGCCCTGATACGCTTAGTACAGTGCCTAGCACGTAGTAAGCACTTAAGGAAATAGAGAAACTATTATTATTGATTATTAACACGTTGGCTGTCCCCAAGGAGCTTACCTTCCAACGGGGGAAAAAGATTTTCTTTTCTGTGAACACGTCACGACTCGGGAGGAACATCATTCTATCAGTCGATGCTATTTGTTGAGCACTTGCTGTATGCGGAGCACTGTGTTAAGCACTTGGGAGAGTCCAGTAAAGAATCCCCTGCCCACAAAGAGCTTACAGTCTAGAGGGGAGGAGGTCGGAAAAGTTCCAAAATGGATATGCCGCTCGCGGATCAAGAAACGCGGTCGGTCTGCTATTGGATGGAAGAATTTTCTCAGAAAATAAAATAGCCAATGGTAGACAGATTTACTCTTTATTCCCAAGCCCGGACTCTGCCTTTCTCACTTCGGCATTGGAAGGAATTTTAAAATTAACCTGTCGGTTTCAGCAAAACAGAAATATTTACACAGAATCATCCAGCACGTTAAACGTTCAAAACAAGCAAACCGCTCTTTCCCGAAAAGACCCACGCTAATTCCGCGTAACTCCGGGGTCGCGTGTATTTTTTGAGTTTTGCCAAGATAACATAATACCGTTCGTTATCGGCTTTTAAGAGATTAGCTCATCACCAGCGGGAAAGACTCCCCAGTGCAGGGTTTTTCTTTTTTCTTTCAAATTTTTTCCAACAATTGCTTCATTTAGGAATAATTGGTATTCACAAAGGAAAGGCATATGTGCAGAAATCTGGTAATTTCCAATTGCCAAGACACTTAATGGGTTGTCTTAACAAGATTACCAAACATATAAAAGGAACTAATTACATTCCTTTTAATTCTGAAATCGCATCCCAGCTGGCATTCTGCCGACAATGCGGGAGAAAAATGAGTATATCGCTGAAGATGAAGGGACGAACCCAATCCTGCTTCGATTCCTCCCCCTGTGGAATCGAAACCGACAAGATGGTGGGTTCTTCCCGCCCGGATGGACAGTCGTCTCAACGTTCCGGGAAGCCGTTTGGCCTTGTGGAGGGAGCCCAGGCCCGGAGGTTGGAGGACCTGTGTTCTCGACCCCCCTCTCCGGCGCTCGTCTGCTGTGAGACCTCGAGTCAGTCACTTCACTTCTCTGTGCCTCAGTTCCAATCTGCAGAATGGGATTTCAATATCTTTAGAGAAGCAGTCTGGCCCAGTGGAAAGAGCCCGGGCTTGGAAGTCAGAGGTCATGGGTTCTGATCCCGGCTCTGCCACTTGTCAACTGTGTGACCTTGGGCAAGTCACTTCACTTCTCTGGGCCTCAGTTACCTCATCTGTAAAATGGAGGGGAAGACTGTGAGCCTCACATGGGACAACCTGATCACCTTGTATCTCCCCCCACCCCCATGCTTAGAACAGTGCTTTGCACATAGTAAGCGCTTAAATGCCATCATTATTATTATATATTCTACTTCCTACATAGACTACCGAACCCCTTGTGGGACCTGATTGTCTTAATAATAATAATACTAATGTTGGTATTTGTTAAGCGCTTACTATGCGCAGAGCACTGTTCTGAGCGCTGGGGGAGATACAGGGTCATCAGGTCGTCCCACGTGAGGCTCACAGTCTTAATCCCCATTTTACAGATGAGGGAACTGAGGACCAGAGAAGTGAAGTGACTCGCCCACAGTCACCCAGCTGACGGGTGGCAGAGCCGGGATTCGAACCCATGGCCTCTGAGTCCCAAGCCCGGGCTCTTTCCACTGAGTCACGCTGCTGGCACAAGGAAAACAACAACAAAATTATTATTATTATTAGTATTGTTACACAATAAATAATTGGCCTATTTTCATTCTCCTGAGCCAGAAGGGGGGAGAGGTTGTACCTCTCCCGTTCACCCGCTTATAAAAAGTGTGTGTTTGTCAAGCGTGTGGGTATGTGATTCTCCAGGCACGTTTATATCTGGCTTTCACATCTAAATGGAAGCTCCTCGCGGGCAGGGAACGTATTGGACTTCCGGTGCACTTTCCCAAGCGCTTAGTACAGTGCCCAGTGCCTAGTTGGGACTCAACAAATAGCGTCAGTACTACGCTGAGGAATATATGAAGGCCACCTAAATCCAGCCCCTCTCAAGGTCGCACCTGGAGATTCTCCGGGCGTCTACCAGTCTCGGCTACGGGAGGGAGAGTCAAGCGGAGGCCCGTCCGGTCCATTCCCAGCTTGGCCGGTGGCTAGCGAGTGACGGGCCGTCGGCTACCGGTCAAAACTCCCCCGTGCCGGGCAGCGGCGGCACGGGAGAGAGTCGAGGGTAGAAAATCAAGTTTGCCGCGCGGACGGAGGCGATGGTCAACCGCTGCCGGATTTATACCCAAGAAATCTCTGCGGATCCACTAGCGGAACGACGGCCGGTGGAGGTGGGGTGCTCTGGGAGAGACGCATCCCCGGAGAGACGACGCGTCAGCGTAAGACGGGACCTAAATCCAGAGATCTCTACCGCGTTCAATCAATCAATCAGTCGATCGATGGTATTTATCGAACGCTTCCTGCGTAGTAGAGTATTTGGGAAGAGTACTTGAGAGAACAAGAAAGAGAGGAGTCGGTACACACGATCCCTCCTCAAGGAGCTGACGGTCCAGAAGGTGCGTTCAGCGCTTAGTACAGTGCTTTGCACACAGTAAGCGCTCAATGAACGAACGAATGAACTAAAAACAATTACAGATTGGGGAAATGGCAGGGCTGTAGACGTGAATGCTGTGGGGAAGGGAATGGGGTGACTATCCGGTGCTTAAAGGGTACAGTTCCAAGGCAATCAGTCAAACGTATTTATCGAGCGCTTACTGTGTGCGGAGTACTGTGCCAAGTGTTTGGGAGAGTACAACAGACACATTCCCTGCCCACAACGGGCTTACAGTCTAGAGGGGGAGAGAGACATTCATAGAGAGAAAGAAATTAAGGATACGGACGGAAGTGCTGTGGAGAGACGACGCGTAAGAGATTCAGGAGGGAGAGGGAGAATAGGATGGGGAGATAAAAGGTAAGTCAGGGAAGGCTCCTTGGAGGAGGTATGTCTAGTCATAATAATAATTATAGTGATTTGTTAAGTGCTTACCAAATACTGTTCTAAGTGCTGGGCCAGACAAAAGGTAATTAGGTTGGACACGGTCCCTGTCCCACATGATAATAATAATTATTATTATTACATTTGTTAAGCACTTACTTTTGGCCGGGCATTGTACTAAGCACCGGGTGAATACAAGCAAATTGACACAGTCCCTGTCCCACCTAGTTTTCACAGTCTTAATCCCCATTTTCCAGATGAGGGGACTGAGGTCCAGAGAAACAGAGTGACTTGCCCAAGGTCACCCAGCAGAGAAGTGGCAGAGCCGGGATTAGAACCCAAGCCCTTTCGATTCCCAGGCCCGGGCTCTAGCCACCAGGCCACGCCGCTGTGAAGCCGGGGAGAGCTATGAAGGGGAAGGGAATTCCAGCTAGTTGGTGATAGAGGAGAGCCGTGTGCCGGTGAGGTTACGCTGGGACCGGAGTGAGTCCGGGTGGTAGGAGGAGAGCCCTCTGAGGGCCCGAAATCCACCGTGAGGAGTTTCAGGTGGAAGCCAAGATGGCCGGGGAACCATTCAACCGTTGGAGGGAGGAGTCGGGGGCAGAATGACCTTTTGGGAAAAGGATCCGGGCAGCGGAGTGAAGGAGACGGGAGAGGCCGGAGGCCGGGAGGTCAGTCGATCGATTGTATTTATTTGCTCATTGAAATCATTCAGCCATATCTATTGAGCGCTTACTGCGTGCAGGGCCCTGTACTGAGCGCCTGGGGGAGGACGATCCGACGAAAAACGGACACATGATGATGTTGGTATCTGTTAAGCGCTTACTATGTGCCGAGCGCTGTTCTAAGCGCTGGGGTAGGCACAGGGGAATCAGGTTGTCCCACTTGGGGCTCACAGTCTTCATCCCCATTTTAACTGAGGGCACCGAGAAGGGAAGCGACTCGCCCGAGGTCACGTAGCTGACGAGTGGCCGAGCGGGGATTCGAACCCATGACCTCTGACTCCAAAGCCCGTGCTCTTTCCACTGAGCCACGCTCCTTCTCTGTCCACGATCGGCCCAGCGCTGTTCTAAGCGCTTGGGAGAGTAAAACCTGGCATTTTATTACGAAAGTGCCATCGTACGAACTAGTTCACATCAGTCCTCACAGCAGCCCTGTGAGGTGGGGAGACATGGCAGGTATGATTATCCCCATCTCAGGGACGGGGAAACTGAGGTACAGGGTAATTAAGTGACTCGTCCACGGTCAGGTGGCAGGTTGTGACGGCACAGCTCGAACTCAGAGTCGGGTCCTCCGGCTTCTAGACCGACGCGCGGAAGTCAGCGAGGAGGCGGACGTCGTAGCCAAGGCGGGATATGAGTGGTGTATCTCTCCTTTCATTCCTTCATTCAGTAGCGTTTATTGAGCGCTTACTATGTGCAGAGCACCGTACTAAGCGCTTGGCATGAACAAGTCGGCAACAGATAGAGACGGTCCCCGCCGTTTGACGGGCTTATAAGGGCGGGTTCTAATCCTGCCCCTTTCACTTGCCTGCTGCCTTGGGAGAAGCAGCAGCCGAGTAGCGGCCGGAGGCAGAGGGCCGTGGGTTCTAATCCCGGCTCTGCCACTCGTCTCCTGTGTGCCCTTGGGCGAGTCGCTTCGCTTTTCTATGACTCGCTTTGTAAAATGGGGACTGAGACTGTGAGTCCCGCGGGGGACGGGGACCGCGTCCCACCTGAGCGGCTTGTATCCACCCCAGCGTTTAGTACGGTGTCTGGCGTAGTAGTAAGTGCTTAGCAAATACCATAATTATTATTCTTTTTATTATGTGGGACATGCACCGTGCCCAACCAGGTTAACCCCGGCACTTGGTACAGTGTCTAGCAGATAGTATTTGCTTAACAAATAGAGTAATGGATAGAGCACAGGCCTGCGAGTAAGAAGGTCATGAGTTCTAATCCCTGATTCCCCCGCCTGTCTGCTGTGGGAACCTGGGCAACTCCCTTCACTTCTCGGTGCCTCAGTTGCCTCGCCTGTAAAATGCGGATTGAGATCGAGAGCCCCACGTGGGACAGGGACCGTGTCCAATCTGGTTTGCTTGTATCCACCCCAGCGCTTAGTGCAGTGCCTGGCACACAGTAAGCGCTTAACAAATACCACAATTATTATCATCGTTAAATACCATAAAAAATAAAGAGCTGAGGTGGTGACCAGCTCCAGAGACCATGATTTAGTGACCACCAAGCAGGGACAGGGCTGGGTCAGAGGGCCTGTATTTTGGAGAAGCAGCCTAGCCTAGTGGGTAGAGCCCGGGCCTGGGTTCCAATCTCAGCTCTACCGCTTGTCTGCTGTGTGACCCGGGGCAAGTCACTTCACTTCTCGGTGCCTCGCTTACCTCGACTGTAAAATGGGGATGAAGACTCTGAGTCCCATGTGGGATGGGGACTGCGGTTAACCCGCTTAACTCGAATCTACCCCAGTGGTTAGAACAGTGCTTGGCACATAGTAAGCGCTTAACAAGTACTATAATTATTATTACCTGGTGGGCTCTATCAGGAGCAACTGGGCGTCTGGAGGTGGAAAGGGTAGTTGGAATCTTCTAGAAGGAGACTGTTCTCCACAAGTTCACTCATGAATTCATTCAGGGGAAGCAGCGTGGCTCAGTGGAAAGAGCCCGGGCTCCGGAGTCAGAGGTCATGGGTTCGACTCCCGGCTCTGCCCCTTGTCAGCTGTGTGACTGCGGGCGAGTCACTTCACTTCTCTGGGCCTCAGTGACCTCATCTGTAAAACGGGGATTAAGTGTGAGCCTCATGTGGGACGACCCGATGACCCTGTGTCTACCCCAGCGCTTAGAACAGTGCTCTGCACCTAGTAAGCGCTTCACAAATGCCAACGTTATTGTTCAGTCACATTTACTGAGTGCTTACTATGTGCAGAGAAGCCGTGTGGCTCAGTGGAAAGATCCCGGGCTTGGGGGGGCAGAGGTCATGGGTTCTAATCCCGGCTCCGCCGCTTGACAGCTGTGTGACCTTGGGCAAGTGACTTAACTTCTCTGCGCCTCAGTTGCCTCATCTGTAAAATGAAAACGAAGACCGTCAGCCCTACGTGGGGCAACCCGCTTACCTCGTATCTACCCCAGCGCCTAGAACAGTGCTTGGCCCATAGTAAGCGCTTAACGAACACCAACATCATCATCATTATTGTCACTAAACTCAAAGGAGACTAAAAAATAACAATAAGCAGACATATTCCCAACCCCCAACAAGCTTAGGGTCTAGAGATGAGCTTTCATTCTAGCACACGTTAAAGTAGCCGCTGAGTAAATTCTGAGTCCAGTGCCTGGCACAGAGCTGGTGCTTAAAAAATCCCATCGTTATTTTCCACACGTGCCGTGTTAATGTGGGTATTTGTTAAGCGCTTACCATGGGCAGAGCACTGTTCTAAGCGCTGGTCCCTAACTTTTAAATGCACCCTCTACTGCCAGCCGACGTCAGGCCTCATCGTCCGTTGGATTATAAACTCCTCACAGACAGGGATCGTGTCTTATGAGGGTAATAAAGATGATAGTAATTATAACAATCTCCTCTCAAGGTGGCACCTGGAGAGTTTCCAGTCCTCTCCCAGTCTCGGCTACGGGAGGGAGAGTCAAGGAGAGGCCCGTCCGTTCCATTCCCGGCTCGGCCCGTGGCCGGCGAGGGGAAGGCCATCCGCTACGTGGCAAAACCTCGCCGTGCCGGGCAGCGGCGGCACCGGGGAGAATCGAGGGCCGAGAGTCAAGTTGATTGCGTGGAAGGAGGCGATGGTCAACCGCTTCCGTACTTTTACCGTGAAAACGCTACGGATCCACTGCCAGAGCTATAGACCGGGGTGAGGCGTTCTGGGAGACGCGGTCCCGTGGCGTCGCAGGGGGCCGGACGCGACTCGACAGCTTCGGCAGTTATAACATTGACTGAGAGCATAATAATTAATTGTGGTATTTGTTAGGCGCTCACTATGGGCCAAGAACTGTACTAGACGCTGGGGGTGGTGACAGGCAAATGGGGTTGGACACAGTCCCCGTCCCAGGTGGGGCTCGCGGTCTCGATCCCCATTTTCCAGATGAGGTAAATGGGGCCCAGAGAAGTGAGGTCACACGGCGGACGCGTGGCGGAGCCGGGATTAGAACCCATGACTTTCCAGCTCCCAAGCCCTTGCTCTTTCCACTACGTCAGGCTGAGCTGAAAGGTGTGACTAGATGATCAGATCACACAGTCCCTGTCCCATCTGGGGCTCAGAGGTCAGGGGTGGGGAGGGTCCCCTTTACCCATTTTGTAGATGGGGAAACTGAGGCCCAGGGAGGTTGAATGACAGTCTCCCGGTCACACAGTCGACCGGCGACCAAGCTGGGACGAAAACCCAGATCTCCCGACTCCCAGCCCCAAACCCCTCGCCTTTCTGTCTTCTCTCGTATTCTCCTCAGCCCTTCAATCAACTGATCGTGCGTATCGATCGCTCATTACGTGCAGAGCACTGTTCTAAGCGCTCGGGGCAGTACGATGCAACCCATTCCCTGTCCACAACGAGTTTACAGTCTAGAAGGGGAGGCGGACATTAACGGATGTAAATAAATCACAGATCCGCACGTAAGCGCCGTGGGGCTGGGGGCGGCGCCGCCGGAGTAAAGTGGGTGCCCAGTAAATACCACGGATTGATCGATTGTCCCGACACAAAATCCAAATTGCGTCTTCCATCATGCCGGTCGGAGGGCGGGGTAGAAGAAGGGGCTCGCGGTGAAAGGCACAGAGCGCCGTCCCCGGATTTTGGCTCCCCGAGAACGTTCGAGAGCGGTCCCGTGGTAGGCTATTATACGCCGGTGACAGATGTTTGGAGTGGTTTATACTATTAAAAATGGTAATTAGTAATACGATCTTTGTCTATTTTCTGACACGGCAGCTGGTTGAGCTTCCGTTCTGCCGCGTAATATAAATTACAGTTAAATACACACGGCGCTCGAATGGAAAGAGGCCAGTCTCCCCATTTCCTTGTCCTCCGGACCGTTCGGCCGTGCGTGGTTGAGGCTTACGGATGTGTGGACGGGTGTCTTCCTTTTCCTCCCAAAGAGAGGTCGAGAGCTTAGCACAGTGTTCTGCGCCGGGTAATTACTCGGTAAATACCACTGATTGACGACTGAATGGAATGCACCCGCCCTGCGTCCGTTCCTCTGATGTGTTTGAGCCAGATGCCGGACGGGGAATGTGTCCGCTAATTCTGTCGCATCGTACTCTCCCAGGCGTTTAGTACGGTGTTCTGCGTGTGGTAACTACTAAGTACCACTGGTTGACGATTGATTGAAATGCGCCTGATTTGCGTACTTTCCTCCGACATGTTTGAGCCGCACTATGGACGGGGAATGCGTCTGCTAATTCTGTTGGATTGTACTCTTCTAAGTGCTCAGTACAGTGCTCTGCCCACAGTAAATGCTCGACGAAGCCCACAGATTAATAATAATAATAATAATAATAATGTTGGTATCTGTTAAGCGCTTACTATGTGCAGAGCACTGTTCTGAGCGCTGGGGTAGACACAGGGGAATCAGGTCGTCCCACGTGAGGCTCACGGTCTTCATCCCCATTTTCCAGATGAGGTCACTGAGGCACAGAGAAGTGAAGTGACTCGCCCACAGTCAGGCAGCTGACAAGTGGCAGAGTCGGGATTCGAACCCATGCCCTCTGACCCCAAAGCCCGGGTTCTTTCCACTGAGCCACGCTGCTTCTCCAGATGGATCGATTTCCCGGAGGTGGTCATCGAGGTTGTGAGGACGGTGTGACTGGTGTTGTCTCTCCCTTCGTCCTTCGTTCCATGGTATTTATTGAGCGCTTACCGTGTGCAGAGCGCTGTGTACTAAGCGCTTGGGAAACTCCAATACGGCACTTCTGAGCGGCAGTTAGGAACGGTCCCCATTTAATCGAAAGATCCTGCGGACTTCTCCCGAGTGCTTGGCACAGTGCTTGGCGCAGAGTAGGTGCTCAAGGAATACCAAGCCTCCAACTTGACCCATTCCGGTGCTCGTCATGCAGGAACTCCTGACCGTTAGCGTGAAATTACTCCATCAACCCTCTCACCCGCAACCCTTCTAGACTGGAAGCTGGCTGTGGGCCGGGAACGCGTCTGTTCTATTGGAGAAGCAGCGTGGCGTGGCGGCTGGAGCGCGGGCCCGGGACGCGGAAGGTCACGGGTTCCGATCCCGCCTCTGCCCCCGGTCTGCTGCGTGACCTTGGGCAAGTCGCTTCACTTCTCTGGGCCTCAGTTCCCTCGTTTGGAAAATGGGGATTGAGACTGTAAGCCCACGTGGGACAGGGACTGTGCCCGACCCGATTTGCTTAGTACAGTGCCTGGCACGGAGTGAGCACTTAGCAAGTACCGTAATTATCATTACTCTCACGAGAGCTTAGTACAGTGCTCTGCACACAGTAAGTACTCAGTAAATATGACTGACCGACGCAGCGTAGATCAGTGGAAAGAGCCCCGGCTTGGGAGTCAGAGGTCATGGGTTCCAATCCCAGCTCTGCCACTTGGCAGCTGTGTGACTGTGGGCGAGTCACTTCCCTTCTCTGGGCCTCAGTTGCCTTATGTGTAAAATGGGGATTAAGACCGTGAGCCTCGTGTGGGACAGCCTGATTCCCCTGTATCGCCCCCAGAGCTTAGAACAGTGCTCTGCACATAGTAAGCGCTTAACAAATACCAACATTAATATTATTGTTATTACTTATCCATATTCTTCTCCCACCACCCCCCAGCTCCCACACTCGGTTCCCGTCAAAGGGAGGAACTCGTTCTCATCTCTCCCGGTGCCGATCTCTTGCTCACATCCTCCCCCCTGCCTCGAACTCTCTCCCCCTTTAAATCCAGCAGACCACAGCTGTCCCCATCTTATGATGATAGTAATAATAATAATAATAATAACGGTATTTGTAAAGCACTTATTATGTGCCACGCACTGTTCTAAATGCTGGAAGAGAAGCAGCATGGCCTAGTGGCTAGAACCCAGGCCTGGGAGTCAGAAGGACCTGAGTTCTAATCCCGACTCCGCCACTGGTCTGCTGTGTGACCTTGGGCAAGTTGTTTTGCTTCTCTGTGCCTGAATTACCTCATCTATAAAAGGAGGATTAAGACCGTGAGCCGTTGCGTGACAGGGACTGAGTCCATCCCGATTATCTCGTATCAACCCCAGACCTTAGTACAGTGCTTGGCGCATATTAAGCACTTATTAAATACCCTAAAAAACCCTTCTGCGATCATGTCTCTTCCAGGAAGTCTTCCCAGATTAATCTCTCTGTTTCCTAGCCGCCACCTAAGCACTTGAGTTTTCCTAAGTGTCGTATCCCTTGTCCACGTCTTACACGTTCCGTTACCTCCCCTGCCCGGAATTGATTAAGTATTTCTCCCCAGCGGCGGATTGCCAATTCCTTGTTGGCCAAAAGCGTCTTCCAGTCCTCCCAAGTGCTTAGGACAGTGTTCTGCGCCCAGGGGCTCCTCAGTGAATCCTACTGAATGACCGACGTGTGATCAACGTTCACCGTTCTGGGCATTCCCTTTATTGAGAAGCTTTTCTACCATTTGCTCTCTTCTCCGCCTGGCTCTCCTTTCCTTCTCATCTATGCCCTTGGGTCTGTGACCTTCAGGCACTTGCTATTCACCACACCCCCAACCCCACGGTACTTACGTACTTATCTTTAAATTATACATTTGAAATTACTTCTACTGATGTCTGTCTCCCCCTCTAGACTGTAAGCTCGTTATGGGCAGGGAACACGTCTGCTAATTATTTTGTATCGTATCCCCCCAAGCCCTTAGTAGAATATTCTGCACACGGTAGCAGCTCGGAAGCAGAGTGACTTATGGAAAGAGCCTGGGCTTGGGAGTCAGAGGTCGTGGATTCAAATCCCGGCCCCGCCACGTGTCGGCTGTGACTTGGGGCAAGTCACTTAACTTCTCTGGACCTCAGTTATCTCATCTGTAAAATGGAGATTAAGACTGTGAGCCCCATGTGGGACAAACTGATTACCTCGTAGTTACCCCAGCACTTAGAACAGTGCTTGGCACATAGTAAATGCTTAACAAATACCATTATTATAATTATTATTAGTAGTAAGCACTCAATAAATATGATTGATAATAATAATTATCATGACATTTAGGCAATTATGACGTGCCAGGTACTGTATTAAGCCCTGGGGTGGATACAGGCAAATCGGCTTAGACCCGGTCCCTGTCCCACGTGGGGCTCACAGTCTCCCTCCCCATTTTACAGATGAGGGAACTGAGGGACTGAGAAGTAAAGTGTTACGCCCAAGGTCACTCAGCAGATAAGTGGCGGGAGCTGGGATTGGAAGATTTCTTTCTCATCTAGGGGCTGTTGATTATAAAGTCTTTTGGTTTCAAACATTAGAGGTGGATTTTGAGTGTTTTCTTAAATGGCTCCTCTTGTTCTGAAGACTTCCTTCCATCTCTTCCCCCTCCTCCCGACCACTCTCCCGGGGGCCATTTCTTTTGTGCAGTCCCATTTATCCCCTGAGAGCGAGAGGAACGTGGACAATTACCATACTTCAAGGAAAAACCCCTAAGTAGGTTCTTTACTTTCCTAAAACAGGTTGAACTGCCCCGACTCTCCCGTGAATTTCTCTTCTGGCCACCCCACATGCTTATTAGAACCGTCAAACAGCGAACGCTATTAAAAGTTATCGGGGCTGATGACTCAGTCTCTAATGGTTCCATTTCCTTCCCCTCGTTTAGTTATTCTGTTATGAAATATAAAAATACAAAAATAAACATTTATTTGTGCCCGTAATAACCACGAGACTCTGCCTCAATGTCTACTAGAGTCTATAATTAACTAAAATAACCAGCACCCGAAATATGGGTCTATTGTCGCTGCGTTAGGCAGGAGCTGTTTAAGACGAAGGGCCTCGGTGGCTGGAAAGATATGAAAAAAACATTCGGTAATTTCAATTCCTCTATTAGGTCCAAAAGGAGAAAGATGCAGGGGCATAAGTGGCTTGGTTTTTGACTTTCTGCAAAAAAAAAAAAAAAAAGAAAAGACTTTTTATCTAGTGACTCTTGAGTGCCAACGGAAACAGTTCTCTAGTTTTTCCAATGTTTTTCCTCCTGTAATTTTCTCAATCACGCTTGGATAAAATCTAACCAGACCCTTTCTTCCACCCACCGGGGAAGACTTTTAAACATCTGGGTTCTTTTTCCTATTGTGCTAATTCATTTAAATACACTCTAACGACTCTGCCCTCTCCCACGGGGTGGTAAGGTGAGTGAATGTGCCTCTTTAGGAAGGAAAATTCTGGCCCATTTGAGGGAAATTACTGCTTCAAGGGAGCCCGGCGGATTAGCCTCGTGTTTCCACTCCTCTTGGACGGTACCTAATCTCTTTCCCACTGTGGCTTTATCTCTGAGAGGAATTGATAACTTACTGATGCCCTTAGTCTCCCCAGATCCACCAGACCTCAGCCCCCACCCCCTAGCGTGCCTTAGCGGACAGATCCCGGGCTTGGGAATCAGAGGTCTTGGGTTCCAATTCCGGCTCCGCCACCTGTCGGCTGGGTGACTTCGGGTTAAACGCTTCACTTCTCTGTGCCTCGGTGATCTCATCTGTAAACTGGGGATGAAGACTGTGAGCCCCACGTGAGAAAACCTGATCAGCTTGTATCTACCCCACGGTGGTTGGCACATAGTCAGCGCTTAACAAATGCCATCATCGTTATTATTATTATTCGGCAAGCCCTCCCTGATTAAATCCAGCACCCTGAGCCTTATCAATCCAACATATATACAGACAACCAGCATGGCCTAATGGCTCAAGTCCGGGCCTGGGAGTCAGAAGGTCATGGGTTCTAGTCCCGGCTCCGTCACCTGTCCGCTGTGTGACCTAGGGCAAGTCACTTCGCTTCTCTGTGCCTCAGCTCCCTTATCTGTAAAACGGGGATTAAGACTGTGAGCCCCATGTGGGACAGGGACTAAGTCCAATTTGATTACCTCAGATCTATCCCAATACTTAGAATAGTATTAAGCACTTAGTATAAGCACTTAACAAATACCATAAAAAAACTTGTCCACGTCATCCAGCAGACAGGTGGTAGAGCTGGATTAGAACCCAGATCCCCGACACCCAGGCTCAAGCTTTTTCCAGTAAGCCAAGCTGCTTCTCTCCTGTCCCCTTCTTGATTTAAAAATATCTTGGTCCGTATCCACTCCAATGGGGTGATTCTCCTTTATGCTTTAATAGAGAATTCTGGAACTTGGTGTCTGCTCTTGCTGTAGCTGAAGTCTTGTGAGTAGCCACTAGGATTTTTCTTTTTATGCTCAGTGGCCTTTAGGGAGATAAATTGGCCCTCAATACCATCTGACCACCAAGTAAGCTTCCAATCCAGATAAGGTCAGGAGCGGAGAAGCAGCGTGGCTCGGTGGAAAGAGCACGGGCTTTGGAGTCAGAGGTCATGGGTTCGAATCCTGGCTCTGCCACTTGTCAGCTGTGTGACCGTGGGCAAGTCACTTACTTAACTTCTCTGTGCCTCAGTTACCTCATCTGTAAAATGGGGATTAAGACTGTGAGCCCCACGTGGGACAACCTGATTCCCCTGTGTCTACCCCAGCGCTTAGGACGGTGCCCTGCACATGGTAAGCGCTTAACAAATACCAACATCATCATTATCCCACTCCAGCCCGGGCCGGGCACTCCGTTCCTCTAGCGCCCGCTTACTCACAGGGGCCCGATTTCAGTTATCTCGCCGCCGACCCCTTTCCCACATCCTCCCCGAGTTTGGAACCCCTTCCTCCTCTTCCATAAACGCCAAACCCCCTCTCTCCCTACCTTCAAAGCATTATTAAGATCGCATCTCCTCCAAGAGGTCTTCCCTGATTAAGTCCCAAATTCCCTCTCCCCTATGCATTGTCAGTGTAGATGGATCTGTTGCTTTCGGGTACTGGGTATTCGCCCCGCCCTCAGCCCCATTATTAAATAACTTATTTATTTCTATTAATATCCGTTTTCCCCTCCAGTCTGTAAGGTCCCTGTGGGCGGGGGACCTATCTATCAACTCTGTTGTATTGTAATCTCTCAAGGGCTTATTACAGTGCTCTGCACACAGTTAGCACTTAATAAATACGAAGAAATGAACGAATGAACAGGGCACTGGGAGTCTGATGATCAGAGTTCAAGTCCTGGCTTTCTCACTTGTCTGCCGGCTGACCTTGGGCAAATCACTGCACTTCTCTGTTCCTCATCTGTAAAACGAGGATAAGGTACCAGTTCTCCCTCCCTCTTAGACCGAGGGACCCATGTGAGTCAGGGACTGGGTCTATCTGATGATTAGCATCCACCACAGTGGTCAGCACAGTGCTTGGCAACGGTTCATAAATGCCACCGATACTTGCCGAAGTGTTTCAGCAGCTTACTCCGCCGTCCACCCTTTTGACCTTTACAAGAATCCTCCGACGGTTCCTCGCACGAAGCAGATGTCAGGAGCGTCGGGTAACCGTGGTGTAGGACTTTTCCTTGGAAAAGTTCCAACTGGCATGAATCGTTCTTCCGAGGGAATATCTCTTCTCCTGGAGATTTCATCATTTTTGTCTCGTCAAAGCCAACGGCATATGCTGATCCCACTTATGGTGCTTCGGGTGCCAATGACCGCTCTGCTTAGGGTTGGATTCTTGAGACCATAAAAATAAATGTCTTCCACCGAGGAGTAATTTTTAAAATGTAGAGATTCACCTGGGTGTTGCGAGGGAGGAGCTGCTGTTTCCGGTTAACGGCCTCAATATCTCTAGGCCTTATCTCCTTGGATTTTTGCTCTGTGAGTCAATCAGTCGATCAATAAGTGGTATGTATTGAGCACTCACTGTGTGCAGAGTGCCGTACTAAGCTTCTGGCAGAGTACAGCACAATAGAGTTGGTGGGCACCTTCCCTGCCCACAACGAGCTTTCGGTCTAGAGGGGGAGACAGACGTTACTAGGAATAAATCATGGATGATATTTAATTTATAGGTTTGTACATGACAGCCGTGGGGTTGAGGGTGGGGTGAATACCAAATTCCTCCAGGTCCAAAGATCCAACAATGATAATAATGTCAATAATGGTATTTGCTAAGAGCTTACTCTGTGTCAAGCACTATTCTAAGCTCTGGGGTAGATACAAGGCAGTCAGGTTGGACACAGTCCCTGCCTCACACCGGGCCCACAGTCTTCATCCCGATTTTCCAGATGAGCTAACTGAGGCACAGAGAAGGGAAGTGACTAGTCCCAAGTGGCCCAGCAGGCAAGTGTTGGAGGTGGATTAGAACCCATGATCTTCTGACTCCCAGGCCCGGGCTCTAGCCACTATTCTGTGCCGCTTCGCAGATGATGCAGAATGGCAGAGTCTGTGTAGTTAAGTTCCGTGGGGATGAGGGAGGGGTGAATATCCAGGCCTCTAAAGGGACAGTCATGGTGTTGATTAGACAGTGTTTGGTAATGATAATGTTGGTATTTGTTAAGCGCTTACTATGTGCAGAGCACTGTTCTAAGCTCTGGGGGAGATACAAGGTGATCAGGTTGACCCACGTGAGGCTCACAGTCTTAATCCCCATTTTACACATGAGGTAACTGAGGCACAGAGAAGTGAAGTGACTTGCCCACAGCCACACAGCTGACAAGCGGCAGAGCTGGGATTCGAGCCCATGACCTCTGACTCCCTAGCCCGGGCTTTTCCCACTGAGCCACGCTGCTTCCCAAAGCAGGATATGGATAGAGTCCGGGCCTGGGAGTCAAAAGGAACGCGGTTGTCATCCTGGCTCTGCCATTTGTCTGCTCTGTGACCTTGAGCAAGTCACTTAACTTTTCTGGCCCTCAGTTCCCGCATCTGGACAATGGGGGATGAAGACTGTGAGCCCCATTTCTGACAAGGACTCTGCCCAGCTTGATTAGTTTGTATCTATCCCAGCGCTTAGAACAGTGCTTGGCACCTAGTAGGCGCTTAACAAGATACCATTATTGTTATTATTGTTACATCTCCGGGAGGCTGCTGGAGAGCAGATCATAATGGCTTATCTTGGGTCCACATGAAATAGCAATAATGAATAATTATGGAATTTCTTAAGCGCTTCCTATGTGCCAGGCACTGTACTAAACTCTGGGCTGGATACAAGCAAGTCGGGTTGGACACAGTCCCTCGTCCCCCGTGGGGCTCACCGTCTCGATCCCCATGAGGTGACTGAGGCCCAGAGAAGTGACGCGACTTGTCAAGGTCGCACCGCGGACAGGTGGCGGAGCCGGCTTTCGAACCCCTCTCCGAACCTTTGCTCATTTCCCCCTGGAAGTCCTGATCACCGGGTCAGGAATCACCTCTACCAAACCTTGGAAAGTGCCCGGAGTGACACTGATGGGAGAAGACGGAGTGTTTGGCGTCTTAAGACACAGTTCCCCGGCCCTGGAGCCGGTCAATCTGTTCTCAATCTGCTCGATGTTATCTGTGAGGAAGATAGATGGGAAATTCCTCAACGGGAGAAAATGGGGGCTGTTTCCAAGAGGAGACAGCTCAGATTAATTGAACTGTCAACCCTTCGAAACACTCCTGCAGCCTGGACATTTGGGTCGGACGGATAGAAGGAAAGTTTTCTGGTCTTTAATTCGCCGGGGCCGCTGAATTTCTATAAGCTTCAGTGGTCGGAATTCCATAGGTCTGGTGGGTGATTTCGTGGGATTCCGTCGGCCGACTGGGCTCCTTTCGATCAGTCGGTTCATACGTGGTATTTACTGAGCACCTACTGGGTGTACTATAGTGAATTCATTCATTCAGTCGTATTTATTGAACGCGTACTGGGCGCAGACCACTGTACTAAGCACTTGGGAGAGTACGACGCAGCAATCAACACATTCCCTGCCCACGATGGGCTTAAAAGTCTCGAGTGGGGGAGAGAGACATCAGTACAATAGATAAAATTAAAGATATAATACTTGGAAGAGGGAAGTGCCGTGAAGTTGTTAGATCCAGTCCCTGTCCTTAGGGACCTTACAATCTACTGTGGACATAAGACTGTACTAAGCGTTGGGTGAGTCTAAAATCATTCAGTCGTTATTTCGATCATATTTATTGAGCGCTGACTGTGTGCAGAGCACTGTACTGAGTCCTTGGGAGAGTCCAATACAGCAATAAACAGACACATTTGCTGCCCATTAGGAGTCTCACAGCCAACAAGTGGCGGACCCGGGATCAGAACCCACGACCTTCCGGCTCCCAGGCCCGGGCTCTATCCGTGACACCCTGCTGCTTCTTTCCTATAATTTGAAGATCACAGCACATTGCTTGCTTCCTGTGTGCAGAGCACTGTACCAATTGCTTTGGAGATCACGACACCTCAACGATGGTCGATGCTTTTCTAGAGCCTACCGTCTAGAGGGGAAGACAGATATTAATATGAATTTATGCATTCGGTCATAAGGGCTGAGGGGCTGAGGATGGGGTGAATATCAAGTACTCGAAGACAGATCCAACCGCGTAGGCCACGCAGAAGGGAGAGGGAAGGAGACAAGATGAGAGTTTCGTCGGGGAAGGCCTCTTGGTGGAGAAATGATTTTAATAAGGCTTTAAATGTGGGTTGAGTGATCGTCTGTTGGGTATGAAAAGGGAGGGAATTCCCGGGCCAGATGGTTTCTTTAGAATCATCCAAAAATAATCCTCTGCCTCCCTCACGAATCCTGCTAAATCTTTTTTAAAAAACAGCCCCCTCTCTGAGACAGACCCCAAGAAATTATTGACTCTATTGACTCTATTGACTCTATTTATCGCCATCGTTCTCGTCTGTCCGTCTCCCCCGATCAGACCGTAAGCCCGTCAAACGGCAGGGACCGTCTCTATCTGTTGTCGACTTGTTCGTTCCAAGCGCTTAGTACAGTGCTCTGCACATAGTAGGTGCTCAATAAATACTACTGAATGAATGAATGAAATTATCCATATAAATGTCTGTCTCTCCCTCTAGACTGTAAGGTCCTTGTGGGCAGAGAACGAGTCTGTTTATTATTTTATTGCCCTCTCCCAAGTGCTTAGTACAGAGCTTTGCACACAGTAAGCACTCATTAAATACGATTGAGTGAAGGAATGAATGAAAACTCCCCCTACCCCCACCGGTCCTAGTTTCCCCTCAGCCCCCTCCCACTTTTTTTTTTAAATGGTATTAAACCATGAGAATGTTTATCTTCATAACCGCTCTCTTTATCCTCATTAGAGTGAAACCATCTTGAAGACAAGGAAGCCACCTTATATTTTTTTCTCTAGTTCCCACAAGCATCTCGCCCTCTGTTCTTTAGGCTGAAGATGCTCAATCAATAAAGCAGTAGTTGATAATAATAATTACGGTATTTGCTAAGCACTTACTATGTGCCAAGCACAGTCTTAAGCACTTGGGTAGATACAAGGAAATCAGGTTGCCCCATGTAGGGCTCACAGTTTTAATCCCCATTTTACAGATGAGGTAACTGTGGCACAGAGAAGTGAAATGACCTGTCCAAGGTCGCACAGTAGACAAGTTGCGGAGCCGGGATTGGAACCCATGTCCTCTGACTCCCAAGCCCGGGCTCTTTCCACTATGCCACGCTGCTTCCGTAGTTATAATGGTTCTTATAGAGGGTATGGACTGTGAACTCACTATGGGAAGGGAACATGCCGTCCAACTCTGTTTTATTTTATCCTCCCAAGTGCTTAAGAAAAAATGTTGGTATCTGTTAAGCACTTACTTATGTGCAGAGCACTGTTCTAAGCGCTGGAGTGGACACGGGGGAATCAGGTCGTCCCACGTGGGGCTCCCAGTCTTCATCCCCATTTTACAGATGAGGGAACTGAGGCACAGAGAAGTTAAATGACTCGCCCACAGTCACACAGCCGACAAGTGGCAGAGCTGGGATTCGAACTCATGACCTCTGACTCCAAAGCCCGGGCTCTTTCCACTGAGCCACGCTGCTTCTCACTATACTGCTTAGTATAGTGTCGTGCACATAATAAGCACTCAATAAATACCATTGATTGATATCTGAGGTGCAATATATCGGACTCTTCCAAACGCTTTGTACGGGTCTCTGTGCAGTTAGCATTCATTCATTCATTTATTCACACAACTGTATTTATTGAGTGCTTGCTGTGTGCACAGCACTGTACTAAGCGCTTGGAAAGTACAATTCAGCATAAAATAGAGACGATCCCTACTCAACAAAGGGCTCACAGTCTAGAAGGGGGAAGACAGACAACAAAATAAAACAAGTGGACAGGCATCAATAGCCTCAATATAAATTAGTAGAATTATAGATATAGTCACATAATTAATAAAATGAATAGAAAAAAAATGTTGGTATTTCTTACTGCTCTAAGCGCTGGGGTAGATAACAGGGTAACCAGGTTGTGCCAGCTGAGGCTCACAGTCTTCATCCCCATTTTACAGATGAGGTAACTGAGGCCCAGAGAAGTGAAGTGACTTGCCCAAAGTCACACAGCTGACAGGTGGCAGAGCCGGAATTCGAACCCATGACCTCCGACTCCCAAGCCCGGGCTCTTTCCACTGAGCCACGCCGCTTCCCTACAGCAGAATAATAGACATGTACAAATATACACAAGCGCTGCAGGGCAGGGAGGGGGATAGAGCAGAGGAAGGGAGTAGGGGTGATGGGGAAGGGAGAAGGAGCAGAGTAAATACCAAGGATTGATTTAGTCCCGTGAGCCCGCCGTTGGGTAGGGATCGTCTCTATGCGTTGCCGTATCGTACTTTCCAAGCGCTTCGTACAGCGCTCTGCACACGGTAAGAGCTCAGTAAATACGATTAAATGAATGAATGATTCCAGTGCGCCGTCCTAATTGCTGGGAAAGTACAACCACTCAAAGCCATGACCCTACCCTCCGGAGGAATACCTTCTATTCCCGACAATGAACGATGGAGTAGTCAAATAGTTTCCCACGCATCCCAGAAATGACAACTGTGGTCATTTTAAGCGCTTACTATGTGCAAAACTCCGTAGTGAGCACTGGGAGCAGACACAAGATTATCAGGCTACCCACAGTTCCTGTTCGCCCTCCTACTCACAGCCTAAGTAGGAGGGAGAAAAGGGAGCGAATCCCCATTTTACAAATGAAGAAAACGAAGCGGAAAGGAAATGATCTGTCCAAGATCACACTGCAGGCAAGTGGCAGGGCCGGGATTAGAACCCAGATCCCCTCACTCCCAGGCACGTATCTTTCCACTAGTCCAAGCTGTTTCTCAGTAAATACACCTCTAGGTATTTTTTCCCCAGAATGGGTATTAAAAAGTCAATCATTCCTTCCCCCATTAAATCGCCGAGGGAAACACGCCGACTCGATCCGTCTGTGCCACGACCGAAGAATCCCCTTTATGTCAAGTTTTTCAATACATTTTTCATTGAAACCCAATTTAGAATCGTGGTCAAGATTCGCGTTCTTCGGTATTACCGATTAAATACAGCAAATTCACTCTTTTGGACAAGAAGATCAGTGTATTATTTGTAGATAGCAAAGGTGATCCATCACCATAACGATCCCGTAGTCCGTCGTCGTTTCTGTTCAACAGCTTCATCCGCCGCGCATGGTTCTTTTGCATAAGCCTTTTTCACTTTCTTCAGACCGTTCTAAGCCACCATTCGTCTTCAAAATGCCCTGTCAGGCTTGTCGAACCTACTTCATTGTACCCAGCGTTAGAGAGAATCGCTCTGAAAAAACACCCAACGGTTAAATAATTGTCACGGACACAGGCTGACGGAGGCCATTCAAACCTGGACCACTTCTATCCGCCGGGGGAATAAATCAAGTCACGGGGATCAAAATCACATCAGAGAAGGGTAACGTGGCCTCTAAAGCTTAAAATTTAGGGCGGCCTCTAAAGCTTAAAATTTAGGGATTCTTAAAACCTGATTACCCAGTTCGGGCAAGATAGGAGGCAATAAATTGTGGGATTTCTTCTTTTCTTCTGACTGTTCCTTAGATTACATGATTGAATTCATTACATCGGGAAACATTTTAACGCACGGTTCTTCAGGGCCTATAATAATAAGAAGAAGAAGAGTGCTATTTGTTAAGCATTTACCGTGTGCCAGGAACTGTATTAAACGATGGGGTGGATACCAGTAAATCGGGTTGGACAGAGTCCTTGTTCCACATGAGGCTCACAGTCCCAAACCCATTTCACAGATGAGGGAACTGAGGCCCAGAGAAGTGAAGTGATTTACCCAAGGGCACGCAGCAGACCAGTGGTGGAGTGGGGATTAGAACCCACGACCTTCTGACTCTGTGTCAGCCTTCTCTCTGATCTCCCTTCCTCCTCTCTCGCCCCGCTCCGGTCTATTCTTCATTCCGCCGCCCGGCTCATCTTCCCACAGAAACGCTCTGGGCCTGTCACTCTCCTTCTTAAACACCTCCAGTGATTGCCCGTCGACCTCCACTCAAAACAAAAACTCCTCACTCTAGGCTTCTAGGCTCTCCGTCACCTCGCCCCGTCCTACCTCTCCTCCCTTCTCTCTCTCCACCGCCCACCCCGCACGCTCCGCTCCTCCGCCGCCCGCCTCCTCGCCGGCCCTCGGTCTCGCCCGGCCCGCCGTCGACCCCCGGGCCGCGTCCTCCCGCGGTCCCGGAACGCCCTCCCTCCTCACCTCCGCCAAACTGATTCTCTTTCCCTCTTCAAATCCCTACTTAGAGCTCACTTCCTCCTAGAGGCCTTCCCACCCTGAGCTCCCCCCTTTTTCCCTCTGCTCCCTCTACCCTCCCCCTTCACCTATCCGCGGCTAAACCTTCTTCTCCCCCCTTTCCCTCCGCTCCTCCCCCTCTCCCGTCCCACCCCCTCGGCACCGTACTCGTCCGCTCGACTGTATATATCTTCATCACCCTATTTATTTTGTGTAATGAGATGTACATCGCCCTGATTCTATTTATCTGCCACTGTTTTTATGAGATGTTCTTCCCCTCGACTCTATTTATCGCCATCTTTCTCGTCTGCCCGTCTCCCCCCGATTAGACCGTAAGCCCGTCAAAAGGCAGGGACCGTCTCTATCTGTTGCCGACTTGTCCATTCCAAGCGCTTAGTACAGTGCTCTGCACATAGAAGGCGCTCAATAAATACTATTGAATGAATGACTCCCAGGGCCGTGCTTTATCCACTCTGCCATGCAGCTTCCAATGTCTCAGGTCGAATCTGTGATGAGAACGAGGTGGGGGGAAGCTAAGGCAATCTGCAAATCCTTAATAATAATGGTATTTGTTAAGCGCTTACTATGTGCCAAGCACTATTATAAGCACTGGGGTAGGTACAAGGTAATCAGGTTGTCTCACATGGACTCACAGTCTTCAACCCCATTTTACAGATGAGATCACTGAGGCACAGAGAAGTTAAGTGTCTTGCCCAAGGCCACCTAGAAGGTAACTGGCCGAGTTAGGATTAGAACCCAGGTCCTTGTGACTCTCAGGCCTGCGCTCTAAGTATTAGGACACGTCCCTCGAGTTTACAGACCGAGTCTTTATTTGTATGGCACTTTCCCAAGTGTACTGCACGGTATTCTACGCCCAGTAGGTGGTCAATGAATGGAGTTGTTGAATGAACTTCACAGAAGATGAATTGTGAATATTTTCATAGAACTGGCATTTGAATTAATTTTTAAGCCTCGTAACTAATAAGCATAATACACGCCACAGAGTTACGAATCAGAAATCACGCTACATTTTGCCAAATCGTTTTTTAGTTTCTCCAGATTAGCCTAGAATCCCAATTGGGTAATCTCTTCATGCTCGAAATTTACTTCTGGAAGCTCAGTGGTATTTTTGCCGTGCCGATTTAGCGATGGAACCGTAATCCTCTTTGGAACCTGACCCCTCTCCTCATTCCATCTTTGATCAGGAGTTTAGTACTTGTTACCTGGCAATAAAAAACCCATAGAAAATGGTTATTAAAGAACAAGTGAAAGCAACGCAGTCGATCAGGGGTATTTATTAAGCGCTTACTGTGTGCAGAGCACTGTACTAAGTGATTGGGAGAGGACAGTAGAACAATAAACGGACACATTCCCTGCCCACGAAGAGCTTAATAATAATAATAATAATGATGATGGTATTTGTTAAGCACTTACTATGTGCCAAGTACTGTTCTAAAAGCTGGGGTAGGCACAAGGTAATCAGGTTGTCCCATCTGTCTTGATCCCCATTTTACAGATGAGGTAACTGAGGCACAGGAAGTTAAGTAACTTGCCCAAAGTCACACAGCTGCCAAGTGGCAAAGCCTGGATTTGAACCCACGACCTCTGATTCCCAAGCCCAAGCTCTATCCACTAAGCCACGCTGCTTCTCTTGTCCGTTGTGTGACCTTGGGCAAGTCATGTGACTTTTCTGGGCCTCAGTTCCCTCATTTGGGAAATGGGGATGAAGACTGTGGGCCCCATGTGGGACAGGGACTGTGTCCAATCTGATTATCTTGAATCTACCCCGTTGCTTAGAACAGTGCCTGGCACATAGGAAAAGCTGAATAAAGTCCATTAAAAAACAAACCAACCAGTCTTCCAATTCCCAGAGCCGCACGGCCCTCGCCCCAAGATCAACAACGGGGTCTGTGGGCAATCTTCAGAAACCCCAAATAACCTTCCCTTAAATGCGTCTACAACAGTTGCGGGATGGTGTACACTGAGCGGCTGCCGTGGAGTCGCTGGGAAGCTGGGAAGTAGCAAGGCGTCAGAAGGTCACGAGGTGTCATCCCAGCTCCGCCACTCGTCTCCCGAGTGAGCCTGGACAAGACACTTCACTTCTCTGGGCCTCGGTTCCCTCATCTGTCAAACAGGGCTTAAAGCAGTGCGCCCCATGTGAGACGGGGTCTGTGTCCAACCCGATTTTGCTGGTATCCACTCTGGCATTTAGTATAGTGCCCGGCACATAGTAGGCACTTAACAGATGCCATAATTAGCATTATTATGATTAGAGTCACGAAGATAAAGGCCATTTATGGGAGCCGATACCTGGGGATGGGTTTCTCTCTTCTCTGGTATTGTTTTTTTCATTTTTTCCCACTGTCTATGAAACCTCGTCGACGTCCCCTCAAGGCGATTTAAAGCTTAATATCGCCGCCCTGGAATCGGACGGCCTCCGTTAAACAGAAGCCTCCATCCAACTTTCCAACAGAGAGATAAATTCCCCACGACAGGCCCTGATCTTGAAGGGCCTGTCTTGCTTCCCTTTCCTCAGAAACCTCTGGTTGTATCCATACCCCTCTCGGGGTCGGGGTAGGAAAATGTCTCTGTCGTTTTCAAGCAGCTCTCTGAAACCTTGAGGAAAGTTGGGGCCGCGGAGGGGGGCAGTTAGCATCGGGGGATTTTGGCGGTTGCTATTTAAAATGTTGCAAACAAGCGGCAAGCGAGGAAAAAATTTGAGTCGTGTGAATCCAGCCGTCGTCTGGGGGTCGGGGCTGGCAGCTGGCAAGTTTCTCTCCCTGTTATTTGGGGGGGCTAGACACCCTGACTGATACTGGTCCATCTGGGCCGTCTGCGTTGCCCCAGAACGTCGAGCGACAGGGCACAGTTTTTAGGCTCAGTCAATGAAAACAATCCATTGCTTATTGGTGGAAAAAGCACTGGAAAGGCATCCGAATTCTAATCCTGCTCCACCACTTGCCTGCCGTTTGACTTGGGGGAACTCGCTCCACTTCTCTGTGCCCCGATTTCCTCCCTCCCTCTTAGAGCCTGAGCCCCGTGCGGGAGAGAAACCACGTCCGATCGGATTAGCTTGAGAAGCAACATGGCGTAGTGGATAGAACACGGGCCTGGGAGTCAGAAGGTCATGGGTTCTGATCCCTGCTCCGCCGCTTCTCTGCTGCGTGACCTTGGGAAGTCTCTTCACTTCTCTGAGCCTCTGTTACCTCGTCTGTAAAATGAGAATTAAGACTGTGAGACGGCAACTGTGTCCAACCCAATTTGCTTGAACCCATCCCGGAGCTTACTTAGTACAGTACCTGGCACATAGTAGATGCTTAACAGATACTATTATTATTATTAATATTATTATTGTTAGCTTGCATCTGCCCAGGTGCTCTGCATAGAGTGATGGCTTCATAAATGGCATTGATATTGTCATTATTACCGTGAGGAACGGCACGTGCTTCTCTTAATTAAGCAACCTCAACTCACAACTACTATTAGTAGAGTCATCACTAACAATAGCAACATCTCGTCCATCTCGCCGCCGGCCTCCAGCCCCAGCGTGGCTCAGTGGAAAGAACATGGGCTTAGGAGTCAAAGGTCATGGGTTCTAATCCCGGTTCCGCCACCTGTCTGCGGTGTGACTTTGGGCAAGTCATTTCACTTCTCGGTGCCTCAGTTCCCTCTTCTGTAAAATGGGGAATAAGACTGTGAGCCTCACGTGGGACTACGTGATTATCCTGTATCTACCCCAGCGCTTAGAACAGTGCTAGGCACATAGTAAGCGCTTAACAAATACCAACATTATTATTATTATCCTACCTCTGGCCTGGAATTCCCTCCTCATATGAGACAGATAATTGCTCTCCCCCACTTCAAAGACTTATTGAAGTTCCTCCTCCTCCAAGAAGCCTTCCCCGCCTAAGCCCTCTTCCCCTTCTCTCACTCCCTTCTGCGTCTCCCTGACTTGCTCCTTCGTTCATCCTCCCATCCCCACAGAACGTATCTGTAGAACTGTATATATCTGTAATTCATTAATCTATTCACTTATTTATATTAATGTCTGTCTCCTCCTCTAGACCGAGAGCTCGTCGTGGGCAGGAATGCATCCGTTTGCGTTATGGCGTAGTCTCCCAAGCTCTTAGTGCTCAATAAGTACGATGGAATGAATGAATAGCAGTCGAAATCAAAGCGATTTGAGCTCATCCTACTTCTAGCAATAGTAGCTGTGAGTTGATATTGTCTACATGAAGAGAAAGGCCACGTGCCTTTCCTCACCGTAACAACGATATCGATGATGAAGATGATGACGCCATTTATTAAGCGCTTTACTACGAGCGGAGGGTCAAGCTAAGCGCCGGAGTAGATCCAAGCTAACCTGATCACTACTAGTAGCAGTCGTTACTAACAGTATTAATAGAAATAGTGGCGAGTTGAGCTTGTGCTACTAGTCGTCTTCTCTTGTCTTATGCCGAGTCGTCTTTGACCCTTAGCGACGCCAAGGATGCATCTCTCCCAGAGCGCCCCGCTCTCCATCCGCCATCGTTCCGATGGTGGATCCGCAGAGTTCTCTTGGTCAAAATCCGGCAGTGGTTGCCCATCTTCCACGTGGTCAACTTGAGTCTCCGCCCTCGACTCCGTGCCGCCGCTGCCCAGCACGGGGGAGTTTAGACTTGCAGCCGATGACCTGCCACTCGCTAGCCACTGGCCAAGCTAGGAGTGGAACGGACGGGCCTCGGCTTGATTCTCCCTCCCATAGCCGAGACTGGTAGATGACCAGAAACTCCACGTGTGACCCTGAGAGGGGCCCGCTAGTAGTAGTAGTCGTATTTATTGAGCGCTTACTGCTTGCAGCATTCTGTAGGACGTGTTGGAAGATTATGTGTGCCTCAGTTACCTCATCTATAAAATGGGGATTGAACTACTAGCCCTATTTGGGACAGTGACCGTGTCCAACATGATTTGCTTGTATCCATCCCAGTGTTTAGTAGGATGCCTGGTACACAGTAAGCACTTAATAAATACCACCATTATTATAATTATTACTACTATCATTTAAAATCACCTAACCTGCCCACAACAAGAAGCGGCGTGGCTCGGTGGAAAGGGCCCGGGCTTGGGAGTCAGAGGCCGTGAGTTCTGATCCCACCCTCACCACTAGTCTGCTGTGTGACCGTGGGCAAGTCACGTCACTTCTCTGTGTCTCGGTTACCTCATCTGTAAAAAGGGGATTAAAAATGTGAGCCCCACATCGGGCAACGTGATTACCTTGTATCTACCCCAGTGCTTAGAACAGTGTTTGGCACATAATAAGCTCTTTAGAAATAGCATTATTATTATTATCATTATTAACAAGCTTTCATTATACCAATATAACAGACACCCACAATGAATTTACATTGTCCTAATAGACTCTCCCAAGCGCTTAGTACAGTCCTCTGTACACAGTAGCTCTCAGTTAATATGATTGACTGACTGTAATCTGATGAAGAGGGAGATACTACCTACTCTATTGTATTGTCCTCCCCTAAGCACTCGGTACTGTACTCTCCACTCAGTAAGCGTTCGATAAATACCCGTGATGGATTGCTTGGAAGGGGCTGAAGGATCAGCTAGGAGTTAGATGAATATGCCAAGGAGAAGTATCAGAGCAAATCGGAATAAATAATGTCACGAATCGCTGACTGACGATCCGTATGTGCTAGGAGTTGTAGGGCGGGACAATACTCTGGGCTTGGTAATTAATCCGGGAAGCCCTGCTAGAGGAGAGGGGTTTTAGGAGGGCTTTGAAGATGGCGAGGACTGTGGTCTCCCGGACTCCAAGATTCTCCCCAAATCACAGCCTAGAGAGCAATTCCCCAGCCCCATTCTCCTGATCCTGTCTTCCCAGGCCCATCTTTTTTTTATGGCCTATGTTAAGCGCTCACTATGTGCCAGACAGTTTACTAAGAGGTGGGAAGAGCCGGGAACTCGCCCCCATTTCACAGAGGAGAAAACCGAGGCTCAGAGAGGTAAAGTGATTCTCCCCAGGTCACCCAGCAGACCAGTGGCTGAATAATAACAATAAGGATTATGACGTTTGTTAAACGCTTACTGTGTGCCGAACACTGTTCTAAGCTCCGGGATAGATTCGGATTAGTCAGGTTGGACACGGTCCCCGTCCCGCCTAGGGTTTAGTCCCCATTTTACAGGTGAGGTCACTGAGGGCCAGAGAAGTGAAGTGACTTGCCCAAGGTCACACAGCAGACATGAGGCGGAGCCGGGACTAGAACCCACGACCTTCGGACTCCCAGCCCCGTGCTCGTTTCACCGGGCCTCGGGATGTTTGGACTGAGCGGGGAGAAAAATGAATCAAAGCCTCCGACAGCGTAGCGTAGACCATTTGAGCTGAAATCCCTCACCGTTCTCCAAAAAAGCCATCCCGGCCTCGAGGATGCCGAGACGGCTGCCACGAGGAAACCAATCATGACACCGTAATTTAAAACTAAAACAGCTGGCAGAAACCCTTCCACTCTCCGAGCGCGTTGTCACCGAAGTAAATGAAAAGGTCGGGCGACTTTTTCATTTACTTCTGTGACAACACGGACGGCCCGGACCCGGGAATATATTCATGCTTCCTCCGCAGGTTTTCATTACGTGTCAGGAACCCCATTCGGAGATATCACCCGGGAGGTGATGGGAAAAGACAGATGATAGAATGAGAGGGTTGATCCTAACACAAAATAATCAGCCATCTTTATATTTCCACTTTGCATTATAACAGGAATCCTGATTAGATTCTAACGTGGGGAGCGTGGCTCTCGTTCTCCGCCCGCTCCGGCTCGAATCCTTTCCGAAGGCAAGACGGAGAGGCGTTATTTTTAAAATTTCAAGTGCGGCATCATCCACTGGAGTTGAACCGCACAACACCTGGTGGTCTTTCTTAATTATGACCGGGCACACCTCATCGAGGGGAGTTGTGGAATTTCGGATGCCGTCTCGTAGCTCTCTTGATTGTAGCGGGAACGATCATGGTATTTTTCGCCCGTCGGTTTTGATTCCGTGCTATCAGACTGTCAGAGTGGTTTTTCACACACAAATGGTGCTCTGTCATGTCTGTTCTGTTCCAGGCAGAGGGGGGACGTTGGGTGGGTGGAAAAGCGGGTTTGCTTTCTCTCTCTTCTAGGGATTTCACGGGTCTCTCTTGCTTCAGCAAAGATCGCGGGTAATCCATCGGTGGTATTTATTGAGCGCTTACTGGGTGCAGAGTGCTATACTAAATGATTAGGAGGGAGTTTTTGTTTTTTTAGGTATCTGTAAAGCATTCAGTGATTCGATTGTATTTATGGAGTACTTAAATCACCAGTATTCATGGGCACCATGACTCTATTTGTTAAGCGCTTACTATGTGCTAGGCACTGTTCTGAGCGCTGGGTTAGATACAAGATAACTGGATTGAACACATTCCCTGTCCCACTGAGTGTTTCCAGTCTTTATCCCCATTTTACAGATGAGGGAACTGAGGCACGGAGAAGAGACGTGACTTGCTTAAAAGAGAGCAGACAAGTGGCGGAGCCGGAATTAGAACCCATAACCTTCTGACTCCCAGGCCCGTGCTCTATCCACTATGCCATGCTGCTTCTCCACTAAGCTCTCGGGAAAATCAGCCAGGCAATAGTGTTTATCGAGTGCTAACTGTGTGCAGAGCACTGTTCTGAGCAACTTGGGAGCGGACAAAAGCATATAACAATAAACAGACACGTTCCCTGCCCACAACGAGCTGACAGTCTAGAGGGGAGACAGACATAAATGCAAATAAATAAAATGATCGACGTGGACAGAAAAGTGGTGTGGGGCTGGAAGGAAGGATGCATAAAAAGAGCAAGTCAGGGTGACGCAGAAGGGAGTGGGAGAAGAGAAAAGGAGGGCTTAGTCACGGAAGGCCTCTTGGAAGAGATGGACCTTCCTTTAGGCTTTGAATAATGATAATTAATAACTCTTATTAATTATTATTATATTTGTTAAGCACTTACCATCTGCCAGGCACTCTACTAAGTGCTGGGGTAGATATAAGCTAATCAGATTGGACGCAGTCCCTGGCCCACATGGGGCTCATGGTGTTAATCCCCATTTGACAGATGAGATAACCGAGGCACAGAGAAGTGAAGCAACTTGCCCAACGCCACCCAGCAGACAGGTGGCGGAGGCGGAAGTAGAACCCATGACCTCTGACTTCCAGGCCCGGACTCTAGCCGCTAGGCCATGCTGCTTCTCCTAGATCTCCGTTCTACTACACTGCTGCTTTGAAGGTAGGGGAGAGTAATTTTCTGTCAGAAATGTAGAGGAAAGGCACTCCAAGCCAAGGGGAAAGGATACCGCAGGTAAAAGTGACGATCCCAGCACTTACGTATATCAGTCAGTAGCATTTATTGAGCACTTACTGTGTGCGGAGCACTGTACTAAGCGCTCGGGGAGTGCAATGTCCTTCTACTACTATTACCACTATTTCCTCTAGCTGCGATTTCTTTTAAATCCCTCTCCCTCTGAAGACTGTAAGCTCCTCGTGGGAAGGAGCCTGTCTACCAACTCTGCTGTATAATACTCTCCCAATCACTTAGTACAGTGCTCCGCACACAGTAAGTACTCAATAAATACTTTTATTTGATGGATCGATCTGGGACTTTACGCTCTGATCAATTTCTCTTTTCAGGCTTTTATACCATGCTGCCTTAGAGAAGGGGAATCTGATCAGGAGTGGGATTTTTTCTTCTATTTTTTAATGGTTTTATTGTCGTTTATTTGACAGTCTCTTCGGCGGTCCCGTCATCCCACCCAGACCTAGAGTTCGCGGTGGGATGGGATCGTGTCCGAACCGTTGACTCCAGTGCTAACGCCAGCGCCGTGTCTTAGCGGAGAGAGCCCGGGCTTGGGAGTCAGAGGTTGTGGGTTCTAATCCCGGTTCCGCCACGTGTCGGCTGTGTGACTTTGGGCAAGTCACTTCACTTCTCTGTGCCTCAGTGTCCTCATCAGTACAGTGGGGATTAAGACTGTGAGCCCCACGTGGGACAACCTGATTATTTTAAGTCTACCCCAGAGCTTAGAACAGTGCTTGGCACATAGTAAGCACTTAACAAATACCATCATCATTATTATTATTATTATTGACACAGAGTAGGAGCTCAGGATATAACCAGACTACCACTCGGAAAGACACAGCCTCTGAGGAACGCCCTTCCTTCCTTTTTTTTTATTTATTTTTACCTTTATTCCATTATCGTTCCCAAGCTGCATAACAGGTGGCAAAGTGAATTCACTGCCTCTCTCATTTCCCCTTCTCCTAAACAAACCGCCGCACATTTGCATATTTTAGGGGCCCGGTGGGGTAAATAAAGGATTTAGTGTCTCCCATTCAGGTGTTTAGGGAGACTGGATCTATTTGCCGTAGTCTTAATTAAAACTTTCGGGGGAGAAGGGAGAGGCGACGGAGGAGAACGGAAATCTAACTGCCGAGAGGGGCAGTGGTCTTCCTGCCCTGGAGTCTGATGAGAGGAATGGGCCAGACCTTGGAGCGGGGCCAAAGTGCATTCGGGAATCAGGCAGAAGTGCTAGGTTTTGGGGGAGAGGGTTTTATGGATATCCAGAGCCTCACGGGAAATCCCGGCTCACCCGCCTCCTTTGACGGGTCTCCCAACCACGCTAGCGATTGATAGATCGATGAGCGAAACTGCTCCGACAAAAACGGAAAAACAAAGAGCGGTCGTGTCTTCTGAGAAGCAGAATGGACCAGTGGAAAGGAGAACCCAAGCTTGGCAGTCATTCATTCATTCAATCGTATTTATTGAGCGCTTACCGTGTGCCAAACACTGTACTCAGAGCTTGGAATGTACAATTCGGCAACAGTTAGAGTCACTGAAGTCAAGTAACACCTAAAATCGCGTCCAGAGGCTTAGACGTGGAATGTGGAATTCAGACCCAAACCGACAGCCCCTTTCTGGGTTTATCCGGCAAAATCCTGGGAAGCAGCGTGGTCTAGTGGCAGGAGCATGGACCCGGAAGTAATCATCAGTCAATCCATCAATCAATCGTATTTGTTCATTCATTTATTTGTTCATGCGATCGGATTTATTGAGCCCTTACTGTGCGCACGACACGGTGATGCAAGTGACTCGGTGGATACAAGCGACTCGGATTGGACACGGTTCCCGTCCCACGTTGGGTTCACAGTCTAGAAGGACATGGGTATTAAACCTGGCTTTGCCACTTGCCAGCTGTGTGACTTTGGGCGAGTCACTTAACATTTCCGAGCCTCAGTTTCCTAATTTGGCGAATGGGGTCAGATAGATGTTCTCCTTCCCCTTTAGACTGTGAGCTCCATGTGGGGCAGAGACTGTGTCCGATCAATTTATATTATATCTACCCTAGTGCTTGGACATAGAAAGCACTTAATGAATGACCTAGTGGATAGAACACGAGTCTGGGAGTCAGGAAGACCTGGGTTCTAATCCCACCGCCACCACCTGTCTCCTGTGTGACCTTGGGCAAGTCACTTCACGGGACTTAGTTCCCTTATCTGTAAAATGGGGATTAAGACAGTGAGTCCCATATGGGACAGGGACCGTGTCCAACTTGATCATCCTTCATCAATCCCAGCTCTTGACACATAGTAAGTGCTTGACGAATATCATTAAAATTATTATTATTATTGTTTTATGGATTCAGGATCATATCAGACATAGGAAAATACAACAGCTCAGTTGACCATCCATACTATAGAACTTGATTCTCAGTTCTTGTCAACAGCTATCATGGTCTTTTTGATTGTAAGGGTGATGTCATGATCATTTCCACTGAAACCAGCATGAGAAGCAGTGTGGTCTAGTGGAAAGGGAATGGGCCTCGGACTCGGAGGACCTGGGTTCTAATCCATTCGTACGGTGCTCTGCACCCTTTAGACGCTCAAGAAATCCCACCGATGGATCGACTGACGACCGAGATGGGGATGGCTAAGTGCTTAACTAAAAGAGCGAATGAGTCGAGCTGTTCAGAAGCGGGAGGACGCGTGTGTGTGTGTCGGAGAGGGAGAGATAGATAAAATGATAGTTTATTTTTCAGTGTGGGAGGCGTGTTTAAGTTACCCCAGCCCTCTACCTTCTGAGCCCGTCTCTATTTTTAATTATCCCAGAGGAGCTGCAGCTGAAGGCGGGTTCTATTTTGGTGTGGTTATTCTGTTCTAACCGGCCTCCCCCGCAAACCGGAGATGGTCACCCCGGAGCTGAAATGTCCTAACTCAGATGCTCCTCGCGATTAGCCGCTGAAGTCACGTAGCACCTAAAACCGCGTCCGCGTTGAACGTGGAATCCAGACCCAAACCGACAGCCCCTTTCTGGGTTTATCCGGCAAAATCCTGGGAAGCAGCGTGGTCTAGTGGCAGGAGCATGGACCCGGAAGTAATCATCAGTCGATCAATGAATCGTATTTATTCATTCGTTTATTCGTTCATTCGATCGGATTTATTGAGCCCTCACTGTGTGCGTGACATGGCAGTAATAATAATGATAATGATCATGGGATTTGTTAAGCACTTAGTATGTGCCAGGCACTGTAGTAAGCGCTGGGGTGGGTACAAGCGACTCGGACTGGACACGGTTCCCGGACCATGTTGGGCTCACAGTCTCAATCATATTTATTTCCAACATATTTATTGAGCGCTACTGTGCCAGTACAACAATATCACAGACACGTTCCCCACCCTCAATGACCAGACAGTTTAGAGGAGCTGGGTTCTAATCGCGGCTTTGCCATTTTTTTAAAATTGAAATTATAGATTTTCTTAAGCGCTCAGTACGTGCCAGGCACTAGACTAAGCACTCGGGCAGATTCAAGTTAATCAGCCTGGACACAGTCCGTGTCCCACATGAGACTCACGGTCTTAATACCCCTCGTTCAGATGAAGTAACTGAGGCACAGAGAAGTGAAGTGACTAGCACAAGGTCATACAGCAGAGAAGTGGTGGAGGCAGGAATAGAACCCAGGTCTTTCTGGCTTCCAGGCCCATTCTTTGTTCACTAGGCCATGTTGCTTCTGCTTCTACGTCTGCTACACTTACCTTCTGTATAATTGTGGACAGGTCACTTTACGATACAATGGGGATTGAGACTGTGAGCCTCATGTGGGACATGGACTGTGTCCAACCTGATTAACTGGAGAATAGGGATTCTCTCCCTCCTATTTAGATTGAGCCCCATGTGGGACGGGCCTGATTAACTTACACCTACCCCAGCATGGAGAACAGTGCTGGACACATAATACGTGCTTAAGAAATACCATTTTAAAAAAAGTTAAGCATCCCTTTGGCTAAGAGATTTGTGCTCCATATAGAAATTCCTGGAGGATCGTTTGCTGTTTTCCAGCCTCGAGGTGATGTTTTTCAGGAATCCGGGCATCAGATTCATGAATTGGGGGAACTAACGCGGAGTAGGGACAAAGCAATCCTACTCTCTGGCTGACACAGGGCGAATCTAAAGAGTTTAGGAGTTCTTCCATCAGTCAGTATACTATTGGCATCAGAGCACCCGAGGAGTTCAGAGTACTGGGAAGCGAGCAATCCTCAAACGACTCACAACTTAATGGAGGGAGCAGACAGGCAGAAACGTTTTAGAAATGGCAGGAGCAGGGGGAGGAACAGGGATTTAATGGGAAGAAAGACAGGTATGTCCAAATGAAATAGCTGAACAAATAAATGAATAGCAGCCCAGGGAGACCGTACTTTTTGACTTTATTGATCCCGTTTCCACTGCTTGGAATATTTTCTGTTTCCCAGAGTGAAAGCTCCTTGCGGGTGGGGAATATGAGCCTTGCTTCTAATAATAGTAATCCCTACGGTATTTATTAAGCACATACTAGCTGCCAAGCACTGGACTAAGTGCTGGGGTGGGTAGAAGATCATCACGTCCCAGGGTGAAGCTCACAGTCTAAGAAGGGAGAACATTTTATTAATAATAATGATGGTAATTGTTAAGCACTTACTATCTGCCGAGTTCTGTTCTAAGCGCTGGGGTAGATACAGGGTAATCAGATTGTCTCACATGGGGCTCACATTTTTTAATCCCCGTTTTACAGATGAGGTAACAGAGGCACAGAGAAGTTAAGTGGCCTGCCCAATGTCACACAGCCGACGAGTGGCGGAACCGGGATTAGAACCCAGGTCCTCTGGCTCCCAAGCCCGGGCTCGTTCCACTGAGCCACGCTGCTTCTCGTGAATCCCCGTTTTTCAGAAGAAGAAACTGAGGCAGAGAAGTGCAGTGACCTGCTCTAAGTCTGATAGCAGGCAAGCGGCAGAGCTGGGATGAAAACTCAGGCTTTTCTAATCTCCGGATCGCGTTCTTCAGCTGCTTCCGTTGTACTTCCCGGAGTATCGACGAGGGCAGGGAATGTGACTGTTTCTTGTCGTACCGTGCTCTCCCAAGCGCTTAGTACAGTGCTCTGCACACAGTAAGCACTCGGTAAATACGATTGAATTACGATGGTCTGCATCGGCTCAGGTGGAGTGAGAAGCGAATTTCCGGCCTCCCCTCGGGGTAGGGATGACCCCCCCAGGCCCGAGGTCACGCCCGCAAATCTGGAAGGCAAATAAGATGGCGCTGGGCGGACAGGAAGGAAGCGTTGAGAGGATCTGGGCCAGATCTCCCCCCTCTCCCTCTGCAGCTGCTCTTCACCGCGTCAAGAGCCGATCCAGCAGAGTCTGGAGAGAAAATGTGCTTGGCAGGCACGTTTCTCCGTCCCTTTCCTCCCTGGCAGCTAGGAGCCGAGCAACGCGGCGCCCTGAGGTGAAAGAAACGGAAGCCTGTCTGAGGCAACTGATAGATTTTTAATTTTTCTTAGGGTCCTCCTTCCCACCCCCAGATCTTTCGCGTGTCCGTCTGTGATGGATTGGGTAAGCGATCAATCCTCTCGGGAACTTGAAACCCTAAGTGAATTTGTCCAGTGATGAGCTGCGGCGAGAAGCGGCGTGGAAAGAGCACAGGCCTGGGGGACGTGGGTTTTGAACCCATCTCTAGACTGTAAGCTCACTGTGGGCAGCAAATGTGTCTGTGTATCGCTACAGGGTCCTCTCCCGGGCGCTTAGTACGGTGCTCTGCACACAGTAAGCGCTCAGTAAATGCGATTGAATTGAATTGAATCGACCCGCCAGCCAGGCAATATCTGTGGTATTTATTGAGCACTCACTGTGCTCATCTGTCAAATGAGGATGGAGACTGTGAGCCCCATGTGGGACGGGGACTGTGTCCAACCTGATTAACAATAACAATGTTGGTATCTGTTAAGCGCTTCCTATGTGCAGAGCACTGTGCTAAGCGCTGGGGGAGATACAGGGTCATCAGTTTGTCCCAAGTGAGGCTCCCAATCTAAATGTCCATTTTACAGATGAGGTCACTGAGGCACAGAGAAGTGAAGTGACTCGCCCACAGACACACAGCTGACAAGTGGCAGAGGCGGGATTCGAACCCATGACCTCTGACTCCCAAGCCTGGGCTCTCTCCACTGAGCCACGCTGATTAGCTCGTATCTATCCCAGTGCCCGAGAAGCCATGTGGCCTAGTGGATAGAGCACGGGCCTGGGAATCAGAGGAGTTGGGTTCCGATCCCAGCCTGGCCACTTGTCTGCTCTGTGACCTTAAGCAAGTCACTTCACTTCTCCGCGCCTCAGTGATGTCATCTGTAAAATGGGGATTAAGATTGTGAGCCCCGTGTAGGACATGGACTAGGTGCAACCTGACTAGTTCGTATCTATCCCAACACTCAGTACGGTGCCCGGATAGAGAACGGGCCTGGTAGTCAGTAGGACCTGGGTTCTGATCCCGGCCGTGCCGCTTCATTCATTCAATACGATCAATCGTATTTACTGGGCACTTACTGTGTGCAGAGCACTGTACTAAGTGCTTGGGGGAGTACAGTTTAACAATAAACATACACGGTCCTTGCCCACAACGAGCTTACAGTTGAAGGGGAACGGAGATATTAATAAAAATATATAAATGACAGCCAAAGGACATAAGTGGTGTGGGGCTGGGAAGGGGGAGGAATAAAGAGAGCGAGTCAGGGCGACGCAGAAGGCAGTGGGAGAAGAGGAAAGGAGGGCGCAGTCGGGGGAGGCCTCTTGGAGGAGATGCGACTTCAGAAAGACTTTGGGGAAGAGGGATTCCAGGCCGGAGGCGGGATGTGGGTGAGATAGGCGAGATGGAAGGTCCAGTGAGAAGCGAAGTGTGTGGTCTGGGTTGTAGTAGGTGAGATAGGAGTGGGCAAGGGCCCGTTGTGGGCAGGGATCGTCTCCATTTGTAACTGAATTGTACTTTCCAAGCACTTAGTACCCTACCCTGCACGTAGTAAGCGCTCAATAAATACGACCGAATGAACGAACGACCCTGCCTCGTGAAAGACTGAAACCGCCCGCCGGCCTTCTCCAACAAGGGAGTCTCAAGAGAGGAAAAGAGACGTGGGATGGAGAACGGAAGAAAAGATCGCCGGCCGGCTCGTGGATCTCACACACCCCTCCCCTGTTCACTCCTCTCGCATAAAGATGCATTGGAGCAGCTGCCTCTGAGTCTTTTGGGGAGACGCCAGGTGGATCCATTTTCTCTATCAGCCAGCGGGGACGGGGGTGGGGGTGTCCCACACGCAGTGCCATCCTCTTCCTCCTCCTCCATTAACGTGCCCGTCTGCCCGGTCCCTCGGGGGAGGGCCTCGCTTCGGAGAGCTGCTCGCTCGCCTCAGAGTATTGAGAGCGAATGAAAACCTCAGGTAAAATATGGCGGCAGGGGGACATCTCCCATCACCGGACTTGACAGGAAATGTATTCCGCCGGAGCTGAAAAGTAATTAACCTCCACCGGGAGAGAATCCTATCGCCAGCCGTCACTCGCCACGCGGAGTGCGCTCCGGGTAAATGTTACAGGCCACGGAGCAGAAAAGAGAGATTTGTCTACATTTTAGACTCACATTTCTGTGTCCCTCTCTTTTCCCCCCGATTTCTCTCTTCCTTCCATCCTCTCTGTGCTCCTGACCCTCCCTAACCGACTCCCTCCGTCACCCTCCCATCTCCTCTATCTTCACTGAAGCTAGAAATTGAGACGTGTGTGGCGAGGAGAAAATGGGCCGGGGATTCAGAGGCTTCTCCTGGAGTGAATTCTCTCCCACGCGAGCGCGTCTCTTATTTAATGAATATCGGCTTTCTTACGGAAGAAAGCGTGCGGTGCGGGAGAATGGCATTTAACCACGAAGAGCTTCATTACAGACCGGGCTCAGAAAATGTCAACACAACAACTGATCTGTTCCTTTTTGTCTTCTCTCTGCCTCCATCGGTGCAAAAAATGCTGTGATCGATTTGTAGAGAGGGAGGGGAAGGGAGGGATGGAGAGAAACTCCTCCTCCCCCGCCACCGACATCTGACATCGATTCTCTTTTTCTTTTTTTATTATGATCGATTTATGGGCCACTTTTATTTTGTGGAGAATGGGTGTTTCTGAGTCTGCTGGGGAATCGTCAGCTAGGTCATTCCGGTGGTTCGGTGATGCTCACGGCAGTGACTTGTTGTAAAGTTACTGATTGGGAGGAGACTAGATTTCCTCATCTAGAAAACTTTGGAAAGGAAGTAAATGCAAAAAAAGAAAAAAGAGAAGCACCTTTGACCTCTGCTGAAATCACCTTGAACCCTCTAGACTGTACGCTCCTTGTGGGCTTGGAAAATGGCTACCAACTCTGCTCTATTGTGCTCTCCTGAGCCCTTAGTACAGTGCTCTGCACCCAATAAGGACTCAGTAGAGATCTAATCCCAGCTTGTCCTTGGGCAAGTCGCCTCGTTTCTCTGTGCCTCAGTTCCCTCATCTGAAAATTGGGGATGCAATCCCTGTCCTCCCCCTACTTAGACTGGGAGCCCCACGCTGTGAGAAGCAGAATGGCTCAGTGGAAAGAGCCCCGGCTTGGGAGTCAGAGGTCGTGGGTTCTAATCCCGGCTCCGCCATTTGTCTGCTGTGTGACTCTGGGCAAGTCACTTCACTTCTCTGGGCCTCAGTTCCCTCAGCTGTAAAATGAGGATGAAGACTGTGAGCTCACATGGGACAACCTGATTACCTTTTATCTACCCCAGCGTTTGACACATAGTAAGCGCTTAACAAATACCATCATTATTATTATCATCATCATTATTTTACCTACCCTAGTGCTTAGAACAGTGGTTGGCATAAAGTAAGCACGTAACACATACCACAAAGACTGTTAAAAATGATAAATACCACGGATCGATGAATCAGGGTCTGGGCAGAAGGAAAGTGTCAGAAGACGCTGAATCCTTCAACTGAGGAATCAGAAAGTAAAAGAGTCCTAATCCCGGCTATGCCACGTGTTTGCTGCGTGAATCTGGACCAGTCATTTAACTTCTCTGGGCTTCAGTTTATCTCATCCGTAAATTAGGAATTAAGATCGTGAGCCCCATGCGGGACGGGGACTCTGCCCAACTTGATTGCCTTATATCCACCCCCTCACTTAGAACTGTAAGCGCTTAACAAGTACCGTAATTTTATTATTATTAATTACTAAATGTCCCGGCTGCTCGGTCCAGGGCATAAATTTGGAGAGGGCTGTTTTCAGAGAGCTCTTCCAGTTTAAATCCCTGGGACAGAGTGGAGGTGGAGTGGTTAGGATTTCACTCTGCGGAAATGAGTTTTCATACTTAAACGCTTACGTGATCACACCCACGGAGCACATTTCGATATCTGTCGACTTACGCAACCCTACATCTTCAGTCCACCTCTCTCTTCTAGAGGAAAATCGTTTCGAAGCCTGTCTCCTCTACCAGATTGAAGAACCTCGGGATTGGAACTGTGGCTAGTGTCTTCTCTTAAGTGCTCAGTACAGTGCTTTGCACACAGAAGACTCTCAGCTCCTTAAGGACAGGGATATAGTGTCTATCGTCCTTTTACAAAAACATTCAGTGCTCGGCACACAGTAGATTATAGCATCATGAGGGAAGCGGTTGTGTCAATTAACTTCATCGTACTGTCTCAAGTGTTTAGCACGATCCTCTGCACGCAGTAGACTGAGTGCTTTTTGAGCGTTCTTCGAGGGCGGAGGTTCTGTCTACTCACACGTGGGCAAGAAGCTTGGCATAGCGTGGCTCAGCGGAAAGAGCCCGGGCTTTGGGGTCAGAGGTCACGGGTTCGAATCCCGGCTCTGCCACTTGCCAGCTGTGTGACTCTGGGCAAGTCACTTCACTTCTCTGTGCCTCAGTGACCTCATCTGTAAAATGGGGATTAAGACCGTGAGCCCCACGTGGGACGACCCGATTCCCTTGCGTCTACCCCAGCGCTCAGAACGGTGCTCGGCACATAGTAAGCGCTTAACAAATACCAACGTTATCATCATTATTATAGTGGCTAGAGCCCGGGCCTGGGAGTCGGAAGGTCAGCGGTTCTATTCCGGGCTCCGCCGCTTGCCTTCTGTGTGACCTCCACCAAGTCACTTCACTTCTCCGGGTCTCACTTGCCTCGTCTGAAAAGTGGGGAGAGAGACTGTGAGCCCCACGTGAGACCCAATTTGCTTGTATTCACCCTAGCGCTTAGTACAGTGACTGGCGCATCGTAAGGGCAGGGACTGCGTCGGGTACATCATATTCTCCCAAGTCCTTAGTAATGATAATAATAATGTTGGTATTTGTTAAGCGCTTACTATGTGCCGAGCACCGTTTTAAGCGCTGGGTTAGATACGGGGTCATCATGTTGTCCCACGTGAGGCTCACAGTCTCAATCCCCATTTTCCAGATGAGGGAACTGAGGCCCAGAGAAGTAAAGTGACTTGCCCACAGTCACACAGCTGACAGGTGGCAGAGTGGGGATTCGAACCCATGACTTCCGACTCCCAAGCCCGTGCTCCTTCCATTGAGCCACGCTGCTTCTCTGCTCTGCATACAGTAAATACGACGGATGGATGGATCGATTGCGGGCTGGGTTCCCAGTAAGTGCTCTGTTATTATGATTGATGGACAGTGACAACTCACGCCTAGGGTTTGCACAGAAAGAGAAGGAGCAGCACGACCTGGGGGACAGATCCCAGGGCTGGAAGTCAGAAGGACCTGGTTCCTGGCTCCACCTCGTTTCTGCTGGGTGACCTTGGGCAAGTCACTTCACTTCTCTGGGCCTCAGTTACCTCCTCTGTAAAATGCGGATGAAGACTGTGAGCCCCATGTGGGACAGGGACTGCGTCCAACCCAATTACCGTGTATCTACCCCAGCAATTAGTACACTGCCTGGTGAATAGTAAGCGCTTAACAAATACCACCGTTATCATTATTATTATTACGCTTATCGTCGAACAGTAACGTGAGCTGAAAACTGACGGTGCTGAGCTCTGCACTGAACGCTTGAAAAATTACTATAGTAATAATAATAATGTTGGTATTTGTTAAGCGCTTACTATGTGCAGAGCACTGTTCTAAGCTCTGGGGGAGATACGGGGTGATCAGGTCTTCCCACGCGAGGCTCACAGTTAATCCCCATTTTACAGATGAGGGAACTGAGGCACAGAGAAGTTAAGTGACTCGCCCACAGTCACACAGCTGACAGGCGGCCGAGCCGGGAGTCGAACCCATGACCTCTGACTCCGAAACCCGGGCTCTTTCCACTGAGCCACGCTGCTTCCTTACTATAGACGTATAGCCCAAGGTCCTGGCCCTCAAGCAGCTTTCCATTGCATTTTCTTCTTTTCTACAAAATATCTAGAACTGATCATTTCAATACATTTCCTTTCTATGAATTTTAGTAATGAAAACACCATTCAATGGAATAGAATTTGCTGGTCAATTCATCAATCAATCAATCAATCCATCACGTTTATTGAGCACTTACTGTGTGCGGAGCACTGTACTCAGCACTTGGGAGAGTACAATAGAACAGAATTGGTAGACGCATTCCCTGCCCACAACGAGCTTATGGTCTAGAGCGAGACAGATATTAATATAAATAAATAAATTGTAGGGATTGTCTCCGTTGCCGAATTGTACTTTCCAAGCTCTTAGTACAGTGCTCTGCACACAGAAAGTGCTCCATAAATACGATTGAATGAATGAATATCGAAAGGGGCAAGGTGAGGGCAGGGCATGTTTAATCACAGGAGAAGCAGAGCAGCCGAACGGAAAGAACCCAGACCTGGGAGTCAGAGGACCTGGGTTCTAATCCCAGACCTGCCACTGGTCTTCTCTGTAACCTTGGGCAAGTCACTTCATTTCTCTGGCCCTAAATTTCCTTATCTCTAAAATGGGGGGTTCAATACCTGTTCTCCCCCTTACCTAGGCTGTGAGCCCCTTATGGAACAGAGATTGGGTCCAACCTGGTTGATCTGAATCTACCTCAGAGCTTAGTACAGTGCTTGGCACGAAGAAAGCGCCTAACAAGTACCATCATATAATGCTTATAGTTTAAGGTATGTTTGAACTGTTTTCATCAGGCAGATTTTATGAAAACGAAATGTACCCTTCGTTGGGTGTATCTCGGCAAAGTCGTCTAGCAATCTGGGGAAAAATCTAACTTCAGCCTAAAATCTTTCGCTTCGTGAAATGAACCATCAGGGCCAAGAGGGTAGATCCCGGGCCTGGGAGTCAGAAAGACCTGGGATCTAATCCCATCTCCGCCCCTCGTCTCCTGTGTGACCTTCATTTCTCTGGACCTCGGTTACCTCGTCTGTCAAATGGGGCTGAAGACTCTGAACCCCATGTGGGAAATGGACCGTGTCCAACCAGATTAGCTTGGATCTAACCCAGCGCTAAAAATGGTACTTGACGCATAATAAGTTCGTTGTGGGCGTGGAATGTGTCTGTTTGTTATTGTGTCGTACTCTCCCAAGGTACCCAGCACAGTGCTTTGCTCACGGTAAACACTCAAGCAACAGATCGAAGGAATGAACGAATGAGCACTTAACAGGTATCATTAAAACATACTCTTTCATGCTCAGATGCATTTGACCGCATTTATTCTATGTAGGCTGATATCCAGTCTGGGGAATTATTCATTTTGCAGTCGCATGGACCAACTGGGGCGGTTTTTCTGACTGAGCGGCTACGAGCTCCGGGAGTGGGAAATTATTCTCTGGTGCCGCCCCCTGAAATCTGCCATCTCCTGTGACCCTGACAGGTAAAAGCAGGCCTACCCCTGCCTCTGTTGGCTTTCCCCATTGGAGGAAAGTTTGGTACCCCATCTTCTGTGGTATCTCCTCACTGGGAAGCTACCCCTCCTCTCTTGTCTCTTTTTATCAGAGGAAGATTTAGCTTCCTCAGCTTCCGAGGGCTCTCCCCATTCTCGGTCAGTCAATCAGTCAGTCAGCCAAACTCATGGAGTGCTTACTGTGTGCAAAGCGCTTGGGAGAAGATGCTATAACAATTTAACAAATGCATTCCCTGCCCACAGTGAGCTTACAGTGGGGAGATGGGCATTAATAGAAATAAATAAATGACAGATGTGGACGTAAGTGCTGCGGGACTGGAATGAATAAAGGAAGCGAGTCAGGGTGACGCAGAAGGGAGTGGGAGAAGAAGAAAGGAGGGCACAGGCAGGGGAGGCCCCTTGGAGGAGATGGGCCTTCGATAAGGTTTCGAAGGAGGGGACAGGCATTGTCTGTCTAGACTGCGAGCCCGTTGTTGGATAGGGATCGTCTCTATCTGTTGCCGAATTGTACTTTCCGAGCGCTTAGTACAGCTCTTCGAACACGGTAAGTAAATAACGATTTAATGAACGAACGAATATGAGGAAGGAGGGCGGTCCAGGCCTGCGAAAAGTCGAGCTCCCAGACCTCTGTTTTTTCCCCTCATTGGAGGAAACTTTGGCTCCACCGGCCTCGCTTCTCTCTCCCCATTGGAGGAAAGTTTAGGTGGAAAACCCAGTGGACTTCCTTGCCTGAGGGCGTAGACCTGGCCTCTCGCCTACCCTCTAGGAAGATGACCTGAACCGGCGGCGGTAGTTAGGTCTATTTTAGAAGCCAAAAAACACAGCCTTTATGGAAAATTACAGGGGATGTAAATTTTAAGAATTACAGACTAAAGCTTCCCCTCTTCCTGCTGATTGCCGTGCAGAAGGGTTGGTGAGTGGCAGCTACGCATTAGCAGCAGGACTTCCTCCTCCTCTTCTGAACGTGGGGGTCGGCGGCGAAGCCGCGGATACGAAAATGACTTCGGTTTAATGCCGGGGGACCCATGGGGGAGGACGAAATCCTCGGGGCGACGTTTTAAAGCGACAGTGAGCTCTACGCTTCCAGATTACTGTTATTAATGGGGAATGTTGAATACCTTTTCAATAGGGGTTTCTGAATCATAATCCATTTAGAAAAGGTTTTCGCTTCCCTCGCTTGCAAAAAAGAAAAAAAGTTGGGGAGGGAAAAATAATTGAAGTTTACACCGTGCCATGGTGGAACTTGTGCAGTAGCACGTTCGTTCTCCTTTCACAAACCCACGGGACTCGGCGGTCAGGAAACGCTTGAAAGATGCAGACCGTGACTGGTCGATCGAACGGTTTCTGTAGCGATGGTATTTGTCAGGCGCTCACTATGTGTCAAGCACTGTTCTAAGCACTGGGGTAGATACGAGCTGATCGGGTTGGACACAGTCCCCGTCCCACGTGGGGAACCCGGGCTGGATCTCCATTTTACAGATGAGGTAACCGAGGCCCAGAGAAGTGAGGCGGGTTGTCCAAGGTCACACAGCGGATAAGGGCCGGGATTAGAACCCAGGTCCCCCTGACTCCTAGGCCCGGGCTCTCTCCATTAGGCCACGATGTTTCCCTATTAGCACCTCTCCCTCCCACTGCTCAGCTCACAACCTGCAATTACTCAAGTCAACAGTGGCTTATCTCACAGGGATCGTAGAAGGAACGAAAAAGGAAGTAAGCAACAGTCACTAACCCAGACTGATTAATAATAATGATAATAATAATGATAATAATAGTGGTATTTGTTGAGCGCTTAAAATGTGCTAGGCACTGTTCTAAACACTGGGGTAAATACAAGATAATCGGGTGGTCACGGTCCCTGTCCCACACTGGGCTCACTTTCCTAATCCTGTTTTACAGACGAGGGAACTGAGACCCAGAGAAGTGAAGTGACCTGTCCAAAGTCATACAGCAGACAAGTGGCGGAAGGGAGATTTGAACCCAGGTCCTTCCGATTCCCAGGCTCGTGCTCCATCCACTAGCCGCGCTACTTCTCTAGGCCATGCTGCTTCTCGAATCATTATTATTATTATTATTGTTATCAAAACAATAACAATAGCAGTATAATAGCAATAGCAAGCACAGTTCTAAGTAAATCAAGTAAATCAGGTCCCAGGTGGGGCTTGCGGTCTAAGTAGAGGGAGAACAGGTATCGAGCCCCCATTTTGCAGATGAGGAAACTGAGGCACAGAGAAGCCAAGTGACTTAACCAAGGTCACAGGGCAGACAAGCGGAGAAGAAGCGATTAGAACCCAGGCCGGTTTCTTTCCGCTAGGCCACGCTGCTTCTCTAATCAGAGGATAGGTAATTTGCACCCGGGGAGTTCCCTCAGGAAAAACAGTGGATGGACTGACAGGACTGGTCAGATGGTTTTTTGCCCGTAGCTGAGAACGGGCCGTAATGTAGTTGGGGAACTGGATGTAGTTTTAGTGAGTGAACTTTATGAGCAGTTTATGAGAAGCCACGCACGAGAAGCAGCACGGCTTAGTGGAAAGAGCCCGGCCTTGGGAGTCCCAGGCCGTGAATTCTAATCCTGGCTCCGCCACTTGTCAGCCGTGCGACTTTCGGCAAGTCACTTAACTTCTCTGGGCCTCAGTTACCTCACCTGGAAAATGGAGATTCACATCGCGAACCCCACGTGGGACATCCTGTGTACCTACCCCAGAGCTCAGAACGGTGCTTGGCACATAATAAGCACTTAATGAATGCCATCATTATTATTATTAACGTTTATGTAGTTGTACTGGTGAAATTTATGCTTCCAGCACGACAGGAATTGCTATCTTGATTTGCTAGGAAATAACTGAACCGAACAAGCGGAATCAGTCACGGGTTCTAATCCCTGTTCCACCACGTGTCTGCTGTGTGACCTTGGGGGAGTCACTTCCTTTCCTCTGGACTTCAGTTACCTCCTCTGTAAAATGGAGATTAAGAGTGTGCTCCCCATACGGGGAAGGGACTGCTTCCAGTGTTTGGCACGTAATAAGCGCTTAATGAGTACAATAATAATGATGACAATTATCATTATAATTATAATAATAATTATTATTGCTATTATCAAAACTTATCAACACCAAATGAACGGAACACAAACACCCACATAGAGAACGCGACATACCCTCCGCTCCAGAATCGGCATTGCCGTCGGCTCGCGCTGGGCCTCGTCTTTCACGGACGCGTCTGGACCGATTATATTCGAGGCAAAGGGAAAAATACCAGGCGTTCCCAAGCCGGGCCGTAGCCGAATCGCTCATCCCGTAGAAACCTCGATTCTCTCAGCTATCGTCATGGTTTTCCTGTGTGAAGTGCATCTTGAGCTGGAGACAATGAGGCCACAGTTTTCCTCACCGGGGAACGAAAAGCTAAGGAGCTGGAGATGTACTACTAGAGGGGATTACCGGTGATTGAGATACGGGCCTTGTCGGGTCTATATTAAGCAGGGTTTTATCTACACGAGTTACCGTCCGTACGACTGAGAGCTCAGTGGAGGCCCGATGTTTCGGGGCAGACGAAAGAGATGGAAAGGCACGTTAACAATCCATGAGGATGGGCGTGAATGAAATCTGGGGTGGCGTGAGGACGAAGGGGCGGCTTCGAACCGCACGCCGAACCTTCGGACGGAGAGGGTGAGCTTGGTTAAAGTGGAATAGTCGTGCCTCTAATTCTTAACAACGGGGCTGCGTAAGATCAGGAGATACATGGAGAAATGGTGAGTGGCGAAGGGAGCGGGCAGATGTGGTCCGTACTGGAACCGGTTCAGGAAAGCTGAAGTGGAGGTTGTGGGCGATTTACTTAGTTGCCTCTCTCCTGCGCTGGGTCGTAAACTCAATGAGGGCAGGGATTGATGAGGGCAGAGATTGACTCTCCCAAGTGTCTACTGCAATGCTCTGCAAACTATAGACTGTAAGCTTTCTGAGGGCGGAGATTACTATTATTACAGCGTGGCTCAGTGGAAAGAGCACGGGCTTGGGAACCAGTGGTCGTGGGTTCTAAACCCGGATCCGCCACTTGTCTCCTGTGTGACCTTGGGTAAGTCACTTCACTGGGCCTCAGTTCCCTCATCTCTAAAATGGGGATTAAGACTGTGAGCCCCACGTGGGACCGCCTCATTCGCTTGTACCCGCCCCCCCCCCAGTGCTTAGAACAGTGCTTGGCACATAGTAAGCACTTAAGCACTCGTCTGCTGTGTGACCCTGGGCAAATCGCTTCACTTCTCTGGGCCTCAGTTCCTTCATCTGTAAAATAAGGATGAAGACTGTGAGCCCCTTGTGGGACGGGGACTGCGCCCAACCCGATTACCTTGTATCTACGCCCGTACTTAGTACAGTGTCTGGCACAAAGTAAACGCTTAAAAGATGCCACAGTTATTATTATTTCAGCAGTTGGAATTCTCATGTACTGTAGACTGAGAAGTATTAGCAAAGAGCTACAGGGTGAATAAAAAATCACAGAAGCTTTAGCATCTAAATAAAATGAGCGCCTCTCTCGGGATTAAAACATTCTTTCTCTCTTCTACATGTCGCTCGATAAATACCACTGATGACGGAATTAATGATCAAGGATCATTTGACCTCAGCGCTAAGCTTGGGGGAAGAGGGGAGCTAGAGAACGTTAATTCTCATTAATTCAGAGAAGTAGCGCGGCTCAGTGGAAAGAGCCCGGGCTTGGGAGTCAGAGGTCATGAGTTCGAATCCCAGCTCTGCCCCTTGTCAGCTGCGTGACTGTGGGCGAGTCACTTCCTTCTCTGGGCCTCAGTTCCCTCATCTGTAAAATGGGGATTAACTGTGAGCCTCACGTGGGACGACCCGATGACCCTGTATCTCCCCCAGCGCTTAGAACAGTGCTCTGCACATGGTAAGCGCTTAACAAATACCAACATTATCAATTGTCATTTACTTGGAAATCACATTAAAAAATTATAAGTCTACAATGATATTTGTTTGTACACACTAAGGTACATTTTCAATACATTATAGTTCGGCGGTGGCCTCGTTATTATTAGAAAGCTCCCGCCAACGTAATAATGACTGCAGTTCTTAGACTTGTGAGCCATTACTGATATTTTCCCAGATCACATCTTGGAAAGGAGGACGGGCTGTTCTGTGCAGGTTTTATTCAATCGTATTTATTGAGCACTTACTGTGCGCAGAGCACTCTACTAGGCACTTGGTTTTAGACACGAATGACTCATTTTTAGTTTACAAAATCCGCATCTTGCCCTGAACAGTCTAGGATGACTTTGGCCTTGCCCTTTTCCATTTATTCAGGATTAAACAAACCCAGGTTAATAATAATGTTGGTATTTATTAAGCGCCTACTATGTGCAGAGCACTGTTCTAAGCGCTGGGGGAGATACAGGGTCATTAGGTCGTCCCACTTGGGGCTCACAGTCTTGATCCCCATTTACAGATGAGGCAACTGAGGCCCAGAGAAGTGAAGTGACTCGCCCACAGTCACACAGCTGACAGGTGGCAGAGCGGGGATTCGAACCCATGACCTCTGACTCCCAAGCCCGGCCTCTTTCCGCTGAGCCATGCTGCTTTGAAAGTTCCTAGCAGAGGCCCCTGCCTTGTGGTGAACGAGAACTTCGAAGCATAACGTGATCGAGGCTGGAGGGGTTGCAAATGGGCTTCGGTACAACATCAATAATGATAATATTACTGATTGGGGCATTAAGTAAGCTTCACCATTGTGTATCTGAACGACCTAGGTCTTGAAATGATAAGACGAAGCGGTAAACCGGAAACATCAAAGAAAAGTGATTTCTAAATGAAGGAAAGTGAGCTGAAAGAAGCTAATTGTGCTAAAATCCATGCATGACTCTTGAGAAGTATTGGTTTTCATTTCAAAGCTGCCTGAGGTAAAACTTCTGGATATCGAACCATTGATACCCTGCATGTTTTCTTGCCTTGCCTTTTTTTTAAATGGAATTTGTTAAGCTCTTACTATGTGCCAGACACTATACTAAACGCTGAGGTAGATACAAGATAATCAGGCTGTCTTTTCCTCTCCATCCAAACTAGAAGGAGCAGAGCCCGGGCTTGGGAGACAGAGGTCATGGGTTCGAATCCCCGCTCTGCCACTTGTCAGCTGTGTGACTGTGAGCAAGTCACTTAAGTTCTCTGTGCCTCAGTGACCTCATCTGTAAAAAGGGGATTAAGACTGTGAGCCTCACGTGGGACAGTCTGATGACCCTGTATCTCCCCCAGCGCTCAGAACAGTGCTCTGCATCTAGTAAGCGCTTAACAAATACCAACACCGCTAGGCTATTGATACAATAGACGACTGCATCAGCTCCCTTGCTGATCTCCCAGCTCCAGTCCACACTTCACTCTGCTGCCCAGCTCATTTTTCTATAAAGATGTTCAGGACAGGTCACCCCCTCCTTAAAAAACAGGTGCCCATCCACCTCGACATCAAACAAAAACTACTCATCATTAGGTTTAAAGCCGTCCACCACCTTATCCCCTCCTACCTCACCTCCCTTTCCTCCTTCTACAATCCAGCCCGCACACTTCGCTCCTCTATTATTAAACCTTCTCACTGTCCCTCCATCTCATCCACCTCACTGTCGACCCGCGGCCCACGTCCTGCCTCCGGCCTGCAACACCCTCCCTCCTCTAATCTGGCAGAAAATAACCCTCCCCACTTCAAAACCTTACTGAAGGCCCATCTCCTCCCAACGGCTTTTCCAGACAAGGCTCCCCCCCCCCCCCTTTCCTCTTTTCCCACTCCCTTCTGCGTCACCCTGACTTTCTCTCTTTGCTCTTCCCCCCTCCCAGCCCCACGGCACTTATGTTCATGCAATAGTATTTATTGAACGCTTACTATGTGCAGAGCACCGTACTAAGCACTTGGAACGGACAGTTCGGCAACAGATAGAGACAATCCCTGCCCGGGGACGGGCTCCCGGTCTAAACGGGGGAGACAGCAAAGCGAAACAGAACATATAAATGCAGATGTGGAAACGGGAGAGTACAGGGATACGTGTGCAAGTGTCGAGGGGCTGAAGGTGAAGGCGAGTGCTTAAAGGGTACTTATGTCCAGGTCTGCCATTGATTTATTTGTATTGATGTCTGTCTCCCCCTCCTAGACTGTAAACTCACTGTGGGCAGCGAATGTCTGTTTATTGTTAAATTGTATTTTCTCAAATGCTTAATACAGTGCTCTGCACACAGTAAGTGCTCAATAAATGCAATCGAATGAATGAATGATACAGTCCCCGTCCCACATGGGATTCACAGTCTTAATCCCCGTTTTGCAGGTGAGGTAATAATAATGATGATAAGAGTGTTAGTTAAGTAATTAAGCACTTACTATGTGCTAGACATTGGGACAGATACAAAGTAATAGGGTTGGACACAGTCCCTGCCCCACACAGGGCTCACGGTCTTATCCCTATTTTACAGATGAGATCCCCGAGGCCCGGAAAAATGTCGTGACTCGCCCACGGTCACACAGCGGACACGTTGCAGAGCCGGGATCAGAACCCGGGTCCTCTGACTCCCAGCCTCAAGCAGCGTGGCTCAGTGGAAAGAGCCCGGGCTTTGGAGTCAGAGGTCATGGGTTCGAATCCCGGCTCCGCCACTTGTCAGCTGTGTGACCGTGGGCGAGTCACTTCACTTCTCTGGGCCTCGGTTCCCTCCTCTGTAACATGGGGATTAAGACTGGGAGCCCCATGTGGGACAACCTGATTCCCCTGGGTCTCCCCCAGCGCTTAGAGCACGTAGTGAGCGCTTAACGAATACCAACATTATTATTATTTCTCCATTTGGAGATAGATTCGATTTTCAGTCGACACACGAGACGGGATTTATTAAATTAAAACAGTGCCCGGCACATAGTGAGCGCTTAACAAATATCATTTTTTAAAAAAAGTCAGAAACACCATCAAGATGCACGAGAACAGGATTGGATTGAACTTTTACCAGGCAGACCTGACAGCCCACTAGAGGAAGTAACCACTTTGGAGAAAGCTTTCTCAGTCCGTTCAGATGTAATAAAGACGGTTCTTTCTTCCGTCTGACAGCTGAGACGAACTCCCATTATTCAGTCAGAAGGAGACTTATTTCCTCAACAATGAAGAAGGGAATCTCTTTACCCGCTCTCTGTCAGCTTCTTCACGTCTAAATCAACACACTTCAGAATTCAGAGAATTCGCCGTCGCGGGTTTCCAACGAGAGACTTTCTTCGACTTCGCTTTCCCCGAAATGCGCTTCAGATCGGAAAGGGAAACGACAGCACCTTCCCGATCCCTCATTGTGCGGCGGGCACGGGTCGTCCGCACAGAAACGCGCCTCGATCTGCCTTTGACTTGAAGAATCGAAAGAATCTCACGTTGGGCGGTTGTTAATGGCAGCGCGCTCGGTTTCACTCCAAGGTGTTATTATTTTTCCAGCCAAACCCTCCGAAGTTAAATTCTCAAGGTCGAATTCGACATTCCCTCCCAGCACGCAGTGAGGCGTCTGAGCTATTAACGTTAATTGAAAACCCACATGCGCACCTGACATGAGAACAGACAAGACCATTAAATCCCCCCGGCCCCTAAGAGTTTTCCCCTCATGTCGGTTGTCTTAAACCCAAGCAGGCGTCTTTCCGTGGGCCTTAAATAATGTGCCTTTTTGCTAAGCGAGAGTCTCCTTTTTTTCCTATAGTATTTGTTAAGCGCTTACTGTGTGCCGGGGGCTGTATTGAGCACCGGGGTAGATACAAGCTAATCGGGTTGGACGCGGTCCCTGTCCCACGTGGGGCTCGCCGTCTTGATCCCCCTTTTGCAGATGAGGAAACCGAGGCACAGAGCAGTGAAGCGACCCGACCAAGGTCACTCGGAAGACAAGTTAGTTTATTGATCTCTTTCTGTGTGCAGAGCACTGTACTAAGCACTTGGGAGGGGACAATACAACAATAAGACAGACACAGTCCCTGTCCATAACGAGTTTACAAGTGGCGGAGTCGGGATGCGAACCCAGATCCTCTGACTCCCAGGCCCTGGCTCTTTCCACCAGGCCCTGCTGATGACTTATTCATTCATTGTCATATTTACTGAGCGCTTACGGAGTTCAGAGCACTGTATTAAGCGCTCAGAAAGTACGTTTCAGCAGTAAAGAGAGACAATCCCTGCCCACAGTGGCCTTAGAGTGTAGACCGGGGAGAGACAGACATCACAACAAGTAACAATAATGTTGGTATTTGTTAAGCGCTTCCTATGTGCAGAGCGCTGTTCTAAGCGCTGGGGTAGACACAGGGGAATCAGGTTGTCCCGCGTGCGGCTCACAGTCTTCACCCCCATTTTACAGATGAGGGAACTGAGGCCCAGAGAAGTGAAGTGACTCGCCCACAGTCACACAGCTGACAAGGGGCAGAGTCAGGATTCGAACCCATGACCTCTGACTCCCAAGCCCGGGCTCTTTCCACTGAGCCACGCTGCCCAATTTCACCCAGCAGGCAAGCGGCAGAGCTGGGATTGATGGAGCTGTCCCGGCTGACGTCGGCCACCTCAGTTGAAACCGGGCGACTTTGCATCGTTCACGTGTTAAGGTTCGAAGAGGAGAGTGATGCGACTCGGTTCCCCCGCCTGTAACAGGAGGATTTAGTCCAAGGCGGGGTTGGATGGGACCGTGTTTCTCACAACCCGAAGGGTTTCCAAACCGGGGAAGGAGAGCGGTCCGCCACGACCGAGCTGAGGGAGAATCTCCTCGACTGTGATTCGGCCGCGATCGGCCTTGACGGCGATATCGATTGACACCGATCCGAAAGGAGAGGATTGAATCTCAACCTCACCAAAGTCTGGGGAGACCGGAAGGCTGCAGTCCTATCGGCATTTATCAGCCCTGAAGTTTCTCACCTCGGCCTCTGGTCGCTCCAGAAGTCGCAGCAGCACCGGGAATATTAATAATGGTCTTAATAGCAGTAACAGTAGCAGTGGCTAGTGATAATAATGATGTTGGCATTTGTTAAGCTCTTACTATGTGCCGAGCACTGTTCTCAGCGCTGGGGGAGAGACAGGGGAATCGGGTGGTCCCACTTGAGGCTCACGGTCTTCATCCCCATTTTCCAGATGAGGTCGCTGAGGCACCGAGAAGTCAAGTGACTTGCCCCAAGTCACGCAGCTGACAGGTGGAGGAGCCGGGATTGATAATAATGTTGGTATTCGTTAAGCGCTTACTACGTGCAGAGCACCGTTCTAAGCGCTGGGGGAGATACAGGGTCATCGGGTCGTCCCTCGTGAGGCTCACGGTCTTCATCCCCGTTTTCCAGATGAGGGAACCGAGGCCCAGAGAAGTCAAGTGACTCGCCCACAGTCACCCAGCTGACGAGGGGCAGAGTCGGGATCAGAACCCATGACCTCTGACTCCCAAGCCCGGGCTCTTTCCACTGAGCCACGCTGCTTCTCCAGAGTAATAGTAGTACTAATGGGTGGTAGTAATAATAATCCCACCCCCTCGGCACCGTACTCGTCCGCTCCACCGTCTACATCTTCATCACCCTATTTATTTTGTTTATTTTGTTTAATGAGATGTACATCGCCCTGATTCTATTTAGTCGCCATTGTTTTTATGAGATGTTCTTGCCCTCGACTCTATTTGCCGCCATCGTTCTCGTCCGCCCGTCTCCCCCGATTAGACCGTAAGCCCGTCAAAGGGCAGGGACCGTCTCTATCTGTTGCCGACTTGTACATTCCGAGCGCTTAGTACGGTGCTCTGCACATAGTAAGCGCTCAGTAAATACTATTGAATGAATGAATAATAATAATAATGATGCTATTTGCCACTTGTCTGCTGTGTGACCTCGAGCGGGTCACTTACCCTCTCTGGGCCTCAGCTTCTACACATGCAAGCTGGAGAGAGCCATATCTATCTCCCAGAAGCCACCCAAGGATAAAATCGAATAATCCATTTCTTGGTTTTTTTAATGGTACACGTTAAGCGCTTCCTATGTGCCAGCCACTGTTCTAAGCGCTGGGGTGGATGCGAGCAGATCGGGTTGGACACGGTCCCTGTCCCACGTGGGGCTCCCAGTCTTCATCCCCATTGGACAGATGAGGGAACTGAGGCCCAGAGAAGCGAAGTGTCTTGCCCAAGGCCACACAGCAGACAAGTGGGAGAGTCGGAATCGGAACCCAAGGCCCTGTGGCTTCCAAGCCCGGGCGCTATCCACTAGGCCGGGCCGCCCCCCCTGAGCCTTTTTACCGGCCTCATCCCTCAGCGATCGGAGCTAGAAGTTGAATCGGTTAGGCCGTCGGCGTTCGCGGTGAACAGGTGTCCGGTTTGGAACGATTCTCCGACCGTCACAGGCTTCGGTCCAAATTCATTCCGGAGCCCAGCGGGGCTCAAAGCCTCACGGTCCAAATGTACCGAAGAGACGAACGATCCTCGGTCGTCTAATTGACACGGCCCTGATTTCCCACCAAATATCGCTTCCCTCATCTCATCATCCGTGTTAAACACGGAAAAATAATATCTCACAAGTGGAGATATTTCTGATTCAAAGCGGGAGTGAAGGGTTCTTTGACATTCAAACCCACTTAATGCCGTTCGTTGCTGTGCCCGAATCCAGTTTCCTGTTTGCAAACAATGTGGCTGATTTGGATGAATTGTCTCGTTTTGAGAGTGGTGATTTTTTGGATTTTTTTTTATTCCCTTCCTCCCGGAGAATAGAGATATTTAAATAAAAATAACTCCAGGGGGAAAAAAAATCCTCCGCTCCTCTGCTGTTACCAAGAGACGTGAAATCTCCTATAAAATAAAGTGAGACGTGCATTTTCCTAGGAAATAGAGTGAGAAGCGTTTCCGCGTCCGTGCTGGATCCTGAGGAGAAATGGACTCAGTGGAAGGGGAAAGGGAGCAAGGTCTGAAATGCAGCATGGCGTAGTGAATAGAGCCCGGGCCTGGGAGTCAGAAGGTCACGGGTTCTAATCCCAGCCCTGCCACTTGTCAGCTGTGTGACCTTGGTCAAGTCACTTTACTTCTCTGGGCCTCAGTTACCTCCTCTGCAAAATGGGGATGGAGACTTTGAGCCCCTCGTGGGACAGAAACTGTGTCCAACCTGATTAGGGAAGCAGAGTGGCTCACTGGAAAGAGCACGGGCTTTGGAGTCAGAGGTCATGGGTTCGAACCCCGGCTCTACCACTTGTCAGCTGTGTGACTTTGGGCAAGTCACTTAACTTCTCGGTGCCTCAGTTACCTCATCTGTAAAATGGGGATGAAGACTGTGAGCCCCACGTGGGACAACCTGATTCCCCTGTGTCTACCCCAGCGCTTAGAACAGTGCTCGGCACATAGTAAGCGCTTAACAAATACCAACATTATTATTATTATTATTGATTTGCTTAGAGAAGCAGCGTGGCTCAGTGGAAAGAGCCCGGGCTCGGGAGTCACAGGTCATAGGTTCGAATCCCGGCTCTGCCGCTTGTCAGCCGGGTGACCGTGGGCAAGTCACAACTTCTCTGGGCCTCAGTTCCCTCATCTGGAAAATGGGGATTAAGACCGAGAGCCTCACGTGGGACAACCTGATGACCCTGTATCTCCCCCAGCGCTTAGAACAGTGCTCTGCACGTAGTAAGCGCTTAACAAATACCAACATTATTATTTGGTCTCGCCACTACCAGGCTTAGACCAGTGCCTGGCACATAGTAAGCGCTTAACATGTACCCGTAAAAAAACCAAGAAATGGATTATTCGATTTTATCCTTGGGATGCTTCTGCGAGATAGCTACGGCTCTCTCTCCACCTTGCCTGTGTAGAACCGAGGCCCAGAGAGGGTAAGTGACCCACTCGAGGTCACACAGCAGACAAGTGGCAGAGCCAGGATTAGAATTTAGAGCCTCTGACTCCCAGGCCTGGGTTCTTTCCACTAGGCCATGCTGCTTCTCGCAGTGGCTTTGGAAAATGATGAACGCTATTCTATTTCAAGTTATTAGAGAAGGGTTTATTTCCGGAATTTCAAGGCCTCGTGACTCTCTAATGAGAGAGAAGAATTTTCGCCCGAAAATTGGGAAGATTCACATCCTTAGTCTACATCGGTAGGGTGGGAAGAGGACTTCAACTCCCTCTAATAATAATAACGTTGGTATCTGTTAAGCGCTTACTATGTGCCGAGCACTGTTCTAAGCGCTGGGGAGATACAGGGTAATCAGGTCGCCCCAGGTGAGGCTCACAGTTAATCCCCATTTTCCCGATGAGGCAACTGAGGCCCAGAGAAGTGAAGTGACTCGCCCACAGTCACCCAGCTGACGAGTGGCAGAGCCGGGATTGGAACTCATGACCTCTGACTCCCAAGCCCGGGCTCTTTCCACTGAGCCACGCTGCTTCTCTCGACTTTCAGCTCATTATGGGAAGGGATCCTGTCTGCTAATTCTGTTGTACGGTCCCAGGTGTTCAGTACAGTGCTCGGCACGTAGTAAGCGCTCAGTAAAAACCACCTGATTCTATTGTATTTCACTCTCCCAGGTGTTCAGTACATTCATTCATCCATCCAATAGTATTTATTGAGCGCCTACTAGGCGCAGAGCACCGGACTAAGCGCTTGGAACGGACAAATCGGTAACGGACAGAGACGGTCGCCGCCGTCTGACGGGCTCACGGTCCGCTCGGGGGAGACGGACGGACGGGAACGAGGGCGATGAATAGAATCGAGGGGAAGAACATCTCATTAATAATAATGTTGCTATTCGTTAAGCGCTTACTATGTGCCGAGCACTGTTCTGAGCGCTGGGGGAGATACAGGGTGATCAGGTCGCCCCACGTGAGGGTCACAGTTAATCCCCATTTTCCAGATGAGGGAACTGAGGCCCAGAGAAGTGAAGCGACTCGCCCACCGTCACCCAGCTGACGAGTGGCAGAGCCGGGATTCAAACTCATGACCTCTGACTCCCAAGCCCGGGCTCTTTCCGCTGAGCAACGCCGCTTCTCTAAACAATAGTAAATCATAGAATCAAGGTGATGTTCATCTCATTAACAAAATAATCTCTGCACATAGTAAGCTCTCGGTAAAAGCCGTCTAATTCTATTGTATTTCACTCTCCAGGTGTTCAGTACGGTGATGATGGTATTTGTTAAGCGCTTACTACGTGCCAAACACTGTTCTAAACGCTGCGGTGGCTACAGGGTAATCAGGTTGTCCCACGTGGGGCTCACACGATTAATCCCCGCTCTGCACACAGTAAGCGCTCAGTAAATACCATCTAATTCTGCCCTCTCCCAAGCGTTCTGTACAGTCCCCTGCACATAGTAAACACTCAGTAGAGAGCGTCGAATTCTGTCGTATCGCCCTTTCCCAGGCGTCCAGTACGGTGCCCTGCACGTAAGAAGCGCTCCGTAAATACCATTTAATGATTGACTCAGAAAGGAATTCAAGGCCACCCCCTAGGAGTTTCTTTAAAACGAGGATTTTTTTCTTCCTCCTCGATGTTGTAATTCGCGCTGAATGTAATTTACTTGAGTTAATTCGTCTACTTTTAAAATTAATTTTCGCTAATTAGCATGTTAAAGACTGTAAACACACTCCTAAGTTTGCCTCCTAACAAGGCGATTATATGCCTGTTTGTAGCTGGGCTAGCTGGATGGGGAATGGTGATTTGGATCTGAGCACTAACTTCAGCATCGGAGGTATTTATTGAGCACTTGCTATGTGCTGAGCACTGTACTAGACCCTTGGGCGACTACCATACGGCAGAATTGGTAGATTTGTCCCCTGCCCACAGCCAGTTTACAGTCACTTTACTACTTCACTACTACTAATAATACTTTAAAACACTTTACTACTACTACTAACAATGTTGGTTATTTGTTAAGCGCCTACTATGTGCAGAGCACTGTTCTAAGCGCTGGGGGAGATACAGGGTCATCGGGTCGTCCCAAGTGAGGCTCACAGTTAATCCCCATTTTGACAGATGAGGGAACTGAGGCCCAGAGAAGTGAAGTGACTTGCCCACAGTCACACAGCTGCCAAGGGGCTGGGATTCGAACTCATGACCTCTGACTCCCGAGCCCGGGCTCTTTCCACTGAGCCACAGTGCCAAGCGCTTAGTACAGTGCTCTGCACATAGTAAGCGCTCAATAAATGCTACTGAATGAATGAAATGCAACAAACACCCAAGCCATAATAATTTGGTATTTGTATTTTGTTAAGCGCTTACTACGTGCAAAGCACTGTTCTAAGCGCTGGGGGATACAAGATGATCAGGTTGTCCCACGTGAGGCTCACAGATTTCATCCCATTTTTACAGATGAGGTAACTGAGGCACAGAGAAGTGAAGCGACTTGCCCAAAGTCACACAGCTGGCAAGCGGCAGAGCCGGGATTCGAACTCATCATCTCTGACTCCCAAGCCCGGGCTCTTTCCACTGAGCCACACTGCGTGTTCCCAGTCCACAGGAAGCAGGTTTTTTTCATGATATTTGTGGAGTGCTTACTGTGGTTCCAGGCACTGTACTGAACACCGGGGAAGATATAAGTGAGAAAAGCAGCCCGGCTCTGCCACATGTTCAGCCGGGTGACTGTGGGCAAGTCACTTCACTTCTCTGGGCCTCAGTGACCTCATCTGTAAAATGGGGATTAACCGTGAGCCTCACGTGGGACGACCCGATGACCCTGTGTCTCCCCCAGCGCTCAGAACAGTGCTCTGCACATAGGAAGCGCTTAACAAATACCAACAGTATTATTCTTCTCTGTGCCTCAGTTGCCTCATCTGGAAAATGGGGATGAAGACTGTGAGCCTCACGTGGGACAACCTGATGACCCTGGATCTCTCCCCCAGCGCTTAGAACAGTGCTCTGCGCATAGGAAGCGCTTAACAAATACCAACATTATAAGTGAATCAGGTTGGACACAGTCTAAGCAGCAGCTTCTAAGGAGAGAAAGAGAGAGAGATTCGCCAGCGGCCAGCGGAATTCAGTGGGAATTTTACCTCAGAAGGTCATATAGAACCATGAGAGGGGGCTTAATAATAATAATAATAATAGTGATGGTGTTGGTTAAGCGCTTACTATGTGCCAAGCACTGTTCTAAGCGCTGGAGTAAATACAGAGTATTGGGGTTGTCCCACGGCATCCCCTTTTTACAGATGAGGGGACTGAGGCCCAGAGAAGTGAAGCGGCTCGCTTAAAACCAGGGGGTTGAAAGGAGGATGTTTTCTCTCCTCCTGAGGCCGAAATGCCCTTTGACCGTAGTTTACTCGAGCTAATCCGTCTGCTTTTAAACTTAATTTTTAGTTCATTAGTCTGCATTTGCTGATTAGTGTAATTACAAGGAACTGCGTGTTTAATGTAAATATCTCTAATTGCAAAATGACTGTGTATTCATAAGCTAATTAGATGACGCGCAATTAACCTTTCGTGTGATGTCATAAACGCCGACTCGCCCACTTCCCTGCCTCGTGGGAGTTGGCCGTCCTCGGGGCTATGGAAAATAATGCTCGATGTCTATTTTCTCTATATTTTTCTCTATATTCTTCTAGCTCCCTTTCCACAGTCACCCACAAAATGAGCAGCCGTAGCGGCGGCGTTTATCGATTGCCCATTGTTTGCAACGATCGTGATCGTAGTGACCGCGATCAGTGTCAAGCGCTTAACTCCGAGCCGAGCGCCGTACTAAGAGCCCGGTTGGATGCGGGCGTATGTACTGAGCGCTTGCTCTGCGCCGCGCACCGTACTAAGCGCTTGGAAAGTACAATTCGGCAGCAGGAAGAGACAGTCCCTACCCCGCAGCGGGCCCACGCGTGGGGCCCGTAGTCTTAATCCTCATTTTCCAGATGAGGGCACTGGGGCCCAGAGAAGTGAAGCGACTTACCCAAGGTCACACAGCAGACAAGGGGCGGAGCCGGGATTGGAACCCAGGTCCTTCCGACTCCCAGGCCCGGGCTCTTTCCAAGAAGCCGCGTCGCTTCTATAATAGCAGTAGAAGTGGTAAGAGTGTTTACTGGGCGTCTGCTGGGTGCAATGCACTGTACTAAGCACTGGGGAATGTTCAACCGAGGCGAGGTTGGGGAAGTACAAGACGAAAGGCTAAAGAGGGGGGCAGGGCTTTGGGAGAGTATAATAATAATAATAATAATAATGATAATAATGTTGGTATCTGTGAAGCGCTTACTCTGTGCAGAGCACCGTTCTAAGCGCTGGGGGAGACACAGGGGAATCGGGTCGTCCCACGTGGGGCTCACACTCTTCATCCCCGTTTTACAGATGAGGGAACCGAGGCACCGAGAGGTGAAGTGACTCGCCCACAGTCCCGCAGTTGGCAGGTGGCGGGGGCGGAATTCGAACCCATGACCTCCGACTCCAAAGCCCGAGCTCTTTCCGCTGAGCCACGATCGTAGAGTTAGGGGCCGTGACCCCTGCCGTCAAAGAGCTTATAGTCTCCCTCGTACAGAACACTGTACTGAGCGCTTGAGAAAGGACAGTTAAGATGAGCGTGGCTTAGTGGGAAGAGCCCGGGCTCAGGAGTCAGAGGTCATGGGTTCTAATCCCGGCTCCGCCCCTTAGCGGCTGTGTGACTTTGGGCAAATCGATTCACTTCTCTGGGCCTCACTTACCTCCAGATTACCTTGTATCTACCCCAGTGCTCAGAACGGTGCTTGGCACCTAGTAAGCACCCAACAAATAGCATTATTCTTCTAGACTGCGAGCCCGTGGCTGGGTAGGGATCGTCTCTGTTGCTGACTTGTTCTTTCCAAGCGCTTAGTACAGCGCTCTCCATACAGTAAACGCTCAATAAATATGATTGAATACACTTCCCGCTGCTACTTTGAACCAATCCGTCAGTCAAGGGCACGTACTGAGCACTCATTGTGTGCAGAACACTGTAATAAGCGCTTGGATGAGTAGACTACCATAGAGTCGGGAGACGCACTCTCTGTCCAAAAAATGCCTATCGGTTAGAGGGGGAGGCGGACATTAATATAAATAGAGAAGCAGCGCGGTGTAGCGGCCGGAGCACGGACTTGGGAATCGCAAGGTCCTGGATTCTAATTCCGACCCCGCCACTTGTCTGCTGGGTGACCTTGGGAAGTCACTCACTTCTCCGTGCCTCGGTTGCCCGGTCTGTAAAATCGGGCTCGAGACCGCGAGCCCCACGTGGGACAGGGGCCGTGCCCATCTCGATCGGTTCGCATCCACCTCGGCGTTTAGTACAGTGCCCGGCACATAGTGAGAGCTTCACAATACCGTCATTGTTATAATTATTGAATAATTGGTGATTTACTGCCCTACTGCCGATCAGACACTGGTCGATAGACTGAGACCTTAAGATGGAGACTCAGGCATACGCATCTTCACCTTCTCATTCATGGAGTCCGGCCCGGTGCTTAGTACACTGCAGAGGGGCATTCATTCAATCGTATTTATTGAGCGCTTACTGCGAGCAGATCGCCGTACCGAGCGCTTGGAAAGTACGGTTCAGCAACAGATGGAGACAATCCCCGCCCACAGTGGGTTCGCGGTCTGGAAGGGGAGAGACAGACAACGGAACAAAACAAGTCGACAGGCATCAGTAGCATCAGTATAAATAAATAGAATTATAGATATATAGATATACATCATTAATAAAATAAATAGAATAATGGCTATGCACATCTATACACCACTGCTGTGGGGGCGGGGAAGGGGGGGGGGGGGTAAGGCAGAAGCAGCGCGGCTCAGTGGAAAGAGCACGGGCTTTGGAGTCAGGGCTCTTGGGTTCGAATCCCGGCTCGGCCATTTGTCGGCTGTGTGACTTGGGGCCAGTCACTTCACTTCTCGGTGCCTCAGTGACCTCATCTGCAAAATGGGGATGAAGACCGTGAGCCCCACGGGGGACAACGCGATTCCCCCGGGTCTACCCCAGCGCTTAGAACAGTGCTGGGCACCTAGTAAGCGCTTAACAAATACCAACATTATTAAGGAGGGAGTCGGGGCGATGGAGAGGGGGAGGAGGGGCGGAGGAAAAGGGAGCTTAATCCGGGAAGGCCTCCCGGAGGAGGTGAGCTCTCAGTAGGCTCTCAGCAGTGCGGCCTTTTGGAAAGCCCAGGGACCTGGGAGTCAGAGGACCTGGGTTCTAATCCCAGCTCCGCTACCTGTCTGTTCTGTGACCCTGGGCCAGTCACTTAGAGAAGCAGCGCGGCTCAGTGGAAGGAGCCCGGGCGTGGGAGTCAGAGGTCATGGGTTCGAATCCCAGCTCTGCCGCTTGTCAGCTGTGTGACTATGGGCGAGTCACTTGACTTTTCTGTGCCTCAGTGACCTCATCTGTAATATGGGGATTAAGACTGTGAGCCTCACGTGGGGCAACCCGATGAGCCTGTATCTACCCCAGGGCTTAAAACAGTGCTCGGCACATGGTAAGCGCTTAACAGATACCAACATTATTACTTCAGTTCTTTGTGCCTCAGTTCCCTCGTCTGCAAAACGGGGATTCAATATCTGTTCTCCCTCATAATTAGACTGTGAGCTCGTTGTGGGTGGGGAATGTACCTGTCTGTTGTTATATTGTACCATCCCAGGTGCTTAGTACAGTGCTCTCTGCACACAGTAAGCGCTCAATAAATACGACTGAGTAATTAACTATTATTATAGGTACGGTCCTTGACACCCAATCAGCACTTCGTAAATCCCGTTAATTCTACTTATACTCTGAGGATGCCTTTCCACCCGTGCTTTCTTAGACCGTGCGCCCGTCGAAGGGCAGGGACCGTCTCTATCTGTCACCGATTTGTCCATTCCAAGCGCTTAGTACAGTGCTCTGCACATAGTAAGCGCTCAATAAATACTATCGAATGAATGAAGCAGCGTGGTTTAGTGGAAAGAGCCCGGGCTTGGAAGTCAGAGGTCATGGGTTCTAATCCCCACTCCATCACTTGTCAATTGTTTGACTTTGGGCAGGTCCCTTCACTTCTCTGTGCCTCAGTTCCCTCATCTGGAAAATGGGGATTAAGACCGAGAGCCCCACGTGGGACAACCCGATTACCTGGTATCTCCCCCAACACTTGGCACAGTGCTCGGCACTTAGTAATCGCCTAACAAATGCCATCGTTATTATTATCATTATTATTCACAGGAAAAAAAAAATCACAATTCACCATATCTCGGGCTGACAGCGTCCGGGTGAGTGTGAGGACCTACCAGGCACCAGGTTGGTTCCGCAGTTTTGCAGCAACGTGGAAAGGGAAATCAGAGACGAAGACGGCCTTTTTCCTATTAGCTCATCTGGGATATTCCCCGGACACCTCCCATTTATCCGTGATTAACATATTCAGAAAAAATCTCCGCAGAGCCCTGCTAGAACATGTCCCTCGGGGTGACTTTTTTTCATTGTAAGTGCCCCTCAATCACAAATTCATTAGTTATTCATTCACTGACCCTAATGAATTCATTTGGAAGAAATGCGAATGTCGTGTTGACTTCCAGAAGCCTGCCACTATAACTCAGCCTCAGTTAAACATTAAATAATAAATGGACATAAAACGAGGCAGCACCCTGTCCTAGTAGTTAGAGCCCGGGTCTCGGGAGTCAGAAGGTCCTGGGTTCTAATCCCGCCACGTGTCCACTGTGTGACCTGGGACAGGCCACTTCTCTGGGCCTCAGTTCCCTCATCTGTCAAATGGGGATGAAGTCACTTAACTTCCCAGCGCCTCAGATTCCTCATCTGTGAAACCAGGATTCAATACCCGTTCTCCTCCTAGTCAGATTATTAAAAATAACAATAATGTTGGTATTTGTTAAGCACTTACTACGTGCAGGCAGCTTGATCACCTGGGACGACTTGATTACCCCGTATCCCTCCCAGCGCTTAGAACGGTGCTCGGCACACAGTAAGCGCTCAACAGATATCATCATCATTATTGTTATTATCCCCTGGGCCTCGGTTCCCTCCTTTGTAAAATGGGGACGCAGACCGGGAGCCCCACGTGAGACGGGGGCCCCGTCCAACCCGATTTGCTTCTATCTTCCTCAGCGGTTAGTACGGTGTCTGGCGCATAGGAAGTGCTTAACAGATACCGTGGTTATTATTATCATTATTGACTAGCTCCACCTCGTAGGTTGTTCTTGCTGTCTTTTAGTTGGGGCTTTTTGCGGGATACCTACATCTAAGGTTCCAGCTCCTTGACTGCACAGGTGAGCGTTTTTATGCCACGGCCTCTTCCCCGGAGAAAAAACATCGTTTTCATGCCCGTCCCCTGCGACACGAACCAAGCTTCGCAACTGGCTTCAAAGCTCTCTGCCAACCTACCTGCGTATCCTTCTCCGGGGCTTAGTGCCCTGCAAACGGGAAGCGGTAATAAATCCTTTTAAATGTAACCTGGATTGAAAGATCCACGCTAGAGTGTGTACTCCTTGGGAGCAGAGATCAAGTCTTCCGGCTCTAATGCGCTGTAATCATAATATTAATGATCACAGCGCCAATAATAGATATCCTGGTATTTCCTGATGATGTTGGTATCTGTTAAGCGCTTACTATATGCAGAGCACCGTTCTAAGCGCTGGGGGAGATGCTGGGTCGTCGGGTTGTCCCACGGGAGGCTCACGGTTAATCCCCATTTTACAGATGAGATAACTGAGGCACAGAGAAGTGAAGAGACCTGCCCACAGTCACACAGCTGACAAGTGGCAGAGCCGGGATTCGAACCCATGACCTCTGACTCCAAAGCCCGGGCTCTTTCCACTGAGCCACGCCGCTTAAGCCCTTAATTATGTGCCAGGCACTGTACTAAGCCTGGGGTGGATCCGAGCAGATCGGGTTGGACGCAGTCCCCGTCCCACGTGGGGCTCCCGGTCTCAATCCCCATTTTACAGATGAGGGAACTGAGGCCCAGAGAAGTGAAGTGACTTGCCCTAGGTCACCCGGCAGACAGGTGGAGGAGGCGGGATTAGAACCCACGACCTTCAAACTCCCAGATCCGGGCTCCATCCACTCCACCATGCTGCACTGTACTCTCCCAAATGCTTAGTGCCGAGCTCTGCGCAAAGTAAGTGCTCAATAAATACCATTGGTTCATTACTATTAATAATAATAATAATAATAATAATAACGCTCCAATTCACTACTTCCATCTTCCTGTGAAGTGAGTTTCTTCATCCCAGGAACTCGGGCGGACATTTTAGATAAGCCTGGGATCCTTATGTGGGACAGGGCTTGTATCCACCCCAATGCTTATACGGTACCTGGCATATAGTAATTGTTTAACAGATGTCATTATGATGATGATGATGATGATGATGACGATGAATAATTTTTAAGAGATTTATTCAAAGTGAGCAAGGAGAAAAGAGTTTTCGAATTGGGGTAGGTGTTTCTGGCTTGTTCTAGATTGGAAGTGGGGACAGAGGCAGAAAGGACGCCATCCCTTTAGTGAGTCAGTCACTTGTATTTATTGAGCACTTACTGTGCGCAGAGCACTCTACTAAGCGCTTGGGAGAGGACAATGTCATTAGTCAGTATTGTTTTTAAATTTGTTCAGCACTTACTGTGTGCAGAACACTGTACTAAGCAGCTGGGAGAGGACAGGATTACAAGTGTGAACACAGGATAGCAGTTAAAATGTGAGCTCCTTACGGGCAGGGAACGTGACAGCTAATTCTGTAATATCGTACTTTCCCAAGCACTTAGTACCGTATTCTGTCCAAGGTATTTGACGCTCAATAAATACCGTCGAGTGAATGATGTGGAATCGTGCTCAGCGGTGATCAAACATGCTCCATTTTACCTTTCCTCTTAGTGGAGGATTTAGAGCAAAAAAAAAATTGGCTTCCCCTAAAACCTGTCCCAGGCTTAAAGAATCACTGGTGTTTCTTGACAAGAGGTGCTGGAAAGTCAGGGTGAAGGAAGTTTTGCCTTTTGTAACAACCCGCTTAAATGTGAGGATTCAGGTATCACCGGGATAAAGAGGTGAGGGAGACGGGTTCCCCCCAACCCTGAATGGTTTTTGAATTGAACATTCTGGAAAAGAAAAATCGTTCTTCACAGAAAGAGTTGTCCTCCTTAATGTGCGGGTGGAAAGAAATACCTGACAGCAGCGGAAAAATTTCAGGGCCATTGTGATTTGGCTTGGGGAAAGAGGCTGGAAGTCAGGAGAGCTGGGTTCTGATCTCAACTCGAACGCCGGCCTGCCAGGTGGCCCTGGGCAAGTCACTTAAGTTCCCAGCACCTCAGATTCAATACCCGTTCCCCTCCTAGGTAGATTAATAATAATAATGATAATGTTGGTATTTGTTAAGCGCTTACTCTGTGCAGAGCACTGTTCTAAGCGCTGGGGGAGATACAGGGTGATCAGGTCGTCCCACGTGAGGCTCACAGTTAATCCCCATTTTAGAGATGAGGGAACGGAGGCACAGAGAAGTTAAGTGACTCGCCCACAGTCGCGCAGCTGACAAAGAGCAGAGCGGGGATTCGAACCCATGACCTCTGACTCCCAAGCCCGGTCTCTTGCCACTGAGCCACGCTGTTTCTTTGTGGGATAGGTGTGTCCAGACTGATTCGGTTGAATCTAGCCCAGTGCTTAGAACAATTCTTAACACAAGGCCAGCACTTAGCAAATGCTATAAAAAATGATGAATGAAAACGCGTAAATGCTGAAAAATTTCCTTCTCCTCCTCTTTCCTCCCCCTTCTTTTTCTTCCTCCTCCTCCTCCTCTCTTTCTCTCACAGAGATACCCAGAGAGAAGAGAATCATTTTACTTCCAAAGTGATCACCCCCATAAAACGCCAAACACCGATTTACTTCGGGAAGAGATTTTCTAAATTTTCTTTTGGGTATTTGTTAAGCATTTACTATGTGGCAGACACAGTGCTAAGCGCTGGGGTAGAAACGAGCTAATGAGGTTGAAAACAGTCCGTGTCTTACGTGGGGCTCACGGTCTTAATCCCCATTTTAGAGATGAGATAACGGAGTCACAGAAAAGCGAAATGACCTGCCCAAGATCACACAGCAGACGAGCGAGGATTAGAACCAGCGGGGCCTCTGATTCCGAGGCCCGGGCTCTTTCCACTAGGCCACTCTGCCTCGATGTTTGCCGGCACTGAGTTTCCTGTTGGCTTGAGGCTTTTTCTTTCCCTGGTTGGAAGTTGTTCCTGCCTCACAAAACGGATTTAGGGAAAATCCAAGTTCTGGGGAGGTTTAAGGGCTTGAGGAGATTTGGACAGTTTAAGCTTTATCCCTTTACGTTCATTGAGGTTTCGGATTTTCTAAGCCGTGTCCAAATCAGTCTGTTCTCTGAGGTCGCCCTGCTGCCCCAGGGACGTAACTGAGGCCATGGTGGAGCCAACGGTCTCCAGAGAAATTAATCAATCCACTTTATCTAGCGAGTGTTCGCCGTGTGCAGAGCACTGTCCTAAAGGCTTGGGAGAGTGTAGTAGAACAGGGATCTAGGAGAAGCAGCACGGCCTAGTGGATAGAGCCCGGGCGTGGGAGTCAGAAGGTCATGGGTTCTAATTCCGGCTCTGCCGCTTGTCTGCTGTGTGACCTTGGGCGAGTCACCTACCTTGGGCGAGTCACCTCGCCTCTCTGGGCCTTGATCACCTCATCTGTAAAACGGGGATTGAGTTTTACCCATCTTACCCATGGACGGTGTCCAGCTCGATTCGCCTGTATTCATTCATTCATCCAATCATATTTATTAATCGTATTAATCATATTTATTATTTAAAGCACAATTCGGCAATAAAGAGAGATCATCCCTGCCCACACTGGCCTTACAGTCTAGAAGGGGGGAAACAGAGATCAAAACAAGTAAACGGACATCAATATAAATAAATAGAATTATAGTTACATACACAGCAAAACAAGTAAACAGTTATCGACAGAAATAAATAGATTTATATATATATAGGTAGGTAGATAGATAGATAGATAGATAGATAGATGATAGATAGATAGATAGATATAGATAGGTAGATAGATAGATGATAGATAGATAGGTAGATATAGATAGAGAGAGATAAGATAGATAGATAGATAGATAGATAGATAGATAGATAGATAGATAGATAGATAGATAGATAGACAGACAGACAGACAGACAGACAGACAGACAGACAGATAGATAGATAGATAGATAGATAGATAGATAGATAGATAGATAGATAGATAGATAGATAAAGAGAGAGAGATATTAGATAGATAGATAGATAGATAGATAGATAGATAGATAGATAGATAGATAGATAGAGAGAGAGAGAGAGAGAGAGAGAGAGAGAGAGAGAGACAGACAGACAGACAGACAGACAGACAGACAGACAGACAGACAGACAGATAGATAAAGTACTGTGAGGTGGTGGGGTAGAGCAAAGGGAGCAAGTCGAGGCAATGTGGAGGGGAGGGTGAGATGAGGAAAAGGAGGGTTTAGTCTGGGAAGGTTATCCACCCCGGCGCTCAGTACAGTGTCCAGCACATAGCAAAAGCTTAACAAATACCATCATCGTTATTATTATCATTAGACCTGAAGCTGTGGATCTTCTCGCGAACGTTGTTTTATCTCAATGAGCCATCAGTCAGATGTTCCAGAACCTTCGTTTGCTTGGAACGTGTCTGCCGACTCTTCTCTACTGTACCCTCACAAGCGCTCAGTACAGTGCTCCGCACACGGTAAGCGCTCGGTAGATAGCACTTATCGATTCATCGGTGGATGGCCGGGACAAGGGGCTGGAGTGAATCAGCGCCTAAGTGTCGCGGGGATCGGGACGGAAGATATGAAGGAATCCTGAAACAGATGCGTTCGCCGGCTTCTTAGTTTATTTTAGAATCCTTTAGGCCATCTGCCGATAAAGTTTCCTCATTCAAAGCCAAACGGGCTTTTCAAGCGTCTATTATGAGAAATGATTATGATGTTTGTTAAGCGCTTACTTCGTGCCCACCTCTGTACTAAGCACTGGGGTAATAATACCCCTCGACTCTATTTATTGCCATTGTTCTTGTCTGCCTGTCTCCCCCGATTAGACTGTCAGCCCGTCAGTGGGCAGGGATTATCTCTATCTATTGCCGACTTGTACATTCCAAGCGCTTAGTACAGTGCTCTGCACATAGTAAGCGCTCAATAAATACTATTGAATGAATGAATGAATAATAATGAGGATGGCAATTTTGTTCAGCGCTTACTCTGTGCCAAGCACTGTTCTAGGCACTGGGGGGGATACAAGGTCATCAGGTTGTCTCACGTGGGGCTCGCGGTCTTAATCCCCATTTTACAGATGAGGTCACTGAAGCCCAGAGAAGTTAAATGACTTGCCCAGAGTCACCCAGGTGACAAGTGGCGGAGCCGGGATTGGAACCCAGGACCTCTGACTCCCGAGCCCGGGCTCTTGCCACTGAGCCACGTCGCTTCTCTAATACAGGATACAAGATGATCAGATCAGACACGGTCCCCGTCCCACATGGGTTTCACCGTCTAAGTAGAAAGGAGAACGGATACTGAATCCCCATTTTACAGATGAGGGAACTGAGGCACAGAGGAGTCAAGTGACCTGTCCAAGGACACAGAGCAGGCAACCCACCAGAGCCGGGATTAGAACTCGTGTCCTCTCAGCCCCGAGTCCCTTTAGTAGTCTGGAAAACCCGAGAAGAAAATCCCAGGGAAGAACTCCATCGTAGTGCTGTTTTAGTTAACTTCTCTGTGCCTCAGTTCCCTCGTCTGTAAAATGGGGATGAACCGTGAGCCTCACGTGGGACAACCTGATTCCCCTGTATCTACCCCAGCGCTTAGAACAGTGCTCTGCCCATAGTAAGCGCTTAACAAATGCCAACATTATTATTATTATTATTAGTGGTAATAGAGGTATTTGGTGAGCACCCGTTTGGGGCGCTTGACCCAACCTTGTGAATGTAAATCCGTTACAGCAGATGAGCATCTGCTCTCGTCAGTACAGTGCTAAGCGCTTAGAACAGTACTTTGCACACGGTGAGCACTCAATAAAAATGATCCAGTTGAATTCTCCTGCTCATCAATCACTCAGTGGTATTTATTGATGGCTCACTACGTGCAGAGCGCTGTACTAAGCACCTGGGAAAGTGCGACGCGACAGAATTAGCGGAGATGTTCCCTGCCCGTAATGAGTTTCCATTCTAGAGATGGATTTATGCCACTGTATTGCGGCTCTGGGCTGATGGCAGTAAAACTACGAGGAGAAGCGGTATGGCCTCATGGCTAGAGGCTCGGTCCTGGGGAGTCAAGGGGATCTGGGTTCTAATCCTGACTCTGCCACAAGTCACTTCGGTTCTCTGGGCCTCATTTATCTCGTCTGTAAAATGGGGATTAAGACTGTGAGCTCCATGTGGAACACGGACTAGGTCCAACCTGATTAGCTTGTCTCTACCCCAGTGCTTAGCACAGTGCCTGGCACTTAGTAAGCGCTTCAGAAATACCATAAAAAATGCAAAAAACTATTATAGCTCAACAGTGACCTCTAGCCCGGTTTTCATATTCCCCTTGTATTTTTATATTCCCCTTGTATACGGTTTTCGTATTCCCCTTGTTATCATCAGCAGCAGCATTTTTTGAGTGCCTGTTCTAAATAACAATAATGACGATAATAATTATGGCATTTGTTAAGCACTTACTATGTGTCAAGCACTGCTGTCACAACTGTTGACGAATGCTGGAATAGATACAAGGTGATCAGGTTGGACACACCCCCGTCCCACATGGGGTTCAAAGTCTTAATTCCCATTTGACAGAGGAGGGAACTGAGGCATAGAGGAAGTGAAGTGACTTGCCCAAGGTCACACAACGGACAAGTGGCGGAGCCGGGATCAGAACCCCCATCCTCCTTTGACTCCCAGGCCCGGGGTCTTGCCATTAGGCCATCCCGCTACTGCGCAGAACACTGTGCCGAGTGTATGAAAGCGTACGGTTAAGCATCGTCGGTGCTTCCAATCTGTCCAGGGAGGTAGACACTTCAGTCATTCATTCGTACATTCATTCATTCATTCAATTGTATTTATGAAGCTCTTGCTGAACGCAGAACACTTTACCGAGGGCTTGGGAAAGTACGGCAAGAAGCAGCGACGATCCCTGCCCACAGAAAGCTCACAGTCTAGGCATCGGTACGAAGCAGTGAAATGAGCGATCTATACGTAAGTGCCGTGGGACTGGGAGGAGGGGGGATGGATAAAGGGAGCGAGTCAGGGCGACGCAGGAGGGAGCGGGAGAAGAGGAAAAGTGGAGCTTAGTCCGGGAAGGCCTCTTGGAGGAGACGGGCCTTCGGCGAGGCTTTGAAGGAGCGGGAGAACGTGCCGTCTGCAGTGACGGGAAAGTCCGGGAGAGGACGGGGTTTGGGTGGGAAGATAAGGACCCGTTAAGTTTGAGGTGGTGCGGGTTTATCCGAACGGAGATGTCTTGGAGGCCGGAGGAAATGTGAGACTGCAGAGAGGAGAGAGATCAGGGCTGGAGATGGAGATTTGGGAATCGTCCTCGTAGAGGTGGGAGTTAAAGCCACGGGAGCGAATGAGTTCTCCAAGGGAGTGGGTGGAGATGGAGAATAGAGGGGGACCCGGAACCGAACTTTGAGGGACTCCCCCGGTTAGGGCTTGGAGGCAGAGGAGGAGCCCACCAAGGAGACCGAGAATGAGCAGCCACGGAGCCGAGAGAAAAACCAGGAGAAGGCAGAGTCAATGAAACTGAAGCAGGATAAAGTTTCCAGGAGGAGGGGCAGGTGCACAGTGTCGAAGGCGGCTGAGAGGTCGAGGAGGATGAGGACGGAGGAGACGCCGTTGGAGTTGGCAAGAAGGACATCATCGGTGACCTTCGAGAGGGCGGTTTCCGTGGAGCGAAGGGGACGGAAGCCAGACCGGAGGGGGTCCGGGAGAGAATCGGAGGAGAGGAATTTGAGACGGAGGGTAATGACGACTCGCTCAAGGAGTCTGGAGGGGTAGGAGGGAGATGGGGCGAAAGCTGGAGGGAGCCGTGGGGTTATGGGAGGGGTTTTTTTTAGGACGGGGGAGGCGTGGGTTTGTTTGAAGGCAGTGGAGAAGAAGCCGTTGGAGAGTGAACGGTTGAAGGAGGTTCTTAGGGAAGGAAGGAAGGAGCTAGAGTTTTGTTTTTTTGTTTGTTTTTTTTTTTATTACAGCTAGCTAATCCAGCTCCATGGGAAATTATTGGTCATTCCCAGAGTCCCCAGAATCGATCAATCGGTCATCAGGGTTGATGAGCAGGATTGAGTGCCTATTTTTTGCAGAGAAGGCTCTGCCCTAAAGGAGCTTACTCTCTCACCCAAAGCTGGTCTTGTCTACAGCATATGAACCGTCGTTTTGCCACGTCTAAAAGGGGGATTCAGTTAGCCTGTTCTCCCTCCTCCTGGGACAGTGAGTCCCACGTGGGTCAGGGACTGTGCCTGACCTAATGATAATAACGGTAATAACCGTGGCATCTGTTAAGTTGTTATTATGTGCCAAGCACCGTGCTAAGAGCTGGGGTGGATACGAGCCACTCGGGTTGGACACGGTCTCTCTCCCAAATGGGGTTCACAGTCTTCATCCCCATTTTACAGATGAGGTAACTGAGGCCAAGATCTGGGTTCCGGATCAGAACCCAGGTCCTTCTGACTCTTAGGCCCGGGTTCTCTCCACTAGGCCGTGCTGTGATTAGCTTGGATTTGCCCCAGTGCTTAGAGCAGTGCTTGCCACACAGGACGCATTCACCCACTGTAATAGCAATAATAATTACAATGATAATGATACGTCAGTTCGCTTTGAAGGACTGAAATCGGAGCCACGGATGCTCGCGTATCTCGGGAATGCATAAACTGTCTTATGAAGGTAGGCATTATTCCATCCATCGGGCAACGTTTTCCTTCCATTCCTCCCTTCCACGTTCCCCGTAGCGAGCTGGGTTTTGATTCAGAGACACGGTCCCCTTTCCAAATAGTTCAACATTTGGCAACCTGGATTTGGCTGACATCCTCAAATGGCAGAGAAGGTTATTGGCCGTTCTCGCTGAGAGAAATCTGTCAGCTCCCTCCAAATACGGTGAAATCTCTCAGGAAAATAAGCAAATGAATCCTAGCGAAAGTAGGAGACCGGGGTTTCAGCCACAGAATGTTGAAATTTCCAGCTGCAGTGGGCAGAGGAGCAGCATGATCTAGCAAATAGCGCACAGGCTTGGGAGTCAGAGGACTTGGGTTCGAATCCTTTTTTTTTAATCGTATTTGTTAAGCGCTTACTCTTTGCACTGTAATAAGTGCTGGGGTAGATAAAAGCTAATCAGACCGGACACAGTCCTTGTCCTACTTAGGGCTCAAAGGCTAAATCTCCATTTAACAGATGAGGTAACTGAGGCACCGAGAATTGAAGTGCCAAAGTCCAAAGTCACGCAGCAGAGAAGTGGCGGAGCCGGAATTAGAACCTCAGACTCCCTCTGACGTCCTCTGACTCCCAGGCCCGGGCTCCTTCCGCTAGGCTATGTTTCTGCCACCTGCCTGCTGGGTGACCTTGGACAAGTCACTTCACCTCTCTGGGCCTCGGTTTCCTCGTCTGTCAAATGGGGATTCGGTCCCCGTTCTCTCTCCTACTTAGACCGTGAGCCTGTGTGGGACCCGAACTGCGTCAGACCTAATTATCTTGTATCTACCCAAGCAATTAATATAGTGCTCGGCACACCGTAAGTGCCTAACAAATACCACAATTATTATTATTAATGGGTGCATGAAATTCCCATTCGGACCAGGGGCAAGAAGTTAATTTGTTCCCGGGAATGCCGTGATGTGATAAATGCTTATGAAGGGAGAGAATTCTCGTGTCTCTTTCACCCTATATTATGTGCATTTACGATGGCGTTTACTCTATGCCCACTGAGGGTCAAACACCATATTGAGTGGTTGGGAAAACACACCAGAATAAAAACGTATCTTCTTTATTGTATGATGATTGTGATATTCGTTAAGCGCTTACTCTGGCAGCTTACTATTGTCAGGCACAGTCCTTGTTGCACATAAGGCTCACACACGGTCTTAATCCCCATTTTACAGATGAAGTTAAGGCTCAGCGGAGATGACGCTCAGAGAAGTTAAATGACTAGCCCAAGGTCACACAGCAGACAAGTGGCGGTACTGAGAGAAGCAGCGTGGCTCAGTGGAAAGAGCACGGGCTTGGGAGCCAGAGGTCATGGATTCGAATCCCGGCCCTGCCACTTGTCAGCTGTGTGACTGTGGGCGAGTCACTTCACTTCTCTGGGCCTCAGTTCCCTCATCTGTAAAATGGGGATTAAGAGTGTGAGCCTCACGTGGGACAACCTGATTACCCTGTATCTACCCCAGCGCTTAGAACAGTTCTCTGCACGTAGTAAGCGCTTAACAAATGCCAACATCATTATTATTATTATTATTATTACTAGGATTAGATTAGATTAGAACCCAGGGCCTTCCTTGCTCTCAGTATTAATGGTGGCATCTGTGAAACGCTTAATATGTGTCAAGCACAGAAGTAAACGCTTGAGTAGAGACCATCGCGTGGATAGCAAAGCCTTTGCTGATCCCCTAGATTTGCCTTATTGGGTAAGTATTGTTGGAAGATTATTTTCCAGGGTCGCTTGACAGTGGGTGCCAGATAATTGTGCTACAAAACCTAACATTAGCCATCAATTATTGCTGCATTTTTGAAGAAAGACCCATATCGTAAAAAATATTATGGTCCTTCCAACGAATCCTTACTTCCCCTCTCTATCCTCAGTCCCAAACCATCTTGGACTGTTTTTCACATACATTAAAACCATCTTGCGAATTTGGCACGTCCCTCCCGCTTGCAATATAACAGGTTCCTCCAAACGGTGCTTCTAGACCGTAAGCTCGTGGTGGGCAAAGGAACGTGTCGACCGCCTCTACGATACTGAACTCTCCCGTGTGCTTAGTATGGTGCTCTGCACTCAGAAAGCACTCACTAAATACGTCGGTTGATTGATTTATTGATTGAAAAAGCACACACTGGGGAAGCGGCCTGGCTTAGTGGAAAGAGCCCGGGCTTGGGAGCCTGAGGATGTGAGTTCTAATCCCGGCTCCGCCACTTGTCCGCTTTGTGACCTCGGGTAAGCCGCTTACTTCTCTGGGCCTCAGTTACCTCATCTGTAAAACGGGGATTAAAGCCGTGAGCCCGCCGTGGGACTACCTGATTACCCCGTATCTACCCCGGCGCTTAGAACAGTGCTCGGCACAAAGTGAGCGCTTAACGAATGCCATGATTATTAGATAGATTGATGGAGGTAAGAATGATTGGGTCATGGGAGCCGTTGGGAGCGAGAATGTGTTCCTGAACCAGGAATATTATGTCACACGGCAGGCCCACAGTTGCCCAGTGAGGAAGCATTTCCAGTCCATGAACGTTCGGGATGGATCGGGCGACGTCCGCCCGATGGCAGGAGGCTGGATGGGATGACTTCTGGTGACCCTCTCCATCTGGCTGAAGGACACCGATTCCCAGAGCCCCCGGGGCTTTTTTCCTTTTTCACAGTATTTGTTAAGCTCTTACTACGTGCCGGGCACTGTACGAAAGGCTGGGATAGATCCAAGCTAAACGGGTTGGACTCAATCCCCGTCCCACATGGGGCTCGAAGTCTTCATCTCCATTTTCCAGATGAGGGAAATGAGGTCCAGAGAAGTGAAGTCACTTGCCTCTGGTCACACGGAAGACATGGGGCAGAACAGGAATTAGAACCCAGGTCCTTCCGACTCCCAGAATTTGAATGTTTGAAGCGAGTGGGTTTCCAATCGTCAAATACTTCGATCCCCCCGCCAATGAGGTGAACCCAGAATTCCAACGATCTATTGCTGAGACTTGGAGAACTGAACACTGTTTTGGACATTCCACCTCTGTCCTTCACATTCCCGTTCCTCAGTTTCCTTTTCCCTCACTCTATCCAAACAACAGGGCTAGCAATCCAGACTCCCTCACACGGGAGTGGATTAAGTCACTGCCTGCTTTAAGGCCGCATAAATGCTGATTTATGGAATTGGTTAACGGAATTACTAATGAAAGCAGCATGGAATAGTGGCTAGAGCCCGGGCCTGGGCGTCAGAGAGTCGTGGGTTCTAATTCCGGCTCTGCCACTTGTCTGCTGGGTGACCTTGGGCAAATCTCTTCACTTCTCTGTGCCTCAGTTACCACACCTGTAAAATGGGGATTGAGACTGTGAGCCTCACATGGGACAGGGACGGTGTCCAACCCGATTTGTTGGTATTCACCCTAGTGCTTAGAACTGTGCCTGGCACAAAGTACGGACTTAACAAATGCCGTTATTTTGAAAAAAATGTCATTATCACGATTAACCCTTCCTTCCAGACACATCTCTCAAAGGAAATCAAAACACTCTGTGGGTAATTTGGGCCGGAGAACAATCAACCTTGCAGCAGGGAGCGTCGGACATCAAACGGGGCTGGGCGGGAGGGATCCAGTAATAAGAATAATAATCATGGTATTTGCTTGCTGTGTGCCAGACGCTGTGCTAAGTGTTAAATACAAAAAATCAGGTTGAACACAGTCCCTGTCCAATGTTGGGCTCCCAATCTCGATCCCCATTTGACAGATGAGGGAAGTGAGGCTCAGAGAGATGAAGTGACTTGCCCAGAGTCACACTGCAATAATAATATTAATAATAATTGTGGTATTTGTTAAGCGCTGACTATGTGCCAAGTACTGGTCTATGCACTGGGATAGTTACAAGGGAATCAAGTTGTCCCATGTGGGGCTCACAGTCTTAATCCCCATTTTCCAGATGAGGTAACTGAGGCGAGGAGAAGTTAAGTGGCTTGCTCAAGGTCTCACGGCGGACAAGCGGCGGAGTCGGAAACAATAATGATAATAATAATAACAACTGTGGTATTCGTTAAGTGCTTACTAAGCGTTAGGCACCGTACTAAGCGCCGGGGTGGATGCAAGCAAATCAGGTTGGACACAGTCCCTGTCCCACAGGGGGCTCACAGGCTTATTCCCCATTTTCCGGATGAGGTCACTGAGGCCCAGAGAAGGGAAGTGACTTTCCCAAGGCCACAGAGCAGACGAGCGGCCGAGCCGAAATTAGAACCCGTGACCTTCTGCCCCCCAGGCCCGGGCTCTAGCCACCAGGCCATAAGTGGGAGCCGGATGTTTTAGTCAGAGCCGGAGATGGCCTAGACAATCGGAAGCGGCTCCGGCCATCTGTCGGGGCTCCGGAGACGGAGCACGCTTCCAAGAGGGGTTTAACGGGAAGCCACGACTGGCTCTCCCATCGTCCTCTCCCCCCAGACGGCGCTTCCGACATCTGCCCGGCTTCCTCCGGATCCAACTGGCGGTCTGTCCGAGGACCAGATGGACCGGGCGGCGGATTCCCGGGGGTGGATCGGGGGCCGGGATGGGGGATGCGTATGTGTCGGCGGGGAGCGTTGAACCCCAACAAGCAGGGAAGACGGCTGCCGTGGCCCAGACCGGGAAGGTGACGCCCAGAGGTGGGGACAGAGAAGCCGGAGTGAAACTGAGCTCCTCTCCAGCCCGCTTCACCCCCAAAGTGTGGCTCCATCTTAGCCTCAGTTTCCTCAACTGTAAAATGGGGATTTAATCCCTCTTCTCCCGCCTCCTTAGGCTGGGAGCCCCATGTGGGACCAAGACTCTGACTATCATCATTTTTCTACTCCAGCACTTAATAATAAAAACTGTGGTATTTATTAAGAGCTTACTATGTGCCAGGCACTCTACTGTAGTGGATACAGGCAAATCGGGTTGGACACAGTCCCTGTCCCACATGGGGTTCACAATCCCCATTTTGCAGATGAAGTAACTGAGGCACTGAGAACTGAAGTGACTTGTCCAGGAGCACAAGGCAGAGAAAAGGCAGAGCTGGGATTGGAACCCAGGTCCGTCTGACTCCCGGGCTCAGGCTCTATCTAGTAGGCCACGCGGCTGCCTGACACATAGTAAGCACTTAATAAATACTCTAATTATAGATGTTATTACTATCATTAAGTGTAATTAGACTTGAAGTTCATAAATCTTTTCTTGTTCTTTATGCCCTTTTGGCTGTGGCTTCTCTATCCCTCTGTTTCCTTATCTGAAAATGGGGATTCCACTTCTGTTCTCCCTCCTTCTCGGACCGAGCCCTGGGCACGATAGGGGCTGATTATCCTGTATCTTTGCCTGCGTCTCGTACGGTGCTAGGACGGACTAAGAGTTTGACAGTTAACAGCGTTATCATTATTATTTGTTAATATTATTAGTGTTGTTGTCGTCCCCACAATCGGTTGCGTCCATTGGAGCGAGTTTCTTAATCTCTTGAGAGTCAGCACAGAGTAGTGGCTAGAGCCCGGGCCTGGGAGTCAGAAGGTCACGGGTTCTGATCCCTGCCCTGCCACTTGTCTGCTGTGTGACCTCGGGCAAGTCGTTTCACTTCTCTGGGCCTCAGTTCCCTCATCTGGAAAAAGGGGATTGTGACTGTGAGCCCCTGTGGGATAGGGACTGTGTCCAACCTTGTATCTACCCCAGCACTTAGAGCAGTGCCTGGCACATAATAAGCGCTGGTATTTGTTGGGGAAGCAGCATGGCTAAGTGGAAAGAGCCCGGGCTTTGGAGTCAGAGGTCATGGGTTCGACTCCCGGCTCTGCCACCTGTCAGCTGTGGGACTGTGGGCGAGTCACTTCACTTCTCTGGGCCTCAGTGACCTCATCTGTAAAATGGGGATTAATTGTGAGCCTCCCGTGGGACAACCTGATTACCCTGTAGCTTCCCCAGCGCTTAGAACAGTGCTCTCCACATGGTAAGCGCTTAACAAATACCAACATTATTATTATTATTATTATTAAGCGCTTGCTATGTGCCAAGCACTGTTCTACAAGTAAATAGGATCGGACCCAGTCCCTTTCCCACACGGGCTCACATTCTCCCAGTCTCAATCCACATCTTACAGATGAGGTAACTGAGCCACAGAGAAGTGAAGCGACTTATCCAAGGTCACCCAGCAGACAGGAGGCAGAGCCGGGATTAAAACCCAGGTCCTTCTGACTCCCGGGCCCGCGGTCTGTCGCCTCATCCAAGCACGGCACTGAAGGATGAATTCATTCATTCACCCGATCGTATCCGTCGAGCGCTTACCGTGTGCAGAGCACTGTACTAAGCGCTTGGGAAAGTGCAATAGAACAATAAACCGTGACGTTCCCTGTCGATAACGAGCTCCCGGTCTAGATTAACTCCTTAAAACCTCTGGGGAAATTGGCGTAACGTTGGGATCTTATAGGCGGATCACCGGCTCAGAGTAGTTACCTCCTCTGGAAAAGAGAGGTGAGATTTCTTTCTCTCACAACACACATACGCAAAAACACACACGCGTTCCTAGGTAGAATGGTCTAAGTAGCTATTCATTGTGGAGCGTGCCAGTTTATGGTGAATTGTGGCTTTAATAAGCACGAACGCCTATTTCCACAAACCATTATCGCTCCTGCGCCACCCATTCGTTTCCTTTCAATTCCGTTCTACATTCGGCGGTGTTTTATTTCCCGTAATTCAAGCGGGCCTCGCGAACAATGGGGAGAGCAGAAATAAGTCCATCTCTCTTGAATGCCTTTCGTAATTCGACGGCGGAGCCGGGCGAGACTTCCAAACGAAGGGGTGCCACCCTGAAGTTCTCCGCTTAAAACCCGAGAGGTTTATCCCGCCGACGTCCGTGTGGAGAACGCCCCTTCGTTCGGTCTGTCCGTCGGTCATTCACACTTATGGAGCTCTGACTGTGTGCTGAGCGTCGGTCAGGCGTGTTTATGGAGCACTGACCGTGTGCTGAGCGCTGTCCTGAGCACCGGGGAGAGGACGATACGACAAGAAATAGACCCATTCCCCGTCCGGAACGAGTCTTGCCAATCCCGGTTGCGGGTTACGGTACGGGGACTGTTCAACATCAAAATCTGTGTGTGTTTGTGTGTGTGGGGGGGGTGAATATGGATAATAATTTATCGGTGATATTAGCGGATGACTTGCAGTCCTTATCGAAATACGCTTTTTCAGTTGTTCGTCCAAATATTTATCTTGTAAATATTTTGGCATCGAAGAATTCACGTTGCAAATATTTCGGTTTCCGTCCCATACCACCAGAGGGTAAACGCGTGGGGGACAGGGAATATATCGCTTGCTCGATTTGGACTCTCCAGATGAGGTAACCGAGGCCCAGAGAAGTGAAGCGACTTATCCAAGATCACGCATCCGGCGGGAGATGAAGCCGGGATTAGAATCCAGGTCCTTCTGACTCCAGGCCCCGTGCTCTAGCCACTAAGCCGTGCCGCTTCTCCGGTAGTAGTATTTAGTAGAGAAGCAGCCAGGCGTAATGGCTGGAGCCCGGGCCTGGGAGTTAGAAAGTCATGGGTTCTAATCCCGGCTGTGCCTCTCGTCTGCTGTGTGACCTCGGGCAAGTCACTTCACTTCTCGGGGCCGCGGTTACCTCATCTGGAAAATGGGGATTGAGACTGTGAGCCCCATGTGGGGCAGGGACTGGGTCCGACCTGATTACCCTGTATCTACCCCAGCTCTTAGTACAGTTCCTGGCACGTAGTAAGCGTTTAACGAAAATCGTAAAAAAAAATGATCAGACGCAGGGGCCACTAGGGTCTTTTCATGGGCCACAAGAGGTCTACCCAGAATAAGCCCTGATTTTCCTCAGCTCCTCCTCCCTTCTGCGTCACCACGACTCACTCTCTTTGCTCTTCCCTCCCTCCCTGCCCCACAGCACTTATGTATATATATCTACATATGTAATTCGATTTATTTATATTGATGCCCGTTTACTTTTATTGATGTCTGCCTCCCCGCTATGAGCCCTTTTGGGGCAGGGAATGTCCTCTTTTTTGCGGTATCGTACTTTCTTAGCGCTTAGTACAGTGCTCTGCACGCAGTGAGCACTCAATAAATGCGATTGAGTGAATGAATGAACTAGATGTGCTTATCAATGAAAGTGCCCTTGGGCTTATGTTCTTATTCATTCTTCTTCTTATGTCATGGGTTCTGATCCCGGCTCCGCCACTTGTCAGCTGGGTGACTTTGGGCAAGCTACTTAACTTCTCTGTATGGCAGACACCTCATCTGTAAAAGGTGAATTAAGACTGTGAGCCCCACGTGGGACAAAGTGATTACTTTATATCGACCCCAGCTCTTAAAACAGTGCTTGGCACATAGTGAGCGCTTAACAAATGCCATCATTATTATTTTCAATAGAATTGTTAGCTTGTAATTTCCTCGAGGGCAGGATCAGGACTACTAAATGCACCATCCTCTCTCAAGGCCTTAGTACAGAGCTCCGACAAGAGTTTGGAGGCCCCGGAAATATTATCGACTGATTGATTTTAGGCCACCTGGATGTCCTGTCTCTATTACGGCTTCAACACAATCCCGGTCCGTGAACGTGGGCAATTCGCTTAACCTCTCTGGGCCTCAGTTTCCTCATCTCTAAAATAGGAATTCAAGATTAATTCTCCCTCCCTCTTAAACCACGTGGGACAGGGATTGTCATATCTGATCGTCCTGTACCTACCTCAGGCTAGGCACAAAATAAACACTTAAATTCAACAATTACCCCTGAGTTGATAAATCCCACTCGCTCTGTTAATCGATCGATGGGATTTATTGATCACTCACTATGTGCTGAGCAGTGGGCTCAGTCGGTCAGAAGGTCATTCGTATTACTGAGCACTTACTGTGTGCAGCATGGCTCAGCGGAAAGAGCCTGGGCTTCGGAGTCAGAGGGCGTGGGTTCGACTCCCGGCTCTGCCACTTGTTAGCTGATTGTGGGCAAGTCACTTCACTTCTCTGTGCCTCAGTTACCTCATTTGTAAAATGGGGATTAACTGTGAGCCTCACGTGGGACAAGCTGATGACCCTGTATCTACCCCAGCGCTTAGAACGGTGCTCTGCACATAGTAAGCGCTTAACAAATACCAACGTTCTTATTATTATCATTACTAAACGTTTGGGAGAGTATAATATCCGAATATAACAGACGCATTCCCTGCCCACAGTGAGCTTACGGTCTAGACGGGGAGACAGATACTGATATAAACGAATAAAATTCCGGATGTGGACATAAGTGGTGTGGGGCCGGGAGGGGCGATGAACAAAGGGATCGAGTCAGAGCGACAGAAGAAAGTAAGCGACTGATTTATTCATTCAATTCATTCATTCAATCCTATTTAATGAGCGCTTACTGCGTTCAGAGCACTGTACTAAGCGGTTGGGAGAGGACAATACAAAAATAGACACACAGACTCGATGGTAAGCTCTTCTAAGTCATAAGGTCCTTGAGACACAGATCGACTCTGTTTATTGTGCTCTCCCAAGTGCTCAGTACGAGGCTCTGCACACAGCAAGCTCTCAATAAATAAGAATGAGCGGTTGATCATGAAGTCGCGGTTGGGGGAAACCACTGGGACTCTGAAACTAACGGCAAGACTGGGCGCTTAGTACACAGTCTGCTGGTCCGCCTCTTGAATGATGTGTGACCTTGGGCAAGTCACTCTGCTTCTCTGGGCCTCGGTTCCCTCATCTGTAAAATGGAGATGAAGACGGTGAGCCCCACGTGGGACAGGGACGGCGTCCAACCCGATTAGCTTTTATCTACCCCGGTGTTTAGAACAGTGCTTGGCACATGGCAAGGTTTTAAAAATGCCATGATTACCCTCTTTAGACTGCAAACTCAAAGTGAGTAGGGAATGTATCTGTTTATTGTTCTCTCGTCCTCTCCCAGTCGCTTAGTCCAGTGCCCTGCTCACAGTAAGCGCTCAATAAATACGACTCAGCCAATACGATGGAATGAATGAATATTGTCATCTTTATTATTACCGCTCTCTGCACCCAGAAAGCACTCAAAACCTACGACCAGCAGATCGACCGGGCTTCCAGATTTAAGAGTCCAAACTTGTACTTGGCATCGGTGGGTTGGCACTGCCCGCTCCGGGTATTGTAATTCTGTCCAATCTGCTCCCGCGGACGCTTTTCTCCGCTCCCAGCTGGCCCGACCTTGAGGTAATGTATCATCGGGCTACTCAGTCTAATGATTTAGTGGACGTATAAATCACGGCCAGCCCCGCTCGGCTTGATGATGTATCTCGGCCATACATCATCCAAATAAGGTGCGCGCTGATAGATTGCTCTAAAGAAGGCACCGGGCAGGGAGGAAACCGGAAAGCGTTTTATTCCTCGCGGACGCCGTCGCCTTCTGAAAGGACTACAGTCTGAAGCCGGGCCGACGGGCTCTTCCCGTCACGGTTCGTAACAGTACGAGACGCCAAAAATGTTCCGAGCTGGGTTCCGGCCCGCCTGATGCACCTCCATCCCATTCACGCGGCCTCGCCTCTCTTGAACTCACTGATGCGATGGATCGCTAATAAGAGTGATAATAATAATTATGGTGTTTGTTAATTGCTTACTGGGTGCCAAGCACTGTTCTAAACGGTGGAATAGAAACGAGGTGATGGTGTTGTCCCGTGTGGGGCTCACGGTCACCATCCCCATTTTACAGATGAGGTGACTGAGGCTCAGAGAAGTGAAGTGCCTTGCCCAAGGTCACACAGCGGGCAAGTGGCGGGGGCGGGATGAGAACCCACGTCCTCTGAATCCCAAGCCCGGGCTCTTTCCACTAGGCCATGCCGTCTCTCTAATGAATCAATGAATCTGACTGGTTTTTATTCGATGGTATCGGTTAAGCACCCACTGTGTGGCTAACACTGTACTACTAATAATAATGTTGGTATCTGTTAAGCGCTTACTACGTGCAGAGCACTGTTCTAAGCGCTGGGGTAGACACAGGGGAATCAGGTTGTCCCACGTGGGGCTCACGGTCTTCATCCCCATTTTACAGATGAGGTCACTGAGGCACAGAGAAGTGAAGTGACTGGCCCACAGTCACAGCAGAGCCGGGATTCGAACCCATGACCTCTGACTCCAAAGCCCGTGCTCTTTCCACTGAGCCACGCAGCTTCTACTAAGCACTGGGGTAGGTAGAGAAGCAGCGTGGCTTAATGGAAAGAGTCCGGCTTGGGAGTCGGAGGTCATGGGTTCGAATCCCGGCTCTCCCACTTATCAGCTGGGTGACTTTGGGCCTGTCACCTCCTCTGTAAAATGGGGACGAAGACTGCGAGCCCCACGTGGGAAAACCTGATTACCTTATATCTACCCCAGCACCTAGAACAGGGCTTGACACATAGAAACCACTTAAACGCCATCACTATTATTATTATTATAATTATATACAAGATGATCAAATTGGACCCAATCCATGTCCCTCGTGGGGCTCACAGTCTTCGTCCCCATTTTACAGAGGAGGGAACCGAGGCCTGGAGAAGTGAAGTGACTTACCTAAGGTCACCCGGCAGACCGTTTGGGTTGCGACGAGTCAGGGAAGACTTCTTGGAGGAGGTGGGATCTGGGAAGGGCTTCGGGTGGGAGGGGTTGAGGTCTGACACACTGGTGAAGGGGACAGGGAATAGCGGAACGGGGTAGGCGAGGGGTCATCAGAGGGAAGATGGAGATTGGCCTCCAGCTGGAGGCTGCGTGAGCTTGGCTCGAGCTGGGAAGTAGATTTTAAGGAAAGCTGTCACGTAGAATGGAGAAGCATGGTGGAGAGCCTTGGAACCCTCAGCTGTGGAGTTCTGATTTTGCAGGACTCTCTCAGATGTCTAATACAGCGCTCTACACCCAGTGCTCGCTCCATAAAGACCATGGCGTGAAGGAATAGCGTGGATGAATTAGAGGGTCGTCTTGTTTTCATCTGATGCTCCAGTGGAGAGTCCCGAATCCAAATGTCGGCCTCATCGGGGCCCGCTCTGCTCTGGACAGCCAAGTATAGCCCGGAGTCGGGGGGGGGGGGGGAAGAGATAACAATAATAATTAATAATGATAATGGTACTTGTTAAGCACTTGCTATTCGCCAAGCTCCATTCTAAGCACTGGGGTAGATATGGCTACCGTCCCTGTCCTACGCGGGCTCACGCTCTTAATCCCCATTTGCCGGAAGAGGGAACTGAGGCCCGGAGAAGTGAAGTGACTTGCTCAAGGTCACCCAGCAGACGAGTGGTGGAGCCGGGATTAGTGCCCATGACCTTCTGATTCCCAGGTCCGGGCTCTGGGGCTCTATCCACTAGGCCATACTGCTTCTCCGGTGCCCTAATGCCCCATCTGAACTGAGAACATGAGATGACTTTAGTCCCAGAATTCCCACAAATGAACCTGGAAAAACGACCCAGGTTTCAAATGCTAATTTCCTTCGCTTTAATAGACGAAGAGCAGATGTTTTCAGTCACACCGGCCTCTTTTCTTCGTGGGTGATATTCCAAACGGTCACCTTTGCCGCGGTCGATAAAGCGGAAGACGGCATCTGAAGCATCGTTTTTGCGACTTCGGTTTGTCGGGAGCGAAACGAGGCGTTCGATTGGCTGCTTAACAGGTACCGCTAGGAAAAGAGGTCGGATTTTGGAGCCGCTGATTGGAAATCGATCCCCAGGTAACAACGGACGTCCGGATTGGTCCGGCTGCGGGACAGTGACCATTGATCATGCATTTAGCAGCCCGATGGGGCTCAAAATTTCCTCAACTGCTTCTGAGAAAAAACATTAGAGAGCAATTTTCTAGTTCCACCGCCAAAGAGATTCAAATAATTTCTTAGACTTATAAGAGGTTTTCATTTTTCTCTCTCTTTTTTTTTTTTTTTTTTGGTCTCATTGCTTAACTTTGGACTATCTCCCAGAAGGACATTTCACTTAATTTCGTTTGGATTTTCTAGCTCTCTGGGTTTGAATTTAAAGTTGAAAAGAACCATTCGATTTTAATAACTTTTAAGTGTAGCGCTGCATCGAATTTGGGCTCGAGCACACAGAATCGCTTTTCCATAAGGTGATTTCTAGCAAATCCCTGTGTGTAAAAGCCAGATAAACACACATCACTGAGTTTGTTATTGCAATTACATTATTGGATTTTTACATTTGAATATGTTTTGAACATTGAAAGGCATATGCAAAAAAAAAAAGGTTTTCTCATGGGGGTCAGAGAGACTTTTCTAACACTCCATAACTTGAAATAGGTCTGTTGTTAGTCACAAACCTCAGTGGATATTAAAAAGCTTGGCTTTCAAAGCAGGGGGGCAGATTTCAAGAAGCGTGTTTCTAGACCAAATTTTTCACGCATCTCTAACCCATTTTCCGTCACGTGACCTGGGATTTGTGTTTCCCGAATGCTACGTTGGCGTTTTTCCCTCCCCTTCTCCTTGCCCAACGATTCCCCCTTCACCTTCTCTTTCCCCCTTCCATCTTTCAGTTTCATAAAAGTAATAGTAATAATTAATCGCGGTACTTGGAAAGCGCTTACTATGTGCCAAGCACTGTTCTAAGCTCCTAGGTGGATGCAAGTTAATCAGGTCGAGGACGCAGTCCCTGTCCCTCATGGGGCTCCTACACTTAATCCCCGTTTTCCAGATGAGGAAACGGGGGCACAGGGAGGTAGAGCAGACGTGTGGAGCGATTAGAACTCAAGCCCTTCTGACTCCCGGGCCCCTGCTCTATCCTCTAAACATCAGTCAACCTGTCTGCTGTGTGACCTTGGGCAAATCGCTTCACTTCTCTGGGCCTCAGTTCGCTCATCTGGAAAATGGGGATTAAGAATCCGAACCCCCGGTGGGACAGGGATGGTTTCCAACCCAATCCGCTTGTACCCGCCCCGTCGCTTCGTTCGGTGCTTGGCAAATAGGAAGTGCTTCAAAAATACCGTAATCGTTATTAATATTATCATTATTAACAAATGTCACCGCCACCAGATGTGATCAATAAATGAATTACGGTTATGCAGATAAGGGTAGGGCGAATAAAAGGTACCAATCCAAGTGCGAGGGCGACCCTGAAGGGAGTTATTTTCACCAAAGACTGCACTGAGCACATAACGGGAGCCGAGCACTGTTCCGGTGCCAGTTATGAGCAGAGCACTGTCCCGAGCACTTGGGAAGATATGATCAAAGTCAAAGCACTCTGGACTCAAAGACCCTCTCCTTTTATCCAGACACAGGAACCTCTCTAGATACGCTTTTCTTTGCCCGAAAACAACTCGGCTTTCGTTCTAGACTTGGAATGAAAACGAGAATGATAACAATAATTACGGTACTTGTTAAGCGCTTACTGTGTGGCTCAGTGGAAAGAGCCCTGGCTTGGGAGTCAGAGGTCAACGGGTTCGAATCCCGGCTCTGCCACTTGTCAGCTGTGTGACTGTGGGCGAGTCACTTCACTTCTCTGGGCCTCGGTGACCTCATCTGGAAAATGGGGATTAACTATGAGCCTCACGTGGGACAACCTGATTACCCTGTAAATCTACCTCAGCGCTGAGAACAGTGCTCTGCACATAGTAGGCGCTTAACAAATACCAACGTTATCATCGCTAAGCGCTGGGGTAGATGTAAACCGATCGGATTGGACACGGTCCCTGTCCCACCTGGGACTCACCGTCTCAATCCCCATTTTACAGATGAGGGAACCGAGGCCCAGAGAAGGGAAGTGACTTGCCCAGATTCGCAGACAAGTGGCGGAGCCGGGATTAGAACCCACGACCTTCTGAGTCCCAGGCCCGGGTTCTATTCACTACGCCATGCTGCTCTCGGAATAGATTCCCTTCTCTTCCAGAGTGGAGAAATCGGCCGAGGGAGGTGTTAGATTCCGTGAACCGGTCTGGTTTCCGTAATCACTGATCGATTTCTCGAGCCCCGGCCACACACTTGATGGACATCATCCATCATCCCCCGCATCGATGTTCTCCGGACCGTGAGGAAAACCGGAGTTGCAAATGGAGGGTCTCGTGGCAGGGAGGAGGTGATCTTTCACCGGGAGGCCTCCTACACCCTCACACCCGGCATCAGAAAACTTTCTCACTGAGACATTCTATCCATTATCCCAGTAATAATTCTGGTATTTGTTAATAATAATCATAATGATAATGTTGGTATTCGTTAAGCACTTCCTATGTGCAGAGCACTGTTCTAAGCGCTGGGGCAGATCCAGGGTCATCAGGTTGTCCCACGTGAGGCTCACGGTCTTAATCCCCATTTGACAGATGAGGTCACTGAGGCCCTGAGAAGCGAAGTGACTCGCCCACAGTCACACGGCTGACAAGTGGCGGAGCCGGGATTCGAACCCATGACCTCCGACTCCCAAGCCCGGGCTCTTTCCACGGCGCCAACTCTGTGCTAGGCCCTGTACTTAGCGCCGGGGTGGGTAAGAGCAAACCAGGTTGGACAGAGTCCCTGTCCCGCGTGAGGCTCGCGGTCTTAACCCCCATTTTACAGATGAGGAAACTGAGCGACGGAGAAGTGAAGCGACTTCCCCACGGTCACACGGCAGACAGACGGCGGAGCCGGGATTCGAACCCTCGACCTTCCGACTCCTCCCAGGCCCGAGCTCTCGCCACTACACAGTGCCGTTTCCCAGCATGGGAATTTATCGGAGACCACAAGCGAACCCTATTGATCGGAGGATCGATGGTTTCCGAGGAGCCCGTTATGGCGTTAGAACCTTAAATGCTTAACTCTCTCCGTCGGGCCCCAAAGGCGGTCTCTATCGATCCGGCAGAGGCTGCCGGGAGCGGGCGTTTCACCACCGATACGGGTCGGGCAGGCGTTCTTTTGCCCGCCAAGCTTTCAGTGATGGACTACAGTGTGGTCTAATGGTTAGAGCCCGGGCCTGGGCGTCCAAAGGAGAAGCAGGAGAAGCAGCGAGGCCTAGGGGATAAAGCGCGGGCCTGGGGGTCAGAATAATAATAATAATAATGACGGTACTGGTTAAGCGCTTACTATAGTGCTTGGCACCTGGGACAGTGCTGGGGGGGATACAAGGTAATCACGTTGCCCCACGTGGGGCTCCCAGTCTTCATCCCCATTTTCCAGATGAGGGAACTGAGGCCCAGAGAAGTGAAGTGACTCGCCCAAAGCCACACAGCTGACGAGTGGCAGAGCCGGGATTAGTCCCCATGACCTCTGACTCCCGAGCCCGGCCTCTTTCCACTGAGCCACGCTGCTTCCCTGGGTTCTAATCCCGGCTCTGCCACTTGTCTGCTGGGTGACCCTGGGCAAGTCATTTCACTTGAGAAGCGGCGTGGCTCAGTGGAAAGAGCCCGGGCTTGGGAGTCAGAGGTCATGGGTTCGAATGCCCACTCTGCCATTTGTCAGCCGTGCGACTGTGGGCGAGTCACTTCGCTTCTCTGTGCCTCAGTTCCCTCATCTGTAAAATGGGGATTAACTGGGAGCCTCACGTGGGTCGACCCGATGACCCCGTATCTACCCCAGCGCTTAGAACGGTGCTCTGCACATGGTAAGAGCTTAACAAATACCGACATTGGTATTATTCTTCTTCTCTCTGCCTCGGTTCCCTCTCCGGCAAAAAAGGGGATTTAATAGTAATAGAAACAATTATGGTAGTTGTTAAGTGCTTACTATGTGCTGAGCGCTGTTCTAAGCATTGGGTTCTCCCTCCTACTTAAGACTGCAAGTCCCCACGTGGGACCTGATGATCTTGTATCTATCCCAGTGCTTAATACGGTGCTTGGCACGTACTAAGCACTTTACACCTACCACCCTTTCATTCCTTTAACCGTATTTATCGAGCACTTACCGTGTGCAGAGCACTGTACTGAGCACTTGGGAGAGGGCAGTACAACAATATATAGACACATTCCCTGCCCACAACAAACCTCAGTCTAGAGGGGGAGACGGGCATGAAGAGAAATCCATAAATGACAGATATGGAGATAATAATAACTATGGTATTTGTTAAGGGCTAATTATGTGCTAAGCCCTGTTCTCAGGGCTGAGGTAATAATAATAATAATGGTGGTATTTGTTAAGCGCTTACTATGTGCCAAGCGCTGGGGGAGGTACAAGGTAAGCAGGCTGTCCCACGTGGGGCTCACAGTCTTCATGCCCATTTTACCGATGAGGGAATAATAATGTCGGTATCTGTTAAGCGCCTACTATGTGCCGAGCACCGTTCTAAGCGCTGGGGGAGATACAGGGTCATCGGGTCGTCCCACGCGAGGCTCACGGTTAATTCCCATTTTACAGATGAGGTCACCGAGGCCCAGAGCAGTGAAGTGACTCGCCCACAGTCACCCAGCCGACAAGGGGCAGAGCCGGGCGTCGAACCCACGACCTCTGACTCCCAAGCCCGGGCTCTTTCCACTGAGCCAGGTAAGGCCCAGAGAACTCAACCGGCTTGCCCAAGGTCACCCAGCTGACAAGTGGAGGAGCCGGGATTAGAACCCACGACCCCCGACTCCCAAGCCCGGCCTCTTTCCGCGAAACCATGCTGCTTCTCTAATCAGTGATATGGGGCTGGCAGCGGGGGATGAACCAAGGGAACAGATCAGGGTGAGGCAGAAGGGAGTAGGAGAAGAGGAAAGGAGGGTGCGATCAGGGAAGGCCTCTTGGAGGGAGTGGAACTATGAGAAAATGAGGGCAAAGAGCAGATTTTCTGCCTTCAGAAACTTACAATTTAGCAGGGAGGCGCAGCCACCGTATAAAATACGCATCCGAGCGTCGCCTTGTTCTCATTGAAAACTTTTCCCCGGAGATATAACTTTCAGGCTCTCGCTTTCCAGCTGGTCACGTTCTCGGGCTGTAAACAGCTCCCGTCACTCACCTACGTTCTCACCTTGAAAGATGGGCTGCGATTATGCCTCTGCCGAGTTTCCCCTTTCCTAGCCCGAAAAGATTTAGTTCCCTCAGCCCCCGCTCGTATATTTCCCCTTAGTACGTCCCCATCCTTTTCGCGGAGCACCGTATCACGTTTTCTGGTCGGGTGATTGAAACTCACCCCCGGCGGTGACCGGCTCCTTGTCCTTAGCTAAGTACCGGCTGCGCGTCTCCCCCTCGATTAGAGATTATAAATTACTTAATTACTCACATTAATGCCCGTCTTGCCTTCTAGACCGTAAGCTCGTGGTGGGCGGGGAAGGTGTCCGCTAATTCTGTTGTATTATACTCCCCCGAGGGCTTAGTGTGGCGCTCCGCACACGGTAAGCGCTCAGTATATGGCATTGATAATAATGTTGGCATTTCTTAAGCGCTTCCTACGTGCAGAGCACTGTTCTAAGCGCTGGGGTAGATACAGGGGGATCGGGTGGTCCCACGTGAGGCTCGCAGTTAATCCCCATTTTCCAGATGAGGTAACTGAAGCACAGAGAAGTGAAGTGACTCGCCCACAGTCACGCAGCTGACGGGTGGCAGAGCCGGGAATCGAACCCATGACCTCTGACTCCGAAGCCCGGGCTCTTTCCACTGAGCCGCGCTGCTTGATGGATTCATTACCCGGCCGGCCTAAAGTTGTTCTCCTCGCTTTGCTCGTGAAGGAAGACCGGGAACTCGTACGGATCGTTCGAACGACGGGTGGCATTTATCGAGCACTTACGGGGTACGGAGCACTGTACTAAGCAATTGGGAAAATGCCACGGTCGATACACAAGTTCCCTGCCCGCAGGTCATGGGTTCGACTCCCGGCTCTGCCACTTGTGGGCTGTGTGACTGTGGGCGAGTCACTTCACTGCTCTGGGCCTCGGTGACCTCATCTGTAAAATGGGAATTAACCGTGAGCCTCACGCGGGACGACCCGATTCCCCTGTATCTCCCCCAGCGCTTAGAACGGTGTTCTGCACATAGTAAGAGCTTAACAGATACCGACATTATTATTCCCTCATCTGTAAAATGGGGATGAAGACTGTGAGCCCCACGTGGGACGACCTGCTTACCTTGTATCTCCCCCAGCGCTTAGAACAGTCCGACAGGTCTTCTCTTAACTTGTAAGAATTCATAATAAGCGATGACTATTGCTTTCGATTTTGCGCTGATGACGTACCGCGCCCCCCACCCACCCAAAATGCCCCTTCGTACACCAGAGTCCTCCTGAAAGTCCACCTACTCCAGGAAGTCTTCTCCGATTACACACCACCACTCCCGGTCATTCCTTCCCAACGACGTCTTCAGCAGCCTGGCTTAGAGAAGCGGCGTGGCTCGGTGGCAAGAGCCCGGGCTTGGGAGTCAGAGGTCGCGGGTTCGAATCCCCACTCTGCCGCTTGTCTGCTGTGTGACCTTGGGTAAGTCACTTCGCTTCTCTGGGCCTCAGTTGCCTCAGCTGTAAAATGGGGAGGGAGACTGTGGGACGCGGGACAACCCGATCACCTTGGATCTACCCCGGTGCTTAGAACAGTGCTTGTCGCGTAGTAAGGGCTTAACCAATATCATTATTATATTATTACTCGCAACCACTTTTAGTACGCATCTCGCCTCCACCACTCGCCTGCTGTGTGACCTCGGGCAAGTCACTTCATTTTCGGCGCCTCAGTTACCTCCTCCGTCAAATGGGGATTGAAACTGTGAGCCCCAGCTGGGACGGGGACTGATTTTCTTGTTTCCACCCCAGCGCTTAGAACAGTTCCTGGCACATAGTAAGCGCTTAACTTACCGCAGTTATTGTTATATTACCTTTCTCTGAGCTTTAGGTAGTCACTCACTTGGCCCGTTTTTCCTTAGTCTCGCCGATGCCACCTATTTCTGTAAAAACACCTCTCGCTCTCACTTGTCCAAACGGTTCGTGTCGGTCTCCACTATTAGATTGCAGTTCTTTGAGGGCAGGGATACGTCTACTAACTCTACCGTCCTCTCCCAAGCGCTCAGTATAGTGTTCTGCACACAGTAGACTCGGAGATTGCTGAAGGCAGGAATCAGGCCTGCTCTCTCTTTGTACTCTCGGAGGTTTTTAGTGCGGCGCCCTGGACACCGTGGACATAAGATCCTGAGGGCAGAGATCACGCTTCCTAACTTTTTTGTGCTCTCCCAAGTCCTTAATACAGTGCTCTGGACATCGTAGATGGAAATCCTTTGAAGACGAGGCCCTGCGCTGTCCTCCCCCTGATATTCGGTGCGGTGCCTTGCACGGAGTAGATTGAAAACTAACCGAGGGGAAAGGTTGCCCTTCCTAACTCCAGGCTACGCTCCCAAGCGATTAATACAGTGCTCTGCATACAGTACAGTCTCGAGCTAAATCACATACATATTCATCAATTAGGAAATTAGGAAAGATTCCTCCAGTGACACGAGACTGTGGGAAACCAGCGAGCTGTGATGTTAGACTTTGGTGTCCGTTGCTTGCTGTGAGCAGCGACTGTGTCCGGTCCCTCTGTGGTATTTGTAATAATAATAATGATGATGATGGTGGACGTTGTTGAGTCTCTACTAGGTGCCCCGCACTGTACTAAGCGCTGGGGTAGATACAAGCTAAACAGGTTGGACACAGTCCCTGTCCTACTTGGGGCTCCCAGTTTGAGCCCGCCCTGGGCAGGGATTGTCTCTATCTGTTGCCGAATTGGATTTTCCAAACTCAGTGGTCTGTACACAGCGCTCAATGAATACGACTGAATGAATGAACGAAATCCCTGTTTTACAGATGAAGCAACTGAGGCATAGGGAAGTGAAGGGATTTGCCCCAGGTCACAAAGCAGACAAGTGGTGGAATCAGGATTAGAACTCTCGAGACTGAGCCCCCCTTTTCCTCCGCTCCTCCTCCTCTCCCCATGGCCCCGACTCCCTCCCCCTACTCTACTCTCTTCCCCGCCCTACAGCACTGGTGTATATTTGTATACATTTAATATTCTATTTTATTAATGATGTGTATATATCTATAATTCTATTTATTTTGATGCTATCGATGCCTGTCTACTTGTTTTGTTTTGTTGCCTGTCTCCCCCTTCTAGACTCTGAGCCCGTCGTTGGGTAGGGAATGTCTCTATCTGTTGCCGAATTGTAGTTTCCAAGCGCTTAGGAGAAGGAAGGAAGGAAGGAAGGAAGGAAGGAAGGAAGGAAGGAAGGAAGGAAGGAAGGAAGGAAGGAAGGAAGGAAGGAAGGAAGGAAGGAAGGAAGGAAGGAAGGAAGTCTCTATCCACTAGGCCAGGCTGCTTCTTGAAATAGCTACTCTCTCAAGCATTTAGTACAGTGCTCTGCACATCATAAGTGCTCGATGAATACCACTGAGACGTTACGTACATTTGAAAGCGAGTGACGGAGCCCTTGGGGTGAGCACTTCTGCGTGGCTTTTCTTTTTCGCGTGTGTCCGTGGTATTTTTAGAAGCACTTCCCATGTGCCGGGCACTGTTCTAAGCACTGAGGTAGACACAAGTCGATCAGGTTGGACACAGTCCCCATCCTACGAGGGGCTCACAGTCTTCATGCCCATTTCACAGACGAGATAAAGGAGGCTCAGAGAAAGGAAGTGACTTGCCCAAGATCAGACAGCAGAGAAGTGGCGGAGGTGGGATTAGAACACAGGTCTTTCTGACTCTCAGGCCTGGGTTCCTTCCTGTAGGCCACATGACTTCTCTGTCGTGGAGGGTTTGGAGTACAAAATATCCACACTTTTAGGAAAATCGGGAGTATCCTTAAAAATATAATTCAGGGACTCTCCTGGGCAAGGGATCCTTGTGGGGGGAAGGGGACACCTAGAAGGAGGGAACCTTGATAAACTGACTCCATTTTTCACCGGGCCAACCCGTCCACCTTTTTTTCTGGATTTTAACGTCGGGAAGATAAATGACTTTTTTATCGGCAGTCGGTTGCCTCGTAAAATTAACGGTATTTTATTAACCATAAAAGATAAAATTATTAATTTGAGTAGCCTGTCCTAAGCATGGTTCAGCGACCAGGAATAACTTACAATAATTAGCCAAATAAAGCAAGAGTTCCCCTTATCCGATAATTCTTCCCTTAAAACGGGATCACGGCGTGGACTTCGAAGGCAGAACAACAAGAAACGCTTCGGAGGAAAGCAGAATTTTGAACGTATTTTTACCGCTTGAGTTTAATCTGCAAACGTCCCGGGTAGATAAACTTTATCTGGCCAGATGTTCGCCTGGTATAAATCTTATGGGAACATTTTGTGGTGCTCTACGGAATAGCATCGGTTGGGAAGAGTGCTGAAGGCTTCCATATAATCTCCTACGGAGAGCTAAATCATATACAATTTCGAAGGTAAAAACTACCTGCGTGATCGATCTGAGTCACACTGAGCCACCGGCGAGAAACGGAAAGGAAGATGCTCGGTTTTCTGACCCGCCGCTCGACGCCGCTGAGGAGCAGCGTGGCCTAGCGCAAAAAAGAGCGGGCCGGGGAAGGCGGTGGTCCTGGGTTCTAATCTCGGCTCCGCCACTTCCCTTCTAGGTGACCTTGGGTAAGTCACTGAACCTCCCTTCTAGACTGTCAGCTTGTTGTGGGCAGAGTATGTGTCCTTTTATCCTTTTATTGTCCTCTCCCAGGCGTTTAGTACAGTGCTCTGTACACGGTAAGCGCTCAATAAATACTATTGAATGAATGAATGAATGAATGAATGAATTTTCCTGTGTCTCAGTTTCCTCAGTGGCGTACGATAAGTGCTTCCTACGTGCCAAGCACTATTCTAAGTACTGATAATTACGGTATTTGTTAAGCACTTACAATGTGCCAGGAACTGTGATAAGCACTGGGGTAAATACAAACAGAGCAAGTTGCGCACAGTGCCCGTCCCACGTGGGGCTCACAGTCTCAATCCCCGTTTAACAGATGAGGAAACTGAGGCCCGGAGCAGTGAAGTGACTTGCCCAAGGTCACACAGCAGACGAGCGGCGGAGCCGGCTTTAGAAGCCACAAGCTCTCCGTGCGGCTTCTGAGAACAGTTCTACTAGTGCTATTTCGCCACAATCATTCCTACTAGTAGGAACTATGACAAATGCTACCTCTAGGATTATTATTACGAATAATAATAATAATAATGGTATCGTGTGAGGCGCTTATTATATGCCCGTTCTAAGCGCCGGGATGGATACAAGGTAATCAGGTTGTCCCACGTGGGGCTCACAGTCTTTATCCCCATCTGAAAGATGAGGGAGCGGAGGTCCAGAGAAGTGAAGTGACTCGCCCCAGATCACACCGTTGATGAGTGGCGGAGGTGGGATTAGAACCCATGACCTCCGACACTCAAGCCCGGACTCTTGCCACTGAGCCACGCTGCTTATTCAAACCGGCATGACTGCCAACAGTCACGCCGCTGATACTTCGAGGGATGGCGGAAAGCCAAGGGCACCACTTCCTTCCCTGAGACCGTGAGCCCGTTGGCGGAAAGGGATCGTCTCTGTCCGCTCCCCAGCCGTACCTTCCAAGCGCTCAGTACAGTGCTCCGCACCCAGTACGCGCTCAATAAATCCGATCGAAGGAATGAACGCACCGTCCTGTCTGCGATCGAGACAGCAGACCGGGCTGTTTTCTTTTCAGGAACAGACAGATACGACAGAGGGCCGTTTTCAACGAAATGTAAATATGTGCGGCGTTTCGCGGAAACAAATCACTTTCCAGCCCAACTGCGCGCTGCCAATTTTCTCCACCTCGTAAACAAACAGAGGGAGAGCCTGAAACGCAGACGACAGAGCTAGCTGCGAGCTGCCAGCAACTTCCTTCAGAGGAATGAGAACCGGCTGTGAAATTCCAGAAGCATTTATCCGTCCCTCACCCCACAGATGGGTGGACTCGAATCGATCGATAGTGTTTCCTGAACGACTACTGCGTGCAGAGAACTGGGCTAATAAGGCCCCGGGCGAGTACGACGCAGTAATAATAATAATTAGGGTATCTGTTAAGTGCTCTTCTAGGTGCTTCTGTTCTTAAACGCTACTAAAACTACTAAACCGTGGCTCATTAGGAGTCAGAGGTCATGGGTTCGAACCCCAGCTCTGCCACCTGTCAGCTGTGTGACTGTGGGCGAGTCGCTTCACTTCTCTGGGCCTCAGTGACCTCATCTGTAAAATGGGGATGAAGACCGTGAGCCTCACGTGGGACGACCCGATGACCCTGTATCTCCCCCAGCGCTTAGAACGGTGCTCCGCACGTAGCAAGCGCTTAACGAATACCAACATTATTATTATTAAACTCAGAGAGGCAGCGTGGCTCGGTGGAAAGAGCAAGGGCCGGGGAGTCAGAGGTCACGGGTTCGAATCCCCGCTCTGCCACTCGTCAGCTGTGTGACTGCGGGCGAGTCGCTTCACTTCTCTGGGCCTCAGTTACCTCATCTATAATAATACTAATAATGTTGGTATTTGTTAAGCGCTTACTATGTGCAGAACACTGCTCTAAGCGCTGGAGTAGATACAGGGTCATCAGGTTGTCCCACGTGAGGCTCACGGTCTTCATCCCCATTTTACAGATGAGGTAACTGAGGCACAGAGAAGTGAAGCGACTCGCCCAAAGTCACAGAGCTGACAGGTGGCGGAGCCCGGATTCAAACCCATGACCTCTGATTCCCAAGCCCGGCCTCTTTCCACGGAGCCACTCCGCTTCTCGTGTAAAATCTGTAAAACGGGTATTAAGGCTGTGAGCCTCACGTGAGACAACCTGATTGCCCTGTATCTCCCCCAGCACTTAAAACAGTGCTCTGCACATAGTAAGCGCTTAACGAATACCAACGTTGTTATTATGCCGCTTCTCCATGCTGCTAAGCCGTGCTGAGGGGAGAGAGAGTTCCAGTCAGGAGGGAAGAGGCAAGAGGTCAACGGCGAGAGAAGACGAGACGAGACGAGACGAGACGGAGGCAAAGCGAGTGGGTTGGCGTTAATGGATCCAAGCCTGAGGGCTGGGTTGTAGTGGACGAGGAGTGAGGCTTTTGTACAGGAGACAGAATCCATTGAGTTCCTTACAAATGATAGTAATGTTGGTATCTGTTAAGCGCTTACTATGTGCCGAGCACTGTTCCGAGCGCTGGGGGAGATACAGGGGCATCAGGTCGTCCCACGTGAGGCTCCCACTTAATCCCCATTTTACAGATGAGGTCACTGAGGCCCAGAGAAGTGAAGCGACTCGCCCGCAGTCACACAGCTGACAAGGGGCAGAGCCGGGAGTCGAACCCGTGACCTCTGACTCCGAAGCCCAGGCTCTTTCCACTCCGGGAGAGTCTGTTTGAGACGGTCCGTCTCGCCCGATTAGACCGTGCGCCCGTCAAAGGGCAGGGACCGTCTCTATCTGTTACCGATCTGTCCATTCCAAGCGCTCAGCACAGTGCTCGGCACATAGTAAGCGCTCGATAAATACTATTGAATGAATGAACGGACAATCACCTAAGAGTGGAGCAGAATGACGTTAGAGAAAAATAAGTGGCTCCGCCACTTGTCGGCTGTGCGACCTTGGGCAAGTCCCTCTTAGCTTCCCCGTTCCTCAGTTATCTCATCGGTAAAATGGGGTTAAGACTTTGAGCCCCGTGTGGGACATGGGCGGGTCCGACCTGATTGGCTTGTAACTACCCCAGTGCTTAGTACAGTGCTTGGCACTTAATAAGTGCTTAAAAATACCATTAATAGAAATGGTATCATTATTATTATTATTATTATACAGGTGAGGGGATAAACTGGAGAAAATCCCAAGTTTCATCAAGCCAACAGGCTCCCCAGATGTCTTATGTATTTCATTTCCACCCTCAGCCTTTATGAATGTATATTCATTCACCATTCACCACACATTCAAGCATTTATTCAGTTAATTTGTCTTGTCATCTTTAAAAACCGATATATCCACGTTCTTCCTCCTGCTTCCAGGATCTGTAGAGCATTTCGTCTCATTTGTCTCCTCCCTCAGGGTGTCAACTCCTTGAGGGGAGGGATCAGATGTCTTGCTGCTGAAGTCTCCCAATTCATTCATTCGTTCAATAGTATTTATCGAGCGCTTACTATGTGCAGAGCGCTGCACTAAGCGCTTGGAATGGACAAATCGGCAACAGATAGAGACGGTCCCTGCCCATTGATGGGCTTACAGGGCTTGGCACGGGGTTTCACACTAACTATCCCGTCTCTAGACTGTGAGCTGGTTGTGGGCAGGGAACGTGTCCGTTTATTGTTGTATCATACTCGCCCAAGTGCTTAGTACAGTGTTCTGCGCGGAGTGAATGCTCCATAAATACGATTGAATGAATATCTAATCACTCAAAAAACACCCGTGATTGACTGATTGAAAGATTGAATCCCAGACCCACGGGACGACTGACTTAGTGGATAGAGGCTGAGCCTGGGAGTCAGAAGGACCTGGGTTCTAATCCTGGCTCCTCCACATGTCTTCCGTGAGACTCGGTTGCTTCGTCTGTAAAACGGGGATGAAGAATGTGAGGCCCATGTGGGACAGGGATTGTGTCCAACCTGCTTAACTTGTATCTACCCCAGTGTTCAGAACGGTGCTGACACATAGTAAGCGCCTAACAAGTACCATCGTTGTTATTATGATGATGACTGGAGTTTCCTGAATTGTAGCACCTTCCCCTTCCATCGTCGCTGCTCGTCTCTGTCCCCCACAGCCCCGCCAAAGACAGAACTGAGAGAAACGAGTTTGAGAAAGGTCCCTTGGGTCCCTTGCAACCCAAGCATCTGGGAGGCACAGAGGCGAGAGGAGCCGAGAATTAAGACCCTCTTCAGAGTTTCCCTAAAGCCCCTGAGGAAAGATAATAATAATAATGTTGGTATTCGTTAAGCGCTTACTGTGTGCCGAGCACCGTTCTAAGCGCTGGGGGAGACACAGGGGAATCGGGTCGTCCCACGTGGGGCTCACGGTCTTAATCCCCATTTTCCAGATGAGGTCACTGAGGCACCGAGAAGTGAAGTGACTTGCCCAAAGTCACACAGCTGACAAGTGGCCGAGCCGGGATTCGAACCCGTGACCTCTGACTCCAAAGCCCCTGCTCTTTCCACTGAGCCACGCTGCTTCTACCCAGTAAGGAGCACCCAGCTCCGTGAAGGCTGATGGGGAAATGGAGGGAGGCAAGTTGTTGGTTTTTTTCTTTAAAAAAAATGGAGATAGCCGTATTTTCTAGGTGACGACCTTGTTTAAAATCAATCAGTGTGAGTTCAGAAACAGCAGGAGCAACAACCCGAGTGACTCAGTGAAAAGAGCCCGGATTTGGGAGTCAGAGGTTGTGGGTTCTAATCCCGGCTCTGCCACCCGTCAGCTGGGTGACTTTGGGCAAGTCACTTCACTTCTCTGGGCCTCAGTTACCTCATCTGTAATATGGGGATTAAGACTATGAGCCCCACGTGGGACCACCTGATTACCTTGTATCTACCCCAGTGCTTAGAACAGTGCTTGGCACATAGTAAGCTCTTACCAAATACAATTATTATTATTATTTCACGCTTAGAACGGTGCCTGGCACATAGTAAATGCTTAACAAATACCGTAAACAAATAAGGAAATTTAGTGTGTGGAGTCTTTCGTGCAGTAGTCTCTTCAGTAATAATAACGTTGGGATTTGTTAAGCACTTACGATGTGCCAGGCACTGTCCTAAGCGCTGGGCTAGATACAAGCTAATCAGGTTGTCCCACCTAGGGCTCACGGGCTCAATCCCCATTTCACAGATGAGGGAACTGAGGCCCAGAGAAGGGAAGTGACTTGCGCGAGGTCACTGAGCGGACAAGTGGCAGAGCTGGGATTAGAACCCATGACCCGCTGACCCCCAGCCCTTTGCTCTTTCCACTAGGCCACCTTCCTTCCCTCTTCAGCCCCACAACACTAATGTACATATCTGTAATTTCTTTATGTAATTTATTCATTTACTGATATTAATGTCTGTCTCCCCCTCTAGACTAAGCTCGTTATGGGTAGGGGATGTGTCTGTTTATTGTTCTATTGGACTCTCCCAAGTGCTCGATACAGTGCTTTACACACAGTAAGTGCTCAATAAATACAACTGAATGAGAAATAGGAAATACGTGTCTCTGAAATACGAACGACCGACATAGTTGAATCTGTAAGGTGCTTGCTAGGTGCCCAGCACTGTACTAAGCGCTGGGGTCGATCCAGGTTAATCAGGGGAGACGCTTTCCCCTTTCCACAGGGGGCTCGTAGTCTAAGGAATTGTTGGTGCAAGTCAGAACTGTTTTTATCAGTTGTGGCTGTAATTGCTAGGAACTAGAATATATTTTCCATCCTGGGAGGGGTTTCTCCTTCTCCTTCTGAATGACTGCGACTTAACTTTTAATTAATCTCATTTGTATTTACCCACCTTGCTGATTTCTGCAGTCATTTGAGATTCCACCTCGCCGGTATTTTCAAGAGGAAGAATTTTCGAGATTAGGCATAAGGGTAATCGAACACCTCCTGCTCATCCTTGCTGATTATTGTGCCATCCCAATTAGCCCATATATTGCTTTTATATTTCCATATGAAAGAGCGCTGCAAGTAGTTAAACCGAGATTAATGCAAATTTGTTTCTAAATAAAGTATTTCAGAGGAAACCTAGTTTTGACTATGCAAATCGGTTATATATTAATCCCTCTGATTTTTTTTCTTCTTCTCTCTTAATGATACAGAGGACGAGGGTTTCTTATCAGGAATAAATGAATATTCTGGAAAAGCCGCTGAGGTTCAGGTACACCGCGTAAGTGAACCGTTGGGAACTATAGTCATGCTGAAATTGGTATCTTAAATGTCATTTCATCACCTTCTGGGTGGTTTTAAGAGCTTCCTCCTTCCCGTTTGCTAGGAAAACTCCCCTCCCTACCCCAAGGGTTAGGCTATTTCAACTACCCTTCTCTCCAAACTGGAAATAAGCCCTTAAAACATTCAACGAGGCCGCTAAACCCTGCCTCTCCTTCGGAGTGTGAGTCAGTGTGCGTAGAGAAGCCGTGTGGCCTAATGGATAGAGCCTGGTCCCGGGAGTCAGAAGGACCCGGGTTCTAATCCCGGCTCCGCCGCTCGTCTGCTGCGTGACTCTGGGGAAGTCACTTCACTTCTCTGCGCCACAGTTCCCTTATCGGGAAAATGGGGATTAAAGCAGGGAATGTGGCTGTTTTATTGTTATATTGTACTCTCCCAAGCGCTCGGTCCAGTGTTCTGCCCACAGTAAGCGCTCAGTGAATACGATCGAATGAATGACTGAATGTTTCTGCAGTTGATATATGAGGGAGAAGGAAAGGGAGAGGGAAGGGAAAGAAATGGGGAGGGACAGATAGAGGCTGAGGAAGAGAGGGATTAGGAGACAGGGACGGGGAGGGGATGGGAGAGAAGGACAAATGAGGAGGAGAGAGGGAGGGAGGGAGAGAGGATATGAGGGAAGGGAGAGAAGGAAGAGGGGGTGAAAGAAGCGGGGAGAGGAGACTATGGAGAGGATGAGAGAGGGAATGGAAGATAGATAAAGAAAGATGGAGAAAGGGGGAGGGAGACCCAGAAGAGGGAGAGAAAGAGTGAGCAGGGGAGAGTAAAAGAAAAGACTGGGGAAGATAGAGAAGGGGAGGGATGATTTGAAAGAGAATAATAATAATCATGATGATATTCGTAAAGCGAGTACTATGTGCCAGGCACCATACGAAGCCCTGGGGTGGATTCAGGCCAATCAGGCCTCTCTGCCCCGCATAGGGCTCACAGTCTTCATCCCCATTTTCCAGATGAGGTCACTGAGGCACAGAGAAGTCACACCACTTGCCCAAGGCCACACTGCAGACAAGAGGCAGAGCCAGGATTAGAACCCATGACCTTTGACTCCCAGGCCCGGGCTCTAGCCACTACGCCATGCTGCTTCCCATTCTTCCAATAGGAGAAGGTATTCTCCAACTGTACTAAGCCCTTGGGAGAGTACAGTATAACGGTACACCAGACACGTTCCCCGCCTACACGAGCTTCTAGTCGTGGCAGGAGACGGAGCCGGGCTTAGAGCCCAGGTCCTCTGATTCCCAGGCCTGTGCTCCTTCCACTAATAACAATAATCATAATAATTGTGGCATTTGTTGAGTGCTTACAATATGCCGGGCACTGTACTAAGCGCTGGGGTGGATACGAGCAAATCGGGTTGGACACAATCCCTGTCCCACGTGGGGCTCCCAGTCTCAATCCCCATTTTCCAGATGAGGGAACCGAGGACCAGAGAGGTAAAGTGACTTGCCCAAGGTCACACATAGGGCACGCGGCAGAGCCGGGATTGGAAACCGTGACCTTCTGACTCCCGGGCCCGGGCTCTATCCGTTAGGCCGTGACGCCTCCCGGCTGGGATGCCCCAGTTGGAATCCCAGTGAGGGATCAGAGAAGGAAGAGAGGAGCTGAGCAGCTCGCTCACTGGGTCTCGATTCTGCCAACTGAGTCAGGCGATCAGGCGGTCAGTTCTTGGAAATTTAGAGGAACGGGTTCTCTGTCCCCTCATTCCTCATCTCCCACCCCCTGACATTCTCCCTTTGCTCTTCCCCGCCGCCCAGCCCCGCACCACTTACGTCCAGATCTGTCATTTGACTTATTTGTATTGATGTCTGCCTCCCCGTCTCTAATAATAAGAATGATAATAATGTTGGTATTTGTTAAATGCTTACTAGGTGCCAAGAGCTGTTGTAAGCGCTGCGATTAGATGCACTGTGATCAGGTTGTCCCACGAAGGGCTCCCAGTCTTCATCCCCATTTTCCAGATGAGGTCACTGAGGCCCAGAGAAGCCAAGTGACTTGCCCAAGGTCACACAGCTGACAAACGGCGGAGCCGGAATTAGAACCCATGACCTCTGACTCCCCCTGAGCCACGCCGCTTCTCTAGACTGTGAGCTCATCGAGGGCAGGGATCGTCCCTGTTTATTGTCGTATTGTTCTTTTCCAAGTGCTTAGTAAAGTGCTCGGCACACAGTTGGCGCCTAATAAATACCACCGTCTGAGTGAATGTTCCAGTGGACACCGAGAAGAGAGGAAACTGCGTCTCGACAGGGGTGAGGTACGGTTGGTGCTTCCGGCAAGTATAATTCATTCATTCACTCGTACTTATTGAGCGCTTATTGTGTGCAGAGCGCTGTACTAAGCGCTTGGAAAGTACAATTTGGCACAAAAGAGACACAGCCCCTGCCCACAGAGGGCTCATAGTCTAGAAGGGAGGAGACAGACATCCAAACACGTAAACAGGCATCAATAGCGTCGGTATGAATAAATAGAATTATAGATATATACACAATCAAAACAAGTAAGCAGGGATTAATCTAAATAGAATTATAGATATATAGACACATCAAAACAAGTAAACGGGCATTCATATAAATGAATAGAATTATAGATATATAGACACATCAAAACAAGTAAACGGGCATTCATATAAATACATGGAATTATAGATATATAGACATATCAAAACAAGTAAACAGGCATTAAAATAAATAAACAGAATTATAGATATGGACATATATACACAAGTGCTGTGGGCCGGGGAGGAAGGGTAGAGCAAAGGGAGCGAGTCGGGGCGATGGGGAGGGCAGGGGGAGCCGAGGAAAGTATAAGCTCGACATGAGCAGGGAACGGGTCTGTTTCTTGTTCTGTTGTACCTTCCCAAGCGCTCAGTACAGTGGCCCGCCCACAGTAAGCGCTCAATAAATACGATTCGCTGACTGAATGAGTTTAAACGATGCGGCGACGCCGCGTGGTGTAGCAGATAGAGCCGGGCCTGGGAGTACGGAGGGTCGTAGGTTCTAATCCCGGCTCCGCCACTTGCCTGTTGTGTGCCCTTGGCCAAGTCGCTTCACTTCTCTGGGCCTCAGTTCCCTCTTCTGTAAAATGGGGATTAAGAGCGCGAGTCCCACGTGGGACAGGGATTATGTCCCATCAGATTGTATCCACCCCAGCGCTCAGTACAGTGCCTGGCACATAGTAAGCACCTAAAAATACCGTTATTATTACCATTATAATTATTGCTCTTCCATTTAGGATTCACAGAGTGTCTGGTGATGATGGGGAGGAGACAGGGTGGTCTGTTCCGTGGCCCATCCAAAAGAGGGGAATTATCTACTCGTTGGAGAGGAAAAATCAACAGGACTCAGTTACCCCAAAAATGACATTTATTAAATGAAGAATTGAATGCTGAAGGAAACCAAATTAAAAACCAATTTTAATGAGACACTTTTCCATTACCCGAAGAAAACACAGAACAGTGGAACGGTTATCTTGTTATCTTTTCCATTATGAAGTGTATTAAAATCTTTTCCTCCAGAGAACCTCTGGAACCAATGAAAACAATGACTCTTAAACCGTCTTTTAACAGACCGTCAGAGGAATTGCATTTTTAAAAGTTGCCATATTAGAAAAGTAAATAATTAAAGAGGTCCTTCGTATGAATGTGATTCGAAACTATTCGAACGGAGCCGAGAGATCCTTAACTCTTCCTGTGATTGAGAGTTTATCCCCGTAACGCGCTAAGCCATTTTAAGCTTCGGTTCAAGAAGCCGCTTTATATTTTCATACGGTTATATTTTCCCGTAACAAAGCGGTTATAATCCTACTACTGTGTAGACAGTATCTGTAATTTATTTATCCGTATTGATGTCTCTCTCCCCCTCTAGACTGTAGACTCGCTGTGGGCAGCGAATGTGTCCGTTCATTGCCGTTTTGGATTCTCCCAAGCGCTTAGTACAGTGTTCTGAACGCAGAAAGCGCTCAAAAAATACGATTGACCCGCTGATAGGGAGAATTTTACTACCACTACCTGGCTTGTGTTGCTAAAAATACCATAACTAAATTATCGTAGCACAGAAATCTACGGTTTCCCTGCAGACGGCCGAAAAAATTACCGGAAACCAGAATCCGCAAGACACCGCTCGTTGTGGAATAATTATTATTAATAATGTTGATAATAGCTGTATTTAGCGCTCATTAGGTGTGAAAGCACAATGGTAGTATGGGAGTAGAAACACAGACCAGGGTTAATAAATACTATTACTACAAGCGACAAAATGTCCAAATTGGACCCAATCCTCGTTCCACGAAGAATTTACTCGGTCGGTAGAGAATCTTCAGGTAGATACAGGAGAAGCCGGTCGGGAAAAAATCCCCATCCCATGTGAACCTCGCGTCTCTTGAGGAAGGAGAACAGGTTTCGTTCTCCATTTTATAGATAAGGAAACCGAGGCCCAGTTCCTCGAGCTCTTACGTCGTGCAGAGCACTGTATCAAGCTCTTGGGTGCGTACGGTAAAATAATATAACGGACACATTCCCTGCTCACAATGAGCTTCCAGTCTAGAGACGAGCTCCCGGCCTAGGGAAGTGAAGTGACTTGCCCAAGGTCACCAAGCAGGCGAGGGACAGAGGCGAGGTTAGAACGCGGGTCCCCCGCCTGCTGCTGAGTCTGTCCACTAAGGCCGTGCTGCTTGTGAGGAAACTGAGGCCCAGAAAGGTTAACTGACTTGCCCAAGGTTACCCAGCAGGCAGGTGGTGGTGCCGGGATTAGAACCTCTGACACTTTCAGGCCTGAGTTCTTCTTTCCGCTAGATTAGACCTTGTATTTTTATCCCCATCTGGTCGCCATTTTATACCCATTTTATTCCCTTTTTGCATTTGAGGACACTGAGGTCCAGAAGGTTGAGACTCAGGGTCTCACAGCAGGCCAGTGGTAGACCTGAGATTAGAACTCAGGTCTCCGGTCTTGCGATCGGTTTATCAGACCAGGCTGACTCCCCAAATCACAATAATAGTATTCGTTAAGCGTTTACTATATGCCAAGCACTTTACTAAGCTCTGGGGTAGATAACAAATAATTAGGTCCCTCACGGGGCTCATATCCTAAGGAGGAGGGAGAACAAGTATCGAATTCCCGTTTTGCAGATGAGGAAACTGAGGCACAGAGAAGTTAAGCGACTTGCCCAGGGTCACACAGTAGTAACTGGCAGAGCTGAGATTGGAACCCAGAACCTGTGACTCCCAGGCCTGTGCTCTTTCCGCCAGGTCGCGTTGCTTCCCCTGCGCACTGAGAAGCAGCGTGGATTAGTGGATAGAGCACAGGCCCGGGAGTCGGAAGGACCTGGGTCCTAATCCCGGCTCCGCCACCTGTCTGCTGTGTGACCCCGAGGAAATCACTTCACTTCTCTGTGCCTTGGTCACCTCATCTGTAAAATGGGAATTAAGACCGGGAGCCCCACGTGGGACGGGGACTGGGTCCAACCTGAACAACTTGCATCTGAAAAGCCCGGGCCTGGGAGTCAGAGGACTGGGTTCTAATCCCTGCTCCACCTCTTGTCTGCTGAGTGACCTCGGGCAAGTCACCAAACCTCTCTGTGCCTCAGTGACCTCCTCGGTATTATAGGGATTAAGACCGTGACCCTCAAGTTGGGCGGGGACTGCGTCCGTCCTGATGACGCTGTATCTACGCCAGCCTTTAGGACAATGCCGGGCAAATAGTAAAAAGTATGATTCGTTCGATCGTATCTATTGAGCGCTTACTGTGTGCGGAGCACTGTACTAAGCGCTTGGAAAGTACAATTCGGCAGCAGAGAGAATCCCTGCCTCCAAGGGGCTTACAAACTAGAAGGGAGGAGACAGACATCAAAACAAGTTATCAGGCATCAGTAGCATCAATGTAAACCAATAGAATTATAGATATATACACATCATTAATAAAATAGAGAATAATAAATATATACATATATACACAAGTGCGGTGGGGCAGAGAGGGGGGTAAAGCAGAGGGAGGGAGTCGGGGGGATGGGGAGGGGAGGAGGAGCAAAGGATGGGGGGGGCTCAGTCTGGGAAGGCCTCCTGGAGGAGGTGAGCTCTCAGGAGGGCTTTGAAGGGCGGAAGAGAGCTGGTTTGGCGGCAGTGAGGAGGGGGGGCGTTCCGGGACCGCGGGAGGAGGTGGGCCGGGGGTCGACGGCGGGATAGGCGTGAACGGGGGACGGTGAGGAGGTGGGCCGCGGAGGAGCGGAGCGTGCGGGCTGGGAAGGAGAAGGAGAGAAGGGAGGTGAGGTAGGAGGGGGGCAGGGGATGGGCAGCTTGGAAGCCAAACGTGAGGAGTTTTTTTTCCTACAGAGGTTGACGGGCAACCCCTGGAGATTTTTGAGGAGTGGATTGACGCGCCCAGAACGTTTGGATTGGATTGTCTCTACCCCTGCACTTAGTACAAGGCTTGGATATAGAGTAAGCATTTAAGAAATCCCGTGACTATTATTATTTCTCTCTTCTCCTCAGTCTTCCCCAAACACAGCCCGACTTGGCAAAAGGGTAATTTTCACTAGAGCAGCCGGGGAAAATAGTTTCTGGACGTGGGTAGAACAGAGACTTCTACAATAAACTCCCTCCTCACTTCCCCACACAGTAAGCGATCGACAAATCCCGTAGGTCAATTAAGGGGGAACAGTTTGATCTCTCTTCTCGATTCCCAATTCGCCAAGTTTCTCATTTACCTTCCGTCAGAGGAGTGATTTAACCAAAAAAGCCACAAAACGGAAAACTCGTCACCCCCCCCCCCCCCCCATTCGGCCGAAATTCTGCGGCCATCACCGCCATCACAACACTGTATTTGGTCCTAGGTGTTATAGAACATTTGATGAAGTAGAAGATAAACTGTAAGCCCGCCGTGGGCAGGGAATGTCTCCCTTTATTGTTTTATTGTACTCTCCCATACACTTTCGACAGTGCTGTGCACACAGTAACCCTTTAATAAATAAGATGGATTGAGTTACCAGATACCATTAAAAAAACCCTAGTTATTAAATCCCCATTTTAATTTAATTTAAACCGAGGCCCAGAGAAGTGAAACGACTTGCCCCAGGTCACAGAGCAGGCAAGTGGCAGAGGTGGGATTAGAATCCAGGTCCTTCTGACTCCCAGGCCTATGATCTGATAGTATAAGTATAGCATATATACTTTAGATACTATATGAATATATATAGTACTTTATACTATATATGCTTAAAAAATACCATTATTGCTATGTATCAGATGATGATGATGATAGTATTTCTTAATCGCTTACTCTGTGCCAAGCACTGTACTAAAGACCGGGGTGGATACAAGCAAATCAAATTGGACACAGTCCCTGTCCCATGTGGGGCTCGCAGTCGCAATCCCCATTTTACAGACGAGAGAACTGAGGCCCAGAGAGCTGCAGTGACTTGTCCGAGGTCACACAGCAGACAAGTGGGAGCTGGGATTAGAACCCATGACCTTCTAACTCCCAGGCCTGTGCTCTGTTCTATCCACTACTTCAGGTATATATATATTATATATAGAAAATATTTCCAAACTTATACAGGCTACACTCTATCCTGTTACTTCATTCATTCAATAGTATTTATTGAGCGCTTACTATAATAATAATAATGGCATTTGTTAAGCGCTTACTATGTGCCGGGCACCGTTCTAAGCGCTGAGGTAGATACTCCTCCCCCTCTCCCTTCCCATCCCCTCAGCACCGTACTCGTCCGCTCAATTGTATATATTTCCATTACCCTATTTATTTTGTTAACGAAATGTACATCGCCTCGATTCTATTTAGTCGCCATCGGTTTTTACGAGACGTTCTTCCCCTCGACTCTATCCATCGCCCTCGTTCTCGTCCGTCCGTCTCCCCCGATCGGACCGTGAGCCCGTCAGATGGCAGGGGCCCGTCTCTATCCGTTGCCGACTTGTTCATTCCAAGCGCTTAGTACAGTGCTCTGCACAGAGTAAGCGCTCAATAAATACTATTGAATGAATGAATGAATGAATACAGGGTAATCAGGTTGCCCCACGTGAGGCTCACAGTTAATCCCCATTTTACAGATGAGGTAACTGAGGTACAGAGAAGTGACTCGCCCACAGTCCCACAGCTGACAAGTGGCCGAGCCGGGAGTCGAACCCATGACCTCTGACTCCGAAGCCCAGGCTCTCTCCACTGAGCCACGCTGCTTCTCTATGGGCAGAGCACTGTACTAAGCGCTTGGAATGTACAGTTAGGCAACAGATAGAGACAATCCCTGCCCACTGACGGGATCAGAGTCTAAATCCTATAGTATTAATACGTATCCTATATGATGTCATATACCATTCTAATTAAAGACAAAATATCACCCCCGACCACTCTAATTTTCACCTATTTTCTACGCGTCGGCATGTACAGCGGGAGAAGCTGGTAATGCTATTATTTCCGATTCACCTCTCGGATGAAGAGCCCACGGCATTCCTCGCTGTCTCCCTCTGAAGCGCGCGGCCATAGATGCCGTATTTGGACAAATATACATCTTCCCGGTGGGTGGGATATCTCCCGCGAACCCGCGTCCAAACACTCAAGCTGATTACCCAGCCCGGAAGAAATCATCAGAAACGGATTACAGCCCCCGCGGCCGGAGACTCCTCGCTGTCCATAAAGATAAGGGAAAGCGAATTTGCCGCACGCCGAAAGTCGGCACGAGGTATTTACAGTGAGAGATACGGGCCCGCAACGGTGGGTTGTCGGCCCCTGCGAGTCGATTAGTTCCACGTTAGACGATGTGACGGTGTCACCCGGGAACGTCGCGCTCTCGCGGCCTTTTGCGCTGGGGCCAGGGATAAGGCCAGGGATCACTGGGAATGTGGGATGGAAGCGGAAGAAGTGATTTAATAATAATAATGATGTTGGGTATTTGTTAAGCGCTTACTATGTGCAGAGCACCGTTCTAAGAGCTGGGGTAGACAAAGGGGAATCAGGTCGTCCCACGTGGGGCTCACGGTCTTAATCCCCATTTTACAGATGAGGGAACTGAGGCACAGAGAAGTGAAGTGACTCGCCCACAGTCCCACAGCTAAGTGGCAGAGCCGGGATTCGAACCCATGACCTCTGACTCCAGAGCCCGGGCTCTTTCCACTGAGCCGCGCTGCTTCAATATAATAATGTCGGTATTTGTTAAGCGCTTACTATGTGCAGAGCACTGTTCTAAGCGCTGGGGGAGATAAAGGGCAGCCAGGTCGTCCCACGTGGGGCTCACAGTCTTCATCCCCATTTTACAGACGAGGTAACTGAGGCCCAGAGAAGCGAAGTGACTCGCCCACAGTCCCACAGCTGACAAGTGGCAGAGGCAGGATTCGAACCCATGACCTCTGACTCCAAAGCCCGGCCTCTTTCCACTGAGCCGCGCTGCTTCTCTAAAGGGGCGTCAGTCTCGCCTGCGGGAGAAGGCCCGAGTCGAATCCAGGATAACCACCCTCCCGTGAGCCTTTTGTCACCTCGGGAGTGGGACGAGTGTCATTCTCCCTCTTATCTGGACGGTGAGCCTCATGTGGGACAAGGACATTGTCCCACCTAAATTGACTCGTATCTACCCCGTTGCTTAGGACAGGGTTTGGCACGTAGAAGTGATTAACCAGTAGTATAAGAAGAAAAAGAAAAGAATCGAGGAGGTGACTGTCACGCGACGTGTCCCCCGGAATGTCCAGCAGCGTGGCGTAGTGGGCAGAGCCCGGGCCTGGAAGTCAGAAGGTGATGGGTTCTAATCTCCGCTCCGCCACACGTCTGCTGTGTGACCTCGGGCAAGTCACTCCACTTCTCTGGGCCTCGGTTTCCTCATCTGTAAAACGGAGATCGAGACTGTGAGCCCCACGTGGGACGGGGAATGTGTCCCACCTGATTCGCTTGTTTCACCCCAGCGCTTAATACAGTGCCTGGCACATAGTAAGTGCTTAACAAATGCCATTATTATCATTATTATCCAGCAACGTGGCTTAGTGACTAAAACGTGGGTCGAGGAGTTAAAGGAGCTGGGTTCTAATTCTAGCTCCACTCCAGAGAGGCAATGTGGGCTAGTGGATAGAGCACAGGTCTGACTGTCAGGAGGACATGGGTTCTAATGCCGGCTCCGCCACTTGCCTGCTGTGTGACCTTGGGGAAGTCAAATAACGTCTCTGGGCCTCAGTGACCCGATCTGTAAAATGGGGTTTGAGACTGTGAGCCCCTCATGGGACAAAGACTGTGTCCAACCTGATTTGCTTGTATCCACTCCAGTGCTTAGAAGAGTGTCTGGCACGTAGTAAGTGCTTAACAAATACCACAATTATTATTATTATTATTATTATTATTATTATTATTACTGAGCACTTATGGGGCTCACAGTCAATCCCCATTTGAACAGATGAGGTGACTGAGGCAGGGAGAAGCGGCGGAGCCGGGATTAGAACCCACATCCTTCTGACTTCCAGGCCCGCGCTCCTGGGTTTAAGGTGCAAGCTGAAGGAGACCTGACTGTGGACTTTCACATCCTTTCTCTCAGCGAGAGTTAAGCGTTGCATAAAACTATCTGGTGACCTTTTTTAGTAAATGCGGCAATCTATTTTCACCCGCACGTAATTGGTCGGTGAGGCAGGTTAATCCATCCCCTTGATTCGATTTATTGCTATTAAGTTGCCTTGTTTTTGTCTATCTCCCCCGATTAGACTGTAAGCCCATCAATGGGCAGGGATTGTCACTATCTGTTGCCAAATTGTGCATTCCAAGCACTTAGTACAGTGCTCTGCACATAGTAGGTGCTCAATAAATACTATTGAATGAATTATTGAGTTCTCACTGTGTGCAAAGCACCGTACTAAGCACTTTTTACCGCATTCCACAGGAAGATCAAAATGGCAGAACGTATTAACTGCCGGCATCTTGAACTGTATCCCGCTAATCCCTTATTTCAGGGGAGCGGGCAACCCTCGAAATGAACTCATCCCCTTGATGAAGCCCACGCATTCATTTCTTTTTTTCCCCCTCAATACCCCCGGAAAATTTGAGTTTCAATGTACTCCTCGTCTCTCCAGAAATAATACACGAAAGTCCCGACTCCGGTCCCTCTATCACGACACTTCGAATTCCGAGTTCTGACCTTCCCAGAAAAGTGGAGAAAGAATTGGGAAGGTCTGGGAAAGTCTAGGTGAAGGATCAAGTCGGTTTGACTTCCCAACCCCGGACCCACGGAGGATGGAGAGTCATCTTTCCCATCTCCCCGCCGCGTTCTTGAAGCTCTGAAGTGGAAAGGTTTCCTCGAGTTTCAATTAAATAAACGATGAACTTATTTGGAAACGAAATGATTTTGTCATTAGCTCTCTTTCCCTCATTACCCGGCGAAACTCTGGAAGTGGTACACTGGCAGCGGAGGCAAAAACAGGCTATTTGTACATTCCCTTGGTACGGAGGAGAAATGGCGAAAGGGAAATCAATCGATCCCGGATATTTATTGAGCGCTTACTATGTGCAGAGCGCTGTTCGAAGCTCCCGGCGGAGGACGATACAAGAGAATCAGCAGATACGTCCCCCGGCACGTAAGGCGCTCACAGCCTAATGATAATAATGATGTTAGCATTTGTTGGGCGCTTACTATGTGCGGAGCACCGTTCTAAGCCCTGGGGTAGATACAGGGTCATCGGGTGGTCCCACGTGAGGCTCCCAGTCTTCATCCCCATTTTACAGATGAGGGAACTGAGGCAGAGAGAAGTTAAGTGACTTGCCCACAGTCACACAGCTGACAGGTGGTGGAGCCGGGATTCGAACCCATGATCTCTGACTCTCAAGCCCGGGCTCTTTCCGCTGAGCCACGCTGCTTCTCTACAAGTCTAGAAGTCTAGAAGAGAAGCATGGGGTAGTCATTAGTGCCCGGGCCTGGGCGTCAGAAGGTCACGGGTTCTAATCTCAGCTCCGCCACTTGTCTTCTGGGTGACCTTGGGCGAGCCACTTCACTTTTCTGTGCCTCAGTTACCTCATCTGTAAAAAATGGAGATTAAGAGTGTGAGCCCACTGTGGGACTCTGCACATAGTAAGCGCTCAATAAATACTATTGAAAATGAATGAATGGAACAGGGACCATGTCCAACTCGATTTGCTTGTATCCACCCTCTGCGCTTAGTACAGTGACTGTCAATTGTAAGTGCTTAATGGATACTATTATTAGTATTATTATTATTACTCTCTGTGCCTCAGTTACCTCATCCATATAATGGGGATTGAGACGAGCGGCTGAAAGCGGCAGAGGGACCCGATTTGCTTGTATCCACCCCAGCATTTAGTACGGTGTCTGACACATAGTAAGCGCTTAACAAATGACATTATTATTATTATTATTATCGTTATTAGAGGAGAACCGATGTTAATAGGAATGAATAAGTAATGTATAATGAACCATTTCAACCAGTACATAAGGGCTGTGGAAACGTATTCTTTTCATACGGTGAGGTGACCGTAAGCTCCCCGAGAGCATAGATCGTGTCTACTGGAGACACGCAGCGGGGCTCGGTGGAAAGAACCCGGGCTTGGGAGTCAGAGGTCGTGGGTTCTAATCCTGATTCCGCCACTTGTCACCTGTGTGACTTTGGGCAAATCACTAGACTTCCCTGTATCTGTTACCTCATCTGTAAAAGGGGGATGAAGACTGTGAGCACCACGTTGGACAGGGACCGCGTCCAACCCGATTTGCTTCTGTCAACCCCTGCGTTCAGTACAGTGCCCGACATCTAGGAAGCGCTTCGCAATTATTGTTATCGTTATCCCTATTGGTATCACCATTACTCCGGCTGTTCTATGAAGTACTTACCAAGTGGAGTGAATTCCAGCGACCGACTGACAGACAAATGATTTAAAAGTGGAGACGGAGGCTCGACAGAGCCATGTGAGGTAACACCTTCTTCCCCCGATTCTTTTCGGTTGGGTCCTAAATATATCGGCCACCCCGGTGAACCCCACGGCTCACCTGAACCCCGTCGCCAGCCTCTTCATGTCCTGAGAATTTCCTAATTATCCCTCCTCTTTGTTCTCTATCTTTTAATCAGACTTCGGCTCCTCACCCTATGCCTCTCGGGTTACTTTAATAGCACTGCTTGAAAAACTTAATCAAAATCCCTCTTTTCAAGTTTAAATAAATTAAACTGGTGTTTTTTCTTTCTCCTTCTGCAGTTTATACCTTATTATTTTTCTTCTCTGTAGGGTCATTCGGGCCATCCACGACTTCGTTTCACGTCTTTCAGTGAAGTGAATCAGATTATAGCGGTGACCATTGACTATTTTTCCCCATCAAGATTACTTATCTCACGTTCCTGAGATCATTTTGAACTCATTCCGTAAAGATTACTTTCCTTTTAATTTTTTTCCCCCCTTTTCGGTCTTTATTACGGAACACGGATGCTTTCCTGAGTCTTCCCGAGTAGGTCTACAAAATCCGGGCTTCCAAAGAGGTCAACAGACTTCGCGTTTTCAGCTACGAATTAAATTCTTCTTATCGATCAATAGTTATCATTGTTCTGTCCCAGTTTCCCCTCCTTTTAGTCTTCGCTACACGGTCCCGAACGATGGACCGGCCGGTTGATTGATTCGACTTCCCCGGGAATTTCCGTAATCTCGGCCTCGGTTTGATTCTTCGTAGTCTATATTGACGCTTCCCTGCTCGGACACCTGGGTAGCGGAAGCCGCGGGAGTAATATTAGCAATAGTAAAAATAATATTGGCAATAGTAGTCGTCGTATTTGTAGTAGTAATAAAAAGTAATGATAATGATTATGATGGTATTTGTTAAGTACTTACTATGTACCGGGCACTGTACTAAATGCTGGGGTGGGTGATGATGATGATGATGATGATGATGATTATGGTATTTGTTAAACTCTTACTATGCGCCAAGCGCTGTTCTACAAGTAAATAGGATTGGACACGGTCCCTTTCCCACGTGGGCCTCACATTCTCAATCCCCATTTTACAAATGGGGTAACCGAGGCCCAGAGAAGTGAAATGACTCGCCCGGGGTGACACGGGAGGCAAGCGGAGGAGCCGGGATTAGAACCCATGATCTTCTGGCATCCGGGCCCTTTCTCTATCCACTAGGCCACGCTGCCTCCGCTACGACGAATAGTAGCAATAGTCATTCCTTTGATCGTATTTATTGAGCACTTACCTTGTGCAGAGCACTGTACTAAGCATTGGGGAGAGTACAACAATAAGCACCATTCCCTGCCCACAATGAGCTTACAGACTAGAGGGTTGCAATTTTGATATTAGCAGTAATAATAATAATGATGGTATTTGTTAGCACTTCCTACGCGCCAAGCACTGTTCTAAGCACTAGGGAAAATACAAGGAAATCAGGTTGTCCCACATGAGGCTCACGGTCTTAATCCTCCTTTTACAGATGAGGTCACCGAGGCCCAGAGATGTGGCTCGCCCAGGGTCACAGAGCGGACGAGCGGCGGAGGCGGGATTAGAACCCACGTCCTCTGACTCCCAAGCCCGGGCCCTCGCCACTAAGCCACGCTGCTTCTAGTAGGAGTCGGAGCCGTGACCGCGGCACGACCGGCCTGAGAAGCAGCGGGGCCTAGAGGCAAGAACGCAATCCTGGGAGTCAGAAGTTCTTTAGTTCTCATCCCGGCTCCGACGCCTGTCGGCAGAGTGACCTCGGGCAAGTCACTTCCCTTCGCGGGGGCCTCGGTTACGTCGTCTGCAGAACGGGGATCGAGCCCTCGAGCCCCACGGGGGACAGAGATCGGGTCCAACCCCATTAGCTTCTACGCACTTAGGACGGAGCCTAGCACACACGGGTAAAAACTGGGGTATCCGCTAAGCGCTTATCGTGGGCTAGGCTAGTACTGAGCAGTGGAGTCGATACGAGCTCACGGTCTTCGACCCCGTTTTCCAGAGGAAGGGACCGAGGCCCAGAGAAGCGAAGGGACTCGCTCCAGGTCGCAGGGCAGACAAGCGGAGGATCGGGGATTAGAACCCGGGTCCTTCCGACTCCCGGAGCCGTGCTCTATCCACCGGGCCCCGCTGCTTCTCCACTGGGATAATTCTCCGTCGGGACCTGACATTTCCAAGCGCTCGCACCTACGGCGGAGCTTCAGAGAAAATGAAACGATGTAGCGGGTCCCCCAAATAGAACGAAATCATTCCTATGGTGGATCTAGGTTAGGCTCGCAGGGAAAGTGGCGTTTCAGAGACGGATTCCTCTAATCCCCATCCTGACGGATGATCGTCTGTGGGAGCGGTCCACGCTAATCCTCGCGGAGCAGCGCCGCCTCTCCGGCCTTTATTCTTCCAAGACTCCTCGACGGTCTCCCGTGACACAGACCTTCTTCAGGGAGATGTAGCTCAGTTGCTAAACGGTTCCACGGTCCCTGGATCCATCGAATCCTCCCCCCCGATCGCTCTCTAACCCAGTCGCGTTTGCCCCCCCCCCCCAGACCCGCTCGTGCCGCGGTGACCCCCACTGCATCCTTCTCCCTTATTCGTCGTCTCCGCACTCGGGTCCGAGCCCTCCGGGTATTTAGTTTCCGCTCCGCCCTCGGCCCCGCGGCGCTCACACCCGTGTCTGTCATTTCTTTTTATTAGTAGGATTGATGATGATGATGATGATGATGATGATGGTGGTATGTGTGAGGTGCTTACGATGTGCCAAGCACCGGTAGATACAGCGAGGAGGAGCCCGGGCGTGGGAGTCAGAGGTCATGGGTTCTAATCCCGGCCTCCGCCGTGTGACCGTGGGCAAGTCACTTAACTTCTCTGTGCCTCAGTTCCCTCATCTGTAAAATGGGGATTAAAAACCGTGAGCCCCACGTGGGGCAACCTGATCACCTTGCATCCCCCCCCCCCCCAACGCTCAGAACGGCGCTCTGCACGTAGTAAGCGCTTAACAGATACCACCATTATCATTATCATTACAGGGTAAGTAGGTTGTCCCACGTGGGGCTCACACTTTTAATCCCCATTTTACAGATGACATAACTGAGGCACAGAGAAATGAAGTGACTCGCCCAAGGTCACGCAGCAGACATACGGTGGAGCCAGGATTAGAACCCCTGACCGCCCGAGTCCCAGGCCCGTGTCTTATTCACCAGGCCACGCTGCTTCTCACGATGTCCGTCCGTCCATCTAGACCCTAAGCTCCTTGCGGGCAAGGGAACGTGTCTCCCAGCTCTGGGGCTGTAATCTCTTCCAAGCGCTTAGTTCAGTGCTCTGCACACAGCAGGCGCTCAATAAGTACCACTGATTGATCGACCGAATTGCCATTCTGTCCAAAAAAACTTGCATTCTCGGCTGTTTAAACGTTTAGTGAGCCGCCTATCTTATCGCTCGGCATGGCTCAGTGGAAAGAGCCCGGGCTTGGGAGTCAGAGGTCAGGGGTTCGAATCCCGGCTCCGCCACTTGGCAGCTGGGTGACTGCGGGCGAGTCACTTCACTTCTCTGGGCCTCAGTTCCCTCATCTGGAAGATGGGGATTAACCGGGAGCCTCACGTGGGACGACCTGATGACCCTGTATCTCCCCCAGCTCTTAGAACAGTGCTCTGCACATAGTAAGCGCTTACCAAATACCAACATTATTATTACTGCTCATCTCTCTCTATTATTTTGGGCCTGTCTCCCCCACTAGACTACGAGGTCCTGGGACTCAAGAATCCTATAATTCTATTAGCACGGTGCTGCTTGATACCTACTCTTGATTGATGGATTAATCGATGTTAGTATATCGGACCTTACGCTCCTTTAGGGCAGGGAAGACACCTACCAACTCTCTTCTAGTCTCCCAGGGGTTTAGTGCTGTGCTTTGCACGCGGTAAGTGCTCAATAACCTTTTCATTTCTCTACAAAAACGTTCAGGACATGTCACTCCGCTCCTCAAAAAACAGCCGCGGGGGCCCATCCACCTCCGCCTCCAACAAAAACCCCTCACACTGGCTTTGAAGCCGTCCATCCCCTCGCCCCCTCCTACCTCACCTCGCTGCTCTCCGACGCCAACCCGGCCCGCACGCTCCGCTCCTCTCCGGTCGACCTTCTCGCTGCGGCTCGAACTCGTCTCTCTGGCCGCCGACCCCCGACCCACGTCCTGCCTCTGGCCCGCAACGGCCTCCCTCCTCGTAGCAGGCGGACGTTGACTCTCCCCGCCTTCGAAGCCATAGAGAAGCAGCGTGGCTCAGCGGAAAGAGCCCGGGCGTGGGAGTCAGAGGTCATGGGTTCGAATCCCTGTTCTGCCACCTGTCACCTGTGTGACTCTGGGCAAGTCACTTAATTTCTCGGTGCCTCAGTTCCCTCATCTGTAAAATGGGGATGAAGACTGCGAGCCTCATGTGGGACAAACTGATTAGCCCGTATCTGCCCCAGCGCTTGGAACAGGGCTCTGCACGGAGTAAGCGCTTAACAAATACCGACGTTATTATTATTATCGAAGGCCCACCTCCTCCAAGAGGCCTTCCCTGACTAAGCCCCTCCTTTCCTCTTCTCCCGCTCCCTTCTGCTCCGCTCTGACTCGCTCCCTTTATTCATCCCTCCCTCCCAGCCCCACGCCACTCATGTCCCTAGCCGACATCTATTGATTTCTATCAAAATCTGTGTCTCCCTCTAGACTGTAAGCTTGTTGTGGGCAGGGACCGTGTTTATTACTGTACTGTTCCCTCCCACGTGGGTGCTCGTAGTAAGCACTTAATAGATTTAGCGTGCCTTAGCGCAAAGAGCCCGGGCTTGAGAGTTAGAGGACGTGGATTCTAATCCCGGCTCCGCCATTTGTCTACTGTGCGACCTCGGGCAAGCCACTTACCTTCTCTGTGCCTCAGTTACCTCTTCTGTAAAATGGGGACTAGGACTGTGTACCCCACATGGGACAACCCGATTACCCTGTTTCTATCCCCGTGCTTAGAACAGCGCCAGGCACATAGTAAGCGCTTACCAAAGACCATCACTATTATTATTTTTATTATTACCTTTCCCCGTCCAGAAATTTCCTCCTAACCTGCCTTGACCAGCACCCTGAACCTCTGTGACTGAATCTGGCCCAGGCCAGAGGTTCGCTGGGGAAGCAGCGTGGCTCAGTGGAAAGAGCCCGGGCTTCGGAGTCAGAGGTCATGAGTTCGACTCCCGGCTCTGCCACTCGTCAGCTGGGTGACTGTGGGCGAGTCGCTTCACTTCTCTGGGCCTCAGTGACCTCATCTGTAAAATGGGAATTAACCGTGAGCCTCACGTGGGACGACCCGATGACCCCGTATCTCCCCCAGCGCTTAGAACGGTGCTCGGCACATAGTAGGCGCTTAACAAATGCCAACATTATTATTCATTCGTTTGTATTTATTGAGTGCTCGCTGTGTGCAAAGCGCCGTACTGAGTACTTGGGAGAGTAGAAGACAGAAATAAACAGACCACGGGCCTTCCCACAGCCCAGTGTGTGAGCCCAGTGTGGGACAGGGACTGCGCCCAACCCGATTTGCTCGTATCCACCCCAGTTCTTAGTACAGTGATCCGCACGCAGTAAACATTTAATGAACGATAGCAATAATAGTAATAATAACAACAATAATTGGCGGTATTTGTTAAACGCTTACTGCGTTCCGGGCAACGATAACCGCAAGCATTTAGCACATTTTAATTTAACGATCATTTAACGATCTGTTAATCGTTTAACAAATAACACGATCGCTGATGCTCTTATCGCTGCTAGTATTATCATTTAATAAGTGTTTTCTGTGTGCGGATCACTGTACTAAGCGCTTGGGAGTATACAATATAACTGAGTTAGTAGACATATCGCCTGGAGATATATTGTCCGATTTTGTGAGCCCGGTTGTGACAATCAGAAACTACACAACGATAGTGATATCTTGAGGGGCGCTTATATCTACAATTCCTAACTTCTTTCTCATCACATTTCATCCCACCCTCACGACAACACTAGGAAGCTGCCTATGGGCAGGGAAACTGTCTGCTGTACTGGACTCTCCCAAGGGCAGCGTGGCTCAGTGGAAAGAGCCCGGGCTTGGGAGTCAGAGGTCATGGGTTCGAATCCCGGCTCCGCCACTTGGCAGCTGTGTGACTGTGGGCAAGTCACTCAACTTCTCTGTGCCTCAGTGACCTCATCTGCAAAATGGGGATTAACCGGGAGCCTCACGTGGGACCACCTGATGACCCTGTATCTCCCCCAGCGCTTAGAACAGTGCTCTGCACACAGTAAGCGCTTAACAGATACCAACATTATTATTAGTATGGTGTTCTGCACGTAGTGAGCGCTCAGAAAATACCACTGATTGATCGACTGAGGCAGGGAGCTGGGGTCGTCAGCAACTTCATTTTTCAGATGAGGAAACTGAGGCCCAGAGAGGTTGAGTGTCTTGGCCCGGGTCACCTGGCAAGAGATAAGGTTAGATAGAATGATAATGATAATAACTAATAATTCAGATATTTGTTAAGCACTTACTAAGTGCCGAGCACTGTTCTAAGAGCTTGGGGTAGATACAAGGTAATCAGGTTGTCCCACGTGGGGCTCACGGTTTTCATCCCCATTTTCCGGATGAGGGAACTGAGGCCCAGAGAAGAGAAGTGACTTAGCCAAAGTCACACAGCTGACAAGTGGCAGAGCTGGGATTAGAACCCACGACCTCTGACTCTCAAGCCCGGGCTCTTTCCGCTGAGCCACGCTGCTTCTCTAGAACACAAAGTCTCTTGCCTCAAGTGCTCTTCGCTATGCCGTACCCCTTCTCAGGATGTTCAGCGCTTAGTTCAGTGCCTGGTACATAGTTAGCGCTTCTCAATACTATTTTACAAAAACCAACCAAACACACATTGGTACTGCAAATTTTATTGTGGTGGGAGAGGGAAATTGGAGCAGAAATTCTTCCTCCAAATTAAACTGTGAGCCCCTCATGGACCAGGGGCTTTGTGTGACCTAATTTTCTTCTATCTCAGCGTTTATTACAGTGCTTGTCGTCCGCCCAACTGTGTATATTTTCATTGTCCTATTTATTCTGTTAATGAGATGTACATCACCTTGATTCTATTTATTTGCTATTGTTTTAATGAGATGTTCATCCCTCGATTCTATTTATTGCTAATGTTCTCGTCCGTCCGTCTCCCCCGATTAGACCGTGAGCCCGTCAGAGGGCAGGGACCGTAACTATCTGTTACCGATTTGTCCATTCCAAGCGCTTAGTACAGTGCTCTGCACATAGTAAGCGCTCAATAAATACTAGTGAATGAATGAATGAATGAATGAATGAACAGATACCACGATTATCTATGGTCAGGGAACATGTCTACCGACTCTGTTAAACTGTAATGATAAGGATAATAATAATGATAACGGTAACTGTGGCGTTGTTAAGTGTTTACTATACGCCAGGCGCCGTTCTAAGCACTGGGTTGAATTCAAGCAAATCGGGTTGGACACAGTCCCTGTCCCACGTGGGGCTCACGGTCTTCATCCCCATTTGACAGATGAGGTAACTGAGGCCCACGTAATAATAATGACAATAATGTTGGTATTTGTTAAGCACTTACTATGTGCAGAGCGCTGTTCTAAGTGCTGGGGTAGATACAGGGGAATCGGGTCGTCCCACGTGGGGCTCACGGTCTCAATCCCCATTTTACGGATGAGGTCACTGAGGCCCAGAGAAGGGAAGTGACTTGCCCAAGGTCACGCAGCAGACACGTAGTGGAACGGGCATTAGAACCCAGATCCTTCTGACACCCAGGCCCGTGCTCTACCCACTAGTCCACGCCTCTTCTCTCCCAAGCGCTCAGCACAACGCTCGGCGCACGGTAAGGGCTCAATAAATCCCGTCGGTGAATCGATAGATCGATCCGTCGCTCGTCGTCGTTGGATCGATCGAATCGCTGTCGTTTTTCTGGTTAAAATACCTTCTCCCTACTGCCGTGTCCTGCAAACCTAGCCTCAATCTGGCTGTCCGCACATCGTTTCAGAAATGGTCACGACTCTGTCGAAATGGGCAGGAGAAGTTTCGCGAGAACACTTGGGTTTATAAATAGAAAAAAATGGACTTTCCGCCCGAGCGAGATGAGAAGTCATTAAATACTCAACTGCCTTTTCCACTTCTGAGGGGAGGAAGCCGAGTTTGGATACCACTGTATGACAGCTCACTGCTTTAGCTTGTCAATTTCTCAATCTCTCCGGGGCTTCTTAAACGAGATTTTCCAACCCAAGTCCCCATCATTTTTCACCCTGAGAGCAGTGCTCAGACCCACAGGGTATTTTCCACGCTAATAATAATAAGGATGGCATTTATTAAACGCTTCTTCCGTACCAGGCGCCGCGGTAGATAAAAGATAATCGAGGCAGACACAATCTCCGTCCCACCGGGAGCTCACGATTTAAGCGGGAGGGAAGGACAGGTATTTTATTCCCATTTTACAGATGAGGAAATTGGGGCTCAGAGCGGTTAAGTGAGTTGCCCAAGGTCACGCAACAGGTCAGTGGCAGAGCTGGGGCTAGAACGCAGGACTCCTGACCCCCAGGCCCGACTAGACCACGCTGCCCCTCGACCCTGACAACCTCCCAGGTAGGAACGTGCTCAAGGTGAAATGGGTTCACAGATTCGATAAGATTCATTCATTCATTCAATAGTATTTATTGAGCGCTTACTATGTGCAGAGCACTGTACTAAGCGCTTGCAATGGACAAATCGGTAGCAGATAGAGACGGTCCCTGCCCTTTGACGGGCGCACGGTCTAATCGGGGGCTTACAGTCTAATCGGGATCACAGTGAACCACCGGGAAAGGTAACCGGAGGATAATAATAATAATTATGGTATCTGTTAAGTGTTTACTATGTTCCAAGCACTGTTCTAAGCGCTGGGGCAGACACTGGCAGGTCGGTTTGGACACAGTCCCCGTCCCACGTGGAGCTCACAGTCTCAATCCCCGTTTTACAGTTCAGGTACCTGAGGCCCAGAGAAGCAAAGTCACTCGCCCCAGGACCCAGGAGATCTGGGATGGAGTCGGGATTAGAACCCAGGTCCTTGTGACATTCATTCATTCATTCATTCGTATTTATTGAGCGCTTACCGTGTGCAGAGCACTGTACTAGGCACTTAGAAAGTACAATTCAGCAACAAATAGAGACAGTCCCGACCCACAAAGGGCTCACAGTCTAGAAGGTAGGAGACAGACAACAAAACAAGTAGACAGGAATTATTAGCATCAGTATAAATAAATACAATTTTAGATATATACGCATCATTAATAAAATGAAGAGAATAATGAATATATGCACAAGTGCTGCGGGGAGGGGAGGGGGTAGAGCAGAAGGAGGGAGTCGGGGAGACGGGGAGGGGAGGAGGAGCGGAGGGAAAGGGGGGCCGAGTCTGGGAAGGCCTCCCGGAGGAGGTGAGCTCTCAGGAGGGCTTTGAAGAGGGGAAATTGGCTAGTTTGGCTGCTGCGAGGAGGGAGGGCCTTTCAGGCCAGAGGTAGGATGTGGGCCGGGGGGTCGACGGTGACGCAGGCGAGCTGGAGGCCCAGTGAGGAGGTGAGCGGCGGCAGAGGAGCGGAGCGCGCGGGCTACGATGGCGAAGGAGATACGGAGAGACTCCCGGGCCTGGGCTCTAGCCGCTAGGCCACGCTGCTTCCCAGTGACGAGCAGGTTCTCAAGATGATGAGAAGTTCAACCGGAAACTGAACCCAATAGGAAAATTAAATTTTCTTTCATCAATCAGTGCTCTACCGGGGATGTTATTTATTCGGGGTATCCTGGCTTCACGAGGAACTTATTAAATGCATATTTCTCTCGCGCAATCCGAACCAGAGGCAAAAAATCAAGACGATCGAGAAGCAGCCTGGTCTAGTAGATGAAACACAGGCCCGAGTTCAGAATGACCTGGGTTCTAATCCTGGCTCTGCCACTTGCCCGCTGGGTGACCTTGGGCAAGTCATTTCACTTTTCTGTCCCTCCGTTCCTTCATCCGTCAGATGGGGATGAAGACCGTGAGCCGCAAGTGGGACAGGGACTGTGTCCAACCCGATTCCCCCGTTTGACTGTGAGCCCGTCATTGGGCAGTGATTGCCTCTATCTGTTACCTAACTGTCCATTCCAAGCGCTTAGTACAGTGCTCTGCACATAGTAAGCGCTCAAAAAATACTATTGAATGAATGATTACCATGGATCTACCTCGGCGCTTATTTCAGCGCCCGGCACCTAGGAAGCGCTTAACAAATAGCGATCCATTTTTTTCTCCCGTCAATGGCTTCCTCTAACCCTGTTGTGTTTCTTCACGTTTAATTCCCCACCCTTGTGTATTTGATTGAACACGCGATTGCTTATATTTGTTCCACTTTGGGGGAACATTTCTGACTCCCCTTATGGACAGGAAATGCTCCCCCCCTCTTTCTGTTGCGGCAATTCAAAGCTTAGCCCAGTGTATTTCACCAACGGGCGTTCGCCACGTGTCCTTCCTACTACTGCTCGTGCCACAGAGGGACAAGTGAAATAAGGAAAATCACTGGAGTAATGTTAAATGCTTACTTGGTGCCAAGCGCTGTATTAAGCGTTGGGGTAAATAGAAGATAATCAGATTGGACCCGGTCCTTGCTCCACCCCGGGGTCATAAATCTAAGTAGGAGGGCGAATAGTTGTATATTCTTTCCCAGAGATCAGTACAATATTATGCTCATAGTAAGTGCTTAATTCTCTCTCTTACTACTACTACTAATAATAATGTTGGTATTTGTTAAGCGCTTACTATGTGCCGAGCACTGTTCTAAGCGCTGGGGTAGACACGGGGGAATCAGGTTGCCCCACGTGGGGCTCACAGTCTTAATCCCCATTTTACAGATGAGGGAACTGAGGCCCAGAGAAGTGAAGTGACTCGCCCACAGTCACCCAGCCGACAAGTGGCAGAGCTGGGATTCGAACTCATGAGCACTGACTCAAAAGCCCGTGCTCTTTCCACTGCGCCACGCTATGGCTGCTATCTCCAGTCACTTTATCTGGTAGTTATTTAATCTGGTAGTTATTTAATTTAGGAAGCGCCATGGCCTAGGAGATAGAGGGGATTCAGAAGGACCCAGGTTCTAATCCTCGCTCTGCCGCTTGTCTGCCGGGTGACCTTGAGCGAGTCACTTCACTCCTCTCGGTTACCTCGTCTGTACAATGGGGATTAAGACTGTGAGCCCCGGGCCGGACACGGATTGGGTCCAACCTGGTTACTCTGTATTTCCCCAGTGTTTAGAACAGTGCCTGGCACATAGTGCGTGCTTACCAAATGCCGTTAAAAAAAAATTCCCATTTTACCAATGAGGCACGGAATCCCCAGTGTTTAGAACAGTGCCTGGCACATAGTGCGTGCTTACCAAATACCGTTTAAAAAAAATTCCCTTATTACAAATGAGGCAAGGAACAACCAAATGACACAGCAGCCAAGCGGTGGAGCCGGAATTAGAACCCAGGTCCTCTGACTCTCAGGCCCGGGTTCTTTCCACTAGGCCAGGCTGCCTCTCTTCCCTTCTTTCTGCTGCACCTTCTCGAACGCCTAGTGGAGTGCACTATACGTGTGGGCGTTCAGTACGTCCCATCCTACCCCTACTTATATCCCGGAGCGACGGAGCAAAAACCAGTCAGGTCTGCAAAACATTCAACCCAAATACATCAGCGGCTGAGAATTTCTTCACGCTGAATTCCCCGACCGGCGATAAGGTTTCGGCGATAAGCCATTTCATTACTTTCTTCATTGCTGTGTACACTTTATACACTCCACCTTTCGCTATAAAGCGAAGAGGAAGTTGATTGAAAAAGCAGGGTACCGTGGAGGGTCGCGTGATGAAACGAAGATCGGGTTCTCCTAAGCGCTTAGTAAAGTGCTCTGCATCCAGTAAATGTTCAATAAATACCGCGGATTGATCGATTGATTCATTGTGCACCACGGTCTTAAAACTCTTCATCTAAAGCCCGGCTTCAGTTCCCTCTGTTCCAAATGAACAGATCTCTGCTAATGAAGAGCATTTATAGCATCACCCAAGACAGCAATAATGCTGATAATAACAATAATGATAATAATAACAGTAAAAATAATGATAATTACTGAGCACTTATTATAGAGAATCAGCATGGCGTAGCAGATAGAGCATGGGCCCCGGGAGTCAGAAGGTGGTGGGTTCTAATCCCGCCTCCGCCACTTGTCTGCTGTGTGACCTTGGGCAAGTCGCTCTCTCTTCTCTGGGCCTCACTTCCCTCATCTGTAAAATGGGGATTGAGACGGTGAGCCCCACACGGGACAGGGACTGTGTGCGATCCGGTTGGCTGGTATCCACTCCAGCGCTCAGTACAGTGCCTGGCACATAGTAAGTGCTTAACCAATACCATGATTATTATACGCCAAGCACTGGGTTAAGCACCGAAATAGATACAAGATAATAAGATCAGATACAGTCCCTCTGTAGCTCTCCCACTCAGGGTTCATTTAGTCGCCACTGTTTTTTACGAGATGTTTCTTCCCCTCGACTCTATTTATCGCCATCGTTCTCGTCCGGCCGTCTCCCCCGAATCAGACCGTAAGCCCGTCAAACGCCAGGGACTGTCTCTAACTGTTGCCGACTTGTTCATTCCAAGCGCTTAGTACAGTGCTCTGCACATAGTAAGCGCTCAATAAATACTATTGAATGAAAGGAGACCAGATATTTTAATTCCTATTTTACCGATAAGGAAACTAAGGCCAGACCTTTTTTTTTTTTTTGGTTGTTGTTTTGCACTTACTTTGTGACAGGCACTGTACTAAACACTGGGGTCTTGTCTCATCGTATGCCGTCGAGTCATCTCCGACCCATAGCGACACCACGGACACATCTCTCCCCGGACGCCCCGCTCTCCATCTGCAATCGTTCCGGTAGTGGATCCGTAGAGTTTTCTTGGTCAAAGTCGAGGATTCATTCATTCAATCGTATTTATTGAGCTCTTCCTGTGAGCAGAGCAGCGGTTGACCATCGGCCTCCTTCCGCTCAGTCGACTCGAGTCTCCGCCCTCGACTCTCTCCCGTGCCGCCGCCGCCCAGCACGGGTGAGTTTTGACCTGTCGCAGATGGCCTGCCGCTCGCTAGCCGCTGCCCAAGCTCGGAGTGAAACGGGTAGGCCTCTGCTTCCGCTCTAATCGGGTTGGACACAGTCCCTGTCCCACGTGGGGTTCGCAGTCTTCCTCCCCATTTTACAGATGAGGGAAGTGAGGCCCAGAGAAGTGAGGCGACTTGCCCAAGGTGGCACAGCTGAGAAGCGGACGAGCCGGCATCAGAACCCAGGTCCTTCCGACTCCCAGGCCCAGGTTCGCTCCACGAAGCCGCGCTGCTTCTAAATAGCCGGTGGCCATTTCCCTGAGACGCTTCAGAACCGTTGCAACTCATGAGTAAATGGGGCGAATGGGAGATCCGCCAGTGAACGATAGCTCTCATCGCCAAGAATCGAGTCGCGGCCAGCCATTTCCAATTGGTTCTTAGCTTTTACCTCCGAAGGCGTTTCTCTCCCATTTAAGAGCGAGAAGATAAAGAACGGCCATTTTCTTCCTTTAAATCTCAGAAGGGCCCGTAACGGTTTGAGATCCTCGGAGGCAGAATCCCGTTCCGGAGCTTCACGTCCGACGGCGACGACGGTCGATCAAGTGACGTGTTCCCGGTCTCCGGGAATACCGAACCCGAACGGTTCTGAGCCATCCTAGATCGGAGTGATTTACAATGATGATCTGGGATTAAGAATCCAGTTCTAGCAACCTAATAACACAGAGCCCTGAAATGCACATTTATTATTCAATTTACCGTCACTGTCATTTTGTATTTCATACCCCGAAGAGGTTTCAAAATGAAATAAAGGACGACATTAACCATAAAGCGCCTCACCCTTCAATGTCATTTTCAAACTACCTAAACAGATGAACCAAAAAGGAGAAGAATAGTCATTACCGCATGAAGTCATTATAATTTCCCTTCCCGCGTTCTACAACGAAAAGTCATGTAAGGAGCAGTAAATCCTCCATGTTTGACTACTCCGGCTAATTAGCAAATAATTATGCCGTGGCATTTTGTCAAACTCACTAGTGCTCCATTAATGTGAATTGCAGATTTAGTACATAGATCATTAAAGGGTAGCCTTATCATTTTTGCCTTTAGATTAGTCTCGGGATATTAGCCGTATCTTTTACATATATTTGCCATATCTGATATATTTGTTCTATCTGACATATCGCTAACTCTATTCATCTCCAACTCTAGCCGTAGTTATGCGGATGGCCGGTGATAATGCCTTGAATTTATAAGGCACCTTGAATTGGGAAGCAGCGTGGCCTCTTGGAAAGAGCACGGGCCTGGGAACCGAAGGATCTGGGTTCTAATTCAGCTTCTGCCACCTGTCTGCCGTGTGACCACGCACAAGTCGCTTCGCTTCTCCGTGCTTCTGTTCCCTCTCCTCCAGAATGGAGATTCGATTCTCTCTCCTACTTGGGCCCTGGGACCTGATCGAGAAGCAGCGTGGCTCAGTGGACAGAGCACGGGCTTTGGAGTCAGAGGTCATGAGTTCGAATCCCAGCTCTGCCACTCGTCAGCTGTGTGACTGTGGGCGAGTCACTTAACTTCTCTGTGCCTCAGCTACCTCATCTGTAAAATGGGGGATTAAGACCGTGAGCCCCACGTGGGACGACCCGATTCCCCTGTGTCTACCCCAGCGCTGAGAACAGTGCTCGGCACATAGTAAGCGCTTAACAAATACCAACATATCATTATTATTATTATCTTTTACCTGTCCCAGTGCTCATTACAGTTCGTAGCACATGGCAAGCGCTTAGCAGATACTCTTATTCTAATCAGTCTGATTACATTTTAATTTTTCTAAATAATTTATTTCATGATAACCTCCCCTGTTAGGTAGGAACTATTAGCTCCGTTTTTGTTGATCAGGAAAATGAGATCCAGACTCATTAAATGACTTACCCAAGGCCACCCGGCAGGCCAGGGCAGGGCTGGCAATCAAACCTCCATCCTGCTAATGTGGGATTTTTCCCTCTAAGCCCTGCTGCCTCTCTACCGTGGAGCTTTACTGAAATTAAGGGATGTTCGGTGCGGCGGATTGCAGGAAACTATCAAAAGTTTGGATCTTTGCCTCCCATGAAAGCTAGGGAGACATAATAGGAGCAAGTAGGCCAATCTCTTGTCCTGGTTTAACTGTGGCGGTCCTAGTTTTGGGTAATAATAACGATAGCAATAACAGAAATAATAAGAACAATAAGAACAATAATCATAGCAATAATAATAACAACAACAATAATTCCTTCAATCGTATTTGATTCGAGAAGCAGCATGGCCTAGCGGCAAGAGCATGGGCTTGGGTGGCAGAGGAAGTGGGTTCTAATCCTGGCTCTGCCACTCGTCTGTTCTGTGACCTTGGACAAGTCACTTACCTTCTCCATACCTCAGTTCCCGCATCTGTAAAATGGGGATTCAGACTGTGAGCCTCACGTGGGACAACGCGATTACCTTGTAATCGCCCCAGCGCTTAGAACAGTGCCTGGCACATAGTAGGCGCTTAACAAATAAAAATAAAGATGAATAAAGTAGCTAAATTAAGCTTAATAAAGCTACTTTATTCATCCCCGCTCCCAGCCCCACACACTTATGTCCAGATCTGCAATTTTATTCATTTACGCCAAAGTCCGTTTCCGCCTCTAGACTATAAACTCAGTGTGGACAGGGAATGTGTCCCTTAGATTGTCATAATGTCCTTTCCCAAGCATTTCTTACTGTGCTCCACACAAAGTAAGCACTCAGTAAATAGCATGTACCGACTAACTGGACTGTTGCATAGTCCCTGGACGAATAGTTCAGGCCGCTCAAGCAGGACCAGAAACCTGGCCTATGTAAATACACATGCAACATGTTTCAACATACATGAGCCTCCTATTCCTGATTCTGGTTCTATTCTCCCGGGACAGAGGGAGGCAGGAGGGAAAACAAATTAAGGATATGGACGTTAGTGCTGTGGGGGTAAGGGAGGGAGGAAGAAAGGGGGCAAATCCACGCAGAAGGAGGACACGGAAGGGAGGGGGAGTAGAAGATAAGGGGACTTATTCATGGAAGACACTTCGGGGGAGAGGCTGCGGGTCTATTGGAAAAAAGCCCGGGCCTGGGAGTTAGAGGGCCTGGGTTCTAATCCCTCCTCCACCACTTAATTATCATTATTATTATGGTATTTGTTAAGTGCTTACTATGTGCCGGGCACTGTACTAAGCGCAAGCAAATCAGGTTGGACACAGTCCCTGCCTACATGGGGCTCACATTCTCAATCCCCATTTTACAGATAAGATAACTGAGGCACAGAGAAGTGAATTGACTTGCCCAAGGTGACACAGCAGGCAAGTGGCAGAGGCGGGATTAGAACCCATAACCTTTCTGACTCCCTGGCCCGGGCTCTAGCCACTGAGCCATACCGCTCCACCACGTGTCTGCTGTGTGACCTTGGACAAATCATTTATCTTCCCTGTGCCTCAGGTAAAATGAGCGAATCCCCATATGTAAAATGGAGATTAGGACTGGGAGCCCTTTGTGGGACAGGGACTGTGTCCAAACTGATTATTTTGCATCTACCCCAGCGCTTAGTACAGTCTCTGGCGCATAGTAAGCTCTCACCAGACACCTTCCTAATTATCATTATCATTATTAAAGATGCATTTCGAATAAGGCTTGAAGCTGGGGAGGGCGGCGATCTTTCGGATTTGAAAGGGAAGTGCGTTGCAGGCCAGAGGCGGGACGTGAACAAGAGATCCTTGGACAGACAGAGGAGTTCCAGGTAGAGCGAGGAGGTTGGCATTAGACGAGGGAAAGGTGCGGGCTGGGTCGGAGAAGGAGAGTAGCGAGGTGAGATAGGAGGGCGAGGAGATAGAGGGCTTTAAAGCCAGTGGTGAGGAGTTTTTGTCTGATGCGGAGGTGGATGGACAACCACTGGAGTTTTTTTGAGGGGGGGGGGGGGGGACACGACGTGAACGTTTTTGTAGAAAAACGATCCGGGCAGCAGGGAGACCTATGGACCGGAGTGGGGAGAGACAGGAGACCGGGACGTCAGTCGGGAGGCTGATGCAGTCATCCAGGCAGGATTGGATAAGTGCCCTGACTCGGTAGTAGGAGAAGCAGCGTGGCCTAGTGGATACACCACAGGCCTGGGAGTCAGAAGGTCATGGGTTCTAATCCTGGCCCCGCCCCTCATCTGCTGAGGGCAAGTCACTTCGCTTCTCTGGGCCTAAATTCCCTAAACTGAAAAATAGGGATTAAGACTGTGTGCCCCAGGTGGGACGTGGGCTGTGATAACCTAACTTGTGTCTACTGTAGTGCTTAGAACAGTGCTTGGCACATAGCACTTAAGCATTATTATTACTGTTATTGTTATCATTATTATGAATACGGTACTCTGCACAAAGAAAGTGCTCAATAAATAACTTCCACCATATAAGGAACATGAATGGTTACTTGATCCATCCATCGTTGGTATTCATGTGAGCCCGCTGGGGGCAGGGAATGTGTCCGTTTGTTGTTCTATCGTACTCTCCCTAGGGCTTGGTACAGTGCTCGGCACACGGTAAGCGCTCGATAAATACGATTGAGTGAATGAACGAATGAATGAATGAATTCATTCTCTATCAGCGCAGCAGGAAGCGCTTCAGAGGACAGGGACTGTTTCCAGCCCCATTTGCTTGCATCCACCCCAGTGCTTAGTAGAGCGCCCGGCACCGAGCAAGCGCTTCATAAATGCCACAATCATTATTATCATTATTACAACGGAATTGAACACAAGATCCATCCTTTAGAGTGGTTTACGAGCCAGTGTTATTTACAGGGGGTGGAAGCAGGAGAAACAAGAGTCAAATAGATTGTAGAACAAGTCTCGCCAGATGAAATAGCTGAATAAGTAATTGAAGATGGAGTTGAGTATTCCTGTATACATCAGCTCTGAAGACGGGGCTACTTACACACAGCGGGACGCTAAAGTTGTCTTTTACGTGAGCCTCACGACTGTGTCTTCTGCTGTTGTAAACACCATCATATAAAACATCACCAGCAGCGCGTTAGACGACTTCGGCGAGAGGCAAATGTGGCGGCTTGAAGGAACCCTAAAACTGCTTCTCTAATTATCGGTCTGCCGGTTCTTCTGACCCCTCCACCTTTTACGGAGTGGAATATGCAAAAAGGACCCCTCGGGGTGGCACCCGGAGAGTTTCCAGTCGTCTACCAGTCTCGGCTACGGGAGGGAGAGTCAAGCAGTGGCCTTTCCAGTCCATTCCTAGCTTGGTCAGCGGCTAGTGAGTGCGGCTACAAGTCAAAAAACTCCCCCGTGCCGGGCAGCAGCGGCCTGGGAGAGAGTGGAGGGCGGAGACTCCAGTTTACTACGCGGAAGGCGGCGACGGTCACTCATTTCCGGATTTTGACCAAGAAAACGCCACAGACCCACTACCGGAACGATGGCAGATGGAGAGCGGGACGTTCTGGGAGAGTTGTGTCCGTGGTGTGGGTCGCAGACGACTCGATGGCATAAGACAAGATAGGCTAAAAGCAGCGTGGCCTCGCGGAAAGAGCACGGGCCCAGGAATTGGAGGACGTGCATTCTAATCTTGCCTGCTGTGTGTCCTTCGATAAGTCACTTCACTTAAATCAATCAACCTTATTTATTGGGCACTTAGTAATAATCAATAATGATGGTATTCGTTAAGTGCTTTCTATGTGCCAAGCACTGTTCTAAGGGCTGGGGTGGATATCAGCAAATGGGGTTGGACACAGTCCTAACCCTCTGAAATGCTTAATACAGTGCTCCCTACTCAGTAGATGTTCAGTGAACTCATTCACTCAGCTCACTACGTTCAGAGCACTGCGAAGCGCTTGGGCGAGTATCATATAATAGAGATGGTAGACAGATTCCCTGCCCACCGTGAGTTCATCGTCTAGAAGGGGAGAGACTAAATATTAATCTAGATTCTTCTCTGGGCCTCAGTTTCCTCATCTGTAAAATGGGATTTCAATACCTGCTCTCTCGCCCACTTAGACTGGAAACCCCCTATAAAGCATGCACTGTGTTAGGTGTGATTAGCCTGTGTCCAACCCAGCGCTCATTAGAGTGCTTAACACATCAGAAGGATTTAAATACCAATATTATGATGATTAGTTACTTTGGCAATTCCTCCGGGTACTTTTGCTTATAGATCATGCATTTTTGTTGGGTGGTGATAACACTGATAATAAGAAGGATGGCATTTGTTAAGAGCTTACTATCTGTCAGTCACTGTTCTAAGCACTGGGGTCCCCGTCTCTTGTGGGGCTCACAGCTTTAATCCCCATTTTACAGCTGAGGGAACTGAGGCACAGAGAAGTGAAGTGACTTGTCCAAGGTCACGCAGCGGACATGCGGTGGAGTCAGGATGAGAAAACAGGTCCTACTGACTCCAGGCCCATGCTCTATCCACTAGGCCACGCTGCTTCTCGATAAGAAGATCTTACCCGTGGCCTCATTTACAGTGCTCCACACGCAGTAAGCGCTCAATAAATATGATTGACTGAATGAATTTGACAATAGGGATCCCAGTAGCCTCAGTCAATCATATTCACTGGGCGCTTACTGGGTGCAGAGCACTGTACTAAGCCCTCGAGAGAGGACAACTGAAGAACCTCACATTCCCTGCCCACAGCCAACTTACAGTCTAGACGGGGAGAGAGGCACTAATAGAAATCAAGAAATTACTAGGTGATTTCAAACGGACACAGGAGCAGAAACCGGGCAGGAATCGTGAGGGTGTCGCGGGCTGGCAGTTGCCGGTGTGTTTGGAGGATGGACGCTGGTGATCCATCAGAGACGCTCTCGGGCTCGCTGACTCCTGACACACCTCCACCTGTCCTTGATGCTCCTTGACAAAAGGGATTCGCAGCAGGATCACCAGAGGAGGAAAATAGAGCAGGGAGGGCACTGGGGGAAAAAATCTCCAGGGGTTGCCTATCAACCTTCGAATTAAGCAAAAACTCCTCTCACTCTCGGCTTCCATGTCGTCCGTCCCCTCGCCCCCTCCTACCTCACCTCCCTTCTCTCCTTCTCCATCCCTGCCCACACGCTCCGCTCCTCTGCTGCCGCTCACCTCCTCACCGGGCCTCCTTCTCCCCCCGTCCCACGTCAACCGCTTGGCCCACGTCCTCCCGCTGTCCCGGAACGCCCTCCCTCCTCACAGCCGCCAAACTAACTCTCTTCCCCCCCTTCGAAGCCCTACTGAGAGCTCACCTCCTCCAGGAGGCCTTCCCACCCTGAGCCCCCCTTTCCCCCTGCTCCTCCCCCCCCCCCCTTTCGCCCGACTCCCTCCCTCCGCTCTACCCCCCCTCCCCGCCCCATAGCACCTGTTTTTATATGTACATATTTACAAAGAAACAGCCTGGCTCAGCGGAAACAGCCCGGGCTTAGGAGTCAGAGGTCATGGGTTCTAATCCCGGCTCCGCCACCTATCAGCTGTGTGACTTAGGGCGAGTCACTTCACTTCTCGGTGCATCACTCACCTCATCTGTATGATGGAGATTAAGACTGTGAGCCTCACGTGGGACAACCCGATCACCCTGTATCTCCCCCAGCGCTTAGAACAGTGCTCGGCACATGGTAAGTGCTTAACAAATACCAACATTATCATTATTATTATTATTACTCTATCTCATTGATGACATGTACATATCTGTAATTCTATTTATTTACATTGATGCAATTGATGTCTGTCCACTTGCTTTGTTTTGTTGTCTATCTCCCCGCTTCTAGACTGTGAGCCCTTTGGGTAGGGACTGTCTCTGTTGCCGAATTGTACTTTTCAAACACTTAGTACAGTGCTCTGGACACAGTAAGCGCTTAATAAATACTGTTGACTGAATGAATGGTAGGAGGAGGAAAACAGATGCAAGGTGGGAGCTGGAAGTTTGCCTAGTGCTGAGGTTTTCATTTTCTAATTTTTTTAACTGCGTTTATTTAGTGCTTACTGATTTATTATATGTCTGTCTCCCCCCTCGACTCTAAGTTCACCATGGGCAGGGGATGTGTCTGTTGTATTGTTGTGTTATCCTCTCCCAAGCGCTCAGTACAGTGCTCTGTATATAGTAAGCATTCAATAAATACCATCGATTGACTGATTGTTGCATTGATGCACCCTATTCTTTTGTACTCTCCCAAGCATTTAGTACAGTGCTCTGCACCCAGTGAGCGCTCAATAAATATCACTGATTGATTGACCGATGGATCGATTGTATCTCCTCCGGCACTTACAGCAGTGCTTGTCACATACTGAGTGCTTAAAAAAAATGCCTTAATAATCATCCTTATGTGTCAGGCACTGGGGTAGATACAAGCTAATCAGGTTGGACTGTTATACCGTACTCTCCCAAGTGCTTATTACAGTGCTCTGCACACGATAGGTGCTCAATAAACACGATTGACTGACCGCGATGATGATGACGATGAGAGAGGAAGAAAGTCTTGACATTAGTCCAGTGGAGAGAGCTTGGATCTGGGAATGCGAGCTTGTCTTCTAGACCGTGAGCTGGATGTGGGCAGGGAATGTGTCTGTTTGTTGCTCTGTTGGACTCTCCCAAGTGATTAGTACAGCGCTTTGCAGAAGGTAAACACTCAATATATTCGACTGAGTGAATGAAATGAATTGGAATCAGGAGATCCGGGTTCTAATCTTGATTTTTCCATAGACCAGTCAGTCGTTGGTATTTATTGAGCACTTACCATGCACAGGGCAGTGTTCTAAGCACTTGGGAGAGTACGCTGAAACAATAAACGGACACCCAAAGACCACCAAGGAACATCGCGGTGCGCTGTGCTCTTGCTTCCCAGTTCATTAGTTGAACTTGGGGCCGAGCAAGCCACTAGCTCTAGGATCTACTCCTCACTCTTTCAGTCTCATTTAATGATCGCTTACTGTGTGCAGAGCACTGTACTAAGCGCTTAGGAGAGTAAAATACGACAAGAAGCAGACATATTCCCTGCCCGCAACGAGCTTACAGTCCAGAGGTGGGGAGACAGGTATTAAATAGAAATCAATAAATGACGGATCTGGACATAAGTGGTGTGGGACTGGGAGAGGGGATGAATAACGGGAGCGGGTCGGGGCGACGCAGAAGGGAGTGGGAGAAGAGGATACGGGGGCGCAGTCAGGGAAGGCCTCCCGGAGGAGTTGGGCCGTCGATAAAGTTTTGAAGGCGGGGAGAGTCGTTGACCGTCGGCTGTGAGGAGGGAGGGCGTTCCAGGCCAGAGGCGGGACTCGGGTGAGGATTCGGCGGCGAGATGGGCGAGATGGAGGCCCAGCGAGAAGGTTGGCATCAGAGGAACGAAGTGTGCGGGCCGGGTTGGAGTCGGAGAGCAGCGAGGTGAGGTAGGAACTCCTCGACACGAGCTCTCACGCCCGAAATGTCAAGACCAAAGGTCGTCCGTGTTTCCCGTCGGAAGACGCCACCGCCGTCAGACAGAGGCCATCCTGATAAATGATTTCCTTTAACTCCGGCCCACGGTAAAATATTATTGAGCGTTCAGCCGTACTCACATTTTACGACGCAGTTTAGCCTTTTGAAAATCACTAACGGCCGTTGTCTGGCAATTACGCTCAAAGCCAAAGGGCATTTTTACGAGTAGTTTACTAATAAAATTTTACCCAAGGTGTCGCAGAATAAATTCGCATTGCATTCCGTTGATGTGGTGCTTACTACTTGCCATTTTTAAATTCTATGAAGTTTAATTGAGAGCGAAAGCTTTTCCTACGAAAGGAGGAATGAAGAGTTTCGGAGAAGTTAGGATACTAAAGTTGGCTGTTTGGGGAAAAATGATTGTGTCACCTTGACCTCATCAATCAATCAATCAATCAATCAGTGGTACTTATTGAGTACTTATTGTGGGCAGAGCACTGTGCACAGTGCTAGGGAGAGTACCACACAACAGAGTTGGAAAATCAAGTAGTATTCATCGAGCGAAAAAGAAGACACGTTCGCTGCCTTTAACAAACTTACAGTCTAGAGGATGAGGTGACTGAGGCACAGAGAAGTGAAGTGACTTGCCCGAGGTCAACCAGCAGACAAGTGGCAGGGTCAGGATTAGAACCCATGACCTTCTTACTCCCAGGGCCGGATTCTATCCATCAGGCCACACTGCTTCTCACCAGTAACGTGGTGGATTTGGGCAGGGAATGTGTCCGTTTATTTTTATATCATACTCTTCCAAGCGCTTCGTACAGTGCCCTGCAAACAGTAAACGCTCAATAAAAACGGTTGAATGAATGAAAGTAGACATGCTCCTGGCCCACATGGAATTCACGCGTCACCTGTGTTCAGTAAAGGAAGGTATCTTTCTCATGGAAGTTTTTGGATGCTTGTCAACCCTTTCTTTTATATCATTCTGTAACTTTAGTGTTTTATCTCTCCGGGTGATCACGATGAGAGCGCATTTTTTCATCCGGCCTTTCAGGTGTGACGCTTGAATCTACCCTGGCGCTTACAAAAATCAATCGATCAATCGATCGATGGTATTTATTGAGTTCTTACCGAGTGCAGAGCACTGTACTAAGCACTTGGGGGAGTACTGTGCAACAAATAAAACAGATCTGGCTTGACACATCCTATGTGCTGAACAACTACCATAATAATGACGATGATGATAACGATAATAATGGCAATACTAATTGCTAGAAATATAACTCGTGCCATATCCATGCCAGACAAGATGCCCCTTTCTGTAATTCATTTTATTGTTTGTCTTCCCCAATAGACTGTAAACACGTATGTGTCGACTAACTCGCTGGTACCCTCCCAAGCGCTCAGTACAGTGCTCTGCACGCAGTAGACCGTAAATCTCTGAAGGCAGGGATCATGGGTATTATGTCTACCGTGCTCTCCCAAGCGCTTAGTGCAGTGCTCAGCACACAATAAACCATAAGTTCCTTGATGGCAGGATTTACCTCCACTAACTCTCTTCTACTCTCCCAAGTGTTCAGTACAGTGCTCTGCATACAGAAGATTGTTAAGGGCAGGGTTCACGTCTACTAAGTCTATTGTACTCTCCCAAACACTTAATAAATAAATAATAACTAAATAATAAAAAACATGGCATTCGTTAAGCGCTTACTATGTGCCGAGCACTGTTCTAAGCACTGGGGTGGATATAAGGTAATCAGGTTGTCCCACTTGGGGATCGCAGTCTTCATCCCCACTTTACAGATGAGGGAACTGAGGCCCAGAGAAGCAAGAGACTTGCCCATAGTCACACAGCTGATCAGAGCCGGGACTAGAACCCACGACCTCTGACACCCAAGCCCGGGCTCTTTCCACTGAGCCACGCTGCTGCTCAGTACAGTGCTCAGCACACAATAGATCGCAAACTCCTTGAAAGCGGGGATCATTTCCACTAACTCTATTATACTTTCCCAAGTGCTCGGGCACGGCGCTCCGCACATTGTAGACTGTAAAATTCCTAAGGGCGGGGATCCATAATCCCTATTGTCCACTCCCAAACGCTCAGTACAGCGCTCTACCCACTGTCTTCCGACCGTTTTGGTTTTCACGGAGGAAAAGTCCCAAGTAAATAGGCCCCTGGAAGAATACCAGTTTCATCCAGTTGGCCCGACCCGAAGTAAATAAACTCGCAGCACCCAGAATAAGCCCATTTATTCCTTTTATTAAACTTGATCCATTCACTCCAGCGGCCTCTCTTCTCGCCCACCGTCCTTTCTCATCGAGATCTAATGTGCTACTTAAATACAACACGGGAAAATTGTTCCTGAAATGAAACAACATGATCTTCACTGGGGCATGGCGAGAAAACATGATGGATGGTTCAGCCAACACCGCCTCACCTAGAAATGCGTACATAGCGGTTTGGAGAGGCAAACGCCTTAACAAGGGAAAAACCCGGTAATATTTCACTCGCTACTCTGCCTTGAGATATTTAGGAGATACCACAGCTAAATTGATATCTAGAATATAGATGACCCTTGCTAAATTGCATTTTATTGGTAAAAGTGATTCATCAAAAGAGTGACAGGAACAAGGATATTTTAAGTTTATGGGGGAAATGTTCTGAGAGTCGGATATTTCGGACATCAATCACGGGCCTCGTCCTGTAAGTAACGGCACGGAAGGAGTCAGAATATTCCGTCGAGGGCGAGGCGGTATTTCATGTTTCTTGAACATTTTTTTTTTCCCCCTCCGGCTTGCGATTCGTCCTGCTGTTGGACATTTCCGATTCGGGGTCGAGGACTGATTCTGTCGCGATGCGGGACACGTGGAGAGTGAGAAGAGTCGAGCCCCGTTGGGATAAAATAAAGCCGTTTCATCCAAGTGAACCGATACGTTAAAGAAGTCGCATAATTCTGTGCCAGACTCAGAGAAGATTAGCTATTATTTCCTTTCGATGGACCTCTGAACTCTTCTAAGACAGCGACGGTGCCTTCTGCTTTCAAGCTTCGGCCCCAGGTTTTTAGTAGAGTCACAGTAATAGTTTATTTCTTACATATCTTATTATTTCGGGGCTAACTCATGTAGGCATTCCCCCTTTCCCTTCTTCCTCTTGTAATTTAGTGTCTGTCTTCCCTGATAAACTGCAGGCTCCTGGAGGGGAAGGATCCAATCTTCTACCTCATATGCTCCGCAACGCTTCGCACACAGTAAATGCTCAATAAATGTTATTCATTCATTCACTGAATCATATCTATTGAGTGCTGAATGAGTGCAAAGAACTGTACTCAGTGCTTGGGAGAGTATAACTTAATGATAGACACATTCCCTGCCCACAATGAGCTTACAGTCTAGAGGGGGAGGCAGACATTAATATCAATAAATAAATAACTTATAGATATGGACCAAAGTGGTAATAATAATAATGTTGGTGTTCGTTAAGCACTTACTATGTGCAGAGCACTGTTCTAAGCGCTGGGGTAGACACAAGGGAATCAGGTTGTCCCTCGTGGGGCTCACAGTCTTAATCGCCCTTTTACAGATGAGGTAACTGAGGCACAGAGAAGTGAAGTGACTTGCCCCCCAGTCACACGGCTGACAAGTGGCGGAGCAGGGATTCGAACCCATGAACTCCAAAGCCCGGGCTCTTTCCACTGAGCCACGCTGCTTCTCTGTGGTGTGGTGTGGGCCTGGGAGGGAGGATGATTAAAGGGCGTGAGTCAGGGTGATGCAGAAGGGAGCGGGGAGAGAAGAAAGGAGGGCTTAGTCAGGGAAGGCCTCTTGGAGGAGATGGGCCTTCAATAAGTCTTTGAAGTGGGGGAGAGTAATTTTCTGTCAGGTTTGCGGAGAGAGGGTGTTCCAGGCCAGAGGCAGGACGTGGGTGAGAGGTCAGTGATGAGATAGACGAGATGGAGACCCACTGAGAAGGTTGACATTAGAGGAGCAAAATAGGCAAGTTGGGTTGGAGTAGGAGAGTAACCAGGTGAGGTAGGAGGGAGCAAGGGCATTGAGGGCTCGAAAGGCAATGGTGAGGAGATTGGTTTAATTTAGAGATGGATGGGCAACCACTGGAAGTTCCCGAGGAGTGGGGAGACGCGTCCTGAACCTTTCTGTATGAAAACGATCCGGGCAGCAGAGTGAAGCCGGGCCTGGAGTGGGGAGAGAAAGGAGGCGGGGAGGTCAGCAAGGAGGCTGAAACAGTAATGAAAGCAGGATAGGATAAGTGATTGGAACTCGGTAGCAGGTTGGATAGGGAGGAAGGGGCGGATATTAGAGTTGCGGTTAAGGTTGAACCCACGGGCTTTAATGATGGATTGAATATGTGGGTTGAATGAGAGAGAGGAGTCAACGATAATGTCAAGTTCACAGCCTTGCGAGACGGGAAGGATGGTAGTGCCGTCCACGGTGAGGGGAAAGTCAGAGGGAGGACAGGGTTTGGATGGCGAGATGAGGGGCTATATTTTAGACACGTGAAGTTAGAGGCGATGGCCGGACATGTTCTGAAAGCGGGAGGAAATGTGAGACTGCAGGGAGGGGAAGAAACTAAAGGCTCCGGAGTTGGCTTCCCTGATTGACGGGTCAGGTGGTCATTTCCAGATTCCTGATTGAAGTGCAGCTGGTGGTGGTTAATTAAAATGAGTTTGATCTCCTCAGCTGAAGGCACGTGTTGTAAAAAGGCATATAAAGCTGTCCGCTCAGCCCAGCTCCACTTCTTTCCTCAGTCAGGCCCGAACTCCGTGCTCGTTGGGAAGTGAATCAGCTCTCGGAGAACTAATCAAGAGTCTCCACCTTGCCAAGGTTGACGGGGAAAGAGGAAGAGGGTGATAAATCTCCGAGTCCCTGGGCTTTATGGGGTTCTTCGTGAAAGAAAAATGCCGGACAGAGGCTATCGTTGCCAGATATGGGAGGCGGCCAAGGGTTTGAAGGAAAAATCTGTGAGCGTGTGTTACCGCTGAGGCAAGCTCTCGGGGCCCCGGATAGGTCTGTGGTTTCGGGTGATGGTTCGAACGGAGTATTCTCGCTCCTGGAGTTCAGACTGGGGTGCTGGGAGACGGGCTCGACGTCGGAAGCGACGTCTTTGAAAGTGAAAGTCCGGAGAGGTGAGTGTGTATGTGTGCGTTTGTGTGTATGGTGGGGGATGTCGCTTGAGTGAGGGAGGGCAATCTTTATCGCAACATAGCGTGGCTGAGTGGGTAGACTGCAGGCCTGCTAGTCAGAAGGATCTGGGTTCCAATCCCAACTCTGCCACCTGTATGCTGTGTGGGCCTCGGTATATCACTTTGCTTCTCTGGGATTCAGTTATCTCATCTGTAAAATGGGGTGTAAGACTGGAGAACCATGAGGGACATGGACTGTATCAGTGTGACTAGCTTCTATCTTAACCAGCGCTTAATAAAGTGCCTGATACATAGTAAGGGCTGAAACAATAACTTAAAAAAAAATTAAGTAATAGCTCTTGGTCCAACCCAATGCTAGGGACTAATGCAAATAAGAGAGAAGGGAATCATACATTTGCTGCCCACTCATGGCTCACACTTAATAGGGCAGGGTAATCAGCATCTTACCTAATCACTTATCCTATCCTGCCTTGATTACTTTATTAGCCTCCTTGCTGAGTTCCCTGCCTCCTGTCTCTCCCCACTCCAGTCCGTTCTTCACTCTGGTGCCTGGATCATTGTTTCTACAAAAGCATTCAGGCCGTGTTTTTCCCCCCACCTCTTCTCAAGAAGCTCCAGCGGTTGCCCATCCACCTCCACGTCAAGCAGAAATTCCTCATCTTTAGCTATAAAGCCGTCCAACCCCCGCTCCCTCCTACCTCACCTACTCCAACCCAGCCCACGCACTTGGCTCCTCTAATGCCAACCTTCTCCGTGCACCTCCATCTCATCTATCTCGCTGCCCACCTTTCGCCCAGATCCTGCCTCAGGCCTGGAGGTGAGGGAATGTGTGTATGTGTGTGTTCATGGGGGGATTTCCTCGGGGAAGAGGGTGAGGGAGGGCAACTTTTATTGGGAAACAGTGTGGCTTAGTGGATAGAACAAGGGCCCGGGATTCATTCAATAGGATTTATTGAGCGCTTACTATGTGCAGAGCACCGGACTAAGCGCTTGGAATGAACAAGTCGGCAACAGAGACGGTCCCTGCCGTTTGACGGGCTCACGGTCTAATCGACGCTGTGTGACCTTGGGTAAATCCCTTCACTTCTCTGGGCCTCAGTTCCCCCATCTGCAAAATGGAGATGAAGAGTGTGAGCCCAAGTGGGACTGCGACTGTGTCCAACTCGATTTAACTTGTATCTACTCCAATACTTAGAACGGTGTTTGGCACCTAGTAAGCACTGAAGTACCATTATTATTATTATTATTAGGGGCTTTTACAGAATGCCAAAATGCAGATTTCTTCCCCCTCCCCCCACCATCGTGGTGTGGGACATTTCTGTCAAAAATCAGATGAATCCCACCCACTGTGGCCCTTATTTAATAGATACATTCGCTACAACAAAATGGCACCCAGTTTAATCCCTGAGCTTCCTCTTCCCTCCTCTAGCGTCCACTGTTCCACGCTCTAATGATCTGAAATAGTCTTACCCGCTCAACCTCAGATTTGCTAATGAGGGACCTACCGTTTTTCTTAGCCACAACACTCTTGATGATACTTAATAACCTCTTAAATGTAAATAACTCTTAATGATGCTCTCGGTATAATCGAGGCCGTTCATAATAAGGTTCTTAATAGAAATCCTGCTCTTAACGCTCTTCCTGTAAGTCATCTCTTATGCTGTTAATATCAATCCCACTCTTCATATAAATAATGCTCTTAAACAATACCGCCCTTAACTTACGTAGCGCTCTGATAATTGACGATCGGAATATTCTTCATGGCCAATCTTGGACTAAAAAGTTGGGACAGAAATACAGCACGGTTCAAGGGTCTGAATTAAGAAGGAAGTTGGATTTTCTCTCTTCCTGACAGCAGGTGAGGGGCTCAAGTGATATTTTTGAAAGTGGCCTAAGCGGTCTGTTGTTCCATAGGATTGTCAGCTCTGAAGGGGTCACAACGTGGGGCTGATAAGTGCTTCCTTGCTCGCAATAGAGTGAGGCAGGCCGATAAGAATAGCTATCATGAGCATCTGCTCCATTTTACTCAGGAGCTCAGAAGTCTCCCTTCACTCAACGTGACGGATTCCACTCGGCTCACCCTTCCTTCCCGCACAGTTGATTTCCTAGATCCAACTGGCGGGGCTCGTGGCTTTGGAAAAGTGGTAGCCTAGGAACCAGCGCGCCTCGCCCCTAAACTGGCCCCTGTGGAATCAGTCACTCAGACGGTGTGGTATTTATTGAATGTTCACTGTGTGCAGAGCACCGTACTAAACGCTTGGGAGAGAATGGTATAAAAGAGTTGGTAGTCAATCCATCAGTGCTATTTCTTGAACACTCAATGTATGCAGGGCACTGTACTAAGTGCCGGGGTGGATACGAACAAATCGAGTTGGAGACGGTCCCTGTCCCACGCGGGACTCACACTCTGAATCCCCATTTTACAGATGATGGACCTGGGACCCGGAGAAGTGGAGTGACTTGCCCAGGGTCACACAGGAGGCAAGTGGCGGAGCCGGGTTTAGAACTCGTGACCTTCTGACTCTTCGGCCCATGCTCTATCCGCTCCGCTATGCTGCTTCCCCACAATACGGGGAGAGAGGGATGCACTGAGAGAGGGATGTTCAGACAGAGACAGAGAGATGACCCAAGGAAACCCCCCCATTCCCTCTCCCTCCCTGTCCAAGGGGCTTTCTCAGCTCATAAAAGCAGATGAAAGGAGCGTGTGCTTCTCTGTGCCTGTCTGTTCTACAGAAACGTTCGGGACGTGTCACCCCCCTCCTCACAGAACTCCAGTGGTTGCCCATCCACCTCCGTATCAAACAAAAATTCCTCACCATCGGCTTTAAAGCAGTCCATCACCTTGCCCCTCCTATCTCACCTCGCTTCTCTCTTTCTCCATCCCAGCCCACACATTTGGCTCCTCTGGTGCCGCTAACCTTCTCACTGAGCCTCCATCTCTCCTGCCTCACCACCGAACCCTGGTCCACGTCCGGTCTCTGGCCTGGTGTGCCCTGCCTCCAAATCCCACTGACAATCACCGTCTGCCCTCTTCAAAGGCCCATCTCCTCCAAGAGCGCTTTCCTGACTAAGCCCCACTTTTCCTCATCGCCCCCTCCCTTCCGCCTCGCCCTGACTTGCTCCCTTTTCTCTCCCCTCACCCCCCCACGCCCAGCCCCACGGCACTTATGTACATATCTACAATTTTATTTATATTGATGTCTGTCTCCCCGCCTCTGGACCGTGAGCCCATCGTGGGCAGAGAACGTCACTGTTTATTGTTGCTTTCCCAAGCGCTTAGTACAGGGCTCTGCACACGGTAAGTGCTTAATAAATACGACTGATTGACCGAAAGAAGCTAATAGCATAGAGGGGGAGACAGACACTCAAGTAAATGACAGATGTGCACATAAATCTTGGGGGGTTGAGGGATGGGGGAATAAAGGGTGCAAACTCCACGTGCTAGGTTGACTCAGAAGGGAGTGGGAGAGGACAAAATGATGGTTTAGTCGGGGAAGGCTTCTTGAAATGAAGAACACAGTTGTTGCCAGTAAATGAACCTGTAGTATTTATTGAGCACCTACTAAGTGCACACCAGAATCATAAGCGCTAAGTACATTAGAATGAGTAGGCACGATCCGGGCTCTCGAGGAGCTTACGGAGGCCGAGACGTTTCTTCCGGCCAAAGAAAATGGGACCGATTCCTTGAAACATCACCCATCTTTTTCCAAGTGAACCAGGATCTCGATCAACCTTAAAATGGTAACATTCTTTCCTAGCCACACTCAGCATTCTGTGGTTTTTTGTTGTTGTTTTTTTATCAATCCAGATACGCGCTCTTTGTTCTATTGCTTATTTATGCACTTAACCAGTCTGGAAATCTCAACTCTCAGTGATGGATGGAAAACATAATCGGGAAAAATCAAAAGCATTTGGTGGTATGAGGTCTCTTTTGTGAGTTGCTCAGTGGTTTTCGTTCCCAGTAGAGGTTGGTGAATTATGAATGCCTTCTTCTCGAGCGCCATAAAACAACATATTTTACTAAGGGAGACCTTATGTTCTTCTTACTCCAAAGCCATCAATAAAATCTCTGTGTTCCAGATACCAATTGGCTATGCTACATTTGCATCGGGAGGGTGGGGTTGGAGGTAGGGATTATCAAGGGGGTGGACTTTCTAAAGCCGACGGGCTGGACCGTTGGCATTTTGTGTCATCTCAGTAATGGGAAGCAGCGTGGCTCAGTGGAAAGAGTCCGGGCTTGGGAGTCAGAAGTCAAGGGTTTGAATTCTGGCTCTGCCTCTTAATAATGTTGGTATCTGTTAAGCGCTTACTATGTGCAGAGCACTGTTCTAAGCGCTGGGGTAGATATGGGGTAACCAGGTTGTCCCACATGAGGCTCGCGGTTAATCCCCATTTTGCAGATGAGGTAACTGAGGCACAGAGAAGTGAAGTGACTTGCCCACAGTCACACAGCTGACAAGTGGCAGAGCGGGGATTCGAACCCATGATCTCTAACTCCCAAGCCTGGGCTCTTTCCACTGAGCCACCCTGCATTTGGCAGCTGTGTGACTGTGGGCAAGTCACTTAACTTCTCTGTGCCTCAGTGACCTCATCCGTAAAATGGGGATTAACTGTGAGCCTCACGTGGGACAGCCTGATGACCCTGTATCTCCCCCAGCACTTAGAACAGTGCTCTGCACATAGTAAGTGCTTAACAAATACCAACATTATTATTACTGACTGGAATAGCTCAAGGAGACCTGGAATCCAACTCCAAGGGACCAGAAAGTCACAATTTTAATAAAGCAGACGGGCTAGGCGGTCACCATTTTGATTCATCTCATTACTGACTGGAATAGCTCAGGGAGACTTAAATTCCAACCCCCACAGGTCAGAAAGCTATCATTTTATAAAACCGACAAAATAGTGCCATTTTGCTGCATCTCAGAACTGACTGGAATAGCTCAGAGAGACCTGGAATCCAACTCCAACAGAGCAGAAAGCCACCATTTTGTGCTGTTTCGATCCTGATTAGACTCTCCCGGGCCCTGCTATCACTCTCCCCTTCGATCTCTCATTTCCTCCTGACTCCCGACCGTCCTTTTCTGGTTATCCTGCCAACACCTCATACTGAACCGGTCCAAAACTAAACCCTTCATCTTTCCTCCAGACTCTGTCTGCCCCAAGTCTTTCCCACCCTTGTTGATGGCACCCTCATTCTCCCAGCCTCCTACCCCCCAAAACCTTGGCAGTATCTTCGACTCGCCTCCTTTGACCCATCCTGCGTCTTCGGGCGTCAGCCACCCAATCCTGTCAGTTCTGTCTTCACGACATCTCCAAAATCCACCCCTCCCTCTCCTTCCAAACTGCTACCGACCTGGTCCAAGCACTTCCCGTCTCCAACTTGACTGGCGCGTTGGTCTCCTTAAAGGCAGGGATTTTTTTCATCTGTTCTACTGCACTCGCCCGTGCGCTTGGTACAATGCTCTGTGTGGAGGAAGTGCTTAATAAATACCATTGATTGATTGAGTCTTGGGATGAGGGCGCTTCCGAGAGAGGTTCGAACATCATTCCACAGTAGAGCTAGCACCCGTAGGGTACGACGACTGCGGTAGGCAAGTCAGAGAAGCCGCGTGGCTTAGTGGAAAGAGCCCGGGCTTGGGAGTCAAGAGGACGTGGGTTCTAATCCAGGTTCTGCCACTTGTCTGCTGTTGGACCTCGGCCAAGCCACTTAACTTCTCCATGCCTCAGTGACCTCATCTGTAAAATGGGGATGAAGACTACGAGCCCCACGTGGGACTACCTGATTATCTTGAATGTACCCCAGTGCATAGAACGGTGCTTGGCACGTAGTAGGCCCTTAAATACCATCATCATCATCGAGGTGGACGATGGATACTTAGTTTCTCTGGTGGCTGACGGAAGCTCTGATAAATGGTCCCAGAAGTCCACTGGTTCGAACGATAAGGTGCTGGACTGACTCCAGGTTAAGGGAACCCTAAGACTCGTGTGCAGCCAGAGCGTGTCGAGAAGCGGTGTTACCTAGTGGGAAGAGCAGGGGACTGGGAGTCAGAAGGACCTGGGTTCTAATTCTGGCTCTGCCCCTTGTCTGCTGTGTGTCCTTGGGCAAGTCATCTAGCTTCTCTGGGCCTCAGTTCCCTCATCAGCAAAATGGAGATTTGATCCTTCCCCCTCCTACTTAGGCTGGGAGCCTCACGTGAGACAGGGACCGTGTCCGACCGGAGAGTCTTGCATCAACCCCAGCTCTTAGAAGGTTGCTTGACACGTAGTGAGTGCTTAACAAGTGTCATGATCACCACAACTAGAGTTGTAATGGATACACCGGAAACGCATCAGTTGAGCAGCAGAGTGGCTCAGTGGAAAGAGCCCGGGCTTTGGAGTCAGGGTCATGGGTTCTAATCGCAGCTCTGACCATGGACAAGTCACTTCACTTCTCTGGGCCTCAGTTACCTCATCTGTAAAATGGGGATTAAGACTGTGAGCTCCATGTGGGTCAAACTGATTGCCTTGTATTCCACCCCAACACTTAGAACGGTGCTTGGCACATAGTAAGCACTTAAATGCCATCATTATTATTATTATTATTAAGCCTGCAAACCCCTCTTGTTCCCAGTGGAGAGGAGAAAGAAACAAAATTTAGAAAAGCTCCTTCCAAAATTCTCTCTCGGTGGGTGCCTACCCAATTCTGTTCTCAGCTATAAGCTTTCAAAATGCATTATTGAACTGAAAATTATCTGGATGACAAAGTATTTAAGTGCTGTTAGCAATCAGTAGTACATTTTGAATGCTTACCGAATGCAGAGCACTGTATCGAGCACTTGGAGATACAATACCAAAGAGTTGGTGAAGTAGTTGGTAGTCACTAGAGTTGTAGTAATTCATTCAATCATATTTATTGAGCACTTACTGCGTGCAGAGCACTGTACTGAGCTCTTGGAAGAGTACAGTATAATAGTCAGTGGTATTTACTGAGCCCTTACTGTGTGTTCAGAGCACTGTTCTCTAGACTGTAAGCTCATCGTGGGTAGGGAATGTGTCTGTTTTATTGTTACACTGTATTCTCCGATAGGAGTTGTGGGCAGGAAACTTGTCTACTAATTCTGTTCTATTGTAATATAGAACTTGGGCAGGGATTTTATCCGTTTGTCATCGTATTGTACTCTGCAAAACATTTAGTACAGTGCCCTGCACACAGTAAGTGCTCAATAAATACAACTGAATGAATGAATACGCTCCCAAGTGTTGAGTACAGCGCTCTGCACATAAGCGGTTAATCAATGCCTCCGTTCTGTGTCCTCCCCTTTCTCCCTTTGCTATTTCCCCTCTCTCCCTGCCCCACAGCACTTATGTATATATGTATAGATCTATAATTTTATTTCTATTGATGCCTGTTTAGAGAAGCAGCGTGGCTCAGTGGAAAGAGCCCGGGCTTGGGAGTCGGAGGCCATGGGTTCGAATCCCGCCTCTGCCCTTTGTCAGCTGTGTGACTTTGGGCAAGTCACTTCACTTCTCTGTGCCTCAGTTCCCTCATCTGTAGAATGGGGATGAAGACTGTGAGCCTCACGTGGGACACATGTATCTACCCCAGCGCTTAGAACAGTGCTCTGCACGTAGTAAGCGCTTAACAAATACCAACATTACTATTGCTTGTTTTGATGTCTGTCTCCCTCTCCTCTAGATTGAAGCCCGTGTTGGGCTAGAATTGTCTCTCTTTATTGCCGTGTTGTACTTTCCAAGCCCTTAGCACAGTGGTCTGCACACAGTCAGCACTCAATAAATACAATTGAAATGATTGCCAGGCCTCTCCCTCACCTCTGTTGCTTGGGAAGCTTTCCTCTTGAAAGACTGCATTAGCCCATAGAAAAGTCATCGCCGACACTGTGGCTTGGGCATGTTTCTGAAATCTTATGCACAAACTCTGTAGCCACCTCACCGTAGGAAAGATTCTTTCCTTCATTGAAGTGTATTTACTGAGCGCCTACTGCGTACAGAGCATTGGACTAAGCCCTTGGGAGACTACAAAACTGTGATAACTTCATCTTGGGGCAAGGAATGTGTTTTTCAGGAACTGCAGCATGGACTTGGCTTAGAGTGGTTTAAGTGGCTGAGCAGAGACTTTCTCCTCTCTCTAATTCATTGTAACGTCCGTCCCTACCTCTAGAATGTAAGCAATTTTTTTTTATGGTATTTAAGTGCTTACTATATGTCAGGCACTGTTCTCAGCGCCGAGGTAAATACAAGGAAATCAGGTTGGACGTAATGTGGATTCTAATCCCGGCTCTGCCACTCGTCCGCTGTGTGACTTTGGACAAGCCACTTTCTACTCTGGGCCTCGGTTTCCTCGTCTCCCTCCCCGACAGACCGTGAGCACCGTGTGGAACGGGAACCTTGATGGATCCTAATTATTCCTGTATCTGTTCCGGTGCTTGGCGCACGGTCGATGCTTAACGAAGACCACCATTGATATTTCATTTTGTAAACTCTCTACGAAGGAGGATTAATTACAAAAGCTGCCTCCCAAGCTCCTTGTCACGTGCAGAATGGCCCAGCCAAAAAGCTAGAATTGAAAATCTTTTTGTCTCAGTCATTTGGGTGCCCGGAAAGAAAAATGGGAGATGACAGCGGCTTTACCCGCACACATTTTGATCTCTGACCTCAATGCAGAATCGATCATCTTTGAATAGATTGCGCCCTTCTGAATGCCATCAAGAAGAAGTCTACACATGCTTCTGGTGGAAGGAAAAGGGCAGGGGAAAGTAGAAAAAGACCTCCAAAATGCCAATTCGGTTCAATTAACTCATACTTTTCAAAACGCAAAGAAGGAAGGTCGAGTTTTGCTTCAGTGGGAGGTCAGGTCAATTTTTCATATCCCATGCTTTTTTTAAAAAAAGGTATTGGTTTAGCCCTTACTCGGTGCCAAGCACTGTATTAAACACTGGGGTAGATAGAAAATAATGATTTCTCCGTGCCTTAGTTACCTCACGTGTAAAATGGGGGTTAAGACCGTGAACTCTGAGGGACAGAGATTTTGCCCGACGTGATTACCTTGGATGAGTTTCCCAGTGAGTGGAATGAACTAAATCATGAGCCCGTGTGTGACGGGCTGTGAACATTATTGGCTCGTATTTGCCGCAGTGTAACGGTACATACTAAGCACTTAATAAAGTCCATCTTGATTATCATTATTACAGGAGACGACCGATTGTCGCGACCTCAAATTCCCAGGAATATTCCTTAAGCTCCTCTCCTCCTATAACTAGGGGGACAATATCAAGCATGACAAACTCTTTAATATGACAATTCCCACTGCGCCCACCAACTGGAGAGCCTCTTGCACCGCCTTCTTCCGACTGACCTGCCATCATAGGGCACGACCGATGCCCCCGGAGGGATAAGGGACGCTATCGGTTCATCTCGGTGGGTGGAGGGGAGGGGAAACTCTGCTCGTGAATGGAGAACACTGCTTGGGTAGGGTTCCGAGCTATGGGAGTGAAGAGGTTATCCGGAGCACTGGAAGCCTGTTCCCCGGGCTAAAACGTTGAAGGTTGTGCGTGAGCGGAATTCCTGACTGGGGCAGACGGCAGTGGAGCCGGCCTGTGAGCTCGTGGTGCTCGTTTAAACCAGGCTCAAGTCTCCGAGTGCTCGTGGAAAATTCCGGAGGGTCTTATCCCTTGGGAGGGTGACCTGCTCTCAGGAAGCCTCCGAAGGGACTTTTCTCTCGGGACTGTGGCCCGCTCTCAGAAGCTTCTGAGAGGACTTGTCTCTTGGGAGGACGGCCTGCTCTCGGAAAAGTCCTGAAGGATCTTTTCTCTAGGGACTGTGACCTGCCCTCGGGAGCTTCTGAAGGGACTTCTAGACTGTGAGCCTGCTGGATAGGGATTGTGTCTCTTTGTTGCCGAATTGGACTTTCCAAGCGCTTAGTACAGTGCTCTGCACAAAGTAAGCACTCAATGAATTTAATAATAATGGTGGTATTTAAGCGCTTACTATGTGCAAAGCACTGTTCTAATTGCTGGGGGGATACAAGGTGATCAGGTTGTCCCATGCTCAGTGGAAAAGAGCCTGGGCTTCGGAGTCAGAGGTCATGAGTTCGACTCCCGGTTCTGCCGCTTGTCAGCTGTGTGACTGTGGGCAAGTCACTTAGCTTCTCTGTGCCTCACTTCCCTCATCTGTAAAATGGGGATTGACTGTGAGGCTCACCTGGGACAGCCTGATTACCCTGTATCTCCCCCAGCGCTTAGAACAGTGCTCTGCACATAGTAAGCACTTAACACATACCAACATTATTATTGTTATTCATCCCCATTTTACAGATGAGGTAACTGAGGCACGGAGAAGTGAAGTGACTTGCCCAAAGCCACACAGCTGGCAAGTGGCAGAGCCGGGAATCGAGCCCATGACCTCTGACTCCCAAGCCCGGCCTCTTTCCCCTGAGCCACGCTGCTTCTCCAAGCATTTGATTCATTCATTCAATCATACCTGAAAGGACTTTTCTCTTGGGATTGTGGCCTGCTCTCGGAAGCTCCTGAAGGGACTTTTCTCCAGGGACTGTAATCTGCTCTCAGACGCTTCGGAAGGGACTTCTCTCTTGGGACTGTCGCCTGCTCTCAGAAGCTTCCGGAGAGATTTTTCTCTTGGGAGGGTGGCCTCTTGGGAAGCCTCTGACGGAACTTTTAGGATTGTGGCCTCCTCTCAGAAGCCTCTGAAGGAACCTTTGTCTTGGGATTGCGGCCTGATCTCGGAGGCTTCTGAAGGAACTTTTCTGTTGGGGTTGTGGCCTCCTCTCAGAAGCTTCTGAAGGGACTTTTCCCTTGGGAGGGTGGCCTGCTCTCCGGAAGAATGTGAAAAGAAGCAGTGGGGCTTAGTGGATGGAACCCGGGCCTGGGAGTCAAAAGGTTATGGGTTCATATCCCAGCTCCCCGACAAATCTGCTGTTTGACCTTAGGCGAGTCCCTTCACTTCACTCAATAGTATTTATTGAGCGCTTACTATGTGCAGAGCACTGTACTGAGCGCCTGGAATGGACAAATCGGCAACAGAGACGGTCCCTGCCCTTTGACGGGCTCGCGGTCTAATCGGGGGAGACGGGCAGAAGAGAACGATGGCGATGAATAGAGTCGAGGGGAAGAACATCTCATAAAAACAATGGCAGATAAATAGAATCAGGGTGATGTACATCTCATCAAACAAAATAAATAGGGTGATGAAGATATATACGGTCGAGCGGACGGGTACGGTGCCGAGGGGGTGGGACGGGAGAGGGGGAGGAGGAGAGGGAAAGGGGGGAGAAGAGGGTTTAGCCGGGGAGAGGTGAAGGGGGTGGGTAGAGGGAGCAGAGAGAAAAAGGGGGGGGGCTCAGTCTGGGGGGACTTCACTTCTCTGTGCCTCAGCTTTCTCATCTATCAAACGGGACTGAAATACTTGTTCTTCCTTCCCCTTAGGCCCCTTGAGGGACAGGGACGATGTCCAAACCACTGATCAGATGTAATACATTGGGAAGGTAGGAAGTCTTAGAGTTTACTGGGGAAGGGGGATACAATTAATAAACAGTGTGAAAAATAGTGATATGAAGATATATATGTATATATCTTCCTATAGCTATGATGATTTAATACTTCATAATATAATAGGATAGAACTATAGCTGATGGATGCATTAGAAGGAAAGTTAGGGATGTCAAGGGAAAAGAAAGGAATGGAAGACTCCTCATCCCCATCCATTCGGAGTTAATGATTCTAGACTGCAGTGGGAAAACATTGGCAATCTCCGATCATCTCCTATCATAGCCCTTCCAAGAATATCTATGACATGACGTGTCATCCTTTTTTTCAAAAGAAAGAGCCCCTTAATGATGTTGGACATTCTCATTATACCAAGATCTTAATAATCCATCATCATTAGCTCGTGGAAGCAAATCCTCAGCGCAGAAAGGAAATGTCGCCGTGAATGTGTCCCAGAGCTTCTTGGCCAATTTGGATCATCTCTTCCGAAGTCTGGCAAAATGTAGTTAAGTGACTTGCCCAAGGACACACAGCAAAGCCAGGGGGAGAGGCTGGATTAGAACCTTCCACCCACCCCCTTCTTCATCGCCCTGACATGCTCCCTGTCTTCTTCCCCCCTCCCAGGCCCACACCCCTTATGTCCAGAGCTGTCGTTTATTGAATTGATGTCTTTCTCCCCCCCGAGACTATAAGACTGTTGTGGGCAGAGAATATGTGTGTTTATTGTGTACTGTCCTCTCCCATGCACTTAGTACAGTGCTCTGCACACAGTAAGTGCTCAGTAAATACGATTGAATGAATGAATAAAAGAAAGTCAATCAGTAAGTGCTCAGGAAATACGATTGATTGAATGAATGAATGAATAAAAGAAAGTCAATCAGGTGGGACGCTGTCCCCTTCCCACATGGGGCTCAAACTCTTAATCCCCATTTTACAGATGAGGTAACCAAGGTACAGAGAAGTTAAGCGACTTGCCCAAGGTCAAGCTAGCATGCGGCTTTTCGGGGATTAGAACTCAGATGTTTCAGACTACCAGGCCCGGGTTCCGTCCACTAAGCCCCACGGCTTCGAATAATAATAATTATGGCATTTGTGAAGCACTTACTATGTGCTGGGCACTAAAGTAAGCGCTGGAAATTGAATCCACTAAACTCCTTCCCTCCCCTCCTTCTAAGCCTCCTAAAATATGGCTCCTCCAAGATGCCTTTCCTGATTAATCGCCACCTTCCCAGTCATCCCTTACCCCACACACTCAACCAACAGATCCCACACTTGTTTATTTGTTCATTCATTCATTCAATAGTATTTATTGAGCGCTTACTATGTGCAGAGCACCGTACTAAGCGCTTGGGATGAACAAGCCCCCGTTTGACGGGCTTACGGTCTAATCGGGGGAGACGGACAGACGAGAACGATGGCACTAAACAGCGTCGAGGGGAAGAACGTCTCGTAAAAACCGATGGCGACTAAATAGAATCGAGGCGATGTACGATTCATTAACAAAATAAATAGGGTGACGAAAATATATACAGTCGAGCGGACGAGTACGGTGCCGTGGGGATGGGAAGGGAGAGGTGGAGGAGCGGAGGGAAAAGGGGAAAATGAGGCTTTAGCCGCGGAGAGGTAAAGGGGGGATGGCGGAGGGAGTAGAGGGGGAAGAGGCGCTCGGTCTGGGAACGCCTCTCGGAGGAGGTGATTTTTAAGTAAGGTTTTGAAGAGGGAAAGAGAATCGGTTTGGCGGAGGTGAGGAGGGAGGGCGTTCCGGGACCACGGGAGGACGTGACCCGGGGGTCGACGGCGGGACAGGCGAGACCGAGGGACGGCGAGGAGGTGGGCGGCGGAGGAGCGGAGTGTGCGGGGTGGGCGGTAGAAAGAGAGAAGGGAGGAGAGGTAAGAAGGGGCGAGGTGACGGAGAGCCTCGAAGCCTAGAGTGAGGAGTTTTTGTTTGGAGCGGAGGTCGATGGGCAACCACTGGAGTTGTTTAAGAAGGGGAGTGACGGGCCCGGATCGTTTCTGCGGGAAGACGAGCCGGGCGGCGGAGTGAAGAATAGACCGGAGCGGGGCGAGAGAGGAGGAAGGGAGGTCAGAGAGAAGGCCGACACGGTAGTCTAGCCGGGATATAACGAGAGCCCGTAATAGTAAGGTAGCCGTCTGGGTGGAGAGGAAAGGGCGGATCTCGGCGATATCGTAGAGGTGAAAGACAACGTCAGCGCCGTATTGGATCGCTTCTACCTTTGTTATGCTTCGATGTCTCCTAGGCTTTTCCAGATCCCTCTCCAGGGGAGGAAGGGATTTGTCACGATCGTCTTCTAATTTGCCTTCCCAAGGGGGCCTAGTACACTGCCCATCTCCCAGTGAGTGCTCAAATAATGCCTTGAAAGAGCATGGGCCTGGGATTCAGAAGATGTGGGTTCACTGAGCGCTTACTGTGTGCAAAGCATTGCGTTTCTGCTATGTGACTCTGGGCAAGTCACTTCACTTCTCTGGGCCCTCATCTGTAAGATGGGGAGGAAGACTGGGAGCCCCATGTTGGACGGGACTGGGTCCAATTTGATTAGCTTGTATCTACCCCAGTGCTTAGAACGGTGCTTGGCTCATAATAAGAGATTAACAAATACTATTACTGTTATTATTGATGTTATTACCATCATCATTCAATCGCTTCTGTGAGGCGCACCCTGCCCACCATAGAGCATTCTACATAATTCATAATCAGGCATATCTATAAATTCCCCTTCTCTCATCAACCAACCACTGATAGAAATAGATGCGTAGATTGTGTTTGTGGGTGGGGGAGGGTACGTTCTGATCCACTGAGAGAGCGTTTTGAAGCTTGCTTGGCACACAGTAAGGGTTTAACAAATACCATCATTATTAGAAAGGAGAAACCTCATTTATTAAGTGCTTACTATGTGCCAGGCACCGTACTAAGCGCTGGGTTAGATACAAGCTAATCAGGTTGGACACGGTCTATCTCCCGCCTGAGGCTCACAGTCTCAATGCCCATATTACAGGTGAGTAACTGAGGCCCAGAGAAATGACTTAATAATAATGTCGGTATTCGTTAAGCGCTTACTGTGTGCCGAGCACTGTTCTAAGCGCTGGGGTAGACACAGGGGGATCAGGTTGTCCCACGTGGGGCTCACGGTCTTAATCCCCATTTTCCAGATGAGGTAACTGAGGCACCGAGAAGTGAAGTGACTCGCCCAAAGTCACACAGCTGACAAGTGGCCGAGCCGGGATCCGAACCCATGATCTCTGACTCCAAAGCCCGTGCTCTGAGCCACGCCGACTTGCCCAAGGTCATACAGCAGATCAGCGGTGGAGCCAGAACCCAGGTCCTTCTGACGTCCAGGCCCGGGCTTGCCCGAAAACAGAGCGTTCTTTTCCGAAGGGGGCATTCGTTAGAGCTCTTTTGGCAGCCCGAAGGAAAAATTACAAGCCCCTTGATAAATTTGGTTTTATTTTCTGCCACGGAACGATGATCTCCTCCCTAGGATGAACACGCGGGGGACGGTGGGCTAGACTGGTCTCAGCTTTCCTCTTCAAGAGTCCTGTGGGACACAAAATAGGGTTGACTTCATCCTCTAACTGGGTCTGAAAATGAGCTCTCTCTCCTTCTCCTCTCCTGCCCGGAAAATCCCAACCGGCTCTTCACACGCACGCCGTTCTTTCGTTCATCGGCTGGCTGGGTGAGGAGCACACCGGGGATGATGATACTGATAATTATTATTAGGGTACTTGCGAAGTACTTGCTATGCGCCGCGCACTGTTCTAAGCGCTGAGGCAGAGACCAGTTAATCACGTGGGACACAGTGCCCGTCCCACATGGGGCTCATGCTCTTAATCCCAGTTTTTCAAAGATGAGAGAAATGAGGCCCAGGGAAGTGAAGTGACCTGCCCAAGGTCACGCGGCGGACAGGCGGCGGAGTCTGGATGAGAAGCGAGGTCCTTCTGGTGGTCCGACAGTAGCCACTGAGCCACAGTGCCTCTAGAGCGGGAGCTCGTGGTGGGCGGGGATTATTGTCGCATGTTCTTCCCAAGCGCTTAGTACAGTGCTCTGCACACAGCAAGTGCTTAATAGATACAACTGAACGAACGAAAGAACCGTTTCTAAGAGAATCCAAATTTCCCCAGAGAGCGGATCCTTATCGATATCCTGTTCCCACACCATTCTACTCAAATGCCTTGCCAGAGGAGGAGCCGGTCCTTATTACGTTACAAGCACTTAGTACAGAGCTCTGCACGCAGTAAGTGCTCCCTAAATACCACTGATAAGCAAACAGCTGTCCATTCATTAGGCATCACGAGTGGTATTCGACAAGCATGACGGCGAAGTTAGCAAACACCACAGACAAGCGGCGTGGCTTAGTGGAAAGAGCACGGGCTTGGGAGTCAGAAGTCGTGGGTTCTAATCCTGGATCCACCACCTGTCTGCTGTGTGACCTTGGGCAGATCACCTAACTTCTTTGGGCCTCCGTTACCTCATCTGTGAAACGGGGACGAAGACTGTGAGCCCCATGTGGGACCACCCGATCGGGTTGTCTCCATCCCAGCGCTTAGAACAGCGCTTGGCACATAGTAAGCACTTAACGAATACCATCGTTATTATTATGGGTTGGAGTAGATACCAGATCTGAGCTAATCAAGATAGACACAGTCCCTGTCCCACAGGGAACTCCCAGTCTTCAGCCCCATTTTGCAGAGAAGCAACACGGCACGGTGAAGTGGATAGAACATGGGCCCGGAAGTAAGGTGGTCGTGGGTTCTAATCCCAACTCCTCCACATGTCTGCTGGGTGGCCTTGGGCAAGTCGCTTCACTTCTCTGTGCCTCAGTTGCCTCGGCTGTAAAATGGGGAGTACGACTGCGAGCCCTAAGCGGGACAGGAACTGTATGACCCAATTTACTTGTATCCCCTCCAGGGCTCAGTACGGTGCCTGGCACAAAGCGCTTAACAAATACCGTAATTATTATTATTATTATTATTATTATTATTATAAGAGATGAGGAAATTGCGTAAGGAGAAGAGACCTTAAAGACCGTGAGCTCTCTGGGATTCCCAAGGCACATTTACGGACGTGGTGGCTTTTACAGTTTTTCTGTCTGCGTACACGTGTGTGTACGCATACCGATACGAGGAAACCCTTTGAAGCAAGATCGTAAATTTTAAACGTGTTCATTAGCGTTATATAACCAATCCACCCTGTGGCCACTCAAATCAATCGGTGTATTTACTGAGCACTTACCGGGGGCAGAGCACTGTCCAGAGTTTAGAACAGTGCTTTGCCCATAGTAAGTGCTTAACAAACACCACCATTATTACTAAGCGCTTGGCAGAGTACAATAGAATTGGTATCCATTTATTTATATTGATGCTATTGATGCCTGTCCCCTTTTTTGTTTTGTTGTCTGTCTGCCCCCTTCTAGACTGTGAGCCCGTTGGGTAGGGATTGTCTCCATCTGTTGCCGCATTGTACTTCCCAAGCGCTTAGTACAGCGTTCTGCACCCAGTAAGCGCTCAGTAATTACGACTGAATGAATTGGTGGGCACGTTCTCTGCCCACGAGGAACTGCGTGGGGAGACCGACACTAAAATGATTTCAGATAGGGGGTGAATTACGGCTACGGCCTAGCAAACGCAGGGTCCTTGATGACGACCGCGATGATGGTGTTTGTAGTAAGCGCTTACTATGTATCGAGCACTGTCCTAAGCGCCGGGGTAGATACAAGCTAATCGGGTTATTCACGGTCCCTGACCCACATGGGACTCAAAGTCTCAATCCCCATGTTACAGATGAGGTAAGTGAGGCACAGAGAAGTTAAGCGATTTGCCCAAGGTCACGCAGCAGACAGGCATCATCTGTTCATCAGTGTGCTGCGAGACTATCGCATATTGGCCTCTGTACTGAGAGCTCTTGGGAGAGGTTTTCAAGAGCGAGACACCCAATTCTTCCCTCGGGGGCCTGCGATTTCTTTTTTTTCTCAGTGATACTCATGAAGCGTTTACTCCGTGCCGGGCCCTGTACCAAGCACCCGGAAAGATGCGAGATCGGATACAGTCCCTGCCCCCCACAGGGCTCACAGTCTCGTGTCTAACCACCACGGCCCTCGGGACAGTCTAACCTGATTCCATCCCGCTGCTTGTTAAACCCATTTCCTCTTATCCTGACCCTAGCGGATCCTGACAGGTCTGCAGATATTTGTGCGGCCTTCCCCTGTTTCCAAGTCCCTTTTCTCTTTCAAAAAATGGAGGTCAAAGGGAAGATTTCAACTCCTCCGCCTGTTTGATACCCTCCGTTATCGCCCTTCCTTCCCCCATCCCGCAAAGGGAAAAGCCTCTCCCTTTATCATTCTCCATTCCTGACCTAAAGGGTGTTTTTTTTTTATTTTATACCTTGTGCAAATTGAAATCGGGAGACATGGGTGGGGGAAACCGCAGATAGATAAAACTGAAGGATCTCCAGAGACCGGGAGGAGATATATTTAATGGTATAATACAGATCAAACAGTGTTCCCCATTGATATGGAAATACTGTTTACATGCTTTCGCTCGTATTTGTTGAATCAGCAAACATAAATAAATCGGCTGTGATGATGGGTTTCGGGTTGGTGTGAATCCAGCAGCCTAGGGGACAGCTGGCTCGAAACCGGGGTGAGTCTGTGTCCTGGCGGGGCAAAGAAGCAGCCAGCCGGCAGATGAAGAAGGTGGTTAGTAGCCAGATGGGCCAGGAAGCCACAGACAAGGGAGGGAAGCTGAGGCCTAGTGGATGTAGAACAGGCCCGGGAGTCAGAAGGACCTGGGTTCTAATCCCCAGCACCACTTGACCGCAGTGCGACCTTGGACAAATCACTTCTCTGCTCCTCAGTTAATAATAATAATGATAATGTTGGTATTTGTTAAGCGCTTACTATGTGCAGAGCACTGTTCTAAGAGCTGGGATTGATAGTCGGTCATCAGGTTGTCCCACGGGAGGCTCCCCGTTTTACAGATACAGATGAGGTCACTGAGGCACAGAGAAGTGAAGTGACTGGCCCGCCCAGCTGACAAGTGGCAGAGTGGGGATTCGAACCCATGACCTCTGACTCCCAAGCCCGGGCTCTTTCCACGGAGCCACACCGCCGGGGATCGAGACTGGTCGCCCCGCATGCGTCCAGCTCCATCGGTGCCTCTCCCCCAACAGCGCTTAACAGATACCACAGTGCTTGGTCGAGGTATCTAAGCACTTACTAAGGCCGGGCACTGTACTAAACGCTGGGGTGGATACAGGCAACTCGGGTTGGACCCAGTCCCTGTCCCACGTGGGGCTCACGGTCTCCATCCCCGTTTTCCAGATGAGGGAACGGAGGCCCAGAGAAACGAAGTGACTTTCACAAGGTTACCCAGCGGACGTGTCGCCGAGCCGGGATTAGCACCCACGACCTTCGGACGCGCAGGCCCCCGCACGGTGCCCGGCACAGAGCGCTTAGCAGGTACTGTCGCTATTATTATTGTTATCATTAAGGAAACAGGCAGAGGCAGGCTCATGAGGAGGGATGATCGGAGCAAAACAAGCAGGGAAGCAGAAGACATTCATTCATTCATTCAATTTATTGAGCGCTTACTATGTGCAGAGCACTGTACTAAGCGCTTGGAATGAACAAGTCGGCAACAGATAGACAGTGAGGGAGGCTGGAAAAGAAGGATGCAGGGAAGGACACTGGCGGGGAAACAGGAAGAAAAGCAGCACAGCCTAGTGACTAGATCCCAGGCCTTGGAGTCCAAAGGACACGGGTTCTAATCCCCGGCTCCATCACTTGTCTGCCGTGTGACCTTGAGCAAGTCACTTCACTTCTCAGGGCCTCAGTTCCCTCATCTGGAAAATGGGGATCAAGACCGTGAGCCCTACGTGGGCCGGGGACTGTGTCCAACCCGATGGTCTTGTATCCACCCCAGTGTGCAGAACAATGCCTGACACGGAGTGAAAACACTTAACAAATACCGTAATAATAATAACTATTATTATTATTATTAACGCAGGCAGGGAGGACGTCAGAGAGGTAGGGAGGTAGGCAGGGAAACAGGAGACGGACAGATAATTGCCCTCCGCCACTTTGGAGCCTTATGGGAGGCCCATCTCCTCCAAGAAGCCTTCCCTGACTGCGCCCTCCTCTCCTCTTCTCCCACTCCCTTCTGTGCCACTCTGACTTGCTCCTTTATTTATCCTCCCTCCCATCCGCACAACACTTACGCAGAGATCTGTAGTTTATCTATTTATTTCTATTAATGTCTGTCTCCCCCTCTAGGCTGTGAACTTCTGTGGGCAGGAAGGTGTCTGTTTTTCTATCGTCCTCTCCCGGATGCTTAGTCCAGTGTTTTGCACACAGTAAGCGCTGAATGAATAAGACTGAATGAACGATTGAATGAAAGGGAGGGAGGCAGGAAGAGAGAGGCTGGAAGAGAAATAAGAAGGAAAGTAGGAAAACCGGGAGGCTGCTGGCTAAGAGGGTGGCAATAGGCAGGGAGGGAGACACTGAGGCAGAAAGGCAGTCGGGGAAGCCAACATGGCCCCGGGGAGGGAGGGAGATTCATTCATTCAGTCGTCTTTACGGAGCGCTTACCGTGTGCAGAGATGGCCAGGCCTGGAAGTCAGAAGAACCTGGGTTCAAATCCTGGCTTCGCCCCTTGTCTGCTCTGTGACCTTGAACCGGTCACTTCACTTCTCTGTGCCGCAGTGACCTCATCTGTAAAACGGGAATTAAGACTGGGAGTCCGATGCGAGGCATGGATTGGGTCCAACCTGATTATCTTGTGTCTACCCCCGCGCTTAGTACAGTGGCCGGCACATAGTAAAAGCTTAACAAGCACCACTGTAAAAAAAAAAAAAAAAAGTAGAAAGGTGGGCCGGGAAGCGGCAGATGTCTGCAGGAGACTCAAGCAGGGCCCCGGAAACTAATCGGGTGAGAACTCAGCTGATAATGCAAGTCGATGGTTCCTATAACGTTAAAAACATTAAAAAAAGCGTTAAGAACAAATGGACTGAGAGAGAAAAGTGTCCTTGACTTGCAGTGCTTAAAGTCAAGAGGATCATTCGATTGCCAGGAACTATTAAGACCGGGGTTTTTTTTAAAAGCATAATAGTACAGGAATGACTGTGGTACTAGATTATGTTGTAGGGACGGTGCTCCGCACGCAGTAAGAGCTCAATAAATACAACTGAATGAACGAATAGTGATGGGTGCGATTGAATATCCAGGCAGGTAAGATGCTGCCTAGCTTCCATCTCTTCCTTCTCCTAGCTTGTTGTGGGCAGAGTACGTTTTTACTGACTCCGTTGTACCCTACTCTCCCAGGTGTATTTTTTTTTTTAATTTATATTAATAGACTGTGCTCACTGTGCCCCTCTCAGGGTGGCACCTGGAGAGTTTCCAGTCCTTCACCAGTCTGGACTACGGGAGGGAGAGTCAAGCGGAGGCCCGTCCGTTCCATTCCCGGCTTGGCCGGTGGCCAGCGAGGGGAGGGCCGTCGGCTGCAAGTCAAAACTCCCCCGTGCAGGGCAGCGGCGGCCCGGGAGAGGGTCGAGGGCGGAGACTCAAGTTGACCACGCGGAAGGCGGCGACGATAAACCGCTGCCGTATTTTTCCCGAGAAAACTCTGTGGATCCACTACTGGAACGTTTGCAGATGGAGAGAGGGACGTTCTGGGAGAGATGCGCCCGTGGTGTCTCTTTGGGTCGGAGATGACGGCGTGAGACGAGAGTAGCTCGTAGTGGGCAGGGAATGTCTGCTTATCGTAGTATTGTACTCTCCCAGGTGCCTAGTACACTGCTCCGCACACAGTAGGCGCTCAATAAATACGATTGAAGGAATGAATAGTTCCCAGTTAATACCGGTCGTGGATTAGAAAATGGCTAAGCTTCCTCATCTCTCTCCGTCCCCCTGCTTTCTCCCAAGAAGACAGCTCCCTCCTGCCACATAAATCCAATCCCTCTCCCTTGTCCCTCTGGCAGATCATCAGCTATTCGATCATTCATTCATCGTCGTATTTATTGGGTGCTCTCCGTGTGAAAAGCACTGTACTAAGTGCTGGGCAGGTACAATTCAGCAATAAAGAGAGACCATCCCTGCCCGTACCGGACTTAATAATGATAATGATGATGGCATTTGTTAAGGGCTTACTTTGTGCAAAGCACTGTTCTGAGCGCTGGTGAGGATACAGGGTGATCCAGTTGTCCCTCGTGGGCTCGCAGTCTTAATCCCCATTTTACAGATGGGGTAACTGAGGCCCAGAGAAGTGAAGTGACTCGCCCAGAGTCACACAGCTGCCAAGTGGCTGAGCTGGGACCCATGACCTCTGACTCCCAAGCCCGGGCTCTTTCCAGTGAGCCACGGAAGGGGGAGACAGACATCAAAACAAGTAAACGGGAGTCGATATAAATAAATAGAATTATAGAGGGATCGTGACTACTTATAAAACGCTCTCTCGTACTTTTCCAAGTGCCTAATACAGGGTTCTGCACCTTCTCCTTCAAGAGCCTTCCCTGAGTGAGCTCTTATTTCTCCTACTCCCTCTCCCTTCGCCCTGGCCTCTGGATTTGCCCCTTCGGCCCCTCAGCGCTTACGTCAAGATCCGCCATTCACGTTAATGTCGGTCTCCCCCTCTAATAATAATAATAGTGTTGGTATCTGTTAAGCGCTTACTATGTGCAGAGCACCGTTCTAAGCGCTGGGGGAGATACAGGGTCATCAGATCGTCCCACGTGAGGCTCACAGTTAATCCCCATTTGACAGATGAGGTAACTGAGGCACGGAGAAGTGAAGTGACTCGCCCACAGTCACCCAGCTGACGAGGGGCAGAGCCGGGAATCGAACCCATGACCTCTGACTCCGAAGCCCAGGCTCTTTGCACTGAGCCACGCTACTTCCCTAGACCGTAAATTCCTTGTGGACGGGGAACGTGTCTACCATCTCTGTTGGGCAGTCCTCCCCCAACTGCTTAGGACAGTGATCTGCACACAGCAAGCTCTCAATATTGAGTAATCACTCATTCAATAGTATTTATTGAGCAGTTACTATGTGCAGAGCACTCTACTAAGCGCTTGGAATCTACAGTTCGGCAACAGATAGAGACAATCCCTGCCCAGTGATAATCGATGGCTTCCCTCTCCCCTACTATCAACTTCAACCTCTGTCTCTTCAACTGCTCCTTCCCCTCCGTCTTCCGGTACAAGCAGGTCTCCCCTCATTTAATGTTGGTATTTGTTAAGCGCTTACTATGTGCCGAGCGCTGTTCTAAGCGCTGGAGTAGATACGGGGTCATCGGGTCGTCCCACGTGGGGCTCACAGTTGATCCCCATTTTACAGATGAGGTAACTGGGGCCCAGAGAAGTGAAGCGACTCGCCCACAGTCACCCAGCTGACAAGCGGCGGAGCCGGGAGTCGAACCCGTGACCTCTGACTCTGAAGCCCGGGCTCTTTCCACTGAGCCACGCTGTCAACCAGGCCTCCACTTCAGTTTTGGTCTTAGCTCTCCGTTCCCATTCTCTTCTTTTGGGTTTTTTTAAATGGTATTTAAACGCTTACTATGTGCAAGACACTGAGGTCACACAGCAGACAGGTGGCAGAGCTGGGGATTAGAACCCAGAACCTCCTCACTCCCAGACCCGTGCTCTATCCACTTGGCTACAATGTTCAGGGAATAAGACAGACTAGGAAAAGAGAGTGCAAATGGCAAGTCGCTAGCACTAATAATAATGATTGTGTTTAGCACCTACTATGTGCCAAGCACTGTGCTAAGCATGGAGGTAAATACACGCTAATCGGGTCTAACGGGCGGCTCACAGTCTACGTAAGGAGATCAGGCGTTGAATCCCCTTTTCGCAGGTGAGGGGACTGAGGCACAGAGAGCCACAGAGGTCGCACAGCAGGTAAGTGGCAGAGCTGTGATTGCATCATTCAATCATATTTATTGAGCGCTTACTCTACCCAGAGCATTCAATAGTATTTATTGAGCGCTTACTATGTGCAGAGCACTGTACTAAGCTCTCGGAATGGACAAATCGGTAACAGACAGAGACGGTCCCTGCCCTCTGACGGGCCCACGGTCTAATCGGGGGAGACGGACGGACGAGAACGATGGCGATGAATAGAGTCGAGGGGAAGGACGTCTCATTAAAACGATAGCAAATAAATAGAATCAGGGTGATGTACATCTCATTAACAAAATAAATAGAGTGATGACTGTACCAAGAACTTGGAAAGTAAAATTTGGCAATAAAGAGAGACCATCCCTACCCAACAACAGGCTCACGGTCTAGAAGATTAGAACCCAGGACCTCTGACTCCCTAGCCTAAGCTCTTTCCACTAAACCGCACTGCCTACCTAGCATCAACTCCTCCCTAGAGGACCAATACCATTGGCAGAGCTCAATTATTAATTTATTCATAATTAATAACTGGTATTCGTTAAGTGCTTACTATGTGCCAGGCACCGTCCATAGCACTGGGGTGGATGCGAGCAAATGGGGTTCAGTCACTGTCCCGCGTGGGGCATTATTTCACTGAGGCGAGTAAGAAAGTCCTTGCCGACTTACCATATAAATGGATCCATAAATGTATCCACTTCTTCCTCAGATCCATGAATTATTTCACCATCTCCCGTACGAGATTTTAAACGCCTCAAAGGCAAGGATCCTCTCTGCCATCTCGTCCTCTCCCAATTACTCGCTACAGTGTTTTGCGCATAGTAATAATAATAATGTTGGTATCTGTTAAGCGCTTACTATGTGCCGAGCGCTGTTCTAAGCGCTGGGGTAGGTTACGGGGCCATCGGGTCGTCCCACGTGAGGCTCACAGTCCATCCCCATTTTCCAGATGAGGTCACCGAGGCCCAGGGAAGCGAAGCGACTCGCCCACGGTCTCACCGGCTGCCAAGCGGCAGAGCCGGCAGTCGAACCCGTGACCTCTGACTCCGAAGCCCGGGCTCTTTCCACTGAGCCACGCTGGTAGAATGTAAACTCCCTGTGGACGGCGGTCATGTCGACTACCTCTGTTGTTCTCCCCACTGCTTAGTACAGTCCTCTGCACACAGTATATTGTAAGATCCTAGAGGACCGAGATCATAACTACTAACTAATAATAATGATTGTGGTATTTAAGCGCTTACTTTGTGCCAGGCACTGTACTAAGCACCGGGGTTGATACGAGCGAATCGGGTCGGACCCAGTCCCTGTCCCACGTGGGGCTCACAATCGTCATGGGGAAGCAGCGCGGCTCAGTGGCAAGAGCCCGGGCTGGGGAGTCAGAAGTCATGGGTTCTAATACCGGCTCTGCCGCTTGTCCGCTGGGTGACTTTGGGCGAGTCACTAAGCAGCGTGGCTCAGTGGAAAGAGCATGGGCTTTGGAGGCAGAGGTCATGAGTTCGACTCCCAGCTCTGCCGCTTGTCAGCTGCGTGACCGTGGGCGAGTCACTTCACTTCCCTGGGCCTCAGTTCCCTCATCTGGAAAATGGGGATTAAGACCGTGAGCCCCACGGGGGACGACCTGATTCCCCTGTGTCTCCCCCAGCGCTTAGAACAGTGCTCGGCACATAGGGAGCGCTTAACAAAAACCAACATTATTATTATTAATTCCCTTAACTGTCAAATGGGGATGAAGACTGTAAACCCCACGTGGGACAACCTGATCCCCTTGTATCCTGTGGGCAAGTCACTTCACTTCTCTGGGCCTCAGTGACCTCATCTGTAAAATGGGGATGAAGATTGTGAACCTCACGTGGGACAACCTGATGACCCTGTGTCTCCCCCGGCGCTTAGAAGTGTTCCGCACATAGTAAGCGCTTAACAAATACCGACATTATTATTATTATCCCCATTTTCCAAATACCAACATTATTATTATTATCCCGAGGAGGGAACTGAGGACTAGTGAAGTGACTCACCCAAGGTCACACAGCAGACGAATGGCGGAGCCGGGATTAGAACCCATGACTTTCTGACTCCCATTCCGGTGCTCTATCCACTACACCGTGTTCTATCGTACTCTCCCCAGTGCTCAGCACAGTGCTCTGCGCACGGAAGGCCGTAAACACTCTGAGGACAGAAATTGTCTTCTCCCAGGTTCATCGGGCGGTAGACCTCGCCCAGTAGACTGTAAGCTTCTGGAGGGAAGAGGTCGTCTCGGATAGCGGCGTGGCTCAGTGGAAAGAGCCCCGGCTTGGGAGTCAGAGGTCTTGGGTTCGGATCCCGGCTTTGCCGCTTGTCAGCCGTGTGACTGCGGGCGAGTCGCTTCACTTCTCTGGGCCTCAGTGACCCCATCTGTAAAATGGGGATGAAGGCTGTGAGCCTCCCGCGGGACAACCCGCTGACCCCGTATCTACCCCAGCGCTTAGAACAGCGGTCTGCACATAGTAAATGCTTAACGAATACCAACATTATTATAACTCGATGGTATTCTTTCCCAACGCTTAGCACAGCGTGCTGCACATAGTCAACCGTAAGCTCCTTAAGGACAGATATCATGTCTACTAAGTTGACTGGAGACCCCCCCCCCCCCCAGGCGCTTATTAGAGTGTTCCCCTCACTGTCGATCCTCAGCTCTTTGAGGATAGGGATCACGTCAACCATCTCGACGGTACTCCCCCAGACGATCTCCACAGTGCTCCTCACAGAGTAGGGCACTCGATAGAAGAGATCGACCGCTAAATTCGCATCGGCTGGGGACCCGGTTTCTCTCTTTCTTCGGCACATAATCCCCTTCCTCAACATCTCCCCGAGCTGCAGGATTCCACTCCCACACCTCTAGAAGCAGAAGTGCCTGGATACGGGCAATTGGTAGCCTACTCTCTATGAGGAACGCTAAATCCTTAATGTATGGAATTAAATTCGATGCGAAGCACTCGAGCATTCAAGGAAATAGCAAGGGGAAGAGGAAAGTCATTTTTTACACCTAGCATTTGACTTTTGAGTTCAGGTTGGAATTCTTTTTTCTTTCACCTCAGTAAAATCCGAAATGGTTTCCATTATGATCTTAGTGGCGGAGAATTTCCATGCAGGTAGCGTGAGATGAGGGGAGAATCCGGGATATCTTTACACACTTTAGGCCCAGAATTTGGCCCAGAACCTTCATAGTTCTTTGCGACTAGTAGAGCTGAAAATAAATAAAAGCTTCAGTCTTACTCTCGGGGTGTCCAATTAATAATAATCACAGTGACTTGTTAAGTTCTTACGGTCTGCCAAGCGCTTTTCGAAGTGCAAGGGGGAGATGCGGGTTGATCCGGTGGGACCCGGTCCCTGTCCCACGTGGGGCTCCCACTTTTCATCCCCATTTTACAGCTAACTGAGGCCCAAAGAAGTGGAGTGATTAGCCCAAGGTCACACAGCAGACGTGTGGAGGAGCCAGGATTAGAACCCGGGTCCAAACTCTCAAGGTAGGATGAGAGAATTGAGCATGGAAACGGTTATTTCCTCATTCCCACTCACGCTCTCTCTGCTTCTTCCTCGTTCTCTGCTCTGGGTATTTGTGTGTGTGTGTGTGTGTGTGTGTCTGTGTGTATCCGTATGAATCTCTACCCGGGTCTAAGTAGAGGTTCTGCTTCCGGCCTTCTGTTGAACCTTGGGCAGATCAGCGGGCCTCTCTGGACCTCAGTTTTCTCATCTGCAAAATGGGGAAAAGTAATACTCCTCTCACAGTGTGATAGAGGAGACAGTGTTGGCTCCATGGCTGGAGCACAGGCCTAGGACTCAGAAGGACCCGGGTTCTCGTTCTGGCTCTGCCACAAGTGTGCCGTGTATCCTTGTGCAAGTCACTTCACTTCTCTGTGCCTCAGTTACCTCATCTGTAAGATGGGGATAAGAGTGTGAGCATCATGTGGGATTGAGACTGTGTCCAAACATCATTAACTTTATCATCCCCCACGTTTAGAACAGCGCTTGGCACATGGTAACTGCTTAACAAGTATTATTAATAGAAGCAGCGTGGCTCAGTGGGAAGAGGCCGGGCTTGGGAGTCAGAGGTCATGGGTTCGAATCCCGGCTCCGCCACTTGGCAGCTGTGTGACTGCGGGCAAGTCACTGAACTTCTCTGTGCCTCAGTTCCCTCATCTGTAGAATGGGGATTAAGACTGTGAGCCTCACGTGGGACCACCTGATGACCCTGTATCTCCCCCAGCGCTTAGAACAGTGCTCTGCACACGGTAAGCGCTTAACAAAGACCAACGTTATTATTATTTATTATTACCTCCCTCCAAGGGCTGTTGGGAGGGCAGTCAGTGGGAGAAGACTTTGGGACTCAAAGTACTGTACAAATCCAAGGAATTATAAATATTTACAAATACATATCATATGCATACATATACCAAAGGAGGGATCATTTATTTTTGAATTATTCATGTTATTTGACCGCATCAGCTTCTCCCACCAACTCCAAGTTTTCTTCCTGTCTCTTGAATGTTTAATTTTTGTAAAAGTAACTTTTGCCGTTCAATTTTAATTCACTTATTGGAGAGGATATAGTGCGAAACATTATATGTCATTTATAAGAATCTTCCGTCAGGTTTTCTTCCAGGAATAGCTGAGTTTCAGCATAACAACCAATTAAAAATCAAATGGTGTATACCATTTATGGAAAAAATAAAAATAAGAGGTCAGGCAATCAGATCTAACAAGGCCCATAACACCGTCGGATGAGATGTCTTGAGAGGAAAATAATGGTGTTGAGAATCACGGAGTTCGGTTTGTGGCCTTTGCTGACACTGCCGAGATCTCTATTTGAACCTGAAAAAAGGTCCATCTGTTGCTCGCTCGAAGCTAACAAACTGAAAAAAATGCCAGGAAGAAAGGGGGAGGCTTGTTGAAAAAACAAAGTCACATCAATTTTAATTATTTTAATTTATCAGCTCTGCTAGAGGTGGCGCCGCCTCTAATTATAACTTACGACTGTTCCGGCGAACTTTCACAGTGAGTTTTATGCACGCGGTTGTCCATTTTTTTTTTGGAATGGTATTTGCTAGGCACTTAATGGGTGCCAGGCACTGTACTAAACATTGGGGTCGATACTGTGTCATCAGCTGGACACAGTCCCCGTCCCACATGAGGTTCACGGTCTTAATCCCCATTTTGCCAAGGAGAGAACTGAGGCCTAGAGAAGTGAAGCCCGAGGTTCCCCAGCAGACAAGTGGCAGAGCTGGGATGAGAATCCAGGTTCGCTGGTTCCCAGGCCCGTGCCCTTCCCACTAGGTCGTGCCGTTTCTCTCATTCGGCTTGCTTCGGGCAAAGGGTCAAGAATCAATCGATCGATAGTATTTGGGCACTTACTCTGTGCAGAGCACTGCGAAACAGCCGGGAGTCCAGTAGAGTGAAAAGACATTGTCCCTGCCCTCCGGGAGTTTACAGTGTCACCGGAGAGACAGGTACAAAGTAAATTAAGCTCCTCCTCTACCTGTAAGCTCGATGTGGACAGAGAACAGGTCTGCCGATGCTGCTATATTGGACTCCCTCAAGTGGTTAGTACAGTGTTCTGCCTAGAGTAAGCACTCACTAGGTACCATTGATTGATAGATAAATTGCACACAGGGGAAGAAACAAAATTGCAAGATATGGACGTAAGTGCTGAGGGTGGGAGGGAGTCGAGTATCTCAGTGATTAATAGGTGAGGGTTCGAGTGGATAGGCGATGCAGAAGGGAGGGAGAAGAGGGAACCCCCCCCACCTCTAAACTGTAAGCTCAATGTGGACAGGGAACGGGTCTTCCAACTGGGTTGTATTAGACACCCCCAAACGCTTAGAACAGTGCTCCGCACATAGAAAGGACTTGATGAATACCACTGATCGACTGAGGATATGCAGCGGGGAAAAGGGAACCGAGAACTAATGGTGAAAGTCTAGTCGTTGAATGAATTTACGATGGAGTCGTAAAGAATAGAGCGAGAACTCTACTCATCCTGTTTCTATGGGCAAGAAGCTTCCACATCTCTCTGATTGTCCCACTAATGTAATTTTGAAATGATGATAATAAAGGTGTTTGTTAAACAGTTACTCTTTACCAGGCACTGTACTAAGTGCTGGGGTGGATACAAGAAAATAGGATCGGAAGCAGTCCCTTCTCCCACGTGGAGCTCACAGTCTCAATCCCCGTTTTCCAGGCGAGGTAACTGAGGCACGGAGAAGTGAAGTGACTTGCTCGAGGCCACACAGCAGTCAAGCGGAGGAACCGGAGCGTTTTTGAAAGGTCACTGCTCTTCAAGGGCTTACAGTGTACACGGCGAATCTACTGGAGAGGTCCGGGTTAGAAAGGACAACCTCACCTCCCGATTTCCGTGATGCCCTGAAGTCCTAGAAATGCCAAATGACTTTCCTCCTCCCCGTCAAGACCAACAAACCCCCTAATTACCGCTCCCACCATCCATCCCGGGCCCTTCTTCCCTTCCCCGAGGTCACATTTCATCCCCGATCAGAAATGAGGGAGAGTCGATGTCCAGAAACGTATCGCCACTTTCCCCGTGTTTCAACATCTGTTAATAGAAAGTCCCATGTATCGGGAGGCCGATGTAAGAAAGGCCCTAAAGGGAATTGTAAAACCACTCGGAGCGACAGAGTTCCGGAGACAAATGACCGGCGAGGTGCGATGCGGTGCGTAGCACGGTGACGGTGTTTTGTGGTAGGCGACAATGCCATCCGGGGCATTCTAAGCACCGGTGTTTATCTCTTAGAGTGTCTGAAATATTCATAGGTTCCAGGACTGGAATAAATTTATTGTCTGCTGGAGGAGATAGAAGAGGTTGATAAACTGCTTTTCTGACCTTGAAGAACTCTGTTGCCGTACTAAGGGACTTTGATACATAGCCAGGTGCAGAAGCACTCTGATTTGTCGGGTATATCGTGCCGGCTAGGCGGCACCCAGAAACTAAAACTGTGTTTAGGGGAGGAAATGGCTAAACCCGTCGTCTTCTCTTTCTTCCTCTCTCTTCTCCTCTTTCATTTTTCTCTGCCTTTCTCCGTTTCTCTTTTCCTCTCAACCTCCCTCCTTCTTTCCCACCCTCCTTACCTGATATATACCGTGGTATTCATTAAGCTTATATCGTGTGCCAAGCAGTGAGGCAGGTACAGGATAATCAGATCTGATCCAGTTCCTGTCCCACCCGGAACTCACCGTCTAATCCATGAATCGATCAACTGTATTTACTGAGGGCTTACTTTGGGCCGAGCACTGTACTAAATGCTTGGGAGAGTACAATATAACCGAGTCGGTAGATGTGTTACTTGTCCCGGAGAAGCTCACAGTCTAGAGAGGGAGACAGATATTAATATAAATAAGTATGGATAGGTACAGAAATGTTGTGGGGTTGAGGGTGGTCAAATTCCAAGCGTTTAAAATGTTCAGATCCAATGGAAAAGTCGATGCGGAGGGGAGGGGACGTGAAGGTGGGGAGGGTGGTGGGGAGATAGGGAAGGGAGTTTCAGACCGGAGGCGGGGTTTTGGCCGCGGGTCGGCGTTGAGATAGACTAGATCGAGGTTCGGTGAGAAAGTTAGCGTTAGAGAAGCGGAACGTGCGAGCTGGGCTGGAGTAGGAAATCAGCGGGGAGAGGTAGGAGGGGGCAAGGGGATTAAGGGTTTTAAAGCTCATGGTCAAGATTTCCTATCTGATGCAGAGGTGGATGCGTCTAAAGGGGAGGGAGAACAAGTACGGAGCCCGTTTTGGGCTAGGGATTGTGTCTATTCATTGCTGAGTTGTGCTTTCCAAGAGCTTAGTACAGTGCTCTGCACAGCGTAAGTGCTCAATTAATACAACTGAATGAATGAATGGAGTATTGAATCCCCATTTTACAGCCGAGAAAAGTGAGTCTCATAGAAACTAAGTGGTTTGCCAAAGGTGACACCACAGACAAGTGGAGGTGCGGGGATTAGAACCCAGGTCTCCTGACTCCCAGGCCCCGGGCTCCCTTCCAGTAGGCCACGCTGATTCTACCTCTCTCATTTCCTCTCTCTTTTATTTCTATCCTCCTTCCTCCATATTGTCCCTCCTTTCTTCCTCTTTCCCAATCCCTGCTGTCAAGTGCTTGGTCAGTGCTCTGCACGTAGTAAGCGCTCAATAAATATCACTGATTAATTAATGGATTGTTTCTCCCCTCTCTCCCACCTCAGCAGAAAGTAAAAACCTGAGGGAAGCAAATTTTAAGCAACTCCTTTCCCGAAAGCAACTCTAACTTCCACCTTAGACATCATGTTCTCTTCATCTCATCTCCCAAGATTTCTGCTTTCTTTTTCACCTCTGGCCTCTGAAGCTCTCTCTTTACTGACAGCTGCAGTCTACCCCACCTTGGGGAATTTACTGAGTGACAGCAGTCGTCAGCTGGGGAAACTGAGGCCGGAGCTGAGGTTGGACGACAACAGGAGCTGCGGCGTCTTGCAAATCTAGAGAGTGGAAAGAAGGTGGACAGAGGAGAGGGAGAGAGGGAGGAAAGGCCCTAACCCAGAACTATCTTTGAGAAACTTGTGAGGGGAAATTTTGCCTTCATTCATTCAATCAGATTTATTGAGCGCTTACTGTGTGTGGAGCGCTGTACTAAGCGCCTAGCATTCATTCATTCATTCAATAGTATTTATTGAGCGCTTACTATGTGCAGAGCACTGTACTAAGCACTTGGAATGGACAAATCGGTAACAGATAGAGACAGTCCCTGCCCTTTGACGGGCTCACGGTCTAATCGGGGGAGACGGACGGACAAAAACAACAGCAATAAATAAAATCAAGGGGATGAACATCTCATTAAAACAGTAGCAAATAAATAGAATCAAGGTGATATATATCTCATGAACAAAATAATAGATTCAAGGTGATGTACATCTCCTTAGCAAAATAAATAGGGTGATGAAAATATATGCAGCTGAGCGGACGAGTACGGTGCTGAGGGGAAGGGAGAGGGGGAGGAGCAGAGGGAAAGGGGGGAGAAGAGGGCTTAGCTGAGGGGAGGTGAAGCGGGGGGTAGAGGGGGAGCAGAGGGAGCAGAGGGAAAAGGGGGAGCTCAGTCTGGGAAGGCCTCTCGGAAGAGGTGAGCTCTAAGTAGGGTTTTGAAGAGGGGAAGAGAATTAGCAGAGAACAATGCAACGGTAAACAGACACAGTACCACCCACAAAAAGGTTACAGTTGAGAGGGATGATCTTACAGTCTAGAGACTTTCCCATTCCTTCCCAAATAACTTGCGCTACAACACAAAAGCAAGGACTCCACGCTAGCCTTGCTCTCCGTAGCCACCGGCCGACAGAACCTTCCTTTGCTGGCCACATTGGTTCGATCGTATTTATTGGCCGCTTTCGGTGTGCAGAACACCTTACTGAGAGCTTGGGGGAGTACAGTATAACAGTGAGCAGACATATTTCCTGTTCACCTGAGCCACGGGCAGGTCGAGAGTCGATCCTTCGATTGGAACGGATTCACCTCACTCCGGATGAGTTTTCCCAAATGGGCAGGTTCTTTTCCTCCTTTTTCTCTAATGGTATTTACCATTAAACAGTGGCGATGACTGAATGCTTAATACTCACAGTAAGCACTCAATAAACACTACTGACCATTTAGAGGACCTTACTATGGGCCAGACACTATTCCAAGTGCTAGGGTATATGCAGTATCGTCAGGTTGGACACAGTTTCCCTGCCACAAGGCGCTCGATCCCAATCCCCGCTTTACAGATGAGGGAAGTGAGGCCCAAAGAACTTATTTGACTTGCCCAAGGTCACCCAGCAGACATCTGACGCAGCTGGGATTAGAACCCAGGTCCCCCGACTCCCAGACCCGGGGTCTAGCCACCAGGCCACGGTGCTACTCCTTGCTGGTGGGCTGGCCTCGGAGAATGGGGGCCAGGGAGGACCCCCTGAAATTGCAGACCCTGAGATGGTCGAACCCTGGGAGAATTACCCGAGGCCCCTGATGGTGCAATTCATTTGTATTGCTGTCTTTCTCCCCGCCTCGAGATGGAGCTCGTTGTGGGCAGGGGCTGTCACTGTTTCCTGCTGCACTGCACTTTCCCAAGTGCTTAGTTCAGGGCTCTGCACGCAGTAGGCACTCACTAAATACGAGCGAGCGAATAACGACCTCAGCTTCTCTATTTTGCAGACGTCCATCTGAGCCTGCAAGAACCTCCAGCGTCCTCCAAGAGCCCTTCCCTAGCAGCAGAGTATGGACTTGGGAGTCGGAAGGTCATGGGTTCTAATCCCGGCCCTTCCTCTTGTCTGCTGAGTGACTATGGGCAAGTCACTTCACTTCTCTGGGCCTCAAGGTCATAGCCAGGACAAGAGTCTTTTGTGAAGGGAATTTCCCAGGAGAAAGCCTTTTGGGAGCCTGAGTCCCTGGGAGGAAAGGTAACCGTTACACAAAGCAGTGTCAGCGGGGTTGGTTTCTGATAGCAGAACTATTGCTACTATTATTAATAATAATAGTATTTGTTAAGCACTTACTATGTGCCAAGCACTGTTCTAAGCGATGGGGTAGATAGAAGAGAATCAGGTCATCCCACGTGGGGCTCACAGTCTTCATCCCCATTTTACAGATGAGGGAACTGAAGCACGGAGGAGTTAAGTGACTTGCCCAAGGTCACACTGCAGGCGGGATCTGGATTAGAACCCAAGACCTCTGACTCCCAAAGCCCGTGCTCTTGCCACGAGGCCATGCTGCTTCTCAGATGAATGTCCAGGCATTGAGGTGTCACTTACGCTGTGCCCAGTGGTTACCCAGCTTTGCATTATCATAGGCAGCCACCCGAACCCTCTGCCAGCTCTTTTTTTTTTTAACTTTTCATTACTTAACCAGGATATAAAGACTTTCAATTAGCACACTGGCAGTACTAAAGCCTTCTGTCAATACAATATAGCAATATTCTAAGCATGGTTGCACTTTAGTGAGGACACAAATCATTATCAATGAAGTACTCCTTTGACAGATTAAAAAGAATTTAGCACAGTGAGATGACCCACAATTGGCTTATCAAGAGAAGACTGGCGAGCGGAGAGACTCTACGTACTTAGACGCAAACACTCAGTGAGCTCCCAAGCTGATATTTGTTCCTGCGCTGCTTCCCGGGGGAAGAAATTCTATTTGTTCACCAAACATGGGAAGAAATATTTCCTCCGTGTCCCTCCGCGCTCTGCCGTCAATCAGTCAATCGTATGTATTGAACGCACCGTGTGCAGAGCACCGGACCAAACGCTTGGGAGAGCACAACAAGGCAGAAGTGGTGGACACCTTGCCTGTCCGCAACGAGCTTACGATCTAGAGGGGGAGAAGGACGTTAATATCAATAGATTACAGATTGGGACGTAAGTGCTGTGGGGGGGAGGGAGGAGTGAATAAAAGGTGCAAATCCAAATGCAACACCGAAGGGAGTGGGAGAAGAGGAAAGGAGGGCTTAGTCAGGGAAGGCCGCTCGGAGGAGATGGGCCTGCAGTAAGGGTGGAAGGAGGGGAGAGTCTTTGTCAGTCGGATATGGAGAAGGAGGCCGTTCCGGGCCGGAGGCGGGAGGTGGACGAGAGCTCGTCACCAAGATTAGACCGTAATCCCGTCAATGGGCAGGGATTGTCTCTATCTGTTGCCGAATTGTCCATCCCAAGCGCTTAATACAGTGCTCTGCACATAGTAAGCGCTCAATAAATACTATTGAATGAATGAATGAATGAGATAAGATCAAGATTTTGCAAGAAGTTTGGCATGAGAGGAGCAAAGTTGGGTTGTAGGAGGAAGTCAGAAAGGTAAGTTGGAAGGGGCAAGGCGACTGAGCGCTTTAAAGCCGAGTTTCTATTTGATGTGGGGGTTTTGAGGAGTGGAGAAACGTGTCTGGAATGTTCTTGTTGAAAAATGATCCAAGCAGCAGAGTGAAGTATGGACTGGAGTGGGGAGACACAGGAGGCAGGGACATCAGCGAGGGGACCGATACAATAATCAAGGCAGGAGAGGCGAAGTGCTTTGGACGGAGAGGAATAGGCGGATTTTAGCCGTGTGGAATCGACGGGATTTGGGAACGGAAATTGTGGCTCGGGTGAGTTCCCATCCTCACTGATGGAGGAGGCTCAGATCAGACACGAGCCCCTCAATCAATTGCGTTGATTGAGTGCTTACGGTGGGCAGAGCATCATACTCAGCGCTTAGGAGAGTCCGGGGGAGTGGCACGGTGAAGCGGCAGATGGCCAGTTTGGGAGACTGAGGACCTGGGTTCAAATCCCAGCGGTGCAGTTAACTTGCTGTGTGACCCTAGGGGAGTCACTCAACATTTCTGAACCCCAGTTTCCTCATCTGTAGAATGGGCTGATAATACCTGGTTTCCCTACATATGTTACGGATTGTTCCGAAGGCTAAAATGTACTGATTAATGTAGCGAGTGCTTTGGGAATAAAAGTACTGCGAAAAACAAAGGTGGTGTTACAGTAGAGCAAGTAGACATGATCCCTGCCCTCGAAGAGCTTACCAGTGTCCAGAGCACTGTACTGAGCACTTGGGAGAATAAAATATAATGATTAGACGATATCCCGGCCATCAAGAAAGTTGCAGTCCGCTGTGCACGGAACATTATCTTTTCTTATGCCGGCGACTCGACGTCCCGCTCTCCATCTGCGGTCACTCCGGTAGTGGATCCACAGAGTTTTCTTGGTAAAAATCTGGAAGCGGTTGACCGCCGCTTTCTTCCGCGCGGTCAACTTGAGTCTCCGCCCTCGACTCTCTCCCGTGCCGCCGCCGCCCAGCACCGGTGAGTTTTGACTTGTAGCCGACGGCCCGCCGCTCGCCAGCCACCGGCCGAGCTAGAATGGACTGGGCGGGCCTCTGCTTGACTCTCCCTCCCGTAGCCGAGACCGGTAGAGGACTGGAAACTCTCCGGTTGCAGCCCCGAGAGGGGAACAGAACACTATACTGAGCACTTAATGATACTAATGACGGCGATATTTGTTAAACACTTACTTTGTACCAGGCGCTTTTCTAAACGCTGAGGTGGATACAAGCCAATCGGGTTGGACACAGTCCCTGTCCCACGTGGGTCTCAATCCCCATCTTACAGCTGAGATAACTGAGGCAAAGAGAAGGCAAGAGACTTGTCCAAGGTCACACAGCAGACAAGTGGCAGATGGGGGGTTAGAGTCTTCTGACTCCTAGACCCGGGTTCTATCCACCTCGCCTTGCTGTTTCACTTTGGAGTGAATAATAGCTCTCACTGAGCTTATAGCAGAGCGGGAGAAGACCCTAATCCGCCACTTATCAGCTGGGTGACTTTGGCAAAGTCACTTCACTTCTCTGTGCCTCAGTTACCCCATCTGCAAAATGGGGATAAAGACTGTGAGCCCCACGTGGGACAATCTGATTACCTTGTATCTACCCCAGCTCTTAGAACAGTGCTTGGTGTACAGTAAGCTCTTAACAAATACCATCATTATTATGTTATTTTCATTTTCATTTATTTTAATTTACCCTTGAACTGCAAATGGTTTGGCTTGTTCGGTTTGGTTTGACCTTTCTCTGAAGTTACACCCACATGCTGAATATAGATGCGTTCCCCGTTCGGATCGATATCTTTGTGCGCACTTTGTAATCGTCGCCACTTATTAAGCGGAACAAAAGGAATGAAAACAGTTCCCTCTGTCGTAACACAGGGTTCTGACATTCGTATGGAAGGAGAGGAATCCCACAGTTCCGTTATTAGATCTTATTCTCCTCTTTTGCTCCCTGCCAGCGGGAAAACAGGTGGAGGTGACTAATTTTAAACATTTCTCAGAGGCCCTTAAATTGTCTTTTCTAAGGTAATGCGCTGACTTGTTTCTGGATCTAAATTTTGCCACTCCGCTTTACGGTATCTTTTCTGAAAAGGCATCTTTGATGACTGACATCATGCAAAATGTTAACAAGGTATTAAATGAAGGAGGTCTATCAGAACCTGGGGGGAAAAGTTGGGATTTCTTTTAAGACGGTTTCAAATCGCTCAACAAAAAATGGCGCCAGCAACAAAAACATGCCCTCTGTAGTTGAAAGAGATTGATGAGATTACTCTTTATTTAAGGAATAAATGGACCCTTTATTCACCCTCTCTCAGCCCTACTCACTTATGAACACATCGAGAATTTATTTAGTCTCATTAATGTCTGTCTCCTCTTCTAGGCCGTAAGCTCGTTGTGGGCAAGGGAACGTTTTCTACCAACCCTGTTACATCGTTCTCTCGCAAGCGCTTAGTACGGTGCTCTGCACACGGTAAGCGCTCGATCGCTATGATTGATCGATTGGAAAGAGACAGCACAAATCCTGGACAACCCTTAATGAGGATAGCTTCTAAGGACAGCAAGGTTAATATTCTTTTACCAGGAATCACAGTCACCTGATTGGTCTCTGATTACACCGGGATGTAAGCTCACTGTGGGCAGGGAACGTGCCTACCAACCCCCAAGCTCTCCCAAGCGCTCAGTACAGTGTTGTGCACCCAGTAATTTCTGATTTATCTTCTGTGAACAATTCGTAAGAAACCCTCGACCAGTCAGATGTATTTATGACCGGTGGGGAGGGACTGTGTCTGTTTATTGTTCTGTCGTGCTCTCCCAAGTGCTTAGTACGGTGCTTTGGACACAGAAAGCGTTCAATAAAAATGATGGAATGGATGAACGGATGGGTATACAGTGTGCAAAGCGCGGTACTAAGTGCTGGGGAGAGAGGAATAGTGAGTACAGTTCTGCCCTTAAGAAGCAGCGTGGCTCAGTGGAAAGAGCCCGGGTTTGGGAGTCAGAGGTCATGGGTTCTAATCCCGGCTCCGCCACTTGTCAGCTGGGTGACTTTGGGCAGGTCACTTCTCTGGGCCTCAGTACCCTCATCTGTAAAATGAGGATTCAGACTGTGAGCCCCACGTGGGACAGCCTGCTCACCTTGTGTCTCCCCAAGTGCTTAGAACAGTGTTTGGCACCTAGTAAGCGCTCAACCAATACCACTATTATTACTGTCATTAGATTATAATCTAGCAAGGTGGTTAACAGCATAGATATTGATACAGTAGATAACATGTTGAGAAACAGTACTTAGGGGAAGCAGCGTGGCTCAGTGGAAAGAGCCTGGGCTTCCGAGGCACAGGTCATGGGTTCGACTCCCAGCTCTGCCACTCGTCAGCTGTGGGACTGTGGGCAAGTCACTTCACTTCTCTTCTCTGTGCCTCAGTTTCCTCATCTGTAAAATGGGGATTAACTGTGAGCCTCACGTGGCACAACCTGATTACCCTATATCCACCCCAGCGCTTAGAACAGTGCTCTGCACATAGTAAGCGCTTAATAAATACCAACATTGTGAATACCAACATTATTACTTATTTGGAGTGAAAACAGGGGCCTTGTCGATTTTCTTGAGTTGGCTTCAGAGAAACTGTAGATATGTTTCATCACTCTGTTCACAAAGATTCCTCCTTCAAAGCCCTACTGAAGTCTCACCTCCTCCAAGAGGCCTTCCCAGACTAAGATCCCCTTTTCCTCAGCTCCTCCTCCCCTCCGCGTCGCCCCGACTCTCTCCCTCACCCCACAGCCCTTGTGTAGATATGTACATATCTGTAATTCTATTTATATTAATGCCTGTTTTCTAGTTCTGATGTGTATGTGTGTGGTTCTAGTGGGTATGTCTATAATTCTAGTCATTTATATTGATGCCTGTTTACTTGTTTTGATCTCCATCTCCCCCTTTCTAGACCGTGAGCCCCTGTGGGCGGGGATTGTCTCTCTATTGCTGAACTGTACTTTTCAAGCGCTTAGTACAGTGATCTGCACATAGTAAGCTCTCAGTCAAAATCCAACGATTGAACCGGGAATGTGTCTTACGTTTCTGTTGTATGAAAGAAGAAGAAGCAGCGTGGCTTAGTGGAAAGAGCCCGGGCTTGGGAGTCAGAGGTCATGGGTTCTAATCCCGATTCCGCCACCTGTCAGCTGTGTGACTTTGGGCAACTCACTTCATGTCTCTGTGCCTCAATTCCCTCATCTGTAAACTGGAGATTAAGACCGTGAGCCCCACTTGGGACAAGCTGATCACCTTGTATCTCCCCCAGTACTTAGAACAGTGCTTGGCACGTAATAAGCGCTTAAGAAATACCATCGTTAGTATTATCATAAAAGAACTTTCCCTGCCCATAAGAAGCTTTTACTCCAGTGAGAGGGAGAGAGACATCCAGTATTTACAGATAGTATGAAGTCCGTGAAAGTTCATATAATCGCTACGAAAGATGCCCAGGAAAAATTCCCAGGACCTTGTTTTCATTGGTCTGCTGTGTGACCTTGGGCAATTCACTTTAAGAGCCTGGGCTTCGGAGTCAGGGGTCATGGGTTCGACTCCCGGCTCTGCCACTCGTCAGCTGTGTGACTGTGGGCAAGTCACTTCATTTCTCTGTGCCTGTTACCTCATCTGTAAAATGGGGATTAACTGTGAGCCTCACGTGGGACGACCTGATTACCCTGTATCTACCCCAGTGCTTAGAACAGTGCTGTGCACATTGTAAGCGCTTAACAAATACCAACATTATTACTTCTCTGTGCCTCAGTTCCCTCGACTGCAAAATGGGGATTCGATATCTGTTCTCCCTCCTACTTAGACTGCGAGCCCCATCTGGGACCTGTTCATCTCGTATCTACCCCAGTGCTTTGTAAATGCAATCAATCGATTGATCGATCCGTCATATTTAGTGAACTCTTACTATGTGCATTCCAAGCGCTTAGTACAGTGCTCTGCACATAGTAAGCACTCAATAAATACTATTAAATGAATGAATGTGCAGAGCACAGTACTAAATGCTTGGGAGAGTACAGTATAACAGAGTTGATGGACAATTTGCCTGTCCACAATGAGCTTACAGTCTAGAGGGAGAGACAGACATTAATAGAAATAAATTACAGATACGGACACAAGAGCTGGTCAGTTCAGGCTAGTACAGTGCTTGGCACATAGTAAGTGCTTAATAATATCACAATTCATTCAGTAGTATTTATTGAGCGCTTACTATGTGCAGAGCACTGTACTAAGCACTTGGAATGTACGATTCGGCACCGGATAGAGACAATCCCTGCCCAGAGACGGGCTCACAGTCTAAACCCGATGATAATCATTATCATGATTATCAGTATCATTTTGATTATTATTATTATAGAATCCGATTAGACCGTAAGCCCCTCAAAGGGCAGGGACCGTCTCTGTTACCGACTTGTCCATTCCAAGCGCTTAGTACAGGGCTCTACAATAAATACGCTTGAATGAATGAATCCTATGCTACACCCTGCTATACAATAGTATACCGAGCGAGCACTTAATAGATCGCATGACCACTGCTGTTTCATTTTTCCTACGTCCTAGATTCTCGGTCTCCTCTCAAGGTCGCACCTGAAGAGTTTCCAGTCGCGGCTTTGGGAGGGAGAGTGAAGCCGAGGCCCGTCCGTTCCATTCCTAGCTCGGCCAGTGGCTAGCGAGCGGCGGGCCGTCTGCTACAAGTCAAAACCCACCTGTGCTGGGCAGCGGCGGCACGGGAGAGAGTCGAGGGTGAGGCTGGAGTTTCCCGCACGGAAGGAGGCGAAGGTAAACCGCTTCTGGATTTTTCCCAAGAAAACTCTGTGGATCCGCTACCGGAACGATGGCAGACGGAGAGCGGGGCCTTCTGGGAGGGAGGGATCTGTGGTGGCGCTGTGGGTCGGAGACGATTCTCGCGTAAAACAAGATTCTCGGTTCCATGGGCATATTCAGTCGGTCGTGTTTAATAATAATAATGATGTTGGTATTCGTTAAGCGCTTACTATGTGCCGAGCACTGTTCTAAGCGCTGGGGGAGATGCAGGGTAATCAGGTTGTCCCACGGGAGGCTCACAGTTAATCCCCATTTTACAGATGAGGTAGCTGAGGCACAGGTTTCCTGAGAGCTTACTCTGTGCAGAGCACTGTACTCAGCACTTGGGAGAGTACAATAGAAGAATTCATTCATTCATTCAATAGCATTTATTGGGCGCTTACTATGTGCAGACCACTGTACAGTTGGAATGTACAATTCAGCAACAGAGACCATCCCTGCCCACTGACGAGCTCAATATAGCAGTCATTTAGTCATTCGTATTTACTGAGCACTTACTGCGTGCAAAGCACTGGATTTGAGAAATCTCACGGCTTAGTGGCAGAAGTACAGGCCTGGGAGTCAGGGGACACGGGTTCTAATTTCAACTCCGCTACCTGTCTGCCGTGAGACTGGTCAGGGGTTGTGGATTCTAATCCCAACTCCTCCACTCATCAGCCGTGTGACCTCGGGCCAGTCACTTCACTTCTCTGCGCCTCAGTTATCTCATCTGCAAAATGGGAATTAAGACGGTGAACCCCATGCGGGACAGGTACTCTGTCCAGCCTGATTACCCTGTATCTACCCCAGCGCTTAGAACAGCGCGCGGCACGTAGCGAGAGCTTAACGAATGCCATAATTATTACCATCGGGAGCCAATATAACGATATAACAGATCCATTCCACGTCCACAACGAGCTTACGTTCCGGAGGACGAGCTTACAGTCTAGAGATCGAGTTTATTGTCTACAGTCAGGAAAGCGGAAGATTATTCATATGCCTGGCAGGTGCAATTTATCTTTAGCACATAGCATCGCTCGTTTAAATTGGAGAACACGTTCGTGGCCGAAGAAAATCCCAAAATGTTTTCCCAGACTCGGGGGTCCCCACGGGATCTTGTTTTTCCTTTCCAGCGCTCTCTCCAGCAGGCCCGCCTTCTGAAGGATGTCGACAGAGTACGGTCTTTATTTATTAGGTGGTGGATTTCCCCCCATCCAAGTCTTGTCTCCCGGCTATGAATTTAATAGTTGCCTCGGACTACTCCTCTGACGTTAGTTCTAATGATGCGAGGCTCTGATAACTCTTAAAGAGTTTAAGATTAATGTGAAGGAACTTGGCTTTGTGAGTCACGACGTATTTTTATTAGCCGCTCTTCAGATTGATTTGGGACGAGAGGTAAAAAGATCAGGGTCTACCTCCACGGTAAGAGGTTCCGGTTTTATGGGATCATTCATAAACGGATCCGTGTTCTCCCGAAATGTCCTAATAGGTGACGGGGCCTAAATCATTTGAGAATTTGAGGGACACCTTTCGGGTTGTGGCAGGGAAACTGACATTCTGCTCAAGAATAATTCCTTTCTAGCACACGGCGTAATTTACGAGACTGTATTTCCAATGTTCTGTAACAATTCGATACGGTGGTTAAAGTCACCTGACCGATAAAGACTCAGATCGGGTGGGAACAGTCCTAAAAAGGAGGGTTGATGAAAGCAGAACGATCCTAATGATAACAATGATAGTGAAAACACAGCTAGTCGATGAAGACTGTGAGCCTCCCGTGGGACAACCTGATGACCCTGTATCTACCCCGGCGCTCAGAACAGTGCTCTGCACATAGTAAGCGCTTAACAAATACCAACGTTATTATTATTATTATTATTACTCAGAAGAAAAGCAGCAGCATGGCGTAGTGGGTAGAGTACGGGCCTGGACATGGGTTCTATTTCCATTTCCTACACTTTTCTGCTGTGTGACCTTGGACAAGTCACTTTACTTCTCTGGTCCTCATTTACCTCCTCTGTGAAATGGGGATTGGGACTGTGAGCCCCATGTGGGACAAGGACCTTGTCCAACCTGATTTGATTGTACCCACCCCAGGGTTTAGTACAGTAAGTGCTAAACAGATATCACTAGTGTTATAATTATTGTTATCGTGAATAATAGTGATGACAATAATGCTGTTTGTTAAGCCCTTACTATATGCCAAATACTCTACCATGGGGGGAGCAGCGTGGCTCGGTGGAAAGAGCCCGGGCTTGGGAGTCAGAGGTCATGAGTTCGAATGCCAGCTCTGCCACTTGTCAGCTGTGTGACTGTGGGCGACTCACTTTACTTCTCTGTGCCTCAGTTCCCGCATCTGGGAAATGGGGATTAAGACTGTGAGCCTCACGTGGGACGACCTGATTCCCCTGTATCTACCCCAGCGCTTAGAACAGTGCTCTGCACATAGCAAGCGCTTAACAGATACCAACATTATTATTATTGTTATTATTACCAAGCACTGGAGTACGTATCAGATACTCAGTTTGGACATAGTCTCCATATACATGATCCTCATGGCCTAAAGAGCTGGGGAGAGGAGAAGAAACAAGTATTTAATCCCCATTTTTATAGACGAGGGTATTAAGGTTTAGAGAAGTCAAATGACTTGTCCAAGGTGACACAGCAGACAAATGGCGGAGCCAGGATTAGAACCCAGCTCCTCTGACTCTCAGGGCCGTGCTCTTTCCGTTAGGCCGCACTGCCTCTCGACTCCATAGGACGTCTATTGCCTTAAACTCTCCAGAAAATCGGCTACTCCTCAGAGGATGCCCAGCCAGAACATTAGACTTTCCGAGTCGGAGTTCTGGAAGAAGCGAAGTGCGGCGAGCGATGAACTCCCTTGAGCGGTAGAGGATGCACGCAAACAAAGATTTAAAAATCGCCAGGACGAGGGAAAGAACGGCTCTGTGGTAACCAGGGGAGGCTGAAGTGGCAGGACATCACGGGCTTCTTCCAGAGGCTACGTTCGAAATGAGTTGGTAATTTTCGAGTCGTTGCAAAATCCCGTCAACCTTTCAAACGTCCTTTCATCCCAGCTGTTGTTGGCAGTTGTGTTTTTTTGCGACAATATACGAGTCATTTTTTGTCAATTAGGGATGGCCTTTTTACAACAGCCAAATAGGTTCTATGTAGACAAATGACATCCACAATTCCATTATTCCTAATCACTTTACTTGCTGCTAATGCAAACAAGGATGAGGGATGGAAAGGGAGCAGAGTGGTCCAGTGGGTAGAGCGCGAGTCGGGGATTCAGAGGATCTGCACTTTAATCCCAGCTCCACCACTTGTCTGCCCTGAGACCTTGGAAAAGTCATTTCACTTCTCTGGGCCTCGGTGACCTCATTGGTAAAAGGGGGATTAGGACTGAGAGCCCCTTTTGGGACATGGACCGTGTCCAACCTGATTATCTTGTATCTACCTCAGTGCTTAGTACAGAGCCTGGAACATAGTAAGCGCTTAACAAATACCATAAAAACAGTCATTCAGAGAGGAAAGCATAGTAGAGAATAGAAGCAGACTTGGGAAGCAGCGTGGCTCTGTGGCAAGGGCCCGGGCTTCGGAGTCAGAGGTCATGGGTTCGACTCCCAGCTCTGCCACTTGTCAGCTGGGTGACCGTGGGCAAGTCGCTTCACTTCCCCTGTGCCGCAGTTACCTCATCTGTAAAATGGGGATAAAGTGCGAGCCTCACGTGGGACAACCTGATGACCCTGTATCTACCCCAGCGCTTAGAACAGTGCTCTGCACATAGTAAGCGCTTACCAAATACCAACATGATTAGATATGTAAGTCATAGAGAGCCCAAAGTTGCTACTTATAAAAATGACATTTATTAAGCCCTTATCGCGTGCCAAGGACTGTAATAGTAGTAATCATAGTAACTGAGGTATTTTTTAAGCGCTTACCGTGTGTGCCAGGCCCTGTACTAAACGCTGGGGTGGATTCAAGCAAATCGGGTTGGACACAGTCCCTGTCCATCGTGGGGCTCACAATCTCAATCCCCATTTTCCAGATGAGGTCACTGAGGCCCGGTGAAGTGACTCACCCAAGGTCACTCAGCGGACAAGCGGCGGAGACGGGATTAGAACCCGTGACCTTCTAACCCCCTGGCGTGCTCTATCCACTATGCCATGCTCCTTCTCAAGCCCTGTACTAAACGCTGGGGTAGAGATAATAAACAGATTAGATATAAATCCTGCCCCACAGAAGGTTCGCTTTCCAAATAGAAGGGAGAGTAGGTGTCCATTTTATTGACGAGGAAAATGAGACACAGCCAAGTTAAATGACTTGTCCAAGGTCACACCGACGAGCTGTAGAGCCAGGATTACTAAAATACGGTTAGAAGACAAGATCCCTGCCCTCCAGTAGCTTACAGTTTTTACTGTGTGCAGAGCAGTGTGCTAAATTCAGAAGCTCTAGATGGGGAGGAAGACGTTTCACTAAATTACTAATGGGGGAGTAATAGCATATAGAAAATATTTAGATATTTGTTTTTATTTATTTATATAATGATGGTATTTATTAAGCACTTACTATGTGCCAGGCACTGTAATAAACACTGGATCAGATCCAAGCAAATGGGGTTGGACACAGCCCCTGTCCTTAGTGGGGCTCGCAGTCTCAATCCCCATCTTGCAGATGAGGTAACTGAGGCTCAAAGAAGTGAAGTGACTTGCCTATGTTCACACAGCAGACAAGTGGTGGAGCTAGGATTCGAACCCATGACCTTCTGACTTCCAGGCCCGGGCTCTTTCCGCTATGCCATGCTGCTTCTATATTTGTATTCTATATTTATATGTACAACTTCTCTGTGCCTCAGCATCCTCATCTGTCAAATGGAGAGGAAGACTGCGAGCCCCATGTGGGACGTGGGCTGAGTCCAACCAGCTGATTTTCTATTCATTCATTCACTAGTATTTATTGAGCGCTTACTATGTGCAGAGCACTGTACTAAGCGCTTGGAATGGACAAATCGGTAACAGAGACGGTCCCTGCCCTTTGACGGGCTCACGGTCTAATCGGGGGAGACGGACGGACGAGGACGATGGCGATAAATAGAATCGAGGGGATGAACGTCCCATTAAAACAATAGCAAATAGAATCAAGGTGGTGTACATCTCATTAACCAAATAAATAGGGTAACGAAAATATATACAGTTGAGCGGAGGAGTAAAGTGCTGAGGGGAGGGGAAGGGAGAGGGGGAGGAGCAGAGGGAGAAGGGGGAAAAGAGGGCTTAGCTGAGGGGAGGTGAAGCGGGGGGTGGAGGGGGAGCAGAGGGAAAAGAGGGAGTTCAGTCTGCGGTCCCTCACTTAGCACCAATGCCTGGCATGTAATAAGCTCTTAAAAAATACCATTATAAAAAATGCCTCTTTCCCTCCCGCTCTGATGGCGAGACAGGGAACGTGTCCGAGCTGATTAACTTAGGACGGTGCTTGACGCAGAGCAAGCATCTAAAATATTATTATAGTAATAATAATACTGACAATAATCAAAATAACAATAACTCTTAGGATTCCAAGATATCTGACATGAGAGGAAACACCGATCCATTCAGAAAGAAATGGCTTTTTTTTTTCATTCTTTCCCACCTTTCGGGTTTGCCTCGGTAAGAACACCTGAAACGAAGTGGAAATTTTCCCCCTTCCTCCAAGTTACAAAGAATTTATCAGTCACCACCGGGCCCTCTTTTTTTTTTTCTGTAAATGAATTGGATGATGCAACAGAAAGTAAGAACTCCAAGCGATTCTAAATTAGGAAGAACAGTAAATAATGAGTAACAGTGTAGTCAATAACTGGGCTAATAGATATCAAATGCGGTGCAGGGTTGCTTAACACAGAATAATGAGACCAGGCCAAAAAAATAAAATAGAAAAAAGAAGCCTTGCTCAGTAGAAATATTCAGCAAAAGGCTAGAAAAATCCTTTGGAAAACCAGTCCAAAGTTCGATTTGGATCAGGAGACGAAGCGCTCAGTAAGATTGCAGGAAGAGCTAGATTTGTGGGAGACTATTCATCGCACTTGATATAAAATCTCAAATTTCTGACCCCGGGAGCAAAGGGATATTGAAGGGTAAAAGTGATAACTGTGGTATCTATTAAGAGCTTACTATGTATTGGGAACTGTACTAAACGCTGGGGTGGACACAAGCAAATCAGGTTGGACACAGTCCCTTATTTTACGTGGGGCTCACAGTCTCAATCCCCACTTTCCAGCTGAAGAAACTGAGGCCCAGAGAAGTGAAGTTACTTGCCCAAGGTCACACTGCAGACAAGTGGCGGAGCTGGGATTAGAACCCATGACTTTCTGACTCCCAGGCCCATGTTCTATCCAATATACTATCTGCTTCTCTCATGAAGGGGGTCAGCGGAGATGTGAAAAGAGATCTTGAAGGCCCTGGGATTCTGTAATTTTTTTAATTATTCTATCAACCATATTAAATGAAAACCTGCTTTTTGAATAATAAGAAGAAGAATGATAGTATTTGCTAAGCACTTACTATGTGCCAGGCACTGTGTTAAGCACTGGGGTAGATACAACCAAATCCTATGTGCGGCTCACAGTCTCAATCCCCGTTTTCCAGATGAGGGAACTGAGGCCGAGAGAAATGAAGTGACTTGTCCAAGGTCACACAGCAGACAAGCGGCAGAGCCGGAATTACAACCCAGGTCCTTCGGACTCCCAGGCCCGGGCCCTGCCCACTCTGCCGTGCCGCTTCCCCAGGAACCCTGTACTGAGTGCTTCGCAGAGTCTGAGTAAGAGACCAGTCCCTTTCCACAAGGGGTGTGTAATCTAAAGGAGGAGATTGATAGACAGTGATTTGAATTCGGGGTTCTAATCCCGGTTCCGGCACTTGAACAAGTCTCAGGCTTCTTCTGTGTCTCAGTTTCTCCGTCTGTTAAAGATGAGATACCTGTTTTCCCTCCCTCTTTGATTACAAAACCCAAATGGGACGGAGACCGTGTCCAGTCTGATAATCTTGTATCTACCCCAGTGCCTACGAAAGCAGCGTGGCCTAGTGGTTAGAGCCCGGGCTTGGGAGTGAAAAGGAACTGGATTCATCCATTCATTCATTCAATCATATTTATTGAGCACTTACAGTGTGCAGAGCACTGTACTAAGCTCTTGGAGTGCACAAGTCGGCAACAGAGGGAGACCGTCCCTGCCCACAACGGGCTCAGAATCTTCTAACCCCGGCTCCCCCACTTGTCTGCTGCATGGCCTTGGACCAATAAGTCCACTTCTCTGTGCCTCGGTTTCCTCGTCTGTAAACTGGGAATCAAGATTGTGAGCCCCGAGCGGGACAAGGACCGTGTCCAACCTTTCTTTCATTCATTCATTCATTCAGTAGTATTTATTGAGCGCTGACTATGTGCAGAGCACTGGACTAAGCGCTTGGAATGAACAAGTCGGCAACAGATAGAGACGACGGTCCCCGCCGTCTGACGGGCTCACGGTCTGATCGGGGGAGACGGACGGACGGGAACGATGGCGATAAACAGAGTCGAGGGGAAGAGCGTCTCGTAAAAACGACGGCAACTAAATAGAATCAAGGCGATGTACATTTCATTAACAAAATAACTTGCATATTCCCCAGCGTTCAGTACACTGCTTGGCTTCTAAGAAGCTCTTAACAAATACCATATTCATTCGTATTATAATCTAGTAAGACCTTAGTATCATCACAGTGCATTCAGTAGGTGCTCGATAAAGAACAATATTACCACGACTACCAGAATCAATAGATGGTACATGAGTTCGAATCCCGGCTCTGCCACCGGCCAGCTGTGTGACTGTGGGCAAGTCACTTAACTTCTCTGTGCCTCAGTTACCTCATCTGTAAAATGGGGATTAACTGGGAGCCTCGCGTGGGACAACCTGAGTACCCTGTATCTCCCCCGGCGCTTAAAACAGTGCCCGGCACATAGTAAGCGCTTAACAAATACCAACATTATTATTATCACAAAGGCCATCTCCCGCTCAAGCAGTAATCGAGGCGGTCTGCAACGCTTTTCGTACTTTTTCTGGAAAAAAGCAACCCATTCCTCCGCCCAGACCATCGTGCCGACGTCGAGACCCGCGGTGCCTCGCTCAGCTCTGCTTTCCTCTGCTGATCCTCCTCCTCCTCCTCCTCCTCTCTGCCCCCGCCGACACGATTCGTGACAGGAAAAACAGGGAGTCGGGTGTTCCGGGCCAGAAAGAGCCGGCCCTGAGGTCAGGCGGGAAGGGAATGTGTTTGACTTTGCTCCAAGCAGGCAATTAAGGAATGATAAATTAGAATTCCTTTAAAGTTGGAACCTATTACTCCCCAGCATGTCATGCACACTGAAGTGTAAAATGCCTGATCATAAATAATAATGTCACTAATTGTTAAGAAGTCTAAAACAGTGCTGCCCCTCTACCCAGAAGCTCAGGAAAGGAAAAAAACATGCCGCATAACACTCGGGATCAATCCCCTCCTTGATTTGGGCCATAAAATCTCTTTTGCCCATGGCCTGTTTTACGATGACGATGGTCGCAGAATTTTTTAAGCGCTCACTACGTGTCAGGCCCTGGAAAAAGCGCCGGGGTGGATACGAGCAAATGGAGTTGGACACAGTCCCTGTCCGACGTGGGGCTCGCGGTCTTAATCCTATTTTACAGATTCATTCATGCGTTCAATAGTATTGATTGAGCGCTGACTATGTGCGGAGCACCGGACTAAGCGCTTGGAATGGACAAATCGGTAACGGATAGAGACGGTCCCTGCCCTTCGATGGGCTTACGGTCTGATCGGGGGAGACGGGCAGACGAGAACAGTGGCAATAAATGAGGGAACTGAGGCACGGAGAAGCGAAGCGACTTGTCCAAGGTCACACAGACACGTTGGCGGGGCTGGGATTCGCTGGAATAAGCGCTTAATACAGTGCTCTGCACACAGTTAGCGCTCAATAAATGCGACTGAATGATTCACAGAACGAGGCCGGGGGGTGGGTTCCTGTGGTAGGGAAAGACCCGGCTAATGTTGAGTCCGCGGCGTGACCTTGGGAAAGTCCCTTCACTTCACTGTGTCTCAGTTACCTCATCTGTAAAATGGGGATTAGGATTGGAAGCCCCATGTCGGACAGGGACTGCGTCCAACCCGATTTGCTTGTGCCCCCCACAGCAGCTTAGGACAGTGCCTGACACCTAGTAAGCGCTGAGAAAATACCATTAGTATTATTTTGTATCGAGTAGCTGAGGGGCTCTAAATTAGGCACCCGAGGAAAGGACAGAAGGGGCAGAAATCACTGTGATCCTTACCCTAAATAACAAATATTAATAATAATTAAAAGAATAATATATAAACTGCAAGGCTGCAGGGAGAAACTGGCAGAGAAGCAGCGTGGCTCAGTGGAAAGAGCACGGGTTTAGGAATCAGGGGTTATGAGTTCTAATCCTCGTTCCGCCACCTGTCAGATGTGTGACTTTGGGCAAGTCACTCCGCTTCTCGGTCCCTCAGTTCCCTCATCTGTAAAATGGGGATTAAGACTGTGAGCCTCACGTGGGGCAACCTCGTTACTCTGTATCTCCCCCAGCGCTTAGAACAGTGCTCGGCACATAGTAAGCGCTTAACAAATACCAATTTCATCATTATCGTAATCTGCAGAAGAGAAAGCAGTGCGGTCTAGTGGAAGGAGCCCAGGACTGGGAATGAGAAGACTTGATTTTAATGCCGGCTCCGTCGCTTGTCTGCTGTGTGACCTTGGGCAAGTCACCTCACTTCTCTGCCCCTCGGTTCCCTCATCTCTAAAAGAGGGATTCAATACCTGTTCTCTCTCCTCCTTAAGCTGTGAGCTCCACGTGGGACCTGCTCGACTCCGCTTTGCTGTCCTATCCCAAGCGCTCAGTACAGTGCTCTGTGCGCAGTAAGGGCTCTAAATCCGGCCGATGGATCTGTCTTCTGAAAAGTTTTCCAAAGCGCCGATCTTGGAAGTCAGCAGTAAATAGGAATTGACAGTTCCTATCGATAATTGAGACGCAGCGGGACTCAGTGGAAAGAGCCCGGGCTTGGGAGTCAGAGGGCGTGGGTTCTAATCCCGGCTCGGCCACTTGTCAGCTGTGTGACTTTGGGCAAGCCGCTTCACTTCTCTAGGCCTCAGTTATCTCATTTGAAAAATGGGGATAGAGCCCGTGAGCCCCACGTGGGACAACCTGATGACCTTGTATCTACCCCAGCTCCTAGAACAGTGCTTGGCCTATAGTAAGCGCTTAACAAATACCATTCTCGGTATCATTATTATAATGACGACGATAAGGAAAATCCCAGCTTGGTGCTTCCTCGTTGGAATCTTGAGCGTGACAGAGCCCTCCCGATTTATGATGCAGACACGATTCAATTCTTCGAGGGTAGAAATGAGCTCGTCCAAGGCCGGGTCAACATTTATGAGGGTAATTATAAAAAGACAGAGTGATCGTAAGATCACGGTCAACATCTCTGGTCATCTGAATCCACTGCTTTCTTGCCGCACTTTAATTCTTCTATTGGTGAAAAGCTTCAGTCAGCAACCACTCTGGCAAACACATTTCAATCTCTTCAGTGGCAATTCTTTGGAGAGGAATGAGAAGACCTCATTTTTTTTTTTTTTTAAAGCCAAATCAATCAGCGGTACTTATTGAGTTTCCACTCGATGAAATGCTAGAGATGAATATTAGAGAAGCGGCGTGGCTCAGTGGAAAGAGCCCGGGCTTGGGAGTCGGAGGTCATGGGTTCTAATCCCGACTCTGCCACTCGTCGGCGGTGTGACTTTGGGCAAGTCACTTAACTTCTCTGGGCCTCAGTTACCTCATCTGTAAAATGGGGATTGAGACTGTGAGCCCCACGTGGGACAGGGACAGTGTCCAAACCGATCTGCTTGTATCCACCCCAGCGCTTAGTACAGTGCCTGGCACGTAGTTAAGCGCTTAACAAATGCCATTAAAAAAAATACGCTGTACTGAATGCCTCCTGAGTGGATAGCATCGTAAAGAGCAACTACTATGTGCTCAGTACTTGACTGAGTTCCTCTTGTGCGTAGAGCACTCTGCTAAATACCTAAATACTCAAGTCTAGTCCTGGCTCCCCCATTTATCTGCTCTGTCGTCTTAAATTCTTACCTTCTCTGTGCCTCAGTTACCTCATCCGGGAAAGGGGGTGGGTGGATCAGGACTGTGAGCTCCAAGTGGGACATGGACTTTGTCCAGACTGATTAGCTTGCATCTACCCCAGCGCTTAGTACAGTGCCTGGCACATAGGGCTTAACGAGGACTATGAAAAAGCACTCTACTGTGTACATACGGTGGGCACAGCACTGTACTGAATGCCTTCCCTGTGCAGAGCACTCTCTTGATTGCCTACTGCAAGAAGAGCACTGTACTGAGCACATAGTGGATGCAGAGAACCGTACTGAGTGCCTACTGGATGTATAGCACTTAATAGAGCACTGTACTGAGAGTCCACTGGATGCGGAGCACTGGACTGAGTCCCCACTGTGTGTTAAATACCGGGCAGAGTGCCTGCTCCGTGCAGAGCACTGTACTGGAAGCCTACTGTGTGCAGAAGGACTCTACTGAGCACCTATAGTGTGCAGAACACTGTACTGACTGCCTATTGTAGAGAAGCAGTGTGGCTCGGTGGAAGGGGCTCCGGCTTGGGGGGCAGAGGTCATGGGTTCGGATCCCGCCTCTGCCACTCTTCAGCTGTGTGACTGTGGGCGAGTCACTTCACTTCTCTGTGCCTCAGTTCCCTCATCTGTAAAATGGGAATTATCTGTGAGCCTCACATGGGACCACCTGATTACCCTGTATCTACCCCAACGCTCAGAACAGTGCTCTGCACATAGTAAGCGCTTAACAAACCCCAACATTATTATTATTACTGTATGCAGTGCACTGGGCTAAGGGTTTGGAAAAGCAGAAGCAGTAAATCAATAATTTCTATCCCTTCTGCGTTGCCCTGACTGGCTCCCTTTCCTCTTCCCCCCTCCCAGCCCCACACCACTTCTGTCCACATCTGTCATTTATTTATTTGTACCGATGTCTGTCTCCCCAGCTCTAGACCGTAAGCTCCTGTGGACACAGAATGTGTCTATTACCGTATTATCCTCTCCCAAGCGCTCAGTACAGTGCTCTGCACCCAGGAAGCGCTCAATAAATATGATCGGGTGAACGGATGAATGAACGAGCTTACGGCCTAGAGGATAAACTTCTCACTCTGGGCTTCGAGGCTGTCCATCACCTGGCCCCTTCCCACCTCTCCTCCCTCCTCTCTCTCCACCGCCCGCCCCGCACGCTCCGCTCCTCCGCCGCCCGCCCCCTCGCCGTCCCCCGGTCTCGCCCGGCCCGCCGTCGACCCCCGGGCCGCGTCCTCCCGCGGTCCCGGAACGCCCTCGCTCCTCGCCTCCGCCGGGCCGATTCTCTTCCCCTCTTCGAAACCCTACTGAAAACTCACCTCCTCCGAGAGGCCTTCCCAGACCGAGCTCCCCTTCTCCCTCTACTCCCTCTACCGCCCCCCCTTCGCCTCTCCGCAGCTAAACCCTCTTTTCCCCCCATCTCCCTCCGCTCCTCCGCCTCTCCCCTCCCATCCCCTCGGCACCGTACTCGTCCGCTCGACTTATATATCTTCATCACCCTATTTATTTTGTTGATGAGATGTCTATCGCCTCGATTCTATTTATTTGCTATTGTTTTAGCGAGATGGCCATCCCCTCGATTCTATTTATCGCCATCGTTCTCGTCTGTCCGTCTCCCCCGATTAGACCGTGAGCCCGTCAGAGGACAGCGACTGTCTCCATCTGTTACCGATTTGTCCATTCCAAGCTCTCAGTACGGTGCTCTGCACATAGTAAGCGCTCAATAAATACTACTGAATGAATGAATGAATAACTGTTGGAGCTTACAGTCGGATGGAAATTAATGCATTCTTTTTGTTCTCCTCTCCCAAATCTCTCCTGGGAAAATGATGGCTTCATTCCCATGGAACATGCCGACCGATCATTTGGGATTACCCCAAATGTTGACAGAAGTTGAAATAGTACTAACAGTTGAGGTATTTATTAAGACTTTCTATATACCAAGCATTGTACTAAGTGCCGGGGTAGGTACAAGTTAAGTTTATCAAGTTAGTTAGAGATGAAGCGAGGCCTAACGGATAGAGGCCGGGCCTGGGAGTCAGAAGGATCTGAGTTCTGATCCCAACTCCGCCACTTGACTGCTGAGTGACTTAGGGTAAATGGCTTAATTTCTCCGTGCCTCAGTTACTTCATCTATATAATGGGGATTAAGACTGTAAGCCCCACGTGGGACGGGGATTGTGTCCAACCCTATTCGCTTGTATCCACCCCGGTGCTTAGAACAATGCCTGGGATGTAGCAAGTGCTTAATGACTACTACAGTTATTATTATTATCGTCAATAATGTCAGGTCCCCCATGAGGCTCACAGTCTAAATCTCACAGTCTCACACTTTTGAGAAGCAGCGTGGCTCAGTGGCAAGAGCCCGGGCTTGGGAGTCAGAGGTCGTGGGTTCTAATCCCGGCTCTACCACTTACCTGTTGTGTGACCTCGTGTAAGCCGCTGAACTTCTCTGTGCCTCAGTTACCTCATCTGTAAAATGGGAATGAAGACTGTGAGCCCCAAGTGGGACAACCTGATCACCTTGTACCTACCCCAGCGCTTAGAACAGTGCTTGGCACATAGTAAGCGCTTAACAAATACCGCAATTACTATTGAACGGAAGGGGAACGAGGATTACCTCTCCATTCTGTAGATGAGGGAGCCGTAGCCCAGGGAATTGAATCGACTTGCCCAAGGTCTCACATGGGGCTCACCCTCTAAAAGACAGGACCCCGCTTTGGCCAGCCATCGGAATTTTCTTATTTCCCGCTTCAGAGTCTTGTCCCCTCCAAGGGCTTAATAAATGCTCTCGACTCCTGTGAAGAATTTTCCCAATTATGCAGTATTTCAGTATTCGAAGTTACGCAGCTCACCTCGCCCTCTCCATCAAAACTCCAGAGTTCGTGGAGGACACCATTATTACGGGAGATCTGTTCGGTGATATTCAAGGAGAGAGAGGCTGCCCTGAATGAATGTCAGCGAACAGGTTCCAGGAGGGGGATTCCGAGGGGAATTCAATTATTCCGATTACCCATGGAAATCATTTCGTAAACATCTTCGAGCCTTCCCGGAGCAGACCGTTAGTGCTGACATTCGGCAGTTGGATTTGGGGAGTTTCACGAGGATTGGTAAACCAGAGAAGAGACACCTTCCCTCTCTCGTCCATCTTTCCTTTTCGCCGTCACTGTCCCAAACGATCAATCGGTCAATGGCATTTATTGAGCGCTTACTGTGTGCGGAGCACTGGATTAAGCGCTTGGGGGAGACCAAAACCACGGAGTTCATAGACAGGTTTCCCTGCTCGCATCATCTAGAGCACTGTACTAAGCACTTCGGAGAGCTCAGGACCGCAGTGTTGGTAGAGTTGCCCCTTCCTACCTCACCTGGCTACTCTCCTACTCCAACCCAGCCCACGTTTTGCTCCTCTACTGCCAACCGTCTCACTGGGCCTCCATCTCGTCCACCTCACCACTGACCTCTCGCCCGCTCGTCCCGCCTCCGGCCTGGAATGCCCTCCATCCTCATATCCGACAGACGATGACTCTCCCCCATTTCAAAGCCTTACGGAAGGCCCATCTCCTCCAAGAGGCCTTCCCGGACTGAGCCCCGCTTTTCCTCAGCTTTCACTCCCTTCTGCGTCACCCTGACTTACCCCATTTACTCACCACCCCACTGCCCCACGGCACTTAAGTACCTTTCCGTAATTCATTTTTTCTTAATGTCTGTCTCCCTCTCTGGTCTGTGAGCTCATCCTGGGCAGAGAATGTGTCTGTTGTATTATGCTGTACTCTCCCAAGTGCTTAGTACAGTGCTCTGCACATCAATAAATGCCACTCGTCAGCTGTGTGACTGTGGGCAAGTCACTTAACTTCTCTGGGCCTCGGTTCCCTCATCTGTAAAATGGGGATTAAGACTGTGAGACTCACGTGGGACAAGCTGATGACCCTGTATCTCCCCCAGCGCTTAGAACGGTGCTCTGTACATAGTAAGTGCTTAACAAATACCAACATTATTATTATTACTGATTGATAAAAACAGAAACTCCTTACGGTCACCTTTAATGCATTGAATGAGCTTCGCCTCCTCCCACCTCACCTCGCCGCTCTCCTACTACTGCAGAGCCGGGATCTTTCACTCCTCTAGCACCAGCTTGCTCTCTGTGCCCCGATCTCGTCTATCATCTCGCCATCGACCCCTCGCCCAATTCCTCCCCCATCCTGGAACTCCCCACCCCCTGCCCCGCATATACACCAGACCACCGGTCCCTCCTCACCCCAAAGCGTTATTACGTTGGCATCTCCTCCAAGAGGCCTTCCCTGATTAAGCCCCCCTTTTCCCGGCTCCCCGTTCCTCCTGCGTCACCTCCGTACTTGCATCTTGGTCTGGGCACTTTTGGACATTTGATTTTTGCCCCACTCTCGGGCTGTCTCCCCCGTTCTAGACTGTGAGCCCGTTGGGTAGGGATTGCCTCTATCTGTCGTTGAACTGTACTTTCCAAGCGCTTAGTAGAGTGTTCTGCACATAGTAAGCGCTCAGTAAATACCAATGAATGAAAGAGCCCTAGACTGTGAACTCATCGTGGGCAGGGAGTATGTCCGTTTATTGTTCCATCGTGCTCCCCAAAGAGTGCTCAAGAAAAACGATTGAATGAATGAATGGATCTTGAAACTGCATATCGCATATGGCAAATTATTCATTCGCATTCGTATCCGTTTCTATTAGTGACTCTTACAAGACTCTAAGCTTCTTGTGGGCAGGGAACGTGCCTGCCGACTCTGATGGATCGTACTCTCCCAAGCGCTTAATACAGCGCTCCCTACGGTGCGTACAACTCCCCTTCATGAGGGTGATGGCGACTCTAGAGTGCTCAGTACAGTGCACGACACCCAACGGGTGCTCCATAAATCCGACGGCTCCGGGTGAGTGCTGAGAAATCAGATCTCCACCCAAAACGCGACGTTCCCTCAGCTCTGCACCAGCTCATTCCTCTCAGGGCAGTGGTATTTCAGCAGGTCAGTAATTCACAAATGACCTCTTTTTTCAACCGAGCAAATGCTGACTCTTGGACTTTGCCACCACATTAATCTTTTGTCTCTTGGAAGACCTCTGTAAAGAGCCTTCTTGCAAGGGACCATTTGCTGTAGATATGCAAGAGGGGGGCAAAGAGGAGTGTATCATCACTCCCTGAGAAGCAGCGTGGCCTAGTGGGTAGACCCCAAGCCTGGGAGTCAGAAGGACCTGGGTTCTAATTCCGGCTCCGCCACCCGTCCTTGGACAAGTCGCTTCGGTTCTCTTGGGCCTCGGTTTCCGCACCTGTAAAACGCAGATTAAGACTGTAAACTGTAAGACTTTCTAGGCCGTCAACTCCTTGTGGGCAGGGAACGGGTCTGTTTACTGTTCTGTTGTCCTCTCCCGAGTCCTTGGTACAGTGCTCTGCACACAGTAAGCACTCAATAAATGCGATTGAATGAGTGAATGTGAGCCCCAGGTGGGACGTGGACCGTGTCCAACCTGCTTAGCTTGTGTCTACCTCAGTGCTTCTAACAGCTCCTGACACATAACAAATACCCTAAAAAGCAGGGCATCGACTCCCAGATCTATGGTCTTTCCGCGGGTCCGCTTCGCTTCTCAGGATGGAAAACGTAGGTTTCAGTTCTTCCTCTGGCCTGTTTCGTGACCTCGGGTGAGTCATTTAACCTTCCCAGACTCAGTTTCCTCATTTACCCTGGCCGCCTTCCCCCCAGTAGACTTGAGTCTCCTCCCTCGATTCTCTCCCTTGCCGCTGCTCCCCACCTAGTGCTTATTCACACAGTGATGAATAAATGCCAATTAATTCATTCATTCAATCATATCTGTTGGGCGCCTACTGTGTGCAGAACATTGTACTAAGCCCTTGGGAGAGTACAATAGAATGATAAACAGACGCAATCCCTGTCCACAGTGATCTGGAAAAAATAATTAACTCTGCTGAGTTTATTTATCAGAGATTCACTGGAGCTGAATTCTATTTATGTTTTGGGTTTTTTTTTCCTTTTTAAACTCCAGACTGTTTGTAAGGGATCCAGTGGTAGAAATGCATCTGCTCGACCAACTGGAGATGTCAACGGGAAAGGACAAAGAGCGGGAGAGAAATTCTGCTGCAAGTCTCAAAGGTATCATCGTTTCTTCCAGCCCGCGTTCGTTTCCCGATGCCTTCGCCTTTAAACGCATCGCTGTTTATCTCGGAACGTTACGGTGATTTGGGATCGACTGAACCCGTCTCCGAGTCTCCTGGATGGGCCCTATTAATGAACGGGCGTTCCAGATGACGGATGATGCTTGAAGTTCCGTGTCTACTAATTCATTTTTGATTAGAACATGGGCATCTCCAGGAATATAGATGACATTTTCCAGCAACGCGGTCATCTGATCGGAACCTACTACGCGATGCTTGGCTGGTGTTGGATTTTGAGAGGCACTTTATATTCGCCGATCATTGTGCTAAAAAGGCTCCGTTCTGTGAGTCGGCGTACCTCAAACTAATGATAATAATGAGTGATGGTCCTTGTGAAGTGCTTACTTTGTGCCACGCACTGTTCTAAGTGCTGGGGTAGATACACGTTAGACAGGTTGGACACAGTCCTGTCCCCCGTGGGGCTCACGCCTTAAGCCCCGTTTTACAGATGAGGTAACTGAGGCCCAGAAAAGCCAAGTGACTCACCCAAGGTCATACAGCAGACAATAATAATTATAATAATGGAACTTGTTAAGCGCTTACTTTGTGCCAAGCACTGTACAAAGTAATCAGGCCGTCCCACGTGGGGCTCACAGTCTTAATCCCCATAAAACAGATGAGGAATAATAATGGTGATATTTGTTCAGCGCTTACTATGTGCAGAGCACTGTTCTAAGCGCTGGGGGGATGCGAGGTGATCATGTTGTCCCACGTGGGGCTCACAGTCTTCATCCCCATTTTACAGATGAGGTCACTGAGGCACAGAGAAGTGAAGTGACTTGCCCACAGTCACACGGCTGGCAAGCGGCAGAGGGGGGATCTGAGGCACAGAGAAGGGAAGTGACTGGCCCAAAGTCACACAGCTGACAAGTGGCAGAGCCAGGATTAGAACCCAGGTTCTTTCAACTCCCAGCCCGACCTACTCCTCAGTGGTTCTGAGCCTTCGATTTATTTTCATTTATGGCAAATCCCCGGAATGGATTCGGCCGTGATCGCCAAGCGCTTAGCACGTGCTGCGCACACCGTACGCGCTCAGTAAATACCATCGATTGAGAATCTTTGCCTGCAAAGGTGGTTTCTTTTTGCTCGTGCTGCCAGGTGGCGTGACGGGATGCCAAAGACTACGTGATTGCCCCGAGGTGGAATGGTTGGGATACAAGCGAGAAACCGGGATTCTTGATCAAAACGCGGCACACAGATTAAAGGGGTTTTAGACAGGGATCAACAGCCAAGTATGGCAGTCCTTTGCAGTCTGCCATTACCAACCTAAAGGCGTTGGCTGAAAGCGCTGATAGAAGAGCTTCTCCGCCCCAAAATTGAGACGTTCTTCTATTTCAGTCCTTTCTGGCCAAGACTGTTTATTGTTCTGTGGGGTTTTTCCCCCACGACTTGCGGTCTTGTCTGATGCTGTCGAGCTGTGTCCGACCCATAGCTACGCCACGGATACGTCTCTCCCAGGACGCCCCACCTCAGTCTGCCATTGTTCTGGTAGTGGATCCGTAGTTTTCTTGGTCAAAATCCAGAAGTGGTTGACCATTGCCGCCTTCCACGTAGTCAACTTGAGTCTCCGCCCTCTACTCTCTCCCAGCCCCCACCGCCCAGCACCGGTGAGTTTTGACTTGTAGCCGACGGCCCGCCACTCGCTAGCCACCGGCCAAGCTGGGAATGGAACGGACGGGCCTCCGCTTGACTCTCCCTCCCGTAGCCGAGACTGGTAGAGGACTGGAAACTCTCCAGGTGCCACCCTGAGAGGGACAAGGCTGGCGGAGCTTCCCATTTATAGTAGTGGAACTCTGAGGTAATTCTATTTTCTATTTCGCGACTAAGCCCTCATTCGTTCGTTCACTCATTCGTATTTATTGAGCGCTTACTGTTTGCAGAACAGTGTACAGAGCGTTTGGGAGAGTACAATAGAGCGATAGACACATTCCCTGCCCACGACGAGCTTATCAGTCCTTATTTCCTCTTCTCACATTCCCTTCTGTGTCACCCTTGGAGAAGCAGCGTGGCTCAGTGGAAAGAGCACGGACTTTGGAGTCAGGGCTCATGAGTTCGAATCCCAGCTCTGCCACTTGTCGGCTGTGTGACTGTGGGCAAGTCACTTAACTTCTCTGTGCCTCAGTTCCCTCATCTGTAAAATGGGGATGAAGACTGGGAGCCCCACGTGGGACAACCTGATTCCCCTATGTCTACCCCAGTGCTTAGAACAGTGCTCGGCACATAGTAAGCACTTAACAAATACCCTTGCATTTGAATTTGCATCCTTTCTTCCCCCCTCCTTCAACCCCATAGCACTTATGTCCATATCCGTCATTTATAAATTTATTTTAGTGTCATCTCCCCCGCTAGACTGTGAATTCTAAATGGGCAGGAAACGTCTACCAATTCTGTTAGATTGTACTTTTCCAGGCTCTTCGTACAGTGCTCTGCACCCAGTAAGCACTCAATAAATACCATTGGTTGAGTGGTGCTGCTCTGTCGTCTTCTGCTATACTTCGGCAGGGATTCTTAGCCTTAATATCACTGTGCCTCAATCTCGCCTATCTGGCCGCGGATCCCTGGCCCACATCATTCCTTCATTCAGTAGTATTTATTGAGCGCTTACTATGTGCAGAGGACTGTACTAAGCACTTGGAATGTACAATTAGGCAACGGAGAGAGACGATCCCCGCCCACGTCCTGCCTCTGGCCTGGAACGCCCTCCCTCCTCGTATTCCCGAGAGACGATAACTCTCCCTCCCTTCGAAGACTTACTAAAGGCCCGTCTCCTCCAAGAGGCCTTCCCCGACCAAGTGCTCCTTTCCTCTTCTCCCACTCCCTTCTGCATCGCTCTGACTCGCTCCCTTGGCTCTTCCCCCCTCCCAGCCCCACACCACTTATGTCCATATCTGTCATATATTTATTTCTATTCATATTTACCTTCACCTCCTCTAGACTGTAAGCTTGTTGTGGGCAGGGAATCTGTTGTATTATACTCTCCCGAGCACTTAATACAGTGCTCTGCACCCAATAAGCGCTCAATAAATACTATTGAATGAATGAATCTTAATTTATGCCAGCTTGTTTTAGGCCATTAGATCATAAACTCTTGAGGGCAGGGACCCTCATATCTCTGCTACCTCTGTTGTTTCGTACTCTTCCAAGTGCTTTGTACAGCGCTCTGCGCATAATAAGTGCACAATAAATACGAATGATCGATTAATACCTGAGAGCAGTAGGCTGCCCAGAATTAGAGTTAAGATTATGACGTTTGTGTCACCGATAATGCAGACTGGAGGTGTGAAAGAGAATGTAGTATTTTGGTGAAATGAGGGGATTGTAAGCTCCTCGTGGGCAGGAAAAGCGTCTACCAACTCTACCTTACTTTCCCAAGCATTTAGTATAGCGCTCTGCACACAGTAATCAATCAATCAGGACACTGTACTAAGCTTTTCAGAGAGCACGACACGACAATATTACAGACACATTCCCCGCCACCAGTCAGTTTACAGTCTAGAGGGGGAGACAAATGTTAAATAAATACAATTACAGATATGGACCTAAGCGTTGTGGGGTTTGGAGGGGGGAATGAAGAAAGGGGGCAAGTCGGGTGACGCAGAAGGGAATGGGAAAAAAGGAAATGAAAGCTTAGTCAGGTAATAATAATAATAATAATAATAATGTTGGTATTTGTTAAGCGCTTACTATGTGCCGAGCACTGTTCTAAGCGCTGGGGTAGACACAGGGGAATCAGGGTGTCCCACGTGGGGCTCACAGTCTTCATCCCCATTTTACAGATGAGGGAACTGAGGCCCAGAGAAGTGAAGTGACTTGCCCACAGTCACACAGCCGACAAGTGGCAGAGCTGGGATTCGAACTCATGAGCCCTGACTCCAAAGCCCGTGCTCTTTCCACTGAGCCACGCTGCTTCTCCAAGAGGTAAGACCTCTTGGAGGAGATGTGCTTTCAATAAGACTCTGAATGTGGGGGAGAGTCATTGTCTGGCGGATTTGAGGAGGGAGGGCGTTCCAGATCAGAGGCAGGAAGTGGGCGAGAGGTCGGCGGCGAGTTCAAGGAGCAGTAAGTGCTGAATAAACGATTGATTGATTAACTGATTGACAGATTCTTGCCCTATTGCTTTAGCTTCAGCTCTATCTCCACTATTTGACCTTCCTCCTCTACCACTACAAGATTCCTGAAGGCCCATCTCCTCCAAGGGGCCCTCCCAGACTAAGCCCTCCTCTCCTCTTCTCCCATTCCCTTCTGCGTTGCCCTGACCTGCTCCCTTTGTTCTTCATTCCTGCGCACTTCATTCTTCCAACGTCGACTTCCTCAATGTGCCTCGATCTCCTGTCTCGCACCCTTTGCTCATGTTCTCCCACCTGCCTGGATCTCCCTCCCTCTGCAAATCCAACAGACCACCGTTCGCTTCGCCTTTAAAGCCTATGAAGACTCACATCTCCTCCGAGAAGCCTTCCCTGATTGTCTCTTCTCCCTATTCTATTCTCCTTCCCTACCGTGTCACCTTTGCTAAGAAGCGGCGTGGCTCAGTTGACAGAGCCGGGCCTGGGGGTCACAAGGACTGGGATTCTAAACCCAGCTCTGCCATTTGTCGGCTGTGTGACTTTGGGCAAGTCACTTCACTTCTCTGGACCTCAGTTTCCTCATCTGGAAAATGGGGATGAAGGCTGTGAGCTCCATGTGGGACGGGGACTGTGTCCAACCTGATTAGCTTGGCTCTACTTCAGTGCTTAGTACAGGGCCCACCACAATTATCATTATTATAATTATTTTCATTTAAGTCCTCACCCCCACGGCACCTACCCCAACCCCCATCCCCACAGCTCTTAGTAATAATAAAAATGGTAATTGTTAAGTGATTACTATGTGCCAGGCACTGTTCTAAACTCTAGGGTCGATGCAAGTTACATCGGACACAGTTCCCCTCACACACGGGGCTCCCCGTTTTACAGATGAGGGAACTGAGGCCCAGAGAAGTGAGGTGTCCTGGCCAAGGTCACACAGCAGACATGCATCAGAATCGGGATTAGAACCCATGACCACCTGACTCCCAGACCTGTGCTCTATCCACTAAGCCACACGACACTCCTTAATGCTCAGTTGCTTTCCGTAATTGAGATTCATTTTAATGTCTGTCTGCCCTGTTAGATCGCAAGCTCCTAGAGGGTGGGAACTGTGTCTACCACCGCTTCCGTGCCCTCCCAAGGGTTTAGTCCAGTGCTTTGCACCCAGTAAGCATTCGGTACACGCCCTAGATTGATGGGGTTATGATGGAGGCTGGTATCCACGATCCCTCTTTAGCCTAAGCCGTGTCGCACGTGGAAAAAGTCCACAGTGAGAAGCAGGGAGATAACCATTTTTCTTATCTTTCAATATTTCGGTCAGTAAACATTTACACAGTCCTTGTTTCAGAGCGTAGTCCGGGTCATTTTTCTCAGAATGAAGAGCCGAGCTCACTGCCGGGATTGAATCTCTTTAATATTCCTCAAGGCCTTCACTGGCCCTCAATAACCGATGGATTCAAAGATTTTGTCCAGAGCGTCGCTCTCTAAAGAGCCCAGCCCTCTCGGGCCGCGTCGATTCGATTCCGATCTTCCGACTCCCCTTGTGGCTTCATCCCGAATGCCGCTCGTCGACGAATGGCGGAATGCGCTTTAAGGCAGCGAGGGGTTAACTTTCCCAAGCCACCTCTTCCTGTGCTGTAGCCTGGAGGCAGGGGAATGGACCAGATGGTCCAGCTGTTTCCCTCCCAAGAGGATGAATGGTTTCTTTAGGCGTTCTCCAAACTCTGTAAAAACCAGAGGAAGGTAGAACTAATTTGAGTTCTCGCCCTCATGACTAAATTATTAATGAGATCTTCTGGAGAAGTGCAGCTTCTGTAGTACCCAGGGCAAATGCATGAGGAGATCGGGACTGACTTTTCTATTTTGGGGAGTGAGGATGAGGAGTTGTATCGAAGCAGCGTGGCTCAGTGGAAAGAGCCCAGGCTTGGGAGTCAGAGTTCATGGGTTCGAATCCCGGCTCTGCTACTCGTCAACTGTGTGACTGTGGGCGAGTCACTTAACTTCTCTGGGCCTCATCTGTAAAATGGGGATTAACTGTGAGCCTCACGTGGGACAACCTGTTGACCCTGTATCTACCCCAGCGCTTAGAACAGTGCTCTGCACATAGTGAGTGCTTAACAAATACCAACATTATTATTATTATTATGTAGAATCGCGGGCTTCTAATTGGGTGTACTGTGGATTGTCCAGTGAGTTTGAGAAAACGCGTCCTCGCTGAATCAGTGAAGAAGCAGCCTGGTTTTAGTGGAAAGAGCCCCACCTTGGGAGTTAGAGAATATCCCAGCTCCGCCACTTGTCAGCTGTGTGACTTTGGGCAAGTCGCGTCACTTCTCTGCGCCTCAGTTCCCTCATCTGTAAAATGGGGATGAAGTCTGTGAGCCCAATATGGGGCAACCCGATTACCTTGTCCGTATCTGTAATTCATTCATTTCAATGATTATCTTTATCCCCCTCTAGACTGTAAACTCACTGGGGGCAGGGAACGCGCCCGTTCACTGTCCTCATGGACTCTCCCAATCTCTTAGTACAGTGCTATGCGCACAGTAAGCGCTCAGTAAGTACAATTGACTGAATGACTGACGGTTCCTCCATCTCGATTCTCCCACCTACATCTCAGGCTCATCCTTCTCTCCCTTAACTCCCTTCCTGTCTGTCAGTCCACAGCTTTTCCCATCATCAAACCCTTTAGATATCCTGTTTTCCCTATATTTCTTATTCTTTCCTTCCTCTGAGTCATCACCTCAGCGCTATGTCACTTTCCTAAGACTCATTACGTTTATCACTGGTTATTATCGAGCGCTTGCTGGGTGGAGAGCACTGTACTAAACCCTTGGGAGAGTGCGATAGACACAATCTCTTCCTTCTGCATCCAGAAAGCTGAAATGAAGGCTTGGGAGATTACAAAGGAGTAGGTGGTAATAATAATAATTATAATAATATTGGTATTTGTTGGTATTTAAGTGCTTACTATGTGCCGAGCACTGTTCTAAGTGCTGAGGTAGATACAGGGTAATTCGTTCATTCAATAGTATTTATTGAGCGCTTACTATGTGCAGAGCATTGTACTAAGCGCTTGGAATGGACAATTCGGCAACAGACAGAGACAATCCCTGCCCATCGAAGGGCTGACAGTCTAATCGGGGGAGACAGACGGACAAAAACGAGACAACCGAATCACGATAGATAAATAGAATCGAGGGGATGTACACCTCAATAACAAAATAAATAATCAGGTTGTCCCACGTGAGGCTCACAGTCTTAATCCCCATTTTACCCAGCTGCTGGGTATTTGCCCCCTGCTCACTTTCCAACTCCTCACTACGTCGGGGGTATGTATTGAGTGCAGAGCACTGTACTGAGCGCTTGGGAGACTACAACAGAGTTGGTAGAGAGCTTATAATGTACAGGACTAGTCTTACACCCTCTTCCATCTTAATATTCTCTCCGTCCCCAGCCTTCATGTACAGATCCTATACTTCCCTAGTCCTCTATCACTCGGGAATTTATTTTACGGTCCATTTTCCCCGTACACCTCGTGTCTACCATCTCTGCTGTTTTGTTCCCTCCCAAGCACTTAGACTCGTGCTGGGCGCACAGTTAGCACAATAAATATAACTTATCAATCGATAAGTAAATGATATTGATTGAGCGTTTACTATAGGCAGAGCACTGTACTAATCACGTGGGAGAGTACAATACGGCAGAATTAGCAGACATGTTTCCTGCCCAAAATACAGTTTTAGAGGGGGAGACAGACATTAATATGAATGAATCGGTCATTTATAGTATATAATTGAATTGTTTGACTGTTTCCTATTTGTTAATCGTGGTCCACCCTAGCGATATGCTAAGCACCTGTGGAACGTGTCTGTTAAGTCTGTTGGATTGTGCTCTCCCAAGGGCTTTGTTCAGTTCTCTGCACATAGTGAGCGCTCAATACATACAATGGATTGCTAGTGGGTGGATATTGTTTTCCTCTGGTATACCCTCCGAAGAGATTTACCAAATTGGGCAGCCAATAAGTGTTTTTGATCAAGGTTAGCCAATTAACCGTTAATATTCTGCCCTTGATTTTGCACCCTTTATTCACCCCACCCTCACCCCCACAGTACTAATGTCCATTTCTTTAAATGATCTATAGATCTATAAATTGTATATTAATGTCACTCTCGCCCTCTAGACTGTAAGCTGACTATGGGCATGGAACCTGTCTACAAACTCTTTGGCCTTGTACTCTCCCATGCACTGAGTACAGTGGTCTGTACGGAAGTGCTTAGCACAGTGCTCAAGAGCTTAGTACAGTGCTCAAGCGCTTAGGACGGTGTTCTGCACACAGTAAGTACTCGATAAATACAATTGAATGACTGAATGAACACACAATAAGAGCTCGGTAAATACTTTGGATTGAGCCATGTTAAAACAAGAGGAAGGATCGCATCTAATTTCTCAAAAAGAGGTTTAGCATGGGGTGTGGAGGGGAACCACTGTAAAAAAAAAATGATGGTCTTTGTTAAGGTCTTACTATGTGTCAGACACCGTACTAAGCGCTGGGGTGGATACAAGCAAATCAAGTTGGACACAGTCCTTGTCCCACCTGGGCTTCACAGTCTCATTCCCCATTTTACAGATGAGGTAGCCGAGGCACGGAGAAGTGAAGCGACTTGTCCAGGGTCACACAGCAGACAAGAGGTGGGACGGGATTAGAACCCGTGACCGCATTAGCTCATAAGCCCCTGGAGAGCAGGAAACGTGTCTTCTACTGTGCTTTCTCAGCTGCTCAGATCGGCGAGTGTCTTGCGTTCACCAAACACCGTTATTGCTACTTGAGCAGCGGTAATTCCACGAGTCGACTTAATCTGAAGCCAAAGGATAAACGATTTCATTAGAGAGTTTTCTTCACTTCACAAGTTTGCTCCGGACAGACTGCTCACGTGATAAGGATTGGCGTGATACACATGGAGAATCCGAAAATGAAAAGCACGCGTTAATAACACGGAAGTGCAGACAAGTTGCCCATAAAATAGATTCAATCAAAAATGCACCAGGTTCTTACATTAAGCGAGTTCTCGAAAAGCAGAAAAGAGCCTTACTAAAACCCAATATATACCCAAAAAAATCGTCCTTGAATATCTCTTCAGTTTGGAAAATAAATTATTGCCAAATCCATTCTAAGCACAAGTTTTCATGGAAGACTAGAACACAAGCTAAATTTTAAGTAGATAAAATCCCCGTTCTTGATTTATGAGTGGGGAATGAAAAGTTGTTTTCATTTGAGGGAAAATTATTCTAACCTTTACAAGACTCATTTCAGCTTTCCAATCTGTTTCCCAATTTCCATACGCAAAAACATCACTCTGCCTTCAGTCGATTCCTGAAAAATCTCAGGCAATCAAGCCCGGGAAGTGGAGGGGAACCGAAATAATTAATAAAATGAAGCAGCCTGGCCTGATGGAAAGACCATAGGCCTGGGAGTCAGAAGACCTGGGTTCTAATCCCCACTCCTCCTCTTGCCTGCTGGGTGACCTTAGTCAAGTCACTTCTTATTGCCTTCAACAAGTGCCTACAGTCGTTGGCCTTTTAGACTTTCAACTCTCCCTTTCTTACCTTCATTCATTCATTCAATAGTATTTATTGAGCGCTTACTCTGTGCAGAGCACTGTACTAAGCGCTTGGAATGGACAGTTCGGCGACAGATAGAGACAATCCCTGCCCAATGACGGGCTCACGGTCTAATCGGGGGAGACAGACCAAGGTTCAAGGTGCTTCAGTCTTTGTTGTAAAGTCTACTAGAGGTAAACTACAGGAACCCCGCCTTCATGGAGCTTAAGGCATGGCGGAGAGGATAGAGCCCGGTCCTGGGAGTCAGAAGGTCATGGGTTCTAATCCCACTCCGCCACTTGTCTGCTGTGTGACCTTGGGCAACTCACTTTACTTCTCCATGCCTCAGTTACCTCATCTGGAAAATGGGGCTCGAGACTGTGAGCCCCACGTGGGACAGGGACTGCGTCCAACCCGACTCGCTTTAATCTACCCCAGTGCTTAGTACAATGCCTGACACATAGTGAGCGCTTGACAAATATAATGATTATTGTTATTATCATTATTACTTGTCCATTCTCCTCCCGGCTCCACCCCAGCCAACTCTCTTGACCGATGTCACTGCTCTTGTGACTCTCCGGTCTCGAGCCCATTTCACCCTCCCTTCCGGAGCTAAAGATCAGGAATGAATAATCAGTAGCGGAGAAGCAGTTGTGTAGACCTCAAGGCTGTAAGTTTACTATAGGCGGAGAACATGCTGGCTAATTCTTTCTTATTGTACTCTCCCAAGCGTTTAGCCCAGTGCTCTGCAGATAGTAAGAGTAAACTTCTCGTTGTACCTCCATTATGTCTATCTCGTTTTCCACTCCTGGCCCACGTCCTGCCTCTGGGCCTGGAACACCCTCCCGCTTCAAACCCCACAGACATTGACTCTCCCCTCCTTCGAAGCCTTACCGAAGGCCCGTCTCCTCCAAGAGGCCTTCCCTGACTAAGCCCCCCTTTCTTCTTCTCCCACTCCCTTCTGCCTCTCCCTGATTTGCTCCCTTTATTCATCCTCCCGCCCACCCCCACGGCACTTAAATCCAGATCTGTCATTTATTTATTTCTATTAACGTCTGTCTCCCCGCCTCTAGACTATGACCTCGTTGTGGGAGAGGAAAGGTGGTGTTTATTGTTATACCGTACCCTCCAAGGACCTCACACAGTGCTCAATAAATACGATTGAATGAATGAATTCAAAAGTACCATTGATTGATTGTTAGTGGCAAGAGCCCGGGCCCGGCAGTCAGAGGACCTGGGTTCTAATCCTGGCTACACCACTTTCCTGCTTGTCACCTTGGGAAAGCCACTTCACTTCTCTGTCCCTCAGTTTCTCCACGTGGGACAGGGACTGTGTCCAGCCTGATTATCTTGTGCCTACCCAAATCCCTCTTACAATGCTGGGCACATAGTGAATAGTTAACGGTTATTTCTTCCTCTTATTATTATTATCATTAGTAGTAGCAATAATATGGACAGCGTGGACTAGTGGAAAGTGCCTAGGCCTGGGAGTCAGAGGATCTGGGGTCCAATTTTGCCTCTGACACTCGACGGCTTTGTGACCTTGGACTAGTCACTTCACTTCTCTGTGCCTCACTTGCTTGTAAAATGGGGAGTCAGTACTTGTTCTCTCTCCTACTTAGACTGGGAGCCTCATGTGATACGGAGACGGTGTCTGACCTGATTAACTGGTATCTACCCCAGAACTTATAGTAAGTGCTTAACATCATTATTATGATGATGACTATTAATGATTCACCCAGGGAAATGGAGGTATCTAATTTAATAATAATGATTAATAATAATCATGGTACTTGTTAAGCATTCACAATGTGCCAAGCACTTCTCTAAGCGATAGGGTAGATACAAGTTGATCAGGCTGGACACGGTCTCGACCCAGGGCTCCCACTCTTAATCCCTATTCTACAGATGAGGGGAGTGAGAAGTGAGGTGACTTGCCCAAGGTCACCCAGCAGATAAATGGGAGAAGGGGAATTCGAACCCGTGACCATCTGAACCCTGGGCCCGTGCTCCATCCACCAGACCCCATTGCTTCTCTGAAACCACGCTGCTTCTCTTCCTCTGCAATTTTCAGGTCACGCTTCTCCATTTGGTATTTTCTGAACCACTAGATCCTTAGTACACCATGACTCTCCCAAGTCCAAGAACTCATGACCAAGACCAGGAAAATAGCGTCGTTTGTGGCTGGACTCGCTCTAAATCGCCCATGATGCCTCAGTACGAATGATAACCAATCATTCACTCGATTGTATTTATTGAACGCTCGTCATAAGCCCTTTGGGAGAGAACAATAAACAGAGTTGGTAAACACATTCCCTGCCCACAACGAGCTAACGGTCCAGAAGGGAAGACAGACATTAATCAATGAATCCACCAACTGTATTTATTGAGCACTGACTATGTAATAATGATAATGATAATTGTGGTATTTGTTAAATGTCTACTATGTGCCGGACACTGTACTGAGCGATGGAGTGTATACAAGCAAATGGGGTTGGACGCAGTCCCTGTCCCACGTGGGGCTCACAGCCTTAAGCCCCATTTTCCAGATGAGGTAACTGAGGCCCAGATAAGTGAAGTGACTTGTCCAAAGTCACACAGCGGACAGGTGGCAGAGCCGGGATTTGAACCCACGACCTACGGATTCCCAGGCCGGTACCCCATCCACGGGCCATGGTGAGGAGCGCATGTGCAGAGCACTGTACTAAGTGCTCGGGGGAGGTCAGTGCGACGGAATTAGCAGACACATTCCCCGCGCAAAGCAAGCTTACGGTCTGGGGAAGGAGCGTGGCTCAGTGGAAAGAGCGTGGGCTTCGGAGTCAGGGGTCATGGGTTCGACTCCCGGCTCTGCCACTTGTCAGCTGTGTGACTGTGGGCAAGTCACTTCACTTCTCTGGGCCTCGGTTACCTCATCCGTAAAATGGGGATTAACTGTGAGCCTCACGTGGGACAACCCGATTACCCTGTATCTACCCCAGCGCTTAGAACGGCGCTCGGCACGTAGTAAGCGCTTAACAAATACCAACATTTAATTATTTTTTTTTTAGAGGAAAGCATCTGAGGAGTTTACAGTGAATTACGGATATGACATAAATGCTTTGGAGCTGAATCAACGGAGGAAATTCAAATGCAGAGGTGAGGCCGAAGGGAGTGGGAGAAGAGGAAATGAGGGGTGAGACGGGGAAGGTAGATGTGCGATAAATAAAGCCGTGAAGGTGAGAAGAGCGACCGTCTGTCACCAAATGGGAGGGTGAACAGAGGAAGGGTTTCCAGGCCAAAGGTAGGACCTGGGCAAGAGGTCAGTGGAGAGAAAGATGAGATTGAGGTGAAAAGGTCGGCGTCAGAGGAATGAAGTGCGCGGGCTGGGTTGGAGTAGGAAATCGGGGAGGTGAGGTAGGAGAGGGCAAGGAGAATGAGGGATTTAAAGCCAAAGGGGAGGAGTGTTTGTTCGATGCAGAGGTGGATGGGCAACCGCCGAAGGTTCTTGAGGAGTGGGGAAACGTGGACTGAACGTTTCTGTAGAGGATTGAGCCGGGCTGCGGAGTGAAGTGTGGACTCGAGTGGGGAACGGCAGGAGGCAGGGAAATCAGCAGGGAGGCTGATGCACTAATCCAGGCAGGACAGGATAAATGCTTGGATTTACCCGGTAGCGATCTGGATGGAGAGGAAAGAGTGGATTTGAGCGACGCTGTGGAGGTTGAACCCACGGGATTTAGTGACAGACTGAATATGTGGGTTGAATGAGAGAGGGGAGTCGAGGATAATACCAAGACTATGAGCTTGTGACTCAGGGAGGATGTCGGTGCTGTCTACAGTGATGGGAAAGTCAAGGGTTTGGGTGAGAAAATGAGGAGTTCTGCTTAGGGCTTCCAACTTCGGCACCCTGGAAGCTAAACTGAAATTTATACCTTCTAGGTTGACGTGACAATTGACGTATTTAGCGGTGATTTTTTTTTTTTTTTCAATACCGATACCTAGATTTCAGCCAATCTTCTCTGCCAGTCGAGTCGAGTAACCTCCCTAAGCACACATTCAGGAGAATTTTAGAACACTGGATCAAGCATTATCACAGTTCTTAATTATGTTTTGAAATGATACCAAGTGGTAGTATTCATCTAGGGATAAACCAAGCATTACAGTAAAAGAGGTGTGAAATAGCCATATAAACATTTCTAATTCTAGTTCATTTTTCAGTTTACTAAAAACATCATTAGCCAAAAGCAGCGGTGCTCTCTCGCAATTACTGAGATATTCTAGTGTCTTCGCGAGAGAAATCTTCGCCATTCGGAGATGAATGGCGAAGAAACTCCATATGCAAAGCTCTTTCAACAGATGATACATTTTTTAAAGTCTGATAGTGGACCTGAGGTGGAATAGAGAAGCGGTGAGGCCTAGTGAAGAGAGCACGGGACTGGGAGTCAGAAGGACCTGGGTTTCAATCCTGGCTCCACCGCTTGTCTGCTGTGTGACCTTGGACAAGTCACTTCATTTCTCTCCACCTCAGTTACCTGATCTTTAAAATGGGGATGACGAGCCTCTTGGGGAACAGGGTCCGTGTCCAATCTGATTGGCTTTTATCTCCCCCAATACTTAGTACGGTGCTCGGCACATGCTAAGTGCTCAACATAGCATTAAAAACATAGTGGATGCAGCCAAATTAAGCTCTCTAGACCGGACGCTCGTTGTGGGCCGGGAATAATGAGACTCGTTTATTGTTTTATTGTACTCTCCCAAGCGCTTAGTACAGTGCTTGGCACACAGTAATCATTCCATAAATACGATTGGATGAATAAATGAGTGAATGACTATCAATCAGTGATATTCATTGAGTGCTTCCTTTAGGCGGAAACTGTACTAAACACTTGGGTAAGGATAATACCACAGAGTTGTTATTCAGTTCCTCCTGACATAGAACTTACAATCTAGATCTTACAGTCTAGCAATTAACCAACTTCTGGATAGCCAATTATCTTGGCCAAATGGTCATGCCGTTTCAACCCAATTAAATTGATTCAACCCAATTAATAAAAGAATGATATTAAATGCTTACTTTGTAAGTCAACGCTACTCTGTGCCAGGCACTGTTCTAAGCTCTGGGATAGGTACCAGGTTACCAGATGGGACACAGTTCCTGTCCCACGTGGGGCTCACAGTCTTCATCCCCATTTTCCAGATGAGGAAACTGAGGCCCAGAGAAGCCAAGTGACTTGCCCGAGGTCACACAACGGACAAGTGGCGGAGCCGGAATTAGAACCCAGGTCCTTCTAACTCCCAGACCCAGGCTCTGGCCACCAGCCCACGCTGCCTCTCTGGTATCTACCCTAAAAATTAGCATACGACAAATGATCGTTATTATTATTACTAATCCTTTGGTCCTCTCTGAAGTGTTTAGTACAGTGCTCACTACCCGGTAGGTGCTCAGTAGATGCTCAACTGACCGAGCAATAATCGGGCTGCTAATGAGTGCCGTGATAAAAGAATCCGTGCTGCAGAGGCAGATGGGGATGGCTTTGGAGGAGAAGCTTAGTCCGATGCCTAATAAATACCACAGTTCTCGTTATTATTATTATCATTATATCAGGAACAAATGAGGAAATAGAGTCACTTTCTCTGTGCCTCGGTTACCTTATCTGTAAAATGGGGATTTGAGACTGTGAGCCCCATTTGAGCCGGGGACTGCGTCCAGTTTGGCTTGTATCCAGCCCGGAGCTTAATACAGGGTCTGACACGTAGTAAGTGTTGAACAAATGTTACGATCAATTTCACTATTATTAGAAATGGTAAGTGACTGTTCTCTGCACATAGTAAGCTCTCAATAAATACGATTGAACAAACAGTTGAATGAACGTTCCAAGGTCAACCAGAAGGCTGGTGGTGGAGCTGGGAATGGAGCTAGCATCTCCAGACTCCAAGCCCCACTATCTTTCCCCAGGCTACGATGTCTCCCGGCCTTCAAGGAGTTTATAATCTAGCTGGCTAGACTGTAAACTCTTGGTGGGCAGGGATCGTGTCTGGCGACTCCACTGTATCGCACTTTCCCAAGTGCTTAGGATAGTGTTGTGCACACGGTGAGCACTTAATTCGTACCGTTAACTGAGGACGGTGACCTGGTGCAACGAGCACGGTCCCGGTGGTCAAAGGACCTGGATTCTAATCCTTGGCTTTGCATTTTGCCTGCCGTGTGACCTTGCTCAAGTCTTCTCGGTGCCTCAGCTTCCGCTTCTGTAAAATGGGGATTCAATACCTGTTCTCCCTCCTACTTAGACTGTGAGCCCCATATGGGACAGGGATTTGGTCCAACCTGATCATCTTGTATCTACCCCGGCGCTCCGTGGCCCGGTGGAAAGAGCGGGGGCTTGGGAGTCAGAGGTCACGGGTTCTAATCCCAGCTCTGCCGCTGGTCAGCTGTGTGACTGTGGGCAAGTCACTTAACTTCTCTGTGCCTCAGTTACCTCATCTGTCAAATGGGGATTAAAACCGTGAGCCCCACGTGGGACAACCTGATCACCTTGTATCCCCCAGAGCTTAGTACGGTGATTTGCACATAGTAAGCACTTAACAAATACCATAATTTTACGATGCTTGGCACATAACACACGCTTAAGCAATGCGGCCATTATTATCGCTGCCCCGGAAATAAGTGAAAGACAGGAGGAAGTCCTTGGGTATAAAGGTGGGCATGTAAGCTTTCCTGGGGACGGGAATCTCAACTGGTTTGGTGACACGGAACGTAAAAGAGTAGTTGAATATGGACGTTAACCTCCCAGGAGTTTGCCGTGCTAGTGCCAGTGAGATCAAATTATCTGAACAACCCAAACCGGGGCGAAAAGCACTGGCCTGAACCTCAGGAGACCCAGGTTCTAATTTCAGCTCTTCCTCCAGACAGCTCTGTGACCTTGGCCAAGTCCCTTAACCTCTCTGAGCTCCGGTTTTCTCCATCTCTAAAACGCGGCTGAGCTCACCCTTCTCCCCGACCCTTAAACTGTGTCCAATCCGATGATCTGTATCCAGAGAAGCAGCGTGTCTTAGCGGATAGAGCACTGGCCTGGGACTCAGAAGGTTGTGGGTTCTAATCCTGGTTCTGTGACTTGTCTGTTGTGTGACCTTGGGCAAATCACTTCACTCCTCTGGCTCTCAGTTCCCTCATCTGTAAAATGGACATTGAGACTGTGAGCCCAATGTGGGACAGGGACTGTGTCCGATCCGATTTGCTTGTATGCACCCCGACACTTAGTAGGGTGCCTGGAACATAGTAAGCGCTTAACAAATGCCGTTATTATTATTATCCACCCCATTACTGAAAGAGGAGTCTCAGGCCAAAATATTCATATTAATGTCTCTCTCCCCCTCTAGACTATAAGCTCATTATGGGAAGGGAGGGTGTCTGTTAATTATCTTAAATTTTACTCTTCTAAATGGTTAGAACGGTGCTCTGCACATAGCAAGCACTCAATAAATACCATTGAATGATTGATTTTATTGATGGTAAGGGCTCACTGAGTATCATCATTATTGATATTTATCGATGATTAATTTATTGATGGTTATTGATCATGATCATTGTGGGCAGGGAACGTGTCTGTTATATTTTACTCTCCCAAGTGCTCAAGTATCGCGTTCCGCACACAGTAAGTGCTCAGTAAATACAATTGACTGACTTCCTGACTTTTAGGACAAAAGGGAAGCGGGAGGCTTAAGGGAAAAAGCATGTTCCCGGAAGTCAGAAGACCTGGGTTCTAACGCCGAGTCCACCACGTGCCTGCCGTGTGGCCTTGGGAAAGTCACTTCACTTCTCTGGGCGTCAGTTTCTTCGAATGCAAATGGGGGCTTCACTTCTCCGTGCCCCATTTCCCTCATCAGGAAAACAGGGATTCGATTCCTGTCCTCCCTCCTACTTAGTTTGCGAGCCCCACGCAGGACAGGAACCGCGTCTGACCTGATTAACCGGTGTCTACCCAGGCGCTCAGAACAGCGCCCGGCACGCGGAAAGCATTTCACAGATACCGTCGGTGTCGGCCAGCAGGAAGTCGGGAGCCTGAGGGGGACTGACTCGGTTTCCCGAATGTGGAGACGGCTGGTGTGTCTTGCCTTTTCTCAAGTCCTCTCGATTCCCGACCGTGGTCGGGAAGTTGAAGCGGGAAAACTTGGGGAGGGGGAGTCACGTTGGGGTCAAAAGGAATGTGTCCGGGCCCCACCAATCATGCCGTTTTCTCTTTTAATTAGCTGTGTCTGTTTATGGTTCAGAAATTAACAGATTGTTCCGAGTAACTCAAATAGAAGAGCCAAGAAGCACATTTCCACAGCTGGCAGCGGCTTAATAGCTGAAAGGCTCTGTCAGAGCCCAAATGTTTTATTATCTTCTGCCTAACAATTACCCATAGAGGAGCCGCGTGAAGAGCGATGCTGGGGTTTGATTAAAATTCTTCTCTTATGAGCAGAACGTCTTCTTTGTCTCGGTTTGTCAGGCCTCTGTGGATCCGGTTGAGTCTGTAGGAAGGGATTAGTACTGGAGTCTCTCTTCCTGGCGCTGATCGGAGTCCAAAGAATGAGGATTGAGATATTTGCTCGATGGTCACCTTGTGCCCGGCACTGTTAATAATAAGAAGAAGAAGAATGATAACTATAATGATAATTGTGGTATTTGTTAGCACTTATTACGTTCTAGGCACTGTACTAAGCACTGGGTTGGATACAAGCAAATAGGTTTGGACATAGTCCCCGTCCCCCATGGGGCTCACTGTCTTAATCCCCCTTTTTGAGGATGAGGGAACTGAGGCCCAGAGAAGCGAAGTGACTTGTCCAAGGTCACACGGCGGACAGGTGGCGGAACCGGGCTCAGAACCCAAATCCTTCTGACTCCCGGGCCCGGGCCGTGTCCGTTAGGCCACGCTGCTTCTCTTCTCACTCTATCACTTGTCTTCTCACCCTCTCATACCCTAAGCTCTCAGTACGGTGCCCTGCACAGAGTAGACGCTCGATAAATGAGGAATGATGGAGAAGCATAACGCGAAGCCCGCTCAGAGAGCTTCCTGATTCTGTTTCCTGAGCATCTGAGGCAACAGGATACATTAAAAACACCTCGCACCGTCATCGAACTACCCAGATTTGTAACCGAACGTCACATTTAACCTGAAGCCCCAGCAACGCGACAACGGGGTGTGTCACGCCAAAATGTTATGACTCACAACTTCCCAGCATTTTTTAAATGGGCCCTGCAGGGATATTCATTCGATCCTATTAATTGAGCGCTTCCTGTGCGCAAATCACTGTACTAAGCGCTTAAGCATCGTACTAAGGGACATCTGAGGCGGAGCATAATGGACGCAGATGAATTGTGTCTGTGACGGCCGTGTTTAGCTGGCTTGCCCCAGGAGGAGGAAGAGATGCGAAAGAAGAGAAAATTTCCGGTTCCGGACGTGGTAGCCGGAGACCGATCTTTTCGTCAGGGGTGGATACTTGGGCCGTTTTCCTCAGAATCCTGAGTTTTAAATCAAATCCAAAATAGTCTCACCTTGGAGGGAAAACAATTTACGGTATTGCTAGAATGGCCATATCTCTAAGGGATTTAAATCTTTGGAATAATCCATGCCGATTTCTTTTCCCGGAGCCGTAAAGAGAAGACAGCTGCTACATGTGTGATTTTTATTACTTGTTTGGTGAGGCAAGAGATACACAGAGCAGAAAGACCCTGTGTGTTTTCTCGGCTTTAGAGCTTTCGCACTAGGGAAAATGTGGTGGATTCCTGAGCTCTCTCTCTCCCCAGTCAGAAGCAAACTGCTCTATCAATTACTGACCCGGAAGGAGCTCACAGTCTGAGGCCAAAGGAGAGCTCCGTTTCTACCGAAGAGGAACATACGGCCCAGAGAGGTTCAGTGACTTACCCAAGGTCACCCGGCAAGCGGTGGCATAGTTGGAACCGGGGCCAAATTCGGTGCTCCTTCTTTTAAACCTCGCGGCAAGAAGGCCGTCCACACACACATTTAGGTCCCGATCCTTTGACTCAGTGGCTTCTTAAGCTCGCGGTGGGCGGGGAATCGATTATGTTGTTGTACTCTCTTAAGCGTTTAGTACAGTGCTCTGCACACAGTAAGAGCTCAAAAAATACCACCCATCGATTAAATGCTTCCCCTAACTGTAATTTGTTTTAATGTCTGTCACCCCTGCTGATCAAACGATTACTTAACGGTATTTATTGAGTGCCTGCTGTGCGCAGAGCACTGTACTAAACCCTCGGGAGAGTACGATGCAACCGAATTAGCGGACACGTTCCCTGCCCTTAACAGATTTAGAGTCTGGAGAGAGAAGCAGACTTGACTGTGAATCGATAATATATATTATATAATCTAAAGATATGTCCCTAAGTGTGACCTCGAGCGAGTCACTTTACTTCTCAGTGCCTCAGTTACCTCATCTGTCGAACGGATATTAACAATAATAATCGTTTTGCTATTGAATACCGTTAGATGAAGACCGTGAGCCCCACATGGGACAACTTGATTTCCTTGTATCTATCCCAGCACTTAGAACGGTTCTTGGCACATAGTAAGCACTTAACCAATACCATCATTATTACTGGGAAGCAGCGTGGCTCAGTGGAAGGAGCCCGGGCTTGGGAGTCCGAGGTCGTGGGTTCGAATCCCGGCCCTGCCGCCTGTCGGCTGTGTGACTGTGGGCGAGTCACTCCACTTCTCTGGGCCTCAGTTCCCTCATCTGGAAAATGGGAGTGAAGACTGTGAGCCTCACATGGGACAACCCGCTGACCCTGGATCTCCCCCAGCGCTTAGAACAGTGCTCTGCACATAGTAAGCGCTTCACAAATACCAACATTATGATTATTATAAGCACCGTGGCGTTGGGGGTTGGAGCAAATGTCAAATGTCCAAAGGTCGCCGATCAGATTGCGGAGATGATCAGATTGCCTAGATGGCGCAGACGGGAGAGGGAGTCAGGGAAAGAGGGTGTAATCACGGAAGACCTCTTGGAGGAGATGTGACCTCTCCATATAAGATCCTCGAGTGCCGGAATTGTGTCTATCGTACTCTCCCATACGCTTAGTACGCTGTCGTGCGCATAATAGCCTGGAAGCAACATGAGGGCAGAGATCGTGTCTATCGACGCTATTACTCTCTCCCGAGTGCTTTTCCTTCATGCATTCGTTCATTCAATCGTATTATCGGGCGCTTACTGTGTGCAAAGCACTGTACTAAGCGCTTGGGAGGGGACAGTATAAAAACAGACAGACACGTTCCTGCCCACGACAAGCTGACGGTCTAGAGGGGGAGACAGACATTAATAGCAATCAATCAACCAATCCATCGACCTGTGATATTTATTATTATTCATAACGATAAGGATGATGATAAATGCGTTGGGTGTTAGGCGCTTACTATGTGCCAGGCACCGTACTAAGCGCTGGGGTGGTTACAAGTAAATGGGGTTGGACGTAGTCTTTGTCCCACATGGGGCTCACAGAGCCCGGACTTGGTAATCAGAGGATGTGGGTTCTAATCTCGCCTCTGCCTCTTGTTTGCCGTGTGATCCCGGGCGAGTCACTTCACTCCTCTGGGCCTCTGTAAAATGGGGATGGAGTCTGTGAGCCCCACTGGGACAATCTGATTCCCTTGTACCTACCCCAGTGCTTAGAACAGTGCTTGGCACATAGTAAGCGCTTAACAAATGCCATCATGATAATTATTATTATCCTCATTTTACCGATGGGGTAACCGAGGCACAGAAAGTAAAGTGACTTGCCCAAGGGCACACAGCTCACAAGTGGCGGAGTCGGGATTGGAACCCAGGCCCTTCTGACTCCCAGATCCGTGCTCTATCCTCTAGGCCGCACTGCTGAGAGTTTACCTGTGCAGAGCACTTCCCAAATAGCTGGACCCCATGGTGGAAAATAATAATAATGATGTCGGTATTTGTTAAGCGCTTACTGCGTGCCGAGCACTGTCCTAAGCGCTGGGGTAGATACAGCGTAATCAGGTTGTCCCAAGGTTCATGGAATCGGAGAAACCAAGTTCTGTTCCCTTCCCTTCCTCAGACCCGCCGTGGCAAGTCGCTCAACCACTCTGTGCCTCAGTTTCCTTATCTGCAAAATGAGGGAAAGGTGACATCTGTCTCGTGAAGACTAACTGTGATACGTAGAACGTGAGAAAATCTGAGATGCACAGTGACCTAGCGGAAAGAGCACGGGTCTGGGGGGCAGATCTGGGTTCTAATCCCTTACTGTTTGTGCCGGCTGTGTGACCTTGGCCAAGTCATTTCACTTCTCTGAGCCTCAGTTTCCTCATCGTCGCAAATAAGACTCAAGTTCCCTCTCAGGTTACGAGTCCCCTGGGGAAGCAGCGTGGCCTAGTGGATAGAGGATGGACCTGGGATTCAGAAAGACCTGGATTCTAATCCCAGCTCTCCCACTTGTCTGCCCCATCCGATCGAATTATCGGTCCCGGTGCATTAGCATAAAGCAATCACTTAGAAAACCAGAACTAGTACGTGGCTCAGTGGAAAGAGCACGGGCTTTGGGGTCAGCGGTCATGGGTTCGAATCCCGGCCCCGCCACTTGTCAGCTGTGTGACTGTGGGCGAGTCACTTCACTTCTCTGCGCCTCAGTTACCGCATCTGTAAAATGGGGGTTAAGACTGTGTTGAGCCCCACGTGGGACAACCTGATTCCCCCGTGTCTACCCCAGTGCTGAGAACAGTGCTCTGCACATAGTAAGCGCTTAACAAATACCAACATTGACTAGTATTGTTATAAGTGATGTGGTAATCAGTCGATTGCATCGGTTGAGTGCTTACTTGGAGAAGGACACCTGGGGGAATATAGTAAGAATAATAAAGATAATAACACATGTGAAGCACTTACTATGTGCCAAGCACCGTTCTATGTGCCGGGATAGATAGACGTTAATCAGGTTGGACACAGTCCCTGTCCCCCATGGGGCTCACCGTCTCCATCCCCATTTTCCAGATGAGGTAACCGAGGCCCAGAGAGGCCAAGTGACTCGCCCGAGGTCACACAGCGTACCCGAGGCAGAACCGGGATTAGAACCCAGGTCCTTCGGACTGCCAGACCCGGGCTCTACTTACTAGGCCTCGCTATTTCTCTAATAAAGGTGGTAGGTATGTTTCCTGTGCTCAAGAAACTTAGCGACAGTGTTTTAGAAAAGTCAGTGCTATAGAAATTAAAGGAGGCATGAACAGAATTCTTCTAATCCTTGAAGCAGCATGGCGTTGCAGATAAAGCCTGGGCCCGGGAGTCAGGAGGTCATGGGTGCGAATCCCAGGTCTGCCACTCGTCTGCTGCGTGTCACCTTGGACAAGTCACTTCACTTCACTGGGCCTCGGTTACCTCATGTGGAAAATGGAGATTAAGATGGTGAATCCTATGTGCGTGGCTCAGTGGAAAGAGTCCGGGCTTGGGAGTCAGAGGTCATGGGTTCTAATCCCAGATCTGCCACTTGTCAGCTCTGTGACTATGGGCAAGTCATTTCACTTCTCTGGGCCTCAGTTCCCTCATCTGTAAAATGGGGATTAAGACTGTGAGCCCCACGTGGGGCAACCTGATTACTTTGCGTCACCCTCCCAGTGCTTAGAACGGTGCTTGGCACCTAGTAAGCCCTTAATAAATACCATTATTCTTTCTATTATTATTATCATGTGGGACAGGGACCGTGTCCAACCCAATTTGCTTGTATTCACCCCAGCTCTAGTACAGTGCCTGACACATAGTAAGCACTGAATAAATACCATTACTATCATTATTATTCTTATTATTACATCACATTCAAAGCCCCGCTAAAATCACATCACTTCCCAGAATTCTTCCCGGAATAACATCTTCTCTCCCCAGGCTATTCTCCCTTTTTTCTGCCTCTCCCATGCACTGGGGTTTGTAGCTCTTAAGCCCTTGAATCTCCACCCTACCTCAAAACCACAAGCACTACTTTTCCAAATCCTCACACTCTGCCTTTGCCTGTATGTATAATTAAATATCTGTGTATATAATACAGATATGCATAATATGACATCATCTATAGTGTATGTATTAAATATCTTCCCCGTTAGGAGATACTTCAGCTCCTTGAAGGCAGGGGTCATGCTACAAAGTCTCTGATATTATACTTTCTCAAGCACTTAACAGAGCTCTCTGCACATGATTAATTATGGATAAGCTTGTGGAGAGGCAGTGTGGCTCAGTGGATAGAGCAAGGGCCTGGGAGTCAGAAGATCCTGGATTCTAATCCCGGCTCTGCCTCTTATCTGCTGTGTGACCTTGGGCGAGGAACTTCACTTCTCTGTGCCTCAGTTACCACATCTGTAAAATGGGGATTAAGACTGTGAGCCTCTTGTGGGACGTGGGCTGCGTCTGACCTGATGATCTCATATCCATCAAAGCGCTTAGTACAGTGCCCGGAACATAAGACCATAAAAAAATATATATTTAAATGTCCTTGAGCCCCAGTACAGTCTCAAGGAGCCATCGTAACCTTTTTTCCAGATAAGAGGCTGATCAGCCCATCGTTTCCCCAAGGTGATTGTTTCTTTTAATGACTCGGTTCTACAAAAATAATTTCTTTCAAGTAACAGCTCCAAAATGGCATTTCGTCAGGTAGGTTTTCTTTCAGCGTTCGGCGGGGAAGGATGATCTCGGGGAGGGCTTCGGGTAAGTAACATTTGTTAGATCGCTTTCTCCGGCGATTATGTTCCGCGTGTGCGTGTAATGGATGTCCTGATTCACCCCATTAAAGGCGGAGAGGAAGGAACGCTACCGTTCAGTGAGCAGAATTGAAAATCAGTTCGGAAGCTCAAGGTGGCCTGTGGGAAGTTGCGAGATGTGCAGAGCACGTGACCCAGGGGAAAAACACAGCTTGCCACAAAGGAAAAATGGCTCCCTCCATCAGGCAAGTCAGTCGGTGGTATGTACTGAGCTCCTACTGTGTGCAGAGCACTTCCCTAAACACTTGGGAGAGTGTGCTATGGTTGAATCAGCAGACCCGCTCCCTGCCCACAGTGAGCTGACAGTCTAGAGAGGGAGACAGAAATTAGTATAAATAAACTGTCGGCTCGTTGTGGGCAGGGAATGTCTCTATTCATTGTTATATTGTTCTCTCCCAAGCGCTTAGTACGGTGCTCTCAACCCGCTAGGCGCTCAGTAAATAAGCTCGACTGACTAAAATAATTTCCAATGGGTGATTTGAAGATACGGACATAATTTCTGTGTGGGGTTGGGGGTGGGGTGCATAGCAAATGTGCGAAGGTCACAGATCCAAGTTCAAAGAGGATGCAGAAGGGAGAGGGAGGGGAAAAGAGGGCGTAATCAGGGAAGGCCTCCTGGAGGAGGTGTGTCCTCTCCCCGATGGGCTTGACGATCGGAGTGGCTAGAAGGAGCCGTTCTGATCGAGGTGGAGACGGTGGTGGTCGTGGAGGATTAATGATCACTCATTCCGTCTGCTGCCCTGTACTAGGAATAGTTGCATCCCGCATTGAGCGCCTAGCGCACTGCTTTGCACACAGTGCCTGCTCGATCAATACGACTGACTGATCGAATAAACGAATGAATGAATCCTGCTTAGACTGTGAGCCCCTGGTGGGACGGGGACCGTGTCCAGCCTGATTAGCTCCTAACTACCCCAGCGCTTAGAACAGTGTCCGACACGCAGCCAGAGCTTAGCAACTCCTGATGAAGTGGAGGGAACTCGGGCCCGGGAGTCAGAAGGACCTGCATTCTCATTCTGGCTCTGCCCTATGGTTGTTTTGTGACCTTGGGCAAGTCGCTTCACTTCTCTGGGCCTCAGTTACCTCATCTGCAAGATGGGGATCGATACTGTGAGATCCATGTGGGACAGGGACTGTGTCCACCCGATTAAGTTGGATCCACCCCAGCGCTTAATAGAGTGCCTGGCACATAGAGAGCACCTGACAGATACCAGAATTATAATAATAATGTTGGTATGTGTTAAGCGCTTACTATGTGCAGAGCACTGTTCTAAGCGCTGGGGGAGATACAGGGTCATCACGTTGTCCCACGTGAGGCTCACAGTTAATCCCCATTTTACAGATGAGGTAACTGAGGCACAGAGAAGTTAAGTGACTTGCCCGCAGCCGGGAGTCGAACCCATGACCCCTGACTCCGAAGCCCAGGCTCTTTCCACTGAGCCACGCTGCTTATTAATATTAGTATGTGGAATAAGGACTGTGTCTTTCATCCGTTCATTCGTTCATTCGATTGTATTGATTGAGCACTTACTATATGCAAAGGAGACATTATTTGCGTTAATGAATTACAATATGTACAGAAATGCTGTGGGGCGGTGACGGGGGATGAATAAATGGAGCGAGTCAGGATGACTTAGAAAGGAGTGGAAGAAGAGGAGGGGGGGACTTAGGGAAGGCATCTTGGAGGAAATGTACCTTCAATAAGGCATTGAAGGCTAGGAGAGTGATCGTCTGGTGGGATTTGAGGAGGGAAGGCGTTCCAGGCCAGAGGCGGGATTTGGGCGAGGCACCGGCGGTGAGATAGACGAGGTGGAGGCCCAGCGAGAAGGTTGGTATTAGAAGAGCAAAGTGTGTGGGATGGATTGGAGTAGGAGAGGAGTGAGGTGAGTTAGGAGGGGGCGAGGTGCTGGACTGCTTTAAAGCCAACGGTGAGGACTTTCTGTTGGATGCAGGGGTGGATGGGCAACCACTGAAATTTTCTGAGGAATGGGGAAACGTGGCCTGAATGTGTTTGTAGTAAACTGGTCCGGACAGCAGAGTGAAATATGGATTGAAATAGGGAGAAACAGGAGGCTGGGAGATCAGCGAGGAGGCTGAGACAGTAAACCAGGCAGGATCCGATGCCTGATCGTATTACCATGGTAGCAGTTGGTATGGAGAGGAAAGGGCAGATTTTAGTAGTGCGGCGAAGGTGGAAACGACAGGATTTAATGAATATGTGGGTTGAATGAGAAAACAGAGACAAGGATAATGCCAGGTTTAGAGCTTGTGAGACGGGAAGGATTGGTGGTGCCGTCTACAGTGATGGGAAAGTCGGGGGGAGGATAGGATTTGGGTGGGAAGATGAGGAGCTCTGTTACGGACGTGTTAAGTTGGAGGAGACAGGAGGACACCCAGCTAGAGATGTCTTGAAAGTAGGAGGAATTATGAGACCGGAGAGAGATAAAAGATAAGGGCTGGAGATGTAGATTTGAGTGTCATCTGCATAGAGGGCGTAATTGAAGCCACAGGAGTGAATGTGTTCTCCAAGGGAGTGGGCGTAGATGGAGAATAGAAGGGGATCCAGAAGTGAACCTTGAGGGGCCCCCACAGTTAGGGAGAGGGAGACAGAGGAGGAGCCCACCAAGGAGACTGAGAATGAGCTACCTGAGAGATAGGAGGAGAACCAGGAGAGGACAGTGTCGCTGAAGCCGAGGTTGGATAATGTTTCCAGGAGAAGGGGGTGTGGGCCACCGTGTCGAAGGCAGCTGAGAGGTCCAGGAGGATTAGGATGGAGTAGAAGCCGATGGATTTGGCAAGAAGGATTGATTGGTGACCTTCGGGAGGGCGGTCTCCGAGGAGTGAAGGGGACGGAAGCCAGATTGGAGGGGGACCAGGAGAGAATTGGAAGAGAGGAATTTGAGGCAACGGGTGTAGACGACTCACTCAAGGAGTTTGGAGAGGAATGGTAAGAGAGAGGTGGGGTGATAACTGGAGGGAGTCGTGAGGTCAAGGGAGGGGTTTTTTTAGAATTGGGGGGACCTGGGTATGTCTGATCTGATTCTGTCATAGGCACTCCAGGCCTTATTGTTTGTACTCCAGACCTTACTGCAGAGTTTCATACATCAGGAGAGCTTAGCAAATAATCAGTTTATCAATGGTATTTATTAAACGCTTACAGTATGCAGGGCACTGTACTTTAGCGCTTGGGAGAACACAGTTCAACAGAGTGGTAGACAAGTTCTCTACTCACAGTGAGCTTACAGTCTAGTGGGGGAGATAGACAGTAATAAAAATAAATAAACTATAAGTACCTCCATAAGTCCTGTAATCCATATATACGAATTAATAAATATTAATATAAAAATAATGATAAATACCATTCCATTATAATTATTATCATTGTTATTGTTTCATCAACTAAATTGAGACATTCCCATTTAAATCGAACCCAGCTCCATTATTTTATCGCTCCTTTAGTTGCAAAATTTTTCATTAGCACTGCATTAATCTTCATACATAAAAGTGGTGTCAAGGGATGAACCGAGAAAATGGTCATTAACCTACTATACTTTAGGTATATTAAAATGGCACTTATTTATTTTCATAGCCTACATATTAGCTCTCTGTGTTCAATAACGACAGCGAGAATCTTGAGGTTGCCTTCAATCCATCAAAAGTACTTACTAAGCACCTATTATAGTTTTTTCATTAAGCGCTTACTATTTGCCAAATGCTGTGCTAAACTCCGGGGTGGGTAGAAGATCATCAGATCCCACGTGGGGGTCACGGTCAAGCAGCATGGCCTAATGGATAGAGCCCGGTCCCGGGAGGCGGAAGGACCTGAGTTCTAATCCCAGCTCCGCCACCGTCTGCTGTGTGACCCCGGGCAAGTCATTTCACTTTCTCTGCGTCTCATCTCCAAAATGGAGATGAGTGTGAGCCCCATGTGGGACAGGGACTGTGTCCAACCCAATTAGCTTTAACTACCCTTGTCCTTAGAACAGAGCTGGGCTTCGAGTAAGCGCTTAACAAATACCATAAAAAAAAGTAGGAGGGAGACAGGTATGGAATCCCCATTTTGCCGATGAGGGAACTGAGGCAGAGAGAGGTGAAGGTGACTTTGCCCGGGGTCACACAGCAAGTATGTGGCGGAGTCAGGATTAGAACGTGGGTCCTCTGACTCCCAGGCCTGTGCTTTTTCCTCTAGGCCATTCTGCTTTTAACTGGATGCAGAGTACTGTACTAAGCGGTTGGGATCATACAGGGTGCTGGTTTCCCTTGTCTGAACCTTAGGAGGAATTGCTATTATGGGCAAAAAATTGCTTAAAACATTCAAACGAGTAACAGAGTAACACATTCTGTTTCATTTTAGTCATGTTTCTCCTCATGAAAAAATAAGATCGCAAATCCCTGAACGTGCTCTAAATAGGCAGATCTGCTAGATGTTGGGACTGTGAGACAGTAGAACACAGAGGCCGAGGTGTTTGGCGGCGCGTTTAGGATGCCAACTTTCTCCTGATTTCCTGATGGCGACAACCCAATCCTGGCAATCACAACTCTGACCGTGCCAGCTTTCAGACAATGGTTATTATTATCCACTTGCTGCATGCAAACCAACAACAATCATGGTGATATTTGTTAAACACTTGCCAAGGACTGAACTAAGATAATCACTCGATCAATCAATGGTATTTATTCAGTCAATCAATCATATTTATTCAGCGCTCACTGTGTGCAGAACACTCTACTAAGCCCTTGGGAGAGAACAGGGAAATATAGCAGACACAATTTCTGCCCAAAGAGATCTTACAGGACAGAAGGGGAGGCAGACTTTAATAGGAATGAATAAAATGACAGATCTGGACATAAGTGCTGTGGGGCTGGAAGAGAGGGATAAATGAAGGGAGCAAGGCAGGGCGACGCAGAAGAGAGTGAGGGCTTAGTCAGGGAAGGCCGCTCGGAGGAGATGGGCCTGCGATAAGGCTTTGAAGGCCGGAGAGAGTCATTTTCTGCCAGATATGAAGCAGGGCGGTGTTTTGCGCCAGAGGCAGGATGTGGGCGAGAGGTCGGCGGCGAAATAGATGAGATCGAGGTACAGTGAGAAGGTTGGCGTTAGAGAAAAATGTGCGGCCTGGGTTGTAGTTGGAGAATAGTGAAGTGAGGTAGGAGGAGGTAAAGAGATTGAATTTTGAAAGCCAGTGGTGAGGAGTTTCTGTTTGATGCGGAGGTGGACCGGCAGCCACTGGAAGTTCTTGAGGAGTGAGGGAAGTTGGCTGGCCTGAATGTTTTAGTAGAAAAACAATCCGGGCAGCAGAGTGAAGTATGGACTGGAGCGGGGAGAGTCCGGAGGCTGGGAGGTCAGCGAGGAGGCTGATTCAGTAATCCAGGAGGGAGAGGATAAGTGATTGGATTCGCTCCCAGGTGCTTAGTAGAGTGGACTGCACACAATAAGCACTCAATAAATACGACTGACCAACTGATTGCCACTGCCGCCCGGTACGGGAGAGTTTTGACTTGTAGCCGACGGCCTGCCAATCGCCAGCCACTGCCCGAACTAGGAATGGAACGGACAGGCCTCCGCTTGACTCTCCCTCCCGTAGCCGAGACTGGTAGAGGACTGGAAACTCTCCAGGTGCCAGCCTGAGACAAGAAAGAATTATTAGGCAGATAATAAGGATAATCATAATAATAATAATACATGTGGCATTTAAGCACTTCATTAGCTCTTTCAATCATATTTATTGAGCGCTTACTGAGTGCGAATCCACTGTACTAAACACTTGGGAGAGGACAATACAACAATAAACAGTGACAATCCCTGCCCACAACGAGCTCAGAGTCTAGAGGAGGAGACAGATATTAATGCCCAGAAATAAAAATATAAATCACAGATTTATATATACGTGTTGTGGGGGTGGGCGGGAGGATGAATGAAGAGGGCAGGTCACTCTGTACCAAGCACTGTTCATTCATTCAATCGTATTATGTGAGCGCTTACTACGTGCAGAGCACTGTACTAAGAGCTGGGGTGGATACAAGCAAATCAGATTGGACATACACTCACTGTCCCAGATGAGGCTCATATTCTTAATCCCCATTTATTTATTTATTTATTTAGACCCTCTTCTGATCTATGACTTCACTGTGGGAAGGGAATGTGTCTGTTTATTATATTGTACTCTTCCAAACACTTGGACAGTGCTTTGCACTCAGTAAGTGCTCAATACGTGCAGTTGAATGAATGATTGAATTTTACACCTGAGGTAACTGAGGCACAGAGAAGTTGAGTGACTTGCCCAAGACCACACAGCAGACAAGTGGCAGGGCCATGATTAGAACCCAGGTCCTTCTGACTCCCAGAACCCTGCTCTATCTACCAGGCAAAGCTGCTTCTCTTAAGTAACAGCTCTATCCCAGTAATATTTAACAATAAAACATATTCCTAATTATCATCCTCTGCTACTTTCCAGATCGCCTGGATCTATTGTCTGTTTGGGAAGGAAAACGGATATTGAATCCTCATTTTGCATATGAGGTAACTGAGGCACGGAAAAGTGAAGCGACTTGCCCAACTTTCCTCAGACCCTTAAAAGGAAACACAATTGCAAAGACACAATTGCGATTTTCAACCATACGAAGGCTTAGCGTGGCCTGGTGTGGCCTGGTGTGAAGAACATGGGTCTGGGAGTCAGAGACCCCTGGGTTCTAATTCTAGCTCTGCCAATTTTCTGCTGTGTGACCTTGGGCAGGTCATTTCACTTTTCCGTGCCTCAGTTACCTCATATAATAATAATAATAATAATGATGTTGGTATTTGTTAAGCGCTTACACTGTGCAGAGCACCGTTCTAAGCGCTGGGGTAGATACAGTGTAATCAGGTTGTCCCACGTGAGGCTCACAGTTAATCCCCATTTTACAGATGAGGGAAGTGTGGCCCAGAGAAGTGAAGTGACTCGCCCACAGTCACACAGCTGGCAAGCGGCAGAGCCGGGAGTCGAACCCATGACCTCTGACTCCGAAGCCCAGGCTCTTTCCGCCGAGCCACGCTGCTTCCCATTTCATATGTAAAATGGGGATTCAATATCCATTTTCCTTCCAAAACAGACTGTGGACCCTGTGTGGATTGTGATTATCTTATATCTACCTCAATGCTAAGAGACCTTCCCAGACTAAGCCCCACTTTCCTCTTCTCCCACTCCCTTCTGCATCACCTTAACTTGCTCCCTCTGTTCTTCCCCCTCCCAGCCCCACTTTTCTTCTGTCCATATCTGTCATTTATTTATTCATATTGCTGTCTGTCTCCCCCACTCTAGACTGTGAGCTCGTCGTGGCCAAGGAATGCGTCTGTTTATCGTTGTCCTGAACTTTCCCATGCTTTGCGACCTCTGCTCTGCACACAGTAAGTACTCAGTAAATACGAGTGAATGAATGAATGCAGTGTTTGGTACATAGTAAGCGCTTAACAAAAAGCGCATTATTATTATTATTATTATCAGTATTATTAGAAGCAACACAATCTGCACTATTTGTAGCAGCGTGGCTCAGTGGAAAGAGCACGGGCTTTGGAGTCAGAGGTCATGAGTTCGAATGCCAGCTCTGCCACTTGTCAGCTGTGTGACTGTGGGCAAGTCTTCACTTTTCTGTGCCTCAGTTCCCTCATCTGTAAAATGGGGATTAAGACTGTGAGCCCCACGTGGGACAACCTGATCCCCTGTGTCTACCCCAGCGCTTAGAACAGTGCTCTGCACATAGGAGAAGCAGCGTGGCTCAGTGGAAAGAGCACGGGCTTTGGAGTCAGGGCTCATGAGTTCAAATCCCAGCTCTGCCACTTGCCGGCTGTGCGACTGTGGGCGAGTCACTTAACTTCTCTGTGCCTCAGTTCCCTCATCTGTAAAATGGGGATTAAGACTGTGAGCCCCACGTGGGACGACCTGATTCCCCTATGTCTACCCCAGCGCTTAGAACAGTGCTCGGCACATAGTAAGCGCTTAACAAATACCAACATTATTATTATAGTAAGTGCTTAACAAATACCAACATTATTATTAAATTACTCCTGGAACTGGTCACTTCTCATAGAATTTCCCGGAATTTTCAAGTAAGAGAGACTGTGACATTTTTCTGAAACTTCTAAAGTTCCTGGCCAAGGATATGATTCTAGAAATATCTAGGCCTAGCTGACATACCTAATAATTAAGCCCGGTCCGATCATCTCTTTAAGGTATGTAGGTTCCTTTGCAGTAATAAGAGAAGTGTGAAAATGGAAAAGAACAGTGCATGGAAAACTTTTGAACTTCAAATCTGGTTTGTTTCAAGTACTGGATGAAATGTCCAATTAAACCTGTTCTTAGTTCTGTTCTGCATACTCCCTTCAGGGGGTTCACAGAATTAACAAGTACAAGGAGTTTCAGCTCTGAAATCAAAGAATCGCCATGCATTTTCCTAGCTGTTTGCATTGCTGGATTAATAAGCATTTCCCAGTTAACCCTCACAGCTCTGCTGAGCAATAGCTCTTCCAAAACCTAGAGAAAGGAACTAAAATGACTCTTCAGCTTCCGGTTTCTCCAGTTAGAGTTTAAGAGTGTAATCTCCTAGTGGGAAGGGAAAGGAACTTCCAGTATATTATAAATGATGAACTGGAAGTTGAGATATATATCTATAGATATATATGGATATAAATATATCATGTATAATATATAGAGAAATACTTATATAAGATATACTTCCATCTTATATACTATATATGTATATTTATCTACATAGATAGATGTATATATAGTATTTTTAACTGCTTACTATGCACCAGGCACTATACTAAACACTGGAAGAATTTCAAGCTAATCATGCTGGACACAGTGCCTGTCCCACATGGGGCTCACGCTCTTCGTGCAGCAGCGTGGCTCAGTGGAAAGAGCCCGGGCTTGGGGGCCAGAGGTCATGGGTTCGAATCCCGACTCTGCCACTTGTCAGCTGGGTGACTGCGGGCAAGTCACTTCACTTGTCTGTGCCTCAGTTCCCTCGACTGTAAAATGGGGATTAAGACTGTGAGCCCTACGTGGGACAACCTGATCAACTTGTATTTTCTCCAGCGCTTAGAACGGTGCTTTGCACGTAGTAAGCGCTTAACAAATGCCATCATTATTATTAATGCTTAACTCTGATGTGGGTTGAATGAGAGAGCGGAGTCAAGGATATCACCAAGGTTACGGGCTCGTGAGACAGGAAGGATGGTGGTGCCGTCTATAGTGATGGGAAAGTCAGGGGGAGGATAGGACTTGGGTGGGAAGGTAAGGAGCTCTGTTTTGGACACGTTAAGTTTGAGGAGGTAAGAGGACATCCAAGTAGAGATGTCTTGGAGACAGGAGGAGAGGAGAGACTGGAGACGGAGAGAGATCAGGGCTGGAGGTATAGATTTGGGGATCATCCACAGAGAAGTTGTAGTTGAACCCATGAGAGCTGATGAGTTCTCCAAGGGAGTAGGTGAAGATGGAAAATAGAAGGGGACCCAAAACTGAACTTTGAGGGTCTCCCACACTTAGGGGGTGAGAGACAGAGGAGGAGCTCGCCAAGGAGACTGTAAATGAACAGCCAGAGAGATGAGGAGAACCAGGAGAGGACAATGTCAGTGATGCCGAGGTTGGATAACGTATCCGGGAGAAGGGAATGGTCCACAGGGTCCAAGGCAGCTGAGAGGTGGAGGAGGATAAGGGTGGAGTAGACCCTGATGGATTCGGCAAGAAGGAGATCATCGGTGACCTTTGAGAGGGCGGTTTCTGTGGAGCGAAGGGGACGGAAGCCAGATCGGAGGGGGTCCGGGAGAGAATCGGAGGAGAGGAATTTGAGGCAGCGGGTAGAGACGACTCGCTCAAGGAGCTCGGGCAGGAAAGGTAGGAGGGAGATGGGGCGAAAGCCGGAGGGAACCGTGGAGTCGAGGGAGGGTTTTTTTAGGATAGGGAGACATGGACATGTTTGAAAGCTGTGGGGAAGAAGTCACTGGAGGATGAACGGTTGAAGACGGCTGTTAGGGAGCGAAGAAGGGAGGGAGAGTTTTGATAAGGACGAGAGAATGAGATCCGATTGTCACTTGTATCTATCCCAGAGCGTATAACGTTGCTTAACATAGTACTTAAAAGGTCATAAAATTTGTATGAAAGGAAAAATACATATAATAATAATGTTGGTATTTGTTAAGCGCTTACTATGTGCAGAGCACTGTTCTAAGCGCTGGGGGAGTTACCGGGTCATCAGGTTGTCCCACGTGAGGCTCACAGTCTTCATCCCCATTTTACAGATGAGAGAACTGAGGCCCAGAGAAGTTAAGTGACTGGCCCACAGTCACACAGCTGACAAGTGGCAGAGCAGGGATTCGAACCCATGACGTCTGACTTCCAAGCCCGGGAACCGCTGAGCCACGCTGCTTCTCTAATATATATATATGTATATGTATTTTTTTGTTCAGGCCAGATTCCCAAATTTAGCAAGCCTAGCTCAGTAGATACTTTTTTCCCTAGGTTCCTATTTCTGAACATCGTAGAAACATTTCTGGTCTTCACTCAGGCAGATAATCACAGTATCAAACAAAGTGAATGAAGGACTTATTAGAGGCTCATGAAAATTTGCAGTCATTGAGTCACTCGAATTCAAGAAAAATGACAGCAACAATCCCTAACTGTAATATTGAAGAGTATAATCACTACATTTTGCGTTTGACATTAAATGGATGTTACCTACTAAAATGTGTTGGGGAGTAACGCTGTTACATATTAAAGTATTATTTGTCTGTCTTGGTGATATAATTAAATGAAAAGAGAGCCTGCAGTCTCTCTTTCATTTATTAGAATCGTTCTCTCTCTAGGGTCATTTGAGATTAAACAACACTTAAATTGTATCTGTAATAGCATATCACTTATTGATTTTACAGCTAAATTATTCAGGTCACTCATCGATGATAGAATTACCTTGTCCCACTTCTGTGGAAAGAAATGACTGGTCTCCCCTGAACTGTCAGGTTTCCCAAGCCTTCTGGTTTTTTGCGGAATGAAAACTTTGCCGCATATGAGGGGGAAAAAAGCAGTAATATCATAGATGAGAAATAACAAATAATTGATGACTAGAAAACTCAATCACAATGGACGATACCTCTCCCCTCAAATCGATAGTGTCATTTAATTTCCAAATCTCCACTGGTTGGTACATCTAAAAGAGAAGCTTAAAAATCAGGGAAATAATATTCAGAGACTACGATCTTTGTTGAGGAAAAAGGAAACAAGAAGTGAGGCCTAGTGGGAAGAGCATAGACCTGGGAGTCAGAGGATCTTTCAATCATTCATTCGTTCATTCAATCATATTTACTGAGCGCTGTGTGTTTAGAGCACTGCACTAAGCGTTCGGAAACTACGATGCAGCAAGAGATAGAGACAATTCCTACCCAACAACGGGCTCGCAGTCTAGAAGGGGAGAGACAGCAAAACAAAACAAAACAAGTCGACAGGCATCAATATAAGAAGATAATGGTAATAATGTTGGTATTTGTGCTTACTATGTGCAGAGCACTGTTCTAAGCGCTGGGGGAGATACAGGGTCATCAGGCTGTCCCACATGAGGCTCACAGTCTTAATCCCCATTTTACAGATGAGGGAACTGAGGCACAGAGAAGTGAAGTGACTTGCCCACAGTCACACAGCTGACAAGTGGCAGAGCCGGGATTCGAACCCATGACCTCTGACTCCCAAGCCCGGGCTCCTTCCACTGAGCCACACTGCTTCTCAAATGCATCCATACTAATACGCCAAGAAAATATGTAGCTTTACACCGAAGCATTCAATTAGCATCCCTCCAGAGAGGCTGGTGAAGAATCGGAGGGCCTTTTCACGCCGCAAGAATTCAGGGGAGACGACTTGATTCATTTATTTCCGATCCTCCCGATCTCGAGGGCGGCGATGAGAGCGAGAAAGGCCAAGTCGGCCCTTTCGTAAAAGGATCCGCCGGAAGCCGCCTAGCCGGAGTTAAAACTCCATCGCTCCCGACAACTCCAGGGGGAAAGATAGACCGGCGTTTTAAAACTTAATAATAATATAAGGTCCCACCGCGGCCTCCTGGTTGATCCAGTGGAAAGATCACGGCTGAGGAAGTGGGAGAACTGGGTTCTGGTTCCGTTCTTTCTTGGAGCTGGCTGAGGTGGGAGGAGACGGCCTAAGCAATTCCCCGTGAACTGTATCCCTGTGGCCTCCTCGCTCGTTGCGCTCTAGCCCCCCCCGTGCCAACGTGACCGGCAGACGGGTAAGCCACTAACGCAACCCCGGAGCAATTTCTTCCCTCGGATTCTCAGACCGCAAGTCCCGAAAGCCCAGTTGATCTGTCTTTCTTGATGGGCGGACTCCCTCCTCATCATCTCCGATCTGAATACTTGTCTATTCCCCAAATCTTTCATCGATGGAACCCACTGAGCGCTTACCGTGTCAGATTCCGTAGACACGCGTCGATACCATCCTCCCAGCATCCGTGCGGCGTGGGGGAGTTTCCGGTATTTTCCGTTTTAATGGGGAGGAGTCTGAGGCCCAGAGAGGTTAAGTGACTTGGCCAAGGTCACACAGCAGTCCAGGCGCGGAGCTGAGGCGAGAACCCAGTTGCCTTGACTCTCAGCTCTCGGATCTTTCCACTAAGCTAGGGAGAAATAAGATCTCCGAAGACGGCGGGGCACCCACCTTTATCTGACTCTTTGACATCTATGTAAATATAATGTTGATTGACAGCTGCGATGCTTATTAGATTAGGAGTGAAAAATTGAACTTAAATAAATCATAGTAAATCAACTATGCTCAACTTGTAATATAGTTTCCCCGTAATTTCTTACCCAGAGTTGCGTTAAATATTTTATGCTCCTCATCAATCTACTTTTCAATGCCTAGAAAATTCAAATGTATCTAATTACATTAATTTTATTGGAAAACTGTTGAAATGAAGGAGGCATTTTAATATCGTGCTGCATATTTTCAGAACTGTAATCACGCAAGCGAAAATCACTTCAAATCCAATTTTGCAGAATCATACTTGGGCGTTTAGGTGCTCTTTTGGAGTCATTTAAAATATTAAAAATTGACAAGTCCATGCCCCTACACCTACGCCATGTCCGTAGCTCTTCCTCACGGTGGAAAGTCAGTTCGTTTCTTTCCGGAGGGTTCCGTGATGGCCCAGCTCAGGCTTCTCCCCCGCTGCGGTTAAGGGAGGCCAAGCTTTCTATCAGTCAATGAATCAGTGGTATTTATTGAGCACTTAGTGTGCGCAGAGCACTGTACTAAGCGCTGGGGAGAGGAAAATACAACCAAGTGGGTAGATACATTTCCTGCCCACAGCAGGTTTGCGGTCTAGAAATGCAAACCCTGTCGCTGGGCCTCCATCTCGCCTATCTCGCCACCGACCCCTCGTCTACATCCCGCCTCTGGCCTGCAACACTCTTCCTCCTCATATCCAGCACGGCTCAGTGGAAGGAGCCCGGGCTTGGGAGTCAGAGGTCATGGGTTCTAATCCCGGCTCCGCCACTTGCCAGCCGTATGGCTTTGGGCAAGTCACTTCACTTCTCTGTGGCTCAGTTACCTCATCTGGAAAATGGGGATTACAATTGTGAGCCCCACGTGGGACAACCTGATGACCTTGTATCTCCCCAGCGCTTAGAACAGTGCTCTGTACATAGAAGGCGCTTAACGAATGCCATCGTTATTATTCCCCCGATTAGACCCGTAAGCCCGTCACTGGGCAGGGATCGTCTCTATCTGTTGCCAAACTGTACATTCCAAGCGCTTAGTACAGTGCTCTGCACATAGTAAGCGCTCAATAAATGCTATTGAATGAATAAATGAATATGCGACAGACAGTGACTCTCCCCTCTTCGAAGTCTTGTTAAAGGCCGTATCTCCTCCGGGAGGCCTTCCCTGACTAAGCCCCACTTTTCCACATCTCCCACTCCCTCCTGCGTCGCCCCGACCTGCTCCCTTTCTTCATCCCCCCCTTCCCACGGCACTTATCGGTCATTTATTTACTCATATTAATCTCTGTTTCCCCCCCTCTAGACTGTCAGCTCACTGTGGGCAGGGAATGTGTCTGTTTATTGTTGTCTTAGACTCTCCCAAGTGCTTAGTACGGTGCTCTGCACAAGGTAAGTCTTCAATAAATATGATTGAATGGATTGATTGAATGAATGGATGACGCGGGCCCGCCCCCCGCTCCTGAGGGATTGATGTCGGCAACGCGTCCGGTCAATCCGGCCCCTCCCCACCCCCAACTTCCCGCGGAGACAAGGGCGGCCTCCGATTCTATTTATTTATACTGAAACCGGTTCACTTGTTTTAATGTCTGTCTCCCCCCCCCAGACTGTAAGCCCGGTGTAGGCGGGGATGGTCTCTCTTTATTGCTGAATTGGACTTTCCAAGCACTCAGCACAGTGCTCTGCACCCAGTGAGCGCTCAATAAATACGTTTGAATGAATGAATGACTGTCGGGAGACCCACGTTCAGTGTATCCCGGCTTCTGAGGCGACGGACATAGGAAATGCCACCAACTCTGCTGTATTGTCCTCTCCCAAGTGCTTAGTATAGTGCCTCACACATAGTAAGCGCTTAACAAATATCATAATTATTATTATTGTTATTATTAAGTGCTCCATAAATACTACAGATTGCTGTGCACTTAGCAGTTGCTCAATAACCCAGCAGAAACACTAGAACCTGGAGACGTAGCGAGGCCTAATGGAAAGAGAATGGACCTGGAAGTCAGAAGGACCTGGGTTCTAATCCTGGCCCCGCCACTTGTCTGCTGTGTGACCTCGGGCAAGTCGCTTCATTTCTCTGGGCCTCAGTTCCTTCATCTGTAAAATGGGGGTTAAGGCAATGATCCCCTTGTGGGACGGGGACTGTGTCCAACCCACTTGTTTTGAATCTGTCCCAGTGCTTAGAACAGCGCCTGGTGCATAGTAGGTGCTGAGCAAATACCACTATAATAATTAGTAGTAGTAATAATATCAATAACAATAAATGACATTGATTTAGTAATTAAGATTTCAGCCCTCCCATCTCTACTTCCTATTCATCCCAGAAAGAACAGTGCCTGCTTATCGGATTTTAATGGCATTGATTTGCTTCCACGAATAATAGCGATACCAGAGAATGTCACGCCAGGCCTCCTTGTCTTTCTTGTTTCCTTTCTTTGAATGATATTTAATAATAATGTTTGTATTTGTTAAGCGCTTACTATGTGCCGAGCACTGTTCTAAGCGCTGGGGGGAGATCCAGGGTCATCAGGTCGTCCCACGTGAGGCTCACAATCTTCATCCCCATTTTCCAGATGAGGGAACTGAGGCCCAGAGAAGTGAAGTGACTCGCCCACAGTCACGCAGCTGACGAGTGGCAGAGCTGGCATTCGAGCTCACGACCTCTGACTCCCAAGCCCGGGCTCTTTTCCACTGAGCCATGCCGCTTCCCTATTTCTTAAGCGCTTACTACATATCGAGCACTGTACTAAGCACTGGGGTAGATATAAACTAATCAGGTTGGACACAGTCTACGCCCCACACGGGGCTCAAAGTCTTCATCCCCATTTTACGGACGAGGGAAGCGAAGGCCAGAGAAATGAAGCAAGGTCACACAGCAGACAAGTGGCGGAGCCGGGATTAGAACCCAAGCCCCTCCGACTGGCGGGGCCCTGCTCTATCCGCTAGGCCCCGCCGCTTCTCTATTTCTGGCCTAACGGCTTGCAGAAGACTTTCGTCCCAAACGACCCCGACGCTCTTTTTATTCGTGCAGAGACAGAACCTGCCGCCCCCACCCCCCCCCCCCCCGACCACCACCGTCCATAAATAAGTTTCCCGGAGATTCCCCGAAGCCCCGTCACCCGTCTGCCGTCGCCGTTTATTGGCTAATCAGCAAAGAATTGCCATCCTGATTGGCTTTATTTGTCGACTGATTGAATCAGTGAGATAGGAAGTGGTGGACAGATTAACTTTGGATTCCCCACACAAATTAATTAATCTAAGGGATGCTGTCACGGTGATTGATAGTCGGGCGAGAGAAGGAGTGTTTTCAAATCGTCACTGAGTGGCACGTTAATGCAGGGTTTTGTCTATTTAACTGATTGAATTCTGGAATGGGATCCTGAATGCTAATTCCGCCGTACGAAGCGCTCTCCCTCCTGCTTTGGTATTCTGCAAAGGCACAGTGCCTAACTGGTGGCTAAAATGGATGGGGATGTTTGGCATAGGTGGTCTCATTTTTATAATTATGATACTTGTTAAGCGCTCACTGTGTGCCGAGCACCGTTCTAAGCACTGGGGTAGATACAAGTCAATCAGGTTGGACACAATCCCTTGTTCCGCATCGGGCTCGCGGCCTTAATCCTCGTTTTAAGAGAAGCAGCGTGGCTCAGTGGAAAGAGCCGGGGCTTTGGAGTCAGCGGTCATGGGTTCGAATCCCGGCTCGGCCACCTGTCAGCCGGGTGACTGCGGGCGAGTCACTTCGCTTCTCCGGGCCTCAGCGACCTCATCTGTAAAATGGGGATGGAGACCGTGAGCCCCACATGAGACAACCTGATTCCCCTGTTGTGCTCCGCACATAGTGAGCGCTTAACAAATACCAACATTATTATTGTTATTTTAATGAGGGAACTGAGGCCCAGAGAAGTGAAGCGACAGGCCCGAGGTCACCCGGCCGACATGTGGCGGAGGTGGGATTAGAACCCGGGTCCTTCTGGCTCCCAGGCCCGGGTTCTATCTGCTAAACCAAGCTGCTTCTCGATTTATCCGTAACCTCAGGAGATGTGAAATGCTGCCGGTAGGCAGAAAATGATTTTATATCGGGAGAACCTCTCTCTGTGCGATTTCCAGCAAGTTGATAGGATAATTTATGCAGCATTCAGAAGTAGGTGGAAATCACACTCACCACTTTAATATGAAATCCTACCTAGTAGCTAGCCTCAGAAAGCCACTGTCTCCTTGCAGTTAACCACCTGTCTTTTTTTTAATGGTATTTGCTAAGTGCCTACTATGTGTCGGGCGCTGTACTAAGCGCTGGGGTGGATACAGGATAGTCGGATCGAACACATTCTCCCTCCCACGTGGGGCTCCCAGTCTTAATCCCCGTTTTACAGATGAGGTGACTGAGGCACCGAGAAGTGAAATGACTTGCCCGGGGTCACGTACACCAGACTAGTGGGTGGAGCTGAGATTAGAACCCGGGTCCTCTGACTCCCAGTTCCGGGCTCTTTCTATTAGGCCATAGTGCTTCTGTCATCAGACTGCGAGCCCGTGTGGGCAGGGGTTGTCTCTATTTGTTGCTGACTTGTACTTTCCAAGCGCTTAGTACAGTGCTCTGCACAGAGTAAACGCTCAATAAATACTATTTATTGAAGGAATTTGAATTAAGATCCCTTTTCGATTGTGAGCTTATTGAGGGGAGAGCTTATTGTCTACGAACTCTCTTGTATTCTCACCACCACAGAGCACAGTGCTTTGGAGAAGGTGGACAATAACCTCCATGCGGACAGGGACCCTTGTCTACTAATTCTACCGAGCTCTCGAGTGATCAGTACAGTGTTCTGCACATAGTAGGTGCTCAAAATATACCACGCTGATTGAACGCCCCGTTCTCATCCCTGGATCTGATGTGCCTGAATATCTGTAAGCTCCTCCTCTAATTGAAAGCTCACAGTGGGCAGGGAATGTGCCCGTTTATTGATGTATAGTGCTCTCCCAGGCGCTTAGTACAGTGTTCTGCAGCCAGTAAGTGCTCAGCGAATACGACTGATCGATGGACGGATTGAGGGGGTTGGATCTTAAGGTTGGAGCTGCTACCCAGAGCATTTTGAACAATGTGTTTCGTGCAGGGACTGGGTTAATTCTATCGGCGATGATGAAATCGTAAACTCGCTGTGGTCGGGGAACGTGTTAGACTGTATTCTAGCAAGCGCTTAGTACAGGGCTCTGCGCACATCAGTGAACACCACTGATGATGGTGATGATGATGACGATGATGATTAGAGAAGCAGCGTGGCTCAGTGGAAAGAGCCCGGGCTGGGGACTCAGAGGGCATGGGTTCAAATCCCAGCTCCGCCGCAGGTCAGCTGTGTGACTTTGGGCAAGTCATTTTGCTTCTCTGTGCCTCAGTTCCCTCAACTGTAAAATGGGGATTAAGACCCGTGGGACAACCTGATGACCTTGTATCCTCCCCGGCGCTTAGAACAGTGCCTTGCACATCGTAAGTGCTTAACAGATGCCATCATTATTATTATTATTATTATATTTCTTCTAGACTGTAAGCTCCTTGTGGGCAGGTGAAGTGTCTACCACCTCTAACAGATTGTACCCACCCAAGCGCTTAGTACAGAGCTCTGCACACAGTAAGCGCTCAATAACTATGACGGAATGAATGAATGAAGTCTCAAACTCTCTGGGCCTCAGTTTTCTCATTACTAAATGGGAATAAGATGCCTGGTACTCCCTCCCTCCATTTAAGGCTCTGAGTCCTGTGTGGATCAGAGAAGAGACTGAAGTGATTATTCTTTATCTAATAAGCACCAAGAGCAGTAGAGCCTAGTGGTTGAAGCCCAGGCCAGGGAGTCAGAAGACCTGGGTTCTAAACCCGGCTCTGCCACTTGTCTAGACGTGAGAACTTGGGCAAGTCACGTCACTTCTCTGGGCCGCTGTAAAATGGGGAATAAGACTGTGAGCCCTATGTGGGATGTGGACCCCGTCCAACCTTATTACTTCGTATCTACCCTAGCGTTTCAAACGATTCCTGGCACATCATAATAATAATTATTATTATTACGGTATTTGTTAAGGGCTTACTACGTGCCGGGCACCGAATTAAGCCCTGGGGCAGATACAAGCAAATCGAGTTGGATGCAGTCCCTGTCCCTCATGGGGGGGGGGGTGTCTCTGTCTCAATCTGTCTTGAGAAGCAGCGTGGCTTAGTGGAAAGAGCCCGGGCTTGGGAGTCAGAGGTCATGGGTTCTAATCCTGACTTCTCCTCCACTTGTCAGCTGCGTGACTTTGGGCAAGTCACTTAACTTCCCTGTGCCTCAGTTACCTCGTCTGTAAAAATGGGGCTCAAGACTGTGAGCCCCAAGTGAGACAACCTAATAACCTTGTATCTATCCCAGAGCTTAGAATAATAATAACAATAATGATAATGTTGGTATTTGTTAAGCACTTACTACATGCAGAGCACTGTTCTAAGAGCTGGGGGAGATACAGGGGAATGAGGTTGTCCCACGCGAGGCTCACAGTCTTCGTCCCCCTTTTACAGATGAGGGAACTGAGGCCCAGAGAAGTGAAGTGCCTTGCCCACAGTCACAGAGCTGACAAGGGGAAGAGTCGAGAACAGTGCTTGGCACATACTAAGCACTTAAATGACAACACTATTATTAATATTATCATTAATCCCCATTTTACAGAGGAGGTAACTGAGGCGCAGAGAAGTGAGGTAACTTGCCCAAAGACACACAACAGACAAATACTGGAGCCAGAATCAGAACCCATGACCTTCGGGTTCCCGGCCCCTGCTCTATCCATTACACCGTCCCTCTTCTTAGCAAGCACTTTACAAAAAACGTAAAACAGACCCTGGGTAAATACCTTAAGCTACTCTTCACTCCTCAGTAGTGATAATGCTGGTATCTGTTAAGCGCTTACTCTGTGCAGAGCACTGTTCTAAGCGCTGGGGGAGATACAGGGCCATCAGGTGGTCCCACGTGAGGCTCACAGTTAATCCCCATTTTACAGATGAGGTAATCGAAGCACAGAGAAGTGAAGTGACTTGCCCACAGTCACACAGCTGACAAGTGGCAGAGCCGGGATTCGAACTCATGACCTCTGACTCCCAAGCCCGGGCTCTATCCACTAAGCCACGCTGCTATTCTAACCCTCTTCCAAGCATAACGTTCTGCACTCCAGAGGCACTTAACAGCGACTATCAATTACTCCAACAGGAGCTGCCATTCATCCATCAGTGGTACTTACTGAGCACCACTGTGTACAGATCACTTACTTAGCGCTTGTTCTTTCTTTTGCGTTTCTCTTACCCAGTTAGGAACTAATTCACATGACGTCCCCAACTAAGCCCTCATTTCTTCTCCTCCCATTCCCTCCTGCGTCACTTTTGCCCTGGATTTGCTCCCTTTATTCACCTCCCCCTCAGCTCCACAACACTTACGTCCATACCCACAATCTATTCATTTCTAGTAACATCTGTCTCCCCTTCTGGACTTTAAGCTCCTTGTGGGCAGGACACACGTCGGTTTATAATAATAATAATAATAATAATAATGTTGGTATTTGTTGAGCGCTTACTATGTGCCGAGCACTGTTCTAAGCGCTGGGGGAGACGCAGGGGAATCAGGTTGTCCCAGGTGGGGCTCACCGTCCTAATCCCCATTTTACAGATGAGGTCACCGAGGCCCAGAGAAGCAAAGAGACTTGCCCAAAGTCACACAGCTGATAAGTGGCGGAGATGGGATTCGAACCCACGACCTCGGACTCCAAAGCCCGTGCTCTTTCCACTGAGCCACACTGCCGTTCCCTTACCCTCTCCCAAGCGCTCAGTCCGGTGTTTTGCACACCGTACGCGCTCACTAAATACGACTGAACGAATGAATTGAATGGCCGACTGAATTACGTCCGCATCCGTAATTCATCTTCACGTCCAACCCAGGCTTAGACGCGTCCGCCGAGTCTAGCGCAGCGGGCTCTCCCGAGCGTTCGGCCCAGTGTTCCGCACACAGGGTAAGTGCTCGATAAACACGACCGAGTTTCGCGACGACGAGCGAGCCGTCATGAGACAGACGGAGCGTCCCTCATTCTCCGAGGGCCGGGAGGGACGACCGGAGCGAAGCGAGGGAGATCCTAACGACTCCAAATGCCGGCGGAAGACATTCCCCCGGATGTCACGAGAAACCCGGCAAGGATTGACAGGTGCCCGAACGGGGCGGCGAACCGTCGCCTCCTTCCTCAGAGGCGCCGATCAAAAAGGAGGGCGATTAGAAAGCGCTACAAAATAATTTCTTTATCCAAAAGCTCCGAAGCAGTTATTAAACCAGCTGTTTTCAAAAGTACACAGAATCTGCTAAGTTGCAGTTGGGTAACTGTTAAATGTTAAAGCATTCACGGTCCCGTGTGGAGCAGATGGTCCGAGAGTGGGTTAGGAAATGGCAGCGTTAATTCCACCAGACCGGGATGTTCATTTGTGCTGGGCTGAGCACAGACGGGGTGAGTAAATGAAGGTTCTGTAATAATTGTGTAAATCCCAACATTATTAAATCGATTCAGCTGGGGTTTCTTAATATATGGGAAGCACTTCACATACTCGAAGAAACACCTTCTCTTTCGGTGAAGCTGTTCTCATTAACTCGTACGGCCTTATTTGCTGTGACCTCGGTATTCCCGTTCGAGTAATGAGAGGAATGAGAATTAGAAATCCGCTTTCAGCGGTGGTATTAGAAGGGGGAAAGAAATCGTGTAAGCGTGAGAGAATCCTGCCACAGTCGGGCATTGAGCTCGGCTTCCGTCTGGCCTGGGCTCCTGAAAGCAGCGTGGCCTCGTGGATGGAGTTCGAAAGTCATGGGTTCTAATCCCGGCTCTGCTGTGTGACCTCGGGAGAGTCGCTTCCCTTCTCTGGGCCGCAGTTCCCCCCCCATCTATAAGATGGAGATTGAGACCGTGAGCCCCATGTGGGACAGGGACTGTATCCAACCCGATCTGCTTGAATCCACCCCAGTGCTTAGTACAGGGCCTGGCACATAATAAGCGCTAAAAAGATACTATTATTATCATTGTTATTATTAAAAGTTGATAGTGAAGCTTCTGGTTTGGAGACTCTTGGAACGCTCCATCTCGTGAGTTAATGCTCTTGTCTTTACGGTATTTATTCCTGTATTCATTCCCCGCTCTAGACTGTAAGCTCGTTGTGGGCTGGAAATGTATCTTGTGTAGTTGTATTGTACCGTCCCAAGTGTTTAGTACAGTGCTCTGCACATGATAAGTGCTCAATTGACTGACTACTGTAAAGCACTTAGTACGTGCCAGGCACTGTACTAAGCACCGGGGTAGATTCAAGCCAATGATGTGGGACCCCGTCCAGGTCCCAAATAATAATGTTATAATGTTGGTATTTGTTAAGCGCTTACTATGTGCAAAGCACTGCTCTAAGCGCTGGGGGTATACAAGGTGATCAGGTCGTCCCACATGGGGCTCACAGTCTTCATGCCCATTTTACAGATGAGGGAACTGAGGCCCAGAGAAGTGAAGTGACTTGCCCAAAGTCACACCAGCTGACAAGCGGCGGAGATGGGATTAGCACCCATGACCTCTGACCCCCAAGCCCGTGCTCTTTCCACTGAGCCACGCTGCTTCTCTCTGTGTTTCACATCTTACTCCCCATTTTACAGATGAGATAACCGAGGCCCAGAGAAATAAAATGACTTGTCCGAGGTCACAGAGCAGACAGGTGATGGAGCCGGGATTAGAACCCAGCTCATTCCGATTCCCGGGCCAAGATCTATCCACTGGGGCGTACCGATTTTCAAGCCGGTGGAAAAGGCAAAGAGTGACACTCAGATATCGCATCTCTGTTTGGTTTCTGATGTCCTGCTCACCAGCTTTACCTGAAGAAATGCAAGCTTTCTGGAAAGAGAAGCAGCGTGGCCTAGTGGATAGACTCCAGGCTTGGGAATCAGCAGGACCTGGGTTCTGATCCCCGCTCCACTGATTGTTGGCTGTGTGACCTCGGGCAAGTCGGTTCCCTTCTCTGGGCCTCAGTTACCCCATCTATAAAACAGGATTGAGACTGTGAGCCCCGTGTGGGATAGAGTCCTTGTCCAACCTGATAAGCGTTTATCTACTCCAGCGCTTAGTACAGTGCCTGGCACATAGTAAGCACTCAACAAACACCGTCAAAAAAGTCAATGAGACTGAGTGCTTACTCCATGAAGAGCACTGCACTAAACACTTGGGAGAATACAGTTGAATTAGGAAGCACGATCACTGCCCTCAAGGATTTTACGATGGAATGGTGAAAACTGTGATCATTGTTTTGCACTTTCTGTGTGTCAAGCAGAGTAGAGGGGCATCATCATCATCATCAGTGGTACTTATTGAGCATTTACTGTGTGCAGAACGCTCGGAGAGTACGATAGAAGCTTTTGGGAGAGTACGGTATAGTAGAGTTGGGAGACATGCTCCCTGCCCACACTGAACTTACAGTTTAGAGGGGAAGACGGACATTTATAGGGATAATTTAGAATTTGTAGATACGCAGATAGGTGCTGCGGGGCCGAAGGTGAGGTGAATAGCAAGTGCCCCAAAGTGACAGGTCCACAGACGAGATCCAACTGCAGAGAGGGTGAGATCGGACACGGTTCCGGCACGGTTCCGGGTCCCGCGGGGGACTCGTCGTCGAAGGGCCGGAGAGAACAGCTGTCTTAGCTCCACTTTACTGACGAGGAAAAGGAGGCCCCGAAGAGTCGTGACTTTCCCAGGGTCACCCAGCAGGCAAATGGCGGAAGTAGGATTAGAACCCGGTTCCTCCGCTAGGCCGCACTGCTTCTCCAGAAGAGGCCGTAGCGGCTCAGAGGCAGGAGAGAGGGATCAGAGCTCTGGTTTACCACGGGCACAGCCCTGACTCTTCTTGGGGAGTCGATCAGGAGACCCCTTTCCTCACTCCCAAACTGCTCTCAGGAATAGATCTTCATTAGGACCAGGAATTATCACAGCTCTGGGAGCCTCTACCCTCAGATCTTGGCACATAGTAAGCGCTTAACAAATACCATCATTAGTATCATTATAATTATTATCTCACCGCCAACCTCTCGCCCTCGTCCTGCCTCTGGCCTGAAACCCCCTCCCTCCTCAAATCCCACAGACAATGACTCTCCTCCCCTTCAAAGCCTTATCGAAGGCCCAACTCCTCCAAGAGGCCTTCCCTGACTCAATCTCCTTTCCTCTTCTCCCTGTCCCTTCTGCGTCACCCTGACTCGCTCCCTTTATCTATCCCCCCGTCCCAGCCCAACGGCCCTTGTGTATATATATTGATCTGTAATTTATTTATTTATTCATTTATTCATTCATCTAAATTAATGCCTGTCTCATTCTAGACTGCGAGCTCGTCGTGGGCAGGGACTGTGTCTACTTACTGTTCTACTGTACTCTCCCAAGTGCTTAGTACAGTGCTTGGCACACAGTAAGCGATCACTCAATAAGACTGAGCGAATTGAATGAATCTCCCTAAAGGACCGAGTCCAAAGAGCAAGAGAACTCCTGCTTCTCCCTCTTTTGTATTTTTTTTTAATGGTATCTGTTAAGCGTTTACTCTATGCCGGGCATTTTCCTAAAGGCCTGGGTAGATACAAGGTTGGACGTGGTCCCCGTCCCTCACGGGGCTCACATTCTCAATCCCCGTTTTACAGATGTGGTAACTGAGGCCCAGAGAAATGAAGCGACTTGCCCAGGGTCACGCAGCAGACGAGCGGAGGAGCCGGGATTAGAATCCAGATCCTTCTGACTCCCAGGCCCGGGGCCTAATCACTAGGCCACGCCACTTCTCCTGTTTCTCCTGCTTCGCCATCCTGGATAGGAAGGAATTGATGGCAAGTCAGAAACTGGAAGGTGGTGAGAGTGGAATTCCATCCTTCTAGAGCAAAATAAGCACTTTACCACCTATGGTCTTTTTTGTTTGTCTTTTGTGGTATTGGTTAAGCACATACTATGTGCCAGGCACTGGACTAAGCACTGGGGTGGGTACAAGTTAATCGGGTTAGACACCGACCCTGCCCCACACGGGCCTCACGGTCTTAATCTCCATTTTACAGAGGAGGGAACTGAGGCCCAGAGAAGTGAAGTGACTCGGCCAAGGTCACACAGCAGACAAACGGGCGAGTCGGGAGGAGAACTCAGGTCCTTCTGACTCCCAGGCCCCGGCTCTTTCTTCTTATTCACGCAGCTTCTTTTTTGTCTCCCTCATTAGAGGGAGAGTGCTCTGTGAGCAGGAAATCTGTTGATTCGCACCGAACTTCCAATTAGAAAAGCGCAGTTTTTATTAGGGCACTTGGACCTCTCTTGTTGTCAAGGCCCTGAATGCTAGGCACTGTGATAAGCACTTTGGGAGTCCAGCGCTAGCAAGATGGGGGCTCTCTGACCTCAGTCAATCAACTCTAGCCTCTAAGCTCTTTGAGGGCAGGGAATGTGTCTGCTTTTTGTTCCACTGTACTCTTCCAAGCGCTTAGTAAAGTGCTCGGCACACAGTAAGCGCTCAGTAAATACGATTGATTGAATGAATGAATGGAGGAAGAATAGCCCAGGGGTTGACGCCTTGAACTTAGGAGAGGAGAGGCTGACCACCTGAACCCCGGCGGTCTTCTACGAAGCAGGAAGGATGCTCACTCAGTCGTTATACTGCCATATTGGACTCTCCTAGGCGCTTAGTAGAGTGCTCTGCATACAATAAGTGCTCAATTATTAAGATCGACTGATTGGAGGATATGTACATGATGTAGAAATCCTGGAAGGGAGGGTCAAGCAGAGGGTCTCTGGAACACACATGATTCCACAAAGTGGAGAGGCAGTGTGGCCTAGTGGGTAGAGCAGGGACCAGGGAGGCAGAAGGAGCTGGGTTCGGATCCTTGCCGCGCCGCTCGTAATAATTATAACGGTAATAATTTTGGTATCTGTTAAGCACTTAACTATTTTCCAGGCACTGTTCTAAGCGCTGGGGTAGATACAAGCTAATCGGGTTGGACACGGGCCCTGTCCCACCGAGGACTCACTGCCGTGTGACCTCGGGCAAGTCACTTCAGTGCTCTTGGGCCTCAGTTACCTCATCTGGAAAAGGGGGATTAAGACCGTGAGCCCCACCAGGGACAGGGACCGCGTCCAACCTGAATAACCTGTATCTACCTTAGAACTTAGCACAGTTCCCTGGTATGTAGTAAGTGCTTAACAAATACCATTAAAAAAAAAAAAAAAATGTACAGTGTGGCCTATTGGAAAGCGATGGGGTCTGGAAGTCAGAGGACCTAAATTCGAATCCAGCTCTTCCTCCTTTCTGCTATGTGACCTGGGTCGAGTCTCAGTGAACTTCTCTGTGCCTCGGTCCCCTCATCGGTAAAATGGGGACAAAGACCGTGAGCCCCAGGTGGGACAGGGATCGGGCCCAACCCGATTATCCCTTGTAATAACGACGGTGGTATTTGTTAAGCGCTTACTACGTGCAGAGCACTGTTCTAAGCGCTGAGGTAGATACAGGGTAATCAGGTTGTCCGACGTGAGGCTCACAGTTAATCTCCATTTTACAGATAAGGTAAGTGAATTGACTTGCCCACAGTCACACAGCTGCCAAGTGGCAGAGCCGGGATTCGAACCCACGATTTCTGACTCCCAAGCCCGGGCTCTTTCAACTGAGTCACGCTGCTTCTCCACCCCAGCGCTCAGTACAGTGCCGGGGACCCGGGGAGGACTGAAAGATAAAAGAACAATAAGAAACTTTTCGACGGCCTCGGTTGCCAGTTGGGTATCAGTTGATTGTAAGTTGGAAAAATGATGATTTCCATGTGCTACTCAGCTGACAGGCAGCATCATCATCCAGATGGGTCCGGCTATAGATAGAATTTCCTCCTTCCTAGGTAGTAATCAGGGCCTTTTGATAAAACCTAAAATTACCACCCATTTAAAGAGTTGCCCCAGATCCTAGGGGAAAAAGCTGTTTGAGCAAATACAAAAGGAGCTCGGAAGAATACTCCAAAGTGATCCCATCTGGAAGAGAGACAGCAGCTGTTCCAAGATCGGTTGAACTGGTTTCGTAGGAACATGTCATAATCCGGGGTTCGGCCTAATCAGAAACCATTATAAACCAGAGACACTCGCGAAACCCAGCGTTATATGCAAAGAATTGATGATGCTTAGGGAAAAAAAAACCAACACGCCCATCGCAGTGTCAGCGGGTTGGCTGTCTTCAGGAAGAAATACGATCTCTAGACTCCACATCTATTGATGCCGCTCGTTTTGCCTCGGAATCGCAACGCTCATTCCGCGAGGAGAAAAATCCGCTGGAGATGCTGCTTCGATTTCGTGGAGCGTGGAAGCGCTGGCAATTAAGCGCAAGGTTTGTGCAGTTTGGTGTCTTGGTGAAATCTCCCAGGCTTGTACCGTTTCCATTTTCCCAAATAGTGCGTTCCCCCATTTTTAGAAAATTGGATATGAATAAGAGCAGAGGCGTTGGTTGAGCGTTTACTATGTGTGAAGCGGCTGGGGTAATAATCATAACTGTGGTATTTGCTCAGCACTTAGTATGTGCGAGACACTGTTCAAAGCCCTGGGGTAGATGCAAGATAATCGGGTCAGATGCCTGTCCCACACAGGGCTTACGGTCTTAATTCCCATTTTACAGATGAGGGAACTGAGTCCCAGAGAAGCGAGCTGACTTGGCCGAGGTCACGCGGCAGGCAAGCAGAGGAGTCGGCATTAGAACCCGGGTCCTCTGGCTCACGGTGCTCTTTCCGGTAAGCCTGCGTCTTCTCTCCCAAGTGCTCAGTACAGTGCTCGGCGCATAGTCAGTGCTCCGTTCATTTGTTCACATTCATTCATTCCTTCAATTGTATTTATTGAGCACTTAGTGGGTGCAGAGCACTGTACTAAACACTTGGAAAATACAATTTATATCAATGTCTGTCTCCCCCGCTGGACTGTAAGCTTGTTTTGGGCATGAGATGTGTCTGTTTATTGCTGTCCCGTACTCTCCCAACCGCTTGGTACAGTGCTCTGCACACAGTAAGCCCTCGATAAATGCGATTGACTCACTGACTCAATAATAATAATAATTGTGGTATTTGTTAAGCGCTTACTATGAGCCAGGCACCGTACTAAGCGCTGGGGTGGATGCAAGCCAATCAGGCTGGACAGAGTCCCCGTCCCGCATGGGGCTCACGGTCTTAATCCCCATTTTACAGGTGAGGGAACTGAGGCACGGAGAAGGGAAGCGACTTGCCCAAGGCCACAGAGCAGACTAGTGGCAGAGCCGGGATTAGAACCCATGACCTTCCGACTCCCTGGCCCGGGCTGTAGCCAATACGCCGTACCACCGATCGATTGCTGGATTGAGGTAAGCCACTGAGACTTAGCTGAGGTCAACAACTCTGAGGTTCAGATCTAGAGCTGTGAAAGAAAGCCCAATCTACAGAAACATTTGATTGGAAAAAAATTATATTTCCCGACACTGCCCTCTGTCAGGTTGTCAGTGACGACCTTAATTGAAAATAATTCTAAGTGGGAAGCGGGGCGGCCGAGAGGAAAAACCACAGCCCTGAGAGTCAAAAGACCTGGGTTCTAGTCCCAGCTCTGCCATTTGCCTGCTGCGTGACCTTGGGTAAGTCACTTCACTTCTTCGCCCCTTCATTCCTCCTCTCTGGGATAAGATGGCTGTTATGCATTCAGTTGTATTTATTGAGCGCTTACTGCGTGCAGAGCACTGTACTAAATGCTTGGAAAGTACAATTTAGCAACAGAGACCATCCCTGCCCACAACGGGCTCACAGTCTAGAAGCGGGGAGACACACATCAAGACAAATAAACAGGCATCAATAGCATCAATGTTATCCCTCTCCCCCTTTCCAATCTGAGCCCCATGTGGGACAGAAATTGTCATATCTGTTTATATAATAGCTACCTAATGCTTAGTACAGTGCTCGTCACATAGGCAGCGTTTAACAAATACCATTTTTATTATTATTAATTAATTATTATAATAATTAAAACATCTGTTCTCTCCCCATTAGACTGTGTCAGATATGATTATTTTGTGCTTGGCATATGGTAACGTTTTAACGATCACGGCCCCGGGAGTCAGAAGGATGTGGCTTCTAATCCCGGCTCCGCCACATGTCTGTTGTGTGATCTGGGGCAGGTCGCTTCACTTCTCCGGGCCTCAGTCACCGCATCTGTAAAATGGGGATTAAGAGTGTGAGCCCCACCTGAGACAGGGACGGTGTCCAACCTGCTTAACTTCTATCTACCCTAGTGCTTAGAACAGTGCTTGGCACATATTAAGTGCTTAACAGGTATTATCGTTGCTTTGATGAATGATTGTATTATTAATCGTGGTAATTATGGTAATTATTAGTACCTTCATTGTTACCCATCGTGGTTACAAGCAGTCTTCATCAACAAGTAACTCACAATCCAGACTATTGTTTGGTCAGATTTTTTTGCCCCTGCAGTCGCTTTCCTGAAACTTATTTTACAGACTGTCTTTCCTGTAGCTCACTATGACCTCGTGTTTTCCCAAGGCTTCAAATGTCAGGGACAAATCTCCAGTTCCCTGTTCTTCCCACTCCCTCTTTTTTTTCTGATGAAAGCGTTTTAAATTACAGTGGGAAAATTATTTTAATGAAGGGACTGATTAAGACAATGTGGTGCATTAATCAGTGATATCTCCATGTAATAAATCAATGTCTAGTTCAGAGAATTACCATTATTCTCTAAATATTCGAGGATATTTCCAAAGGGGAGCCACCACATGATTGGGAAATCTAAATGCACAGGTCGGGGTGGTGTGAATCGGAAATAACGTTAAACTTTATAAAACGGCGTTTCCTCTCTAATCCTTTCTCGGTATTTTCTTTTCTCGACGGATACGTGGGGCCAGTTGGTTCGGATGAACAGTAAATTCCGAGGTGTTAAACAACACACTCTTAGTCTACATTAGAAAGTTTTGTGAGCGCTCATTTTGCCGGTTCCTGGAAAATCCCAACTTTAACCATGGGTGAGAGGATTTGAGAAGTAATCCAAACAGGCTTTCGCCTCCTTTAATCCCTTCCACGTAGAAAGAGAAATACTTGGATCTGAGCCCCTTAAAGCACTTGATACTCACCCCGCCTTCACCCCCCCCCATAACATTTTCATCCACAACCATAACGTATTTCAAGGTCTCTCCCCTTCTAGACTGTAAGCTCCTGGTGGGCAGGGAACCTGTCTACCAATTCTGTTGTACTGTACTCTTCCCTGCCACACTGCTTTGCACAGAGTAAGTGCTCAGTGAATTCCCGTCGATCGATTGGAGAAAGATTACACATCGGTTAAAGTGCTGAGGCTCTTATAAAGAAAGGGGTGTGAGATTTCCTTTGTGTGACTTCTTGAAATTTCTGACACACGTTTTACCTAGGGTACTCATTTAAGCCATCGAACGAAACGTGGACTTTGCTTTCATAGCTCATATTTTCTAATGGGCCCTAGCAGACTTTCAGAGCCAACTGTATTTATAGCCAGGAATGTAGAAAGAACCTATTATTACTCTTCATTTGCGGCAAGAAATGCTCGATTGTGTTCCGTTTCCTTGGCGGCTTTGGGTTCCCTTTCCATCAAATAGCGTTTTAGCTCTTTAAAAACAGTTTGGGGATATTGAAGACCTTAGTATGCAAAGAGATATCTAATCTTATCTCATTTCTATTGCTCAAGTGATTAAAATTCATTATGAAAAACTCAGCCGTCTGGGTAAAACATTAACCCCTTTTTTCCCCTCTCCTCCATTTTTCCGCCCACGATTCTCCACCGGCTGAATGGGAACAAGAGGAGTCATCATTCTTTCTCCCGATGCCGGCTCATTTGACTTTATTTTATTTTTTTTAGGCAGCACTAGACCATTGCTTGATTTGGGATATTCCCCGGAGGACGCTTATCTGTGTCTGTCCCTGGTTTCCGCTCTGGTTTATTGTCTGCTTCTCCCCTCTCTTCTCTTCCCCATTTTGTTGACTCAAATTCCTTTTTGTCTCAGCCGCCGGGAAGTGAAAGGCCTCTGCAGATGTTGTGGCAATACGCAGTAAACAGCCACCCCAAGGCTGAGCAGAGAAGAATAGACCCCCATTCGGTGGAATCGTGATTGTCATAAACACTCACAAGGCTCAGCACGCTCCACGGAGAATTAGGAAATGAATGGCAGGTGGGATTTCTGGGGTACGTCGGGCCATTCGGGGAATTCCTGTGAATGAAGGGCCCTTGGCAAAACCCGCCATCCTTGCCCTTTCTTCGGGGGATTCTGTGGGGGAAACGGGGGAAATGGAAACGGGGGTGTTTACTGGAAAATTCTGGAATCCGATGCTCACCGCATCTTCCTTCTGGCAGAGGTGGGGGCAAACTGGGCCTAGCTTTCTGATGGGTCTTTGTTCTAAGCTGGCAGGATCGCTTAGAAAGGATGGATTCACCCAACCGAGGAAGTGGATAGAGCCCGGGTCTGAGAGTCGGAAGGACCTGGGTTCTAATTCCGGCCCCGCCACATGTCTGCTGTGTGACTTTGAGCAAGTCACTTCACTTCTCTGGGCCTCAGTTACCTCATCTGTTAATTAGGGATTAAGACTGTGAGTCCCCCGTGGGACTTTGTCCAACCCGATTAATTTGTATCTACCCCAGCGCTGAGATCAGTGCTTGGCACATAGTGAGTTCTTAACAAGTACGATAATAATAATGATGATAATAATAGGGGCAAACGGGGACTGTGAGATCTGAGGGAGTCGGGCAAGGGGGGAGGGGTTGGGTGGGGCCACGCTCCATACCCTGAGAGAGTGGAACAGCCCTTCTTGCAAGGAATAATGGAGGTATTGGTTAAGTTCTTACTGTGTGTCAAGCCCTGCTCTAAGTGCTAGGATGGATACAAGCTAATCGTGTTGCACACCGTCCCACGTGGGGCTCGCAGTCTTCATCCCCCTTTTACAGATGAGGGAACTGAGGCCCGGAGAGATGAAGTGACTTGCCTGAGGTCACCCAGCGAGCAAGCGGCGGAGCTGGGATTAGAACCCAGGTCTTTCTGACTCCCAGGCCCGGGCTCTATCCCAGTAATGATGAGCGTTTTCCTCGGTTGGATGAATCCATCCTTTCTAAGGGAGCCACTTGACCGTGCACAACTCCTCACAGAAGCAGCTTGACTTAGCGGCAAGAGCCCGGGCTTGGGAGTCAGAGGACGAGGGTTCTAATCCCGGCTCCGCCGCTCGTCTGCTGTGTGACCTTGGCCAAGTCACTTAACTTTTCTACGCCTCAGATACCTCATCTGTAAAATGGGGATTAAGACTCTGAGCCCCACATGGGACACCACCCCAGCACTTAGATCTTTGTTTGGCATGTAGTGAACACTTAACAAATGTTATAAAAATAATAATTATGATTATTATTAAGTATTCAAATGTGAGTGATTCTGGTGTTTTAGTTGACTGGGAAGAGAAGTCACCTTGAGGAAGACTTTCTTCATGTCTGGCTACTTTCTTTGGGAGCATAAGGAGCTGGGAAGGGTATAGACAGGGCAAACCTGGAATTCAATTCCCAAAATACCAAACTCAGGCAAGGTGACCCCGGTGGAAGATTAACATGGGGCTGTGTATGGAACTTCACATCAATCAGTGGTATCTGTTGAGCGCTTACTCTGGGGGGAACCCTGTACTGAACACTTAGGAGAGTACGATCCAACAGAGTTGGCAGACACATTCCTCCCCACAGTGAACTTACAGACTAAAGGGGGGGGGGAACATGAATGTGCGGTATTTATTGAGCGCTTACTGTGTTGAGCACCGTACTAAGCACTAGGGAGAGAATAGTACAACAATAACAGACACATCCCCTGCCCACAACGAGCTTACCGTCTAGACCGGGAGACGGGCATTTAAAAGAAATTAGGGCTACGGACCTACGTTCTGTGGGGCCGAGGCTGGCGTGGATAACGGGAACGAGTCAAACAGATCCTCTAGGCGGTAAGCTCGTCGTGGGCAGGGAATTTGTCTGTTTATTGTTCTATCGTACTTTCCCAAACACTTAGTGCAGTGTTCCGCACACAGTCGGCGCTCAAGAAGTGCGATTGAATGAATGGATGGATCCTTTGGTGCCATCAGTCAATCTGTGGTATTTATTGAGTGCTGACTGTGTGCCGAGAGCTGTTACTAAGCACTTAGGAGAGTGCAATATTAACAGAGTTGGAAAAGCTCGTTGTGGGCAGGGATCGTGCCCCACCAACTCTGTCTTATCGTACTTTTCCAAGTGTTTGTACAGTGTGTTGCACGCAGTAACCACTCAGTGAATACAGTCTGGTCTTGTCTTACGCCGTCGAGTCGTCTCCGACCCGTAGCGACGCCACGGACGCATCTCTCTCAGAGCGCCCCATCTGCAATTGTTCCGGGAGCGGATCCACAGAGTTTCCTTGGTAAAAATTCAGAAGTGATTTACCACTACCTCCTTCCGCGCAGTTGCCTCGAGTCTCCGCCCTCGACTCTCTCCCGTGCCTCTGCTGCCCTTCGCGGTTGAGTTTCGACTTGTAGCCGATGGCCTGCCACTCGCTAGCCACCGACCAAGCTAGGAATGGAATGGACAGGCCTTTACTTGACTCTCCCTCCCGTAGTCGAGACTGGTAGAGTCCTGGAAACTCTCCGGGTGCGACCCTGAGGTGAGAAATGAATGTAATAAGCGCTCAGTAAATACGATTGAATGAATTGATTGGTAGACAAGTGCCCTGCCCACAACAGCTTACAGTCTAGAACACTTTGATATCACTGACTGACCTCAGTAACACTCTTTTCTGTTTCTTTGTTAAGCTGTTGCTTCCTCCTCTCTGTAATTCACTTTGACTTGCTCCTTGGAGGCACCTTCAAACAGATGCACACGAACTCTGTTGGACTTTCCCAAGCATTTTGGCACAGTGTTCTCCATCAGTCAATGCTCGGTAAGATCTCAGCGGGAATCAAGATCGGTTGAGATAAATTCTTGGATGGAGGGTCCACCGGGGGGAAAATTTTAGGAAGTTATTCATCTGCCACCTCCAGGGTGAATATCCAAGGGGAAACATAGGATTATGTTTCTGCCACTCGTCAGCTGTGTGACTGTGGGCAAGTCACTTCACTTCTCTGGGCCTCAGTTACCTCATCTGCAAAATGGGGATGAAGACGGTGAGCCCCACGTGAGACAACCTGATGACCCTGTATCTCCCCCAGCGCTTAGAACAGTGTTCTGCACATAGTAAGTGCTTAACAAATACCAACATTATTAATAATGATAATAATTGTGGTATTTGTTAAGCATTTACTATGTTCCAAGCACTGTACTAAGAGCCGGGGTAGATACAAGCAAGTCGGGGTGGACACAGTCTCTGTCATTCATTCATTCATTCATTCAATCGTATTTACTGAGCGCTTACTGTGTGCAGAGCACTGTACTAAGCGCTGGGAAAGTACAATTCAGCAATAGAGACAATCCTTGCCCACAACAGGCTCACAGTCTAGAAGTTCAGTCCAACGTGGGGTTCACGGTCTTAATCCCCATGAGAGAATTGAGGCCCAGAGAAGTAAATTGACTTGCCCAAGGACACAGAGCAGCAAGTGGCAGAGACAGGATTAGAACCCATGACCTTCTGACTCCCAGGCCCAGGTTCTAGCCACTACGCCACGCTGCTTCTCACAAATAAATACTCAATACTTGCTGAATAAATACCACTTCTATCCTAAGTGGATAGATGAGGAATAATTGTATTTCCTCAGCTGGAAAATGGGGATCGAGTCCCTGTTCATTCATTCGACAGTGTTTATTGAGCGCTATGTGCGGAGCACTGTACTAAGCGCTTGGAATGTACAATTGTCCTCCTACTTAATGAACCCCATGCGGGACAGGGACTGAGTCCGACCTGATCAGCCTGTATCTACCCCAGCGCTTAGAACGGTGCTTGACACAGAGTAAATGTCAAATAAATGCCATAATAATAATTATGATATTGGACACAGTTCCTATCTTCCACGAGTCACTTGACTTCTCTGGGCCTCAGTTACCTCATCTGTAAAATGGGGATCAAGACTGTGAGCCCACTGAGGGACATGGACTGTGTCCAACCTGATTACCTTTTATCTCCCCCAGTGCGTAGAACAGTGCTTGGTTCATAGTAAGCGCCTAACAGACACCACTATTTCTATTTTTTAAATTCTTTGGGGGAGATGTGTCTCATCAAAGATCCCGACACGGAATCCAAACCAAAGCGAACGTTCTTCCAAGACAAAACCATAAGCCAAGCGGTAACCCCACACGCAGAAATCTCCACGTCTCCTGAAGGATGTCAATGTGTCAGCGTCGACTCCTCCACGCTACGGGGCTCGCTGGCTACCGGGTTCCTTAGCTCAGCTCCCGAGCGGAGATTTGCTCGGTGGACAGATGGCGAGTTTGGCAGGCCAATTCTCCAGTGGTTCTTTCCGCGCTTAGCGCGACGTAGAGCGATGAAAACGCGACGCTCGCTGTCAGACAGGACTGATGGGTCCTCGGTCCGAAGCGCCTCCCCCTTCCCTTCCGTCCATGGACGATCACGTGGCGTGGTCGCTCGGGGCTTTCTGTTTCTGTTTTTTAAAGAACGAGGCTGTGTTTTGCGACAGGTCAGCCTTCCGAGTGCAGCGGTTCTATGGTCATTGATGTCTGCGTCGAAGTCACTCCCGTTTCCACGCCTCCATTGTCGACTTCCCTCTGGCTGGCTGTAAAAGGGCCCTTAATCCCAAAAAAGGAAAGTGAAAATAACACGGTGGGATTGGACCCTTGGTATTCCACCCACCCTCGGCCCCTCGGCACTTATGTCAGAGAAGCAGCATGGCGTAGTGGATAGATCACGGGCCTCGGAGTCAGAAGGTCATGGGTTCTAATCCCGGCTCCGCCACTTATCGGCTGTGTGACCTGGGGCAAGTCGCTTCACTTCTCTGGGCCTCAGTGACCTCAGCTGTAAAATAGGGATCGAAATCGGGAGCCCCACATGGGACAGGGACTATGTCCGACCCGATGTGCCTGTATCCACCCCAGCGTTTAGTAGAGTTCCTGGCACACAGCAAGCACTTAATAAGTACCACAGTTATTAATTTTATATCCAGAATTTATTTATATTAGTGTCTTGCCCTCCTCCCTGGAGACTAGATTCTAATCCCGGCTCTGCCACTTGTCTGCTGTGTGACCTTGGACAGGTCACTTCGCTTCTCCGGGCCTCAGTTTTAACCTCATCTGTAAAGTGGGGATTGAGACCGTGAGCCCCACGTGGGACAGGGACTGTGTCCAACCTGATTAGCCGGTATCTACCCCAGCGCTTAGAACAGTGCCTGGCACATCGTAAGCGCTTAACAAATACCATTTCCGAGCGCTTAGTACAGCGCAAATGGTAGTTGAATAAGTAAGGTGGCTACCAGTATTACCCTCGATTGAATTCCGCAGTGGAGAGCTGAAGCTATTTCTAATCTTCCCAGCAAGTTCTAACAAAACCATGGTGTAAGTCGTCATTAGGGAGAACCATTGATTCATAGATCCGAATGATCTCTTCAAGTGGCGATTAATCAAACTAAAATCCACTCAATTATTTCTGCCTTGGTGATTAGAACCCCAATTAGCTAGACTCAATACACCCTAACGGGGAATTATTGTGGCACTTGGTTATTTCTTTCTGCGGTTCCAACAGGTAAAGCTGAGGTAATGAAATAAGGCCTGGAAATATTCGGCGAAAGAACACTGCTTTCATACTTACGGTACTTGTGCAGCTCTTATCTTAGCGCTGGAGAAGATAGAAGTTAATCAGGTTGGACCCAATCCTTTGTATCGCGGGGGGTTCACAGTCTAAGTAGGAGGGCGAGCGGATATTGAACACCCATTTTACAGTGGAGGAAACTAAATCCAGAGAATAATATGATAATAACGTTGGTATTTGTTAAGTGCTTCCTATGTGCAGAGCGCTGTTCTAAGCCCTGGGGTAGAAACAGGGTAATCAGGTTGTCCCACGTGAGGCTCACAGTCTTGATCCCCATTTTAATAAAAAATAATAAATAAATGGTGGCATTTGTAAAGGGCTTACTATGTGCAAAGCACTGTTCTAAGCGCTGGGGGATATAAGGTGATCAGGTTGTCCCACATGGGGCTCACAGTCTTAATCCCCATTTTACAGCTGAGGTAACTGAAGCACAGAGAACTTAAGTGACTTGCCCAAAGTCACACAGCTGGCAAGTGGCAGAGCCGGAATTCGAACCCATGAACTCTGACTCCCAAGCCTGGGCTCTTTCCACGGTACCACGCTGCTTCTCTGCTATTACAGATGAGGTAACTGAGGCACAGAGAAATGAAGTGACTTGCCCACAATCAGCTGCCAAGTGGCAGAGCCGGGATTCGAATCCATGACCTCTGGCTCCCAAGCCCGGGCTCCTTCCACTGAGCCATGCTAGGTCGCCGATCAGACCCGAGGCAGAGTCGGGATTAGAACCCAGGTCCTCTGACTCCAAGCCCCATGCTCTTTCTACTAAGACACACCGCTTTAGTACTCAGAGCGCCTCTCTACCGGTAGGTCAGCTAAGAGGCCTAAAGTCTAAGATATAATTTACCTGAAAATCCACATTTCTATTGTTCTCATTTTGGTTTTTGGTCTGCAGATCGAAGCGGCAGGGGGATTAGGGAGAGGAGTTGGGGAGGAAATTTAGTTTTCTGAAGGTTTCTTAATTTATCACCCTGATGGGCTTCACATGTATTAAGTTCTGATCTTTACGAGCTCACAAATAACTCTCTAACCTATAATTACCGTGATTATGCTTCGTTCAGAAGCTCCGCACAGTTGTAGCAAGCAAATGAATCAGGCAGGGCTTCAACCAATGTCCCTCCCACAGGAAATATCAACTTTGGGAAAGGCAGGGAACCAGGGTGGCCTAGTGGCTAGAGCCCGGCCCTGGGAGTCAGAAGGACCTGGGTTCTCATCCCGCTTCCTCCGCTTGTCTGTTGTGTGACCCTGGGCGGGTCACTTCACTTCTCTCTGCCTCAGTTACCTCATCTGTAAAATGGGGATTAAAACTGCGAGCCCCTCGTGGGATATGGACCGTGTTCAACCTGATTAGTTTGTATGTATCTTAGTACAGTGCCTGGCACATAGTAAGCGTTTAACAAATAATAATAACGTTGGTATTTGTTAAGCGCTTACTATGTGCGGGGCACTGTTCTAAGCGCTGGGGGAGATACGAGGTCATCAGGTTGCCCCACGTGAGGCTCACAGTCTTAATCCCCGTTTTCCAGATGAGGGAACTGAGGCACAGAGAAGTGAAGTGACTCGCCCACTGTCACCCAGCTGACAAGTGGCGGGGCCGGAATTCGAACCCATGACCTCTGACTCCCAAGCCCGGGCTCTTTCCCCTGAGCCACGCTGCTTCCCACAAATACCATTTAAAAAAATAAAAGAAGGAGGTGTTCGGGTGGCAGAAGAATGTGAGGAAAACGATGCTTTTCCTCATTCTCAAAAATCTCACCCCCTCTAGATTGTTGTGGGCAGGGAACATGTCTACCAACTCTGTTATACTGTGCCCTCCCAAGCGTTCAGTACAGTGCTCTGCACACAGTAAGCACTCAATAAATTCTGGGGGATGCAGCGTGGCCTAGGGGAAAGAGCATAGGCTGGAAGTTAAAGGATCAGAGTTTAATCCCGGCTCCTCCACTTGCCTGCTCTGTGACCCTGGGCAAGTCACTTCACTTCTCTGTGCCTCATTCCTCTCATCTGTAAAATAATAACGTTGGTATTTGTTAAGCGCTTACTGTGTGCCGAGCACTGTTCTAAGCGCTGGGGTAGACACAAGGGAATCAGGTTGTCCCACGTGGGGCTCACAGTCTTAATCCCCATTTTCCAGATGAGGTCACTGAGGCACCGAGAAGTGAAGTGACTTGCCCAAAGTCACACAGCTGACAGGTGGCGGAGCCGGGATTCGAACCCACGATCTTAAGACTGGGAGACCCGTGTAGGACACGGAGTTTGTCCAACCTGATTAGCTCCGTATCTAGCCCTGCGCTTAATACAGTGCCTGGCACGTAGTAAAAGCTAAACGAATACCACTAGAAAGAAAAAAAAATAGATTGCACCCTGCCTGGCTGCGTGACCTCAGTCAACTTACCTAACTTCTTCGGGTTTCTGATTCCCCATGTCTAAAATGAGACTGTGAGTAGTAATAGCATTCCGTACGCTCGTTATGGGCAGGGAACATGTCTGCTAATTCTGCTGTATTGTCCTCTTCCAACGACTTAGTACAGTGCTCTATACCTAGTAAGTGCTTATTGGTGATAACCCCTTGTCAGCTGTGTGACTGTGGGCAAGTCACTTAACTTCTCGGTGCCTCAGTTCCCTCATCTGTAAAATGGGGATTAAGACTGTGAGTCTCACGTGGGACAACCCGATGACCCCCCCAGTGCTTAGAATAGTGCTCTGCACGTAGTAAGCGCTTAACAAATACCAACATTATTATTATTATATTGATGGTGTTATTGTAAAGCGCTTACAATGTACCAGACACTACGGGGTGGATACAAGCAATTTGGGTTGGACACAGGCCCTATCCCACTTGGGGTTCATAATCTTAAATGAATTCCAATAAATACCCACGACGGATCGATAAACTCTTTCCTCATCTGTAAACCATCTCCTCTCTCCCTGTCTTTTACCCTGAGCCTCAGGTGGATCTGGAACTGGTTCAATTCTGTCCACGTTGTGTCTCCCTCTCTCTGTCACCCCTTCCCACCGCATCATCTGGGTACTTGGGAAGCAGCGTGGCTCAGTGGAAAGAGCCCGGGCTTGGGAGTCAGAGGTCGTGGGTTCGAATCCCAGCTCCGCCACTTGTCAGCTGTGTGATTATGGGCAAGTCACTTCACTTCTCTGGGCCTCAGTGACCTCAACTGTAAAATGGGGATTAAGACTGTGAGCCTCACGTGGGACAATCTGATGACCCTGTATCTCCCCCAGCGCTTAGAACGGTGCTCTGCACATAGTAAGCGCTTAACAGATACCAACATAATTATTATTATTATTACTTGGACCTTCGGGCATTTGATATTTGCCTCACCTTCACGCCTACAGCACTTAGGTACGTATCTTCAAATTATACATTGCAAATCACTTATTTATACTACTGTCTGGGAGTCAAAACTCACCCTTGCTGGGCAGCAGCGGCACGGGACAGAGACGAGGGCAGAGACTTGTTTACTGCGCGGAAGTAGGTGATGCTCAACCGCTTCTGGATTTTGACTGGGGAAACTCTCTGGGTCCACTTTCGGAGCGATTGCAGATGGAAGCGGGGCGTTCTGGGAGAGATGTGTCTGCGGCGTCGCTATGGGTCGGACACGAAACGACAGCAACAACCGCGTGCCCCTCTAGACCAAAAATTCGTTATGGGCAGGGAAAGTGACTGCTAATTCTGTTGCATTGAACTCTTCCCACCGCTTAATACAGTGCTCTGCACCTAGCGCTCTATAAATGCCATCGACGACAACATATCTGCCGGATGCTTAGCGGAGTGGTTGGCCTCCAACTAGCGATTATTACAACCCCCCCCCCACCATTGACTGTGGGGAACCTGAAAAGTTCAGGATCGGCAGGAAGGTATAGAGACCGTGAGCCCGTTGTTGGGCAGGGATTGTCTCCATCTGTGGCTAAATTGTACACTCCAAGCGCTTAGTACAGTGGTCTGCACACAGGAAGTGCTCAATAAATACGATTGAATGAATGAGACGTCACCCGCAGCTTCGCCGAGGCTACTCCCCAGCAAATCCGTGCCCGTGAAAGTATCCGACGGGCCGTTTCTCCTTCACCCCTCACAGCCTCATTGAAGGCCCATCTCCTCCAAGAGGCCTTCCCTGACTAAGCCCCCCTTTCCTCTTCTCCCACTCCCTTCTGCGTCGCCCTGATTTGCTGCCTTTACTCATCCTGATGCCCAGCCTCACACCACTTATTTCCATACCTGTCCTTCATTCATTTATATTAACTTCTGTCTCCCCTTCTAGACTCTTAGCTCGTTGCGGGAGGGCAATCTGTCTGTTCTACTGTTCTATTGCCCAAGTGTTTAGTACAGTGCTCTGCACACAGTGAGCGCTCAATAAATACTGTTGACTGACTGACTGAAAGTGTTTAAGGTCCCTGGACACCCCACAACTCCACTCCGCCAAAATGGATGTGGCAACAGAAAAGATATCCAAGTCAATTTTATGAAAATAAATCAACCCGTAAACCGCCCTAGATAGTGGATCTTACACCTCCCACATTAGAATTATTCTCCCATGTAGTGTTGTAAGAATACATTAAATCTCGGATAAAACCCAGACAAAATTGGACCAAATTTAGACTCTTACACGGCTCCATTCTACTTATGAGATACGGCTCCGATCCTAATTTCCCCTAAGTGATTTTTTATTTCAGTTGTATTCAAAATCAGGCTTGAATTAAGCTAGACTCATCTGAGAGAAACATCATGAGGGAAGTTCCTCAGACTCGAGGCTTTCCTTGGCAGTCGTTTTCTTTTTTGCCCACCTATCTGAAGTAGGAATTTCCTCAACTGCCAGAATTTACGTTCTAGAATCTCGATAGAACAACCCAACCTCGCTGCCCAGGTGGAGGTTTTATTGAAGGAGCACCTCCTCCAAGAAGCCTTCCCTGACTAAGCCCCCCTTTCCTCTTCTCCCACTCCCTTCTGCATCACCCGACCTTCTCCCTTGATTCATCCCCTCTCCCAGACCCACCCCACTTATGTCCCTATCTATCATTTTTTTCTTTCTGTTCATGTCCGTCTCCCCCTCTAGACTGTACGCATGTTGTGGGCAGGGAATGTGTCTCTTATATCGTTCTATTGGACTCTCCCAAGCGCCTAGTACAGTGCTCTGCACACAGTAAGCGCTCAATAAAAGTGATTGATTGATTGACCTCAGGGTGGCCGAATGTCAGAATCCAGGCCTTTTCCTACTCACAATCCACCGATCCTGATCGGACTGAAAATGTCATTTCCAGTCTGATTATCTTGTATCTAGCTCGGCTCTTTGCGCAGACTTTGGCAAACGGTCCTTGAAAATACCATTATTTTTAATCATACTGGTTAGAACTGGTTAGAACCCCGGCCTGGGAGTCAGAAGATCTGGTTTATAATCTACTCCTTGTCTGCTGTGTAATTTGGGCTAGTCTACTGGTTTGGTTTTGTTGTCTGTCTCCCCCTTCTAGACTCTGAGGCCACTGTTGGGTAGGGATTGTCTCTATCTGTTGCCGAATTGTAATTTCCAAGTGCTTAGTACAGTGCTCTGCACACAGTAAGCGCTCAATAAATACGACTGAATGAATGAAGTCATTTTACTTCTCTGGGCCTCAGTTCCCTCATCTGTAAAACGGGGATTAAGACTGTGAGCCCCAGGTGGGACATGGACTGTATCCAACCTGATTAGTTTGTGTAAACCCCAGTGCGTAGTATAGTGCCTGAAGCATAAATAAATAAATATAATATTTATTATATGTATTTAATATACTATAATGATATATATATATAATAATTATTATATATATTTAATTTATTTAATAAAGAAATACCATTTTAAAAAAATGGGAGCAGGAGCCTTGCTTCAAAAGCATCATGGCAGCCACAGAGAGGGCAGTGAGGAGCCACCAGGTGAAGAGCGATGACTAGATTTTTTTTTAATGGTATTTGTTAAGCCCTTACTTTGTGCCAGGTACTGTTCTAAGCACCGGGGTAGATACAAGTTAATCAGGTTGGACACAGTCCCCGCCCCACGGAGGAATCATAGTCTCAAGCCCCACTGTACAGATGAGGTAACTGAGGCGCGAGAAGTAAATTGCCCAAGATCACACGGCAGACAAGTGGTGGGGTCAGGATTAGAACCCAGGTCCTTCTGACTCCCAGGCCCGGGCTGTAGAAATCAGGCCATCCTGCTTCTCACTGATGGAGTAGCTGGGCTAAAATGCATTCGTGGTTCCGCTAATCCCCCTGTAAAATTCCCGAGGACTGCTTCTCCTCCCATTCCGCGCCTGGTCCCTTCTATTTTCTAGAACCTTGTAATTATGTCCTTTGTGTATGTTCTCCAGGTAAAGAGATTTTAAGCACAACTCGGGTATTTTCTTCCCTTAAAAGTCTCACCTTCTCCTTCCTACCGATTTAGCATAACAGCATGTTTCATAATGGTATTTTTAAGGGCTGTTTGCCAAAGTCTACGCCGAGAGCAGAGCTTGATACAAGATAATCAGATCGGACAGAGTTCTTGTCCCACACGAGGCTCTGACTGCAATGTTGGGCAGAATAAAACATGAACTTATTAACATCCCCTATCCTTCCAATTTAAGCCATCTTTGTTTAAACAAAAAAGAAGAAAGAAAGAAAAAGGACATCGGACCAGAACGGCTCTGATTAAAATCGTATTTAATTTTCGTCAAGAAACGCTTCGTGCTAACATCTGAGGCTGTATAGTGGTCTCTCAAAACATGACAGTGTTTCCCGACCAATAAAGCTTTGGAACTGGGGAGAAATTGAAAATTTGCTGAGTGAACCGACCGGTGGTATTTGAAAACCTACCGAGTCCTCCGTGCGGGATTATAAATATGGGATTTGTTAAGCGCTTACTATGCGCCGATGTGAACGCTGAGGAAGATACGAGCCAATCGTGTTGGACGCAATCTCTTGTCCTCCATGGGGCTCCATTTTACAGATGAGGGAACTGAGGCCCAGAGAAGTGAAGTGACCTGCCCGAGGTCGCGCAGCAGACGAGAGGAGGAGCCGGGATTAGAACCCATGACCTTCTGACTATCCACCGTGCCTTGCCGCTTCTCGAGGGGTTAACGCAGTGCTCTGCACACAGTAAGCACTCTGTGGGCAAGTCACTTCACTTCTCTGGGCCTCAGTCGCCTCATCTGTAAAATGGGGATGAAGACTGTGAGCCTCAAGCGGAACAACCTGATTCCCCTGTGTCTACCCCAGGGCTTAGAACGGTGCTCGACACATAGCAAGCGCTTAACAAATACCGACATTATCAGTATTATTACTGATCCACCCAGTTATGCAGCGAAGAAGTGAAATCGAGGATTTGGGGCCTAATTACCCCTCTTGACCTGTGCCCCGCCATCCGTGTGAAAAAACGGCAGAAAATCTGGGAAAATGTGTCATCTTCAACCCCTGAGCCGTGGCTTCCTTGCTCCGAGCCCGCAGGTGTCTTTTAAACAGTGATGAATTGGAAGGCGCAGCCTCTCCTTACTCTCCTGTTAACTACCTCTGCGAGGATAACGCATTTGCATTTTTAATTTCCTCAGTTGTAAATGAGCACCTCTGAACCACGTCCTAATTATTTTATAATTTTCTTGTAGTGCTCATTATTCATGCCTTCTATTTACTAAATAAAAATGACTTTCCTGCCAAAGGAATGAGATCGTGCTGCGAGACGGAATCTCCCGCCGGGGTCGACGGTCGAGCCTCGGCGCTCCGATGCGGGGGCCGGCACCCTGGGCGGAGGAGTTGATGCCAGTGCTAGTGGCTTGCCCGGAGTCACTCTCACACCTAGGTGCCGGGCACTGCGCTAAGCGCTGGGGAAGATAGGAGATCATCAGGTTGGACGCAGTCCCTGTCCCACGTGGGGCTCACAGTCAAGTAGGAGGGAGAACAGCGATCGAAACCCCATTTTACAGAGGAGGTAACCGAGGCGCGGAGAAGTGAGAAGCAGCGTGGCCTCATGGATAGAACCCGGGCCTGGGAGTCAGAAGATCATGGGTGCTGCGTGACGTCGGGCAAGTCATTTGGCTTCTCTGTGCCTCAGTTTCCACAACTGTAAAATGGGGATTGAGACTGTGAGTCAATATGGGACAGGGACTGTGTCCAACCTGGTAAACTTATATCTACTCAGCACTTAGTACAGTACCTGATACGTAGTAAGCACTAAACAAATACGATTTTAAAAAGTCACTTCGCTTCTCTGTGCCTCGGTTACCGCATCTGTAAAATGGAGATTGAGACTGTGAGCCCCACGTGGGACGGGGACCGTGTCCAACTCGACTCGCTTGTCTCCGCAGTAGCGCTTAGTATGGTGCCTGGCACGTAGTAAGCACTTAACAAATGCCATCATTATTATTCTAATTCCAGCTTGTCATTTGCCTGCTCTGTGACATTGCTGTCTGACCCTGAGAAGCGGGGTTGTAAACCCGTCAGTGGGCGGAGATCGACTCTATCCTTTGCCGAATTGTACATTCCAAGCGTTTAGTACAGTGCTCTGCACATAGTAAGTGCTCAAAAAATACTACTGACTATTGAGCAGCACAGCCTAGTCGCTCTCACGGCTTTGATCGCTCTCACGGCTTCGACTACCATCTCTACGCGGATGACACGCAGATCTCCATCTCCGCCCCTGTCCTCTCCCCCTCCCTTCTGGCTCGCATCTCCTCCCGCCTCCGGGACGTCTCCGCCTGGATGTCGGCCCGCCGCCTAAAACTCAACAGGAGCGAGACCGAGCTCCTCATCTTCCCTCCCGAACCCGGTCCTCTCCCCGACTTCTCTATCGCCGTCGATGGCATGACCGTCCTTCCCGTCTCTCGGGCCCGCGATCTCGGCGTCGTCCTCGACTCGTCTCTCTCGTTCGCCCCACGCGCCCTATCCGTCGCCGAGACCCGCCGGTTTCACCTCTACGATATCGCCGAGATCCGCCCTCTCCTCTCCACCCGAACGGCTACCTTACCGCTACGGGCTCTCGTCACATCCCGGCTAGACTACCGGGTCGGCCTCCTCTCTGATCTCCCTTCCTCCTCTCTCGCCCCGCTCCGGTCTATTCTTCACTCCGCCGCCCGGCTCGTCTTCCCGCAGAGACGATCCGGGCCTGTCACTCCCCTTCTTAAACACCTCCAGCGGTTGCCCATCGACCTCCGCTCCGAACAGAAACTCCTCACTCTAGGCTTCGAGGCTGTCCGTCACCTCGCCCCTTCCCACCTCTCCTCCCTTCTCTCTCTCTACCGCCCGCCCCGCACGCTCCGCTCCTCCGCCGCCCGCCTCCTCGCCGTCCCTCGGTCTCGCCCGTCCCGCCGTCGACCCCCGGGTCGCGTCCTCCCGCGGTCCCGGAAGGCCCTCCCTCCTCGCCTCCGCCAGACCGATTCTCTTTCTCTCCTCGAAACCCTACTTAAAACTCACCTCCTCCGAGAGGCCTTCCCAGACCGAGCTCCTCTTCTCCCTCTACTCCCTCTGCCATCCCCCCTTTACCTCTCCGCGGCTTAACCCTCTTTTCTCCCCTTTTCCCTCCGCTCCTCCACCTCTCCCTTCCCATCCCCACGGCACCGTACTCGTCCGCTCGACTGTGTATATTTCCGTCACCCTATTTATTCTGTTCACGAATCGTACGTCGCCTCGATTCTGTTCAGTCGCCATCGGTTTTTACGAGACGTTCTTCCCCTCGACTCTGTTTATCGCCATCGTTCCCGTCCGTCCGTCTCCCCCGATCGGACCGTGAGCCCGTCAGACGGCAGGGACCGTCTCTATCCGTTGCCGACTTGTTCATTCCAAGTGCTTGGTACGGTGCTCTGCACATAGTAAGCGCTCAATAAATACTATTGAATGAATTGAATGAATGGAGCCCGGGGCCTGGGAGTCAGAAGGACCTGGGTTCTAATCCCGGTTCAGCCACGGGTCGGCTGTGTGATCTTGGGCAAGCCGCTTTACTTTCCTGTGTCTTGATTACCTCATCTGTTAAATGGGGATTAAGAGTGTGAGTCCGTGAGGGACGGGGACTGCGTCCACCGGCATTATCTTGTATCGTCCCCAGAGGTCAAGGGCAATGCCTGGCACTTCTAGACGGTACACCTGGCGTGGGCAGGAATTCTCTATTGCTGAATTGTACTTTCCAAGCGCTCAGGACAACGCTCTGCACGCAGTAAGCACGCGGTAAGTACGACTGGATGAATGGCGCATTCTTCTTCAACTGCCGTCAAGTCGGTTCTGATCCGTAGCGACCGTATGGACAGATTTTCTCAAGAGAGTCCTATCTTTTCATTCATCTAATCGTATTTATCGAGCGCTTACTGCATGCAGAGCACTGTATTAAGAGCTATCTTCTGCACAGGGAAGGGAAGTGGCTCAGTGGAAAGAGCCTGGGCTTGGGAGTCAGAGGTCATGGGTTTGAATCCCGGCTCTGCCGCTTGTCAGCTGCGTGACGGTGGGCGAGTCACTTCACTTCTCTGGGCCTCAGTTCTCTCATCTATAAAATGGGGATGAAGACTGTGAGCCTCACGTGGGACAATCCGATGACCCTGTATCTACCCCAGCGCTCGGAACAGTGCTCTGCACATAGTAAGCGCTTAACAAATGCCAACATTATTATGATTATTATTCCGCAGTCATCTTTCTGGTATGTATCGTAGCACAAACTAAGCGCTTAACAACTACCAAAACAAAAAAGTCACTTCATTCCTCTGTGCCTCTGTTATCGGTAAAAAGAGGAGCGAATCAGGCGACGACGGTATTCATTTAGTGCTTACGGTGTGTAGAACGCGGTATCAAATCCTTGAGAGAGGACAATAAAACAAGAGTTGATAGACATGTTCCCAAACTTCCAGTCTATTCCTCTATAAATTCATTCAGTAGTATTTACTGAGTGCTTACTGTGTGCAGAGCACTGTACTAAGCGCTTGGAATGTACAATTCGGCAACAGATAGAGACAATCCCTACCCATTGACGGGCTTACGGTCTATCGGGGGAGACAGACGGACAGAAACAATAGCAATAAATAGAATAAATTCTATTGATTGGTTGATGGAATGATTGATGTAGAGTGGGGAATTAAATTCTAATAATAATAATGTTGGTATTTGTTAAGCGCTTACTCTGTGCAGAGCACTGCTCTAAGCGCTGGGGTAGATACAGGGGAATCGGGTTGTCCCACGTGAGGCTCACAGTCTTAATCCCCATTTTACAGATGAGGTCACTGAGACACAGAGAAGTTAAGTGACTTGCCCAGAGTCACACAGCTGACAAGTGGCAGAGCCGGGAGTCGAACCCATGACCGATGACTCCCAAGCCGGGGCTATTTCCACGCTGCTTCGCCTCTTAATTCTACAGTGAGCCCTTTGAAGGACGGGGACTGTGTCCAACCTGATTATTCTGTATCTACGCCAGAACATAGTAAGCGCCCAACAAGCAGCATGAGTATCATCGCTCATTACTCCCCACGCTACAGCGCTCTGCACACAGTAAGCACCCGGTAATTAATGTGGCTCCCCGTAGAAGGTGAACAGGAAAGGGAGAGACAAAGATAAGGCCACGCCAAGGGCGGATAAAAATTTCCCCGATTCCTTCCCATCGCAACCGTGGATCCGGCCTGCCCGTTCGGGGGATTCTGAATGAATTCTTTCTGGAAAACTGCCTTCTTCTCTCTCTCTCTATTTTTCGATGGGCTAACGCGAGGGCCGATTTCCAGTTCTTTCCAAACTCCCCATTCTGCGACGTTTCTGCAGCTACGACCGTTCCCAAATGTTGCAAAAACATCGTTAGTTCTCAAGGCCCGTGTCAATTTGTCTGCATTGTTCTCTTCGGCTCTCAGGCCAAGAGCAATTTTTCATGATTAGACGTTTCAGAAGAGCGGTGTGCTCTCCCAACGATGTCACCAAACAGGACGCCAGAAGGGTTGGGTCTTTAACCCCTTTCTGGCTCCCTCTGGCCAAGGGACGTCGGGTTAAACTCCCTTCTCTCACTCCGCCTGGATTTCCCTTGGGAATTTCATAAATCATCCCTGTGTTTGCCTCTTTAAGGGATGGGAACGGCTCCTGGATATCGTAGGACAATTTCCGGTGCTGTCCCAACTTAACCTGTTTGTGTGTTGGGTTTGGTTTGGCGGTGGTTTTTCATTTTGTTTCCTGGTATCTGTTAATAATAATAATGTTGGTATCTGTTAAGCGCTTACTATGTGCAGAGCACTGTTCTAAGCGCTAGGCTAGATATAGGGTAATCAGGTCGTCCCACGTGAGGCTCACGGTTAATCCCCATTTTACAGATGAGGTCACAGAGGCACAGAGAAGTGAAGCGACTCGCCCCCAGACACCCAGCTGACAAGTTGCAGAGTCGGCATTCGAACCCATGACCTCTGACTCCCAAACCCGGGCTCTTTCCACTGAGCCACGCTGCTTCTCTTAAGCAGCGTTAAACGCTATTCTGTTGAGCACTATTTGACTGTGAGCTCGTTGTGTCTATTCAATTGTTATATTGTATTCTCCCGAGCGCTTGGTACAGTGCTTTGCACACAGTAAGTGCTCAGTAAATATGATTGAATGTACGAGTAAATGTGCTAAGCACTGTGCCAACCACTGGCGTAAGTACAAGACGATCAGCTGGGACACAGTCTTTGCATGGGGCTCACAGTCTAATTAGAGGGAGTAGGATTTAAACCCCATTTTACAGATGAGGAAACTCAGGGCACAGAGAATAATAATAATAATAATGTTGGTATTTGTTAAGCGCTTACTATGTGCCGAGCACTGTTCTAAGCGCTGGGGGAGACACGGGAATCAGGTTGTCCCACGTGGGGCTCACAGTCTTAATCCCCATTTTCCAGATGAGGGAACTGAGGCCCAGAGAAGTTAAGTGACTCGCCCACAGTCACACAGCCGACAAGTGGCCGAGCTGGGATTCGAACTCATGAGCCCTGACTCCAAAGCCCGTGCTCTGAAGTGAAATGAATTGACCGAGGTCCTACAGAAGTCAAGCGACGGAGCCGGATTAGAACCCAGATCCTCTGACTCCCTGGCCCCTGCTCTTTCCACTAGGCCACGCTGCTCTTCACTTCACTGAAACCCACCTGGGGGAGATAAATCAGATATCCATTGAAGATTGCCTCCCAATCAATCACTGTTATCGATTGAGCACTTACCATGTGCAGAGTAATAATAATTAACAATAATCATAAAAATGACGCCGTTTGCTAAGTGCTCACTATGTGCTAAGCACTGTGATAGAAACAGGGTAATCAATTCGGACACAGTCCTTGTCCCACATGGGGCTCACACTGTTATCCCCATTCTCCAGATGAGGGGGCTGAGGCCCAGAGAACTCGAGTGGCTTGCCCGAGGTCACGTAGAAGCCACGTGACGGAGCCGGGATTAGAACCCAGGTCCTTCTGATTCCCAGTCCTGCGCTCTATCCACTGGGCCTTGCTGCTTCCCTGAGCAGCAGCGTGGCGTAGTGGAAAGAGCCCGGGCTTGGGAGTCAGAGGTCATGGGTTCAAATCCCGGCTCGGCCACTGATCAACTGTGAGATCTTGGGCAAGTCATTTGGCTTCTCTATGCCTCAGTTACCTCATCTGCAAAACGGGGATGAAAACTGTGAGCCCCACGTGGGACAACCTGATTACCTTGTATCTACCTCAGCGCTTAGAACAGTGTTCGGCACAGAGTAAGGGCTTAACAAATGCCATTTTTATTATTATCATTCTCTAAGACAACACTTGTGAGAATGCGGTGCAGCAGAGTTGGAAGAGCTATTCCCTGCCTACACAGAACTTACTAGATTTGAATTACAGCTGGACAGTGTGGCCTAGTGGAAAGAGCAGGGGCCGATCACTGGGCAAGTCACTAGACTTCCCTGCGCCTCAGTTTCCTCAACTGTAAAGTGGGGATTCAATCTTCCCATCGTGAGCCCCATGCAGGACGGGAACCGTGGCTGACTTGAGTAACGGGTATTTACCCCAGCGCTTAGAACAGAGTTTGACAGATAGTAAGAGTATAACAAATAATTTTTTTAAAAAAGAATCAGACGTCAAAGATCTATTAGGGAACCGTGGCTTCGGAAATAATCGGATCTCCTCGGGGAGACTCTGACGTTAGGCAGCGAATTCTCCCAGAATGACCAGGACTGGGACTATGCCCAGGCATATTTGGGGAGGGGGCGGGTGGGGTCTGAGCAGTTAGATGGATGAGCAACTCAGTACCGAATTCTCCATGCAATATTAATAATAATAATAATAATAATAATAGCATTTGTTAAGCGCTTACTATGTGCCAAGCACTCTTCTATGACAATGCCCCACTTCCCAGAGCGAGGAGAGTGATAATAATGTTGGTATTTGTTAAGCGCTTACTACGTGCAGAGCACCGTTCTAAGCGCTGGGAGATACGGAGATACAGGGTCATCAGGTCATCCCACGTGAGGCTCACAGTCTTAATCCCCATTTTACAGATGAGGGAACTGAGGCCCAGAGAAGTGAAGCGACTCGCCCACAGTCACCCAGCTGACGAGTGGCAGAGCCGGGAGTCGAACCCATGACCTCTGACTCCGAAGCCCGGGCTCTTTCCACTATGCACTCAGTAAACGCTCAATAAATACAATTGAATGCATGGAATAAAACCAAATGTGAACTCTGCTGCCCTTCTTCACCGATTTTTTTGGGGGGGGTTGGTATTTGTTAAGCGCTTACTACGTGCCAGGAAATATTTTAAACACTGGGGTAGAACAAAGTAATCAGGTGGGATACAGTCCCCGTCCCACGTGGGGCGCGCGGTCTTCATCCCCATTTTCCAGACGAGGAAACTGAGGCCCAGAGAAGTGAAGCGACTCGCACAAGGTCCCACGGCGGACGAGCGGAGGAGCCGGGATTAGAACCCAGGTCCTTCTGACTCCCAGGCCCGGCTCAACCCACTAGGCCTCGCTGCTTCTCAAACCCAGGCGTCCTCATTCCCAGCATCCCATTTTCCCCACCGGAACAAAGTCGCTCAGAAAAGAGCTGCCCGAAGTCTCTTCCCTGGAGCTTCTCCCTCCTCGAGCCCTAATCACCCACCCCGTTCTGCAAACGGGAGGACCAAAGCGGGAAAAAAGAATAAATCATTTGCCAGGAAAATTGTTCCTTATTTCAAAATAATGTCAACCGGGCATGCAGAACAGTATGTGCTCTAAACAGTTTACTCTAATACAATATATGCTGAATGGCCACCTCAATTGGCAGCTACTGGAAGGAACTGGTAATAGTTCGGAGAAAGAAAATTACTAACGGATTCTGTTGATTACATACATTTGTTATAGGTTACGCCGAGTAACACCTGACACGGGATGTACCCGACTATTTCGTTCTGGAAAAGAAAAGACCATCGCGCCTCCCGTCGCCCCGTTCTTCAGGAAACCTTACACGTATATATACATTTAATATATATATTAAATGTATATGTATGTTTCTTACTAGATGGAAGTAGATTGGATCAGCTGCCATTCTCCCCCACCCCACCCCCAATCACCATCTATTTTTTTATATTTTTTTTTTAACTTTGATAAACTAAAATGTGCCTAGCGGGGCGTCTTGTAACAAACGGTCTTCTGAAATTGCAAAAGGACATTCTACATGCCTCCTGGCCATTGAATTTAATGGGATTTTTATTAGTGTACACAGACCGCTTATTTAAACCCCAGGGGTGTTTGGAGGTAAACGCGCCATCGGAACAAGCAAGGAAACCAAGAACTGCACTCTTATTTAAAAAATTAAATGCCTTGCATTTGTATTCATTTATTTAAATTGCATTCCGGGGAAAGGGTTTCTTCTACGGGATGGACTCCCCGAGAAGCGGATACGGGTAAGCGAGTGGTGTGAGAGACCCTCTTTGGAATCCTTCCCTTTCTCTGACGAGGTCCTCGTCCGCCGGAGCTCTGTACTGAATGCTCCGGGGAGCTTCGGCTACCGAGAGCACACGGAAGAGGACGTTGCGGATAGAAGGCTTAAGGGATGGCGCGCGGGCCTAGGAGGCAGAAGGGCCTGGGTTCTAATCCCGGCTCCGCCATTTGGCTGCTGGGTGATCTGGGGCCACTCGCTTCGCTTCTCTGGGCCTCAGTTACCTCATCTGTAGTCAGTGTGGCTCAGTGGAAAGAGCCCAGGCTTGGAAGTCAGAGGTTATGCGTTCGAATCCCGCCTCTGCCACTTAGCTGTGTGACTGTGGGTGAGTCACTGCACTGCTCGGGGCCTCAGTTAACTCATCTGCAAAATGGGGATGAAGACTGTGAGCCCCACGTGGGACGACCTGGTTACCCTGTATCTACCCCAGCGCTTAGAACAGTGCTCAGCACAGAGTAAGCCCTTAACAAATGCCAATATTACATTATAGGGGAAGCAGCGTGGCTCAGTGGAAAGAGCCCGCGCTTCGGAGTCTGAGGCCATGGGTTCGATTCCCGGCTCTGCCGCTTGTCATCTGTGTGACTGTGGGCGAGTCACTTCAGTTCTCTGTGCCTCAGTGACCTCCTCTGTAAAATGGGGATTGACTGTGAGCCTCACGTGGGACGACCTGATTCCCCTGTATCTCCCCCAGCGCTTAGAACAGTGCTCTGCACATAGTAAGCGCTTAACAAATACCAACATTAGTATTAAATTGGGGATTGAGAGCCTGAACCCCATGTGGGACGGGGACTGTTTCCAAACTGGTTAACTTGTAGCCACCCTAGGCTTTTTTATATTTATCTCCCCCAGATCTTCTGGGGATGAAGTGGGTTTCAATGAATAATAATGTTGGTATTTGTTAAGCGCTTACTATGTGCAGAGCACTGTTCTAAGCGCTGGGGGGATACAAGGTGATCAGGCTGTCCCTCATGGGGCTCACAGTCTTCATCCCCATTTTACAGATGGGGTAACTGAGGCCCAGGGAACTGAAGTGACTCGCCCACAGTCACACAGCTGACGAGCGGCAGAGCTGGGATTCGAACTCATGACCTCTGACCCCAAAGCCCGTGCTCTCTCCACTGAGCCATGCTGCTTCTCTGAGTGAAGAGCAGCGTGGCCTAGTGGAAAGAGCAGGGGCCAGGGAGTCAGAGGATCTGGGTTCTAATCCGGCTCCGTCGCTTGACGTCTGTAGGACCTTGGTCAATTCATTTCACTTCTCTGTGCCCTGAGTTTCCTCATCTGTAAAATGGGGTTTAAATCCTACTCCCTCTAATTAGACTGTGAGCCCCATGCAAAGACTGTGTCCCACCCTAGGGCTTAGAACGGTGCTTTGCGCATAAGAAAATGCCATCCATCATCATCGGGCGGGGGGGGCGAAATGAGATGTTAATCGGGGAAGACTTCCTGGAGGAGATGTGGTTTTAGGGCAGGGGAGAGTTGTTATTCATGCAATAGTATTTATTGAGCGCTTACTTTGTACAGAGCACTGTACTAAGCGCTTGGAATGGACAATTCGGCAACAGAGAGAGACCATCCCTGCCCCAGTGAGGGGCTCACGGCCTAATCGCGGGAGACGGACGGCAGAGCGAAGCAGAACGAAATAAAAACAAGGCAACATTATCACGCTAAATAGAATGAAGGGGATGTACACCTCATTAACAAAATAAATAGGGTAATAAAAATATCTACGAATGAGCACAGTGCTGAGGGGAGGGGAAGGGGGAGGAGCAGAGGGAGAGGGGGCTCAGCTGGGGGGAGGTGAAGGGGGGAGGGGGGAGCATAGGGCAAAGGGGGAGCTCAGTCTGGGAAGGCCTCTTGGAGGAGGTGAACTCTCAGTCCTTTCAGCTCTTCCCTGGTGTGTGTGCTCACGGGTTGGAAGGGCAGGAGGAAGAGCATAGTGTAATAGCCGGAAGACACAATCCTTGACCTCAGCGAGCTTTCAGTCGAGCAGGAGAGAGAAGCAGCTTCTAAATTCCTTGCGCGATCTCTTCGTTTTCCTTTTTTATCTTAAATGGTATTTGTTAAGCACTTATGTCTTGAGCGCTGTTCTCAGCGCTAGGGGAGATCATGTTCAATGGGTGGGACGCGGTCCCCCTCCCACGTGGGGCTCCCGTTCCAAGTATCGAATCTCGATTTTACAGTTGAGGGAACTGAAGCACAGGGAAGCTACACAACTTGCCCAAGGTCACACGGCAGGCAAGTGGCAGAGCCAGGATTAGAACTCAGGTCGTCGGACGCCCAGGCCCCCGCTCTATCCACTCGAGAAGGAGCATGGCATAGGGGATAGAGCGTAGGCCCGGGAAGCGGAAAGACCTGGGTTCTAATCCCGGCTCTGCCACTTGTCTGCTGTGTGACCGTGGACCAGTCACTTCGCTTCTCTGGACCTCAGTTCCCTCATCCGTAAAATGGGGGTTAAGACTGTGAGCCCCATGTGGGACAGGGACTGAGTCCAACTTGATAAGAAGAAGAAGAAGAATGGTACTTGTTAGGCGGCTGCTCTGTGTCAAGCACTGTTCTAAGCGTTGGATAGATACAAACGAATCAAGATGGACAAAGTCCACGTCCAAAATTGGATTCGCAGTCTTACTCCCCATTTTACGGATGGGTAACGGAGGCCCAGAGAAGTGAAGCGACCGGCCCAAGGTCACCCAGCGGACAAGGATTAGAACCCAGGTCCTCCTGACTCCCAGACCCGAACTCTATCCCTCCTTCTGTCTCAGCGCCTCCCGCCAAGTTCCACGGCTCGGATGGGGAGCCTCCGTGGACGGGGGCCCGGGAAGTAGAGGCAGAGGGGGGGAAGCAAATGTTGGGGCCAGAGGGTACCCCCACTACACGCAGACACAAACACAACCTAGTCTGGGGTGGAGTCGACGCACGTCCACAAAACGATGAGCAACATCATCTCATTCGACGGACTTCCGGCCTTTCGGTACGTGACTCCCTACCTTATTTCTACCTCGCTTTCTATCTTATCCTCCCTTTAGTCATTCCCCCAATCCCGGCCCCATGACGCTTAGGTCCGTAGCTGCCCTTTATTCATTTCTATCGATGTCTGTCTCCCCCTCTAATGATAACTGTGGAGTTTGGTAAGCGCTTACTATGTACCGGGCACTGTCTTAAGCCCTGGGGTGGATGCAAGCAAATCGGGTCCCTGTCCCACCTGGGGCTCTCAGTCTCAATCCCCATTTTCCAGGTGAGGTAACCGAGGCCCTGAGAGGTGAGGTAATAATAATAATAATAATGATGATGATGATGATGGCATTTGCTAAGCACTTACTATATGCCAAGCACTGCTCTAAGCGCCGGGGTAGATACAAGGTAATCAGGTTATCCCACATGGATTACAGTCTTAATCCCCATTTTACAGATGAGGGAACTGAGGCACAGAGAAGTGAAGTGACATGTCCAACATCACACGGCAGACTGGTTGCGGAGCCGGCATCAGAACCCATGACCTTCTGACTCCCAGGCCCGGGCTCTATCCACTAAACCACGCTGCTTCCTCCCGACTGCAAGGTCACTGTGAGCAGGGCATGTGGAATGAATGAATACTGTTGTACTACACTTTCCCCAACGCTTAGTACGGTGCTCTGCACACAGTAAGCGCTCAATAAATACAATCGAATGAATGGGTGAATGGATAATGGATGTGAAAATTCACGACCAGATGGGGCTGGGGGAAGGATTTTACCATGTCACATCTCAACCCACCCTCCTAGTGACCTAAAACCAGCTCTAAGGGTGCTTCCATATATTCTGAAAAATTCCCCCAGGGAGCTTAGCTGTTTTAGATCTAGGCAATTGCTATTCCAATTAGCTTTATTCACAATACCCGTTCTTAATAAGGTCACTTAAAAGGCCCATATTATCATTAACATCAACAAGATTGACTCGCATTTTAATGATCGATTTTCCCTTTGAGGTTCATTAAACTTCTTTTTTTTTTTTCATCTCAGTTCTTAAACTCTCACTTAAGGCTTCCTTATAACTCTGCTAGATAAATCTACATTTTGGCTTTAAGGAGTTTCAAAGGACCGGAGTCACTATGAAAAACGAAAGACCTTTCTGTTAGGAGTGTTTTAGTTTTAATTAAGGATGAGGGAACAGGTTAAGATCAAAGAAGCGGGAATGGGACCAAACCGAAATGCATTTTCTTCTGGGGTGTTTAGAGAAAAGTTATTAGAGATTGAAGGATCCTCTAAAAGATGGAAGAAGGGCCGAATCTCTTCCCGAATTTAGGCATTCAATCCCTAAAATCTCCCTCCTCCTTACTCTGGGAACCTTATGTAGAACAAGGACCGCTCCCGAGCTGATTATCTTGTATCTACCTTAATGTTTAGTTAAGCGTTTACTATGTGCCGGGCACTGTGCTAAACGCTGGGGAGGATACAAGCAAATTGAGTTGGACACAGTCCCTGCCCCTTGAGGGGCTCACAGTCTCAATCCCCATTTTACAGATGAGGGAATAGAGGAGCAGAGAAGAGAAGTGACATGTCCAAGATGACACAGCAGACAAGTTGGAATTAGAACCCAGGACCTTCTGACTCCCGGGCCCGTGCCCTGTCCACCAAACCACGCTGCTTAGTACAGCGCATGGTACTTAAAAAATGCCACCATCACCTCACGTATTCCTCCTTAACGTGAGGCCATTAGACGTGGTTACGCTCTCACTGTCAGCTTGTTGTGGAAAGGAAACTCTGTTATATAGTAATAATAATAATAATAATGGTATTTGTTAAGTGCTTACTATGTGCCAAGCACTGTTCTAAACGCCAGGATAGATAGAGGGTAATCAGGTTGTCCCACGTGGGCCTCACATTTTTAATCCCCATTCTTCCAGATGAGGGAACTGAGGCCCGGAGAAGTGAGTGACTTGCCCAAGGTCACACAGCAGACAGGTGGCAGAACCGGGATTAGAACCCACGTCCTCTGACTCCCAAGCCCGGGCTCTTTCCACCAAGCCGTGTTGCTTCTCCGTACTCTCCCAGGTGCTTAGTACAGGGCTCTGCACACAGTAAGTGCTCAATAAATACCACTGTTTGTCTGATAGTTTGTTTCAGGCTCCCTTTGAGAGTATTCATCTTGGTTAGTGAGGAAGAATTTAATGATGATAATAATAACAATAATAATAATGGTATTAAGTGCTTATGAGGTGTCAAGAGCTAGGGTTGGTAAAAGATAATGAGATTAGTCATAGCCCTTTTGCTAACAGGATTCAAAACCTAACAGGGAGAGAGAGCAGGTTGTCTTATTCCCATTTTACAGCTGAGGAAAGAGAGGCCCAAAGAAGCCAGATTTCATTCAGTCAGTCATTCGATCGTATTTATTGAGCACTTACTGTGTGCAGAGCACTGTACTAAGCATTTGGAAAGGGTTCTAATCCTGGCTCTGCCACTTAGTAATGATATTAATGTTGGTATTTGTTAAGCACTTACTACGTGCAGCGCACTGTTCCAAGCGCTGGGGTAGATACGGGGTCATCAGGTCGTCCCACGTGAGGCTCACAGTTGATCCCCATTTTCCAGATGAGGGAACTGAGGCACAGAGAAGTGAAGTGATTTGCGCCAACTCCAGTCTATACTTCACTCCGCCGCCTGGATCAATTTTCTACAAAAACGTTCGGGTCACGTCACCCCGCTCCTCCAAAAACTCCAGGGGTTGCCCAACCACGAGAAGCGGCGTGGCTCAGTGGAAGGAGCGCGGGCTCTGGAGTCAGAGGTCATGGGTTCTAATCCCGGCTCCGCCACCTGTCAGCTGTGTGACTTTGGGCAAGTCGCTTGACTTCTCGGTGCCTCAGTGACCTCATCTGGACAATGGGGATGAAGACCGTGAGCCTCACGTGGGACAACCTGATTACCCTGGATCTACCCCAGCGCTTAGAACAGTGCTCGGCACATACCAGATACCGACATCATCATCATTAACCACCTCCGCATCGAACAGAAACCCTCGCCATTAGCTTTAAAGCCATCCGTCCCCTCGCCTGGCCGCTCTCCTGCTCCAACCCGGCCCGCACGCCTCGCTGCTCTGACGTCAACCTTCTCGCTCTTCCTCGATCTCCTCTACCTCGCCGCCAACGTCTCCCCCGCATCCTGCCTCTGGCCTGGAAATCCCTCCCTCCTCGGATTCCACAGTAATTACTTTCCCTCTCTTCTGAGCCTTACTGAAGGCCCGTCTCCTCCAAGAAGGCTTTCCCTGACTAAACCCCGTTTTTCCTTATCTCAGAAGTCTGTGTCGCCCTGACTTGTTCGCTTCATTCATCCCCCTCCCAGCCCCTCACTACTTACATCCATATGTCTGGCTTTGGAGTCAGGGCTCGTGAGTTCGAATCCCAGCTCTGCCACTGGTCGGCTGTGTGACTGTGGGCGAGTCGCTTCACTTCTCGGTGCCTCAGTTCCCTCATCTGTAAAACGGGGATTAAGACGGTGAGCCCCACGTGGGACGACCTGATTCCCCTGTGCCTACCCCAGCGCTCAGAACAGTGCTCTGCACATAGTAGGCGCTTAACAGATACCAACATTACTATTTATTTATTTTAATGTCCGTCTCCCCTTCTAGACTGTAATCTCATCGTGGGCAGAGAATGTGTCTGTTTATTGTGCTACAGTACTCTCTCCAGCGCTCTGCACGCAGTAAGTGCTCAGGAAATGTGATTTTATGAACAATCGAATGAACCCGCTCTGCGCCAGGCACTGTTCTAAGCACAAGGGTAGATAAAGGTTAACAGGTTGGACTTAGTTCCTGTCCCCCACGGGACTCACAGTCTTCGTCCTCATTTGACAGGTGAAGTAACTGAGGCCCAGAGAAGTGAAGTGCCTTGCCCAAGGTCCTACGTCGGACAAGTGACGGGGCCGGGATCAGAACCCGGGTCCTTCTTTCTCCCAGACTCCGTCTTTATCCACACGGTCACGCTGCCGGGAGGGAGAACAGGTATTTGAATTCCCATTTTGAAGATGAGGGGACCGAGGCCCAGAGAAGCGAAGTGACTTGCCCAGGGTCGCAGAACAGACAACCCAATTTGCTTGTGATAATAGTAATAATGTTGGTATTTGTTAAGCGCTTACTATGTGCCGAGCACCGTTCTAAGCGCTGGGGTAGAGACAGGGGAATCAGGTCGTCCCACGTGGGGCTCACCGTCTTAATCCCCGTTTTACAGATGGGGTGACTGAGGCACCGAGAAGTGAAGCGACTTGCCCAAAGTCACACAGCTGACAAGTGGCAGAACCGGGGTTTGAACCCATGACCTCTGACTCCAAAGCCCGTGCTCTTTTCCACTGAGCCTCGCTGCTTCTCTGTGTGTCCACCCCAGCGCTTAGTACAATGCCTGGCACATAGTAAGCACTTAAGAAATACTTCGTTATCTACCCTAGTGCTTAGAACGGTGCCTGGCAAGAGCTTAACAAACACCACATTAATTATTATTATTATGACTTCGACTGTGAGCCCTTTTTGAGACCTGATGAACTGGCATCTAGCCCAGTGCTTAGTCATTCCTTCATCCGTTCAATCGTATCGATCGAGCGCTTCCTGTGTGCAAAGCACTGTACTGAGCGCTTGGGAGAGGTCAACGGCACGATAGTAAGAGCTGAACAAATACAATTTTTACACACTGGCAGGCATCACACACCTCCCGCACGGGAGGTTTCCCAAGTTTCTCTGAGCAGGAGCTTGTCACGTGACCCAACTTGTCTTTCATTCATTCGATCGTATTTATTGAGCGTCCCCTCTGTGTAGAGTACTGTACTAAGCGCTTGGAAAGTACAATTCGGGCAAACGAGTCTCTCCCACGCGACCCCGCGAGCCGACTCCTCGGCTAAGAACGTGGCAACGACGAGGACGCGTCGGAAAGATGGACGTTTCAGAGCTCGGCCTCCGCATGAATTTTTAAGGGAGTGTCATGAACAATTCATTTATTCACTTATTAACAAAATGAAAGATTCAGATGACTGCCGTAGAGACGGCGCCGTCTCATGAATTATGTAAAAATCATTTTCTATGCGGTTTAAACAAATTAACGCTACATAATTATGCAAAACAGTCACCCGAGATGCCTCGGCGATCCATCACGGGCGATTACGAGTCTTCCTACGAGGTGGGATCGGAAGGACGTTAAGTCCTTTGGAAAGGGAGAGGTTCCCGCTGTGAGCTCGGGTTTCCGTGGGCGGGAAGCTTGGGAAGGGGTGAGAAGCGGCAGGGCCTAGTGGCACGGGCTAAGGAGTCAGAGGACATGGGTTCTAATCCCACCCTTGTCTGCTGTGTGACCTTGGGCAAGTCACTTCACTTCTCTGTGCCTCAGTTCCCTCATCTGTCAAATAGGGATTGAGACCGCGAGGCCCACGTGGGACAAGGGACCGTGTCCAACCCGAATCTATTGTATCCATCCCAGTGCTTAGTACAGCGCCTGGCACATAGTAAGCGCTTAACAAAAACTGCAATTATCATTATTAAAAGGGCGGGCTAGGGAGTCAGAGGACGTGGGTTCGAATTCTAGTTCTTAGCCGTGTGACCTTGGGCAAGTCACTTCACTACTCTGTGCCTTAGTTCCCTCATCTAGAAAATAGGGATTAACACCGTGAGCCCCATGTGGGACAACCTGATTACCTTGTACCTACCCCCAACACTTAGAACAGTGCTTGGCACATAGTAAGCACTTAACTAATTCCATAAATTATTGTAATTATGATGATTGCCTGTGCCTCAGTTCCCTCATCCGTAAAGCGGGGATTGATACTGTGAGCTCCGTGTGGGACAACCTGATTACCTTGGATCTGTCCCAGTATTTAGAACAGTGCTTGGCACACGGTAAGTACTTAACAGATACCGATATTATTAATAGAGCTCGGGAGAGAGGATGGGAAGGGGAGCTGTGAGGGAGCAGCTGGGGAAAGGGAGTTGGGGAGAGGGGATGGGATGGGGGGGAACTCGAGGGGAGAATCTTGGGAACTGGGGGAAGCTTAGCAGTTAGCGCTGTGGAGGGAGAGTGAGGGAGAGCGTGAGAGTAGAAGCAGGAGGGGAGCTTGGGGTAGGGAAAGAGCAGAAGTATAGGGCTATCTTGGGAGGGGGTGAGAAGAATAATAACAGCAATAATAATAATGGTATTTATTAAGCGCTTACATAATAGATAGAGCCCAGGTCTGAGAGACAGAAGCTCACGGGTTTTAAATCCCCGCTCCGCCACTTCATTCATTCAGTAGTATTTATTGAGCGCTTACTATGTGCAGAGCACTGCACGAAGCGCTTGGAATGGACAATTCGGCAACAGAAAGAGACCATCCCCGCCCACTGACGGGCTTACGGTCTAATCGGGGGAGACAGACAAAAACAGTAGCAATTAATAAAATCAAGGAGATGGACATATTAACAAAATAAAAAAGTGCTACTTGTCTGTTGTGTGGCACTGGGCAAGTCCCTTAACTTCCCTGTGCCTCAGTTCCCTCATCTGTAAAATGGGGAATAAGACTGTGAGCCCCATGTGAGCCAGGAGCTGTGTCCAACCTGATTTGCTTGTATCCACCCCGGCGCTTAGGAAAGTGCCTGGCACCTAGGAAGCACTTAAATACCAAAGTTATTATTTTTATTATTATTATTATGTGCCAGGCCCTGTTCTTATTCTTACTCTCCCCGTCTTCACAGCCCTATTGAAGGCACGTCTCCTCCGGAGGCCTTCCTCGAATAAACCCTCATTTCCTCTTCTTCCACTCTCATCCGCGTCACCCCGACTTGCTCCCTTTATTGACCAACCCCACTTTGTTTCAGTTGAAGACAAAGGCAATATTAGGTAGCCAGTCCTTATGGTATTTGCTAAGCTCTTACTGTGTGTCAAGCACTGTTCTAAGCGCTGGGGTAGACACCAGATAACCAGACTGGACACCATCCCTGTCCCACATGGGGGTCACAGTGTGAGGGGGAGAGAGAGTGGGACTTTAATCCCCATTTTAAAGATGAGGAAACTGAGGCCCGGAGAAGAGAAGTGACTTACCTAAGGTCACCCGGCAGGCAGGGAGCGGAACCTCAATTAGAACCCAGGTCTTCTGTCTTCCACAAGAAGCAGCGTGGCTCAGTGGAAAGAGCACGGGCTTTGGAGTCAGGGCTCATGAGTTCGAATCCCACCTCTGCCACTTGTCGGCTGTGTGACTGTGGGCAAGTCACTTAACTTCTCTGTGCCTCAGTTCCCTCATCTGTAAAATGGGGATGAAGACTGGGAGCCCCACGTGGGACAACCTGATTCCCCTATGTCTACCCCAGTGCTTAGAACAGTGCTCGGCACGTAGTAAGCACTTAACAAATACCAACATTATTATTACTTTTCCACTAGACCACGGTGCTTACCACGATTCCCGGTTTACCTAGTTCAGAAGAATATTAAGTGAATATTAAGCACTCGTCTCTTTTTTTTTCTCCATCCAGATTGTGAATTCTATTCTGAAACCAGTTCAACTATTTGTCCATGGGCTGAGAGAAAATTTGAATCAAGCCTATTTCAAAGATTATGATTTATCCTAAATAAAAAGGCAAGAAATTCTGCGTGATTAAACTATTGTAGAACAGCAATGAATATTAAAGACAAAATCATCAATTCAAGTATGCCTAATCCTTACCCATCCTGCTAGAAAGCAGGGCAGCTATATTTACCTGCGGAATACTTTTTTCATTTCTTTTATAATGAGAAAGTCATTCTAACTCAGATTTGAAAGTATTATTTGTATAATCCGTCAGAGAAAAAAAAATTCCATCCACTATGAAAATTTCTGTAGAAATTGTAATTCAAGATGTCAATAGACTTTTTTTTTTTTCTTGGAAAGAGCAGGTTTGGCTTTATGCTTTTACCTTCTTGACGGGATAAACTAAACCGCATAGCTTTTTTCAAATCAATATGTGTAAAGTGGTTTTTACAAACACACTAAGCTCCTCAAGGCCAGGGTTGTTGACTTGTACTATGTTCTTGGGTACCTAGACAGTTAAGTGTCTAGAACAGTGAACTACTTACTCACAGTGGTGCTTACTACAGTGTTCTGAGCCCAGTGGACACCTCTAGACTGGAAGTTCGTTATGGGCGGGAAATGTGCCTGTTTATTGTGACATTGTATTCTCCCATGTGCTTAGTATGGTGCTCTGCACACCGTCGGCGCTCGTATTTAATCATATTTATTGAGCGCTTACTTTGTGCCAAGCACTGGACTAAGCACTTGGAAAGTACAATTCAGCAACAGAGACAATCCCTACCCAATAACGGGCTCACGGTCTAGAAGGGGGACACGAATGAATGATGACATCGTTATTATTATGATGATGTTACTTTGTGTATGTCTAATCACAGTCATCGTGCCATTTTTTATTTTTAGTTAAAACCCTTTTTTAGGTGAAAGTGTTCCCAAATTAAGTGAAACATATGGTCCTGGGTAATCGGTTTGACCCTGGATATTTGCGACTATCCACCAATTGAACCGGCCTGGCTCCTCTGATCAGCCAACTGTGCAGAGGTCGCCGGACAGGAAAATGCTCAGAAGACCACCAGTTTAGATCCAACTGCATTCCGGAATGGGAGTAGGGCCATAACTTTCCCATCACTGTAGACGGCACCACCATCCTTCCTGTCTCACAAGCCCATAACCTTGGCTTTATCTTTGACTCCTCTCTCTCATTCAGTCCATAAATTCAATCTACCAGAAAATCCTGTCAGTTCCACCCTCACAGCGTCCTCTCCATCCAAATGTCTACCACATTAATCCGGTCATTTATCCTACCTCGCCTCTCCTGGGTTACTGCAACAGACTCCTTGCTGACCTCGCAGCCTCCTGTTTCTCCCCACTCTCACCCACACTTCACTCTGCTGCCCGGATCATTTTTCTACAGAAACGTGAAGTCCGTGTTTGCCCACTGCTCAAGAACCTCCAGTGGTTGACCATCCACCAGCGCATTTAACAGAAACTCCTCACCGTCGGCTTTAAAGGCTTCAATCCCCTTCCCCGCTCCTACCTCAACTGCCTACTCTCCTACTCCAACCCCGCCTGCACGCTTTGTTCCTCATCTATCATCTCGCCACGGACCCCTGGCCCACATCCCGCCTCTGGCCTGGAACGCCCCCCGGCCTCAAATCCAGCAGACGATGATTCTCCCCCCCTTCAAACCCTTATTGAAGGCCCATCTCCTCCAGGAGGCCTTCCCTGACTAACTGTGCTACTTGCTAAGAGTTTACTATGTGCCAAGACTGGGGTGGATACAAGCAAATCAGGTTGGGCACAATCCTTATCCCACATGGTGCTCATAGTCTTAATCCCCATTTTAAGGATGAGGTCACTGAGGCACGGAGAAGTGAAGTGACTCGCCCAAGGTCACATAGACAAGTGGCAGAGCCGGGTTTAGGACCCAGATCCTTCTGATTCCCAGGCCCGGGCTCTGTCCACTAGGCACACTGCTTCTCATGAAAGAAGGTGAAAGAATACGAGAAATTAGATATATAGAATTTTGCACAAAAAATATAATAATAATAATGTTGGTATCTGTTAAGCGCTTACTATGTGCAGAGCACTGTTCTAAGCGCTGGGGTAGATACAGGGTCATCAGGTCGTCCCAGGTGAGGCTCACAGTTAATCCCCATTTTCCAGATGAGGTAACTGAGGCACAGAGAAGTTAAGTTACTTGCCCACAGTCACACAGCTAACAAGTGTCGGAGTGGGAGTCGAACCCATGACCTCTGACTCCCAAGCCCGGGCTCTTTCCACTCATCCACGCTGGTGCTCAGGATTCTAAGCTAAGTGTCTGGAGATAGGCAGATGAATGAGGTCATACATTCGATATCTTCAGCTTCAAGACTGTGAACCCGTTATTGAGCAGGGATTGTCTCTCCCTGCTGCCGAATTGTACACTCCAAGCGCTTAGTTCAGTGCTCTGCACACATTAAGTGCTCAATAAATACTATTGAATGAATGAAGTTCTCCAAATCTCTCTGGGAACGCTGCAAGTGGATAGAAGTGGCTTGTAGCAAGACAAATTTGTGAAACTTCCATAAGGCCATTTGGTGACTATTCATCCATTAGCCACTATATTCTTCTCACCCTGAGAAGCAGCATGGCCTAGTGGATAGACCTCAGGCCTGGGTGTCAGAAGGACCTGGACTCTAAACCCGGCTCTGCCAATTGCCTCCCGTATGACCTTGGGCTAGTCACTTAACTTTTCTGGGCCTCGATCACCTCGTCTGGAAGACAGGGATTGAGACCGTGGGCCCCTAGTGGGATATGGACTGTGTCCAAGCAGATTAGCTTGCATTTACCCCATCATTTAGTCCAGTGCCTGGCACAGGGTTAGCCCTTTACAAATACACAGCATCAAAAACTCTTCACAACAACAACAAAAAGCTAGAGTTTTCCTGGAAAAATCCGTCCTGCAAAAGATCATTCCTTTCTCGGAATTAAGCCAACGTCTTTTTCCTTTTCACAAAGCCATGTAATATGAATTAACATCAACTACTGGTCTTTACTCAGTTTACTAAGAGAAGAGCACTGTACTGAGCGCTTGGAAGAGTACACTAGGTAAGCCAGAAGCACTCAGAAACTATCGTTTCATCTGTAAATAGTTTTCGGTTTGTCTTTCCCAATGGAGGGTAAACTCCTTGAGGGCAGGGGAGATATCAGATGCATTCAGAAAGCAGCGTGGCCTAATGAAAAGACCACAGACTTGAGAGTCAGAGGATGCGGGTTCTAATTCCACCTCTGTCACTTGCCCGTTGTGTGACGTTGGGCAAATCACTTAATTTTTCTGGGCTTCAGTTCCCCCATCTGTAAAAGGCGGATTCAGTACCTGCTCTCCCTCCTATTAAGATTATGAGCCCCATGTGAACCCTGATTATCTTGTGTCTACCCCATTGCCTAAGACAGGACTTTGCACATAGAAAGCTATTATTATTATTATTGTAATCCATTGTAATTTCTCAAAAGCCAAGACCTCAGTAAATGCCCTTACTATCTCCTAAAAGACCAAATTATTGGCTCCCTTGACCTGGTTTTCCTTACCATCCAACACTTTCTAAAATCCAAGAATTTCTGAAAAGCCAATATAACTTTCTGAGGTATAGAAAAACAAGTCAGACATGACCATTCAATTTAACATGAGAAAGGCTGTTTTTTCACCAATTACTAATTTAGAATCCATTGATCAGCCTAAAACTCCCATGTCAGGAACTGCTAAGAGATATTTTTATTTCCCGCGTATGTTGTTGATAGGTTCTTGAAAAATGTATGAAATCTGCCAGGGTTGATTTCCCAGGAAGCCTTCTAAAATAATTCAAAACCCAACATTCCCTCTTCATGCACAGATCCATATAAATGGTCCCTAATTACAGTAAATTAAGAGTTCTGATGGACAATGATATTTTCCATTTCCGTTGTTCACTTTTACAGGAGAAATAAGTTAGCTTTTAAAGCATGAATGTGGGAAGCAGCACGGCCTAGAGGTAAAAGCACAGGCCTGGGAGTCAGAGCACCTGGGTTCTAATCCCAACCTCGGTCTTGCCTGCTGTGTTACCTAGGGGCAAATCAATTAACTTTTCTGTGCCTCAGTTTCCTAACTGTAAAAAAGGGATTCAATAACTGTACTCCCTCTTAGACTGTGAGCCCCACGTGGGACAGGGACTATATCCGACCTGATTAATTTTGATTTATCCCCGTTCTTATAACAGTGCTTCGGAAGAAGCCGGAGAAGGAGGGGGGAGAAAGAGAAAAAGAACAAGAAGGAGGAAGAGGAGGAGGAAGAAAAGGAGAACAAGGAGAACAAGATAAGAAGTAAGAAGGAGAAAGAAGAGGAGAAGGAGAAGGAAGAAGAAAAAGAAGGAGATGGAGGAGAAGGAGGAGGAGAGGAAGAAGTAGATAGGAGAAGAAGTAGGAAGAAGAACAAGAACAAGGAGAACAAGAAGAATAACAAGAGAGAAGGACAAGGAAAAGAAGAAGAGGGAAGAAGAAAAAGAAGGACATAGAGGAAAAGGAGGAGAAGAAGGAAGAAGAACAAAAACAAGAAGAACAAGGAGAAGAATAACAAGAGAGAAGAAGGAAGAGAGGAAGGAGATGGAGATGAAGAAGAAGAAAGAAGAAAAAAGGAGATGGGGGAGAAGAAGGAGGAGGAAGAAGAAGAAGGAGATGAAAGGGAAGAAGAATAAGAACAAAAACAAGAAGAAGAAGAATAACAAGAGAGAAGGAGAAGGAAGAAGAATAAGAAGAAAAGGAGATGAAAGACGAAGAACAAGAAGAAAAATAAAGAGATAGAAGGAAGAGAAGAAGATGATGAAAAAGGAAGAACAAAAGCAAGAAGAAAATAAGAACAAGGAGAACAAGTAGAAGAATAACAAGAGAGAAAGAGAAGGAAGAGAAGAAGAAGAAGGAGAAGGAGATGAAAAAGGAAGAAGATGAAAAAGGAAGAAGAAGATGAAAAAGGAAGAAGAACAAAAGAGAAAAAGGAAGAGAAGAAGGAGGAGGAGGAGATGAAAAAGGAAGAAGAAAACGAACAAGGAGAACAAGAGAAGAGAGAAGGAGATAGAAGAGAAGAAGAAGGAAGAAGAGAAAGGAGATGAAGGAGAAGGAGGAGGAGGGGAAGAAGGAAGAAGAAGGAGAAAGAGGAGGAGGAGATGGTGCCCTACATCCCAAAACTTACAGTAATGATTGTGGCATTTATTAAATGTCACTTACTATGTGCCAAGTCCTGTAGTGAACCCGGGGAAGATAAAACAGAAGCAGCACAGGCACAATCCTATCCTTTCTTTCATTCAGTTGTATTTATTGAGGGCTTACTGTGTGCAGAGCACTGTACTAAGCACTTGGAAAGTACAATTCAGCAATAGAGACATGTCCTACATGGGGCTCACAGTCGAAGGGGGAAGGAGAACAGGAATTTGATCACCATTTCATAGATGAGGAACCCGAGGCCCAGAGCAGTGAAGTGACTTACCAAAGGTCACACCGCAGGCAGAGGGTGGAAGCGGGATTAGACTCCAGGTCCTCTGTCTCCCAGGTCCACGCTCTTTCCTTTCTAGACTGTAAGCTGTTGTGGGAAGGGAATGTGCCTATTAGATTGTTATATTGTATTCTTCCAAGCGCTTATTACAGAGTTCAGCACACAGTAAGTGCTCAGTAAATAGGATTGACTGACTTTCCACTAGGTCATGCTATTTTTCTCTCGAGCGCTCAGTACTGTGTGATGCACACAGTAACCTCCTTGAGGACAGGGACCATATCTACAAGCTCTAATGAGCTCTCCCGGGCATTTAGTACAGTGTCCCCCACACAGTGGGCAGTCTATAAATACCATGGATTCTGCAATCCAGTGGAAGTACATGGAGAAAGAATAAAAACAACAATAATAATAATAATATTGGTATTTGTTAAGGGCTAACTATGTGCAGAGCACTGTTCTAAGCGCTGGGGGAGATACAGGGTCATCAGCTTGTCCCACGTGAGGCTCACAGTCTTCATCCCCATTTTACAGATGAGGGAACTGAGGCCCAGAGAAGTGAAGTGACTTGCCCACTGTCACATAGCTGACAAGCGGCAGAGAGGGGATTTGAACCCATGACCTCTGACTCCCAAGCCCGAGCTCTTTCCACTGAGCCACGCTGCTTCTCCTATAATTCTTATAACTATAACTCCTATAACTCCTCTCCTCTCCTCTAACTATTATAGTTATATAATAACAATAACGACGGAATTTGTTAAGCATTTATTATGTGCCATGCACTGTACTAATCATTATAATGACGGTATTTCTTAAGCACTTATGTGCCAGGCACTGTACTAAGCGCTGAGTTGGATACAAGCAAATCAGGTTGGACACGGTCCCTGTCCGCCGTGGGGCTCGCGGTCTCGATCCCCATTTTACAGATGAGGTCGCTGAGGCCCAGAGAAGGGAAGTGACTTACCCCAGGTCACACAGGCGACCCGAGGCAGAGGGAGGGATTAGAACCCATGACCTTCTGACTCCCAGGCCCGGGCTCTAGCCATTAAGCCACGATGCTGGAATGCTTTCTTTCCAAAGACAGATTTTGTTTCCTCAACATGAGGTAACTCTTGCCTTTAGAAGCTAATGGAACCCGGGTTTCACCTGCGCTTCGTAGGTTATTGATTCGACACCGCTCTGACCCTTCCGGCTGTTGATTAAATATGAAGAGTGACGAGAGCGACTCTGAATATTTCCTCGCTCAATATTTATCGAGTTTCCCCACGGGGAGGTTGTGGGAATCCGCGTTAGGGAGAAAAGAAGCTTAGGACCAAGAAAAGACATAATATCTGGGTCAGAACGGATCACCTAAGCCCGGCGCAGGAATGGAATAGGAGCTAAATCAATCAATCCAACGGTGGTATTTACTGGAGGATTAGTTCGTACGGAGCACTGTACTCAACGCTTGGGCGATACAAGAGAGTCGAAAAACAGTGGCGCCTAATGGATAGAGCCCGGGCCTGGGAGAGAGAGGGACCTGGGTTCTCATCCCTGGCACCTAGTGAGCACTTAAATGTCATAATATTATCTCGGCTCTGCCAGTTTTCTGCTGTGTGACCATAGACAGGTCATTTCACTTCTCCGTGCCTCAGTTACCTCATCTGGAAAATGGGGATCGAGGCTGTGAGCCCCGTGGGGGGCAGGGACTATGTCCAATCTGATCACCTGCTATCTCCCCAGTGCTTAGTACAGTGTCTGGCACATAGTAGCAGCTTGAGAAGCAGCTTGGCTCAGTGGAAAGAGCCCGGGCTTGGGAGTCAGAGGTCATGGGTTCAAATCCCCGCTCTGCCACTCGCCAGCTGGGTGACTGTGGGCAAATCACTTCACTTCTCTGTGCCTCAGTTCCCTCATCTGTAAAATGGGGATTAACTGTGAGCCTCACGTGAGACAACCTGATTACCCTGTGTCTACCCCAGTGCTTAGAACAGTGCTCTGCACATAGTAAACGCTTAACAAATACCAACATTATTATTAGTAAGCACTTCAAAAAATGTCATTACAAAAAAATGCTGTTGAGAGACATGATCCGTGCCCAAACATGGCAATAGAATGAGAATAAGATGGTAAGCTTCTTGAGGGCAGGGAACTTGTCTTCCAACACTGTTAACGCTGTATTCTCCCAAGCACTTAGCATAGCGCTCTGCACATAGTAAGCGCTAATTGAATATCAATGATTGAACCCTAAAGGAGGATATAGGTCAGGACAACCCCTAATTCTTCTGCTCTCTCTCCCCACGGCCACCCAAAAGTGAACTAGAGGGAATAAATCATCCGATCAATCAAAGGTATTTATCGAGCTCTTACTGTGTGCAGAGCACTGTACTAAACGTGTGGAAGAATACTGTATAAGAGAGTTAGTAGTCACCTTCCCTGTTGTGCATTTACTAAACACTTACAGATTTTTTCCGCCGCCTCTCTCCAACCTGTCAACCTTTAAAACAGGCCCGGCCATCGACATTACTCATTATTAACTCCCTGAAAAGTCTGATCTGCTCTCCTAAGCCTTTATTCTGGGTCAAGTATGTTTTTGTCTCCACCTAATGACTACCAACATGTTTTCATTTGTTCCTCTATTAATTCCCCCATTCCATCGATCACGTCGACCGCCTCAAACAAGATGATGGAATTCCGGCCCCTGGGTTGGTATTTAGCCGTATTCCTTGTGGATTCTCTTTGGAGCTAATCCTTTTTTCCCCACCTCGTCCTCCCTCCCGCGTCGTCTAGGCGCTCGGAGCTGTGACCTTGGGGCATTTGATATTCGCCCCACTCCCAACCCCACAGCACTTACGTATCTTTAAATGGGATAATATGACGCATTTATTTCTATTAATGGAAGTGACTTGCCCTAGGTCACACAGCAGACGAGTGGCGGCCCCGGGATTAGAACCCATGACCTTCTGACTCCCAGACCCGGGCTCTACCCACTAGGCCATACACGAAGCACTTCCCTCTAGACTGGAAGCTCGCTGTGGGCAGGGAATGAGTCTACCAAAACTGTGAGATTGCAGTCTCCTAAGGGTTTAGCGCAGTGTTGAGTACTCAGTAGATGCCATTGTTAATGATGATGATGCTTTGAATTTGAAGATAATAATAATAATAATGTTGGTATTCGTTAAGCGCTTACTATGTGCAGAGCACCGTTCTAAGTGCTGGGGGAGATACAGGGTCATCAGGTTGTCCCACGTGAGGCTCACAGTTAATCCCCATTTTACAGATGAGGCAACTGAGGCCCAGAGAAGTGAAGTGACTTGCCCACAGTCACACAGCTGACAAGCGGCGGGGCCGGGATTTGAACCCATGACCTCTGACTCCCAAGCCCGGGCTCTTTCCACTGAGCCACGCTGCTTCTGAAGATGGTAGTCTTGTTATGAGGTTCTTTTCAGAACTCTTGGAGCAGAACACTTGGTTTTTAATCCAGCCACAGCTCATTCATTCATTCATTCAACTATTTATTGAGCGCTCACCGAGTGCAGAGCACAGTATTAATCGCTTGGAAGGTACGATTCAGAAACAGATAGGGACGATCCCTACCCAACAACGGGCTCGCAGTCTAGAAAGGCAATCACATTTATTGAGCGCTTAACTCCATTAAAGGAATAAGGGTAAAAGTAGTAGAGTAAATCCATCGACAGAGTGCTGGGAGAGTAGAGTAAGGCAGACACATACTCCCTGCCCTCAAGAAGTTTATAATCTAATCTAAAAACAGTCAAGGAAACAGGGGCCAAGTGAACTTCCAACTTGCGGACGCAGTCCTCCCCATTTAGTTCAATTGTGCCATTCTCCTCTAAGTTGAAGAAAGTATAAAACGGGTTTTATCACGGCAAAAATTGCCACTATTTCATTTTAATCTGATAGCGTGAAATGTCAAGCTATTGGTCCCTGGAATGAATATAAGCCATTCGAGCTTCTTGAAATTTATATTTCCAGCCCTTTCTTTTACAATTCAAGTGCGTCAGTCACCGCTTGCCCGTTATTTGGCTCTGACTGAAATGTAAAATATGCAGATGGGGAGGGGGTTTGAATTAGGAAATACGTTTATCTCAATTCCATTCCAGCGATCGCTCTCCCCATTCGGCGCAACCAGCCATGTAACCCTCTGCTCGGCTATAAGTGGAAAAATATAATAAAACATCATATATTTTGTGAAGCAGACTTGCAGGAGACGAAAACAAGCAGCTAACCAAAACCGAGAAAATATTAGAGCCGGAGTCGGTCGAAGCTATATCAAAAAACTGTGAGAAGGTTTCGACAATGGGATTTTCTATTTACACAGCGTCTTTCGTCAAAGATCTAAAAAGCTTCTCGTGCCATTTTCTTTCTGAGATTAGAAACGTCTGGGGGGGGCAAGGAAGATGTCGACATCTCGCTCGTGTATTTCCCAGTGCTTAGTAGAGTGTTTAGCACGTGGCGGATGTTTTTACGATTACTAATCCAGGCTCTCCCCACTCTAATCCACACTTCGCTCCCCTGCCCGGTCGATTTTTCTATCGCATCTTTCTGCATTCGTCTCCTCGGAAACCTTCAGTGGTTGCCCGTCCTCCTCTTCATCAAGCGGAAGTTCCTGACCGTAGTATTTAAGCCACTCGATCCTCTCTTCTCTCTCTCATTAATTCATCCAATCGTATTTACTGAGCACTTTCTGTACGCACAGCACCGTACTGAGCGCTTGGAAAGTAGAATTCACGGGTCACAGTCTAGAAGCCTCATCCCCATTCCTCTCCCACAACGGGCCAGCCCACGTGCTTCGTTCTTCCCACTCTTAGAAGCGGCGTGGCCTAGTGGGTAGAGCCCGAGTCTGGGAGTCAGAAGGTCATGGGTTCTAATCCCGGATCCGCCACTTGTCCGCTGTGTGACCTAGGGTGTCACTTCGATTCTCTGGGTCTCAGTTCCTTCATCTGGAAAACGGGGATTGAGACTGTGAGCCCCAAGCGGGACAGAGATTGGGTCCAACTCGATTTGCTTGAATCTACTCCAGCGCTTAGTGCGGTGCCTGGCACATAGTAAGCACTTAAATATCAGCTCACTCCACCCTACTTCCTGTGCCTCCTTCTCACCTCGCTCTCCCCCTACCTCTTGCTGACCCGGCCTGGCCTGCCTGGAATTCCCTCTTCCTGGTCTTCCCATTGCCAAGACCCTGCTGAAATAAATACCTCATCCAGGAGACCTTCCCTGATTAATCTCCTCTCCCTTCCATCTATTTTCCCCAATTTACTGTCACTTCCAAACTTCCACACCACAAAAACCCTTGGGAGCTCACATTCCCGCAGGTAAATTATGGATTACTTCCTCACTGGGATCAGGGAATGCGTCTGCTTCTTGCTCTATTGGACCGTCCCAAGCTCTTAGGACAGCGCTCCACACACAGTAAGTATTCAATAAATACGATCAAATGAACGAGTGAAATGAATGAATCTGTAATTTACTTTTAGATTCCATCTCCCTTACTAGGTTAGAAACAGGGATCCTATCTACGACCATTTTCGTAGTAATAATAAGGATTATGTCATTTGTTCAGAACTTACTATGTGCCAGACACTATACTAAGCACTGGGGTAGATTGGAGCAAATCGGGTTGGACACAGTCCCTTTCCCATATGGGGCTCGCAGTCTGAATCCCCATTTTACAGATGAGGTAACTGAGGCCCTGAAAAGTGAAGTGACTTGCCCAAGGTCACACAGCAGAGAGGTGGCGGAGCCGGGATTAGAACCCACGACTCTCTGACTCCCAGGCCCTGGCTCTATCCGCTATGCCACGCCTCTTCTCTAACACAGTGTATTCCTTCCCTCCCGGCCACTGCTCCGGAATCCGGTGAGGGCTCCAGGGGGGGGGGGGTCTTCCCTGACTAATCCCCCCTTTCCTCTTCTCCCACTCCCTTCTGCATCTCCCTGACTCGCTCCCTTTATTCATTCCCCCTTCCCAGGCCCACAACACTTATGTCCATATCGATTATTTATTGATTTCTGTTCATGTCGGTCTCCCCCTCCAGACTGAAAACTTGTCGTGGCGGGGAATGTGTCTGTTTGCTGTTGTACTGTGCTCTCCCAAACGCTTAGTACAGTGCTCTGCCCGCTTTAAGTGCTCAATTAATGCGATTGACTGAATGGAGCGAAGAACAAAGGACAGATATATTCATTGGATCGTATTTTTTGAGCGCTTACTGTGTGCAGGGCACCGTACTAAGCGCTTGGAAAGTACAACTTAACAACAGAGTCTCAATCCCCTCCCACAACGGGCTGACAGTTTAGATATATGTGTTTGGAAATACATGTGATAAGTTTTGCCCCAAGCTGCTTGTCCCGATGGTAGCTCTTTTTTTTTTTTTTTTTTGCGGTGTTTGATAAGCGCTTACTATGTGTCGGGCACTGTTCTAAGCGAAAGGGCAGATACAAGTTCTTCAGGTTGGGCATAATAATAACAATAATGATAATAATAATAATGTTGGTATTTGTTAAGCGCTTGCTATGTGCCGAGCACTGTTCTAAGCACTGGGGTAGATACAGGGGAATCAGGATGTCCCACGTGGGGCTCACAGTTTTAATCCCCGTTTTACGGATGAGGTAACTGAGGCACAGAGAAGTTAAGTGACTCGCCCACAGTCACACAGCTGACAAGTGGCAGAGCTGGGATTCGAACTCATGACCTCTGACTCCAAAGCCCGTGCTCTTTCCACTGAGCCACGCTGCTTCTCTGCATAGTCCCTGTCCCACCTGGGACTCACCCAGTAAGTAATAATAATAATGATAATGTTGGTATTTGTTAAGCGCTTACTATGTGCAGAGCACTGTTCTAAGCGCTGGGTAAACACAGGGGAATCAGGTTGTCCCACGTGGGGCTCGCAGTCTTAATCCCCATTTTACAGATGAGGGAACTGAGGCCCAGAGAAGTTAAGTGACACAGTCACCCAGCCGACAAGTGGCAGAGCTGGGATTCGAACTCACGAGCCCTGACTCCAAAGCCCGGGCTCTTCCCACTGCGCCACGCTGCTTCTCTGAGCAGTAGGAGGGACAAGAGCGATTGAATGCCCATTTTGCATTTGAGGAAACAGAGGCCCGGAGAAATCAATCTACCTGTCCAAGGTCACACGGCGGGCCAGCGGCAGAACCGGGATCAGAACCCAGGTCCGCCGACTTCCACTAAGTCCTACCGTTTCCCTCCAAGTCAGAGATTTGGGCTCTCGGGGGGCGTCAGGGAGGAGGCTGCCATCGGGGGGGGAGATGGAAAAATTCGACCGGGACCCCAGTTTTGTCTCTAATTCCCCACGCCGCCACGGCGGACGGCATGGTAAGGTCGTTGTGGGCGGGGAACGTGTCTGTTAGATTAGTACTCAGTACGGTGCTTTGCACACAGTAAATGCTCAATTAATACCATCGACCGATATCGGTCATAGACCAGACATCATCCTCTTGGACGATATCCTGAACCGTTATTACAGTTGATGATGATAATAATAATAATGACAGTAATCATTCATTCATTCGTTCCTTCAGTGGTACTTATTAAGCGCTTACTGGGTGCGGAGCAGTGTACTAAGCTCTCGGAAAGTACAATTTGGCAACAGATAGAGACGATCCCTACCCAACAACGGGCTCACGGTCTAGGAAGGGGGAGACAGACGACAAGACAAAAACAACGTGTAGACACCGGACTGACTGCTGGGGTTGGATACAAGCAAATCAGGACGGACACAGTCCCTGTCCCATGTGGGGCTCAGAGTCTCGAGACCCATTTTATAAATGAGGGAACTGAGGCACAGAGAGCAATAACAACAGTGGTATCTGTTAAGCGCTTACTCTGTGCCGAGCACTGTTCTAAGCGCTGGGGTAGATACAAGGGAATCGGGTTGTCCCACGTGAGGCTCACAGTCTTAATCCCCATTTTCCAGATGAGGTCCCGGAGGCACAGAAAAAAGTTAAGTGATTCCCTCAAAAGTCTGACAAGCGGCGGAGCTGGGATTTGAACTCACGACCTGTGGCTCTTTCCACTTAGCCAAACAGAAGTGACTTGCACAGGGTTACCCAACGGACAAGTAGCAGAGCCGGGATTAGAACCCATGACCTTCTTTCTCAGACCCGCCACGCCGGGTCTCGATTCTAATTCGCCTGCCTTTGCTTCCTACAACTTTACCCAAGCGTGTATAAACCTCTTATTTAAGAAGCCCTTAGCTTTAATGGGAGACTGTCATAGATTTTGGGCAAGTCACTTAACTTCCCTGTGCCTCAGTTACCTCATCTGTAAAAGGGGGATTAAAACTGTGAGCCCCACACGGGACAACCTGATCACCTCGGATCCCCCAACGCTTAGAACGGCGCTTGGCACATAGTAAGCGCTTAACAAATACCACCATTATTATCACCCCGCCAACGCCTGCCGCAGAGTGAGAATTTATCTGCTCGAGATTGGGATAGTGTACGGGGTCCTGTCGCCCGTTCTACGTCAATTTCGAAAATGAGGGGAAGAGAATTACGATGAGGTTTGAAGGCTTTTGTGAGGAACAGATGAGTGGAGACCTAAAGCGTAAGTCAAAGCGCTATGAGTCTCGGGTGATGTTCTAGGGGAGAGTTTTGGGGGAAAGAAATTCCAGGAGAACAGTGCTCACAATTAAGACGCAGTTCAAGGTTGATCCCCCGCTTTGGAGGAAGCTCTCAACCCGAGTGAGAACGTTAACTTGCACAAAAATAGAATGAATTACCTGGGCTCGGCCAAACCCGATGGGGTGAAAAGATCATTCATTCGGTCGTATTTATTGAGCGCTTATTGTGTGCTGAGCACTGTACTAAGCGCTCGCAAAGTACAATTCAGAAAGAGAGGCACAGAGACGATCCCTACCCAAAAATGGGCTCGCCGTCTAGAAGGTAGTGAGGTGGTCCCACATGGGGCTTACAGGCTTAATTCCCATTTTACAGATGAGGTAACTGAGGCACAGAGAAGTTATGTGACTTGCCCAAAATCGTCAATGGTCTTTATTGGGCACTTAATAATAATAATGGTGGTATTTATTAAGCGCTTACTGTGTGCCAAGCACTCTTCTAAGCTCTGGGGGAGATACAAGATAATCAGGTTGTCCCACGCGGGGCTCACAGTCTTCATCCCCGTTTTACACGAGGGAACTGAGGCCCAGAGAAGTGAGATGACTTATCCAAGGTCACAGAGCAGACAATTGCAGAGCCAATATTAGACTCCCAAGCCCGTGCTCTTGCCACCAGCCACGGGAAGCAGCGTGACTCAGTGGAAAGAGCCCGGGCTTGAGAGTCAGAGGTCACGGGTTCTAATGCCGGCTCCGCCGCTTGTCAGCTGGGTGACTTTGGGCAAGTCACTTCACTTCTCTGGGCCTCAGTTCCCTCATCTGGAAAATGGGGATTAAGACTAGGAGCCCTACAGGGGACGACCTGATCAGCTTGTATCTACCCCAGCGCTTAGATAAGTGCTTGGCACAGAGTAAGCGCTTAACAAATACCATCATCATCATCATCACCACCAGGTCAGGCTGCTTCTCAAGGGTCCTTTATTCCGACTCCCCTTCTTCACCCACCTCACTTGAACTCGATTCCCCGAGCCGTTTCTCTTGATATGCCTGGGCGACCCTCTTCGCTCTTCCCAATGAGTCTCAATAAGCCGTACGATCAGAGACGCAGTCAGCCAACGGTGGGTCACAGGAATGATCAGTTGGGTTCACCCGGGCCCGCCGAACCGAGCAGCTTAAAAATCTTTCACGCGGTCCTTTCGGCTTCCACCACGAAGGCCGGTGTTTGGGGGAAGCAGGGTTCGTGATTTGGGCTTTTATTCCGAGCTAACCTCCTCCTCAGCAGCCCCGCCGCTGAATACAATCATCAGCTGAAATGAACATCCCCTAATGAAGCATTTATCCCTAAAACAGACCACACGATTCTTTCATCACCACGACAACCAAGAGCGATTGATTTTTCAAAGCCGGGCTGGCTTTTTCATTTATTCGCTCAATAGTATCTATGGAGCGCTTACTACGTGCGGAGCGCTGTGCTAAGCGCTTGGAATGGACGAATAGGCAACAGACAGAGACAGTCCCTGCCCTCTGACGGGCTCACGGTCTAATCGGGGGAGACGGACGGACAAGAACGATAGCAATAAATAGAATCGAGGGGATGGATGAACATATTAGAACGATAGCAAATGAATAGAATCGAGGGGATGTACATCTCATTAACAAAATAAATATAGGGTAATGAAAGTACATACAGTTGAGCTTTTGAATGTGTGTGTGGCGATGAGTTTCAGAGAGTCCCCGTGGCAGTGTGGTTTAGCGGCTAGAGCCCGGGCCTGGGAGATACGAGGTCATGGGTTCTAATCTTGACTCTGCCTCTTGTCTGTTGGGTGACCTTGGGCAAGTCGCTTCACTTCTCCGGGCCTCAGTTCCCTCATCTGGAAAATAGGGACGAGGACGGTGAGCCCCGTGTAGGACAGATACTGTGTACAACCTGATTAGCTTGTATCTACTCCAGGGCTTAGACTAGTGCTTGACGCATAATAAGCGCTTAACAGATAGCGTCATCACCTTCGGAGCTGGTAGATGTGTTCCTTGCTCACAAGGAGCTTACAGTCTGGAGGGGGAATCCTCCTATCATTTATTTTAGAAGCTTGTCCAAGCCAGCAAGGCCAAACTCATTAGAGGTTGCCTCTAGTTAAGCGCTCAATACCAAAATTATTATTATTAGAGTATCTGTTAAGCACTTTCCACGTGCCAGGCACTGTACTAAGCACTGGGGTGGATATCCAAGCAAATCGAATTGGACACAGTCCCTGTCCCACACGGAGCTCACAGTCTCAAGATGGGATAACGGAGGCCCGGAGAAGTGAAGCGATTTGCCCAGGGTCGCACAGCAGACAAGCGGCAGAGCTGGGATTAGAACCCATGACCTTCTGACTCCAGGCCCGGGCTCTGGCCCCTAGGCCATGGTCAGACACGGTCCCTGTTCTATTTGGGGCTCAGAGTTTTAAGTAGGAGCGAGAACAGGTAACTAATCACCATTTCACTGCTCGCTCTCCATTTAGAGCCACTCACGTGGAGAACTCATTCGCTCCGAATCACCTCTTCGTGGGCGAGTCCCAAATCGCCCTCTCCGACCCCGATCTCTCTCCTCCGCGGTCTCGCGTTGCCTCCCGTCTTCAGGACCCCTCTACTCGGACTTTCCCGCCGACATCTCGTGTCCGGACCAGTACTTCTTCTCTTCCCACCCAAATCCTGCTCTCCCCGTCTTTTCCATCCCCGTAGACGACTCCTCTCTCGCAGACCTGGAACCTTGGCGTTCTCCTCGACTCATCTCTCATCCGACCCGGACGCTCGATCTGTCACGATTTCCCGCGGCTCCTACTTTACAACATCTCCAAAATCCGCCCTCTCCTCTCCGCTCGGACTCTTACCTTCCTCATCCGAACACTCATCGTTTCCCGCCTCGATCACCGCGGCGGCCTCCTCGCTGATCTCCCCGCCTCTCACCTCTCCCCACTCTGCGGCCGGATCATCTTTCCCAAAAAACCATTCGGTCCACGACTCCCCATTGCTCGGAAACCTCCAGGGGTTGTCCATCCATCTGGGCATCAAAAAGAAACTCCTGACCCACAGCTTTAAGACATTCAATCAGCTCTCTCCCTCCCACTTAACCTGACTGATTTCCTGTGACGACCCAACCCGCACACTCCGCTCCTCTAAGAAGCAGCACGGCTTGGTAGAAAGAGCCCGGGCTTGGGAGTCAGAGGTCATGGGTTCTAATCCCGGCTCTGCCACCTGTCAGCTGTGTGACTCTGGGCGAGTCACCTGGCTTCTCTGGGCCCCAGTTCCCTCATCTGTAAAATGAGGATTAAGACTGTGAGCCTCACCTGGGACAACCTGATTACCTGGTAGGAGAAGCAGCATGGCTCAGTGGTAAGAGCCCGGGCTTGGAAGGCAGAGGTCATGGGTTCGAATCCCACTCCGACACTTGGCAGCTGTGTGACTGTGGGCGAGTCACTTCACTTCTCTGGGCCTCAGTTCCCTCATCTGTAAAATGGGGATTAACTGTGAGCCTCACGTGGGACGACCTGATGACCCTGTATCTCCCCCAGCGCTTAGAACAGTGCTCTGCACATAGTAAGCACCTAACGAATACCACCATTATTATTATTGTATCTACCCGAGCGCTTAGAACAGCGCTTGGCACATAACAAATACCATCATTTATTTTTATTTATTTAAGAAGCAGCATGGCTCAGTGGGAAGATCACAGGTCTGAGAGTCAGAGGACCTGAGTTTTAATCCTGGCTCCTCTGCTTGTCTGCTGTGTGACCTTGGGCAAACCACTTCACTTCTCTGTGCCCCAGTTCCCTCCTCTGTAAAATGGGGATTAAGACTATGAGTCCCTCGTGGGACAACCTATTTACCTTGTACCTACCCCAGTGCTTAGAACAGTGCTCGGCACATAGTAAGCACTTTAAAAGTACCATAATTATTATTATTAATACTCACCTATTCCATGTACCTCGATCTTGTCTATTGTCTCTTGTCCTGCCGACCCCTTGCCCACACCTTTCTTGGACCTAGAGCTCCCTCCCAGCGTGGCTCGGTGGAAAGAGCCCGGGCTTGGGAGTCAGAGGTCATGAGTTCGACCCCCGGCTCTGCCCCTTGTCAGCTGTGTGACTGCGGGCAAGTCACTTCACTTCTCTGGGCCTCAGTTACCTCATCTGTAAAATGGGGATGAAGACTGTGACCCCCCCCCATGTGGGACAACCTGATCGCCTTGTATCCTCCCAGCGCCTAGAGCAGTGCTTTGCACATAGTAAGCGCTTAACAAATACCACCATTATCATTATAATTATTATATCTTCCGTATTATACATTACGAGATGTTCTTCCCCTGGACTCTATCTATCGCCATCGTTCTCGTCCGTCCGTCTCCCGCGATTAGACCGTGCGCCCGTCAAACGGCAGGGACCGTCGCTATCTGTTGCCGACTTGTCCATTCCAAGCGCTTAGTGCGGTGCTCTGCACAGAGTAAGCCCTCAATAAATACTATTGAATGAATGAATATCTGACAGTCCGCCACTCTTCTCACCTTCACGACCCTCCTGAAATCACACCTCCTCCAAGAGGCCTTCCCCAACTAAGCCTTCTATTCCCCCTTTCCACCCTCCGCTCTGTGTCGACTACGCACTTGTCCGTGCACAGGGTTGTGTGTACCCCGTAAGCACAGTACGGGTGTGAATATTCTTATGCTCTATTCATTCCCCTACCCGGAAATCTGCTTTAATGTCTCTCTCCCAGTAGGTCGTCGCAGGCAGGGATCGTGTCTCCAACCTGGTTGTACTGTCCTCTCCCAAGTGCTCAGACCAGTGCTCTGCACACAGTAAGCCTTCATTAAATAGCTCTGATGGATTAACTGAAAGATTAAGATAAGGTAACTGAGGCATAGAGAAGTGAAGTTATCATTATGGTGGTGCTATTTAAGTGCTTACTATGTGCCAAGCACTGTCGTAGGCACTGGGGAAAATACAAGGTATCCAGGTTGCTCCTCCATAAGGCTCGCAGTCTAAATCCCCATTTTACTGATGAGGGAATTGAGGCATAGAGAAGTTAAGTGATCTGCCAAGGTCACACGGCAGATAAGCAGCGTGGCTCAGTGGACAGAGCCCGGGCTTGGGAGTCAGAGGTCGTGAGTTCGACTCCCGGCTCTGCCACTTGGCAGCTGTGTGACTGTGGGCGAGTCACTTCACTTCTCTGGGCCTCAGTGACCTCCTCTGTAAAATAGGGATTGATTGTGAGCCTCACATGGGACGACCTGATGACCCTGCATCTCCCCCAGCGCTTAGAACGGTGCTCTGCACATAGTATGCGCTTAACAAATACCAACACTATTATTATTACTATAAGCGGTGGGGCCGGGATTCGAACCCATGACCTCTGACTCCCAACCCCCGGGCTCTTTCCACTGTCACGCTGTTCCTTAATAATAATAATGATGGCATTTGTTAAGCGCTTACTATGTGCCCACCACTGTTCTAAGCGCGGGGGTAGATAAAGGGTAATCAGGTTGTCCCACGTGAGGCTCACAGTCTTCATCCCCATTTTACAGATGAGGTCACTGAGGCACAGAGACGTTCAGTGACTTGCCCAAAGTCACACAGCTGATAAGTGGAGCACTTGGGATTAGAATCCACGACCTCTGACTCCCGAGCCCGGGCTCTTGCCACTAAGTCACACAATAGGGCTAAAATGACACGGCAGGCAAGTAGCCAAGTTGGGATTCAGTCCGGTCCTCTTTCTCACTCAATCGATCGATCATATTTATTGAGCTCTTGGTAGAGCACAGCACAACAATATCACAGACACAGTCCCTCTCCTAGGCCGACCTGTGCTTTTTCCCAGACTGTTTTTTTCTCGTCGTTTTTAATGATATTTGTTAAGCATTTACTACGTGCCAGGCACTGTAGTAAGCGCCAGGGTATTTACGAGCCAATCAGGTTGGACTCGGTCCGTGTCCCACGTTGTACTCAGTCTTAATCCCCATTTGACAGATGAGGGAACCGTGGCACAGAGAAGCGAAGCGACTCGCCCAAGGTCACACGGCGGAAAAGTGGCGGAGTGGAGATTAGAACCCAGATCCTTCTGCCTGATGGGTCCAGGCTCTGTCCATAAGCCACGCTCTTTCTCTAGCTTTTGGAAGAGTAGCGTAGTGGCATCCAGATCCCCCACTGACAGTGTTCACTAATGAAGGTGGTTTGTCGATAGGGAATAAGATCTTAAAATCAAGGTTTTGAGGACATGGGAGGTTTTATGAAGTCCGGTTTTCAAAACGGTAGTGAAGCGGTATGGCTCACTGGCTAGAGCCCGGGCCTGGGACTCAGAAGGACCTGGGTTCTAATCCCGGCTCCGCCACTTGCCTGCTGTGTGACACTGGGCAAGTCGCTTCACTTCTCTGGGCCTCAGTTTCCTCAACTGTAAAATGAGGATTCAATAGCTGGCCTTCCTCCTACTTGGACCGGGAGCCCCATGTGAGACAAGGATTGTGTCCAACCCGATTAACTTGTATCTACCCCAGTGTCTAGATCAGTGCTGACACGTCGTAAGTGCTTCACAGATACCCTTCAAAATATGATCGCAGAAAGTCAAGCAGCGTGGCTCAGTGGAAAGAGCCCGGGCTTGGGAGTCAGAGGTCATGGGTTCTGATCCCGGCTCCGCCACTTGTCAGCTGGGTGACTGTGGGCGTCACTTCACTTCTCTGGGCCTCAGTTCCCTCATCTGTAAAATGGGGATGAAGACTGCGAGCCTCACGTGGGACAACCCGATTCCCCTGTGTCTACCCCAGCGCCTAGAACAGTGTTCTGCACAGAGTAAGCGCTTAACAAATAAAATAAATAAATAAATAATTGCCATAAGAAAAAGATGATCGCAGAAAGTCACTTCCCATTCCTTGTAACAGTACTCTAACATCTCAGGTATCCATCACATCTATACCTAACGGGACTTTGGCACCGAGGAAGAATTTTATCTGTCCCTAGATACGTATTTGCATAGGGATTATTTATTTGGTCAAAATGCCCACAGACAGCTGATCTACTCAATGTGGAAACAGATTTGGAAGACTGATTTTCACCTTTTAATCTCCATAATCTGGAGTCTCTGCAAGATGTTTGTTTAATTTACACAATTAGTTGAAAGCTTTCAAGTGAACTGCCTTCAAAATAATGAGCCGTGTGAGGTATCAACACAGAAAATTATTAAAAATATGCTCCGGCAGCTCCATCCTTTTTCTGTTCTAATGTTCGGGTGACATGATTACCTCTGAAAGCCGCTAAGATGTTCATCACAGAGATTACAAATCAGCAATGCTCATTTCGCCGGGTGCAAATGCTGGAACTGAATGGGAGGAAACGGGAAAACCCTTGCTCCCGGGTCTGTGCCTACCCCTCTAAGCGGGCGGCGGCCCTCATCTGGGAATAAGCGACGACTTCCCCGGATCAGAGCCATCTCGGGCTTTGAGGGAACTGAGGCACCGAGAAGTTAAGTGACTTGCCCGAAGTTAAGTGGGGCTGAAGAAGGGTGACCTGAAGGTACAAAGGGTACAAATTTCAAGGGGGACACAGAAGGGAGAGGGAATAGAGGAAATAAGGGCTTAGTTGGGGAAGGTCTCCTGGAGAAGATGGGATTTTAATAAGGCTTTGTAAGTGGCGGGGGGATTGGTGGTCTTTCGGGTATGAACGGGGAGGGAGCTCTCAGGCCAGAGGCAGGATGTAAGCAGCGTGGCTCAGTGGAAAGAGCCTGGGCTTCGGAGTCAGAGGTCATGGGTTCGACTCTCAGCTCTGCCACTTAGCTGTGTGACTGTGGGCAAGTCACTTCACTGTGACTCAGTTACCTCATCTGTATTATGGGGACTAACTGTGAGCCTCACGTGGGACAACCGATTACCCTGTATCTCCCCCAGCGCTTAGAACAGTGCTCTGCACATAGTAAGCGCTTAATAAATACCAACATTATTATTATTATTAGTATGTAAGCAAAGGATCGATGAAAACTCAGTCGAGGTCGAAACACGGTGAGTAGATTGTCATCTTCTTGTCTTACGCTGTCGAGTCGTCTCCGACCCAAAGCGACTCCATGGACTCATCTGTCGCAGAACGCCCCGCTTTCCCTCTGCGTGAATACCGGTAGTGGATCCACAGGGTTTTCTTGGTCAAAATCCGAAAGTGGTTGACCGTCGCCTTCTCCCGCACAGCAAACTGGAGTCTCCGCCCTCGACTCTCTCCCGTGCCTCTACTGTCCAGGACAGGTGAGTTTTGACTTGTAGCCGACGGCCCGCCACTCGCTAGCCACTGGCCGAGCTAGGAATGAAATGGACAGGCCTCGGCTTCACTCTACCTCCCGTAGACGAGACTGGTAGAGGACTAGAAACTCTCCAGGTGCGGCCCTGAGAGGGGAATTTGTCATTAGAGAAGCCAAATGTGTGAGTTGGGTTGTAGTAGGAAATCAGGGAGGGAAGGTAGCCGGGGGCAAGGTGATCGAGGGCTTTAAAGCCAATGATGAGGAGTTTCTGTTTGATGCAGAAGTGGACGGGTAACCACTGGAGTGTCTCGAGGAGTGGGGAGACAGGGACTGAATGGGTTTTTTTAGAAAAAAAATGCGAGCGGCTAAATGAAGTACGGACTGAAGAGGTGAGAGACAGGAGGCAGGAGGTCAACGAGGAGGCAGATGCAGGAGTCAAGGTGGAATACAAGCGCTTGGATCAGCACAGTAGCCGTTTGGATGGAGAGGAAAGGGCGGATTTTATTCATTCAATAGTATTTATTGAGCGCTTACTAGGTGCAGAGCACTGTACTAAGCGCTTGGAATGAACAAGTCGGCAACAGATAGAGACGGTCCCTGCCCTTTGACGGGCTGACAGTCTAATTTTAGCAGTGTTAGGACGGATTTTATAAAAAGGTCAAATCCCAGCAAACTTTGGTTTAGTCTCTCAGAAACTCCAGGCTAACAAAATATGGAGCGCTGGTTTTCTAAAGGAGTGACTGACTACCTTAAAAGAGAATCTTGACTTTCCAGAATTCTGTCTTCAATCTTCCGTCATGCACGGAAGACACCAGCCGTGAACCCAAATGACGCAGTGTGTTCCTCGGAAGAGACGGGCCGGCTGAGAAAGAAATATAAACGTCTAGGGTTAGTTGTGGGATTCCTTAGGGCTTACTAAGCGCCAAGCATCGTGATAAAGGATGCTGTAGATACCCGACAGTCAGATCAGATAGTCCCTGTCCCACCTGGGGCTCCCAGACTAAGAGAGAGGAAGGGAGGATAGTTTCTGAAAAGGTAGGTGAAGATAAGAGGTTTCTGGGGTTTTTTTTCTTCTTTTTGTGATCTAAACTGTTGAGGAGTAAGAAAAAAGAGGGAGTGGGAGAGGTGAGAGAGGTTAAAGAGATGGAAGAGGGTTCGGGAGAAGAAGAGGGCTGGTTTAGGAGGTGGAGAGGGTGGAGATGGAAATGGGAGAAAAGAGAGAATGAAGGTGGAGAGAGGTAGGAGGGAGTCGAGAGAGGAGAGAGAGAAAAGAAAGGGGAAAAGGGAAGAAGGGAGAGGAGAGGGAAAGGAGGAGGACAGAGCGGGGAGAGAGGGAGGGAAAAAGGAAGGCCAGAAGAGAGGAGGGAAGTCGAGAGAGGGAGGATAGGGAAAGGAGCTGGGCAGAAGAAGGGAGAGGGGAAAGGAGGTGGGAAGAGGAGAGGAGAAGGAAAGGATGGAAGGAGGGTGAGAGGAAAGAGAAAAGGATGGAAAAGTTTTCAAGGAAGAATGAAAGAAAAGAGAATGAGAGGAAGGGAAGGATGGGGAGGTGAGAGGAAAGGGAGTGGCAGAAGAGGGGAAACCAAGGCCAGTGAAAAGAAAATGCAGAAAGATAAGGAAGTGGACGGAGACAGAGTGAGAGAGAAACACGGACAGACAGAGAGGGAAGCAGAGAGAGAAACAGAGAAAGAAATAGAAACAGAGAGAGAGAAGGGGGGCACAGAGAGAAACAGAGAAACAGGGAGAATAACAGAGAGATAGGCAGAGAAACAGAGAGAAACAGAGAAACAGGGAGAATAACCGAGAGATAGGCAGAGAAACAGAAAGAAACATAGAGAAAGAGAAGCAGAGAGAGAAACAGAGAAAGAGAAAAGAGATAGAGAGAACAGAGGTGTGGAGGTGAGATGAAGGGGAAAAAGTGCTAGTGATGAAGAGGTCGTGATTTCCTACGGATGTTACCTTTACAAGCCAGCAGGGCTTCACTGGTGCTCTGACTCGCTCAGATCGCACGGACGACAGCCAGAAATTATCAGGAGGAAAACGTCCACCGACAAATTAAAAGCCTCACCGATTGGCTCCCTTCCCCTCAGGGGTCGAAAGCCCGTCCCTCCGAGAGAGGCCTCTGAGAAGAGACGATCCTCATTCCGCATTCTGTCAGTCAAGCGCGGGGAATTCGTTCCTTCAAGTCGGAGCGCGTTTTCCGTGCGGCGTCGGGGTGGTCGGTGATGCAGAGATGAAAGGAGGCGGTGGCTTCCAATTCGTTTCCTCAGCTCGAGCGGGGAACCCGGGGAACCCAGGTCGGCCGGGTTCCATTCTTTAATTCATTCAATCGTATTTATTACGCGCTTACTGTGTGTCGAGCACTCTGCTGAGAGCTTGGAAAGTACAATTTGGCAACAAATAGAGACAGTCGCTACCCAACAAGGGGCTCACAGCCTAGCAAGTGATTCGTGGGGCCTGGAAGGATGTCTGGGGGAGGAGGGTCAGATTTGGCAAATCTGACTCTCCCGAGGTCTCAGTACAGTGCTCTGCACATAGTAGGCACTTAATAAATAAAATTGAATGAATGAATGGGGGGGGGGGGCGCTCAGAAACGGATGGCTGATTCTTGTAGGGTGAGGAGAAGCAGCATGACGTAGTAGGTAGAGCACAGGCCTGGAATCAGAAGGTCATGGCTTCTAATCCTCGTGCTGCCACTTGTCTGCCGTGTGATCTTGGGCAAGTTACTTCGTTACCCCGTGCCTCGGTTACCTCATCTGTAAAATGGGGATCGAGACTGGGAGCCCCGTGCGGGACAGGGACTGTGTCCAACCCGATATATGTGTATCCGCCCTAGCGCTTAGTACAGTGCCAGACATTCAGTAAGGACTCAACAGATACCAAGATTATTGTTCTTATCTTGTTACAGTAAGGGAGGGGGCCTGGGAGAGAGGGGGCAGTCAAAGGTAACAGTGCCCATCTCTGCCAACCGGGCAGCCCCGAAGGGGCTCCGATAACAATAAAGATTACTGTGGTACTTTTTAAGCGCTTACTGTGTGCCAGGCATCGTGCTAAGCTCTGGGATGGATACGAGAAAATCAGGTTGGACACAGTCCCTGTCCCACGTGGGGCTCACATTCTTCATCCTCATTTTATAGATGAGGTAACTGAGGCACAGAGAAGCACTGAGGCACAGAGAAGAAAAGTGACTTTCCCAAGGTCTCACAGCAGACCAGTGGCAGAGGCCGAATTAGAAACCAGAACCTTCGGGTTCCCAGGCCTGAACTCTCTCCACTAGAGGTGGTATGGGCCTTTCATTAATCCTTTCTCATCGTTCCCTCTGAGCTGTTTTGTTTCTAGGCCTGTTTGACTGTCTCTTAACCACCATGTTTTATTCATTCAATCATACTTATTGAGCGCTTACGGTTTGCAGAGCACTGTCCTAAGCGCTTGGAAAGTTTAAGAGAACAAGACTAATTCCGGTGACTAGAATCCCTAGGAGTGACAGAATACCAAGAATGGGCCTTAACGCCTGGACTCCATTTTGTCTGGCCAAACCATCATTCACTCGAAAGCAGACACATCACATATCCTCGAAAGCAGACACATCACATCACATAGAGAAGCAGCGTGGCTCAGTGGAAAGAGCACGGGCTTTGGAGTCAGGGCTCATGAGTTCGAATCCCAGCTCTGCCACTTGTCGGCTGTGTGACTGTGGGCGAGTCACTTAACTTCTCTGTGCCTCAGTTCCCTCATCTGTAAAATGGGGATTAAGACTGTGAGCCCCACGTGGGACAACCTGATTCCCCTATGTCTACCCCAGCGCTTAGAACAGTGCTCGGCACATAGTAAGCGCTTACAAATACCAACATTATTATTATTATTATTATATCCTCCCCTCTCCTGTTTCATCCTAATTTGGTGTCTGTTATCAGAAAATTTGGTTTATTGTGATCTTGGGACAGGAAGAGCCATGTCAGGATTCCTAACCTGACTATCGGAAGTGTTTGCCCACCAGATCCAGATATAGCGTGCTCGGTGGAAAGAGCACGGGCTTGGGCGTCAGAGGTCATGGGTTCGAATCCCGGCTCTGCCGCTTAATAATATTGGTATTTGTTAAGTGCTTACTATGTGCCAAGCACTGTTCTAAGCGCTGGGGTAGACACAAGGTAATCAGGTTGTCTCACGTGGGGCTCACAGTTTTCATCCCCATTTTACAGATGAGGGAACTGAGGCACGGAGATGTTAAGTGACTCGCCCAAAGTCACCCAGCTGACAGGCGGCAGAGCCGGGATTCAAACCCATGACCTCTGACTCCCAAGCCCGGGCTCTTGCCACTAAGCCACGCTGTTTCTCTTGTCAGCTGTGTGACTGTGGGCGAGTCACTTCCCTTCTCTGTGCCTCGGTTCCCTCATCTGTAAAATGGGGATTAAGACTGCGAGCCTCACGTGGGACGACCTGATTACCCCAGCGCTTAGAACAGTGCTCTGCACTTAGTAAGCGCTTAACAAATACCAACATTATTATTATTATATATTGGAGAGAACCAGGCAGGGCCTAATAATTACCCCAAGAAGAATTTACTGCTCTTTGTCTTGAGGTACATATGACGATCTGTGCTCTCTGATCACGTGTGAAGCTCACTTGCTGAACCGACTATATGAAGAAATTCTTGATTGCTTGAAGTTTAGCTGACCTCGAGAAGCAGCATGGCCTAATGCCAAGAGCACGAGCTTGGGAGTCAAAGGATGTGGGTTCTAATCCCAGCTCCACCACTGTCTGCTGCGTGACAGTGGACAAGTCACTTCTCTTCTCTGGGCCTCAGTTACCTCATCTGTAAAATGGGGATTGAGACTGTGATCCCCATGAGGGACAGGGACTGTGTCCAACCTGATTGCCTTGTATCTACCGCAGCACTTAAAACAGAGCTTGGCACGCAGTGAGTGCTTAATAAATATTATAATTATCATTATTATTTTTACTAGAAGAGGAAACTCTGCCCGTCAGCCATCTTTGTCTACTGGCGCTAGAAGAAGCGCTCGAAGTAATCGAGCTGACTTACCGTTCTTTGAGCACAGCTCAGAGTCCGGGAAGTTTTCTTCCACAGATGTATTCTCTCGTATTCTCCCGGTCTCTCCGTCCCCAAGGACCCGGGCTGCCTCCTGGCACGTCTTTGACAACATTGCGAAAATCTGCCCTTTCCTCTCCGTCCAAACTGCTTCCACATTAATACAGTCACTCGACCTCTCCCGCCTAGATGACTGCTTCAGCCTCCTTGATGACCTCCCACCCTCCTGCCTCTCTCCACTTCAGTCCGTACTTCACTCAGCTGCCCGGATCATCTTTCTACAGAAACGTTCAGGACGTGTCACCCTCCTCCTCAAAAACCTCCAGTAGTTGCCCATCCACCTGTCTATCAAACCCAGACTCCGCACTGTTGGCTTTAAAGCTCTCCACCACCTTGCCCCCTCCTATCCTTTTTCTTTCCTTCTACAACCCAGCCTGCAGACTTCACCCCTCTGGTGCCGCTAACCTTCTCACTAGGCCTCCATCCCGCCTGTCTCACCGCCGACCCCTGGTCCACGTCCCGCTTTTGGCCCGGAAAGCCCTCGTTACTCAAATCTGACTGACAATCACTTGCCTCCTGCTTCGAAGCCTTACTGAAAGCCCATCTCCTCCCAGAGGCCTTCCCAGACTAACCCCACTTTTCCTACTCTCCCACTCCTTTCTGCGTCACCCCAACCTGCTCCCTTTGCTCGTCCCCCCTCCCAGCCCCACCCCACTTAGGTCCATATCTGTCATTTTATTTATTTCTATTGATATCTGTCTCCCCTCCTCAAGACCGTGAGCTCTTTGTAAGCAGGGATTGTGTCTCCTCACTATTATCATTGTACTTTCCTCAGCACGTAATACAGTGCTCTGCACACGGTAAGCGCTTAATGAACGCAATCGAATGAACGAATGAAGTTTCAGCCCACGTCTCCATCCCAGTCCGCTTTGGCTAAGCCGGGAGAGGAACGCTCTCTCTCTCTCTCTCTCTCACAAAATAAGGAGCTGGAAAAAAGGGTTCACCCCTTCTGCCGAGCAGACGCTGACGAGAACCTTTCTGAAGGTTTCCGAATGTTCGGCCGTCTTTTTTTAATTAAAAATTTTTGCTTGACTCTGCACTTCTTCGTGCCAGGAAGGGTCTAATGCTGTTAAGAGCTGAAATCGCGTGATACCGTTTTGGCAAGATTTATAAGGCTGGTTTTCCCGATCCCAGGGGTCCGAAGAGTTTAGACAAGTGTGGGCCGGGACTACTGAGCCTTGACACTCATATTCGCTGGGAGAGAGGCAGCGTGGTGAACTGGCTAGAGCCCGGGCCCGGGAGTCAGAAGGTCATGGGTTCTATTCCCGGTTCCGCCACTCGTCGGCTGTGTGACCTTGGGCAAGTCACTTTACTTCCCTGTGCCTCAGTTTCCTCATTCATAAAATGGAAATTAAGACTATGAGCCCCCCCTGGGACGGGAACTGTGTCCAACCAAGTGGCAGAGCCAGAATTAGAACTCAGACCTGATTTCCAGGCCTGTGCTCTTTTTCCTGGACCACACTCCTTCTCTAATACTGCTACTATTACTCATCATAATGACAATACTAATAATGGTATTTGTTAGTGGAAAGAGGCCGGGCTTGGGAGTCAGAGGTCATGGGTTCCAGTCCCGGCTCAGCCGCTTGTCAGCTGGGTGACGTTGGGCAGGTCACTTCACTTCTCTGGGCCTCAGTACCCTCATCTGTAAAATGGGGGTGAAGACTGTGAGCCCCACGTGGGACAACCTGATCACCTTGTATCCTCCCCCGTGCTTAGAACAGTGCTTTGCACATAGTAAGCCCTTAACAAATGCCATCATCATCATCATCATCATCATCATCATATGCCAAGAACTGTACTATGTCCTGGGGTAGATGCAAGATAATCAGATCTCAACTGGGCCTCACAGTCTAACTAGGACGGAGAACAGGTATTGAATCCCCATTTATCAGAGGAGATAACTGAGGCACAGAGAGGCAGAATGACTTGCCCAAGGTCTCACAGTTGACACAGGGTGAAGCCGGAATGAGAACCAGGTCCTCTGACTCCCAGGTTGCTGCTCTTTCCACTAAGGCACACTGTTTCCCTACAGATGCCCATCCCACTAGGCAAACGTCTCATGCTTCATTCATTCATTCAGTCGTATTTATTGAGCACTTACGATGTGCAGAGCACTGTACTAAGCTCTTGGAAGGTACAGTTGGGTAATAGATAGAGACAACCCCTGCCCAAAAACGGGCTCGCAGTCAGAGACAGAACAGAATCCTTTGTCTAATGCAGGTTTTCACTGTTATGGTCTTATGCTCTTTGGTACCCAAATTTAGGTAAAAATGACTGTTCATAGGAATTCAAAACCTACTTTTTCACTCCCCCCGACTTCTTATTCATTCCTCTCCAACAACTGCTCTAGACTGTAAGCTCGCTGTGAGCAGGGAATGGGTCTGTCATATTGTGTTGCCCTCTCCTAAGCGCTTAGTACAGTGCCAAGAGGCCTTCCCCGACTAAACCCTCCTTTCCTCTTTTCCCACTCCCTTCTGCATCGTCCTGACTTGCTCCCTCTCTTCATCCCCCTTCCCAACCCCACAGCACTTACGTTCATATCGATAATGTATTTTTTTATTCACCTTAATATGTTTCCCTTGATTCTATTTATTGCTATTGGTTTTGTCTGTCTGTCTCCCCCAATTAGACTGTAAGTCCATCAAAGGGCAGGGACTGTCTCTGTTACCGATTTGTCCGTTCCAAGCGCTTAATACAGTGCTCTGCACATAGTAAGCGCTCAGTAAATACTACTGAATGAATGAATAGACTGTAAACTCATCGTGGGCAGGGAATATGTCTGTTTATTGTTCTCCTGCCTGCCCTCTCCCAAGTGCTTAGTACAGGGTTCTGTACACAGCCAGAGCTCAGTAAGTGCGATTGACTGACCGACTGACTGAATGTCACGTCTCTTCACCAGAGTTTTAGTTACCCATTTGATTCTAAGCCCCTCGAGGGAAGGAAAATACTGTTTGCTTCTGTCGTCCTTACCCAAGTGCTTACTACCAGGTATCGCGTTGATTCAGCACACGGGACACCTGCCAAATTGTACACTCCAAGTGCTTAGTACAGTGCTCTGCACATAGCAAGCTCTCAATAAATACTACTGAATGAATGAATTAATCTGTAGTATGACAGAATGTCCCCGCTTGTGTTTACAAAAGACTGCTTTTCACATCATAGAACCCAGAACTCCACTCCTCGTGTCTTTTGCACTACCAGAAAAGAAAGCCCCGGGACAAGTCCTGGGCTGATAAAGAGAAGCAATATAGGTAAAAAATGCCCCCTGCGCTAGGAGTCGAAATGTCCACAAATCAGTTACGCAGAAGCAGAATTCACCCCCTCGGGAGTCCACTTGGGGCTTTCAGATCTACAAAATTCACACGGATGTAAATGTACAAATGTTTCCTTTTCCAGGCCTCATTCCTTGTTGACCATTTCAAAAGAGTGGAATTCTGTCACTAGGAGAGATTAGCTGTCCCTCTGCCAAAAAGAATGACTCCGAGGAAATCTCCAAGAGATTAATGGTCGTATACAGTGTTCAAAGTTAATTAAGTTGTGGCCAAATGGACTCTTCCATTAAAGAAATCGCTGGAGTCTTCCAAGGCCAGCAGGGTCTTGACATAGGCTGAAGCCAAGCTTCCACAACCCAAAGAAAAGATGGTGCAAACTGCAGAAATTCAACGTGACTGAAATATTTCAAATAGAGGGTGGAAGCAGAGTGGCCTAGTGGCTAGAGCACGGGCCTGGTCGTCAAAAGACCTAGTTTCCAAATCCAACTCCCGCCCCTCGCCCGCTCGGTGACTTTGGGCAAGTCGCTTCGTTTCTCTTTGCCTCGGTTACCCCAGCTGTATAATGGGGATTGAGACTGTGAGCCCCATGTGGGATATGGACCCGATTAGCTTGTCCCTACCCCAATGCTCAGTACAGTGCCTGGCAGACAATATGCCCTTAAAAAATACCGTTAAAAAAACAGCAAAAGTCTAAAAGAATCCAGAGGTTTGGGGGAAAGATGGAGGTAAAATGGCTAGTGTTTGAGGGAGAGATACAGCAGGGAAAAACTCAAATTTTTCTGACACAATTCCTTTCCCACCCGGGCCTCCCATTCATTCATTCATTCCATTTAGTGAGCACTCACCGTGTGCAGAGCACTGTACTAAGTGCTTGGGAGAGTTCACTAGAACAATAAACAGACACACGTCCTGCCCATATGAGCTTACAGTCTAGAGGGGAGCCCAAGTCTTATCGAACTGGATCATTTAACTCAATGATGATGAATGATTCATTCCATCAGTCGTATTTATTGAGCACACTCATTCATTCATTCAGTAGTATTTATTGAGTGCTTACTATGTGCAGAGCACTGTACTAAGCGCTTGGAATGTACACATCGGTACAGAGCATTGTACTAAGCACTTGGGAAAGCACAACACAACAAAAGAGGGTGACATTCCCTGCCCACAACTAGCTTAATCTATTAAGTGCTTAGGGTGTAGCAAGCATTATGCTCAGGATCGTGCTAAGCGCCGGAATATATACAAGATAATCAGATTGTACAATAGACTGTAATGATAATGATGGTATTTGTTAAGCACTTACTATGTGCCAAGCGCTGGGCTAGATACAAGGTCATCAGGTTGGCCCACGTGGGGTTCCGAGTCTTCATCCCCATTTTACAGATGAGGGACCTGAGGCCCAGAGAAGTGAAGCGACTTGTCCGAGGTCGCACAGCGGACATGTGGCGGGGCTGGCATTTGAACCCAGGACCGTAAGCTCCTTGAGGGCAAGGATCGTGTCTGCTCATTCTACTGCCCTCTCCCTAACACCTAGGGCAGTTCTCCGCACTTAGTACGGGCTCAGTAAATACCACTGAAGGCTCCCCTTCTAGACTTTATTCTCATGGCAAGCAGGGAATGTGTCTGTTTGTTGTTCTATAGTACTCTCCCAAGCGCTTAGTACAGTGCTTGGCGCACAGTAAGCACTCAATAAATGATGATGGTATTTGTCAAGTGCTTACTATGCGCCAAGCACTGTTCTAAGCGCTGGGGCGGAGAGAAGGTGGTCAGGTTGTCCCACGTGGGGCTCACAGTCTTCATCCCCATTTTACAGACGAAGCTCGGAGAAGTGAAGCCATTTGCCCAAAGTAACACAGTTGGCAAGTGGCGGAGCATTGATTAGAACCCCGGACCTCTGACTCCCAAGCCCGTGCTTACCCAAGGTCACACAGCAGACAAGAGGAGGAGTCAGGATTAGAACCCAGGTCCTAATGACGCCCAGGCCCGTGATCTATCCGCCGGGCCATGCCGCTTCGCATCTGTCTCTATCGCCTTTACTGCGGCGCTCCTTCCAAGCGCTTAGCTCTGTGCTAAGCAGGTGCTCGGTAAATACTAGAGACGTGAGTCCGATTCTCTTTTTTCAATAGCGGATTCTCAGTACGAAGATTTCGGAAAGCAGACGTAGATTTCGCTCCGTACTGATTAAAATGCACAGGGCAAAACGTGCCTTTTCAAATGTGAGATTTGGAAGTGATTCAATATTACAGGACTTAAAGAAGTTGAAATTCGCATGCCGGATTTACGACGACAACACATTGTTATCAAACTTGCCTTATAGAGATCATTCTCTGAGATTGATTTAATTAGAGGATCTAGAAACGATAGCACAGTAAACATGGTTTTTAAACAAGCCAATCATCTTGACATATACAGTTAGTCACTGGAATAAATTATAACCTCCTTAATTAAGTGATTCTCGAGCAAAGTATTTGTTCCTTTAGGCTTTAATTCATTTATTAGCCAACCCTCAAAACAACTGCGTGACATGGAATATCATTTTCATTGCCATTTTCAGTATTTGGAAACTGACACACACCCTGAGTCATATCGCCTCACGCCTTTAGCGAAGCAGCGTGGCAGGGCCTGGGAGTCAGAGGCCCTGGGTTCTAATCCAGGTTCCGCCACTTGTCTGCTATGTGACCTTGGGCAACTCACTTCACTTCTCTGGGCCTCAGTTACATTATCTGCAGAATGTGGATTAAATCTTTGTACTCCCTCCTACTTAGATTGTGGGCCCCACTTGAGACCTGATTGTCTTTTATTTACCCCAGTATTTATCGCAATACTTGACACATAGTGAGCACTTAAGAAATAATAATAATAATGTTGGTATCTGTTAAGCGCTTACTATGGGCAGAGCACTGTTCTAAGCGCTGGGGTAGACACAGGGGAATCAGGTTGTCCCACGTGGGGCTCACGGTCTTCATCCCCATTTTACAGATGAGGTCACTGAGGCACAGAGAAATTAAGTGACTTGCCCACAGTCACACAGCTGACAAGTGGTGGAGCCGGGATTCGAACCCATGACCTCTGATGCCAAGGCCCGTGCTCTTTCCACTGAGCTATTATTATTATTATTATTATTATTATTATTATTATTATTAAAGATGGATAGATTTCCAGCCTGGCCATTCTTTATCACCCTTCTTGGCCCTCAGTAAGAGCTGAGTATGTGCCCTAGGGAGACAATTACTGACGGCTTCGTTTGTTTCTTTGGCGGAACTTGTCGAGCGCTTTTTTAGGTGGCAAAAACCGTTCTAAGTGCTTGGGTAGGTACAAGTTAATTAGGTGGGACACATCCCCGGTCCCTCATGGGGCTCACAATCTTCAGCAGGAGGGAGAACAGGTATTGAACCCCGTTTTACAGTTGAGGAAACTGAGCCGCGGAGAATAATAATAATGTTGGTACTTGTTAAGCGCTTACTATGTGCAGAGCACTGTTCTAAGCACTGGGGAAGATACGGGGTGATCAGTTCGTCCCACGTGAGGCTCACAGTTAATCCCCATTTTCCAGATGAGGGAGCTGAGGCACAGAGAAGTGAAGAGACTCGCCCACAGTCACACAGCTGACACATGGCAGAGCCGGGATTCGAACCCATGACCTCTGCCTTCCAAGCCCGGGCCCTTTCCACTGAGCCACGCTGGAGAAGTTAACCAGCGATTGTCGGAGTCGGGATTAGAACCCAAGACCTCTGACTCCCAGACCCATGATTCTTCCACTATGCTTCCTTACCTTCGACTGTCAGCTCTAAGGAACGTGTACCGTGGTCCTTCCGTGTTCTCCCACAGTGCGTCGCATCAAGAGGGCGCTTAGCAAATCCCACCACTATCATAATAATAACCCGTAAGAATGTTTGGGTTATTTATAAGGCGCTTACTATGTGCCCGGCACTGTTGGAAGCGTTCGGGAAATGCACAAGTTAATCAGACTGGACACAGTCCCTGTTTCACATGGGCTCCCAGTAATAAATCATATAGTGTAAATCATTTATTTAGATTAACGTCTGTCTAGGGATTGTGATCTTTATTGTTCTTTTGTACTCTCTCAATACTTTGTACAGTGCTCTCCACACAGTAAGCGCTCAGTAAATACCAATGACCGATTGATCGACTGAGCGGGACGGAGAACAGGTATTTAATGATGGCATTTGTTAAGCGCTTGCTATGTGTCAGGCACTGTTCTAAGCGCTGTATTTCACTGCTACGACTTAGAACCGTGCATCGCTCCGTTCAGGGCTCCGCGCACAGTAAGTGCTCAATGAATACGACTGATCGATCGATTGCCCACGTCGAGGGTTCAGAAGTCTCTTTCTTCCTCCTCTTCCCCGACCTAATAATGTTGGTATCTGTTAAGCGCTTACTATGTGCAGAGCACCGTTCTAAGCGCTGGGGGAGATACAGGGTCATCAGGTTGTCCCACGTGAGGCTCACGGTCTTCATCCCCATTTTCCGGATGAGGGAACCGAGGCCCAGAGAAGTGAAGTGACTCGCCCACGGTCACACAGCCGACGAGCGGCAGAGCCGGGATTCGAACCCATGACCTCTGACTCCCAAGCCCGGGCTCTTTCCACTGAGCCACGCTGCTTCCTCAGCCTCTCCCCCCTCTACCAAGCTTTCGTCGAAAGCACTGAAGTGTCCCAAATCCTCTCGAGGTTCATCCTGAGACTCCACCGGCGGCTGGGCCTCTTGACACTCGGAGCATTTTGCAACGGCAGCAGTTACAACGCATCGCCAAGTGTGAGGTTTTAAAAATAACCATTCGCTATTCAGTAGTCCCACTGTAAATAGCAAAATGGCTTATTTAAACCAAAAAAGAAAAAAAATAACCACCGCGAAAAGCAACATGGTTTCCTTTCGCATCTGCAGCTGCGGGACTCCTTTCAAAGCGAAGGGGCATCTGACTTAAAAGGTGACAGAAACGGAAATCTATTAGTGACATCGAGGCTTCTCAGAATGCTTTGGGGCCGGCGTAGACTGTAAGCTCACTGTGGGGAGGGAACGTGTCTACCAACTCCGTTGTGTTTTAATAATAATGATAATGTCGGTATCTGTTAAGCGCTTACTACGTGCAGAGCACTGTTCTGAGCGCTGGGGTAGGCACAGGGGAATCAGGTTGTCCCACGTGAGACTCACAGTTAATCCCCGTTTTACAGATGAGGGAACTGAGGCACAGAGAAGTGAAGCGACTCGCCCACAGTCACACAGCTGACGGGTGGCAGAGTCGGGATTCGAACCCGTGAACCCTGACTCCCAAGCCCAGACCCTTTCCGTTGAGCCACGTCCCGTGTGGTTACGCCAGCGCTCCGCACAGACTCAATAAATACCATCTTTAAGTGGATTGGTAGGGTTTGGGGCTTGGGAGGTGGGAAGAGCTGGAGTCTGGCCAGAGATTCCTCCTTGGATGCTCCGATGGGTCAGTCGATCGATGGATGGTATTAATCGAGCGATTACTACGTGCAGAGCACTTTACCGAGCACCTGGGGAGGGACGATAGAACAGAGTTGGGAGACAGGTTCCCTGCCCACCACGAGCTCACGGTCTAGAGGGGGAGAGAGGCATTCATAGAAATAAAGAAATTATGGATATGGACCGAGGGAGGGGGAAATAAAGGATGCAAATTCACATGCAAAGATGAGACAGAAGGGAGCGGGAGAAGAGGAAAGGAGGGCTTAGTCGGGAAAGGCCTCTTGGAGGAGACGGGCCTTCGGTAAGACATCGGAGGCGGGAAGAGGGGTTTTATGTAGGATTTGAGGAGGGAGGGCGTTCCGGGTCAGAGGCGGGACGGGGGCGAGAGTTCGGCGGCCGGATAGACGAGGCGGAGGCCCCGTGAGAAGGTTGGCGTTAGGGAAGCAAAGAGCGCGGGCCGGATCGTAGTAGGAGAGCAGCTAGCTGAGGTAAGAGAAGGCAAGGAGAATTAGTGCTTTAAAGTCAATGGTGAGGAGTTCCTGTTTGACGCGGAGGCGGACGGGCAACCCCCGGAGGCCCTTGAGGAGCGGGGAGACACGGCCTGAACGTTTCCGCGGATAAACGATCCGCGGAGCGGCGTGAAATATGGAACGGGGTGGGGAGAGACGGGAGGCAGGGAGGTCAGCGAGGAGGCTGGTACGGTCATCAAGGTAGAATAGGAGAAGTGCTTGGATTAACACGGCAGCACTTGGGATGGAGAGCCAAGGGCAGATGTGTGCGAGGCTGTCCAGGGAGAGGACGTGGTGACAGATCGAAGATTTGGGTCGAATGAGACAGATGAATCGAAGGTAACGCCAAGGGTAGTGGCTGGTGAGATAGGGAGGATGGTGGTGCTGTCTACAGTGATGGGAAAGTCAGCGGGCAGATAGGGTTTGGATGGGAAGATAAGGAGTTCTGCTCCCTGACAAAGCCATAGGAAACAGAATAATTGACAGGGGTTCCTTAACTTTGAATTCATGTTTCCCCCGATCGTTCTGTAGGAATAGAAAGAATGCACGTGAGATGTCCAGCAGGTTCATACTGCCGGTCCGATGTTCGGAGCTGGTTCTCTGTGAGAAGAAACACGGCCCAGAGAATGGGCCTGGGAGGACCTGAGTTCTAATCCCAGCTCCAACCCTGGCCCACTGTATGACCTTGGGCCAGGCACTTTGCTTCCTCTGTACCTCGGTTCCCTCATCTGCAAAATAAATGGGAATTTTCCCCCTCTAGACTTTTGTAGGCAGGGAATGTGTCTGTTCATTTTTGACGTGGACTCTCCCCAAGTGCTTAGTAATAATAATAATAATAATGATGATGGTACTTGTTAAGCGCTTCCTATGTGCCAAGCACTGTTCTAAGCGCCTGGGGGATACAAGGTGATCAGATTGTCCCACGTAGGGCTCACGGTCTTAAATCCCCATTTTACAGATGAGGGAACTGAGGCCCAGGGAGGTTAAGTGGCTTGCCCGAGGTCCCACCGCAGACAAGTGGCGGAGCCGGGATTAGAACCCGCGACCTCCGGCTCCCCGGTCTGTGATCTTTCCACTGAGTCGCGCTGCTTCTTGTACCTGCGCCAGCGCTTACTACGGAGTTCTGACGTGTGGGAAACCCTTAAAAATACTATTATTATTATCATTAACGTATGAGCCCACGCTGTCAGCTATCAACCAATCAATCGATTGATGATATCTACTGAGTGCTTCCTGAGTGTGGAGCACCGTAGTAAGCGCTTGGGAAAGAACCATACGAGTCGGTAGATATATTCCGGTGTTACAGGGCATGCATTTTTTGGCAGATAATCCCAATCGGGAGAGTCGCTTAAAAGACAGCGGGTCAAGGTGAAGGGTCATATTGTCCTCTCCCAAGTTCTTAGTCCAGTGCTCTGCGCTCAAGAAGCGCTCAGTAAATATCTCCGATGGATCCCGGGCCTATCAACTTGCATATACTTTGGTTTTTCCCCAGAGCACTGTACAGTGCTCTTCACATAGGAAGTACTCAATAAATACCACTGATTGAGGGTTGGAAACAAGCCTACCCACTCTGAAGCAGGGTGTCTCAGTGGTTGAGAACGCAGGGCTGGGGATCAGAAAGACCCGGGTTCTAGGCCCGGCTCTTCCACATGTCACCTTGGATAAGTCACTTACCTTCTCTGTGCCTCATTTACCTCATCTGAAAATGGGGATTAAGAGTGTGAGCCCCACGTGGGACAACCTGATCACCTTGTATCCCCTCCAGCGCTTAAAACAGTGCTTTGCACATAGTAAGCGCTTAACAAATACCATCATGATTAGTATTATTCTCTGGGCCTCAGTTACCTCTTCTGGAAAATGGGGATGAAGACTGTGACTCTCATGTGGAACAACCTGATTACCTCATATCTACCTCAGTGCTTAGAACAGTGCCCGGTACATAGTAAGTACTTACCAAGTAACATGATAATTATTATTATTGATATATTGCACTTTCCTAATGCTTAGCTCAGTGTTCTGCGCAAAGGAAGTGCTCTATGAATACCACTGATTTATTTATCTACCTGTAATTTATTTATTCTTATTAATGTCTATTTCCTCCCCTCTAGACTATAAACTCATTGTGAGCAGGGAATGTGTCTGTTTATAGTTTTGTTGTACTCTCCCAAGAGCTTAGTATAGTATTCTGCACACAGTAGGCGTTCAATAAATACAATGGAATGAGTGAATGAATGAATGAACGAACGAACGAACGAACGAATGAATGAATGAATGAATGAATGAATGAATGAATGAATGAATGAAGCAAGCGAAGCTTGATTCTACTCTAGGCCTCAAGGTGGCTTTTAATAATAATAATAATAATAATAATGTTGGTATCTGTTAAGCGCTTACTATGTGCAGAGCACCGTTCTAAGCGCTGGGGTAGGTACAGGGTCATCAGGTCGTCCCTCGTGAGGCTCCCGGTCTTCATCCCCATTTTACAGATGAGGTACCTGAGGCCCAGAGAAGTGAAGTGACTCGCCCACAGTCACAGAGCTGACAAGCGGCGGAGCCGGGATTCGAACCCACGATCTCCGACTCCCGAGCCGGGGCCCTTGCCACCGAGCCACGGCTTTCGGTTGCGTCCGCTCCAGCATTTAGGGCACATAGTAAGAGCTTAACAAATACCATGATTATTATTATTGTTGTTTTGGCGTACAGAAAAAAGGTTCTGATCCCAGAAGCTGGGAAATATCTTCTGAATCCCGGCTTACCGGGATTCACCGGGGGGAGATGAGAAACAGATTCTTCCACCGTCCGCGGCCCAGATCGAGGGTAACGTAGCCACGGGGCAGGAGACCACCCTCCTCCCCCCCCACCCCCCCCGAGCCACTTTCTCCAGAAAACCATTGGAGTCGCGGGCCATTTTGTGGGCTATGACGCTCCGCACCCTCCACTCCCACCCCCGCCCCATCCACGCAGCTCATCTCTGCTTCCCCAACCTTGGGTTCCACACCATTAGACGCCATTCGATTCTAGAGCCACAAAATAAGAGAAAATTAATTATAGTAGATGCTGGAAACCAAATAGTGGAATTAAAATCCCAGCGTTCTCATTTAATGGCCAAGAAACAAATGACGCTATTAGAGCCAAACAGCTTTTTTAACCTCCTGTTCCTGCGTCGTGCACAAATGTGAAACTCGCTCCTGGAAATAAACTTTGGGACAGACGAAGCCCACCCCAGCGCCGGGGAGGGAGTTACAGCCCCGCTCCGTACTAGACGCCGACCCGATCAAGGGTCCCCTTCTAGGTTTTTCGGACCGAAAACGCACGTTTGCGGCTTCCCGCCTTTCTAGCTCGCCGTCCCGCTCCACCTTGTTATCATGATAATAATAATGTGGGTATCTGTTAAGCGCTTACTATGTGCAGAGCACCCTTCTAAGCGCTGGGGTAGACACGGGGGAATCGGGTCGTCCCACGTGGGGCTCACAGTCTTAATCCCCGTTTTACAGATGAGGTCACTGAGGCCCAGAGAAGTGAAGCGACTCGCCCACAGTCACACAGCCGACAAGCGGCAGAGCCGGAATTCGAACCCCTGACCTCTGACTCCGAAGCCCGGGCTCTTTTCACGGAGCCACTCTGCTTCTCTATGTCCCAACGTGTGTCCGGTGGCTCCAAAGTGGAGGGAGAGGAGAAGCTTCGGCCCGTGATTCAAGCATGAACCGCTCGAAGGCTCTTGGTCAGAAGAAGAAGCCGCGTGGCAGTGTGGCCTGGTGGCTACAGGCCGGGCCCGGGGGTCAGAAGGAGCTGGGTTCGGGTTCCGGCTCCGCCACCCGTCTGCCGTGTGACCTTGAGTAAGTCATTTGGCTTTTCTGGGCCTCATCTGTAGATTGAGGTTGAATAATAACAATAATAATAACGTGGGTATCTGTTAAGCGCTTACTATGTGCCGAGCACCGTTCTAAGCGCTGGGGTAGACACAGGGGAATCGGGTCGTCCCACGTGAGGCTCACAGTTAATCCCCACTTTACAGATGAGGTCACTGAGGCCCAGAGAAGTGAAGCGACTCGCCCACAGTCACACAGCTGACGAGGGGCAGAGCCGGAAGTCGAACCCATGACCTCTGACTCCGAAGCCCGGGCTCTTTCCACTGAGCCACGTTGAAGACTGTGAACCCCACGCGGGACGGTGACTGCGACCGACCTGATTGGCTTGTATCGACCCCAGCGTTCAGTACGGTGGCCGGCACATAATAAGCGCTCAGCAAATACCCTACTTCATATTTTTTCGGACCGGAGGGACTCCCAGGTCAGCGTGTAGAAGTATTTAGGGAAGCAGTATGGCTTAGGGGAAAGAGCCCGGGCTTGGGAGTCAGAGGTCATGGATTCTAATCCAGACTCCTCCACCGATCCGTTGTGTGACTCTGGGCAAGTCACTTGACTTCTCTGTGCCTCAGTTCCCTCATCTGTAAAATGGGGATGAAGACCGTGAGCCCCACGTGGGACGACCCGATGACCTCGTATCTCCCCCAGCGCTTAGAACGGTGCTCGGCACACGGTGAGCGCTTAACGAATGTCATCTTCGTCATTATTATTATCATCTAAAGAAGCAGTGTGGCCTTGTGGCTAGATCCCAGGCCTGGGGGTCAGAAGGATCCGGGTTCTAATTCCGGCTCTGCCACTTGTCTGCTGTGTGAACTTGGGCAAGTCATTTCGCTTCTCTGGGCCTGATTTCCCTCATCTGTAAGATGAGGATTAAGACTGTGAGCTCCGGGTGTAATTCATTTATTTATTTAGATTAACCCCTGTCTCCGCCTCGAGACTATAAACTCTGTGTCTGCCTACGTTGTATAGTACAGTACTGTGCTCTGCACAAATTGAGCGCTCAATAAATGTGACAATGAACGAATGAATGAATGACAGGGACTTTGCCCAATCCGGTTAGCTCATATCGACCCCAGCGCTTAGTAGAGTGCTTGGCACACAGTAAGTGGGTGACAGATGCTCACCGTGTGAAGGGAATGTGTCTGTTGTCGTACCGGCCTCTCCCAAGTGCTTAGTACGGAGCTCTGCACACAGTAAGTACTCGATAAATACAGTTGAGTGAAATACCCCCATTATTAATTGAGGTTCAGGGTCTCCTTCGCTGGGATGTGGTTTCACGTGGCGAAGCATCGGTTTTAGCCTCTTAGCGTGGGGCGGTGGGACCCGCTCTCTCCCATCCCCCTCCCGGCGTACAGTGTCTGGCACATAGTACGCGCTCAACAGATACCATAATCATTATTCCCGGTGGAGCACCGAGTGCAACGGGAGAGCAGGAGGGCAGAGGCGCGGCCCCGGAAAGGTCACCCGCTCCAGCCGCCTGCGGGGACAGTCCAAACAGTCCAGTCTAGACTGGAAACGCCCTGGGGGCAGGGAATATGCCTGTTTATTGTTCCACTGGATTCTCCCAAGTGCTTAGCACAGCGCTCAGCACACAGTAAGCGCTCAATAAATACGGCTGACTGCCTGACCGGCTCCCTTTATTCATCCCTCCCTCCCAGGCCCGTAGCACCTATGTCCATATCTGTCATTAATTGATTTCTTTTCATATCTGTCTCCCCCTCTAGACTGTGTAAACCCACTGTGGGCAGGGATTGTCTCTCTGAATTGTACTTTCCGACCGCCTAGTACAGTGCCTGCACCCAGTAAGCGCTCGATAAATACGGTTGAATGAGTAAGCGCATTGTGGGCAGGGAAGGGGTCAGTTTATTGCTCCACTGGACTCTCCCAAGTGCTTTGCCCACGGTAAGCGCTCAGTAAATATGATTGACTTGCTCCCTTTATTCATCCCCCCCTCCCAGCCCCACAGCGCCTATGTCCATATCTGTCATTTATTGATTTCTATTTCTATCTGTCTCCCCCTCTAGACTTTAGTCTCTCTGTGGGCAGGGAATGGGTCAGTGTATCATTCCACGGGACTCTCCCGAGCGCTCAGTACAGTGCTCTGCGCACAGTAAGTGCTCGATAAATGCAATCGGACGAATGAGCGGACCGTCGTCTCCACCCCGGGTCTCCGATGATCAGCACCGAGCGCCTCCCGAGGCGCTCAGCATATAGTGGACGCAGAATGGGGCAGTGTTCGGAGCCCAGGCCTGGGAGTCAGAAGGTCATGGGTTCTAATCCCTTCTCTGACACGTCTACTGGGTGACCGTGGGCAGGTCACTTCACTTCTCTGGGCCTCAGTTCCCTCATCTGTAAAATGGGGATTGAGACTGTGAGCCCCATGTGGGACAGGGACTGTGTCCAACCCGATCGGCTTGTATCCGCCCCAGCGCTTAGATCATTATTATTAGTAGTATTAGCGCTTAACCACTATCACAGTTGTGATTATCGACCCAACAATCAGAGCTCAAAACAGCAAATTTAAAACCTCGTAGTTTATGAGGCCCTAAATAAAATGACGCTAATAATAATATTGATATCTGATAAGCACCTACTATGTTCCAGGCCCCGTAATAATAATGCTGGTATCTGTTAAGCGCTTACTATGCGCCGAGCACTGTTCTAAGCGCCGGGGTAGATACAGGGTCATCAGGTTGTCCCGCGTGAGGCTCGCGGTCTTCATCCCCATTTTACAGATGAGGTCACTGAGGCACAGAGAAGTTAAGTGACTTGCCCAGGGTCCCACAGATGACGGGTGGCAGAGGCGGCATTTGAACCCATGACCTCTGACTTCCAAGCCCAGGCTATCGCCATTGAGCCACGCCGCTTACTAAGCAATGGGTCGGATACAAGCAAATCAGGTGGGATACAGTCCCTGTCCCTCAGGGGACCCGCAGCCTTAATTCCCATTTTACAGAGGAGGTAATGGAGGCACAGAGAAGTGAAGCGACAAGCCCAAGGTCACATAGCCAAACGTGCAAAAAACAAATCTGCCCCATAGCAAAATTCAACTGTAATCCCAGCTCTTGTTTCCGAGCGTCAAGCGTATATCGTTTAATTGAAGCGAACACCTCTGCGTTAGTGTTTTTCGTAATGAACTGTCAGAGGCCTTTGAACGACGGTATTGATGGACAGATGAACGTAGACGGTGATGGGGAAATAAGACCCCGAAAATAAACGTGTAGGTGGTATAATTGATGTAGTTTCTAACGTGCTGAGGAAATCATGTAATTTGAAATTTGTGCTTATACAAATTGCATCAACAATTTTTTAATGTTTTTCCACCGCTCGGTGGGGATTTTAATGGATTAAGATGTAAAAAGTGCATTGATTGTGTAATAATAGTTGGAAACTTCACAGCTCATTTCCAACTCCTCTAAAGAATTAGAAAGAGAGGGGACCATCAGGGGCTTCTGTTCCTTCACTTTTTCACTGCCCGCTTTTTCCCTGACATTCATTCATTCCTTCCGACGTATTTATTGAGCGCTTACTGCGTGCACAGCACTGTACCGAGCACTTGAAAGTGCCCTTCAATTCTACAGTTCAATTAACACAATTGTCTTGTTTGAATAATAGTAAAAGTAATAATTACGATACCTGTTAAGCGCTTACTGTGGGCCAAGCCCTGTTCTAAGCTCTGGGGCACATCCAAGTCGATCCGTTTGGACAGCGTCCCTGTCCCGCATGGGGCTCACCGTCTTAATCCCATTTTACCTCATCTGTAAAATGGGGATGAAGACGGTGAGCCCCACGTGGGACAACCTGATTCCCCTGTGTCTCCCCCAGCGCTTAGAACGGTGCTCGGCACATAGTGAGCGCTTAACAGATACCAACATTATTATTATTATTATTACAGATGAGGGAACCGAGGCCCAGAAAAGTGAAGTGATTTACCCGAGGTCACGCAGCAGACGTGTGGAGGAGCCGGGATTAGAACCCAGGTCCTTCTGACTCCCAAGCGCTCAGACCAACGCTCTGCGCGCAGGAAGGCTCTCCGCTACGCCACGCTGCTCGCGTTATGTTGAAAATAATGAAGGGACCAAATGGTTTCGGGGTGTGCTTTCCAGAAATTTGCTTCCTACGTTCTCACGTCCACTGTTTCACCTTAAATCTAGTCTATCGGAAGCAGCGCGGCTCAGTGGAAAGAGCCCGGGCTTGGGAGTCGGAGGTCATGGGTTCGACTCCCGGCCCTGCCCCTTGTCAGCTGGGTGACTGCGGGCAAGTCACTTCACTTCTCCGTGCCTCAGTTCCCTCATCTGTAAAATGGGAATGAACCGTGAGCCTCACGGGGGACAAACTGATGACCCTGTATCTATCCCAGCGCTTAGAACAGTGCTCTGCACATAGTAAGCGCATAACAGATCCCAACATTATTAGTAGAACAGTGCTCTGCACATAGTAAGCGCTTGACAAATACCAACTTTATTACTCGGCTGCCCGGTTCATTTTCCTGCAGAAACGTTCAGGCCGGGTTTCCCCACTCCTCAAGAACCTCCAGTGGTTGTCCGTCCACCTCAGACCGAAAGCCGTCGGTCCCCTCGTCCCCTCGTACGTCACCTGGCCGCCCTCCTACTCCAACTCAGCCCGCACGCTCCGCTCCTCTGACGCCGACCTTCTCACCGGGCCTCCAGCTCGTCTCTCTCGCCGCCGACCTCTCGCCCGCGTCCCGCCTCTGGCCCGGAACGCCCTCCCTCCTCACGTCCGACGGATGATCACCCTTGGTAAAGTGGCTAGGGAGTCAGGAGGTCGTGGGTTCTAATCCCACCTCCACCAAGGGTCTGCCGGATGATCTTGGGCAAGTCACTTCATTTCTCTGGACCTCAATGATCTCATCTGGAAAAAGGGGATTGAGGCTGGGAGCCCCACATCGGCCAGGGATCCACTCCAGGACTTAGTACAGTGCCTGGCACATAGTAAGGGCTTAACAAAAATATTATCGTTATTATTTTTCAAAGCCTTACTGAAGGCCCATCTCCTCCAAGAGCCCTTCCCTGACTAAACCCTCCTTTTCTCTTAATAATAATGTTGGTATCTGTTAAGCGCTTACTATGTGCCGAGCACCGTTCTAAGCGCTGGGGTAGACATAGGGGAATCGGGTCGTCCCACGTGGGGCTCCCGGTCTTAATCCCCGGTTTACAGATGAGGGAACTGAGGCCCGGAGAAGTGAAGTGACTCGCCCACGGTCCCACGGCCGACGAGTGGCAGAGCCGGGATTCGAACTCATGAGCCCCGACTCCAAAGCCCGTGCTCTTTCCACTGAGCCACGCTGCTTCTCTTCCCCTCACTTCCTTTCGTGCCGCCCTTTCACTTGGATTTGCTCCCTTCCCCCCCCCCCCCCTCCTCCTTCAGCCCCACAGCATCTACGTCCAAAGCCATAACTTATTTATTCCTATTAATGTCTGTCACCCCCTCTAGACTAGAAAATCGTCACGGGCAGGGAACGCGCCTACCAACCCTCTTACACCGTTGCCCTCCCAACGCTCGGTCCAGGGCTCTGCACATAGTGAGTATTCAATAAACATGATTGATGAGCCCGTGAGGACTTGGTCTGCGATCATGGTCTGCCGTGCCATGACCCTGTATCTACCCCAGCGCTTAGAACAGTGCTCTGCACATAGTAAGCGCTTAACAAATACCAACATTCCTTGCCCACGACAAGTTTCCTGGAGAGACTCTCCTCTCGGGTACTTTTACTAAACCTCGAGGGCTATATTGTATGTTCACCGAGGGGAGAGATCATATCACAATAAAAGCATTAATACTAATAAAGATGGATTTGTTAACCGCTCACTATGAGCCAAGCACTGCACTAAGCGCTTTAGTGGAGGCGAGAAAATTGGGTTGGGCACAGTCCCTATCTCACTAAGGGCTCATTTTCTCAATCCCCATTTTCCAGATGAGGTAACTGAGGCGCAGAGAAGTGAAGTGACTCGCTCTAGATGACAGAGCAGACATAATAATAACAACGAAGGTATTTGTTAAGCGCTTACTATGTGCAGATCACTGTTCTAAGCGCTGGGGTGGATACGGGGTCATCGGGTCGTCCCACGTGAGGCTCACGGTTAATCCCCATTTTACAGATGAGGGAACCGAGGCGCAGAGAAGTTAAGTGACTTGCCCACGGTCACACAGCTGACAAATTGAGGTGGAGCCAGGATTAGAACCGACGCCCTTCCGACTGTCACTTCGCTAGGCCGCGCCGACTCTAGGGTCCATTCCCGGGTGCTCTTTCCACCGTCAGGCCTCGATGAGTCCCGTCGCGTTAACGGTCGATTCATCGATCGATTGACCGAACGCTCTCGCCCGACCCAGGATTCCTGCAGTTGGTTTCCTTGGAATACCCTGCGGGTTTCATCGTGGGGTTTCCGCTCCAAAGCACCAGGCAATCAGAAGATGTTTGCATACCACGGAGAGGAACTAATCAAAATCCTTATCGAGTATGCTAACAAGCACACCTGTTATCATTAACAGGTTTATTCTATCATCTCATAGGATTAGCACAACCAATTTAAGATGGGAAAACATGTTGTGATGGCACGCGCTTAAAAACGTAGGGCCGATTATTGGTAGAAGCGGCGTTAAGCGGCGTTCTGAATCATCTTAATCGATGGCCTTACGAACGGTCAGTGCTACAGCTAGCCTTCATTAATGGTTGTGAGTCCACCGGAGATCTTTCCCAACTCCACTCGGCTTCATCGCTCCATCGACCGAGCCACCGATGGAGGAGCAGCGTGGCTCGGTGGAAAGAAGCCGGGCTTGGGCGTCAGAGGTCGTGGGTTCTAATCCCGGCTCCCCGTCAGCCGTGTGACTTTGAGCAGCTCGCTTCACTTCTCGGTGCCTCACGTGGGACGACCCGATCACCCTGCGTCTCCCCCAGCGCTTGGAACAGTGCTCGACACGTGGTGAGCGCTTTACGGATACCGACGTTATTGTTTATGGAGCATTTACTTTGTTCCAGGCTCTGTACCAGGTGCTTGGGAGAGTACAATACTGGACAGATTCTAGAAGCTCCACAAGAAGCTTACCGACCCTCACGGGGTGGGGAGGCCGAAGGGCCTGGATTCGAATCCCGGCCCCGCCACTCGTCCGCTGTGTGACCTTGGGCAAGTCACTTCGCTTCTCCGGGCCTCGGTGACCTCATCCGGAAAGAGGGGATGAAGACCGTGAGGCCCACGTGGGACAGGGACTGGGTCCAACCCGATCAGCTTGCATCTACCTCTTATCTACCGCAGCGCTCAGTACGGTGTCTGGCGTATAGTAAGCACTTTGTACACTAATACGGCCTGGCTCGTAGTAAGCACTTACCTAAGACGACGATCGTTATCACTGACGGTGATGATTATTTCCATCATGTAGGCCCAAAAGAGATTGGAAGGATTCCTTTTATGAGACTATTTTCCAATCGAACAGTGCCTTCGTGTTGCAGAATTGTACATTCCAAGCGCTCAGTACAGTGCTCTGCACACAGTAAGCGCCCAATAAATACGAATGAATGAATGAATGAATGAATGAATGAATGACCCGGAAAGGTGAGCTGTAAGTGTCAGACACTCTCCTCTTTGACCACCATCCATCATCATCATTGGTATTTATTGAACGCTACCTCCGTGCAGAGCACTGTACTAAGCACTTGGAGAGGACAATCCAGCGGGGTTGGTAGGCCGGGTCCAACCTGATTATCCTGTAATAATAATGATGTTGGTATCTGTTAAGCGCTTACTACGTGCAGAGCACTGTTCTAAGCGCTGGGGAAGATACAGAGTAATCCGGTCGTCCCACGTGAGGCTCACAGTCTTAATCCCCATTTTTACAGATGGTGAAACTGAGGCACAGAGAAGTGAAGTGACTTGCCCAGAGTCACACAGCTGACCAGTGGCGGAGCTGGGATTAGAACTCCCGACCTCTGACTCCCAAGCCCGGGCTCTTTCCACTAAGCCAAGCTGCTTCTCCTATTCACCCCCAGCGCATAGTACAGTGCTTGGCACATAGTAAGCACCTAACAAATACCATGGAAAGCAAAAAAAAAGCTTACAGTCTATAAGGAACCGTCCGTTTCGGAGTGAGATTCTGCCGTTTGGAGTTTCGAACTCCACGAATTAGGAGACCCAGAAATCCATGTGGAACTTTCCAGCCCAACCGGCCTCTTAACCTTCATGAACACGATAACGGACCTCGTCTCTCCGAAAATTAAAGTTCGCCCAAGTGCTTCCTGAGCTAACGCCGACGATCGCGGTCAACACTCACATTCCTCGTCTTTACGTTCGCCGCGCGAGCCAGCGAATTTCAGATTTGAGTTGAGTAGGGAATGAGCAGGAAAACGGGAAAGAGATTCAGTTTGGCAAGTTCCTCTCTTCTTCCCCCCTCGCAACTAACGAAAATAGGCTAAAGGTGGATGCATGAGACTCGGCGGTTACTCTCTAATTGAAAAGCATTTCGGGTCTGAGCATCAGAGGCTTAAACAATCATGAGGTTTAAATTAACACCCTTCAGGAAGAGAAGGCATTCTTGGAGCGGGTGATGGTTTCCATATTAATTTTCCTCCTCTTGAGAAGAAGGAGCACGATTTCTTACGAGGGTCAGGGCCCGGGAGGTTTTATATTTTAGACGTGATGCCTCCATCCGAAATGAGATGCAGGTATTGATAAAGGTATTATTCAATGACGATATTGAAAATCTCTCTTCTTTTCTTTAGTGAATATGTAGTTATATATATATGTTCGCATCTCTATTTACATCCGTTTGCATATATACACGCATATGTATACGTGGATAGCTATATATATGTAAACATATATTTATATGTTTAAAGATATACGAGAAGCAGCGTGGCTCAGTGGAAAGAGCCCGGGCTGGGGAGTCAGAGATCATGGGTTCAAATCCCTGCTCCGCCGCTTGCCAGCCGTGTGACTTTGGGGCAAGTCGCTTCACTTCTCTGGGCCTCAGTTACCTCATCTGGAAAATGGGGATGCAACCTGATCACCTTGTATCCTCCCCAGCGCTTAGAACAGTGCTTTGCACATAGTAAGTGCTTAACAGATGCCGACGTTATTGTTATTATCATACGTATAGTCACCCAAACGTGGATGTATGTTACATACATCTGTACCTATATCCAGATATAGGTAGAGCTGTGTGTGTAATATATAGATAGACATATAGCTGGGACCTGGGTTCGAATCCCACCTTCACCACTTATGTTACATACATCGGTACCTGTATCCGGATACAGGATATCTGTACCTGTATCCGGATACAGGTACAGGTACAGATAAGAAGCAGCGTGGCTCAGTGGAAAGAGCACGGGCTTTGGAGTCAGAGGTCATGGGTTCGCATCCCGGCTCGGCCACTTGTCAGCTTCGTGACTTTGGGCAAGTCGCTTCACTTCTCGGTGCCTCAGTGACCTCATCTGTAAAACGGGGATTGAGACCGGGAGCCCCATGTGGGACGACCTGATTCCCCTGTGTCTACCCCAGCGCTCAGAACAGTGCTCGGCCCATAGGAAGCGCTTAACAAATACCAACATCATTACAGGTAGAGGTGTGTGTGTAATATAATAATTATGCTATGCGCAGAGCACTGTTCTAAGCGCTGGGGGAGATACAGGGTAATCAGATTGTCCCTCGCGGGGCTCACGTTTTTTAATCCCCATTTTTACAGATGAAGTCACTGAGGCCCAGAGAAGTGAAGCGCCTTGCCCAAGGTCACACAGCAGACAAGTGGCAGAGCCGGGATTAGAGCCCACGACCTCTGACTCCCAAGCCCGGGCTCTTTCCACTAAGCCACGCTGCTCCTCTATATAGACAGATTATAATATATAGCTAGACATACAGATAGGACCTGGGTTTTAATCCCACCTTCACCGGTTGTCTGCTGGGACTTCTCTATGCCTCAGTTACCTCATTTGTAAAATGGGGATTAAGACTGCGAGGCCCGTGTGGGACACGGATTATGTCTAACCCGATTTGTTTGTATCCACTCCAGGGGCTTAATACAGTGCTTAAGTCAGCGCTTGATAAATACTCGAAGTATTGTATGTTTATAGAGATAGGTAGATATAAAGATAGATATAAAAATACACGTGTGTGTGTGTGTGTGTGTGAATGTGTGTTTGTGGTATGTGTGTGATGTAAGAAATGCGGAGAAGAGCAGCACGGTTTAGCGGCCGGAACGCGGACCACGGCTCAGTGGCTAAAACGCGGACCTGAGTTCCAATCCCGGCTGCGCCCCGCGTCCGTCGTGTCACCTCGGGCAAGTCACTTCGCTTCTGTGGGCCTCGGTTCCCTCGTCTGGCAAATGGAGCTGAAGACCGTCAGCCCCACGTGGAACAGGGACCTGATTAACTAGTACCCATCTCAGTGCTGAGAACAGTGCTCGGCACATAGGAAGGGCTTAAGAAGTACCATAACCGTCCTCGTTATTTTGCCTAGATACAATTGCGTTTTAAGGTTTCCCCTCTACAGAAGGAGGGGAAACTGTGACATTTTATGTCCGCAAGTGGTGGCTGGAAGAAGCGGGAGGGTTCGCAGGGAAGAGCGCATTGTACGATATCGCAGCGATTTGCTTTCTCAATAGTCAACGGAGGACGAGAAGTAAATGAAAATCAGATCGGAACAATATGTGCATTAAGTCATAATCGCCGGGCGAGGCAGCCCTGGGTGCGTACGGATGCCTTCCGTTAACGGTAACGGAATCGGGTCACGAACATGAAAGCGGAAGGGAATTTGCAATCAAATGGTTTTGAACATCATGGAACATTTCATACAGATAACTCGATTTGGGCTTGCGCTTCTGGGAAACGATACCCAAGGAATTTGGGGTTAGCCACACGGACGGCAGGCCTGGCCGAAAGGAAACCCCAGGAATAGGCCGGGGATAACGGGAGGGAGGCCCCGTTTAGACCGTGAGCCCCGTCGTTGGGCAGAGACGGTCTCTACCTGTTGCCAAATTGTCCATTCCAAACTCTTAGTACAGTGCTCTGCGCATAGTAAGCGCTCAATAAATGCGATCGAACGAAGGAATGAATTTGAGCCATTTCTCATCATCGTCATCATCGTGGTGTTGGTAAGCACTTACTATGTGCCGGGCACAGTACTAAGCGCTGGGGTGGATACGAGCAAATCGGGTCGGGCCCGGTCCCCGGCCCACGTGGGACTCACGTTCTTAATCCCCATTTGACAGATGAGGGAACTGAGGCCCAGAGAAGGGAAGTGACTCGCCCAAGGTCACACAGCGGAAAAGTGGCGGAGCTGGGATTAGAACCCAGGTCCTTCTGACTGCCCAGCCAACGCTCCATCCACTAGACCACACTGCTCCTCCACTGAGTTCTTACTTCGTACCGAGCGCTGTACTAAGCACTTCTCCGGGGTGGGGTAGATTACAAGCAAATCAGGTAATAATGATAATAATGTTGGTATCTGTTCGTTCATTCAATCGATGTTGAGCACCTCCTGTGCACTGTTCTAAGCGCTAGGGTGGATACAGGGTAATCAGGTTGTCCCACGTGAGGCTCACGGTCTTCATCCCCATTTTATGGGGATAACTGAGGCACCGAGAAGTTAAATGACTAGTCCAAAGTCACACAGCTGGCAGGTGGCAGAGCCGGGATTCGCACCCATGCCCTCTGACTCCCAAGCCCGTGTTCTTTCCACCGAGCCACTCTGCTTCTCTAAGAGCTTAGGGATCGGTTATTATCCTCCTGTGGGGTGAGGAGGAGGGGGAGAGGTTGGAAATTAGGGGCCAAAAGGGGGTTCAGCGATAGGTGCTCCATTCCTTGCCCTGAGAACGCTCCACTGGAATTAAAGTAAGTGGAGGATGAATTAGTGGAGCTTGTGGGAGTGAGATGGCCCTTAGCCGGTCATTCAATCGTATTTATGGAGCGCTTACTGTGTGCAGAGCACTGTACTAAGCACTTGGGAGAGTGCGAAAAAACAGTAAACAGACACATTCCCTGTCCACAATGAGTTTATAGTCTAGCTCTGCCACTTGTCAGCTGTGTGACTGTGGGCAAGTCACTTCACTTCTCTGTGCCTCAGTAACCTCATCTGTATGGGGATGAAGACTGCGAGCCTCACCTGGGACATCCTGATGACCCTGGATCTCCCCCAGCGCTTAGAACAGTGCTCTACACATAGTAAGCGCTTAACAAATACCAACATTATTATTATCATTATTATTAGGGGACGAGCTTACAGCCTCCCCCCTCTAGAATGGAAGCTCACTGTGGGCAGGGATTGTGTCTACCAACCCAGCTCTATTGGACTCTCCCAAGTGCTCAGTACAGTGCTCTGCACACCGTAAGTGCTCAATACATATAATGATAATAATAAAGTCGGTATTTGTTAAGCGCTTCCTATGTGCCGAGCGCTGTTCTAAGCGCTGGGGGAGATACAGGGCAATGAGATTGTCCCACGTGAGGGTCACAGTCTTCGTCCCCATTTTACAGATGAGGGAGCTGAGGGCCAGAGAAGGGAAGTGACTCGCCCACAGTCCCCCAGCTGGCAAGGGGCGGAACCGGGATTCGAACCCATGACCTCTGACCCCCAAGCCCCGGCTGTCTCCACTGAGCCACGCTGCTCATATGGTGGACTGATTGGTCTCAAAGGTATTACAGATATACGCACAAGTGGTGCGGGGTAGGCAGGGGGGCTGAATCAAGGGAGCAGGTCAGGGCGACGCAGAAGGGAGCGGGAGAAGAGGAAAGGAGGGCGCAGTCGGGGAAGGCCTCTGGGAGGAGGTGGGCCTGCAATAAGGTTTCGAAGCGGGGGAGAGTCGTCGTCTGTGGGATCTGAGGAGGGAGGGCGTTCCCGGCCAGAGGCGGGACGTGGGCGAGAGGTCGGCCGTGAGAGAGACGCGAGCGAGCCACAGCGAGAAGCTTAGCCCACGAACCGGCTCTCTTCGGCAGAAACGGCGTGGCCGATTCACCGAAGGAGATACTGTCACTCGACTTGCCCCGCACAGCCGAAATAGAAAGGTCTCTAACGTGAATGACAGCTGGCGGCGTTATCGATCTCGCCTACGCCACCGTCGATTACTGAAATCAATTCCTCCTCGTAGCCCGGCGGAAAGAGCGCGGGCCCGGGAGGAGACTCAGAGAAAGTCGGCAAGCAGCGGGGCCTGGTGGATAGAGCACGGGCCTGGGAGGCAGAGGACCTGGGTTCTGATCCCCGGTCTGCCATTCCTCGGCTGTGTGACCTTGAATAGGTCACTTAACCTCTCTGTTCTGCAGCTGCCCCGGTGGCAGAATTCAATATCTGTTTCCCTGCCTACTTAGAATGCGAGCCCCAAGTGGAACGGGGACTGGTTCTTGCCTGATTTACTTGTTTCTACTTCAGCACATCAATTTGACCCGTAAGAAGTACTTCACAAACTGGAAGCAGCGTGGCCTAGTGGCTAGAACACGGGCCAGGCATTCCGAAGGACCTGGGTTCTGATCCCCGCTCTGCTACTTATCTGCTACGTGACCCTGCGCAAGTCACTTCACTTTTCTGTGCCTCAGTTACCTCTTCCGTAAAATGGAGATTAAGACCGCGAGCCCCACGTGGGACGGGGACCGTGTCCAACCCGATTCGCAAGCATTCACCCCGGCGCTTAGTACGCGCCTGGCGTATAGTAAGGGCTTAACGGGTACCACGATTGGTAAATAGACTTTATAAAATACAAAATCCCTGGATTCTAGTCCCGGCTCTAGCCTTCAAGTGAGACCTTGGGCAACTCACTCCCTCTCTGGGCCTCAGTTTCCTCATCTGCAAAAGAGGGAGCTCCTCTCCTTTCCTCCCACGCGGGAAGAAGACCGTGTCCGTATTCTAACCCGGAACTTAGCGTACGGTAGGTGCCTCATGAAACCGGTGATCTTTATTGTTATTGTAACGGACTGATTCCCTACAAGGCAATCGTCCCGTTAAAAGTTTTCATTAGCCCTAAAGGATCATTCCCAAATGACCTCTCATCCCTCGAGCTGGCGGTAGATTTGGTTCTTCGGGGTAGATTTCCATTTTACCTCTTTGCGGCCGTTGACACGCATACGTTACGTTGAAAGCACCTCGCACTGGAAAAGGCCGTCGGAAGCAAACGGAATCAATAAATGTTATGTAAACTTCGGTATTAGTATTGACAGAAACCCCTTTAATATGTATTATGTGTTTCTTGGGAGGCCTCGATACGGCTTTGATTTTCCCACTCTTGACGGGTTTAAATAATGCCCTGGATTTTCCAAAAGACCTACTCTCTCCCCTCCCACGTTCACATCCGTCCTAGAAGCCCACCTGCTCCGATAAATGTTCCCCGGACTCATCCCCATCATCCCAAGTCATGCCCAGTGGTTGGAGTCCGGGCCTGGGAGTCCGAGGGACCCGAGTTCTAATCCCGGCTCCGCCACCCGTCTGTTGTGTGCCCAAGGTCACTTCAAATACCACTTCAAATATTTGTCAAGGGCTTAACAAATACCACGATTATTAAATAGACTTTATAAAAAACAAAATCCCTGGATTCTAGTCCCGGCTCTAGCCTTCAAGTGAGACCTTGGGCAACTCACTCCCTCTTTGGGCCTCAGTGACCTCATCTGTGAAATGGGGACTAAGAAGGTGAGCTCCTTGTGGGACAGGGACGGGGTCCAACCCTATTAGCTTGTATCACCCCAGCGCTTAGAAAAATGCCCGGCACATAGTAAGTGCTTAACTAATAACACAATTATTACCATCATTATTATTATTATCCTTAGCACTTTTTTACTAGTGCTTATTTCGTCTGTTATTTATGTTCCATGATGTCATCGATCAGTCAATCGATCAATCGTATTGATTGAGCACTTCCTGTGGGCAGAGCACTATACTAAGCGCTTGGGAGAGTATGATATAACAGAGCTGGTGCACACATTCCTGCCCAACGAATAATTGAATACTTATTCCAATCATTTATTGGATTAGTCTAGTCCTAAATATTATTGCTAATAATAATAATAATTAACATGGCATTTGTCAAGCGCTTATTACGTGCCAGGCACCGTACTAAGCGCCGGGGTGGACAAGGGCAAATGAATACAGTCCCTGTCCCACTTGGGCCTCATAGTCTTCATCCCCATTTTACAGTTGAGGTAACTGAGGCCCAGAGAAGTGAAATGACTTGCCCAAGGTCCCACAGCAGACAAGTGGCAGAGCCAGGATTAGAACCCAGGTCCTTCCGACTTCCAGGCCTAGGCTCTATCCACTAAGCCATGCTGCTTCTCTTACTACCGCTTTCCTGATAAAGTGTAATCCTCCTGTCAGAAGAAAACTAAAGAAGCGGCGAGGCTCAGTGGGAAGAGCCCGGGCTTGGGAGTCAGTGGTCATGGGTTCAAATCCCGGCTCTCCCACTTGGCAGCTGTGCGACTGTGGGCGAGTCACTTCACTTCTCTGGGCCTCAGTTCCCTCATCTGTCAAATGGGGATTAAAACTGGGAGCCCCACGTGGGACAACCTGATGACCCTGTAGCTACCCCCGCGCTTAGAACGGTGCTCTGCACATAGTTAAGCACTTAAATACCAAAAAAAAAAGAAAATGTGACACTTCTTTGTTTAATGTGCGTCTGCTACGATCCTAGGTCTGTAACCTTAAGCGCTTGATATTCACCCCACCCTCAGTCTCTCAACACTTGTGGGCAGATCCATATACTCAATCATTTCCCCTATATGTTATTCGTTTTAATGCCCGTCTCCCCCCCTGGACTATAAGGTCCCTGTGGGCAGGGCACGTGTCTACCAACGGTAATACATTGTACTTTCCCCAGCGCTTAGTACAGTGCTCTGAATGAAACGTTATTGAAGGCATAACTCCTCCAAGAAGCCTTCCCTGACTACGCCCTCCGCTCCTCTTCTCTCACTCCCTTCTGCTCCACTCTGACTTGCTCCTTCATCCGTCCACCCGGCCCCATAGCGCATTATAGATCTGTAGAGGTATCATTTACTTATCTATTTTTAATATATTTATATCAATATCTGTCTCCCCCTGTAGACTGTGAGCTCGTGGTGGGCAGAAATGGGTTTGGTGCTCTACTGTACTCTCCCGAGTGCTTAGTATGGTGCTTTGCACCACAATAGGCGCTCAGTAAATATAGTTGAATGAAGGAAAGAAGGAATGGAGAAAGTGCTCAAGAAATACCATCGATTGAGTGATTAGAACCTCTCAGTAATCAACATGACAACGATGATAACTGTGGTATTTATTAAATGCTTACTGTGTGCCAGGCACAGTTCTAAGCGCTGAGGAAGTTAAAGATAATCGGGTTGGACACAATCCCTGTCCCACATAGGGTCCACTGTCTTAATCCTCATTTACAGAGGAGGAATTTATTCTTTCATGGATTCACCAGTATTTTATCGAGCGCTTACTAGGTGCAGAGCACTGTACTAAGCGCTTGGAATGGACAAATCAGCAACAGGAATTTAGGCCGGGAGAAGTGAAGTGACTCGACCAAGGTCACACAGCAGACAAGTGAAGGAGCTAGAATTAGAACCCAGGTCCTTCTGACTCCCAGGCCCGCGCTCTAGCCGCTAGGCCGTGCTGCTCCTCAATCACTTAATACAGCGCCTATTTTAACGTCGGTCTCCCCGCAGACTGTAAGCTCGCTGGGGGCAGGGACTGGCACTGTTTATCGTTGTGTCGTCCTCTCCCGAGCGCTCCGTACAGTGCTCCGCGCACAGTAAGCGCTGAATAAATACGATCGACTGATGGATTCCATTGCTTCCCAAGACTCTCAAAACCGCGAGCCCGTTGTTGGGCAGGGATCGTCTCTATCTGTTGCCGAATTGTGCGTTCCAAGTGCTTAGGACAGTGCTCTGCACACAGTAAGCGCTCAGGAAATGCGATCGAATGGTTACTACCGAGACCGTAAAGTCTTCTTTTTCTGGCAAGTTTCTAAATCATCGGCCCGAAGATCCGGGGTCACTGTTAACAGTCACCTTGCTCTCTGGGCTTAGCCATTTTATAGGCATTTTATTGGCAGTTCACACCATCGCTTGAAAGCCAAGGGAACAGACTCTTTAGGAAAAAGTCACTTCGGGCCAGGAGGAGGAAAAAAATTACATATCGCAGAAGATCTGGGCACGAGAGGAATTTCTAGAAGTCGAAGCTGGGTGGTATTTACCATCGTCCGCAACAATCAATATCATCGATCGATCCATGACATTTATTAATAATGTTGGTATTTGTTAAGCGCTTACTCTGTGCAGAGCACTGTTCTAAGCGCTGGGGGGAGACACAGGGGTATCAGGTCGTCCCACGTGGGGCTCACAGTCTTGATCCCCATTTTACAGATGAGGGAACTGAGGCACAGTGATGTGAAGCGACTTGCCCACAGTCACACAGCGGACAAGTGGCAGAGCCGGGATTCGAACTCATGACCCCTGACACCAACGCCCGTGCTCTTTCCACTGAGCCACGCTGCTTCCCTTTATTGAGCACCTACTGGGGTCCCGGGCACTGTAATAATAATGTTGGTATTTGTTCGGCGCTTACCACGTGCAGAGCACGGTTCTAAGCGCCGGGGGAGATCCGGGGTCATCAGGTCGTCCCACGTGAGCCTCACGGTTAATCCCCATTTTCCAGATGAGGTAACTGAGGCCCAGAGAAGTGAAGTGACTCGCCCACAGTCACACAGCCGACAAGGGGCAGAGCCGGGAGTCGAACCCATGATCTCTGACTCCGAAGGCCGGGCTCTTTCCACTTTCCAGTACAGAAGGAGGGCTACGGTGAGCAGCAGCGGGGCCCAGTAGAAAGATCATCGGCATGGGAGTCAGAGGAGCTGGGCTGTAATCTCAATCGCATGTGTGACCTCGGGTAAGTCGCTTCGCTTCTCTCAGCCTCGAGTCTCCTCTTCTCCCTCCTAGTTCGACTGTGAGCCCCATGTGGGATGTGGACTACGCCCAACCCAATTCACCTGTATCTAGCCCAGTGTTTAGAATAATGTGCCGAGAAGAACACTCATTCGATCGTGTTTACCGAGCGCTGACTGTGTGCAGAACGCTGTACTGAGCGCTTGGAAAGGACAGTTCGGGCAACAGAGAGAGACAATCCCTACCCAACAACAGGCTCATAGTAAGCGCTTCACTAATGCCGTTGAAAAAAGGGAGTTGGCAGACATCTTTCCACCCCATGAAGAGCTCATGGCCGATCAGACCGTAAGCCCGTCACTGGGCAGGGACCGTCTCTGTCTGTTGCCCATTTGTCCGTTCCGAGCGCTTAGTCCAGTGCTCTGCACCTAGTAAGCGCTCCATAAATACGACTGAATGACTAGAAGGGGAAGAATCTCATATTCCCTTCTTCATTCATTCAGTCGTACTTACGGAGCGCCGTACTAAGCGCTTGGAAAGTACAGTACGACAATCCACGGTGACAATCCCCGCCCACAACAAGCTCACGGTCTAGAGGTGGGGAGACGGGCATTAATAGAAATCGAGAAATGACCGACGTGGACAGAAGCGGTGTGGGGCCGGGAGGGGGGATGAAGAAAGGGAGCGAGTCGGGGCGACGCGGAAGGGAGCGGGAGAAGAGGGGAAGGGGAGTTAGTCCGGGAAGGCCTCTTGGAGGAGACGGGCCTGCAATCTCTTCTCGAATGTCCCGCCGACACTTCGAAATTAACACGTCCGAAAGGGAACTCCTCATCTTCCCACCCGAACCCCGGCCTCCCCATCACCGTAGACGGCACCACCGCCCTCCCCGCCTCACGAACGCCTTACCTCGGCCTCGGCCTCGACTCGTCTCGTTCGACCCACATACTTGGCACTGGTTACCAAATTCTAAGGATAATAACGATCATTCACTCGTTCATTCAATAGTATGTGTTGAGCGCTTACTATGTGCAGAGCACTGGGCTAAGCGCTTGGAACGGGCAAATCGGCAACAGACAGAGGCGGTCCCTGCCCACCGACGGGCCCACGGACTAATCGGGGGGAGACGGACGGACGAGAACGATAGCGATAAATGGAATCAAAGGGGTGAACATCTCATTAGGACAATAGCGATAAATGACAGTTGTGATATTTGTTAAGCGCTTACTACGTGCCAGGCGCCGATCTGAGAGCCGGGGTGGATCCAAGCGGATCAGGTTGGACGGAGTCCCTGTCGCATAGGGGGCTCACGATCTTCATCCCCATTTTACAGATGAGGGAACCGAGGCACGGAGAAACCAAGTGACTGGCCCAAGGTCACACGGCAGACGAGCGGCGGAGCAGGATTAGAACGCAAGGGTTCCTGTCGCCCAGGCCTGCGCTCGCTCCACCGGGCCATGCTGCTTCTCTAATTCCGTCGTTTCGACCTTCCCGACGTGGCTAAAATAATAACGGTGTGGGTGTTTGTTAAGCGCTTACTATGTGCCGGGCACCGTTCTAAGCGCTGGGGGAGATACGAGACCATCGGGTTGTCCCTCGTGGCGCTCACGGTCTTCATCCCCATTTGACAGATGAGGTCACTGAGGCCCGGACGAGTGACATGCTCAAAGTCACACAGCCGACAGGTGGTGGAGCCGGGATTAGAACCCATGACCTCGGACTCCCAAGCCCGGGCTCTTTCCACTAAGCCACGCTCCGATCGGCAACGGTATTTACTGAGCGCTTACTGTTTGCGGAGCACTGTACTAAGGGCTCGGGAGAGGACGACAGGATTGGCAGACGCATCCCCTGCCCATAAATTAAATTAACTTCTCTGTGCCTCACCCACCTCACGTGCTAAATGGGGAATAGAACTGTAAACCCCACGCGGGACACAGACTGTGTCCAACCTGATCTGCCCGTATCTATCCCAGTGCTTAGTACAGTGCCCGGCACATGATAAGCGCTTAACAAATACCCTTACTCTCATTATCATCAGGTTGAACGCAGTCCCTGTCCCACATGGGGCTCACAACCTTCATCCCCCTTTTACGGATGAGGCAACTGAGGCCCAGAGAAGCGACGTGACTCCCCCGAGGTCCCACACAGCAGACAAGTGAATCGAACCCAGGTCCTCCTGACCCCCGGGCCGGGCCTCCAGCCACTAGGCCACGCCGCTTCTCCCGGGGCGGGAGAGGGTTTCTTTTTCGGCCGTATCCTTTGAACAATCGGGGTGTCGTCTCTGCTTTCCCATCGACTCCGCACAGCTGCTTTCCGTGAAAAGAAATTTGGCCCCAGAATAAATCTCCAGGCGAGGCAGAATCCTTCTCGTCCTCAACAGGACGACAGAGCACAAAGCAGGTGGTTTCAACGTGTTGGGGCCAAATCATCTTTCTCATGCATATTATCTGGACCGAGAAGAAGTCTTTTTTTCGAGCGGATTTTCCATATTCCCATTCTCCAACGGGGAGAGCCGTAATAAAAGATGAATATCCTGCAAAATCATCCAGTGACACAGATCCTTTGAGATGCAAATCTGTTATACAGTACAGCCAGGCCCAAACTCTAAGTACTTTTATCAGAAAATTATTCTAATCAAGACTATTAATCTGTACTCCCGGAGGGGGGAGGAAATATTATGATAGCTCAGTTAATTTTTTTTTTTTTTTTCCCCAGTGAGCTTAAAATCTTGCTGGGAATGAACGTTTTAGCCTGTTTTGTTGGAATAGTTGGCGAGTCACGATTCACGGTCCGGAAGAGAAAGACAATTTGGTGATTTTAAAGCCTGGTGTATTTTAGGGTTGCTCTGTTGCAGAGGACAGATGTGAGATCGTACTTCTCTTACATTGCAGGACGGTGCGGAGGACTGAGGGAAGGCTAAGCAGCGTGGCTCAGTGGAAAGACCATGGGCTTTGGAGTCGGGGCTCATGAGTTCGAATCCCAGCTCTGCCACTTGTCGGCTGTGTGACCGTGGGCAAGTCACTTCACTTCTCTGGCCCTCAGTTCCCTCATCTGTAAAATGGGGATGAAGACCGTGAGCCCCACGTGGGACAACCTGATTCCCCTATGTCTACCCCAGCGCTTAGAACAGTGCTCGGCACATAGTAAGCGCTTAACAGATACCAACATTATTATTATTATTCCTGGAGGAGGGGGCTTTAGACGCTAGGACGGATGGAGACTGGAAGCTCCCGGTGGGCGGGGGAGGCGTCAACCTACTTGGTTACGTTGTAATAATAATAATAATAATAATAATGTTGGTATTTGTTAATGATAATAATAATAATAATAATGTTGGTATCCGTTAAGCGCTTACTATGTGCAGAGCACTGTTCTGAGCGCTGGGGGAGAGACAGGGTCATCAGGTCGTCCCACGTGGGGCTCACAGTCTCCATCCCCATTTTACAGAGGAGGGAACTGAGGCCCAGAGAATGAAGTGACCCGCCCACAGTCACACAGCTGGCAAGTGCTCTAAGCGCTGGGGGAGATACAGAGTAATCAGGTCGTCCCACGTGAGGCTCACTATCTTCATCCCCATTTTCCAGAGGAGGGAACTGAGGCACAGGGAAGTGAATTGACTCGCCCACAGTCACACAGCTGACAAGGGGCAGAGGCGGGATTCGAACCCATGACCTCCGACTCCCAAGCCCGGGCTCTTCCCGCGGAGCCACGACGCGTCCCAGTAATGATGATAATGTTGGCATTTAAGCACTTACTATGTGCAGAGCGCTGTTCTAAGCGCTGGGGGAGATACAGGGTCATGAGGTTCTCCCGCGTGAGGCTCGCCGTCTTGCGAGCGCTTAGTACGGTGTTCTGCACACGGGAAGCGCTCCATAAGTAGCAGAATGGAGAAGCAGCGTGGCTCGGTGGAAAGAGCCCGGGCTTTGGAGTCAGAGATCACGGGTTCGAATCCCGCCTCCGCCCCGTGGCAGCCGTGGGACCGTGGGCGAGTCACTTCACTTCTCTGGGCCTCAGTTACCTCACCTGGAAAACGGGGATGAAGACTGTGAGCCCCCACGGGGGGCAACCCGATTCCCCTGTGTCTACCCCGGCGCTTAGAACAGTGCTCCGCACATAGTAAGCGCTTAACAGAGACCAACGTTATTATTCTTACTACCGGAGAGACGCAAAGGAAGGGTGAATTGCCTGCAAGGGGAAAGCCATGAGGTGGAGGCTGAAGAACGGAGAGCGAATTAGGACCCGAAGAGGCGGAGGATGTGAGCTGGGGGGAGACCGAAAAAGCGAGCGGACAGAAGGGAGGGAGACGGCTAAGAAGAAGAATCCATCAGTCGATCAATTGTATCGATTGAGCGCTTACCGTCTGCAGTGGGCTCTGCTACACTAAACGCTTGGGAGACGACAACGCAGTAGAACCGGACACATTCCCCTCCCACGACGGGCTCACACTCTGGAAGGGGAGGACAGGCGTTAATATAAAAAAGGACGGATAAGGGACGCCGGCGGGAAGCAGCGGGGCGTAGGGGGTGGAGCCCGGGCCTGGGAGTCGGAAGGCCTCGGGTTCTAATCCCGGCTCTGCCCCTGGTCTGCTGTATGACCTTGAGCAAGTCACTTCCCTTCCCTGCGCCTCATTAGTGAAATGGGGATTAAGACTGCTCACCTCCTCCGAGAGGCCTTCCCGGACTGAGCTCCCCCCTTTCACCCTGTGGCCCCCTCTACCCACCCCCCCTTCACCTCTCCTCCTCCCCCTCTCCCAACCCACCCCCTCAGCGCCGTACTCGTCCGCTCCACTGTCTAGATCTTCATCACCCTATTTATTTGGTTTATTTTGTTTAATGAGATGTACATTATCTGCCACTGTTTTTACGAGACGTCCTTCCCCTCGACTCTCTTTATGGCCCTCGTTCCCGTCCGTCCGTCTCCCCCGATCGGACCGGGAGCCCGTCGGACGGCGGGGACCGTCTCTGTCCGTTACCGATTTGTCCGTTCCAAGCGCTCAGTACGGTGCTCTGCGCCTAGTAAGCGCTCAATAAATACTATTGAGTGAATGAAGGAATGACTGGGAGCCCCACGCGGGGCAAGGACTGTGTCCAATCTGCTCACCTTCTGTCTATCCTAAGAAGCAGCCTGGCTCAGCGGAACGAGCCCGGGCTTGGGAGTCCGAGTTCATGGGTTCGAATCCCGGCTCCGCCACTCGTCAGCTGGGTGACCGTGGGCGAGTCGCTTGGCTTCTCTGGGCCTCGGTTCCCTCATCTGGACAATGGGGATTCACTGGGAGTCTCACGTGGCACAACCCGATTAGCCTGTACCTACCCCAGCGCTTAGGACGGTGCTCTGCACAGAGTAAGCGCTTAACAGATACCAACATTATTATTATCATTATCCTAGCGCTCAGAACAGTGCTTGGCATATAGTAAGCGCTTAACAAGCACCGTAATAACAATTATTATGATTATCACTATGGGTTCTAATCCCGGCTCCGCCACTTGTCTGCTGCGTGGCCTTGGGCAAGTCACTTAATAATAATAATAATAACTTAACGTCTCCGGGCCTCAGTTACCACATCTGCAAAATGGGGATTAAGACTATTTGAGCCCCATGGGGAACGTGGACAGTGTCCACCTTCCTTAGCTTGCATCTTCTCCACCGTTTAGCGCAATGCCTGGCACATAGTAAGCATTTAAGGAATATCACAATTATTATCAGAGTATTCATTTAACCGACACCATAAAAAAACTCTTCTCTTGCGTAGCCTTTCCGTTTAATATTCCCTATTTTTAAAGTATTTTTTAATTTTCTGGATAAGCTTGAAGAGATGGGAAGCTCGTCGGGGGCGGGGATGTCTTCTCATTCTGTCATATTCTTCTCTCCCAAGCACTTAGCACAGTGCTCTGCACACGGTAAGCGCTAACGGCTATCGCTGATCGATGGTTTGAGACACAACACAGAAAAAACTCAAAGGGGGTCTCCCCCGGTGAACATAATAATAATGACGACGGTATTTGGAAAGCGCTTACCATGTGCCAAGCACTGTTCTAAGCGCCGAGGACTGTTTTATCACCCCAAATCACTTCAGGCGCTCAATAAATACGATTGAACGAATGAATTTCAGACTGGAAACCATCCTTCGTGTTCCATTTTATGGCCGCTATCCTCCTTTTCATACGCGATGATCAATTCAGCTATTTCATCCTGACCCATATATGCTCCCACCTACCCCATCTTCATCTTATTGTCCATTCCAAGCGCTCAGTCCAGTGCTCTGCACATAGTAAGCGCTCAATAAATACTATTGAATGACTGAATGAATCTTTTCACTTGCTCCTTTCATTTGTGAAGATGCCCGCCTGTTTCACAGAGCCCCGACGTGGGAGTCAGAAGGACCTGGGTTCCAACCCCCAGGGCTTAGAACAGTGCTCTGCACATAGTAAGCGCTTAAGAAAATTAAAATGGGGATTGAGACTGTGAGCCCCACGTGGGACAGGGATTGGGTCCAACCTGATTAGCGCTTAGTACAGCGCCTGGTAGAATGTAAGTGCTTAAAAAATACAATTTTTATGTTTGGCACACAGTAAGCACTCAGTAAATACAATTGAATGAACGAATTATTATTAGCATTAAACTTTCAGCTGCTTGGGGGTAGGGAACAAGGCTTTTTTAAAATATTTGTTAAGCACTGGGGCAGATACAAGACGATCAGAGAGAGGCCCCTCCCTTCAGGGAGCTCACAATCGAAGATGGGGGGGAGTACATTTACTGAATCCCCATTTTCTAGATGAGGAAAACGTAAGCTCCTCCGCAGTGCTGGAATCCTGTCCTCTGCACACGGTGAGCACTCAATAAATACCACTGACTGACTGATTAAAGTCTGTCTCCCCCTCTAATAATAATAATAATGGTGATGTGGGTATTTGTTAAGCGCTTACTATGTGCAGAGCACTGTTCTAAGCGCTGGGGTATTCAGGGTGATCAGGTTGTCCCACATGAGGCTCACAGTCTTCATCCCCATTTTACAGATGAGGAACCGAGGCACAGAGAAGTTAAGTGACTTGCCCACAGTCACACAGCCGACAAGTGGCAGAGCTGGGATGTGAGCTCTAGAATGTAAGCTCACTGTGAGCGTGGAATAACTCTACCAACTCTCCCAAGCATTCAGTACAGCGTTCTGCACACGGGAAGCTCTCGGTAAATATTCATTCATTCAATAGTACTTATTGAGCGCTTACTATGGGCAGAGCACCGGACTAAGCGCTTAGAATGGACAAATCGGTAACAGATAGAGACGGCCCCTGCTCTCCGACGGGCTTACGGTCTAATCGGGGGGAGACGGACAAGAACGGTGGCAATAAGTAGAATCGAGGGGAAGAGCATCTCATTAAAACGGTAGCAAATAAATAGAATCAAATACGATTAATCGATGGATTGACTGATTGACTGAAAACAAGGACCTACCCGAGGTCACAGAGCACACCAGTAATACCGATAATAATAATAACGGTGGATCTGTTCTACGCTTGCTAGGTGCCAGGCACCGAGCTAGGCTCTGAGGTGGATACAAGGCAGTCGGGTTGGACGCAGTCTCTGTCCCGTTTGAGGCTCAGGGTCTTAATCTCCATTTTACAGAGGAGGAAACTGAAACACGGAGAAGTGAAGTGACTCACCCAAGGTCACACAGCAGAAATGTGGCGGAGCAGGGATTCCCAGGCCCGGGTTCTCTCCATTCAGCCATGCCGCTTTCTGGAGCACTCAGTACAGCGTTCTACGGGCCAGAAATTGCACGGATGGGAAGAGCAGATCAGAGCCGAGCAGAGGAAGGCCCTTTACCCGATACTTTCTCCAGACGAAAACCTTTCTCCCCCAAACCGATCCCGCTCATTCTCCCACCGCCCTCCAATCCCCCCCCCCCCCGCCCCCGGGAGGCTCCGAGGATCACTGACCTCTGCTCTTCTGACCCTGTGGTTCTCCCCCAACGGACTCTCCCTTTCCCGACGGCCTCCATCCAGAGATGCCGTTCATTTGCATTCCAATGAAAAGCATCTGGCTTTGCCTCCGAAATAATGATTATCTCCGGGTGACACATTTATGAGTTTTCCTTTCATTAATTTTTATCTGGGAAGTATTCACTGCCATGGTAGGCTAGTTTTAGAACAAACACCTGCTTTTTACAACTCTTAGCGGAGATAGTCGAGACTTCAGTTTTAAATGGCTGACACTTAATTAAGTGTAAAGTTTTTTAACCCTTCATCACACGTCACGCTCTCCCCCCTTTAAAGCCTTACCGAAGGCCCATCTCCTCCAAGGAGCCTTCCCTGACTAAACCTTCCTCTCCTCTTCTCCCCCCCGCTTCTACCTCACCCTGACTTCCTCCCTTTATTCTCCCCCCTCACCCCCAGCCCCACGCCACTCACGTCTAGATCTGTCATATATTTACTCTGTTCGTGTCTTTCTCCCCCTCTAGACAGTAAGCTTGTTGTGGGCAGGAAATGTGTCTGTTTGTTGACATAGTGTCCTCTCCCAAGTGCTCAGTACAGTGTCCTGTACAGTGCTCAATAAATACGATTGGACGAATAGATGACGACCCCCGGTGAATTTTTCCCTCTTTCGGGAAATGGGATTTTCCACTGTTTCTGCGTCAGGGTGGTCCCCGGGCAATTTTGACTTGGATATTCTGTTTATCGCGATTAAGTTAGCGTGGCTCAGTGGCAAGAGCCCGGCCTGGGGAGTCGGAGGTCACGGGTTCGAACCCCGGCTCTGCCACTCGTCAGCTGGGTGACTGTGGGCGAGTCACTTAACTTCTCTGTGCCTCAGTTACCTCATCTGGAAAATGGGGATGGAGACTGTGAGCCCCACGTGGGACGACCGGATGACCCTGTATCTACCCCGGCACTTAGAACAGCGCTCTGCACATAGTAAGCGCTTAACAAATACCAACATTATTATTATCATTATTACTTTTGTCCGCCTGTCTCCCCCGATTAGACCGTGAGCCCGTCAGTGGGCAGGGACCGTCTCTATCTGTCGCCGATTTGTCCATTCCAAGCGCTTAGTACGGTGCTCTGCACATAGTAAGCGCGCAATAAATACTACTGAATGAAGGAGTGAATAATGGCTGTGCTTGGGATGCAGCACTGAGATTCTCCTCTGAAAACAGAAACTACTCCCTCCCTTCTAATTGTCTGAGGCACTGGAAAAACAGTAGCCGCTCCCTCCTCTGTAGAAGGAGGGGCTGGGGAATCAAGAGAAGCAGGGTGGTCTAGGGGGTAGAACAAGGGCCTGGGAGTCAGAGGACCTGGGTTCTAAATCCCGCTCTGCCAACTGTTCTGCCAAGCCGTGTGACCTCGGGCGAGTCATTTAACTACTCTGGGCCTCGGTTTCCTCAACTGTAAAATGGGGATTCAATCCAGCGCTTGGGAGTCAGACGTCATGGGTTCTAATCCCGGCTCCGCCCCTCGTCACCTGTGTGACCCTGCGCAGGCCACTTCGCTTCTCTGGGCCTCAGTTCCCTCACCTGGAAAATGGGGATGAAGACTGTGAGCCCCACGGGGGACAACCTGATTACCTTGTTTCTACCTGAGTGCTTAGGACAGTGCTTGGCACAGAGAAAGTGCTTAACAAATAACATCATCATTATCATCATTATTATTATTAATTTCCCTGTTCTCCCTCCCACTTAAAACTGCGAGCCCGTACGTGGGACAGGGATCAGCGCGGGAAGGGGGTCACAGAAGTTGCTCCTACCCTTCGGATCGGTTCACTGTGTCCGATCCGAATACCTCGTACCTACCCCGGCGCTTAGAACAGCGTCGAGCACATAGTAAATGCTTAACGAGTACCATAAAACAAACAAATCGCTTCCGATCCCAGCTCCGCCACAGAACTGCCGTGTGACCTTGGGCAATCGCTTTGTTTCTCTGGGCGTCAGTTCCCTCATCCGGAAAATGGGGATGAAGACCGTGAACTCCGTGTGGGACAGGGACTGTGTTCAATCCGACGATCTTGTATCTATCCCAGCGCGTAGTACCGTGCCTGGCACATAGTGATGATAATAATAATGATAATAATGGTATTTGTTAAGTCCTAAGTGCCGAGCACCGTTCTAAGCGCTGCAGTACGTACAAGATAATCAGGTTGGACACAGTCCCTGTCCCTGGAGCTCACGGTCTTCATCCACATTTTACGGACGAGGAAGCTGAGGCCCAGAGAAGCGAAGTGACTCGTCCAAGTGCTTCACGAATACCATTCGAAAGAAAAAATACTACAGTTATCATCATCACCCCCGACTCCCTTCGAGATCGCCGTGGGGGAAACTTTGACTCTCGATATTCCTGGGGGGATATGATCTTTATCTTGGTCCTGGGCGGTATTCCTTGACCGGAGTGCTAAGAATCATAATAATGATGATAATTACGGTATCTGGTTGTCGTTCGGTTGGCGATCCCGACAGCTGACAGGAATCACCGACGCCATTTGGGGAGCAATCTTCTAAGTAGGTCAGATGTGTAATCCGAAAAGGCAGAATCACCGTTCTGCAAACCGAACGGCGAGGGGAATCTGCTGGTCCGATGGGCCCTCTCTCCCCAGGGGCTGGACGTAAATTAGCGGGTTTTGGAGGAGGGTTTAAGCTCAACCGTTTAAGGTCTCTGGGTACCATTTAGATATTTCTTCCTGCCAACGGCTGAATGAAACTCGCTTGCTGGCATGGCGTGGTTTGCACCCAGGGGAGACGCCGCTTCATTTCCTGAGCCGCAAGACACGGGAAATTCTCCGATGACCGGCAGAGGCGGCTTGAAGAAATTCACAGAAATCCCCCAAATCGGGAAGCAGTAGTCATGATGGTGATAATGGTATCTGTTAAGCGCTTACTTTGTGCTAAGCCCCGTTCTAAGCGCTGGGGTAGACACGGTAATCAGGTTGTCCCACGTGGGGCTCACAGTCTTCATCCCCATTTTCCGGATGAGGCAACTGAGGTCCAGAGAAGTGAAGTGACTTGCCCAAAGTCACCCGGCTGACAGGTGGCGGAGCCGGGATTAGAACCCGTGACCTTTGACTCGCAAGCCCGGGCTCTCTCCACTAAGCCACGCTGCCTTAGTGGATGGTACAGTGCTTTGCACACAGTAAGTGCTCAATAAATCTGATTGTATGAATGGATAGAGCCCGGGCCTGGGAGTCAGAAGGACATGGGTTCTAATCTCGGGTCTGACACTTGTCTGCCGGGTGACCTTGGGCAAGTCATTTCACTTCTCTTGGCCTCAGTTACCTCATCTGGAAAATGGAGATTAAGACTGAGCTCTATGGGGGTCAGGGACTGTGTCCAACCCATTTATCTTGTATCTACCCTAATGCTTAGTACATCCATGCACTCATTCAATCATATTTGCTGAGCGCTTACTGAGTACAGAGCACTGTACTAAGCGTACAATGCCTGGCACATAGTAAGTACAGTGCCTGGCACATAGTAAGCGCTTAACAAACCCCATTTTTTAAAAAAAGAAAGAATGATACCTGTCGGGGGTGAAAACTTCTCAAAAAACTGCACGTCCCAAATCCTGGTGGGAAATAGTGACATTATTTAACAATTACGGAACATCATTTTAACAATCCCCCGCTCTAGAATGTAAGCTCGTGGAGGGCAGGGAATGTGTCTATCGACTTGGTCTTTTTGTTCTATTGTCCTCGCCCAAGTGCTTAGTACAGTGCTCTGCACACAGTAAGTGCTCAATAAATATGATTGATCGATTGATTGATTGAAAGGGCTGAGCCTTTGGTGTTTAAGAAACGCTACAAAATTCAGTGAACCCTGAGGCGTAGCATGAAGACTTGGAAATTTGGGCATGTGGCCCAGTGGAAACAGCTTGGTCCTTGTGGGCAGGGAATGTGTCCATTCCCCGACTTGTCCATTCCAAGCGCTTAGTACAGTGCTCTGCACATAGTAAGCGCTCAATAAATACTATTGAATGAATGTGTCTGTTTATTGTTCTACTGTCCTCTCCCAAGTGCCTAGTACAGTGCTCTGCACACGGTAAGTGCTCAAAAAATACAACTGAATGAATGAGTGATTGAATGAATGACTGGGAGTCAAGAGACTTTTTTTAATGCTACCGGTTAAGCGCTCACTGTGTGTCAAGCACTGTTCTAAGCACTGGGGCAGATACAAGTTAAGCAGGTTGGCCACAGTCCCCTTCCCACATGGGGCTCACGGTCTAAGAAGGAGAGAGTAAGATTGAATCCCCATTTTACAGATGAGGACACTGAAGTGCAGAGAAGTTGCCCTGGGCAGATCACTTCACTCCTCTGGGCCTCAATATCCTCATCTGTAAAATGGGGTGTGAAGCAACACGGTGTAGTGGATAGAGCCTGGGCCTGGAAGTCAGAAGGTTGTGGGTTCTAATCCCGGCCCCGCCACTTGTCTGCTGTGCGGCCTTGGTCAAGTCGCTTCGTTCCTCTGGGTCTCAGTTACCTCATCCATAAAGTGGGGGTTAAGACTGCGAGCCCCTCTTGGGACAAGGATTGTGTCCAATCTAATGACATTGTATCTACCCCAGTGCTGAGAAGAGTGCTTGGTACATTGTAAGTGCTTAACAAATATCATTATTATTATTATTAGCTGTTGTCCCATCCATTATTCGGTGAGCCCCATGTGGGACAGGGACTGTTTAACCTGCTTTTCCTGCATTGCCTCAGAGCTTAGTATATTTTTTTTAATAGTATTTGTTAAGCGCTCACTCTGCCTCTCCCTGTAATAAGCGCTGCGGTAGATCTGAGATAATCAAGTTGGACAAAATCCACATCCCACATGAGGCTCACAGTCCCAATCCCCATTTTACAGATGAGGGAACTGAGACCCAGAGAAGTGAAGCGACTTGTCCAAGGTCACCCAGCAGAAATGGAGGAGCTGGGATTGGAACCCAGGTCATCTGGCTCCCGGGCCCGGGTTTTATCCCCTTGACCGTGCTGCTTCCCAATCGCTTGTCACTTAGTAAGGCTTAACAAATATCACTGTCACTCTTATATGCGTAGGGGTAGGTGAGATATAAGTTTATTTTCCCTCAAACTAATTCTCTGCAGAAACCGTACAGCTTATTACTGGTATAATTTCCTTAGAGCTACATAGCAGGAACCTTGCGACTTTTATTTGCAAAAGAGCACTGTGGCCTATAGGAAGGAGTCTGGTTCTAGGAGCACTAGAATGTAATCTCTTGGCGGGCAGGAAACGTATCTATCAAGCCTGGTACTCTCTTGATCGCTTAGTAAAGCTTAGCGAGAGTAAAACCCATCTATCGTTTGGGTTTTTCGATGGTGTCGCTTAAATGCGACTCTGTGTCAGACACTGTTCTAAGCACTGGCGTAGATAGAAGTCACCCGGATTGGACACTGTTTCTGCACCGGTCTAAGTCGGAGGGAGAACCAGGGAACTGAGGCACGGAGAAGCAAAGTGACTTGCCCAAAGTCACACAGGAAGCAATTGGCAGAGCAGGGATTCGAACCCAGGTCCTCTGACTCCCGGGATCAGGCTCTTTCCACTGATAACAATACTTATAATAATTATGGTATTTGCTAAGCGCTTATTATGTGCCAGGCCCTGTACTAAGCGCTGGAGTGGATACAAGCAAATCGGGTTGGACACAGTCCCTGTCCCACATGGGGTTCACCGTCTCAATCCCCGTTTGCTTGGAGCCAAACCATCGGGTGACATTCTTAAACATGGCGAGGAACACGCCTACCAACCCTATTACCCTCTCCTAAGCGCTTAATACAGTACTCTGTACACAGTAGAGCTCTCAATAAATACCACTGATTGATTGAACAGTTGCTCTTTGATCTTTCTTGGCGGATGCCCCTTGATCCAAACCACCAGGTGTCATTCCTGAAGGTGGCGGGGAACGTGGCAACCAAATCTGTCGCGTTGTACTCACCCAAGTCCGGAGTAGAGTGCTCCGCACACGGTAAGCGCTCAATACAAACCATCGACGGATCGACTGTTGCCGAACTGTCCATTCCAAGCGCTCAGTACGGTGCTCTGCACATAATAAGCGCTCAGTAAATACTATTGAATGAATCGACCGGTTGGCAGAAGCGTCTTTTTTCGGGAGTTACACGGGCGGGCTATGGCCCTGCTGCTTCATCTCCTATCACTTCCGTGTGGAATTTTAGTGTCCTGGATGGAATCATAAAACCAAACTGTAAACAGACGCCAATAGCATTTTATTTATTTTACCATAAAACTCACACAACTGGAGCTTGCTCAATTAGTAGCACAAGCTGTCAGCTCTCCAACTAGATTACCTCCAAGCAATCTTGGGCAAGAGCAGCTCATATGTTTAGCGGTTTTACAAGTGTTCAATAAATTTAAAAAAAAATATGTGGATAAACTAGGAATAACTCTTATTACCAAACTCGTAAATCGGAATTGGGTGTCCTTCGCTTGTCAGGGGTTCGTGAAGCTGCTTGGTTCGGGAATTTCTCACTCTTCGGGCCGGCCCACGTGTCCTCCTGCAGTTCTGCGGGATAAACCGGAGTCTCCGAGAGGGGCCGTCTACGGAAGACTCGATTTTTAGGAGAAGCCCCCCTCCTGTCCCAAATTCTGGTCACCTCCCCCCGTTCCAGCCCAACTGCTCTGACGATACTAACTGCCATCTTCAACCGTTCACTCTCCGGTGGCGTCTTCCCCACTGCTTTCAAGCGTGCCCATGTCTGCCCTATCCTAAAAAAATCTCTCCCTTGATTCTACGGCTCCCTCCAGCTATGACCCCCATCTCCCACCCACCGCTCCTCTCCAAACTCCTCGAGCGAGTCGTCTCCACCCTGTCTCCTCCAATCTCTCCTTGACCCCCTCCAATCTGCCTTCCATCCGCTGCCCTTCACAGAAACCGCCCTCTCAGAGGTCACCGATGATCTCCTTCTTGCCAAATCCAATGACCCCTACTCCATCCTGATCCTCCTCAGCTGCCTGATGGTGCTGAGGACCACCATCTTCTCTCTGCACACAGTAAGCGCTCAAGAAATACGACCGAATGAATGAATGATAATAATATCTGTTCATTTCTTACGACGTGCCAAGCTCTATCCTGAGCACTGGGGTGGATACAAGGAAATCAGGTTGCCCCACGTGGGGCTCACAGTCTTAATCCCCATTTTACAGATGAGGTAACTGAGGCCCAGAGAAGCGAAGTGACCTGCCCAAAGTCACACAGCTGATAAGTTGAGGAGATGGGATTAGAACCCACGACCTCTGACTCCCAAGCCCGGGCTCTTTCCACGGAACCACACTGCTTCTCATATCCAACCTCGGTTTCACTGACTCTGTCCTCTCCTTGTTCTCCTCTTACCTCGCTGGTGGCTCAGTCTCAGTCTCCTTCGCAGCTTCCTCCCCTGCCTCCCACCCCCTAACTTTAGGGGTCCCTCAAGGCTCGGTTCTGGGTCCCCTTCTATTCTCCATCTTCGCCCACTCCCTTGGAAAACTCATTCTCTCCCATGGCTTCAGCGACCACCTCTATGCGGGTGATCTCCAAACCTCCATCTCCGGCCCTCATCTCTCTCCCTCTCTACAGTCTCTCATTTCCTCCTGCCTTCAAGACATCTCTACTTGGACGGCCTCCCGTCACTCCAAACTTCATATGGCTAAAACTGAACTTCTGATCTTCCCACCCAAACCCTGTTCTCCCGCTCACTTTGCCGTCACCGTAGACGGCATCATCATCCTTCCCGACTCGCAGGCCCGTATCCTCGGCGTTATCCTTGACTCTCATTCGACCCACGTATTGAAGCCGTCACTAGATCCCGTCAGTCCTCCCTCCACGACGTCGCTAAAATCCACCCTTTTCTGTCCATCCAAATTGCCACCAAGATAATACAGTCACTCAACATATGCTACCTCGATTACTCTATCAGCCGCCTCGCTGACCCCCCCGCCTCCCGTCTCTCTCCACTCCATTCCATACTCCACTCTGTTCCCCCAAATCGTTTTCCTTCGTAAAACATTCAGACCATATCTCCCCACTCCTCAAGAACTTCCAGTGGTTGCCCATCCACCTCCGTGTCAAACAAAAACTCCTCACCTTTGGCTTTCAAGCCCTCATTCCCCTCGCCGCCTCCTTCCTCACCTCACTACTCTCCGACTCCAACCCAGCCCGCACACTTCATTCCTCTAATGCCAACCTTCCCAGTATACCGCGATCTGGTCTATCTCGCCGCAAACCTCTCGCCCACATCCAACCTCTGGCCTGGAACTCCCTCCCGCCTCATATCAGACAGACGATGACTCTCGCTCACTTATCGAAGGCCCGTCTCCTCCAAGAAACCTTCCCTAAACCCTCCTTTCCTCTTTTCTCACTCCCTCACTTTCTCCCTTCCTTCACCCTTCCTCCCAGCCCCATACCACTTATGTCTCTCTCTGTCATTTATTTGTTATTTATTTACGTTCCTTAATGTCTGGCTTCCCTCTAGACTGTGAGCTCATTGTGGGCACAGGGAATGTGTCTGTTTGTTGTTGTATTCTCTCACGCTCTTAGTACTGTGCTTTGCGCACAGTAAGCGCTCAGTAAATTGAATGAAGAAACAGTCGCAGAATTTTAGAGTCTCAAGGCCGGGATCGATAACAAGGATAATTTTGGACTGCGTTAAGTCGTTATTCTGAATCAAGGAACTGTCTGTCTCCCCATTCTAGACTGTAAGTTTGTTGTGGGCGGGGAACGTCTCTGCTGCTCCTGTTGATTTGTGCTCTCCCAAGTGCTTAGCACTCAGTAAATGCTCAGTAAAATATCACTGATCGATTGATTATAAATAATGCTCAATAAATACCACGGATTGATTGATTATGATCAGTCTCCCTCTTTAGTCTGTATGGCTGTTATGGGGAGGGAACGTGTCTATTAAGTCTGTTGGAATAAATGCTCCCGCACACTTAGTAAAGTGCTCTACCCATAGTAAGTGCTCAACAAATACCATCGATCGGTCGATTCATTGATAAACCCTGGGTAGAGTCACAATCATCAGGTCAGACACAGTCTCTGTCCCACCTGGAGCTCAAGGTCTAGGGTTTTTTTGTTTTGTGTTATTTGTTTTGATATGTGGGATTGGTTAAGCGATTGCTAAGTGCCGGGCACTAAACTAAGCTCTGGGGTAGATGCATAATAATTCTGTTGGACACAATCCATGTCCCACTCATTCAGTCATTCATTCAATTGTATTTATTGAGCGCTTACTGTGTGCAGAGTACTGTACTAAACGCCTGGAAAGCCCAATTTGGCAACAAATAGAGACAATCTCTATCCAACAACAGGCTCATTGTCTACAAGGGGGGGAGACAGACAACAAAACAAAACAAGTAGACAGGCACCAGTAGCATCAAATGAATAGCAAAATATCAAATCAAATAGCATCATATAACTGAATAGATATATACACATCAGTAATAAAAGAAATAGAATAATAAATATGTACATATACACAAAAGTGCTGTGGGGCGGGGAGAGGGGGTTAATCCCCATTTTAATGAAAAAGGAACCGAGGCACAGAAAAGTTAAGTGACTTGCCCAACGTGACAGAGGCAGGATTAGAACTCAGCTCCTCCTGATTCTCAGGCCTGGGCTCTACCTACTCATTCCTTCATTCAGTAGTATTTATTAAGCACCTACTACGTGCAGAGCACTGTACTAAGCGCTTGGAATGTGCAATTCGGCAACAGATAGAGACCATCCCTGCCCACTGAGGGGCTCACAGTCTGATCGGGGGAGACGGACGGACAAAAACAAGACAACTTAATCACGTTAAATAGAATCAAGGGGATGGACACCTCATTGACCAAATAAATAGGCTAGTAAACCACTCCACTTGTCTCAACTCAGGTCCCCTGCTTCTAGGTCGGAAGGAGAATAGGTATTGAACGCCCTCATTTCATAGGAGAGAAAACTGAAGCACAGAAAAGTTCAGAGACTTACCCAAGCTCACACAGCAGACAAGTGGTGAAATAAAGGATTAAAACTCAGGTCCTCTGTCACCCAAGCCCTCGTTATTTCCCCTAAGCAATCCTGCTTCATCTAACTTCTTATCATCTCTAGACTATAAGCTCATTGTGGGCAGTCTGTTTATCGTACTCTCCCAAATGCTTAGCACACTGCTGTGGGCACAGTAAGCACTCCACCAATACGACTGACTGTCTAAACTCTTCCTTATATCTCCAGCGCTTAGTACAGTGCCTGGTAAGTGCTTAACAAATAACCCTTCCTCTCGCCTGGTATACGTTCTCCTCTTCGCAGAATTTTGCCATGGAAAACTAAAGGACAAACCAGAAAAACGTAGCCAGCTCTGAGCACGAGTTCTCTCCCCTGTTAGCATCTGTCCTCTCTCTGCCAGTTGCAACTAATAATTTCTTTCTCATCAGAACCTGGGAAAGCAGACTGCTGCCTTAGAGGTTTTCACTAAGTTTGTTTTTGTTTTATTTCCTCCTCCCTAAAGAGAAAGGGAGAAAAGCCAGGAATCCCTTTCAGTGATTATTTCCCTTGGTGTGATTCCCAGCAGAGGGGAAGGGGCCAGGAGGATGGAATTTGTCAAGGATGAAGTCTGTCCCGAGCTGCTCTCCTTTGGAGGAATTTCTAGAACAAAAGGCAGATCTGGGAATGGGCCCAAGGGGATGAGATTTTTAGGGGAAAAAGTTTCAAAGCCCCCTTTTCTGCTTCAACTATCGGTTGGACAAGCCAGAGTGGGATTGGCAGGGAGGCTGGTGTTTGCCGTGGAAAAGGGAATAGCATTCAATCACTCAATCAACTGATGGTATTTTTTGAGCGCTTACTACGTGTAGAGCACTGTATTAAACGCTTGGGAGAGTACAATCCAATGGAATTAGCGGGCACATTCCCTGCCCATAGCGAGTTTACAGTCTAGAGGGGGATACGGAACAGGGAGAGGAGAAGGTTTCCAGAGAAAATAAACCTTTTTTGGTTTTTTCTTGGCTTTTTTTTATTGGTATGGGTCAAGTGCTTCCTACAAGCCAGATGCTGCACTAAGCACTGGGGTAGATACAAGGTAATCGGGTTGAACACAGCCCCTGTCATTCATTCAATAGTATTTACTGAGTGCTTACTATGTGCAGAGCACTGTACTGAGCGCTTGGAATGGACAAATCGGCAACAGACAGAGACAGTCCCTGCCCATTGACTGGCTTATCTAGAGCTCCCAGACTTAATTCCCATTTTACAGAGGAGGGAACTGAGGCCCAAAGAAGTGAAGAGACTTGCCCAAGGTCACACGGCAGACAAGTGGCAGAGCCAGAATTAGAACCCAGGTCCTCTGGCTCCCAGGTGTGGGTTCTTTCCCCTAGGCCAGGCTGTTTCTCAGCGTAGAGGGAATGGAGACCATTTCTCTGCATCGACTGAATCATTTATCGCGCCCTGGTCGGGATCAATCTTTTCCTCACCGTCTACACAAACTTTCTGGAAAAATATATGTGACACTGCATACAAATATCACAATTATCATTATTATTATTATTATTATTATTTTGTTACGATAAAAGTGTTAGCCCTCCCAGATCTGACGCCGTTATACACAAACACACCCACCCCCCCCCGTCCCGTTTGATGTCATTGTCCGAAGAATCACGCCAACGATATCCCTGTGAAATGAAATGCTACTCACAATAATTGCGGCATTTGTTAAGTGCTTATTATGAGAAGCAGCGTGGCTCGGTGGAAAGAGCACGGGCTTTGGAGTCCGAGGTCATGGGTTCGAATCCCGGCTCTGCCACTTGTCAGCCGTGGGACCGTGGGCAAGTCACTTCACTTCTCTGTGCCTCAGTTACCTCATCTGTAAAATGGGGATTAAGGCTGTGAGCCCCACGTGGGACGACCTGCTTCCCCCGTGTCTACCCCAGCGCTTAGAACAGTGCTCGGCACATAGTAAGCGCTTAACAAATACCGACATTATTATTATGTGCCCAGCACTGTACTAATCACTAGGTGGATACAAGCAAATCGGGTTGGACACGGTCCCTGTCTCACGTGGGGCTCACAGTCTCGATCCTCATTTTACAGATGAGGGAACTGAGGCCCAGAGAAGCGAAGCGACTTGCTCGAGGTCACACAACAGACAAGCGGCGGAGCCGGGATTAGAACCCATGACCTTCCGACTCCCAGGCCCGGACTCTAGCCATTAGGCCGTGCTGAAATGACAGACGGGCGATTTTTTCAGCTGGGATTAGGACCCAGGTCCTCTGGCTCCCAGGTCTGTCAAGAAGCAGCTGGATAAAGCACGGTACTGGGTTCTAATCCCAGCTCCACCACTTGCCTGCTGCTCTGTGCCTCAATTTCCTCATCTGTAAAAAGGGGATTAAGACCGTGAGTCCTGTGTGAGACAGGGTCCGTGGGCAACCCAATCATCTTCTCTCTACCCCAGCACTTAGAACAGTTCCTATTAAGTAGAGAAGCAGCGTGGCTCAGTGGAAAGAGCCCCGGCTTGGGAGTCGGAGGTCATGGGTTTGAATCCCGGCTCTGCCGCTTGTCAGCTGTGTGACTGTGGGCGAGTCACTTCACTTCTCTGGGCCTCAGTTCCCTCATCTGGAAAATGGGGATTAACTGTGAGCCTCACGTGGGACGACCTGATGACCCTGTATCTCCCCCGGCGTTTAGAACAGTGCTCGGCACGTAGTGAGCGCTTAACCAATACCAACATTATTATGGGCCTTCAATAAGGATGTGAAGTGGAGAAGAGTAATTATCTGTCAGATATTCATTCAATAGTATTTACTGAGCTCTTACTATGTGCAGAGCACTGGACTAAGCACTTGGACTAAGTACAATTATGCCACAGATAAACAATCCCCGCCCAATTACGGGCTCACGGTCTAAACGATATGGAGGGAGAGAGTTCCAGGCCAGAGGTAGGTCAAGGCCGAGAGGTCGGCGGTGAGAATGTTAGTGTTAAATCAGTTTTGTTTGTATGGACCCCAGCCTAGGTGCTTAATAAGAGCCCGGGCTTGGGAGTCGGAGGTCGTGGGTTCTAATCCCGGCTCTACCACTTGTCAGCTGTGTGACTTTGGGCAAGTCACTTCACTTCTCTGGGCCTCAGTTACCTCATCTGGAAAACGGGGCTGAAGACTGTGAGCCCCACGTGGGACAACCTGATTACCTTCTATCACCCCCAGCGCTTAGAACAATGCTTGGCACATAGTAAGCACTTAACAAATTCCATTATTATTATTATTATTAATAAATAGCCTAGCTTACTATCCGTCTACTTTTCAAGGGTTCTTTTCAGTCCCCTCGTCCAACAAGCACTTCCTTGCCTGATCATTTCTTTTCCCCAGAATGGTAAATGTTTTTGTACTCATGACGCTGCCTACCACGGTCCATGCAACAAACTGATTTCAGGGCACAGTGTAAGTTATTTTCTTCCCCCGTGTTTCTGGTAATTCACGTTTTTAATAAGTCATTTTAAAGGTAGCCGCTTCAGTATTTTTGCATCTCATTTCCTGCTGGGGAGAAAAGGGATTTAATAAACAATTTTTTTGAAGTGGCTACCTTTACCCTTTTTCTTTAGTGCCCTGCTGTTACAGGCCTGTAAATCAGCAATGGATTCATTTATTTGAAATGGCCTTTTTTTCCTCTGAGCTTCTCGTTTTCCTATCACGAGTGCACTTAAGCGTTAAGGTGTCCAAAGTGTTTTCTCTCTTTCTTGTATGGCAGTTGATCAATCAGTGGTATTTACTGGCTACTAATTCTGTGCAGAGCACTACGACAATAATAATGATAATTGTACTTGTTAAACACTTACTATGTGCCAGGTACTGTACTGAGCGCCGGGGTGGGTACAAGCAAATCGGGTCGGACACGGTCCCTGTCCCACATGGGGTTCACAGTCTCGATTCCCGTTTTACAGATGAGGAAACTGAGGCCCAGGGAATGAAGCGACTTGCCTAAGGTCACGCAGCGGACAAGTGGCAGAGCCGGGATTAGAACCCAGATCTTTCTAACTCCCAGGCCCGGGCTCTATCCTCTAGGCCATGCTGCCTCTGTACTGAACACTTGGGAGAGTAAGATAAGGTTAGTAGATGGGATTGATTTATTCATTTATATTTACTATTAAATTAATGTCTGTCTCCCCCTCTAGACTGTTTTGCTCGTTGTAGGTAGGAAATGTGTCTGTTTGTTGTTGTATTGCACGCTCCCAAGCGCTAGTACAGTGTTTTGCACACAGTAACGGCTCAATAGATATGAAAAAAAATAATTCTGCCTGCCCTGCAGGGGTTTTCAACCTACTGTGTCAAGCCCTGTAATAAACACTTAAGAAAGTACAATAGAAAGGGAAGACTTGATCCCTTCGAGAATCTTATACTCCAGAGGGATCTGTAAAGGCTAGATTCATTCATTCATTCATTCATTCATTCATTCGCTCACTCATTCGTTCACTCAATCACATTTAATAAGCGCTTACTGTGGGCGGAGGACTGTACTAAGCGCTTGGGCAAGTATAAAACAACAATAAAGACTGTACCTCCCCTTGATTCTATTAATCGCGTTATTGTTGTCTTGTTTTTCTTCGTTCTGTTTTACTCTGCCGTCTGTCTCCTCCGATTAGACTGTGAGCCCGTTATTGGGCAGGGATGGTCTCTATCTGTTGCCGTATTGTACATTCCAAGCGCTTAGTACAGTGCTCTGCACGTAGTAAGTGCTCAAGAAATACTATTGAATGACTGAATTGTAAGCATCTTGTGGGCAGGGACTTCCTCTGATAATAATAATAATGTTGGTATTTATTAAGCACTTACTACGTACAGAGCACTGTTCTAAGCCCTGGGGTAGATACAGGGTGATCAGGTTGTCCCACCTGAGGCTCACAGTCTTCATCCCCATTTTACAGAAGACGTAATTGAGGCAGAGAGAAGTTAAGTGACTTGCCCACAGTCACACAGCTGACAAGCGGCAGAGCCAACGACCTCTGACTCCCAAGCCCGGGCTCTTTCCACTGAGCCACGCTGCTTCTCTGGCAATTGCTTCTAGCAATACTTTACCATACTGTGTGCTTCCAAACACTCAGTACACTGCTCTGCACCCAGTAAGCCCTCAGTAAATGCAATTGATTATTAATATTCACTGAATGAAAGTACAGTGCTTTGGAGGCAGTGGGCAAGATGTTGGATGATTTCTCTCCTCTGTTAACAGATAAAGTTTTCAAAGTGTAAAGAAATGAACTTCAGGGAAATTATTGACATCACCCTACTTCATTTTGAGACAAAGAAATGTGAGATAAGTCATTTCACTGGACATACTAGTGCCAAAGAAGTGTCACAGCGCTTAGAACAGAGCTTGGCACATGAGCGCTTAATAATAATAATCATAATGATGCTATTTGCTATGTGCCAAGCACTGATGAATGCCATCATTAATTATTATTATTATTATTATCATTGTTCAGCTTTTTTGTTCCTGAGCATGTTCTCTTTGCTTTATTTCTTTCTTCCTCTGTATTCTACCCTCTGTAATAAACTTTTTTCTGTCACCGCTATTATACAGTAAACTCCTTAAGTGTGGGGAATTTATGTCTGGCTGCTGTTAATGTGAATAACTAAAGTATTTGTTAAGTACTTACTCTCTGCCAAACATTGTGTCAGAAACAAGATAGCCCCTATTAAATAGTAAGCTCCTCTAGGGTGTGGAATTTATGTCGGACTATTGTTAATAAGGATAATTATGGTATTGGTTGAGCACTTAGTCTGTGCCAAACATTGTGTTAGACACGACATAATCTCTATTAAATAGTAAGCTCCTCGAGGGTGGGGAATTTATGTCTGCCTATTGTTCATAAGGATAATTATGGTTATTTGTTGAGCACCTACTCTACGCCAAACACTGTGTTAGACACAAGATAATCTCTCTTGACTAGTAAGCTCCTTGAATGTGGGGAATTTATGGCGGGCTACTGTTAATAAGGATAATTATAGGAAATGATAAGCACTTACTATGTGCCAAGCGCTGTTCTAAGCGCTGGGGTAGATTGAAGGTTATCAGGTTGTCCCACGTGGGGCTCACAGTCTTCGACCTCATTGACTACCAAGCCCGGGCTCTTTTCACTCAGCCACACTGCTTCTCCTATGGTGTCATGGTATTTGTAGAGCACTTCATCGGAGCCAAACATTGTGTTAGACACAAGATAGCCCCTATTAAATAGTAATAATAATAATAATGATGATGGCATTTGTTAAGAGCTTACTATATGCAAAGCACCGCTCTAAGCACTGGGTAGGGGGATACAAGGTAATCAGTTTGTCCCACCTGGGGCTCCCAGTCTTAATCCCCATTTTACAGATGAGGGAACTGAAGCACAGAGAAGTGAAGTGACTTGCCCAAAGTCACCCAGCTGACAAGTGGCAGAGCGGGGATTAGAATAATAATATCGGTATTTGTTAAGTGCTTACTATGTGCAGAGCACTGTTCTAAGCGCTGGGGGAGATACAGGGTAATCAATCGGGTTGTCCCACGTGAGGCTCACAGTCTTCATCCCCATTTTACAGATGAGGGAACTGAGGCCCAGAGAAGTGAAGTGACTCGCCCACAGTCACACAGCTGACGAGGGGCAGAGCTGGGATACGAACCCATGACCTCTGGCTCCCACGCCCGGGCTCTTTCCACTGAGCCGCGCTGCTTCTCTAAGGTCCTTGAGGGTGGGAAATTGAGATTAGAACGCAGGTTCTCTGACTCCCAGGCCCGTCCTCTTCCCGCTAAGCCGTGGTACTTGTGAGACTCCTCCCTCTAGACTCTAAACTCTTTGTGGGCAGGGAATACGTCTATTTATCGATGCCTTGTACTCTCCCAAGTGCTTAGTACAGTGCTCTGCACCCGGGGAGCCCTGAATCAATACAACTGAATAAATGAATGAATAATTACGGTATCTGTCAAGCACTTACTCTATGCCAAACATCGCGTCGGACACAAGATGACCCCTCTTTAATAGTAAGCTCCTTGAGGGTGGGGAATTTACATCTGGCTACTGTTAATAAGAACAAATACGGTTTTGTTGAGCGATTACTCTGTGTCTTGGACACGAGGTAGCGCTTATTAAATAGTAGGCCCCTTGAGGGTTGGGAATTTATGTCTGGCAGCTGTTAAAATGAATAACTATGGAAATGGTTAAACACTCTGCCAAACACTGGGAGAGAGACAAGATAAGCAGATTGGACACAGTCCTACATCCCACTACAAGGCTCACAGTTTAAAGGGGAGAGAGAACAGGTATTAGACTCCCATTTCACAACTGGGGAAAGAGACAGAGAGAAGCCAAAGCAAGGGGCAGAGCTGGATTGAGATCTCCGCTGTCTTGGCTCCCGGCCCTCTTTTCAAAAAGGTTCCTGGCAGGAATGCGTCTATTTGTTCTTCTATTGTACTCGCCCAAGCGCTTAGTACAGTGGGAAGCAGCGTGGCTCAGTGGAAAGAGCCCGGGCTTGGGAGTCAGAGGTCATGGGTTCGACTCCCGGCTCTGCCCCTTGTCAGCCGGGTGACTGTGGGCGAGTCACTTCACTTCTCTCTGCCTCGGTTACCTCATCTGGAAAATGGGGATTAACTGGGAGCCTCACGTGGGACAACCTGAGTACCCTGTACCTACCCCAGCGCTTAGAACGGTGCTCTGCACATAGTAAGCGCTTAACAAATACCAACATTTGCATGCAGGAAGGACTCAGTAAATACGATTGAATGAATCTATGTACTTGGGGGATATATTACCACACTCTTCCGTTAGTACAGTGTCTAAAACAAAGTAGGCACCCGATAAATGGTCCCGATGGCTTGAACGTTCATCGAGATTCCTTTTTTATTCTGTCTTCTGTCTACGCGACACCCACTCACGCCAGGTCAACATCAATCCTACCCACTTTTGTATTCTACTCCCGTGTAAAGCACTCATAAATTACATTACTATCATTATTATAGTTTTCAATAAATTATATTAGCATTATTACTCATTATTATTTAATATAGCTTTATCCCAATCCTCAACCCTTAAATCTGCGTATAGCTTTTATGAAGAATTATATATACACTTTTAAAATAAATTAATCTGAATGGGTTTTCGGCTTTTGGGCGGTTCTTCCGTCTCAATACGCTAATACGAGTACCCGTCTCGTCCGCGTTCTTCCCCTCGACGCCTCCTCTGGATCTAAGTGTCTTGCGGGCCGGGAACGTGTCTACGACTCGGTTCTATCGTACTCTCCCAAGTACTTAGCACAGTGCCCTGCACTGTGCTCAGTAAATATGATGGATTGATTGGTTACCAACTCTTCTGTACGGTATTTTCCCAAAATACTTGTTCCAGGGGTCTGCACGGAGTGAGCGCTCAGTGAATATCACCCATTGATTGGTTGATACTAGGCACTTAGGTAGATGAAGCGTCATTTGATCGAGCCCGGGGTTGAAAATCTAAAAGGAAAGGAGAGCAGGCAACTCATCCCCATTTTAAAGATGAGGAAACTGAGCCCCAGAGAGGTCGGACGACTTGTCCAACAGCTGACGGCGGAGCCGGGAGGGTGAGAACCCGGGTTTCCTGGCTCCCGGCCCCATGCTCTCAGGTGCCCGGGCTTGGGAGTCAGAGGTCGTGGGTTCTAATCCCGGCCCCGCCACTTGTCGGCTGTGTGACTCCGGGCAAGTCACTTCACTTCTCCGTGCCTCAGTTCCCTCATGTGTAAAATGGGGATAAAGACTGTGAGCCCCACATGGGACAACCTGATTACCTTGTATCTGCTCCAGTGCTTAGAACAGTGTTTGGTATTTGTATCTGTTAAGCGCCTACTATGTGCAGAGCACCGGTCTAAGCGCTGGGGCAGACACAGGGTCATCAGGTTGTCCCTCGTGAGGCTCACAGTTAATCCTCATTTTACAGATGACGGAACTGAGGTACAGAGAAGTGAGGTGACTCGCCCACAGTCACACAGCTGACAAGGGGCAGAGCCGGGAGTCGAATCCATGACCTCTGACTCCGAAGCCCGGGCTCTTTCCACCGAGCCACGCTGCTTCCCCGAACAGTTCCCCACTTCACCAAACAGTGTTTGGCACATAGTAAGCGCTTAACGAATACCATTAGCATTATTATTCAGGTTGATGGCATTGATTAAGTACTCACTAGGTGCCAAGCATTGTGCTGAGCACTCGGGTAGATATGACACAGAGACAGTGAAATCAGATGCAGTCCCTATTTTCCGTGGGGACTAAGAGGGAGGGAGACCCAAGTAGCGTCCTCCCATTTTACAGATGAGCCAGCCACCTGAGGCCCGGAGCAGTCTTGGGACTTGCCCGAGGTCACACAGCAGGACTAGAACTCAGATCTAGTTCTAGTTGGAGAAGCAGCGTGGCTCAGTGGAAAGAGCACGGGCTTTGGAGTCGGGGCTCACGAGTTCGAATCCCAGCTCTGCCACTCGTCGGCCGTGGGACCGTGGGCGAGTCACTTCACTTCTCCGGGCCTCAGTTCCCTCATCTGTAAAATGGGGATGAAGACCGTGAGCCCCACGTGGGACGACCCGATTCCCCTATGTCTACCCCAGCGCTTAGAACGGTGCTCGGCACATAGTAAGCGCTTAACAAATACCCACATTATTATTATTATTAGATCTAGGCATGGCTGGAACGGAGATCTCCTGACCTCCAGTCCCGTGTTCTGGAAACACAGCGTCTCTACCATCCGGGCGGCAAAACAAAATCAAACCTGTTGGGAGACCGTAGACAGAAGCAGCCTAGTCTAGTGGCTAGAGCTTAGGCCCGGGAGTCAAAGCACCCGGGTTCTAATCCGGCCTCCGCCACTTGTCTGCTGGGTGACCTTGGGCAAGTCACTTCACTTCTCTGGGCCTCAGTTACCTCATCTGTACAATGGGGATGAAGTCTGGGAGCCCCATGTTGACCATGGACCGTGTCCAAGTATAGAGGAGCAGCGTGGCTCAGTGGAACGAGCCCGGGCTTGGGAGTCAGAGGCCGTGGGTTTGAATCCCAGCTCTGCCACTTGGCAGCTGTGTGACTGTGGGCAAGTCACTTGACTTCTCTGGGCCTCAGTCACCTCGTCTGTAAAATGGGAATTAAGACTGTGAGCCTGGCGTGGGACAACCTGATTACCCTGTATCTACCTCAGCGCTTAGAACAGTGCTGTGCACATAGTAAGCGCTTAACAAATGCCAACATTATTAGCTTGCATCTACCATAGAGCTTAATAATAATAATAATAATGGGTATTTGCTAAGCACTTACTATGTGCCAAGCACTGTTCTAAGCGCTGGGGTAGATACAAGGTAACCAGATTGTCCCACGTGGGACTCACAGTCTTAATCCCCATTTTCCAGATGAGATAACTGAGGGCACAAAGAAGTGAAGTAACTTGCCCAAGGTCACACAGCCGACAAGCGACTGCACGTACAGTGCCTGATTCCTAGTAAGCGCTTAGATAATCAGCGTGGCTCAGTAGAAAGAGTCCGGGCTTAGGAGTCAGGGGTCACGGGTTCTAATCCCGGCTCTGCCATCCGTCAGCTGTGTGACCTTGGGCAAGTCACTTAACTTCTAGGTGCCTCAGTTACCTCATGCGAAAAATGGGGATGAAGACCGTGAGCCTCACGTGGGACAACCTGATGACCCTGTATCTACTCCAGCTCTTAGAAAGTGCTCGGCACATAGTAAGCACTTGACAAATACCAACATTATTATCGTCATTATTAACAAGTACCGTTTTAAAAATGAATATTCTTATTGCATTTCTGGGAATTTTCTCTTATAGGGCTGCCCCGTGGGGAAAAACCAGGCCGTTCCTTATCTCGAGTAACCCCAACAGTGAAGGACTTAGAAATGTCCCCAGACAAACACAAATCTCCACGGTCAATTTCCGCAAACAACTGCCCGGAACGTACGAGGAGCGCGGTATCCGGGATAGATTACGTTTCAATAAAACTAATTCAAGTATCTTGGTCAAAGAAAATCCCACTCGCCACCCCTGTCGGTCGGAAAAAAAAAAACCAGAAATAGACAACCTACGGAAATCTGAGGATCATAAAGGCTTTCCCGAACTAGTTTGTCCTCACTAGACCATGGGAAATCTGAGCAGGGGCTTAATTGTGCTTTGCTAATTCAATTAAGAGATACAGAGATCAAAGCTGATGGTTTTAAGAATGAGATGGAGGGCAGGTGCAGATTCAAGAGTGCCTCGTTGAAATATTCCGATTCTCAGAAGCAGCCTCTTTTCACTTCAAATCATCCCACATCTGCTCCGCTAGACGTCTGACAGGGGAGCCTTCCGTGATTTTCAAGGACGGGGGAGAATTTGGGAACAATCTGTGCCAGGAAGCATTTGGAAAACTATTCACCTGGGACATGATCCGCTCCCATATGTTATTTTCTCAACCAACTCCGGGACGCGTGCGCTTCACGAGGATATCACGGTTCGAAGGCCCGACGTAGACGAGGAAACTTCATCTTCTGAGGTTTGGCGAGTGGGCTGAATTATTTTTAAATATCTAGTGAAGAGGGGGTTCCCGATGAGACGAGCGTGCATTTCTTGATCAATCAAATGCGCTTCAGCGTCGAGTTAGTCGCTCTTCCTGTTTTAAGGACTTAGCATTTAGTAGCGGATTCCTTAATCATTCCCCCGTCTCTGACGAAGCTTTTTAAGAAACGTTTTTATTCGCTGAAAAACAACACCTTTTTGGTCGTTCAAGGAGCCCGTTCTCCCCCCTCTCCGTTACCTCTCCCGTAAATAAACCCTCCGAAAGCAGGTTGGGGAATTGATAAACGCATTTATTCCATTGTTCGGATCTCTGTCTTCTCCTTAGCTTCATCTAGGCTCTTTGTGGAGATGCAGATGTTCTTTACACATCAGAACCTACCCAGTCTGTCTGGAACTCCTTTATATGACGCTCCCCCAAGCTCTCCGTACAGTGCTCCGCGCAGAGTAAGCGCTCAGTGAACCCCTTCGATGACGACGTCGAATCCCTCCGGAGTTCGTCGCTGTATTTTTAATCATCTATATTCAGAGCTGAAAATTGATTTCCCTTTGACTTTTTTTTCCCCAAACGTCTCATGATGAAAACTTGAACAGCCAAACATCTCAGCCATTTAACTTCAATGTTGTGTCCTCTCTTCTATCAGAGCAAAATTGGGCCTTCTCTCCACAATAGAGGAAAAAAGCAATTACTATCAATCAGTGACTAAGCAACAGATTGGAGTATTTAGAAAGACTCATTCATACACAGATTTGCAGCTCTGTGTTCGGCTCCTCTGATTAGATTCCATAGATTTTAAATTGTAGCTAATTAGGCTGTCATAGGTTCATTAATGGCTCTACTGATTCAGCACTCCCTCACCTGCGTGCATATTAAAGCTCATTAGCTCCCTTGTCTAAAATACCACCTGCATTAATTGATGCTGAGGCACCAAGACTCTTCAGAAGGCTTTTTGACAAGAGGACTACCTGCTTCGGGAAAACCTGAGCCAATTCCTCCTCCCTCCTCTCTCTTCTCCCCTCCAAACCCTCCGCCAATCCCGGCTGTGGAAGACCGCTCTCAAATTCAGGATGTTTCACATGGGCTGATTCGTTGGCTTTTGAATTCGGCGAGGCTCGGGGGGGGGGGGGGTGTGGGGTGTGGGGGGGGTGTGGGGTGGGTAAAGCCCGGCCCCGGCATTCAGAAGGACCTGGGTTCTAATCCAGAATCCGCTGCGTGTCTGCTGGGTGACCTTGGACAAGTCACTTCACGTCTCCGGGCCTCCGTCCTCTCATCTGTATAAGGGGGATTCATGATAATGATATTGGTATTTGTTAAGCGCTTCCTATGTGCCGAGCACGGTTCTAAGCGCTGGGGTAGATACAGGGCGATCAGGTTGTCCCACGCCAGGCTCACAGGTGTTCCTCATTTTACAGATGAGGCACAGAGAAGTTAAGTGACTTGCCCAAGGTCACACAGCTGACAAGCGGCGGAGCCAGGATTAGAACCCATGACCTCTGACTCCCAAGCCCATGCTCTTTCCACTGAGCCAAGCTAATAGTAATAAGAATAATGTTGGTGTTTGTTAAGTACTTACTATGTGCAGAGCACTGATCTAAGGGCTGGGGTAGATACAGGATCATCAGGTTGTCCCATGTGAGGCTCACGGTCTTCATCCCCATTTTACAGATGAGGGACCTGAGGCCCAGAGAAGTGAAGTGACTCGCCCGCGGTCCTACAGCTGACAGGTGGCAGAGCTGGGATTCGAACCCATGATCTCTTTAAGAGGGTGAGCCCCGCGTGGGACAGAGATTGTGTCCAACCTGATTAACTTGTATCTGGCCCTGTGCTAGAACAATGCTTGGCACATAGGAAGCACTTAATAAATACCGTGATAATAATAATTACCATTATTATTATTATGGCATATAGTGAGCGCTTGACAAGTACCATAATAATAATAATAATAATTCCTATTATTATTATTATCCCAAGTCACAGCAGTACAGCTGCTTTCATTGACTGCTGTGTGACCTCGGGCAAAATACGTAACGTCTCCGTGCCTCGGTTTCCTCATCCATAAAAGGGAGACTCAAAACTGCACTCCCTCCTACTTAGATTCTTGAGCCTCATGTTTGATAGGAACTGTATCTAACCTGATTATCCTACAGTACAGTGCTTGGCACAGAGTAAGCGCTTAAGGGAAGCAGCGTGGCTCAGTGGAAAGAGCCCGGGCTTGGGAGTCCGAGGTCATGGGTTTGAATCCCGGCTCTGCCCCTCGTCAGCTGGGTGACCGTGGGCGAGTCACTTCACTTCTCGGTGCCTCAGTTACCTCATCTGTAAAATGGGGACTAAGACTGTGAGCCCCACGTGGGACAACCTGATTCCCTTGTGTCTACCCCAGCGCTTAGAACAGTGCTCTGCACCTAGTAAGCGCTTAACAAATACCAACATTATTATTCTCTGGGCCTCAGTTATCTCATCTGTAAAATGGGGATTAAGACAGTGAGCCTCACGTGGGACAACCTGATTACCCTCTATCTGCCCCCAGCACTTAGAACGGTGCTCTGCACATAGTAGGTGCTTAACAAACACCAACATTATTATTATTATTATTATTATTATTTGTGGCCTTGTGGAAAGAGCAAGGGCCTGGATTCTAATTCCAGCTCTGCCACTTGTCGGTTGTGTGGCCCTGGGCAAGTCACTTTACTTCTCTGGACCTCTGTCCCCTCATCTGTAAAATGGAGATTAAGACTGTGGGCCCCCTGGGGGACAGGGGCTGTGTCCAACCTGATTATCCTGTATCTATCCCAGCGCTTAGTACAGGGCTTGACACATAAAGTAAGTTCTTACTAAATACCGCTGGAAAAAAAATACCATGATTATCATTACTATTAGTGGAAGGAATCAGAAGATCTGAATTCTAGGCCCAGGTGTGCGCCATCAATCAATCCATCGATGGTATTTATTGAGCGCTTACCGTGTGCAGTGCACTATACTCAGTGCTTGGGAGAGTCCAATACAACAGAGTGGGTTCATTCATTCGTTCAATAGTATTTATTGAGCGCTTACCGTGTGCAGAGCACTGGACTAAGCGCTCGGAATGGACAAATCGGTGACAGATAGAGACGGTCCCCGCCCTCCGACGGGCTCACGGTCTAGCTGGGGGAGACAGACAAGAACGATGGCAATAAATAGAATCAAGGATCCCTGCCCCCGACGAGCTTACATTAAAGCTCACTGGATGTCTTGGGGCAAGTCATTTACTCATCATAATTATGCTACTCGTTAAGCGCCTACTCTGTGCCGGGCACTGCTGTAAGCGCTGGGGTGGATACAAGCCAATCGGGTCAGACGCGGTCCCCTGTTCCACGTGAGGCTCGGTCTCAATCCCCAGCTCATAGATGAGGTGACTGAGGGCCAGGGAAGTGAAGTGACTTGCCCAAGGTCACGCAGCGGGCAAGTGGCGGAGCTGGGATTAGAACCCGTGACTCCCAGGCCCGGGCTCCGTCCACTAAGCCATGCTGCTCCTCTATGCCATGGTGCTTCTATAACCTTTCCGGGCCTCTGTTTCCTCATCTGAAAAGGTGGGAAAAATGTACTTACCTCCCTTCCTTCCGTCCCTCCCTCCCAGATTAGTACAGAGCTCGGCCCACGGTAGATACTCAATGAATACTATTACCTGCTCCACCGTCCACAGGCTTGTAAACCCCTTGAGGGCAGGGATTATTCATAAGAAATTTAATAATAATAATGTTGGTATTTGTTAAGCACTTACTATGCGCAGAGCACTGTTCTAAGCACTGGGGGAGATACAGGGTCATCAGGTTGTCCCAGGTGAGGCTCCCAGTCTTCATCCCCGTTTTACAGATGAGGTCACTGAGGCCCAGAGAAGTGAAGCGGCTCGCCCACAGTCACGCAGCTGACGAGTGGCAGAGCCGGGATTCGAACCCATGACATCCGACTCCCAAACCCATGCTCTTTCCCCTGAGCCACGCTGCTTCTCTATTTTATAATTCCTTCCCGTAATAATAATTGTGGTATTTCATTCATTCAACCGTATTTATTACGCGCTTACTGAGCGCAGAGCACTGTACCAAGCGGTTGGAATGTACAATTCGGCAACAGGTAATGATAATGTTGGCATTTGTTAAGCGCTAACTATGTGCAGAGCACTGTTCTAAGCGCGGAGGGAGATACAGGGTCATCGGGTCGTCCCACGTGAGGCTCACGGTCTTCATCCCCGTTTTACAGATGAGGTAACTGAGGCACAGAGAAGTGAAGTGACTTGCCCACAGTCACACAGCTGACAGGTGGCAGAGCGGGGATTCGAACCCATGACCTCTGAATCCCAAACCAGTGCTCTTTCCACTGAGCCACGCTGCTTCCCGTAGGAAACCCTGCCCAACAAGGAGCTCACACACGCTTACTCTGTGCCAGACAAGCGCTTAGTACAGTGCTCTGCACATAGTAAGCGCTCAATAAATACTATTGAATCAGACACTGTGCTAAACACTCGGGGAGATACAAGATAATCAGGTCGGACAGAGTCCCTGTCCCAGATCGGGCAATCATTCTTAATTCCCATTTTACACACAAGGGAACTGAAGCTCAGATAAGTGAAATACTCGCCCAAGGTCACACAGCAGACAGGTGCCGGAGCCAGGATTAGAACCCAGGTCCGACTGACCCCCCAGGCCAGGGCTCTAGCCACTATCCACTGCAGAGAAGCAGCGTGGCCCAGTGGAAAGAGCTCGGGCTTGGGAGCCAGAGTTCCTGGGTTCGGATCCCGGCTCTGCCACTTGTCAGCTGCGTGACTGTGGGCGAGTCACTTCACTTCTCTGGGCCTCAGTTCCCTCATCTGGAAAATGGGGATTAAGAGTGTGAGCACCATGTGGGACGACCTGATGACCCTGTATCTACCCCAGCGCTTAGAACAGTGCTCTGCGCACGGTAAGCGCTTAACAAATAACACCATTATCACTACCTGTTGCCGAATTGTACATTCCAACCGCTTAGTACAGTGCTCTGCGCTCAGTAAGTGCATAATAAATACAGTTGAATGAATGAAATACCACAATTATTATTATTATTATTATTATTATTATTATTAAATCATGCTGTGACTTTAGGAGAGTGTTCTGCGCACAGTGGGTACCTAGGGAAGGCTTGGGAGTCAGAAAGACCTGGGTTCCAATGTCACCTCTGCCGCTTGCCTGCCGTGTGACCCTGGGCAAGTCACTTTACTTCTTTGTGCCTCAGTGACCTCATCTGTAAAACGGGGATGAAGACTGTGAGTCCCATGTGGGACAGGGATTGTGTCCAACCTGCTCTAAGCCAAGCGCTCAGTACAGTGCTCGGCACACGGTAGGCGCTCAATAAATACGATCGAATGAATCGAATAGATCCGCTTAATCTAAGCCAGCACTTAGAATAGCGTTCGACACATAGTGGGTTTTTAAAAAATACCATCGTTGTTATTATTATGATGATCATTTGATCAATAATATTGACAATATAAAAAAGCCACGGGCCTTATTGGAGAAAGTCCAGCTGTCAGGGGCCCTGGGTTCTAATTCCGGCTCCGCCGCTGGCCTGCTGGGTGACCTTGGGCAAGTCATCTGACCTCTCTGGATCTCAGTTTTCGCATCTGTAAAATGGGGATGAGACCAATCCCTGTCTCTTATCCGGGGAACCCTCTGTGGGATAGGGACTGTGCTTGCTCTCAGAATCTCGTTTCTACCCCAGAGCTTAGCGCAGAGTAAGCACTTAGTAAGTGTCCTAAAAATAGTCGGCTGCCTAATGAGCCTTCCGGACTAAAAGGTCATGGTGGGCAGGGAATGTCACTGTTTATTGGTGTAGTGTACTTTCCCAAGCGCTTAATACAGTGCTCTGCACACAGTAAGCTCTCAGCAATAATAATAATAACGTTGGTATTCGTTAAGCGCTCACTACGTGCAGAGCACTGTTCTAAGCGCCGGGGTAGATACAGGGGAATGAGGTTGTCCCACGTGAGACTCCCAGTCTTTGTCCCCATTTTACAGATGAGGGAACTGAGGCCCAGAGAAGTGAAGTGACTTGCCCACAGTCACACAGCTGAGCAAATACAATCGAATGAAAATACGATTGAATGAATTTAACCCTGGACCTGAGCATTTCACTGTTAGTCAATCCTATTTATTGAGCGCTTACTGGGTGCAGGGCACTGTACTAAGCGCTTGAGAGTACAAAAAATATCATTGCTAAATTGGAATCTCCCAGGCGCTTAGTAGGGAGCTCCGCACACACAGTTAGCACGCAATAAATACGATTATGTGAAAACGAAACAGTACAGCAGGCACATTCCCTGCCCACAACGTGTTAAATTGGTCTTTATGGTTTTGTATTCATCTAATTTTGTGACCATCTCGACAATCTCCTTAGACGGTGAGTTCTTTGTGGGACAGAGAACGGGTCCAACCTGAAGATCTTGTACTTACCCCCGTGCTTAGTACAGTGTCTGGCACATAGGAAGCGCTTAACAAAGAGCATTGGCATTGTTTTCTCTGCGATGCCACAGAAGGCTCTTTGGAGTAAAAAATCTGCCTTGAGCACCTGACGATAAGGCAGGGAGAGAAAAGCGGAGCCGGCGAGATGAATGTCACAAATAGAAGCAGCATGGCTTAGTGGCTAGAGCGCGGGCCTGGGAGTCAGAGGACCCTGGGCTCTAATCCCAGCTCCACGACGTGTCTGCTGTGTGACCTTGGGCAAGTCATTTCGCTTCTCTGTGCCTCGGTTACCTCAACTGTAAAATGGGGGTGAAGACCGCGAGCCCCACGTGAGACGGGGACTGTGTCCAACCAGAACGACTTGTATCTTCCCCGGGACCGAGAGCAGTGCCTGGCGCATAGTAAGCACTTAGATGCCATTAAAAATAAAACAAAACAGAAATCTAGGCTTTGGAAGCTCTTAATGAGGACTCCAATGACTGGCATTAAAGTGGGAGCCTAAAGTTGAAATGGAGAAGGATTTGTTGATTCGCAGTTGGCAGGACAAGCCGTATGATCCAGCTCTTTGTTTTGTTGTTGCTTACCTGGAGTCTTCTTGGCTGTGAAATTTTTTAATCCGACCCCACCACCGACTCAGATTAGGGCTCGGGAAGTTTTCCACCCGTCCCAAGCCCGTGATTGTACCTGTAATCGCTTTGTGTTTTCTTGGAAGAGAAAGAAAATGTTCTTCGGTCTGAAATCTCCTGACCGGAAAATGAACCGTTTTTAAAAACGAGAGGAGATTGCGCTGACCCCTTTGGAGAGTTCTGAGAACGGAAGAAAAAGAAAGCGTCTTTCCTCAGACCATTTCTCCAGTTTTTCATCTTAGGGGTAACTGGGAAACAGCTTGAGATGAAGACGTGGGACTTGGTGGGAGTTGAGTCACCGAGGATGTTTTCCGAGTTGGAAAACAATGATTAACAACAAAGTGACGATGTGTGAATCGCAACTCGCTCTCTGTTTTTACATAAGCCGGAAGCTAGAAGACTAAAAAACATTTTAACTAAGATGTAGAATAATTAGACGATTTCTCAAAATGTTTCCAGTGCCTTACAAATATGTCTAATTGGCCATAAAGCTGGGAGACTCCCCTCTGAAAAATGCTAAACTTTTAAATGGAAAATAAATGGCACCAGATCGAGAGGAGATTCTCGAAGCCTGAGGGCAGCCGATTCACGACAGACACGAGGCAACTCGTCTTCGAAGTGTGGTGTGTAATCTTAGGAAATTCATTAGGGCTGGAAATCGTTCCACCTGAAAATATCCATTGGAATTTTAAGATGGATTTGGATAAATTCATCCAGTCGTATTTACTGAGTGCTTTCTAATAGTAATAATGTTGGTATTTGTTAAGCGCTTACTACGTGCAGAGCGCTGTTCTAAGCGCTGGGGGAGATGCAGGGGAAGCCGGTGGTCCCACGTGAGGCTCACAATCTTAATCCCCATTTTCCAGATGAGGTCACTGGGGCCCAGAGAAGTGAAGTGACCCGCCCACAGTCACACAACTGACAAGTGGCAGAGCTGGGATTCGAACCCATGACCTCGGACTCCCAAGCCCGGCCTCTTTCCACTGAGCCATGCTGCTTCACTGCTTTCCGTGTGCGGAGCACTGTCCTAAATGCCTGGAAGGTACAATTCTGTTGCCGACGTGTTCATTCCAAGCGCTTAGTACAGTATTCAATAAATACTATTGAATGAATGAACAATTCGGCAACAGAGAGAAATGAAAGAGACCCATTAAGGATTCCTTGTGATGTTGAAGGGGTGTCGGAGGAAAACACATGGGAATCGTATTTACTGAACTCTTACAAGTTCACGGAGTACTGTAGTAACTTCTTGGGGGGGGTTTAATGTTTTTTTTTAATGGCATTTAAAACACTGTTCTAAGCGCTTGAGGCGATTATGAATTAGGACAGACACGGTCACTGAACCTCACAGTCCAAATAGGCGGGAGAACAGGAGAACCAAGGCCCGGACAAGTGAAGTGACTTGACCGAGGTCACGCAGCAAGCATTTAGGAGAGCCGGGATTATTTGGTAAGCGCATACTATGTGCCAGGCACTGTACTAAGTGCCGAGGTAGATATCAATTAAGCCGGTTGGACTCAGTCCCCGTCCCACCGGCGGCTCGACGCCTTAATCCCCATTTTCCTGATGAGCTAAATTGAACCACAGAGAAGTGAAGTCTCACGGCAGACAAGTGTCGGGGCCGGGATTGGAACCCAGGTCCTTCTGATTCCCAGGCCTGGGCTCCATCCACTAGGCTATACTGGTTCTCCGGAATAGAGCACATGTCAAGATAGATGATCCCTATCCTTCTGGAGCTTGCGTTCGAGCAAGGGAGACGTCAAGAGAGCTCATGAAGGACTTACAGGGATTTCTGGCTTAAAGGTCCGTCGAGATGAGTTATTGTAAGAAAGAGCCGGTGCGGGCGGGAAGACCGCATCACTCTCCCCGCCTCCGAAGCTTTATTTAAGAGAGGCAGCGTGGCTCAGTGGAAAGTGCCCGGGCTTGGGAGTCAGAGGTCATGAGTTCGAATACCGCCTCTGCCACTTGCCAGCTGTGTGACTGTGGGCAAGTCACTTCACTTCTCTGGGCCTCAGTTCCCTCATCTGGAAAATGGGGATTAAAACCGTGAGCCTCCCGTGGGCCAACCTGATCACCTTGTATCCCCCAGCGCTTAGAACAGTGCTCTGCACATAGTAAGCGCTTAACACATACTACCATTTATTTAAAATCCCATCTTTCCCGAGAAGCCTTCCCCGACCTGTTTCGGCGTACTCTCCCAAGGGTCAGTACGGTGCTCTGCGCGCAGCGGGTGCTCGATAAATACCCTTGATTGAGCGAACCGATGGCCGCCGCTATTCGGCCATTCCTTCGATCGTATCTATCGAGCACTTGCTGCGTGTGCAGAGCACTGTACTGAGCACTTGGGAGAGTATAATGCACCAGAGTTGACAGATGTGTTCCCTGCCCACAGCCCGTTTCCCATCTACTACTTCTCTTTGAGTAGAGCACTTTCTCGCCTTTGCTGGTTGAAGGTGGGAAGGCCAGCGGTGGTGTGGAAAAAGGGCTCTTCCAGAATCTCCACGGTTACCGAAGTCGATGGACATTCCCGGCCACTTCCAAACGTCTCCGGGGTTACAAAAGACAATGGAGACGCGTGGGGACCCCCCGGACCTCTCCATAATTACAAAAAACAGTGGAGATAGCTGACAGCCTCCACGTATCTCCACGGTTACAAAAGACAGTGGGGACAAGGGGAAACCTCCAGACGTCTCCATGGTTACAAAAGGGGATGGAGGAACCCGACAGCCTCCACGTATCTCCACGACTACAGAAGACAATGGAGAAGAGAGGCCGCTTGGCTTAGTGGAAAGAGCCCGGGCTTGGGAGTCAGAGGTCGTGGGTTCTAATCCCGGCTCCGCCGCTTGTCGGCTGGGTGACTTGGGCAAGTCACTTCACTTCTCTGTGCCTCAGGTCCCTCATCTGGAAAATGGGGATTAAGACCGTGAGCCTCACGTGGGACAACCTGATTACCCTGTATCTACCCCAGCCCTTAGAAAAGTGCTTGGCACAGAGTAAGCGCTTAACAAATACCATCATCATCATCATCATCACCCGGTCAGGCTGCTTCTCAAGGGTCCTTTATTCCGACTCTCCATCTTCACCCACCTCACTTGAACTCGATTCCCCGGGCCGTTTTCCTTGATATTCCTGGGTGACCCTCTTCGCTCTTCCCAATGAGTCTCAATACGTCAGTGTGTAGAAATATCTAGAGAAGCAGCATGGCTTAGTGGAAAGAGCCCGGGCTTGGGAGTCAGAGGTCATGGGTTCTAATCCCAGCTCTGCCGCTTGTCAGCTGTGTGACTGTGGGCAAGTCACTTAACTTCTCTCTGCCTCAATTACCTCATCTGTAAAATGGGGATGAAGACTGTGAGCCCCGCGTGGGACAACCTGATTACCCTGTATCTCCCCCAGCGCTTAGAACAGTGCTCTGCACCGAGGAAGCGCTTAACAAATACCAACATTAGTATTATTATTATTAGTGGAAAGAGCCTGGGCTTGGGAGTCAGAGATTGTGGGTTCTAATCCTGGCTCCGCCACTTGTCGGTTGTGTGACTTTGGGCAAGTCACTTCACTTCTCCAGTCACTTACCTCATCTGTAAAATGGGGATGAAGACTGTGAGCCCCACGTGGGACAAACTGATTACTTTGTATCCCCCCAGCGCTCAGAACAGTGCTTGGCACGTAGTAAGCATTTAACAAATACCATCATTATTATTAGTAGTAATAGGAGTAGTAAGCGCTTCACAAATACCATGATTATTATTCATTCATTCAATCGTATTTATCGAGTGCTTACTGTGTGCAGAGCGCTGTATTAAGAGCTTGGGAGACTACAATGCAGCAATAAACAGACACAGTCCCTGCCCACAACGAGCTTCTGACATCTCCTTGGTTACAAAAGCTAATGGAGATACCAGACAGCCTCCGCATATCTCCATGGTTACAAAAGACCATGGAGCTGCATGGCAACCTCCAGACATCTCCATGGTTACAAAAGACAATGGAGATAGCTGACAATCGCCACATATCTCCTAGGTTACCAAAGACAGTGGAGACACGTGGCAACCTCCAGACATCTCCTGGGTTACAAATAACAATGGACACACCTGACAGCTTCCACATATTCTCCAAGGTTACAGAAGACCTTGGAGACACCTAATAATAATAATGATGATGATGGTATTTGTTAAGCGCTTACTATGTGCCAAGCTCTGTTCTAAGCGCTGGGATGGATACAAGGTAGTCAGGTTGCCCCATGTGGGGGCGCACAGTCTTAATCCCCATTTTGCAGATGAGGTCACTGAGGCACAGAGAAGTGAAATGACTCAGCCAAAGTCACATAGCTGACTAGGATTAGAACCCATGACCTCTGACTCCCAAACCCGGGTTCTTTCCACTGAGCCACGCTGCTTTCCCAGCCTCCAAATATCTCCACCATTACGAAAGACAACGGAGCTACCTCGTTACCTCCAGCTGTCTCCGTGCTTAAAAAAGACAATAGAGATGAATAATAATAATAATGTTGGTATTTGTTAAGCGCTTACTCTGTGCAGAGCACTCTTCTAAGCACTGGGGTAGATACAGGCTAATCAGGTTGTCCCACGTGAGGCCCACAGTTAATCCTCATTTTACAGATGAGGGAACTGAGGTACAGAGAAATTAAGTAACTCGCCCACAGTCACCCAGCTGACAAGTGGCGGAGCCGGGATTAGAACCCATGACCTCTGACTCCGAAGCCCGGGCTCTTTCCACTGAGCCACGCTGCTTCTCTAGAGGTTCGTGGCGGCCTCCAGTTGGCCCCAAAATAAACATGGTGTGGCCAGACCCTCGTTGGAACAACGTTCAGGATCTCGTCGGAGATGAAACAGAAGCGAAGAGACTGAAAGGGAAGGATTTCGGTGTGAGAGAAACCAGAGATCTGCCTTCCCACGGGAAGAGCCAACCAGTGAGAGGAGAGGAAACTTTAAGTCCAGGAGAGAGAATCTTTGCCGACTTCCTTCCTGCCTGCCGGGATTCACTCCGCTAGCCTCGGTGCCTTATATCCACTCGGAACTCTGCGTATCTAAGGAACTTGCTTATAAACCCATAGTAGCGTATATGTCCGTCAAAACCCATTCGTTTATGGAAGCCGCGTAGCCTAGTGGATACAGCTCGGATTGGGGAGCCGGTAGGATCTGGGTTTTAATCCAGGCTCTGCCACGTCCGCTGCGTGACCTAGGGGAAGTCACTTTGCTTCTCTGTGCCTCAGTGACCTCCTCTGGAAAATGGGGTCTACGACCGTGAGCCCCATACGGGACAGGGACTGTGGTCCATCTTCTTAGTACACGGCCTGGCTCGTAGTAAGCGTTATGGGCAGGGAAAGTGGCTGCTGATCCGTTGCATCATTCTCTCCTGAGTACCTGGTGCTGTGCTCTGCATATAATAATAATGTTGGTATTTGTTAGCGCTTACTATGTACAGAGCACTGTCCTGAGCACTGGGGAGATACAGGGGAATGAGGTCGTCCCACGTGAGGCTCACAGTTAATCCCCATTTTCCAGATGAGGGAACTGAGGCCCAGAGAAATAATGTTGGTATTTGTTAAGCGCTTACTACGTGCAGAGCACTGTTCTAAGCGCTGGGGTAAACACAGGGGAATCAGGTTGTCCCACGTGGGGCTCACAGTCTTCATCCCCATTTTACAGATGAGGGAACTGAGGCCCAGAGAAGTGAAGCGACTCGCCCACAGTCACCCAGCTGACAAGTGGCAGAGCCGGAAATCGAACCCATGATCTCTGACTCCCAAGCCCGGGCTCTTTCCACTGAGCCGCGCTGCTTCTCTATAATAATGGCAGTTGTTAAGCGCTTACTATGTACAAAGCACTGTTCTAAGCGCTGGGGAGGATACAAAGCAATCAGGTTGTCCCACGTGGGGCTCACACTCTTGATGCCCATTTTACAGATGGGGGAACTAAATGTTGGTATTTGTTTGTTAAGCGCTTACTACGTGCAGAGCACTGTTCTAAGCGCTGGGGTAGATACAGGGTAATCAGGTTGTCCCACATGAGGCTGACAGTCTTAATCCCATTTTACAGATGAGGGAACTGAGGCCCAGAGAAGTTAAGTGACTTGCCCCCGGTCACACAGCTGACGAGTGGCAGAGCTGGCCAATGAGTACCACTGATTGACTGGTCGATTATTTAAAAATACCATTTTAGGTGGATTTAGCAGGATCTGGATCTGGCTGACCTGAGCACTTACTGTGTGCAGAACAAAATGGAGTAGAACCAAAAACCGACGCATTCCTGGCTTACAGTCTAGAGTGGGGGAGGCAGACATTAATAGAAAAAAATCAGATGACAGATATGGACATAAATGCCATGGGGCTGGGAGGGGGATGAACAGAGGAAAGAAATCAGGGCTAAAAGGGAGTGGGAGAAGAGGAAAGAGGGGGCTTAATCAGGGAAGGCCTCTTGGAGGAGATGGGCCTTCAATAAGGCTTTGAAGAGGGGAAGAATCATTGCCCTAATGGTTTATGACTCGCACTATTTACACACCATTTCCCAACTAACAGGCTTTCTTTGTTGGCTCCCTTTCTTTTTTCCCCTAAGAAAGAGCTCCTACATCTTTGAAACCGCTGGAATAAAAACGCTCTCAAGTAACCGCTGTTGTGTGTTCTATTAGACAACGCGCACAGAGCTTTTCAAAGGACCTTACCGAATCCTGACCTGGAGGACGGGTCTTTGAAGTCTAGAAAACACATATAATCTCCTTTTACTTAGTGTAACAGACGAGCTATATTTACCATGCTCATGTCAGTATGGATTTTTTTTTTGTTATTTTATTTTTTTTTTTTTTGTTCCCAGTCCAAGGTGTAGGGTAGGCTAGAGATGATCAATTTGGGATCCATCTGAAAGTTGACTTTGATCTCCTTAAAGCTATCAATCTCAGCTCTGGAAGGAACAAAGAGATAAGAGGAACTGGAAATCTAATTTGCATCTTCTAGCTTTTGGAAAAAAAAAAATGATGGGGAAATGGGTAACTAAATAACCTGAGAGCAAAGAGTCCTACTTCATTCTCTGCAGGGCCTTTGAAAAATGGCTTGTTTTATGGCCAAAGAGACATCCAACATACTGTAGTGAGATAAAATCCAGTAACTCAATTACAGCCATGGGCAGTCTGATTCTTTATATGGCTCATAAAATTCGGATTTGTTTTTCATGATTAACTAGGACCTGTATCTTCTGTGGGCTGCGAGCCGTTAGCTGTAGAATAAGAACGAAGATTTGGTCTTTGGAAAGAAATAAACCGGAAAGCGGAGGCTAATTGTTAATGGGAGGAGGAGAAAAAAAAAAATGTACACCTAGTGAAAGTCAAGAGTTTATCGATAAACCCTCTTGGGAAGGTTAATGCATAGAATTATGGATTTTTTCTAATAGTAATGATGACGATGGTATTTATTAAGTGCTTACCATGTGCCAAGCCAACTGTTGCCAAGGCTACAGGAAGCACCAAGGCCGTCGGCCCTTTTTCCAAGCATTCCCCGAACACCCTCTTTAGACCGTGAACCCCAAACGGAACAGGGACTCGGCTCTGATTGCACTGGATCGATCCCGATCAGTCCATCGTTCAATAGTATTTATTGAGCACTTACTGTGCGCAGAGCACCGTACTAAGCGCTTGGAATGGACGATTCGGCAACAGAGAGAGACGATCCCTGCCCATCGACGGGCTCACGGTCTAATCGGGGGAGACGGACGGACATAAACAAGGCAACTTAATCACGATAAATAGAATCGAGGGGATGGACACCTCATTAACAAAATAAATAGGGTATTAAAAATAGATACAAATGAGCACAGTGCGGAGGGGAGGGGAAAGGAGAGGGGGAGGAGCAGAGGGAGAGCGGGGAAAGAGGGCTTAGCTGAGGGGAGGTGAAGGGGGAGCAGAGGGAGCGGAGGGAAAAGGGGAAGCTCAGCGTGGGAAGGCCTCTCGGAGGAGGTGAGCTCTTCCTCAGGAGGGCTTGGAAGAGGGGAAGAGAGTGAGTTTGGCGGAGGTGAGGAGGGAGGGCGTTCCGGGACCGCGGGAGGACGTGGGCCAGAGGTCGACGGCGGGACGGGCGAGACCGAGGGACGGTGAGGAGGTGGGCGGCCGAGGAGCGGAGCGTGCGGCCTGGGTGGTAGAGAGAGAGAAGGGAGGAGAGGGAGGAGGGCGTATTTAGTATTTAGGTCCAACAGTGGTATTTTTTGAGCGCTTACTGTGTACTGAGTCCTGTAAGCGCTTAACAAATACCAACATTATTATTATTATTACTAAGCACTTGGGAGCACTTGCCCTCCTGAGAGCTCCCCTCCTCCAGGAGGCCTTCCCAGACTGAGCCCCCCTTTTCCTCTGCTCCTCCTCCCCTCCCCATCGCCCCGACTCTCTCCCTCTGCCCTACCCCCTTCCCCTCCCCGCAGCGCTTGTGCGTATTCATATATATTCATTGCTCTATTTATTTTATTAATGACGTGCATCGATCTATGGTCTATTTATCTATTTTGATGGTAGTGATGCCCATCTGCTTGTTTCGTTTTGTTGTCCGTCTCCCCCTTCTAGACTGTGAGCCCGTTGTTGGGTAGGGGTTGTCTCTATCTGTTGCCGAATTGGACTTCCCAAGCGCGTAGTACAGTGCTGTGCACACAGTAAGCGCTCAATAAATACGATTGAATGAATGAATGAAGGAGAGGACAATACAACAGAGTTGGAAGAAACGTTCCCTTCTCTGGAAGCTAGAGGAGGAGCTTCACAGTCATCCAGTGCTTAACACTTCACTTTTCTGTGCCTCACTTCCCTCATCTGTAAAGAATGGGGATTTAATAATAATACCGGTGGTGGTTAAGCACTTTCTAGATGCCAAGCACTGTTCTAAGCCCTGGATTTGAGACTGTGAGACCAGTGAGGGACAGGGACCGGGCCTAACCCAATTACCTCGTATCCATCCCTGTGTTTAGTACAGTGCCTGGCACATAGTAAGCACTTAACAAATACCACAATTATTAGTATTATTATTAACACATTGCCTGGCATAGAACAAGCACCTACCATGATTAATAGGGTTATAATTATAAAATTAACGTGGAGGTTTAGCAAGCCTCTCAAGTGCAATGTCAGCAAGCAATATTTTCTCCCCAAAGGTCAGCACCCACTAAACTCTGAAGAAATACTTCTTACTGATGAATTACGGCGGTGGAGAAGATAACATGGAATGAAAATTGCTCTGCCCATCGGCAAATGTTAACACTGATCTCTGAAGACTGGAAAAAAAGGACCCTACGGAAAGGGGCAAGAAACAAGTTGAGCAGATTCTGGGTTTCTGATCCTACAAGGCAGAAAACTTTTCTACTGGAAATGGAGTATCGCTCCCTGGAGAGGGGAGGCAAATAGGCGGAAAAGATTCGGCCGGAAACGCGGAGATACGGCAACGACAGGAGAGCGGTGTCTTTTCATCCCTATTTTCTACGGCTGGAGAAAAGAGATGACTTTGGGTGCGGCTTGACTGTTTCACCAGCTTCCAGAATCTCGTGGGCTACATTTCACTCTGAGAGAATTGTTTTATTTCCAGCTATGAAAGGAGGGGGAAAAGAGGAGGGATGTGTAAAAAGGATGCTGACAAACTATGGACTAGCTTTCCTGAACATCGTAGAATATCCTTAGATGTTAATGGCGGCTTTTATATTTATAAAGTAATACAATAAGGAGAAGCGGCAAGGCCTAGTGGACAGAGCGGGGTCCTGGGAGTCAGAAGGACCTGGGTTCTAATCCCGGCTCTGCTCCTTGTCTGCTGTGTGGCCTCGGGTAAGGCGCCTCACTTCTCTGTGCCTCAGTTATCTCATCTGTAAAATGGAGATTAAGACTGTGGGCCCCACGTGCGACAAAGACTGTGTCCAATGCGCTTAGCTTCTATCTATCCCAGTGCTTAGAACAGTGCTTGACACGTAGTAAGTGCTTAAAAAATACCAATATCGTTGTCATAATTGTTGATGTACAGGTTATATGCAGAGCATTGAGCAGAACACTTAGACCCTGACAATAGAGTCAGTAGACACATTTCTCCCACTCACAGGGCTATACGGCTAGTGACTGGGGAATCCAATAATAATCATAATAACTGTGGTATTTGTTAAGTGCTTACTATGTGCCAGGGACTGTACGAAGCAGCGTGGCTTAGTGGAAAGAGCCCGGGCTTGGCAGTTAGAGGTCATGGGTTCGAATCCCAGCTCCATCACTTATCAGCTGTGTGACTCTGGGCAAGTCACTTTGCTTCTCTGGGCCTCAGTTCCCTCATCTGTAAAATGGGGATTAAGTCTGTGAGCCCCACGTGGGGCAACCTGATTACCTTCTATCCATCCCTGCGCTTAGAACAGTGCTTGGCACATAGTAAGGGCTTAACAAATGCCATCACCGTTATTATTATTATTACTCACAAGGAGCCCGTCCTCTAGAATGCAAGCTCACTGTGGGCAGAGAAGATGTCTGTAATATTGCTGTGATCTCCCAAGCGCTTAGTATAGTGTCCTGCACTCAGTAAGCGCTCGATAAATATGACTGATCGATTGACTGATTAACAGCGAGCTTACAGTCTAGAGGGAGAAGGGAGGCATCAATAAAAACAAATGAATTACGGATATGGACAAAAAGGTGCTGTGGGGCATCTGTCAGCTGTGTGACTGTGGGCAAGTCACTTAACTTCTCTGTGCCTCAGTGACCTCATCTGTAAAATGGGGATGAAGACTGTGAGCCTCACGTGGGACAATCTGATGACCCTGTATCTACCCCAGGGCTTAGAACAGTGCTCTGCACGTAGTAAACGCTTAACAAATACCAACATTGTTATTATTATTATTAAAGGGAGAAAATCCAAGGGCAGGAATGATGCCCAAGAAAGTGAGGAAAGAGGAAATGAGGACTTAATCAGGGAGGACCTCTCAGAGGAGATGTGCTAAGGGGATGTGTGACCCTCTAAGGACAGGGTAGACGTTCGATATAATCCATTGGAAGAATGAATAAACATCTTGTCAACGCTCTTTCTGTAGAGGATGAGATTTAGAGGATTTAGGGCAGAGCTGACCATTAGCATTTGACACTCACGCCTTAAAAAAGAAATATTTGATTCCAGCTGCATTTCTTCTCCTCTCGTTGCCTTCATGTTGCTTTCACATGAAGCTGCGGTATTTACGACGCTATCTCCGAGTCCCGTCAGGGTTTCGTTGGAACTATAATTTTGCAAAGTTGAACGGGAGTGGTCCGGGAAACATGATTCTGGGAATTTTGAATGGGAACTGGAGCTTGCATCTACCAGGACAATGGGAAAGGCAGCCCAGATTGATAATCCTGACTGTCGCCCCCCTGTAGACAGCACCACCATCCTCCCTGTCTCACAAGCCCGGAACTTTGGCCTTAGCCTCGATTCAACTCTCTCTTTCAACCTACATATTCGCTCTGTCACCAGATCTTGACGGTTCTACCTTCCCAACATGGCTAAAATCCATCCTTTCCTTTCCATCCACACGACTAGCCCCCCCTAGACCAGACTGAGCCCCCCCCCCTTTCCCTCTGCTCCTCCTCCCCTCCCCTTCCCCCCCTTCCCGCCCTCTGCTCTTCCCCCTTCCCCTCCGCTCAGCACTGTGCTCATTTGTATATATTATTTATTACCCTATTTATTTTGTTAATGAGGTGTATATCTCTATGATTCTATTTATCTTGATGATGTTGTTTTGTTCTGTTCTGTTCTGCTTTACCGTCTCCCCCGTTTAGACTGTGAGCCCGTCGTTGGGCAGGGATTGTCTCTCTCTATTGTCGAATTGTACATTCCAAGCGCTTAGTACAGTGCTCTGCTCATAGTAAGCACTCAATAAATACGATTGAATGCATGAATGACTATCATCTTCATCCAAGCACTCATCTTATCCTGTCTCGATTACTGCGTCTTCCTCCTCGCTGATCTCCCTAACTTCTGTCTCTGCCCACTCCACTCCAAATTTCACTCTGCTGCCCAGATCGTTTTTCTGCAAAAATGTTCAATCCACATTTCCCCCTCCTGAAGAACCTCCAGTGGTTGCCCATCCACCTCCGCATCAAACAGAAACTCCTCAGTGTTGGCTCTTTAAAGACCCCAGTCCTCTTGCAGGGATCACATCTACTAACTCTACTGGACTATACACTCCCAAGTGGAGAAACCACACTGTTTAGCGGGTAATAATACTAATGTTGGTATTTGTTAAGCGCTTACTATGTGCCGAGCACCGTTCTGAGCGCTGGGGTAGACACAGGGGGATCGGGTTGTCCCACGTGGGGCTCAAAGTCTTCATCCCCACTTTCCAGATGAGGTCACTGAGGCACCGAGAAGTGAAGTGACTTGCCCAAAGTCACACGGCTGACAGGTGGCCGAGCCGGCATTCGAACCCATGACCTCTGACTCCAAAGCCCGGGTTCTTTCCACTGAGCCACGCTGCTTCTCGGGCCTGGGAGTAGATCCCGGGCCTGGAAGTCGAAAGGATCTGGGTTCTAATCCCGGCTCCACCATTTGTCCGCTATGTGACCTTGGACAAGACACTTTCCTTCTCTGTGCCTCAGGTCCCTCATCTGTAAAATGGGGATTAAGACTGTGAGCTCCAATGGGGCATGGATTGTGTGTAACTTGATTAATTTGTATCTAACCCAGAGCTAGGTATAGTGTCTGGCACACAGTAAATATATATATATATTTTTAATGGCATTTGTTAAGCTCTTACTACGAGCCGGGCACTTTTCTAAGTGCAGGACTAGATTCAGAATAATCAGGTCGGGCACAGCCCCTGACCCATGTGGGGCTCACGCTCTAAATCCCCATTTTACAGATGAGGGAACCGAGGCCCAGAGAAGTGAAGTGACTTACCCAAGGTCACCGGAAGACAAATGGCAGAGCTGGAACTGGAACCCAGGTCCTTCCGATTCCCAGGCCTGTACTCTATCCACTACTATTTAAAACAACAAAAAAGTGGGAGACCCAGGATTAGAACCCAGGTCTCCTGACTCCCATCCCTGGGTGAAATTACTCTTCAATTTGAAACGGATATCTGATCAATAAGTTAAACCGTAATTTCAATGTGGAAATCAGATACCGTAGAGGTGATCCTCACTTTCCAACTATATGTTAATAATAATAACAATAATAATAATGATAAGAATAGTATTTGTTAAGTATTTACTATGTGCCAGGCACTGTATTAACAATAATAATAATAATAACGTTAGTATTCATTAAGCGCTTACTATGTGCCAAGCACTGTTCTAAACGTTGGGGTAGATACAAGGTTATCAGGTTGTCCCACGTAGGGCTCACAGTCTTCATCCCCATTTTACAGATGAGGTAACCGAGGCACAGAGAAGTGAAGTGACTTGCCCAAGGTCACACAGCTGACAAGTGGCGGAGCCGCGATTAGAACCCATGACCTCTGACTGCCACTGAGCCACGCTGCTTCTCGCTGGAGTGGATACGAGCAAATCGGGTTAGACACAGTCCCTTGTCCTACGTGGGGCTCACAGTCTCAATCCCCATTAGACAGATGAGGGAACTGAGGCCCAGAGAAGTGAAGCGACTTGGCCAAGGTCACAGGGCAGACGAGTGCTACATCGGCTCTCGTCGGGACACGGAGTGAAGACGACTCGGTCCAGGCCTCCCCTTCCCGGCACAGCGTGGGACAGGCAGACGCTGGTTCTCTGAGACAAAAGGTGGATTTGGGGCAGCTCCAGCTGATTGGGAAATTTCCAGGGCAGAAATTAGCCCCCGGTCTCTCAGTCTTCACGCAATCAGCAACAGGAAGGAGGTGGCTCTCCGGAGCAAAGGAAAGGAAAGGAAAGAGCCGGGAAGGCAGCTTGGCCGAGGGGATGAAGCACAGGTTGTGGAAGTCAGAAGGATCTGCTAACTGAGGCCTAGAGAAGTGACTGGCTCAAGGTCATCCAGCAGACAAGCGGCGGAGCCGGGAATAGAACCCAGCACCTTCTGAAGAAGCAGAAGAGAAGCAGCGGGGCTCAGTGGAAAGAGCCCGGGCTTGGGAGTCAGAGCTCACGGGTTCGAATTATTTTGTTAATGAATTGTACATCGCCTTGATTCTATTTAGCTGCCATTGTTTTTACGAGACGTTCTTCCCCTCGACTCTGTTTATCGCCATCGTTCCCGTCCGTCCGTCTCCCCCGATCGGACCGTGAGCCCGTCAGACGGCGGGGACCGTCTCTATCTGTTGCCGACTTGTTCATCCCAAGCGCTTAGTATGGTGTTCTGCACATAGTAAGCGCTCAATAAATACTGTTGAATGAATGAATGAATGAATGAATCCCTGCTCTGCCACGTGTCGGCTGGGTGACTGTGGGCCAGTCACTTCACTTCTCTGTGCCTCAGTTCCCTCATCTGTAAAATGGGGATTAAGACCGTGAGCCTCACTTGGGACAGGGGCTACGTCCAACCCGATTTGCTTGTATCCACCCCAGTGTTTAGTTCAGTGCCTGGCACATAGTGAGCGCTTAACAAATGCCATAGTGATAATTATTCTTATTATTACCCCAGCATTTGTTACAGTGCCTGACACCTAGTAAGCACTTAACAGATACCATCATAATAATTATTATTATTACCCCAGCGTTTAATACAGTGCCTGACACCTAGTAAGCAATTAACAAATGCCGTAAATAATAATTATTCCCATTATTACCCCAGTGCTTAATACAGTACCTGACACATACTAAGTGCTTAACATATACCCCCCCAAAAATGAATTGGTTGTTAACAAATACCTCAGTTATTATTATCATTATTTCTCCTTAGAAAATATACACTACACAACCACAGACAGACACATAGATAAGTCGATGGTGAGATTTTTATCAGTGCCCATGGGCTTATTAATAATAATATAGTAATAGTAATAATGATATCTGTTAAGTGCTTACAAGGTGCCAAGCACTCTTCCAAATGCTGGGGTAGGTCCAAGTTAATCAGGTTGGACACAGTCCCTGTCCCACGTGGGGCTCACCTCTTAATCCCCATTTTACAGATGAGGGAACTGAGGCCCAGAGAAGTGAAGTGACTTATCCGAGGTCACCCAGCAGACAAGTGACAGAGCTTGGATTAGAAGTCATGTCCTTCTGACTCCCAGGCCCGGGCTGTACCCACTAAGCCATGCTGGGCTTTCCTGGCTTTGTGAGGTAGGAGATGTTCTCTCCTCCTGGAGAAGCAGTGTGGCTTAAGGGAAAGAGCCCAGGCTTGAGAGTCAGAAGTCGTGGGTTCTAATCCTGGCTCTTCCACTTCTCTGATATGGGACTTTGGGCAAGTCACTTAACTTGTCTGGGCCTCAGTTCCCCCATCTGTAAATTGAGGATTAAGACTGGGAGCCCCTCCTGGGACAACCTGATTACCTTGTATCTATACCAGTGCTTAAAACAGCGCTTGGCACATAGTAAGCGCTTAACAAATACCTTTCTTTTCTAATTCATAACCAGGTTTCTGGACACAGAGCCGCAGGATCCCGACAGCACCATTCAAGTCTGTGAGAGACCTGAAAAATTCTCCTCGCCACATCCCCGACTTCCAGGAAATAAATCCAACTCCTCCATTCTAGCAACTCCGACTCTCCGTGTCCCGGAGAAGGAACTTGAAGGGACCGGGCCGGGAGAAGGAGACAGATCTATTGTGAAACATCCTCCGTGCCGGATGTTCGACTGGATGAAACGCTTAAGGAATCCTTTCAACCGCTAGGAGTTAGTGTCTTCATTTAGACGAGACACACTGTCAACCACGGCTAATCTTTAGCCCCACAGGAAAGCGGTAATCTCCCAGCAGGAGAGAGAAGAGAGCTGGAGTGATCTGAAATAGGAATTTAATATCTGGATCAATACCTTCAGAGGCATTTAAAACTACCAAAAAAACTGGGCTGGGGGAGAGTGCGTGTGTGTATCTGGGCGAAATTGATTGAGTGTGTGGTGTGGGTATGGTGTGGGTCTGTGTGATGCGTTTAGTGTTTGTGGTGTGTTTGTGTAGTAGGTGTGGGGTACGTGTGTGTGTTTTGCACGCACGTAGATGCGGTTCGGAGAGCGTGTGGGGTGTATGTAATAATAATAATAATGCTGGTAATTGTTAAGCGCTTACTATGTGCCAAGCACTGTTCTAAGTGTGGGGGTAATAATAATAATGTTGGCATTTGTTAAGCGCTTACTATGTGCAGAGCTCTGTTCTAAGCGCTGGGATAGATTCAGGGTAATCAGGTCGTCCCACCTGAGGCTCACAGTCTTCATCCCCATTTTCCAGATGAGGTCACTGAAGCCCAGAGAAGTGAAGTGACTTGCCCACAGTCACACGGCTGACAAGCGGCAGAGGCGGAATTCGAACCCATGACCTCTGATTCCCAAGCCCGGGCTCTCTCCACTGAGCCAGGCTGCTTCTCTGGTGTGTGGTCTGTGTGTTGTGCTTAGTGTTTGTGGTGTGAGTGTGTGTGTATGGTATGTGTGGGTTTGGGGTGTTATGTGGGTTTGACTGTGAGGGGGGTTGTGTGTGCTTTGTGCGGTGTGTGGGAGGTGTGGGTTTTTGGAGGGTGTGGGTAGGTTTGTGTGTTTGTGGGGTTTGTGGTGTGGGGGGGGGGATGGGTGGGGGGGTTGTTTGGGGGTGTGTGTGAGGTATGTGTGTGGTGTTTGGGGGTATATGTGTGGTATATGTGTGTAATAGACGTGCATACGGTACATGGGAAATATGAATATGTGCGTGGTGTGCCGAGGTATCGCTCTATGTGGTGCGGTGTGTCTGGTACATGTGTGTTTTGGGGAGCTTGTGGGTCTGTGTACATTCTAAGCACTTAGTACGGTGCTCTGCACATAGTAAGCGCTCAATAAATACGATTAAATGAATGAATGTGTGGGATATGTGTGGCGTGTCCATGCGTGTGTGTGGCGCGCGTGTTTGTCGTTGTAGTGTCCTCTCCCAAGAGCTAATTCCAGTGCTTGGCACACAGTAAGCGCTCAATAAATACGACTGAATGAATGACGAATGGGTATGTGTGTCTGTGGTATACATGTTTGTAGGGTATGTTACGTGCATGGGTATGTGTGAATTCATTCATTCATTCAGCCGTATTTATTGAGCGCTTCCTGTGTGCAGAGCACCGGACTAAGCAGTTGGAAAGTACAATTCAGCGACAGAGACAATGCCTACCCAACAGCAGGCTTACAGTCTAGAAGGGGGGAGACGGACAACCACACAAAACAAATAGACAGGCATCAGTAGCATCGAAATAAATGAAAACAACTATAGATACATATCATTGATAAAATAAATAGAATAATAAATATGTTCATACATACACAAATGTTGTGGGGCGGGGAGGGGGGTAGAGCAGAGGGAGGGAGTCGGGGCGATGGCGGGGGAGGAGGAGCAGAGGGAAAGGGATGGATCCGTGTGGGAAGGCCTCCTGGAAGGGGTGAGTTCACAGTAGGGTTTTGAAGGGGGAAGAGAGCTAGTTTGGAGGAGGTGAGGAGGGAGGGCGTTCCGGGACCGCGGGAGGACGTGGGCCAGGGGTCGACGGCGGGATAGGCGAGAACGGGGACGGCGAGGAGGTGGGCGGCGGAGGAGCGGAGCGTGCGGGGTGGGCGGTGGAAAGGGAGCAGAGAGGTGAGGTAGGAGGGGGCGAGGGGATGGACAGCCTTGAAGCCCAGAGTGAGGAGTTTTTGCTTCATACGAAGGTTGACAGGCAACCACTGGAGGTTTCTGAGGAGACTGAGGAGACTGTGAGTGTACGGTGTGCGTGTGCCTGTGTAATGAGGGATGAGACGATGGACTTCTCTGGGTGAAGCTCCCGGCTCCTGAACCTACATTCGCCCTCAGCCCCGACAGCCAGATGTTCTGTCAGAGAAACCTGGGAGGAAAGGGCAGAGAACCCCCTCAGGCCCCCAGGAGATGAGGACAGGCTTCCCTAATCCCCCAGCCCGGTCTGGGCTTCCATACTGGCCCAAGGGAAGGAGAATGGCCTCCCGCTTGCCCCCCACCCCTCAACCAGACAGGACCTCCACGCTTCCCTCAGGGGAAGGAGAACAGCCTCATCACCATCCAGCTCTGGGCCTCCACATTTGCTCCAGGGGAAGGAGAACAACCTCTCCCTGCCCCTGCCCTCCCTCCCCACTCTGGTCTGGGCCTCCACACGTGCTCCAGGGGAACCAGAACAGCCTTCCTCCCTCCCCAACCCCTCGTCCGGACAGAGCCTCCACGCTCCCCTCAGGGGAAGGAGAACAGCCTCCTCCCCAGCCCGGTCTGGGCCTCCACACCCGCTCCGGGGGAACGAGATCGGCCTCCCTCACTGCCTCAGCTCAGACAGGGCCTCCACACTCACCCGCACATCCAATCCGTCACCAACGCCTGCCGGTCGCACCTTTACAATATCGCCAAGATCCACCCTTTCCTCTCCGCCCAAACGGCTATCTTACCGGTACGGGCTCTCATAATATCCCGGCTGGATTATCGTGTCAGCCTTCTCTCTGATCTCCTGTCTCTTCCCACTCCAGTCTATTCTTCATTCCGGTGCCCAGCTCATCTTCCTGCAGAAATGCCCCGGTCATGTCACTCGCCTACTTAAAAACCTCCTGTGGTTGCCCATCGAACTCCTCTCGAAACAAAAACTTCTCTCTCTGGGCTTCGAGGCTGTGCATCCCCTTGCCCCCTCCTACCTCACCTCCCTCCTCTCTTTCCACCGCCCAGCCCGCACGCTCCGCTCCTCCGCCGCCCACCTCCTCGCCGTCCCCCGTTCTCGCCCATCCCGCCGTCGACCCCCGGGCCACGTCCTCCCACGGTCCCGGAACGCCCTCCCTCCTCACCTCCGCCAGACTCATTCTCTTTCCCTCTTCAAAACCTTACCGAGAGCTCACCTCCTCCAAGAGGCCTTCCCACACTGAGCTTCCCCTTTTCCCTCTGCTCCCTCTGCTCCCTCTCTGCTCCCCCTCCGCCCTCTGCTCCCTCCCCCTTCCCCCTTCACCTCCCCTCAGCTAAGCCCCCTTTCCCTCTGCTCCTCACCCCCTCCCCTCAGCACTGTTCTCATTTGTATATATTTTTATTACCCTATTTATTTTGTGAATAATAATGTTGGCATTTGTTAAGCACCTACTATGTGCAGAGCACTGTTCTAAGCATTGGGGTAGATACCGGGTCAACAGGTTGTTCCACGTGAGGCTCACAGTCTTAATCCCCATTTTACAGATGAGGTCACTGAGGCACAGAGAAGTGAAGTGACTCGTCCGAGGTCACACAGCTGACAAGTGTCGAAGCTGGAATTGGAACCCATGACCTCTGACTCCCAAGCCCAAGCTCTTTCCACTGAGCCACTAATGAGATGTACATCCCCTCGATTCTATTTATCGTGATTATGTTGTCTTGCTTTTGTCCGTCTGTCTCCCCCGCTTAGACCGTGAGCCCGTCACTGGGCAGGGATGGTCTCTATCTGTTGCCGAATTGTATATTCCAAGCACTTAGTACAGTGCTCTGCACATAGTAAGCGCTCAATAAATACTATTGAATGAATGAATGAATGAAAAAACAGCCTCCCCCTTGCCCCCCGCCCCTCATCCGGGCAGGACCCCCACACCCGCCTCAGGGGAAGGAGAGTAGCCTCCTCCCCGGCCTGGACTGAGCCTCCACACCCACTCCAGGGGAAGGAGAACCGCGTCCTCCACCCCGCTTGTTTTACGCGGGGACGACAAGGACGGTACCTTTCCCTAGAAAACTAATCCGAACGTCAGAGCGAACTACGGACCGGAGAGGGGAGAGACAGGAGGCCGGGAGGTCAGCAAGGATACAGAAATTAAGGCGGGATAGGATAAGTGCTTGGATTCACGTGGTAGCGACTCTTGTGCTGTCCTCTCCCAAGCGCTTAGTACAGTGTTCTGCACACAGTAAGCTCTGATAAAAACAGTCGTCTAAACGACTGTTGAGGCTCCCAGCCTAAGAGGGCGGGTGGGGGAGAACACGCTTTGAATCCTCGTTTTACAGATGAGGAAACTGAGGCCAAAAGAAGTGAAGGGACTGGGCCAAGGTCACTCGGCGGACGAGCGGCGGAGCCGGGATTAGAATCTAGGTCCTCTGACTCCCTCGCGAGGGGTCTTTCAAGTAGGCCTCACCGGTTGTGAAAAGCACCCTACCGAGGAATTGGAAGAGAGCAACAGAAGCACGGGATTTGTCGTTTGCCCTCAAGAAGCACACAGTCTGCTTCTGTAGGATGTAGAGACCAGTGACTCCATCAATCAATCCTATTTATTGAGCGCTTACTGTGCGCAGAGCCCAGTATTAAATGCTTGGGAGAGTACAACACAACAATAAACACACACATTCCCTGCCCACCTTGGGCTTACAGACTAGAGGGGGAGAAAGACATTAATAGAAAGAAATAAAATGGCAGATAGGGACATCATAAGTGGTGGGGGGGGGCTGGAAGGGGGATGTAAAAAGGGAGCGAGTCAGGGCGACGCGGAAGGGAGTGGGAGATGAGGAAAAGCGGGGCTTAGTCTGGGAAGTTCTCTTGGATCAGATGGGCTTCGACAAGGCTTTGAAAGAGGAGTCAGTGTCTGTGGGATTTGAGGAGGGAGGGCGTTCCAGGCCAGAGCGGGACGTGGGCGAGAGGTCGGCGGCGAAATAGACAAGATTAAGGCACATTGAGAAGGTTGGCATTAGAGGAGGAAAGCGCGGGGGCTGGGTTGCAGTGGGAGAGTAGAGAGGTGAGATAGGAAGGGGCAAGGGGATTGATGGCTTGAAAGGTCGAGAGCGAATGTAAGGCCCTTCTAGACTGTAAGCTCAGTATGGGCAGGTAAACTATCCACCAACCCTGTTATATTATTATTTCACCCTCCGCCAAGTGCTTAGTACGGGGCTCTGCCCCCAGTAAACGCCCCCCCGAATACAGTTGATTGATTATCCGCTCTAAATCCCAAGCGAAATTCCCAATTCCTCCAGATTCCGGTGCCGAGACAGATTTGGGCCCGAACTTTGAGGTCATCCGTGCCTCTGCTTCAGGAGAGGCCAGGAGCCTGTTGATTCTCTTTCTCGCCCCGCGACCCGAGGAAACCGCACTGGAAGAGAGAAAAGGAGTCTTTTCTCCCTGTATTTCTGTTTCTAACAGGAAGGCTTTGTTCAAACATCAAGGCACCCGAGTGATATGTGCGATAGAGAGATGGCTAGATTCGTTGTACTGACCCACAGGTCATTAAACACATTCCTCTTCGTATCACAGAGAGGAAAAAAAAATAAAATAAAACAAAACAAGAAATGTCAAGAGGGACCTTACTGACTTTAGCCGAGCACAAAAGACGTTTTGAACTTCACCGCGTGGCATGGATATCGGGGGCCCTTCCTCCGGGGTGAAGAGGGAAGGAGCGTGGCCCAGCGGCTAGACGATGGGCCCGGAGATCACAAGGACCTGGGCTCAAATCCCTGCTCTGCCGCTTAATAATAAAAATAATAATAGTGACGAGAATAAGAAGAAGAGCAACGTGGCCTAGTGGATAGAGCACGGGCTTGGGAGGCAGAGGACGTGGGGTTCTATTCCAGCTCTGCCACTTGTCTGCTGTGTGACCTCGGGCAAGTCTCTTTTCACAGTTCTGGGCCTCGGTTTTCTCATCTGTAAAATGGGTATTCAGACACATGGGGCAGGGACTGTGTTCTACCTATCTTGTATCTCCTCCAGCATTTAGTACAGGGGCAGGAACATAGTAAACACTTAACAAATACCGTTTAAAAAGAAAAAGAGGGAAGGCAGTTGGGCTGTTATCTCACCGAAGGATTCTGAACCACTCCGTCAAAGCGTGTATGCATTCCTTCATTCATTCATTCATCCATTCAATCGTATTTGTTGAGCGCTTACTGTGTGCACAGCACTGTACTACGCGCTTGGGAGAGTAGAGAAGCAGCGTGGCTCAGTGGAAAGAGCGCGGGCTTGGAAGTCAGAGGATGTGGGTTCTAATCCCGGCTCCTCCACTTGTCTGCTGTGTGACTTTAGGCAAGTCACCTCACTTCTCTGGGCCTCGCTTACCTCATCTGGAAAATGGGGATTAAAAGTCTGAGCCCCACGTGGACCGACCTGGTCAACTTGTATCGACCCCAGCGCTTAGAATGGTGCTTGGCACATAGTAAGGGCTTAACAAATACCAGCGTTATTATTACGGTAGAACAACAAACAGACACATTCCTGTCCGCAACGAGCTCCCAGTCTAGAGGGGGAGACAGACATTAACATACATAAATAAATAAGTAGATAAAGAAATAAATTACAAGGATATATAGATAAATATACATGTGTTGTGGGGGTGGGATGGAGGATGAATGAAGGGAGAAAGGAAGAGCGGCACAGAAGGGAGTTGGAGAAGAGGAGAGAATAATAATAATGATGTTGGTATTGGTTAAGCGCTTACTACGTGCGGAGCACTGTTCGAAGAGCTGGGGGAGATACAGGGTAATCAAGTTGTCCCACGTGAGTCTCACAGTCTTAATCCCCATATTACAGATGAGGGAACTGAGGCACAGAGAAGTTACGTGACTTGTCGAAAATCACACAGCTGCCAAGTGGCAGAACTGGGATTCGAACCCATGACTTCTGACTCCCAAGCCCGGGTTCTTAGTCAGGGATGGCTTTCTGGAGGAGATGGGCCCTTAATAAAACAGGCTATTACCTCATGGGGTGAGAGGGAGGTAGAGATAGGGCTCCTTGTGTTTCTGAGCCTCAGTGATTCAGTCAGTCGTATTTATTTTAAAGCTTAACGTATGCAGACCACTGTACTAAGCGCTTGGGGGAGGACAGTATAGCAATGAACAGCAACTGGAATTACCCCCGGTACAGTGTGCATAGCACTGCGTTAAGCCCCGGGGAAGGTACGATACTACAGAGTTGTATTTATAATCGATAAACACCACGGACTGATGAGGCCTCTTGCACGTACGAGGTACGTATCTACCAAACCTGTTCCGTCTGACTCTCCCAAGGTCAGTGTTCTGCACAGAGTAAGAGCTGAATAAATACCATTCGTTGATTGGCTGATTAACATATACACCCGTGTGTAAATATTTAAACACGCATATACAAGATTATGCAAGAATATACGCGTATTCACACACCTCATACATATTCAGTAGTATTCAATGTCTCCTTAATATATTAATAAGAATGATGGTATTTGTTAGGCGCTCACTGTGTGCCAAGCTCTGTTGTGCAGAGCATTGTACTAAGCACTGGGGAGAGCTCTACTGTGCGCTGAGCACTGAAGAGCCCTATTTTGAACACTTAGGAGATTATTAGAGTTAGTAGACGTGATCCCTATCCTCAACTAGTGTACAGTCTACCGCGTGCAGAGCACCGTACTGAACGCTTGGGAGATTAGACTGTAAGCCCGTCAGTGGGCAGGGACTGTCTCTATCTGTTGCCGCTTTGTCCATTCCAAGCGCTTAGTACAGTGCTCTGCACATAGTAAGCGCTCAATAAATACTATCGAGTGAATAAATGAACGAACGAGAGGACAGTAGAGTTAGTCGACGCGATCCTTGCCCTCAAGGAGCTTACAGTCTAGCTCGGGGAGCGAACATTTAGAAAATTGCAGGTTAAAAGGAAGTAACCGAGGGACCTTGGACAAGTCACTTGCCTTCTCTTGTTATTATTATTTTTATTATTAATACAGTGATCTGCCCCCTATAAGAGTCCGACACAGTGGTCCTGGCAAAGAATCAACCTTGTTGCTTCATGCCACGAAATATTGCGTCCAACCTGGTGGAAGCTACCTTGCCAACTACAGAACGGCGGAGGAAGAATGGGGAACTGGTTCTTTTAAGAATGAACTACACTGGCTCTCTGGGCCCGTAATTATACGGAACAGAAGCACGGTATAAGGACAGGATAATTGCAGGAATACTTTGCTCTCCTGAACTGAAGTTTTGTTGCAAGATCTGACGACGACAATGTGCACGATCATTATTTTAGGAGTGATTTCATAGCTCCAAGCACAAATTACCTAATCCGTATGGCATGTAATTGCTATATAACTTTAGGGTATTCATCATTTAATTACAAAGTATTGAAGCTACACCATTGTTTTGTGTACCCTACAAGGATGTCAGGGTTATTCACGGCCTCATCTGGGGATTCCCCTTGGTAGAAAATGCAGACGGCAGAAGCGGCGTGTCCAGGTGGGATGAGCGCAGCCAGAGGACTCGGGTTCTAATCCCGCCTCGGCCGATTGCCTGGCGCGTGACCCCGGGCAAGTCGCTTTAGTCTGTGCTTCAGGGTCCTCGACTGTAAAATGGGGGTGCGATATTTGTTCTCCTTATAAGTATGTTGTGGGCGGGGAATGTGTCTACTGTTATATCGTACTCTCCCAAGTGCTTGGTACAGTGCTCTGCACACTATAAGCGCTCAATAAATCTGATTGACTGACTGAATGACTCTGACCTGTTCTCACTCCCCTTCGGACTGGAAGCCCCAAGTGGGACAGCGACCGTGTCCAACCTCATTAGCTTAGGTGGAAGACTTGCTCTGAAGAGCCTGGAAAAGGTCATGAAATGCGCGGATGTAACGATCGCCACAACAATACAAATGGTCACGTCTATGGTGTTTCCGGTGACAACGTAGGGATCCGAAAGCTGGACGGTGAAAAAACAGGATAGAAAGAACACGGCCTCTTTCGAAATGTGGGGTTGGAGACGCCTTTTGGAAATGCCATGGACGGCCCCAAAGACCAACAAGTGGATTTTAGAGCAAATGAAACCAAAGTGACCAAATGACTCGACTTGGATGAGCGTATTTTGGACACCTTATCAGGAGGACTAATTTTCTGGAGAAGGCACTGATGCTAGGAAAAGTCCAGGGAAAACGTGGAAGAGGCAGACCGTCAGCTAGATGGATAGAGACTGTAACAACGATAATGGAAGAACCGTCAGAAAGGTTGAGGATTATGGCAGAGGACGGGACGTTCCGGAGAAAGTATATCGTGGGGTCGCTATGAATTGGAAACGACTCCATGGCACTTTATAATAACAATAATAATAAGCACTTAGAACAGTGCTTGACACGCAGTAAGCATTTAACAAATCAAATGATAATAATGAAAATAAATAACCACCAACACAATGCCGTAGCATCTCCCAGAGAGAACAGGGAATTTCATGGGACAAGGAAATCCTTATTACAATTATCCTGCCACGTGGTCTAGTGGATGGATCACTGGCCTTGAGGAATAAGAGGACCTGGGTTCTAGCCCCCCCCCGCCGCTTGTCTGCTGCGTGAACTTGGACAAGTCACTTCACTTCTCTGGGCTCCCGTTACCTCAACTATAAAATGGGGATTATGACTGTGAGCCCCATGTGGGACAGGGACTGTGTCCCACCTGATTACTCTGTGTCTACCCCAGGGCTTAGAACGGTGCCGGGCACATATTAAGCACTTAACAAATGCAATAATAATAATAGTAATAATAATCCCACGGGGGCTAGCTTTCCACCGCTTTCTGCCTCGTTGAGGAATGTGTCAAACGCACACTATTTTATTTTATTTTTGAATCCTCGCCCAGAGGATGGCACTGGACACTGCCCTGTTATCTTCAAGCTCTGTCGCATGCCCCTACCTGTAATTCGTTTTACTCTCTCCTCTCTAGATTGTAAATTCCTCGAGGGCGGGAATCCTGTCTATGCTGCTCTCCCACACACTTTATACAGTGCTCTTTACCCAGCAAGTGCTCCATCAATTTATTGAGCGCGTAGTAATTTTTTACGGCATTCGTTAGGGGCTTACTACGTGCCGGTCACTATACCAAACCCTGAGGTAGATGTAAATTTATCAGGATGGACACAGTCCCCATCCCACAGGAGGCTCACAGTCTTTATTCCCCATTTTGCAGACGAGGTCACTGAGGCACGGGGAAGGTATGTGGCTTGCCCGAGGTCGCACAGCAGATAAGCGGCGGAGCCGGGATCAGAACTCAGGTCCGTCTGAATCCCAGGCTTCTGCTCTACAAACTAGGCCACGCTGCTTCTCGAGAGGCTAACGGTACGCAGAGCACTGTACTACTACTAATGAAAATAATGTTGGTATTTGTTAAGCGCTTATTCATTCATTCATTCAATAGTATTTATTGAGCGCTTACTATGTGCAGAGCACTGTACTAAGCGCTTGGGATGAACAAGTCGGCAACAGATAGAGACAGTCCCTGCCGTTTGACGGGCTTACGGTCTAATCGGGGGAGACGGACAGACGAGAACGATGGCACTAAACAGCGTCAAGGGGAAGAACGTCTCGTAAAAACCGATGGCGACTGAATAGAATCGAGGCGATGTACGATTCATTAACAAAATAAATAGGGTAACGAAAATATATACAGTCGAGCGGACGAGTACGGTGCCGTGGGGATGGGAAGGGAGAGGTGGAGGAGCGGAGGGAAAAGGGGAAAATGAGGCTTTATCTGCGGAGAGGTAAAGGGGGGATGGCAGAGGGAGTAGAGGGGGAAGAGGAGCTCAGTCTGGGAAGGCCTCTCGGAGGAGGTGATTTTTAAGTAAGGTTTTGAAGAGGGAAAGAGAATCGGTTTGGCGGAGGTGAGGAGGGAGGGCATTCCGGGACCACAGGAGGACGCGACCCGGGGGTCGACGGCGGGACGGGCGAGACCGAGGGACGGCGAGGAGGTGGGCGGCGGAGGAGCGGAGCGTGCGGGGCGGGCGGTAGAAAGAGAGAAGGGAGGAGAGGTAGGAAGGGGCGAGGTGACGGAGAGCCTCGAAGCCTAGAGTGAGGAGTTTTTGTTTGGAGCGGAGGTCGATGGGCAACCACTGGAGTTGTTTAAGAAGGGGAGTGACATGCCCAGATCGTTTCTGCGGGAAGATGAGCCGGGCGGCGGAGTGAAGAATAGACCGGAGCGGGGCGAGAGAGGAGGAAGGGAGGTCAGAGAGGAGGCCGACACGGTAGTCTAGCCGGGATATAACGAGAGCCCGTAATAGTAAGGTAGCCGTCTGGGTGGAGAGGAAAGGGCGGATCTCGGCGATATCGTAGAGGTGAAACCGGCGGGTCTCGGTAACGGATAGGATGCGTGGGGTGAACGAGAGGGACGAGTCAAGGATGACACCGAGATCGCGGGCCTGCGGGACGGGAAGGATGGTCGTGCCATCCACGGTGACGGAGAAGTCTGGGAGCGGACCGGGCTTGGGAGGGAAGATGAGGACGTGCCGTGCACTGTTCTAAGCGCTGGGGTAGATACAGGGTAATCCGGTTGTCCCACGTGAGGCTCACCGTTAATCCCCATTTTACAGACGAGGTAACTGAGGCCCAGAGAAGTGAAGTGACTCGCCCGCAGTCACACAGCTGACAAGTGGCAGAGCCGGGATTCGAACCCATGACCTCTGACTCCGAAGCCCAGGCTCTTTCCACTAAGCCACGCTGCTTCCCACTAAGTACTAAGCACTTGGGAGAATACAACGCAACAGAATTAGCAGACACGTTCCCCGCCCGCAGCGACCTTACGGTCTAGACAGGGAGATAGACATTTTAAAAAGTATTGATTGACCAGAGGGTAAATATTCTCGGGGAGAAGAATTAATGTTATCTCCGGCGATGCTCTCGAGGGAAATAAAAAGTTACGGGGCCGAGTCAGTTACTTCTCCTCTAACAGAGTCCGGGTTCCGAGGCTGCCCGCTTTGACTCAGCGAGCGTTCCAGACCATAGCAATCTCCGAAAAACAAATCCCTCTCTAGAAGGTTCTGTTTTTGACTCCAGCACCAATTACCCCGGTTTTGTTATAGCCTTCAGATAAGCGGAGGAGACAAGAGACCCGCTGGTCTCGCTGCTGATTCGGAAGACAAAACCAATTGCTGGGAGGAAGTCATCATGATTCTAATCTCGCCCATTCGGGGAACGGGGAATCTGAAATGTCTATTCCCAGAGATGGAGACTGGGACCAGTTCGTTCACCTCGGGCCGAAGACCGTTGGAGGTTTCAGTTTTCGATGGGAGCGTATTGGCTCTGCTGTGGGAAAATGGATTCGTTCGTTCATTCGAGGGTATTTACTGAGCGCTTACTTGTGTGCAAAGAACTGAATTCAGCCTTCGGGCGACTACAGTGTAATAATGAACAGACACATTGTCTGCCCAGGACGAAACGCATCGAAGCAAACTTCATCTTGGGCTTTACTGGGAGAAGCGGCGTGGCCTGGTCGATAGAGCTCGGGTCTGGGAGTGAAAGGACCTGGGTTCTGACCCCGGCTCTGCCGATCGCTTGCCGTGTGACCTTGGACAAGTCACTTCGCTTCTCCAGGCCTCGATTGTTCAACGGGCCTTCGTCACCTGTTCTCCTTCCTACCTAGACCGTGAGCCCCATGTAGGGCAGGGACTGTGACCGGCCTAATTAATTTGTTCCTACCCCGGTGCTTAGAAGAGTGTTGGATCCATATTTTTGCAGATAATGCAACTGAGGCCCAGAGAAGCCAAGTGATTGCCCGAGGTCACACAGCAGGTGAGCGGCAGAGCGGGGATTAGTCCATCCCCTGCCTGTACTCTTTCCGCTAGGCCACAACGTGGGGTTGGGTGGAGAGCGCTTAGGTGGAGAAGGAAGTCGCTAAGACATGCGGGAATTAACAGGGGAGACCTAGCGGAAAGAGTCCGGGGACGCGGGTTCTAGGCCCGGCTCTGCCACTGGCCTGCTGTGTGACCTTGGGCCAGTCACTCAACCTCTCTGTGCCTCCGTTTTCTCATCTGCAAAATGGGGGTCAGATAGCCTCACTCCCTCCCTTGGAGCGCCTGCGTCTGATCTGATTCACCTTATAACTACCGCAGTGCTGAGCAGTTCTCGGTTCACGGTAAGCGCTTAGTCGATCAATCGAAGCTATTTATTGAGCGCTTAGTGTGCTCAGAGAGCACCTCACCGAGCGCTCTAGAGAGTACAAAACAACAGAGTCGGTAGAAACGTTCCCTAACCTCGAAGAGCTTGCGATTTAGAGGGGGAGACGGACATTAACATAAATAATTGGCCAAATAGCACAGGGGTAATAGCTAAAGCAGAGGCCCGCGAGTCAAAAGATCATGGGTTCTAATCCCCGCTCCGCCACTTGTCTGCTGTGTGGCCTTGGAAAAGTCACTTCACTTCTCTGGACCTCGCTTTCCTCCTCTGTAAAACGGGGAATGAGACCGTGAGTCTCACGTGGGGCAGGGACCGGGTCCGACGTGATTCACTTGTATCCATCCCAGTGCTTAGTACAGTGCCCGGCACACAGTAAGCGCTTAAATACCACAGTTACTGTAATGGACTATTATCAATAAACAAATATGGATGCGGGCATAAGTGCCGAGGGGCGAATTGCCAAGTACTCAACGGGTCCAACTTCCTGCGGGATCCAAATTGCGGTTTATAAATGATGCCCTCTGGAAGTACAAAGTACCATTCCTTCATTCGACCGAATTTATTGAGCGCTTACTGCGTGCAAAGCACTGTACTAAGCGCTTGGGAGAGGACAATACGACAACAGACAGACACATTCCTGCCCGCAGAGAGCTCGCAATCTAAAGGGGCCTGAAGGTAATCCACAGACTAACACAGACGCAGGCCTGGATACCAAAAAGGCCAGCCCGTTCGGCTACCTTCCAGAGAAACCATCACGCAAACCAATTAAAAGCAGAGCAGTCGTGCTAGGACCCTGCAGCCGAGCTTCACCCGATACCCGCTCTCGATCCCTTCGACTGACAGAAATCCTTAATAATGTCATTTATTTTGGCCGGCGAGTGGTTCAGACACGATTTTTGACGCGCCCTTTGAGGGTTGTGTCTTAAAGGTAATAATGATAATAACGTTGGTATCTGTTAAGCGCTTACTATGTGCAGAGCACTGTTCTAAGCGCCGGGGGAGAGACAGGCTGATCAGGTTGTCCCACGTGAGGCTCACAATCTTCATCCCCATTTTCCAGATGAGGTAACTGAGGCACAGAGAAGTGACGTGACTTGCCCACAGTCACAGAGCTGACCAGCGGCGGAGCCGGGATTAGAAGCCATGACCTCTGACTCCCAAGCCCGGGCTCTTTCCACCGAGCCACGCTGCTTCTCTGGTTATTGGTTACTACAGACTCGGCCACTTAATAACGGTGGTATTTGTTAAGCGCTTACTTTGTGTAGAGCACTGTTCTAAGCGCTGGGGGGATACAAGGTGATCAGGTTGTCCTACGTGGGGCTCACAGTTTTCATCCTCATTTTACAGATGAGGGAACTGAGGCGTGGAGAGGTGAAGTGACTTGCCCCAGGTCACACAGCCGGCACGTGGCGGAGCCGGGATTAGAACCCACGACCTCTGACTCTCAAGCCCGGGTTCTTTCGACTGAGCCGCGCCGCTTGTCAGCTGTGTGACTGTGGGCAAGTCACTTAACTGCTCTGTACCTCCGTTCCCTCACCTGTAAAATGGGGATGAAGACCGTGAGCCCCACGTGGGACCACCTGATTCCCTTGTGTCTATCCCAGCGCTTAGAACAGTGCTCTGCACATAGTAAGCGCTTAAATGCCGACATTATTACAGGTCACGACGCTGTCAAATGAGGAAATTCCCAAATCCGCCGGATTTCGGCGGGAAAATCTCCGTTGGAAGTGGCAGTGAGGGGTGGTGTGGGCTGGCGATCGTTTTGTTTGGCGTTCTTCGGTGCGGGGAAATCCCGGGATTTCATCCACGTGAGTATCCCAAAATCCACTCCCGCCCCCGTTCGTGTCAGAGACGATCGGATCATCCGTTCATCGGTCAATAGTATTTATCGGCTGGGAGCTCGTGGTGGGCAGGGAATGTTTGTTGTTCTATTGGACTCTCCCAAGCGCTTAGTACAGTGTTCAGTGTTTTGCACACGGTGTGTGCTCAATAATAATGATAATAATGATGACGATGGTATCTGTTAAGCGCTTACTATGTGCCAAGCACCGTTCTAAGCGCCGAAGTAGATGCAGGTTGTCCCTTGAAAGAATAAACGAACGAATATTGAAACCTTGAGAAGCAGCATGGCCCGGTTGAAAGAGCTCAGGCCTGGGAGTAAGGGGAGCTAGGTTGATAATAATAAAAATAAGAATAATGATAATAATTACAATCGCGGTATTTGTTAAGTGCTTACTACGTACCGGGCACTGTTCTAAGCGCTGGGTTGGATACAGCAAATAGGGTGGGACTGTGCATATAGTGGATAAAACCCGGACCTAGGAGTCAGAAGGTCCTGGGTTCTAATCCCGACTCCGCCACTTGTCTGCCGTGTGGCCTTGGACAGGTCACTTCACTTCTCCGGGCCTCAGTTCTCTCATCTGCCGAATGGGGATTAAGACTGCGAGCCCCATGCGGGACAGGGACTGTGTCCAACCTGATTAGCCCGTAGCCTCCCCGGAGTTTAGCACGGTGCCTGGCGCCGTAGTAAGCGCTTAACACATACCACGTTTCTTATTATCATTCTTAACCTCCATTTTACAGAAACCCAAAGAAGTGAAGTGACTTGTCCGAGGCCATGCAGCAGACGAGTGATGGAGCTGAGATTAGAACCCAGGTCCTTCTTTCATTCATTCATTCATTCAATAGTATTTATTGAGCGCTTACTATGTGCAGAGCACCGGACTAAGCGCTCGGAATGGACAAATCGGTAACAGATAGAGACGGTCCCTGCCCACTGACGGGCTCACGGTCTAATCGGGGGAGACACCCGACACCCTTCTGACACCCGGGTCCGGGTTCTATCCACGCTGCTTCTCGGAACAGTGCTTAGTACAGTGCTCCGCACACAGTAAGCACTCGATCAATACCACCGAGCGATCGATTAACGTCTGTCTCCCCCTCTTGACCGGAAGCTCGTCGTGGGCGGGGAACGTGTTATACCGTACTCTTGCAAGCTGTCGGTACGGGGTGCTGCACGCGGTCGGCGCTCAATAAATACGATGGATCGATCGACTTTTCAATCCCATCGGTTCCTCTCGGGTAAAGCCTAAAAGCAGAATGTATCTGAATTGTGATGATTTATTTGTCGTCCTAATTCTTCATGGGGAAAAGTTTAATTTCAGCGAGCAGTCAATCCACAACCTAGCAAATACCAATTTGAGCACATTCAGCATGCAAAATGGTAATTAAAAATGGATTAGTTCTAACACTAGCAAGTCCTCTAGCTAGATAAGTGCTATTTAAAGGTTTGCAATTCACTCAGATGTTAAAAAGAACGCATTCTGCCGATGACATCTCTAGGGTTCCGGAAAATGAAAATATAACTTTTCTTTTCGGCCGTTTTTCATTTCTCTTACGGGACAGGAGTGTTGGAAAGCGGTAGGCCGGCACCGAGCGTGATTCCACTCTCGACTGCTGTGTGACCTTGGGCAAGTCGCTTCATTTCTCCGGACCTCAGTTCCCTCATCTGTCAAATGGGGATTGAGACCGCGAGCCCCACGTGGGACAGGGACTGTGTCCAACCTGATTATCTTGTATTGTACCCCAGAGCTTAATACAGTGGTTAGCACGTAGTAAGCGTTTAACAGATAATAACGTTGGTATCTGTTAAGCGCTTACTACGTGCCGAGCGCTGTTCTAAGCGCTGGGGTAGACACAGGGGGATCAGGTTGTCCCCCGTGGGGCTCACGGGCTTCATCCCCATTTTCCAGACGAGGTAACTGAGCAACTGTTGAACCAGTGGGAGTGAATACTAATTCCCATATCCTCACTTCCACCACAGGCACGGCGTAGTGGATGGAGCCCGGGCCCGGGAGTCATAAGGCCATGGGTTCTAATCCCGGCTCCGCCGCTCGTCTGCTGCGTGACCTTGGGCAAGTCGCTTCACTTCTCTATACCTCAGTTACCTCATCTGTAAAAGGGGGATCGAGACTGTGAGCCCCTCCCGGGACCGGGACTGCGTTCAACCCGATTTGTTTGTACCCACCCCGGCGCTTAGTACAGTGCCTGACGCACAGGAACGCTCAACAGATGCCACCATTATCTTTTCTATTATTATTAAGTGAATGTTCAATGTCATCACCCATTACTTTATTACCGAACGAAATGATGTAACATTTCAGAAACCCACAGAAACGCAAATTCTTGTACCAGGTAGCGATCGATCGAACAATCAATCAGTGGTATTTCTGGAGCAGTTTCATTCATTCATTCATTCAATCGTATTTATTTAGAACTCTACTGAGCGCAGAGCACTGTACTAAGTGCTTGGGAGAGTCCAATGCAACAGATTTAGCAACGGGCTTCCAGAGTAGAGGGAGGGCTGAGTTAGAAAAATGGCGAAATGGTGGATCTCGTATTTAATGACGTTGGTGTTGGTCAAGCGCTTACTATGTGCAGAGCACTGTTCTAAGCGCTGGGGGAGATACAGGGCGATGAGGTTGTCCCACGTGAGGCTCACAGTTAATCCCCATTTTACAGATGAGGTCACTGTGGCACAGAGAAGTGAAGTGGCTTACCCAAAGTCCCACAGCTGACAGGTGGCGGAGTCGGGATTAGAAGCCGTGACCTCTGACTCCCAAGCCCGGGCTCTTGCCACTGAGCCACCCTGCTTCTCTGCACAACCAGTTTTTTCTACAGGGTCAATGTTCTTGAGGTGTTTTCCACCATAACACGGGGAGACAAGTGTTCTCCATGGTAACCCTGGGAGGCCAGGGTTCTCTGTGGTAACCAGGAAGAGGCAGGTGTTCTCCACAGCGATAATAATGATTTTGGTATCTGTCAAGTGCTTACTGGGTGCCAGGCATTGTACTAAACCCTGTGGCGAATACAAGCAAACTGGGCTGGAAACAGCCCCTGACCCACGTGGGGCTCACAGTCTTAATCCCCATTTTCCAGACGAGGGAACTGAGGCCCAGAGAAGTGAAGTGACTTGCCCAAGGTCACACAGCAGACGTGGCGGAGCCGGGATGAGAACCTTCTGACTCCCAGGCCCGGGCCCTATCCATTATGCCGAGCTGCTTCTCCGTGGTAACGATGGAGAGGCAGATGTTCTCCATGGTAACCGAGGGTGGCTGGGGTTCACCATGGTAACTAGGCAGAGGCAGATGTTCTCCATGGTAACCATGGGGAGGCAGGTGTTCTCTATGGCAACCATAGGGTGGGGCAGGTGTTCTCCTCGGTAAACCTGGGGAAGCAGATGTTGTCCACGGTTACCATGGAGAGACAGATGTTCTCCATGGAAACCATAGTGAGGCAAATGTTCTCCACGGTAACCATGGGTGGAGGGCTGGTTTTTTGTGGTTGTTTTTAAATGGTATTTATTGCACTCGTGATGTGTCAGACACTGTTCTAAGAGCTGGAGTAGATACAAGCAAATTAGGTGGGACACAGTCCCCGTCCCGCTTGGAGCTCCCAATCTAACCGAGAGGGGAGACACGAGAACTGAGGCACGGAGAAGTAAAGTGACTTGCCCGAGATCACACAGCAAGCAGTTGGTGGAGCCAGGATTAGAACCCAGGTCCTCGTGCTCCCAGGGCTCTTTCCGCTAGGCCACCCTTCTCCAGGGTGACTGTGATGGAAACCACCTGGGAGAGAAGCGGTATGGCCTAGTGGCTTGGGAGTCAGAGGATGTGGGTTCTAGTCCCTGCTCCGCCACCCGTCTGCTGTGTGACCTTGGACGGGTCGCTTCACCTCTCTTTGCTTCGGTTACTTCGTCTGTAAAATGGGGATCAAAAATGTGAGCTCCATGTGGGGCAGGGACCTGATTACCTTGTATGACCCTCAGTGCTGAGAACAGTGCTTGGCACATAGTAAGCGCTTAACAAATAACATCATTATAATTATGATTATTACATTCTCCCTGGCGTTTCCAAGCTCGCACTGTGAGCCGGATGACTACTGATCCTGGCCAATCCAGGCTAGCGTGAGCTTAAAGGGATGGGGTGCCCCATTTCATTGGCATGGTCCTATGGATGAGGAAACTTCACTTCTCTGGGCCTCAGTTCCCTCATCTGGAAAATGGGGATTAAGACTGTGAGCCCCACGTGGGTCGGGGACTGTTTCCAACCCAGTTTGCTTGTAATCACCACAGGGTTTAGTACAATGCCTGGCACACAGTAAGCACTTAACAGATACCAAAATCATTATTATCACTGTGGAGAACACCTGCCTCTTCCTGGTTACCATAGAGAACCCTGGAATCACATGTTCTTCCAAACTGTCAGATTCCCGAAGACAGGGAACATATATCCTAAACCTATTTTTTTAAAAAACAGATATTCCCTGCCCGTAGCAAGTCTAGAGGGGGAGACGGACATTAATAGAAATAAATGAATTATGGATATGGTCATATGTAGTGGGGCTGGGAGCGGGGTTGAAGATGGGAGTGGGAGAAGAGGAAAGGAGGGCCTCGTCAGGGAAGGCCTCTCGGAGGAGGCGAGGCGGAGGGAGGTGCTGAAACTAAAGACTGTAATCGACATCCGTCCGGCGCCGGCACTTTGCCGGGCAAGGGACAGACCTCCTGTGGACAATGAATGGGTCTACGAACTCTGGGACAGGGAACATAAGTCCCCATTTTATGGATGAGGAAACTGAGACAAAATGAAGTCAAGAGGCAGCTTATCATAGCGAGTAGAGTAGGGGCCTGGGAGTCAGAATAAAAATGACAGTGCTGGCATTTGTTAAGTGCTTACTATGTGCAGAGCACTGTTCTAAGCGCTGGGGTAGACACGGGGGAATCACAGGGGAATCGGGTCGTCCCACGTGGGGCTCACAGTCTTAATCCCCATTTTCCAGATGAGGGAACTGAGGCCCAGAGAAGTGAAGTGACTCGCCCACAGTCACCCAGCTGACAAGTGGCAGAGCAGGGATTCGAACCCATGACCTCTGGCTCCCAAGCCCGGGCTCTTTCCACCGAGCCACGCCGCGTGTTCTAATCCCGGATCTGCCACTTGTCGGCTGCGTGACCTCGGGCAGGTCACTTAATTTTTCTGTGCCTCGATTACCTCATCTTTAAAATGGGGATAAAGACTGCGAGCCCTAAGTGAGACGGGGACTGTGTCCAGCCCGATCAGCTTGTGTCTCCCCCAGCGCTTAAAACAGTGCTTGTCATCCAGTGAGCAGTTAACAACTACCATCCTTATCATCTTTTATTGTCATTCGATCGAATTTATTGAGCACTTACTGTGCGCAGAGCACTGTGTTAAGCGCTTGGGCGAGTACGCTATAAGAATAAATAGACATATTCCCTTCCCACGATGAGTTTACGATATAGTGAGCTGGGTGTGGCCAGGGACTGTCAGTTTATTGTTGCACTGGACTCTCCCGACCGCTTAGTACAGTGCTCCGCACACAGTAAGCACTTCAAAAATACGATCGAATGCATGACTAGAACCCAGGATTTCTGACTCTCCCATCTCACGCTCTGCCCACATTGTCTTTCCCAAAATGAGTTCTGATTGATTCCGAGGCTTGGTTAATAAACAGGGCACCTCTCGGAAGCAGATTAATTTCCTTAAACCATTAAAATCCACTGAATGCGTCACTTTTTTCGAATGCATTCAATCAGCCACGCTGAGTAACTCTGAATTTCGAAGAAAGAGGCCAGATCTGAGACGAGCTTTGGATAGGAAAAAGGAGAAGAAAAGAAGTTCCTCTCAGGACTTGGATTGAATTTAGTTGGGAGAGCCTTATCATCAGGTTCAGTTGTATTTATTGAGCGCTTCCTGTGTGCAGAGCACTGTACTAAACGCTTGGAAAGTACATTTGGGCAACAGATAGGGACAATCCCTACCCAACAAAGGGCTCACAGTCTAATAATAATAATAATAATAATGTTGGTATCTGTTAAGCACTTACTACGTGCAGAGCACTGTTCTAAGCGCTGGGGTAGTTACAGGGTCATCGGGTCGTCCCACGTGAGGCTCACAGTCTTCATCCCCATTTTCCAGATGGGGGAACTGAAGCCCAGAGAAGTGAAGTGACTCGCCCACAGTCACACAGTTGACAAGGGGCAGAGTCGGGATTTGCACCCATGACCTCTGACTCCCAAACCCGGGCTCTTTCCACTGAGCCACGCTGCTTCTCTAGAATATCTAGTCTAGAATGTGTAGATGTACAGTTCTTTTGCCAATGGGGTATTTTCTGGCTCCTGTATCCTTACTGGACAGGATAGGGTTCTTGCACCTGCCCCAAATAATAATAATAATAATAATAACAATAATAATAATAATTCTGGTATTTTTTAAGCCCTTACTATGCGGCTGGCACCGTACCAGGCGGATAAAAGCAAATCGGGTTGGACACAGTCCCCGTCCCACACGGGGCTCAAAGATTTAATCCCCATTTTGCAGATGAGGTAACTGAGGCCTAGAGAAGTGATGTAATAATCATAATGATGAAAATGATGGTATTTGTTAAGCTCTTACAATGTGCCCAGCACTGTTCTAAGCGTTGGGGTAGATATGAGGTAATCAGGTTGGACACGGTCCCCGTCCCACGTGCGGCTCACGGTCTTAATCCCCGTTGTACAGATGAGGTCACTGGGGCCCAGAGCGGCGAAGCGACTTACCCAAGGTCACACGGCAGACAAGCGGCAGAGCCGGGATTCGAATCTACGACCTTCTGACTTCCAGGTCCGGGCTTTATCCACTTTGCCACGCTGCTTCATCTCCTTTGTCGGGGGACAAGAAGAACTCACAGTACAGAAACACTTAAGGACAGGAGATCTGTGTTTTCCAATCCTAGGACACTCTCTCCAACACTTAGCACAGTATCCTGTACTCACTATGACTTGGAAGATCTCAGAAGGTAAACGGCTCCGAAGGACTCCCTTCCCGTTCTAATGTTCTTGGTATTTTCTCGCTGGATGCTCCTCTTCGACCTTTCCAGTGAAAATTCACAAAGAGGCCCCTAAGGGATGCAAGGAAGACCCTCTCTTTTCTCTTAATCTTACATCTGGCATCTTTTGGACACGGCCTGAAGAAAACGTGGAGATTAAGTCGCCTTCGAGAGAGAGAGACTGTAAAAGCAAAAGTATAACACTTTTGCCATATCACACGTAATAATGATGAGACTATTTGTTCATCACTTCATTCATTTGTATTTACGGAGTGCTTACTGGTGCAGAACACTATACTAAGCGCTGGGGAGAGTACGGTGCAACAATAAACGGACACGTTCCCTGCCCACGAGGAGTTTACAGTCTGGAGTCCCTTGTTAAGCACTTACCACGTGCCAGGCACTGTACTAAGCCCTGGGGTGGATACGACAGTGGATACGACAGATCAAGTTAGACACTGTCCCTGTCCTCCGTCACAGTCTCAATCCCATTTTCCAGATGAGGTAACCGAGAGACGAGAAGTGACTTGCCCAAGGTCACACAGCACACTAATGAGAGTTCCGGGATTAGAACCCAAGACCTTTTGACTCCCAGGTCCGGGCCCTGTGCACTGTCATACTGGAGAAGCAGCGTGGCTCAGTGGAAAGAACACGGGCTTTGGAGTCAGGGGTCATGAGTTCAAATCCCAGCTCTGCCACTTGTCAGCTGTGTGACCGTGGGCAAGTCACTTCACTTCTCTGGGCCTCAGTTCCCTCATCTGGAAAATGGGGATGAAGCCTGTGAGCCCCACGTGGGACAACCTGATTCCCCTGTGCCTACCCCAGCGCTTAGAACAGTGCTCGGCACATAGTAAACGTTTGACAAATACCAACATTATTATTACTTCTTTACGGTCTCCTTTGGTCTCCTCTGGTTTCCTAATGGGATCCTTTGACCTACCCCTTCCATCTTCATCTCCTCCAGGAGATCTTGACGGTCGTCAGAAACCCAGGAAGGGAATTCTGGCTCAGTCAGACTCTGACAGAAAATAATCTTCATATTCCTCTGTGAGGTGTTTTTCCTGGGCAAAAAACGACGAAGGGAATTAAGATTTGTGGCTACTCTTTGTGCCCAAAACTAGGAGATAATGAAAACGGATAAAGGAGGTATTCAGCAAGGGCCGGAACGTAGGAGAGAAAAACCTCATTATCGCAGGAATAAACTACCCGCTCTGCCTAAGGTAGTCACTCTCCTGAGGTCTTGTCCCATTCCAACACAAATGTCAGTTTGGAATGTCAGGAAAGAAGTGTGTTACTTGGAATATATTCCTCTAAGTTTAAGAAATGTGCTCCCTGGGAGAGAGTGACTGAATTTTTCACTGCTCCGGATAAAAACGCAACGCTACCCGAAGGGCCGGAAACTAGGATGAACACAAAAACGAAGGGACACGCAGGCGAAAGGTATTGGATCTGAAAGACGGAGAATCTGGGAAGGTTAATGGCTCCAAAGGAATCCCTTGACGTTCAAATGTTCTCCGTGTTTTCTAGCCGGACATTCCTCTTTGACTTTTCCAATAAAAATTCACCAAAAGACCCCTAAGGGATACAACGAAGACACTCTCTTTTCTCTTAATTACATCTGGCATTTTTTTGATGTGGTTTGGAAAAAATGTGGGGAGACAAGGTCACCTTTACGAGAGATTCTAAGAGCCTATTTTTTTCTGGTGTTTGTTAAGTGCTTACTATGTACAAGGCAGTGTACTAAACCCTGGGGTAGATACACGCTAATCAGGTTGGACAGAGCTCCTGGCCCACATGGGGTCACAGTTTTAATCCCCATTTTACAGACGAGGGAAGTGAGGCACAGAGAAGATAAGTGATTTGCCCGAGGTCGCCCAGCAGAGAAGTAGCAGAGCAGGGATCGGAACCTAAGTCCCACTAACTCTCGGGACAAGCTGCTTCTACTCAATTGATCAATCAAATGTATTTATTGAGTGCTTACCGTGTGCAGAGGACTGTACTAAGCGCTTGGGAGAGGACAATACAGCAATATAACAGACCCATCCTGCCCACAGCGAGCTTAATGATAATAATAATTATGGTATTTGTTAAGCGCTTATCTGTGCAGAGCACTGATATATAAGTGCCGGGGTAGATACAGGGTAATCAGGTTGTCCCACGAGAATGGTGCTCGACTTAGTAAGTGCTTAACGGGTATTATTATTACTATTGTTAATAATATATATGCATATATAACACATATATTGTATTATATAGAAGTATATACTAATAATATAAGTATTATTAATGCTTATTACTGTTATTACACTGCTGACACTGAAATTGATCTGCAAGTGCACGTGTGCCTGAAATGGTCAAAGGGCACCCATAGTCCCCGGTACACTGGGGAATACAAAGCTCAATCCCTCATTCCATCAATCAGTGGACTTTATTGAACGCTCACTCTGTGCAGCGCACTGTATTAAGCGCTTAGGAGAGTACACTAGAAGGGACTTGGTAGACGCCATCCCTGCTCACAATGAGATGACAATCCGGAGGGGGACCCGGACAATAATATAAATAAACAAGCGACGGACGCGGACGCAGATGCCGCGAGGGGAGGGGAGAATCAAGGGATCGAATCCGAGTGCAAGGCCGACGCAGAAGGGAGCGGAAGAAATGAACCCTGATTGATTGAGGGAAGAGACGGGCAGAATTAGTAAGTCTCATCTCTCTGGGTAGGGACGGAAGGCAGAAAATTGTTTCAGCGGTTAGAAACCCAAGCGCCCCGATGGTTTCTGTTTGGGAAATTGAAGGGAATTCATCAACGTCCGAGATAATCAATTGGAATCGGTTTAGAGTCTATGGGGCAATTTCAAGAATGCAAAGGGGACCATCTGTCCTAATAGGCTGGCCTTGTTTCGTCTGGGTTCCGAGTTTTGCCTTCTGACTGGTCACTATCGCGACGCAGGAGAGTTCGGGTCGTTTGACCTTCAGAAAATGTCAGGGCCAGGGTGGGGAGAGGGGTGGGGAAACCCCCTTAGCCACGGCAGCTTGGGGTCTCTGCCTCCATCTCGTCCCTCCGGCCGTCGACCTCTCGCCCCCCATCCTGCCTCTGGCCTGGAACGCCCTCCCGCCTCGTATCTCACCGAAAATGACTCTCCCCGACTTCAAGGCCTTACTGAAGACCCACCTCCTCCAAGAGGCCCTCCCTGACTAAGCCCCCCTTTCCTCTTCTCCCACTCCCTTCTGCTTCTTCCTTTACTCGCTCCCTTCATTCCTCCCCCCTTCCAGGCTCACACCACTTATAATAATGTTGGTATTCCTTAAGCGCTTACTAGGTGCAGAGCACTGTCCTAAGCGCTGGGGGAGATACGGGGTCATCAGGTTGTTTCACGTGAGGCTCACAGTCTTCATCCCCATTTTACAGATGAGGTCACACAGAGACACAGAGAAGTGAAGTGACTCGCCCACAATCACAAAGCTGACAAGTAGCAGAGCCGGGATTCGAACCCATCACCTCTGACTCCCAAGCCCGGGCTCTTTCCACTGAGCCACGCAGCTTCTCTGTCCACATCTGTCGCTTCATTTATTTCTCTGAATGCCTGTTTCCCCTTCTAGACTGTAAGCTCACTGTGGGCAGGGAATGTGTCTGTCATAGCGTGATATGGTCCTCCCCCAAGCGCTTAGCAGACTGCCCTGCACGCCGAAAGCGCTCAGTAAGTACGACTAACTCCATCAGCTCGGAGCCCAAATGTTGTTTCTGTTCGCTAGATGTCAATTATGACTAAGGAAACAATCCAGAGTCAGTGCCGCACACACCTGGGAGTCAGTAGGTCATGGATTCTAATCCCACCTCCACCGCGTATCTGCCGGATGACCTTGGACAAGTCACTTCACTTCTCTGTCCCTCAGTTCCCTCGTCTGTAAAATGGAGGTTGAGACTGTGAGCCCCACGTGGGACAGGGACTGTGTCCAACCCAATTTGCTCGCATCCACCCCAGCGTTTTATACAGTGCCTGGCACGCGGTAAGCGCTGAGCCAATGCCACAGTCATCGTTATCGTTATTACTCCGCGCTTGCTCAGTGACTCCCGTACGCTCTCACTGCCTAATGACGATCGATCGATCAGTGGTATTCACTGAGAGTTATGGTGTGCGGAGCACTGTACTAACTGCTCGGGAAAGTAGAATTCAACGAAGCTGGTAGACACGCTCCCGGCCATAATGAGTTTATAATCTAGAGGGGGGAAAGGACATTAATATAAATAAGTAATAACACATCATAAAGAAAATGCCATCGAGGCCTGATTAGTCCTAGGAGAATCTCTTCACGTAATCTCAAAATGCCCATTTTCTGGAATTATGGGGAGATTTAGGCCGAAGCTTCTGGGGGAGACCTGCGTTCTCTCGATTATTTGATTAGGCAAATGGAATCAGACATAGAGTCAGAAAGCTCTTTGAGGGCAGGGATCGTGTCTACCTTATCCCTATTTTATTGGACTTTCCCAAGGGCTTAGTACAGAGCTCAGCTCTCAGAACAGTGCTCGGCACATAGTAAGTGCTTAACAAATATCGTCATTATCACGATTATTACAGTGATGTCATTCGGCCCTTAATAAATACCACTGATTGATCTATCGACTGATTGATCACCGCACGGACGAGGGCTACAAGTCAAGAGGCCTAGATTCTAAGTTCGGTTCATCCCCTGGCCCGCCGTGTGACCTTGGGCACTTCACCTCTCTGGGCCTCAGTTTCCTCATCTACCCAAATAAAGTAATAATAATATTAATGATGTTGGTATCTGTTAAGTTCTTACTATGTGCAGAGCACTGTTCTAAGCGCTGGGATACGCAGGGTAATCAGGTACAACTATTCACTTCTCCCTACCTCACAGGGATGTGGTGAGAGTCGAATGACTTCACCGATGTTAACGCCCTTCGGAAAGATGAGCACGCTTTACAGGAGGCGTGGTATTATTGCGAAGATTTCAAGACTCCATCACCTCTGACGCCATGGGACGCGGCCTAAAGGGAAAAAAACCGCAGTTCTAGAAAGGGAATTGGACTGTCCGACTTAGATTTGAGGAAGGAGGGCGTTCCAGGCCAGAGGCAGGATGCGGGCGAGGGGTCGGCGGCGAGATAGACGAGATGGAGGCCCGGTGACAAGGTTGGCATTAGAGGAGCCAAGTGTGCGGGCTCGACCGTAGGAGAGAAGCGAGGTGAGGTAGGAGGGGGCAGGGTGGTGGACTGCTTTAAAGCCAACGGTGAGGAGCTTCGGTTTGATGCCGAGGTAGAAGGGCAACCACTGGGGGTTTTTGAGGAGCGGGGTGTCGCGTCCAGAACATTTCTGTAGAAAAACGATCCGGGCAGCAGAGTGATGCAGTGGCCTGGAGCGGGGAGAGACGGGAGGCCGGGAGGTCAGCAAGGAGGCTGGTACAGTAGTCAAAGATGGGTAGGATAAAGTAATAATAATGTTGGTATTTGTTAAGCGCTTACTATGTGCGGAGCGCTGTTCTAAGCACTGGGGAAGATAGAGGGTCATCAGGTCGTCCCACGTGAGGCTCACGGTCTTCATCCCCATTTTCCAGATGAGGTCAATGAGGCACCGAGAAGTGAAGTGATTTGCTCACAATCACCCAGTTGACAAGCGGCGGAGCCGGGATTCGAACCCATGACCTCTAACTCCCAAGCCCAGGCTCTACCCACTGAGCCGATAAATGGCAGATTGGGTGAAAAGGAAGGGGTGGATTTTAGCGATGTTGCGGAGATACAACAGGCGTTTGGCGACGGCCTGACCGTGTGGTTTGAACGAGAGGAGTGGAGGATAACGCCAAGGTGGCGGGTTTGCGAGACGGGGAGGGTGGTGGTTCTGTCTACGGCGATGGGAAAGCCGGGGGGGGAGGAGTTTCTAAATGCAACTTTCGCAATGTTTATTTCACCGGTTCTGAGAAGTACCACCATCACAACGTGAATATGACTTCTTTGTTGTCAGTTCCATGAAGAAAAGCATATGAAATCTAACAAGACTCTAATTCCCGTTCTGATGGAAACGGGGACAGAGTCGAGAAAGCTACAGAAGCCCCCTAAACTATTCATTTGACATTTATTAAACAGAATTTAACGGCAGTGACATTTTAATCTAATTTATCAATTTAATAGTTTTCATGAAAATGCTCCATTTACTTAGATGGTCTATGTATCTTTCCTATTCGCTGCAATAATTTTTTGTTCATTTGCTAGGTTGTCTGGAAAGAGTGCATTAGACCTGGAAGAATATAACTGGAGAAAGCCACATCATTAAAAATCTATCTAGATTAAGAAAGAGTAAGCAATTAGAAATATACTGGGTTCTCTTTTCATTTATCTCCGTGACAATAAATCACTAAGAGGGAGACGACCGTTCGTACGAATCCATACGTAGGTGCTTCGGGTCAACGCCGTGTATTATTGTGAACTTCCAATTTATAATGCGTATCCTTGGTTGTAAAAAAAATCTTTAATAATGATCTTTTGCGAGGAACATGATAGATCTGAGGTGCGGTCGAGGAATTTGAGTTTCGATATCTTCATCTACCCCCCCAAAAATATTAATGAACACAAGTTCCTTAATGAATATTGTTATCATTTTAAAGTCTCCCCACACCCCAAGCTCTAAGGAATAATGGGAAAGACACGGGCCTGGGGGTCAGAGGTCCTGGGATCTAATTCATTCAATAGTATTTATTGAGCGCTTACTATGTGCAGAGCACTGTACTAAGCGCTCGGAATGGACAAATCGGCAACAGACACAACGGGCTCAGGGTCTAATCGGGGGAGACGGACGGACGTGAACGATGGCAATAAATAGAATCGAGGGGAAGAACATCTCATTAAAACAATGGCAAATAAATAGAATCAGGGTGATGTACATCTCATTAACAAAATAAATAGGATAATAGGGTAAATAGGGTCTAATCCTGACCCCGCCACTCCACCGCTACGTGACCTTGGGCTAGTCATTTGACTTTTTTAAAATAGTCTGTTAAGCGATTGCTGTATGTCAAGCACAGTTCTAAGCCCTGGAGTGGATACAAGATAATCAGGTTGGACGCAGTCCCTGTCCCACTTGGCGCTCGCAGTATAAGACAGGTTTCTCGTGAGGGAACTGAGGACCACAGCAGTTAAGTGACCTGCCCAAGGTCACCTAGCACACGAGTGGCCAGGATTAATAATGATAATAATAATGTCGGTATTTGTTAAGCGCTTACTATGCGCAGAGCACTGTTCTAAGCGCTGGGGTAGACACAGGGTCATCGGGTTGCCCCACGTGAGGCTCACGGTTAATCCCCATTTTCCAGATGAGGTCACTGAGGCCCAGAGAAGTTGAGTGACTCGCCCACCGTCCCACAGCTGACAAGTGGCAGAGCCGGGAGTCGAACCCCAGTCCTCTGGCTCCCAGACCCACGCTCTTTCCGCTGGCCCACACTGCTTCTCATGCGACTTCTTTGTGCTTAGGTTTTCTCATCTGACATGTGGGAATTTAAGAAGCAGCGTGGCTCAGTGAAAAGAGCCCGGGCTTGGGAGTCCGAGGTCATGGGTTCGAATCCCGGCTCCGCCACTCGTCAGCTGGGTGACCGTGGGCGAGTCGCTTCGCTTCTCTGGGCCTCAGTTCCCTCATCTGTAAAATAGGGATGAAGACCGTGAGCCTCACGTGGGACGACCCGATGACCTTGTATCTACCCCAGCGCGTAGAACAGAGCTCTGCACATAGTAAGCGCTTAACAAATACCAATATTATTAATTCCTGCCTTAGACTGTGAGCTCCATATATAACAAGGACTGAGCCTCGTCTACGTAAGGCAAAACACCCCCCGCGCTTAGTACAGTGGACCGAAAGCACTTAATGAACGTCTCAGTTATCCTTATCTCCCCCTCTAGTCCGCAAGCTCCTCGTGGGCCGGGAACGTGTTTTCATATTGTTCTCTCCCAAACGCTTAGTACTGTGCTCTGCACACAGGAAGCGCTCAATAAATACGATCGAATAAATGAATGATTTTCCGATTTACTGGGCAATGAGTTTCCGGGAATATGAAAAACCCCATAACGATTTGGCTTGCCCTAGGCGGCTACTGGAGATAGCACGGACCTGGGAGTCGGGAGGTCGTGGGTTCTAATCCCCCCTCCTCCATTTGTCTGCTGCGTGATCTTGGGCAAGTCACTCTACTTCTCCGAGCTTCAGTTACCTCCTCTGGAAAATGGGGATTGTAACTGTGAGGTCCCGTGTGGGACGGGGACTGTGTCCTACCTGATTTGTTTGTATCCACCCCAGAGTTTAGTACAGTGCCTGGCACATAGTAAGCGCTTAACAAATGCCGTCATCATTATCATTATCATAATGATTATAATTATAATTATATAATGATCATATATTATTGTATTGTATTATCATTATTATATAATGATATGCCATCAGATTATACCATAATATTTTAGTATAGTATAGTATAATCTGATGGTATGTCATTATATAATTATGGTAATTATATAATTATTATATATAATATATACTACGGTAGATGGTAATTATATGATTATGGCAATTATATAATTATAATATATTATATATGATATATTATGTTGTACTATAATCTGATAGTATATCATTATATAATAGTATTATAATATATAATTACATAATTATAATGATTATCACTATTATAATGATAACGATGACGGCATTTGTTAAGCGCTTACGATGTGCCAAGCCCTGTTCTAATCGCTGGGGGTGGGGAGGGCGGCACAAGGTAATCAGGTTGTCCCACGGGGGGCTCCCAGTCTTAATCCCCATTTTACAGATGAGGGAACTGAGGCCCAGAGAAGCTAAGTGACTTACGGGAGACAGGGACTGTGTCCCACCTGATCTGTTTGTATCCAACCCAGCGTTAAGTACAGCGCCTGCCACGTAATAATAATGTGGGTATTTGTTAAGCGCTTACTCTGTGCAGAGCACTGTTCTAAGCGCTGGGGGAGATACAGGCTAAGCAGGTTGTCCCACGTGGGGCTCACAGTCTTCATCTTCCATTTTACAGATGGGGTAACTGAGGCACCGAGAAGTGAAGTAGTAAGCGCTGAACAAAGGTCACAATTAAAATCAAAGGTAGCCCCTGAAATGCCTTGAAATTAGGGCATGCGGCAGAAAAGCCAATACTCGGGAAATTCAGACACCTCGCCGGGCAGCTACAAATATTTAATATCGCAGCTAATGACGGCGTATAGCAAACTCCCCATTTCACACTGCCAGCAGCCTGCCGCGTCAAAAATCAGCCTCATTTCCACCGCACCCACTTCCCGAATCCTCGGTTAACGCGATTGCACGAGGCGGGGTCAGAGAGCGGTCTTGATGGGAATTTAAAGTGGTGTTGCCATTGAGGTGGGGAACAGATGGGCTAGAATTCCATGAGGTTTTTCCCTTTACGGTGTAGAACCGATGCAATAACTTTGAGGGCGAAGGACTATAAACACGGAAACGGTTTCTCGGAATGCGTCTGAGATCCGAGAGCGTTGATTTCGATTAAAAATCTGTAGGTGGATCAGATTTTCCCCCTCGAGGAATTCCTGAGAAGAGGGGAAGTGTGTTAAATTTGGAAAGGCATTTTTTTATTCGCTTCGGTAACGGGCCTAGCTCCAAGCACGCGATCGATCAGGATCTGTTGCCGATTTGTCCATTCCAAGCGCTTAGTACAGTGCTCTGCACATGGCAAGCGCTCAATAAATACTATTGAATGAATGAATGGTGTCTACTGAGCACTTACTGTGTGCTGAGCACCGTACCGAGCGCTTGAGAGAGTACGACCCAACAAAGTCGGTGGGTAGATACACTCCCTGCCCTTTAGGAGTTCATTCATTCATTCAATAGTATTTATTGAGCGCTTACTATGTGCAGAGCACTGTACTAAGCGCTTGGAATGGACAAATCGGTAACGGATAGAGACGGTCCCTGCCCTTCGACGGGCGCACGGTCTGATCGGGGGAGACGGACGGACAAGAGCAATAGCAATGAGAGTTTACGGTCTAGAGCTGTAGAATGGAAGTGATCAAAACCCGGGGCGACCGTAAGCTTTTCAACCCCCCGAGAACGAGAGTAGGGGGAGTATCTAAGCGCTTAGTACGGGGTTCTGCACACAGTAAGTGCTCAATAAATATGATTGAATGAATGAATATTGTCAAATAAGAGAAGCAGCATGGCCCAATGGCTAGAGCCCGGGCCTGGGAATCGGAAGGTCGTGGGTTCTAATCCCGGCTCCGCCACCTGTCTGCTGTGTGACCTTGAACAAGCCGCTTCACTTCTCTGGGCCTCAGGAACCTCATCTGTAAAATGGGGATTGAGAGTGTGAGCTCCACGTGTGATACCTGATTTGCTTGTATCCACCCCAGCGCTTAGTACAGTGCCTGGCACATAGTAAGTGCTTAACAAAAACCATAATTATCATTATTATCATTCAGTAGATGATTCGGTCCACATCTCCCTAACTCCTCAAAGTCCTCAAAAGGTTGCCCATCATATCCCTGATCACCCGCTTCAAGGCACTTAATCCTTCCTACTAATTCTCGTGGCCTCGTGGAAAGAGCCCAGACCTGGGACTCAGAGGACCTGGGTTCTAATCCCCCTGCTACGTTTCTGCTGTGTGACCTTGGGCAAGTCACTTCGCTCCTCTGTCCTTCAGCTACCTCATCTGTAAAATGGGGATTAAAACTTGGAGCCCTTTGCGGGAGAGGGATTGTGTCCAACCTGATTAGCTTCTATCTACCCCGGAGCTTAGTACAGTGCTTGGCAACTACTAATAATAATGATGGTATTTATTAAGCACTGGGGTAATCAGGTTGTCCCATGTGGGGCTCACACTCGTAACCCTCATTTTACAGATGAGGTCATTGAGGCTCAGAGAAGTGAAGTGATTTGCCCAAGGTCGCACAGCAGATAAGTGGCTGAGCCGGGATTAGAACCCACAACCTGCTGATTCCCAGGCCCGGGCTCTATCCAGTACACCGTGCTGCTTAGATGATGTTGCCCTGGGCCTCCTTGGGAGGGTGGCCACCCGACCCCTCTCCATAATGGCGGCTGCCGAAATCCTCTCCAAAATGGCGGCCTCCAGCTTCTCCTGAAGACGGCGGCCACTTGGTCCTACTCAAGATAATAATAATGTTGGTATTTGTTAAGCGCTTGTTATGCGCAGAGCACTGTTCTAAGCGCTGGGGTGGATACAGGGTCATCAGGTTGTCCCGCGTGAGGCTCACAGTCTGAGGCCCAGAGAAGTGAAGTGACTCGCCCACAGTCACACAGCTGACAAGTGGCAGGTGTGGGATTCGAACCCATGACCTCTGACTCCCAAACCCGGGCTCTTTCCACTGATCTCGGCTGGGCCGCTTGGCAGCCGTGTGACTTCGGGCAAGTCACTTCACTTCTCTGGGCCTCGGCTGCCTCATCTGGAAAATGGGGACGAAGACTGTGAGCCCCACGAGGGACGACCCGATCACCTTGTATCCTCCCGGCGCTTAGAACAGTGCTTTGCACATAGTAAGCGCTTAACAAATACCAACATTATTATTATTATTATTCCCTTCTCTGGGCCTCAATTACCTCATCTGAAAAATGGGGGTTAAGATCGTGAGCCCTGTGTGGAACAGGGACTGTGTCCCATCCGAGGAGCTGGTGTCTACCCCAGCGCTTAGTACAGGGCCTACCGCCTAGTAAGTGCTTAATAAATATCATTTTTTTAAAAAGCGCTTATGTCAGTTCCCTGCCCGGTGACTTCATTCACTCATCAAAAATCTGTATCGCACATTTCCAAGCGCTCAGTACAGCGTCCTGCCTACGATAAGCGACGTGGCTCAGTGGAAAGAGCCCGGGCTTCGGAGTCAGAGGTCATGGGTTCGACTCCCGGCTCTGCCACTTGTCAGCTGTGTGACTGTGGGCGAGTCACTCAACTTCTCTGGGGCTCAGTTACCTCGTCTGTAAAATGGGGATTAACTGGGAGCCTCACGTGGAACAACCTGATTCCCCTGTATCTACCCCCAGCGCTTAGGACAGTGCTGCGCACATAGTAAGCGCTTAGCAAATGCCAACATTATTAAGCATTTGGGAACGTACAACAGAACGGATTTGGTAGCTAATTAACCTCCCTCCAAGGACCTCCCGGCGTAGAGGGAGAGGAGATCTCCCCCCCCAGACCACGCGGTTTCCGGGCACGCCGAGCGCGACTTTCACGGCCCTCGAGCCCGAGCTCTCCAATCGATGACATTTTTCTAACTGAATGTTGTGAATTGCCCGGATTCGAAGATCCACTGAATGCGGTTGGTATCATTGGGTTTTCCACTTTGCCGAAATGACTTTTATTGCTCGAATCTCCCGAGTGCACTCCAGAAAGCTACAATTTCAGGCTAATAGTGCTGAAACTTCTTCCAGCCTTTCAACTCTATTGTTTGGAGGAGATACTTCAGGGAGAAAAACGGGGCAGTTCACCGGGGGTGTGTTTATTGTGCCTCAGACGAGAGATTGGAACTTCCTTGATTTAGAGCGATATGAAAATCCTTCCCCACGCTGCCTCGGCTCTTCCGAGGACGTGGTTAACTCTTCGTGAGCTTGAAGGCCCGATTTCTGCGGCCTAATAGAGCCGGGGCTCGGCTCAGCGGAAAGAGCCCGGGCTCGGGGGTCAGAGGCCGCGGGTTCTAATCCCGCCTCCGCCACTCATCGGCCGCGTGACCTTGGGCCGGCCACTTCACTTCTCTGGGCCTCAGTCACCTCATCTGGAAAATGGGGATTAAGAACGTGAGCCCCACGTGGGACAACCTCATTACCGTGTATCTACCCCGGAGCTTAGAACAGTGCTTGGCACAGAGTAAGCGCTTAACAGACACCGTAGTTATCATTATTAAAAATCCATGACCTTCGGAATGGGCCTAATCGAATCACCCTATTTATTTTATTTAATGAGATGTACATCACCCTGATTCTATTTATTTGCTATTGTTTTAATGAGATGTTCTTCCTCTTGACTCTATTTATTGCCACTGTCCTTGTCTGTCCGTCTCCCCCGATTACACCGTGAGCTCGTCAGAGGGTAGGGACCGTCTCTATCTGTTGCCAATTTGTCCATTCCAAGCGCTTAGTACAGTGCTCTGCACATAGTAAGCGCTCAATAAATACTATTGAATGAGTGAATGAATGGGCCGAGCACTTACCCGTCCCAGGACACTGTACCGAGTGCCTAGTGGGTCTAGTGTACTGTCAAGAGACCTTATTGCCATCTTCATTCATTCAGTCGTAGTCATTAAGCGCTTACTATGTGCAAAGCAGCAGATAGAAGCGAATCGGAGCAAGCACGGCCCGAGAGGTTCTCAGTCTTAGGGGGTGGGCGAACGGGTATCGAATCCCCGTTGTACAGATGCGGAAACTGAGGCACAGAGCGGCTAAGCGACGCAGTAGGTGAGCGGCTACTTCCCTACTATCCAACGGACAAGGACTCCCTCCCCTTTCGAAGCCTTTTTGAACAGCCATCTCCTCCAAGAAGCCTTCCCTGACTAAGCCCTCCTTTCCTCTCCTCCTTCATCCCCATTTTACAGATGAGGTCACTGAGGCACCGAGAAGTGGAGTGACTCGCCCACAGTCACCCAGCTGACAAGCGGCAGAGCCGGGATTCGAATCCATGACCTCCGACTCCCAAGCCCGGGATTCTATTTAGTCTATTTAGTCTTGATTCTATTTAGTCTTGATTCTATTTAGTCGCCATCGTTTTTACGAGACGTTCTTCCCCTCGACTCTATCTATCGCCATCGTTCCCGTCCGTCCGTCTCCCCCGATCGGACCGTGAGCCCGTCAGACGGCGGGGACCGTCTCTATCTGTTGCCGACTTGTTCATCCCAAGCGCTTAGTCCGGTGTTCTGCACGTAGTAAGCGCTCAATAGATACTATTGAATGAATGAATGAAGCCCGGGCTCTTGCCACTGAGCCACGGAATGCGATTGAATGGATGGAATACGATCAAATGAGTGAGTCAAGAGCCTTTCTCCCTCCATCTCCAGCCTGGAAGCAACCTCATTCTCTTGTTTCTACCCCAGGGCTTGACACAGGACTCTGCACAGTGTACGCACCTAACCAATACCACGAGGTTTGGCTGAAGTTTCGGCTGGCTCCAAGAGATGGAACTATTTTCCCGAGTGTAATCGAGGGAAAAGATTCAGATCTTTCGCCAGGCCTATTACAATGTCGCCGATTTTCCTATTTGCTGTTGAATAGTCAATTGCTAAATTTAAAAGCCGCAAGCAAAAGGGTGTTGAGGATGTGATTTTGTATTCATGGCCCCTTGATCGGCAGTCTTTTTTGTCGCTGAAAATTCTCCCAAGATATTTCAGAATGGAATGCGCAGTTAGCGTCCTTTGTTTATTCTGAATGGCTTGTTTGTTTATTTTTTTCTTTTCCTCTTTTCCAGGACGGTCTTGAACGTTTGTACAGGAAGGGGAGAGTAGAAAGGAAGTCAACGACGTGGATTTCTGCGGGCCTTGGCTCAGGTTCTTTCTTTGCTCCGGCAAATGTCAATTCATTTCATTTTTAAACGTTGGACTGTCCCAGGGTCAAGAGGCCGCCTGGCCCAGTGGAAAAAGAACCTGGGCCTGGGAGTCAGAGGACCCGCCTCTGCCACTCGTCCGCCGTGTGAAGTTGAGCAAGTCATTTCACTTCACTGTGCCTCTGTTACCTCTTCTGTAAAACGGGGATTAAAACTGGGAGCCCCATAAATGCACTGTAAATATAACAGAGAGAATTATAATATTATATAATATAATATAAACGTAATATTCAGAAGCAGCGTGGGTTAGTGGAAAGAGCATGGGCTTGGGAGTCACAGGTCCTGGGCTCTAATCCCGGCTCCGCCCCTTGTCAGCCGTGTGATTTTGGGCAAGTCACTTATCTTTTATGTGCCTCATTTACCTCATCTGTAAAATGGGGATGAAGACTATGACCCCCCCCCACGTGGGACAACCTCACTACCTTATATCTTCCCCAGCGCTTAGGACAGTGCTTGACATATAGTAAGTGCTTAACAAATACCATCATCAATATTATTATATTTATAAATATAAATATTTATATTAACGTCTGCCTCCCCCCCCCCCGAGACCGTAAGCTTGCTGTGGGCAGGGAATGTGTCTGCCATAATGTTATATTGCACTCTCCCAAGAGCTTCGTACAGTGCTCCGCGCACAGTAAGCGCTCAATAGATCCGATTGAGTGATCGAATGAACGATAAGGACTGTGTCCGACCTGATGAACCTGTTTCTAGCCCAGCGTTTAGTATAGTGCCTGGAACATGGTAAGCGCTTAACAGATACCATAAGAAAGGGGCTTCCCACTCCCAAGATTCATCATGGAGCTCAACGTTCCACAGTAGGAAAAGCAAGTCAGCTCTGCTCGGTCGTTGGAGGTAAGTTCCTTGAGGGCAGAGATTGTATCTGCCAACTCTACGCTCGCCCAGGTGCTTAGTACAGTGCTCTGCACACACTAGAGTGGAAATTCCTAGAGAGCAGGGGTCATGTCTGACATCTCAAGTGAGGAGAGAACAGTAGAATTAGGACGCGCGATTCCCTCCGCTTACGGACTTACAAATTACACTATACAGAGCACTGTATTAAGCACTTGGGAGAGTACAGTTGAGTCAGTAGACATGAAAGCGTAATAGACAGCACGTGAGCCTGGGAGTCAGAAGGTCATTCATTCATTCAGTCGTATTTATTGCGCGCTTACCGTGTGCAGAGCACTGTTCTAAGCGCTGGGAAAGTACAATTTGGGAACAGATAGAGACAATCCCTACCCAACAATGGGCCCACAGTCTAGAAGTCTAGTTTAAAAGGTCATGGGTTCTAATCCCGGCTCCGTCGCTTGTCTGCTGTGTGACCTCGGGCAAGTCAGGTCGCTTCTACGGGCCTCAGTTCCCTTCTCTGTAAAATGGGGATTGAGACCGTGAGCCCCACGTGGGACGGGGACTGGGTCCAACCCGATCTGCTTGGATAATAATGATAATAATAATGACGGTATTTGTTAAGCGCTTCCTATGTGCCAAGCACTGTTCTAAGCACCTGGGTAGATACAAGGTAATGAGGGTTGTCCCACGTGGGGCTCACAGTCTTAATCCCCATTTTCCAGACGAGGTCACTGAGGTGCGGAGAAGTCAAGTGGCTCGCCCAAAGTCACACAGCTGACAAGTGGCGGAGCCGGGATTAGAACCCACGTCCTCTGCCTCTCAAGCCCGGGCTCTTTCCGCTGAGACACGCCGCTTCTGCTTTCGCAGACCCGTGCAGGTCGACGTTTTCGAGAAAGGATCCGCGCGGCAGAGAGAACTGTAGATCGGAGAGGGAAGAGACGGGAGGTCGGCAAGGAGGCCGAAGCAAATCTAGACCTGACACGATCCTGCTCCGCCTGGTCGGGGGCCGTTGGGACGGCAGGGAAGTGGTTCATTCTGGAGCGCGCAACCTTCCGCCCAACCTCCTCGTCGGGCCCTGCCCCCGACAGTGACTACCCGAAAGCAAAGAAGAGAGGCGTGAAGGTCATCGGTGAAGATCCGTAAACCGTCGTGAGTAATGTCAGGACTCTAATTTAATTAGGCCCCCCATCTGTCACTCTCTGTTTGACGAGCTCTAAATGTCCAATTATCATTTAATATCTGCTCTAATCAGTTCTGGCAAATTTCTCCGGCTCGCTAGAGATGACAGTAATACATGGGAAGCAGTCTGCCCTAAGTCACCCGGCCGCCGGGAAGTCTCGTGGCGGTTTCCCCCTCCTCTGGGGGCGGGGAGGGAGAATTCTTCCCCGTCGGCGGTTACGGAGGCTCGGATCCCTGGATATCCGGGGTGTTTGCCCCAAGAAGTTCTCTTGGTCCTTGCGAGAATCCGTGATGGGAATCCCAGGGAGGATTTAGGACAGAACCATCTTGGCAGAAGGGGGAAAGCCAAAATTGGAAAGGAGAAAGTCACCCGCGTGACCGACCGTCCCCGGCTTCCTCGTTGAGGTGAAACAGTTTTCTGGAGAGAAGTTTTCAGTGGAAATATTAATCCATCGATTAATCCATCGGTGGTATTGGTTGAGTGCTTTCCGCGCGCCGAGCACCGTACTGAGCGCTCGGGAGAGGACAGTACAACAACACAACAGAGTTGGTAGACACATTTTCTGTTTTACCAATAGAGACCTCAATCCCCTCGCCCCTTCTTACCTCACCTCCCTGCTCTCCTACTCCAACCTGGCCCGCGCACTTTGCTCCTCTAATGCCAACCTTCTCAGTGGGCCTCCATTTCATCTATTTTGCCCCCGACCTCTTGCCCACATCCTGCCACTGGTCTGGAATGCCCTCCCTCCTCAAATCCCACAGACTCTCATCCCCTTCAAGGGTTGATCAAAGACCCATCTCTTCCAAGAGGCCTTCCCTGACTGCACCCTCCTTTCCTCTTCTCCCACTCCCTTCCACGTCGTGTGACTCGCTCCTTTTATTCATCCCCCCCACCCAGCCCCACGGCACTTATGTCCAGATCTGTCGTTTATTTATTTACATTAATGTCTAGCTCCCCTTTTATTCATTCATTCATTCATTCATTCATTAGTATTTATTGAGCGCTTACTATGTGCAGAGCACTGTACTAAGCGCTTGGAACGGACAAATCGGTAACAGATAGAGACGGTCCCTGCCCTCTGACGGGCTCACGGTCTAATCGGGGGAGACGGACGGACGAGAACGATGGCGATAAACAGAATCGAGGGGAAGAACATCTCATTAAAGCAATAGCAAATAAATAGAATCTTTTAGACTGTAAGTTTACTGCGGGCCGGGAAAAGTGGTCTGTTTACTGTTATACTGTATTGTCCC